>NC_142440.1:20555000-23055000 GCF_059453495.1 Arachis ipaensis | reverse complement strand
TGTGAACAAAGAAAAATTTCATTATCACATAATATGAATTTTTCAATGCTATTAACCAATTTATATATATTACTACCTGAATCTGAGATTATTGATCAAAACAACAATATCTATCAACAAAAATAAACATGTTAGCTCTTTGAACTATTTTCAAATTTTATGCTTCCAAATAAACATATCATGAAGATCACTTCTTAATAAATCGCTTCGATCATACGTCAAATATACATAACCATGAGTATTACAATTCTAAGTTGAGTGTTTTGTTTTAAAAGTATAAGTAGTGTTGAGCTCGTGCAATTTTTTTCCCCTCTAAATTAGGTGAGCATTTAAAGGTGTTTTAAGTTAGATTGAACTTGAGCATTAAAAATTTGATTTAAATTCTTATATTAATAATCATAGTTATCAGAACTGAACTGGTGATCGAACCGATTAGATTATTGGGTCATTGGGTTATTGGTTCAACCGGTGAGTCACTGATTGAACCGATTGACTCAGTACTATATAAATTAAAAATAGTAAAAAATTTAAAATTAAAATTTAAAATACATATTTTTACTAATATTTTATGAATATCTAGCTATTCTAAAATAATATAGAACATGAACAATAAGTATTTTGTTAATTTTATTCCATCATAAATATTTTTATTTTATTTTTATATTAAAATAACTATTATTTTAAAATTTTAATAATTTATTAATTAATTTATATCTATTATACTATTATATATTACAAGTATTTATTAAAAAATAATATTAATAAATAATATATTATTATGAAAAGAAAAAATAAGTGAGTTTATAACTAAAATTAAAATAAATTAAATAGAAGTAAACTATTTGATGAAAGACACCTATATGTATTATAATTTGTATATAAATTAGTAACGTGCATGCTAGCTCAGTGGCTATAAAGGACGTTCTTTTTCCATGAAGACAGGGGTCGAACCCCACCTCACACATTTCTTGAAAATTTAATTTCAAGCGGTATGATCAGATCATCAACAAGTTTGACCGATTTTCACCGGTTCGTTCTGATTTTTAATCTTGTGCGGTCTAAATATCGAACCGAATCAGTAGTTGATCCGATTTATTGATTTTCTGGTTGAACCGGCCAATCTGGTCCGATTCTAATAACTATGTTAATAATTATAATTAAGATTTTTTTTTACGAGAAAGGTGGGTTAGGGACCCATTTTTTAGAAAAAACAGCTAACTAAACCCTCTCATGAGGGAAATACTAGAAACATCTAACAAAAGGGAATATAAGAACATCAGGAGGAGCAACTTTAAAAATATGATGGCCAAAAGATATATCATGCCCTCTCTTAGCAAGGATGTTAGCCACTGAATTAGTTTCGCATAAGTTATGAGACCATTTGAATGTTCTGGATACTCGCAGCCAAGATGCGAATGTTAACTATAAGAGAATCACATAAGTGTGTAGTTGGGCAACCATTCTTAACAAAATTAATAGCTGTTTGAGAGTCAGATTTAACCATTAAGCAAGTAAAATTGTTAGCTAAAGTAATTTGAAGTCAACAAATAATTATTCTCCAGAGCTCCGCATGCATAATGGAACAACTCCCCAAGTTACAGGTGAGATCCTTAACAAATTGGCCAAGATGATTCCGAAAAATCCCTCCAGCTTGAGAGAAGAATGAACTGTCAACGTTTAGCTTGATACGCCTCTCTGCTGGAGAGATCCAATTAATAACTTGCTTCTGAAAAATGTGGTTATGATTAGGAATGGTAGCGTTTTGATGACTTTGACAATCTCATTAAACTACACTTTCACATGTTCGACTCTAGCTCGAATCGCAGTAGTATCTCCTTCGAAAATAAATATATTCCTGAAGTACCAAATGAAGGAGACCGTAACCCCTAACATGCAGGGCTAATTCCCTTTGGTAGTAAGGTTATGAATTAACTAGTCAATCAGATTGAACCTAAAAAAGTTATTGAAACCCGCATTTTTTATAAGAGAAAGCCAGATATTAGCAGCATAAACACAATCTCGAAGTACATGAAGAATAGTTTGTAAGGTGACGTCTTCTTCTTTTAACGTTTGTAAAGATGGCTTCGTGTGATATCAGCCAGAGAAAAGTTCAAATGCGCTCCGATCCTTTCCATCTCTGGATAAGATTGTACAGTCTTTTAGGATTATATGACTCTTCATTCAAATTTTGGTATGCTGTCTTCATCTCAAAATCTCCGTTCGATGATAAGCTCCAAGCTATAAGGTCAGCGTTTTTCCAAGGGGAGGGAGGAGAAATAGCTACAATTTTCTTGATCAGCTCCTTTGGTGGCCAAATTTCCAGCTTACTTTCATCCCAGTTGCCTGCGACAGTAAGGAAATCCATTAGATGACTATTTGCGTCTATTAGAGCACTTACCTGATTAGCATGTTGACTTAAGCAGCCACATCCAAGACCCAATTGTAGTTCCAGAAATTTATTCTCGAATCATCTCCTATCTGCCAAATGTAGTTCTGTTGGATGTTAGTCTACGCTTTACATATGCCTTTCGAGAGGTTGAATTTACTCCTCTTTCTCTCTACCTTGGAAATTACATCATTCTCTCATTGGTATTTGGATCGAAAAACTCTAGTTCAAAGACAGTCTTTTCTCTTAATGAGATCCGACCCTGCTTTCATCATAAAGACATAGTTCATTTTGTTAGTATGTCGGATCCCAAAACTTCCTGTTTTTTTAGATATATATACTTTAGTCATGTATTTTATATTATTTGTCGTATTTAGTGTTTTGCTGTGTTCAATCTACTAAATTATATGGTAGAGATTAATTCAAATGTTATACACTACTAAATTGTTTTAAGATGTAATGATCTAATATTTTGAATCTCCACTTACTAAATCGTATGTACTAGGATAATACGATTTATGTGAAAATGATAAATCATTTAATCTTACCATGATTTACATAAAAAATAAATATGTAACTAAAAATAATTTAGAACAATTACATATTAACTTCTAAGCAATTTATATACGTGAAAGATTCCGTCGTTACAATGATGATAGTAATAATTAGAACTACTTTGATTATTTTATTAACTTGTATTTGAAAGATTGGGAAATACAAACAGAGAGATAGAGACTCAGACATAGAAAATAAATTATATTTTTATATTATATTTGATACAAAATATATTAGATTGAGTTATGTTTTAATATTATATTTAATTTAAAATAAATATAAAAATTATAAGATAAATTTAAAATTTAAAAATTAAATAAAAGTAATTTTTAAAAAATATTAAAATTTCAGCCGACACTTTAAATATTTCAGTTCTTTTAAAAATATTTAAAAAATTCAAATTTTATATTCTAAAATTAATTTAATTTCTGATTAACAAATACAAATACTTAGTCCGAATGTCAATCCTCATGTTTGAACAAACGCAACCTTTAGATAATGGCACATGCGGGGACTTTCATTTCCAACGTTATATATTGATTATTGATCACTTTGTCAAAATAGCGGCATCCTAATAATTAAAGCAGTTGAATATAAATAAGCTTTCATTGTATCATGTCTTCAATTTCGGAGGCTAACAAATTTAAAAGTTATTTATGAATAAAAAGACTACAAAGATCGTCATTAATTTGTCTACAAGCAAGAATATGAGTTTTCATTGGTTTAGTAAAAAATGGTATAAGTTTTTTAATTATTCTAAAAAATCATTAGAAAAATTTAATTATTAAAATAAATATTAATGTCAAAATTATTTAAAAACTTAATTTTTATAATATTTAAAAAACCAATTTTTTTGTAAAAAATATATTATTAATTATTTTTTATTAATTTTTATAGGGTTAACCACAAAAAATATCTCCGAATTATTAAATGCTGACAAAAATGCACTCGAATTTTACTATCGACAAAAATGCTTTCAAATAATTTAAAAATGCGATAAAAATGCCTAACAGTAAATATATATTTTCAAAAAATGCCTTAGAAATTGAATTTTGATGTGATTTTTTATAGATATGATTATAAAAATAATATATTATTATCTATAAAATTTGGTAATTTTTCATTGAGTATATATTTTTTTTGGTAATTTTTTTGTTAGCAACCAATAATACTTTTAAAAAATCACAACAAAATATATACTTAGCAAAAAATCACCAAATTTTAAGAATAATAATATCTCATTTTTCTAATCATACTTGTAAAAAATCGCATTAAAATTCAATCTCTAATGTATTTTTTGACAAATACATATTTAATATTAGATTTTTTGCAAGATTATCTAACATTAAATATGTATTTCTCAAAAAATACATTAGAGATTGAATTTTGATGTAATTTTTTGTAAGTATGATTAAGAAAAGAGATATTTTTATTCTTAAAATTATTAGTGATTTTTTGTTAAGTGTATATTTTTTTATAATTTTTTTGTTAACAACTAATAATATTTTTAAAAAATCAGAAAAAATATATACTTAGCCAAAAAGTCACCAAATTTTAAGAATAATAATATTTTATTTTTCTAATCATATTTGCAAAAAATCACATCAAAATTCAATCTGTAAGACATTTTTTGAAAATACATATTTATTATTAGGCATTTTTGTCACGTTTTTAAATTATTTAAAGGTATTTTTGTCGATAGTAAAATTCGGATGTATTTTTGTCAACGTTTGAATAATTCAAAGACGTTTTGGTGGTTAATCCTTTTTTTATAATTTATTAATTATTATATCAATAATTTATTTTTTTAGTTTTAGTTATCTTTATAAATTATTTTTTTTTATTTATGTGATCTTATTTTTTTTTCTTCTCATTGGATACAATAAGTCAATCACAGAAACCCATGACAGGAAGCACGGAGGGAGAAATATGTGCTGGACCCTTATTTCCCGCCGCTGAATCTGCTAAGTTCAACACCGCTCATATAGTTTTCGGACCCAGCAACATCATCAGCTTCTTGCAGGTCCTTACTTACATTTTACATTAAAACAATAATAATAATAATAATAATAATAATAATAATAATAATAATGCATTTACTTTTTTCTCATAATTTTAACATTTTTTCTTATTGTTGTTTCCGTGTCCAAGAGGACAAGTAGAAGATAATAAGATTACTATGTCTACAATTGCCTAATTTTTAATGTTCCTTCAAACTATAATAGTGACAAAACAAATACATACATAATTTACTCCACACTATGCCTTAATACCAAATTAAATAACAGTGGTGTATAATGTATATATGTTTTTTAATAATATAAAAAGTATGTCTAGAATAAATAGTAGTAGCTAGTCTTCTATAAACAGTGGTTATGTGCCTAAAAAGTAAATCATTTGATCAATTTTTCTTAAGTTCCATCCAAGGCGTTACATTACAATGCCTAAAATTAATTATTTCATATCATTTTCAACTACATAATAATTTAGTTTGTGATGGTGGTGGACCATAATTCTCAAAATTGTAAAATAATTTGCAGAAACTACCAGAGACTCAAAGAGTCGATGCAGTAACAAACATGGTTTGTATGTTAGGTTCCTGATGTTTTATAGTGAGAGGAAGAAATTAAAGGATGGAAAATCACGTAAATGAGAAAAATAAATGATTATAAAAAAATATATAAAAAATAATTAAAAATATATTTGTCTTTTTATTAAAAAGTTAGATTTTTTTAAATATTATAAACATTAAATTCTTTTAATAATTTTGATATTAAATATATATTTTTAATAATTAAATTTTTTTTACTGTCTTTTTAGAGTAATTTTTTCTAAAAGAAATTTGGATTTCAAGAAATATAAATTCTAATTGATTTTATGTTGATGAACCAAAGAAAAAATGATAACAGGGGATTTAGAAATTTCATGGAATTCAATTCCCATATGAATTGAATTCAATTTCAGTGTAATAATTAAATTAGTTTAGATAAAATTCAATTTAATTTTATTGTTTTCTTTTAAAATTAATTTCAACTTAAATAAGTTTGAGTTAAAATTTCATTTTATTGGATTTCACTTAAAATTTAAAATGTCTAAGATATTGTTATAATATAATTACTTCTTAACTTTTTTTATTCACTTTCTCTCAACCCTTTTCTCCTTTCAATATACACCCTTTCAACATACACACTCTCTACTCTTATCACCTTCATTTCTTATCCTTCTCTTTCTTTCAACTCGGTTAATATATATAAGTTTACAAAGAGAGAATTTTTTTTTAAATGTAAGCTTTAATAATATGAAAAGAGTTTAATTTTGGTGTACAATAGTGTAAATTATACAATCTTTTATTTACATCTATTATTTTAAATGACCTAGTCAATATAAAAAATAATTATTTTTAAAAAAAATTTCACTCTCTTTTTTTGAAAGATGCTAAAATGATACTCCCTTCCTCTCTATTTATAAAATATACACTCCTCTTTTTTATATCTTTTAAAAAATCTATTCTTTAATCATTTTAAATTTTTTGTGTTAACTAACGTTAACTTTATCCATTTTTTAAGAAAAAGTATATTATTTTTTAGAAAAATACTCTTTAGCAAATATTTTATTTTATTTTATTAAATTTTGTTTACTAAGATACCCTTTAACAAATTATTTTTCTAATGATTAAATTATATTTTTATTAAAATATTCTATGAAAAATTTTTTAATGATTAAATTATTTTTTTCTAAAACACTCTTCAATGATTTTTTAATTATTAAATTGTGATTTTATCAAAATTTTTGTTAACAATTATTTTTATACTTTACTATTAATTTTTTGATATTAATGTATATTATTTTAACATTAAATTAAAAAAATCTTACCACTGTTAATATGTATAACAATCAATATTAATAAATAATTTATTTCATAGAATTATTAAAAATTATTAACAACTTTATCAAAACTCAAAAATAAGTCGAAATGGGTAAATCCTAAATTTAAAAAATTAACATCTCATTCTTTCACGTCTTTACAAAACAAGTTTCTTAATAACTATAATATTATTAAAGGGTATCTGAAGAAAAAATAATTTATTCATTAAAAAAATTAAAAAAATATTTTTTAAAAAATACAATTTAATCAATAGAAAAATTTTTATTAAATAATATTTTGGTAAATCCAATTTAATCAAAAAATAATATTTTTGTTAAAGGATATTTTTGTAAAAAATAATTTATTTTTTCTTAAAAAATAGATAAAATTAATATTAGTTAATACAAAAAAATTTAAAATAGATTAAAAAGAAATTTTTTTTTAAAAAATTATAAGGAAGTGAAGTATATATTTTACCAATAGAGGAAAAGAAAGTATCATTTTAGCACCTCTCAGAAGAAGAGAATAAAATTTTCTCTTATTTTTATTGATATAGTATTATATAGTTAGACACATATAAAACTATTTTATGTAAGTGAAATATCAAAATTGAATTTATATTAAAATAACATCCATTGAATTATAGTTTGAGAGATGAGTTTACATACCTAAAATAAAATTGAAAAAACTCAGCTACTCCATGATTGACAAATATATACATATATACATAGTGAGTAATTAAGCAAGATCATACACACATAGATACACAATATTATCAGGTGAAAGAGTAAAGTAGCAGTAGTGTCCAAGATGCATGACAATGATCCTTTCACCAAAGCTCTTTCATTAGCAGGTGCTCAAGTGTTTCCTGCAATCTTGAACGCTGCTGTTGATATGAACTTGTTTGAGATCATAGCAAAGGCAGAGACTTCGCTGGGGATGTGTGCATCTGAAATTGCGTCCAAGCTTCCAAACCAACACTCTGATATGGCCAACAGGCTTGAACGCATGCTGCCATTGTTGGCGGTACATTCTCTTCTCACTTGCTCCATTCGCACCAATCAAGATGGTGACACAGAGAAGGTTTATGCTCTCTCCCCTGTTGGACAATACTTTACACGTAATGATCAACAAGGAAGTTCCTTGGCTGCATTGTCAACTTTAATCTATCAAGGATACCGTAATGTTTGGTAATTGTATATTACTTAGCTTAAGTTATTGATTATTATTCATTATTATACCATATGTGTCCTTAAATTTAGTGATTTTGATAGGGTTTAATTCTGTGAAACTTTATAATTTTATCAAATTTTTAATGAATTTTAAATTTTTAAAAGATTTTAATTGTGTCTCTACCTCAGTTTTAAATTTATAATTAAACTTATACCGTTTTAAAAATATTTAAAAAAATCTAATTATAAATTTGCTAATAGTATGATTAGATGAATAAAAATATTTTTATATTAGTATTAGATATTCAATTAAGAACTTTAAAAATTTAAAAACCTAGTTACAAATTTTAAAAATTTATAAGATTTAACACAATAATTTAATCTATATAATCCAGTTTATATATTTTTCTGTTATATTCTCCAATTTCTAAAATTAACTATTATGTTTTAAAAAACAGGAAAGATACAAAAGATGCAATATTAGACGCTAACAATCACAACCATTTCCAAAAAGTGTATGGAAAGTTAGCATTTGAATATATGGAGACAGATAGAGAGTTCGGTAACCTTTTCGGGCAAGCAATGTCTCAAGCTGGACCTCTGGTAATGAAATCAATCCTTGATTCATATAAAGGCTTTGAGGGAATATCAACGTTAGTTGATGTCGGAGGTGGATATGGACAAGCCCTGAAACAAATTCTCTTTCACTATCCATCAATTAAAGGAATTAATTTTGATTTACCTCACGTTGTGGAAAACGCACCTCCAGGTACGTAATTGTTGCCCACTTTATTTTATTAAGGGATAAGGGACCTTCCCCTTGGCCTATAGCCTTCTAATCGGAAAAGGGGCAATTGGATTTCGTTCCTGACACTTCATAGCAACTCACTTCCTACAGTCAAGGGCGATCGGGCCAGGCCGAGTCAGAAAGGCTTTGATGACTCAAAGTTCATATTAGGGAAAGGAGAGTGAGGGGCAGAGGGGGCTGTCCTCGGCCGATCATCCAATTCATTCCAACAGACAGGCATGGTTCTGTAGTCAAAGCAACTTCGTCATTTTTGTGCATTGATTTGGTCCCTAACGTTTAGGTCAGAATCGAAACTATTTCTAATATAATTTTTAATTTAGAATCATCTTTAACATTTTTTTGGTATTAAAATTATCTTTTTAATTTTTTATGGACAAAAATACTCTCCACCACAACCAGCATCTTTACCACCACCACCACCACCACCTTCCTTAATGCCATCAAATACTAATAATTAGATTCAAGAACACCAACAATAACACTTTATTCAAATTCAGTAATAATAACATCAAATTCAACAACAAAATCAATAACACACAACAACAATGAAATAAAAAATAATAAATTAAAATCAGAATTAGAAACAAAAACAGAAACATAAGTAAAAAAAGCAAACACAGCTCAACCAGAAGCTCAAGCAGAAACAGAAAGCAAAGGCCGAAGCAAGATGCAGAAGCTGAAGCAAGAAGTAAAAGCAAAAACGGGAAGGTGCAGCAACGACGCGGCAAGGCGGCAGAGGCGAGGTCAGTGGCGACAGTGGCTCGCGTCTCCTCTCTCCCTCGTAATTCCCGACGGCGACAGCAGCTCCAAGCTTCACCGGCGCCGTCCCCCCTTCCCCTTCCCCTTCCCCTTCCTCCCGGTGTCCTTTCCACTTTCCTTTCTCCTCTCCCCCTCCCCGCATTCTTTTATTTTTTTTTTAATTTTATAATTTTTTTATTAGGATAGGGGTAATTTAGTAATAAAATTAAAAAATTTATTAAAAATACGATTTTAATACGAAAAAAACGTTAAGAATGATTCTAAATAAAAAATTACGTTCTGGACGATTTAGATTCTGACCCTAAACGTTAGGGATCAGACCAAAACAATACTTACCCCTTTTATTAATTTAATTTTGATATGCTATGAGTATAAAATAATTTTAGACTAGCATCTAATTATATAATATCATGTCAATAAAAATAATTATTTTCGATAAATAGTCATCTAAAATAATAAATGTGATTAGACAATTATATAAAATATTTTATGATGTCAATACATCACAATTAATTTTTTATTTTATTTAATTGACTAATAATTTGATCTCAAAATAAATAATTAATTTTTATCATAAAAAATTGAATACAGACAAAATTAACAAAAAAAATTATTATTCTCATAAAAATAAATTATATTTGATAAAAATATCCGATCATTAAATTTAGAGTTGATTTTATAAAAAAATAAAATTCTTAAATTATTTTTTTATTATATCTTTTAACCTATGAAGCACGCTTGGACATTTCACTGAGTTGCAGACACATTTTGGACATGATACTCGTTCGACATGCGTGTCTGTTGTGTCCAACCATATATTAATAAAAAATAAAAAAAATTTTCAGACACATTTAGACACACCTAAATATCATCACATATTAACGTGTTCAACCTTATTCTTAATATTTATTCTTAAAATAAATTTAAAAATAGAATATATTATTAATTATTAAAACTAAAAATATTTTAAATATTTTATATAATTAAAATAAAATATTAAAAATATTTAAAAAATTAATTTATATTTTAATATCAATAAAATATTAAAATATCATTATAATTTATCTAAAATATACTTTATATTTTATATATATACGTATCTCTATATCTTATATTAAAATTCATATATCAATATATTTTATATCGTGTCATATCCTGTATCTATGTCAATGTCTGTCTACGGTCACTTTTAACTTTTTAACTCCTTAACTGATTACGACCATTCAACCTCTTCCGCCACTGTTCTCCCGGTCCCAGTATTCGCGACCCATGCTTTCTTCGTCCTCTCAACATTTTAACCCACAAACACAAAATCACCATTGGAAATCCTCATCCTATGAATTTCCCTTATCAAAACCAGAGACTATCCTCAACCCAGATTCAAACTAACCAATCAACACACATATTCATCATCTACAATTTTCACAAGCTAAATCACAGCACTTTTCAAAACAGTGGGTTCCAAAGTTGAATTAATCCTATATTTAGCTGATTAGTTATTAATCAACCTCCAACTAATTTTTCATTTTTAATTTAGTCTTATCATTTTTCAATAAAAAACCACCACAAAGAAATAATAACTAGTTTTTTGCGCAGCTCTAAATCTAGTTTATTATAAAGACATGTGTTAAGGGTCAAAGGAGGAGGTAGGATGCACATGGGTCATGTGAAATCGGGTTTGATATGACTCAGATTCGACTCGAAATATACACCGGGTCTATTTATTAGACCCGAATCTGGCCCTAAACCCGATGAAATTAATATACTTTCGGATTAGCATGTAAAAATATTCAAATTTTTAAGACTCTAACCATTATTTAACATGATAAAATTCACTTAGAAAAATATAACAAGAACTAACTCTTCTTCAAAATTAAAGCATAACCACAATCAATACTAATATTATCTAATAATACCAAATATTTAAATCAATACAAATAACACAATATTATGCATTAGTCTAAACATAAAACATTAACTTAGTCTTATAATGACTAATAAGACAAAATATTAAGGTTTATAATACTTAAATACCACATAAGAATAGTTATGATCCATCACTAATAATACAAAATATTAATTTTGTATGATGACCGGGCCACCGGACCAAATTCGGGTGACCCGAACTATGGTCCGAACCCGACCCGAAATAATGACCGGATCTATTTTTAAGACCCTTACCCGGCCTTAAACCCGATAAAATCACACCAAATTAGGCCCTAAAATATTTGGAACCGGGCCGGATTTTCGGATCGAGTCGGGCCATGTGCACCCCTAGGAGGAGGTGTAGTATTATATAGTTTATTTTTTTATTTATTTTCTCTTTTCTAAATATTTTATAATCATTTTTAGGGCAATTTACCCAAATAAATAAATTAAGTGAATCCTTTACCTAAATACACAAAATGGAAACTTGTTATGCACATGTGCATTTTTACTATTATGTAAACCGTGGTAGCCAACTACGGTTTTTAATTTCTACGTAAACCGTTGCTACCATGGACGAATTATGGTTGGAACACATTAAGCATAAACTGTGGTAGCCTCCCACGGTTTATGAAGAGAATGGCTTCAACGTAAACCCCTCTAGCTTCCCAAGGTTTACATGTTAGGTAGTATAAATACATAAACAAACATATACAAGTGATTCAATTAAACATATAAAATAAATGGAGATGAATTTAGTACACTAAACAAACATGTCGACATTCATTGACTTAACCAACCTTACATTACTCAAATTAAGAGTGCCTAATACAACTTAAACAGACCCAATAAACTAGTGGCGGAGCTTAGTTCAGACAAGGGGGCATAGCCCCCCAAACTTTTTATAAAAAACTTAGTAGTACTTTTTCAAAAGATAAAAAATAATTCAATTGATTTAAATACTTTACTATGACTTAAAGTATGTAATAAGTTCAATAAACAACACTCTCTCTATCTTTAAGTTCAAATATAAAAAATTAGATATTTTTTATTTATTTAATTTAATATTATTTTATATTTTATTATTTATTTAATTTAATTTTTTATATGATAGAAAATAATAGAATATTCAATAAGTATTAATATTATTGTATTTATATAAATTGATAAAAAAATTTAATAAATATTATAAATTTTAAAAGTATACTAAATTTAATAAATTTAATAAATTTAGTACACTAAACAAACATATTAAATTTTTTAGTACACTTTTAAAATTTAAATACTTTACTATGACTTAAAATATCTAATAAGTTCAATAAACAACACTCTCTCTATCTTTAAGTTCAAATATAAAAAATTAGATATTTTTTATTTATTTAATTTAATATTATTTTATATTTTACTATTTATTTAATTTAATTTTTATATAATAAAAAATAATAGAATATTCAATAAGTATTAATATTATTGTCCAATAAAAAATTTAATATGTTTGTTTAGTATACTAAATTCATCTGAGTAAGTCCATTTATTTTATATGTTTAATTGAATCACTTTTATATGTTTGTTTATGTATTTATACTACCTAACATGTAAACCTTGGGAAGCTAAGGGGGGTCTACGTTGAAGCCATTCTCTTCATAAACCGTGGTAGCCGTGGGAGGCTACCACGGTTTATGCCTAATGTGTTCCAACCATAATACGTCCCTGGTAGCAACGGTTTACGTAGAAATTAAAAACCGTGGTTGGCTACGACGGTTTACATAATAGTAAAAATGCACATGCGCGTAAAAAATTTTCATTTTGTGTATTTAGGTAAAGAATTCACTCAATTTATTTATTTGGGTAAATTGCCCTATTTTTACTTTTATAATTGTAAATAATTTATTTGTATATTTTTTTTTTCGAGACACCTTTTTTTAAATTTGAGTAAATAGTTAAATTAGTCTCTAAAAAATTATATAATTTTTAAATTAATTTTTAAATTCTTTTTAATCAAATATATCTTTAAAAAATTTTTAATTAGTCGCATTAATCCTTCTATCATATTTTTTACTAACGGAGTTAACAAAAATTGACCTTGTCATTAAGTTGCATAAACGACGTTTTTAGGATAGAGGAAGAGTTAAATTAAATTAAAAATTAAAAAAAAAAACTTGAAAAAATAAAACCCTTTTTTTCCTCTCACTCTCAGGTAAGGAGACTCTTTTATGGTTTGTTTATGCTGTACTTTTTTCATGTTCATGAACTTAAGAGTGGTGGAGTGTTGTTTTTTTTCTTTTAGCCTTGGTTTTTCTCCCTCTTTTATGAGTAGAATCTGCTCTTTACTGCTGGGATCTCGTCCTCGTCTACTCTTCAGAGGCCACGCCACGCGAAAACCAGGCCGTACAATGCGGGCGCTGTGGAGGCTAAACAACTGACAGCTTTGTGTGCTTTAAGGAGAAGAACCCAGGTGAGTTATTTTGCGTTTTTGCCTCTTTCTTTCTCCCATACGCGACTTGAATGTTCACGATTACCACCACCACCAATGAGCAAGTCTTCATCGGAAGGACCCTCGAGCTCTCCCATGGACCAGTTTGGGTTTTCCATCTTGACCACCACCGATGTTTTACGGTGGCTCTCTTTTGTACCCCAGCTGAACAAAGGTGCCATTTTAGTATATATTTTTATCTTTTTTTAGAGGATTTTGATCTCTCTGACGAAATTAACAAGAAACACCACAACCTTAAAAAAAGAAAGAAAGAAACAATTGAATAAGAAAGAGGATGAGGAAAAGGGACTAGAAGTTAAATGTCATTATTGGAAAAGAAAAATAGAAAGAGAAATGATAATAGTGAGAGACGCACGATAAGAGCATAGCAAAGCATCACTACACCATTATGACATTGGCAGCTAGAGAGACATCCATGGCTACTCAGGCAAGAGTTAGTGGCTATCGAGTTTCAGTAATGAGGAACAGATTCAACAAGGGAGAAGATGACTAATGGGTGAAATTTTTGGGGTGAGTGAGACCGGGTAGGTTAAGTTTAGGTATTTGTTGATCTAGCTCATGAAAAGAACAGTGCGGTTAGCACCGTCATTGGGGAGTGACGGAAAGACTAAATTTGATTAAAATAATTTTTTAGGAATTAATTTAGAAATCGTGTGATTTTTTAAAGACGAATTTTTTATTATTTATTATTTTAAATTTGGGCAACGTTAGATAACCAATAATTTATCTAACTAACATGAACAACGGGCCTTGAAAGTGGTCAAATTCAATTAATAACACAGTACATTTCTTTTAATTTTTTTGTTTATATTAACATAGTAGAATAATAAATTGTACTACAAATAGTATATCCAAAATAATCATCCACTTTAAAATAGAAATAACCATCCGTAATTATAATAAAATGAACATCTGTCTTCGTTTAAATTTGAAATATGGTTATTATTAGAATTAGAATGAACATATTATTTTAAAGTTTAAAATTGAAATATGTTAAATTCAAACCCCAACAAATAAACATCCAAATTAGAATGAAAATAACCATCCACTTAGCAAAATTATGTTAAATTCAATCCAAATCAAATGAACATCCAAATTAAAATGAAAATAACCAGCAGCCTACCTAGTAAAATGAACATTTAGCCCATTTTAATTTTTCTTTTAATTTTTTTTGTTTATATTAACACAACAGGGTAATAAATTGTACTACAAATAGTATATCCAAAATAACCATCCCCTTTAGAATGGAAATAACCATTCATAATTATAGTAAAATGAACATCTACCTTCGTTTAAATGACTTAAAATATAGTACATGATGTATCTCAATTCCTATGCAACTTGTTGTCATTGAGCTCTCCCACATCATTCAACACCCTCATTGATAAATAGATGAGTCCCAATGCCAGTTGACCAGACAGCCATTCCATATGACATTGTAGTGATTTCTCCTCCATTTTTCATTTCTTTAGTCGAAATTTCTTTATCAGATACCTTCACAACCATGGATCCAATTTTCACATCAATGCCATCTCTTTGGAACTTGTCCTCAGCAAAAGAAGTGATTCTTTTGTCAAACCTAAAAAATGAGCAAAATCACAAATCACCTTTGACGTAAGTTTTATGGTCCGATTAGGTATTTAACAATTAATACAACTACTTCATAACTTTTATGAGCATTGCCTACTTTACATGAAAGAAACCTACCATTATTAAGGAACAAGAATCATTCTCATTGTCTATCATAACGTCCGGTTGATTACTCGGACGAACCTCGGCGGGAGCCGATGATGAAGCCGGTTCCTTGCCTTTATGACACATCCTGAAAAAGAAAAAATGGAATACAACTCAGGAAAAATAGATAATTGGCACAAAAGCAAGAGAGGGATTAATTAAAATTCAAGTATATTCAAAACATACATGAATAGGTAGTTTCATTCAATTCACTTAACTAAACATGATATGCACTTCTTAAATTACACCAATCAAATGACCAAACTTGAAATTTTAAACCAATTTGGTGTTTAAACAAAAATAATAATCAAGTGTCTTGTCAAAACTCAATCCAAACATCATTAAAAATAGCATAAAATTGCACAATTTTGAATTATAATGCCTATAGAGAACAAAATTTAAGATAAATGCTGGCCAAACATAAGAATTAAACAAAAAGTTTCACTCAGGTATTTTATCGAGCATATGGTGTGCACAATATGTAAACAGATATTTTGAACTCAATTTAAGCAGCAATCAATCTAGAAAAATTAGCCATCAAACATTTTACAATCCAGAAAGTATTAATCCATTAATCTAAGCCTAATCTAAACTCTAAAAGCAGAATTAAAAAGCAGTTAAAATAAATAAACGAAAGAACACAAGGACAGGGGAAATCATGGAACCTGCATTGGTGAAAGGGGAAGAATGGAAAGAGAGGGATAGCATACGCGGTGTTGCAGCGGCATAGAGTTTCGCCGCTGCTGGGGGTTGCACCGAGGTTTCTCGCTGGGGTTGGACTTTGCACAAAGAACAGGGGTAGCGTACAAGGGATTGGGGAGAAATGAGGAAAGAGGAAAGAAAAAGAGAATAGAGGGAAGAGAGAGAGGGCAGGCGACGGTGGTAATAGCGGTGGTGTCAGACGGAGGGTTGGGCCTCGGTTGTGGTCTCAAGCTGTGCTGGGTTGAGAGTGAAGAAGAGAAAAAGATCTAGTAAGAGGAAGATAAAATGAGAGGTTAGTTGTAGAGTCTCAATTCACCAATATGAAAACCCTGATTTTTTTTGAATTTGAAATATGGTTATTATTAGAATTTAATTAATCAAACCATTGATTACATGTAGTTAATTTACTTTTTTAACCCCATTGTTTATATTGTTCACTAATATTATTGTTCACCTATACTTTTTCTTTAAATTTAGTCTGGTAAATTTTGACTTGACAAAATTCATTATAGAAAAAATTTTGGAATTAGTAAAATTTGTAAATTTTAAGGTTTTAAAAATTTTATTGTATTGTATCTTAACTCTTAAGCTTCTTAGTACACAACTATCAATCTATATTATTATGAGATATTCTCCAAATCCAAACAATTTTAGCATCCAAGTTCATCCAAGTGATTTTAGGTCACGCGCTTCTTCTCACGTTCGTTTACGCACAGAGCTTCTTCTTCTTCTTCGCCTTCCTCCTCCAACGATCCTCATTCTCCTCCTTCTTTTTCGCGTTTCTTCTTCTTTACGTGTTTTCTCCTTATCGTCATTCTTTTGTTGTTATTGCTACTGTATTTTTTTTGTCTTTTTCTCCTTTTCTCCCTGGTGAAGAAACAGTAGAAGGTGAGGAGGAAGAGTTTTGAATTGTGCAGAACAGAAATGAACCGAAATGGCCAACTCCACTGAACCGAACATCATTCATGTACTGAATAAAACGTCATAAACATTTAATCATCAAGAAAAATATTTCTACATGCACAAGACTCAATTGAACACACTAACAATCAGGTAATTCAAAATGAGCAACTCCACTTAACCGAGCAACATTCATGTGCTGAATAAAACGTCATAAACATTCAATCATCAAGAATAGAATTTTTATATGCAAAAGAAGTCAACTGAACACATAACAATCAGGTGAACCAAAATGGTCAACACCACTGAACCGAACACTAATCATGTGCTGAATAAAACGTGATAAGCATTCAATCAGTAAAAAAAATATTTCTGCATGCACAAAGACTCAACTGAATACATTAACAATCAAGTGAATTAAAATGAGAAACTCCACTTAACCGAGCAAAATATTGCTGTTGTTGGTAATGACTATAACGAAAGGATCTGCGTGCGTGAACCGAGCAGCATTCATGTACTGAATAAAATGTCATAAACATTCAATCATCAATAATGGCCTTTTTTCATGCAAAAGAAGCCAACTGAACACATAACAATCAGGTAAACCGAAACAGCCAACACCACTGAACCGAATACCAATTATGTGCTGAATAAAACGTGATAAACATTCAATCAGTAAGAAAAATATTTTTACATGCACAAGGACTCAACTGAATACATTAACAATCAAGTGAATCAAAATGAGCAATTCCACTTAACCGAGCAAAATGTTGGTGTTGTTGGTGATGATTATAATGAAAGAAGAAGAAGAAGAAAAAAAAGAAGAATATGCGTGTGCGAAGAAGAAGCAGAAGAAGAACCTACGTGCGCGAATTTAAAAGGAGAAGGAGGAAGAAGAAGAGGAGAAAGAGGAAACGAAAAAGGAGAAGACGAAGATGAAGAAATTGCGTTATGAAACGCGCGTGTGATCACGTTCCTTTAATGAGAGTAGTTTTTGTTGGTGTTGGACCTATTTGGATGAAAAAATACTTGGATGTATAGCAACTCTCTATTATTATTTATGTTTATTTTTTGGATTATAGGCCATGGTTGTTTCTGAGAATAGAATAAGACAAGATATTGAGAATAAGATACAGAGGATGGAAACACAAAATTTTGTATTCTTATATTTTGTTTGGTAATAAATTAGAATAATTTATAAAATTCAATTTATTTTTATTTTTTTCATTCAAAAAAATTGAAAAGAAAAATATAATTATAAAAAATTAACAAGAATAATAAAAAAATGAAAAATAAGTTGTGTTCTTCCTGTCAGGATGGATACAAAATACATTAATTCAGTATCTCTGGACACAATGTCTCTGTTCATGTCTCAACTGTCAAACACGATTTTGTGTCTCTGTGTTTCTATCTCAGTGTCCCGTAAACAAAGACATCCTACAGATAGAATTTGATCACTTTGAGTGATCAACAAGATTTAGGCTTGTTTGGGTGAGTTTCTAAGAAAATATCTTTTTTTTAATTATTTTCTTTTTTAAAAGATCTTATGGAAAAGTAAAAGTAATTTTATGTTTGAATATTTCATGCAAAAAGATCTTTTTATCTATCAATTATATTTGAGTATAACAATGTGCCAGTTTGAGCGCCATTAAATTGATAAAAAATATCTTTTTTCAATGAGAAAAGATCTTTTTTTTATTTTTTAGTATGTATGGCAAATTTCAAATAGTAAAAGTAAAAGTACTAAAAAAATAAAAATAAAAACATTTTTTTTGAAAAGCTACAATTTACATCTTTTTTTTAAAGATATTTTTCTTTAAAAAAAATATTTTTCACATAATAAATGAATAAAAAAGTACTTTTTATCATATTTTATCCAAATATAATTGATAGATAAAAAGATATTTTTATATGAGATATCCAAACATAAAATCACTTTTACTTTTCTAAAAGGTCTTTTAAAAAAATATCATTTAAAAAAAAGATCTTTTGCGAGAATGGCATCCAAACAAGACCAATATAAAAGTACTTTTTTGTTTATTTATTACATAAAAAATATATTTTCTTTTAAAAAAAGATCTTTTAAAAAAATATGTAAATTACAATTTCCTAAAAAATATATTTTTTAATACTTTTACTTTTACTACTAGAAATCTGTCAAATACGCTAAAAGTAAAAAAAGATTTTTTTATTAAAAAAAATATTTTTTTATTAAAATAATAGCGTCCAAACAAGCACTTAATCTATATATTTGTAACATCTAAAAAAGTGAAAATTAATTTTAGAATTAGAAAATAAATAATGTGATCATTTCTAAAATATAATCTTATCATAATAAGAGAAAACATATCTATTATATATATCTATCTAATTTTATAACTAAAATGTACCACATGTCACTTTTTCATTGCAATTGAAATTAAATTTTTTCCTCCAAAATTAAAGAATTATATCCTTCTTCCTACTAATTTTACAACCAAAATGTGCCACATGTCACTCCTTCATTACAATTAAAATCAAACTTTTCCTCCAAAATTAAAGAATTCTTCCATTCTCCCTACTAATTTTACAACTAAGATGTGCCACATGTCATTTCCTCATTGCAATTAAAATCAAATCTTTCCCTCCAAAATTAAAGAGTTTTCCCTCTTCCCTCTCTCTTTATCTATCCCTCTTATTCCTTCAACCACTCTATCTCTTTTATATATCATTATCAATAAATAATTATAAATTTGACAATCAAAATGTGCAACATGACATTTTTTAATTATATTAAAATTAAAATTAAAATATAACTATATTATATATTGTATTATATTATATATTATTATCTAATTTAATAATAAAATGTGTTACATAATACTCTTATTAAATTTAAGAGAAAATATTTTTCTCTAAAATTAATAAACTCCCTTCCTAAATTCTCTCATATACCTCTCTCCATTTTTTCTAGTTCTTTCTACCTTTCTCACTCTATATATAATTTTAATATATTTATATATTATTATCTAATTTAATAACCAAATGTGTCACATGATATTCTCTTATTCAAATTGAAAAAAAATATTTCCTTCCAAAATTAATAATCTCTTCTTAAATTCTCTCATCTATCTCTCTCTTTTTCTATTTCTCTTTACTCTTTCCACTCTATATATAATTTGTAATTTATATTTTGTATTAGTAATTTGACAAATCAAAATGTGTCATCAGATATTTTTTATTATAATTAAAATATTTTTTTTTCAAAATTAACAAATCCCCTCTCTCAGTCTTCATCTTTATCTTTCTCTCTCTTTTCTTTCATTCTCTATTTTTTCTATCTTTTTATTCTACAAAAAATAAAATTAACAAAATAATATAATTCAAATAAAAAATATTATTATTATATACATATTTTTTTAGTTTTTTTGTTTAGTTTTAAATTTTCACTGTGTATCTTTCTAATCTATATTTTTTTTTCTTCTTTCAAATATTTATTAAATATAATTAGAGAGAATACTAATGTTATAATTAAAAGTTAAAATCAAGATTCAATTGTTTAAAGAAAATTAATTTTGAGTTAATTTTATAACTATCAATATAATTTTTTTCATGCTAATATTTAATTATATTTTTATATACGTACAGAGAAAAAAATATTATTTTTAAATAACAAGCATAAAAGTTAATTATTTCTATTTGTGCAACAGTCTTAACACCTAATCAAAAGTATATAAGTTAAATTATTTCAAATTTTAGATAACGAATATTAAAATTAATTATTAGTAATAAATCAAATTCTTTCACATGAAAATAATAATTAAAAATCTTATTATTTGATTTTTTATCCACGAAGATCCTAGTCTTCTTAGTCAATGGAGACTTTTGTCTCCTACAATCTTTTTGTAAAGGTAATTTGATTTTATAAATCTTTTGTGTTATATCAGGATAAAACCGATATAATTTTAAAATATTTATATTCCCGTATTGTAATTACGGATAAAAGTACAATATATGTATAATTGTATATATTTGAAAATCATTAATTTAGAGAGAACTATTTTGCATAAAGGGTTAGAGCATATCGGAGGAGACATGTTTACAAGTGTTCCAAAAGGCGATGCCATTTTGCTCAAGGTTAGGTTATTAGCATTGTAGCTACAATTTAAAGCATTCAAATTTATTCATTTATATAACAAAATCTAATATATTGTCATCATTTCAGCATGTATGTCATAATTGGGGAGATGAAGAATGTGTGATGTTTTTAAGAAACTGCTACGAAGCTTTGCCAGCACATGGGAAGGTCATAGTTTTGGATACTTTATTGCCTGAAATTCCGAAATCAACATCATCGTCTAAGGATACTTATGCTGTGAATCTGGATTGTCTTATGCTTCTAGTTCATGGTAAAGGAAAGAACTGAGAAGCAATTTAAAAAATTATGCAAGAGCTCCGGATTTTCCCGATTTGAGGTTACTTGCAATGATTCCTCAATTTCGTTTGCAGTGATGGAGTTTTACAAATAAAAATTAATTAATTAACCAGTAACTTATATGTATATAATACCTTTTTACCAGTCCTTAAAATAGTATTGAGAGAAGAAACAATAATGACCCAAACATATAAACAATTTCGAATATATATATATATATAACAAAATAATGTCTGCACATTAAAAATTAGTTACCAAATCAACTACTATATATTTATGTATAAATACATATATTATTTAACTTATTTTTAATATATGTTTAATATTTTAGCATGTATTATACACTAGTAATTAATTTGGTGATTGAATTTTAATGTACACGGTATCTTGCATAGTTGATGTATATATAACTAACTATATAAGGTGTAAAATGGAAGAACTCTCAATAGAGTATGTATGTTATCATTAAAATCTCAGCAAATTTAAATGGTATTGGCTTACAACTTATAATTAAACCTCTATGAAATAGTGCAAGCTAGTTAGATTTTAACAAGTTTTAATGAATTTAATTCATTTGGACTTTGATATTGCAAAATACTTCGATGCTGAATTATGAATTTCACGATCCAACCGTACTTGGTTTCTTCTTCTACATATTCTATGGAAAATAGACATCTAGGTTTCATTTATTCGACTTCCATGAAAGGGGAACCAAAATAAATCATCTATAAAATTGCAATACAGTGTCGAGCTAAAGTTTCGGATTTCTAGTTTTATCTCCAAGAGAAACCAT
Source organism: Arachis ipaensis (assembly GCF_059453495.1). Lineage (NCBI taxonomy): Eukaryota > Viridiplantae > Streptophyta > Magnoliopsida > Fabales > Fabaceae > Arachis > Arachis ipaensis. The sequence goes on along the minus strand of NC_142440.1, from coordinate 23,032,492 downwards.
CTCCTCATTGAACCAGGGAAAAGGAAGTTATGCATAAATTAAAGAAAGCTAATTGAAGAAATGGTGATTCAGAGAATAAAGAATCAAAAAGAGATGTGAATTGATGTAGGAGGAGTTGAGAAGCTGAGACGAGAAAGTGGTTTCTTACTGGTTCACTTTCTTACTCAACAAGAAAAAATGAGACTTACAAGAACTAACATCAACTAGCTAATTACATCATCTAGTATACTAAAACTGTGATTCACCTACAAAAACTGTTTGACATTGTGTCAAATACTCAAATCCATCATATCTACAACTACGGACACATATCTTCCAAAAGGAATGAATTCTAATTTTTTTCCCTCCATTATTTTGTCAAATATGATATTTTACCATTTAACATCTTCTCTTAGTTCCACCTAAGGATTTAAGAGAAAAAATTGAGAAGATCCATTTTTACTCCGAAACTATTGAGTCACAAGTTTCTCACATGAAGATGTTTCTTCCCTTCATCACCGTATACCATCTCCATTTCGAATTTAACCTGTATGATTCTAGTAACTGCATCAATCTTTTTCTGGTTTTTGGCGCTTGAGAGTTGAGATTGTGGATCCTCAATCATTACTTCAATTTTCTCAGGTTGGAACCAAAGGTGCACAAATCAGCATTCATTATTCTTGTACATTTACACACAAAGAACACACAAGATTTAAACTACCAAAATCCAAAAGGCCAAAAAAAAAGGTACATGATTATGTTTAATAAACTACTTTCTATTAACAAACATTAAGCTGCATGAAAGCAAATCAAGGTAGATGTTGGCCTTGGCAAAGCTTCTTTTTTCTTTTTTTTTTTTTACCCCTTTGAAAGTTGCTAGTATAAGCCGCATGCTAAAAGAGCTCTATCTCTATGAAGAAGAGGATTTTCTACTTCTTTTGTCCTTATTTATTTTGAGGATGAGATTAATAATAATAATAACATTGTGTTCCTTTTTCAGATTTGGAGACTGGCTGATATAGAGCTTGCAAGACTGAGAACCTCAAATGGCGGCTTGTTCGTCACCTCCTTCACTGTCAATGGGCATGAATCTGTGATCCAGAAGTAGGTGAATGCACTCTCTGGATTCCCTGAAGTGTTACAGGTAAGACATATAAGTAAACATTAGATTGCCCTTGTGAGTTTTTCTTAGTACTCATTTGGAAATATTATTATCATAGGATAAAGAGTGGAGGTTCCATTTCCACCCTATAGTGTTAAAATGACAAAGTTTCAATTGAGTACATAAAAAACATGAGTCATTTATCACTACTTAGAAATGAAATCCTCTTTTTAACACACAATAATATTCAAACTTAATCCGCAGTTCACCTAGATGTGTTAGTGAAAGATTTAAAAACACACAAGAGTTTACAAATGTAATGTAAAATCTTTCCATAAATATATTGATACTTCTTCAAAATGAAAAAACTACACAATGACAAGAAACTCATGCTGAAATATAGTCAATGAACCAAGTGAAAAGTGACTGGATATCTGAACTTTTTCAAGTCGATGGGATCTTGAAGAGAAGTGTGACATGACTAAAGAATGTTCATGGAGTATAATGCCATATAAAACCCAGTAAATTTTCAAGAAAAATTCAACTAAATCAAATAAATAAAAGGAAGTGGATTAACAAGTTCATGAATATTTCATATGAATTTATGTTCCTCTATGACAAAGGAGAGGCAATGAACATGGATCTATGAAAAAAAGCAATGCAAATGAAGCACTACCTCCATTGTCATGTTCAAAGCGCGCCCATGATTTATTTGGAAAAATGCCATGCGTTACATAAGCACTAATCTTTTCTGCTCCATGAGCTGCCAAAACTTTCTGAAAGATGAAAAACTTACAAGTTATGAAATAAAACATAAGAGAAGCTTTCTTACAATAAATAATAGAATATAAGACTTTGATTTTGTGCAGTATGTTAGGTATGAATCCTCTAACATAAATGTCTGTACCTGACATTCTACTAGAGTTCCACCCGATTGAACCAAATCATCAACAATCACAACATGCCGAGCACTCGGATCTCCCTCCTTAATACGAACAATCCGTTGATCTCCTTCCCTAACTTTTGCACAAACTATCTGCATATGCATTGTGTAAGTGGTAACAGATGGAAGCAATGCTGAATCTGGCACCAGATTGATACACACGACAAAAATTGTTAGAGCAATACCGTTGGAAAATGCTGGAGTTGCTTATGAAATCGTTTCCAAGCACCATCATCAGGAAAAGCAATTGATATCTGTGATACATGAATTCCCAACTTGTCAATGAAGAAGATAGTATGAAAGCAATTACTCATTCACTTTTTCAGTTAACATCTAATGAAATATAAGCATGTTTCTTTTCAGAATAATATGGAGAAGACTTAATGGTAAAATATGAGAAGCAACTTTCAAAATGATAGGTTGATTACTTGCAAGTGCAAAAGATCCGCAGTTTCTATCACTCAAAGGGGAAAAGGCAGAACAATATATACAAAAAGAACACACGAAGTTTTCACAAAGGAGAAGAAATAAAGATATGAGTGAAATCCGTACATTGTCAGAATCAGGGAGATCTTGAAGCCTTCTTTTAAGCAATGGTATGCCACTCTCAAAGCACGGTAGAATGTTATCGCCAAAGTAGAATCTCTCCTGTGTTGAAGCAAATCATCAACCAATAAGGGAAAATAAGATATGAACCAACCAGCAACAACTATAAAAAGGAATTCATTCTACCAATATAAGGCATGAACCTGCAAAGCATGAATATCAAATGTCACCAAACTAGTAGGTCCTCCCCTAGAAATTGGTATGTTCGACAAAAGCCTAGCCAAAGTAAAAGCCGTAGCAATATCTCCTTCATCTTCCATTCTTTCAGAAGTGCCAGTGGGGAAGAACGGAAGGACAAGGGTAAACGAGGAAATAAACAGTTTCGGCAATTGATAAATAACAGGTATCTGCTCAAAAATCACTGCTGGAGAACTGAACGATGCCAGAAAAGCTACATGCTGTCCACGAATACTTTGAGCATTTGGAATGAATATGTTGGGAAAACCATCAGGAAACTTTCTGAAGCATAATATAAAGCATTTCAGTGGAAACCCAAAAAATGTATTCAAAATGCAAACAAGGTAGGGAAAAAAAAAAGAACAATACCAATGTAACATAGCAACAGTTTCAGTAACCTCAGGCATCACATCAAGATCATAATTTTAGCATTCTTAAGTAAAATTACAGTATAAGCCTATAATAGAAGTGGGAATAGGAAATTGGCAATGGTGAATTGAACTACTCCCTTAAACCCGTCAACTCATCATTGTTAACATAAATTTCTGCATTTTGAATGTCGCTGAGTCCAACTAATTATTTTAAAATTATTTTGTTGATATTAAAATTCTATACCCTGATCATAAACTCTTAACCCTAAATCCTATATTACAAAACTAAACTCTAAAATTGTCTAATGTTGGCTATCTAAAAGTTGGTCCTGTAGTTTCTCCTATTTACTCTCTCTTAATGGGCATTTCCAAGTTCCGAAATTTGAACATCACACTACATCAATTCCATCACGAAACTGCAATTCAACTTAATAGGATCATAGAGACATTGAACCGGGAGAGTCCAGAGTCAACGAAAAACCAATACACATTACCACATTGGTCAAAAACACATATTGGCAAGACATAGCACGGGAAAGAAGAAAAGAAAAAAAAAAAAAAACAAAAAAACAAAAAGAGAAAAAGAGAAAATGAAACAAACCCCCAAGAGATAGTGCGGAGTTCGATGGTGTCAGATTCAGAGGCGATTTTCTGAGCAAGGGACTTGGTCTCGTCGCAGAAAAAGAGAACAACCTTTTTAGCATTCTTGGTGCGGAATTCAGATGAAGTAGCAGCGGAGACAGAGACCAACGAAGAAGAAAATGAGGAGGAGGAAGAGTTGTTGTTACCGTGAATGGAAGTGTCTTTGTTCATTTCCCGCACGTGCTCAATTGACCAGTTGCGGAGGTTGCTCTTGATCTCGCACGTAGAAGAGAAGCGGTTTTTGTCGTTGTTCTTATTGGAATTGGGAAGGAGGAAGTGGGAGTGAAGGGGAGAAGAGGGTTTGAGAGTGAGGGATCTGTTTTGGGACAAGAAGAAACTGGGTGGCGCCTCCATTCTCAGCAGTCACCGGTTGCATCGCCGACACTATTTGTTTCATAGAGTCACACACTATTTGATGGCAGGTGCCGGTTGGAGTTTGAGTTTGTTACTAAACAAAAATACTATTAATCAGTAAGCAATTTTTTTTTGGTGACTTAATCAGTAAGTAATTATAATTAATAACGAGGAATGTTGGGTCACCAGACATTTATTATTTTTAAGTCATAATTATCTATTAATATTTAAAAATATAGAATAAAATATATTATTAAATTGTTAAATTAAAAATTTTAAATTAAAAAAATTAAATTAATAATTAAATAATAATAAAAATAATAATTTTTATTAATAATTAAATATTTTATTTTATTATAAATATATTATAAATATTTTAAATTGTAACTGTATTTAAAATTTGAATAGATAAAATTAGTTATAAATATAATTTAATTGAATCAGTTAAAAACAGAAAAGCTCTGCTATGCTTTACAAGTTCATTAACAAATAAAATCCAAAACGCGTTGTTACACATACATCATATACACGTGCTATATTAGGGCTCCCGCTTTTATCTAACTATCAAATTTAAAAGATTTCTTTCCTTCTTCGTTTTCGTTATTTGCGGATTTGCTCGTTCTTCTTCTCGCGCGTCTTCTCTCCTTCTTCTCCATCGCTCTTTTTCTCTCCTTTCTCACTGGTATGTTCTTCGTCATTTATGTTAGTTCTTCTTTCTGCAACTCTAGCTTCGTTTTCTATTTGATTTGTTGTTTTCTGAAATCAAAGTTTGAACTCGTTTTGAAGATTATGGATGATTCAAGCTCAGATTGTCAGCTGAATCAGGGCGAAGTGGATTATGAATTTGAATCTAACGAAGTCCCTGAGGTTTGATTTACATACTCTGAATTTTGTTGCAGTCATTTGAATAGCATTGTGTAGCTGAAAAATTCCTGAACATTGAACTAACACGTTAACATGAATCTGTCGATTGAATGTAATGTATTAGTTTTGATTAATTATTTGGAATTTATAGCAGACGCTCGGGTGTATATCAGAACTTTTTTGGGTGTATTTTTGCGAGAAGTGTGGGTGTATTTACAGTTTATGGGTTTTTCTGTTGTTAGCTGAGTTGTTGTCGTTTGGGTGTATTATATCAGACATGATTGTGTGTGTTTTTAGTTTTTGACATGGTGTATTCTGCAGCTTGTGTATTTACAGTTTATGGTTTTTTTTTTGTTATTTTAGTTGAGTTGTTGCGGTTCGGGTGTATTATATCAGCAATGATTGGGTGTATTTTTTGTTTTTGACATGATGTATTCTGCAGCCTCTCTCTGTTGTTGATGACCAGTTTGTTCCGAAGGTTGGAATGACCTTTACCACCCTTGAAGATGCTGGAAAATTTTATAGGAACTATGCCAAGGCTGTAGGTTTTTCTACAAGAGTTCGGAGCACAAATAGGAAGAGAAACGAGATTAAGAATCAATTGATTACATGTAGCAGAGAGGGAAAATGGAAATCTAAAATATCTCCGACCGAGAAGACCAATCCGACAGCCGGTTTAAACTGTCCTGCAAGAATTTATATACACACATTGAAGGATGTCGGTGCTTGGATCATTTCAAAGGTTGTGCTGGATCATTCTCACCCCTGCTGTCCAAGTAAAGTAGAGATGCTCAAATAGCACAGGGAACTAAGCATGTCCATTCGTCGTACAATAGAGAATAATGAGGAGGCCGGTATCAGACCAAGCAAAACCTACCAATCATTTGTCGCGGCTGCCGGGGGTCACCGCGAGTTAAATTTTATCGAAAAGGATGTGAGGAATTACATTACCAGGGAAGTGCGAAATGTTTCCGAACAAGAAGATGCAAAGAAATTCGGGAAATATTTGTTAAGAATGAAAGAGAAGAATCAGAATTTCTTTTTTGAGCTCGAACTCGAGGATGATCAATCGATTAAGCTGGCTTTTTGGGCTGATGCAAGAAGCAGAGCTGCCTTTGAGTATTTCGGAGACGTTATTTCATTTGACACCACCTACAATACAAACAGGTAACAAACTGCCCCTGTTTATGATGCTAAATTAGTGTATTTTTATGAATCCGCAGCAGAGGTGTATATTGGCTGTTTTTTTGGGTGTATACGAAGCATTTGTTGGGTGTACCTAATGATTTTGCATTCTGCACTATGGTAATTTGTTTTAGGTATAATTTGGTTTGTGGTTCTTTTGTCGGGGTGAATCACCACGGTCAGTCAACACTTCTCAGATGCTCTTTGATGAAAAACGAAGAAATTGAATCATTCAAATGGTTATTTGAATGTTGGCTTCGTTGCATGGGAGGAAACGCTCCGAAAGGGTTTCTCACCGATCAATGCGCATCAATGAAAAGGGCTTTAGAGGCCTGTATGCCAACAACAATTCACCGTTGGTGTATTTGGCACATCATGAAGAAGATACCAAGCAAATTAAATGGGTACAAGGGACATGCATATATCGAACAAGAAATGAGCCAAGTTGTTTGGAACTCTCATAGCAAAGACTCATTCGATAGGAATTGGAATGATTTCCTGCTGAATTTTGGCCTTGTGGACAACAAGTGGCTTTCAGGTAATGTTTGTTAAAAATCTGCAGCAGAGGTGTAACTTACATTTTTTTTCGGGTGTATTTATAGTCTGTGTTTGGGTGTATTCTGCAGATCTGTATGAAGACCGTCATATATGAGTTCCTATCTATCTGGATCACCACTTTTGGGCAGGGATGAGAAGCACACAAAGGAGCGAGAGCATGCATTCATTTTTTAACAAGTTTATCACCCGAAACAGCTCGCTTATTCAGTTCGTCAAACAATACGATAATTGCCTCGGAAGCTGGGAGCAGGCAGAGAGAGAATCAGATGCTGCAGATTTTCATACGGTCATACCGTGTGCAACTAAATCCTCCATTGAAGCTCAGTTTCAAGATGTGTACACTCATCAAAAGTTTAGGGAAGTCCAAGCGCAATTCAGAGGAAAGGCGAATTGCATCACCAGATTAACAAATTCCGCTCTAGGCTATTCAGTATACGAAGTCGGAGAACAAGTTTCCAGCTCAATATTCAACAAGTTTGTGGTTACTTACGACTCAGTTGCAGCCGAGGTAAAATGCCAATGCTTATTATTCGAGTCGAGAGGTATACTGTGTCGTCACGCACTAAGCGTGTTAAGCTTTGAATGAGTAAGCCAAGTGTCACCGAGATATATACTGGAACGATGGAGCAAGAAGGTAAAGAGGCGACACACACACATCAAGAGCAGCCACGACGAGCCACTGTTGGAGCCAAGAAGCAAGAGGTTTGACCAATTGGTTTTTTGTTCGCAAAATATTTGCGAATTTGCATCCGAATCGGAGGAGCTGACTGCAATTCTGCACCGTGCGTACGATAACGTCATGGCTGAGATGGAATCATTAAAAGCCAAAAGGAAGGGGACATCTTCTTTATCCCACGAAGACGCCAACTTGGAATCCGTTAACGAGCTTCAAAGCCCGCCAAGGATTCGAACAAGAGGATGTCCAAAAAATAGGCTAGGTTCAAAGTTAGACAAACAGATCGCAAATGCCACAAAGAAGAAGAAAACGAAAGTTTTAAGCGAGGTAAAAGTAATGTTCTTTAAATTTGTGGTGATTGAGTTTATTTTTCTCATTAATAGTTTAGCTAATATGTGAGTTTCTTATATTCAGATAAACTTGTTTGATGCCGCATCAGTGGTGCATTCAAATTCCAGCCAATATCAAGGACATGTTATGAATTATCAGTTCAGGGTACCAGGAGCAGGGGATAACTCTTTGGCTGTATAGTTACAGAATATGGGTGTAAAAGCACTGTTCTTTTGGATGTATTTTTCTGAATTTTCTTGTGATTCACATTTTACATATAGATACATATATATAATATTAGGGTTCAGGGTTTTAGGGTTTACAGGTTAAGGGTAAGGGTTTAGGTTTTAAGTGTTTAGGGTTCAGGGGGGGATAGATTTCAGGGTGTATATTCAACTTTGGTTAGGTGTAAAAAATCGCAGGTTATGAGTGTATATTTGATTTGATGTTTTTCTTCATATTATAGTACCTGTAATTCATACATTTTGAATACAGCACAGACAGTTTAACAGCACAGACAGTTTAACTATGGAAAAAAAATTTCATTGAACAGAAGTTGTTTATAAATGGCAAATTTTTACAGCATTTGTTCAATTTACAAACTAGCTAGCAGTCAGATTACTCAGTTTCTACATCAGTAGAATTTATCTGACAAAATGGACTCAATAAGACTGACGATGGCTTGGACAATCTTATTGCATTACTCGCTCTAATTGCTTGATCTCTCTCTTTATTCATTTCACTGAATAGTATCCGCGAAGCATATTCTACTCTATAGTGGTCCACCTCCTCCTACAATTAAAAAGTATATTCTGTTTAAACAACAATATTAATTCCAGTAAAGTAATACAGAGTTATATAGTTTTAAAGACAGTTACCTGTGGCCAATTATCCCATTCATACTTCGCCCTTTTAATGTTTTCCGGCTCAATTAACTCAAGCCACTTCATAACGTAAATAGCACAGTCATAGCTAAAAACGAAGAAAATAAATTACAAATCTCATTTAGGAAAGTTTAATGTTCAGAGTCACAATTTTATACCTTGATTTTTGGCCTGAGCTTTTAACGTATGTTGCTTTAATTTCCAACTCATTCTCCTTTTTCTTCAGAGGTGCCCCGCCGGTGTATGCTCTAATTCTTGAAATTACATATCCCTTAAAAAACAAACCAAATCAGTAATACACCCGAATGAAATACCCTCAAAAGAGAACATACTTACACCCAAATCAAAACATATATACACCTTATATTGAATTGAAATACACCTATCTATTAAAATAAAGAACACAGAGCCAACTTACAGTGAATTTATTAAGCTGCTTTCTCCCATTGCTTGGAGCTTTCTTGTGTAGCGGGTCAAGTATATAAAATCTCCCATTTGTTGTATCAATCACCCATAACCACCAATGGCCCGAGTAGCAAACAGGCGCAAAAATCTGAAGGATTGCCACATTTCAACAGTGTGTTATTTTATTTGGCATATAAGTAAAGAACGGTACTAACCAATTTTACAAATGAAAACTCACATATCGATGTGAAGCTAATTTTTTTCCATCTATGAAGGGAATAAACATTGGGTAGTCTTCCACCTTGAATTCTTTATTGATTTTAGGTGATATGAATTTTCCGTTTGGGTGCTTCGAAACGGCCATGCTCTGCAACAATTGTGAAACAACAAATGAAATACTGAAAATATAATACTTTAAATAAACCCAAATAACTACACAACTTACACCCAATTGAACGTAAAAAATACACCCCAATGAATACAAAAACAGACCCGTTGATCAGAGAATATACACCCTAAGGAATACAGAAAATACAGCCAAAATTCGTAGAAGTAACACTTACCACAATATCAGGGGGGAGACAGTATACTTGTTCTCGAAACCTTTTATCATTTTTCTGGTTGAGGATGAGGCACATGGCAGATACAATCTAGAAATATATGCCGAAATCAATTTACATTAATAAACAATGCATTTAACTTTGGTGTTAAAACATTAATGTTATTCTAATATTACCTCAGATTCTATATAAGTTCCTGCCTGGAGCGATGCAAGGTGCATTCTATTCAAAATGTATTTGTCTTGGGCAATCAGAGTGCACAGGTTATCAAACTCGTTAGTACTGTCATCTGCGTATGTCTTCACTCGCGTCGCCCAGATGTAGCACTTCACTTTCATATCATCCGTATTCTGATTTATTCCCGCAGGAGTTTCAAACTTCCCAGAACTTTCTCCGCCAGTCTCCTTTTGAATTTGTGGACTTTTACTTTCTTCTTTCGCCTCACTGCTTGCTATTTTTTGTACCAAATCCTCTAGTTGTTCCAGCAAATTTGCAGTTTCTAGAGTTTTTGACCTGTCTGCCTCCTGCGTGACGCTCCCTCCTACGTTGCTGCTTCTTCTTGGCTTGAATCAGTGAAGCCCGGGCTGAATGATGGCATTGGATCTGTTTTAGGAACATACGACGCTGTCCGTGCCATCATCATCAACGCAGCAGCGTCTTCTTCGGCTGGATAACTGCATGATCATGTATAACGTATTGTAAGAGTAAGAATATACGGATGATAAGCAAAGATTGATTTTAGTCTGATGAACTTACCTTTTAGATGGAGCTGGGGGAAGCGTGGGTGTGCTTTCTTCAAGTTTTGAGGGGGGGGGGGGGTTCAGGAGTACTGCACGACACAGAAAATTAATCATGACATAAAAAAAAACTATACAGGAATAATATACACCCAAACTGTAAACCAATATACACCCAAACTGTAACCCAATATACACCCATACATTGATTTTACTCTGATGAACTTACCTTTTAGATGGAGCTGGGGGAAGTGTGGCTGTACTTTCTTCAAGTTGTTGGGGGGGTTCAGGAGTGCTGCACGGCACATCAAATTAATCATGACGAAAAAAAACTATTCAAGAATAATATACACGCAAACTGTAAGCAAATATACACCCAAATTCAAAACAAATATACACCCGAACTGTAACCCAATATACACCCAAACTCAAAACAAATATATACCCAATACTATTTCTTACGTTTTTGTAGTTCCTTCAATTTGTAGCAGAGGGGTTGCATAAAATTCTGTCTCTGGTATTTCTTCAAATTCCGGCACGGTGGTTGTTTGGGACATTGGCACGAAAACTTGAATCGGAACTCTAAACAAGAAGAAAAATGAAAGGTTAACAACGCCTTTGAAAATAATAAGGTTATAAGGTTGAAATATTCTTGAAAAACTCACATTGCAAGCGCTTCCAACGGTGTCTCTTCCCTCACAACCATTATATTCGAATCAGTCGGCTCACTGGCTGACTCTTGAACAAGACTCAACCTAAAATACACCTAAAGAGAGTCAAAAAATACACCCGAACAATTCAAAAGGAACACAGGCTTTGTTTTTTGAGAACTTACATACTTGCAGTTTTTGCTTTTTTTTCCTGCCTTTTTTTTCTCGAATAAAATAATAAAGGGCTTTTTTTCTAAAAAAAATATATACAAAATTAGAAGCAGAAGGTAATAAAAGAACGAAAGTAACGGTTCTTTGAAAGAGAAATTACGTGCTCTCTGCAGGCCTGTTTACACTACTTTATTCTGTGTGTCTTTGAGAGGGAGGATCATCACTTTCCAAGTTGACGTCCGGTATTCTAGACAGATTTCATGTTATTTCAGACAAAATATGATACATGTAAATCATGATAAAAAAATTTTATTAAATAAAGCATCTTACGTTTCAGAAGAGACATAGCGACCTTCTGTCGATCGCATGTCAGCTTCCTTCTCCCTGCGAAACAAGAAACAATTATTAGCAAAGAAAACACACTAAAATCTGAAATATACACTCCATCAAGACATACCTCTGTGCACCAGAATTTTCATCGTTTTCCCTTAACAATTTATCTAGATCTTCACTTGATATTTCATATCTCTCACTACATTCATAAAAGAAGATGTTAACTAAAATAATTATGATGATGACGGTAATATAGCTTACGTATTACTGTACCCATCATAGGATTGATCTTCTTCAGGAGATGAATGCTCAGCAACAACCTTTTTCTTTTTGGATTGTGTTCTGGGTGGAAAAAACAAGTATGAATCAGAAATAAAAAATTAATTTTATCACAGAATACTATCCAAAGAGGTGCTTACTTTTTTGGTATTCTTTGTGTCTTTTTCTTTTTTTTTTTGCTTCTTCACCGGTGATGATTCTTCGCTTCTATAAGTTAATAAGAGACACTTCAATTAATACACGAAATCTTGATAATTAAGCCAAAAGAAAGGAGTAATAATTTCAGAACATTACTCATCAGTTGATTCGGATTCTGAATAAGAATCTGAATCCTCTTGACTTTTCTTCCTTTTTTTGGAGTCCATTTTGGAAGGCAAACAATCATTATTTAGAACATACTAAAGATATAAAATACACCCAGATGAATGCACAAGATACAACCAACTGAATGGACAATATACACCCAACACAACAAACGAAATACCCCCAACTTAATAAACAACATACAACCAACTTGATAAACAAAATACACCCAAATGGTTCCACAAAATACACCCAACCCGAGAAAGAAAATACACCCAAGTATGGTACTTACTTTTTTCCCTTTTTGCTGGGTTGTTTTCTTGCTGAATCCTCCGAGTCTTCTTGAGTCTCAGACTCAGAGGTAGAACTGTCACTATCAGTTGTTTCTTCCTCCGAAGACGATGTTGAACTTGCCTTCCTTTTTTTGTTTTTTTTATTTCTTATTTTTTTTCTTTTTTCTCTATTTTTTTCATTTTCTCTTTTGTTTGCGCCATCTTTACAATCCCCTGAAACATCAGATAATTTATTTAGCAGCATTCAGATAAATAAAATACACCCAACATATTATGTTCACTTACCAAAATTTCCTCTGTTTCTGCATTCATTCTTTCGACCAACTGCTCCTTACTCCAGTTGGCAATCCAGGGTTTTGGCGGTCTTTCAGCCCTCTTCTTGCCTTTATTTTTAGAAAGATGAAAGTATATTATCATCAGGGCAAAGAGGCAGCCATCAATTGCCTTCTTCTTTTTCTCCTTGTAGTCGGTTATGCCCTTGATGATAAAGGTCAAAACATGCCCTCCCCAGTTTCGCTCCGTTATGCTGTCCATCTCAAAAATTGGGACCAGGTGTACAGGCGAGATTTTGTTTATTGTCATTGGCAAAAGGAACGCCATCTGTATATAGAGAATGAAAATCCTCTTGAACATTAGGCGATCCTCTTCGTTACCAACGCCAATATCCATCATCTCATCTGTAAGACTTTTGAGGGTCTTACCCTGGAATCTTCTAAAAATTACTTTGTCATCCTCAGAAAGTTTCTTATAATCGACTTTTTGAGGAAATAGATCTCCTACAAAAAGGAAAACAACAAAGTATCAAAATCGGTTCAAATACACCCAAGCATGAATTTAAAGACACCCAAGCATCAGTTAATATACACCTATAATTTTTAGCGAGTTACTTGTTGCGTTGATGCCAAGCACATGACCTATTTTTCTTGGGGTTATTTTAAAAGAACTGTATTCGGTTTCCAGTCTGTTCTCCCCCAATTTGAAGTTGTTAGTCAGCTCCCTTAACACTTGGTGATGCACCCTTAGTGGTGGGATGTGCATCAAGCAACCGAATCCCAAATCCCTCACAATCGTTTTCTTCTCCTCACTCATGTTTCTGAATTTATCACTTAGCAGATGTGTTGCACAATTAAGGTCTTTTGTTTGCTATAAACAGAAACAAAATTATAGTCAGATATGTTACTATTATATAAAACTGATTTCAGGTAAGACATATATTTGTTCTTACGTTTCTTCCAGGTTAGTTTCTTGCTGCCATTTTCTCTGAAATGAAAAATACACACAAAGTTATCAGTAAGATACACCCATATATATGAGTTAGATACACGCATAGATAACAGTAAGATACACACATAGATATGATTCAGATACACCCATATATATCAGTCAGATACACCCATAGATATGATTCAGATACACCCATATATATCAGTCAGGTATCACTCAAACATGCATCAATATACAAGGTCAAACAATATACACCCATGGACAAGCAAATATAAGAACAGTTGCAACTGCTGACTATTACAGTATATCAGTTCAGAAAAATACACCCAACAATTTGTGCCATATACACCCATGTATATTACCTCATATACACCCACCAAACTACGGAATATACTCCCAAAAATCAGTTACCAGAAGAACTAAAAGAACAAGAACAGTAACACCTAGAAGAACGAAGAAGAACAGTGTAACATAGAATCAAGAATAACAGTGAAACCTAGAACAAGTAGAACATCATAAACTGTAAAATGAGACGTAGAGCAAGAAGAACAGTAAAACGTACAACAACGTAGAAGAACATTAAAACCTAGTTCGAAATATGGAAAATATACAGCAATGGTAATGTAACGTACCTTGAGTATTATAGCTTTGTTCTCTCTGGAGATTCTTGATCGAGAGTTCTATAGTGTGTTGATGGAGTTTTCGAATGTTAGCGACGAGGTGTATATCTTGAGTTTCGAACGTTGCTCGAAAATGGAAGGGTTGCTTTTTCTCTGAATGGCTTTGAGAAGTGGAAGAAGTGGAAGAGTTTGCCATTAAGGGCGCGGTTTACGTGAAGCGTAACCGTTTGAGTTGAGCGCGTGTAAATCACGCTCCATTCAATGCTCTTCACTATGCGCGTGTTTTTTTTTATGGGCTGGGCCAACTTGTAAAACTTGTATACCGTTTTTGCTTGTATGTGTAGCAGGCCCGAAAATTTAAACCCTCGGCTCTATTCTAGAACTAACTAATATAATTAATATTAATACGTATTTTTCATCTACCTTATTTATTTCATGTTCTTAATGACTAATTAAATAATTGCCAATGAATTATAGCTCAAATGGCATAGACTCTCCATACTCAATTAAGAGGTCGCGGGTTCGAGTCACATATCTTTCCAAATTTTTTCGAATGAGTTATAGCTCAAATGGCATAGACTCCCCATACTCAATTAAGAGGTCGCGGTTCGAGTCACATATCTTTCGGGTTCGAGTCTCCTATCTTTGGTAAAAAAAAAATGATTAATTAAATAATCAAACATTTTCTACTGTTTTATAATTTATATTTATTATCGTTCCCAATTGTTTTTATAATCAATTTTTTTTTTGCAATTGTCTTTTTCCTTTTCTTTCATTAATACTATCTCTTTTATTTATTTTAGATTATTTATTTTTTTATATAAGATATTTTATTTTATATTAATATTATTTTTCGAAGTGAATATAATTAATCATGTAGTTAATTATTCTTCAAAATAATAATAATTAATTATAAGCATAATTATTTTTCGAAATAAATGATAATTAATTATATAAATAATTATTTTTTGAAGTGAATGACAAATAATTTTTATTAAAAAGAAAAATATATTAAAAGTATTATTCCTTCAAATAATTAAGGTGAAAATTTAGGTACAGTCAATTTTATGTAAAGTTGATAACTGAGAATCATTAGATAAAAATTTAGTCAAATCAGTCAAATCATTTAACCACTTTCAGCTATCAACTTCATGTAAAGTTGACTGTACCTGAGTTTTTACCAATAATTAAACATATAGCGCTCGTAGAACTAATATCATAATTTTATTTATATTCTTAACCATGAATATTGTAACACTCTACCACACAGAGCTTTATACTTAGGATGTAAAATAGTGGTGGTGTGATATTACAACCTCTAAAAAAAATATATAATAATACATAACAAAGGATATAGTATACTAGGAGTCTTGAAAAACGGATTAAACAAAATTCGTAAAATAAAAAGCGCAACGCTCAGAACAACGTAACTTGTGTACCAAGAAAACTAAGGTTCAAAGGCATATAAGTAAACATAGAGCCAGAATAGAGGATCAAGAATACAAAATAACAAGCTCCTAACTCAACTTGCGAAGCTAACGCTGACCGGAGAATATTTACATACATATATAAGTATCCCAAAATACCTAAAATACAGAAATAAAACCTTAACTCTCCTTAAACCTCTAAGAGGAACAAAAATAAACAAGTTTCTTGGAGAGAAAGCTAAGTGCATATATATAAACAGCTAATCGAAAGAACCCAGGGACCACTCCACTTTAGGGATCTAGACGCCTAGCGATGAGCCTCTTGACCTGCATCTGAAAATAACAACACAATATAGGGTGAGAACCGGAGGTTCTCAGCATGGTAAAGGTGCCACACACATAAGATATAAGGTCTTGGGAATGCCAACACTCAGATTATAACCTTAGAGAACTAAAACAGAAGCCATAAAGTAGGGTGGTTTTCTAAGACTTTCTAAACTAAACTGTTTTCTTAAAATCTAACTAAAACTGACAAGAATCCTAACTCTCTTTGCCTTTCCTCCGTTCCTCCATCTCCGATGATATTACAGAGACAAACAAACAAACAAAAGTATACACAAGTAGAATACAAAGAGTACAAATAGCAAGTATATCAACTAACATATTATAAGTAATTAGGCATTCCCAGTTAATGCACAATCAAATAATTCAAACAATATGCACATGATGCATGCCTGTCCTATGGCTGATGAGGCTCATCTATCGGTTATCAAGCCAACTCGACAAGTCCGAAACCCTTGGACTGTCCCCCGTTGCCCATCCCCATGACTTTATACATAGCTTTTTCTCATATCATTCATAATTCATACATTCATATATAAAACTTTGCTCAATCGGGGCTACTATTTCCGGGAATTTATACGTGCCCGGTCACCCTTACAACGTAGGGTCAACAGAGTATCGAGTTTCAACCTGGAGCATGTGGTGGCAAGCTACGGTACTTTGCCCAGAAAAACTCGTATCTCAAATAATCATTCCATAATCATTCATTAACATTTCATAATCATTCATTACTTACTCATCATGTCATTGTACTTTTATACATAACTCATCATAACCCGGAGCAAGTGGGGCGAAACCACAACCCTTGCATCTATCCGAAGAGCTTCTATATTAACCAACCTGGAGCAAGTGGGGCGAAACCACAACCCTTGCGTCTACCCAGGAGGTACGTTCTCATATGCCCAGGAGGAATAAACGAGGGGATCCTAACCTCCCACCATATCGATGGGGGTGATTTTACAATACCAGGAGGAACAAAGAAGGGGATCCTCACCTTCCACCATCTCTTGGGGTTGCACTTTCAAGAAAGAGTGCTCAAGTGCAATATTTATTCCTTTCATTAGCTAGTTTCATAATTTAAAAGATATATGTATACATATATATTTATGCCACCTATCTTCTCATACCTAAATCATCACCTTTTCAATTTTACTTCACCTCCAAGTTACCTTAATTTCCTAACTCCAACTTATCACTAAGCTTACTAATAAGATCTAGGGTTAAAAGAATAAAAATAAAAGTTTAGAGGTTCAAAACCATGTTTGAATCACAAAAATACAAGTACTGAAAAACAGAGTGTGCGGACGTACACAAGTGTGCGCACGCACAATTTATGAAAAACAGAGCGTTTGCGTATGCACGAGTGCGTGCGTGCGCACACCAACTAGAAACTACTTGGTGTGCGTGCACCTCACCTATGCGAGCGCCACCAGCAGAAATCATATCCTGGTGCGTGCATGCACACCATGGTGTGCGTACGCACAAGTGAAATTGTTGCTACTGCTGGGTGCGTACGCACATCAGTGTGCGTAGGCACACACCAGAAACTCTGGTTCTGCTATACTTAAACCAATTTTTAGTTTTTTGCACAAGATTTTCGGCGTCCATAATTTTCTCTACAAAATTCGGCTTTCCATAAAATTTATACCGTTTTAAAGCTTGTAAAACCCTCTTTGATTTGAAATAAAATTTATTTTTATCCAAAATTTGAGACTCGAATTATAGACCAGCGAAGTTCGTTAAAACTCAAGTTTTTATTCAAAACCTCAAACCTCCATTTTTACCGCAACAAACTCAATACCCACACCCTAACATACTACTTTAGAATGCAAAAAACCTCCACCTCCTAGATTAATCAATTATACTCCTATATGCACAATCCCATATACAAATTACTCAACTAAACAATAAGATCATCATCCTTCATCACATTTATAAGTTCATTCCTTAACACATTGCCAATTATCACTAATTCACCATATAAAATTATGTTCTATCACCAACATCAGTTATCAAGCTAATAATCAACCAAAATCAACAATCATTATCAAAGTATTAAACATTTAGCGCATTCAAACATTCATACCTAGTCTATGGTCATCTAGCCTAAATTTTCACAAAACCTTACATATTAAATACGAGAAACTTAAACCATACCTTGGCCGATTTCCACGCATTTCCCAAGACCACCCACTAGGCAAGATTGCAAGCCTCAACACCAAAAATTCAGCAACTAGTTTCCAACTCCAAGCTTCCAATGTCCACAATCCAAGTTCCAATATATATATATACCTAATACATATATACAACATATAGATAACCAAATTCAATACCCAACTCACATTGGCTAAGAAATGGTAGAATTTGAGAGTCCTCACCTTGTCTATGTCTTGATTGAACAAAGACCCACAAGTTCCTCAAGCTAAACTTGAACCTAGAGAACCAAAATCACAATTTCTCAACACCGATTCTCACTAATTTTCAAGAATTAAGGGGGCAGAGAGGCTGGAGTGTTCGAGTGACTTACCAAAGAAATTGTTCCGATGGAATCGTAGAGCTCGACGCGGTGAACGCGTAGTCGTAAACGGTGCGGCGATCAGAGCTCGGAGCAAGAAGTTATGATGGATTGAATTATTGACCAAGGGTTTGGAAGTGTTAATTGTTCTTCCCCTTCTCCAAATGGCTGCAGCGTGAAATGGAAAGGAGGAAAAAAGGGAGAGCTGTGTCCCTTAAAGGCTAATGGGCTAAATTGGGCCTTGGGCCCATTTTGGGCCCGGTTCGACCCAATCTTAGGCCAAATTCTTTAAAATTAGTGTCAAAATTCTCGTTTTAATTAGTTCTTTCCTATTTTAATATAAAATTTACATTTCTAATTTCATTAATAAAGTTATCTATCATTCTTCCTATTTTTTTTTCTTTTTTCTCTTCTCAAATTTTAATTCTTATTTTGATAACACATTTATTATTATTATTATTATTATTATGTGAGTGTAAAGTAGAGGCTAAACAGACACTTCTTTTTTTATTATTTATATGGTTGTAAATGTCTTTTTTTTTTAAATAATAATAAAATAATATTTTTATAATAATATTATTAAACAATACATCATATATATCTTGGTTGATATAGTAATGGTCAAAATATCTATGATTCTGAAAATCGAATTGAATTGGTTGGGTTAATTGAAAATCGATTATTAGATATGTTCCGGTGCTTACCTAGAACTGGATGATTGAGCTTGGATTAAAGGCTCAAACGATGAGAGAATGTGGACTTCGACTAGTTTCGCACCTGGGAGCTATCATCCGAGGTGATTGTATGCGTATTGGCGAATGGGGCGTGGTACCTGCAATGACACTCCGATGCCTAAGTCAGTAAGGAGTTAAGCAGGTTTTAGTGTATTGGAACTTAAGTTTACCTGAGTGAGACAGTGTATTTATAGAGAGGATCCAATAACCATTGCTGAAGTAGTTCCACTTCTGATGGTGGATAACCATCCCTTTATCTTAGGACTGTTGGGATCTCTCTTTTAGAAGTGGGTGAGAGATTTAAGGAGGCAGTTATACACTTAGATAAGTGCTGACTGCTCGCTGATATTGACTCCGACTTCTTAGTGGAGGTCGGATAATAAGTAAAGGCCATCCTTTTGGATTAGGCCTCTTGTCTTGATTTGGGTCTGGCTTATATTCTGGGTCAGGATATGAAAAATGCCCCTACTCGAGTCTGATCTGCTATGAGTTGGATTCGAGTATTAATTGAACTCGGATATGATCAAGTTGGTGTTTCTTTCCAAGTCAGAAAATCGTCGTGATTTTGAATTTTCTCAACTGTTGCGTCTAATCAAACGTCACGTCCGTTTGGGTTTTGCACTTACACGTGAGGGCGGTTACATTCGTAATGGCGCGCTCTTTTAATGATCGCATTGTTTTACCGTTATGCCCCTAGTATGCTATAAAACCTTTGCCTCCTTCTCTCTTTCTTTTTCTTTCGTCTCCTCTTTGAATTTTTTCTTCGTGCTTTCTTTTTACTCTCATAAGACTGATGAATCCATATTTTACGATATATTTTGATTTGATTTGAGTGGATTCCATCACATAAACTCACATTTATTCGCCTAAATAGCATGCTTTTGTGAATTTTTTCCTAATTGTGCTTAATTGTGAAAAATATACATTTCATGCTTAAATTACCAATTTTAATTCACTTTTCTCCCATTAGATGCCTTGATATATTTGTTTGAGTGATTTAAGGTTTTGAAGGCAAGAATGACTTGAGAAAGTGGAAGGAAAGCATACAAAGTGGAAGAATTCAAGAAATAAAGGATTTGGAAAGCTGCCAGCCCTGACCTCTCTGTACTAAATTGGTCATAACTTGAGCTATAGAGATCCAAATGAGGCGGTTCCAGCGACATTGGAAAGCTGACGTCTGAGGCTTCAAAATGATATGCAATTTGCTATAGTGGATATAAGTCTACCTGTGCGTACGCACAGGTACTTGTGCGTCCGCACAGGTCAATTTTCAGCATATGTGCGGACGCACGCGTCTGTGCGTCCGCACAGGTCCCTGCACGTGAGCTCATTAATACAAATCACCGGGGACGAATTCTGGGCCTCCAAAACCCAATCCAACTCATTTTCTGAAGCTATTTAAGGCCAAAGTGAAGAGGAATGAAGGGGGGCAACTAGGGTTAGATTTTATTATGTTTCCTCTTAGTTTCTAGAGAGAGAAGCTCCCCCCTCTCTCTAGAATTAGAGTTTTTAGCTTAGTTTTTATTTAATTTCAGCACTTTAATTCTTGTTTTAGTGTAGTCTCATTTATGTTTTTATGCTTTCTTGTCTTTATCTTCTTCATCTCTTTTGTTATTTTCTCTTTTATGACATTTTTCATGTTATGAACACTTTTGTTATTTTTATTTTAATTAATGTAATTTATGTTTTATGTTCATTTATTACTTTCCTTGGTTATTATTGTCATTTTCTTGCTTTGGTAGCTTTAGAATTTATTTTATTATATTTTAATATTATTTTATTTTCATGCACACCAAGTGTTTGATAAAATACTTGGCTTAGTCTTTACTTAGTTTTTCTACACTCTTGGCTTGGAATTGTTAGTTTTGGTGATCATTGAGTCATTGATGTCCATTCTTGTTTGATATATTAGAGTAGTTAGTTAATTTGGTCTTCCTTGACTCTATGTGACCCCTTAGTGTTGACATAGGACTTAGGGATTGAAATTAACTATGCCTATTTGACTTATCTTCGATGTAAGGTTGACTAAGTAGGATTAACTCTTCATAATCATGTGTTTGTGGTCAATGGCGAAGATAGGTAACTTTAGCTCTAAATTGCTTGCCAAGAGATTTCTTGCATTTGAAGTTTCTTTTTCTTGCATTTTATTGTTTTGAGTTTTATTCCTTGCATGTTTAATTTCTTGCATGTTTAGTTTTCACCCTCTTGGTTGAGAAATTGGATGTTTGGGTAGAATTGAGTTGTAGATGTCCATTCCACATTGTGTGAGAATAGTTAATTGGTTTGGTTTCCATTGAAGCTAGTCTTTCACTAAGTAATTAGTGAGTTGACTAGGACTTATAGATTGAGACCAATTATGCTTTTGACTAATTCTCAAGGAGGATTGACTAATTTGAATTGATTCCACACAATTGCCATGTTTGTGGTCCATAACTAGGATAGGAATCCCAAATTTTCCAAATTCTTGCCAAGAGTTGCCATTTACATCCCTTGCATGTTTATTTGCTTTCTTGCTATTTACATTTCTTGCTCTCTTGCTTTCATTCCCAATTCTCCATGCTCTCTCTCATAGCCAATAATTGTACACTTCATTGCAACTCCTAGGAAAGACGACCCGGGAGCTAAATACTCTCGGTTATAATTTGTTTTGTATTATGATAACATTTGATTGATGGTCAATTTGTTGGGTTAGGACTATACTCACAATGCCAATTCTATTTTGATAATAAAATTCCTAACCTATGCGAATTGGTCATCATCAAAGACCTTCGTGCTTCTGGTGCTCGCTTTCTCTGTTCTTGGATTTTTCAGTACTTGCGACGTTTCTTCCATTCTTGCTATCAGTTTTTCTCTCCAAGAAAAGTTAGTTTTTCATTATCTTTATTCTTTACTGGCTTTCGTAGCGTCTTCGCTATTTTTATTAAGTGTACTGATCGAGGAGGAGTTTTTTGAGTAAGCTCTATGGCATCTTTATTGTTTGTGGTTGGAATCTTTGAATTTTTTGTGCTTTCCTTTTTGTTAAAACAGCTTCCTTTGATGTGATTAACTGTTTCTGTTTTGGAAAGAAGCTGTCTTGGTTCAAAATCTATTTTTGATGATTTTTCTTTGTGTACTGTAGGTATATCTCCCTATATATTTTTCCTTTTCCGAGAAATGTCTTCCCGAGTTTCTGAAGCCTTGTTGAGATGGGTAGATTCTTCCGTTTTATCTGAACGTCCCCTAGTAGATGATGTTTTTATAATTGAACTTAGGAAGCATCATAGGGTTTGTGTCCTTGAAGCCGATGAACCCAAGTATGAGTTAGCAGCCCCAGACCCAAAGGATAGATTTTGCTGTGGGAGGCTTACTGAGTCTAACCCTCATTTCATTTTCATGTACAATTGTCTTTTCACCCGTTTGGGGGTTACATTCCCTTTTTTTGATTTTGAGATGGAAGTTTTGTCCCATTGCCGAGTAGCTCCTACCCAACTCCACTCTAATTCCTGGGATTTTCTGAAAAATTTATCAACTTGTCAGTCGAGAGCTCAACTTTCCGATTTCTTTAAAGGTCTTTTTCTATCTTTTTCACTTGACAAAGCCCTTTAGCGCTCAGAACAAACAACAGTGGGTCTCCTTTTGAGCTATTCAGGGTCGGAAGGTGTTTTCTATTTTTGACGAGTCGTTTCATGACTTTAAAAATTTCTTCTTCAAAGTTTTCGCCGTTGAGGGCCATCATCCCTTTTTTCTTAATGAAAGCCATGAACCCCGCTTTCAGTTGTACTGGGCAGAGGCTGCCCCTGTAGAGAAGTACAATTTGGAAGATTTGGATGAGATTGAGGAGGCTGTGATGGGATTCTTTCGAGAGGCTTGGGGACGAGCTCCCAATCTTGACACAAAAAAATTTCTTCTTGGATCTCCGAGTTTCGTTCGGACCGAGCTAGGTAGCTTTTATTTCTAAATTTTACGATTGTCTTCATGAGTAGCTAGCTGGTGCTCCCGACTTGTATGGTAATCCTTTTTACTTTATTTTTTCCAGAAAAAATGAAGAAAAGTGGGGCAGCAGCTTACCAGAAGGTTCAGGAGGCAAAGAGAAATGCTCGGGCCCAAGCTGCTCAGTTGCAGGAAGGTGGGACGTCCACTACCTCCTCTCTTCGGACGTCAGATGCTGGGGCGATTTCTTCTGGTAAGGCCAAGTCGGTAAATCTCTCTAATACTCCTCCTCCTCCTCCTTTTGTGCCTGCCCCGCCAGCTCCTCCCCCCTCGAAACATATTTCTAAAAAATGTAAGACCTCAAAAGCCAGCGCCTCTAATGTTGCGGAGGCCAGCTTTGACAATCCTAATTTTTCTAGGAAGCACATCCTTCCCCACAGCCAAATTGCTATGGATGATGCTGCTATCCGAAATCATCTCCAGATTTTAATCCGAGGAGGAATCGGGACTGCTGGGGTCTGCACCTCCCTTCTTGATATTCTTGACAAAACTCCATTGAGCTCTACTCAAAAGTCTTTGGAGGATCTTCAAGGGAGGATTGTCATGTACCAAGAGGATGAGAAAAGGCTACAGGAGGAGAATGAAACGTTAAAGGAGGAGCTTGCCCAGTCCCGGGAGAGGGAGAAGAAGTTGATAGGCTAATGCGCCATGGCTGAGGGTTTAAAGGAGAAGGCTGAACAGAATTATGTTCGCCTTTTTCTGATAAAATAGAATTGAAGGAGGAGATGGACAGACTTAGGGAGGGGTACCAGGAGCTGGAGGAGTCTGTGGCTGAGGGGACTGTAGTGTTGTTTGAGGTGTTGAAGGAGCAAGTTCGGGTTTTGGCCCCCGACTTAGATCTGTCGCCTTTACACCCTGACAAAGTCGTTATTGATGGTGCCATAGTATATCCTCCACGCCCTGCTACGGATTCCGAGTTGAAGACAGCGGGACAGCGTATTGTTGAATATCCTCCTCGTGAGGTTGATATGCCGTCTTCTTCCGCCACTCCCGAGGTGATTCCTGCTCCTACTGCCGAAGAGACCCCCTCCGACCCTTCTGACTTCGACAGCTGAAACTCCGACCTCCTCTCCTGGTGATGATTCAAACCCCCTCCTTGGTCCAAAGTAATTGAAATTATTAAGGCCCGGCTTGTGGGTCCTTTTTACGAACTCTTTTTATAGTTGTTTGTTTATATTTGTGTTGATAGTTCCTGACATTTGATCCTTTTTTCATAGGATCTTTTAACAATAATTTTCTGGTCCTTTTGGATAGGGCCTTTAACAAAGTAGTTATTTTACTATTCTTGTGATGACGTTTGCGTTGAATGATTTTAAGGTTTTTACAAGTTTTTGTAAAAAACCTTTGTTTCAATCCTTAGATAGAAAGCTTTAACTATGTGAAGCTTTTTAAATTCTGAGAAAACCTTTTTCTAAGTAATATTTTTCTTTGGCAAAAATCTTTATGAAAAACTTTTATCATTGATTTCCTAGGGAACTCTCGCATCTCTTTGTTTTCCATTACTTTGACCTCGTACGTTCAATTTTGCTTTGCCTCTTGAATCGTTTATATAACTTAGGTTATTCTTGCGATATATTTTACTCTGCTCGGGCTTTCCGACTTGTAAGTCGTTAGCTATATGGTGTCCGAGCTTGTCATGATCAACTTTTATAACCTCTTTACACTAACTTGTACCTCGTCGCTTTATCCTACCGACCATGTAGGTCAGTTAACGGATTCTTGCGTTTTTTCGCGCTTAAGTCAGTGCATATCGTAGTAATGATAAATAGAAATTTTAAAGAGAAAGAAGATAATATAAAGAGAGATATTATTATTAAATGTAGTATGGCTTTACAATGATGCTTTTACTACTAAGGGGTTGGAATATTTGCCCCCTTAGTCCTCGCTGTGATGCCTCGTCAA
The DNA here is from genome assembly GCF_059453495.1 of Arachis ipaensis. Lineage (NCBI taxonomy): Eukaryota > Viridiplantae > Streptophyta > Magnoliopsida > Fabales > Fabaceae > Arachis > Arachis ipaensis. Next base: position 23,007,357 of record NC_142440.1, on the reverse strand, counting down.
AACCCCTCCAGGAAAATCCTTTTTTGGGAAAAAACCATGAAGTCGGGAAAAAGAGTACATCAGGGAGCGAGGTTCACTTCTAGTTGTAATATCTCTTCATATTGCAAGAGTGCCACGATCTGGGAACCTCTGATCCTCCTAGATCAGACACCTTATAGTACCCTTTTCCTCATACTTCAATTATCTTGTAGGGTCCCTTCCAATTTGAAACGAGCTTCCCTTTGCCCGACTTGTTTACGCTGATGTCATTTCTGATCAGAACCAAGTCGTCTGAGGCGAAGCTTCTTCGAATGACCTTTTTGTTGTATCTGTTCATCATCCTTTACTTCAATGCTGCTTCTCGTATCTGGGCTTGTTCTCGGACTTCGGGGAGCAACTCGAGTTCTTCTTTGTGAGCTTGCATGTTGCCGACCTCATCGTAAAATCTCACCCTTGGACTTTGCTCGTTGATCTCTATAGGGATCATAGCTTCTATGCCATAAGCGAGTCGAAAGGGTGTCTCTCTAGTAGTAGAATGAGGTGTAGTTTGGTAGGCCCACAATACTTAGGAGAGCTCTTCAGCCCAAACTCCCTTTGCTTCTTGATGTCTTTTCCTAAGTCCTGCTAATATAACTTTGTTAGCAGCCTTGGCTTGCCCATTTGCTTGGGGGTGCTCGACCGAGGTGAACTGATGCTTGATCTTCATGCTAGACACCAAATTTCTAAATGTAGAGTCGGTAAATTGAGTACAATTATCCGTGGTGATGGAGTTGGAGACTCCAAACCTAGTAATGATATTCTTATAAAGAAACTTCTGACTTCTTTGTGCTGTGATGGTGGCTAAAGGCTCTGCTTCAATCCACTTCGTGAAATAGTCTACTCCCACTATGAGATATTTAACTTGTCCAGGCACTTGAGAAAAAGGCCCGAGTAGGTCCAGTCCCCATTTTGCAAAATGCCATGGAGAAATTATACTAATTAACTCTTCTGGGGAAGCGACGTGGAAGTTGGCATGCATCTGGCATGGTTGACACTTCCTCACGAAATTGGTGGCATTTTTTTGCAAAGTCGGTCAGAAGAATCCAGCTTGGATAACCTTTCTGGCTAAAGATCTTGCCCCGAGATGGTTGCCGCAGATGCCGTTATGTACTTCATCCAACACTTCTTCTGTTTTAGAAGTTGGGATGCACTTTAACAATGGTGTAGATATTCCTCTTTTGTAGAGGACGCTTTTCACCAATGTGTAATTCTGTGCCTCCCTCTGAATCTTCTTAGCCTTTTTTTGTTCCTCCGGTAAGATGTCGAATTTCAAGTATTTGATCAGAGGAGTCATCCAACCAAGGTTTAATCCGGAAACTTCTAAAACATCTGATTTGGTATCTACCTTTGTAACTGAAGGTTTTTGGAGAGTTTCTTGGATTAGGCTTCTATTGTTTCCACCAGGCTTGGTACTTGCCAACTTGGAGAGGGCGTCTACTCTGCTGTTGAGCTCCCGAGTTATGTCTAACCTTGTGTTGAGCGGATATTTTATACGCTTTTTGGGGATAATTTCATATAGTTTTGAGTATGTTTTAGTTAGGTTTTAGTCTATTTCTATTAGTTTTTAGGAAAAATTCATATTTCTGGACTTTACTATGAGTTGTATATTTTTCTGTAATTTCAGGTATTTTTCTGGCTGAAATTGAAGGAGCTGAGCAAAAATCTGATTCAGGCTGAAAAAGGACTGCTGATGCTGTTGGATTCTGACCTCCCTGCACTCAAAGTGGATTTTCTGGAGCTACAAAACTCGAAATGGCGTGCTTCCAATTGCGTTGGAAAGTAGACATCCAGGGCTTTCCAGCAATATATAATAGTCCATACTTTGCACAAGAATAGACGACGTAAACTGGCGTTCAACGCCAGTCCTCTGCCCAATTCTGGCATCCAGCGCCAGAAAAGGATAAAAAACTGGAGTTGAACGCCCAAACTGGCACAAAAACTGGCGTTCAACTCCACAAATGGCCTCTGCACGTGAATTGCTTAAGTCTCAGCCCCAGCACACACCAAGTGGGCCCCAGCACACAGAAGTGGGCCCCAGAAGTGAATTTCTGCATCATCCATCATAGTTTATCCAATTTTTGTAAACCTAGGCTACTAGTTTAGTATTTAAACAACTCTTAGAGACTTGTTTTGTATCTGATAATATTTTAGATCTAAACTTTGTATTCTCTGACAGCATGAGTCTCTAAACCCCATTTTTTGGGGGTGAGGAGCTTTGCTGTGTCTCGATGAATTAATGCAAGTATTTCTGTTTTCCATTCAAACACGCTTGTTCCTATCTAAGATGTTCATTCGCGCTTAACTGTGATGGAGGTGATGATCTGTGACAATCATCACCTTCCTCAAATCATGAACGTGTGCCTGACAACCACCTCCGTTCTATATACGATTGAATGAGGATCTCTTAGATTCCTTAATCAGAATCTCCGTGGTATAAGCTAGAACTGATGGCGGCATTCATGAGAATCCAGAAAGTCTAAACCTTGTCTGTGGTATTCCGAGTAGGATTCAAGGATTGAATGACTGTGACGAGCTTCAAACTCCTGAAGGCTGGGCGTTAGTGACAGACGCAAAAGGATAGTAAATCCTATTCTAACCAGATCGAGAACCAACCGGTGATTAGCCGTGCTGTGACAGAGCGCGTGAGCGTAGTTTTCACTGGAAGGATGGAAGGTAGCCATTGACAACGGTGATCCACCAACACACAGCTTGCCATTGGAGGACGTGCGTGCGTGAACAAGAAGACAGAGGAAAGCAGAGATTCAGAAGACAAAGCATCTCCAGAACTCCAACATATTCTCCATTACTGCATAACAAGTAACCTTTAATCCATGCTCTATTGTTTATTCGCAATTCAACTGATAAACATAATTGACTTCCTGACTAAGATTTACAAGATAACCATAGATTGCTTCAAACCAACAATCTCCGTGGGATTCGACCCTTACTCACGTGAGGTATTACTTGGACGACCCAGTGCACTTGCTGGTTAGTGGTACGCGTTGTGAAAAGTGTGATTCACAATTCGTGCACCAAGTTTTTGGCGCCGTTGCCGGGGATTGTTCGTGTTTGGACAACTAACGGTTTATTTTGTTGCTTAGATTAGGAAAAATCTTTCTTTTTTTGTTTTAGAGTCTTTTATCATTTATCCCTTGTTAAAACACTTTATATTTATAGCTCAGTTAGTTAGAACGTGGTGTTTATGTTCATGGTAATTGGCTGTCATATTTTTTAAAACCTTTTTCAAAAATAATTTTTCTATTAAATCCTGTGCCAAACTTTAAGTTTGGTGTTTTCTTGTTGATTTTTCTTAAAATTTTCGAAAATTTTCATAACTCATTTGGCTAGAGCGTTAATCTGTGTTCTTGGTAATTGGGTTAGAGTCTTTTATATTCCTTTCAAAACCTTCTTTTTCATAAATAATATTTTCTCTATTAAATTTTGTGCCAAACTTTAAGTTTGGTGTTTCTTGGTGTTTTCCCTCCAAAAATTTTAAAAAAACAAGGAGCACTAGATCTAAAAACTTTTAAATCTTGTGCTATCTTATTGTTTTTCTCTCTCCTCACTAAATTCAAAATTATCTTTTCTCTCCATTTTTAAAACAAATTTTCGAAAATTATAAAAAAAAAATTTTAATTTCAAAATTCAAATTCTTTTTAGTTATTTTATTTTATTTAAGTATTTACTTCTTATAAAATAAAATAAATAAAAAGGTAAATCAGTCCAAGTTATATCCATATATCCATCATGGACATAAGTGGAAATGAACAGTCCAGGAGGACTCTGGGGTCATATTCTAACCCCTCTACTGCTTCATATGGGAGTAGCATATGCATACCCTCCATTGGAGTTAGTAGCTTTGAGTTGAATCCTCAGCTCATTATCATGGTGCAGCAAAGTTGCCAGTATTCCGGTCTTCCACAGGAAGAACCTACAGAGTTTCTGGCACAATTTCTACAAATTGCTGACACAGTACATGATAAGGAAATAGATCAGGATGTCTACAGACTATTACTGTTTCCATTTGCTGTAAAAGATCAAGCTAAGAGGTGGTTAAATAACCAACCTAAGGCCAGCATAAGAACATGGAAATAGCTGACAGAAAAATTCTTGAATCAGTATTTTCCTCCAAAAAGGATGACACAGCTAAGGCTGGACATCCAAGGCTTTAAACAAGGAGATAATGAATCTCTTTATGATGCCTGGGAGAGATACAGAGAGATGCTATGAAAATGCCCCTCTGAAATGTTTTCAGAGTGGGTTCAGTTAGACATCTTCTACTATGGGCTTGCAGAAGGAGCTCAGATGTCTCTAGATTACTCAGCTGGTGGATCTATCCATATGAGAAAGACAATTGAAGAGGCTCAAGAGCTCATTGATACAGTTGCCAAGAATCAGCATCTGTATCTAAGCAGCAACCCTTCCATGAATGAAGAGGTTAAAACAGTAACTGCTGAATTCAGTACTGTAAAACAAGCTGCTGAATTCAATCAGCAATTGGATTTTCTAACAAAGCAGCTAGCTGAATTCAAAGATAGGCTACAGGAGACAAGGATAGCTAATATACATATGGACGAACAGTTTAAGCAAACAAAGCAGCAGCTATCAAGGCAAATAGCAGAAGAATGCCAAGCAGTTCAATTAAGAAGTGGGAAAACATTAAATACCCCACCTCAAGGCATCAAAAATTCAAGAAATGAGCGACCCACCAAAGATTCACCTGAGGACAGTAAGAGCCCAGGGAAAAATAATTCTGGCACTAAAACGCCAGAAAATGGGTGGAAGGCTGGCGCTGAACGCCCAGACCATGCCCAAAACTGGCGTTCAGCGCCAGAAACAAGGCAGGATTGGCGTTCAACGCCAGAAATGGGCAAGAATTTGGCGTTGAACGCCCAAATGGGGGCAGAATCCAGCGTTGAACGCCCAAAATGGGCACATTCCTGGCGTTCAGGCGCCAGGAACAAACAGTGAGCTGGCGTCTAACGTCACTCCAGCTTCTGACTCTGGCACTCAATTGCCAGTGAGGGATCAGACACACACAAGTGCTGATAACAACCCCTCTAAAAAGGCTTCTTTAACCACTAAGGTTGAGGAATATAAAGCCAAGATACCTTATCCTCAAAAACTCCGGAAAGAGGAGCAGGATAAGCAATTTGCTCGCTTTGCAGATTATCTAAGGACTCTTGAAATAAAGATTCCATTTGCAGAGGCACTTGAGCAAATACCTTCTTATGCCAAGTTCATGAAAGAGATCTTGAGTCATAAAAAGGAGTGGAGAGAAACAGAAAGAGTTCTCCTCACTGAAGAATGCAGTGCAGTCATCCTGAAAAGCTTTCCTGAAAAGCTTAAAGACCCTGGGAGTTTTCTGATACCATGCATATTAGAAGGTGATTGCACCAAGACAGCTTTATGCGATCTTGGGGCAAGCATCAACCTAATACCTGCATCCACTATCAGGAAGCTTGGCTTAACTGAAGAAGTTAAACCAACCCGGATATGTCTCCAACTTGCTGATGGTTCCACTAAATACCCATCAGGCGTGATTGAAGACATGATTGTCAGAGTTGGGCCATTCACCTTTCCCACTGACTTTGTTGTGCTGGAAATGGAGGAGCACAAGAGTGCTACTCTCATTCTAGGAAGACCCTTCCTAGCAACTGGACGATCCCTCATTGACGTCCAACAGGGGAAAATAACCCTGAGAGTCAATGATGATGAGTTTAAGTTGAACGCTGTCAAAGCCATGCAGCATCCAGACACATCAACAGACTGCATGAAAGTTGATCTCATTGACTCTTTGGTAGAAGAGATCAACATGGCTGAGAGTCTCGAATCAGAGTTGGAAGACATCTTTAAAGATGTTCAGCCTGATTTGGAGGATTCAGAGGACATGAAAGAGCCTCTGAACTTTCTTCTGAAAGAGGAAAAACCTCCTAAACCCGAGCTCAAGCCACTACCACCATCCTTGAAATATGCATTTCTGGGAGAAGATGACACTTTTCCAGTGATCATAAGCTCTGCTTTAAATTCACAGGAAGAGGAAGCACTTATTCAAGTGCTAAGGACACACAAGACAGCTCTTGGGTGGTCCATAGGTGACCTTAAGGGCATAAGCCCAGCTAGATGCATGCACAAAATCCTATTGGAGGACAATGCCAAACCAGTGGTTCAACCACAGAGGCGGCTAAATCCAGCCATGAAGGAAGTGGTGCAGAAAGAGGTCACCAAGTTACTAGAGGCTGGGATTATTTATCCTATTTCTGATAGCCCCTGGGTGAGCCCTGTTCAAGTCGTCCCAAAAAAGGGAGGCATGACAGTGATTCATAATGAAAAAAATGAACTGATTCCCACAAGAACAGTTACAGGGTGGCGCATGTGTATTGACTACAGAAGGCTCAATACAGCCACCAGAAAGGATCATTTTCCTTTACCATTCATAGACCAGATGCTAGAGAGACTAGCAGGTCATGATTATTACTGCTTTTTGGATGGCTATTCAGGCTATAACCAGATTGCAGTGGATCCCCAGGATCAAGAGAAAACAGCATTCACATGCCCATCTGGAGTGTTTGCTTATAGAAGGATGCCATTTGGGTTATGTAATGCGCCTGCAACCTTCCAGAGATGCATGCTCTCTATTTTCTCTGACATGGTGGAAAAATTTCTGGAAGTCTTCATGGATGACTTCTCAGTATATGGAGACTCATTCAGCTCCTGTCTTGATCACCTGAAACTTGTTCTGAAAAGATGCCAAGAGACCAACCTAGTTTTAAACTGGGAAAAGTGTCACTTCATGGTGACTGAAGGAATTGTTCTTGGGCATAAAATCTCAAACAAGGGAATAGAGGTGGATCAAGCAAAAATAGAGGTAATTGAAAAATTACCACCACCTGCTAATGTTAAGGCAATCAGAAGCTTTCTGGGGCATGCAGGATTCTATAGGAGGTTTATAAAGGATTTTTCAAAAATCGCAAAACCTCTAAGCAATCTGCTAGCTGCTGACACGCCGTTTGTGTTTAACACAAAGTGCCTGTAGGCATTTGAAACGCTGAAAGCTAAGCTGGTCACAGCACCAGTCATTTTTGCACCAGACTGGACATTACCATTTGAGCTAATGTGTGATGCCAGTGATCATGCTATTGGTGCAGTATTGGGACAGAGGCATGACAAGCTTCTGCATGTCATTTATTATGCCAGTCGCGTTCTAAATGATGCCCAGAAAAATTACACAACCACAGAAAAAGAACTACTTGCAGTGGTTTACGCCATTGACAAGTTCAGATCATACTTAGTAGGATCAAAAGTGATTGTGTATACTGACCATGCTGCTCTTAAATATCTACTCACAAAGCAGGATTCAAAACCCAGGCTCATCAGATGGGTATTGCTTCTGCAAGAGTTTGATATAGAAATAAGAGACAGAAAAGGGACAGAGAACCAAGTGGCTGATCATCTGTCCCGGATAGAGCCAGTGGAAGGGACGTCCCTCCCCTTTCTTGAGATCTCTGAGACGTTCCCTGATGAGCATCTATTTGCCATTCAGGAAGCACCATGGTTTGCCGATATTGCAAACTATAAAGCTGCAAGGTTCATACCCAAGGAGTACAATAGAATACAAAAGAAGAAATTAGTTACTGATGCAAAGTACTACTTGTGGGATGAACCCTATCTCTTTAAGAGATGTGCAGACGGAATTATCCGTAGGTTTGTTCCCAGAGAGGAAGCACAGAGAATCCTATGGCATTGCCACGGATCTCAATATGGAGGCCATTTCGGGGGTGAGCGAACAGCCACCAAGGTCCTCCAATGTGGCTTCTATTGGCCCACACTCTATAAAGATTCCCGAGAGTTTGTACGTAATTGTGACAGTTGCCAAAGAGCTGGTAATCTGCCTCATGGTTACGCCATGCCTCAACAAGGAATCTTGGAAATTGAGTTGTTTGACGTATGGGGAATTGACTTCATGGGACCTTTTCCACCATCATATTCAAACACTTATATTCTGGTGGCAGTTGACTATGTATCAAAATGGGTTGAGGCTATTGCCACACCCACCAATGATACTAAAACAGTGCTGAAGTTCCTCCAGAAACATATCTTTAGCAGGTTTGGTGTCCCTAGAGTGTTAATCAGTGATGGGGGCACTCACTTCTGCAATAAACAGCTTTACTCTGCCATGATTCGGTATGGAATTCGCCACAAAGTGGCCACCCCATATCATCCACAAACCAATGGGCAAGCTGAAGTCTCTAACAGAGAATTAAAGAGAATCCTGGAACGGACAGTAAATACCCGTAGAAAGGATTGGGCAAGGAGCTTGGATGATGCTCTGTGGGCTTACAGAACAGCATTCAAGACCCCTATAGGGACCTTTCCATACCAACTCGTGTATGGTAAGGCATGCCACTTGCCCGTGGAACTGGAACATAAGGCCTACTGGGCAACCAGATTCCTAAACTTTGATGCCAAATTAGCAGGAGAAAAACGATTGCTCCAGCTAAATGAGCTAGAGGAATTCAGATTCACAGCTTTCGAAAATGCCAAGCTTTATAAAGAAAAATAAAAAAAATGGCATGACAGAAAGCTGTCATCTAGAATCTTTGAACCAGGACAGAAGGTCCTATTATTTAACTCTAGACTCAGGCTATTCCCCGGGAAACTAAAATCCCGGTGGAGGGGACCATACGTGATTACAAGTGTGTCACCATATGGTTATGTGGAGCTTCAAGATATTGATTCTGATAAGAAGTTCATTGTCAATGGACAGAGAATCAAGCATTATCTTGAAGGCAACATTGAGCAAGAATGCTCAAGGCTGAAGCTAGATTAAAAGCTCAGCAAGGTCCAGCTAAAGACAATAAAGAAGCGCTTGCTGGGAGGCAACCCAGCCATGGGGCATCAATCCTCTAAGCATTTTTGCCCTATTTTTATTTTTATTTGTTTATATAAAGTTCACTGACACTAAGGTACAGAATCATTTGTATAAATTTACAGGGTTACAGAAGGAATCTGCACACAAAACAGAGATAGGGAGCTTAATGGCAAGAAAACGCCAGTAAAGGGGCATTTTGGGCGTTCAGCGCCCAAAATGGGCATCCACTGGGCGCTGAACGCCAGTAAGGGCAGCAATCTGGGCGTTCAACGCCAGAAACAGGCACCCAATGGGCGTTGAACGCCAGTAATGGCAGCAACTGGGCGCTGAACACCCAGGAGATCAGCATTTGGGCGTTGAACGCCCAAAACAAGCAGTGTTTGGGCGTTCAAACGCCAGGAAGACAGGGAGGAGCCAAATCCATTTATCCCACACGTATTTCCATTCTAATTTCAAATTTTATGCTTCAATGCATGATTTTTACATGAACATGTCAAGAACCCTGATTTCTAAAATCCTTAATTTCAAAAAATCCATCTTTCCAAATTCAATCCAACTCTTTTCAAAATCTTTTCTGAAAACAAATCTATCTTTTTCACTCAAAAATCTTTTCAACTAATTCATATCTTTTTCAAATATCCATATTATCTTTTTCAAAATTCAGAGTTATCTTTTTCAAAAAATCTATCATATCTTTTCAAAATTAAACTCTATCTTCTATCTTATCTTTTTCAACTCAATCTTTTTATCTTATCTCTTCCAATTTTTCGAAAACCCACCCCCCACCCCTTTAAAATTGGGTTCGGCCTCCCCCCTCCTCCATCAACAAGTGCACCTCGATCTCCTTCTATCCCTCTCCTTTCTTTTCTTTTGCTTGAGGACAAGCAAACCTCTAAGTTTGGTGTGTTTATCCGAGATCACTAAAATCATGGCTCCCAAAGGAAAACAATCCACTCCAAGAGGCAAGAAAGAGAGCGTTCCAAAACCACTTTGGAATCAAGGGAAGTTCTTATCTAAAGAACATTCAGACCATTATCTTAAAGTAATGGGTCTGAGATCAGTGATCCCGGAAGTTAGATTCGATCTGAAAGAAGACGAATATCCGGAGATCCAGGAGCAAATTCGAATCAGGAACTGGGAAGTCCTAGCTAATCCTGAAACGAAAGTAGGAAGGAACATGGTCCAGGAGTTCTATGCTAATATGTGGCAGACTGACAAGCAAAGACTATCTGGAACTGCCTTCTACGAATTTCGGACCATGGTCAGGGGAAAAATTGTTCATACCACCCCTGACAAGATCAGAGAGATATTAAAGCTACCTCGGCTAAAGGATGATCCAGACTTCTTCAACAGGAGGATGATGAGAGCAGACATTGGCCTGGATAAGATTCTAGAGGACATATGTATCCCTGGAGCCAGGTGGACCACCAACACAAAGGGCGTCCCAAATCAACTCAAGAGAGAGGATCTCAAACCAGTTGCCAGAGGATGGCTGGACTTCATTGGGCGTTCTCTGTTGCCCACTAGCAACCGCTCTGAAGTCACAGTTAAAAGAGCAGTGATGATCCATTGCATCATGATGGGAAAGGAAGTGGAGGTTCATCAGCTGATTTCAACTGAGCTCTATAAGATTGCTAACAAAAATTCAAAAGAGGCCAGGACCAAGCATCCCAAGGATCAGAGGAACCCCCGTGCCCCCAGAATAAAGGTTGTTAATTTCCAATTTCTGCCTTAACTCTGTGACAGTGTCCTTATAAAAGTTTACCTTAGAAGTCATATAATAGTAATTAGTATCTATTTGATTTTATCTCCAATTAAGCTATAGTTTATTTTTCTCATCATCATTAAACATGAATAAAATAGTAGATCTTTTGAATAAGAAGCAATAAAATTTCGAGTTTAATAAAAGAAATTCTAATTGGTTAAATGTGGTGGCAATGCTTTCTATCTTCTGAATGAATGCTTGAACAGTGCATATGTCTTTTGAATTTGTTGTTTAAGACTGTTAAATATGTTGGCTCTTGAAAGAATGATGAACATGAGACATGTTATTGATAATCTGAAAAATCATAAAAATGATTCTTGAAGCAAGAAAAAGCAGCAAAGAACAAAGCTTGCAGAAAAAAAAAAAAAAGCAAGCAGAAAAAGCCAAAAGCTCTTAAAACCAAAAGGCAAGGGAAAATAAAAAGGATCCCAAGGCTTTGAGCATCAGTGGATAGGAGGGCCTAAAGGACTAAAATCCTGGTCTAAGCGGCTAAACCAAGCTGTCCCTAACCATGTGCTTGTGGCGTGCAGGTGTCAAGTGAAAACTTGAGACTGAGCGGTTAAAGTCAAGGTCCAAAGCAAAAAGAAGAGTGTGCTTAAGAACTCTGGACACCTCTAATTGGGGACTTTAGCAAAGCTGAGTCACAATCTGAAAAGGTTCACCCAGTTATGTGTCTGTGGCATTTATGTATCCGGTAGTAATACTGGAAAACAAAGTGCTTAGTGCCACGGACAAGACTCATAAAGAAGCTGTGTTCAAGAATTATCACACTGAACTAAGAGAATCAATAACACTATCTGAATTCTGAGTTCCTATAGATGCCAATCACTCTGAGCTTCAATGGATAAAGTGAGATGCCAAAACTGTTCAGAAGCAAAAAGCTACTAGTCCCGCTCATCTAATTAGGATCTGAGCTTCAATCAAAAACTCTGAGATATTATTGCTTCTCAACCTATTAGTCTTCTATTTTATTTGTCTAGTTGCTTGAGGACAAGCAACAGTTTAAGTTTGGTGTTGTGATGAGCGGATATTTTATACGCTTTTTGGGGATAATTTCATATAGTTTTGAGTATGTTTTAGTTAGTTTTTAGTCTATTTCTATTAGTTTTTAGGAAAAATTCATATTTCTGGACTTTACTATGAGTTGTGTATTTTTCTGTAATTTCAGGTATTTTTCTGGCTGAAATTGAAGGAGCTGAGCAAAAATCTGATTCAGGCTGAAAAAGGACTGCTGATGCTGTTGGATTCTGACCTCCCTGCACTCAAAGTGGATTTTTTGGAGCTACAGAACTCGAAATGGCGTGCTTTTAATTGCGTTGGAAAGTAGACATCCAGAGCTTTCCAGCAATATATAATAGTCCATACTTTGCACAAGAATAGACGACGTAAACTGGCATTCAACGCCAGTCCTCTGCCCAATTCTGGCGTCCAGCGCCAGAAAAGGATCAAAAACTGGAGTTGAACGCCCAAACTGGCACAAAAACTGGCGTTCAACTCCACAAATGGCCTCTGCACGTGAATTGCTTAAGTCTCAGCCCCAGCACACACCAAGTGGGCCCCAGCACACAGAAGTGGGCCCCAGAAGTGAATTTCTGCATCATCCATCATAGTTTATCCAATTTTTGTAAACCTAGGCTACTAGTTTAGTATTTAAACAACTCTTAGAGACTTGTTTTGTATCTGATAACATTTTAGATCTAAACTTTGTATTCTCTGACGGCATGAGTCTCTAAACCCCATTGTTGGGGGTGAGGAGCTCTGCTGTGTCTCGATGAATTAATGCAAGTATTTCTGTTTTCCATTCAAACACGCTTGTTCCTATCTAAGATGTTCATTCGCGCTTAACTGTGATGGAGGTGATGATCTGTGACAATCATCACCTTCCTCAAATCATGAACGTGTGCCTGACAACCACCTCCGTTCTATATACGATTGAATGAGGATCTCTTAGATTCCTTAATCAGAATCTCCGTGGTATAAGCTAGAACTGATGGCGGCATTCATGAGAATCCGGAAAGTCTAAACCTTGTCTGTGGTATTCCGAGTAGGATTCAAGGATTGAATGACTGTGACGAGCTTCAAACTCCTGAAGGCTGGGCGTTAGTGACAGACGCAAAAGGATAGTAAATCCTATTCCAACCAGATCGAGAACCAACCGGTGATTAGCCGTGCTGTGACAGAGCGCGTGAGCGTAGTTTTCACTGGAAGGATGGAAGGTAGCCATTGACAACGGTGATCCACCAACACACAGCTTGCCATAGGAGGACGTGCGTGCGTGAACAAGAAGACAGAGGAAAGCAGAGATTCAGAAGACAAAGCATCTCCAGAACTCCAACATATTCTCCATTACTGCATAACAAGTAACCTTTAATCCATGCTCTATTGTTTATTCGCAATTCAACTGATAAACATAATTGACTTCCTGACTAAGATTTACAAGATAACCATAGATTGCTTCAAACCAACAATCTCCGTGGGATTCGACCCTTACTCACGTGAGGTATTACTTGGACGACCCAGTGCACTTGCTGGTTAGTGGTACGCGTTGTGAAAAGTGTGATTCACAATTCGTGCACCACCTTGGTTTTGGGAAATTGCCTAAGATACTCCATAGTTTTTTCTAAGTACCTTTTCATATTTGAGTCTTTAGCGTGGTACTCTTCGTTAATCTGAGAAGTCACGACTTGAGAGTCACTGAAGACTACTACTTTGGTTACTCTGACTTCTTTAGCTAACTTCAGTCCAGCAATCAGGGCTTCATATTTTGCTTGATTGTTGGAGACTGGGAACTCAAATTTTAAGGAGACTTCTATTTGAGTTCCTTCCTGGCTAGCCAGTATTATGCCTGCACCGCTTCCGACTTTGTTGGAGGAGCTATCCACATACAACTCCCAAGTTGTGAAGGTCTCCTCTTGATCTCCTGTGTATTTGGCCACGAAGTCGGTGAGGTATTGGACTTTGATGGCGGTCCGAGTTTCGTACTTCAAGTCAAACTCGGATAGCTCTATAGTCTATTGAATCATTCTGTTCGCAACATTTGTTTTCTGATGGATTTGCTTCATGGGCTGGTTCGTCCGAACTTTCATGGTGTGAGATTGAAAATAAGGCCGAAGCCTTCTAGATGCTACTATCAAGGCGTATGCGAACTTTTCAAGTTTTTTTATACTTTAGTTCGGGGCCTTGTAGCACCTTGCTTGTGAAGTAGATAGGATGCTGTCTGACCTCATCCTCTCGTATTAAAGCTGACGCCACGGCCTTCTTTGCGACAACTAAGTATAACACAAGTTCTTCACCCACTTTTGGACGGGTAAGCATTGGAGGTTGGCTCAGGTACCTTTTGAACTCTTGGAATGCCTTCTCGCATTTAGGAGTCCATTCAAACTGGCATCCTTTTAGTAGTAGGGAAAAAAGTGGTTAGGATCTTAATGCTGATCCTGCCAAGAATCTGGATAAAGCTGCAAGTCGGCCATTCAACTGTTGGACCTCCTTTAAGCAGATCGGACTCTTCATTTCCAGGACCGCTCTACACTTGTCGGGGTTAGCTTCAATGCCCCTTTGTGTTAGCATGAATCCTAGAAGCTTTCCAGCCTCCACTGCAAAGCTGCACTTATCGGGATTTAGTTTCATCCCGTGTGCTCCTATGGTGGCGAAAACTTTCGAGAGGTTGTCCAGGAGGTAGGCGTCATCCTTGGTTTTTACCAGCATGTCGTCTACATACACCTCCATCAACTCTCCTAAATGAAGTGCAAACACCTTATTCATCAGCCTTTGAGAAGTGACCCTTGTATTTTTTAATCCAAATGGCATGACAACATAATAATAATTTGCTCTGGGCGTGATGAATGACATCTTTTCTTGGTCTGGTTTGTACATCGGGATTTGATTATACCCCGAGTAAGCATCCATGAATGACAATACCCCGAGCTGGAGTCCACTAGGGTATCAATATTTGGTAGAGGATATGGGTCTTTTGGACACGCCTTGTTAAGGTCCGTGTAGTCGACACACATCCTCCATTTGCCATTGTGCCGTTCTGTTTCTTAACCAGCACCACGTTTGCCAGCCAGGCCGGGTACTTGACTTCTCTGATAAAGCCTGCTTCCAGTAAGGCTTGTACTTGCTCTTTGACCACTTGAGCCCGCTCATCTCCTAGCTTCCGTCTTTTTTGTTGAACAGGTTGGGATCCCAGATGAATAACCAATCTGTGTGACATGAGTTCGGAATCTATCCCAGGCATGTCAGAAGCTTTCCAGGCAAAGAGGTCAGAATTTTGTTGTAGGAGCTGTGTCAGCTTCTGTTTCAGATCTTCTGTTAGACTAGCTCCTATGTTGGTATTCTTTCCGACCTCTTGCCCGATCTGCACTTCCTCAGTCTTTTCTCCTGGCTGTGGTCGTAGTTCTTCTTTAACTCAGACTCCTCCAAGCTCGATGGTATTGACTTCTTTGCCTTTACCTCTTAGGTTAAGGCTTTCATTGTAACATTTTCTCGCCAACTTCTGATCTCCTCTGATGGTGGCGATCCCTTCTAGTGTTAGGAACTTCATGCAAAGATGGGGGGTAGAAACCACTACTCCAATCCTATTTAGGGTTGTTCTTCCTATTAGGGCGTTGTAGGCAGAAGCTACATCGACGATAATGAAGTCGATGCTTAAGGTTTTGGATTTCACCCCCTTTCCAAAAGTAGTGTGTAGGGAAATGAAGCCCAGTGGTTTAATGGGAGTGTCCCCTAACCCGAAGAGAGTGTCAAGGTAGGCCTTTAACTCTTTCTCATCCAATCCCAACTTATCAAATGCTGGTTTGAACAGGATGTCCGTCGAGCTCCCTTGGTCCACCAAAGTTCTATGTAGATGAGCGTTGGCGAGAATCATGGTGATTACTACTGGGTCGTCATGCCCGGGGATGATACCTTGTCCGTCCTCTTTGATGAAGGAAATGGTTGGGAATTCGGGTCCTTCATTCCCAACTTGGTAGACTTCTTTCAAATGCCTTTTTCGAGATGATTTGTTCAGCCCCCCTCCAGCAAACCCTCCCGATGTCATATGAATGTGTCGCTCGGGGTCTGTGGGGGCGGACTTCTTCGTCCGTGACCTTCGTCATCTCTTTTTCTTTTTCCATGATTGTCTGACCTTTCCATGAGATATTTATCTAGCCGACCTTCCCTGGCCAACTTTTCTATCACATTTTTTAGGTCATAACAATTGTTGGTGGAGTGGCCATACAAATTATGGTACTCACAGTATTCATTTTGGCTCCCCCCCCCTTTTGTTCTTAATTGGTCGTGGGGGAAGTAGCTTTTCAGTATGACAAATTTTCCTGTAGACGTCAACTAAGGAAACTCGTAGGGGAGTGTAGGAATGATACCTTCTGGGCCTCTCAGATCCGACTTCTTCCTTTTTCTTGGGCTCCCTATTTTTTTCTTTTGATTGATGGGGGGTTCCCTTGTCACCAGCTGGGTTCTCGTAGCCTGGTGTTTTCTTCCATATTGATGTACTTCTCAGCTCGTTCTTGTGCATCACTCAAAGAGGTCGGGTGTCTCTTTGAGATGGACTAGGAGAAGGGTGCTTCTCGGAGTCCGTTAACTAGGCCCATTATCACTGCTTCAGTAGGTAAGTCCTGGATTTCCAAGCATGCTTTATTGAACCTTTCCATGTAGTCTCTCAGGGGTTCTCCGACCTCCTGTTTTACTCCTAATAGGCTGAGTGCATGCTTGACTTTGTCTTTTTGGATTGAGAAACGCACTAGAAACTTGCACGAGAGGTCGTCGAAGCTGGCCACTGACCTAGGAGGAAGGCTGTCGAACCACTTCATCGCCACCTTTGTCAAATTCGTCGGAAAGGCTTTACAACGAGTGGCGTCCGACGCGTCGGCTAAGTACATCCGACTTTTGAAATTACTGAGGTGATGCTTCGGATCAGTCGTCCCATCGTACAGATCCATGTCGGGGCTTTTAAAATTTTTGAGAATTTTAGCCCTCATGATATCCTCGATGAATGGATTCTCTTCTCCTAACGGAGTGTCTTCCCGATCTCTGCGAGAATCCTTATTCGGAGGTTGAATTCCAGCCTCGAGAGATTTTCTTCGAGCTCTCTTCATCGCTCGATCTCTTTCCTTAAGCTTCGTTCCGCCTCACGCTGTCGTTCCAACTCCTGTTCTAGTTGCTCGAGTCAACCTTGGTGACCATGCAATAGTCCCATGAGGTCGGCAGAGTGAGGCTATCCATCTTTTCCAGGTTGATGAACTTCAGAGGAGATCCCTTTTTATCTCTGGGTATTGAAGGGACCTTCACTATGCTGTTCCTCCGTTCCTTGTAGGGATATTATTGCTCTATCGTTGTTGACCACGTCTTGGTGCTCTTGTTTAGACTCCGATGCGGTGTGTCCATCTTCATGTTGGTCATCTGCCATCACTGGTTGATCTTCCAGGTCCTCGGCAACGGCGCCAATATTTCGGGACTTATCTAGAACCAGATGATTGGGCTTGGATTAAAGGCCCAAATGATGAGGGAACGTGGACTTCGACTAGCTTCGCGCTTGGGAGCCGTCGTCCAAGGTGATTATATGTGTATTGGCGAATGGAGGGTGGTACCTACAATGACACTCCGATGCCTAAGTCAGCAAGGAGTTAAGCAGGTTTTAGTATATTGGAACTTAAGTTTACCTGAGTGAGACAGTGTATTTATAGAGAGGATCCAATAACCACCGCTGAAGTAATTCCACTTCTGATGGTGGATAACCGTTCCTTTATCTTAAGGTTGTTGGGATCTCTCTTCTAGAAGTGGGTGAGAGATTTAAGGAGGCAATTATTCATTTGGATAAGTGCTGACTGCTCGCTGGTGTTGACTTCGACTTCTTAATGGAAGTCGGATAATAAGTGAAGGCCATCCTTTTGGATTGGACCTCTTGTCTTGATTTGGGTCTGGCTTATATTCTGAGCCAGGGTATGAACAAGATCGATTCAGGTTAAATAAAAAATTAATTGCCAATGAATCGATTAAAAAATAAAAAAATTGGTAAAAAATTAGTTAACCAATTGAATCTATGTGATTTTTTAGCGGTTAATCGATTTAAAAAATAAAATTATAAAATATAAAAAATGATTTTTTTAACTAAAAATATATTTTATACATAAAATATATTACTTTATTATATCCGATTCAATCTCGGTTAAATTTCAATTCTTTTAAATCTACCGATTCAGTTTTCAGAACCTAAAAAATATCGTTATATTTAAAATAAATATATATTTAGTACAAAATATATAGATTATTTTCAAAATACATATAGTTTATTTACATAAGATATGTAGTTAGTTAATATTTCTTTCATTTTATATCTCTTTTTAATTTTATAGAAATATTAAGATAACTATTAGAGTAATTCATATTGATAAAATAAATAGAATTTAATCTTATGCAAATGTCCTGAATCAGAATTAATTATATGTCTTGTTCTAAATACTTCTATATAAATTGAATTAGATTAACTTAATTTATGTCATTTACACATGTAAATCAAATCATTCAAACTCGCTTTAGCTAAGACACAATAAATTAAATTAATCAAATTCAATTTATTAAAGGAAAAACGGAAATACTACTAAATCTGAATGAATCAGATTCGAATTATAATAACAATTTAGCAAAATATTTACTAACAAATAAATCCATTAGTACTATAATGTTGCGCAATAAGTAACTTTGTATTTTCTCATTTATATAGACATAGTAATTTATTACAAAAATAGACATATTCATTTCAAATAGATTCTTTTATTTTTGGATGAAAAATAACATAGTTATTAAATATTAAAAATATTTTAAATTTATAAAAAATATATCTAATATCAAATATCTTTAATTAAAATTATTTTGACTTTGACTTTTGGAAAAGTTAAATATAAATATTATAAAATATCATTACTTTTTTTATATTAAAAAATTTCTTGAATTTATCAAAATACTCCTTTAAAATTAGGTTTAATTATTCTATCGGTTCTTATAGTTTTATCAAATTTATAATTAACTCCTTATATTTTTTTTTTCAATTGAATTTTTACACTATTTTTAATTTTGTAATTAGGTTCTTTTTATGTCCAAAAACGTTAAAATTAACAAAAAAAATTTTCAAAAAATATATGATTAAAGATTTAATTAGGTTTCTAACTGTGAATACCTTCAATTCGTAAAAAAATATTCAGTTAACTCTAATATTTTTTATATTAAAAATTACCTAATTACAAAATTAAAAGTAGTATAAAGACCCAATTAAAAAAAATATAAAAACCTAATTACAAATTTAATAAAATTATAGTACTAATGAAATAATTAAATCCTAAAATTATTATTATTACAATTTTTTAAAACGTTTAACTACCACTTGTATTAAATAACTTTGATTGAAACTTTATTTCTCTCAATGTTAAAATACGTAAGTCCACTTACTATAAAACAAAACTCACAATTTGTCTCATAATCTAACCATTCTAATGTTAATATAGGACAACCTAATAATCATAAGAATTCAAAAATAAAATATTTAAGTCAGTGTTAATAACTTAATATATGACAATCGACAACCTAATATATTTCAATTGCTTGAATTGGAGAACCATATCAACTATGTTATTGTCCCTTGCAATGCTAACGTAACCTTCATTCTTTTTGCAACAGTTAAAAGAGGTAACATTCTTCAATAATAGTCAACGCTTTTTCATTTTTGCATACTCTTTTTCTCGTATTCCTTTATTTTTTTTAGGTTGCCCACGCCCCACGGTATCTCCTAACTCAACAGGTCAATGACTAATCCGTCGCAGATCTGAGCTCCACTTAAGGGTTTGCCGTTGGCCAATGGGTTGCTACATGCATAAGGCGGAATTTGGACCCCCGACACTTACTTAAGCGGACGAGTAAACTGACCACTTGACCAACCCAAATTAGTTCTCGTATTTCTTTATTTGGTAGATGAAAAATTTGCAAGTTTGTTACAAGTTTTTAACATATATTTTGTTCATATCATGGCTTCAATACTTAAGGTCAAGGCCCAAAATGGGTTAATCCACCTCAATAGATTCAATAAGACCTGTTCAAACTATAAAGACCGGTCCAGACACTACACGAGTCGACATACTCGACCTGTTCAAGCCATGGGTCAAGTCCAAAAAAAAAAGCCATGGGTACTATGACGCGTGTTCGACCCGATTTGGACATCAAACAATAATTTGATTCCACTTAAGATTATGGCCGAATCGATCATCAAGTTACTCAAATTATTGATTTATCGGTTTAAAAATTCAACCAAAAATAATCGAATTATAATAAAATAATATATTAAATAATAAATAAATATATAAAAATATAAATATATTTTGATATAACTCTTAAATATATACAAATTAAAAGTATAATTCTAATTAAAATCTCATAATCATATTTAAATATAACACATGAGTCAAATACTCAAATATACAAAAAATAAATATTAAAGGTCAAAATTTATATACATATAAAATTTATAATATTATATAAAATGATAGTATAAAATAAATTTATGCGTGCATCTAATTACATAACATTAAATTACAAAAAATAATTACTTATATTAACTATATGAATGGTCATCTAAACAGACGAATATGATTGAACAATTGTATAAAAGATTTTAATTGTTAATATATTAAAATTAAGTTCTATTCTATATTATAAAATAATAAAGAATAAATATAAAAAATATCTAATAATTTAATTATATTTTAGTTTCTATTTTTTATGTATAAAAATATATGTATTTTTTAATTTTTAGTATATATTTAATTTAGATTGAATATATTATCTTAATACTTAATATATTAAAAATAAGTATAATTAATGGTACAATAAAAAACATTAAAAACATTAAAAAAAGGCCTTATGATAGAAAATAAAAGACTGTAAGATGGGCTAAACTATAAATTTCTTACCGAAAAGGTCAAAAGGAAAAAAAAATGATTAGGCTCAAATAAGATAGCCCATATCTCCATATAGGAAAGCCTTATATTCCCTTGGTGTTTGCACTGTAGCAGACAGTTGTTAACTACTTAACTTCTTATCCAAATATTGGAAGATAAATACAAAAACGCATGTGAAAGACTGAACTGGCATCGTCAACGAAAGAGAAAAGTAACGCAGCAAACACATATTAGTATATGGGAGCAAGATAAAGATGTCAAACGTTTTTCTTTAAATATGTTTTTTAAAAATTAAAATTTAACACATATAATTAATTAAATTATATTATTTTTATTAAAATTAAACTGAACAATTCAGTTTAGTAAAAAAATTATTACAATATTTCTATTATAAAATACAACTAAAATATCTCTATTATATATATATATATATATATATATATATATTAATTTTAAAAACTTTAAATTCTAATTCTATAACGATAGAGAAAAAAAGATTAGAATTTAGAATTTTTAAAATTATAATATATATAATAAGAGTATTTTAATTATTTTATATAATAAGAATATTGTAATCATTTTTTTATAAAAAATAATATTAATTTAGACAGATTCAAAATTTGATTTACTATTTTTTGATTAAATTAATTTGTCTGGTCTAATTTAAAAAAGAATAACATAATTTAAATAATTATATATATTAAATTTTAATTATTAAAAAATATCTTTAAAAAAGACGTTTTCTGCGTCTTCATGGAACATCTCCTTAGTATATTACATCTCCTTGCTCTAATTGGGATCCGCTATTATCGTTACAAACAGTTACAGACCCATAAAAGTTTTAGTAATGGAGTAAAAATAAGGGCAATATACTGAAATAAATTAATTGAGTGAATCTTTTACCTATATACATTATTTGGAAATTGGTTACGTGAATATGCAAATTGATTATTACGTAATCCGTGGGACTCAACCACGGTTTTAAGTTTATACATAAATCGTGGCTACCTGACACGGACGTTTGAAGAAGATTGATCATAAATTGTAGCAAGCTACCACGGTTTATTAAGGGAGATAAATATACATAAAACTTTGTAAGCAGCAGCGATTTATGAAGAACTCTTATTAGGCATAAACCTTTGTTAGCTGCAACGGTTTATGAGGAGAGAAACTCTATATATATGTGAGTGACATTTAAGCTACTGAAGGAATCTTTTTCCATTTATTAAATTAATTATGTATTATTTTTATTTTTTTTTTCTCTATAAAATTGCAAGAAAAAATGACTCATAATTAACCATGCCAAAAATTCTTCCATTTTTATGATAACTATAAGAAAAGTAGTTATAACTTATAACTTTTTATACAATTTGTGATAGTATAAAAGATGTTTATTTATACTAGATTAAGGCACAGTCAAAGAAAGATTGAGAGTAAATGGAGTATATATTTTTTTGCATTCATATAGTTTACATATAAAAATTAAGAATGAAGCGATTTTTAAGGAAAAAAAAAGTATACTTTAGAAGGGATGAAGAGAAAAAAAAATAGTCTTAATTTATATGGTTTAGTACACTACGTACTCTATGATATACTGTACTGTACTTTGACTTGCAACTCGGTCTCAACTTTTAACAAAGAATTTATTATATGCATACATTATAAATAAAAAATTTAATTTATTATTAAATAATAATTTATTATTTAATAATATTATTATTAAATAGGTAAAGACATATCAAAAAATAAAAATATATATCAAATAAAAAAATCGTTTTTTTTACATCAAATTAATAAGATAAAAAAATATGTTTTTTTTACATTAAATTGATAAAAAAGAGACATAGTACTATTTTTAAACGTAAAAGGTTTAGAATAAATTAAAAAGATAGAGCAATTACTGAGAATATAGATTAGATAAGTAAATTAAAGACATAGTACTATTTTTTTAAAATATTGATTATGTAGAGTATTATATTTGATATTTGAGTACATAAATATTTACTTTGAAACTAAATTAAATTATTAATTTTGTCTACTACAATATTATTTGTTTTGAATATTGGTCAATTTATTTGATTGGCATATATATAAGACACAAGAAAGTTCGTTTAAAAACATTAGTATATTAATTTCCTAAACTATCTAAAGTCTAAACTATTAATTATGTAGACTATTGAATTTGATATTTAATTATATAGAATACTTGATTTGACATTTATTAATTTTTTAAATTATATTGCAAAAAAATTAATTAATTTAATATTATTCGTTTGTCACATAATTTTATATTACTCAAAGCATAAACTGTGAATACACTCGATGCTTCTCAGTGAACTTCATACTCTTCTTCTACATATGCTAACTTTTTTCCAACTATAATCCGTTTTAGCCTCCAACGGTTTATGTATAAATTCCAAACCGTGGTAGGCTCCCACGAATTACATAATAATAAAAATACACATGTATATAACCAGTTTTCAAATAATGTATATACATAAAAAATTCAATTAATTAATTTATTTCACTACATTGCCCTAAAAATAATATAAAAAAATATATATAAAAATTAATATTAATATATTTAATATGTAAAATTCAAAGTCTATAAATTAAGATTCTTTTCATTTAATGTTTTAGTCATATTGTTTAATATGTTTATTATTAATACAAGATATAATATAACACACAAAAAAATTATTATTCGTTATTGAAGAATTTATAAAGAGTATAACTTAAATTAAACAAATTCGATTCTTTTCTATAATTGTGTGGGGGAGCAAAAAATATTATAAAAAAATAAAAATTCAAATCAAATAATCATAATTCTCTTTATATATATATATATATATATATATATATATATATATATATATATATATATATATATATATAAACTATTTCTTTTTTTACTAAACAATTATTTAATAATTTTTCATCATGTAACTGAAGAGTTTATCATTATTATGGTGAAATTTTTTAGACAAAAATAATTATTAATTATACGTAACACCGCCAAAACTAAAGAAAAAATATATATCTCAATCAACTATTAAAAAAAATTACTAAATACTAATAGTCTATTTATATTTGAAAAGTAAGATTTAGATTTGAATGATTAGGTAATCGGATTATTATTATTTGCACTTTTAATTGAGTAAATATGATTTTATCCAATCGATCAAAGTTATATAATACAATAATTTTTATTATTAAATTAATATTTAATAATATAAATTTTGTACACAAATAAATTTTTTTAAAATACAGAGACATATACATGATTACAATAAACTCCTTATATATATATTTTTTATTTTTAAGATTCAATGGGGCAAATGCCCCCACAATGTTATGAGTAGGTCCATCCTTGGCTTTGCCGCCGTTGGGTCACCGGGAAGCGGAGCCCGATGCGAGGAAAATAGAGCACGAGGAGAGAGAAGCCTCGCGTCGTCGTTGATGTTGGTTGGGTCACTGTCGAACCTCCGTTAGAGGCGGTCACTGTGCCTCTGGCCGTTGAGAAGCCCTATTGACGTCGCCATCCCCCTGTTGCCGCTGCTGCCAGAGTTTCTGGTCACTGGGTATGGTGTTGTTGTCACCGGAATCACCGCCAGAGTTTCTACTGCTTGGCTTAGTCGTTTCTTCTTAGTTGCAGTAAGCGTTTCCGTTTCGAAAACTCCTTTGGTCACTGTTCTATTATCTTATGCTAAGGTTTTGCGGTGTTATTTGCTATAGGGTTGAGCTTTGGTTATTACATATTGCAATTAAAGTTGCTGTGGTTGCTGCAAAAGTGGTTTGGAGCGGTGGTTGTGGCTGTCGCGGTTACGGACCGAGAGAAAAAGAGTTTGTCGCGTAGTTAAGTTGCAGTCGAGGTACGGTCATTTTCTTAAACTCATTTTACGCGAGTCTTATGGATTGAACTGAACTGTTTTGGATAGATGTGAATATTTACCTGATTGATTTATTGAATTATTGAGGAGGCTGGTTATTTTGATTTATTGATTTAGTTTGTTGAGTTGGTCGTTGTTGGACTAGTTTCTTGAAATTGGTTTCTGGATTATGATAGAATGATTTGAGATATTGGAATTGGTTTTATTTGATTTATCAGAAATAGGTTTTGAGAATTGAAAATGATTTGAGATATTGAAATTAGTCTGATTTTGGAAATAATTTGAAAAGAGTTTGAGAAATGATTTGGTTGGGACCTGAGAATGGTGACAAAGTCCGAGTTTTAGGGGAGGTGCTGTCGAAATTTTTATGATAATTTTGAAAGTTTTATTTTGGTTAATTTGGATTGAAGAATTGTTTTATTTGATTTTGATTTATTAAGAAAAGAATGAATTATGTGTTGAGTTTGAATTATTGAGAAAAGAATGATGTTTTGAGTTTTATTTATTAAGAAAAGAATTATGTTTTGAATTTGATTTATTTAAGAAAAAAATTTTGTTTTGATTTCAATTTAATATAAAGAGACTTATGTTTTGGGTTTGATTAAAGAATTACTTTTTGAGGAGTTTTGGTAAATCTACAATATTTGAATTTGATTGGTGAAGAGGGATGATTTTTGAGTCTTTAGGAAGTTAGCAAACTTAAGAATGAGTTTCATTTGATTACTTTTAATGAAATGGTTACGTTTTGAAAAGTATTTATTGAATTTAAAATAAATAAATTTCTTAAGTCTTTTGAAAGAGATTTAAAATGAAAATGGTTTTGAGGTTGGTCTGGGAGATTTTGATTGAGTAAATATGAGTTTTATGAATGAGAACGGGTTTAGAGTGACATTGTTTTGAAGATTTTAGAAAACGTTATAAAAATTGGTTTTGGTTTTAAAGGAAAATGATTTGAGGAAAAGTGATTCTTGGCATGCTGTGAACTGAATGTATATTGCTATTGAAGTAATTAGGTAAGTTAAGATTGAGGATTCTCTCTCTTTCTGCGATAGACAAGTTGAGGTTGAGGATTCCCTCATTTGTTGTGGTGGACAAGATTGAGGTTGAGGATTCCCTTTCTTGTCGCACCGGAGAGTTGGATAGAATGTGGAGGATTCTCTTCCATTCAATTCTATATTATTATTTTGATTTTTGGTTATGATTAAGATTATATTTGACGAAATGAGATTTGGATTGACATTGTGAGGATGGTGGTTTGATCCTGTTCACGGATAGACAAGTTGAGGTTGAGAATTTCCTCTCTTGTTATGGTGGGCAAGCGGAGTTGAGAATTTCCTCTCTTGCTACATCGGAGAATTGATAGAGAAGGTTGAGAATTTCTTTTGATTCAATTTTTGACTGTGGTGTAAACGAGTTAGGTTGAGAATTCCCTGTTGTTACTATTTTGTCAATTTTTAGCAAATCGATGGTGGTTCGATATCTAATGATCTGGGAGCGAAACCTACTCCTCTTTGCAGGTACCAGTTTTCTAGAAGTGCATCAAAGTGTTTTCGATTGGATGGGATTTGGAAATAAAGATAAATTAAATCATGTAATTTAAGATAAAAGATGACAAAACAAATTTTCGAAAAGAAAAATTAACTGGAATTGGAAAGGTTGCATTGAAACCTAAATAAAGCAATAAAGGTGCCTTCGACTGAATCAAAGGGCTTTGACTTGAAAAATAGAAATGATGAAATGTAAATTGAACAAAGAAATTAAAGATTTCTTGAATGATAAATTTACTTGAAAAAATAAAGTTTACAGAAAATGTAAATGAGAAATTTAAAATGTGGAAGGAACCCTATAGAAATTGAACTCAAATGCAGACTCAGAAATTCGCTGGGATGTGAGTGTGCTTGAGTGTTTTCTGAAGTGAAATTCCAACCCCAATTTTCTAAGACATCTTAGTATTTATAATCTACCTTTAGTAACTGACAATTAATGATAATTAATTACAATGAACTATGAATTTGAAATTTCGAATGCTTCTCCTTGGTAACTGTTCCCGCCTTTTGATTGTCCGCATTCCCCACAATTTCCTCACGTGATGGAAAACTTCTTAACTTCTCCACTACTACAACTATTTGAATCAATCTTTTTCGAATAACCACTTCAAGTATCCCATTCGATTTGACTCGCTCGATTTATCAGGAAGCCTCGAAATCAAATCCGTGCTAAGAACCTTCACCCAACACTTGCACACATGTCACCGCTTATGCTTTCGACAACTTTATCAATTCGAACAATTCACTCTTATCGAAAATATTTTTCCGATCAACAAATTGCCCCCTTGGATTATTGTGTTTGTCTTCGATGACTTTATCGAAAGGTAAAACGCTTAATCCAAATTCAAACTTCAATTTTAAAATCAGTAATAACTATCATTTAACCTCCCGTCAATACTGACCCACTCGACACGTTCCCCGAGACTCACGCTTCTTTTTCCTTTCACTTTAACTTCCACGCGAAGTTATCCCTTTTCGCATTCTTTCTATAGTAACGGCTACAGTAATACTTTAAATTCACCAATCTCCCCTTTGTTCAAACTCTTCCTGAACTCGTCACTCTCTGCACCCCTCTTATTCTATCAAATCCCCAACTTTGCATTTTCTTTCCCTCATTTTACAATGGCAGCTTCTTCTTCCCATGTTACTATTCAAGACAAAGGAAAGGGTCCTGCAATAGCACCGCCGACCCCACCAGCTCTTCGCATACTGAATCAAGTCAATGACGAAGTCATTGATGACCCTCGACTACAAGCTAATGATACTAGGATCTTAATCCCCTTCACAATAGGCACGGATACCCATTGCTTCCTCGGACCAATTGAATCCCTAGAGAGGGCAAACAAGAAGCTTTCTTTCTTTCCCTAGTGCCGAAGGAGAAGATCTATTAATTAATCAAGCTTTCAACATCTCTCATTTTATTAATCAAAAACCATTCAGGAATAATCCCAAGATTAATCCTCGAGGATACGACTTCTCTGCCTGGTATCAACGCCTTGAGCCCACAAAAAGTGCTACCTGGGGAGCGTTAGGAATACAGGAACTGCTAAGGTTCTCCCATTTCACACTTACCACACTCCCATGGACGATTGGAGCGGTAACCTGCTTCTAGAACATGATGACTAACAACTTTCACCTCCCTTGTGGAATGGTCGGAATGTCTTTTTTGGACGTAGCTGCCATCATAGGGCTTCTAATAAACTCTCCAGATTGTACTCCTGACATGCAGCCGGAACATCAATACACTGTCATCTTAACCAATTCTTACAGTGATTTCATTGCTCATAACATGGGTGCTGAAAGTACAAATATTACAGATGACGAACATGTAGCCTTTTTATTTTATTGGCTAAATGCAATCTTCTTTTGTTCTCGAAGTGTTCAGATGTCGAAACTCTTTCTTCCCTTGGCTGCTTTGCTTCACGAAGGAAAAGTTCTCAACTTGGCCAAACTTCTTTTAGGGCACATTTTCGAAGAACTTGGCCAATTCGTCCAATGTCTCCGAGACAATAGTATTATAAGTACAGGTGGCCCTCTCTGGCTCCTCCAGCCATGGCTCAATGCCATTTTTGAAAAGTTTATGACGAAACCTGGAGTTGGGGGCACTGATAAGCAACACATCGAAGGTTTTCGATTAGCTAACTATAAACCCAACTTCCGAGACACACAAACAGATGAGGACTGATTCTGGGCTGTCTTTTCTCTTTTCCATTCCTGTAAAGATTTTGACAATGAGGATCTGGATTTCACCCCCCTTTTTACGCCGAAATCGCGGCCCTGCATGGCTCGATCGCCTACTTTTCCCACATGATACAGAAGAAAATGAACTGGCAAATCGGAATTAGGCAAATCTATTGGCTGTCCAGGTAATTCCGATTGGATTACCCCAACACAAGAAAGAAAAACTTAAGGTGACATTATATGCCCCTCACTTTACAGCCAGACAGCTAGGATTTTCACAAGTGATTCCGATCCCTTTTTCTCGGAATAACAAACCACTTTGCCATGTTACTCTGACTTCCCAACGTGACCTTGACTTCTTCCTTACAACAAATCAACAACACAAGGATCACTTTAATTTCCTTGTTTATGACCGCAGTACATATATTACTAAATCTTGTCTCGAATGGTGGACTACCTACTATTCTAAGTACAATCGTACTTTAGAAGCAATCCAGCAATCTGCCATTCGAACAGATCCTGCTGCAGAAGGTTTTCCCAAAAAGTCACAAAAAAGAAAAGCTGATACCACAACCTCTTCCGATCAACCACAACACAAAAGTCGAAGAACTCCTACCTGAACTTCCAGAAAGGTAACCATCATCCATTTACTATCCCACACATAATTATATATTTCGAACTGATACCTATTGATTTTTTATTTTCATTTCTTTATTAGTTACGGTTACAACCATCAAGTGAAAGTTCTGATGGGAACGAACAAAATATTCAGAAAATTTTTGTCACTTCTCCCTAATCGGAAGACATGGCTGATTCTGATCCTGGTCCTCAACTAGTACGAAAATCCAGACTTCGTCCGGTAATACAATCATCTCTATACATATTTCATTCAAATTAACATAAATTTCGAATTTATAATTGTGTATCTTTCATACCAGCCTACCACTATTGCTCATTCAATTTCATCCTCTGTGGCTCCTGATCAACCAATTCTGCAACAACAACATGACCCAGAGCACTCCACATCACATGACTCAATTCAATTCACAGGGCCTATTCAGCCAATTCCAGATGTTTTTTCACCTCCTCCTCATACAACACAAGTGGTTGATTCGACGGCAAATCCCTTGCAGCATTCTCCAGAAGACACCCATATACTTGAGTCGATTTCACCAAACAATCAAACTGCACTTTCTGCAGAAAACCAAGTAGCTCCAGATTCTGATTCTGCTTCTAGAATTGTTGACACCACCAATTAAGATTCTTCCCGATCTAGGGTCTTAGAGACTCCTCCCAAACCGTCTAGTCCTCTTCAACAGGCTAGTTTTCAAACTTCCCCTAGACAAGTGTCTGAAACACTGAATGCCTCCACTACTCCCACAAGTGCTACATTGGCCAGTCTGATCTCTGTCTTAGACCAAGTTCTTCAAGAGGATGAAGTGCATGTACCAGTGCCAACACTTCCAAAGCCTGCCACATCAAGACCTTCATTCGAATTAAGTGCTGACACCCAAGAACAGCTCCGATCACTTATAAAGCTTTTGGATCATCCACCTGCCACATGGGTTAATGATACAATTCTTAACCAACTTTTGTCTGAGCTTTTGAATTTTTCTATTGAACTCCCAGCCTCTTTACTTCATTCTAATTCAATTCAAGAATTCAAGAAACTACTCAATGAAAGCGTAGCTTCTCAATTCCAAATCCAAGAAACAAAGACAGAAGAAGCAAAGGTCCAATCTAACATAGAGAGTTGTA
The DNA here is from genome assembly GCF_059453495.1 of Arachis ipaensis. Taxonomy (NCBI): domain Eukaryota; kingdom Viridiplantae; phylum Streptophyta; class Magnoliopsida; order Fabales; family Fabaceae; genus Arachis; species Arachis ipaensis. Next base: position 22,977,385 of record NC_142440.1, on the reverse strand, counting down.
TTACAGCCTCTCGACCAATTCAAGTCTCTCGTGAGGAATTCGATTTGAGGATTGCCCATGCTATTTTCGTTCAAGCTTTTTATGACAAAGAGGAAACAAAACTTGAAGCAGAACTGGCTCAAATTAATGAAAAACTTACCAGAATTCGTCAAAGACGAGCTATCATAGCCAAGCCTCTAGCTTCCGCTCAACAAGAACAACAACATCTCATCTAGGAGCTTATTTCGATCCAGACCAAATAAGAAGAATATGAAGAACAACTCAAAAAGATCCAGTTTGACAAATTCAAACAAACTGAAGTGCTTTTAACTCTGGCCAACAGGAGAGTAAAGCTTCGCTCTGATTTAGCAAAATTATAGCGCCTTGAAGTTTTTCATTTCTCTCTGTATGACTATCTTTTCTATTTTCTAGACTTATGCATGTTGAACTTTTAATTCTGCCAACAATAGTATTGCTTTAATTATTTTTCATTAATTGAGTTAATTACTCTTTCTGACTCGATATCTTTAATCTGATAAGTATTTCCCGAATATGTTCCTAGCTATCACTTGGAAAGGACCCTCCCAAATATGGGACCATTTACCAAGAAATTTTGATTTCTTTTCCATTGGCAAAATAACTTTCAAAACCAATTCACCTGTATTAAAAGACTTTTCCTTGATTCGACAATTATAACTTCGAGCGATACCTGCTTTCTGTCGAATCATGTTATCGAGTGCCAAAAGTCGCTCCGAATCTAACTCGCTCAATTCATTGAACATTGCATTCCAGTAATCATCGACTGGTAAATCACTCTGCTTTGATATTCTTAAAGTATTTAGATTTATCTCTAGTGGTAGCACTGCATCATGACCATATACCAACTTATATGGTGAAGTACCAGTCGAACCCCTTGGTGAGTTTCGATAAGCCCACAATACTTAGCTTAAAGTTTCATGCCATGTTCGAGGCTTGTCTTCAATATATTTTTTGATCAAACTTATCAAAATCTTATTTGCTGCTTCTACTTGCCCATTAGCCTGTGCATAATAAGGAGTTGAGGTAACCATATTAATATTTCTCGAAGCTACAAAATTTTTAATCCGCTGACCAGTAAACATCGTTCCTTAATCAGTACTTAATGTTTGAGAAATTCCAAATCGATGTATAATATGTTCCTCAATAAAGTCTATTATCTCACCTTAACTTACTTCTATCAACGGAATCGCTTCAACCCATTTTGTAAAATAATCAATTGGTACTAAGATAAACTTGTGTTGTTTTGATAAAGGAGGATGAATTAACCCAATTAAATCCAAAGCCCAACCTCTAAATGGCCATGGCTTTATTATCGAATGTAATTCGGATGCTGGGATTTGTTGAATTGAGCCATGCTTCTAGCATTCTAGGCATGCTTTTGTATAATCAATGCAATCTTTAATCATGGATGGCTAATATACATGATTGCGATATAACACCCATCTCATTTTCTTTCCAGCCTGATGAGCACCACATATCCCATTGTGAACTTTACCCGAAGTAATATTTTGATCATTTTGACCCAAACATCTCGATAGACTCCCATCGATACCTTTCTTATACAATTCATTAGCCATTAAAACAAAATTCATTACTCACAATTTCATCTTTCTATCAACTGGGATACTGGGATCTTTTAAGTACTGAGCAATAGGCTTCTTCCAATCAATATCCTCCCATTTATCAACGCACAAAACTTCTCTTTCACCTGCAGGTACTAAAATCTGACAAATACCTGCCAATGTCTCAAGGGTTCCTGGGCTAATTTTATACTTCGAAGCAATTTGGGCTAATTTATTAGCCATTTCATTTTGAATCCTTGGAATATGAATCAGAGAAACTCTTTGAAAAGAAGTTAACAACTCCCAAGCAAATGTCAAATACTTCTGTAACTTCTCACCATTACATTTAAATTCTTTGGATAACTGTTTTAAAACCAACTGAGAATCCCCTAATATCTGAACTTCCGAAACTCCCTTATTAATTAAGATCTCGAGGCCCAAAATCAAAGCTTCGTACTCTGCCTCATTATTCGAACAAGGATATTTTATTTTGAATAAAAATTTTGACGGAATTCCTTCTGGTGAAACAATTAAAATTCCAACTCCTACGCCATCTTTATGTTTTGTCCCATCAAAATACAACTTCCAATAATCGATTTTTAATTTGATTACATTTGCCCCCTGGTCATTCAGATCTTTCGAATTATCCACAAGAAAATCTGCAATGACCTGTCCTTTCACAGCTTTGGATGTGACATATTGTAAATCAAATTCTGTCAATGCCAGCATCCATTTCCCTAAACGTCCCCTTAACATAAGGAAACTCAACATATATTTAATTAAATCAGTTTGTGCTATAACTTTCACCGATTTAGCCACCATATAACACTTTAATTTTATACAAGCATGATATAAAGACAAACACAATTTTTTGATCGGGGAATACCTCGTTTTGATGTTAGTTAAAACTCGACTAAGGTAATAAACTGTCCGCTCATGCCCGTTTTCATCATCCTGGGCTAACATACACCCTATAGTATTTTCAGATGCTGCTATATATAATTTTAAGGGCTCCAATGGTCGAACATTCGCCATAATTGGGGCTTTAGATAAGTAAATTTTAATAGAATCAAACGCCAACTGATGTTCCATCGTCCATCGAATTGTGAATCATTCCTTAGTTTTACTAGAGGTGCAAACACTCTAGTTCGATCTGAAAGATTCGAAATGAATCTCCGAAGATAATTTACCTTACCCAAAAAGGATTGTACCTCTTTCTTCGATTTGGGTGCAGATAACGCCAATATCGCATCTGCTTTATTTTTATCGATGGCAATCCCTTTTTTATGAACAACAAAACCCAAAAAATTTCTAGCCGATACACCAAAGGCACATTTCAAAGGATTCATCTTTAATCCTTTCTTCCTCATAGTAAGAAATGCTCTCTTTAAATGATTAATGTGCTGATCCACCGAAATCGATTTAACCATAACATCATCGATATACACTTCCATAAATTTTCCAATAAATTCATGAAAATAGCATTCATTGCCCGCTGATATGTTGCTCCAGCATTTTTCAAACCAAAAGGCATAACTACCCATTTATATGTACCTAATGCGCCCGGACAACGAAAAGCAGTTTTAGCCACATCATCTTCAGCAATGAAAATTTGGTTATATCCAGAATAATCGTCCATGAAACTAAGTATTTCATTTCCTGCTGCAGAATCGATTAACATATCTGCGATAGGCATAAAATATTCATCTTTTGGAGTAGCATTATTCAAATCTCGAAAATCGATGCATACTCTCAATTTCCCATTCTTCTTCATGACAGGGACAATACTCGACACCCACTCAACATAACATGCAGTTCGAATAAATTTTGCTTTAATCAAGCGTTCTATCTCTTCTTTAATTTTTACATTAATTTCAGGAGCAAAACGTCTTGGAGTTTGTTTCACAGGTCGAGCATTGGGTTTCAATGCTAATCGATGTTCCACTAGTGAACGATTAAGACCAGGAATCTCATGATAATCCCAAGCAAAATAATCTTTAAACTCGTGTAAAAGATTAAAGAGTTCAGTTTGAAAAGGATCAACAAGATCCTTACAAATATATGTAATTCGAACATCATTAAGAGTCCCTAGATTAATTTCCTCCAAGGGATCTTGAGACTCAAACCCTTTATAATAATCATCATCTTTTACTGAATACTTCTCAAAACCCAATGGTTCTAGATCATAAATGCAATCAAAAGTTAAATCAATAGAATCATCAGAAATAGAAGAAACTTGATCAATGATTAAATCAGCATTACTTATATTTTTTACACAATGAGCCTCTGCTATTAAATCGACAGTCCGGCTTGCATCATTATTTTCATTACAAGAAATAGGAAAAATCATAACTAAATTTGACTGAAGATGCTGAATCGAACACATTACAACTAATAACATTACTACCCCTATGTGATTCAACTTCATCAGAAGAATCAACTTTATTCTCTAATAACTGAAAATTATTCAAATAATTATGTAATGTTACCAGGTAGTCAGAAACTTCCTCAACTTGGTCCATAGAGCAGTTTCTCCAAGACCTTCAAGAAAGACAGTCCCAACCAGTCAGCTCAAAGCCTAATTCTGGATAACGTAACTTCACCAAGAGGCCTTCAGAAGATAGATAGCAACCTTCACAATTATAAGAATTTAGTGTCCGATCAACATTCAAAGGCTTTAGTTTAGAATTGTACATCCTGAAATCAATGTGCAGTTGTTCGACATAAAGGTTCGAATCTGCCTTAATGATTTCAGGTTTACCATCTTTTGTCCACAGAAGAACACTCTAATGCACAGCAAAAGGAACTGCACCCACTCCATGGATCCAATCACGCCCCAGCAAAGCATTATAGCTTGCTCTTGATGGAACCACCACAAAAACAGTATTTCGCTCAGACGAGCCAACCTTCACAGTCAGAGTAACCAACCCTCTGGCCGGGGTCGAAGTCCCACTGAAGTCTGTCACAACAATATTTGTAGGGACTAAATCATCAGGATGTTTACCCACTTTTCTTAACATCCTCTCAGGCAACAGACTGATCGCAGCACCACCATCAATCAAGACTTTATTTACCCTTATCCCACTCAAAGTAGTTGTTATATGAAGTGAGCAGAGATGAGACATCTGTTTCTCAGTAGGCTGCAAGAAATAACCAGGCTTATCTTCGATTTGAATAAAGGAAAAGGCTTCTTCGTCCTCTGAATCATAATCTTCATTAGGGTCACCTTCATACTCCCCCAAATATTCAGTTGGAATGATCGAAATCGTCCCTATCATGTCATCATCTCCTTCATCAAAATACTCTTCATCAACATCGACATCTTTACCCTTATCGACTCCTGAAGACTGGGCTACTGCTTTGCCTTTTTCCATTTTTGCAGGCAATGAAATTTCCTTGGGATAAGTCTCTCCATCAGAAGGAAAGATAATTCGAGAATGCACAGAAGATGTTGCCCCCTTGCATACCTCTTTACCTGTTTCTATATGAGGTCTCTTATTTTGATTGAAACTTCTTCTTCCACCTCTTCCTCTTGGAAAATCCCTATCACGACCTCGATAGTAGGAATATTGGTTTCGAGAAGGTGCTCGATTCCTCCATTGTGGATTACGTCGATACAGATGATCACGTCTTTGGAATTCTTGACAATTCCTAATTCATTGAACACCTATGGCTTGGGACCGGTTTAAAGGTGTAGTTACATTTTGCTGAGGGGTCTTTGAGCCGAAACCCTCTATTTGCCGAATCAGCTGCCTCTGGCGAGCTTGCTCTTCTCTATGAGCCAATTCTTTCTTCATCCTTTTCTTTTCAAAGATTGCTGCTGCTTCAGCATCAAAGACAGCATTGCATCGGGGACACAAAGATACATCCCGGTCTTTGATTTTCTGCTGAACCAAAAAATCCAGGAAACCATCCCCTATTCTGGGGTATACAAATCTCACCTGTGACTCAAAATCATCAAGAGTCACATAAAAGTCATAAGACATGCCAACCATGTTCACTCCGAAACAAGGTTCGATATAACTAGCATCAACCTCGAAGGGATCCACATCAACCTTCATTTCTTTCTTGCCATCATGAAATTTCAACCGTCCTTCCATTATCGCTTCTTGAATCAAGTCCCTGAAATGGACACAACTGTTAGTCAAATGACTTGTTGCTTGATGAAATTTACAATAAGGCTTTTCTTTTAAATCTTTCACGGAAAGTAAAGTTCTACCCTCAGGCATAATTAATTGTTTATCTTTAAGCAACACAACGAAAATTTGATCAAATTTTGAAATATCAAAACTATACTTCTTTCCACTTTTTAGTTTTGAATCATTCGAATTTTCACTACTTGGAAGTTTCTTCAGTAAAGAACAAATATATGGAGGACCTTTCGTAAGTTCAGCCAAATCGACTTCTGTTTCAAAATCGAATTCCTCCTCTGAGGACTCCATGGTTACATAAGCAACCTTTTTTTTTCGAGAAAAAAGGTTTACTATTTGACCTTTGCTCATTTCTATACTTTTCTTTCTCTTTTTTCATGAGTTCGGTCTGTCGAACCTTTTCGGCCAAATGGGCCACATTAGGAATATGCACATTGAGCAATTTTCTACACATATAGAATCCTAATCCCATGGTTGCTATTTTCACTATCTCACTTTCGGGTAATGACACATAGCATCTACTTCTAGCATTTTTGAAACGTATTAAATAATCATCAATAGTTTCACCATCTTCACGTTTCAAAGCCACAAGATCAGTAACTGCTACATTCATTTTTCCCCGATAAAACTGAGCGTGAAAAGCAGTTTCTAACTGATTCCATGTTGTGATCGAATTTGGTCTGAGATTCGAAAACTAAGTAAATGCATTTTTCGTCAATGAAGAAGGAAAAAACTTCATTTTCAAATTTTCATCATTAGCTAAGTTCCTAATCTCAACCAAATAACGAGCAACATGTTCAGTAGTTGATTCTCCAACTTCATCAGCAAATTTTGTGACTATCTTTAGATTCTTCACCCCTCTCGGCACTTCAGCCATCTGAACAACTTGGGAAAAAGCGGACACAAAATGTAGTTGATTCATAAAACCAACATTCAGACCGACTCTATTCAACACTTCCTCCACAATTCTGGTGATTTGATAACGTTCACCGCCATGATTATTACGTAATCTGGCTAAAAAAATCATCAGCATTTTTATTCAGGGGAACTACATGAAGAATCTCTCTATTAATAACAACATTTTCATTTTGAAAAACATTTTCAAACCCCTTATTATTTCCCCTAGCATAATGCCTTTCACCCTCATCATAATCAACAATTCGAGCAATTCGTTCAACTTGTCGAGCGAGGCATTCGAATTTTGATTCATGATCAGCCATCATAGGATTCAGAATTGTAGTCATTTGTTGAGTCAATAAGTTAACTAAGTCATGATGACTTTCCTCTACTTGTTGACGATATATTGCCATTGAATTCGCAGCATTCGAAGTAGAGTCCACATTATAATCTCAAGAATACTCAAAATTTTGCTGTGGATTTTGAGAATTGTTTACTCAATTTGCATTCCCAAAGCGGATAGGTAGAATAAAACCACCCGCCGGTGGGGTATAACCAGGGGGAAGACCATAAGGAGGACAACCAGCGGTTAATGGAGGTTGATATGGGGGTTACAGGGCCACGTGGACAAATATTACGTCCACCATTTCTAGTCTGAACAATCGTAACTGCTATACTTTCAGTTCCAATCGCACCCTCCGAACGTGATGACATGTCGGCTTGTTGCATGGACACTAGTATACAATCACTAGTGGATGAACCACCATTCACATTTGATAATTCATCAGCCATGTGAATAATCTTTCTATTTCGCAATCGCATACACTGAAAAACACTGGAAAAAATATTAGTTTGACACACTTCGATTTAAAATTGTCCCACCGGGCGTGCCAATTTGTTTTGTCGATTTTTAGCAAATCGATGGTGGTTCGATATCTAATGATCTGGGAGCAAAACCTACTCCTCTTTGCAGGTACCAGTTTTCTACAAGTGCATCAAAGTGTTTTCAATTAGATGGGATTTGGAAATAAAGATAAAGTAAATCATGTAATTTAAGATCAAAGATGACAAAACAAATTTTCAAAAAGAAAAATTTACTGGAATTGGAAAGGTTGCATTGAAACCTAAATAAAGCAACAAAGGTGCCTTCGACTGAATCAAAGGGCTTTGACTTGAAAAATAGAAATGATGAAATGTAAATTGAACAAAGAAATTAAAGATTGCTTGAATGATAAATTTACTTGAAAAAATAAAGTTTACAGAAAATGTAAATGAGAAATTTAAAATGTGGAAGAAACTCTACAGAAATTAAACTCGAATGCAGACTCAGAAATTCGCTGGGGATGTGAGTGTGCTTGAGTGTTTTTTGAAGTGAAATTCCAACCCCAATTTTCTAAGACATCTTAGTATTTATAATCTACCTTTAGTAACTGACAATTAATGATAATTAATTACAATTAAATATGAATTTGAAATTTTGAATGCTTTCTCCTTGATAACTGTTCCCGCCTTTTGATTGTTCGCATTCCCCACAATTTCCTTACGTGATGGAAAACTTCTTAACTTCTCCACTACTACAACTATTCGAATCAATCTTTTTCGAATAACCACTTCAAGTATCCCATTCGATTTGACTCGCTCGATTTATCAGGAAGCCTCGAAATCAAATCTGTGCTAAGAACCTTCACCCAACACTTGCACACATGTCACCGCTTATGCTTTTGACAACTTTATCAATTCGAATAATTCACCCTTATCGAAAATATTTTTCCGATCAACAGTTGCATTACAATCTCTCTCTGATTGGGAGGTTGAGGATTCCCTCCTGCAAGATTGATGATTCCCTTCATATTGAGAGATAATGTCCGGGTTAGCTACTGGACATGTCAGGTCTAGCTGTATAACCGATAGATAAACTAATTGGTCATAGGACAAACATGTATCATTTGCATTTGTGTGCATTATTTGGTTGTGCATCTTGTATTTGGTTTGTCTAATTGAATAATTGTACCTCTATGCTCATTGAACTAATTGCCTTAACTATCCTCTCTGTTTGTGTATTCTTTATATTATTTTTTCTAGGTTTGAACAATTGAAAGATCCCTCATGCTAGCAATGGTGACGCTGAGGGTTGTTCCTGATGTGGCACTGGTTGTAATTGTTCCCTGATTGTAATTGTCTTATACCGTTTGATGCCAGTATTAATTTTGTTTTGAGATTGATTTTTGATGGTGATCTGATTTGAGTTGGATCGGAGGTCGTGTTTTGACTTGATTTGAGCCGGAGGCCGAGTTGGTTTGATTTGGACCGGAGGCTGTAATGAGATTTGATTATATGTTTGGTCGGAGACCGTAACTGATTAGGTTATGAGATATTAATTGAGCTTTGAAATTCTTATAACTAAAGAAGTGAACTTTGAATAATAAATTATTAATGTTTTGAATAGGTTCAGAAGACAAGCGATAATCACTGTAGTTAAAATCAAATCTTTTATTTATACGTATCCTCTTATGACAATTCTTAAAAATCTCTTATTGAGAACCCTGTAAAGGACGATGTTCTCACCCCCTACAGATTTTTCTTTTCAGGAAGGACGAAGAGTTTAAGGAATTTTTTTCCGCATCTGACTGCGTTCTATATTATTGTATACATATTAGTTATAGTTTTTCCTCGTCTTTATTATTATATTTTTGTAAGAGAGATAGGAGTTGTAATGATGTGTATGGGGATTGTGTATGATGCATATTTGTAAATTATTTGTATAAAAAATTTTGTATATATATATGTATATTTGTAAAAAAAAATATTTTCGATTTTTTTTTAAAAAAAACAACAACACCACTTAGAATTAAAAACTCTCATTTTATTATTAAGTATAAAAAAATCGTCGTAATATTCTAACTATCAAAGCAACGCAGCCAGAAGCCTAACATTTTAGTAAAATGTTACCAGACACGGCTTCTTGCTACGACAGAGAATGATCACCGTTTGGAGGCAGCCTAACAACGTAAATGGGAGTAGAAGAGAAAGCAGAGGATTGTGCTGTTTTTTTTTTTTTTTTTCAAATTTACGACTAACAGTAAAAAGTGAGAATAAAATTAGGTTTCGATAAGAATGTGAGATGTTTTTATGTTACTGAATTTTTTATTATTGTTCACACCAAAATTGGCTGATACCTTAATTGATTTTCTATATTTTTCTGCATTTTCATTACGCAACCAAGCTACATCTCCAAATTGTTTTTGCTCTATTTCATGAAAGTGTTCAGTCCTTTTGAGAGAGATCAACATATGCTGAATCAAAACGGAAGGAAAATCCAAGACAAACAAAGATGAACCACTCTTGCTAGCAAGTGAGATTAGAGTGCGACAGAAATGACAATGACAAAGACACATGTGTATTTTTGAAGCACAAGCAGAGACCTCACCATTCACCAACAAAATTCCATAGCCACTGTTATCTTCACCAACACCACAATTCATGCAAAGCTATTATCCCTTCGACTTTTCAATATTAATCCGTTTCCTACATTTTCCTCTTTTTTTCAGTGGCTCTGCTTCTGCCAAAGCGTTTAACTAACTGCCACTGCCACATACTTCTTTTTTTCCGCATCAGACAAAATAATATTAATAAAAAAAATAACACCTTACAATATTGATTTGTCAGACACGTATAACATTGAGAACGAGTTTTGTATTTGACACTTAGCACTTTCACACTAAAGCGTGGGTGGTATCTACGCTTAGACTCGTTTATTCTTCTTCTTCTCAGTCCACAAACTCTCTTCGGTTCCCCAAAGTGAAGCTTCATAGTTCATACCACTTTTTACAGGTATTACTTCTATCGATTCCGATCTTTCTACACTACCCACTTGCAATTACAAGTTAAAAATTGAATCTTTTTCCTTTTGGATTAACTGGGTTTGTGTCACTTGAAATGATACTTGATTCCATTATCCTAATTCTTCTTATTCTTGTGTTTAACTGGGTTTTCTTTGAATGATTGATAGTATGTTATTATTGTTATGTATCTTACCGTTGTCCACTGGCCTCTGTAGTTCCTTTGTAATCATTCAATTTTATATTTTATATGTTCAGAATTTCCAATGTCATTTTCACAAATTGGACGTGGGATCCTTTTTTTTTTTTTCTCTCTTTTGGGCAAATTTGTTGACGCTGCATTTGACGATGTGTGTTCCATGTGGCATATTGGATGAATAAATGAGTTATTATATCATAAATTAGAACCATGATAATGATATATCTGTGAATGATTCTATTAACTTGTTTCATCTAACTATTAAGCATTTTTCTTTGATGAAGTTATGGCCAAGAAACCGAGGTCTAGTAAGTAATAATATTGGGGCTCTATTGTTTGCTTTTCAACATTTTCTTCACTGGTTAGCTTGAGGTCTGTTATTCTAGAATCAATTTAGAGTGCAGTGGCCACTACCGGCATCACTTTAATTTGTTCGAAATACGAAAATTAAAATAATTTCATATGTATCATAATACTGTATTTTTTGTGCTGCTTAATTCCAAGAATCATGGAGTTTCTCAGTCTTTTTCTTTTTCGTTATATGAGCTACCCTGGTAGATAAATGGTTTAATTTGTTGATAATTTTTTTTTAATTGTTATTGTTATTATTATGCAGATATATCTGTAAGAAGTTTTCTGCTTCACCATGCCACCAAAGCCCTTAGACTATGAGTCTATAAATGAAAACGTGAAGAAGAGTCAATATGCTGTCAGAGGTGAATTATACCTTCGAGCTTCTGAGCTTCAGAAGGAGGGCAAAAAGGTAAAATAGGATTTCTTGTCCAGCCTATGTATGGAGACTGTTATTTGTTTGCCTTGGATTAAGCTTAATTAAGCTCCTTTTAAAAAATAGCTTAAACAATAAATGCTTATATTGAAAGTAGCTTATAAATAAGTTATTGTGTGTTTGGTTTTTTTAGTTCTAAAAGTGCTTATTTTAAAAGAAATGTGATAAAAAAAATTTTATTATGAGAGAAGTTATTTTTTTTAACTTTTCTATAAGCACTTAAATAGTTTCTTAGAAAGCTACAATTTGGTTTTGAAAACTGCACCAGACATTAAGACTACCACTTTTCATAAGTCAAAAGCTCAAAAAAGTAACTTTTGAAGCTTCCCAAACGGGCCCTCAATGGTTGGAGAAGGAGAAATTGTCCATGATCATCGAATTCATTTCATCAAACTTGTTTTCGATTTGACAGTATAAAGGAATATATTGTTTCCTACAGGATGAATACATTCTATTAAGTAAGACAATAAATTCTGCTTTAGCATCTTGTTCAGGTATCCTGATATGTTTTAGATGTATACATAAGTGTGAGCAAGTTTGATAATATGCAGTTGTTTCATACATGTTGTCCTTCTTGAAGCTATATGACATGTCTTACCTGCGCCAAGTTGGCAATCGTTCATGTTTGTAGAACTTTTTGAAATTAAATCAGTTTATATATGTGCAAATCAATTCTGAACCGTGAGAGTATATGGTTTTCACAATTATCAATACCTTAGTTATGATTACTGATTACTTTCTTTGTAGCAAAGTTGGTTGCTCAAAAGATATTTGGATTCATGTAATATTTATACTGACTTATTTTCAATCGATGACAGATTATATTCACCAATGTTGGCAACCCACATGCTTTGGGACAGAAACCACTGAGCTTCCCCCGCCAGGTTCAGCATAACTATCATAATTCTACTTTTAACTGATCCAATGCGAAGGGTAAGCTATTTTTAACTGTTGATTATGCTAAACATCTGAAATTTTTCTATTGCAGGTGGTTGCTTTGTGCCAGGCACCATTCCTACTTGATGATCCTAATGTTGGTCTGTTATTCCCTGCTGATGCAATTGCAAAAGCCAAACATTATCTGTCAATGACTGGCGGTGGTTTAGGTATTGATATGTAAACCAACTTAAATGAACAATTTGTTTCGTTTTTGATGTAATGCTTTGCATCTTATGTTATGATACCATTGATTATTTAAGCATTTGCTATAGAAAGCTTAAACTGTAAGCTAGTGCCTGGAACTAAAGACTACATTGCTGAAACAATGCCACCAACCAGCTGAAATCTCTTTAATTGCTTTTTTAAGGAACCTTTTGCCAATGGGATTTCCTTTATAAATAAAGCTCAAACTGTACTAATTGCTTCCAATAGTCTTAGAAAGTTTTCAGAACTAGCAGGCACTCCTTATCTTGCAGATATTTATTGCTGTTTTGACATTCTAATTTACACATCTTACTATTATAATTTGGTGTTCACCTATTCATCTCATTATAACAGAGGAGTAAAGATTTTTCTATTTATTAGAATCTCCAGTAATTGACTGCCGTAATGGTATATTTTAGGTGCTTACAGCGACTCCCGCGGCATTCCAGGAGTACGGAAGGAAGTGGCAGAGTTCATACAAAGGCGTGATGGTTACCCCAGGTATTTATTTATCCTCCATACTTTTACTCAGCCATTTGTTATCCTGCCTTTCGTCATGGTAAGGCTTTAAAGCTAAATTTCGAAGTCGATTAATGAAGATGTTAATTGTTGTTGCTCCATTCACAGTGATCCAGAGCTTATTTATCTCACTGATGGTGCTAGCAAGGGTGTGATGCAGATCTTACAAACTATAATTGGAGGTCAAGGGGATGGGGTAATACAGTCTTTTTATCATTTTATTACTTCAGATATCTATATCCATTGCCATTTTTTTAGTATTGCCTAACACTTCCTATTGCCAGATTTTGGTTCCAGTCCCACAATACCCGCTCTACTCCGCAACAATTGCTCTCCTTGGTGGTTCTCTTGTTCCATACTACCTAGAAGAGACTGCAAACTGGGGTCTAGATATCAATGAACTTCGTCAGTCGGTTAACCAGGCTCGCTATAAAGGAATAACTGTAAGTGTCCTGGCGTTTCTAATGTGGTATTTTCCGCTGTTTCTAGAATCTAGATTAAACTCATAATGAATCCAGAAGCTCATAGGCTTGAATGAAGAGGATAGTAAACAATCTAAAGAGAATGAACCTTCTTGAACTGAAACTGTATTTTGTCGATACTTTTCTTGTTCCTGTCCCTTGTTATGGTGACAACCACCACTAACTTGGCTGGTTGCCTCATCCAACGGATGAATGAAAAAGAATCTTCCTGGATGTAGTTATAATAGGAAGATTCTTTTTGTGCCAGAGATGGAATAATCTATGATGAATTAGTAGCTGCTATATTGATTAAAACTCAGCGTCTTTCTGATAAGTTCTTTATCATTTGTCAAAATCTCATATCCATTGTTCTTTGACGGAAGCAACAAAATTATGATACTTTGAAATTTGATCAGGTTAAAGCAATGGTGATCATAAATCCTGGAAATCCTACTGGACAATGCCTTAGTGAAGCTAATCTAAGAGAGGTTTTGCAATTTTGTTTTGAAGAAAATTTAGTCTTGCTTGGAGATGAGGTTTACCAGCAGAATATATATCAGGATGAACGACCCTTCGTTAGTGCCAAAAAGGTATACTTTGCTGTTTGCTGTTCCTCTGATCTAATGTTTTTGCATCAATCGTTAACTTGATCTAACCTTAATATTTCTTTACATAATAAGGTTCTGATGGACATAGGCCCTCCTTTAAGCAAGGAAGTCCAGCTTATTTCTTTTCACACTGTGTCTAAAGGATATTGGGGTGAATGTGGACAGCGTGGAGGATATTTCGAAATGACCAACATTCCTCCCGAGGTTTGTCTATTATATTAAACATTACTACATTTCCTTGAAGTATTTGAGTTTCAAGCTTGGATTCTACCAAATTTGGGATATGTATATCAAGATATCATTGTTAAAATATGATATTGCTACATCACTGATGATTTACTATGATTATCACTCTTTGTTGCAGACAGTTGATCAGATCTATAAAGTTGCATCGATATCACTCAGTCCTAATGTTCCAGCACAAATATTTGTGAGTGCTGAATATTTTTGTGATATTTTAATTTGGACTCCATATTTCTTTCTGTAATAGTTGACTATTGAATATCCATCTCCTTTCCCTCTCACTGCAGATGGGGCTTATGGTCAATCCACCTAAACCAGGAGATATTTCTTATGACCAATTTGTTAGGGAAAGGTAATATTGGCAAGAATAATCCGCTAAATATTAAATTTCTATGTAGTGAATTGACAAATATCTATGATATGCAGCAAAGGAATACTCGAATCGTTGAGGAGAAGAGCAAGGATCATGACTGATGGATTCAACAGCTGCAGAAATGTTGTTTGTAATTTCACAGAAGGTATAAATGATAGTGTTCCTTGTTGCATGTTTCTTCTTCAACCTATGGTTGTCTTAGCTTATTAGTAATGCGAGGAGTTTTGGTCAGGTGCAATGTATTCATTCCCTCAAATTCGGTTGCCGCCAAGAGCTATAGAGGCTGCTAAACAGGCTGGAAAGGTTCCAGATGTGTTCTACTGTCTAAAGCTTTTGGAAGCCACTGGCATATCCACTGTTCCTGGTTCAGGATTTGGACAGAAAGAAGGGTACATAACATATCCATTATTTTTTCTCGTATTCATCCCTTATTTAGAATTAATTCCAATTTTTAGGAAGTGATCCTACATGCCTACTCTGTATTGCTGTTATGCATTGAAAAAATTGATGGGAATTGATCCATTCATGTAAATATCTCACATGACTTTTACCATTGATGAGGAAGGTGAGGCCTAGTATAGGACCCATGGAATCTAATCGATCGCGAACTTTAATAAATGATCCTATCATGTAAAATTTTCATATCAGAGGATCCGTTTATGAGTTCACTAGGAAAGGCATACACAATCATTTTTCCATGATCATGAATGAAAATTAATGGAGCAACTCTTTCTAGGTTTATTATGTGGTAATATTGGGGTTTAATCAAACGCATTCAATTTTAAAGTATTTTACGCAAACATTCAATTATGTATCAATTATGTATTGCTACGTCAGTAGAACTAGCTACGAACTATTTTAAAAGTTTAGAAATACATGCATTTGATTGAATGAACTGATAAATATGGACACAGAAAATACCTGTTACCAATGGTTTCCTATTTTTATTTTCTAATGCTTTATTTGTGCCAAACATTTTTTGCATATAGGGTCTTCCATTTGAGGACAACCATTTTACCTGCTGAGGAAGACATGCCTGCTATTATGGATAGTTTCAAGAAGTTCAATGATGATTTCATGGAGCAATATGAAGATCATAGAGGTTACTCACGGATGTAAACAAATCCTGGGGTGGAAAAGAAAAAGGTTGCATTATACTCTCATTGCACATTTTTAAAGCAGTTCAGTCTCTCTTAAAAAGCATGAACTCCTCTTAATGAGGCTTCTACTTGTGAACCTTATACCTTCTTCTATATCATTCTGAACTGCTAATCTTTATTTCATGTATATTTAATCTTCCTTGTATCTTTACTATGTTGTGACAATACAATCATCTTGAATTTCATATACTTCTATATTAATTTCTTGTGTCATATAAATATGGTGTGTGTTGGTAGAGGAAGGTTCTTTTGGAATAGAAAATTCTATGAAATTGCTTTTTCTTCTCTTTTCTTTTTTGGCCCCCTCCTCTATCATGTTGTTAATATAATTAATTGCGGCATAAAATGAAATATTCCTGGACAATAAATGTGACAAATGAGAATGACAACTACACATACCTTTTCCTTTGACTTCAAGTCTTCAGTAAAATTATTTGATAAAGAAAACAAAAAAGTAAAACTGTAAAGTTCTTTTTCTTGGTTGGTTACTTAGTTATGATTAAAGATATTCTTGGAAAGTGTTAAGATTAAAGATATTCTCTAATAATTGCCTCTCCTATATTTCAAATACCAAAATTTTTCACATATAAGAAATTAAAGCACTTCTTGAATGGTAGTTGCATTCTCAAACTATCTAAAGGCCTTGTTGGCACAAAATCTGGTACTGTTCCATGACTTATACATAATGGAATAATTGGTACAACAATGACAGTTGCAAAATATGTGCAACGGGATATAATTTATTAACTTTTGTATTCTTTTGAAATTGGATAGTATTATTACTTCAAACTCTCAGGATATTTCTTCACATTGTTATTCCAGAAATGGATTAATTGGCATAGACATAGGCCTTTCTTTACTAGGTTGTAAAGCCATGGGAATCAAGATTTAAAGCTATTATTAAGATAAGATATGGAATATAATATGGGACATTTTAAAAGTTACTTTAAGCTTTTTTCGATTCTTTTTGCTCCATTTTATTCATATACACTTTGGTTTATGGTAAATTCTATGATGCCTATAATTTGGTGTTTAATTTTTTTCTAGCTTATTTTTTATGACAAATTTTAAATATTTAATAATTATTTATTTTTATATTTTAAAATCAAATATTAATTTTTAACTTTTTTTAGTAAATTAGACAAACACTTTTAAATATAATAACAATCATCTACTTTGATTTGCTATGAATGCATGTCAAACCAAATTAATTTACCTTGAAACTCATTCCAATTTAAGTTGAACGGGAATACGAACTTATTTCGATGATTTTCATTCAATTCTCATATTGTAGTATATGACTATTGTTTATTTATGAAAAAGTCGTCTAAAGAAGAGTTATACTGTTTATCATTTGAAATCCGAGACTTAAATCTTTTCACCAAATATTTGCTTCAAACAAAAAAAATCGTGAGTCTACATTAAAATTTAAAACCCTTATTCGATTGTTTAAATCGTTTCAAAATTGTTCTTTAGCATTGTAAGATATCAGGCCTGAGCTTGAAGGAGGAGAGTAGTATAACAACCAGATTTTTAACAACGGATTTCTTAACCTCTATATATTAGGATTGGTAAAATTTGAATGACGCAGTTAAATTTAGTTTGATGAACTGATTATGAATATACAAAAAAAAATAATATTTTATAGTAATAATAATAATTTATTTAATAATAATATTTTTAAATAATAATATTTTAATATATTAATATTTTATTAATTTATTTTGATGATTCACTCTAAATATTTTATTAATTATTAAAAATTTATTAAAATTTTATTAAACATAAAAACATAAGGAATTTTATTAAAATTTAAGAAAAGAAATAAGAAAAAAATCTTAAAAATTGCTTAAGATGACGTATCATCAACAAATAATCCCGATCTTATTAATAATTTCCAAGTTTTTACTCATTTTTTTCCCTTCAAATGGAGCACTAGCGGCTCAGTAATACTGTATGATCATGCAGAGAGGTGATGGATGATATCATGCATTTTGACAACATTCAGCTTGATCCGAGTTTTGATGACCTAGAGTGTTATTCCCTCGTCTTTGTAGTTTAGAGAGATTAGGAGATATCATATATATATATATATATATATATATATATATATATATATATATATATATGTAAATAGTTAATAGCTATCTACTCCTAGTTATGTTAATCAACATGCGATGTATGTATATGAAAGTTCTGATTCTACTTCATCTGTTATTATCTGTGATTTTATCTTTGAATATTTCTGCTTATCGAACGAAAAAATTAAAAAAAAAATTTGGCAAAATAACTGCACTTTAATACCAAAACAGACTCATATAATAAATATTAGTTATTAAATAGGAAAGTAAGTTAGTAACGCCTAACTTCTAGTGTGACCATGACTTGCTAGAAATTGGGTCGGTACAATTTGATGAGCAATTCGTCATTAGGGTTGCGTTTGTTTACAGAGACAGAACACTGAGACAGGGACACAGAGATACATGATCGTGTTTGGCAGAGGAGACATGGACAGAGACAATGTATCCAGAGACACTGAATTAGTGTATTTTGTGTCCATCCTGACAAGAAGGACATGGAGACACTAATAAGAGACACAACTTATTTTTTATTTTTTCTTTCATTATTTTTGTTAATTTTTCATAATTATATTTTTTTATTATTATATTTTTCATCTCAAATTTTTTGAATGAAAAAAAATGAGAATAAATTGAATTTTCATAATTTGTTCTAGCTTATCACCAAATAGAATACAAGAACACAAAATTTTGTGTCTCTGTCCATCAATGTCTTGTCCTGTCCTATTCTCAGTATCTTGTCATGTCTTGTTCTCGAAAACAAACGCAGCCTAGTAGAACTTGGGGAACGGACAAAATCATGTTTCACTTCATGCCCTGCTTGCGTGTCCTATACTGTTAGGGTATCTTTGAGAAACATTTGGCATGAATGACTATAACCGCTCATTTTAAGAATGTTTATACTTGACTTGAGATATTAAGACTGTTCATCTTAATGTTGATTGTTTGGTACGGATAAGACCTTAATGACTGCGAATAGGCATAATTTAATCGAGTATCGAAACGACAAATCGGTATGAGGCACATCTATTTTCATAACTGTTATGATCACCATGGCTATTGCTATGTGAGATATGGTTGCTGTACGAAACGAACTCTTCTCTTCATTAAGATGGTTCAAAGGAAATATATCGCTTGAAGATGGATCTTTCGCAACTTCTTGCACGTAACTAAAATTTTGAGGACAAATTTTTTTTTAAAGAGAATAGATTATAATAACCCAGATCTTTAACAATGGAATTCTTGAGCTTTATATGTTAGGATTTGCAAAATCTGAGTAATGCGGTCAGATTTAGTTTGATAAGATGATTTTGAATATGCAGAAAAATAAATAATAATATTTTATGATAATAATAATAATATTTTAGTATATTAATAATTTATTATAATGATATTTTATTAATGTATTTTGATAATTCACCCTTATAACTCCTATAGTTTTTTATTTTCAGCCACATCCTGCTTTCCTTTTTTTCTTCGTATATAATCTCAAACTATTTCTTCCTTTTTTTTTTCATACGTGATGATAAGAAAAAGAATAAAAGATAAAAGTTGAAGATCGATAGACGATAAATTTTATGAGATTCGACCGTTTAATTCTAAAATTCCAAAAAATATTTTAAATCGATTAAAGCATTCGTTTCTTCCTCTTTTCTACAACTGTATTAGTTTCGATAAGGTAAGAATTTTCTTTTTGAACTTACGATTCGTTTATCTTGTATATGGTGGTTTAAATATTGCTTTGATTAAAATTAAAAAAAACGTAAGTTAAAGATCATGGGAAGAATCGGTTTTTGTAAACTAACTTCGAGAGGTAAGATTTGATAAATTAAACATAAATAAGTTGTATTTTATTATTTGATTCCTGATTGAATTTTGTTTTTAAATACATGAAACCGTATTTATTTGATGTTGTAATATTTTTTAAAAAGCACAAAAAAACATGAGCGTTGGGCTTGACATCAGGGGCGTCGCCCGTTCCTCTCTGGGACACTTTAGACGCCGGACGCAGCGCTGAGTGCCCAACTAAAGGTGCCGAGCGCTAATAATAAGAAGAAGAAGAAGAAGGAGGAGGAGGAGGAGGAGGAGGCCGGCGTCCAAACTACACACACGAATAATATATAATTATAACATGTAATATAAAAGTACATATATAATATATAACGTATAGTATAATATTATATATAATAATCATTAACATATATATATATATATTGTATATACTATATAATTATTAATATATATATATATATATATATTATGTATATGAATATATTTTATTAAAGTTATAGAATTAAAACGTAACTAATTTTAAATACAGAAGAATTAGTGTAATTAGTGAAAAAAATTGGATAGTTAAAGTATAATTAAGTAAAGTTTATGAACCAAATTATAATTAATTAAAATTTTGAGATTAAAAGTAAAATGTAAGTATAATATTTAAAAATTAAAAAATATAAAAAGAATTCAAGTAAATATTGAGGTAAGTGTCGTAAAATTTAAAAATATAACAATAATTATAATAAAAGATGTAGAAAGATAATTTAGTAGTCTAAATTCTAGGGATTCTTTCATAAAACACTTAGGAAAAGGTTCAAGAAGATGCTTATAATTGGTTATAGTACTAAAGAAAGAATAAGAATATCAAGAAAAGACATTAATACAAGAAAAAAGAGAAATAAGATTTCTAGAAGTGGGCTACGCCTTAAAAGATTTAAGTGAGGCAAGTAAAAGAGGCTAAGATTAATTAAGATTATCAAAGAAAATAGAGAAAGAATAATGACACATGAGAATAAATGACGGAAACATGGATATTGAAGACTATATTGAGAAAAAAGAATAAAAGAAAAAGAGAAACTAAGAGGAGTTATAGCGATTGAGAACTGATAATTGAAAGGAACGGTTAAGAAAAAATGAATAGAGAAAGAACAGAGAAAGGAATTTAAAGGATTTATAGAAAAGGAAAACTGATAGGTAAATGTTGATTGGGTCTTAATGCTGATTGTATAGTGGGACGCCCACAGACTGAGAATTGCTTTCCAAGGGTACGCATATTTGTAGAAAATGGGTTAAAAGTCAACTGATGTGACTTTGGCCATACAACTTCAAGTCAATTGATGTGGCTTTTGGCCATACAACTTTTATGCAACTGGAAAGCCATATCCGGGACTTGTACCCAGGTAATGTCGGGCTGTAAAATGTAAACTGAAACGTGAGCTCATGGCTTGCATAGGACAGATATGCATCATACTTGTTTGCCGCATATATTCCTTTATGTACATTCTTAACGTGTGTGCGCTTTCTTTGTTGTATTCTATATTCTGTATTCTCTGTTTGTTTACTATTTTTCTGTGTTTTCTGTTTATCTGCTATTTCCTGTATTTTATGTTCAAGTACAGTTATTTGGTAATAATAAAGATTTATTGAACTTAACTAACAACCCCGACCTTACTTTCCTCCCCTTCAGATAGAGCACCAGCGGCCCAGTAATGACGTATGATCATGCAGAGAGATGATGGATGATATCATGCATTTTGACAACATTCAACTTGGCGCGAATTTTCAAGACCTAGAGTATTATTCCATCGCCTTTGTAGTTTAAAGGGACTAGGAAATGTCATATATATATATATATATATATATATATATATATATATATATATACTCCTAGTGATGTTAATCAACATGCAATGTATATACATAAAAGTTCTGATTCTACTTCATCTGTTATTATTTGTGAACTTATCTTTAAATGTTTCTGCTTACTGAACTAAACATTTTCAAGAAAAAAATTTTTCCGACAAAATAACTGTGCTTTAATAACGAAATAGGATCATATAATAAATATTAGTTACTAAATTGGAAAGCAAGTTAGTAATGCTTAGCTTTTAGTGTGATCATGACATACGAGAAATTGGGTGGTTACAAGTAGAGTAGAGAGAGAGAGAGAGAGAATACGAGAGAGAAGAGAGGGTTATTGCTATAATGAATCCATCCCAAGTTTTTACACTAAGTGGAATCTATTTATAGGAGAGTTATGCTGACTCGGTTACTTTAACTAACTTATACATATTAACAATGACTCTAACCACTCTCATTAATCACAATCACTTCTAACTAACTCGTGACACGTCAGACTTGCTCTCTACACTATCATCGCCCCTCAAACTCAGGACCTGACACGGTTAAATCCTAAGTTTGCCTCTGAAGTTACTGAACAGTTTAGAGGAGATTGCCTTTGAAAAGATATCAGCCATTTAAATACTACTGGAAATATGACTCACTGCTATATTGCCTTTTGCAATATGGTCCGCAAAAAACTCAAATCTATCTCAGAATGCTTTGATTTTGAGTGAAGGACAGGAATAGCTGCTAATAAGACGACACTGAGAATGTCACAAAAAAGTTGAGGAGGACTTTGGAGTGGCATGTGGAGTTCATCCAACAAGTTGCAAAGTCAGGTGGTCTTAAGAATCAGCGCAGCTAAACCCTTATACTTCGCCTCATCGGTACTGCTGCGAGTCACTGCATGCTACTTTTAGGAAGACCAAGCAACTAGATTCTTACCATAGAACACACAATAACCATTTGTAGACTTGCGATCATCAGGGTTACTGCCCTAATCACTGTTAGTATATCCAGTGATCCTTGCATCCACCAAGGGAGAAAGATGAAGACCAAATGTGGCTGTGGTGTTAAGGTAGCAAAGAATTCGCTTGACAACCTTCCAGTGAGTATCTAAGGGTTGTGCATTAACTGGCAGACCCTGTTAACTGCATAAGTAAGCTCTGATCGCGTTACAATGCCATATTGAAGGCTGCCTACCATGGTTTTGTAGAGACTCAGATCTCAAAATGGAACGCCATCTTTGCTAGACAATTTTATATCCGAAGGAAGAGGTGTGGGACCTCCTTTGCAATCAGACATTTTTGCCTTCTTAAGGACCTCCTGTATGTACTTGTTCTGACACAATCTAATCCCCCTAAGCTTGTAGGCATGACTTGAATACCAAGAAAGTAATGCAACGACCCCATGTTTTTGAGTGCGAATTTCTGATGAAGTTGCTAAACAATTTGATCAATCAGGGATGAAGAACTCTTAGTAAGTATGATATCATCAACATAGATGAGGGCAAATGTCTTCTCAGAGCCATCAAAGCAAGTAAACAAGGACACGTTAAACTTGGTCGGCTAAAACCCAAGTGACTGAAAAGTACCACACAACATAATGTACCAAGCACGGGGAGCCTGGTTCAGGCCGTAGAGAGCCTTGAAAAGCTTGCAAACAGTGTTGGTATCACCAGCTTCATAGCCCTTTGGCTAGAGCATGTAAACTTCCTCATCGAGTTCACTATTAAGGAAGTTCACATCGAGTTGACGAAGCTGCTAATTGTGTGAAACAACAATTAAAAGCACCATTCTTATAGACGTTGGCTTAATAACAGGGCTGAACATTTATTTGAAATCTTGGACAGGGCACTGATGAAACCCTTGAGCCACAAGGCGCGCCTTGTACTTTTGAAGAGAGGCATATGCATTGAATTTGGCACGAAAAACCCACTTACAGTATATAGCATGCTTCTTAGGAGGTAGCTGCACCAATGTCCAAGTGTTATTTCTCATGAGTGTTGCGTATTCATCATCCATGGCTTATCTTGTTTCCAGTGAGGAATTGCAAGCGCCTGCTTCACTGTCTTAGGTTCTAAAGAAGCATTAAACACCTTAGGTTTGAAGATCCCAACTTTGGCCTGTATAGTCATTGGATGGGTGTTTTGAGGGCAAAAGGAAAGTGAATCAGAAGAAGATGAAGATTCAGTATTGGATGCTGGTTCAGGTGATGTGTGAAAGAAGGGAGAGGTGATGGCAGAATGATAATTAAGATGAGATTGTGTATGTGAGGTAGATGATGGTAAGGTGGTTGTTGGTGTGGTATTGGTGTGAATCTGAAGTGGAGGTATATGAGATAAGTCGACGGGGGTTGGAGGGTCGGAACTATGAGTGGTACGTTTAAAATGAAAGGAGGTCTCATCAAATACACAATGCCTAGTAATGATTACTTTACCCGAAGGAAGAAGATATTGAAAGCCTTTATATTGAGTTCCATATCCCAAAAAGATAAAGGGTTCTAATCTGAATTCCAGTTTATGTTGATTATAGGCTCTTAGATAAGGGAAACACAGACATCCAAACACTTTGAGATTCTGATAATCAGGTTTTTATTCAGCAACTTCTCCATTGGTGATACATTGCCCAAAATAGGTGTTGGGAGAATATTAATGAGTTGTGCCGCCGTAAGAAAGGCTTCACCCTATTACTTTAGAGGAACAACTGCATTTGCCATTAAAGTCAGTCCCATTTCGACAATATGTCGATGCTTCCTCTTTGAAGCTCTATTTTGTTGATGAACATGGGGACAAGAAAACCTATGCAATATCCTTTTGTCCTAAAAAACCTTAGACAAGCTTATGTATTTCTTAGCATTATCGCTTTAAAACACTTTGATTTTAGCATTCAATTGTAATTCTACCATGTTTTGAAAACTCATAGAAACTTATTTGAGCTGAGAGTAGGACGAAATTAAGTATAGCCAAGTGAACTTGGAATAAGCATAAAGAAATTGAACATAGTAACGTGCACCATTTATTCCAGGAAAAGGGGAAGGACCCCAAATACCAGAGTACCCTAACTTAAGAGGTTGAGAATATATTGTAGAAGAGTGAGAAAATGGTAAATTGTGTGATTTTTCCATGCAACAAGCTGAAAAATTGACTTAGAAACATCAACTTTAATATTGTAAGATTGCATGACTTTAGTTAAAATAGTGTAATAAGGATGGCCTAATCAATTGTGCCAGAGCCTAAAAATATTAGAGGGGCTTGTAGATGCTAGTAGTGCTTTGGGTGCCGATGTAACAACCTACCATACAAAACTTTACGCTTAAGTTCATAAATCAGAGGTGGTAGAGTATTACGACTTCTAAAAGTAAAATACGTACAAACACACACACACACACATGAATAGTTTACTAGGAGCCTTGAAGAGAAGTTGAGAAAAACAGAACTCAAAAGTCGCATTGCACTCGAACGGTTAAGAATAAAATGCATAAATAGTAAAACAGAAGAAACACAATAATACGAGATAAGAGTTTCAAAAGAGATACATTTTAACAAGCTCCAGACTCAACCTGCGTAGCAAAGGCTAGCCAGAGTATACATATATACATATATACAATCTAAAAGTATCCCAAAAACAAAATATAAATCCTGATTCTCCAAGTCAATCTCTAAGAGGGACAAAATACAAATTCTATATAAAAGTGGAGAGTACATCTTATATATATATAAAATACAAAACATAATATCCCTAAAAGTAGATCTTTGCTTTAGCAAAGTCTCCAGCACACTCAGCAAGGTGCCTCACGTCCTGCATATGAAAAATAATAAAATATATATGGAATGAGAACCGGGAGTTCTCAGTATGGTAAAGGTGTCCATATAGATAATACATAATGTCCTGGGAAGCCAGAGGCATTCCAAAATCTCCAACAACCAATATCAAATCCTAAAGTTTTCACTAAACTAGAATTATGGTAACTATATCTAAGGATTCTAATCTAACTTTTTTCTTTCATTCTCTAAAAACCTCCAAATCACCAAGTGGAACAACCCTCAGCGTCACCTCTACCAGCATGAAGGATCTATCAGAAACAAACACATACAAAACAAACAAGGAAAACACAGATATGGATAGCAGATACAGCAAATAGATTAGGTAGTAGTTAATTACAGTTAAGTAAATAGGAAAGCCAAAATAAATGCACACTCAAACAAAACATACAAGTGCATATGATGCATGTCTGTCCTATGACTGATGAGTCTCATTTGTCGGTTATACAATCAAAATTCGACATGTTCAGTAGCTAACCCATACATTGTCTGTCTGTTGCACACAATTATCTCAACACATCGGCTGACCGTTAGAGGGAGAGTGCCCTGTCACCATTAGAAGGAATATGTGCCCTGTCACCATGCAATTAGAGAGAGAACCATGAACAAGCGGGATTTCACCATCATCCTTGCTCGGGTTATAACCACAAGTCAAACTGTAAGTGGGATAACACCACCGACCTTGCCAAACTTATCACATTCATTGTCTTTTTATCTATTTTATTCTTAATATTATCTCACTCTGTCCATAGTCACTATCATAATCAATCAATATCATCATCGCCATCAATCATCTCTCAAAGTCTCAACTTTCATAAGTATATTTATTCATGTAATTCTCATCCTCCTCATCATCATCCCACAATACCATATATCATAATTATTATTCTTCAATTTGCTATCTCAACCCATTAAATTTCATCCCTAACCCTTCTACCCTCTAGTACATTGGCTTTAGACTCATAACAGGGTTTAAAAGGCTAGAGGACTGATAAAAAACACAAAAAATTCATTTCAGCCAAAACAGGGTGTTGCGTACGCAAGCTTCTTCCGCATACGCGAGTAAGTCAAAACGCCAAAGTCGCGTACGCTGCCCTCGTCCACCTATGCAAGTGAGTAGGCAGAGCCCAATACCGCATACATATGACCCTGCCACGTATGCACGCATATCAACATTCCCAAAAAAACTGTTAAGTTCAGAAATTAGTTTTTCACACTAACTTTAAACGCGCATAATTTTTTGTAAAAAATCATTTTCAATTCGTTCTTTGAACATTATAAACTTCACAAACCCAATTTTATTCAAAACAAGTTTCACAAGATTTGGGAGTCTGGAAGCCAAGTTATGCCCCACCGAAATAAGTCAAAAATCGGTTTTTACCAAAATTTTACCAAAGTTCTCCAGTTTCAAAATCCTCAATTCAATTCCAAATTTAACCATACCAATTCCATACTAAATACTCCCACACCCTAACAAATATTGCTCAATTACTTCTCAATTATTCCAACACTTAAACCATTCAATTCCCAGTTGATTCATTTCAACAACTTCCAACAATTACCATCCACGTAATAATCACACCAAATATACACAATTCCAATCCATCATAATCATTATACATCAATATAATATTCACAAGCTCATATCCAACCTCCATTCAATTAGTCACATATCACACACAATATCATCAACCAAAACATGCAATTCAATCATCATCAACACCAATGTTTAATTTATCATTCAATACTCATCAATAATCATCATCAATCTATAACATCATAACAATACTCCTTCAGTACAACCTCATTCCATATTCTACATCATCCTATTCATTCAATCAATTAATTCATGCAATTCAACTTATCTTAAGGCTAATAGCCTACTAGCCTAAGTTTTCACACAATATTATATATTAACTACAAGAAACTGAAACCGTACCTTAGCTGATTTCTTCCTAAGCTCAAAACACCACAATTTAAGCTTCCAAGACTCCGAATCAAATTCAATAAGTTCCAGCCACCAAAGCTTTATTCCAAGTACTTCAATTCACTCCAATGAATAAGAAATTCAATCTAGTTCATACAATTTTACCATAATCAAATACTAGGGTTCACTAATTCAATAATTCACAAAGATTTAATAATTCCTTACCGTACCCACAGCTTATATGGATGAAACCTAATGATTACGCAATGCTAGATTATGCCTAAACCATAAAAAACACAAAAATTTTCAATACCCATGAAGCAAAAACGTGAAAATGGATGGAATGAAAAACTGGGCAAGAAATTTAGAGATCCTTACCACTTTGTTAGGATAGAATTGAAGATCTCGATGAGACGAACGCGTAGCCGCAAACGGTGCGGCGGTGAGAGATATGAGTGATTGAAGATTGAATTGAAAATAGAGGTTAGGGTTCTTGGCTCCCCTTCTTCAATCCAGCGTGAATCAGAAATGGAGAGAGAAAAGAGGCTGAGTTTCGTTTATATATGTTGGGCCTTGGGTACAATACGGGCCTAGTTCAACCGGTTCGGTCCATTAGCCTAATTTCGGGCCAAAATTGTTAAAATTAGTATTTTAATTCATATTTTAATTATGTTTACTTCTTCAAATTATTAAATTTAATTCCTAATTCTCTTGGCTCATAATTAATTTATTAGTTAATTATTTATTATTAATTTATCGGATTTTACAACTGAGACAGCAAGACTGAAATTGTTGAACTTATAGAGTCCATTATCAACAGAACCAAGGAGGAGCACTTCATTAGTCTCCTGAGATTTAACACAGCAAAAATCATCATGGAGCTCAAAGAAAATATTATTGTCTTTGGCAAGCTTATTTACACTAATAAGATTCTTTGTTATATTAGAAACATGTAATAAATTGGCTAGCTTAAACAATTTTGTGCTCAAATTAGGTTTAAATAATGTGTTTCCAACATGAATAATATGCAAACCTAAACCGTCTCCAATCATGACTTGTTTTGAACCATCATAAACTAATTTTTGCATCAAGTTATATGGATCGGGAGTCATATGATGTGTTGCTTCAGAGTCCAGATACCAATTCAGATCACTAATCATGGCAAGAGTAGCAAGTGTATTGCTCATGGCAAGATTTGCCCTAAGTCCTCTTCTCTGACCCTGTGAACTTGATCCAGCATAGTTTCTTGGTTCAAAACTTCGTTGTTCATGATTCCTAGTCTCAAATGCCTCATCAAACCGATGCCAACACTGAGCTGCTAGATGTCCATATTTATTACATAGCTGACACGAGATTCTTGGGGTTGAAAATCAGCTTCCTCCTCTGAAGTTTCCAAATCTATCACCTCTGCCTCCTCTAAAATTGCCAAATCAGCCACCTCTTTAAAATCTGAGTGAGGATTTTGCCTGATACTGTCTTTGAGATTGATTCTCATACTGCACAATATTAGCTTGAATAAAAGAGTCAGACTTCTTGAATCTCTCTAACATGCTTTCATCAGCCATCAATAGGGCTTCTAGTTCTCTAATCGATACTAGTTCAAATCTTGACACCACAGATGTTATTAACGCACTAAATTCCTCTGGTAATCCATTCAAGATTTTCATAATATGATCTAATTCAGAAATTTCAGCACCAACCGAGATCAATACATCAACAGTTTCTTTAATTTTCAGTAGATATTCATTAACTGAACTAGTTTTCTTCACCATTCCTAATTTGTTCTTTAATTGCATGATGTTCGCCCTCACTTATGTAGCAAAAAATATATTTAACCTAGAGCAAATTTGATGTGAAAATTCGTAGTTAACCATTCGAGTTGTGAAATTCTTACTCATAGGCGCAAGAAGCCAGGCTTTGATATGTGCATCTTGTTTCTTTCATTTCTTGTATTCTGATGAGATGATTTCGGAGCTTCGATTTGCCTCGGATGTGAACTTTTTTGGAGTATCCTTCCCTGTGAGACGATGCAAGAGTTCATAGCCCTCAACTATTGCCTTGATATGATCTTTCCACGACAAAAAATTAAATGGATCTAGTTTCAGCACCACTGGAACTGAAAAAATTTGAATAGTTAGCTTTGTTTCAGTAGCCAGAGTTTGAAGATCTAATACCATGTAAGGTATCAGGCCTGAGCTTGAAGGAGGAGAGTAGACTAGAGAAAGTGAGTACATGAGAAAAGAGAGTGTTATGGCTATAATGAATTCATCCCAAGTTATTACACTAAACGGAATCTATTTATATGAGAGTAATGCTAACTCAGATCAGTTACTCTAACTAACTTGTACATACTAATAATGATTCAAACAACTCTATAATTAATCACAATCACTTTTAACTAACTCCTGACACATCATACTTGCTCTTTACACTATCAAACATAATAGTATATGTATCTTTTATATTTTGAAATGTATTTATCATTTTATTACTAGAAATGTTAGGTGAACAATACGAAAATTCTTTTAAACCCTTCTCTTCTTATCAATCTTTCGTTCTCTAATTTTGTTATTTTCGTCCTTAATTTCAACACTGTTTCTTCCTCTGATTTTTTTTCTGGAACTAGAAACATTATATGCATGATTATCCTCTTTCAAATATGTTATTTTGTCATTTTTGAAATCAAAATTTCTCTTTAGATTTTATCTTCATTATTATTCATCATCATCAATCTTCAAATTATTTTTCTAACAATAGATGATTGGAACGCAAATCAATTAAATCAAAATCAATTGATTCTATTATCTCAAATAACTCACATGAAAGAGATTCGTATCTTAATCTAACTAATTAGTAAATATGATTTATTTGAATTTTAGATGCCTTTTTTCGTTTTTTGCATAATTTTGGAAACAATCAGCTATGTGTTTATTACAGTATAATTTTGTGTTTAGTTTAGTTAGAATATATTGAGTTGAGTTTTTTTTTTTTTTTTTTGCTGGAATTTATGTATTCAGTTAGCATAAATTTCTGTATTTTTATGTTAAAAATTTTTGCATTTGATTATATTGTCTATAAAAATATGTGTTTCTATAACTCTTATAAAGCGACTGCTTTACAAAAGTTGTGCATATTATTTTAAAACTTCCTAGATAGAATTGAATGAGTTTTGTTAATATTGTTTTCAGTCGTAGATTATAATTTTATGGACTTAATTTTAGGGTGTCTAATTTACTAAAAAAAATAAAATTTAATTAAAATTTTTTGTTAAGTTTTGCAAATGTCGATTTAGTTAAAACGTTTTTAAATAATGTATAATGTCTTTGTGTTTTCAATTTCATAATTTTTAGGGTCTAGAATTATTGTGTATGTTCTAAAGTTTAATTCTGAAAATTTTTGAAGAATAATATTCTATTTTAATAGTAAAAATAATTATTTTTTGGAGCAAGTTTAATAAACAAAAATGTTGACCAAATTTAAATTTTTTTATTTTTTTAAATTATAGTTCTTAATCACGTATACAGCATAATTTTTTATTTATGTGAAAATATTTTATTATATATAATATAAATTAAGTATACAATAACATACTTTTTTATTTGTGTGAAAATATTTCATTACATATAATATAAAATTAAGTTTTATACTTTAATTTTAAGTATTTATATATTTTTTCATATTTGAT
Organism: Arachis ipaensis; assembly: GCF_059453495.1. NCBI lineage: Eukaryota > Viridiplantae > Streptophyta > Magnoliopsida > Fabales > Fabaceae > Arachis > Arachis ipaensis. The sequence continues at coordinate 22,946,291 of NC_142440.1, read as the reverse complement.
ATATCAAAAAAAAATGCTAAACATTTATATTATTTATTTATAAAATTAAATTAAAATTTTTTTTTATAATTTTAAATACACTTGTAGATACTCTCTCTCCCTCTCTCTTTCTCTCTCTCTGATAACAAAGTACGCTTGGACACCGCTTTGAGGATTGCCATTGCCGCCTTCAATTTTAGTGGCGGCAGTTCTCCATCTCCTCTCTTCTCTCTCGCAAAACTTTTTTTTTCTCCCTCTCCTTTCTTTTTCTCATCTGCTTACCTTGTCTCTCTGTGTCCTCAACTCCTTTCCCTCTTTTTCTGCCTCTAGTTTCATATATGAAAAGGTTACTTTCTTTCTCCTTTCTTCCTTTCTTTCTTTCTTTTTCTTTTTCCTTTTACTCTCACAGTCTATCTTCTTCTCCTTCCCTTATTTCTGGTTTTATTTGTTGTTTCTGATTTTCAATTTTCTTTCAATTTTATTTTGTAAATCTAGTACGACAATAACTCTCTTGTAATTATTCATCTTTTTTGTAGTATAATGATTCTCTTTTAAAGTGTACTGATTTTTATTTTATGGGTATTTTGATTTTTGTGGTGCAGTTCTTAATATAGGAGAAAGACATTTTGAGAAAAGCTAAATATATATGTAATTTTTTATAAATCTAAAAAGTGATCAGATCTATTTGAGTCGAGAAAAAAACTATCCTACTATATTGCAGGATATTTGTGTAAATTTAAAAATAAAAAGGCTTAATTTTATCTCTATTTCTATTCATTAAGATTATTTATAATTGAATATTGTATTTTTTTTAGTTTATAATTTAATATATAAAATATTTTATCTTCTGATTTAGATATAGATTTAATGCTCTTGCTGTAATTTGTAACTGCCGTATGATGTTTTTATAAATGAAAGTTATTCTTTAAATAAAAAAAAAAAACAAAAAAAAAAAAACTCATAGATCATCATCTTTGTATACACATGAATGATCATAGGATCAGGATGACCTCTTGCGGGTACATTAAATTTTAAACTTGTATGCACTAAAATTGGAGACATTTATGTAATCATAAGAGTGTGAGAGAGAATGATATATATATATATCAAGTGTTTGAAAGTGTGAGTATTTCTTTGTGAGCATTTGGACTAATAAATTAAAACTAATTTAATTCAACTTAATTAATTAATCGAAATGCTTGATCACGTAGCAAAATTGTTTGTTCTAGAAGACACATGTTTGGAAAAAGGGCAAATTTAATAAAGAAATAACAAAAGTTAACTAATAATAGTTAACATAAATTTTAGATATTTAATATTTAATTTTTAAATGTATAAAATTTTAATTAATTATTTATTAAGTATATTTTTGTTTGAAAAATTACGTCAATCAATCACTTGAATTAATTACAGCAACTGTGTTAACGCCTTAATTAAAGATAATTTGTCAACTAATTAATGTCATTGTTAAGACGTTGAAAATGAATTGGAATATAAAATTATTACACCTTCAAGTTACATTCAGGCCAGGTCTGTTCCATTTTCGAGTCTAGAATGGTTAAAGTATAATTTTTTTAGTTCATGAACCATTTATAAATAATTTGTAAATTACAAATTTTAAAAGTAATAACTTAAGCTTTTTTTTCCCCCTACTTTTAATAAAACACTTAAGTTGCTGCCTGTTGTGAATGAGTCGATCTTTAGTGACAAAGACTCAAATTTTTAAGTATTTATTGAAATATATTATTAGTTCAGGATGGAGCCGATGCCACTAGCGCCACCACGAGCCCCACCAGGACTTCCGGATGAAGCCGATGACGATGACGGTGACTTTATGTCAATGATTATAGGTAGTATATTTGTATTTTTTGTTTTGATGATATTTTTTATTTTTGTTTTTCTGTTGTGTTTTAGTTTTGAATAATTCTATAAACTTAATTGCTATCTATTTAATTTCAGTTTGAATAAAAACTCTTTTATATCATTTACTGCTTGTATTAAAATTTAATCGTATAACAGAAATTCAAATAAATAGTTAAGAATTCGATATATATATATGACTTACAAAATCCAAACATTAGCTGTCGGTAAATTATGTTTAAGAAATAAAAAATAATCAATTAATATTTTATTATTTTTTTATTGTTAATGTTATTGACGACCAAACCCTCAGTATAATGAAAAAAATATTTTCATACGACGGTAATATTAAAATAATATTACTGACCGTTTACAGCCATCGATAATATTGATTGAAATTTATTAACGACAGTTTTCTCGACGGTCTTTCTTGTCGATAAAATTAATTATCGATACTTTAGCCGTCGGTAAAATTTACATCACTTCTATATATATGCGATTAAGTGGTTTTTATCTTAATAACTGTTATTCTTCTTTCTAAATTTTATTATTCTCGAGTGTGAAAATTTCATATGTCAATTACATTAATATCTTTTAAAATATTATTTGTAATAAGCCTTGATAACTGATGACTTCATTATAATAAGAATTTTTATTCTTAGCTTTTTAATAAATAAATTGATGGATTGTCCTTTGTTTTGTAGTTTGGATGGAGTGCTGATTGAAAATATTAAGTGAACAAATCCTGTAACGAAACGTCAATCACAAAAAAAAAAAAAAAAGAAAAAAAACACACACACACACCAAAGTCACAATACAAGATTTTGATTGCATATTGGAATTTTTAGGGGAGAAAAATATGATTTTATTCTCCAAACCACATATTCAAAAAGAAAGGGGCCCGAAATTAATAAGAAATGGAAAAAGGCTCCTTTATTTCATATCGCATTGCATGTAGAGCCGATAATAGTAAATTATATCCGCAAATATTTATTCCAACCTAATTTGTTCAAGTAGGTTTGGTAATTTGACTCACAACAGGTCAGAATTAAAAGCAAAATAGATTGAACTACGAATCGAATAGAATAGGATGTTAAATTTAGGATTAATTTTATCCGATTTACTTAAACTCTTGATATAATATAGTATATAATTAAAAATTATTATACATATATAATGAAATTGATAAATATCGAACCTAATTTTTTTTTTGTAATTTTAATATGATTTATATTAGGATTTTTTTTTAATTTTAATATAGACTTAATTTTATATTTTTTATTTTATTAGTATGTTTATAAAATATGAAATCATTAAATATTGTGTTTAGTTAAAAAAAAATTGATTTATTGTAGATAGCATCAAGTGAAAAATTTTAAGATATAGATAAAATTATAGTTAGAAGATTCTCAAGTCACGAATAAAATAAAATAAAATTTTAGAAAATATTTAAATCCGCAGATAGAATTAGAATAAAATCTAAATTCTGTTCTACCCGTTGTCACTATTAATCAAATGAGATTTTTATAAAAGAGTACATACTACGATAAAAAATAATAATAAAAAGATAAAATTTACTTTTGTAGATAGTCGGATATTTATTTAAAAAAATGCTATTTTATTTTTATTAATTTTTTAAAATAAATTTATACACTCTTTTTTATTTTCTTGATTTCTTCCCACACAAAAAATATTTTTATCATAGAATTATCTTTATAAAATATAATATAATGAATAATAGGACGAGCATATTAGAGAGAATGGTAATAATATTAATTAATAATTTTATGAATAATATTATATATATTTTATTTTAATATATTAATAATATAAAATATTTTATATAATTATTTAATTAAATCCGTTTCTTATAATAACTACTTTGTGATTGTGATAGAAATAAAAAATAATTGGTTTTTAATATATACATATTGGTGATCCCAATATACCCTGAAAACTTGGCGGCAAAATCCAAAGTGGCTTAATTAGTTTCAGTGTTATAGATATATGGTTCTCAATGTTCAGCAATTGTCACGGGCACTCACATTTTCTCTCTTTTTATTTACAGACATTTACACTGTGCCCACGTCTCTGGTATCTCTTTCTCAGACAATGTTATTTAATGGTTTACGCTTATGTCACGGGCTTCTTTGGGGGCACCGTCCACTATCTACCATTCTTTATAATTTTGGAAAACTTTTTAAGTATACCGAAACATCCCTAACAGAATCAATAATCTTAATCATATATTATATATATATTTTTTATAATTAAGATCAATAACTAAAAATTATTAAAATACCTGTATCGAAACACTTAAAATTTTTTCTATAATTCTATACAGCACTCATAGAGATTCAAGTATTCAATAATGTCTTATTCTTCCATATTTGAAACCTTATATTTTCTTTTTCTCATATCAACAATCTCTCTCTCTCTCACAATTGTCATGAGTACATTATGTATTTGGCTAGGAATTTCAAGACAAGGACAGGGTCTTGATTCTTGGAATGTTGCTTTCTTTTTTTAAGAAAATTGGAAATTAGGAGTTCCCTACTTCCCTATATGCTTAGTAGAATTATTCTAGGTATCAAAATATTTTTATTTGGCGTATCAGAACCATTTTCTCTTCGTATAATTAAATACTATTTTTTTTAAAATGGCAATTGATATACTAAGAAAAAAAATGCATATATTACATATATTGTTAGACTTAATCAAATATATTCGATTACACATATTAAATTATCTAATAATTCATTATATATTATAAAACTTTCTTCATTTAATAAGTAACTAGACACATATATATCGCACATTTTTTATACATATAAAACTAATCGAAGGGTAAAAATTTAATATTGTTATTATTGTTATTATTATTTTTACAAAAACACTTTTGACGGAGTGTAATTTTTTAAAAATCTTTTTCTGATAAAAAACATTTTAGAGAATGAAAAAGCATCTTTTTAATATTATTTAGATATAGTTTGAATTAATTTTTTCAAGAAGTACTTATTTTTTTAATTTTTTATATAAAAAGTTATTTTCAATTGAAAAGATTTTTAAAATGTAATTTTTAAATATTAAAAAGTTTTTTCTATTTTCTAAAAACAAGATATTATTGACTTTTAAAAAAAAATAATTTATTTTTTTAATAAAAGTATCATATTCTTGTTAAAATATATTTAACATTTAATAAAATCACTTTAATTAAAAAAATCCACACAAATATTTATCCGGAAAAAAAAAGACTTTTCCTAAATAAAAAGGGGTTTTTTATTTTAATAAATAAATAAATTATAATAATTACGGAAATAAATAATTTAAAAAATATTTACCAAAATAAATACTTCTTTATTATCTGAAACATTTTATTTTTAAAAGTTTGATCCAAATTATATTATTAATATTTTTTATTATTTTTAAAAATTATATTTAATTATTTATAAATACATATATCTCGTTTACAATACGAAAATTAAAAAAACACACTGTAAATAAGATACGTACAAAATTATCTTGTTTACGATGTAAACGAGATAAGAGTGGAATATTTATTTTGATAAATATTTTTAAATTATTTATTTCAGTAATTATTATAATTAATTTATTTATTAAAATTAAAAATCCTAATAAAAAGGCTTTTTGAAGAATGTAAAAAGCATTTTTTATTCTCTCCTTTTCTTATAGAAAAGCATGTCACAAGAGGCAAAAAGTAATAACATACACCTATATTATTATAAATCATCATCTTTTTCAATAAATCTGCATCTCACCATTTTTACTTTACTTCTATTATAAAATAAAGAAAATGATTAATTTATTCTGTTGTTCTAATTTAAAATTTTCTTTGTTTTGTACACAGGCAGGCACACGCACACATGCCCACACATACATATATATATTCAACAATAAAAACAAAATAATTGACTTGACATAATTAAAAAAAGAAAAGGAGTAAAAAAAACTCATATAAGAATAAAAGCGGAATAAAATATTATTTTAATCTTTAAATTTTAGACTGAACTTTAATTTTGTCATTAATATTTGAAACATTATATTTTTATTTTAAACGTCTTATTTTATTTTATTTTGGTCTTTTGATTAAAATTATTTTTTTCCAAAAATTCCTTTTCTTTTATTATAATTTTTTTTTAAGTAGTAGCAAAAATCGAAATTATAGTAGCCATACCAATAGTGGTAGTGATTTATTGAGAGTGTAAACAGCAATGAAATACAATAATAAAATAAAAATATAATGAAATAAATATTTAAAACAAAATTAAAATGTTTTAAATTCTAAAGACAAAATTAAAATTTAACCAAATATTTAAAAATTAAAATAATATTTTATTCCATAAAAAGTACCTAGAATCACTATTCTTTCTTTTACTTATTTTCTTTTTTCTTTATTTGGGTACAAATTCCTTGAATGACTTTAGAAGCAAGGCGCACCAAGTGTGTGTGCGCCTATTATCTATATAAAAGTAGGTCCTTAAACTCTTCATTCCACTTTTCCTATGTCCCCTCACCTTCAACAACCAACAATGATATTCAAAGCACAATAATAATACTACTACTCTTCCACTCAAGACTTGAAAACCCTTCTTTGTTATCTCATATCTTTCTCAGTGCAAAAACCTTTTTCTTCCTTTTAATTTTTCCCCCCTCACCCTCTTTATTCCTCACTTTCACCACTCTTATAATATAGTCAACACTTTCTTACCTGTTTCATACTTAGCTTTCATCATCTTATTCCTCATACCATTATACCATTCCCGGCATTTAATTTTACATACCCAAAAGAAAAGTGAAAAAGAGAGAGAGAGAGAGAGAATAGAATAACGTAACCTATCTAATCTTCTTTATAATTATTCATTCCCTTCCCATCCTATTATATATTCTCTGTGCTATATATACAAACACATTCCTTGTAACACTTTTTTATTGTTTATTGTTATAATAATAATAATAAGAATCATGGGATTCTCTGAGAAGCCACCACAAATAATAGAAGGAGGAGGAGGGTTAGACTCATCAGATAACAATAACAGAAAATGGGTCATCGCCGGAACGTCTTTGAGAGCGCCATTGAAACCAATTTACACTGTGATTCCGGTGGATCAGAAAGCTAAACAACAAGAAGAAGAACAACAAGATGAGTTTTCAACTTCAACAACTCCAACGGGAAAAGAAGCAAGGGTTCCAACAACTTTGAACTGTCCACCGGCTCCGAGGAAGCCAAAATCTTCTCTCAAGTGCAACTACCACGGCGCCGGTGGTGGAGCTAAGGAGTTCTTCACTCCGCCGGACTTGGAAACTGTCTTCATTCGCCATGTTGTTGAAAGGGCTATTTGATTGATTTCATGTATATATATCACTCTAGTCTTGTATACTTATGCTATGGTGGTTATGGTAGCTATGATTCAAATTAAAGTAACATTTTTTTACTATTTAATAATGTTTTTTAAAAAATGTTGCTAAAAATAATGTTACTAAAATGTAAAAAGATGTGACTTTAATTTTAATAATACTTACTTAGTCACTGTATATATATATTAGTTTTGATATACTGTGTAAAATACACCACAATATTTTGGGTCTATAGCTACGATTTTTTTTACCTTGACAAAAAAAAAAAAGCTATGATCACGGTTTTTATAAAAAGGGTGACCATAGGGTATTTATGGTCACTTTTTTGGGAGTTACCTAAAAGGGTCTATGGTCACGATTTTTTACAGTGACCAAAAAGGGTCTATAGTCACGGTTTTGGAGGTGACCTAAAGTGGTCTATAGTTACGGTTTTGAGGGGCGGCCTAAAAGGGTTTATGGTCACGGTTTTAGAGGTGGCCTAAAGGGGTCTATGACCACAGTTTTTTACGGCGACAAAAAAGGGTCTATGGTCACGGTTTTTCAAAAAAGGGTGACCTAAAGGGGTCTATGGTCACGGTTTTGGGGGGTGACCTAAAGTGGTCTATGGTCACGGTTTTGGTGGGTGGCCTAAAAGGGTCTATGTCACAGTTTTAGGAGTGACCTAAAGGGGTCTATGGTCACGGTTTTTTACAGTGACCAAAAAAGGTCTATGGTTACGGTTTTTCGAAAGGGTGACCTAAAAGGCTCTATGGTCACGGTTTTGGAAAGTGACCTAAAGATATCTATAGTCACGGTTATTAGGAGTGGCCTAAGGTGATCTATGATCACCGTTTTTTTTTTTAATTTATTTTTTTTTTAACTATCCCTCCCCATAAACGCCATCATTCCCCCTCCCCCCCCCCAAATCCCAAAATTCCCCCTTCACTCCCAGCAAAATCCCCATTCCCTCCTAATTAATAACTTAGAACAAAAAAAAATCCTATCACTTCGTCACATCCCCCATTCTCACCGTTTTCCTTCGAGCCAGCCCCCACCTTCGTCGAGCTCCTCCCAACCCCTCCATCGTACATCGTTTCCCTTCCTCCCATCCTCTACCATTGTCGTTCACCTTCCTCCCAGCCCCTACTTCATCACAGCCCCCAAGATCGACGAAGGCAGAAACCCTAGCATCGCCGAGCTCCTCTGTCGCGTCTCACCGCAAGCTTCCTGTCACCGCGAGGAAGAAGAGTAGGGCGTCGCGCTCCTTCGCTATCCAGCCACCGTCGAACTTCGAAGAGAGAGAGAAAATGCATGAAGATGAGAGAGAGAGAGGGGTCAAAAGCTGAGTTGGTGTCTGTCATCGCCTCCACTGCCTTCACCGCCGCTGTTACCACCATAGCACAAGAGAATCCACCACAGCAAGGAAAGGAACGTGAGTTAATCTTTCTTTTCTTTTTCTCTCTTCTGTTGATTCCTTTTGCTATTTATTTATGATTATTTTGTGGTGAATTGGTGATCTTAATATATAAGAACACTTTTTTATGCCCGAACCAAAATCAGACGAAATCTAGGTTAGAATGGTCTAATTTTTCATATTTTGTTAGGTGGAAGTTAATTAACGGTTTCTGTGAAATATGTGTGCTTGTTTGGGTAAAGAATAAGCTGAATGTTAGGTTAAATGGAAAACCTTTTGTACTAATTCATGGTTTCATGAATTTGTTACCTGGTTTATGTGGGATGGATTCAATGTTGCATTTTTTGAGTAATGTGATTTACATAATATAGCTTCAGTGATTACAATTTCTGATTTTTCTTCTAGCTGCAGAATGGCTTTCTTCAGTAGAACTGGAAATATACTAAGGCAAGTGACAAGTAGGAAGATCAGTTTGGATTTATGTGAAATCCTGTCTGTTTTCCAGTATGTACGGTGCATGTCAAATGCTCCAAGTATGAAGCTGTTTATAGGAGGTGCGCGGTTGTAGGATTACCTGAGTTGCATCCATGAATTGGCATACTTTTTCACCTTTAGTTGATAATAACAATTATGTAATGAACATGGTGTGTTTATCCATTGCAGGTGTTTCGTATTCCACTGATGAGCAAAGTTTGAGGGAGGTTTTTGGGAAATATGGTGATGTTGTTGATGGTAAATAGTTGGATTCTCTTATTGCTATTTTTTTTGTTGGTTTGGGATTAGTTTCAAGTTAGTGATTCAATGTTAATTGCTGTTTTATCTTGTGATTTTTGTAGCAAGGATAATTGTGGACCGTGATTTTGGCAGATCCAGAGGATTTGGGTTTATTACTTACAGTTCGGTTGAGGAGGTGTGAAGTGCCATTCAAGCCTTAGATGGGCAGGTATGCAGATTTGCTGCTTCTATGGTGTTAGTAATCATGTCAATTGATACATTTCTGGAGCTACATAGTTTCATGTTTAAATTTGTTGAAGTATGGATGCTATACTTGTCAAGAAAGTTTTGTGTAATTATATGTAGGTAATTTTTTTAAACATTATTTTTTGAATTTGTGCCATAGATATTTCATGTGATCTTCAATTAAATGTGTCAGTTTCAGGAATGTAGAACACTTCTACTTCTTGTGTTTTATGTGTAAATTTCTCAACTTATCTTTGATCCTAGCAAGACATCTTCTTCCAGATTTGAATTTAAAGAATTCTTAGGTTTCTAGTGCTCTATTTCATAACCCCTCTGCTAAAACTCTAGGTGGGGCGTTTACATGATTCACCTTTTAAGCATGTATCAATTAGCAGCAGTACAAAGCTGGTGGGGGAAGAAGCTTCAGTTTTTGTTGCTTAGTTACTTTTGGTGTTTTGACGTTGGTCAACTTGAGGGTTTTTTTATTGGGTCCTAAGTATTTGATTGAAAATTTATCAGGGGCTAATTTGGCGTTAAAAAAAAAGACAAGCAGGTATTCAAACATCTTGCGTCAATGAAGGGTCTAGGAAAGTATATCAAAGGCAAATTGATTTAGCTATAAATATATTTAAAATTTATTTTGCTGTATATGTATTGCATCATCAAAAGCATAAATGCAAGATATCTAACATGTTTATTTCTTTTACGTGCAGAAAGACATGATGTGATGAAGAAAATATGTTCCATAAAAATATCACATGGGATGGGTCTTACAATGACCTTAGTTATGTAAATATAATATTTTGATGTGTGATGAGTGGATAATTTATACGCTTTTTGGCATTGTTTTTAGTATGTTTTTAGTATATTTTAGTTAGTTTTTATTATGTTTTTATTAGTTTTTAAATAAAAATCACATTTCTGGACTTTACTATGAGTTTGTGTATTTTTCTGTGATTTCAGGTATTTTCTGGCTGAAATTGAGGGACCTGAGCAAAAATCTGATTCAGAGGCTGAAAAAGGACTGCAGATGCTGTTGGATTCTGACCTCCCTGCACTCGAAGAGAATATTATGGAGCTACAGAATCCCAATTAGCGAGCTCTCAATTGCGTTGGAAAGTAGACATCCTGGGCTTTCCATCAATATATAATAGTCCATACTTTTCCCGAGATTTGATGTCCCAAACCGGTGTTTCAAGTCAGCATAGAAATTCTGGCGTCAAAACGCCAGAACTGGCATGAAAGCTGGAGTTAAACGCCCAAACTGGCACAAAAGCTGGCGTTTAACTCCAAGAAAGGTCTCTACACGTGAAAGCTTCAATGCTCAGCCCAAGCACACACCAAGTGGGCCCCGGAAGTGAATTTCTATACTAACTACTCTAGCTTACTCATTTTCTGTAACCCTAGGTCACTAGTTTACTATAAAAACTACTTTTAGTGATTCATCTTGTACCTCATGACATTCTACACGTTTCATATTGTATCTTCTATGGCATGAGTCTCTAAACTCCATTGTTGGGGGTGAGGAGCTCTGCTGTTCTTCATGAATTAATGCAATTACTATTGTTTTCCATTCTACACGCTTGCTTCTATTCTAAGATATTCATTCATACTTCAACCTGATGAATGTGATGATCCGTGACACTCATCATCATTCTCACCTATGAACGTGTTCCTGAAAACCACCTCCGTTTTACATCCAATCAAGCTTGAATGTGTATCTCTTGGGTTTCTAATATAAGATTGGAACCTTCGTGGTATAGGCTAGAATTACTGGCGGCCATTCCTGAGATCCGGAAAGTCTAAACCTTGTTTGTGGTATTCCGAGTAGGATCTGGGAAGGGATGACTGTGACGAGCTTCAAACTCGCGAGTGTTGGGCGTGTGACAGACGCAAAAGGATCAATGGATCCTATTCCAACATGATCGAGAACCAACAGCTGATTAGCCGTGCGGTGACAGCGCATTTGGAACATTTTCACTGAGAGGACGGGAAGTAGCCATTGACAACGGTGATGCCCAACATAAAGCTTGCCATGGAAGGAGCCTTGCGTGTATGAAGAAGAAGACAGTAGGAAAGCAGAGATTCAGAAGACAAAGCATCTCCAAAACCTCAACCTGTTCTTCATTACTGCATAACAAGTATTTATTTCATGTTCTTTTACTTTTTACAATTAAATCTGAGAATTATTGATATCCTGACTAAGAGTTACAAGATAACCATAGCTTACTTCAAGCCGACAATCTCCGTGGGATCGACCCTTACTCACGTAAGGTATTACTTGGACGACCCAGTGCACTTGCTGGTTAGTTGTGCGGAGTTGCAAAAGTGTGATTGTTATTTCGTGCACCAAGTTTTTGGCGCCGTTGCCAGGGATTGTTCGAGTTTGGACAACTGACGGTTTATTTTGTTGCTTAGATTAGGAATAATTTTTTTATTGGTTTAGAGTCACTAAATTTGAGTCTTTTATTTGAGTTTAGTTTTATATTTTAAATTTGGTGTCAATTGCATGTTGTTATTTTCTTTCAGTTTTTCGAATTTGCATATTCTTAGTCTTTCTTGATCTTTAAAAAAATTCTAAGTTTGGTGTCTTCTTTGTGTTTTCCTTTAAATTTTCGAAAACTTGTGTTTGATTTTCTAAAAATTTTAAGTTTGGTGTCCCTTGTGCTTTTATTTACTTAAAAATTTTTTCAAAAATTTGTTCTTGGTGTTCATCTTGATCTTCAAAGTGTTCTTGGTGTTCATCTTGACATTCAAAATTTTCTTGTTTGTTCTCTTTGTTTTGATCTAAAATTTTTAAGTTTAGTGTCATTTTGTTATTTTTCTCTTTTCTCATTAAAATTCAAAAATCAAAAAAATATCTTTTCCTTATTTTACTCATAAATTTCAAAATTTTGCATTAAATTAGTCAAAGATTTTCAAAATCATATCTTTTTTTAGTCAAGTCAAAATTTTAATTTCAAAAATTGATCTTTTCAAATCTTTTTCAAAAATTAAATCTTTTTAATTTCTTCAATCATATCTTTTTTTTTTTAAATTGCAATCATAACTTCTCAATCATATCTCTTTTTTTTAATTGCAATCATATCTTCTCAATCATATCTTTTTTAAAAATAATTTTCAATCATATCTTTTTGATTGCTAATTTCCAAAATCTTTTTAATCAATTAATTAATTTAGTTTTCAAATTGCTTTTATTTTCTTCTAATTTTCGAAAGTTCTATTTTATCTTCCATTTATTTTGTTTTATTTTTTTCGGTTATTTACAAAAAAAAAATATATATATATTTTATTTGCAATTCACATCATCTCCCTTTCTCCATCATGGACCTAAGTGGAAATGAGCAGTCTAGAAGGGCTCTGGGGTCATATGCTAACCCCATTACAGCTGCATATGAGAGTAGCATCTGTATACCTCCCATCAAAGCAAGCAGTTTTGAGCTAAATCCTCAGCTCATTATCATGGTGTAGCAAAATTGCCAATATTCCGGTCTTCCACAGGAAGAACCTACTGAGTTTCTGGCACACTTCTTACAAATTGCTGACACAGTACATGATAAAGAAGTGGATCAGGATGTCTACAGATTATTACTGTTTCCATTTGCTGTAAAAGATCAAGCTAAGAGGTGGTTAAATAACCAACCCACAGCAAGCATAAAAATATAGAGACAGTTATCAGACAAATTCCTGAATCAATTTTACCCTCCAAAAAGGATGACATAACTGAGGCTAGACATCTAAGGCTTTAAACAAGAGGATCATGAATCCCTTTATAATGCCTGGGAGAGGTACAGAGGGATGCTAAGGAAATACCCCTCTGAAATGTTTTTAGAGTGGGTACAGTTAGATATTTTCTACTATGGGCTTACAGAAAAAGCTCATATGTCTCTAGACCACTCAACTGGTGGATCTATACACATGAGGAAGACGATTGAAGAAGCTCAAGAACTCATAGATACGGTTGCTAGAAATCAACATTTGTACCCTAGCAGTGAGTCCTCCATAAAAGAAGAGGCTAGGGTAGTAACTACTGATCCTAATCCTCAAGAACAGATCATTGAACTTAATCAGCAATTACTCCTTATGACAAAACAATTAGCAGAATTTAAAGAGATGCTCCAAGACAATAAAAATGCTAACAAGAATATAGAAGCACAATTGAATCAGACAAGACAGCAGCTATCTAAACAGATAATAGAAGAATGCCAAGCTGTCCAATTAAGGAACGGGAAGACATTGAATAAATCAGCTCAAAGTAGCAGAAAGCCAAGAAAGGAATAACTGACAGAGGATGACCAAACCACTGCCCAAAATCCCTCTGAGGACAGCAAGAGCCCAGAGATGAATAATTCTGGCGTTCAAACGCCAGAAAAGGGTGAAAGATTGGCGTTAAATGCCCAGTGGATGCCCACTTCTGCCGTTCAAACACCAGAGAAGGGAGAAAAGTTGGCGTTAAACGCCCATTCCCTGCCCAGTTCTGGCGTTCAAACGCCAGAAAAGGGTGGAAAGCTGGCGTTAAACGCCCATCCAGCACCCAATCCTGGCGTTCAAACACCAATGAGGGATCAAACACCTGCAAGTGCTGATAGTAACCCCTCTAAGAAGGCTTTTCCAACCACCTCTGTAGGGAATAAACCTGCAGCAATTAAGGTTGAAGAATATAAAGCCAAGATGCCTTATCCTCAGAAACTCCGCCAAGCGGAGCAGGATAAACAATTTGCCCGCTTTGCAGACTATCTCAGGACTCTTGAAATAAAGATCCCATTTGCAGAGGCACTTGAGCAAATACCCTCTTATGCTAAGTTCATGAAAGAGATCTTAAGTCATAAGAAGGATTGGAGAGAAACTGAAAAAGTTTTTCTCACTGAAGAATGCAGTGCAGTCATTCTAAAAAGCTTACCAGAGAAGCTTACAGATCCAAGAAGCTTTATGATACCATGCACATTAGAGGGTGCTTGCACCAAGACAGCTCTATGTGACCTTGGAGCAAGTATCAACCTAATACCTGCATCCACTATCAGAAAGCTTGGCTTGACTGAAGAAGTCAAACCAACCCGGATATGTCTTCAACTTGCTAATGGCTCCATTAAATATCCATCAGGCATAATTGAGGACATGATTGTCAAGGTTGGGCCATTTGCCTTTCCCACTGACTTTGTAGTGCTGGAAATAGAGGAGCACAAGAGTGCAACTATCATTCTAGGAAGACCTTTACTAGCAACTGGACGAACTCTTATTGATGTACAAAAAGGGGAAGTGACCCTGAGAGTCAATGAGGATGAGTTCAAGTTAAATGCTGTCAAAGCTATGCAGCATCCAGACACATCAAATGACTGCATAAGCACTGATATTATTGACTCTTTAGTGGAAGAGGTCAATATGACTGAAAGTCTTAAAACAGAGCTAGAGGACATCTTTAAAGATGTTCAGCCTGATCTGGAGGAATCAGAGGAAATAAAAGAACCTCTGAAAATTCCTCAAGAATAGGATAAGCCTCCTAAACCCGAGCTCAAACCACTACTACCATCCCTGAAATATGCATTTTTGGGAGAAGGTGACACTTTTCCAGTGATCATAAGCTCTGCTTTAAATCCACAGGAAGAGAAAGCACTAATTCAAGTGCTAAGGACACACAAGACAGCTCTTGGGTGGTCCATAAGTGATCTTAAGGGCATTAGCCCAGCAAGATGCATGCACAAGATCCTATTGGAGGATGATGCTAAGCCAGTGGTTCAACCACAGAGGCGGCTAAATCCAGCCATGAAGGAAGTGGTGCAGAAAGAGGTTACTAAATTACTAGAGGCTGGGATTATTTATCCTATTTCTGATAGCCCCTGGGTAAGCCCTGTCCAAGTTGTCCCCAAAAAGGGAGGCATGACAGTGGTTCACAATGAAAAGAATGAACTGGTTCCTACAAGAACAGTTACATGGTGGCATATGTGTATTGACTACAGAAGGCTCAATACAGCCACCAGAAAGGATCATTTTCCTTTACCATTCATAGACCAGATGCTAGAGAGACTAGCAGGTTATGACTATTACTGATTTTTGGATGGCTATTCAGGCTACAACCAAATTGCAATAGATCCTCAAGATCAAGAGAAAATAACATTCACATGTCCTTCTGGAGTATTTGCCTACAGAAAGATGCCTTTTGGTCTGTGCAATGCACCTGCAACCTTTCAGAGGTGCATGCTTTCTATTTTCTCTGATATGGTGGAAAAATTTCTGGAAGTCTTCATGGATGACTTCTCAGTATTTGGAGACTCATTCAGCTCCTGTCTTGACCATTTAGCACTTGTTCTGAAAAGATGCCAAGAGACCAACCTAGTTTTAAACTGGGAAAAATGTCACTTTATGGTAACTGAAGGAATTTTTCTTGGGCATAAAATTTCAAACAAGGGAATAGAGGTGGATCAAGCTAAGGTAGAGGTAATTGAAAAATTACCACCACCTGCCAATGTAAAAGCAATCAGAAGCTTTCTGGGACATGCAGGATTCTATAGGAAGTTTATAAAGGATTTTTCGAAAATAGCAAAACCTCTGAGCAATCTGCTAGCTGCTGACACGCCATTTATATTTGACACAGAGTGTCTGCAGGCATTTGAGACCATGAAAGCTAAGCTGGTCACAGCAGCAGTCATCTCTGCACCAAACTGGACATTACCATTCGAACTAATGTGTGATGCCAGTGACCATGCCATTGGTGTAGTGTTGGAACAGAGGCATAACAAGCTTTTACACGTCATTTACTATGCTAGCCGTGTTTTAAATGATGCACAGAAGAATTGCACAACCACAGAAAAAGAGTTACTTGTAGTGGTTTATGCCATTGACAAGTTTAGATCCTATTTAGTAGGTTCCAAAGTGATTGTGTATACTGACCATACTGCTCTTAAATACCTACTCACAAAGTAGGATTCAAAACCCAGGCTCATAAGATGGGTGTTGCTTCTGCAAGAGTTTGATATAGAAGTAAGAGACAGAAAAGGGACAGAGAACCAGGTAGCTAATAACCTGTTCCGGATAGAACCAGTGGCAGGGGCGTCCCTCCCTCCTACTGAGATCTCTGAAACCTTTCTAGATGAGCAACTATTCTCCATTCAGGAAGCACCATGGTTTGCAGACATTGCGAATTATAAAGCTGTGAGGTTCATACCCAAAGAGTACAGCAGGGTGCAGACAAAAAAACTAATTTCATATGCAAAGTACTACTTATGGGATGAACCATATCTCTTTAAGAGATGTGCAGACGGGATGATCCGTAGGTGCGTACCCAGAGAAGAGACACAGAAGATCCTATGGCACTGCCATGGATCACAGTATGGAGGACATTTCGGAGGTGAGCGAACAGCCACTAAGGTCCTCCAATGTGGCTTTTACTGGCCTACTCTCTATAGAGATGCCCGAGAGTTTGTGCGTAACTGTGACAGTTGCCAAAGAGCTGGCAACTTGCCTCATGGTTATGCCATGCCTCAACAAGGGATCTTAGAGATTGAGTTGTTTGATGTATGGGGTATTGACTTCATGGGTCCCTTCCCACCATCATACTCAAACACTTACATTCTGGTGGCAGTAGACTATGTATCTAAATGGGTAGAAGCAATTGCCACACCCACTAATGATACTAAGACCGTACTGAAATTCCTCCAGAAACATATCTTTAGCAGATTTGGCGTCCCCAGAGTACTAATCAGTGACGAGGGCACTCATTTCTGTAATAAACAGCTATACTCTGCTATGGTACGATATGGAATTAGCCACAAAGTAGCAACTCCATATCACCCACAGACAAATGGGCAGGCTGAAGTCTCTAATAGAGAACTAAAAAGAATCCTGGAATGGACTGTAATTGCCCGTAGAAAGGATTGGGCAAAAAGCTTGGATGATGCTCTGTGGGCATACAGAACAGCATTCAAGACTCCTATAGGAACCTCTCCATACCAGCTTGTGTATGGCAAGGCCTGTCATTTGCCCGTGGAACTGGAACATAAGGCCTACTGGGCAACCAGATTCCTAAACCTAGATGCTAAGTTAGCTGGAGAGAAAAGATTGCTCCAGCTGAATGAGCTAGAGGAATTCAGACTCAATGCTTTTGAAAATGCAAAAATTTATAAGGAAAAAGCAAAAAGGTGGCGTGACAAGAAACTGTCATCTAGAGTTTTTGAGCCAGGACAGAAGGTTCTGCTGTTTAACTCTAGACTTAGATTATTCCCCGGGAAATTAAAATCCCGGTGGAGAGGACCATATGTGATTACAAGTGTGTCACCATATGAATATGTTGAGCTTCAGGATATTGATTCTGACAAAAAGTTCATTGTTAATGGACAGAGAATCAAACACTATCTTGAAAGCAATTTTGAGCAAGAATGCTCAAAACTGAGACTAGAATAAAACTCAGTCAAGGTCCAGCTAAAGACAATAAAGAAGCGCTTGTTGGGAGGCAACCCAATTTTATATCTATTTATTTTCTATTGTTATTTTATATTTTCTGTACGTTGATGATCATGTAAACTCACAAAAACAACTGAAAGAGCAAAAACAGAATGAAAAACAATATTAAAAACAGCACACCCTGGAGGAGAAGCTTATTGGCATTTAAACTCCAGTAAGGGTAGCAGAATGGGCGTTAAACGCCCAGTCTGGCACCATTCTGGGCGTTTAACGCCAGAAATGGGCACCAGACCGGCGTTTAACGCCAGAAAAGGGCAAGAAGCTGGCGTTAAACGCCAGAAATGGGCAGCAACCTGGCGTTTAACGCCAGGATTGGCAGCAAAGGGCGTTTTGCAAGCCTAATTGGTGCAGGGATGAAAAATTATTGACACCTCAAGATCTGTGGACCCCACAGGATCCCCACCAACCTTAACTTACTCTCTCTCTTCTTCACACCTTCCTATAACACCCTTCCCCATCACCTCTTAACCACTCACACATCTCCATCTCCTCCATTTTCTTCTTCTTCTCCTCCCTTCTTTCTTCTTTTGCTCGAGGACGAGCAAACCTTCTAAGTTTGGTGTAGAAAAAGCATTGCTTTTTGTGTTTTCATAACCATATATGGCACCTAAGGCCGGAGAAACCTCTAGAAAGAGGAAAGGGAAGGCAAAAGCTTCCACCTCCGAGTCACGGGAGATGGAGAGATTCATCTCAAAAGCCCATCACTAAGAAAAGGATGGAGCAAACAAGAGAGCCCACTCATGGACCTCAACAAGAGCATTCCACTATCCTCCGTGAAATCAGAGAGGAGCAACAAAGGCAAAGAAGAGACATTGAGGAGCTCAAGCACTCCATAAGATCTTCAAGAGGAAGAACAAGCCGCCATCACTAAGGTGGACCCGTTCTTTAATTTCCTTGTTCTTTATTTTATGTTTTTCAAATTTTTATGCTTTATGTTTATTTATGTTTGTGTCTTATTACATGATCACTAGTGTCTAAGTGTCTATACCTTAAAGCTATGAAAATGAATCCATCACCTTTCTTAAATGAAAAATGTTTTTAATTGAAAAAGAAAAAGAAGTACATGAATTTCGAATTTTAAAACAATTTAATTATTTTGATGTGGTGGCAATACTTTTTGTTTTTCTGAATGAATGCCTGAACAGTGCATATTTTTGAAATTGTTGTTTATGAATGCTAAAATTGTTGGCTCTTGAAAGAATGATGAAAAAGGAGAAATGTTATTGATGATCTGAAAAATCATAAAAAGGATTCTTGAAGCAAGAAAAAGCAGTGAAAAACTTGCAGAAAAAAAGAGAGGCGAAAAAAAAGAAAGAGAAAAAAAAGAGAAAAAGAAAGAAAAAAAAAAGCAAGCAGAAAAAACCAATAGCCCTTTAAACTAAAAGGCAAGGGTAAAATAAAAAAGGATCCAAGGCTTTGAGCATCAGTGGATAGGAGGGCCCACAGGAATAAAATCCTGGCCTAAGCGGCTAAACCAAGTTGTCCCTAACCATGTGCTTGTGGCATGAAGGTGTCAAGTGAAAACTTGAGACTGAGCGGTTAAAGTCGTGGTCCAAAGCAAAAAAAGAGTGTGCTTAAGAGCTCTGGACACCTCTAATTGGGGACTCTAGCAAAGCTGAGTCACAATCTGAAAAGGTTCACCCAGTTATATGTCTGTGGCATTTATGTATCCGGTGGTAATACTGGAAAACAAAGTGCTTAGGGTCACGGCCAAGACTCATAAAGTAGCTGTATTCAAGAATCAACATACTGAACTAGGAGAATCAATAACACTATCTGAATTCTGAGTTCCTATAGATGCCAATCATTCTGAACCTCAAGGGATAAAGTGAGATGCTAAAACTGTTCGGAGGCAAAAAGCTAAAAGCCCCGCTCATCTAATTAAGACTGATCTTCATAGATGTTTTTGGAATTTATTGTATATTCTCTTCTTTTTATCCTATTTGATTTTCAGTTGCTTGGGGACAAGCAACAATTTAAGTTTGGTGTTGTGATGAGCGGATAATATATACGCTTTTTGGCATTATTTTTAGTATATTTTTAGTATATTTTAGTTAGTTTTTATTATGTTTTTATTAGTTTTTAAATAAAAATCACATTTCTGGACTTTACTATGAGTTTGTGTATTTTTCTGTGATTTCAGGTATTTTCTGGATGAAATTGAGGGACCTGAGCAAAAATCTGATTCAGAGGCTGAAAAAGGACTGCAGATGCTGTTAGATTCTGACCTCCCTACACTCGAAGTGAATTTTCTTGAGCTACAGAAGCCCAATTGGCGGGCTCTCAATTGCATTGGAAAATAGACATCCTGGGCTTTCCATCAATATATAATAGTCCATACTTTTCTCGAGATTTGATGGCCCAAACTGGCGTTCCAAATCAGCATAGAAATTCTGGCGTCAAAACGCCAGAACTGGCATGAAAGATGGAGTTAAACGCCCAAACTGGCACAAAAGCTGGCGTTTAACTCCAAGAAAGGTCTCTACACGTGAAAGCTTCAATGCTCAGCCTAAGCACACACCAAGTGGGCCCCGGAAGTGGATTTCTACACTAACTACTCTAGCTTACTCATTTTCTGTAACCCTAGGTCACTAGTTTACTATAAAAACTACTTTTAGTGATTCATATTGTACCTCATGACATTCTACACGTTTCATATTGTATCTTCTACGGCATGAGTCTCTAAACCCCATTGTTGGGGGTGAGGAGCTCTGCTGTTCTTCATGAATTAATGCAATTACTATTATTTTTCATTCTATCACACTTGCTTCTATTCTAAGATATTCATTCGTACTTCAACCTGATGAATGTGATGATCCGTGACACTCATCATCATTCTCACCTATGAACGCGTGCCTGACAACCACCTCCGTTTTATATGCAATTAAGCTTGAATGTGTATCTCTTGGGTTTCTAATCTAAGATTGGAACCTTCGTGGTATAGGCTAGAATTACTGGCGGTCATTCCTGAGATCCGGAAAGTCTAAACCTTGTCTGTGGTATTCCGAGTAGGATCTGGGAAGGGATGACTGTGACGAGCTTCAAACTCGCGAGTGTTGGGTGTGTGACAGACGCAAAAGGATCAATGGATCCTATTCCAACATGATCGAGAACCAACAGCTGATTAGCCGTGCGGTGACAGCGCATTTGGAACATTTTCACTGAGAGGACGGGAAGTAGCCATTGACAACGGTGATGCCCAACATAAAGCTTGCCATGGAAGGAGCCTTGCGTGCATGAAGAAGAAGACAGTAAGAAAGCAGAGATTCAGAAGACAAAGCATCTCCAAAACCTCAACATGTTCTTCATTACTGCATAACAAGTATTTATTTCATGTTCTTTTACTTTTTACAATTAAATCTGAGAATTATTGATATCCTGACTAAGAGTTACAAGATAACCATAGCTTGCTTCAAGCCGACAATCTCCGTGGGATCGACCCTTACTCACGTAAGGTATTACTTGGACGACCCAGTGCACTTGCTGGTTAGTTGTGCGGAGTTGCAAAAGTGTGATTGTAATTTCGTGCACCAATGTGTTTTATACTTTTTGAGGTATTACATGTAATTAGAAAAATTACACTCTATTTTGATTTGTGTTGTTTAGACTAAAAATTAAACATATCTATCTTATAATGAAACTTTTATAATTTAGATTTCTTGAATTTCTTATTTTTAGATTTATTTTATGATTATTATTATTTTAGGATGTGATTATAATTTAAAAAAATTGAATCTCATAAACAACAATAGGCTATAGTCACCGTTTTAAAAAATCGTGACCATAGAGGCTATGACCACGGTAAAAAACCGTGACCATAGATAAGGCTATGGTCACGGTTTTAAGGAGGGGTGACCATAGAGGCTATGGCCACAGTGAAAAATCGTGACCATAGATAGGCTATGGTCACGGTTTTAAGGAGGGTGACCATAGAGTCTATGGCCACGGTGAAAAACCGTGACCATAGATAGGGCTATGGTCACAGTTTTAAGGAGGGATGACCATAGAGGCTATGTCCACGGTGAAAAACCGTGACCATAGATAGGGCTATGGTCACGGTTTTAAGGAAGGGTGATCATAGCCTTATCTATGGTCACGGTTTTAAGGAGGGGTGACCATAGAGGCTAAACCGTGACCATAGATAAGGCTATCCATAGATTAACCTATGGTCACGGTAAAAAAACGTGGCATAAAGTGTCAGATTTTGAAAATTGAAACCGTGACCATAAAAGCCGTGACGATAGATAAAAAAATGTGACCATAGACCTATGGGCACGAGAGAATAGGCCACGGTCCAAAACCGTGACCATAGGTCCAAAACCGTGACCATAGATCTATGGTCACCCTTTTTACTAGCTATGGTCACGGTTTTTTACCGTGACCATAGGCCTTTTTTTTTAGTGATATTTTATATAATTATACAATTACAATTATTCTTTTAGATGATTATTCATGTAGTTAATAAAAATAATAATTATTTTAGATGATATAGTATTAATTGAATGTACATGAAAAAATTATTTTATACTGAAAGTATATCAAAATTAAATTCATATATATCTCATTTAATTTTCCTCCTTAATTAAGTCTTAAGTATTTTTCTGTTCTAGGTAACAACTTGATTAACTCTGTAGTTTATATAGAAAGAGGGATATTAAGCAGGTCTATTGTGTAAAAAAACAGTACAAAGTACAAATTAAACAAATAAAATTTGGCTTATTTTCTTGCAAGATGTTTGGTTTATTTTATTTTAAATGCCTCTTAAAACTTTAACTAAATCAATTTAAAAAAATGTGATTCTCTTTTTATCATCATAAGTCCTTTGTTATATTTTTTATTTTTAAATAATTAGGACTTCAGAGCACCCGCGTATTATTAAAAATGAGGCAATTATATTTACTTGTGTTGATTGTATGTTTTATCTTGAGCGTGTTGAGAATATAATTTAACTTTGTCTTCCGTGTGTTTCTTTTTGCTTTGTTTGATAAATCATATGTGGGGTTATGGAATAAAACATGAATGAGTGTTTCCTTATCTAGTAGGAATTTGGAAAATAAATCTGCGATTACTAGCGATTCCAACTTTATGTTCCTAAATTGCAGAGAACAATCCAAACTGAGACAATCTTTTCGGATTTGCTCTGCCTTACAACCTTGTTTTCCATTGTAATTGCCATTATAGCATGTGTGTGGCCCAGTCCATAAGGGCCATGCGTGCTTCACGTCATCCCCACCTTCTTCCAATATATCATTGGCAGTCCCTTGTGAGTGTGTCCTGCACTTTTTAGTTTGTGTCAGAGCCGTTTTGGCGGGGCGTACTAAACCCACCACATACCACACCACCGGGAGGTTCGCTTGAATACCGAGTCTTTCTCCGTTGCCAACTCGACGTCATCGACACTTGCAAAATAAGGCCGACTTTACTAAACAATCGAGAAAAGCCCTTTCTATTTAGTAAAGCAACAAACAAGGGATTGAGCTGCGCAAAAGTCTACTTTAGAGAAAGACTAACGAACAAGCAATGGCTTCTAAAGTAGGGGGCACACTTGCGCGAAAGCCTACTTTAGAGAGGCTAACAATGCACATCTGCTCGCTAGTTGGAATAAAATAACAGCGTACGCTAGAAAGTGCTTTGAATTCAAAAGGCAACCATATCAATCTTTCTTCAGACAAAAAACTAGTCCAGACTTTTTCGTCATGTCAGAATGCATTTGGAATGTCTAAGTGATGTCTTGCTCTCTAGATGCCACCTGTCCTCGTGTAGAGTTAAAGCCTAACGCGTAAGACTCAACTGCCAAGGATGCTCCCTCTTGCGAAGGATACATTGCCCTGTGTGAACTTAGAGACACCAAAACTTATCTCATGTTAAGTTGATGTCGGCACTTGACTCTTAGCCCGATATGATAGATTACACACTAAATTCTCATCGTATCATCCCTTTTTATTGATGGGCTAGTGGATTAATATCATTGCATTATTGATAATCCATCCATGGCAATTTAAGTAACTGAATTGAAGAATTGGCCCAACTTATTAGCGTATATATGAGGGAATATGTGATTCCCCTTTTTATAATTATGCTCAGAAGAAAATTGCAAGTCCAATTAAAATTCAACATAAGCTGCAGAAATTTCAAAACAAGTTGTATTTTGATGTGATGTGCACAACACTAAATTGATTCTTATATACAGGGGTGGCAAATGGGGAAGCTTGTCCCGCCCCGCCAAAAGTCCGTCGAAACTTGTCAAATTTCTCTTTTTATTTTTTGATAAACCATTAAATATTAAACAATATATATTATATATAATCTCACAACTATTTCAATAAATTTATAATTTTTAAAGACATAAAAAAATTATAATATTTAAATTCACAAACATGAAAGTTTTTATAATTATGAATATGTAATAAACATAATCATAAACAAAGTTTTTTGAAATAAAATAGTAAAACCAACATTGTCCAAAGTAAAACAAATATTGTCCAAAATATATAATTAAACATCTTTAAATTTATAATCAATCAAACATAAAACATAATCCAAAATATAACTTAGAACATCTTCAATTATTATCTTCATCCTCTTGTAGATCAATAACATCATATAAATTTGCAAAAAGGTGGCCTTGACAAAAAAAAATGCCTTACCTGCCCTGGCGAAGCCTGCCAAAGCCCACGGATTATGCGCTACGGGTTAGGCGGATTCAAATTTCCAGCCCAGCCTGCCTTTTTTGGCCAATTACGCAGGCCAACTCAGCGAATTTTGGCCTGTTTTCTAGCCCTACTTACATATACTATTGGAAGATGTTCACGTATGGCAGGATGGTGGAATGGTATGCGGTATTTTGTACGTGCGAAGTGTTGAGATTTATTTTATAAATTCTGACGGGGCAGATGAAGGTCATGTGAGTTATATTGGACATAAGTAGGGATGGCAATGAGTATCTATGGATCGTCTTCATTTTCAAAATTGTCTTCCGTTAGTGGGGGCTAGATACCAGCTTAGAATTTCACAAGTTATAAAACTCGAATTCGTCATAAGTATAGTTCTAAACCGGCAAACAACCCTCAATTAAAGTTAAAAAATGGTCATAATTCAAATCAAATAACCGGGAGTTTTAAATCTTGGGTTATTCCTCACAGAATTGCAGTCAGGTGTGCGTATCATTGGCTATGGAAAATCGGAGATTTGATAGCAACAATAAGAAATATAAATAGCAAGAAATTAAATGAGCAAGTAATAGCTAAATAGCAAAGGGAATTGAACTAACACAATTAAAGAAATGGAAAGTATAAGGAACCAATGGAGGTTTAGGGAGTATTAGAGATATAACCATTAGTGTTACTTTTTCCCATCAGTATAAGCTTTTGGGATGAGTGGTATCATGACATGGTATCAAAGCTCTAAATCTGAAAGGTCAAGAGTTCGATCCTTGGTGAACCTCAAAATTAGCTTAAGCTTTTGGGATGAGTGGTTTTATGATATGAGATGTTTATTATTCCTAGTACCCGGATGGTTATTCTGGATATTATGGGTGATGTTCATTTTGTAACTCGTATAGCCCATTGTACAAATATTCCATTGGCTCCCTAGCAGGACTCAGAAAGAAATTAACTAAGAAAGATCTTGGTAAGGATTGATAGTTAAGGATCACGATCCTTATCACTAACCACAACATGATAATTACAAAGAGCAAATCCAATTCGTCAACCTCTAAACGGTGAGAAAAGTCAACCGGGCTTAATTAATCCTAATCCATAAATCCTAATCGACTTACTAATTGAATTAGCAAAAGATTAGCATCAATGGAAATAAGATTAATTAAAATCTCTAAATTATCAATCATCTTGGACATTAGTAACTCAAGGTCATCCAAGTTACCAATCCAAGCCAAGAGTTAAAAATTCTACTCCATAACTTGTCCAAGTATTTTATCAAACACTTGGAGTGCATGTTTAGTTTAAAGGCAACAACAGGTTACAAATTCAAATAAATAGGTAACGTTTCAACGTGTTGCATATTCTAAATAATAGGCAACACTTCAACGTATTATATACTCAAAAGAGGAGGTAGCACTTTTTGCTAGAAGCTAAAGCATGACAGCTAAATGAACAAATGTAAAATATTGCCTAAAACACACTTCAGAAACAGTTATTTAGGTAACGTTTCTAAAAGGTTGTCTTTAGAAATGTTGTTTTTGAAGTAAAAAAGTGTTGCAACAGCCGCATCTGCAAGGTTCCCAAAATGTTACTTTAGATCAAAGATAACATTTTCTCAACTTTTAGACAATATTTTTTAAATGTTATCTCAATTCTAAAATATTGTAGTGGAAGGATATATATATATATATATATATATATATATATATATATATATATATATATATTCCCAAAATGTTACTTTAGATCAAAGATAACATTTTCTCAACTTTTAGACAACATTTTTTAAATGTTATCTCAATTCTAAAATATTGTAGTGGAAGGATATATATATATATATATATATATATATATATATATATATATATATATATATATATATTACTATAAAAATATTTTAATTTTAAATAGCATTGCATATTTTTCTTTTAACAGTACAGATTTACTTTTAAATAAATATTTAATCCGACTGCTGTTTATTTTTTCATAAGATCACACGGTTCATTATATATAAAATAATAACAGTTTTGCCCTGATTATTTTCTTTATTTAGATATGTATAAGTCTTTTTTTTTCATATCTAAATTGTGTAGTTTTGGGTGAAAATGATTAAAAAATTAAATAAATAAAGTCAGATTATCATTTAGTTTTTTCTTTAAAAATAATCTATAATCCTTTGTAAAAATAGATAAAACAGATTTAATTTTTATTATTTTATATATATTTATTTTAGTAAGTTATATATGTTTATTTTTTTATAATAAATATTTACTTTTTCATATAAATATATGAAAACGACGAGGTACAGAATAATAATTTCTCCATCAAAATATTACCATGTGATTTATCATAGTTCTCTTTTTAATAAGATTTAGTTTAGTTTGTAAATTTTAGACAAATTAATCTTTCACTTTTATAACCATGAATGTTAATGCGTAATTAATTATTATGGTGAGAGTTTAACTGTTATCTTAGTTTGTTTTTTATTTTAAGAATATGATAAGATAAGATACTGAAATCAAAATATAAAAAAATAAAAATTAATATAAGATACAAAAATTAATATTTTTGTATTTTGTTTAGTAGTAAACTAAATATAAAATAAAATAAATAATAAATAATAAATAATTTAATTTATTTTTTATTTTACACAAAATTTAAAATAAAAAATAAAATAATAAAAAATATAATTATAAAAATTTGATAATAATAATCAAAAAATAAAAAATAAATTATGTCTCTATTTAGTATTATAAAATACACTAATTTAATATTTTAAAATATAATATTTTTATTTATATCTCATTTGTTAAATATAATTTTATATCTCTATATCTCTATATCTATATTTTAGTATCTTATCCTTATAAATAAAAATTACCTTTGATATTCAGTATATAGAATATACTTGGTATGACTCCTAATATGAATTGATGATGGTGCATTTAAACATTTTAAAAATGAGTTAAACTCCAAAGTGGTCCCTGAGATTCACAAAATGCACTGATTTAGTCCCTGACTTCTCAATTGCACCAAATAAATCCTCCAGATTGGAAAAAATCATCAATGTGGTCCCCCTCATATTTTTCGGTCATGTTCGTTGCCGGCGGGAGTGACGTGGCGAATGAGTGCCACGCTGGAGGAGTGTAAAACGTCGTCATGTTGGGTTTTGGCGCTAAACCCACTAATAGACGACACCGTTTCAAGTAAGCATATACAAAACGTTCAAACCCCCCTCCCCCAATATTCAAAGATCACTTCGTCTTCTTCATCTTTCCTTGAACTGAAAGCACCAAACCCTGGCATTGGAGAGCCCTGGTGTGGATTTTCGGAGTGAAACAATTTGGAATTTAGAGGAACCTGGTCAGCGTTGGCTGAAGATTGGTGAAGGAAGGAGCAAAGATTCTGCGTGAAATCCCCTGTGACCAAGGTTGTCAAACTCATGAGTCTAGGTAAACTCGTGGAGCTGACTTAGACTCGACTCGTAGACTCGACTCGTAAACTCGTATGAGTTTACCTGTTATAATTTTTTTGTAAAAAATATATATATCGTGTATAATATATATGTTTACTCAAATATAGGCATTAAAACTCAACAATTTCAATATAAAAAAAACTTAATAAATTTACATAATACTATAATTATAACAAATACTCTAGAACACACATTCAAATCCTTCAGTTATTACATAGTTATCCACTAACAGTTGCAAAGTTATCCACTATCAAAGTGGGTAAATTCAAATTTGAGATTTCAGAGTTTCAGACATTCAGATTCAGTAACAAGTAACAATTAACTAACACTAACAAGTAACAACTACAAATTACAAGAAGTAGCAATTAAGAATAGACTAAACTAATACTAACAAGTAACAACTACAACATGCAGCAATTCAGTAACTATTTTTTTTTAAACATATCTAAATCTGAATGAATGAATGGACTAGGCTCAGTTGAGGAACCAGGCATTGCTGTGCTGTGCAAGCAGACAAGAACGAACGGCAGCAGAGTACACAACTAACAGGCAGAGGACATGACGAACCGGTAGAGAATGCAACGAACAACGGTAGCGTGGCGACGGCAGAGGCTCCACGAATCCATGAGCTTTGATGCATAACAGAGTCAATAGAGAGCAGAATGAGAGAGTGAGAATGAGAGAAAAGCAGAGAGAGATTGTGACGAGCTATTTGGAGAATGGAAAATGGCGAATGGCGGCGAAGGACAGGCGAAACGCGAAGAGGGTTTGGAGAAGAGAGTGACTGAGTGAGTGCGGCGAGCAAAGTGAGGGATTTAGCTGTTTAGGGTTATGTTCATATGTTGCTCCCTTTTTTTCTCTTTTTTTGGGGCCCGAAATGGCTCTGTTTTTGTGAAAAAAGGCCAAACAAAGCAAACTTGCTGACTCGCCCGTAAACTCGCGAGTTTGGCCGAGTTTATGCGAGTTTATCGAGTCTACCCGAGTCTACCCAAAAACGAGTTTGTGTCTGAGTTAACTCGATTCTACTACCTAAACTCGTAAACTCGTATGAATTTACGAGTTAACTCGAGAGTTTGACAACCATGCCTGTGACAGAGGTAGGCATGCAGTATATTAGATAGTCTTGTTCTGTTTTACATAGTGGTAAGGTATCCATCGTTATGGATTTTACTTGGGAAATTGGTGTAGATTGATGGGAAACCATGGATACTATGTTAGTAGCTAGGGTTTTTGCATTGGGTGGTGTGGGTAGGGGTTCTCGGAATGCTCTGTTTTCAAACCGAAAATATGGGCATTTCTATAATGGCATAGTGACTGAAGTAGTTGTTAGTTAGCAATTTTGGAATATGATCTGTTGTTGTTTGCTGATGCGATATGTTAGTAAAAATGTTGTATATTTTTTTTCCATTACAGATGGAAAAGTTGCTGGATATAATATTCCATCATGGTGGAATGTTTAAGAAGAATGGTGATGGAAAGTTGGTTTACTCACCTGACAATAGAGCTTGCTTAGGAGATTTAGATGAGGATACACTTGACGTCTTCTTTGTCAGGAACTATTTTAAGGAGTTGGGATATGACAAGGTAGTTGAGTGCTGGTGGTTGGTTCCGGAGAGGAGCTTGGAGGTTGGATTGAGAGCTCTGACCACTGATGATGAATTAAGGGAGATGTGCTTCCATGCACAGAGAAATGATGGAGTGGTCGATGTTTATTTCGAATATGGAGTTTCGACACCTGAACTGATGGAGGGGAAATAAGTTGTCCTGTGTCTGGATTATATTTCAGAAGAGGAGCCTGGTGGTGACTTAAACAAGAAGAACACCCCTGAGGATACCTTAAATGAAATGCCACATGACAAATGTGATCCTGACCCAGCTCCTCCTACTTCAATCCCATTCCAAACAGTCCAATTGCAATCTCAGTTCCTACTAACACCCCCACCACAAGACCTATACATGATGATACCAAGTCCATGGCTAATCATGAGAACCCCAAACTCCATCATATACCCAACCCAAAACCCACCACAAAGCCCAATACAACCCCAAATGTCAAGCAGAATAAAAAACTCAAGCAGAACCAGAAGCCCAAGAAAACTCAACCAAAGCCCAAGCCCAAGTTTACTTCAAAAACCAAGCCCAAATTTAACCCACCTAAAAGAATCACAAGATCTCAGGCAAGGGGACATTGGAGTGCTAACAAAGAGAAGCAAAATAATCATGTGGATTTAATTGGAAACGGATCAAGTAGTGATGAAGGTAGTTCAGAGGATGATTGTTATGTCCCTGTGCAGGAGGCCAGCTCTAGTAGTGATGATGAATTGGTAACACAACCAATCAGAAAAGAGGTCAAGAAGGTTAAGAAGGCCTCAGCCATGGCCAAAGAAAAGGAAAAGATGTATAAAGATACTATTATGCAAGATGATGATGCAATTGTGGCAGACTTATCTGATGTAGAGGTGGACCTTGGTTTTTTAGGAAGTCCAAGGGATGGATTGATGTATGATGCTCTAGACCCAGGTGCAGAATCTGATTGTGCCAACTCGTGGCACTCGGAGGAGATGAAGAGTACTCCTAATTCTGAAGATGAGTTGGAATCTGATGGAGAATCAGATGAGTTTCCAATCTTCCAAGAGGGTCAGAGATTTGGTGAGTTGCAACTGCAAGTGGGCATGAAGTTTAATACTAAACAAGACTTCAGGGATGCTGTGCGAGAGTTTACCATTCAGGAGGGTAGGAGGATTAAGTTTGTAAAGAATGACAATGTGAGGTGTAGGGCAGTGTGCCAGGTAGAAGAGTGCTCATGGGTGGTTTACGCCTCAAGGGATCATGAGGACTCTTGCTGGCAAATCAAGACTTTTTATGACGATCATACATGTCCGAGAGAGAATTCTAATAAGGCTGCAAACAGAGCTTGGCTGGCAAGTAAGTTGGTAAAAAAGGTTAGGAAGTACCCTAATTTCAAGCAATGTGAGGCTGCAACATACTTTAGGTCAAAGTGTGATCTCATATTGCATAGAAATTCAATTGCAAGAGCCTTGGCTGATGCGAAAAATGTTGTCTACGGAGATGAAAATGCATAGTATGTCTTGTTAAGGGATTATGCTGAAACACTGCTAAAAGCCAATCCGGGATCCACTGTAAGGATTGGGGTTACTCCAATGCCTGACCGCCAAGTCATGTTTGATAAAATGTACATCTGCCTGAGTGGTTGCAAGAACGGGTTTAAAGCCGGGTGTCGACCTTTAATCGGCCTCGATAGTGCATTTCTAAAGACGCAGATTGGTGGACAGATATTATCAGCTGTTGCATAAGATACTAATCACCATATTTATGTGGTTGCTTGGGCTATAGTCAACATTGAAAACAAAGAGAATTGGAAATGGTTTTTGGATTTACTCCATGATGATTTAGGAGACTATAAGGCTAACGGGTGGTGTTTCATTTCTGATATGCAGAAGGTTAGACAGTTTATTTTGTAAGCAAAATGTATGTCTGGTTATTGTATAAACTGTTTGCTTCTATGTCTTAATTGGTATGGATAATTGGAACTTGCTGATTTCACTTGTTAGGATAGATGGTTTGGTTATGTATATTGTTTGGTTATTTAGGTAGTCTAAATATTTAGTTACCTTGATCATTTAAGTAGTTTCATTAATTAGGTAGTTTGATTATGTAGGGTGATTGGTTATGTAGGTAGGCTGGTTATTGATGAACTTTGGTTATTTTTGGTGTTTGGTGTCTGCTATATCTTTCTATCAATTGCAGGGGTTGATAGCGGCTGTGGAGGAGGTCATGCCACAGGTCCACCATCGTTTCTGTGTATGGCACCTGTGGCAAAATTTCAACAAATAGTTCTAAGGATCTTGAGCTACGGAGACTCCTTTGGGATGCTGCAAGATCAACCACCTTCCAAGATTTTATTGGCAACATGAACAAGATCAAAAGAGTAAATGAGGAAGCATGGACATACCTTAACAAGTGGCCTAGGCATTCATGGACGAAGTCTCAATTTAGCCACAGGCCAAAGCTGGATAATATATGCAACAACGCATGTGAGGTCTTCAACGCAAGGATCAAAGAGGCTAGGAGCAAGCTGGTGCACGAAATTGTGATCTCAGGCAACAGTGCCAGAAACTCTGTACGCACGTCTTAATAAATCGTTTTTCATTCACAACTTTGATACAACTAACCAGCAAGTGCACTGGGTCGTCCAAGTAATAAACCTTACGTGAGTAAGGGTCGATCCCACGGAGATTGTTGGTATGAAGCAAGCTATGGTCACCTTGTAAATCTCAGTCAGGTGGATATAAAATAGTTATGGAGTTTTCGAACATAAATAATAAATAGATAGAAAATAAGGATAGAAACACTTATGTAATTCATTGGTGAGAATTTCAGATAAGCGTATAGAGATACTTTCGTTCCTCTGAATCTCTGCTTTCCCGTTGTCTTCATCCAATCAGTCTTACTCTTTTCTACGGCTGGCTTTATGTAAGGACATCACCGTTGTCAATGGCTACTTTTAATCCTCTCTGGAAAATGGTCCGATGCGCTGTCACTGCATGGCTAATCGTCTGGAGGCATCACCCTTGCCAATGGCTGCATCCTATCCTCTTGTGAAAATGGTCCAAATGCTCTGTCACAGCACGGCTAATCATCTGAGGTTCTCGATCATACTGGAATAGGATTCACCCTCCTTTTGCGTCTGTCACTACGCCCAGCACTCGCGAGTTTGAAGTTCGTCACAGTCATTCAATCCCAGAGTCCTACTCGGAATACCACAGACAAGGTTTAGACTTTTCGGACTCTCATGAATGCCGCCATCAATCTAGCTTATACCACGAAGATTCTGATTAAGAGATCCAAGAGATACTCATTCAATCTAAGGTAGAACGGAAGTGGTTGTCAGGCACGCGTTCATAGGGAATGATGATGATTGTCACGTTCATCACATTCAGATTGAAGTGCGAATGAATATCTTAGAAGCAGAATAAGTTGAATTGAATAGAAAAACAGTAGTACTTTGCATTAATCTTTGAGGAACAGCAGAGCTCCACACCTTAATCTATGGAGTGCAGAAACTCTACCGTATGAAAATACATAAGTGATAATGGTCCAGGCATGGCCGAATGCCAGCCCCCATGAAAGTTTAAGATAGCATAAAACTGATCAAAGATGTCTAATACAATAGTAAAAAGTCCTATTTATACTAAACTAGTTACTAGGGTTTACAGAAGTAAGTAATTGATGCATAAATCCACTTCCGGCACCCACTTGGTGTGTGCTTGGGCTAAGCTTGAATGTTACACGTGTAGAGGTCAATCTTGGAGTTGAACGCCAGTTTGTAACGTATTTCTGGCGTTCAACTCTGGCTTGTGACGTGTTTCTGGCATTTAACTCCAGACAGCAGCGTAGAACTGGCGTTCAACGCCTTTTTACGTCGTCTAAACTCGGCCAAAGTATGGACTATTATATATTGCTGGAAAGCCCTAGATGTCTACTTTCCAACGCAATTAAAAGCGCGCCAGTTTGAGTTCTGTAGCTCCAGAAAATCCACTTTGAGTGTAGGGAGGTCAGAATCCAACAGCATCAGTAGTCCTTCTTCAACCTCTGAATCTGATTTTTGCTCAAGTCCCTCAATTTCAGCCAGAAAATACCTGAAATCACAGAAAAATACACAAACTCATAGTAAAGTTCAGAAATGTGAATTTAACATAAAAACTAATGAAAACATCCCTACAAGTAACTAGATTCTACTAAAAACATACTAAAAACAATGCCAAAAAGCGTATAAATTATCCGCTCATCACAAGCCAATCTTCACAATGCTTAAAGAGGTAAGGATGTTCGTTATGAGGTCCATTGCAAAGAACAAAATAAAGTTGAACAACCACGTGGAAAAATTTCCTCCAGTTATTCAGAGCCGGTTAGAAAAGGTAAGGAAAGAGTCAAAGAATTGGGTTCCCATATGGACTGGGGATGAAGCCTATAAAAAGTTTGAGGTCCATGGACAACCAACAAACATGGTTGTCGATCTAGAAAAAAGACTTTGCACCTGCCAGTTCTGGATGTTAACAGGTAAATTTTGTTACACTAAAATTATATTTATTTTTATTATATTTATTTTCATTTACATTATCATCATATTCAGTTTAAGCTGTTTTTACTTGAACTATTAAATGGCATGGTCTGGACTTGAACTGCCTTTTGTGCTATACGCATTCCCTGTGTTTATGCCTGTGCTGCTCTTGCACGGGTGAACAGGAGACCAGAGGATTTCTGTCACCCCTTGGTCACAATAGATTCATACAGGAAGACCTACGAACATTACATCAATCCTCTTCCGGGCCAATCCATGTGGAAAAAATCAGCATATAGTCAGCCCCAGGCTCCAAACATCAAACGGAAACCAGGAAAGCTCACAACCAAAAGAAGAAAGGACGCTGATGAGGGTATTAGTATAAACAAGAAAGCTAAGCATACTGTTACCCTAAAGAGACAGCTCAAGCCATTCACATGCACGTATTGTGGTGTAAAGGGCCACACCAAGATGGGTTGCAAACAAAAGAGAGCTGATGAGCTTGCTGCTGCTCTTGCAGCTGCAGCAGCTATTGTGGCAGCTTCCAAGGCCAAAGCTACTCCTATTGGGAGTACACATGCAGCTGAAGCAAGCAACACCGTCACTCCGGGACCACCAGCAGCTGACATTCCACCACCAGTGTTTGCACCGCAAGCTGAAGAGGTTGAATTATCCCAACCAAGCTATGGTGAAACATAAGATGAGGTATAAAAGGTCCCAAAATATTTGTGGTTTACTTCCTATGTTTAACTCCCCTATTCACACTAACTCATACAAATTATTACACTTTACGCAGGCACCACCACCACCAACAACAAGGCCACCTAAATTACTAACCAAACGGAGGACGCCACAACAACCAGTAACTACTTCTGTCGATCCCATGCAAGGAGCAAGTGCAGCCACATCTTCAAGGTTGGAAAGGTTCATGAAGTTTGTTCCAACACCACAGGTCAAGGCACCGAGGAAGAAAAATCCTTGATTTTGGATGTTCTATCAGCTTGTTTAAGAATATATATGGGATTTGGGCATTGGTTGATTTTTTGGGTTTTTTTGTTATTTCTCTAAAGGAATGGCTTTTAGCTAGACTGTTTGGTTTATTTTAATTTTCTGGTAGTAAATACTATAATAGAGTTTATGCTCGCAGGTAGCTGTTTCAGTTTGTTTATCCTTATGTGGTCAATTGATACTGTGTTACATTGACAATGTCTTGTTTATAATCTACAACTACTATTATCAATTTACCTCTTCTCTTCATTCAGTTTGTATTCTATTTTTGTAAAATCTATCTACAAATAACACACCAATAAGCTAAACAATTCCCATACATTCATTAACAGATGCTTTCAAACACAGTTCTTACATTTTTACCATCACGACTAAAACAACAACTAACAGAGAAAAACAGCAACCCTAACATTTGTATCATATATTTCTGGGTCCTTAACTCAGCCTCCAAATTGCCAATCCTCAAAGTAAGACTGACGCTCACTTCTTCATTGTTGTATGCCGCAGTGTCTTCCAAATTTTCTTTATCATCTTCTTCAATGTCTACCGATTGAAAGAACCCACACCATCTTCTTCCACTACTCTGTGAACATGAAATTTAACAGTTACCATCAAAATAGTCAACAACAAATCTTCAGAAAACACTCACGTTGTAATTCGGGCATCCAAAGAAGGGCTTATTTGGGTGGGTCTCCGTTCCAGACCATCGGAGCACAGGATGTTTCCCACACCCACACCGCTCTGGTACTCGCGTGCCTCTACTCTGACTTGGCCTCCTTGTGGTTGATCGCATAGAACTTCCCTCTCTTTCATCTGCACGTCCAACCATCATCCAACCAGCAAAGCAATGGGTACGAGAATGACCAAGGAAGAAGAAGGTAGCTGACGAAGAAGTGCTGCGCTACTTGTGAGTTAGGGTTTAAAAAGGGGTTAGGGACCAAATTGGGTCATAAAAACTTTCATTTGCCACATCAGCCAACCGGTAGACACTCCAGCGTGGCACTCATTCGCCACGTCACTCCCACCAACAACGAACATGACCAGAAAATATGAGGGGGACCACGTTGATGCATTTTTTCCAATCTGGAGGACTTATTTGGTGCAATTGGAAAATCAGGGATTAAATCGGTGCATTTTGTGAATTTCATGGACCACTTTGAGGTTTAACTCTTTTAAAAATTATTTTAATAAAAATAAATAAATATAATGAGTTTCGTAAGATTAAAATTAAATAATAAATTATTTTATTTATTAATTATAATAACAAATCATTAAAAAAACATTTTTTCCTCTGTTTTATTAGAAACACATTGTATTCGTCGTAAATAAACAAAAGTAGAAATTCACATGTAAGAAAATTAATAACAAAAAAATTATTAAATGATCATGAATTAATCAATTTTACAAGTCATGTCATAGCTGACTTTGATGCGAAGGCAAAATTGAAATTGAAAATGAAAATAAAGAAATGAAAATGCCTCACCAAAACCCAACACAGCGACGTCGTCTCAGTGTCTTACACTCCTGAACGAAACCACACGCCACACGTTCTCTAACACTAGCACCACCGCCACCGTGCCGGAGCATAATGAAGCACCGAACATGGCCACGCGCCTCCTCTTCCTCACCCTTCTCCTCTTTCCCCTTCCCAACCGACACCCCGTCCTCTTCCTCGGCCGCGAAACACACTCGTTTTGTTCGTCGCTGCTCCCACAGCCACCCTCCTCCCTTGCCGGCTGCACCTTCCGACGTCGGCGCTGGCTTCTCGGCGCTACCGTACGACGTGATGGCGAAGATAGCAGCGTCGTTCGATGACCCAACCCTGAAGGCGGCGTCGGTGGTGTGCCGGTCGTGGTGGGAGGCGTTGCGGCCGCTGAGAGAGGCGATGATGCTGCTCCGGTGGGGGAAGAAGTTCAAGCACGGAAGCCCACGGGTGAAACAGAACGCAGAAAAGGCACTGGAGTCGTTCGAGAAGGCGGCGGCGCGTGGGTCTGCACTCGCCATGGTGGACGCCGGGCTCATGTATTGGGAGAGAGGGGAGAAGCAGAGAGCCCTCGATTTGTTCCTGAAATCTGCGGAGCTCGGAAACCATGCCGCACAGTGCAATTTAGGGATTTCGTATTTGCAAGGTATTTATTTTCTAAACTAATTTAAAGGTTGAGTTTCTAATTGTGGATATTGGATAAAGCATATTTGTGCTGTTCATAGTCTGTTGACTTTAGCTCAAACTAGATTAGTTCATATTCAATGGCTTAGAATACACCAGAAAGAACACGGGAATAAACGCGGGAAGGTTGGGAATTGCATTATTTCTGGACTTGGGTACATTATCATTGTCATTTTAGGCTTTCCCTGTGGAACAAACCAATGAATACGTAATTCAGCTCACAGATGCCTTTGTTTGCTTGACCAAAAGTTATTTGGTTCAACTGTTCAAGCCCTGGTCAGATATGCAGCTATGTTAAAACTTGGAATGGAGAGTTTTGCTGCCCAAGAGGTTCTCTTCGGTTTGAACTGGATTTCCTCTATACCTGTGGTTTCGACTTCTGACCAAAAAATTTATGTTATGTGGTATTCATGGCTCTTTGTCAAGATGGATGGTGGCTAGGAATAAATTCTGTGAGTGTTAGCTTGAAAAATGAAATCTAGGCTTAGGAGTTATTCTTCTGTTGTTTCGTGGTATTTAGGAGTGAGGGTTACTCTTTATGCCTGCATGTGTATTATTGTTATATTATTATCTTTAGATTGCCAAAATATAGTTTTGTTGATGGTTAGTTTTCTGATGTTGTTGTACCTTTGCTATACAGCTGAACCTCCAAAGACTGAGGAAGCTATAAAATGGTTGCGGAAAGCCTCCGTTGGTGGGAATGCTCGTGCCCAGTACCAACTTGCACTCACTCTGCATCGAAGTTGTGGGACCAAGAGCAATATGAAAGAAGCTGTGGGTGCTCTATCCTTTTCCTATCTGCATATTTTTCCATTTTCAGTTGGATCTATGTTTTACAATTAGTTTATAGTTTCAGCTATTTTTAAGATCCATCGTCATCATGATATATTATATGATCTTTGCTTTTAACTTGTTTTCCTTGAAACAGGCAAGATGGTATCTGAAAGCTGCAGAAGGAGGGTATGTGCGAGCCATGTATAATATCTCCTTATGCTACTCTTTTGGGGATGGCTTGACACACAGTAATCAATTGGCAAGAAAATGGATGAAGCGGGCTGCAGATCGTGGTCACAGTAAAGCTCAGTATGAGCATGGACTGGCTCTCTTCTCGGTAAGTCCTAACCTCTTGATACCACTCTTTTGCATTTTTAGCGTGGAGCTAAAGAGTAAATGAAACGGATTTGGATCCTCTAAAGTTTGGATTTCACTTTAGAGAGTAAAGTGTGATATCTCACCGTTGATTTCATAGGTGGGACCAAAAATAAATATGAAAGAAAAACTATTCAAGGATAGAAGATCACACTTTACTCTCTAAAGTAAAATTCAAACTTTAGAGGATCCAAATCCAATGAAACAGGCAAAATGTCTGGGTTAACTTTCCTCAATGAAATCCACACATCATTGCAGGAAGGCACTTTATTTTGAATCTGGTATTTTTCTATACTTACTAGTTCTAGAAGCTTGTTAATTGTCAGCTAGGTGTTTCTTTATATTATATTGACTTCTTCATCACCTTTACTTTTTCTGGAAATCAATGCATTACTTTGTTTTATTGATCTCTCTGTCCTAACCTTAGTTCAGCTAGTTTACAAGTGTATCATATGTGGAGACACACACGGACACCCACACCCACACCAAATTTCTGTTTGAGAATCATTTGCCTCAGTTCTGAAATTTGTTGACATTATTATTATAGTGAACCCCAAATTAGAGGGAGATAGCTTTGTTGTTGTTGATTCCATTCCCATTTGGAATTTATTTATACTATTGCAGCAAGGACTAAGATATTCTTAAGCCTTATGGTAATTGATAATTGAAACTAGAGGATTTGATTGAGTCTAAGGTGGACAATATTTTGATTAAAATGTATTCCTGATAAAGGTTTTACATGTGTACAGGAGGGAGACATGATGAAAGCTGTGGTATACTTGGAACTTGCTACTCGGGCTGGTGAAAGAGGTGCTTCTCATGTCAAGAATGAAGCTTCACACCGGCTTTCAGCAGCTTCACGTGATCATGCCATGCATCTCGCTGACAGCTGGCGTGCTCTGCCATCAAAATAAGTCAAATCAGCAGCAGTCAACCCCTTTAAGTGTAAAATCAACAGAGACATTCTAAAGCATAAGAACAAAGAAAGCTGTAGCTGAGCAAGCGGCAAGCTATGCTTACTAATCCCAAACATAAGTGTTCTTCCCATGTATAATAGATAACTTCCTAGCTAGTGCTCTGGCACGTACAAAGCATACTATATCAGTATATCAAGATGTAAAATTAAAAATGGAATAATTTATTTTCACACGTTGAACTTGTCAAAATTCAGTTTCACACGTCTGCGTATACTCTGATGGGTGGTGTTATGTATAGGCTGTCATGGAAGATTGCAGTTTCATATTGACCTGAATCATATATAGAAGCATTATAATGTTGTAGTCAACATTTACACTTCTGCTCTTCTGGGTATGTAATTAGGAGTCTAACCATTACGTGAAAGTTCCATACATTTGATGCATAGTCGCATAGATTGGAATGGCCAGAGATTTGAATGCAGAAAATTTATGCGTGTTGTTCACTAGGCAAGGATGCAAATGAAGAAAATGCTACTTGTAATTTTGCATTGAAGAATTTGACACTTGAAAGTGTGATTCAAAATTTTGTTTTAGGCGTTCCTGTCACCGACAATGGACATGTATAGTTAGTTAATTTCAGCCATTAGGAATTTGGTGGCTGAAGATTGGCATGTGCACATGAAATTTGTATATTGGGGAGGCCAATGCATGTGCTAATAATAAGTTGGCCAGGGAAGGGCACTCTTTGCCTAACCGTGTCATAGTCTTTGATATTGTCACTTACTTATTTTTGTATACCCGCTTTTCAAATTAACAATAATCTTTCTCTCCTAAACTTTTTTTCTTAAAATATTCATACATTTAGCTAAAATTACAGAGATAAAAGAATTAAGTGAATACTGTATCTTATTTGTTCTATTATTTTATTGTCGAGAAATGAATCTTTAGGAGGCAGGCTTCAGATCCTCTGCATAAAATGATAAGCGGTTAGGAAATTTGCTTATAAAAATCGTTTCATGTTCAATCAACATATCTGAAGGTAATACAATACATCTTGCCCTCTTACATGGGGAATATAACCAAAACGCCTTTTACTTGCAGACAAGTTCTTCCAAATTTGGAACCTTTCTCTTTTCTTTTTCAATATCGTCCCACTCCCACACAACAACAGCAAGAGACAGAGTATTAGTAAGCACGAAAAGGCACTTTGCAGTTTGCAAACTTGGAAAAAAGAGCCACCATTAACAAGTTACATATAAATCAAGTCACGGCGTCTAAACCAGTAATAGCATATCTGATGAAAATAAAGCCACAATAATTCAAGCCTGCTGCATAAAATTTCAACGACTAGTTCCTTTTAACATACAAGAAGTATTGATAAAGCATTATTATTTTCATTGGTTCTAACAATATGTGAGAAACTAAGTTGTTTCTGTAACCATAAAGTTCCAAATAATGAATGAATAGAGGATATTCCAGTTAACACACCACAATTGATGTGCTCACAACTGATCAGGAAGCTGTTAAGTGATGAATAGGCTTTCTGACAGTAGAATCATTCCACATACAATAAACTAATCGAAACCTCACAACAATTTTATCCTAGTCTAATACATTGCACTATCAAAAGGCAACGGAGAAAAACAAATTTGATGGACAATATACAGAAAAATCATATGCAAAAGATAAAAAAGAGTTAAATTATCCAAAATATAAATCAATCTCTGCACAAAAGGGGAAAAAAAGAGACTAACTTGAAAACTAATGTATTTTTCTTAAGTATGCTTTTGTTTCTAT
The DNA here is from genome assembly GCF_059453495.1 of Arachis ipaensis. NCBI lineage: Eukaryota > Viridiplantae > Streptophyta > Magnoliopsida > Fabales > Fabaceae > Arachis > Arachis ipaensis. The sequence goes on along the minus strand of NC_142440.1, from coordinate 22,905,015 downwards.
AAATTAAAACCCCCTCTTATTACCCAAAGAGTTGACCAGATGCAAACTAACTAAAGAGTATACCAGTGAACCCATAAATAGACAGGGTTGAAAACTAGCTCCTGACTGTGGTCAAGGCAAATATGTTATCCTTTGAGAATTCATCCCTGCATGATACAGACTGAGGTGGATTAATGCTCTGGACACTAATTCTCTTAACTCAGGATGCTGTGCTATAACTGCTCTGTCTGCACCCTCCAGAGCCGTCAATACCCTCGCTTGTTCCAACGATTCGCTGTTACCAGCATGTAGTGCAAGGTAGCATAGGAGAATTAACCCATGCAACTGTGTAATTTCATTGGCCCTTAGCAGTCTCATTAGTGCCGGGACTCCATTGAATTCAATTATGGCCTTCGAATGCTCCACATGTAGAAAATTATCTGGACAAGCAAACTTGTTAAGAGCAATGGCTGCTTCAGCCGCAACATCTGTGTTTTTATGACTCAGCTGTGCTACTAGGGGACCGATTACTCTAGTCTCTCTAGCAGGAAATGTCCTGGCTAATGAACCAATTGACTTTATGGCTGGAATTCGCAAGGACGGGTTGTCCACCTCCTTAATTATCCTCAAGAGTTGTTCCACCACAGCTTTAGCAGCAGGAGAGTTGGTCTTGAACGCTGCACGGCGAAGATCAGCATTGGACTCGGCTGCAGCTGTTATCTCCATAATCGTCATCAAGCAATTGTACTGCAGCTCCCCCTGTTCCTTCTCAACAAGCTTAGCCAAACAAAGCATCCCTTTGGTTTCGGTTATCTTCCTACTATTGGTCACACTTCCTCTCGCAAGCATCCACAAGGCTTCAGCGCAACTAACCTTTAGCTGAAGCTTTACAGCAGGATCCTCATTCTCCCTGTCTTTCCTGTGATTTCCTCCTCTGCTACTGCCCTCTGAATGTGAAAAACTTGAGAAAGAATTCGTCAACGGCCGATTACCAGACCTACCCATCATAGCCGTCTTCTTCCCGAATTCCCTATTAATCTGAACAATGGAATGAATGCTCTGACGGCCCAATTGGCCCATAGGATCATCAACAAATGTATCAAAGGACAACAGTGTAACAAGAGGCCTAATGGCATTCTCCCGGGCGAAATCCTCCTGTGCAACAGGGTCATGCTCGGCCATCCGGGCAACCAATTGGGCAACCCGTATCTGCACCTTCATGGGAGAATCAGCAAGAACCTGCACAACAATAGGGACACCAAGCTCACTCACAATGACCCTAACCCTCTCCAAATCATTAGCCAAGTTACACAAGGCGCTAGCCGCAGCAATTTGCGCAACCGGAGAAGAACTCTCTTTCAAGAGCTTCAACAAAGGTGGAACCCCACCTTCCTCAACAATGATCTTCTTGTTCCTATCGTTATCATTCGCAAGCGAGGCAAGTTCATTAGCGGCTTCTACCCTATCGTTCAATTGACCCATTTGAACACTAGCAATGAAAGACCATACCCAAGACAGAATGGGGTCGTTGCTGGCGATCGGAGGGAGCGAGAGGACGATGCCGCCACCTCCGCCTGCGGCCGCCGCGGAGCCGTCGGCGTCGAGGATGGAGAGCAGCCAGCGCATGTCGCCGATGGAAGCTTCGAGGTAGGAGAGGACCTTGCGGAAGTCTGCGGCGGAGACGATGGTGACGACGCGGCGGAGGATGGAGCGGCGCTTGCACTTGCGGACCAGGGAGAGAGCGCGGTCGAGGTTCTTGGAGGCTTCGCTGGCGACACGGCGAACGGGGCGCTCGTAGAGAGGGAGACCACCTGGGGAGGAGGCGGCGGAGGTGGCGAAGCGGACGAGTGAGCGGAGCATCTGGAGGAGACGGTCGACCTGCTTCCAGACGTCGGAGCACTCGGTCTTGAACGAGTCAGCCTCGTCAGCCGCCGCGCGAACACGCTCCGCCACCATGATCGGGTACGAGAGTTCGTCCTCGATTCGCTTTTCTTGGTGATGCTGTTGCTGCTGCTCCGACGACGCCACGGCCGCCATCTCCTACGGACGCAGCCACTGAGGTCAGGTTGGTGATGGTGGTGGCGGTGGTAGAGTTAGAAGGAAGAGTCAAACGAGTCTACGCCTCTACGGTGAGTCAGAGACCCAGTTTGGGGGAAAACGGGTCTCGCCTCGCGTATCAGTTTATTGGAATTGGGCGTTTTTGTAAATTGAACTTCTTTCTTTCTTTCTGTGTAGTGTGCTGTTCTATCGGCTCTGTGCTGATGCGCATGTTTTTATGTTTACGTTTTATTTTCTTGTCCCAACTTCAAGACTTTTTAACGATGTTGTGTACTACTACACCAAGTAACATCATTTCTTAACCTGGATTTTTGCGAAGAATGCAATTAATTTAATTTCATAAGTTTGTTGATATATAAAAAGAGGTTTTCTTATTTAAATAAAATAAATATATAATTTAGCAAACTGAACGAAAATAAAAAAAAAATAACGTATTTGACTGTATTTTCGTCCGTATTTCATTGCATTATTCAATGTTTCTTTTCTGAATTTATTTGGAGTGTTTTAATGATAATTAGAATAGAAAATATATCACTCAAATATAGGACTTATAATACTATAGTTTAAATGGTATAATATTTTCATTTTTATTTAAAGATTTTAGATTCGAATCTCACTTACAGTATGAAGATTACTCACATGTCTTGTTATGTGGACTGTAAATGATAATGGGACATTATCTTATAGTGCAAAGATGGAGACCCTTTTTCCTTTCTCTAGGAATATTGTGAAAAAAATTGCTGCATGATTAGGATTCTAAATTTTTCTATTGAGCTCTATAATCACCGCATCTTATAACGGGTTAGATCCGCCATTGAAACCATGTTAAAAATCAGCAAGGTCACTTCTATTCACTCTCGTAATAGATTTGCTAGAATTTGTGTTGAAGTTGACTTATCTAAACAATTAGTACCCAGAATCTTAGTTTTTCGTCATGTTCTCAACATCAAATATGAAGGTCTCCATTTAATTTACTTCTCATGTAGAAAATATGGCCACTGATCAGATCTATGCATGGAAGCTCCAACAGCCACCGCATACCACCATGAATCCAACCTTGCCGTGGATGGAAACGGTATTAACAACAATCAAAGTGTTGTCGATAATCAAATTAATCAATCTAATTAGAAAGGTGTTGATTTGAGTCAACAAAGGAAAAGAGAGTCAGGATCCGCCAAACTTTGAGCCATGGATGATGGTTAGACTCCCTATGCAAAGAAAAAATGGGAAGAATAATGGGTACAATGGGATATGCTAAGAATAGGGAAGAAACATTAAGTATGAAAGGAAATAATTCAGATAATAATGACTCCAAGTTCAATGTATTAAGTGATAATGACGAGGATGTCACGGAGCTTCCTAATGAAGTTGGTATGCATGTAGAAGCATCCCCCTCTATCTCCATGCAAAATGGGCAAAAGGTTACTATTTCAAAAAGGTCCGAAAAGATAATCCCAAACAAAATCATATACAAACAAAAGTGTTTAGACTCGGGGTTGAAAAATACCCAGAATCACAAAAAACAAACCACAAATAAGAGTGGACACATTATGTTAGAAAAAATCCAAAAGTAAAAAATAAGGAGGTAGATCCCTCTCATTTCCATTAAAAAAAAATGGTTATGCCGATTAATATTAAACTAGCACTCAGCCACTGAAACTGGATTTTAACTTTCTCTTTTTTTTTGAAAATACCTAATTTTTTAGATCCATAGCCACCAGAGATTTTTAGTATTTTATTTTTATCATTTATAGAAACATAACCAAATTAGTCTTATTGTCCAATCATCAGGTCTTACTGCTACCCATAAATGATAAGAAGAAACAATATGTACTTCTAGATCTGGGAATTAGCTTTACGATATTTATAAAAGAAACATAAACAGTCATTAAAATTATAAAAGATACCAGTATTCATGTGAATCAGAGTTAGTCTAATGTTAATAAGAACATTTCTACTTCTCCATTAGGCTCTGATACTAGATAAACCCTTGTCCATTCATCCATGTACACTATTTAAACTTTTTAAGATTAGTCAAAAAGCTACACAAAACCTCAAATCTTCTATTTTAAAACAAGAATCAAGAACTTCTGAATTTATACACAAAATTGACCATTTCCTCAGCCAAATGACCATCCTTGAGACTCCTCAAATCACATAATCATCCACTAGAGTTACTAGGTAGATAGCTAAAATATCCATCAATGTTATCCATGAAGCATCGTAAGACTTTGAAGATGACTTAGATTTCCCCAGAGTCAGACCTATCATGGCCAACTCCATTACAAAATGAAAAGGTCTTATTAAACCTCATCGATCTACACGACCATCTCTAAATAACTGCTCTTGACCTAGCTCTGGAAGATAGAGAATTAAGCTTTAACGTCTTTAATGCAAACAACGTCTATGAATGGAACATAGATGGAAAAACCGAATACAACATTATGCATATGTTACAGCATATGATAATGGTTTGTACGGACTATCAAACTGCTCATGAAATTTTTAAAGAAGCAATAGCAAATATTATTATGTCAGAATTTTCAGGACAACTTAAAGGTTGGTGGGATAATTATCTCACTGAGGAGCAAAAAGATTCTATCTTTTCGAACATTAAAATCAATAATAATGGTGAACCTATTCTTAATGATAATGAAAAAATCATCCCAGATGCTGCTGTTAGCACCTTGATCTTTACTATAGCAAACCATTTCATATGAAACCCATCCTTGTGGAAAGATTGGTCTGCTGAGCTTCTATCCAACTTTAAATGCAAAATTTTTCCGACTTTAGATGGTATAAAGATACTTTCTTAACTAGAGTCTTCACTAGAGAAGATAGCTAACAACCGTTCTGGAAAGAGAAGTTCTTAGCCGGACTCCCAAAATTCTTGGGAGATAAAGGGATAAAATCATAAGCCTAACTCTGGATGGAATTATTCCATATAATTCCTTAAGTTATGGTTAATTAATTTTGTAGGTCCAAAAAGTGGCCTTAAAAATTTGTCAAGACGACAAAATTCAAAGGCAACTAGCTCGCGAAAAGACCCAAAATAGAAAAGACCTAGGTTCTTTTTGTGAACAGTTTGGCCTACCCTCCTGTAGTAAGAGAAAAACAAAACAGCCTTACTACAAAAATCGATAGTTTGATCCAAATCCACGGCAATGAAAACCTAGGAAACATTACAAGCCCCCTCCTAAACAAAGGAAAGAACCTTACAAAAATCAAAGTATCTGTTTTAATTACAAAAAACTAGGTCATATCAGTAAATACTGTAGACTCAAGCGGAAGATCAACAATCTCAACCTTAATCCTCAGATTGAGGAGCAATTTAATAACCTCCTTATTGAAAGCTCCAAAGAAGAATCAGAACATGAATTTTCTGAGGATTTAAACAAATATTCAGCAGGATGACGACATATCATCATCTGATGAGTATTTTGAGGTCAATGTCATCACAAAAGAACATGATCTTCTTTTCGATGTCATAAACGCTATCTCCAACCCCGAAGAGAGAAAATACTTTCTCCAAAAGCTCAAACAAACTTTAGAAACAAAAAATTAATTCCAAAGATTTGGTTATCAAAAACAAGTACGATGTCAAACTTATTTTCAAAAAACTCAAAAAAACTAGTTTCTAAGTCTGTAACTATTCAGGATCTTCAGAATGAGATTAATACTCTCAAAAAGAAGATCCATCTCATCAAATAACAACAACAACAACACCAGAATGGTTTATCTCATATTCTGGAAGAAGATTCAGATAATACTGAGGAAGAACCTCAGAATGATCGACTTCTTCAAAATTAAACTTTTTCAAACTTTAACTAGTGACCAAATTATTCAACTCTCAAAGGATAATCAAGAAGATAAGATAGCAAAAATTCTACGGTTAGTCAGTCAATTAACCGTCATGAAATTCTATATCAATATTCAGATTGTCATCCATGATTTTGTACTGAAAACTATATGCCTTTTTAATACAGATGCAGATTCAAATTGTATTTTGGAAGGTTTAGTCCCAACAAAATATTTTGAAAAACTTTCAGAGCGCCTTAGTACAGCTAACGACGAGCGTTTACAAATCAAATATAAACTATCTAATGCTATCATTAAGAATGGTTTTCTTCGGATAAAAACCCCTTTTCTCCTTGTAAAAGATTTAAAAAATTAGGTTATACTGGGAACACCATTTATTAGAACTCTTTTCTCGTTGATGATGACATACGATGGTATTACCACCTACTTAGGAGGAATCCTAACAACTTTTCAATTTGTTTCAACCTCCATTCACAAGACCCTCAACCTCCTACAATTCAAAGCCAATCAAATTAACTTCTTAAAAGAAGAAGTCTTTTTTAAGACCTTGAAAACCCAGTTACAAAAGCCTGAAAACCAACAAAAGATTAAAATCCTTCTTCAACAAATGCAAGAAACAATATGCTCCGACTTGCCTCACACATTCTGGAATAGAAAACAACACATTGTGGATCTCCCTTATGAAAAGAATTTTAAAGAAAGTCAAATTTCAATAAAAGCTAGGCCCATACAAATGTATGAGCAACTCCTCTAATACTGTCAAAAAGAGATTACAGATCTCTTGAACAAAAAACTTATTAGGCCTGGTAAAAGTCCATGGTCTTGTTCTTCTTTCTCTATCAACAAACAAGCCAAAATAGAAAGAGGCACTCCTAAATTAGTTATCAACTATAAGCCTCTAAACAAAGCTCTCCAATAGATTAGGTATCCTATCCCAAACAAAAAAGATTTACTAAATAGACTAAACTCGGCGAGTATTTTCTCAAAATTTGACATGAAATCTAGGTATTGGCAAATCCAGATTAATGAGGCTAATAGATACAAAACGGCATTCACAGTACCTTTCGAACAATATGAATAGAATGTGATGCCTTTTGGCCTGAAGAATGCCCTGTCAGAATTCTAAAAAATTATAAATAATATTTTCAATCCTTTTTCCGACTTTGCCATCGTCTACATAGATAACGTGCTCATATTTTCACAATCTTTGCATGATCATTTTAAGCATGTGAAAACTTTTATGCACACTATCAGGCATAATGGCCTAGTAGTTTCTAAACCAAAGATTAATTTATTCCAAATCAAAATCCGTTTTCTTGGTCACATGATTTACCGAGGAATGATTACACCTATAGATAGGACTATCCAATTTGCAGATAAATTTCTTGATCATATTATAGAAAAACAACAACTTCAAAAGTTTCTTGACTGCCTAAATTATGTAGCCGATTTCATTCCAAATTTGAGCACTCTCATTAAACCTCTTCATGATCGTCTAGGAAAAAAATTTTCTATTTGGATAGATAACCATACAAAAATTGTCAAACAACTCAAACTTTGTGTCAAGGAACTCCCTTGCCTTTACCTTCCTATTTCCCAAGACTTCAAAATTATTGAAACTGATGCCTCAGACTTAGGTTATGGTGGTATCCTAAAACAAAAGCTAAATAATAAAGAATGCATCATTGCGTTTACATCTAACCATTGGAATACTTTCCAACAAAATTATTCCACTATAAAGAAAGGAGTTTTAGCAATTGTTTTATGCATTTCTAAATTTCAATCTAATTTATTAAACCAAAATTTTTTGTCAAGATAGATTGCAAGTCTGCCAAAGAAATATTACAAAAAGATATAAAGAATCTTGCATCCAAACACATGTTTGCCCGATGACAAGTAATTTTAAGCATTTTTTATTTCGAAATTGAATATATTTAAGGAATATCAAATTCTCTCCCTGATTATCTTACACGTAAATATTTACAGGGATTACATTCAAATGCCTAAAAAGGCATCTTTAGCCTCTTCAAGAGGCAGAGGCATTCGCCTAGGCCTACTAGAGTCAATTAAAAGATCAGGGTCAAATACCCCAACAGGGTCATCTACCCAATAACCTACCTCATTAACCCAATAACCAACTGGTGGGTCATCTACCCAGCAAAATGATATCGTTGAATCATCAACTCAACAACAAACAACCCAAATAGACCAAAGTAGACTATGCCTTTCCAATTCAAACCCTTTTAGCCTTACAAGATGCTGGGCTAACAAAGCTACATCACAAATCCTGGGCAGACATATGTGACAGTTCAGATGAAGAAATTGATATTTCAAACTTGCTAACCCAAGCAACGAACTAACAAACAATTTGTCAAGACTCAAAAGACAAAGCCATTACCAAAGCCAAATTACCATAATCACTTAATCAAATCCAACTTCCAAACCTTCAACCTTCAAAAACCTAAACTATATATATTTCAAAAAACAAGTTCTCCTCTGTTCTCTTAATTGAACCAGAATTTTGGGAAAAAACACCTTATAAGATAATTCCAAAAGTTTATCCACCAGGATTTCACTTTAAACCAATAGCCTTTAATAAAACGAGACAATTCTATAAATTTATACTCGTAGATTCTGATTCGATATCAATAAAACATTACAAAGACCCCAAAAATTCTACAAATACAACCCACTCAACAATCCAAATTCTAAAGATTTTTATCCCAACTCAATTTAACAAAAACCCAAACAGTATTACCGAATTTTCACAACTATTTGACCTAATGGGATATTCTTATTAGGATTACATGGATACATGAATAAGAATTTTCTGGTTTCAAAACCAATAAAACCAGCACTCTTGGCTCATTTATTTCAAAAAAAAATGTTAATTATCATTTTTCAAATTGATTTTCTCAATGGTGGAATTATTTCGGCTCACTATGTAAGATCCATAATTTTTTAAAATTCTTATTATGAATCAATTTTAATTTATTTATTCATTAAAGACATTAATTTAAAAAAATTATTAAAGCTAATTAAATCAAGTTTTGATCATTAAATTAAAATTTTTATCTAATTTTACAATCGTTGGATAATTCCCATATTTAAATTATAAATTTAGTAATTGTTAAATACTAAAAATTTTATATGATTCTATTTAAATAATTGAGATTTTGGAGTTTAATACTTTAATTTTTTATAAATAAAGAAAATTAATCATATTATCTCTAATTATTGAATTGGAGTACTTATTTAAAAATAATTTGCAAGTTGATGAATAAATGCTATTTTTATATATAATTATTGTTTGATTAAAGTAATTTTCAATTACTCTATTACCCTGATTTTATTAAAATTACTAAACTATCCAAAATTCCCAATTTCATATACAAAATCCTAATTCCCAAATCAAAACCCAAATTTGGCCCTAAATTTAACCCTCACCTAACTGCCTCACCGCCTCACCCACTGCCATCCTCTTCCTTTACGCCCAACACAGCGGCTCCAGCAAGCAAAAGAAAGAAAAAGAAAGGGGAAACAGAAACTGGGAAAAGAGAGAAGAGAGGGAGTGCCGAGGGAGTGAGGGGGAAGAGGAGAGGGAGGAGCCGCGTCCAGAGTCACGCCGCCTTGTCGTCAAGTCACCATGCCGTTGCGCTGAGGGAGAAAGCTTGCACGAAGGGAGAAGACACCGTCGAGTTGCTTCTCGTTACCACCGATCCGTCAACGAGTCACCGCGAAGAGAGAGAGACGCGCAGGGAAAGGGAGTATCGCGGAGGAGGAGGCACCGTGTGTTATCGCCGAAGCCTCCTTCGCTGTCACGGTGGCATGGGCTATCACCGAAGGGAGCCGGTGATCCCCCTATTGCCGCCGCTGCTGAGGAGCTCGAGGAGAGAGAGATAGCTTGGAGAGCAGAGAAAAACATGATTGGGGCTCTGCTGCTGCTGCTGCCGTGGTTGTTGCCACCGTGCATGGTCGCCGGGAGCAGCATTTACGCTGTCGAAGTTCGTTGCTGGTGCTGCGGCTACTCCGTCCCTGATTTCTTTCTTGGTACAGTAAATCTTTTACTCTGAAAACCCCTCTTTGTCGTTGTTCTGTTATAGATTATTGAGTTTTACACGACGATTTTATGTCAGTGTTAAGTTACTGTTGTTAGCTGGTGCCCTTGTGGCTGTTACCGCTGTAGAACATAGTCGGAGTTGATGTCGTTGTTTTCGGGCCAAGGGTAAAAGGGTTTCTTTAACACATTGGTTCGACTTTTTGAGGTAGGAGTTTTTCTTAAAGTTTAGTTTATATTACAGAGTTGTGATAAATTGATATTGATGTAAAAAATATATTTCTGTGATTATGTTTGTCTCGTGAATGTGGCTGTTTGCTGCACTGAATTATTGATTGCTTGAGTAGTGTGCGGTTGTTGATGAGAAATTGGTTTGAAAAGTTACTTAGTTGATTATTATGAAAAGTAGTTTTTCTTAATTTTGAAGTTAATTTGATAATGTAAATGAATCAGCTTTAGAAATGATATGAGATATGAAAAAGAATTGATTTTGGAAGCGGTTTGATTGAATTAGTTTGATTTTATAAATGATTTAATATTTGAGCTGGTTTGAAGAAGTGGTTGAATTTTGGAAAATAATTGAGATTTGAAAATGGTTGAGAAGGGTTTAAGAAATGTTTGGATGGGACCCGAAAAGGGTGGCAGAGTCCGAGTTTTAGAGGAGATAAGGTCAAAATTTTATAAAAATTGGAAGATTTGTTGAAGTAATTATTTAAAAAGATTTGGTTTTAAAGATTATATGTTTTAAGTTTGATTTATTTAGAAAAGAATGAATTATATTTTGAATTGGGATTGTGATGAACGGAATGGGAGGATGGATGATGATGATTGAATTTGAATGAAGGATGATGAGGAATAATTTTAAAGTATGATTTTTGAATGAATGTGAAAATGAGATATGATGAATTGATGATGATGATGAATTAAAAATATATGAGACTTACAAAATTGAGACAAATTATTGACCTTCTGTACGTAAGGTGTGACCGGACACTTTAACTCACCGGGTTCTCCCATGGGCATGCATATATATATGAATTTGAGTTTGGGGCTTTATCTCTCCCCATGGATGAGCTTGGGATTTTTTTCATGAATATTATTAAGCTTGGGGATGCGCATACAGAGGGACTGTCCAATGGTTAGCTACCAGGACATGTCGGGTTGGCTGTATAGCCGACAAATGAGCTCATTAGCCATAGGGCAGGCATTCATCATATGCATATATATGACATTGTTTGGGTGTGTATGTTGTAATTGGTTTGTCTATGTGAATAATTCTATTTAATTGCTAATTGCTATACTTGACGAGTTGACGTAACTGCTCTTGATTGTATTAGTGACTGAAATTGGTTGGGTTGTGGTGAATTGCATGTTGATTGAGTTGTTTGGTCCTGAAGCCGTGATTGATTATGTGATAAGTCGGAGGCCATGATTGGTTTGAGTTATGGTTTAGTAAAGTATGAAATATCAAGATGGTTCAGCATCGACTTAATGAACCTATGTTTGGAACATGTTGGTCATTCATATTGTTAGAAAACTTTTAAGATTCTTTTATCTGAAAAGGGGGTTTAGATTTCTGGTTAATTAACTGATTTCTTTTTAAAATGTTTTGAATTTTTTATGGTTAAATCATCGGTTTTCAAAGGATTCAAAAGACAACAATAATCACTGAGTTTGAAAACGATTTTCTTATTAAATATCTTCTTATGACAATTCTGAAACTCCGTGGTGAGACCGTGTGGTTAGCTTCTCACCTCCTACAGCTTTATCTTTTCAGGAGACGAACGAAGAGGCTTACGAAGAGTTTAATCACAACTTTGCTTATACTATTTTGTTGTTAAATTAGTTTAATTGTTATTTATTTTTCCCTCGCCATCAATATTGTATTTTAAAAGAGGGACAGGAATTGTATGTTCTATATGTATATTATATTCATAAACTACTTATGCAAGAACCTTTGTACATATGTATATGCTTGTCTGTTTTCAAGATAAAGTATTTTTTTGGTTTTTCAAAAAAAAAAAAAATAGCGATACGATTTCGAATCAAAGGCTCCTATTTTATTATTAAGTATATGAAGTCGTGGTAATACTTCTTTCTATCAGAGTGGCGCAACCGGAAGCGTGACATTCTGGTAGTGAGGGTGTTACACACTACCTGAAATTTTACTCCCACCTGCCGATGAGGGGCTCAAGGTTTTCAAACATAAATTTGACTAACAGGAATCCAGTATCCCTGTTGACTTGAAGTTCTTTTCTACATTTGTATTGGCATGGATTTTCTCATGGCAATACAGGTATGGCAAACAAGATCATCCTAAAACACCACCAATGCTTCAAAGAAATGCATACATCAAATGGTGGTCCCAATTCGACTCAACTATGGCTCATCCTGACGAAGTATGAAAATTGTTCAAAGAACATCCTAAATTTGTTAAGGCAATGGATAAAGAAACATCTGTCTTTCTCAATCAAAAGGCCCATATTGTAGCAGCTCTTGCAGGGTCTCAATCCAAAGAATCATTTACCAAAAATTTACAGCAAATCTTACAGCTACTTCAAGCTGAAGAAGACCAAGAAGGAAAACAAGATTCAAATTCCTCAACAGCCTCTTCCAGTGATTATGATACGTGCTTCAAATGTTTGAGATATGAAAAGTTCAAGTATTATTTAGAAGATATTAGTTTACATTTTTAGAATATTTTAATTTAATTTGATTAATTTTGATTTTGTTTATTTAATTATTAGATTGGGCCTTATGTTTATGGGTTTAGGGTTTTCTATATTTTAACCTAATAAGAGGTTATAAATACCTCATAAACTAGGGTAGTCGCAGTATAGAGAATGATTTAGAGATTTAAAAACCTCTTTTGGGTTTCGTGATGAAACCATAGTGTGGACAATTGAGGTTGAGGAGTCCCTCTCTTGTTGTATCGGAGAATTGGGTAGAAGGTTGAGGACTCCCTTCGACTCAATTCCCAAACTATGGTGTTGACAAGTTAGGTTGAGAAGTCCGTTTCTTGTTGTGTCAAGAAATTGGGTAAAAAGTAAAGTGATTTTCTTTGTACTCAATTTCATTCTATCCTTTTTGTTTCTATTTCAATTTTAATGTACCTTTTTTTATTCAGTTTGAATCCTTATCTTCTTGTTTATCTTTTATTTCTTTATCATTTGGTATCAGAGTTTAGGTATTAGATTAATTCTTATTAATCTATATTTGTTCTTCTTTTATCATAAAAAAGAGTCCAGTGTCTGTCGTGTCTTTCTTTAAGTTCTTGTGTTCTTGTTTTTTGTTTGTGTTTCATTATTGTTGATTTTATTGTTTAAAAAAATAAAAAAATATATAGTGCAAAAAAAAGGAAAAGAAAAAAAAGGAAAAGAAAAAAAAATGAGAAAAAAAGAAATATATACAAAAAAAGAAAAAAAAGAAATTATCTTCCTTTTAATTATTGTACTTTTCATATACTATTTTTTTACCTACAAGATTCGAAGACGAATCTTTTTTGAAGAGGGGGAGAATGATACGTGCTTTAAATGTTCGAGATATGAAGAGTTCAAGTATTATTTAGAAGATATTAGTTTACATTTTTAGAATATTTTAATTTAATTTGATATATTTTGATTTTGTTTATTTAATTACTAGATTAGACCTTATGTTTATGGGCTTAGGGTTTTTTATATTTTAACCTAATAAGAGGTTATAAATACCTCATAAACTAGGGTAGTCGTAGTAGAGAATGATTTAGAGGTTTAAAAACCCCTTTTGGGTTTCTTGATGAAACCCTTAGTGTAGACAATTGAGGTTAAGGAGTCCCTCTCTTGTTGTATTGGGAAATTGGGTAGAAGGTTGAGGAGTCCATTCGAATCAATTCCAGAACTATGGCATTAACAAGTTAGGTTGAGGAGTCCCTTTCTTGTTGCGTCAAGAAATTGGGTAGAATTAGCGTGATTCTCTTTGTACTCAATTTCAATCTATCCTTTATATTTTAATTTCACTCTTTCTCCTTATCCCTCCTCCTAGATCCACTTCGGGTATATATGGTATCAGAGCTTGATTTATCTGGTATATATATATTATTTGACTATTTCTAGGGGTGTCATAATCAATATCTGTACACTGTTAAAGACTGGATGACTGTGTATTGTTAACTCTTTTGAGATGTACACATGTATGGTTGTTTATAATTGTTTTATATATTATTACCTGCGATTTTATCTATGAATGTTTCTGCTTATCAAACCAAATATTTTAAAAAAAATTTACCTCGCAAAATAACTACATTTTAACAATGAATCAGGCTCATATAATAAATACTAGTTAAAGTTAAGAAAAGCAAGTTAGTAACACTTAGTTTCTAGCGTGATCATGACAAGCTAGAAGTTGGTTTGTTATATCACCTATCTAAGCTTATATGTGCAGCGTGTGAATATGGCTTCTAGAAACCTATTCAACTCAAGAGATGTGGCCCAAACCTCTCACACCTCTCCTTTGCTGATGACCTAATTTTGTTTATTGAGGCCACTATGAAATTGGTGGAAATTGTCAACAAAGTGCTTAATGCATTTTATATGAGTTCTGGACAGAACGAGAGTACTGAGAAGACTGAAAATTTTTTTCAAGAATGTGGATAACAACATTAGAGAGGAAATCAGCAATTCTCTCTAATTCTCTAGAACGAATGACTTGAAAAATTATTTTGGAGTGCCCCTTCTTTATTATTTAAGAGTTTCTAAAGACACCTATAATGACATCATTAGTAAGATCAATTCAAAAATCAATAACTGAAAAGTGAACACCTTATCTCTTGTAGAAAGAGCAATCCTGGTGAAATCTATTCTTACTTTTCTTCCTAATTACACTATGCAAATTGTTTTTCTACCTGTTACTACTAGTAATGTTATTGATCGTTCTTGCAAGAACTTTCTTTGGGGAGAAATTGATCAAAACAAAAAAATTCATCTCGTTAGTTGGAAGAGAGCCATTCCAAAAATTCTGGAGACTTTCGCGTTAGACATGCTAAGGACACAAATCATGCTTTCATGATGAAAATAGGATGGGGCTTGGTGGAAAAGAAAGACTCTTTATGGGTCAAAGTCCTAAGGTCAAAATATAACTGCGGGAATGATATCCTCCTAACTATTGCAAGAAGAAATGATCTATCCAATCTTTGGAAAGGAATAAATTATGTTTGGAAAAATATTGATCAACATGCTAAATTAGTCCACATGATTTGGAGACTTATAATTGGGTGCCAAAATTGGACAAACTTGATCAACATGCTACTCAAGTAATTAGTCAACATGATTTGGAGACTTATCTTACTAATTTTCTCTCTGTTTCAGGTGATTGGGATGAGAAGAGATTGCAGGAGCTGCTACCTAAATTAGTGATTATGAAGATTGTAGTGATGTCTCTCCCTCTCCTTAGAAAGGAGCTATTGCTTGCGGCTACTTTTTGGATGGTACTTTCAGCATCAAGTCAGCACACAATTCCATCATTGAAGAATCTCCTCCAAACAAATTTTTCAAAACTATTTGGAGTTGAAACAGGCCTGAGAGAATCCAAACTTTTTGTGGTTAACAGCTCATGAGGCCATCCTTAGCAATAAAAAAAGATGAAGGAGACACATGACATCTAGTTAGAATTGTCCCAGATGCAACCATGATAGTGAAATAGTCCTTCACGTTCTAAGATATTACCCTTATTCATGTCTTGTTTGGCAACGCTTTCAAGCTCAGGAAAATGCTAATAACTTCTTCCAATAAAATAAACGTGACTGGCTCATTATTAATCTCTCTACAAACAATGAGTGGTCTTGTTTATTTGGTACAATAATTTTATTCCTTTGGTTCTTTTCACAACAAATTGATTTTTGAAGGATACATGACTAATCCCATTGCTGCTGCTGAATCTATCAAAGTTAGGAGCGTTGAATTTTAGAGTATTTTGAGGTTTGAAAACCTTTCAAGAGTTATAGTGCTGCATCTACCAACTTCATATGTTGGAATCCGCCTCCGGAACATAGTATAAAGCTGAACGTTGATGGTTCTTTCTTTTCTAACAACAATAACACGACATGTGGTGAATTTTTTAGAAACCATATGAGCAGGTTCATGTTGGGTTTCTCCAATAATTTGGAAAGTTATTCAATAATGCAAGCTAAATTATGGGATATTATTAAAGGTTTCAAATTGTTGTTGCGCATAATTTTAATAGCATAGTCATTGACTTTGATTCTAGTATGGCGCTGAGTTTTGTAAAGAGTGGTTGTCCCTCTTCATGCTCGTGCAAATCTCTCTTAAAGGATATTAAGATTTTTGTTCGTCACTTGGAACATGTAACCTGGCTGCACATCCCTAAGAAAGGTAACTGATGCGTGAGCATCTTTTCTATCTTTTCATAGTGAATTTGCATTTGAATTTATAATTTTAATTAAGATTTAAATACTTTTTAGTCACCATGAATGCTACTTTGAGTTGTGTGCAATTTTGTTTATTTTAGGTAGCATTCAGATGGATTTAACAGAATTTTGTAGAAAAAGAGCAGAAAGTGAATGATGTTGTCAACCATGACCTCTTTGCACTCAAACAGATATAACTTGAGCTACAGAGGTCCAATTGACGTGATTCCAGTGGCATTGGAAAGCTAACTTTCAAAGCTTTCCAACAATATATAATAATATACATTTTTTTCTCAGACTATACGGCCTTGGTGGCACCTAATCTGGGATTCTCCAAGTTAGGCGCTAAAGGAGAACTTACATGCCAATTGCTTGCTGCCAGGGTGGTGCCTAACTTCAGGATTCTGAAGTTAGGCACCAGTGATCATCAACGCCTCCAAGCCATGCTGCAATAGTGATTCCTAAATTGGAATTTTCCACGTTAGGCGCCATCTCAAATTAAAGAAGTAGTCCCAGCGTTCATCAAAGCAAGCAACGAAGATTTTATTTTATTTTGATTAAAACTTTTATTTTATTTACAAATAAAAAAAGATATTATTTAGTTTTATAAAATATATTTTACATTAATTAGGATTAGATATAAAAGAAAAAGATTCAGCCCTTCAGGCTCTCTTTTCTCTCTTACCTCATTCCGCAATTTACAGTTTTTCAGAATCCTTGTTTTCTCTCTGAGCCATGAGCAACTAAACCTCTACTGTTAAGGTTAGGAGCTCTGTCTATTGTATAGATTGATATTATTACTTTTTTATTTTAATTCATATATTGATTTTAATTTCAAGAATTTGTTTTCGTTTTTCATCTTATGAATCTGGGTGAAACCGAAGTATGACCCTTATTCTATTTGAGTTCTTGTGAATCTCGGGAGAGTTATCTCTAGAGGATCATCTCGCTTGAACAAGAGGCTCGATTGTGGTTCTCTAGAGAGTCTCAATTGAACAACAGTTTGAAAATAATTTCTCCTAAATTTCTAATTATCTGGACTTAACGGGATACGTGACATATAATCCTCTTATATTCGGATAATTAGGGTTTTTGTGGCACATGAACTAGTTTTGAACTTAACTCTCTAATCGAAATTAAGTGACCAAGGAATTGGCAATTGATGAAGGTTAGAGGAGACTAAAAAGGTCTAAGGTATTAGGGTTTAGGGTTTAGTCACATATAGTTTGCCATGAATTGAATCTTGCATGATTAAAATAGTTGGTAAGAAAAGTCAATCCGGAAGATAAACATCTCTGAACCCTTGACTGTTTTACTCATATATTTTTTATACCAATTTACTGCTTGCTTTATTAATTCTCTGAATTTACTGATTAATGCAACTAAAACCCAAACACTCTTTTCTGCTTGTCTGACTAAGCTAATAACTCAATCATTATTGCTTAATCCATCAATCCTCATGGGATCGACCCTCACTCACCTGAGGTATTACTTGTTACAACCCGATGCACTTGCCGGTTAGTTTGTGGAATTTAAATTCTGCACTAAGTTTTTTGCGCCGTTGTTAGGGATTGACTGTGATTGACAACTATTAGTTATTTGATTGCTTAGATTAGGCATTTTAGCTTTAATTTTATTTAATTTTGCTCTATAATTTTCAAAAACTAGTGCTACTATTTTTCCTTAATTTCTGAAATTAAGTTTGGTGTTACCTAGTTATTTTTATTTTAATTTTGCTGTTTAATTATTTTTATAAATTTTGAATTTTCTATTTTAATTTTTATTACAATTTTTGAATTTTTTTTTGCTTTAATTATTTATTTGTTTTATTTTATTTCTTTACACAGATTATTTCACTGAGAATTCTCTGCACTCTGACGTAGGAAATCCCACTTTTCTTGTTTTCTGTTTGTTTATAAGCAGGGACAGGAACAAGGAACCTCTTATAGATTTTGATTCTGAACCAGAAAGGACTTTGAAGAGGCACTTACAACAAGCTAGGCCTTACAAGGCTAGTGAAAATCTAAGTGAGACCTTTGAAAAGGAAGCTGCAGAGTCCATTATGGATCCTAATCATGCTGTTAATGCCAGTGTGATCAATCCAAATGTGAATGAACAACCTAGAAGAGTGCTTGGCTTATACACTGCCCCCAATCCAGATCTCTATGGGAATAGTATTGTGGTGCCTCCTATAGTTGTAAACAACTTTGAGTTGAAGCCTCAGTTAGTCACTCTGGTGCAGCAAAATTGTTAGTATTATGGACTCCCGCAGGAAGATCCAAACCAATTTATCTCTAACTTCCTGTAGATTTGTGACACTATGTAAACAAATAGAGTGAATCCTGAGATTTACAAGCTCATGCTCTTTCCATTTGCTGTGAGGGATAGAGCAAAACTGTGGTTAGATTCTCAACCCAAGGAGAGCCTGAACACTTGGGATAAGGTAGTCAATGAATTTTTGTCCAAATTCCTTCCACCACAGAAGCTGACTAAGCTAAGGTTGGATGTTCAGACCTTCAGGCAGAAAGATGGTGTGACCCTCTATGAAGCCTGGGAGAGGTACAAGCTGCTAACCAGGCAATGCCCCCCTAACATGTTTTCAAAATGGACCCAGCTGGAGATCTTTTATGAGAGCCTCTATGAAATGGCCAAAATGTGTTTAGACAACTCTGCAAGAGTAAAGAAAATGCCTGAAGAGACTACTGAGCTTATTGAATTGGTTGCTAACAACCAATATCTTTACTCTTCTAACAGGAATCTTGTGAACTCTGAGACTCCTCAGAAGAAAGGCATTTTAGAAGTGGAGACCTTGGATGCTATTCTTGCTCAGAACAAAGCCATGTCTCAATAGATTAATATGCTTACTCAACACTTGAGTGAGATGCAAGTTTCTGCTGTTAATGCTTAGAATGCCCCTCAAGAGGCTCCATATGACATGAATGGCGGCTTTAATCAAGGTGAGAATTATGATGCCCAATTTCCTCCTAAACAAGTCAGCTATATGGGAAATGCTCCTAGAAATCCCAATAATGATCCACATGCCAAAACCTTTAATCTGGGATGGAGAAATCACCCAAATCTTGGGTGGAGAGAGCAACCTCAGAGGTAATAGAATTTCAATAATTCTCAGAGCAGTTTCCATCTGAATAATTTCAATAACCACCAATTTTAGTCATCTCAGCAAGCAACTTTTCAGGCTCAGAAGACTACTGATTTAGAATCTCTGGTAATAAGCTTTATACAGAAAACCAAAGCATCAATCAAGAACCTGGAGGTTCAGATGGGTTAATTTACCACAAAAGTTAATGAAATTGATCAGAGGACCACTAATAGCCTTCCTGGTAACACAATTCCAAATCCAAGAGAGGAGTGCAAGGCCATCACCGTGATAAGTAGACAAGTGGCAAGTATGGAAGCACAAGTTACTAAGGGGCCAGTTGAAAAAGAAGTTTCGGAGGAGAAAAAGGAGGAGGTTGAACACGCCCCACCTAGGTGTGCAGACAATCCTTTCCCAATCACTCTTGACACACATCCAACCTTACCTAAGGCTCTTGAATACAAGCCTAAGATGCCATATCCTTAGAGACTTCAAAAGGAGACTAAGGACAAGCAGTTTTCAAAGTTCTTGGAAGTATTCAGAAAGTTGCAAATCAATATTCCTTTTGCTGAGGTTTTGGAGCAAATGCCTCTCTATGTTAAATTTATGAAGGAGTTGTTGTGAAAGAAGATCGAAGCCTTTAAAGGGAGATGAGACAGTGGTCTTGACTAAGGAATGTAGTGCCATAATTCAGAATAACTTTTCAAGGAAGATGCCAAATTCAGGGAGATTTCAAATTTCATGTACAATTGGGAGCACCACCTTTGAGAAAGCCCTATGTGATTTGGGTGCAAGCATAAATCTAATACCCTTGTCTGTGATGAAGAAGTTGCAAATCCAAGAGGTACAACCCACAAGGATAGCATTACAGATGGCAGACAAATCTCTAAAGCCTGCATATGGATCAGTGGAGGATATCTTGGTCAAAGTGGGTAAGTTCTTCTTCCTAGCAGATTTTGTGATTCTTGACACGAGGGAGGATGAGAATGCCTCTATAATTCTAGGAAGGTCATTCCTAGCGACTGGGAGAGCTCTAATTAATGTAGAAGTGGGTGAATTAGTGCTTAGAGTGCATGATGAGCAACTGGTATTTCATGTCTTCAAAGATATGCATTCAGCAGGTGAAGAAGAGAGGTGCATGTAGACTGAGCTTATTGATTCAAACCTTTAAGAACCCCCTGATGATACACCACAAGATCTGCAGCTCAAACCTCCTTTGGTCACAATCAACAAAATTCTCCCTGACATCAAACCTAAGTTTGTTGTCGGGAATGCATTATTCACCAAGGAAGAGGTTCTCAAAAAGAAGAAAGCACCCAGGGGATGGAGAAATAAAAAGGAACGAAGGTGGTATTCACTGCATCCCCAATCCTGCCTCATACAGTGAACAAGATCCTGTCTCTTGAGCATATAGAGTTGATCCATGAGAGCACAGGAAAAAAGTTCACAGCGAGGGGTGAAGAGCTGAGCTCCTATGATCCTCTTCCTTAGAGGAGCTAATCGTCAAGCTAGTGATGGTAAAGAAGCAGTTATTGGGAGGCAACCCAATGTTTTTGTATCCTTAAGTTTGCTTTTTTACTTTGATTTTTCTTTATCTAGTTTTGTTTGAATTTCTATTATTTTTCTTTATTTTACGTATATTTTGATCATGCAGAGTGATTAGAATAGAAACAGGTGCATTAAGAAAGAGTTTTAGACACCCTGGAGAAGCTAAGTTCGGATTGGGTGCCGCCTAACTTCACTTTCTGAAGTTAGGTGCCACATCTAAGCCAATTTTGGGAAGAGCTTTCGGGAGGGGTGGCGCCTAACTTCACTTTTTGAAGTTAGGCGCCAACCATGCGTACAAATTAGAGGAGATACGGGAAGCCTGGCGCCTAACTCTACTCTTTTCAAGTTAGGCGCCAGGAGAGAAGTCCAGCGTGAAGTTAGGCGCCATACTCATCAAGTTAGGCACCAGGGGAGAGCTCTCACTCCAAGTTAGGTGCCATCTCCATCAAGTTAGGCACAGGAGATAGCATGCATTACGGGACACCTCACGGCTAACTTCCCATACATCAAGTTAGGCGCTAACCCATATTCCCCTTTATTGTCTTATTCCAAAACACAATCTGTGATTGCCTAAACCGAATCCCATCATCCCTGGTTCCCACCCTCACACATATCTCCCCCATATCTTTGAATCACCCTTTTTACCTTCCCAATTTATTCCTTCTCTAAGCCCCTTGACCACAATCTTTGTCCCTTGTCCCCAACCCTCTTCTATACACAAATTCAAAACCCTACCCCACCCCCACTCCTCCTAACCCACAACATATCCCCCACATCAACCCCTTCCCCCTTCCCACGTTCCCCCCTCTGTAAACCTTTTCTTCCTTTAAAAAAGAGAAAAAGGAACTTTTAAATTTAATTTTCTTTCATTATTTTAGATTCCATATTCCTCTTGGTTATTTTCTATTTTGCTCGAGGATGAGCAAAGTTTTAAGTTTGGTATTGTCGCTTCGCTTGTGGCTTCTCTGTTTATTTTAATGACACCAAAGGGAGGCGGATCATCTTCACGAAGAAGCACAGCCTAAGGAATGAGATGACCACTAGGATAACTGAGGCGGTTGAGTTCCTTTCATTCTATATTTCCTTCCACTCTTATTATTTTATATTCCTATTTTCTGCTATTTTACTTGAATGTATGCATGATCTTTAGTAATTTTGAGTCCTAGGTTCTAGTTTAATTCTATTATTTTAAAATTTCAGTTATTTATCTTTTAATTGAAGAGATGTCTCGTGTACCATTCACTGATCTTGAATCTAAAAAAAAAGAAAAGAAGTGGTGTAGTGCATGAGAAATTGAGTTTATATTAAAGAGTAGTCTTATTTACTTAAATGTGGTGGCATTATCTGTGATTCTGAATTTATGATATGAACAGTGCATATTTGAATTTGAATAAAAGGATGTTGATGCATGAGGAACAAGAATTTAGAGAACTATTATGAATTCTCTGAAGTAAACAAAAGCTTAATCCTTGAAGTAAAAGAAACAGCAAAAAAAATAAAATAAAAACAAGGTCCAAGGCTCCGAGCATCAATGACTAAGGAGGTCAAACATTATTAAAAGCTCAAAGAGTTATTTTTCCTAGTCATATGCTTGTGGTGTAATGTGTCAAGTAATCCTTGAGACAGAGCACTAAGAGTCGAGATCAAGTGCATTTAACAGAGTATGCCAAAGGCTTTGAGTACCACTGTCTGGGAGTAACTGAAGGAAAAATTAGAACAAAAGAGAGTTCTCCAGTTAAGTGCTTGTGGTATTTTTGTGTCAAGTGCAACTTGAGACAAAGAATTTAAAGTCACGGCTAGGCTCAAGGTGCAAAGCACCAAAGAAAAGAGAATGAAAAAAAAGTTTGCTGTGTTCAAGGACTAACCCAAGGTAAAAAAGTCAGAGAATTCATAATATTATCGGGATTCTAATTCCAAATAACAGTGACATTCCTCTTATTCAAAGGATAGTGAAATGCCAAAACTATTTAGGATTGTAGTGTATAAACCCCACTTTAAGAAGGGACAGGAGCTTAATTGAACACTCACTTCTCATGCAAATTCACATCCTATGCCTATATTAGTTTTGGTTGCTTGAGGACAAGCAACAATTCAAGTTTGGTGTTGTGATGCGTGAGCATCTTTTCTATCTTTTCCTAGTGAATTTGCATTCGAATTTGTAATTTTAATCAAGATTTAAATAATTTTTAGTCACCATGAATGCTACCTTGAGTTGTGTGCAATTCTGTTTATTTCGGATAGCATTCGGATGGATTTGACGGAGTTTTGTAGAAAAAGAGCAGAAAATGAATGATGCTGTCAACCATGACCTTCTTGCACTCTAATAAACATAACTTGAGCTACAGAGGTCCAATTGATGTGATTTCAGTGGCATTGGAAAGCTGACTTTCAGAGCTTTCTAACGATGTATAATAGTATACATTTTTCTCTCACACTGTACGGCCTTGGTGGCGCCTAACTTGGGATTCTCCAAGTTAGGCGCCAAAGGAGAACTTACACCCTAATTGCTTGCTGCCAGGGTGGATTCTGAAGTTAGGAGCCAGTGATGATCAACGCCTCTAAGACATGCTGTAATAGTGGTGCCTAACTTGGGATTTTCCAAGTTAGGTGCCAACCCAAATTAAAGAAGTGGTCCCAGCGTTCATCAAAGCAAGCAACGAAGATTTTATTTTATTTTGATTAAAACTTTTATTTTATTTACAAATAGGAAAAGATATTATTTAGTTTTAGGAAATATATTTTACATTAATTAGGATTAGATATAAAAGGAAAAAGACTCAGCCCTTCGGACTCTCTTTTCTTTCTTACCTCATTCCGCAATTTACAGTTTTTCAGAATCCTTGTTTTCTCTCTGAGTCATGAGCAACTAAACCTCCACTGTTAAGGTTAGGAGCTCTGTCTATTGTATGGATTGACACTATTACTTTTCTATTTTAATTCATGTGTTGATTTCAATTTCAAGAATTTGTTTTCATTCTTCATCTTATGAATTTGGGTGGAATAGAAGTATGACCCTTATTTTATTTGAGTTCTTGTGAATCTCGGGAGAGTTATCTCTAGAGGATCGTCTCGCTTGAATAACATGCTCGATTGTGGTTCTCTAGAGAGTCTCACTTGAACAACAGCTTGAAAATAATTTCTCCTAAATTTCTAATTATCTGGACTTAACGGTATATGTGACATATAATCCTCTTATATTTGGATAATTAGGGTTTTGTGGCACATAAACTAGTTTTGAACTTAACTCTCTAATCGAAATTAAGTGACCAAGAAATTGGCAGTTGATAAAGGTTAGAGGAGACTAAAAAGGTCTAAGGAATTAGGGTTTAGTCACATATAGTTTGCTATGAATTGAATCTTGCATGATTAAAATAGTTGGTAAAAAAAGTCAATCCGAAAGATAAATATCTCTGAATCCTTAACTGTTTTACTCATATATTTTTCACTAGTTTACTGCTTGCTTTATTAATTCTCTGAATTTACTGTTTAATGCAATTGAAACCCAAACACTCTTTTCTGTTTGTCTGATTAAGTCAATCACTCAATTATTATTGCTTTATCATTAATTTTCGTGGGATCGACCTTCACTCACTTGAGATATTACTTGGTACAATTCGGTACACTTGTCAATTAGTTTGTGGACTTTAAATTCCACACCAGTACTCTGTTGCTGATATATTTGCCAAGAAGGGTCAAGAGCTTCCCTTAGGTATTTATATATTTAAAGTTTCTCCTAGTAACGTTAATCATGCCCTGCTCATGGATAGTTCGAGTGGCATAAGGATGAGAGGCAATAGTTCTTTTTTTTTTTGAACAAAAGAAGCTCAACACAGTAAAGTGGAGCAAAGGAACTAAGATAACCAGATAAACACAGACATAACTGAAAAGCTGGTATCCGTTGTCATCTCCGGCATTGCCATCAACAACCAAACGGATCAACTCCACACCACTCCTTGTAACTCAAGAAGGACATGATCTTAATTCCTTCAACACTTGTCTCTACCTGCTGGAAGACTCTGCTATTTCGCTCCAACCAGATGTTCCAAATAACCGCACAAAATCCTATCACCCATTTTCTTTGCTCTGACTTCCCACCTGTTGCTTCAATCCAGCTCTCATAGAACTCTTTAGTGGTTCCCGGGATGGCCCAAGCTCTATCAGAAAATGTCAGCCAAGCACACCATACCTGCCACGTGAACTCACATGCAAAAAATAAATGATGTACAAATTCTATATTCTTTTTACACAAAACACAAATGTTGTCATGATGATTAATAATTCCAAGTCTGCTCAGCCTCTCCTTCGTATTTACCCTTCCTACTAGCACAAACCAAGCAAAGAATAGTTAATTATTTGTCTTTTTCTTTTCTCTCTGTTTTGGGTCTTTTGGCCCCATTTTCACACACACACAAAAAAAAAAGTAAAAATGTATCTTTGATACTTAAATTCTTAATATTTTTATTTTTGACTATTTATTCTTGAAGAATTTAAAAATATTAATTATAGACTAAATAATATCGTTTTGCATTAGGATAATAGAGATAAATTGGCCTGTGATCCATTTATCTTAAGTATGGTATTTTAACGATTATATCGTCACTTTAACATGACACTAAAACAAGTTTATTATGTTTTAAAAGTGAATTTACCAAAAATATTATGTCTATACAAAAAATTATTTATTAAAATAGTTATTATATATATATATTATTTAATTTATTTTTAATATATTATATTTTAACATATATTTTATATAAATAATTAATTTAATAATTAATTTTATTTATTTACTTTATTAGAATTTTACAAAAGAATTGGGTCAAAAATTAATTTGTCTTTTTTTTTGCCTCAAGTCTCATCTTTAAAAAAATGGACAAAAATCAAATTAAATGATTACTTTTCAAATAAACTATTAAAATAATAATAGAATTTTATTTTGTTAAATGTTAAGATCATAAATCAATCTTTTTAATCAAATATATCAGATTAAATAGATGATATAATTATTGATAATAAAATTAATTTTTATTTTAAAATGAATAATCATTTAGGAGCCAAAATCATTTTTGAAAGAACTGTTGGAAATTTTGTGTGAGTTTCATTAACGATAAATAAGATCGAAGTTGGATTGAATAATTATTAAGGGTTTAACCGTTAAAACTATTATTAATATAATTTTTATTTGTTTCAATAAATAAATTTTATATATTTTTATAATTATTTTTAATTAATAAATGAGAAAATTCCACTCCCCTACTCTGTGAGATGCTAAAATGACATTCTTCTTCCCTCTATTTTATAAATATACATTCTCATTCCTTCTAACTTTTAAAAAACCTCCTCTTTAATCCATTTAAAATTTTTGTGTTAACTAATATTAACTTTATCCATTTTTTAAAAAAAAATAAATTATTTTTAAAAAAATACCTATTAGCAAAAATTTTATTTTTTATTATTAAATTTTACTTACCAAAATACTTTTTTAATAAATTATTTTTTTATTGATTAAATTATATTTTTATTAAATACTTTTAAAAAAATTAATAATTAAATTATTTTTTTTAAGATACCTACCCTTCAATAATTTTTTAATTATTAATTGTGATTTTACCAAAATTTTTGTTAACAATTATTTTTATATTTTACTATTAATTTTTTATATCAATATATATTATTGTAACATTAAATAAAAAAATCTTACCGCTGTTAATATATATAACAATTAATATATATTGATATTGAAAAATAATCTTACTAAAACTTTTTATTTAATGTTAAAATAATATATATAACTATCGAAAAATTAATAGTAAAATATAAAAAAATTGCTAACAAAAATTTTGGTAAAATTATAATTTAATAATTAAAAAATTATTAAAGGGTATTTTAGAAAAAAAATTATATAATTATTAAATTTTAAAAAAAAAATAGAATTTAATCAATAAAAGAATAATTTATTAAAAGATATTTTGGTAAGCAAAATTTAATGATAAAAAATAAAATTTTTACTAATGGGTATTTTTTAAAAAAATAATTTATTTTTTCTTAAAAAATAGATAAAGTTAACATTAGTTAACACAAAAATTTTAAAATGGATTAAAGATGAGGTTTTTTAAAAGTTAGAAGGGAGGGAAATGTACATTTATAAAATAGAAGGGAGGGAAGTGTCATTTTAGCATCTCGCAGGAGAGGAGAGTGTAATTTTCTCTTAATAAATTTATCCATACGTATTAACTAAATCAAATTATTAATACAATTATGTTAGGTGTACAGTAAAATCAATCATTAAAATTAGTCATCAAAGTAGAATATATATATTTGAATATAAAATACACATTAAAAATAAGTTAAAGTACACATATATTTATACACAAATTTTAATTTTAATGATTAATTTTAATGTGTAAATAATATTTTGTTATTAATAAGCTATTGGAGAAGGAGGAGTTTGAGTTAGTTTGACTCATACAGTCGTAGGTAACTTAAAATGAAAATTAGTTTACTACTTTACTATGCTTGTCTTTATGTTAAACACATACTTGTTCTCAAGGAGCACGGATGGAGCTATGTAGTAGAAAAAGGGAGTAATGGTCCTCCTAAATTTAATTTTTTACATATAAATTATATGTAAATTTTAATTTAGTCTTTTTTAAAATTTTATTTTATTCTTATTTTATTGTGTAAATATTTTTGATTCTTCTCTAATATTTCATCTATCTCCACCTCTATCAAAGAACGTGCTCTTCACCTTACTCACTCATCTATTAAGTCAATTAAATTAGTCCTAAAATAAGTATGTAATTAAGTATTAAGCTCTTTTAGGGAGATAGTCCAATTTTAAGATTGTTTCTATTAGGATAAGTTGTGCTCTATTAACAAAGAGTTTCTCTCAACTCTCATTTACTAAAATAACCTGCACTTCAAATTACCACAACATAACGGATCTAAATTCACAATAAATAAAATTAACCACCCCAAATAAATACACACACCCCAACTATAACATACATTCACAAACAACTAGCAACATACATCATCACCTAAACCTAACATATCCATGAATACATCAACCCAAAACTCTACATAATACCAACAATAATTACACTCATATCCAACAAACACATTTCTAACACACGCCTAATCAAACAATCTAACCTATTATGACCAAAACCTATTAAATCTTACAAGTAATGATCCAGAAGTAAGAGACAATGGAAGAGAAAAAAGAATGCTGAAATTGGGAGACCTGAAAAATTTTTCAGATTAGTAATAAGATGGGAGTTATAAGGAGTAGTAAAAAAATAAAAAATAAAATATCTAATAAAAACGAAAGAGACAAAGAGGAACATAAGTTAAATTGTTGAAGCTAAAAGAAGCACATAGTAAAGAGAGAAAAAGGTAGATGTAGAAGGAAAGCAATGCTGAAAAACTTTTGGGTGCCATCCTGCAAGAGGTACCCGAAAACCCGTGAAGATGCTCACGTGGAACTATTGGGACTTGAAAAAAATTTTAGTAATTCACAACATTAAAGGGATTAAAACTTCTCATTATCCTAAGATATTATTTTTATGCAAAACTAAACACCAAATCTCGTTTGTTGAGAGACAAACAAAAAATTGTGGCTATTCAAAAATTTTTTGTGTTAATCCAAATGGCAATGCAAGATGATTAACACTATTTTAAAAGGAAGGAGTATGGCTGAAAGTCAAGCAAAGTGCTGAGTTTCTCATACACTTCACTATTGATGATTCGAAAAGGATTATCAATTGAGAAGTGTTAGGAGTGCACCTCTACAGCATTGATAATACTCATATAACGTAATATGCTAACTTACTAAAAGTGATTGGATAGATGGGTGATCGATATTTGGTTGTATGAGATTTTAATGTAATTATGGCAGGCATGAGAAGGAGAGAGCTAGAGAGAAGTTGGCTCAATCGATGTAGAATTTTTTCATGATTTCGTCAATACAAGAAGGCAGTTGGATATGGAATACATATGAGAGAAGTTCACTTGGTGGAATAAGAGTTGTTAGGAGAAAGCAATTAGAGAGAAAATTGATAGAGTCATTCTTTCTCTAAAATTATAGGAGGAGTATCCTTTGGCTACCATTTGAAAATATTAGCTTAGATCATAGATCAGCTCTTTTGAAAACTAATTCAACAACTCAAAAAAGTAAAATGCGATTCAAGTTTCAAGAGAGATTGTGTGAGGAGGAGGAAGTGGGTAATATTGTTCGAGAGGTGTGGTAGACAATATCAATAGCTCACCTATGTTTCAATTATTTCAAAAGTTAGAAATATATAAATCTAAAATAGTGATAAGACAGTCAACGAGGACTAGAAACTCAAAAAAATATGGAAAAAAATTGAAAATAAAAACTAGCAGAAACAGATAAAATTAAAATTATACAGTTGGAAGAAGAACTCAGCAATGCTTGCATGATAGAAAAAAGATTCTAGAGAGAAAAGTCAAGAATAAATTGGCTAAAATAGAAAAATCAAAATTCAAGATACTTCCACCCAAAGAATCAAGTCAGGAATAAGAGGAATAAGATTTGGAAGCTTGAAGATGAAAATGTGAATTGGTGGTTGAGCCTAAAATTTTTTTGAAAAATTATTCACCATCAACCACTCTTGAGACCCATCATTGATGTTGGAGGACATTAGAAGGAAATTTTCTTCTGATCTTAAGTGAAATTTTACAAAACCAATTGGAGAAAAGAAAATTAGAAAGATATTTTTTCATTAATCTAGGAGTTGCACTCGGGAACAATGGATTTATAGCTAAAATTTTTAGTTCTATATTAGAAAGCCATTAAAAAATATGTTTGTCGGGTGGTTAAGAGTATTTTTGAAGGTGAACACATTCTAAAGAGCTTTAACCATACGGAGACATGCTTAATACAAAAAGTACTGAATGCAGAAACTATGAATCAGATTCTATCTATTAACCTTAGCACAATGTTCTATAAGGAAGTATAAAAAATCCTAGTGCACAGATTATAATTCTTGATAAACAAAATCATAAGTGATAACCAAAACTCTTTTATTCGGAGAAGGCTAATTAGTGATAATATATTGGTAGTTGTACTGGATGCCTCCGGTACGGGTTGAGAGATGGATCGGAAATTTGCGGGTCGACGCGGATGCTGGATTATTTGACTTGAGCAATGGGGGGTCGTACCTGCAAAGACACTCCGACGCTCAAGTCAGAATGGATCTGAGAGGTATAAGGTGTGTAGAGTGAATGTCATATCTGAGGGGGTCAGGGGATCCCCTTTATATAGGTGATGGTGATTATCTTATCTTATTTGGTTAAGATAAGGGAGGTATTTGAATTTGATTGTTACTTAGAAGTTTTAGCAAGCCGGTTCCAGACTTTTTAGAAGGGCGAAGCGGGTCGGACTCGGGTAACCGGGTTCAGAGACCGTTATGGGTGTGGGATCCGTGGGTCAGATTCGTAACAGTTGTCCCCGCAGTGGGAGAGCGAACGAGGTTGGTCTCTGTCGTTGGAGGATATGGTTTTGGCCGTTGGTGGCCTTCTTCTGTTTGTCGGAGCGGAGTTCTTGGTTGACGGAGTTTATCGTGGGTGGTCGGCGCGTCGGACCTGAGTTTTGTGGTTCAGCTGAGGTTCGTCTTCTTTGGAGTTCGTGTCGTTTGATTGACGCAAACTTTTCGTATTCTTGCATCCGTTTCATTTTTTGAGGCGTGCTGTCAGTTTTATTTTTCCAAGGGAGCATTTATTGCGAGGGGACGTTTGGGTTGCTTTCCAATTTCACCCCTCCGCATCATGTTTGTACTTGGGGTTATTTACGTCTTTTTTCCGTTTTGAAACCGTTTTGATTTTTTACCTTTCTTCTCTCGTTCGTTTCATTTCCTAGTTGCTTTTGCTTCTTCTCTGTGAACCTCTCTTTCTTCTCTCTTGTTTTGGTGTTTTTTCTGCTTCTTTACTGTCGTGCTTCTGCTTCCTGCTCTTCAAGTTTGTGCTCGCATTTTCAGGTTGATGTTCTTTTTATCCTTGTAATCTGCATTGCCTGCTTCTTGTGTTTCTGTTTTATTTTTGCTTGCCTCTCTTTGGTGTTTTTTGGTTTAGTGTGGATTGGGGATGTATCCTGTTTTTGTATGATGGTCTTTGTTTTTTGGGGTAGTGGGTTTTTGAGGGGATGAGCACCACTGTGTCATTGGCAGTAGGTTGTGGCGTCTATTTTGATATTCTCCATTGGTTTTTGCTGCGCAGTTTTAGGCTGATGGTGGTGCTCACCTCTGTTTTAGGTATGGCTCAGCGGAGGACTGAGGGTACAGGTGTTCCGGTGGTTCCCGCCGGTGGCGTTCCCTCCCTTTATTCCTGGGTGACCAGTGATGTTTCGGGGATGCCGTTCCGGGTGACAGAGTCGGACCTTCAGCGGCTCCGCGATCAGGGGGCTATTTACGGAGGGGGCGATGCCGAGCTTCAGTACGAGCTTGCCCTTCCGAGGGTCGACGAGAGGGTTAGTTACACTAATCTCGACTCGCCGATCGTTCCAGATTAGATGTGGGTTTATGAGGCGATGTTCCCCCGGCTCGCCGTGCAGCTTCCGTTTTCTCCTTTCGTGCAGCAGCTATTCAGCCGATGTTCCGTGGTGCCGTCTCAGCTACATCCAAATAGTTGGGCAGCGATACAGACTTTCGAGCTCGTGTGCGAGTACCTGGAGCTCCCGAATTCGGTGAATGTTTTCCTTTTCCTCTTCTTATGCACCTTATCAACCAAGGAGGGGAAGCATAAGAAGGGGTATATGTCTTTTAGGGCCCAGCCTCATCGTCGTGTCTTTGGTTTATATGAGGACTCATTCCATGGCTTTAAAATTGGATACTTCAAGGTTCGTCCTGCTAGGGGTCATCATCCCTTTTGGCTAATGTTGGAAGGGGAGCGCCGATTTTCGACGTATTGGAATTTCGGTGCGGGGCCTTCCGTTTTGACTTGAGTGTCTCAATAGTTTCTGTCTTTAGAGGATCGAGATGTCGCTGGCATCCTTTGGTATTTGTTTGGGGAGCATCCCCTGAGTCCTAGGGATGTGATGGGGACCCGGTTGCTTGCCGGACTTTTTATTGGTGTGTTTTTTTTTACCTGTTGAGTTTGGGACTTATGTTTTTTCCCTTTCTTTCTTTCAGTTGAGATGGCTGGCGGTTTGACTTCTTTGGTAAGACTGAAGGCTGCTATGGATCATGAGGAGGCGTCGTCGGCTACTCCTTCCACTCCTTCGTCCTGTCCTGCCGCGGATTCCCGGGTTGTTTCTCATGAGGTGGTCTCAGCTGGGGCCAGGGTCGATGTTCACATTTCCACGGGTCTAGTGATTTCGCCTGAGGAGGAGGTAATTGTGGTTTTGGCTGCAGAGGCTTCTCGGAAGCGGAAGAGGCCCGAGGAGATCAACAGCGAGAACCTGGAAGAGGAGGGTGATGTGCCTTCTATGATGGATCGGCGCTCCGATGCTTCTGCTTTCATCGACCAGCATCTGATGCCTGGTACTGAGGGGTTTTTTGATGATTGCGACGTGGCCTTTCAAGCCAAGTCAGTGTATCGTTTCCTCCTCTGAGGAGGCCGGGGCCGAAATCCTCCGTCTCTTCGAGGTTGAGACTTCACTTTTGTCTCAGTTGGGCGGCGAGCGGAAGAGGGCCTCTGATGCTAAGTCTCAGACTGCTGTTCTCCTTGCCGAGGTGGACACCCTAAAGGCTGAGGTTGTCGGGTCGAAGGCCGAGGTAGAAGCGTTGAGGAAAGAGAAGACGAAGCTTCTTGCTGATGTGAAGGAGGCAGTGACGGCGGCTGAAGAGACGATGAGGGCTCAAGCTCAGATTCTTGCCCCCGATGCCGACGTGTCCGTCATGGGAGCATTCAAGGTTGTGCAGGATGGTCGCATCGTGGATCTTTGAGTAGGACTTCTCATGTTCTTCTGTATTTGCCGCTTTCATAACTTGTGACTTTTTTTTTATGTTTTGCTGGCCGTGTGGCCGTGTTTGTGACTCTGGATGTTTTTTTACTTTGGTTTATTTGTACCTTTTGGGCCATTGTGGCCGTTTTTAACTCGTTTTTCGATGACTTGGGTGTGAGTGTATTTTGGCCGTTCGGGCTTCTTGTTTTCAAGCTGTTTGTATGCGTTCCTGAGTCGTCATGACTTGGTGTGTTCGGTAGGCCGTTTAGTCGTATGTTTATGGATATCCGTTTGTAGGCCTCGAGTGTGATCGGTCCTCGATGTTGGCCATTTGTTCTTTTTCCGTTACGGAAGTATAGGGAGAAGTAAGGCAAGTTTTAAATAAAATTTTATTAAGTTGGGCCTCGTTAAAACCTTCCGATGTAGCGGGAAAGAGTACTCGAAAATAACACTTATATGAAAATGAAAATAAGGAAAATGAAGATAAAGCTAATGAATAAGTAAAAGATGAACTTGAAAGTAGGGTATGGGCCTACGCGTAATATCGTCGTAGGTTGGCGGCATTCCAGGTCCTCGGGATCTCGGCGCCGTTGAGTCGTTCGAGCTTGTATGCTCCCTTTCCCATTGCCGCCTTGATTCTCTATGGGCCTTCCCAATTGGGGGTCAATTTCCCTTCTCCGGGTGTGGAGGCGCCGATGTCATTCCGTCGTAGGACGAGGTCTTTGGGTGTGAATTCCGTCGAACTACGCCACGGTTATACCTTAGGCTGATTCTTTGTTTTAAGGCTAGCTCTCGCATATGGGCTATGCTTCTTACTTCGTTTGTGAGGTCCCATTCTGCCTCTTCGTCATTGCCTCCGATTGTTCTTCTGGGCTCGGGTCACCTACTTCTACCGGGATAATAGCTTCTACGCCGTATGTTAAGCGGAAAGGGGTTTCCACTGTGGAGGTCTGGGGTGTGGTTCGGTATGACCAGAGGACTGATCCGAGTTCGTCGGCCCACAGACCTTTAGCCCCGTCGAGCCATTTTTTAAGTCTCTTGACTATTATCTTGTTCACGGATTCCACCTGCCTGTTTGTCTGGGGATGTTCCACCTAGCTGAAACGGTGGGATATGTGCATCCCCTCTAAGAATTCTTTGAATTTTTTGTCGATGAATGGGTTTCGTTGTCCGAGATTACGATCTCGGGAATCTCGAACCGGGTTATTATATGTCTCCAGAAAAACTTTCTGGCATTGGGTTGCCGTGATAGAGGCCAGGGGTTCGGCCTCGATCCATTTGGTCTAGTAGTCTATAGCGACAACGAGATACCGAAGTTGTTCGGGTGCCGTGGGAAAAGGGCCGACGAGGTCGACGCGCCATGTTCCGAATGGCCGGTCAGCCGTTATAACGTTGAGCTGGTTGATGAGCGGATATTTTATACGCTTTTTGGGGATAATTTCATATAGTTTTGAGTATGTTTTAGTTAGTTGTTAGTCTATTTCTATTAGTTTTTAGAAAAAATTCATATTTCTGGACTTTACTATGAGTTGTGTGTTTTTCTGTAATTTCAGGTATTTTTCTGGCTGAAATTGAAGGAGCTGAGCAAAAATCTGATTCAGGCTGAAAAAGGACTGCTGATGCTGTTGGATTCTGACCTCCCTGCACTCAAAGTAGATTTTCTGGAGCTACAGAACTCGAAATGGCATGCTTCCAATTGCGTTGGAAAGTAGACATCTAGGGCTTTCCAGCAATATATAATAGTCCATACTTTGCACAAGAATAGACGACGTAAACTGGCGTTCAACGCCAGTCCTCTGCCCAATTCTGGCGTCCAGCGCCAGAAAAGGATCAAAAGCTGGAGTTGAACGCCCAAACTGGCATAAAAACTGGCGTTCAACTCCACAAATGGCCTCTGCACGTGAATTGCTTAAGTCTCAGCCCCAGCACACACCAAGTGGGCCCCAGCACACACCAAGTGGGCCCCAGAAGTGGATCTCTGCATCATCCATCATAGTTTATCCAATTTTTGTATCTCATGACATTTCAGATCTAAACTTTGTATTCTCTGACGGCATGAGTCTCTAAACCCCATTGTTGGGGGTGAGGAGCTCTGCTGTGTCTCGATGAATTAATGCAAGTGTTTCTGTTTTCCATTCAAACACGCTTGCTCCTATCTAAGATGTTCATTCGCGCTTAACTGTGATGGAGGTGATGAGCTGTGACACTCATCACCTTCCTCAAATCATGAACGTGTGCCTGACAACCACCTCCGTTCTATATACGATTGAATGAATATCTCTTAGATTCCTTAATCAGAATCTCCGTGGTGTAAGCTAGAACTGATGGCAGCATTCATGAGAATCCGGAAAGTCTAAACCTTGTCTGTGGTATTCCGAGTAGGATTCAAGGATTGAATGACTGTGACGAGCTTCAAACTCTTGAAGGCTGGGCGTTAGTGACAGACGCAAAAGGATAGTAAATCCTATTCCAACCGGATCGAGAACCAACCGGTGATTAGCCGTGCTGTGACAGAGCGCGTGAGCGTAGTTTTCACTGGGAGGACGGAAGGTAGCCATTGACAACGGTGATCCACCAACACACAGCTTGCCATAGGAGGGCATGCGTGCGTGAATCAGAAGACAGAGGAAAGCAGAGATTCAGAAGACAAAGCATCTCCAAAACCCCAACATATTCTCCATTACTGCACAACAAGTAATCTTTAATTTATGCTTTCTTGGTTATTCACAATTCAACTGAAAAACATAATTGACTTCCTGACTAAGATTTACAAGATAACCATAGATTGCTTCAAACCAACAATCTCCGTGGGAGTCGACCCTTACTCACGTGAGGTATTACTTGGACGACCCAATGCACTTGCTGGTTAGTGGTACGCGTTGTGAAAAGTGTGATTCACAATTCGTGCACCAAGTTTTTGGCGCCGTTGCCGGGGATTGTTCGTGTTTGGACAACTAACGGTTTATTTTGTTGCTTAGATTAGGAAAAATTTTCTCTTTTTGGTTTAGAGTCTTTTATTATTTATCCCTTGTTAAAACACTTTAAATTTATAGCTCAGTTAATTAGAACGTGGTGTTTATGTTCATGGTAATTGGCTATCATATTTTTTTAAAACCTTTTTCAAAAATAATTTTTCTGTTAAATCCTGTGCCAAACTTTAAGTTTGGTGTTTTCAAAAATAATCTTTCTTAAAATTTTCGAAAATTTTCATAACTCATTTGGCTAGAGCGTTAATCTGTGTTCTTGGTAATTGGGTTAGAGTCTTTTATATTCTTTTCAAAACCTTCTTTTTCATAAATAATATTTTTTCTATTAAATCTTGTGCCAAACTTTAAGTTTGGTGTTTTCTTGTTGATTTCCCTTTGGTTTTCGAAAATTTTGGTTTGGTTTTCTAAAAATTTTAAGTTTGGTGTTCTTTCTTCATGTTCTTGTGTTCTTGTGAGTCTTCAAAGTATTCTTGAAGTTTTCCTTGTGTCTTGATCTTAAAATTTTTAAGTTTGGTGTTCCTTGGTGTTTTCCCTCCAAAATTTTCAAAAACAAGGAGCATTAGATCTAAAAATTTTAAATCTTGTACTATCTTATTGTTTTTCTCTCTCCTCACTAAATTCAAAAATATCTTTTCAAAATATCTCTTCTAACTTCCTAACTTCTTATCTTTTCAAAATTTGTTTCAACTAACTAACTAACTTTTTGTTTGTTTCTTAACTTTTTCAAAACTACCTAACTAACTCTCTCTCTCTCTAATTTTCGAAAATTTCTTCCCTCTTTTTCAAAAATTTCTTTTTTATTAACTAATTAATTTTTATTTTCTTTTTATAAAAAAAAAAATTTAAAAATTCAAATTCTTTTTAGTTATTTTATTTTATTTAAGTATTTACTTCTTATAAAATAAAATAAATAAAAAGATAAATCAGTCCAAGTTATATCCGTATATCTATCATGGACATAAGTGAAAATGAACAGTCGAGGAGGACTCTGGAGTCATATTCTAACCCCTCTACTGCTTCATATGGGAGTAGCATATGCATACCCTCCATTGGAGTTAGTAGCTTTGAGT
Source organism: Arachis ipaensis (assembly GCF_059453495.1). Lineage (NCBI taxonomy): Eukaryota > Viridiplantae > Streptophyta > Magnoliopsida > Fabales > Fabaceae > Arachis > Arachis ipaensis. The sequence continues at coordinate 22,868,095 of NC_142440.1, read as the reverse complement.
TGAATCCTCAGCTCATTATCATGGTGCAGCAAAGTTGCCAGTATTCCGGTCTTCCACAGGAAGAACCTACAGAGTTTCTGGCACAATTTTTACAAATTGCTGACACAGTACATGATAAGGAAATAGATCAGGATGTCTACAGACTATTACTGTTTCCATTTGCTGTAAAAGATCAAGCTAAGAGGTGGTTAAATAACCAACCTAAGGCCAGCATAAGAACATGGAAACAGCTGACAGAAAAATTTCTGAATCAGTATTTTCCTCCAAAAAGGATGACACAGCTAAGGCTGGACATCCAAGGCTTTAAACAAGGAGATAATGAATCTCTTTATGATGCCTGGGAGAGATACAGAGAGATGCTACGAAAATGCCCCTCTGAAATGTTTTCAGAGTGGGTTCAGTTAGACATCTTCTACTATGGGCTTGCAGAAGGAGCTCAGATGTCTCTAGATTACTCAGCTGGTGGATCTATCCATATGAGAAAGACAATTGAAGAGGCTCAAGAGCTCATTGATACAGTTGCCAGGAATCAGCATCTGTATCTAAGCAGCAACCCTTCCATGAATGAAGAGGTTAAAACAGTAACTGCTGAATTCAGTACTGTAAAACAAGCTGCTGAATTCAATCAGCAATTGGATTTTCTAACAAAGCAGCTAGCTGAATTCAAGGACAGGCTACAGGAGACAAGGATAGCTAATATACATATGGACGAACAGTTTAAGCAAACAAAGCAGCAGCTATCAAGGCAAATAGCAGAAGAATGCCAAGCAGTTCAATTAAGAAGTGGGAAAACATTAAATACCCCACCTCAAGGCATCAGAAATTCAAGAAATGAGCGACCCACCAAAGATTCACCTGAGAACAGTAAGAGCCCAGGGAAAAATAATTCTGGCACTAAAACGCCAGAAATTGGGTGGAAGGCTGGCGCTGAACGCCCAGACCATGCCCAAAACTGGCGTTCAGCGCCAGAAACAAGGCAGGATTGGCGTTCAATGCCAGAAATGGGCAAGAATCTGGCGTTGAACGCCCAAATGGGGCAGAGTCCAGCGTTGAACGCCCAAAATGGGTACATTTCTGGCGTTCAGGCGCCAGGAACAGACAGTGAGCTGGCGTCTAACGTCACTCCAGCTTCTGACTCTGGCACTCAATTGCCAGTGAGGGATCAGACACACACAAGTGCTGATAACAACCCCTCTAAAAAGGCTTCTTTAACCACTAAGGTTGAGGAATATAAAGCCAAGATACCTTATCCTCAAAAACACCGGAAAGAGGAGCAGGATAAGCAATTTGCTCGCTTTGCAGATTATCTAAGGACTCTGGAAATAAAGATTCCATTTGCAGAAGCACTTGAGCAAATACCTTCTTATGCCAAGTTCATGAAAGAGATCTTGAGTCATAAAAAGGAGTGGAGAGAAACAGAAAGAGTTCTCCTCACTGAAGAATGCAGTGCAGTCATTCTGAAAAGCTTTCCTGAAAAGCTTAAAGACCCTGGGAGTTTTCTGATACCATCCATATTAGAAGGTGATTGCACCAAGACAGCTTTATGCGATCTTGGGGCAAGCATCAACCTGATACCTGCATCCACTATCAGGAAGCTTGGCTTAACTGAAGAAGTTAAACCAACCCGGATATGTCTCCAACTTGCTGATGGTTCCACTAAATACCCATCAGGCGTGATTGAGGACATGATTGTCAGAGTTGGGCCATTCGCCTTTCCCACTGACTTTGTTTTGCTGGAAATGGAGGAGCACAAGAGTGCTACTCTCATTCTAGGAAGACCCTTCCTAGCAACTGGACGATCCCTCATTGACGTCCAACAGGGGGAAATAACCCTGAGAGTCAATGATGATGAGTTTAAGTTGAACGCTGTCAAAGCCATGCAGCATCCAGACACATCAACAGACTGCATGAAAGTTGATCTCATTGACTCTTTGGTAGAAGAGATCAACATGGCTGAGAGTCTCGAATCAGAGTTGGAAGACATCTTTAAAGATGTTCAGCCTGATTTGGAGGATTCAGAGGACATGAAAGAGCCTCTGAACTTTCTTCTGAAAGAGGAAAAACCTCCTAAACCCGAGCTCAAGCCACTACCACCATCCTTGAAATATGCATTTCTGGGAGAAGGTGACACTTTTCCAGTGATCATAAGCTCTGCTTTAAATTCACAGGAAGAGGAAGCACTTATTCAAGTGCTAAGGACACACAAGACAGCTCTTGGGTGGTCCATAGGTGACCTTAAGGGCATAAGCCCAGCTAGATGCATGCACAAAATCTTATTGGAGGATAATGCCAAACCAGTGGTTCAACCACAGAGGCGGCTAAATCCAGCCATGAAAGAAGTGGTGCAGAAAGAGGTCACCAAATTACTGGAGGCTGGGATTATTTATCCTATTTCTGATAGCCCCTGGGTGAGCCCTGTTCAAGTCGTCCCAAAAAAGGGAGGCATGACAGTGATTCATAATGAAAAAAATGAACTGGTTCCTACAAGAACAGTTATAGGGTGGCGCATGTGTATTGATTATAGAAGGCTCAATACAGCCACCAGAAAGGATCATTTTCCTTTACCATTCATAGACCAGATGCTAGAAAGACTAGCAGGTCATGATTATTACTGCTTTTTGGATGGCTACTCAGGCTATAACCAGATTGCAGTAGATCCCCAGGATCAAGAGAAAACAGCATTCACATGTCCATCTGGAGTGTTTGCTTATAGAAGGATGCCATTTGGGCTATGTAATGCGCATGCAACCTTTCAGAGATGCATGCTCTCTATTTTCTCTGATATGGTGGAAAAATTTCTGGAAGTCTTCATGGATGACTTCTCAGTATATGGAGAGTCATTCAGCTCCTGTCTTGATCACCTGAAACTTGTTTTGAAAAGATGCCAAGAAACCAACCTAGTTTTAAACTGGGAAAAGTGTCACTTCATGGTGACTGAAGGAATTGTTCTTGGGCATAAAATCTCAAACAATTGAATAGAGGTGGATCAAGCAAAAATAGAGGTAATTGAAAAATTACCACCACCTGCCAATGTTAAGGCAATCAGAAGCTTTCTGGGGCATGCAGGATTCTATAGGAGGTTTATAAAGGATTTTTCAAAAATCGCAAAACCTCTAAGCAATCTGCTAGCTGCTGACACGCCATTTGTGTTTGACACAAAGTGCCTGCAGGCGTTTGAAACGCTGAAAGCTAAGCTGGTCACAGCACCAGTCATTTCTGCACCAGACTGGACATTACCATTTGAGCTAATGTGTGATGCCAGTGATCATGCCATTGGTGCAGTATTGGGACAGAGGCATGACAAGCTTCTGCATGTCATTTATTATGCCAGTCGCGTTCTAAATGATGCCCAGAAAAATTACACAACCACAGAAAAAGAACTGCTTGCAGTGGTTTACGCCATTGACAAGTTCAGATCATACTTAGTAGGATCAAAAGTGATTGTGTATACTGACCATGCTGCTCTTAAATATCTACTCACAAAGCAGGATTCAAAACCCAGGCTCATCAGATGGGTATTGCTTCTGCAAGAGTTTGATATAGAAATAAGAGACAGAAAAGGGACAGAGAACCAAGTGGCTGATCATCTGTCCCGGATAGAGCCAGTGGAAGGGACGCCCCTCCCTTCTCTTGAGATCTCTGAAACGTTTCCTGATGAGCATTTATTCGCCATTCAGGAAGCACCATGGTTTGCCGATATTGCAAACTATAAAGCTGCAAGGTTCATACCCAAGGAGTACAACAGGATACAAAAGAAGAAATTAATTACTGATGCAAAGTACTACTTGTGGGATGAACCTTATCTCTTTAAGAGATGTGCAGACGGAATTATCCGTAGGTGTGTGCCTAGAGAAGAAGCACAGAGGATCCTATGGCATTGCCATGGATCACAATATGGAGGCCATTTCGGAGGTGAGCGAACCGCCACCAAGGTCCTCCAATGTGGCTTCTATTAGCCCACACTCTATAAAGATTCCCGAGAGTTTGTACGTAATTGCGACAGTTGCCAAAGAGCTGGTAATCTGCCTCATGGTTACGCCATGCCTCAACAAGGAATCTTAGAGATTGAGTTGTTTGACGTATGGGGAATTGACTTCATGGGACCTTTCCCACCATCATATTCAAACACTTATATTCTGGTGGCAGTTGACTATGTATCAAAATGGGTTGAGGCTATTGCCACACCCACCAATGATACTAAAACAGTGCTGAAGTTCCTCCAGAAACATATCTTTAGCAGGTTTGGTGTCCCTAGAGTGCTAATCAGTGATGGGGGCACTCACTTCTGCAATAAACAGCTTTACTCTGCTATGGTTCGGTATGGAATTCGCCACAAGGTGGCCACTCCATATCATCCACAAACCAATGGGCAAGCTGAAGTCTCTAACAGAGAATTAAAGAGAATCCTGGAACGGACAGTAAATACCCGTAGAAAGGATTGGGCACGGAGCTTGGATGATGCTCTGTGGGCTTACAGAACAGCATTCAAGATCCCTATAGGGACCTCTCCATACCAACTCGTGTATGGTAAGGCATGTCACCTGCCCGTGGAACTGGAACATAAGGCCTACTGGGCAACCAGATTCCTAAACTTTGATGCCAAATTAGCAGGAGAAAAACGATTGCTCCAGCTAAATGAGCTAGAGGAATTCAGATTCACAGCTTTCGAAAATGCCAAACTTTATAAAGAAAAATAAAAAAATGGCATGACAGAAAGCTGTCATCTAGAATCTTTGAACCAAGACAGAAGGTTCTGTTATTTAACTCTAGACTCAGGCTATTCCCCGGAAAACTGAAATCCCGGTGGAGGGGACCATACGTGATTACAAGTGTATCACCATATGGTTATGTGGAGCTTCAAGATATTGATTCTGATAAGAAGTTCATTGTCAATGGACAGAGAATCAAGCATTATCTTGAAGGCAACATCGAGCAAGAATGCTCAAGGCTGAAGCTAGATTAAAAGCTCAGCAAGGTCCAGCTAAAGACAATAAAGAAGCGCTTGCTGGGAGGCAACCCAGCCATGGGGCAACAATCCTCTAAGCATTTTGCCCTATTTCTATTGTTATTTCTATTTGTTTATATAGAGTTCATTGACAACAAGGTAAATAATCATTTACAGAAGACCTCGGCACACAAAATAGAGTAAAAGAGCTCAATGGCAAGAAAACGCCAGTAAAGGGGCATTTTGGGCGTTCAGCGCCCAAAATGGGCATCCACTGGGCGCTGAACGCCAGTAATGGTAGCAATCTGGGCGTTCAACGCCAGAAATGGCCACCTACTGGGCGTTGAACGCCAGTAATGGCAGCAACTGGGCACTGAACGCCCAGGAGATCAGCATTTGGGTGCTGAACGCCCAAAACAAGCAGTGTTTGGGCGTTCAAACGCCAGGAAGACAGGGAGGAGCCAAATCCAGTTATCCCACACGTATTTCCATTTTAATTTCAAATTTTATGCTTCAATGCATGATTTTTACATAAACATATCAAGAACCCTGATTTCTAAAATCCTTAATTTCTAAAAATCCATCTTTCCAAATTCAATCCAACTCTTTTCAAAATCTTTTCTGAAAACAAATCTATCTTTTTCACTCAAAAATCTTTTCAACTAATCCATATCTTTTTCAAATATCCATATTATCTTTTTCAAAATTCAGAGTTATCTTTTTCAAAAATCTATCATATCTTTTCAAAATTAAACTCTATCTTCTATCTTATCTTTTTCAACTCAATCTTTTTATCTTATCTCTTCCAATTTTTCGAAAACCCACCCCCACCCCTTTAAAATTGGGTTCGGCCTCCCCCCTCCTCCATCAACAAGTGCACCTCGATCTCCTTCTATCCCTCTCCTTTCTTTTCTTTTGCTTGAGGACAAGCAAACCTCTAAGTTTGGTGTGATTATCCGAGATCACTAAGATCATGGCTCCCAAAGGAAAACAATCCACTCCAAGAGGCAAGAAAGAGAGCGTTCCAAAACCACTTTGGAATCAAGGGAAGTTCTTATCTAAAGAACATTCAGACCATTATCTTAAAGTAATGGGTCTGAGATCAGTGATCCCGGAAGTTAGATTCGATCTGAAAGAAGACGAATATCCGGAGATCCAGGAGCAAATTCGAATCAGGAACTGGGAAGTCCTAGCTAATCCTGAAACGAAAGTAGGAAGGAACATGGTCCAGGAGTTCTATGCTAATATGTGGCAGACTGACAAGCAAAGACTATCTGGAACAGCCTGCTACGAATTTCGGACCATGGTCAGGGGAAAGATTGTTCATACCACCCCTGACAAGATCAGAGAGATATTAAAGCTACCTCAGCTAAAGGATGATCCAGACTCCTTCAACAGGAGGATGATGAGAGTAGACATTGGCCTGGATAAGATCCTAGAGGACATATGTATCCCTGGAGCCAGGTGGACCACCAACACAAAGGGCGTCCCAAATCAACTCAAGAGAGAGGATCTCAAACCAGTTGCCAGAGGATGGCTGGACTTCATTGGGCGTTCTCTGTTGCCCACTAGCAACCGTTCTGAAGTCACAAGTTAAAAGAGCAGTGATGATTCATTGCATCATGACGGGGAAGGAAGTGGAGGTTCATCAGCTGATTTCCACTGAACTCTACAAGATAGCTAATAAAAATTCAAGAGAGGCCAGGTTGGCTTATCCAAGCGTGATTTCTCTGCTCTGCAAGGACGCTGGAGTCAAGATGGGAATAACTGAATATATCCTAATTGAAAAGTCAATCACCAAAGCATCAATGGAGAGACAACAAGCACAGGAGGATCATATCAAGAAGAGAGCACAGGAATTCCTCCCAGAGATTCCTCAAGCGGAATATTGGGAATATCTTGAGACGTCTGTCACCAAGATACAGGAAGCTATGGAGCAAATAATAAAACAACAGAAGGAACACAGTCAAATGCTGACCCATATGTTTAAAGAACAAGAGGAGCAGGGACGTGACTTAAGGGAACTGAAGTGCCAAAAGTCTTCTGTAATACCAAGCCTCCCAAGGATCAGAGGAACCCCCATACCCCCAGAATAAAGGTTGTTAATTTCCAATTTCTGCCTTAACTCTGTGACAGTGTCCTTATAAAAGTTTACCTTAGAAGTCATATAATAGTAATTAGTATCTATTTGATTTTATCTCCAATTAAGCTATAGTTTATTTTTCTCATCATCATTAAACATGAATAAAATAGTAGATCTTTTGAATAAGAAGCAATAAAATTTCGAGTTTAATAAAAGAAATTCTAATTGGTTAAATGTGGTGGCAATACTTTCTGTCTTCTGAATGAATGCTTGAACAGTGCATATGTCTTTTGAATTTGTTGTTTAAGACTGTTAAATATGTTGGCTCTTGAAAGAATGATGAACATGAGACATGTTATTGATAATCTGAAAATCATAAAAATGATTCTTGAAGCAAGAAAAAGCAGCAAAGAACAAAGCTTGCAAAAAAAAAAAAAGCAAGCAGAAAAAGCCAAAAGCTCTTAAAACCAAAAGGCAAGGGCAAATAAAAAGGATCCCAAGGCTTTGAGCATCAGTGGATAGGAGGGCCTAAAGGACTAAAATCCTGGTCTAAGCGGCTAAACCAAGCTGTCCCTAACCATGTGCTTGTGGCGTGCAGGTGTCAAGTGAAAACTTGAGACTGAGCGGTTAAAGTCAAGGTCCAAAACAAAAAGAAGAGTGTGCTTAAGAACTCTGGACACCTCTAATTGGGGACTTTAGCAAAGCTGAGTCACAATCTGAAAAGGTTCACCCAGTTATGTGTCTGTGGCATTTATGTATCCGGTAGTAATACTGGAAAACAAAGTGCTTAGGGCCACGGCCAAGACTCATAAAGAAGCTGTGTTCAAGAATCATCACACTAAACTAAGAGAATCAATAACACTATCTGAATTCTGAGTTCCTATAGATGCCAATCACTCTGAGCTTCAATGGATAAAGTGAGATGCCAAAACTGTTCAGAAGCAAAAAGCTACTAGTCCCGCTCATCTAATTAGGATCTGAGCTTCAATCAAAAACTCTGAGATATTATTGCTTCTCAACCTATTAGTCTTCTATTTTATTTGTCTAGTTGCTTGAGGACAAGCAACAGTTTAAGTTTGGTGTTGTGATGAGCGGATATTTTATACGCTTTTTGGGGATAATTTCATATAGTTTTGAGTATGTTTTAGTTAGTTGTTAGTCTATTTCTATTAGTTTTTAGAAAAAATTCATATTTCTGGACTTTACTATGAGTTGTGTGTTTTTCTGTAATTTCAGGTATTTTTCTGGCTGAAATTGAAGGAGCTGAGCAAAAATCTGATTCAGGCTGAAAAAGGACTGCTGATGCTGTTGGATTCTGACCTCCCTGCACTCAAAGTGGATTTTCTGGAGCTACAGAACTCGAAATGGCATGCTTCCAATTGTGTTGGAAAGTAGACATCCAGGGCTTTCCAGAAATATATAATAGTCCATACTTTGCACAAGAATAGATGACGTAAACTGGCGTTCAACGCCAGTCCTCTGCCCAATTCTGGCGTCCAGCGCCAGAAAAGGATCAAAAGCTGGAGTTGAACGCCCAAACTGGCATAAAAACTGGCGTTCAACTCCACAAATGGCCTCTGCACGTGAATTGCTTAAGTCTCAGCCCCAGCACACACCAAGTGGGCCCCAGAAGTGGATCTCTGCATCATCCATCATAGTTTATCCAATTTTTGTAAACCTAGGCTACTAGTTTAGTATTTAAACAACTTTTAGAGACTTATTTTGTATCTCATGACATTTCAGATCTAAACTTTGTATTCTCTGACGGCATGAGTCTCTAAACCCCATTGTTGGGGGTGAGGAGCTCTGCTGTGTCTCGGTGAATTAATACAAGTGTTTCTGTTTTCCATTCAAACACGCTTGCTCCTATCTAAGATGTTCATTCGTGCTTAACTGTGATGGAGGTGATGAGCTGTGACACTCATCACCTTCCTCAAATCATGAACGTGTGCCTGACAACCACCTCCGTTCTATATACGATTGAATGAATATCTCTTAGATTCCTTAATCAGAATCTCCGTGGTGTAAGCTAGAACTGATGGCAGCATTCATGAGAATCCGGAAAGTCTAAACCTTGTCTGTGGTATTCCGAGTAGGATTCAAGGATTGAATGACTGTGACGAGCTTCAAACTCTTGAAGGCTGGGCGTTAGTGACAGACGCAAAAGGATAGTAAATCCTATTCCAACCGGATCGAGAACCAACCGGTGATTAGTCGTGCTGTGACAGAGCGCGTGAGCGTAGTTTTCACTGGGAGGACGGAAGGTAGCCATTGACAACGGTGATCCACCAACACACAGCTTGCCATAGGAGGGCGTGCGTGCGTGAATCAGAAGACAGAGGAAAGTAGAGATTCAGAAGACAAAGCATCTCCAAAACCCCAACATATTCTCCATTACTGCACAACAAGTAATCTTTAATTTATGCTTTCTTGGTTATTCACAATTCAACTGATAAACATAATTGACTTCCTGACTAAGATTTACAAGATAACCATAGATTGCTTCAAACCAACAATCTCCGTGGGATTCGACCCTTACTCACGTGAGGTATTACTTGGACGACCCAGTGTACTTGCTGGTTAGTGGTACGCGTTGTGAAAAGTGTGATTCACAATTCGTGCACCACTGGTGCTGGGCGGCTTGGTAGAGATCGGCATGTATCTGGCATTTGGAGCAGTTTCTTACCAGCTGCATGGAGTCCCTGATAACCGAGGGCCAGAAGTACCCAGCCCGGATAACTTTCTGGGCTAGGGTTTTGCCTCCGATGTGATGGCCACAGCAGCCTTCATGGATTTCGCGGAGTATGTACTCCGTGTCCCCGAGCTCGACGCACTTGAGTAGGGGCTACGAGAATCCTCGTTTGTACAGTTGTCCTGTTACGACAATGTAGTTGGCGGCTTCCTTTTTTATCTGATTTGCTTCCTTAGAGTCCTCGGGTAGCACTCCATTGAGGAGGTATTGCAGGATAGGGGAGGTCCATGATTCTTGGTTGGAGGCCGGGAGGACGGTGTCGGTTGATACCGACAGCGATCTGACGACTTCTTGAATTAGCGACTGGTTACCTTGTCTTGGCTTGGTGCTGGCCAGTTTCGAGAGTAGGTCTGCCCCTGCATTTCGTTCCATGGGGACGTGTTGTATGGTTACACGATCGAATTCTTCTTTTATCTTGTTTACTTTGGTGAGGTACTGTTGGAGCAGGGGGTCTCGTGTCTGATAGTCTCCGTTGACTTGGGAACTAACTACCTGAGTCACTGCATACCTCCAAGATTTTTGCCCCGACCTCCTTGGCTAGAGTCAAGCCAGCCAAGAGAGCCTCGTACTCTGCTTGGTTGTTGGAGACTGGGAACTTGTATCGAACGGATGGTTCGATTACTATCCCATTTTGGCTTTCGAGTATCACTCTGGCTCCTCCGGAAGTGGTGTTGGATAAGCCGTCTACGTGTAGCTTCCAAGTTACGACGGCGGGGTTTCCTAGAGTCATATCAGCGATGAAGTCTGCCAGGGCCTGTGCCTTGATCACGGTCTGGGCTTCGAATGTTATTTGGAACTGGGATAGTTCGATGGACCATGCTAGCATTCTTCCCGCCAGGTCGGGCTTATGCAGGACTTGTCTGACCGCTTGATTGGTTCATAATGTAATGGGGTGAGCCTGGAAGTATTATCGAAGGTGTCGGGAAGCTGTGAGGAGTGCGAAGGAAATCTTCTCGAGGCGGGAGTAGCGTGATTCCGTGTCTTAGAAGACTTTGCTTACGAAGTATACGGGTCGCTGGACTTTGTTCTCGGTTTCCCGGACAAGTGCCGCGGCCAGTGCTTCTTCCGTTATGGATAGGTACAGGTAGAGGACCTCCTTTGTTTGGGGTTTGGCAAGAATGGGGGGTTCCGTCAGTATTTTCTTGAAATGTTGGAATGCTCTTTCCCATTCTGTATCCCATTTAAAGGGGGTTCCTTTCTTCATAAGTTTGAAGAAGGGGATCGCCTTCTGGGCTGACGTGCCAAGGAAGCGGGACAGGGAGGTCAATCAGCCAGTCAGTTTCTGGATGTCTTTGAGGTTTTTTAGGCTTTCCATTTCGAGGATGGCCCTACACTTCTCCGGGTTCACCTCTACCCTGCGCTATGTGATCATGAAGCCCAGAAATTTTCCTGCTTCCATTCCAAAGGGGCATTTTGCCGGGTTAAGGCGCATCCGGTGCTTCCTCAAGGTGTTCATGACGAGCTCAAGGTCATCTATGAGTTGCTCGCCGAAGTCAATTTTGGCGAGCATGTCATCTATGTAGACTTCTAGCTTGGTCCCGGACAAGCCTTGGAATATCTTGTTGACGAGCCTTTGGAAGGTGGCTCCAACGTTTTTCAGGCCGAAGGGAATGACTGTGTAACAGTACGTGCCGTTCGGGGGGATGAATGATGTTTGAGGGGATTAATGCCGTTTTCTCCTCGTCTGGTTGGTGCATGGGTATCTGGTTGTATTCGGAGTATGCGTCCATGAAGCTGAGGTATTGGTGACCAGATGCGGCGTCTACCAGCCCGTCAATATTTGGTAGGGAAAAGGTGTCTTTTGGACAAGCTTTGTTTAAGTCCGTGTAGTCGACGCACATTCGCCACTTTCCGTTAGCTTTTTTTACTAGCACGACATTGGCGAGCCAGGTCGCATAGGGTAGTTCCCTGATGAAGCCCGCTTCGAGGAGGGCTGTGACCTATTTCTTTACTTCGGCTGCTCTGTTGGGGGACATTTTTCGTCTCCTTTGTGTCACAGGCTTGGCCTTGGGATCTACGGCTAGCCGGTGGGACATTAGGTCGGGGTCAATTCCTGGCATGTCGGCGGGAGTGAATGCGAACAAGTCTCTGCTCCGTCTTAGGAGGCGTGAGAGGTCTTCCTTAAGGTCGTATGGAAGGTTCCTGTTGATGAAAGTGTATTCTTCTATGGTGTGTCCTATTTGTAGTTTCTCCATGTCCCCCTCTGGTTCCAGTCTAGGTTGTCTGTCTTGCCGGGCATCGAGGTCGGCTAAGAATATCCGGCCGCGTCGCGGGATCTCTCCCGTAGGGCTAGGCTGGTGTTGTCGCATTCTACTGCGATTTCCCGGTCTCCGTGGATTATTCCGATGGATCCGTCCTCTGCGGTAAACTTCATGAGGAGGAATTTTGTGAAGATAACGGCGGAGAGGTCGTTGATTGTTTTTCTTCCGAGGATGACGTTGTAGGCGGTGGAGTCTTTGAGGACCACGAACTCGGATAGGATTGTCTTCCTTTGGTTTTCCATCCCTATGGTGAGGGGAAGGACAATGGAACCGTCTGGTTTGAGGAAGTTGTCTCCGAGTCTGGTGACTCCCTTGCGGTGTGTCTGTAGATTGTCGTTGCGGAGTCCGAACTTGTCGAAGGCTCCTCTGAAAAGGATGTTAGAGTTTGCTCCTGTATCCACCAGTATTCTTCTGACTAGCCCAGTTCCAATCTTTGTCGAGATGACAAAGGGGGCGTCTTCCGCCAAGGTGCCGTGTTGGCAGTCCTCGGGGGAGGATGTTATCGCTTTACCAGTGGTGGCGGTTGGGGTTTGGTTTTTGACTGCCAAGACCTTGAGATCCTTCTTGAGTGCTAATTTCGATTTACTCGGGGTGTCTTTGCCTGTGATGACATTTACAATTATGGTCGGGTCTGTCTCTGGGCTTTCCCTGGGGGGCTTGTCTCTACGTCCTCGGGTTGCGCCCTTCTCTCTCTGGTGATCTGTCTCTTTCTGCTCGTTTTGGTTCCCTGATAATTTTGGTGAACTCGGGGAGTTTTCCGTCTCTTATTGCTTATTCGAGAGCATCTTTTAAGTCAAAACAGTCTTATGTCCTATATCCGTAACCTCGGTGGTAGTCGCAGTATATGGTTTTGTTGCCGCCGGTTCTTTCCTTAAGTTGTCGGGCCCTTCGGGAGGATACCTCGGTCTGTTATTTGGTGGTAGATCTCGGTGATCGGGGCCGTCAGGGGTGTGTAGTTAGAGAATTTTCTGGCTCTGGGAGGTCGGTTTATGTTCACCAGTTTAGAATGTTCCCTCTGGTTTTCTCTTGGTGGGGGGTTTATGTCGAGGTGCTTTGTTGCCGTGCTGGGTGTTGCCATGTTGCCGTTTATTGGCGGCTACGACTTGACTTACCTTTTCGTCGTTTATGTACTCCTTTGCAATGCCCTGGATCTCGTGCATGGTCCACATCGGTCTGGTGGTGAGGTGTTTCTGGAAGTCTTCGTTCATGAGTCCGTTGGTTAGGCAGAGGCTTGCAATTGAGTCAGTCAGTCCGTCGACCGTCAAGCACTCGTCATTGAATCGGTTAAAGTATTTTCTTGTGGACTCGTCTTGTCTCTGAGTGACTCCCAACAAGCTGATGAGATGTTTGGCTTTGGTGATTCTGGTGGTGAATTGGACCTTGAATTTTCGTGAGATGTCGTGGAAGCCAGTTATAGATTCGTTGGGCAGGGCGTTAAACCATTTAATCCCGGGTCTGGTTAGGGTTACCGGGAAGGCCCTGCATTGGACCGCGTCGGGGGCTCCTTCCAGGTTCATTCTGGCCTCGAAAGCTGTCAGGTGTTCCTGGGGGTCCTTGGTTCCGTCGTACTTCATGTCCGTGGGTTTGTCAAAACCCTTGGGGAGTTTTTCTCTCAGGATTCTTTCAATAAAAGGAGTAGCTCCCATGATCACGTGGTCGTTTCTTGTGCATTTGGGTTCTCGATGTCGTCGGTCGTCGTCCGTGTCGTGTCAATGACTCGGGTCGCGGGAGACGCTGCGGTCGTGCCTCTTGCCATGTCGCCGTTTGGGCGACTTGTCGTGTCTTCTGCCGTTTGCACCGTGCTGGTGTCCCTGGTCGCGGGAGGCGCTGCGATCATTTCTCCTGCCGTGTTGCCGTTCGGGCGACCTGGCATGTCTGGTTTCATGGCGGGATCTTGATCGGGAAGTCGCGTGGCTTCCGCTTTCAACGTGGTGTTTTTCCTTAGTTGGAACTCGTCCCTCGAGCTCTTGTACCTGGAGACAGAGATCTTGAATTATCTGGGCTCCCTTTTCTCCCAGGTTTTCGGCGACTGGTATTCGGGACCGTTCTCTTTATTTTGTGCCGGGGTCTGGCGAATAGTGCTTGCTATCCTTCCATGGGGTGTAGTCTCTTGGTGTTCGGGGGTTGGGTTCCTCGTTCGGGAGTTATCATGGTGGCTCGGGGATCGCTCCTCGAAGGCGTCCGCCATTGCATAACGATGTTGCAAGTCCCCACAGACGGCGCCAATGTACTGGATGCCTCTGGTACGGGTTGAGAGATGGATCGGAAATTTGTGGGTCGACGCGGATGCTGGATTATTTGACTGGAGCAATGGGGGGTGGTACCTGCAAAGACACTCTGACGCTCAAGTCAGAATGGATCTGAGAGGTATAAGGTGTGTAGAGTGAACGTCATACCTGAGGGGACAGGGGCTCCCCTTTATATAGGTGATGGTGATTATCTTATCTTATCTTATTTGGTTAAGATAAGGGAGGTATTTAAATTTAATTGTTGGTTAGAAGCTTTAGCAAGCCGGTTCTGGACTTTCTAAAAGGTCGAAGTGGGTCCGATCTAGATAACTGAATTCAGAAACCGTTTTGAGTGTGGGATCTGTGGGACGAATCCGTAACAGTAGTCTATGAATACATGCATCTTTTCAAGGCTAAAATCTATGGAGAAACAAATAATCAAATATGACTTTGAAATTAAATATGAACATGCTTATGATAGAGTAGAATGAAATGTATTAAGTAGTAAACTCTTTTACTAATCTAATTATTTAGTATATTTATGAGTTTGGTTTATGATAATATTAAAAGGAAAAAAGTTTTGAAGAATTTAATTTTGTTTAAGCAATAAAATTATGTTTTATCTGCTAACACGCATGCTAATTTTAAATCCGCGTACTTAATTATCCCAAGCTTCATTTTCATTGGGTGAAACCATTTTATTGATATTTATTTATTGTAAGTATTGTTTTTCCAAAGAACATGTCATGTAAGGAATAATCCCTTTTGTTAGACCCATTTTTTCTTCTTTTGGGGATCGAATATTCAAAAACAAATGCACGAGAATTGTCAAATTTTGAGGTAAGATTCACGTCCCATTTATTCTACAAGATAGTAAGTTGTATTGATTGGAAGCATTGGTCAAGAAACAACCCAACAATTATACAAATAATAAAGACTTAATAAAGACAATAAGTAAGGAACTAAACATAAAACGTCTAATTCTAAACGATCACATATTTAAAAAAAAAAATCACACACACAAAATTAAAAAGAATAAATATTTAGATTAATCTCTGAAATTTTATACTTGAGTCAAGTTTATCATTAAAATCTTTTTGATTCAATTTAGTCATCGATATTTTTTTGGTTGATCAAATTGTTTCCTGATAAATTTTTTTGTTAATAGACTATTAGAGAGTACTCAAATAAAATGGCGTTGTTTTACTCTTCAAGTGAACCCCACTAAAATCCCGTACTATTTGTACTTTGTTACATAATTTTTTAGGAATTATTGAAATAAAAATATTAAAAATATTTTTTTATAAAAATATTTTATATAAAAATATAATTTATTTATTTAATTATATTTTAAATAAAAATAATAATTTTATAATATATTAAAATTTAATCTTATAATTTATTATTTAAAAACAAAAAAAAATTATATATGAATAATTATAAAATTTTTATTAGAATATTTATTTAATTTTTTTTGTGCCTCCTTTATTACAAAATAGAAATACGTATTCCCACTTCTCACCATGACCATGCCCTATGATTTCTAAAAATTTTTAGTAATTAGTAGTATTAATTATATATATATATATATATATATATATATATATATATATATATATATATATATATATGTGTGTGTATTTAGTGTGTAGTGTGTTATGAACCATGAGCTGGAGGTTTAAATAGTAAAAAACATTACTAGAGTATTGCCATTACCAAATACCAAGGATTTCTTTTGGCCAGTCGGTTGTGTTTATTTATAAGAACGAAACATTAAAATAAGAATATAAAGATATAAATTTATATTTGACAGATAAGATATAAATAAAAATATTGTATTTAGAGATATTAAATTAGTATATTTTGTATTTATTTTGATAAAAAAAGACACAAAAAATATTAATAAAGGATAAAATTTATTTTTTATTTTTTTTAATGTTTTTGTTAATTTTTTATAAATATATTTTTTATTATTATATTTTTCTTCTTAAATTTTTTAAATGAAAAAAAATAAAAAAATTAAATTTTTATAATTTATTTTAATTTATTACCAAACAAAATATAAAAATACAAAATCTTGTGTTTTTATCCTTTGTGTCTTATTCTCAGTATCTTATTTTGTCCTATTTCTTAAAAACAAACGCACCTTTAATCACGGCCTGGGCGTTGCTAACTCTTTTTTTTATTTAAATTGAATAAATACATAGTACTCAACCCATTGTTTTAAAAAAAAGTAAAAATAAAAGCAATTTTTAAATATTTTTTATCAAAAATATCATTTATCATAATTAGTAATTATAATTTATATCATTAATTCTAATTTTTTAATTTTTAATTTTATTCTAAATCTTAATATTTTCTCCCAAAACTTAATTTTTTTTAAATTCTAAATTCTTCCCTAATTCTCATCACTCTGTTGGAAGAACTTTTAAAAATTACCATATTTTATTGCATTTTATGATTAATTTTAATTATACTTTTAATTAATTATATAAGATGTATACATATTATTAAGCTAATTTAAATTTGACATATAGAAATTAATGCGAAATTTTAAGAGTGTTGATTAATCCAAGGTAAAACATAAAATATACAAACAACTTTTGATATTCTTAAACTTAGTTACTATGTTCTTCTAATTTTCTCTAAGTGTGTATAAGGCTTATTTCCAACAACAATTTTCTCTTCAGTAGTATAATCGTTCCATCTAGTTTTTTTTTTTTTTTTTTTTTTCAGTCATTTGCATTTTAATTGAGTTTTTTTCATTGGCTCTTCTAGGAATTAGTTTTGGAGACATGCTATTTTGTGTAATTATAAAATAAAATAATATTAAAATTATATGTAATTTTTACTAGTATTTTCAATAATACAAAATAAAGGAGTAAAAACTAACAAATTAATAAAATTAGTATCGTAAGAATCAAACTTATTAAAATACTAATAAATGTCTAATCAAACAAAAAAAATCAAAAAAATAGTTAAAGTGTAATCGAAAAATAGTTAAAGATTAATTTATATTTTAATATTAATAAATATATCATTATAATTTATATTTTGTATATATACTATATCTCCATATCTTATAAAAAATTGAAATTTTTGTATTTACGTGTCTCGTATTATATCGTATCATGTACTGTGTCAATATCTGTGTATTATAATTTAAAACATAAATGTTAAACCTTAAATTCTAAACTATAAATCATAAATCATCTAAATCCTAAATCATACTTTGAATTCTAAAATTTTGAATTTTAAATTCTAAATCACAAACCGTAAATTTTAAATACTAAATTTTAAAATTTAAATCTAAACTATTGGTATAAAATATAACAAATAAAGAGTTATAATTCATTTAATTAACAAAGAGTGTAACACTTTTTATTTAATAAAACATATTTTTTTTTGGTGACTTTAATAAAACACATTTAAGAATGGGGCTTGGCACAAACAAATCAAATGGAACGAGGGCCAAATTACACAATTCTACCAAATTAAAAAACGTTACCTGAATCTCTCAAAAGGGAGCCCCATTCGAATTAGCCAAACCAACACTAATTCGAATTAGGCCAATTTGAACTAGTAGTGATGTTTGTAATTTGAATTTGGCCAATTCGAATTATGCATGCATGTAGCCTTAGGGTAGTTCAAATTAGGGTGATTCAAATTATGCATGCAAGGACGTCCCTAATAATTCGAATGAGTCTGTTTCGAATTATATATATATATATATATATATATATATATATATATATATATATATATAATTCGAAATTGATTGCTTCGAATTATCAAGCCCCGACATGTATAAATATGGTGTGAACGTGAATTCCTCTCATTAGAATGAAACACAATGGCTAGTGAGGAGAGTATTTTAGTGTTGGTACACTATAGAGGGTCGATTAAGAAAAAAAACACGTTCTGATATTAAGTTTACTGATAAGGATACCCTCAGTGTTTTTCTGAAACCTACATGCAACAAGCTTCGCTTGACTTCCTGAATTCTAAATAAGTTGCACCCCACTATCTTCACTACTCAGACTCTTCTACTTATTTGTAATCATTACCCAAATTAAAAATTCTTCCGTCGAATCTCTATAAACTAATAAATCACTAATACAACAACTCTATTTAACTTAACAACTTTAAATAATGACTAGCGTTATAATAAACAAAAAAATGACACATGAAATATTTTCGAAAACAATGTGCTCACTAACCTCTTCATTGATGACACCAGCTATATGAGTCACTCCATCCAGACCATAAAGCCGGTCCGGATTATCCTTCATCAGCAGAATATTCGAATGTTGAACACTTCCTTGCAGTTTCAGAATGGTATTTTCTCTAGAGATTTGGTGGGGCAGGGGTTTAAATTTGTGGTTCGAATGAGCTAAACTCGAACAATATTTACAGGGCATTCGCTGGTAATTCAAATGAAATCAATTCGAATTACCTTGGGCTGCTCTTGGGTGGTAATTCGAATTAGCCAACTTTGAATTAGTATACTATGGACAAATTGAAGCACATTGTTTCGAATTACCATGTGAGGTTGTTTTTGTCGATTTTTAGCAAATCGATGGTGGTTCGATTCTAATGGTCTGGGAGCGAAACCAAATCCTTTTTTGCAGGTATCAGTTTTCTATAAGTGCATCAAAGTGTCTTCGATTAGACAGGTATTGAAATAACAAGTAAATAAAAATTTGTAAAAGGATAAAAGAAGTTAAATACAATAAATTCAAAAAGGTTGCGTTGAAATTTAAAGAAAATAATAAAGGTGCCTTTGACTGGGTCAAAGGGCTTTTGGCATGAAAATCAAAAGTACTGGAATGTAAATTGCATTCGAAAGTTAAATCATTACTTGAAACATAAATTTGCTTGAAAATTAAGGTTTACAGAAAGTTAAAATGAAAAGATAAAGACATGGAAGGAACCCTACAGATAATTAACTCGAAGCAGACTCAGAAAGTCTCTAGGATGTGAGTGTGTGTGAGTAATTTCTGAAGCAAAGTTCCAACCTTTATTCTCTAAAACTTTCTAATATTTATAGTCCACCTATGTAACCGATTATTAATTACACAGTGCTGTCTTGTATGCGCACTCCCTGGTAACCGTTCCCGCTCTTTTACTAATAAACTGCTACCCATCAATTCCTCACGTGGTAAAAGCCTTCAACTTCTCCACCTATGTAACCGTTCGATCCAATATTCAAGCAACTATTCGATTTTCCATTCGAATGCTTGTTCGATTAGGCCCGCTCGAATTAATGAGGTGTCCAAAATCAAGTCTGTGACGAGTAACTCCCTACTAACGCTTGCACGTGCGCTTCTTCGATTATGCTTCTATCCCAATTATCTCTTTAATACTTCAAATTGGCTCATCCTAGTCGAAAATATTTTTTGACTAACAAATTGTCCCCTTGGATTAATGTGTTTATCTTCGAAATCAACTTTAGAAGATGAAATACTTAATCCAAATTCAAATTTTGATCTCCTAAATTAGTAATAATTACCATTTAACTTCTCCATTAATACTGACCCACTCGACACGTTTTTCGTGACCTACATTTTCTCTTTCTACCACTTCACCTTCTTCACAAAGTTACCTCTTTTCCTATTGCATTCCTTCTACAATAACGGCTACAGTAACACTCCCTTTAAATTCGACACTTTCGCCTTTGTTCGGTTTTTCTCGAACCCTTGCTTCTTGAATTTCTCTTGCATCAATCTTTCTGCACAACCCTTAACCTTCAAACTTCCTTCTTTATTCTGCAATGGCCGCTTCTTCGACTCATGCTGCTACCCAAGACAAGGGTAAAGGCCCCGTGGTGGCACCACCAGCTCCACCAGTCCTCCATATGTTGAATCAAGTCAATGATGAAGTCATTGATGACCCACAGCTTCAAATCAATGATTCTAGAATCCTAATCCCTTTCATAGTAAGCGGAAATACTAATTGTTTCCTTGGGCCTATCGAATCCCTGGAGAGGGCAAACAAGAAACTACCTTTTTTCCCTAGTGCTCAGGGGGAGGATTTGTTGATCAACCAAGCCCTTGATATCTCTTTCTTCATCAATCAGAAACCCTTCAGGAATAATTCAAAGATTAACCCTCGAGGGACTAACTTCACAGCCTGGCACCAACGCCTTGCTCCTACAAAGAGCACTGCTTGGGGGGCTCTGGGGATTCAGGACCTTCTAAGGCTTTCCCACTTCTCACCTTCAATGCTCCTTTGGATGATTGGAGCTGTAACCTGCTTTTGGAACAGAACTATCAACAATTTCCACCTTCCTTGTGGAATGATTGGTATGTCTCTTTTGGACGTAGCCGCTATTACAGGGCTCCCGATAAGTCCTCCAGATTTTACTTCTGACATGCAACCCAGACATCAATACACCATTGCTTCCACCAATTCCTATAGTGACTTTATTGCTCATCACATGGGTAAGAAGGGCACTGCTATTACAGACGATGAGCATGTAGCTTTTCTGTTCTATTGGCTAAATAACTTTCAAAACCAACTCACCTATACTGAAACACTTCTCCTTTATTCGACGATTATAATTTCGAGCAATACTTTCTTTTTATCAAATCATATTTTCAAGTGCCCATATTCGCTCTGAATCTAATTCATTTAACTCATCAAACATATCATTCCAATAATCATCAATCGGCAAGTCATTCTGTTTTGATACCATCAAAGTATTCAAATTGATTTCTAATGGGAGCACAACATCATGGCCATAAACTAATTTATAAGGTGACGTACCTGTTGATCCTCTTGGTGGATTTCGGTCCATAGTACTTGACTTAACGTTTCATGCCAAGTTCGAGGTCTATTTTCGATTTGTTTTTTAATCAAACCTATTAGAATTTTATTTGCTGCCTCAACTTGCCCATTAGCCTGTGCATAATAAGGGGTTGAAGTAACCATATTGATATTCCTCGAGGCTGCAAAATTTTTAATTCGTTGACTAGTAAACATAGTCCTTTGATCAGTGCTCAATGCTTGAGGAATCCCAAGATGGATTATATATTCCTCGATAAAGTCTATAATTTCATTTTGACCAACTTCTATTAAAGGAACTGCTTCAACCCACTTTGTGAAATAATCAATTGCAACCAAGATAAATTTATGATGCTTCGATGAAGGAGGGTGAATCAAACCAATCAGATCCAAAGCTCAACCTCTAAATGGCCATGGCTTTATGATCGAATACAACTCAAATGCTGGGATCTATTGTGTCAAACCATGCTTTTGACACTCCTGACATGCCTTTGAATATTCAATACAATCTTTGATCATAGTTGGCTAATACACATGATTGCGATATAACACCCATTTCATCTTCTTTCTAGCTTGATGAGCACCACATATCCCTTTATGGACTTTGCTCAAAGCAATATTTTGATCATCTTGGCCTAAATATCTCGACAAACTTCCATCGATTCCTTTCTTATACAACTCATCGGCCATTAAGACAAAATTTATTACTTGCAATTTTATCTTTCTTTCAATTGGGATGCTGGGATTCTTCAAATACTCAGCAATAGGCTTTCTCCAATCATCATCTTTCCATTCGCCTATACACAAAGCCTCCCTTTCATCTGCAGGTACTAATATTTGATAGATACCAGCCAACTTTCTTAGAGTTGTTGGGCCGATTCTATATCTCAAAGCAATTTGGGCTAACTCATTAGCAATTTCATTATGAACCCTTGGGATGTGAACCAAAGAAACTTTTCGAAAAAAAATTAACAACTCCCAAACTGTTGCTAAATATTTCTGCAACTTCTCACTATTGCATTTAAACTCCTTCGATAACTGCTTTAAAACTAACTGAGAATCCCTTAGTATTTGGACTTCCAAAACCCCTTTACTGATTAATATTTCGAGACCCAGAATTAAGGCTTCATACTCTGCCACATTATTCGGGCAGGGATATTTTAACTCAAATAAAAATTCTGATGGAATCCCTTCTGGTGAGATAATAAGAATTCCAACCCATGTACCATCTTTGTGCTTCGATCCATCAAAATACAACTTCTAATAATCGACTTTTATATCGATTACATTTGCCCCCTGGTCATTCAGATTATTCGAATTATCAACAAGAAAATTTGCAATGACCTGGCCTTTCACAGCCCTGGCCGGGACATATTGTAAATCAAACTCTGTCAATGCTAGCATCCATTTTCCTAAACGACCTCGTAACATCGGAAAACTTAACATATATTTGATGAGATCAGTTTGTTCTACAACTTTTACTGATTTGGCAACCATATAACATTTTAACTTCATACAAACATAGTACAAAGATAAACACAACTTTTCTATCGGGGAATACCTTGTCTCGATATTAGTTAGCACTCGACTAAGGTAATAAACTGCCTGTTCATGCCCATTCTCATCATCTTGGGCTAACATACACCCAATTGTGTGTATAGATGCTGCAATGTATAATTTTAAGGGCTCATGTGGATGAACGTTCGCCATAATTGGAGCCTTAGATAAATAAGCCGTAATCGAATCGAACGCTAGTTGATGCTCATTTGTCCATTCGAACTGTGAGTCATTCTTTAGTTTCACTAGCTAAAGGTGCAAACACTCGAGTTCGGTCAGAAAGATTCGAAATGAACCTCTGGTGCGCAGAAATTGTGATCATCAACAATGGCGCCAACAACTTGGTGCTCTCAAACGTGAATCACACTTTGTCACAACTTCGCACAACTAACCAGCAAGTGCACTGGGTCGTCCAAGTAATAAACCTTACGTGAGTAAGGGTCGATCCCACGGAGATTGTCGGCCTGAAGCAAGCTATGGTCACCTTGTAAATCTCAGTCAGGCGGATTCAAACGGTAATGGAGAATTGATAATTAAAACATAATTAAAATATAAACTAGGATAGAGATACTTATGTAATTCATTGGTGAGAATTTCAGATAAGTGTATAGAGATGCTTTCGTTCCTCCTGAACTTCTGCTTTCCTACTGTCTTCATCCAATCATTCCTACTCCTTTCCATGGCAAGCTTTATGTAGGGCATCACCGTTGTCAATGGCTATATCCCATCCTCTCTGTGAAAATGGTCCAATGCGCTGTCACTGCATGGCTAATCATCTGTCGGTTCTCGATCATACTAGAATAGGATTTACTATCCTTTTGCGTCTATCACTACGCCCAGCACTCGCGAGTTTGAAGCTCGTCACCGCCATCCCTTCCCAGACCCTACTCGGAATACCACAGACAATGTTTAGACTTTCCGGACCTCAGGAATGGCCATCCATGGGTTCTAACTTATACCACGAAGACTCTAATATCTCGGACTCAGTCCTCTGTATTAGATATCTAAGAGATACTCATTCTAGCTTGTTTGCATGTAGAACGGAAGTGTTTGTCAGGCACGTGTTCATAAGTGAGAATGATGATGAGCATCACATAATCATCACATTCATCATGTTCTTGTGTGCGAATGGATATCTTAGAATAGGAATAAGTTTGAATTGAATAGAGAAACAATAGTACTTTGCATTAATCTGTGAGGAACAGCAGAGCTCCACACCTTAATCTATGGTGTGTAGAAACTCTACTGTTGAAAATACATAAGTGATAATGGTCCAGGCATGGCCGAATGGCCAGCCCCCATAAAGGTCTAAGATAGCATAAAACTGATCAAAGATAAGATGTAAATACAATAGTAAAAAGTCTTATTTATACTAAACTAGTTACTAGGGTTTACAGAAATGAGTAAATGATGCAGAAATCCACTTCTGGGGTCCACTTGGTGTGTGCTTGGACTGAGCATTGAACTTTACACGTGTAGAGGCTTCTCTTGGAGTTGAACACCAGTTTGTAGCCTGTTTCTGGCGTTTAACTCCACTTTGCAACCTGTTTCTGGCGTTTCACTACAAGGTTTTTATTTATTTGTGGCAGTTTTTTCTCTTATTTGTGGAGGTTTATAACCCCCACCAAATGATTTGTGGGGGTTTCTAAAACCCCCAAAATTTGAGGTGCCACGAGGTCTTTTGTGGGGGTTTTTAAAAACCTCCACAATCTATTCAGCGGAAATTTTGTGTGTGTTTAGTGGGTTTTATATTAAATTTTTGTGGTAGTTCTTGGTCAATGTTTGTGGAGGTTTCAAACCTTCACAAACCTGTCTATAATTTTTAAAAATTAATTTACATTATTGTCACACTACTGATAATTTATTATTAAAAAGAAATATTTAAACAAGACATTAAAAATGTAGAAGAAAATTAAAATAAAAGAAATACTTTAAAACAAAATATAGTACAATACCATCATTTTCCAATCACATTAATTACAACTACAAATGAATAGTATATTTATACCAGTAGAATCTAACAGCAACTCAAATAAACCTATTCCAAAAATAAAGCTGTCCAAATGTTTTGTAACATCAAAGAAAGTCTAAACAGTATAATGAGAAAATGAGTTACTAAGCCATTGAATTAATAACATGCTAGTGGTTAACATGTGAACATATGCAAGGAAAACATCTCTATTCTTGGTGAAAATGAGTCAGAACCAATATTCATTTCACTAAACATGACTGTTAGATATATTAACAAGGCCAATTGACATACGTACAAAGCTTCACTACAATATTGATGCATCTCCAGCATCTGCCAATCAAGAAAATGAAACTCCTTCAAGATTTTAAAAATAACAATTCATTAGGAAAAGTAAAACGGTTAAGCAGAAAAATCAGCATTCAAATATTAAAATCTCAAAAGATCAGTAAGGAGACAGAATCATGACAACCAGTGGCTTCTCGAATTCAACCTAGCAACTGGAGGATACGCAATCTAGCAACTTCAAGATTTTTAAAACTAGTATGAGTACGTGGTAAAATGACCTGGGTGTTTGGGAAACCACTAGGTCTTGCACAAGGAACAGCATAAGGAGTAGCCTTAAGACATGTAGCAGAGTATGCATCAACACCATAATCAACCCACTCAGATCGATGCTCCCTCAAGAATCGAACAAGCAAAGCCGGAGGAACATTTTGCAAAACACCATTATTAAAAGCAGTTCAAGAATATTACTTTTGTACCATAGGTGATCATGAAATTTGTTTGCTTCATTAAGTACCTGCAACAGCATGGATGCCTTGGCACATAGAACCCCACCTCCAAAAGCTGGGAACATTGATGAATTGTACTGGGACCCCAAAAATTTGTTGGGAGATGAGTTTATAGCTATAGTCACATCTTCTACCCCATCATTGCCCAGCAGTGACCAACCATCCTCCACAAACCCATTAACAGCATCATTGAACCCCCTAAGAAGTTGAATTTCAATTAATTATACAGTAATTAAAAAGACTCAAATTTTATCTAGAATGTTACAATTAAACACCGAATGTACATCAAGTCAATAATTCAAATGTACAGCTATGAATAGATTCTTGACAGAATAAAAAGGCTGGACCATACCGGCATAGTCTCTGGCTAAATGTCCTCAACACAGTAGGCTGGCTTCCCCCACCATACTGAATTTCTCCGCTAGATTCTTGTGCAATCTGTCTTATATGTTGCAGGGCCTGCAAGGAATTTTTTAGGTTCATTACCTCATTTATGCATGGCTGGATGAGTAAGATATAGTGGTATGTGTGTGGCAAGATAACTTACTGCAATGGTCAATTTCTGGGCCAAGATTTTTGAAGTTCATGCCTAGCAATGAAAGAAAGTATAAAGGAATCACCTAATAAATAATAACTTGGTTCCGTAGAGTAACAAAGGAGTGCAGAAATTTATGCCAAATTATATGGCAGGTCCATAAAAGATTTCAGGAGCATAGAAGCTTGTATGTTCTATATGAAGTATACTCTAAACTTTATCTTCAGTAGATAACGGTCTATATAGCTGAATCTATCATGACAGTTATGAGTACAAGAATTTGACATAAAAGTAGAAAACACCATCATTAAAAACAAATTCACCTCCAAAGACAAAGCAAAACAAATCCATAAAAATAATCTTTATTTGAATGCTCTCTCTATAGTATGATAATTTTCATTTGGACTTTTCACTGAATGAGAGAATCCTTCCTTTATCATCTATCTTCATTAGACTAAAATCAGTGGTACCAGAAAATTTTTGCTTCTTTTGCGCTGCATATTCAACAAAAACAGAATATATTACTCTAGCATAAAAATCACAAACTTCATTGATTCACTACAAAAGGAAAATGATTGTGTGTGAATGGCTAATGCTAGCAATTTTCTGGTATTACACCAAATTTATTATCATTACATCAAAATCCTAAGCAACTTCTTGTACCAGATTTAGAACTTGAGATCTTTACACTAGTTTTGCATATTAATTAATTGATTAAGCAGAAATAAATAACAAGTAGATCTTTAACACCTAATTCATACCTAAAAACTGAATAATTACAATTTCCTTGTAAGCTAATCTGTTACAACAAGCAAACTCTTCCAACCTGAATCAACAAAAGAAATTACCAAATCGTGAGAAGAATTGGACCAACAGCTCGCATAGCAGTTAAAAAATAATTCAAATAAAGCAAGCAGAGAATTTCAATTATCTTCAATTTAAACCTGCTGTAATGACTCTTCAATTCAAACAAAATGCATACACTATCAATGCAGTCAAAGGAAGACTTGTCTAAAAGAGTATATACTGACCTGCCTAAGGAGTACATATCTTACACAGAATCAATGTAGTCCTTGACTGGTTGCCCTGAGGAAATCATGTACCCGTCCTTGAACTTCATGGATTTAGCACACTGAGCCCTCAACTTGCCACTAACGATGACCTGTGCAAAATCAAAATGTTATCGCAACCTAAGCATAGCAACAAGGAAACCTGAAATCAGATGCTGTCAAGAACAAACCTTGCATCCCTTGGCGCCATTTTCCATAACAAACCTCAAAACATCATAGCAGGCCCTGCAAAAGTAGTTTTAGAAATAAATTTCATATTATTTAGTGGTACAGATAAACAGCAAGGAAAGTATCATATTCATTAGAAGAATGCGCATACAGCAACCTGACTAACACCAGCCCCTAACATCTAAAAAAAATGAAGATCCAAATAAATACAAAACATAATTCATTCAAAAAATAAAATAAAATTTACAATGTAACAAACCAATCAGAGTAATATAATGACATAGCAAAAGAAGCAGTAGCTAAAGAGTTAATATTAAAAGATTTATCCCCCCAGCATTACAACATGAATATAATAGAATTTCATGAATATAGATGATATGGAGGACATAATGATTTAGTGATCTTCCGACACAAACTTGGTGAAGTAGGCACCAAATTTGCTTTAAAGATGACAAAGCATGCTATTCTACAATCTCCAAATCAAACCAGAGAAATCCGAGAAAGCAGCCACAAATTTGCAAGTCATGCTAAATGGAGCATAAATCATTTTAACTTTTCAATATCAAGCAAATCTAAGTTTAAGCAGGAATTCATACTCCTCTTTTTCTTGTTACATTCTTTGGAGCATGAAACCTCAAAATTTGATTTCTCAATAAGACTGAAAGCTCAATTGTCAAAAAGTTCATACAAATAAAGATCCTAGTTCAGTTCATGGAAACCTTTACAAAGTAGGAACAAATCCTCACCTCGATGACTCGGAACGACATGAGAATTAGTTCCATAAGATTTGATAGCTTCGATCACACTATCGCAGCTTCAATCGAAGCTTCCAGAGACTCCCGCTCGCTCGCCTTCTAGATCTGCTCCGCCAGTGCCACCGCGTCCGCATCGAAACTGCGCTCTGAGTTCTTCAAGCCACCGGAGCAAAAGTAGAACCAGCGGAAGAACCCGCCGAGGAAGATGACGTAGAAGCAGAGGAGAGGCTCCACGATCACCTTGTCCTTCATTCATAACTCCAGCGGTGATGTGTCGACGAAGGAGACAGTAACGGCAACAATGGCAGAGATGAATGGCAGCGGCGGCGGCGGTAGCGATGGCGGTGGCGGTGGATTTTAGGGTTTCGATCTCACTCTCCTTCATTTTCTCCCTCTCGAAGCCCTGTTTGATTTTTTTTATATGGGCTAAGTGAATATTTGTTTGGGTTGGATTGTTTTTTAATTAATTGAATTAAGAGTATTATAATAGTGGGAGTTTTTATTAATTATTTAGGGAGTTTTATAATTTGTCACAAATAAAATATATTATGGAGGTTTTTAGTAACTCCCATTAAAAAACTACCACAAACAAATACAAATTTTGTAGTGTTTAACTCTAGAATAGGGCAGGAAGCTGGCGTTGAACGCTAGTTTGCATCATCTAAACTCGGGCAAAGTATGGACTATTATCTATTGCTGGAAAGCCCTGGATGTCTACTTTCCAACGCAATTGAGAGCGCACCATTTGGAGTTCTGTAGCTCCAGAAAATCCAGTTTGAGTACAGGGAGGTCAGAATCCAACAGCATCTGCAGTCCTCCTTCAACCTCTGAATATGATTTTTGCTCAAGTCCCTCAATTTCAGCCAGAAAATACCTGAAATTATAGAAAAACACACAAACTCATAGTAAAGTCTAGAAATGTGATTTTTATTTAAAAACTAATAAAAATATACTAAAAACTAACTAAATCATACTAAAAACTATGTAAAAACAATGCCAAAAAGCGTATAAATTATCCGCTCATCACAACACCAAACTTAAATTGTTGCTTGCCCCCAAGCAACTGAAAATCAAATAGGATAAAAAGAAGAGAATATACTATAAATTCCAAAATATCAATGAAACTTAGCTCCAATCAGATGAGCGGAACTTGTAGCTTGGTGCCTCTTGAATAGTTTTGGCACCTTGCTTTATCCATTGAGGTTCAAAATGATTGGCATCTATAAGAACTCAGAGTTCAGATAGTGTTATTGATTCTCCTAGTTCAGTATGTTGATTCTTGAACGCAGCTACTTTATGAGTCTTGGCCGTGGCCTTAAGCACTTTGTTTTCCAGTATTACCACCGGATACATAAATGCCACAGACACATAATTGGGTGAACCTGTTCAGATTGTGACTCAGCTTTGCTAAAGTCCCCAATTAGAGGTGTCCAGGGTTCTTAAGCACACTCTGTTTTTGCTTTGGACCTTGACTTTAACTGCTCAGTCTCAAGTTTTCACTTGACACTTTCACGCCACAAGCACATGGTTAGGGACAGCTTGGTTTAGCCGCTTAGGCCAGGATTTGATTCCTTTAGGCCCTCCTATCCACTAATGCTCAAAGCCTTGGATCCTTCTTATTACCCTTTCCTTTTGGTTTTAAGGGCTATTGGCTTTTTGCTCTTGTCTTCTGGTTTAAAGAGCTTTTGGCTTTTTCTGCTTGCTTTTTCTTTTTCTTTTTCTTTTATTTTTGCCATTTTTTTTCCTGCAAGCTTTTGTATTCACTGCTTTTTCTTGCTTCAAGAATCATTTTTATGATTTTTTAGATTATCAAATAATATTTCTCCTTTTCATCATTCTTTCAAGAGCCAACATATTTAACATTCATAAACAACAACTTCAAAAGACATATGCACTGTTCAAGCATCATTCAGAAAACAAAAAGTATTGTCACCACATCAAAATAATTAAACTAATTTCAAGGATGAATTCGAAACCATGTACTTCTTGTTCTTTTGTTTTTAAAGCATTTTTCATTTAAGAGAGGTGATGGATTCATAGGACATTCAAAGCTTTAAGACATAGACACTTAAACACTAATGATCATATAGTAAAGACACAAACATAATTAAACATGAAGCATGGAAACCGAAAATAGAAAATAAATAGACAAGGAGATTAAGGAATGAGTCCACCTTAGTGTTGGTGGCGTCTTCCTCTTGATGATCCTATGGAGTGCTTGAGCTCCTCTATGTCTCTTCCTTGTCTTTGTTGCTCCTCCCTCATAGCTCTTTGATCTTTTCTAATTTCATGGAGGATGATGGAGTGCTCTTAGTGTTCCACCCTTAGTTGTCCCATGTTGGAACTTAATTCTCCTAGGGAAATGTTGATTTGCTCCCAATAATTTTGTGGAGGGAAGTGCATCCCTTGAGGCATCTCAGGGATTTCATGGTGAGGAATTTCCTCATGCTCCTGTTGAGGTCCATGATCTCTTGTTTGCTCCATCCTTTTCTTAGTGATGGGCTTATCCTCTTCAATGAGGATGTCTCCCTCTATGTCAATTCCAACCGAATTGTAGAGGTGGCAAATGAGGTGAGGAAAGGCTAACCTTGCCAAAGTAGAGGACTTGTCAGCCACCTTGTAGAGTTCTTGAGGTATAATCTCATGAACTTCCACTTCCTCCCCAATCATGATACTGTAGATCATGATGGCCCGATCTATAGTAACTTTAGACCGGTTGCTAGTAGGAATGATTGAACATTGAATAAACTCCAACCATCCTCTAGCTACAGGTTTAAGGTCCAGTCTTCTCAATTGAACTGGCTTACCTCTTGAGTCAATTTTCCATTGAGCTCCTTCTACACATATGTCCATGAGGACTTGGTCTAACCTTTGATCAAAGTTGACTCTTCTAGTGTAAGGGCGTGCATTTTCTTCCATCATTGGTAAGTTGAACGCCAGCCTTACATTTTCCGAACTGAAATCTAAGTATTTCTCCCGAACCATGGTAAGCCAATGCTTTGGATTCGGGTTCACACTTTGATCATGGTTCCTAGTGATCCATGCATTTGCATAGAACTCTTGAACCATTAGGATCCTGACTTATTGAATGGGGTTGGTGAGAACTTCCCAACTTCTTCTTTGGATCTTAAGTCGGATCTCCGGATACTCATTCTTTTTGAGCTTGAAAGGAACCTCAGGGATCACTTTCTTCTTGGCCACAACTTCATAGAAGTGGTCTTGATAGACCTTTGAGATGAATCTCTCCATTTTCCATGACTCAGAGGTGGAAGCAATTGCCTTCTCTTTCCTCTTTCTAGAGGTTTCTCTGGCCCTAGGTGCCATTAATGGTTATGGAAAAACAAAAAGCAATTCTTTTATCACACCAAACTTAAAATGTTTGCTCGTCTCTGAGCAAAAGAAGAAAGAAAGAAGGAGAAGAAGAAAAATGGAGGAGAGGGAGAGAAGGGTGTATTCGGCCAAGGGGGAGAAGAGAGGGTTGTGTTGTGTGAAAATGAAGAAGGAATGAGGGGTTTATATAGGAGTGGGGGAGGGTTAAGGGTTTGGCCATTAGGGTTAGGTTTGGGAGGGAAAATATTTTGAATTTGAAGGTAGGTGGGGTTTTGGGGAAGAGAGGATGGATGTGAATGGTGAAGAGGTGATGGGGAAGAGTGATTGAGTTGATTGGTGAGGGGTATTTGGGGAAGAGAGTTATGAAAAGGTATGAAGAGCAGAGAAGAAGTGGTGGGGATCCTGTGGGGATTCTGTGGGGTCCACAGATCCAGTGGAGCCAAGGACTTAACATCCCTGCTCCAATTAGGCGTGTAAAATGCCCTTGCTGTGCAATCCTGGTGTTTAACGCCAGACTGCTGCTTATTTCTGGCGTTAAACACCAGCTTGATGCTTGTTTCTGGCGTTAAACGCCAGCTTGATGCTTGTTTCTGGCATTAAACGCCAGACAGATGCTTGTTTCTGGCGTTTAAACGCCAGAATGCTCCTCCTTCAGATGTGCTATTTTTAATGCTATTTTTCATTCTATTTTTGATTTTTCAGTAGTTTTTGTGACTCCACATGATCATCAACCTAATAAAACACGAAATAACAAAAAGAAAATAAAATAGATATGATTAAATAACCTTGGGTTGCCTCCCAACAAACACTTCTTTAATGTCAATAGCTTGACAGTGAGCTCTCATGGAGCTTCACAGATGTTCAGAGCATTGTTGGAACCTCCCAACACCAAACTTAGAGTTTGGTTGTGGCCTCCCAACACCAAACTTAGAGTTTGACAGTGGGAGCTTTGGTTGACTCTGCAGTGAGAGAAGCTTTTCATGCTTCCTCTCCATGGTTACAGAAGGAGATCCTTGAGTTTTAAACACAAGGTTGTCCTCATTCAGTTGAAGGATCAATTCTCCTCTGTCCACATTAATCACTGCTCTTGCTGTGGCTAGGAAGGGTCTTCCAAGGATGATGGATTCATCCTCATCCTTCCCAGTGTCTAGGATTATGAAATCAGCAGGGATGTAAAGGCCTTCAACCTTTACTAACACGTCCTCTACTAGTTCATAAACCTGTTTTCTTGAGTTGTCTGCCATCTCTAATGAGATTCTGGCAGCTTGCACCTCAAAGATCCCAAGTTTCTCCATTACAGAGAGTGGCATTAAGTTTATTCCTGACCCCAGGTCACACAAAGCTTTTTCAAAGGTCATAGTGCCTATGTTACAGGGAATTAGGAATTTACCAGGATCCTGTTTCTTGAGGTAATTTCTGCCTATCCAATGCATTCAGTTCATTGGTGAGCAAGGGAGGTTCATCTTCCCAAGTCTCATTACCAAATAATTTGGCATTCAACTTCATGATTGTACCAAGGTACTTAGCAACTTGCTCTTCAGTAATGTCTTCATTCTCTTCAGAAGAAGAATACTCATCAGAGCTCATGAAGGGAAGAAGAAGGTTTAATGGAATCTCTATGGTCTCTAGGTGAGCCTCAGATTCCTTTAGGTCCTCAAAGGGATACTCCTTATTGGTCACTGAACGTCCTAGGAGGTCTTCCTCACTAGGATTCACGTTCTCTCCCTCCCTTGTAGGTTCGGCCATGATGGTTAAATTGATGGCCTTGCACTCTCTTTTTGGATTCTTTTCTGTATTGCTTGGGAGAGTACTAGGAGGGGTTTCAGTGACTCTTTTACTCAGCTGGCCCACTTGTGCCTCCAAATTTCTAATGGAGGACCTTGTTTTATTCATGAAACTTAAAGTGGCCTTAGATAGATCAGAGACTATATTTGCTAAGCTAGATGGATTCTGCTCATAATTCCCTGTTTGTTGCTGAGTGGATGATGGAAAAGGCTTGCTATTGCTAAACCTGTTTCTTCCACCATTATTAAAGCCTTGTTGAGGCTTTTGTTGATCCTTCCATGAGAAATTTGGATGATTTCTCCATGAGGGATTATAGGTGATTCCATAGGGTTCACCCATGTAATTCACCTCTGCTATTGCAGGGTTCTCAGGATCATAAGCTTCTTCTTCAGAAGATGCCTCTTTAGTACTGTTGGATGATTACTTCAATCCATTCAGACTCTGAGAGATCATATTGACTTGCTGAGTCAATATTTTGTTCTGAGCCAATATGGCATTCTAAGTATCAATTTCAAGAACTTCCTTCCTCATAGGCATCCCATTACTCATAGGATTCCTTTCAGAAGTGTACAAGAACTGGTTATTTGCAACCATGTCAATGAGTTCTTGAACTTCTGCAAGCGTTTTCTTTAGGTGAATGGATCCACCTACAGAATGGTCCAGTGACATTTTTGATTGCTCAGATAGACCATGATAGAATATATCCAGGATGGTCCATTCTGAAAGCATGTCAGAAGGACACTTTTTGGTAAGTTCCTTGTATCTCTCCCAAGCTTCATAGAGGGACTCACCTTCTTTTTGTTTGAAGGTTTGAACATCCACTCTAAGCTTACTAAGCTTTTGAGGAGGAAAGAACTTGGCTAAGAAAGTCGTGACCAGCTTATCCCAAGAGTTCAGACTATCTTTAGGTTGAGAGTCCAACCATACTCTAGCTCTGTCTCTTACAGCAAACGGGAAAAGCATAAGCCTGTAGACCTCGGGATCAACCCCATTGGTCTTAACAGTATCACAGATCTGCAAGAATTCAGTTAAGAACTGAAAATGATCTTCAGATGGAAGTCCATGAAACTTGCAGTTCTATTGCATCAGAGAAACTAGTTGAGGTTTAAGCTCAAAATTGTTTGCTCCAATGGCAGGGATTGAGATGCTTCTTCCATGTAAATTGGAATTTGGTGCAGTAAAGTCACCAAGCATCTTCCTTGCATTGTTATTATTTTCGACTATGTCTCCTTCTTTTTCGAAAATTTCTGTCAGATTTTCTCCAGAGAGTTGTGCTTTAGCTTCCCTCAGCTTCCTCTTTAAAGTCCTTTCAGGTTCAGGATCAGTTTCAACAAGAATGTTCTTATCCTTGTTCCTGCTCATATGAAAAAGAAGAAAACAGAAAAGAAAATATAGAATTCTCTATGTCACAGTATAGAGATTCCTTTACGTGAGTAGAAGAAGATAAGAATAGAAGAAGGAAAAGATGAGAATCCAAACACAAGGGTGAGGAGTGGGTTCGAATTCTTAGATGAAGAGGAGTGTTAGTAAATAAATAAATAATTAGAAGGAGATGAGGGAGAAGAATTTTCGAAAATTAGATAAATTAAAATAAAAATATTTTTGTTTTTAATTTAAAATCAAAGTTAGAATTCGAAAATAAGAAGGAAAAAATGAATCTAATTTAAATTGAAATTTAAAATAATTAGTTAATTAAAAAGAAATTTTGAAAAAGAGGAAAGTGATTTTCAAAAATTAAAGAGAGAATTAGTTAGATAGTTTTGAAAAAGATATGATTGAAATAGTAAACTTTTAAAATCAATCAAAAAGTCAAGTAGTTAATTGAAAAAGATTTGAAAATTAATTTTTGAAAAGATAAGAAGTTAGAAAAGATTTTGAAATAAATTTTGAAAAAGATGTGATTGAAATTTATTTTGAAAAAGATTTGAAAAAGAAATTTAAAAAGATTTGATTTTGAAAACTAAAGTTGATTACTTGACTAACAAGAAACAAAAAGATATGATTTTAAAATTTAAAGATTGAACTTTTCTTGATAGGCAAGTAACAAACTTAAAAATTTTGAATCAATCACATTAATTGTTAGCATTAATTTCGAAAATATGAATTAGAAATAAGAAAAAGATTTTGAAAATCAATCATAAAGTTTTCGAAAATATGAAAGAAAAAAATGAAAAAGATTTGATTTTTGAAAAAGATTTGAAAAAGATAAAATTTTTAAATTGAAAATTTGATTTGACTCCTAAGAAACAACTAAATTTTAAAAAGTTTTGAAAAAGTCAACTCAAATTTTCGAAAATTTATGAGTGAAAAAGGAAAAGACTTTTTTTTTTGAATTTTTAATGATGAAAGAGAAAAACATCAAAAAGACTCAATGCATGAAAATTTTGGATCAAAACACATGATGCATGCAAGAACACTATGAATGTCAAGATGAACACTAAGAACACTTTGAATGTCAAGATGAACACTAAGAACTTATTTTTGAAAGATTTTCAAGAAAAGAAAACATGCAAGACACCAAACTTAAAGATTTTTAATTTTTTAGACACTAACAAATTGAAAATGCACATGAAAAATAAGAAAAGATGCAAAACATGAAAATACAAAGATCAAACAAGGAAATTCATCAAGAACAACTTGAAGATCATGAAGAATGCAATGCATGAATTTTCGAAAATGCAAGAAAAATAACAACATGCAATTGACACCAAACTTAAAGACTGACACAAGAATCAAACAAGAGACACAAAATTATTTTTTTGGTTTTTTGATTTTATTAATTTTTTTTGGATTTTTCGAAAATTATTTGGAAAAAAGAAAATAAGGATTTTAGAATTTTTAATGAGAATTCCAGGAATCTTGCAATGTTAGTCTAAAGCTCCAGTCCAGGAATTAGACATGGCTTACTAGCCAGCCAAGCTTTCAGTGAAAGCTCCGGTCCAAAACACTAGACATGGCCAATGGCCAGCCAAGCTTCAGCATTCATAGTTCAAGCATGTGAAGAAGAAGCCACAGTCCAAAAGAATTTAGACATGTCTTTACAGCCAGCCAGGATTCAACATTTCCCATGAAATTCCAGAATTCCTTCTAAAAAATTCTGAAGAAAAATATATTTTTGAAAATATTTATTTTTATTTTTATTTTTTTTCGAAAATAAGAATAATAAAAACAAAAAGCTTAAAATTAAAATAAAATTACCTAATCTAAGCAACAAGATGAACCGTCAGTTGTCCAAACTCAAACAATCCCCGGCAACGGCGCCAAAAACTTGGTGCGCAGAAATTGTGATCATCAACAATGGCGCCAACAACTTGGTGCTCTCAAATGTGAATCACACTTTGTCACAACTTCGCACAACTAACCAGCAAGTGCACTGGGTCGTCCAAGTAATAAACCTTACGTGAGTAAGGGTCGATCCCATGGAGATTTTCGGCCTGAAGCAAGCTATGGTCACCTTGTAAATCTCAGTCAGGCGGATTCAAATGGTAATGGAGAATTGATAATTAAAACATAATTAAAATATAAACTAGGATAGAGATACTTATGTAATTCATTGGTGAGAATTTCAGATAAGCGTATAGAGATGCTTTCGTTCCTCCTGAACTTCTGTTTTCCTGTTGTCTTCATCCAATCATTCCTACTCCTTTTCATGGCAAGCTTTATGTAGGGCATCACCATTGTCAATGGCTACATCCCATCCTCTCTGTGAAAATGGTCCAATGCGCTGTCACTGCATGGCTAATCATCTGTCACTTCTCGATCATACTGGAATAGGATTTACTATCCTTTTGCGTCTGTCACTACGCCCAGCACTCGCGAGTTTGAAGCTCGCAGCCATCCCTTCCCAGACCCTACTCGGAATACCACAGACAATGTTTAGACTTTCCAGACCTCAGGAATGGCCATCCATGGGTTCTAACTTATACCACGAAGACTCTAATATCTCATACTTGGTCCTCTGTATTAGATATCTAAGAGATACTCATTCTAGCTTGTTTGCATGTAGAACGGAAGTGTTTGTCAGGCACGCATTCATAAGTGAGAATGATGATGAGCGTCACATAATCATCACATTCATCATGTTCTTGTGTGCGAATGGATATCTTAGAATATGAATAAGCTTGAATTGAATAGAGAAACAATAGTACTTTGCATTAATCTGTGAGGAACAGCAGAGTTCCACACCTTAATCTATGGTGTGTAGAAACTCTACCGTTGAAAATACATAAGTGATAATGGTCCAGGCATGGCCGAATGGCCAGCCCCCATAAAGGTCTAAGATAGCATAAAATTGATCAAAGATAAGATGTAAATATAATAGTAAAAAGTCCTATTTATACTAAACTAGTTACTAGGGTTTACAGAAATGAGTAAATGATGCAGAAATCCACTTCCGGGGCCCACTTGGTGTGTGCTTGGGCTGAGCATTGAGCTTTACACGTGTAGAGGCTTCTCTTGAAGTTGAACGCCAGTTTGTAGCCTGTTTCTGGTGGTTAACTCCACTTTGCAACATGTTTCTGGCGTTTAACTCCAGAATAGGGCAGGAAGCCCTGGATGTCTACTTTCCAACGCAATTGAGAGCGCGCCATTTGGAGTTCTGTAGCTCCAGAAAATCCACTTTGAGTGCAGGAAAGTCAGAATCCAACAGCATCTGCAGTCCTCCTTCAACCTCTGAATCTGATTTTTGCTCAAGTCCCTCAATTTCAGCCAGAAAATACCTGAAATCACAGAAAAACACACAAACTCATAGTAAAGTCCAAAAATGTGATTTTTATTTAAAAACTAATAAAAATATACTAAAAACTAACTAAATCATACTAAATGTAAATCATGTTGCTTGTATGCGAAGTTTGTATTCGTAGGTTTTGATGAATGACAAACCAACAAACGACATGAAAGACAAACTAACAAACAACTTGAATGAACAAGCATGTTGAAAGATCAACCAACATTCAACATTGAGGAATGAAGAGTTGAAAGCAACACAACAACAACAAGAAACTCAAGTCCACAACATTTGAAGACAAGTATAGTGTCTTAGGACTTAGGTAACTTCTTGTTAAGAACCAATTGCTAAATCTCTCAACACACACTCACAAAATGTTTTGATGCACATCTTGCAATTCGATGCTAGCCAAATGGTTTAAAAACTTGTTTTCAAAGGTACAAAGGCATAGGAATTGACTCCAACAAGTTTGAGATCAATCCTAAGTATTTTGAAGTGATTTTAAGCCATTCTTTAAGGTTTGCATCGATGCACACTCATCTTGCATCGATGCAAAGCATGCGACGACTTGCTGCATCGATGCAAAGATGTTTGCATCGATGCAATCTAGCTGAAAATTCAAATTTCAGCTTCAAAGACACATTTGCATCGATGCAAAGTGTTATGCATCGATGCAAATGATTCAAAAACATAAAAAACGGCTAGTTTTGAAAAAACGGCTCCATCCCATTAACTCCCCAACGTTTCTAAGGTTTGGGAAGTCTATAAATAGATGGATTGAAGCCTTATTTCATACACGTGAGTATTTGCAAACTATCTTGTTCATATTCTTTCATTCTACACATTTTTAAGGTGTTATAATACACAATTTGAGAGAGCAATATCAATTGGTTCAATAGTGCTAAACTTGTAATCATACACTCTTCTAGAGAGTACTCACTTCATCTCAACAATTCTTTGAGAATTGTTTTCTTGTAACACTTTGTAAATTGAAGTGTGATCTCCAAGGTTGAGTCAAGAGTTATAAACACTATAGTCGGTGAGGATACCAAAGAAGTATACTAAGTACTCAAGGCAAATCTTAGAGAAGGTATCTCTAAGTGGAGTGGGTTAGTATACGAGTGGTGATCATATACCGTGAGGTGTTAGAAACTAAGGACTCGGATTGTAAAAGGTTTTGCGCGAGCACCTTGAAGCTTGGCAATAGTGGAACTTCTCAATAGCAATTGAGAAAGAAAGTGGACGTAGGACAAGGATTGTGCCAAACCACTCTAAATAGCGTTTGCATCTCTTCAAACTCATCTTTTCAATATTATTGTCTTTTACCTTTGAGCAAATAAATTGTGATCGAAAAGTAGCTTCGTAAGTACTTAAGGAATAGCTTAAGTCCGATTGGTGAAAAGCTTGATCAATTTATTTGAGTTGGTGTCTATTGGAAAGTAAAAGCTCCTTATAAATGCTTAGCAATTGAGTTAAGCTCTTGGAAAAATACTAGTACAATAACACTTTTGTATATTGTCTTTAACTTTCGCAAAAAGATTCATTGTTGTTGCAATACTCAATTCACCCCCCCCTCTTGAGTAATTGTGCATAGGTTCTACAAGTGGCATCAGAGCTTAACCCTTTGAAAGACTTAACCGTTTAAGGGAAAAGATCATGGCAAGCACAAGCTTTAACAACAACAACACTAGTGAAGGTAACTCAACCGCTAGACCTCCTCTTTTTAGCGGAACAAATTACTCTTATTGGAAAAATAAGATGAGAATTTGGATCCGTTCTCAAGATGTGAGAATTTGGAAAGTGATTGAGAATGGAAATCACATTCCAACAAAGACAACAAGCGCCAAAGAAGGAGAAGTCTCCGTCTTAAAGCAAGTACCGAAAGGAAAAAATGAATATAGTGACGATGATTGGAAGAAAGTGGCAATGAATGATAAAGCCATCAACTTCATTCATTGTGCACTCAACGAGCATGATTATATGAAGATCTCTACATGTGAAATCGCTAAAGAGATTTGGGATAAACTCCAAATCACTTACGAAGGAACCGACCACGTTAAAGAATCAAAGGTATTTATGTTGGTTCATGAATGGGAAAATTTTAAAATGAAAGATGAAGAGAGCATTGAAGAAGCTCTTGAAAGACTCTCCAAGATCTTCAACAACCTAAGCATGCTTGGCACAAAATACAATGATAAACAAATTGTGACCAAGGTGCTTACAAGCCTTACACCAAAATGGAACTCCAAAGTGAACGCCATTGTGGAAGGAAGGCTCTATGATCAACTTACATTTGATCAACTACGAGGTAATCTTCTCACCTATGAAATGACTATGCTAAATAGACAAAAAGGTGAAGAAAGCAAGAAGAAAAGTCTCGCCCTTAAAACAACATCACTACAAGAAGAGAGTGATGATAATGAAGAAGAAGGAGATGAAGAATTTGCACTCTTATTAAAAAGATTCAATAAGTTTGCAATGAAGAAAAACTTCAAGAGCAAAACAAAGGTACCAAAATGCTATGAGTGTGGAGAAGTTGGACACATTAAACCCAATTTTTCAAAACTTCAAAAGGAGGACAAAAACAAGAAATTTAAGAAGAAGGAGAAAGCATACATATCATGGGAGAACGAGGATGAATCCGACTCCGATGACGACGAGGTTGCAAATCTTTGCTTAATGGCAAGCGAAGAAAAGGTACGTGTTGGAGCTAAGGATACAAATTGGTATGTTGATAGTGGATGCTCCAAACACATGACCGGCGATGAATCAAAGTTCACCGCAATAGAGCCTACAAACGGAGGAAACGTGATCTATGGAGACAACAACACCGGCAAAGTAATCGGCGTTGGAAAAGTTGGTAAAAATTCTTCTACCTCCATAGATAATGTTATACTTGTCAAAGGTCTCAAACATAATCTCATTAGTGTTAGCCAACTTTGTGACAAAGGAAACTTAGTCACCTTTAATTCAAAATGTTGTTTGATAAAAAGGCAAGACACTAATAAAATTGTGCTAATTGGGCA
The DNA here is from genome assembly GCF_059453495.1 of Arachis ipaensis. Classification (NCBI taxonomy): domain Eukaryota; kingdom Viridiplantae; phylum Streptophyta; class Magnoliopsida; order Fabales; family Fabaceae; genus Arachis; species Arachis ipaensis. The sequence continues at coordinate 22,827,325 of NC_142440.1, read as the reverse complement.
CCGTGTTGACAATGTATACATGATTAATCTAGATGAAGTTTCCTCAAATGATGTGAAATGCCTTGTTAGTAAAAATGATGAAACTTGGTTATGGCATCGTAGAGTAGCTCATGCTAACATGGACCATCTTGGCAAGTTGGTCTCTAAAGAGTTAGTAATTGGCTTACCAAAGCTACGTTTTGAAAAAGACGTCCTTTACGATGCATGTCAAAAGGGAAAACAAGTAAAGGCCTCTTTTAAATCCAAAAACATTGTTTCAACAACAAGGCCATTACAACTTTTGCACATGGATTTATTTGGTCCTTCTAGGATTATGAGCTTTGGTGGCAATTACTATGCTTTAGTTATTGTTGATGATTACTCTCGATTTACATGGACCTTGTTCCTAGCAAACAAGAGTGATGCATTTCGAGCATTCAAAAGATTAGCCAAAGTTATTCAAAATGAAAAGAATTTCCATATATCATCTATTAGAAGTGATCATGGTGGAGAATTTGAAAACAATCTTTTTGAAACTTTTTGTGAAGAAAATGGCATTGAGCATAATTTTTCCTCTCCTAGAACACCACAACAAAATGGTGTGGTTGAAAGGAAAAATCGTCATTTAGAAGAAATGGCGAGAACCATGCTCAATGAGGCTAATATTCCTAAGTACTTTTGGGCGGATGCGGTTAGTACCGCGTGTTATGTTATGAATAGGATTATCATTCGACCTATTCTTAAGAAAACACCGTACGAATTGTACAAAGGAAGAAAGCCAAATATTTCCCACCTTCACGTCTTTGGCTGTAAATGCTTTATTCTAAATAATGGAAAAGATAACTTAGGCAAATTTGATGCTAAGGCTGATGAAGGAATCTTCTTAGGCTACTCTTTAACTAGCAAAGCTTTTAGAGTATATAATAAACGCATCATGACTATGGAAGAAAGTATTCATGTCGCTTTTGATGAAACTAACCGTTGTTGTGCTAGAAAAGATTTTGATGAAAATGTAGAAAACTTTGATTCACTAAATTTGAATGGTGAAGACAAAGAAAAAGATTTAACTGAAGCCTCTACAAGCTCAACAAAGGATAGTGTTCAAGTTGAAGAAATTGAACCATCACAAGCACAAATAAATGCACTTCCAAAGGACTGGCGTACTTCAAAGGATCATCCTCTAGACAACGTCATTGGTGATGTTTCGAAAGGGGTAACAACTCGATCCACTTTTAGAAATTTATTTGCATATAGTGCTTTTGTTTCTCAAATTGAACCATCTACCATTGAGTCCGCAATTGATGATGAACATTGGGCTATGGCAATGCAAGAGGAGCTTAACCAATTCAAACGAAATGACGTTTGGGAATTGGTGCCTAAACCAAGTAATCAAACAATTGTAGGAACAAAATGGGTTTTTAGAAATAAACTCGATGAAAATGGTACAATTGTTAGAAACAAAGCTAGATTGGTAGCTAAAGGTTATAATCAAGAGGAAGGCATTGATTATGACGAAACTTATGCTCCCGTAGCTAGATTAGAAGCTATTAGGATGTTACTTGCTTTTGCATCCTCTTATAACTTCAAACTTTATCAAATGGATGTTAAGAGTGCCTTTCTTAATGGTTTCATTCAAGAAGAAGTATATGTTGAACAACCTCCCGGTTTTGAGGATTATGAAAATCCTAATCATGTTTTTAAACTCAAGAAAGCTCTTTATGGTCTTAAACAAGCTCCAAGAGCTTGGTATGAACGTTTGAGCAAGTTTTTAATAGAAAAGGGTTTTAGAAGAGGGAAGGTTGATACAACTTTATTTATCATGATTGAAAACAAAAATATCCTTTTGGTACAAGTTTACGTCGATGACATAATATTTGGTTCAACTAACGAATCACTTTGCAAGTTTTTCTCAAACCTCATGCAAAGTGAATTTGAAATGTCCATGATGGGCGAACTCAACTTCTTCCTTGGTCTTCAAATCAAACAAGGAAAAGAAGGAACTTTCGTTAGCCAAACCAAATATTGCAAGGAATTGCTCAAAAGATTTGGAATGGACAATGCTAAGGCAATGGACACACCAATGAGCACTACTTGCTACCTTGACAAAGATGAACAAGGTAAAAACATAGATGTAAAGAAGTATAGAGGCATGATAGGATCATTACTTTATCTAACGGCAAGTAGGCCAGATATCATGTTTAGTGTATGCATGTGTGCGAGATACCAAGCTAATCCTAAGGAATCTCACTTAAGTGCGGTGAAAAGGATTATGAAGTATCTCATAGGAACATTAAATGTTGGATTGTGGTATCCAAAAGGATCCACTTGTGATTTGATTGGTTATTCCGATTCCGATTTTGCCGGTTGCAAATTGGATAGGAAAAGCACTAGCGGCACTTGTCACTTGCTAGGAAACTCTCTTGTTTCATGGCATAGTAAGAAACAAGTAAGTGTAGCCTTGTCTACCGCCGAAGCCGAGTATGTAGCCGCCGGTAGTTGTTGCGCCCAAATTTTATGGATGAAACAACAACTTGTGGACTATGGACTCATGCTTGATCACATTCCTATCAAATGTGATAATACTAGTGAAATAAATTTAACCAAGAATCCGGTTCAACATTCAAGAACCAAGCATATTGAGATTAGACATCACTTCATAAGAGACCATGTTGAAAAGGGTGATGTGGTTATTGAATTTGTCGAAACTAGTAAACAACTAGCGGACATCTTCACTAAACCTTTATGTAAAGAAAGTTTTTTTAACATCCGAAATGAACTTGGTATCTTGGATTCTAATCTAATATGATTTGTTTGAATTCATTGTATTTATATTGCTATTTTTGTATCTCTTACTAACTTAAGCATTGGAGATATCCAATTAGCCATTGTTTTGTAGGTTTATGAGTTGATGAATGAGTGATTAATCTTGAGGTAGATTGAAGAATTTGAAGATTATAAACAATGGAGGATCAACAAATTGAAGTTTATAATAGTTTATTTGATTATATGAATTGTTAAACTAACTCCTAGTAAGCTAAGGATTTCTATTATGGTTTAAATACTTTGATATTTCCTTCATAATTCTGTTTAATGATTAATGCTTGTATGCTTATTTGGTGAATAACTCAAAATAGGCTTGGTACCCCTATTTTAAGTTAATGTGCATGCCTTGATATATTTCACTTCTTTAGGGGGAATTATGCATGCTTGTTATATATAAAAAGAGGAAATCAAATTCTTTTTGAAAGGGGGAATATCTCATCCTTGAGATTAATAGAGATATTGAACTTAAAAAAATTTTTCATTGTTTTTGCATGCTTCTATGACACATTTCAAACTCCTTTCTTTTTGATAATGTCAAAAGGGGGAAGAAAAGTTTGAGGATATTTGAAGTTTTGAACTTTTGAAAAAGAAGAAGTTTGAGGATTTGAAAAGAAGAAATAAGTTTGCGAAACAATGATTTCAAAAAGACTTCCGCTAAGCAAAAACTTTTGATATCTAAATCGTTTTCTTTGATAAACGCCCTTTAAGGGAACAAATGCACATATTTAGGGGGAACTCCTGCAAAAATTTTTTTGTGAAGTCTTCTCCAAAGCTTTCTATAAAACAAAGTGCATTAATGTTGCTTTCAAAATCATTTATAAATGCATATCCTCAAAATTGGTTTGTCATTATCAAAAAGGGGGAAATTGTAAATCATGTTGCTTGTATGCGAAGTTTGTATTCGTAGGTTTTGATGAATGACAAACCAACAAACGACATGAAAGACAAACCAACAAACAACTTGAATGAACAAGCATGTTGAAAGATCAACCAACATTCAACATTGAGGAATGAAGAGTTGAAAGCAACACAACAACAACAAGAAACTCAAGTCCACAACATTTGAAGACAAGTATAGTGTCTTAGGACTTAGGTAACTTCTTGTTAAGAACCAATTGCTAAATCTCTCAACACACACTCACAAAATGTTTTGATGCACATCTTACAATTCGATGCTAGCCAAATGGTTTAAAAACTTGTTTTCAAAGGTACAAAGGCATAGGAATTGACTCCAACAAGTTTGAGATCAATCCTAAGTATTTTGAAGTGATTTTAAGCCATTCTTTAAGGTTTGCATCGATGCACACTCATCTTGCATCGATGCAAAGCATGCGACGACTTGTTGTATCGATGCAAAGATGTTTGCATCGATGCAATCTAGCTGAAAATTCAAATTTCAGCTTCAAAGACACATTTGCATCGATGCAAAGTGTTATGCATCGATGCAAATGATTCAAAAACATAAAAAACGGCTAGTTTTGACAAAACGGCTCCATCCCATTAACTCCCCAACGTTTCTAAGGTTTGGGAAGTCTATAAATAGATGGATTGAAGCCTTATTTCATACACGTGAGTATTTGCAAACTATCTTGTTCATATTCTTTCATTCTACACATTTTTAAGGTGTTATAATACACAATTTGAGAGAGCAATATCAATTGGTTCAATAGTGCTAAACTTGTAATCATACACTCTTCTAGAGAGTACTCACTTCATCTCAACAATTCTTTGAGAATTGTTTTCTTGTAACACTTTGTAAATTGAAGTGTGATCTCCAAGGTTGAGTCAAGAGTTATAAACACTATAGTCGGTGAGGATACCAAAGAAGTATACTAAGTACTCAAGGCAAATCTTAGAGAAGGTATCTCTAAGTGGAGTGGGTTAGTATACGAGTGGTGATCATATACCGTGAGGTGTTAGAAACTAAGGACTCAGATTGTAAAAGGTTTTGCGCGAGCACCTTGAAGCTTGGCAATAGTGGAACTTCTCAATAGCGATTGAGAAAGAAAGTGGACGTAGGACAAGGATTGTGCCGAACCACTCTAAATAGCGTTTGCATCTCTCCAAACTCATCTTTTCAATATTATTGTCTTTTACCTTTGAGCAAATAAATTGTGATCGAAAAGTAGCTTCGTAAGTACTTAAGGAATAGCTTAAGTCCGATTGGTGAAAAGCTTGATCAATTTATTTGAGTTGGTGTCTATTGGAAAGTAAAAGCTCCTTATAAATGCTTAGCAATTGAGTTAAGCTCTTGGAAAAATACTAGTACAATAACACTTTTGTATATTGTCTTTAACTTTCGCAAAAAGATTCATTGTTGTTGCAATACTCAATTCACCCCCCCTCTTGAGTAATTGTGCATAGGTTCTACAAGTGGCATCAGAGCTTAACCCTTTGAAAGACTTAACCGTTTAAGGGAAAAGATCATGGCAAGCACAAGCTTTAACAACAACAACACTAGTGAAGGTAACTCAACCGCTAGACCTCCTCTTTTTAGCGGAACAAATTACTCTTATTGGAAAAATAAGATGAGAATTTGGATCCGTTCTCAAGATGTGAGAATTTGGAAAGTGATTGAGAATGGAAATCACATTCCAACAAAGACAACAAGCGCCAAAGAAGGAGAAGTCTCCGTCTTAAAGCAAGTACCGAAAGGAGAAAATGAATATAGTGACGATGATTGGAAGAAAGTGGCAATGAATGATAAAGCCATCAACTTCATTCATTGTGCACTCAACGAGCATGATTATATGAAGATCTCTACATGTGAAACCGCTAAAGAGATTTGGGATAAACTCCAAATCACTTACGAAGGAACCGACCACGTTAAAGAATCAAAGGTATTTATGTTATATTTTATCTTGTTCTTCTGAATTTTTAAGAATGAATTCTAGAGTTTCATGAGATATGTTGAATCCTGGCTGGCTGTTAAGCCATGTCTAAAATTTTGAACCGAGGTTTCACTTATCTTTAGAAGAGCTTCTTTGGATTTCTCATCAATTTAGCTGTTGTATGTAATGTTCTGCTGAAGCTTGGCTGGCCATTGGCCATGTCTAAATTTTTGGACCGAAGCTTTAGACTAACATTGCATGATTCCTGAAATTCTTATAAAAAATTTTGAAATCCTTATTTTTCTTTTTCCAAATAATTTTCGAAAAATCCAAAAAAAATTAATAAAATCATAAAAACCAAAAATTTTGTGTTTCTTGTTTGAGTCTAGTGTCAAATTTTAAGTTTGGTGTCAATTGCATATTTTGATTTTTTTTCTTTAAATTTTTGAAAATCCATGCATTGAGTTTTGTTCTTCATGATCTTCAAGTTGTTCTTGATGATTGTATTTGTTTAATCTTGTGATTTTCTTGTTTTGTGTCTTTTCTTGTTTTTCATATGCATTCTTGAATTATTAGTATCTATAGAATAAAAATTTTTAAGTTTGGTGTCTTGCATGTTTTTCTTTTCTTAAAAATTCTTCAAAAATATGTTCTTGATGTTCATCATGATCTTCAAAGTGTTCTTGGTGTTCATCTTGACATTCAAGGTGTTCTTGCATGCATTATTAGTTTTGATCTTAAATTTTTATGTTTTGCATCATTCAGTTGTTTTTCTCTCTCCTCATTAAAAATTCAAAAATAAAAAAATATCTTTCCCTTATTTCACTTATAAATTTCGAAAATTTGAATTGATTTAGTCATAAAGTTTTAAAATTTAATTGTTTCTTATTAGTCAAGTCAAATTTTCAATTTAAAAATTCTATCTTTTCAAATTTTTTTTCAAAAATCAAATCTTTTTCAATTTCCTTCTTAATATTTTCGAAAATTTTAAAATTTGATTTTCAAAATCTTTTTCTTATTTTTATTTCATAATTTTCGAAATTAATGCTAGCAATTAATATTTTGATTCAAAATTTTTAAGTTGTTACTTGCCTATTAAGAAATGATCAAACTTTAAATTCTAGAATCATATCTTTTAGTTTCTTGTTAGTCAAGTAATTAACTTTAATTTCAAAAATCAAATCTTTTTAATTTCCTTTTCAAATCTTTTTCTAATTTCTTATCTTTTTAAAATTGATTTTCAAATATTTTTCAATTAACTACTTGACTTTTTGTTTGATTTTAAAAGTTTTCTATTTCAATCATATCTTTTTCAAAACCACCTAACTACTTTTCTCTCTCCAATTTTTGAAAATCACTAACACTTTTTCAAAAATCTTTTTAATTAATTAATTTAATTAGTTTTCAAATTTTATTTTATCTCTTCTCTTAAATCTCGAATACTAACCAATAATTAAAATAAAAAACAAAAATATTTTCCTTTTATTTTTTAATTTAAAATTCGAATTCTCTCTCTCTCATCTCTTTCTATTTATTTATTTATTTACTAACACTTCTCTTCTTCTTATAATTCGAATCCTCTCTCCCTCTCTGTGTTCGAATTTTTCATCTTCTCTTTTCTTCATTCTACTCTTCTATTCTTCTACTCATATAAAGGAATCTCTATACTGTGACATAGAGGATTCCTATTCTTTTCTGTTCTCTTCTTTTTCATATGAACAGGAGCAAGGATAAGAACATTCTTGTTGAAGCTGATCCGGAACCTGAAAGGACTCTAAAGAGGAAGCTAAGAGAAGCTAAAGCATAACACTCTGGAGAGGACCTGACAGAATTTTTCGAAAAAGAAGAAGAGATGGCCGAACCCAATAACAATGGTGGAGATGCAAGGAAGATGTTTGGTGACTTTATTGCACCCTCTTCTGACTTATGTGGAAAGAGCATCTCAATTCCTGCAATTGGAGCAAACAACTTTGAGCTTAAGCCTCAATTAGTTTCTCTAATGCAGCAGAAATGCAAGTTTCATGGACTTCCATTGGAAGATCCTCATCAGTTCTTAGCTAAATTCTTGCAAATCTGTGATACTGTTAAGACCAATGGGGTTAATCCTGAGGTCTACAGACTTATGCTTTTTTCCTTTGCTGTAAGAGACAGAGCTAGGACATGGTTGGACTCACAACCTAAAGATAGCCTGTACTCTTAGGAAAAGTTGGTCAATGCCTTCTTGGCCAAATTCTTTCCACCTCTAAAGTTGAGCAAGCTTAGAGTGGAAGTCCAAACTTTCAGACAGAAGGAAGGTGAATCCCTCTATGAAGCTTGGAAAAGATACAAGCAATTGATCAGAAGGTGTCATTCTGACATGTTTTCAGAATGGAGCATCATATATATATTCTATGATGGTCTGTCTGAATTATCCAAGATGTCATTGGACCACTCTGCTGGAGGATCTCTTTATCTGAAGAAGATGCCTGCAGAAGCCCAAGAACTCATTGAAATGATTGCAAATAACCAGTTCATGTACACTTCTGAAAGGAATCCTGTGAATAATGGGACAACTCAGAAGAAAGGAGTTCTTGAGATTGATACTTTGAATGCCATATTGGCTCAGAACAAAATATTGACTCAGTAAGTCAATATGATTTCTCAGAGTCTGTCTGGAATGCAAGCTGCAACAGGCAGTACTAAGGAAGCTTCCTCTGAAGAAGAAGCCTATGACCCTGAGAATCCTGCAATGGAAGAGGTGAATTATATGGGAGAATCCTATGGAAACACCTATAATCCTTCATGGAGGAATCATCCAAATCTCTCATGGAAGGATCAACAGAAGTCTAACCAAAGCTTTAATAATAATAATGGTGGGAGAGCACGGTTTAGCAATAACAAACCTTTTCCATCATCATCTCAGCAACAGACAGAGAATTCTAAGCAGAGTCACTCTGACTTAGCAACTGTAGTCTCTGATCTATCTAAGACCACTCTCAGCTTCATGACTGAAGCAAGGTCCTCCATTAGAAATTTGGAGGCACAAGTGGGTCAGCCGAGTAAGAAAGTTACTGAACTCCCTCCTAGTACTCTCCCAAGCAATACAGAAGAGAATCCAAAGAGAGAGTGCAAGGCCATCTACACGTCCAACATGGCCAAACTTGGAGAGGAAGAAAAGGCATTGATTTCCAATGAGGAAGACCTCAATAGACGTCCACTAGCCACTAAAGAGTTCCCTATTGAGGAATCAAAGGAATCTGAGGCTCATATAGAGACCATAGGGATTCCAATGAACTTACTGTTGCCATTCATGAGCTCTGATGAGTATTCTTCCTCTGAAGAGGATGAAGATATTATTGAAGAGCAAGTTGCTCAATATCTAGGAGCAATCATGAAGCTGAATGCCAAGTTATTTGGTAATGAGACTTGGGAGGATGAACCTCCATTGCTCACCAGTGAACTAAATACCTTGGTTCAACAAAAATTACCTCAGAAGAAACCGGATCCCAGAAAGTTCTTAATACCTTGCATCATAGGCACCATGACCTTTAAAAAGGTTTTGTGTGACCTTGGTTCAAGTATAAACTTCATGCCACTCTCTGTAATGGAGAAACTAGGGATCTTTGAGGAGCAAGCTACAAGAATCTCACTAGAAATGGCAGACAATTCAAGAAAACAGGCTTATGGACTTGTAGAGGATGTCTTAGTGAAGGTTGAAGGCTATTACATCCCTGCTGATTTCATAATCCTAGACACTGGGAAGGATGAAGATGAATCCATCATCCTTGGAAGACCCTTCCTAGCCATAGTAAGAGCTGTGATTGATGTGGATAGAGGAGAGTTAGTCCTGTAACTGAATGAGGACTACCTTGTGTTTAAGGCTCAAGGATCTTCTTATGTAACCATGGAGAGGAAGCATGAAAAGTTTCTCTCAATACAGAGTCAAATAGAGCCCCCACACTCAAGTTTAGTGTTGGGAGGCCACCATTGATCTCTGAATCTCTGTGAAGCTCTCTAAGAGCTTCACTGTCAAGCTATTGACATTAAAGAAGTGCTTATTGGGAGGCAACCCAATGTTATTTAATTATATTTATTTGTTTTCCATTATTATTTTGTGTTTTCTTTAGGTTGATGCTCATGTGAAGTCACAAAAACAATTGAAAAATCAAAAACAAAATGAAAAATAGCATGAAAAATAGCACACCCTGGAGGACAGGCTTACTGGCGTTTAAACGCCTGTAAGGATAGCAGAATGGGTGTTTAACGCCCAGCCTGGCAGCATTCTGGGTGTTAAACGCCAGAATGGGCAGCACTCTGGGTGTTTAACACCAAAAAAGGCTGTCTGGCATTTGGATGGCGTTAAACGCCAGAAATGGGCATCTGGCTGGCGTTTAACGCCAGAAATGGGCAGCAGAGTGGCATTTAACGCCAGAATTGGCACAGAATGGGCGTTTGAACGCCAGAATGGTGTAGGGACTCAAATTTCTTGACACCTCAAGATCTGTGGACCCCACAGGATCCCCACCTACCCCACCTCTCCTTCTCTCCTCTTCACACCTTTCCATAACACTCTTCCCCAAACACCATTGGCCAATTCCATCAAAAACTCTTCCCCAAATACCCTTCACCTATCAAATCCTACCCTCTTCCTCATATCCTCTTCACCACTCACATCCATCCATCATTAAACCCCACCTACCTCACCATTCAAATTCAAACCATTTTCCTCCCAAACCCACCCACACATGGCCGAATACCCTCTCTCCCTTACCCTATAAATACCCCCTCCTTACCACCTTCATGTTCACACAACATACACACTACTACCCCCTTGGCCGAACCCAAACCACTACTCCATCTCCTCCATTTCTTCTTCTTCTACTCCTTTCTTTCTTCTTTTGCTCGCGGATGAGCAAATCTTCTAAGTTTGGTGTGGGAAAAGCTAAAGCTTTTTGTTTTTCCATAACCACTAATGGCACCTAAGGCTGGAGAAACCTCTAGAAAGAGGAAAGGGAAGACAATTGCTTCCACCTCCGAGTCGTGGGAGATGGAGAGATTCATCTCAAAGGTCCATCAAGACCACTTCTATGAAGTTGTGGCCAAGAAAAAGGTGATCCCCGAGGTCTCCTTCAAGCTCAAAAAGAGTGAATATCCGGAGATCCAACATGAAGTTCAAAGAAGAGGTTGGAAAATCCTCACCAACCCTATTCAACAAGTCGGGATCTTAATGGTTCAAGAGTTCTATGCTAATGCATGGATCACTAAGAACCATGACCAAAGTGTGAACCCAAATCTAAAGAATTGGCTCACAATGGTTCGGGAGAGTTACTTGGATTTTAGTCCGGAAAATGTGAGGTTGGCATTTAACTTGCCAATGATGCAAGGAGATCCTCACCCTTTCACTAGAAGGGTCAACTTTGATCAAAGGTTGGACCAAGTCCTTAGGGACATTTGTGTGGAAGGTGCTCAATGGAAGAGAGACTCAAGAGGCAAGCCGGTTCAACTAAGAAGGCTTGACCTCAAGCCCGTGGCTAGGGGATGGTTGGAGTTTATCCAACGCTCTATCATTCCTACTAGCAACCGGTCTGAAGTTACAATAGACCAGGCTATCATGATCCATAGTATCATGAATGGAGAGGAAGTAGAAGTTCATGAGATTATATCCCTAGAACTCTACAAGGTGGCGGACAAGCCATCCACTTTGGCAAGGTTAGCCTTCCCTCATCTCATTTGTCACCTATGCAATTCAGTTGGAATTGTCATAGAGGAAGACATCCTCATTGAAGGAGACAAGCCCATCACTAAGAAGAAGATGGAGCAAACAAGAGAGCCCACTCATGGACCTCAACAAGAGCATGAGGAAGTTCTTCATCTAGAAATCCCTGAGATGCCTCAGGGGATGCATTTTCCTCCACAAAACTATTGGGAGCAAATCAACACCTCCCTAGGAGAATTGAGTTCCAACATGGGACAACTAAGGGTGGAGCACCAAGAGTATTCCATCCTCCTCCATGAAATTAGAGAAGACCAAAGAGCCATGAGGGAGGAGCAACAAAGGCAAGGAAGAGACATAGAGGAGCTAAAGCACTCCATAAGATCTTCAAGAGGAAGAACTAGCTGCCATCACTAAGGTGGACCCGTTCTTTAATTTCCTTGTTATTTATTTTCTGTTTTTCGTTTCCTATGCCCTATGTTTTATTTATATTTTTGTCTTTATTACATTATCATTAGTGTCTAGTATCTATGTCTTAAAGCTATGAATGTCCTATGAATCCTTCACCTTTCTTAAATGAAAAATGTTTTTAATTACAAAAGAACAAGAAGTACATGGTTTCGAATTCTATCTTGAAATTAGTTTAATTATTTTGATGTGGTGGCAATACCTTTTGCTTTCTGAATGAATGCTTGAACAGTGCATATTTTTTATATTGTTGTTTATGAATGTTAAATTTGTTGGCTCTTGAAAGAATAATGAAAAAGGAGAAATGTTATTTGATAATCTGAAAAATCATAAAATTGATTCTTGAAGCAAGAAAAATAAGTGAATAGACAAAGCTTGCGAAAAAAATATGGCGAAAAAAAAGAAAGAAAGAGAAAAAGCTAGCAGAAAAAGCCAATAGCCCTTTAAACCAAAAGGCAAGGGTAAAAAGGATCCAAGGCTTTGAGCATTAATGGATAGGAGTGCCCACAGGAATAAAATCCTGGTCTAAGCGGCTAAACCAAACTGTCCTTAACCATGTGCTTGTGGCGTGAAGGTGTCAAGTGAAAAGCTTGAGACTGAGCAGTTAAAGTCGTGGTCCAAAGCAAAAAGAGTGTGCTTAAGAGCTCTGGACACCTCTAACTGGAGACTTTAGCAAAGCTGAGTCACAATCTGAAAAGGTTCACCCAGTTATGTGTCTGTGGCATTTATGTATCCGGTGGTAATACTGAAAAACAAAATACTTAGGGTCACAGCCAAGACTCATAAAGTAGCTGTGTTCAAGAATCAACATACTGAACTAATAGAATCAATAACACTATCTGAATTCTAAGTTCCTATGGAAGCCAATCATTCTGAACTTCAAAGGATAAAGTGAGATGCCAAAACTGTTCAGAAGCAAAAGGCTACAAGTCCCGCTCATCTAATTGGAATTAAGTTCATTGATAAGTTTGGAATTCATTGTATATTCTCTTCTTTTTATCCTATTTTATTTTTAGTTGCTTGGGGACAAGCAACAATTTAAGTTTGGTGTTGTGATGAGCGGATAATTTATACCCTTTTTGGCATTGTTTTTACATAGTTTTTAGTATGTTTTAGTTACTTTTTATTATATTTTTATTAGTTTTTATTCAAAAATCATATTTTTGGACTTTACTATGAGTTTGTATATTTTTCTGTGATTTCAGGTATTTTCTGGCTGAAATTGAGGGACCTGAGCAAAAATCTTATTCAGAGGCTGAAAAAGGACTGCAGATGTTGTTGGATTCTGACCTCCCTGCACTCGAAGTAAATTTTCTGGAGCTACAAAAGCCCAATTGGCGCGCTCTCAATTGCGTTCGAAAGTAGACATCCTGGGCTTTTCAGAAATATATAATAGTCTATACTTTGTTCGAGATTTGATGGCTCAAACTGGCGTTCAAAGTCAGCCTAAAACATCTTGGCGTAAAACGGCCAAACTGGCACTAGAATTGGAGTTAAAGGCCCAAACTGGCACCAAATCTGGCGTTTAACTCCAGAAACACCCTAAGCACGAAAAAGCTTCAATGCTCAGCCCAAGCACACACCAAGTGGGCCCCGAAAGTGGATTTCTGCACTATCTGCACTTAGTTACTCATTTTCTGTAAACCCTAGTTACTAGTTTAGTATAAAAACTACTTTTAGAGTTTTTTTAGATTAGAAAGAGGACGTTTAGTCCTTAGACTTTATCATTGTACACGTTTGGAGGCTGGCCTCACGGCCATGCCTAGACCTTTTTCACTTATGTATTTTCTACGGTGGAGTTTCTACACCCATAGATTAAGGTGTGGAGCTCTACTGTTCTTCATGAATTAATGCAATTACTACTGTTTTTCTATTCAATTCACGCCTACTTCTTCTCCAAGATATACTCTCGTACTTAATTCAGTTAAGTCAGAATGAAGGGGTGACCCGTGACAATCACCCAATCTTCGTTACTCGCTTAGCCAAGGTCGCGTGCCTGACAACCACAAAGCGATCTACATGATGTTCAACGTAGTCATTGGACGACAGCTGGAGTATATTCTCTTGGGTTTCTAATCTAATATTAGAACCTTCGTGGTATAGGCTAGAATTATTGGCAGCCATTTATGGAATCCGAAAAGTATAAACCTTGTCTGTGGTATTCCGAGTAGGATCTGGGAAGGGATGATTGTGACGAGCTTCAAACCTGCGAATGTGGGGCACAAGTGATAGTGTGCAAAAGGACAATGGTCCTATTCCGACACTAGCGGGAACCGACAAATGATTAGCCGTGCGGTGACAGCGCATATGGATTTGTTTTCATCCGAGAGGATCATACAGCTTGCCATAGAAGGAGGTAACGCATGGTTGGAAGGAGGCAATAGGAAAGCAGAAGTTCAAAAGCAACAAAGCATCTCCAGACGCTTATATGAAATTCCCACCAATGAAGTACATAAGTATCTCTATCTTGTTTTATATTTTATTTATATTTTAATTATCAAAACCTCATAACCATTTGAATCTGCCTGACTGAGATTTACAAGGATGACCATAGCTTGCTTCAAGCCGACAATCTTCGTAGGATCGACCCTTACTCACGTAAGGTTTATTACTTGGACGACCCAGTGCACTTGCTGGTTAGTTGTGCGGAGTTGTGAAAAGAGTTGAAATTGCGATTGTGCGTACCAAGTTTTTGGCGCCGTTTCAGAGATCACAATTTCGTGCACCATTCATCCTCATATCGGATGAAGGAGAAAGCTTCTTCGGCTTCCATGTCATAGTCTTCCTCTGGGTCACCTTCATATTCCCCCAGATACTCAGTTGGAATAATTGAAACTGTTCTAACCATTTCATCATCCCCTTCCTCGAAGTACTCTTCATCCAAATTAACTTCCTTGCCTTTGTCGACCCCCGAGGAATGAGCTATTGCCTTGCCTTTCTCCATCTTTGCAGGAATGGAATCCCCTTCGGGCACGTCTCTCCATCAGAAGGAAAGACAATTCGGGAATGAACAGAAGGCGTTGCCTCCTTGCTTATGTCTGCTTGAGGTTTTTTATTTTGATTGAGATTTCTTCTACCCTTACCCCTTGGGTATCCTCTAGCTCTACCATGGAAATAAGGATACTGATTTTGAGGAGGTCCTCAATATCCCCACTGAGGGTTCCGTCGATACAGAGCATCTCGATTCTGGAATTCCCGACAATTCCGAATCTATAGTACACCTATAGCCTGAGACCGTCTTAAAGGTGCAACCACATTTTGTTGAGGGGTCTTAGAGCTTTGAACCTCTATACGTCGAATTGGCTGCCTCTGACGCGCTTGTTCCTCTCTATGAGCTAATTCTTTCTTCATTCTTTCTTTCTGAAAATGGCTATAGCTTCAGCATCAAATATAGCATTACACCGTAGACATAGAGATACGTCACGATCTTTAATCTTTTGCTGTACCAAGAAATCGAGCAAGTCATCTCCTTCTCGAGGATATACAGATCGAACTTGTGACTCGAAATCATCCAAAGCCACATCAAAGTCATAAGACATACCAACCATATTCACTCTGAAATATGGTTCAACGAAACTAGCATCCGTATCAAAAGGATCAACATCCACTTTCATTTCCCTCTTTTCGTCATCAAACTTCAAATGTCCCTCCATTATAGCTTCCTGAATTAAGTCCCTGAAACAAACACAACTGTTAGTCGAATTACTAGTTGCTTGGTGAAATTTTCAATAAGGTCTCCCTTTTAAATCTTTCATCGAAAGTAAAGTTCTACCCTCAGGCAAAATTAATTGTTTATCTTTAAGCAACACATTGAAAATTTGATCAGATTTTGAAATATCAAAACTATACTTTTTTCCACCTTTCAGTTTTGATTCATTCGACTTTTCATTACTAGGAAGCTTTTTTAAGTAACGAGCAAACATATGGAGGGCCCTTTTCAAGTTCGGCCAAATCGATCTCTGTTTCGAAATCGAGTTCCTCCTCTGAGGACTCCATAGTCATATAAGCAACTTTCTCTTTTCGAGTAAAAGGTTTACTCTTTGATTTTGCTCACTCTTATGTTTTTCCTTTTCTTTTTTCATGAGTTCGGTCTGACGGACCTTTTCAGCTAGATGGGCTAAATCAGGGATATGCACATTAAGCAACTTTCGGCGCATATAAAATCCTAGTCCTATAATTGCTATTTTCACCACTTCACTCTCAGGTAATGAAACATAGCATATGCTTCTGGCATTTTTGAAACATATCATATAATCATCAATGGTAATGAAACATACCATCTTCACATTTCAAAGCAACTAGATCAATAACTGCTACATTCAATTCCCCTCGATAAAATTGAGCGTGAAAAGCAGTTTTCAACTGATTCCATGTTGTTATCGAATTTGGTTTGAGATTCGAAAACCAAGTAAACGTATTCTTCGTTAAGAAAGAAGGAAAAAACTTCATTTTCAAATTCTCATCATTGGCTAAATTTCTAATCTCAAGCAAATATCGAGCAACATGTTCAGTGGTTGATTCTCCAACTTCTCCTGCAAATTTTGTGATTATCTTTGGATTTTTCACCCCTCTTGGCACTTCAGCCATTTGAACAACTTGAGGGAAAGCAGAAATAAATGAGGTCAATTCATAAAACCAACATTTAAACCAACCCGATTAAGCATTTCTTCCACAATTCTTGTGACTTGATAACGTTCACCACCATGATTAGCGCGTAATCTGGCTAGAACCTCATCTGCATCTTGACCACAGGGAACTATATGAGAATTTTCTATATTTAAAACATTGTTTTCATTTTGAAACACATTTTCAAATCCTTCATTGTTTCCCCTGACATCATGCCTTTCACCTTCCTTGTAATCTACGATTCGAGCAATTCGTTCGACTTGTCTAGCAAGGCGTTCAAATTTCGATTCGTGATCAGCCATCATAGGATTTAGAATTGTGGTCATTTGTTGAGTCAACAGGTTAACTAAGTCATGATGACTCTCCTCTACTTGTTGTCGATACACTGCCATAGAATTAGCAGCATTCGAAGTAGAGCCCAGATTATAATAACGAGAATACTCGGAATGTTGTTGTGGGTTTTGAAAATTATTCCCTCCATTTACAGTCCCAAATCGAACAGGAGGAACGAAACTACCCACTGGTGGAACAGAACCAGGAGGAAGACCATAAGGAGGCCATCCAGTGGTTAATGGAGGCTGGGTCGGTGGTAAAGTACCACGTGGACGAATGTTACATCCAACACTTTCAGTTTGCTTGGTAGTAACCGCTATACTTTCACTTCCAATTACACCTTCCGAACGTGAAATCACGTCCACCGATTGCACAGTTACTGGTATGCTATCATTGGTGGATGAACCACCATTCACATTCGACAATTCATCAGTCATGTGAATGATCTTTCCACTTCTCAATCGAATACACCAAATGACACCAAAAACTATTTGACACGCTTCAATTTAAAACTGTCCCACCAGGCGTGCCAATTTGTTTTGTCGATTTTTAGCAAATCGATGGTGGTTCGATTCTAATGGTTTGGGAGCGAAACCAACTCCTCTTTTGCAGGTACCAGTTTTCTATAAGTGCATCAAAGTGTCTTCGATTAGACAGGTATTGAAATAACAAGTAAATAAAAATTTGTAAAAGGATAAAAGAAGTTAAAGACAATAAATTCGGAAAGGTTGCGTTGAAACTTAAAGAAAACAATAAAGGTGCCTTTGATTGGGTCAAAGGGCTTTTGGCATGAAAATCAAAGGTACTGGAATGTAAATTGCATTCAAAAGTTAAATCATTACTTGAAACATAAATTTGCTTGAAAAGTAAAGTTTACAGAAAGTTAAACTGAAAAGATAAAGACATGAAAGGAACCCTACAGATAATTAACTCGAAGCAGATTCAAAAAGTCTCTGGGGATGTGAGTGTGCGTGAGTAATTTCTAAAGCAAAGTTCTAACCTTTATTCCCTAAAACTTTCTAATATTTATAGTCTGTAACCGATTATTAATTACACAGTGTTGTCTTGTATGCGCACTCCCTAGTAACCGCTCCCGCTCTTTTACTAATAAACTGCTACCCATCAATTCCTCACGTGGTAAAAGCTTTCAACTTCTCCACCTATGTAACCGTTTGATCCAATATTCAAGCAACTATTCGATTTCACATTCGAATGCCTGTCGATTAGGCCTGCTCGAATTAATGAAGTGTCCAAAATCAAGTCTGTGACAAGTAACTCCGATCCCTACTAACGCTTGCACGTGGGCTTCTTCGATATCTGCCTCCATCCCAATTATCTCTTTAATACTTCGAATTGGTTCATCCTAGTCGAAAATATTTTTCGACTAATAGAGATATTCACGTGCATGCATAGTTCGATTCAGCTTCATTTGAATTAGTAGTACATTTTGTCCATACATCATTCGAATTGTCCCCTTTGATTTATAATTTTTTTAGTAATTCGAATTACACTACTTTAAATTAGAATTAAATTTTATATTTCAAATATCTCTCATTCGAATTACATAAAATAATTTACTTAATAAATTTTTATAATATTTTTTGTTTTAATAGATATATGTAATATTAATCTCTAATTAGTTTATATATACATTTTGGCTTTAAAAATGAACATTAATTTTGACGTGAAATTTTAAAGACATTTAGTCAAAATAGAGACAAATTCAAAAAAATAAATAAATGTAACGGTGACTGTTCAAAGAACTGAAATGTGAAGTCGTGTGTTACAACATACGTACATGGCGGCTTTTCAATGGTCATACCTAATTCGCTGCTTCCTTGCAATTACAAAGTCATTAATGAGTCAACCCCAAAAATTATTCCACCTTCATAAAAAGACAACGTAGTCTATAATTAATTAATTATATAATGAAAAAATTTTACTCCCTTCATTTAAGAGATACTAAAATAATATTTTTTTATTTATAAAATATATATTTTATTTTTTATAATTTTTAAAAAATATTATTTTTAATTTAATTTAAATTTTTTATTAATTAATATTAATTTTATTTATTTTTTTAAAAAAAATTATTTTTTACAAAAATATTTTTTAATAAAATTTTATTTTTTGTGATTAAATTTTATTTTTTAAAATATTTTTTAATAAATTATTTTTTTATTGATGATTAAATTATATTTATACCAAAATATTTTTTTAAAAATTTTAGGAAAATTCAAAAAAAATGCCATCTAAAGAAAGAGAAGCATAAATCCTCCAAAGATAAGAAGGGGGAGTGTCATTTGTGTTTTTTAAAAAAATAATTTAATCATTAAAAATTTTTAAAAAAAATTAATAGAAATATAATTTAATCAATAAAAAATAATTTGTTAAAAAGTATTTTAATAAACAAAATTTAATAAAAAAAAATAAAATTTCACTAAAAGATATTTTTTATATTTAAAAAAATAGATAAAATTAATATTAGTTAACACAAAAAATTTAAAATAAATTAAAGAGGATGTTTTTTTATAAATTATAAGAGAGACTAAATTTGATGTTTTTTGGTGAAAATTTCACATACAATTGTCTTTATATAAAATTGATAACTGAGAATCGTTAGGTAATAATTTAGTCAAACATCAAATTATTTAATAGTTCTCAATTATCAACTTTACATTAAGACAACTGCATGCGAATCTTCACCTTATTTTTTACAATTTGCAAAATATTTAGACTCATATTTCTAAAATTAATCCGAATAACCCATTTTAAAGAAATTCACCTATTTCAAAACCATATACAAAATTTTCAGTTTCAATCTCCAATAACGTAAAACAAATTTTTCTAAATATAATAATTAATTGGTCTCTAAGGTTTGAAGGAATTAATTTTATATACTACTATTGTTCACTTTATATAATATATAACTTGAGTTTATGTGGCTATAAAATTTTGCTAAAATTAATGATACATTTGCTTATATTTTTGCAACACTTTTTAATTTTAATTTTTAAATATTGAAAAAATAATCTTTTAATTTTAACAACACGTTTTAAATATTATCAAATTATATAACTACCATAATAATAAATTAATAATATATAGCGGCTATAGCGGCTATAACATGGTACTAATATATAATGTTTAAGGATCGCATTGGTCTACAAAGGCACAAACGAAGACAAAGGTTAGTGCAGCAAAAACAAAATGGACAAGAATGCACGAAAGGCATGAACAGAGCACAATGGGAGAATTTTTTTAAAATAAATAATTTAAATATTTTATTTAGATATATAGTGTTCATACCCTACCCCAACACTAAGGCCCAGGTCCAAACGAAAAGACCCAGTCCAAAGGATTGAGCCTCACCCCACACCGACCTTCCCCTAAAGAAGTCAGTTTTCACTACGACTTGCTCTAAAGAAGTCGAGGACGAAGATTAGCTGGCAGATAAACACTCACTCAAATGAGTAACTGCCCCTAAGATCTCTCAACCCACTTCCAGGAGCCATATCCCAACTTCCCTAAGATAAAGGGACGGTTATCCACCTTAAAAGGTGGAACTACTTCAGTGGTGGTTATTGGCTCACCACTATAAATACACTGACACCCCCTCAGGTATCTCTAAGTCCTAATACTCTCTAGACCTGCTCACACCCTTGCTGACTTAGGCATCGGAGTGTCTTTGCAGGTACCACCCCCTTCACTCGTATTCACAAGGCGGACGGAGGCCCTGAAGACGTGAATCCGCTCGAAAGCTTCCTTCCATAGACGATTGGGCCAACCCAGCGAGTCCAGCCCAATAATCTCCGGTTACCCATCGTAACATTGGCGCCGTTGCCGGGGACCCGAGAGATCAACCAGTAATGGAGGACAAATCATCGGAAGATGGTCATACGGCGTCCGATTCCGAATAGGAAAACCTGGACACCGGAAACAACGATGCGAACCCAACTCCTCACCAGGAGGCTAGCGATCAACATCGAGAAGGCACCTTTAGGTTTAAAAATCCAAAGGTAAACTCCTCGGACGGACGAGAGTCAGGAAAGGAAGGGCCACCCCATGCAACCGAGCTAATGGGGTTGGTCCATGGCCACCAAGGTCGTTTGGAACAGTTGGAACAGGAGTTAGAACGACAATGAGAGGCGGAGCGAAATCTCAGGGAAGAGATAGAGCGACGAAAAGAGTTAGAGGAAAAACTCTTAAGACTAGAATCTTCTCTGAAAAGTCGGAACTCCCGTGACGACCGAGAAGAGTCGCCCCTGGGAGGAGAAGATCCGTTTAGTGAGGACATCATGAGGGCAAAAGTTCCAAGAAACTTCAAAAGCCCTTATATGAACCTCTATGACGGAACCACTGATCCGAAGCATCACTTAAGTAATTTCAAAAGTCGGATGTATCTGGCTGATGCTTCTGATGCAACTCGCTGCAAAGCCTTTCCGACTACCTTGTCAAAAGCGGCGATGAAGTGGTTCGACAGCCTCCCACCGAGGTCGGTCACCAGCTTTGAAGACCTCTCGAGAAAATTCTTGATGAGGTTCTCCATCCAAAAGGATAAAGTAAAACATGCGCCGAGCCTCCTGGGAATAAAGCAGGAGGTCGGAGAACCTTTGCGGGACTATATGGAAAGGTTCAATAAAGCATGTTTAGAGATTCAGGACCTGCCCACCGAAGCTGTCATCATGGGGTTAGTGAATGGACTTAGAGAAGGTCCCTTCTCACAGTCCATATCAAAAAGGCACCCCACCTCCCTGAGCGATGTACAGGAAAGAGCAGAAAAGTACATCAACATGGAGGAAAATACCAAACTACGAGAGCCGAGTTGGCGATCTGGGCATTCCCACTCTGCAAAAGAGAAGGAAAGAGAGCCCAAGAAGAAAGAAGAACTCAGTCTCGACAGGCCAATGAAATATCACTCTTATACTCCTCTAAAGGACTCCATGATGGATCTCTACAGAGAGATCTGCAACATTGAAAGGCTGCCACCTCCCAGGCCCATTAAGAATAAAAAGGGGGGAAGTCGCGGCGATTACTGTGAGTACCATAAGATCTATGGTCATTCAACAAATGATTGCTACGACCTTAAAAATGTGATAGAAAAGCTGGCCAGAGAAGGTCGGCTTGATAGATATCTCATGGAAAGGTCGGACAATCACGAGAAGAGAAAGCGAGAGGATGAGGACAGGAGAGACCCACCACCACAAACTCCCGAGAGACATATACATATGATCTCGGGAGGATTCGCGGGTGGAGGACTCACCAAGTCCTCTCGCAAGAGACACCTCAAGCGAGTTTACCAGGTCGGGAGTGAATCACCCGACCTCCCCACAATCTCATTCACAAAGGAGGATGGGCAAGGAATAATCCCTGGACATGATGATCCAGTGGTGATAACCATGATCCTAGCCAACGCCCACCTCCACAGAACTCTAGTAGACCAAGGGAGTTCGGCAGATATCCTTTTCAAGCCCACGTTCGACAAGCTAGTGCTAGATGAAAAGGAGTTAAGAGCCTAACCCGACACCTTATATGGATTAGGCGACATGCCAATAAAACCACTGGGATTTCTACCCCTCCACACGACCTTCAGAAAGGGGGAAAAGTCCAAAACTCTGAGCATAGACTTCATAGTCCTCGACGTGGGATCAGCATATAATGCCTTGATTGGCAGAGCTACCCTAAATCGACTCAGAGCGGTGGTGTTTATCCCTCACCTTTGCATGAAATTCCCGACATTTGCGGGGATAGCAACGGTGCGAGGAGATCAGAAGCTGGCAAGAAAATGCTACAATGAAAGCCTGAACCTGAGAGGGAAAGGCAAGGAAGTTCACACCATAGAGCTCGGTGGCACAAGAACCAAAGAAGAGCTGCGCCCACAACCAGGAGGAAAAACTGAAGAAATACAGGTCGGTGAAGAGGAAGGAAAAAATACCAACATAGGAGCCAACCTGGAGGAAAGCATAAAACAAAAGTTGATAAAACTCCTAAAAGAAAATTCTGACCTCTTTGCTTGGAAAGCTTCTGACATGCCAGGGATAGACCCCGAGCTCATGTCCCACATGCTCTCTGTCCACCCAGGGTCTCGACCTGTACAGCAGCGAAGGCGTAAGCTCGGCCCAGAACGAGCTCAAGCGGTGGAAGAGCAGGTACAAGCACTCCTAGAGGCCGGCTTCATCAGAGAAGTTAAGTATCCAACATGGCTAGCAAATGTAGTGCTAGTCAAGAAACAAAACGGCAAGTGGAGGATGTGCGTCGACTACACCGACCTGAATAAGGCATGTCCCAAGGACCCATATCCACTCCCAAGCATTGATACTCTAGTGGACTCCAGCTCAGGATATCAATACTTGTCGTTTATGGATGCCTACTCAGGATATAACCAGATCCCGATGTACAAGCCAGACCAGGAAAAGATATCGTTCATCACACCTAGAGCAAATTATTGTTATGTGGTCATGCCTTTTGGATTAAAAAATGCAGGGGCCACGTACCAAAGGCTGATGAACAAGGTGTTCGCTCCCCACCTCGGGCACTTAATGGAGGTCTATGTAGACGACATGTTGGTAAAAACCCAGGAAGAGGCCGACCTTTTTACGGACCTCACGCAAGTTTTCAACACCATAAGGGCGCATGGGATGAGACTAAATCCCGCAAAATGCACCTTCGCGATGGAGGCTGGAAAATTCCTAGGATTTATGCTAACCCAAAGAGGGATCGAGGCAAATCCTGACAAGTGCAAAGCTATCCTAGAAATGAAAAGCCCGACTTGCTTAAGAGAAGTCCAACAACTAAATGGCCGACTCGCAGCCCTTTCCAGGTTCTTGGCAGGGTCAGCATTAAGGTCCCTTCCACTGTTCTCTCTGCTGAGAAAAGGATGCCAGTTCGAGTGGACTCCAGAATGTGAAGAAGCGTTCCAAGAGTTCAAAAAGTTCTTGAGCCAACCTCCAATCCTCACCCGACCTCTAGTGGGTGAAGAGCTTGTCCTATATTTGTCTGTAGCGGACAAAGCTGTCGCATCGGCCCTAATACGAGAGGATGAGGTTGGACAGCATCCAGTATACTTCACCAGCAAAGTTCTACAGGGTTCCGAACTAAGGTACCACAAGCTAGAGAAGTTTGCGTACTCCTTAGTAATAGCCTCGCGGAGGTTACGACCCTACTTCCAAGCCCACACAATAAGAATCCGAACGAACCAACCCATGAAGCAAATCCTCCAAAAGATGGATGTTGCAGGGAGAATGGTTCAGTGGGCGATAGAGCTCTCTGAGTTCGACTTAAAGTACAAAACTCGGACAGCGGTAAAAGCCCAATGCCTCACCAACTTTATAGCGGAATATGCAGGAGATCAAGAGGAAAAGCCGACTAAATGGGAACTATACGTAGATGGATCCTCAAACAAAACAGGAAGCGGTGCAGGCATAATACTAGCCAATGAAGGGGGAACACAGATAGAAGTCTCCCTCAAATTTGAATTTCCAGCTTCCAACAATCAGGCAGAATATGAAGCCCTGATTGCAGGATTAAAACTGGCAAAAGAGGTCGGTGCAACCCAGGTGCTGATATTTAGCGATTCCCAAGTAGTGACCTCCCAAATAAATGGAAAGTATCAGGCTAAAGACCCGAACATAAAAAGATACTTGGAAAAAACTCTGGAGCATCTCGGGCGCTTTACAGAAACCGAGATCAGACACATAACTCGGGACCTGAATAGCAGAGCAGATGCCCTCTCCAAGTTAGCCAGTACCAAACCAGGGGGGAATAATAGAAGCTTGATCCAGGAAACTCTCCAAGAACCATCTGTGATGAAAACAGAGGACAAGCAGGAAGTCCTTGAAGTAACCGGGTTAAACCTTGGATGGATGAACCCCTTGATCGAATACCTAAAATTCGACATCCTCCCCAAAGAGGAAAAAGAGGCCAAGAAAATCCAGAGGGAAGCACAATACTACACTTTGGTGAAAAATACCCTCTATAAAAGAGGAATATCAACACCATTGCTAAAGTGCGTACCGACCTCAAGGACAAATGAAGTACTAGAAGAGGTTCAAAATGGAATCTGCGGAAACCACCTCGGAGCCAGGTCGCTAGCAAGAAAAGTAATCCGAGCTGGGTTCTATTGGCCGACTTTGTAGAAGGATGCCACAGAATTTGTGAAAAAGTGCCAACCATGTCAGATGCACGCAAATTTCCACGTGGCTCCTCTCGAGGAGCTAATCAGTATAACTTCTCCATGGCCCTTTGCAAAATGGGGGATGGATCTGTTAGGACCTTTTCCCCAATCCCCAGGACAAGTCAAATACTTAATTGTGGGAATAGACTACTTCACAAAGTGGATAGAAGTAGAACCATTGGCCACTATCACTGCCCAGAGAAGTCGGAGGTTTCTCTACAAAAATATCATCACAAGATATGGGATACCTCATTCTATTACCACAGATAATGGAACCCAGTTCACCGACTCTACCTTCAGAAGCCTAGTAGTCAGTATGAAAATAAAACACCAGTTCACCTCGGTGGAGCATCCACAAGCAAATGGACAAGCGGAGGCAGCTAACAAAATTATACTGGCGGGACTAAAGAAAAGACTACAAGATGCAAAAGGAGCTTGGGCTGATGAGCTCCCGCAAGTGCTATGGGCCTACCGGACGACGCCACAATCCGCCACAGGAGAAACACCCTTCCGACTTGTCTACGGCGTAGAAGCCATGATACCAGTAGAAATCAACGAACAAAACCCAAGGGTGATCCTCCATAATGAGGTCGGAAATGTACAGGGGCACAAAGAGGAGCTTGAATTGCTCCCCGAAGTCCGAGAGCAAGCCCAGATAAGAGAAGCAGCATTGAAACAAAGGATGACTACCAGGTACAACAAAAAATTCATTAGAAGGAGTTTCACCCCAAACGATTTGGTCTTGATCAGAAATGACATTGGAGTCAACAAATCAGGGGAAGAAAAGCTCGCTGCTAATTGGAAAGGACCATACAAAGTTAGTGAGGTCTTAGGAAAAGGGTATTATAAGGTGACCGACCTAAACGGCACCGAGTTACCAAGGTCGTGGCATGCTTGTAACATGAAAAGGTACTATAGTTAAATGCGAACTCTACTCTCTGATGTACTCTTTTTCCAACTTCACGATTTTTTCCCAAAAATCAAAGGGTTTTTTCTAAAGAAGGGTTTTTAACGAGGCATCACAGTAGAGACTAAGGGAGAATGGACTATCAAAAACCCTTAGTAGCAGCGAAAGTACCTTCCCAAATAAATAAAGATCTTTTACAATATCTCTTATAAATTCCTTCTCGTTTGTTTTTCTTTCTACGAAACGCACCGACTTAAGCTCGACAAAACGTGAAAATCCCATGAACCGACCTAGATGGTCGTTAGGATAAAACGACGAGGTACAAGTCGGTGTAAAGAGGTTATAAAAGTTGATCGTGAAAAACTCGGAAACATTCTGACTCATAAGTCGAAGTGAAAAACCGAGCAGCAAAGAAAACGCATCGCAAAAATAACCTAAGTCATAGGAACTCAATAAATCAAAAAATTGAGTATAAGGAATGTCAAAATGAGATCGAAAAACCTAAAGACTGTCCTAAGTCCTTAAAGTTAAAAGGCTCAAAAAGGACAAACAGCCAAGAAAAAGGTTTTCAAAAAGATCAAGGGGATTTTTCAAAAACCAAAATCAGAAAAGCATGCACACAACAAGACAAAGAAAGATAACTTAAACCCTTATCCAAAAAAGGGATATTTTTTTTCAACCTAAACCCTTATCCAAAAAAGGGTATTTCTATAAATATTTTGTTTACGGCCTTAAAAGGCCAAGAAATGTCAGCAGACCACCACAATATAAAAAGAGTTTAAAAAAAGGGGGACCCACAGGCCGGGCCCCCATATAGCCACAATCATTTTTTCAAAGAGGATCACCACCAGATTCAGGGAGAGTAGTCGGAGTGCCATCAGGACCAGGGAGAGAAGTATCCATAGGAGACGGAAAGGAGGTTCCGGGAGCTTTCGAGGAACTCGGGGCATCCTTTGGTCGGGGAGGAGACTCCATTATCCTCTGCCCCTGAGTCTTCAAATCTGACTCGGTGACATATTGGGGAGAGGGAGGAGAGACTATGGCCCCGTCAATGACGACCTTGTCCGGATCCAAAGGTGAGAGATCCAGGTCGGGAGCAAGGACTCCGACCTGTTCCTTAAAGATCCTCCAAGCTTCCTCGGCCCCGTCAGCAATAGAGTCCTCCAACTCAGTATAGTCACTCCGAGCTTTCAGCAAATCTTTCTTCACCACCACGAGGTCCTCAAACAAGCTCGCATAACTCTCCTGCGCCTTCAGCCTCAGGCCCTCCTCCATGTTGCACCGAGCTTGCAACTTCCGCTCACTTTCCTGAAGGCCATCCCTTTCCTCCTTCAATTTGGCGACCTCCTCCTTCAGCGCCCTCTCATGCTCCTGATACATGAGAAGCCTCCCCTCCAACTCTTCAACCCTCGAGGTTGAACCCAGAGAGCTAAGAGGAGTCTTCTCAAACATATCAAGGAACTTTGTGCATACCCCCGCCGCCCTGATACTCTCCTGAGCCAGAATAGTGAGGTGGTTCCGAATAGAAACATCATCCATACCTATGCGGGTATGGGGATAGATGTATTTCCGGACAAATTGAGGTGCATCCACCTTAGCCTCACCTTCAAAAGAAGAGCTAGACTCCAAGGTCTTGCGCTTCTTCTTTTCTGGCTCAGGGGAGGATTGGGGAGGAAGGGACGGCTGAGAAGAGGTTGAAGAAGAAATGACAATAGGTCGGTTCGGGGTCCCCAAATTGTGAGGAAGGGGGGAGGAGAAGGAAGAGGAGCGTTAGTTATCCTGGCGCCACCAACCCTGGCACGGGACCTTGCCTTGGCCTCCTGGACTCTCTGGTAAGACTCCCTGAAATTCTTCTTCGCCATCTCTGTAAAAAACAATCAGTAGCCAAAGAGTCAACAAAACAAGTCGGTAAAAACAAGTCGGAAACAAAGTGGATAAATAAAAGCTACCTAGTTGTGTCTGGACAAAGGTCGGCGACCCCTGGAGAAATTTTTTGGTATCCAGATATGGGGCCTTCCCCCACACTTCTCGGAGGAACCCCACAATGGCAGCCTCCACTTCATCCAGATCATCCAAACCATATTTCTCACAGGGAGAGGCCTCCAGCCAGTACAGAGGAAAGCGAGGGGAAGAACTCTCGTCTAAGAAGAAGGGGTGGTGACCCTCTACAGCTTGAACTTTGAAAAAATAATTTTTGAAGTCATGGAAGGATTCATCAAAAAGGGTGAAGATTCTCCGACCTTGTATAGCTCGGAAAGACACCCATTGTTACTTATTATTTTGCCCACTGAAGGGCTTGGTCATGTGAAAGAGAAAAAAAAATCCTTAGGGACGTCGGAAAGTCTAAAGCATGGCTAATGAACTGGTAGATTTTCAGAAAATCCCAGGAGTTGGGGTGAAGCTGGGTAGGAGCAACTCGGCAGTGGCGTAGAACGGCAACCTCAAAATCAGAAAAGGGGAGAAAAACGCCCAGGCGGGTGATCATACTCTCATACATATAAAAGAAATGAGGGGCTACTTCAGAAGCCCTCCCAAAACAAACCGGGTCTTCCGGACCCGGGACAACCAATTCATACTTCGGCTCATCCTCATCAGAGGTACAAAGTCTATGATGAGTACGGAGGTTGGTGATAAAATCGGTGTCGACCATAGGTTCCTCCCCTAGGACCGTGACGTCAACCCACTGGGCAAGAATTTCTACAGAAGACATTGTTTCCTAAAGGTTGACGAAAACCTACAAAGGGAAAAGAAAAAGATCAAGAACGGGATCCCTAAGGGGGCATGGAATCAAACAGAAACCTACAAACCAACTCCTCTCTCCAAAAAAGTAAAAGCATGCAAACAGAAGCACTGCATAAAAGAGGAGAAAAAACTAACCCTTACCTGAGAAAAAGGTAGAGGAAGATGAAAGCCTTCAAATGAAGAATTCCCCACGAACAGATGAGAAGGAAATTTTGAAAAATCGCAGAAACGAAACAACGAAAGAGAGGAAAAGTATTTATAGACACGTTAGGGGCATAATAGTAAAAACGAAAAAATGTCATTAATGAGCGCACCGTTACCAAGGTAATTAATCTCCACACGAACCTCTAACGGACGCGACGTTTGATTAGACGCGACTGTGAAAATCAAAAGTCATAAAAGTCACGTCGGTTCCGAATAATCACGTCGGTTCCCTCACAAGTCGGCTACGACCCCGAGTAGAATACTCGAACCCAAGTCTTAAAAAGAAATTGGGCTCGAGTAGGGGCACTGTTCATACCCTGGCCCAACACTAAGGCCCAGGTCCAAACGAAAAGACCCAGTCCAAAGGATTGAGCCTCACCCCACACCGACCTTCCCCTAAAGAAGTCGGTTCTCACTACAACTTGCTCTAAAGAAGTCGGGGACGAAGATTAGCTGGTAGATAAACACTCACTCAAATGAGTAACTGCCCCTAAGATCTCTCAACCCACTTCCAGGAGCCATATCCCAACTTTCCTAAGATAAAGGGACGGTTATCCACCTTAAAAGGTGAAACTATTTCAGCGGTGGTTATTGGCTCACCACTATAAATACACTGACACCCCTCAGGTATCTCTAAGTCCCAATACTCTCTAGACCTGCTCACGCCCTTGCTGACTTAGGCATCGGAGTGTCTTTGCAGGTACCACCCCCCTTCACTCGTATTCACAAGTCGGACGGAGGCCCTGAAGACGTGAATCTGCTCGAAGGCTTCCTTCCATAGACGATTGGGCAAACCCAGTGAGTCCAGCCCAATAATCTCCGGTTACCCATCGTATCATATAGATAATGTAAACATAATTTACAATTTTATGTCATATGATATATCTCATTTAGAGTATAAACAAATTAACTAGAGATAAAAAAGATATAAAGTTTAAATAAATAAATCGAATGCAAACGTAATATATGAAGAGGTCCAATTTAGATATATCTCATTTATACTTTAAACAAAAGATGGGAATAATAAATTCTAATACAATATAAATGAAATATGTAAAAATTATTTTATTTACTGTATAAATAAAATATATCTATAATTAATTCATTTATATCGTTTATTCATAAAATATAAAATAATAAATTGTGTCCAAATTATCTATACACGTAATAAATTATTTATTTAAAACAAATCCGCACAATGAGTGACTCGGATTTGAAATTACTGGTAAAATGTATAGAACAGGTCAACAGGATAGCTATTTCTTAGCATGTAACTCTAGAGTTTAGACTTCGTTTTTATATTATATGAAAAAAAAAGTATCGATGAACAACGTTTTTTTTTTTTGAACAATATAAATAATAAATTAAAAAAAATTAATTTTAATTTTAAAATTTAAATTTTGAATTAATTAAATGTATTCATATTTAGTAAACCTGAAATATAACTTATTGGTTATATTGTTTATAATATCTGTTGCCTACCTAATAAAATTGAAAAAAAAAAAACATGAATAAATTTGACTATTTGAGTCATCTTTATGTAAAACCTATCCCAAAAAAAAAAAAAAAAAAAACAGTAGACAAAAGTTGGAAGCATCTATCGGTGTCTAGAAGCTTTATAGAATATAGAAAGAACAGGTTTCCAGATTTAGAATGTCTGTCTACCGCTAGAGAGAATCACAAAGCCGGCTTTTAGTTGACCCGGGAAAAACTGAGCTTTTTCTATTGAAAAATGAGTGGTGAAAAACTGAAAATGCAAATAGAGTTTGAAATTGAATGGAGTAAAATCTAATGTAATTTTAAACTACTACTTAGATCTCATTACTTAGATCACATTACTTAGATCTCATGAGATATAAATATATATTCTTTAACAATAAAGATAAGATAGATTAAGTTTTATTAATTTTTTTTAAGAAAAAAGAAAAAATGTAATTTTTCCTTAAAATAATAAAATTAAATCCTGAATGAGCTGATAATGTTAGTATCAATGACAATTCACACTTTATAAATAAGATTAATAGAAGATTATATTTAAAGATGAGAGAATTACAAATCAATTATTTGGAGGATACAACAGCACTCAATTATCGTTTGAAAAACTTTTGGAAATTGGCATCACAAACATTAGAAAAATGTCCATATTTCAGTAGCGAGGTATAAGCAGTGATTTCAAATTTTTTTTAAATATAACTGCTATGGGATTGGTACAGCAACAGCATTATTGTTTTCAACTTTTCATGATCATGCTTATGACGGCTAACCTAACGCTTCTGTAGTAGAGTATTATTTCAGGTATAGAATATGGTTAGCGACATAAGTCATCAAATCGGACTAAATTAGTGTAACATATCAATTAATTTTGCAACTAAATCAGCCTTAAACTACACGTCTGTTCCCTAATTTGGTGACCTCAGCTATCACAATCAAACCAACTCACTGTGGGGTAGCTATCATTGCGGATTTTCAAATAATAATAGACTATCATTATTTCTCATCATTTATAGGTCACGGAAAATATTCTCTACATTTTACGTATCAATATTTGATAACAAAAAAAATTTAGACAAAATAAACCAAAATTTATTTTATTTAATATTTATTAATTATTAATAAATATAAAAAAAGATAAATTCAGATTTTTTTTCTCTCTAACATTACTGTTTACATATCTATCACATTAAAATATTTGATACATTAATCACTCAATGTTCCAAGATACAATGAATTTATAGCAGGTATGACTATAATCCAACACTCAAGATACCATTCCCACTTTGTGAAGATAGGAATATCGGATTACAAATTCGGAGTAAGACCCAAAGAATCTTGCATTTTTCCAACTATATATACTACATGCATCATCCTGTATAGTTTTGCTTAAATATTCCGCTTTTGATTTTTTATATGGAGAAGAAAATGTAGCAATACAACAATGTGGAGAAGAGAGATGTTTTATATATTTATAGTGTTAGCAGAATACGGACCCTCCTTTTTGAGTTTGAAAAAAAAAAAGTTAAAAATCCTAATCGAATGGTCCGTTTTGATTTAAAAAAGGAAAAAAAAAGAAAACAAAACTAATCGGACGGTCCGATTTGTAATTTTGAAAATAAAAAAATTTTAATGTTGAAATCGAACCGTCCGATTTTCATTTTAACAAATTAAAAAAAATAAAAAATACATATCGGACCCTCTGATTTGGTGTTTATTTTCTTCTTAAAGCAAATCGGACCCTCCGATTTGTAGTTTATTTTTTTTTATCAAACAAATCGGACCATCCGATTTGAATAAAACACCATATAAAAAAAAACACCTAATTTTCCAATAACAATGTATTACACATATATTTAACCAATATAAAAAAAATTAGCCTAAATATTCATATGGGGCACAAGAAAGTTCACTTGTATATTAAATTTAATTACCAAGCAGCAGAGTTTAATTAAGTTTGCGCAACCAATGGTTTTATAAACAGTGCAAATGTCTATGATTTGTTCATTTCATAACTTTGCAATGACCCCATTCTGGCTAGGCTTTGCAGGCATCCCAATCTCCTTATCATCCAAATCACTTGTAGTTGGAGGAACATCCACTGCAGGGGAACAATTGAAAAATCCATGTGGCTGCATCACAAATTGCAGAATCAAATAAATTTTGCCAATGTATACAATATTATTACCAATTCTAATGTTGCGTTTGGTTTTGAGAACAAAATAAGGCATGACACTCAGAACAAGACATAAAGAATAGAGACACAAAAATTAGTGTTTTTGTATTTTGTTGGACGATAAACTAAATATAAAAAAATAAATTATGAAAGTCCAATTTACTTTATTTTTTCATACAAAAACTAAGAAAAATATAATGATAAAAAATATAATTACGAAAAATTGATTGAAATAATGAAAAGAAAAATAAAAAAATAAACAGTCTCTTGTTAGTATTTCTGTGTCTTTCCTATCAACAAGGACACAAATATACTAATTCAGTGTTTGTGGATACAATGTCTGCATTCATATTCATATTGCTAAATATGATTTTGTATCTCTGTGTTCCTGTCTTAGTGTTTCACGCCTATAAACAAACGCAGTCTAATGTTCCAGAATAACTTTGTTCCATAGCATGGTAATTACCATATAACATTCAAGTTTAGATGTTGTAGGAGCAGATAATCTATGTTTTGACTTTTTGAGTGCCAAGTAATCCAGTATGAATCTTAAATTAAATGCCAACAAGAAACAATGGCAAGGAAAATAAGGTAATGTAGAAAGGCGTATACCATAAGCATAAAACCAACGCGTTCTACTGGCATAACAGGCCAGTCTTCTAGACGAGGAATGTGAGTCACTCCAAATACGTACCTGCAAAATTTCAACAAATCATGAGAGGAAAAGAAGTGTACTCATCAGTTTATAACTGCCTCAAGCCAGGGGAATGACTTAAAATGCACCGAGTTAAACTTTGTACTCGATGTATAACGATATAGATTTAACACAAGTTATCGGTGTAACCTTATACTAAAATTTACGCTATTGGATTATCTTGGTTCATAATGCACCATGTTTATCTTGGTAAGTCATGCATTGTCCCCTTATAAGTTTCACTGCATATTCAAGTGTAAGATGGAAAAGACAGGAAAAGTATACTAGACATGTGGATAACATAAAACCCTGTAGTTAAACCACAAATTATCATTGACATCATCTTATACATGCAAATGACTCCATGCAGTAGGATAAGATTTAGAGAACTAACCAAAGAACTATATCAGCTTCCTCCAATGACCTATTTTGCTGAACCCAAGTAACCAAACCCTCTTCGACACGTGGATTTTGATTAGGGAACTCTCCTCCGGGATGCATTTCATTATGTGCATAAGGAGTGACCCAAAGATTGTGCTTCAAGAAAGCCGCTCTTCTCAGAAACTTGGCCTCTGGACGAGCCAAGGGTAAACAATTTGAACCAGGTACTAATTTATAACCTGTTAGCTGTCCAGTGCGGTTCACTGTCCTAGTGTTCCTAACCTGAAGCAGGAAATTTTTGAAACACATTAAGGAAAGTTCTTAAAATAGTGTTTTTAAACAAATGAACGTAGGTAATAAGATTTATATTAGATTTTTGTCCCTGTTTCGATCTATATTTTGATGCTATATAAACAACTAGTAAGAACTTACAACCCAATGACGAGCAGATAAAGGATTACAATCACGCATTGCTTCCAATTCAGATTTAAGCACTCTTTCCTCGGCATAAAACGCGTTGTTGTGAACATTATCCTTTCCTGGCTCTTCAACTTTGACATCAACCTCAACAACCTGGGCAGGGAATGGGAGAACCCTGTTACTGTTTTGTCATTTTATTTGTGACCATATGATGGCAATGATGAATTTCAAGCTTAATAATAGAACTGTTGGAGTCCATTTTTCTTTCTTACCAAAAAGAAATCAGAGAGTAACAAATAACTCAGAAGTTCAGTATGGCAAATTGGCAAGAAAAAGAAAGGAAAAAAAAAATTAAAACACAAAAGAAACTTCATACAGCCAAGCGTGTGATAGTAACAAAGGTTATACTAGTTATTAGGTTGATGAATACATGACACCTGAAAAGTGATACTGCCATGTATTTTTACTATTTGGTATTCTTCAAAACAATGTTCACTTGATGCTTATCTTCAAAACACTGCCTCAAAGTATCGAAATTTGTAAATTGAAATATTCATTTGGCATTCT
Source organism: Arachis ipaensis (assembly GCF_059453495.1). Classification (NCBI taxonomy): domain Eukaryota; kingdom Viridiplantae; phylum Streptophyta; class Magnoliopsida; order Fabales; family Fabaceae; genus Arachis; species Arachis ipaensis. The sequence goes on along the minus strand of NC_142440.1, from coordinate 22,792,818 downwards.
GCAGAACGACGAGCAAAATTGGACACAGACCTGATTGAAAGCTTCACCAGGCTTGCAATCAACTGCCATGTCCATACGAGCAACAAAAAAGTGCTGATGGACAGGCGCATACAATCCAGGGGCAATGGTCGTGCCATATTTTCGAGTTTCACCTGGTTGCAGTGCTCCTAAGCTGAGAATTCCTGTGAGTTTGACCTCAGCTTCTATCTTTCCATCCTGCAAGAAGGAAAGTGCTATACAGAATTAGAAAGATAATTATATATTCAACTATACTATGTGTACTGTGTACACAAAAAAAACAGCCACCAAACAAGCCAACCGTATAGAATACATGTTGAAATACAAAATACGCATTGAAAATGAGTTAAGCAACACATGTATTTATCCACAAATATATGGTGGCTGAATTTTGATGTGTAGATAGCATTTTTGTTAAACATTTTAAAGTTCAACATTGAAACCCACTTTAGTCCGACATAGGTAGGATAAACAATTCAGAATATCAAATAACATAAGCAAGCAGATTATATCAAAGAAAATCAGAACAAGCAAGCACCATCAATTTAATTTTTGCAATCTCACCAGACAAACAGATTCAGAAAAATGAATGGATGCAAACATCAAACTTGCCTGATAAAAGTGCCAGAAAAAGCCATACTCATAGTTAGCCACAGTGCATATAAAAGACACTGTCAGCCTTCTAGATCTTCGTACTTCAGCCAAACCTGTTCTCCAGTCTTGATGCTTCCACAAAATACCATGATCCTCTTCATGCAAGCAAACACAATTCTCTATTGTTTCAACACCTCCATTAAAGTTTGTGAAGTGTGCATCAAAGTACTTGATATATCCCAAACAATCACAACCCTGTAACAATGAAACCAAGAAAATTAAAATTGGGTTTCATCTACACTGAGAAAGAAGAAGAATTTATGATAAGCAAAACATGAATAAAAGCAAATACGCTGACCTTCTTGAGAGAATGGGCATTTTTACCCAGGCCATCTTCTCCTGCATCAAAAGCATTCTTCCTATAGTGAGGATCATTTGGATCTCCATAAGGAACCACCATCTCAACAAAACTCAACCGGTGTGCTACTGGCCTTCGCCCTCGACTTCCATCAATATAGGCTACTGAATAAATGACCAAACCCTCCCTAGGAGTGAAACCAATCCGAAAGTTCCACTGCAAATAAGCAATTACTTTTAGAAGTTTCCGATGTGGCTTTTATGAATTAATTTTAGAAAAACTAGAGATACAAATATTACCTTCTGCCATTGAATAAAGTAGCCATTGACACGAAAACTTGGACCTTCAGGCTGAAGAATCTGTAATGGCTTAACATCACTTCTATCAACTCCACCCCGGGTTTCACCAGAAGTATAATTTCTTAAGGGGTCAGCAGGTGGAAGGGGCACTAGTTTGCAGTCTTCGAACTCAAGAACTACCATATTTTGCATGTCAACAAGAATGTAAATTCCTTCAACTGGGCGGGCATAGCCATTTTCCATGGGGCAGTCACTCTCGGTTCTACAAAAGATTAATGGTTTGGCAAGCCTGCGGCTAGGAGCATCAAATTCACTATGATATCCAACACACCTGAAAATTTCAGCACCTCAAATATTAGAAAGAGTAAGACAGATGAAAAAAATTCTAAACAAAAAGTTGCTTAAACCATCTGAAAGGAGTAACCAACCAGGCATCCACCATGACAAGATCCATGTCTTCAATCCCTCTTCTCTTCATTGCTTCTCGAAATGGAGGGAAGTCCTTCACAATAGCTTCACATTCAGCATACTCCACAGCGTCCTGTAGGCATAAAGTGAATAACGGAATCCTAAGTTAACTTGAAACAAAGAATGCTATCAGATTTGGCAATAGTTCTCAATACGTTCATTAAGCCCGAGACCATTTTGGATAGAAGAGCAGAGCTATAAGACAAGCAAAGTTTTTTATAACTAACACAAATTTTTTGCCAACTTCTTAAGATTAAGGCAGTGATTCCATTTCTCCTAGGTTCTCCACAGTCAGCACAAGAATAACCAAAGCCATTCATTTTCTGAAAGGTGGACAAACCCTACCCCCCCCCCCCCCCTCTCTTTTATCATTCCATTCTAAAAGCTCTCTTCATGTAAGTTTTACAAAAACCATTTCAATTAATAAACTTACAAACGGTCTCATTAAATATTTGCAAGAGAAAAATGGTTGTAGGCTTGTAGCTCTCTCTAAGAATGACAATAACAAGATCCTAAAAAACAGCATAACTTGAAGAAAATATGAAATTTAAATGGTGCATATTTACCATTGGTGGCTGAACATCTGGAACAACATTAGAAGAAATTACTTTTCCCCTGTGGTGACCCCCTCGAGTTGCTGCATGCACCTGTGTAAGTTCAACAATCCATATGCTTGTCTCATTTGACCGTTTGTTGTACACAACTAGTCTTGCTTTTCTTGGGGGAAGTTTTGTAGGAATCACAGGCCCGCCTTTAGTCCTGGGGAGCAATGAAGGCTGGAAAGGAGGGAAGAAGTACGCATCCGCTAATGCGACAACTTGTTTATCCGGTTCCAGCAAGACTACTTCGACAAAGCGCATGCTGTCCCTTACCTAAGAATATAATCCAAGAGCTTCATCAGCAAGAAAACACAAGGATTTTCAAGTGATCATACAAATTACCTCATATAATTTAACCATTACTGGTTAATTAATCCACTTAAATTGTTAAAGAAGGCAACTAAGCAATCTACCTCAGGGGTTGCCCCTGCTGCCCGAACAGTTCCCACAGCTACTGCAATTTCAGCAGCAGATAATGGATCCAAAGGGTGGCAAGTTTGAGCTCTGGTCATGACTGTGATACCTATAGCAGCAAGTATGTGGAAACAGAAGACGAAATTTCACAAAAGTGAGAAGGTATAAATAACCAGTTGCATTTGAACATGTCAAGCATTTTATTTTTCCGGTTCATTGATGGCTGTGAGGTTTAAGCTTAAGATCCAACGTAACCACTAAGTGATAATGTTAGTGAAGTGTGATTACTTTGCCTTGTGGCAGAGGGAAAATGATAGTCAAAATTTAAATCCAAGGTGATTAGGATAGAAAACAACAAAACCTATATCAAAATTCAAATAATAGAATCAAATCGACAGTAATTGTACTTCGAATGGAAGTTACTGGATCAATAGAATGCTACTGACTCTATACTCTAGAATGATAGTACTTTAGATTAGTCAAAGTCAAAGTCAAAGTGAAAGTCAAAGTGAAAGAACAGAGAGAGAAAGAAAGAAAGGACCTTTAGTAGAAGGAGCGGAGCTGGGAGGAGGATCAGAGAAGGAATCAACGGCGGAGATCAAGGCAGAGGCTATGGTGGATCTGTTTCGGGTGGAATCCAAAGTGGAGTCGGGCCATGAAGACGAAGGAGCTGCAGTAGCGGTGTTGTTGGTGGTGGTGTTAAGGAGGGGCGTCGCTTTTTCCGGAGCTGAGGCCATTGGAGAGGGTTAGCAAGCTCAGCCTCAGCGTATCCACCGCAGCAGTAGTATATCTCACTGTGGTACCCCACTGACATACAGCAATGCTTCTCTCTCTTTCTCTCTCAGACTCGCACTCTGATAGCACAAATCACTCTCTCACACAATCACAGAAGAAGAAGAAGAATGGGTGCGTTATTGATAATAATAGAGTGAGGGTGGATCCGTAGACAGAGGGACAACACTCTTCTCACTTTTCAACTCATTAATATTCAGCATGATTGCTTTAAGTCATTATTATATTTATAAGAGAGGAAAGTTTCCAGACCTATGCGACAAGGCAAAGTATATGCTGTTGAATATCATCTAGATTTTTACAAGTTATGGTTATGGCTTATCAATTTATTAAAGGCCAATGTTAAATTGTCAATATTTTTAATAGAAAAAAATAGAAAGTTAGTTAGTTTCTTCCTTTACTAATTTAGTAATTGGTAAGCTATTATTGTTGTGGTTTTTATGGTTCTCAATTTCGAATTAGGACTCAAATTATTAACAATTGAATTTATTTGTAAAATTTATAAATTTGTTAGTTTAAATAATACGAATATAATTTATAATTTTATATAAATAAATTATAATTTATATAAAAAAATTATTAATTATTATTTATTTATTAATTATAATTTATTTTATATTACAATTTTATAAAATTATATATTATTATAAATTAAAAATATAAATACATAATATATGAAGTCATTTTTTTATATGAAAATTTTTTTTGATGTTTTAGTTAAAAATAGATTCATTTGACATAATTGTAGGTAGATAAAAATTATAAATGAAATAAGCATAACACACAAAAAATATGTTGAGTCAGCATGCAGGCCACATATTGGACACATGGCAATCACTTAGGTGACATGTCGGCAAGACGCATCACACCACTTCTGCGGAGACGTATAATTACGTACTATTTTTGCTAAATATGGTTATAATATTTTTACACATAATACTCACTCTCAACACACTATTTAATATCACTCTCACCACACTACTTTCACCACACTATTCTTTCACTCTCAATCTCTCTAAAAGAATTTTGCCCTTACTCTGAATTTCTCTCAACGAAAATGACTTGTGCATTGAAACCTCACTTCACTTCTCATTTTAAAGGCTCAAAGCCATTATTAAACTGCTGTTATTGGAGCAATTGTCTTTTGCATGCAGACAAGTTAAAAAAATAGTCAACATGCAGGGAGCGTATTGCTTTTGTCGTGCCACGTGGTGAATTTTTGTGGAGAATCTCTTATCAAAATTGTAACGGATCTCTAAAAAGCAGTCAACACGCAGGAGAGTGTTGCTTTCGTCGCGCCACGTGGCAAAAGCTGCAAAGAATCTCTGATCAAAGATGTGGTGAATCTCTAACGAAATTTTGAAAAACAACCAACACACCCGGCCTCTTGCGTGTTGCTCCCGTCGCGCCATGTGTCCAAGCTGTTACAAATCTCTGACGGAGAAGCAGCAACACGTCCCTTGCGTGTTGTGTTAGGAAAATTCTGAACTTCTACAATACTACAAAACACTCAAAATATCATATTCTATAAAAATACAATCATTTTTCATATAAAAAATAATTTTTGTAATATATGTATTTATATATATCATTATAATAAGTAATATATAGTTACAATTTTATATATATAATTGAGATAGCTCACGATGAATTTATTTAAGTTTGACTTATTTAATATATGAGTTCAAATTTAGGATTAAGCTTGACTCATAAGCTCGTAAATTTAGTTTATCAAACTGATAACGAATTTAATTCGAATTGATTTTCGGCTCATTTCAAATTAAATCCTAATTATTGTTGATAGGAAAAGTATATGGAATCAAGAGGTGACCAGCCAAAAAGTAAACAACCTAATTAATTTATAATTATCTTAATTAATTTATTTTTTTAATTTACAATATTTGTTATTAATTGCTGTTTCATTAAAATCAGCTTTTGAGTAATATGTTTCAAAAAATGCTCCTGGGATCACGGAGCAGAAATCAAGCCCGATTCTTCACCCTCTATTCCCTTTGGTGGCTACGGTGCATGGTTCTCTCTTCATATCATTGATGCCGCCGATCTCATCCATCCGACCATCCAAGCAGTAATCCCTTCTCAGGCGAAGACAAGGCTCCCAATTCTTCATCCTCTCTCCCTCTTGGTGGCTACAGTGCATGGTTCGCTCTTGGTTACATCAACGACGCCAACCTCCTCCATCGGACCATCCAAGCGCCGCTCCATTCTCAAGTGAAGTCTACGCTCCCGATTATTCACCCTATCTCCCTCTCGGCGGCTATGGTGCATGGTTCGCTCTTGGTTACATCAGCGGCGCCAACCTCCTCCAATCAACCATCCAAGAGAAGGGTGCGATGCAACACTTCCGGAAGAGAGCATCTTTCATGGCGTTTTCAACCCCGGAAGGTGGATCGATTAGTACATTGATCAATCCAACCCAAGACGATGAACAACTCAGTGTGGGTGAAGTAGTTATTCAAGAGCAAGAGGGGTCGAAAGTATGTTGCATAAGCTGCTCTTGCGTTGTAAGAAATTTTATAACAATGTGTTATTTGAATGTTTATTATTCATGCTAATTAGATATTTTTTTCAGTTCAAAAAGTATATTCATTTGAAAAATTTTGGTACAGTGATATATTTAGTTGAGCAAAGTATGCTTAAAATTGCTACTAAATACTTACCCAGCATGTTCAAATCATAAGAATTGTCATCATTAAAGTATGCTTGACTCTCAAATTTGTTTTGCAATAACTTTTTATGATTTTTATTGGACTCATTCATTATATAGTAAGGAAGGATCTTAACTTGATAATGGTTTTTTATTGTGTCTTTAATTGAAGGTCGACAAAATTACTGACATCGTTGTGACTAGAAAGGATGAGTGTGCTATGTGAATGTTTCTAATTCATGCTAATTAGATATTTTTTAAGTCACATTAGATTTTTCACTATGTTAATTTTGTATTATTGACTAAGAAAGAATATGTGCTCTTTTTGGTAGTATTTAAGCCTTGGCAAGGTTTTGATGAGAATATGCTTTGATTTTACTTTTCATCTACTTTCTTAGGGTAGGTTACATCAATTTGGAATATGCTTTCAATATAATATAACTATATTAGTGAGTGCTATATGAATCCTGAAATGGTATCAGACCATATAATGATATAAAAGAAAAAAAAAGTAGAGTGATGATTGTACACTTCTCTAAAGTTCAAATATCATTTCTATATTTATAATCATAGGATTTTACTGAAAATATTCGTAGGTTACTATATAAAGGTGTTTTGTGATTTGTGAACCTATCAAATGTATTTACTTTGGAGACAGTTATGGCCAAATTTGGGGAAGAAATGACACCATATGAATTGGGCTACTTTTATAAATATTTATTAGATTCAAAATAGCTAGATTATTTTAGGTTGAATAATAATTGTGAACTTTATTTTTAAAAGTAGATGTTTCTTTGTTTTTATAATTGTCATTAGATGGTTGTTTCTTTATTTTTTAGATAGATATTTCTTTGCTTATGGCTGCGTATGTGTCTTTGCTTATGGTTGCAGAAGGATAATTGTAGAAAGTCTATTTTAAAATGATTGATAAATTTGAACTGATCGAAGAGAAATTTGAAACAGTTGATGAATTGGATGAAGTGAAAGAGACGTGATCCAAGTGTAGCAATTAGAAAGTTATTCTTTGTTTAGCTAGTTGTATAGTAATGATATATCCATTTTCTAAACAATGTAGCTTCACCCCCTCTAACAAAATATAAAGTTTTCGACAGATGTTTCTTTTGTTAAAAAAAATAGATGTTTTTTTATACTAAATGGATGATTCTTTTTGTATTACTTTTGGTCATGATGAATTCCTGTATCAACAGTGTTGCAAATTGTATGGATAAGTTAAATAAATATCATGATTCCTTTCATTACATTTTAGCATGATGACAAATTTATAGTTACTTATGTAGGATAATCTTGTTTTGATTTTTCATTCACATGGCTCCTGTTAAAGTAACATCTATTTAGTATGGAAAAGGAACATCATGATGCTTGACAGAAGTAATATCTACTTAGATTTTTACAAAAATAATTAGGTACCTAACAGAAATTACTTGTATTTATTCTTTACTGCAGAGATGATTCAATTGATAGTGAATACAAGTATCACAAAAGAAAGAAATAATTTTTTGTATTTATTCTGATACTTGTTTAATAAAATTTAAAGAAGGAAAAAAAAGATAAAGAAATGAACAACAACAATATCTGGTTATTTGCTTTTTCAAGAGCAATCAAAGTGTTTTGACAGCTTTCCTTTTACCCACTGTTTGCTTTATGCCGTTATTATACTTGAACTTTGGACTCCAGAGTCCACATACACAACATACTACTTAGTACTACTTAGTGATGAACTTATGAGGCAAGTGTTACTTGCATGATTAAATTTGTTATCTAGTGGTCAGGGTGTACACAACAAATGAATAGTCATTTATGTCTATTATATATTAACTATAAAAATGCTGATAAGTCACAACAATTGAATCAATAAGTACAATATGCGTTCAATTACTTCAAAGTTAATTTTCACCTAAAATGATGATTCATTTCAAAGAATAATCCATTTAGTATAAAAAGAAACATCCATTTGTTTAACAAGAGAAACATCTGATGTAGATTTTTGTATATTGTGCTCGGCTCTTCAGGATGCCCCTACAAAGTGAAAGCAAAACAAAGCATTTATGGTCAACGTTTATGCAATAGATTAATAGCCATCTATGTCTATTATATATTAACACGTGATAACTCGGAACACATATCCAGAACCATCCAATTCCCAGTGCAAAGAAACATCATAATGCCTATCAGAAGCATCATCCACCTAAAAGTTTGGATAAAGTCACCAACAACTTCACAATTTCAGCAATAGCAGTTCATATACCTGCAGTGAAACAAGATTTCTTAGGCTCACACGAAACTGATGTAAGGCAGGAAATGCCATATAAACATCCAAAGACACAATCTTAGTAAACTATCTTGAAGCGAATAATAATTTAGGAAAAAACATATGCAAATCAAGTTCAATGTGCACGCAGATGAGAGAACGGTAAATATCATTGTACCTTTTTTTCCATCTTAATTGACTTTTCGGCAACACAATCCTGGTGCTTGTTGACAAGAAACAACCCCAAATCCTTTAACAAAACCCGCATACAAAATCAGAAGCAACATCAAAAAAGTCCTCAATTATATATTGTTGTTGCTGCTACACAAAACCCCAATCAATTAATACCATATAAAACCCAAATCAAAAGCGATATCTATCCATTCCTTAATTATACACAAATCAGAAGCAACATCCAACTAGTCGGATCAATTCTACTAAAACCCTTCATCAATCCACACCCTTTATTCAACACTAACCAAGTATTATCCGTTATTTGCTATTCACCCATCCAAAAAAATTAAAGTGTAAGTTGGATTTGGTTTCAAAATAAATAATGGTAAAGGTAAGGATTAATAAATCAGAACATGGCCATGAAAATGCTAAATCGAAAAGTAGTTATCATAGTAAAAAAATTCTTTGAAGAACTCGGATAAAAACTAATCTCAAACTATGCATACGTTCAATTTGTAAAACTTATTACCTCAATACTTATTATTTAATGTTTATTATTCCAAGTGGTCGATGCTACAAATGTTGTTGAATTCTTTCAATTGTGTGAGATAATTGAATCTAAAGTTTGCTAAAAAGTACAAAACTATAACCTGAGCTAAACTACTGATGTAAGAGTGCACATAGTTGATCAATAACCATACCAATTACATGCTATTTAACTAAAAAAAAACATCCCGCCAACATCAACAAAGAACAGAAAAGAAAATAAAATTCTACATCATATGCTGTGAATAAAAAAATTATTTTCCTATAATTGAAAGATAAGAATTATTACTATTATCATTATTGTTATTTTCTAATTTTGCCGTTGTGATATAGTGGCTAATATTGTGATTCAGGAGGGTGCGGAAGAATTATAAGAGCCAAATCATGTTGTTTATAAAGTAAAAGATTCAAATTCAGAAATTAATTACAATTCAAATAATTAATTACCATTCAAATATATTCTATACAAAAACCTCTAATTGGAATCACAAAGAAATTCTAGTCCCTTCACATTTGCTTTCTCTGATGATGATATTATGCAAAAGTCATGCTTTCACTATTTTGTGAACTGCTATAAAAATAACAATTCAGTACTTTTTAAAACTTTCACCATTATGAAGTTACAGGAATCGAGCATGATGAAATACGAAAATAGGGAACCAAGCATAAAGTATCATCTTCTCTTGTAGAAACAGAGAAACCTTTTAAGGAACACAAAAAAGCACAAGAAACAGGATAACAATACCGTGTCCAAATCCTTTTACAAAAACTTGCACATGAAATCAGAAGCAACATCTAACAATACCTTAATTATACCAAAATCAAAGGCAACATCCAACAAGTATCATCCACGGAACTGAAACCCTATATCAATAAAAACAAGCTATTAAATACTTACCAATTAGTTATGTGAAGGGAGGTTTCGAGATTGGAGCAGTGGACGTCCTATTGCATTTGGCGGAGCAGAACAGGGAAGCTTCAATGGCGCTGCCAACACCGACATGCAGCAGCAGCGGCGCACCCTTGGTGAGAAGGAGAACCATCTTGTTCCTCGCACCTGGGTGGAACGATGTTGCCGCGGCCGAAATTGGGGAAGCTCTGATTAACGCGTTAAGAAGCACGTCAAGGAGATGGGAGCGTTGTGGCGTTCTGAAGCAGTCTACGGAGGCCGGCTGTTGCCCGCACGTGGTGGACGGGGGCGCAGCGTCCGATGAAGGCGGAGGAGAAGATTGCACGATGAACTGGCGCGGCCGTGGATGGTTTTGGGCTTCTACTGCGGTGAAACGGTGAAAGGAGAGTATAGGGTTTAGTTAGGGTGAACTGTGTTTACCTGGGTGAATTTTTGGATGTTGCTGTAGTGAGGGTGGGCTTCGGGGTCCAGCCCAAGAGGAGTTGGCAGGTTTTTGGCTGGTCCCTCTTAGTTCCCTAGAATTATTATTGTTGATATACAATATGACGTAATAATATGTCACAATAGCATAACATGTTTCAATTAATCACTCAGCGTGCTATATTATCATATCACGTCATATAATGCATTACATTGCAGTTTACAGTACTATCATTGATAAAAAAAAGGTAGACAATAATTTTTGTGAATAATGTGAATAATGAACTTTAAAATTTGTCCAATAAAGTAAAAACATACTACATCCTAAATTATCTACCTAAATCTTAATATTAGGATAACCATTTGTACACTCAATGAATTAAACATTTGATATATCTATTGTTCACATTGTTTAGAATTTTCATTGTCTATTTATATATACTTTTCCTAAAAAAAATTAAAATGATTTATGAAATAAATTTTTAAGATGATACTAATATTTACAAAATTTTCGAAACTAAATAAAGAATACATATACTGAATAATGATATAATTACCTACTGAAAAAAGGAATATATATAATTTCAAAAATCAAATTAAACGATCACTATTTTCTGTTAATAAAAAGCAGTGACTTGCATCATTGCATGTACCGTTAATCCATAACTATATGCAAATACCTTTTTTATATATAATTTTAGTAAATATAAATAAATAATTATAAACACTTGTCTTATTATCAATATCAAATGTGTATAAAGCGGATAAGTTTTTATATTCAAAAGATGCTCCTTTTTTGTTTTGGCCAAGATTGAAAGCGATGGAAAGAAAACACATCATCTTTCCATTTTAAATATCTCTTACGGGTTTTGTTAAAGAGTTTTTTGTGTTGAAAGTTATTTATTTATTGTGGGTTTCGTGGAAAGTATTTGTTTGCTTAAGATTATTATTGGTGTGTCCTCCATTATGGCTGGTTTTCCTTCGGCATAGCTTAGCTTGATGTTGATGATTCCAAACTTAACATTATATAAAGCTGTCTTGAAAGCTTCTTATATGATTATTAAAATCGAGTAGATAACTGATTTTTTCAAGTATTAGATCATTGATTTAGTAGTTTAATTACTGAATCACGGGTTAAATTATTTATTTTAAATTTAATAAAATAAACATATAAATTACAATTTAAATAAAATTTTTAAATAATATATAAATTGTTATCCAAAATTTGCCTCTGGTGCAGTATGGACAAGTTTTGATAAGCCTGCCAAAGATAACTGACATATATGCATGAGATAAAATGAGAATTCATAAGAAAGAGAATAATTAAAGAAGATATATAAGTAGAGAATAATTTAATTCATTTGAACAAATATTAGCAACTTTACATATAAATATGTTTTTGTCGATTATTAAATGGTTTGAGGTTTTTGTCAAAATATAGTTTTAGACTTTAAAAGCGTATGTATATATAGGCCCAACTCTGGATAGTCGGGGAATAGAGGTAATTTTTTTTTAGTAAGATACATTATTAGATAGTGTCCAATTCTAAGTATTACATATTCACTCATACCACACTTAAACACACAATATTAAGAGTTTTATCAATTACTTGATATTAGCTAAATTTTAAATTTGAGTGCACTCATTGCAAAGTATAAAGTATAGAAGATGACCACTAAACTAAGGCTCTACGTGCACTCATTTAATATTTTGTGATATTTTGTTTTCATCTTATTTGTGAATAACATGATCTATTATAAATCTCGAGTTGAATGTAAGTAAATTGGTTTGTTTTAATTGGCTAACTAAATTATAATTGTGAAAACTGAATCCATAATTAATCCAGTCATAATATTAGATTACTAGCTCAACTGTTAAATTAGTGGTTAAATCGTTAATTTGGTTATAACTAAATAATTATATAAAATTCTGTTCCATCTTTTTTTATAGTTAGTGTTTTTCTTTAATTTTTTTGTATTAAATTGATTATTATTTTTAATTTTAATAATTTATTAATTAGTTTAAATTTATTATATACTTTAAATATTTATTAAAAATAACATTTAATTATAGAAAAGAGAAAATATGTTATGATTAATAGATGATATTTTCGGTTTGTTTTTTAATTTGCAAATATTTAATAAAATTTACTTAATTTAAGAAAGAATGAATACAAAACTAAAATTAAATTTAAAATACAAAACAATTTAATTGAATATATATATATATATATATATATATATATATATATATATATATATATATATATATATATATATATATATATATATATTAACGTATAAAATCATAAAAAGCAACATAGCCTCATGGCAAAACAAGAATTATCTAACCTGAATGCCCATATTTGAATCTACCTTTTAATACTCTGGAATTATTTTCATGTTTCTGAAATTTGGAGTCCTATATCGAGGACTGTGTTGGAAAGAAGCCTTTGCAGTTTGCACCCTTTGTAAGGCTTATGACAGCATAGAGTGCACATGTGGGAAGTGGAGGTGCATATGGTCGGGTGAAGCCGAATTTTATATGATACAGACCCAATTTGAAATATACATCGGGTCTATTTATTAGATTCGAACCCGACCTTAGACCCGATGCCAATACACTTTCGGGCCACAATTATATCGGGTGAAAATCGGCCCGTTAACATTACATTACATTGATACCTTCTTGTAAGCTAGCATGTAAAAATATCCAAATTTTCAAGACTCCAACCATTATTTGACATTGTAAAATTCACTTAGAAAAATATAACAAGAACCAACCCTTCTTCAAAATTAAAGCATAACCACAATCAATACTAATATTGTCTAATAACACCAAATATTTAAATCAATACAAATAACACAATATTATATAGTTTAAAGTCTTATGCATTCTAAATATAAAACATTAACTTATAGTCTTATAATAACTAATAGTACAAAATATTAAGGTTTACAATACTTATTGGTGGGTATTGGATAAAAGGATGGAACCCAAAAAAGCACCTTGAGGAGTTGAATTTTTCTTCGGTGGGAATTATATTGGTGGAAGTGGATTGGTTGGATTTGGAGTGTAAAGGTGTCATCTAGTTAAAAGAAAACCAAACTAGATATCCCTTCACTAATGTCACATGTCATGAGCTTTAGTTTAACTTGTGGAAATCAATTTCTTACCTTTTTCAGTTGAAAAGACTTGAGGTGACAGGAATACCTAAATATATTTGGGATAAAAGGAGTAAACCAAATATCAGACTAAAATCATTGGACAATAAATTTCCTTTTCAAAATGGTTTTACACTATAAAAGGACCTCAAGCCACCTCTTTAAAGCACCTTGACCTTTTTTTTCACTTCTGAAGCTGAGAAGATAGAAAATCCATCTTTTTCTCTCCCTAAATTTCCTCTCATTGTTCATCATTCCATTCATCACCCTCACAAGTAAAAACTGGCATTTGGCTGTTCCACCAGAACACTCAACAACCATTAACCAACCCCTGTCCATTTCAAACAAAGCTCATTCATCCTTTTGTGACATTAGTGGAGGTCTTAACACTTGTTCTCCACCTCTATTCCTCATTATTAGTTCCTGTATTGCTTATTCGTCATTAATAGAAGTGTTTTCCTCACAAGTATACTTACCCTGAATCTCTCATCTTAACAATTATTTTTCACTTAATTTATTTTTCACGAAAATCACCCGAATCACCTGGCGACTCCACTGGGGAGGAACACTTCGACGTGATGGCTGAATCTAGCAATACTCATCCTGGACAGAATCGACCACCTAAGCGACACTCAATAACCCCTCGGAACCTCAACCTCAACTTGGGATCACCTCAAGATGAGGACATGCACAACCAAGAAGAAGAACACATGGAGCAGCATAATCTGGGTGCGGGAGGAGAAGGAGCTCATGCCTACACGAATTTCTTCACACCCCATGCTGGAGGTACCGCTGGCATGCACACTCATGTAACCATTCCTGCTCATGTGTACAACTATATGATAGACAACTAAATAAAGATGCAAGCTTTGATCACGAAAATGATGGCTAGGGATCAAACGAGGTATAGAACCCCCTCACCGCCTCCATTTGCGAATCAGGAGAATATGGAGGAAGATAAGAACACCCTGGTCACTCGTAGGGAGTTGGCGCGTATTCTAAAAGACAAGGGAGAAGCAAATGAACCCACTTGGGAGATAAGTCCACCATTCAGACATCATATTTTGGCAAAACCCTATCCTAAGGGGTACCAACCGCCAACCTTTCGTAATTTTGACGGTGCCGGAAGTGCCAAAGAACACATCCTGTCATTCTTGGATGACCTTGGAGTGTTCAAGAACCACCAGGAGCTCAAGATCAAGGAGTTCTCAAAATCACTGACAGGAAGGGTGTTCACGTGGTATTGCAAGTTGAAAGCCAATAATATCAACACCTGAGAGCAATTAGTGACGGAGTTCTGCAACAAGTTCCTAGAAGAGGAACACTCTATGCACATCATGGACCTGGGGAGAGTGAAACTGAGACAAGGAGAAGGATTGGTAGCATTCATCAAGAGATACAGAGATCAAGCTTTACTTTGTATAGACATTCTCCCAGAGCCACAATTGGTGTACGGGTGTATTAGAAATGTAGAAGATGGATCCCAAATTTATCTTTCTATGAGCAACATAAACACTTTTTCTGAGCTCTTAAAGAGAGCATCTGACATAGCCGAGGCAATGAAGCGCAATGGAAGGAGATCTAAAGAAGTTTCCCCTCTGGAGGTGTGTGCCGCTGATGGCAGGGGCAGAAGGAGTTCCTATTCTAGGGGTGCTAAGAGAAACAGTCCTCTACTCCTGCTACCTCTCTCCAGAGCTCAGGCCATGGTTGTCGTAAATGGATTGTTTGAGGATGAAACATTAAACCCCAGAACAGATAGAAAGCCACCAACACCTGAAGACTCAAGAGATCCAAGATATTGCATGGTGCACCGAAATAAGAGCCATGGGTTGACTGATTGTTATGTGGTGAGGACGATGTTTCATAGGCAAGTGAAGGAAGGGAAGATACTCCTAAATGGAGAAAAAAACCAAGAAGGTGTAAAAATCATTCCTTTTCCTCAACATGATGTTGGAATGATAGGCGTTGAAGGAGAGGTAATGCTGACAGAGATCGTAGATGAAGCAGAAGAGATGGTCACCATGGAGGAGTCCTTGAGTGAAGACACATTGACAAGAGGTCTTTTGAAGTCTCAAGGTTGTAGAATCATGTTCAACCAACTTGGCTTGGAACCCCACATTCAGAAAGAGGTGGCTAGAGCTTTAATAGGAGTCATTCAGAAGCATGAAAAAAGTTTTGGGGGCGTCAACGCTTCGCTCACAAGATTAGCAAAGGCCCATGCAAACTCCCTGGTGTTTCGGGACCCTAACTCATTCAATGGGAGTTCTACCATAATAAACCATTGTACGTGGAAGCAGTGGTAGAAGGCATGAAGGTCAAAAGGGCCTTGGTGGATGTTGGCTTGGGGGTAAATATCATACCCACTCATATATTTCTAGAAATGGAAAGTTTTGCTGATCAGATAAGGCCTACTCAAGTAGGGCTCAATGCTTTTAATGGAGTGGGTGTGAAATCTAGAGGGTGTGTTAATGCTGTCTTGGAAGTTGGCCCCATAAAGACCAATAATAAGTTTCATGTGGTGGATGGAAGCTCTAGCTACCACATCCTACTGGGACGTCCATGGATTCATTTATATCGGTGCATTCCTTCAAGTTGGCATCAATGCATAAAGTCCAGCTGGAGAGGGAAGGATATTAGCATCTCAGCCACTGTAACACCCTTTGATGCGGGAAAAGCACATTTAGTGGATGCGAGTTTTTATGAAGAGCTTGCATTACCAGGGGTCAACAAAATAAGGCCTGTGTGGGAATGCGCCATCGGAACACCCAGACAAAAAGCAGTACGAAAGAACACCCTGATGGAGGAAGCACCAAAAGAAAACACCAAAAAATAAGTAACAGCAATCGAAGACCTAGGGCTTCGTAAGGAAATTCTCCCATGTGGAGGATATAGGTGGTGTATCCTATAGGAACTCGGGGGTCCAGCGGAGTAAAATTACCAGAACTCCCCTGGCCCCGACATCCTAAGTGTACAAGAGAAACAACATCTTCAAAGCAACATAGAAAATGCCCCTCTCCAACTCCAAGATGAAGCAAAGCAGAAGGAGGAAGAATTGGAAGAGGTTAATTTAGGGACTGAAGAACACCCAAGGCCTTTGTTCGTGTGCAAAGCTCTAGAGGAGAAGGAGAAAAGGAATTTGATAGCGCTATTAACAGAGTTAAGATATGTGTTCGCTTGGAACTATGATGAAATGCCGGGGTTAGACCCAAACCTGGTAACCCACAATTTAGCTGTGAGGAAAGGAGCAACTCTTGTCAAGCAAGCTCCGAGAAAATTCTCCAATGAAATAGAAGCTCAAGTAAAGAAAGAAATCGAAAAGTTACTCGCAGCCAAATTCGTCAAACCAATACAACACCCCTCTTGGTTAGCCAACATAGTACCAGTGAAAAAGAAAACTGGGCAGATCCGGTGTTGCCTGGATTTCAGAGATCTAAACAAAGCTTGCCCTAAGGATGATTTCCCCCTACCAGATGTTGATAGAATGGTAGATGCTACAGCTGGATTTGAAAGGTTCTCCTTCATGGATGGATTTAGCAGGTACAATCAAATTAAAATGGCTCCGAGAGATGAAGAAAAAACAGCACTTCGAACACCCGTAGGTAATTTTTACTATACTGTCATGCCTTTTGGCCTAAAGAATGCTGGAGCAACCTACCAAAGAGCCATGACTGCTATATTCCATGACATAATGCATGACTTTGTGGAAGACTATGTAGACGATTTTGTTGTCAAGTCAACATCCGGGAAGCAACACACAGAACACCTCAGAACTGTGTTCACTAGATGCATAAAGTATAGACTCAAGATGAACCCCATGAAATGTGCCTTCGGGGTGTCATATAGAAAGTTCTTGGGATTCAGAGTCCACAAAGGAAGCATTTCAGCTGACGAGGATAAGATTAAAGCTGTCCAAGATATGGAACCTCCGAAAGACATCAAGGGACTTCAAAAGTTCATAGGCAAGCTGGGGTACATTCAAAGGTTCGTACCAACATTAGGGGAGCTCTTAGGACCCTTAAGACCTTTGTTGAAAGAGAAGAACACCTTTAAGTGGGAACAACACCACCAAGCTGTAATGGACAAGATCAAGGACGTTCTCACATCCACTCACACCATGACTTCCCCTCAACCTGGTGCACCATTGAAGGTATACTTAGCGGTAGGAGAAGAAGCAGTTAGTGGGTTAATTGCACAAGAAGGTGAAGGCAAAGAGAAACCCATTGCTTATGTTAGCAGAGCCATGAAAGGGCCAGAACAAAGATACTCCTCAGCAGAGAAACATTGTTTCGCTCTAGTGTACATCTCACAAAGATACCGACACTACTTTCAAGCACACCAAGTAGAAGTCGTATTAAAAAATGAAGGTCTCAGATTTTTAATCGAAAAGCCAATGTTGACTGGAAGAATGAGTCGTTGGGCACTCCTAATAAGCGAATATGATGTGAAATTGGTGACACCTACCACCATTAAGAGCCAAGCTTTGGCTGACCTCTTGTCAATATGTCCTGAAAAAGCAACGATTGAAGAGTTATCCGATCAGATTCCAGGAACAATAGAGGTTGTTCATGCTTGCAATGAAGAGGAAATATGGACCCTCATGTTTGATGGAACACCCTCGAACCCTCAAGGAGGGGCAGGAGTCGTCCTTACAGACTCCCATGGAAGAAATCTGTCCTTCATGTTTCGATTGGATTTCTCTTGCACCAACAATGAGGCAGAATATGAAGCGCTAATACTCGGTCTAAAGATGGCTCAAGAAATTGGTATCAAGAAACTCCATGTCAAAGGAGACTCCAACCTAATAATACAACAAATCCTAGGAGGGTACGACACGAAGAAAATAAGTTTGGCCTTATGTAGAGAACAAGTGTGGCGCATGATGAAGGTATTTGATAAGATCTCATTTGAGCATGTACCCCGAACAGAAAACAAGCATGTGGATGCTTTAGCAACATTGGGGAGTAGAGTCACTATTCAAAATGGACAACATGCTTTGGAACATTGGGTATCTGAAAGTTCTGCCAGAGAAGAAAGGGTGTCCGTGGAAGGAAAAACCAATGATTGGTGAACGCCTATACATGAACAGCTCAGAACGCTCAACATCACCAAAGAAACAAGAGGATTTTGCCTCTTCAATGGGAAAATGTTCAGAAAAAGCAGTGATGGACTCCTCATGAAATGTGTAGGAGAAGAGGAAGGGAAAGAAAAAGTAGAACAACTGCATGGAGCCACTTGCAGAGAAGAGGGTCCCGGTTTGTACCGAAGGCTCCAGAGGTGGGGTATTTATTGGCTAAAAATGAAGTTTCATTGTGATGAATTACAAGCTTCTTGCAAGGCTTGTCAAGAAACAAAAGAAAGTACGCAGATATGTAATGTTCACAATTGGTAACAACCTATCATAGAGTACCTCGATGCTGGAGTTTTGCCTTCAAAAAAATAGAAGCTGAAAGATTGAAGAAGAGATCAGAACGCTACTTCTTACAGAAAGGTGAGTTGTTCAAGAAGAGTTTTATTGGGGAGATGCTAAAATGTGTTTGAGATGAAGAAAAAGACAGAGTCTTAGAAGAAGTCCATCAAGGAGTATGTGGAAGACACCAAGGAGGAAGGGCCTTGTGGTATGAGCTAATCAAGATTGGCTATTAGTGGCCAAAAATGAAGAAAGATGCAATCAACTAGGCCAGGAGGTGTCCGCGATGCCAAAAGCATGCAAACTTGATACATGCGCCAAGTGTGCAGAAGAACAGCCTCAAAATACCATACACATTCCATACATGGGCAGTAGATGTTGTGGGACCGATCAACCCTCCATCAATGGGGAAGAAATGAATTCTAGTTGCAACAGAAAGCTTCACCAAGTGGGTGGAGGTTGTGGCTATCAGAGAAGTAAATGCTGAAGCAGTAGTGAGATTTATCAAAGAAAATATAATATGTAGGTTCAGACTACCAAGCGTTCTAGTGTCCGACAATGGAACTCACTTTGTTAACCAAAGAGTGTGGGGGTATTCTTGAACAGTATCAAATCAAACATCACAAGTCTTCCCCCTACTACCCGCAAGGCAATGGCCAGGCAGAGGCTATTAACAAGAGCCTTTTGAAAATACTCACAAAGATGGTGACCGATGCCCATAAAGATTGGAGTGAATACCTACCACTTGCTCTTTGGGCTTACAGGACAACCAGACATGGAACAATTGGAGTAACACCCTTCTCATTGGTTTACGGGGTTGAAGCTGTACTGCCAGCAGAGATTGAAGTACCCACCGCCAGGATATTGTTAGACGAAGCAAGGGATCGTGAAGCTGGGTTGCAAGAATTGGAAGAAAAAAGAGAAGTTGTGGGAAGCAAGATGGAAGAATACCACCGGAGACTAGCATTAGCTTATGACAAGCATGTTCGGCCCAGGGTGTTCCTAGAGGGTGATCTGGTATTAAAATCAGTAGACGCAGTAATGAGGAAGATGTCTTTGCCAAAATGGACTCCCAAATGGGAGGGTCCTTACATTGTTTCTGAAGTACACCCCAACGGACACTGTATCCTACTAGACCCAGATCATGGAACAACCACTGGCCCCATCAATTTCAAGTATGTCAAGAAGTACTATGCCTAATTTCAGCTTTAGTAGTTTGAATTTCAATTCCAAAAGGCTTCTTTATCAAAAGCCAATGTTTATGTTATATTATTCTACAAGCATCCTGCAATGCATGAAAAAATTGCATTAGCAATTATATACTCAAAAGTTGTGAATGATACATCTTAAGAAATCTGCAGTATAAAATATTTCAAAAAAGTGAAGTGCCCCACCCTCCAAGCTCCTAAAAAAGAGAGAGAAAGCATAAATAGGGTAAGAAAGTTCTAGATACCTTCCTTTTTTGGCCTGAAAAAAAAAAGACAAAAAAAAATAGCAGTAGATAATCCTACTCATCTTAAAATCATACCCTCCCCCTGCAAAAAAAAAGTGTATATCCAAAATAAAATGATCACACAAGCAGGTAAAGCCCCTGGAGGAGTATGCATATTATAAAAAAAGGAGGGAAAACATAACACCCAAAAAAAGGTGTACAATGAAAGTCATAAAAGCAGCAGGACAAAAGAAAAATATATTTTGTCAAAACGTTACATATTTTTACAAAATAAAGTGCTGAAAAACTATCACAGCCACAAAATATCACTGTAAGAAATCACAGAAGAAGCAGCCTCCTTATGCTTGGCCAATTGCTCTTGCTCCAGGCTAACGCTAGCTAACCTAGCCTTCATGGTGTTCAATTCAGATGTAAGCTTGTTAACCTTTTCTTGAAGAGCAGAAACATCAGAAGATAGAACATGATACTCTTTAGACAACAATTCTTCTCTAGCAAGATCAGAGACCGCAGGTGGAGGTTCCAATTTAGTAGAAAGGTTCTCAAGCCAACGACCACTAAATTTAAATAACTTAAGGTTATTTAGATGATTTTCTACCATATCCCGATGAGCACCCCACAAGTCTGTAAGGGAGTGTGAAGTAAAGAAATCCCATGTGTCTAGAAAAACTTGATACCCAAGCTTCTTGAAAAGGCAGTTTAGGTCATTTGGAAGCAGAAAGGAAGGAGCCCGGGATGCAATCTCCGATAACAAGTTCTTCGCATCGCCATCGAAATGCTCAAACTCATCACAGACAGAAATTGAAAAGCAAAACAAACAAGTAAGAAAACACCTTTTTTTTTCCATCAAGAACTTATAAAATGCTGGCACACCTGACAAATGAAAAGAAATACAATGGAACACACCAAAAGAAGCACTAGCTGAGGGTTCCTTTGTGACATGAGAAATACAATTGCTCGAAGCTTAGAAAGTGGACTCAGATGCAACATGAGAAGCTGATAAATAGGAAAAGATACAAGCATATACACAAACAACATGAACAGAATCATGTATGCAAATAAAAAAAACAAAGAAGAAGAAGTGGAGTAAAACAGTTGTACCTACACCAGGAAATACTGTTCGGATGGGAGTAACAACACGTCTAGTAGGATCCCCTTGGCAGGTAACATCTAGCTCAATGTCAACATTGCTCTTAGAACTTGCTATTGCTCGTGGGCCACCTCGAACAACATCTTGGGTAGTACCCTCGTCAAGGACGTTGCCAACAACAAATGAATCCCCACTGACCCTTTCTTGAGAGCTCTCATCGCCTACATTTACCGGATCAGAAGGTGCATTTGGAATTGTTTTCATTTTACCTAAAAGACGATGAGACCTACGCTTCACATCACTTTTAGATAAGCTAATCACAGCCTTACCGGGAAACTGTGATGACTTAACAAAGCAAGCAGCGGCAGAAGAATATTTAGCTTTTGCTGTCCAAGAAGGAGAAATTCCTGAGCCAGTGGAAATTGGTGAAGGCGTAGCATCAATGGAAGGCCCAGGTGGTTTTTCAAGAGACCTATTTGCAACCTTAACAATTGAACTCTCCACTTTACTGCGCTTGACCACTTCAGCAGTAACAACTGAATCATTAGATTTTCTCTTTGAAGAAAGGGGATGTTTGTAACACCTGACGTCCAAGTCTACAAAACACCAACACAGAAGATACAACAGTCAAACACACAAAGCCAAAAAAAGAGAGGGGGAGAGCGAGACGAAAAAGAAGTGAAAAAAAACAAAAATCAGCAAAGAGCAAATATTACTTGCAATGGTCAAAGGAGAAAGGTTGCCAGTCATGAAATATGGATCCTTGATCAAAATTGGAACAAATGATCTGACATCTGGAACGGAGGTACCTTCATATTGCCTAATATGCTTCTTCATATGTATGAGGTAATCCACATACTCCATTGTAACTCCCTCATCCCTATCAAGAGGAACAACCAAGCAAGGATTGTACTCCGGGAGTTCTTTTTGAAACAGAACCTTTTTCATTAAATTTTCCAGTGAAAAAAAAATATGCTCCACATTTTTTGGATCTTGGTCCCTGATAAACCACTATTTTATGGTTTATCTTGTGCTCAATTGAGTAGATTTTATCAATCTTTCATACACTTGTTCATACAAAATGCATGTTTTATATTCTCCTTCCTGATTTTGTGCTATGATTGAAAACATGCTTCTTTGGCCTTATATTTGCTAATATTAATCTTCTCTTATTACCAATCGATGCTTTGATATGTACGTTAAGTGATTTCAGAGATTACAGGGCAGGAATGACTCAGAGGAGAGAAAGGAAGCATACAAAAGTGGAAGGAATACAAGAAATTGAAGGAACTGCAAAGCTGTCAGCCTGACCCTCTCGCACTAAAACAGTCATAACTTGAGTTGCAGAGGTACAAATGATGCGGTTTCAGTTGCGTTGGAAAGCTAATGTCCGGGGCTTCGAAATGATATATAATTTGCTATAGTGGCTGTACAGATAGGCGACGCAAACGCATACTCCACGCGGATGCATCGCAGTGACGAAAATCAGCGTGTTTGAATTCGCAACCAGCGAATTCTGGGCTGTTTCTAGCCCAGTTCTCGGCCCAAAAACACAAATTAGAGGCTATAAAGTGAGGGAATGCATCCATTCATCAGAGAACAATTCAAGGAAGCTTTAATAATATAACATTCATAATTCATAATTTTAGGTTTTAGATGTAGTTTTTAGAGAGAGAGGTTCTCTCCTCTCTCTTAGGACTTAGGATTAGGATTTCTCTTAAAGGTTAGGTTTATTTCTTCTTCAATCACAGGTTCAATATTCCCTTAGTTTATTTTCTCTTCTACTATTATTTACTCTATTACTTTAATTGATATTTATCTTTTCGCCTCGATTTATGAATTTTTCAATGTTAGGATTTTTCTTAATTAATATAAATTGAGGTATTTTCAAATTTAATTTTACTTTATTTTATTTATGAATGCTTTTAATTTAATTTAAGATATTTTTCCCTTTTGGCTTTGGTTAAGTAATTAGCAACACCTGAGTTATCAAACTCAGCTGTTGATTGAAATTAGAATTCTCTGCTGGTTAATTTGTACTCCAATAACTCTAGTCTTTCTATAGGAGTTGACTAGGACTTGGGGATCAAAATAATTAGTTCACTTGACTTTTCTTTGTTTAGCAAGGGTTACTTAAAGTGGGAGCTGAATCCAATTCTCATCACACCTGATAAGGATAACTAGGATAGGACTTCAATTTCTCATACCTTGCGAAGAGATTTTATTAATTATTAATTTATTTTTCTTGTTATTTAAATTACTTGTTCCCTATTTCAAAAACCCAAAAATATACTATTTTACATAACCAATAATAAATCATACCTCCCTGCAATTCCTTGAGAAGACGACCCGAAGTTTGAATACTTCGGTTATAAATTTTATTGGGTTTGCTTAAGTGACAACCAAAACTTTTGTACGAAAGGATTCTCTGTTGGTTTAGAAACTATACTTACAACGCGATTATATTTTTATAAAATTTCTTTACCGATAGAAAATCTGATCGTTTAGTCCCACCCTAGTTGGCAACTTACCCTATCAGAACGGTAGATCACCGGACAGCTCAAAGCTCCACAATGGAAGTCCCTATACATAACAATCAAACCAGGAATGGGGGTAGGAGAAGTACACAGAAGCCAAAAGTCATAGGCCCCTTCCTTGCCAGTGAAAATATCATTGCGATCATGTTCAAGACAAGCAGAATATATACGATGAATAACCGATGCATTAGGCTGGTAAGAGGTTACGTACGGGCCTAAAACAAAAATTGTCCTCCAAATCAATAACATCCTCCAAAGATTTGGAAGGATGAGCTGAACCCCAAATCCAAGCACGAGGACTTGCCTTCTTATCTGGAAGAATTGTAGGGGGCTTACGGATGGGAGCAAACTGAGAGAACCGCTCAAAAAGAAAGAGTTGAAGAAATATTTCGTCAATGAAAGCCAATACTGGAAAGCGACCATGAGCAATCTTGAGTTGCTGGGAAAATTGATTAAGCCGCGTATATAAACTACCGAGATACAGAGAAGCCAATGGCAGACGTTCTCCTCCAGCAATCAAGCAAGCTAAAAGAAACACCCCATGGCTCATACACTCATTCGCCGGTCCCAAAAACACATATTACTTAACCAATAAGCGACAAAATCAGCTTCCCTAGGATCTGAAGGAACAGCAGGAGCAGGGACAAACTTACCATTGAGGAAATCACCAAAGAAATAACGAGACCAGTTAGAATAAGAATACTTAACAGTAATCTTCTTCCTGGAATCTTGCTTGTCGCCAACTACCTCTTTTCCTTTCGAGGACCCACAAGTCTTTGGATGCTCATCCTTGGAGGAAGATTTCTTAACACGCCTACTCTTGGACAACTCTTTTGCATACTAAACAGCATCACTTAAACTCGTTTGAAGATGTCTCGCAAGCTTAAGCATATCAGAATTCGGGCGAAGAAGAGTGAGATCCACACTGCCAAACA
Source organism: Arachis ipaensis (assembly GCF_059453495.1). Lineage (NCBI taxonomy): Eukaryota > Viridiplantae > Streptophyta > Magnoliopsida > Fabales > Fabaceae > Arachis > Arachis ipaensis. The sequence continues at coordinate 22,767,709 of NC_142440.1, read as the reverse complement.
CCGGCAGTTGAAGAAGAACCACAACATCTTCCAAAGTGGGTGAAAACTCACCCCAAGAAGTCAGAAAAGTATGAGTCTAAGAACACCACCTCTGCCAAAGTAAACTCATATCATATCCATTTCGTTGAACACCCAAGCCTGCCAAGAAGAAATCAATTAGTTATTCTTCAATATATCACAACAAAGTAAAGAAATGATAAGAATCAATTATGATGATGAATGGTAGAGAATAACCAACCTGCAGATGTGTGGATAGCCTCAGCAACACCAGCAAATTTTAATCTCCTCACAAAATTACCATCCTCCTCAAACAATACTGTGAATACCCACTTTTGCCAAACCTTATTCACGTGAGTAGCTGCCTCATATTTAAAAGACGTCCAAGGAAATTCTTGGCGCTTCAACTGAGAACGAAGTAAAGCAGGACCCACTTGATATGAAGGCTTCTCAACAAATTCACCCAAGACTCTACAATCTGAAGAATCAAAGCCGGGTTTCATAGTTTTATCCGTATCTAATAACGAGCCAGAGGAAGGAGGGTCCAAAAAAGGTTTCTTAATCAGAGGAGGATCCACAAAAGTAGCCCTATTATCTGATGGTTTAACCCAAGGTTGGGGGATAGATTCAGAAAACCCGATAGCATATTCTTGAGGGAACATCGTCCATATCATCCACAAAAAAGTTAGTACCCAAACTGTTACTAGAGTCCTCTGGGTCACTATCCAATATCTCAGCAAGTTTCACACGAGGCATGACAACAAAAAAGAACAATTCCTAAAGAAAAGGGGGAAAGAAGGAGAACAGCAACAACAAAATAGAGTGAATATCAAGATCACATGAATACTAACGACAAAAATACTCAAAAAATAAAGGAGAATATCGCAGGACACTCAAGAAATTCTAAAAAGTCAAAGAGCATCGCATGTCAAGAAAACAACCAATGAGTTCTCAAATGAAACAAAAAAGTAAAGGTATGAAAATTATTCATCATATTCTTTACTTGATAAGGCCATTAACTCCTCATATCTTCACAATATCGTATTTCATTTGGTAACGTATATGAAAACATTGCAAGACATTATATGTTTATAGCTTTGAAAGAATATGAATATTGAATACTAGTAAATTGCTCTAATTGAAAAAGTTTATAAACAAATTACTTATGAGTTATGACTATACTATACAAAAAAAGGAGAACGGAATAAATATTTTTAACTCATAAGTAATTTGTTATTTTTTAAAAAAATTATTTTTAAATATCTATTTTATAGTTACAAATGAACATTGCTCATAATTTTTAATTCAATTTCTTTTATTTTGTGATGCCATTGGAAACATATACAAATGAGAACATGTACAAATGAGGATATAACATCTAAAGTTGTAAAGTGAAAGACCTTTATTGGAGAATCCCTGTAGCTAATTCCAAAATTAGCAATCCAATACACATGGGGGCTGAGAGGGGTTACATGAGAGCGAAGGCAAAGAACATAATAATAAGGATTCAGAGTAACAAGAGTACAGAATGATCATCAGATTAGAGTAACAAAAGTTCAGAATAATACAAAAAATGTCAAATATACAATAGCAGATATTCAAGTGTCAGAATCTCATACAAGAAAATAGGAGTACACATTATATGACAAAAGAAAAAAGAGCAACGCTGAAGACAAAAGCAAGAAAAGAAGAAAAAGAGTCTTACCAAGTAAGAAGACAGAGTAAAAAAAATAGAGCGAAGTTGAAAGTAAAAATGTCCTTTGCCCTAAGAAAAACTCCCAATTGTTGAAAAAGATAGAGGGTTTGGACGGTGGTGGTGATAATAGTGATGATACTGGAAATACTGCTGTGTAGAAAATGCCCTAGCAGAGATGATGAGGAACACGCTCTCCCCTATTCTTCTAGGTGTTCTCTCTCCTTGTGTCTCTCTCCAAATTCAAGTACTCAAATTTAAAACGCGTCCAATTAAAAGGGTAAGAGTTTCTCCCCTTCTTATTTCCTTAATATATATATATATACACATGCATACACTACTTTTAAAAAATAAATACATACGTACATACAAATAAGTTATGAATATATTTATTTACTAATCTTATTTATTTATTTATTTATTTTATTAATATTCAAAACATTTGCACAATAAAATTCTTTTATTCATTTTTTATGAGTACATAATCATATTCAAATTATACATGCATATTTACATTTGAATATCGTAATATTTACAAATACATATATTATTATAACAAAAAAAATAAATAAAAGAGGGAAGATTTGATTCTTTAGAGTTATGATATGTTTTAAAAAATATATATATTATTTTGATATTTTGTTAACAAAAAATTTTAAAATTATTATAGCTCTGTTGAGTACAAAAAAAGTTCAATGCAGCTTGAGGGAATACTTTATACCCTCAAAAACTGCATGGGGGCTTATGATTGTGTACTAAAAATATAAACCTTTTTTGTATATAAATAATTTTTATAATAACCTAAAAACATGGTAAAAAAGAGTCAAGTTCCTCCTAAAGGTATTGGGTAAAAGGATGGAACCTAAAAGAGCACCTTGAGGAGTTGAATTTCTCTTCCGTGGGAACTATATTGGTGGAAGTGGATTGGTTGGATTTGGAGTGTAAAGGTGTCATCTAGTTAAAAGAAAACCAAACTATATGTCCCTTCACTAATGTCACATGTCATGAGCTTTAGTTTAACTTATGGAAATCAACTTCTTACATTTTTCAGTTGAAAAGACTTGAGGTGACAGGAATACCTAAAGATATTTGGGATAAAAGGAGTAAACCAAATATCACACTAAAACCATTGGACAATAGATTTCCTTTTCAAAATGGTTTTACACTATAAAAGGACCTTAAGCCACCTCTTTAAAGCACCTTGACCTTCTTTTTCACTTCTGAAGCTGAGAAGATAGAAAATCTATCTTTTTCTCTCCCCAAATTTCCTCTCATTGTTCATCATTCCATTCATCACCCTCACGAGTAAAAACTGGCATTTGGCTGTTCCACCAGAACACTCAACAACCATTAACTAACCCATGTCCACTTTAAACAAAGCTCATTCATCCTCTTGTGACATTAGTGGAGGTCTCAACACTTGTTCTCCACCTCTATTCCTCATTATTAGTTCCTGCTTATTATTTTTAAGAACAGGACAGGACAAGACACTGAGAACAGGACAGGATAAGACACTGATAGACAGAGACACAAAATTTTGTGTTCTTGTATTCTGTTTGGTGATAAACTAGAACAAATTATGAAAATTCAATTTATTCTCATTTTTTTTCATTCAAAAATTTTGAGATGAAAAAAATAACAATAAAAAATATAATTATGAAAAATTAACAATAATAATGAAAGAAAAAATAAAAAATAAGTTGTGTCCCTTGTTAGTGTCTCCGTGTCCTTCCTATCAGGATGGACACAAAATACATTAATTCAATGTCTCTGGACACATTGTCTCTGTCCATGTCTCCTCTGCCAAACACGATTTTGTGTCTCAGTGTCCCTGTCTCAATCTCCTGTCTCTGTAAACAAACGCAGCCTAATAGAAGTGTTTTCCTCACAAGTATACTTACCCTGAATCTCTCATCTTAACCATTATTTTTCACTTAATCTATTTTTCACGAAACTCACCCGAATCAATATGTAAGTCTTCCAAAATAAGAGTAAAGTATCGTTTTTGTCCCTAATGTTTGGAATAAATCTTATTTGTATCCTTAACGTTTAAATCGTCCTATTTGTATCTCTAACGTTTATAAAAATGATTCAATGTTATCCTGTCGTCAATTATACTAACAATTCAGATTGTATTTTTCAATTATTCTCACTTGAATGTATTCATTCTCAATTTGGTCTCACTTGGATGTGTTCGATTTTAATATTGTACCCACTATTTGTGTTTAGATTCAACTATATCCATAGAAAAGTGAATTATATAAATATTGCAGGTATTAGTTTCAACTTTTGATGAATTATTTTTTGAAGTGGATCATTGGTTCTGTCCCAGACATTTGTATTTTAACTTTAAAAAGAGATTTTCAAAACTCAAACTAAAGCTCATGATGTGTAATAATTGGTGGCAAGATAACATTGAATCACTTTTATAAACGTTAAAGATACAAATAGGACGATTTAAACGTTAGGAACACAAATAGGACTTACCCAAAATGTTGGGGATAAAAATGATACTTTACTCTCGAAAATAATTACCAAATAGTTATAATAGGAAATTGAACTACTGTTTTGGATAATAGTTTAATGGGTAAATTACATAGATAAATTGATTAAGAATAAAAATTACGCAGACATTTTAACTTGAATTTCGTTACATACATGTCTTGTTTGATTTTTTATGTAAATCCAATCAATTAAATTTAATTTACATTTTTTAATGTAAATCAAATCAATTGGATTCGATTTAGTATATATATGTTGTACCAGTAGTAAGTCAAATTAACTTGATTTATTTTACTACTAATACAGCATATATATGTATATGTAAATCGAATCAACTTGATTTGATTTATTATTATACAGCACATACATACTATTTGATTTGATTTACTACTAATACAGATTATTGACATTTCTTACATTTAAGTTAATCTTTATTAACTTTAAAATATAAATGTCAATAAAGAAATACCCTTATTTGAATTCAAATAAAATATCAAAAAAATTAAAACGAATAAGAATATAAATTCAAATTTTGTATTTTAGTTTAAATTCCAGAAAATCTATATTTTTACAAATTTATAAATTCAATTCGGAATAATAAACGATTTCTAAAAATTCATTAAAATAATCTTTTGACTCATTAACATCTGAAGAATTATTACCAAAACTTTTGATGTTGAAAATATTAATATAAAGTATAACCCTCCAAGATAGCATAACGGAGATAAAATTTAGATTTTTTTAGAATAAAAACTAACAGATAGTTATATAATCTAAAAAAATCAACTATATTTATATATATAATTTGTGAGATAATTAGAATATTATACTAGTTAAATTAGTTTAATAATCTCTCACGATAGTGTCTCATATTGTATAAATATTTATAAAACAATAATTTAATTAGTATAATATTTTATTTTTTTACAAATTACATATTTATATAATGTAACTAATTGAAATAATTAAAATATTATATTAATTAAATTATCATTTAATTTATGAAATTAAGTGTAGAACTTACATTTTGATGATATTATGTTCTGAAAAATTCAAGTTTGAGTTAGAAGTAACGCCATCAAAGTATTTGTTCTATACTTAATTCACAAATTAAATGATAATTTAATTATCTCATAAATTACATATTGTATAAATATAGTTAGTCTTTTTATATTGTATAACTATCTGTTATTTTTTATTTTGAAAAAAATTCAAGTTTTATCTTCTATGCCACCTTAGAGGGCTATACTTTATATAACTTTTTCAACCTTAAAAGTTTCGGTAATGATTCTTTAGATGTTAATGAGTCAAAGGACGATTTTTAACGAATTTTTAAAAATTGTTTAATTTATTGTTCCGTTTTGAATTTATAAACACTACAAGAAATTATCGCAATAGCGACCATTTCTTGTAGTTGCTAAAACCTTGGTTGCTAATTAAAAAATAGCAACCAACTTCGGCCGCTAATCGTTAGTGGACCGATTTTAGTGACCGATTTTTGAACAAGGCCTCCAAACCATCACTAAAGAGTATCAGTCACTAACATAATCGGTCGCTAAATAGTGACCAAATTTTCCGTCGCTAAATCGGTCACTGAGTAAATCGGTCGCTAAATAGTGACCAATTTTTCAGTCGCTAAATCGGTCGCCGATGAAATCGGTCGCTAATTCTTGAACTAAAATTCTAAATCGGTCGCTGTTCTTGATCTTATAATTATAGATTTTTATTAATTTCACATTTACTACTATTAAAACTTAATTTTCATAAATAATTATATTTCCACAAAATATAAAAAAATCAAACATAGATCAATTTTTCAAACAAATACTAAAAACATTCACAATGTCTACATAGAAATATAAAATTTAAAATATAAAAAATTTCTAAATACATCAAATTTATGATCCACAATCTAGACTAAAACATAGTAAAAATAATTCATGAACAATATAACTCTTCTCTATTCAATATCTACTTAGACCAATCATCTGCATCTATCTCAGCTTATACACTCCGGTATAACTCAAGCCTCTTTCAAAGGCACCACGTCTTTCCATGATCGCAGAATCCTCATTCAGCAATAATGGCAACCACTTTTGTTGTGAAACAATATATCAAGATCAAATGAATAAACCTGGATGCATTCAATTCAAACAACACATCAAAGAACATGAACAACAAAACCAAAGAATAAAGTTGATATGGTAAATGAATCGACTATGATAAAATATTCAGAATCACTTTTCTAATAATAAGTATCCTTCAGGAAGGAAGTGTCTACTTTCATACTTGATAGATAATAACCGTACAAATATAAAATAATTTCAAATGCTTTTTCAATTTTTGAGAATTCTTTTAAAAATTTTTCAACTTACATCATGCATTAGTACCCTTATCCATAAGATCAATCTTTGTCAAAATTTCATTGTCCTATCCCAAAAAAAAAATCAATAGAATAAGAATTAGATAAGCAACATAAAATTTATACAATAAGAAACACATTAAAGCCTACAAAATAAAATAAAGTACCAGTAGGATCCACTTCGCGAAATATTTTAATTGCATCAGATGTTCCAAGATCTTGATTAGCTGGACAAATAGACAAAATTATATAATTCGGCTGCAAATTAACAACAAATTCAGCACACAATATTTTCACACATGAAAAATCTTAACTAGCATGAATGAGCTCTATAAGTATAAGGGCAACAACTGGGCAGCCAAATGCAATAGCTTCCCATTCCATCATTAGGTAAAGAACCTGCAGCAAAAGTATGAAAGTTTGCAAATATGAATAAATCAAAATATTCCAATAATACACATGAAATGTTTGCAACTACATGAGAATTGAATATTAGAATCTAAGCCGGTTCTAGGCAATAGCAATATATTAATAACAACTTAGTTTCCCAAGATCTTCAAATTTATTATTAGTTTACTATAAACACTTAAAATGTCACAAAACTTGGCAGAGTGTGGGAAAAATGAATATAATACTTGAAAAGTGCTAAGCAAAATTTACTTCTAACTTGCAAGAAAATATTAAACAATCCTTGCATCCCTCTTTTAAATTTAATACGTCAAAGAACAAATTAGCTACCAAGTCCTCTTGATGGAGTGATCATTCTGAAAATTAGGGTATTTCTGCGATCACATATGAATTCAGTTCCCTAAAATTTCTCCATTAGATTGGATAACAGCATAGTATTCTGCACACCAATCCCACATAATTTACATAAAGTATGAGAGAGCATGGAATAATAACTCCTTAAACTATTCAGCATAAACCAAATACATAAAATTCCGATGCTAAGGGAAAAATTCAAACTTCCAAATTGTTTGTAATATAAAATATTCTGTTTAAAGATAATAGAAGCCCGATAATGACATAAGAATGTCATAATCTTAACATATCAAATAAATCCATGACAACCAAACAACATTGTAATACTATATTGCAAATTCCGCATGCTAAGTGAAGCTACATAAACAATACAACTCTAGTCTAAATGCTGAACTACTAGAATAATTTTAGTGCAATGTAAAAGGAAATACCTTTTTAAAATTAAATGGAACACCCCATTTCAGTAAAACAAGAGACAGTACAACAACGATAATGCACCATAGAAAGACTTTCGTCCACCACCAGAAAGCATTAATTCCTAGTTGTAACACACTATTGCACAAAGCCTTACGCCATAGTCATAAATCAGAGGTGGTGAGGTATTACGACGCCTAAAAGTAAAATACATACATATATTTGAAAGATAGTAATATAGCTAGGAGCCTATGAAAACAAGAATAACAAAACGACAAGCGCACCTCACTCGAAACGTCAAAGATATACAACGTCGATAAACAGAAACAAAAGACACACACACACACACACACACACACACACACACACACAACACACACACACACACACACACACACATGATTCAAAAGGAGATACATAGCAAATACCAGTCTTGATCTGCGAAGATAAGACCGACTAGAAAGTATATTATAGATCCAGAAGTTAAACAATATATAATCCTATTTCTCCAAAGATCAACCTCTAAGAGGGATATACATATACATATAAAAAAGTGGAGAAATAAACAACACGAAGCACAGAATAGAAAATGTAAAGGAGTCTTCGTTTTTCATAGAGAGTCCGGCTTTCCATTCTAAATCTTTTTCTCGTCATTTCCATAGTTTTAATTCCCCCACACGCAGTACCTGACAAACTTAAGCTGGTACAGCTAATACTAACGCCGATATGCATTTTCCGCAATAATTATATACCATTTATCTGGGTTTTACATCCTACCCACCTTAATAGAAATTTTTTCCTCAAAATTTCAACCACGAAAAGAAAACAGGTGAGAGGGCTCTTCTTTACCTCCACATATCGTTCCTCAACCTTTTGCTAACCTTTAAAACAACTTTTTATCCAACAACTCCCCCATCCACGAAGCGTCTTGCTCCTAACGACATTAACCAAATTGAGGTTCACTTTAAAAGTCCAAGGTATCATCTTAAATCTTCATCCATACTCAAACTTGATTAGGTTATCAAGGCGACTCATCCATCAAAACTCCATCATACCGGTACTGTAAGAACCGCAATTAATCAACCGGTTAATTAAAAAATTAATATTGCCCAAATTATATTCCAAAAAGTTAGAGAGAGAATTTATGGATTTAAAGGTGATTTTTGGACTCAGTGGGTTTTTCTGAGTCAGAAAATGTGCCTTCTGCGAAAAACCGTGAAAAATCGCGAACCGGCAGTTGAACCGGTTGAACCGGTTCAAGTCTGCCCAGTACCGCACGCGAAAAAGTGAAAGCCGTCAAAAACCTTAGAAAAATATTAGAAATGGAAAACCGGGCATTAATTTTAAAGGTTTGGCCCGAAGTTGGGCCAAACGGGCTAAAAATGCTAACGGGTTGGACCGGGCCCAAGTTGAGCCCAAGCCTAACATATAAATAGAGCCATTAATGAACCCATCTCATCACAACACACTAACAATTAGATGGGTTCACCTTTAGGAAATTAGCCAACGTCATCGGTCCTCCATTAGATTCATCAGTTTCATTTCCATTTTCATTCCCGGCATTCTGCCCCAAAATCTCAACAGTAGCTTGTATAGCAGCAGCCATATTCTCTAGAGCACTATTCACACTTATAAAATCATAATCCCCAAATGTTCATCTTTGTCATATAATCTTCTTCGTCTCCAGTCCTCCTCGCTGCTATTGTTCATAGTATCCTCTGGTGAAGCTCTGAAAAATCATTCTTTTGGGTGAGGCATGATGGGCGGCGATGATAGAAGTCAAGAAAGCTCAAGCAAGAAAAACTCCAGTGGGAGAAATTAGAGTAATAGGAAAATTTGAACTAGAGGTAAGAACGTTGTATTATGCAATTGCGGGTTAACAGTGATTAAGTACTCAACGACGTCAAAGAATCCAAGAAGACCTTTTTATGGGTGTCCTAACTATGAGGTAAAATTCTCTTATTGATGGAATTGTTAAGTTGATACGGGTTTGAAGGGATGATTTGGTGATTGTGAATTCAATATTTCTTTTTGCATTATTATAGTTTGGAGTTTACTGTAATTTCTTTTGGTGGGCTGATGGATATGAAGAACAAGGTGTAGTTCAGGTTGCACAAGAAGTTTTCAATGAGCTCAATTGGAGAATGAAATCTTTAGAGAGTAGTATTAGCACATTGAAGATGCTGTTGTTGTTGTGTGTTGTGATAATTATTGGGTTTGGTTTTGGTGTTTGGTTGTTTTGGTTGTTAGTTAAGAAATAGCTAAAGTATAAGTGTGTTCATGATCATTATATAATGATTTATGATTATAAATGAAGTTAAGTTTTTCTCAACTTTGTATCTCATTAATCTGGATGAAGGATAACCTAGTGACAAAATAAAGCTAACAAATATACACCTTTAAATAGAACAACCTATAATATATCATTATAATTATAATAACCATGATAATTATGTTGTCTTAACAAAAGCACAGAAGAGCATCAATTACGCAACAACATAATGCAAAATGTAAAATATAAACTAGGCCAAAAGTTTATAACTAGGTCCATATCACCATGAACAAATACTAACAAAATACAAGTTCAGACTTAATCCATCAAAGTAAATCAAAAGCAACAACATCATGAACAAACACTAACAAAATAAAGTAACAAATAAAGTCTTCATAACATGACATCATCAGGCTTTCTTTCTTGGGGTCTTAAATCCAGGTGTTGGAACAAACTTCAACAAAGCTTCCATCTTTTTTTATGTTCCTGCACTTGCTCCTTCCATTGTCTCCCTTGAAACCACATTAGCAGTACCAACATTTGGCTTTGGAGAACTGGCAGCATCAACAGATGACCTGACAATTGAAAGTTTGTTTTGCCTAGTTATCTTCCGCTTGGACAACTATCAAAACAACTAGAATCAACCACAATGCTAATATTTACAACATTAATAGTAATAGCTAATCATAATACTCAATTAAATTGTTTAAATTATGGCTTCTAAATAATTTTAGACAACATAAATTACCTTAGTAGCACCTTGAGCAACAATATCTTGAACAACAGTATCTTGAGCAACAGCAACACCTTCTATAGTAGTACCTTGAGCAGTAGCACCTTGGGTTTGGGGAACATCTCCAACTTGAGTAGCAACATGTCCACCTTGTGGGGCACAAGCTTCATCACTAACTTGTTCATTAATTTGATTAGTTTGTGGGGCTTCTTCACCAACTTCAGCATCATCTTGTTCTGCAGCTGCTTCTGCCTCCTCTACCTTTAGCTTTTTTGTAACTTCGCACTCCCTTGTAGTGTAACCATCATCGCCACATGTTCCACAAGTGAACTTACCATATTGCTTCTTTAATTTTGTGGACTTTTTCTCGACTGCCTTCAACAGGGGCCTCATGTGCATTCTTCTTTCATGTATAGAGCTTTGTTCTCCCACGGGGTTTCGGTCTTGCCGAGGATAAGCAGTGAAAGTACTCAGACTTGTCCCACATCTTAACTCCTCTGATTGGGTTGATATGAAACTCATATGTCTTATTGTAAGACCCCATTGTCAACCATCCATGAACATAGTTCTCAGGCCGACCATTCATATATGCAATATCCGCGATGGAATGATGACAAGGTAATCTTAAAAGCAAGATAACTAAGTGAATATGTTGTTGTATTTAGAAAACAAATAAATTCAAAAAACTACATGTATTATCTAATAGCTGCCATGACTTACAACTGCATGTGTGATTTTCCAAATCAACTACCACATTGTGTGGCTCACTGTGAACTTCAAACATGACTTATGCAGCATTATCAGACCACATAGGCGTTTGGTATCTATTGAAATTTCTCTCCTTTGCATGCCTGCTCTGTTGTATAGGAGGTGAATGCCTAACATGACTGGCTAGCTTGAGTTTATTTCTAGCCATGCTTGTCATGGCAATCCTTCTAACTTCTTCTAGTAGTGCAAAAATTTGCTTTGATCTGTATATATTGGTGGCTGAGTTGAAGACTTCACACATGTTGCATACATTATTGTTCTTTGGGTTATTTTTGTAATATACTCTGGTTCAAGATTCTCTAGGGATCTTGTCCATATACTCTCATGCCTTCACATTGATAGTCTTGAGGGTTTGCATATTTTTGTTAAACTCTTGGAACTATCTATGCTCTAACACATGCCCACAATAATGATTTGAGGTGTTTATCCTTCTATCGCTTTTGAAAGTTATGCCAACAGGTGCCCAGGCATAACTTCCTGCAGTGCCAGTGTGAGTTCCTGCAATGGTAACAATCAGAATTCACAACTGCTTAATGCTCAAAATAGACACTGACTATACACTCATTAAATCTAAAGAGTCCCTAACACAACCATAATTAAATCTAAACAGTCCAATATATCATATATCCTGCTTCTATATAGTATGTTATACGTACCTTCTATATGTCACTCATGAAACACTAGTTATGTTCCTTAAAGTATCCGATATCTTCATTTAAAAGTTTCAAGAACCACTTTCAAGATGTTGTATTCTCAACAGCAACAATAGCCCATGCTATGGGGTAGATGTGATTGCTTGCATCTTGTCCGACGGCACACATCAACCGTCCTCCATAGAAAGTCTTTAGAAAATCTGCATCTAGACCAATCAAGGGTCTACATTCATGCACTAACCCGCTCTTGCAACCATGAAGACACACATAAAAATTTTAAAAGATAGGGACTCTCTCAGGCTGTGCATTGATACCTAGTTTCACAGTAGATCCCGGATTTGACCTCAATAATTTCTCTGCATATTCCCTAAGCTTGGCATACTAGGCTGCTTCGTCACCTATTACAATCTTCCTAGCATCTCCTAAAGATCTTGTAATGTTGGTCCTAGATAATTGAACTCCAATTTTTCTCTTGAAATAATCAAATACCTCACAATGCCTAAAAGTAGGTTACTTTCTTACCTTTTTTTATTAGGATTTCAGTAACCCACTTCTTAGTTGCACACCTATTTCTTATCTTTCTCTCACAATTATAGTCATCATTAAATGTCTTAATCTTCCAACAAGCATGCCTCTTGTGATAAGAACAATAGACCAACCAAATACACTCTTCATTTTTACAAACAACTCTAGCTCTAGTAGTGTCATTCTTTGAATACATTACTCCCCTTTCCTCTTGTAGAGTATAGTTTGTAACAGCCTTCTTGAAAGCTTCCTAGTTGTAAATTTCATCCCTAATTCTAACCTGACATGGATGAACTTGACAGCATCATTGAAAATTGGATTCATAACTGAGTCTGCCTCGTCATGATCATCAGAATTTGGTGGAGTCCTCAGCTCATCTAACTTCCAAGAGTCACCCGAAAATGAACCTGCTTATCAAATTACATTAAACTAAATAAATAACTCCAAACAAATATGCTTTAGCAAAACATAGATTATACTAAACTAAACTAAATAAAATACAATAAATAAGTCTAAACAAATATACTTTAGCAAAATAGAGATTGCAAAACATAGATTACACTAAACTAAACTAAATCAAATATAATAAATAAGTCCAAACAAATATGCTTTAGCAAACCATAGATTACACTAAACTAAACTAAATCAAATATAATAAATAAGTCCAAACAAATATGCTTTAGCAAACCATAGATTACACTAAACTAAATAAAATATATTAAATAAGTCCAAACAAATATGATTTAGTAGAACATAGATTAAATTAAACTAAATAAATTACCAAGACTCTGCTTGTCGAATTCATATCCTCCATCCTTCTCAAAGTTTGATTCATTAGTTGTGGGGATTAAGTCTTCTTCATGTACAACTTTTTTTTCTTGTCTAAAATGCTGGCAACTTACTTGTTTCTTTTTTTTAGAAGTCTATACCTCAAATTCAGTGCTGAATTCTGAAAATTCAGGTGGCAGATGTGGCTTGTAAAGACTATGTTCTGCAGATTCATATGAATCAGATGATTCACCATCAACCCCAATGATTGGCCTTTGAGGTGCCTTCTTGCCATGAGATCTTATCACAGGTTTTCTATGTAACTTTGTTGAAGTGTGAAACTTGAAGTCATGAATTTTTTTGTTGGTTTGGTGGTGGAATTTCTCTGAAAAATTTGTGTAGTTTTTATGTTGGTTTTTTTCTGAGTTGGGAGAGTGGGTGTCATCGGGTTTGGTTGAGACAATGGCTTGATGGTGATGGAATTTTCTTTGGGAGTAATGAGAATTGGCTGTGATAAGGGCATGCTGATATTAGGCTTTGGTGGTGGCTTTGGTGTGGGATGTAGTGTGGGTTGTGGTGTGGACTTTGATATGGGATGTGGTGTGGGTCCAGATGACTTGGTATTCAGTTGCACAATTGGCTCACTAGGTAGTGTTGGAGTCTCTTGCTCAGTAGGATCACACAATTAGCTAAGAATTATGTTGGTTTTCTTAACACAATTGTGTTGATCTAAGCCATCCTTATCACCTCCTCCATCAATACATTCATCATCATTAGACAGTTTCATATAATCTATAAACTCGAGGACAGAGGGACAATGTTCAAAATAGATATGGATGACATTACCATTTTGGTGGCAGAGGCTAACCATGTCTCTTAGGCTACATTTATTTTTGTAGACAGAACAGGACATGACACTGAGACAAAGACACTGAGATAGAGACACTAAAAATTGCTTTTTATGTATTGTGTTTGGATACAATCGACAAGACACTAAAATAAAGTCTAATATTATGTTTGGATAAATATGAACAAGACTAAAATATGATGTAAAATTACTATCTCTGTCTCGCACTCCTTGGCTGCCGCCCTAACCCTTTCCCAGGAACGGTGGAGGAATGAATCTTGTTCCACCTGCACGACGTTGCCTATTTCCCGCGCCGCTGCCAACTCGTCTTCTGTTTCTGCTAACCCAATCTCTCTTCTTTCTCCTCTTGGCTGTTGTTCTGAACCCTCTCTTTGTAAGTTCTATCCTGCTTGATTTTCATTAGATTTGCACAAGATGTTTTCAAACCCTTGATCTGATGAAAGAAAGACAAGTAAATCGAATTAGAATGAAAATTATTTGATAAAGTTGGCTATATACTGTTGCTAGAAGTCTATTTTTCCCTTAACCTTGAACGAGACTACTAACAGAGGGTTCTTGCTGTCTCTTTTTATATGTTTATTTCCAACAAGTCTAGAGTGTAACTTTGTCAAGTTTATATCAATCTTAAGGTTATCTATTTGGCTTCAATTTTAGTTTTGTACCTAGTATCTTTTCCTGGTTACCAATACTTTTGTGTGAAGCAATTGTGATACAACCTGAAATCTTAATTTCATCAATTGAACTGAACATCAATTGAAAAATACTATTCTTTAATCCTTATGGTGAAAATCCTTTAACATTGTGTTTTAACCTTGCATTTATGAATTCTAGCATATATCTTACTGTGCTTGTTTGGTGTAATAAGTATGCACCTGAAATCAAATACTAATTATTTATTGCTTGTAGGTGCTCACTGCCTAAACTTCAATTTTTGAACCTTGAAGCTGCTCCAATGATGGATTTGCGCATCACCCCAACTGAGGAAGATTGCTTGGTTGAGATGCTTTTCCTGTAAGGTGTGCCACGCGACACAATATTGGAAAACAAAATGAAAAGTTCGGTAAATGATTTAACAATGAGTTTAATTCAACAATTGAATTGCTTAAATGTGAATTTATAAATACTAAGAAAGATTTTAATTAACATAAGCTACTTATGTTAGGTTTTACTCAAATGCTGAAAACATATTTAATTATTTATTTTGCTTTTAAGCAGAAGTTAAGGCAAATATATTCTATGCAAAACCTTAATATTCAATAAACATAATAAGCCTTAGAGTCTCTTTACTTTCAAAAGATCATTTTCTCATTGTTTTCTGTTTTCAACAAACTTGTTTTAATTGTTTCCTTTAGAAAATCTGGAAAACCAAAAATGGATTGAAACCGTGTGATATTTTTGTAATTAAATTTGAAAAAGGAGAAATAAAAATAGAGAATAATTTCTTAAATCAAACAAGCCATTTTTATATTTTAATTGGACATGCATCTTTGCACTGCTACATTCCATTAGTCACTCATCCCATTTTAATTTTCTGGATACTTCACTGTATTCTTCACAGTTTGAGGGTTCTGAAGTTGTGAAAGAGAAAAATAACCACTTTTCATATGTCAATGGATGAAATTGGTGCACAGTGTGGGATCTGAGTCATATATTTAATTTGGGATATAATCTCTTTGTTTTTGTGAATTGACCAACAATTTATTTTATTTGCTATTAAGAGTCTTCTACAGATAAACTGATCTGTCTTCCAAGAAAATGAAAAGATAATTCATGTAACTTTTCTTTTTTAATTCATGCTTTTATTGCTATGAATTTGCAGCACTTACGATAAATCATATTACATGAGGAGGTGCTGATGCTGAATCATTTTTAGAAGTTGATGTTAAATTGAATCTCATACTTGAAGTTGTTCTTAATTTCTTATCATCATCATAGATTTAAATTTTTGATATACTATTGTATCCATTCCATATTCATTTCAGTTTCCTCTGTTCTTGTGGATAAGCTTTGATTTTTGTTCAAAAATCATGAACTTCCTTGCTTTGATGCAAACTATGAGTAATTTATGTAATAGCCTAATTTATTTGATATTTACCATTGTGGAGTCTGTCTGGTTTTAACTTGTTCAGCTTGTGTAGTTGTATGTTTGTATGTTATAATGTCAACATTCTGCAATTAAAATTATTACAATAGTAACTATATTTTGATACCTATTCTTGTGCTCATTTGTGTTTTGCAGATTTATACAAAACTATTCACCATGATGCCTGTATCAGCAGATGCTTCAAGATTATGATTCTTGGATTCAAAAGCAATTGAAAAATACTACTTAAAATCTAGATTCTAGCCAAAAAATTATTTGTACTTTGTTTTAGCATGGTAACAGAAGGTTCATTTTATTCAGGCTTGTAAAGAATGACAACCACATGCAATCAAATACATGGAATCTTCTCACAAGAAATATTAAATAGTTGGAGGAGTATATATAGAAATATTAAATTGTTGGAGGAATATATATATATATAATAAAGTAACTTAACTTTTTTAGAGAAGAGATAACAAGAAAATATTCATGTTTTAGGAAATTAGTACCGAATTGGTGCAATTAGTAACAAATTTAACTAGTAAAAATCAAGACAAAAAATGCAGGATCAAGGTATGTTAATTGATCGATGGTTAACTATGATGTTAAGAGAGAATTGAGGAAAAGAATCATGTTTTCCAAGGATCAAACTGAATACATGATTAAAAACTTGATCAAAATAAAATTAAGTTGATATCATAAAATTTAGATATCAATAAAAGTAGAAAAACCAATACCAGTAGTTAGTCAATACCAAACCATACACTACAAAGATAGATGAAGCCAAAACTAACCACCAACCAAAGCTGATCATTAAAGGGGTGTTACAGGCAACTATCTACTTGCTAGAGAACTATGCAGTAGTCGCCAATGGTTGCCTGGAGAGAACATGAACAACTTGTGCTTAAACCAAATTCTGCATCAAGTATGCACTAATTTATGTCAAAATTTTGCACTAACATAGAATTAGATTTATGCTCTAACTAAACCAATTTCTAATCCCAAATTTTGCCTTAACATAAAATTAGATTTCTACACTAACAAACCAATCTCTACATCAAAATTCTGCACTATAAAGTCAATGCAAAATTGAAACAAAATCCCAAATTCTGCACTAACATGAACTCAAATTCTGCATCAGAAATATGCACTAATAAAAACTCAATGCAAAATTCAAATTAGAACCACATAACTAAATGTATCACATGTCACATCCTAACACACAAATTACACATAAAACATAATACTAATTTCAGTAATTTATTTCTTGAAAAGAGATTAACTCTAACTCTATCTATCCAATATAGCTCTGGCAAATCCAACTTTCTGATTACGTCCCAATGACCAAAAGGTTTTCTCCAGCTGAGGATTTGTGGAGAACTTGAGTGCAATAGAAATAATTTCGTCATCTGTGAAGCCAAGCTCGCTAAGCATGTCACTAACCTTTTTTTCTTCATGAGTGTTTATCATAGCCTGAGCAAATGCATCCAAATGCTTTTTCTGTTGATCAAACACATATTTTAAGGTCTCAGTTAGCTCTTTCATCATGTTGGTGTCCTTCATCGCCTTAGATGAGTGTGGCTTCTTTCCTTGTTTCCTCTCAGAAGATGAAGCCACATAATTAGATTGTTAGGGAAGAGATTCACTGAAATCATGATTTTAGTTAAACATAAAAAATTCTTCGTCATCCATTTCTTCATCTCCATCTTTTTGTACTTCTTCTTCAGTGTCATTGCCACTTACAGCATCCACTCCACTTGTTCTTTCTTTACAAAATATTTTCTCTAAACGCGGTTACAGGGGAAAGGGCTTCCCTGGAGTATACAATCTTTGTCCTTGTTTCTAGGGAAAGAAATTACAAAAATATCATAGAAGGACGAAAATAGATGTTTGAACAGAATATAAATAATTCAGTAAATTCAAACTAGTAAACCAACTTTCAAATATGCAGCTAGGATCTCTTTGTTGTCCATAACCACACATTGCTTTACATCATCCCATCCAAAATCGCTACAGGATGCAATGTCACTTGCAAATTGATACTTCTCTTTTATCCTTTTAACTTTATTCTTGCAATGAATTATTTGAAAGCTACCACCTAAAAATTTCTCATTCATTTTTGTAGCAAGCTTCTCAAAAGATCCAGGTCTAAACTGACCCGCATCAGCTCTTTTTCCTTCAATGACAAGCTCCTCCATAAAACTGACAAATGTCTCTGTCTCTTTGTCAGTCCAGACATGTTTGTCCATTTGTCCCTATAATCTAGATTAACTCAATCAAAATTCAAATAAACATTACATATACATGATGTCATCATTGTAATAACTTATAAAATATAATACATTTAATAAAGTGATATATGTAGTTCACATAATTAAAGTTTTACAATTAGCTCTTACAACAAATGTCCAACCAAACAAATTGAAAGATTCTAATAAAACACACATAAAACAAATAAATTAACTAATTGATTCGGCAATTCATCCACTCATACATTCCGTTTGCTAAATTGTCTCGCCAAATAGTCCACTCATTGCTACCCTCTACACTTTCAATCATGCCATCATCGCCATCTTCGTTACCACCATGCTCCTCTCGAATAAGCACTTGCTCCTCTTCAAGTAGTGTGTCCTCTTCATGGTCGAATTCCATATTAAGCCGAATAAAATTTTGTAGTAGACAACAAGCAATAATTATTCTATTTTGTGTCTTAATTTTGTAGAAATAAGGACTCCTTAAAATCGCGCACCTCATCTTCAATAAACCAAAATAGCACTCAATAATGTTCCTAGCCGAAGAGTGCTTCTTGTTAAAATATTCTCAAAAATTTTTAGGACCATTTCTACCATGATCCCATTCATGTACGTGGTATTGAGTATGCCTATATGGTGCTAGAAATCCCTTGCAATTAATATAACACGCATCCACTAAATAATAATTCCCTATAAATCAAAAGAAATACATTATGAGGACTAAGGAATTTGAATGAACTAAAAACATTGAAATGTTTTTGTTACCTAAAAATTAAGAATTACATACCAATTGGTATCTTGAGGTTATTACGACGTGAAATGGCATCTCTAAGGATTCTTGAATCTAAAGCGGATCCTTTCCATCCATTAAGTATGTACATAAAATTCATATCTCGATTGTATACGCCTAGGACATTAGTTGATATCTTACTTTTTCTTATTCGGTATCTTGATTTATCTTTTTCAGGGATAGTCACATCTATATATGTTCCAACTAATGCTCCTAGATATCCCTAAACTAAAAAAATTGAAGTGTCAAGACTAATTCTATACAAAATTTTAGATTATACTAAACCACTACCTCAATTATTCACTACATTTACCTTGAACCATTTTCATCTAGGATCTATGCAGTCATCTGGAATAGGAACAGCTTTTGCAAATAATAGACTTTGGACACGTATGACCGAGGATAACACCTTGTTGAAATACTTATTTATTGTTTCTCCTGACCTATAAAATCTAACTTGAAGCGTACGATTCTTTTTATGACAAGCTAGTATTATTAAAAATGTAATCATTTGCTCAGGTATACTTACACGACATTCATCTCTTAATCCACCTTAAACTTTTAGTAACTCACACAATCTTCCTAATGCATCTACGTTCATCCTTAATTCCCAAATACAATTTCTATCGCCTCCTCCTATTATGCGGTTTAATACATTCTGTCTTAAGGGATTAGTATTAATTTTTCTATTCCTAATCAACAAATGTCCTCTTCTCCTATTTCTCAAATACAAAAATACAAACATCAAAACTAATATCATAACTACTTCAAGCTCAGCTTGAATCATAAAAAAAAAGAAATCGCCTAAATTTCTCAGAGCGGTCTAATGGTTCCATTCTTCCCTAATCAACACATAAAAAATAACTTATATAATTAACACATACTAAAAATTATCAGCAACAATAAGAACAGCAGCTACAAGAGCAACAACAACATAACTCACTAATTATTTTAATTTTTAGTTCAAACTAATAACAAGAGACAAAATCAATACAATTTTTCCATTCATTCTTTCATTATAAACAAAATACATCAACATATTAAAATTCAAAACAATTTTTTCATTCATCTATTCACACTATCATTGTAAATATTTAAGATTCTGTCAAAGAAAAGAATGTAGCTCTTCTTCTTATATGATTTTCAGATTGAAAAATCATAAAAAATTAAAAACAAAAAAAATGAAGACAAAGCAGAACCAAATTCTTTTGAAACCAATAAAAAATAAAAAAAAAGAGAAAAAGATACAAAATCATAAGAGAGAAGAAGATAAAAAAACCAAGAAAAGAATCAGAAAGAGAAAAGAAGATACAAAATCAAAAAAAAGAAGAAAGAGAGATAGAAATAGAGAGCAAGAAAAAGATATTACTGCGAAGGAAGTGAAAGAAGAGGAAGAACGGAACGAAGTAGAAGACGATGATAGAAAGAGCAAGAAGAAGGTAAAGAATAGAAAGAGAGAGCAAGAAGAAGAGAGAGTACCTGAAAACGACAGTGCAAAAAAGCTTAGGTTAGAGTTTTTAACAAGATAATAAAAATGGGTAATATTGAAATAATGAAAAATATCTATGGACAAAAAGGGAAAAAGTTTTCGTTAAAAATCCCGTGTCCACCTTCCTATTTCCGTGTCCATTAGTGTCCTTCATTTAGAAGTGGACACAAATATGAAAAAAAAAAGTGTCCCAGAGATATTGTGTCCAGTGTCTATGTCTTTCTGTCTAAACACGTTTTACATATGTATTGTTCATGTCTCTATGTCTTGTCTACAGAAACAAATGCAGTCTTAGATCCTGGTCCAACTTCAACCTCCTCAAACTGTACTCTAAACTTTCTTTAGGGTCCAAGTACTAGCAAACATTAGCTTTATCATAGCCTAACTCCTTGTAGTAACTAGTTATGACAAAAATATCCAAGTAATCTGCATCAACTCTAAGCCATTCATCGGTGCACTTGATATGTACACAACTCTATCATCAGAAGCTTGGGTCTCAAACCTCCCTCCATGGCAAAAAATGAGTCTCAGTCGATCACTCATCTGAAAAAACACAACAAAATATACCAGAGTTCACTATTACAGAAATCCCTAATTTTCAGAAAATGTTAAACATTCACATATAAAAAAAATGCATATTTACAGCCATACTAACAAACTGTTAACTACACTAACACATGCATTTAACTTTGCGAACCAGAATATCATCACAAAAATTAGTACTATGGTAAAAAAATGAAATCTTAAACCCTAAAACACAACTCCAAAAAAAATAAATGACAAAAAATATTCAAAAAAGTTAAATGCAAGTATCAGAATCACAGTCTACCATGGTGATCACCCAACTAACACCAACATAGTGCAAAAAATAAAAAAAAAAATAAAAAATCTAAATCCTTAAATTTCACCGTGGCAAATGGTTGAGTTTGATGATGTTGAAAGAGATGAAGAGCTTCGCCGATCAAATGAGGGGACAGTGGA
This sequence comes from Arachis ipaensis, assembly GCF_059453495.1. Lineage (NCBI taxonomy): Eukaryota > Viridiplantae > Streptophyta > Magnoliopsida > Fabales > Fabaceae > Arachis > Arachis ipaensis. The sequence continues at coordinate 22,745,797 of NC_142440.1, read as the reverse complement.
CGAGTGCTGGCAAGCCACGACGATGCTGACTTAAGGAAGACGATGAAGCGATGAAGGTGACGAGAACGTATTTTGAATTTTTGGTGGGAAAGTAACTTTTGTTAATGGGAGACTATTTGGGAGTTTTTTAATCGGGAAAGATAGATTATAGGGTGCAAATGACGTCGTTTTGCTGCAATTAGAGGTTCATCAATAAACGACATTGTTTAATTAAGTGCCAACTTGCCACTTAAATGTTCACATCAGTGCTGTTAAAACGTCTAGTAACTTTTGGACTAACGGAGATTCATGATTTTGAAAAGTAAGGGATTTATTTGGTCATTTTAAAAAGTAGGGGACTAATCTAAAGCGAGTTAGAAATTTCAAGGACCATTTTGGGCATTACCTCAAAATAAAATTAATAAAAAAACACTCTCTCCTTCTTATCAATCTTCTGCTTCTCATCACCCTTCTTCTCTCATCACCACAAAATTCTTTCTTCTTCTCTCTTCCCCTCTTATATCATCCTTTGTCATTGCAACATCTCCCTCCTCCTCCCACATCTCACTGCTAGCCATCACTATTATGCTACCGCCTTTGACAACTCCTCTTAAAACAGCAGCAGCTTCGGTGGCGTCTCAAGCCCCCATTTGCCTCCTCTCTTCTCTCTTTTCCTCCATGCCTCTGTATTTTACCTTCAAAAATTTTGAATGCTTTTGTTGTTGTTATTGTTATTGACAATGACAATGAAATAGATTGTTGCTGTTAACGATAAAAAGAGGTTGGGGATTGGCAAGTGGTTTACGAGACAGATTCTATAGACGCCTTTTTTCTTAGTTGATCGTTGGTGAATTTCAAAAGGTCATGTGAAAAAAACTTTACTTCAGTGGACTTTCAACCTGAAGAAAAATGGAAATTGGCTAGTGAGATTTGTTCTAATTTAGAGGGATGCAAACTATGTTGTGGATTGACGAGCCAAAATGGATGCTCGTAGTAACAGGGTTGCTGGAGGTTGGATTTAACATTCTCGTGCTTCATCTTTTACATAGTGATTTGAATTAGGATTTTTTTTTTGTTCCTATGCCTCTCTTCTTTTCTTCTCTTTCTTTTTCTTTGGTTTTGTTTTTAAAAGAAAAAGATTATTGTTGGTGGTGGTGAAAGAAACTGTGGAGTGATTATCCATGGGAGGAAAAACAATGGTGGCTAAACACTCGAGTCAGGATTGGTTGATGTGGAAATGGTGAGAGACGAAAATTAAAAAAAAACTTGTAGCTGTCATTTTACTACGGATAAAATCATTAAAAAATAATATTTTTATTACAATCTTCTGTCTAAAAGAATTATTTTGCCATCTTGTCTTTACAATTTCTCAAAATTATTCATTTGGTATATTCTCACTACTTACATTTGTAATAGGTAAGAAAGGATCTACAATTCTACATTAACTAAATTTGTCTGTATTGATTACCTTTTTCATAGTATTTACAAAGTTATCGCAAGTATAAATTTTTTCCATATCCACTTTCTTTCCTACCATATTTCACCGACAAAATATATTAAATACCTATATATTTCATCCTCAGATAAAAATTTAAATTTCTTGTGATATATAAAGCAATCTAACTATCACAAAATATCAGAATTTTTTTATTTGTTTCCGAATTCTTCCATTACTTTTTACAATCAAATTACTTTCTTATAACATTGTTAGTAAAAAATTTTCTAATGACTTAAGAAAGGGGTTGAATAAAAAAAACACAAGTTAATTAAGTACTTTTTGTTGATTATGCAAAACACAATAAAACATGAGATTTTTTTCACTTTATTTTATCACTAATATGCAGAAGAGAAAAATTGTAAGAATAATGACACTACAATATATTTTGGTTTAGCCATTAAGTACAATATGACTTACATCTAGTCTTTTTCATAAATCATGATAGAATTTTTACTATAATCACTTTGATTACAATCACCAATACAAGAATCAAATCAATCTTCTCACACCTAAGCCACACCTAACTTAGAACACCTTTAAGTACTTATCCAACTAACCCAACTTAGAGAAAGGGGAACAATGTGAACTCTATCCTAGTATATACGTTCAAAAAACACTCAAACAAAATCAAGTATGAATTTTCTATATTCTAGTTCTATTTTGTTTTTTAACTTATTGTTGTTTTGCACAATCTTAGATTTCTGGTTTGGTTGTCCTTTATTGCTTTTTAATTAAAACCTATAATGCTTACAATAGAAAGTTAGTTATAATAGAAAATTTTGAATATGTTTGTCATCATAAGAATTAATATGTAATTCTTGACTTAACACTAGTTGGCATATATTCAGCTTTTGTAGTAGATAATACTACAATAGATTGTAACTTAGATAATTAGTTTACTACACCTTTAATTTTACAAATGTAAACACATTGTACACTACAAAAAAAAGTGTATCTTTCGTCGCTAAAAATCGACAGTTCTCTCTTTCGTCCATATTTTTTGACAGCTTGCTGTCAATATTATTAAAAAAAGATAATTGAAAATAAAATATTAAAATCGAGAATCAGGTCGTCGATTTTTTTGATGATGTATTAGCCTTTCTCCTATTATCGTCACATTGTCGACGAACCATGGCTGAAAAATACTTTTATTTTAAAATCAACGAACATAACATCTATGTTACTATTTAAAATATCGACAATATTTTGCCGTCAATAAATTTGAACGGTCTAAATCGCTTTCTAAAATCAAATAAAAAGTGTAGATTTAATGTATAAAATAGACACTTAGGGTGTTATTTTTTTCAAATTAAAATCGACAAATATGCCGTCGATTTTTATCAATAAAATAAATTTTTCCCACTCAATTCCCGCGTCTCCCTCATTTCTCTAAATTCACCATTTCAATTTTTACCAACCCTTATTTTACCACTGTATTCACCTCGCACACTTCAACCCTCCTTCTCCACTGGCGTCATGCCGCCATCGCTCCTCTTGCTCGCGCTGCCGTCGCTCCGCTACTTCCGTGCCGTTGTCGCTCCTCACGCTCACGCCGCTGTCATTCCACTACTGCCGTCACTCTATCTCTCTGCGCCATTGTTGTTGCTGCTCAATCAAAATCAGTTACTCACTTACTCTCTCTCTCTCTCTTTCGTTCTTTATTGCTTTTTTCATCAATTATTTGAATCAAAAATTTGCTCAGCATTATTACAAAATAGGTCTTCAAAGATTAATTTGGAACTAATCATTAATCTAATTTGGATCCTGAAGCACCTTAAAAAGCACAGATGAACCTAGTATCTAATTTCTTCAATCCCAAATTTCTTAGATTCACTTCAATTATTCTGTAGCATAAACTCAAATTTTTTTATTCACTACTTTTCTTAATTATTCTATTTATATTAAGCGACTTTAATATGTTTCTTTTGTTTTAGATTGAATCTTAACTCTATAGTTACTCTATAATTTATTTTCTTTTTGGTGATGCAAGACCAAGTTAAACCAAGCCATTTTGATGCCATTTTGCTACAAGAAAGCTCTTCTTTTTTGTGATTTATAGCCTACCTCAAAATATTCCAATAAGCAAGGCACCGAGTACTCATTATGCTTTATTTCTTATTGTTATTTCTGTTAGATTTTGTTAATCAACAAAATTGTATAAGAGTAGATATGGAAGCTGGTAAGAGTCATTTTGCTCTAAATGTCCTATTATGTCAATGATCACATTTGGCTGAACATGTACTAGACTGCAACTAGATGTACTACATACATTAGTTATTGACTTATATTACTAATATTACGTGTAACATTAGTAATTGACTCATATTGATAATATAAAATTGAATATTACATCATTAGTTATTATCAGTTGAAACTACTTTCATTCCTCAGTTTCGTTGCAATTTCACTTAATATAAAGCCATTAGATGATACCAATTAGAGTCTCTTGTTGAAAATAGGCTATGAATTGCTTTGTAAATACTTGTAACCATCAAATTTGATCAACTTGGTTCTGTTATGCTTGATGAAGTTAGAAAATATTGTTATAAGTTAAATATGTTGTCTTTAGAGTGGACAGTTTCCTTGCTCCTGTTTTATTCAATAGATATCTATTTTTGTTGATTCCATTATAAGATAGTTCAGTACCTCTGATTAACATTACTATGCAGGTGCTATTGTAATGCAAGAGATATTGAGCGTGCTCGTTAAACTTTAGAGGATTACAAAAATTCAGGAAAACCTTCAGCTGGAGATCTTTTTGTGGTGAGTTTGGTTATGTGCAGTTTTTGTGATTTTCAATACCTAATATCGTAATTCAAAGAATGTTGGTGTTTCTTTGCACAATCTCAAGGACCTTATGAATATGGATAAATGACCTTTATTACAGTGCAGTGGGCATGTCTGAATTTTAAACATGGAGATTGTTCTCCTTAATTTCTATTGACCTTCCTCTATCTGTCTGGTATCAATTAATTGTCCACTTTATTAATTTTGTCTCTAGATACATTGGTTTTACAATGTATCAAATTTCGATAGTGCATACATAATGGATACCAGAAGGAGAAACTTTCAACATCTATTAATAACTCATGTGGCCGGCAATTTGTTGTCTAATTGCCATATAGTAGTTTCAATGTTTGGTGTTGTAGTCATGGTATTTTCCTTATTCAGCATCTGACATTTATTGAATACCAATTTGGTTACAATGCAAACTAATATGGCTACAGACACTTGCAAAAGGGGCAATGTTTAGGTACATTGAGAAAGGGATGCAAATTGCTCAAGATGTACTGGTAGTTGTCATAGCTACTTTATCAACTTGGTTACATAGTGGATTTTCTGATTTGTTCAACAACTTTAGAATATACGCCTATAAATGCAGGTAGTGATGAACCAAAGAAACTTTTTGTTAATTCCTAAAATGGGACGTGATTTGCTTCTAGCTGATGGTGAAAAGGTATGCAAACTTTTCTATTTATATCCTCTTTGTATATGTTTCATATAAGATAAATTATATTTCTTGCCCTGGGTTTAAAATGTATATTCTGGTGTTTATTTCTCAAATGGTAGACTGGTGGATACACTACTGCTAATTTCATATGGAGCTTGATGCGAGCTCGTAATGTTACTCCTATGCTGCCTGCAGTAGAGGCATATTACAAGGGCCTAAAAGTAACTCATAGATGGATCAGTTTAATCATCAACTCAGCAACTTGATTGAGTATGTGAGGGTCATGGGTCCTACTAGTTCTGAATCACATGTCCTCCTACCTCCTTTTTTTACTTTTCCAAGCTCCCAGAAAAGTACAGCTCCAGGTAGAAAACTTCCACCTATCCTGCAGCTACCAAGACAGCCACAGGGTTCTCAGATGGAGGATAATTCTAATAATCTCAATGACTCATATGATGACTATTTGGACGAGTACGAGTAGGGTTATTACTTTTCTTTGAATATTTTGTATCATTAATGGATTGCAATTTAGAAGAATATAAGTCTTAGTTTAGGTATTTATGTTGTCTTGAATCTTTATATTAGAGGATTATTTATTATTTTGATAAATTTTTAAACTCATTTAGTATATATTTTATTTTTATATTTAAAAGTTTTGTTGTCTCGTTATCTAATATTTAGTATAAATTTTATTTCTATATTTAAAAGTTTATTTGCATTAATTGTCTACTATTTTTCAAATAAAAAAATATGGCTATTAATTGACGACATGCTTGTCGGTATCTTAATAATTAAATTGACGGCTACTTTGTCAATTTTATTAAATAAATAAGAATCTTAAACTCATATTATAGACAGAAATGGTGTCAATTTTATTGAAAACTTATCGACGGTCCGACAAGCCATCGATTTTATTAGAATTTTGAAAATCGAGACATTAAAAAGTGACAACTTATGCCACTGATTTTGCCGTCAATTTTTAATATTATCGACAGCAAGACTGTCAATTTGGCCATCGATTTTAACGGTGTTCCTTGTAGTGACAGATTGTTTGTGTTTGTTGCATTTTTATAGAGTTAATAATCAAATCGTCCCTAAAAGATAACTCGTTCTCCATTTTCGTCTCCGAAAGATAAAATTAATCAAATTCGTCCCAAAAAAATAACCAACTTGGTCGCGTTAGTCCTTCCGTCATCTCGCTGAGGTGCTGACGTTCGCTGACATGGCCTGTTAAACTGCCAGCGTGGTACTCGCTTAGTGTATCCTCTTGTTGCTGATAAGATAATTTTATTAGATCAATTCAAATCAGTCCCTAAGTCCATGAACCCTAATCCCAAATTCAATGGTTGCCTTGTACTCTCGTCCCTCTTTCTCTCACTTCCATCTCCCCTCTTCCTCTCACTTCCATCACTACCTTTGGAGCAATTAATTCAAATTATAGCTATATTAAATCTTCTTCTCAGGCCATTGAAGCAACTCAAAAGCTTCCTCAAGACTCTACCACAACATAGACTTTAGTGAATCTCTCATCTGGGTAGTTTGTTATGAAAGTTAAAGACGATGTTACCAGGAAATCATTGACAGGGAAGCTCCAAGATAAAATAGAAGGAAAATTAATCTTCTAATAAGGTGATTTTGACCCAAAGCTCCAGAAAAGAACCTGCTTTTCATCTGTGCAAGGGGCGAAGAGACGCCATAGCAGTATCGGTTTTGGAAGCTCTAGCCTCAAGCATTTTCCACTTCATTACTGAAAACAAATAGGAGTAGCATCATGGAGTCCATGAATTCGGAGATAAATCTGCATTGGGGGAATAACTGGAGCAACAGAGACATGAAGGAATATCAAGTCGGAGATGATGCAACGCGATGAAGCAGTAACGTCAAGGAAGAAAAAGGAAGCACGGCCACAATCGAGTGGATTGTCGTACGTGGTGGTGAAATGGGACTGGATCAGAAGCGTGAGTACTGTGACAGAATCTGTAGCAAGGAACGGCGTTGATGATAGACTTTGTTCTACTTTGGGCGATGGCTACGATGCAGACGACGTCGATGCGCAGGCGATGGCGGCGTTGAAGGTGTAGGCAGTGACGCGGATGGCAACAAGGACAACCTGGGAATATGGAATCTGCTATGGAGGTGAGGTTCGATTCCTTTGGATTTGGGATTAAGGTTCATGGACTTAGGGACTGATTTGAATTGGTCTAATAAACTTATCTTATTAGCAACAAGAGGGTACACTAAACGAGTGCCAATGTTGGTAGTTAATAGGCCATGTTAGCGAGCGTTAGCCACCTCAACGCAGGAGATGACGGAAGGACTAATGCGACCAAGTTAATTATCTTTTGGGGACGAAAATGAAGATCGAGATATCTTTCAGGAATGATTTTGACTATTAACTCTATTTTTATACGAAGAATAAGATGATTAAATTGGTCAAGGATAATAATAATAAATATAATTACAAATTATGTGGTACTTGTTTATATTATTTAATGTAATGCAAAAAATTTGAAATATATGTTGAGATGAATTTAAAAAATTTAGAGTTTTTTATTGATAGGAAAAATTCTGGCAAAATTTTTTAAAAAATGAAGTACGACACAATAAAAATTAAAAATTAAAAATCAATTTTTTTTTTTGACAAATGTAAAGTGTATGATTGAGTTGCACATAAATATGAGTTTTAATATCTATCATCGTTTATGGATGATCTTAACAAATTAAAAAATACTTATAAAACAATGAATGATAATTTAGAGAAAAATTAGGTATCTGTGTATTAGATGTAAATATACACATTTTAAAATCACTAATGGTATTAAATATGGTCTCATAATAACTGAGTTTGTGTTTAATTATTGAGTATGAGTTCTTGTTTATGTATACATACCTACCATTCGATTTGAGTGACTGGTGTGTTCTCTGTTGCTTTTGCTCAAACTGGCAGTTCAGTGTTTGAACAGTTGTTATGAATCTTGCCTTTGATATGTTATTATCATCACACTATATGAGGAACAAAGCTTAATCGATAAATAAATAATAACAGGAATATTATTTGAACATTTATTTTCAAGATATCTTTGAGCATCTAAAAGCCATGAGTTTGTGTATAAAAATGAAGTTATGTGTACCTATCTGGCTATCTTCCAATAATTATTATTAAGGTAGCATTTGTTTTGAGGTATTGACATTGAGATTTGAAAATTGGTCTTTAATATTATTTTTGTTAGTTTAGAGATTGGTACTAAAATTTCAATTTTTGTCTCTAAAATTTCAGTATTTCAATACTTTTAAAAAGTGGGCCACAGAAAACTAAAATTTTTAGAGATGTGAACTAAAATTTTAATAATATTTTATACCTAAAATACTGTAATTTTAATTAATTAGTTTTAATTTTATCCTTTGTATAAATTAAATTAGAACTTTATTCTTATTTTAGTCTCTGTCTCCCAATTTATATCAAACATAATACTAAAATTTATTTTAATCTTTATCTTTCAGTTTCTATCTCTCAGTCTCTCCGTCTCTATTTCTCTCATAGCCTTTATCTTTGGCTTTTTTCTTTATCACTTATTTTTTTACAGTAGTGTCTTTCTCGTATTTCTTTTTTTATTAATTTTATATATAATTATCAATTTTTTATAGTTGGTCTAAACTTTAGATGTAATAAGTAAGTATACAAATTATTGGTAAAAGATCACATGTGCATCAATTTAATTTTCAAAAGATTAGTTACACACTTTAAATTATTGGTCCCTAAAAAATATAATAATGAAAAAAATTGGTATTTTTGTTAATTTGATTATGTGTCATAAAATATTCATATGGAGGCTAAATTAGACTCCTCATACTTGTACCATTCAGGAATTAATTTGAATTGTTTGATATTTCGAGAACTACGTTAGGTATATATGATCTCTCAAGAATTGAATTAACTACTAACTAAAACGAAATTAATTTGTATTAGATAGTTTGGTTGGTTTTATTAAAACTATTTAAAAAAAGATATTCTCATTAAAAAATATAAAAAATGAATTTTTAGTTAACCAATACGAATCAAGTTAAATATTTAAGATTATAATTTAAAATTAAAAATTAAAAATTTTTAATTTTTAATAAAAAAAATTTTAAATAATTGACGGATATTTTTAGAGTAAAGTATATTTTTTATCCTTAAAATTTGACAAAAGTTTCAAAAATACCTTTAAGTTTTATTTTGTTTCAATTTTATCCCAAAAATTTTCAATTTGTATCAAATATATCCCTGACGGCTAATTTTTCAAAAAATTTAAGACCGATTCAACAACAATTTTATAAGAACAACCCCCCAATACAAGCAAATCAAACATAATTTTCATGCATTATTGTTAGATTGGTCTTAAATTTTTTGAAAATTTAGTCGTCGAGGATATATTTGATGCAAATCGAAAATTTCTGTGACAAAATTGAAACAAAATAAAACTTGAGGATATTTTTGAAATTTTTGTCAAACTTTAGAGACAAAAGTATACTTTACTTTATTTTTTATTTTACTCTTTTAATTTTCTCTCCGAAAATAAATCACTACTTTTCATCATTGTTGCTACCTTCTTTCACCTGTCCGAATCAGATCATCTACGACAATGGTCTTGTCCAAATAAATTATTAAAAAAAGCAAAATAATTAGAAAACAATTAGAGCCATGAAAAATAAAAAATATCACATACATACTCCAGCACATACATACGCATACTACGTTGTATATATGCATGTAAGTGTAAATGTGTAATAGCAGCGGCTATATACGATACTCATATTATTATTGGTGATGGAGAATTTTGAAAATGTACAGAGCGAGCCGCTGCTTGGATCGGGAAACCAGATCGGAATCCGCGACACGGCGGCCGTTTTCACAACAAAATCCGATGACATCCCTCCAATAAACGGAATCAGAGATTTCTTGAGAGAGTTCTCCATTGAGATCAAGAAGCTGTGGTACCTGGCTGGCCCCGCCATCTTCACTTCCCTTAGCCAGTATTCGCTTGGCGCCATCACTCTACTCCTCGCCGGACACATCAGCACCATTGCCCTTGCTGCCGTCTCCGTCGAGAACTCCGTCATTGCAGGCTTCTGCTTTGGCGTCATGGTACGTAGTAACTATTAGTAGCTCACTAGCTAGCTCCCTCGTCCAACCAATATATGTGTGTATGTATAGTTATGTTGAATAGAAGTATAGAACATTAATAACAAATTCCTTTTGTAGGTGATTGAAAATTATTACTTGTTTTGACACAATGACTAATTTATAGCTATCGGTACAATATAAAAAGTAGCCAAATATAAAATTAGCAAGTGGATTATATATTTATATTATATATCATAGTAAGCATTTATTTTTTAGTAAGTTTTTGTGGCCAAAGTTATAGTGGCTAAAAGTAGCCAAATTTTGACTGACTAATCAAGATATGACATGTAGAGAGTTGGTATAAGTTGTTAGTTAAAGTGATAGACTCTTATTGTTAGTGATTACTGCACGACAAAAAAAAGTAAATAAATTGAACCAAAATGATGTGTATATCATGTGGGCCTTTTATTTAAAAAAAAAAAAATTGTTAGTGTTTTTTGAGTGGATAATTCCAAAATTTCAATGATTAGATCTCAGTATGAAAATCTATTATAATATTGGATCAATAAGAGGTCATGAACTATTAATGATAAAAGTAATAAAAAAAAACAAGAACTAAATTATGTGATATTTATGTGGATTCCTATTACTAATATATTTACGGCATGAATGATATGAGAGTATAAATTTATAAATTGTTAAAATTTTATAAAAAAATATTATTATTTTGAATAAAAGTAACTATTAAACAGTATTGTTGATATTATCATAATTATTATTATTATTATTATTATTATTATTATTATTATTATTATTAATAAAAGAGAACTTTTTGGAGATTAGTAATTTTTAGTAGTTTTATTCATCTTTTGGTGAATATAAATACTAAATTATGTTTAATAGATAAATTTTATTAATTTATGTGTTTAAATTTTAAAAATTTTGAGTGCAAATGGTAATAATTTATGTGTGCAAAATTTTGATAAACATAGGTGCAAATTACATGTTTATTATGTACAAAATCTCTATAAATATGGGTAAAAATTATTACCGACTAAGTGCTAACAAAAAATAATAATACTTATTATTAGTCATGTAGCATTGTTCCTGTTAAAAATCTTCATAATAGTTTTATTAATAAAATTTACTTTTTTACTTTGTGAATTCACTAAAACTAGCATCCGTAAATCTTGAATTCATAATGTCATATCTTTGATAATTTACTTAAATAAATTAGTTAAAAATTAATCATGCCAAATTGTCTTAAAACTGCATTCAATGTTAATTTTTTTTATCCTCTCAATATTTATATAAAGCGTGGTCGTTGTATAAAATTTTAAAGAAACAAATATAAAACTTGCAAAACCTCCATGACTTGTGAAGTAAATTTGTTAGTTTTTATCAACGTTTATGCTTTTTTAAAATATTAATTTGTTATTTTTTATTTAAGTAAAAATTCTTTGTTTTCTAATTTTTATATCCATGATTTTATTTGTTAATTCTATGATATAAGTTTTAAAAGTAAAGAAAAAATGAACATTAACAAGCACAAACCTTAATAATATAAAACAAAAAGAGTCACTCATATTTTTTTAGAATATTCATGTAAAATTATGATAAAAAATATTTTAATCATAATAGTGTATAAAATATTTTTGTATTTATATTACTAAGGACGGATTTAGGATTTTTAATATGGAGAGATTGAATTGTGGAGAAATTTTTTTAACTTTTTTTTAGATTTTTTGTTACATAAAAATAATTTAGGAATAATATATAGTTATTGAATTGGTTTTATTCAAAAATCTTATAAAACCAATTCTAACTATATATTATTCCTGAATTGCTTTTATGTAATGAGAAAATCTAAAAAAAAAATTAAAAAATTTTGTCTATAATTCGATCTCTTCATATTAAAAATTTTAGATCTCTCTGATAATATAAATACAAAAATATTTTATACACTATTATAATTAAAATATCTTTTACCGTTATTTTATATGAATATCCTAAAAAATTACGAATGACTCTTTTTATTTTATATTTTTACGTTTTGCGCTTATCAATGTCCATTTCTTCTTTACTTTTAAAACTTATATCATGGAATTAACGAATAATATGTATAATTATGGATATAAAAATTAGAAAATAAAGAATTTTTATTTAAATAAAAAATAATCAATTAATATCTTAAAAAAGCATAAACATTGATAAAAGTTAACAAATTTACTTCACAAGTCATGGAGGTTTTGCAATTTTTATATTTGTTTCTTTAAAATTTTATACAACGGCCACACTTTATATAAATATTGAGAGGGCAAAAAAAATTAACATTGAATTCAGTTTTAAGACAATCTGGTATGATTAATTTTTAACTAGTTTATTTAAGTAAATTATCAAAGATATGACATTATGAATTAAAGATTTACAGATGTCAGTTTTAGTGAATTCACAAAATAAAAAAGTAAATCTTATTAATAAAACTATTACGAAGATTTTTAATAAGAACAATGCTACATGACTAATAACAAGTATTATCATTTTTTGTTGGCACTTAGTCGGTAATAATTTGTACCCAAATTTATAGATATTTTGTACATAATAAATATGTAATTTGCACCTATATTTATCAAAATTTTGCACACATAAATCATTACCATTTGCACTCAAAATTTTTAAAGTTTGAACACATAAATTAAATAAAATTTATCTGTTAAACATAATTTAGTATTTATATTCACCAAAAGATAAGCAAAACTGCTAAAAATTACTAATCTCCAAAATTTTTCTTTTAATAATAATAATAATAATAATAATAACTATAATAATATCAAAAATACTGTTTAATAGTTATTTTTATTTAAAATAATAATATTTTTTTATAAAATTTTAACACTTTATAAATTTATACTCTCATATAATTCATGCCACAAATACATTAGTAATAGAAATCCACATAAATATCACATGATTTAATTCTTGTTTTTTTTCTTCTTTTGATTACTCTCATCATTAATAGTTCATGACCTTTTATTGATGCAAATATTATAATAAATTTTCATACTAAGGCCTAACCATTGAAGTTTTGGAATTATCCACTCAAAAAATACTAACAGTTATTTACTCTTTTACCGTGCAGTAATCACTAACAATAAGAGCTTATCACTCTAACTAACAATTTGTACCAACTCTCCACATGTCATATGTTCATTGATCAGTTAAAATTTGGCCACTCATAGCCATTATAACCTTCGCCACCAAAGACCTACCTATAATTATTTTTATTAAAAAATTAAATATTTTTTATGGATATGACCAAAATATCTTTTAAGTTTTTACAATAAAAAAAAAGTACTGCTACACATACAAGTCTTTTTTGTCATACAAGTCACTTACATAACGCATTCGTGAAATCACGTTGTTCCTCTTTGTATTCCGCGTTCCTTCTCCTCCTCTTCCTTATTCTTCTTCTTCTTCTTCTTCTTTTTCTTTACGTTTTTCCTCCTTTTTCTTTGCGTGTTTTATTTTCATCATCTTTTTTTTATTACTGCTGTTGTTACTGTATTTTTTTTCCTCCTCCTCTTTCTATTGATTTTGCAATAGTATATATTTTTCTTCTTTGTTTAATTTTTTCCTCCCAAAAAAATTATGAGAATATGAAATAAGAAGATGAAGAAGAAGAAGCAGCAGAAGATGAGAAGCAGGAAGAGAAAGGGTTTTGAATTATGCAGAACTTATCAACACACATACATAAAAAATTCTTAAATAATACACTCAAATATTTTCGTGTTACACCCAAATTTACTGCAAGAAAAATATTTCTTCTAATGCTGCATTTTTTTTGTTCTTTTTTTCCTTATTTCTTTCTTTTTTTTAGTTGAATGAATATAAGTTTATCCTCTTCCAAGTAATTTTGTAGTATTATGTGTTTCTTCTTTTTTGTTTGATTTTTTTTTTATTTTTATTTTTGTTAAAAAAGTAAAACAAAAAGAAACTTGAGAAGGTAAAATAAAAAAGAAAAGATAATGAAAAAAAAGAAGAAGATGATGGTGACGGCGGTGATGAAAAAAAGAAGAAGCAGTATAATATAAGGAGGAGGAAGAGGGAGAATTTTGAATTATGCAGAACTTATCAGCATACATACACCGAAAATTCTTAAACAATACACTCAAATATCTTAGTGTTACACCTAAATATCTTCGTGTTACACCTAAATTTTCTGCAAATACAGAAAAATATTTTCTCTAATGTTGCATTTTTTTTCTTCTTCTTTTTTTTCTTATTTCTTTTTTTCTTTTAGTTGAATGAATGTAAATTCATCCCCTTCCAAATAATTTTACAACATTATGTGTTTCTTCTTCTTTATTTGTTTTTTTTGTTTTTATTCTTATTAAAAGAGTAAAATAAGAAAAAACTTGAGAAGATAAAATAAGAAAAAAATATGAATAAAAAAAAGAAAATGATGATGATGATAATTAAAAAGAAGAAGAAGAAGCAAGAAGATGAGGAGGAGAGAGAAGAAGAATTTTGAATTATGCATAACTTATCAGCACATATACACCGAAAATTCTTAAACAATACATTTAAATATCTTCGTGTTACACCCAAATTCACTGTAAATACAGAAAAATATTTTCTTTAATGCAAAACTTTTACATTACATTCAATTCAAACCATCAACGATGAAACATTATTCACCTACCGAATCATAAACTACTAACAAAAAAATTCACTAGAATCGAACCACACCTCAGCCACTTGATTGGATTTAAAATAATAAATAATTTCGTTCTGATTCAATTTACAATCTGCACTTGAATTATTCATTATCTTTAACAACGAGATGACTAATGATGGAGGAGAATGAGGAAAAGGAATGAGGAGAGGAATTCCAATGAAAAAAGAAAGGAGGAAGAAAAAAAGGAAGTAGTGTTGGTGACGACGATAACAAAAGAGAAAAATAATAAAAAAGAAGGAGAATGTGCGTATGAAGAAAAATGTGCAGGCATAAATATAAATGACTTGTATAGACTTGTAAAAAAAAATGACTTGTACTTGAAGAATAATTATAAAAAAAATTAAATTTTAAACCATCTTAAATTAATAAAATTAAAAATAAGTAAAATCTGAACTTTCTGTCTTTGGACTCCGACTCCATTTCTTCTCAAGAGAATTGAATCAAAATCATCTTCTCCTCCTTCCCAGGAAAAGAGAAAGAGAATTCCTTTACAATATCAAAGAAAGTCAAATTAGAAGAATTTTGGAATCAGGATTTTATTATTACATTATTATAAGAATCCTCGTTGCTGCCTGAAGACGGTGGCGGTGTCACACAACATGGAGAACAACATGCTGCCATCAACACCTAACAAGTTGAAACCAAAAAAGTACCAACCCTGCAACTGCAACCACTATATGATTGTCTTAGGCTATCAACACTCACCTTTTGATTCTCCATATTCCTCACCGTCATCCTCTTCTTCTTCATCCTTTCCCCGCCGTCAACCGCCGGATATCATGGGGCAGCTACCACTTGGAGAATTCGTGAAGTCATCCCGCAGGAACTCTGACTCCGGACTCACCGTCCTAGTCACCGACGCCGCCGACTTCATAGGTTGCCGTGTGTCTCTTATCCTCAGGCGGCACGACGACGGCATTCTTGACCTTGACAGTTTCAATCGGGATTTGTTTTCTCATATGAACACAGATTTATTTTCTTATATGAATAATATAAATAATTAGGGATTTGTTTTTGTTTCTTTGGTTTTAAACTTTTAATTTATTCATTTTAAGGTTTTTTTTTTTTTTTTTTTTTACCAAAGATAGAAGACTCGAACCCACGACCTCTTAATTGAGTATGGGGAGACTATGCTATTTGAGCTATTACTTATTGGCTTATCCATTTTAAGGTTAATAGATTAAGATTATTTAATCTTAATTTTTTATTGTTAAAAAAATTTTAATCAAAATAATAAAAAAATTATTTAATCTTTAAAAAAATAATTATAAGAATATATTAATCTTTTTATAATTATTTATAAGAATATTTTAATATTTATAATAATTTACTAATTGTTTAGAATACAAATAAAAAAATAAATTATTATTATGAAAATATAATCAACTTAGCAATTTTATATTCGTTTACATTTTTATATCATATTTGTATGTATAAATTAATTAACGTACCTGACACCTTGAAAATTAAATTATGTTGTTTCCTTCATTGCAATAGTTAAATGAGTCAATGTGTATATTTAATTTTGGGCTAGAATCAGTTAAGAATTATATATTACAAAAAATTTGATTCTATATTAATAGTTAATGTAAAAATTCACATATAATTATTTTTATATAAAATTAATAGATAAAAATTATTATTTAATAATTTAATATTTGAATTGATAAATTTATATAAAAAAAATGCATATGAATTTTTATCAATACTTAATCATATACTATTATATGAATTGAAATGTTTGACTTAATTATTAATTGCTAATTTTAAAATTATACTAACACAAACAGAGTTAAACTCTAAAATGGTCCCTAAAATTGACGTCGTGCACTAAAATCGTTATTGAGATTCCAATTGCACCAATTACGTTCCTGAGATTGAAAAAAGTGCACCATATTAGTCCCTGACCCATTTTCCCTTAACGACATGATGACATGGCTGGATGACGTGGACGGTAAGTGACACGTGTCACTTCATGATTTGACCACATGTAATGATATGATGATGTGGTGACCAGTGACACGTGGCATGCTGATGTGGATAGTTGTGCCACGTGTCACAATATTATTTGGCCACGTATCTGTTTGTGTCACGTGTCGCAACAGTATTCGTCCACGTGTCATCCATTATGTCATCGTTGTAGATGCACCAAATTAGTCCCTCACTTTGCATTAAGTGACTCATTTTAGTCCCTAAAATTGAATGTCGTGCACCAAACTAGTCCTTTCACCAATTTTTTCTCATTTTTTTAAATTTAAAATTTTCAATATCTTAGATGCACTAATTTCAATTCTATTTTTTCATATATTTAAATACAAGTGTTTTCATAAAAATTTTAAAATTTTAGTTTTAATTATATAATTTTTTTCATAATTTAACATTGGTAAATTTTATAATATATAAGTATGTTATTATAAAAAAATAATAATATGATTGATTGGACACATTTTTTTTCATAAAAAAACACGTGCTTTTAACAAGAAATCAATAATTAAAATATACATTTTTTTTATTCTTATGAAATACACATTTTCGTTATGTGTAAATTAGCTAGATTGAAGGTACTTCAAGCACTCTCACTATTATCTCCGACTTCTGCAGTCTAAACGAAAGAGGTCAGAGATGGTAATGAGGGAAACTTGAAATGCCTTAACGTCAACTCCAAGACGTCGATTAGGGGTATCCGCAAGAGAAAAAAATATTTTATAAAAGTACTGAAAGAGGTCGGAGATAGTAGTGAAGGTGCTTGAAATGCCTTCACGTCAACTCCAAGTCAGCGGTTAGGGTATTCGCAAGAAAAAAAATATTTTATAAAAGCACTTTTATTTGAATAACATGTGAAAAAATAGAATTGAAATTAATGCATTCAAAAATATTGAGAATTTTGAATTTATAGAAAAAAATGAGAAAAAATTGGTGAAGGGACCAGTTTGGTGCACGACATTCAATTTCAGGGACTAAAATGAGTCATTTAATGCAAAATGAGGGACTAATTTGGTGCATTTACAACGACAACATAATGGATGACACGTGGACGAATACTGTTGTGACACGTGGCACAAACAAACACGTGGCCAAATAACATTGTGACACGTGGCACAACTATCCACATCAGCATGCCACGTGTCACTGGTCACCACATCATCATATCATTACACGTGGCCAAATCATGGAGTGACACGTGTCACTTACCGTCTACGTCATCCAGCCATGTCATCACGTCGTTAAGGAAAAATGGGTCAGGGACTAGTATGGTGCACTTTTCTCAATCTCAGAGACGTAATTGGTGCAATTGAAATCTCATAGACGATTTTAGTGCACGATGTCAATCTCATGGAACATCTTGAGGTTTAACTCAACACAAACATTTGAAATGTAACTATGTAAAAAAATTATAATCACTCCAAATATATCATTAAACTCATGTTTAAAGAAGTTGTATAAAACATTTAACAAGTTTTTACACAATGATGCATATTATTTTTCGGTACAACTAAAAGAATTAATTTTTTTTTTCAAAAATAAGTAAATAAAAAAGTCAAACACAACTTTTTTCCGCAACTATATGAAAAGATATGATAAAAAGAAAAGAGAGAATGATAAAATTGACTAAATGTGAATTAATACAAAAAAAAGACGATTATTCAGTATTATTATTAAGTTAAACGTTTTTAGTAATATTTTTATTTCCATCTCCTCTTTTATTTTTGATTTTATCCCTGTAGAACACGTGATTCACAAAAGGTCCAGAAGTAATATCTTGACATTTATTTTCTAAAATTCAATCCTAATTATCCTAAAAAAACAAATAATAATATAAGACAAATAAAATAAATAAAAAAACTTATGTAAATATTCAAAAAAATTCTTATTTAAAAAATTATATTAGAGATATAATAATTTATATATATAATTTTATCAATTTAATTTTTTTTAAAAAAAATTATCTGACACTCTTTTAAAAAAATTAAACTAGTAAAATTTTATTGAAATAAATTCTAAAAATAATCTAAATGTAAAATTCTAATAGTATAAAAATATTTTATATATTTCTCATGATGGAGTAATGGAGCGTTAATCTGTTTTTTTTTTTTAATTAGAAACAAGACTCCACATAAATATTCTAAATAGAACAATTCACTGAAAAAAAAAAGTATTTATAAACCATTAAAATTAGTCTAATAATAAGAAATTAGAGTAACCTATCGAGACAAATCTTACTTACAATAGTGAATAACAAGTGTTTATTTGTGAACGCAGCTTGGGATGGGAAGTGCGTTGGAGACATTGTGTGGGCAAGCCGTTGGAGCGGGTAAACTAGACATGTTGGGTGTGTACATGCAAAGATCATGGGTCATCCTCAACACAACTGCCCTCCTCCTTTGCCTTTTATACATTTTTGCGCGCCAACTCCTAAAAGCCATCGGAGAAACAACCGCAATTGCCGAGGCGGCCGGCGTTTTCGCCGTCTGGATGATCCCGCAGCTGTTCGCCTACTCCATGAATTTTCCAATTCAGAAGTTCTTGCAAGCACAAAGCAAGATTATGGTCATGGCTTGGATTTCCGCCGCGGCGCTCGTAGCGCACGCGGGGCTAAGCTGGGTCTTGATGCTTAAAGTGGGGTGGGGCCTTGTTGGTGCGGCGGTGGTTTTGAATGTGACGTGGTGGTTCATAGTTGTGGATCAGTTGGCATATATATTTGGTGGTAGTTGCGGTGAAGCGTGGAGTGGCTTCTCCTTGCAAGCATTTCATAATCTTTGGGGTTTTCTTCGTCTCTCATTTGCCTCTGCTGTCATGCTTTGGTGGGTTCTTTCGCCTCACAATAATTATGGATTCTAAAAACAAAAAAGTAAACTACAAAAAATATATCCAAATTATTTTGGAGCTCATAAAAATATTCCAAATTTTATTATCGTACAATAATATTTTTAAATTATTTAAAAACGCGATAAAAATTTCTAACATTAAATATATATTTTTAAAAATTTTTAAAAATTAAATTTTGATATATTTTTTATAAGTATGGTTAAAAAAATAAAATATTTTTATCCTTAAAATTTAGTATTTTTTTACTAAATATATAATCTTTTTTGTGATTTTTTGTCAATAACCGCTAATATTTTTAAAAAATAAAAAATAAAAAATTAAATTTTTATTCGACTTTTTGTGTGTATTTTCTAAATATTTATCTAAATATTTTTATAAAATTTTGGATCAAATACGTATACGATTTATCAAATACAAAAATGGTTTGTCACTTGTATAAAAAAAAATTTTAGGCATTTTTTTTTGCATTTTTAAGTAATTTGAAAAAATTTTTGTTGATAACAAATTTTAGAAGAATTTTCGTCAGCATAAAAATAATTCGGATGCATTTTTGTTAGTTTAACCTTAAAAAATTGAAAAAAATAGTTAAAAAATTTGGTGGATTACTCACACAAAAATATTTAAAATATAATAATTTTTACATAAATATATTATTTAAAACATATAATATAATTAAATGATTTTACATATTTGATTAAGCAGTTTGATATAAATACAACATATATTCATTTTAGTTATTATTTTTGAAGATTATTTTATTTATTTTTATGTAAATAATCTATAAAAATGTATTTTAATTATTTTAGTTATATATCCTTTTTTTTTTCTTTACAATCTTGTGTAGCCTGGAAGTTTGGTACTTTATGGCCCTAATTCTGATGGCTGGTTATCTCAAGAACCCAGAAGTTGCGGTGGATGCAATGTCCATTTGGTAAGTTGTGATGAAGACCCTCATATCATTTCGATCATTCGGCGAGGCATTATTTACCTTGTTGTAATTAAGAATTTTCTGTTGATTATTTTAGATGATGTAGAAATTGTGCATTAAAGGAAAATATACATTTACAAAGATTTGTTTACTATCTCACTTATTCGATGAATTTAATTTGCAGCATGAACATATTGGGATTGACAGTGATGTTAGCATTCGGAATGAATGCAGCAGTAAGGTTGTATATATATATATGCAAATTAAACAACAATTAATTAATTAATAAATAACACAAATAAAAATGACAAGATTTAATAAAGTTAATTAATTAATTAATATATGCGTGCAGTGTGAGAGTGTCAAATGAATTGGGGGCAGGTCATCCAAGAACAGCGAAATTCGCTGTAGCTGTGGCTGTGATTAGTTCATTTGCGATTGCTTTAGTGCTCTCCATGATTCTCGTCATATTCAGGAAGCAATACCCTTCACTGTTTTCAACGGACGAAGATGTGAAAGAGCTTGTGATAGAGCTGACACCCATGTTGGCGTTGTGCATTATAATCAACAACGTGCAACCAGTTCTTTCAGGTGTGGCTGTTGGGGCAGGCTGGCAAGCTATCGTTGCTTGTGTCAACATTGCTTGCTACTACATTTTTGGTATTCCTCTTGGACTTCTTTTGGGCTTCATGCTTGACTTGGGTGTCCTTGTGAGCATTCTCTTCCTTTTTCTCCTAATTTTTCCAATCATACTACTATATTACTAAGTATATATTAAAATCAGCTACTATAATTAATAATTAATTATTAATATATATATATATATATATATATATATATATATATATATATATAAAATGATTTTTAGAAGAGTAATCTTAATTTTAGTCAATATTATAGTAGATTGTCAAACAAGTATGATATAAAGCTTCACTAATTTTTTTTTTAAAATTTGAATTTTAGAAATTTCTTTTAATTGAGATACAGATGTTTTTATTTTTAATAACTTTAATTTTTTTTTCTTATAGTTAGCTACAATATTAGTTGTGCAATATTATGTCCTAATTTTTTTTCTTTTTAAAATATCGTTTAATATATCTTGGATAACACTTTTTCTTGGTTTTCTCTTATTTATAATTTCAAAAAAATAAACCATTAAAATAGTACTTAAAAATTTATATTAGTAAAAAAAAAAACAATATATATATACACGTTTTTTTATAAGTGGCAAAGGAATTTGTATTTGCGAAATAATTTATGTATTTGATCTAAATTTTTGTGAGAATATTTGAATAATTATTTAGAATGTGTATGTAAAAAATTAGAATAAATTCTATCTCTAGACCTCTTTTTTCATTTCTTTAAAAGAATTGGTTATTTAAAAAAAAAATCATCTAAGTATAAAATCACAAAATTTTTAAAATAAAAATGCCTCTTTTTAATCATACTCGTAAAATACCACATCCAAATTTAATTTGATTATTTTTATTACGTTTTTAAGTTTTTAAAGACTTATTTGTTGTTTTACTTTTCAGATTTATTTTTGTCAAAAAAATATGATATTTCATTTACCATTTGGTAATTTAATTTATCCTTTTTAAACAATAACGTTACTGAACTAAACCTAGATATAATAAATAATATTTTATTCATGAAAATCATGTTTATAAAATAGGTCAATAACAATGTAGTTGACTTAAAATTTAAACATATTACCTTGATAAAGTTTGGACTATACATTTTAGGAGTGAATTTTCTCATTCTTGAATTCGATAATTTCATTTCCTATGATATATTATTTTCAAATTACCTTCAATTCTATGGCTATTTATCACCACAACGGAAAAAAAAATAAGAATGAAAGATAACTTAAAAAAATCACATATAGAAGTGGCATTTAGCAAATTCAGCAGTGATAAATATATCATTCTTTATATTATATTTTATAATAACATTATTCAGTAGTTATTGTCAAAAGACAAATTTATTGGTGTCTAAAAACAAGATTAGTAAATAGAAATATTTTTTAAACATAATTTTTATCTTACTCATTTGACATATCACATAATCTGATGATAGTGCACATCAACGTAATTATATTTAGTGTAATATAAGTTTAGTATTGTAAAGGAAGTTAAGTTAGTCAGTTTGACAGTTAATTCTGCTACATAGGAAGTGTAGTTTGGGTGACAGTGAACAGATTAAGGCACAATTTCATTCTTATGCAATTACGTGTTCTGCAAGTCTTTAGTTTTCTTTCATTCTCTGTTTTCAATTCTCTCCCAGTTCTCTTTCAATTCATTGTTCCGCACTTTGCTTCTGCTGTGTGCATCAGATTCTTGCCTTGAGCTAGAATCTTGACAAGTAGAACCTTGCTAGCTACCAGATCTCAAAATAATGTTGGTGGTGGATAAATGCATGGGTATACAGTATAGAATTTGATTATAAATGTATTGAAAAATAATACTATTCTTGTAAATATTTTTTAATGTTTGATGGCCCATTTTTCAGGGAATTTGGTCTGGAATGTTGTCTGGGATAGTCCTACAAACTTGTGTGCTATTCTTCATGATCTACAAAACGAATTGGAATAAAGAGGTAACAATTCTATGAAAGTAATATTATACATATAATCGTATGTGGAAGCTAGTACAAGGAAATTTATTTAATGATGATGTGATTTGTGAAAAGTGGTTATAAATGTGGTAAAGATGTTTTTGTTTAGGTATCTTCTATGATATGTAATTTTTTAACTATTTAATTTGATGTAAAAATAAAAGGTAAAATCTATTATTTTTCTCATTTTTTAGGCAAATTAGACACCAATATCTTAAGCACCATAGAATATCTTTTTGGATGTTTATGATAGACTGACTAATTTTCTTTTTGCTCAAACGACAGGCTTCTCTTGCTGAAAATAGGATAAAGAAGTGGGGAGGTTATAAAGATACAAAAGTGAATCAGATTGTGGAGGATATTCAAGAAGCATGAAAGCATTCCTAATTCCAACTAGCACTTTACATATACCACATGTTTAATTTGTTTTCAGTTCACGTGTTAATTTCATTTACAAAAATCAAAATTTTCCCTGGATATAGGCTCATTAAAAAATAATACTACTACTAATAATAAAAAGATTAATGAGAATAAAAAGAAAAATTAATAATAGTTGTATACCTTAGATGTTTGCACAATTATTGAAACATCCGATAAACTTACAGTGAAGATAAATTAAAATTTGTGAAGGTCATATTTTAATCATCGGAGATAAATAGAAATGAGGGATTTAGAGGGTTAACAAAAACCCTTTAAACCCTTAAAGATTATGTATAAAAGTAAATATTATGTATAAAAGTAAATAATAATAAATACTAATATAGTAAATTATTATAATAAAAAAGTAATTTAAATTTAAATCTTATAACATCTCCAATTTTTGAGAACTTGAAAATGATAAATCTAAAAGATTTTGGAGGATTAAGTGTGTGTTTAGATCGAAGTTTGTAAATAAGAGTTTACATAAAATTGATTTTGATTAAAAGTGAATTAGTGTTTATGTTTGACAATTTTTATACAAAATAGATTGTAGTAAATTAAATGTTAGTTGGATTATATTATTTAAGATTATTTTTAAATAAAAAATTACTAAAACTGACATGAATTTAAATAATAATTTTATATTATCTTATTTATTTTAGATATTTAAATAAATTTTGATACTCTCATTAGCTTTTAGTACTCTTTCTATTATAATTTTTCATTACTTATGATTCTAATATTACTTTTAGAAAAAAATTTATTTAATTTGGTCTCTTTAATGAGATTAATAAAATTAGGTTTAATTACTCTGTTGGTCTCTATAATTTCGCGAAATTTTTAATTGGATCCCTATACTTTTTTCCTTTTAATTGAGTTCCTACACCAATTTTTTTCAAATAATTTTTTTGATTAATAATCTAATGAAAAAGAAATGAATGTGATGGTTTTCAGTGGCTAAGAGAAGGGGGTTGAATCTTAGCCCCTTTTTCACTCAATAATACTTGCTGGTCTTTGAAACAACTTCTGGAGACTTTTTGCCTTTTTGTCTCGTAATCAGCCACGAGACTTTTTCTTTTGTCTCGTACCCAACCACAAGACTTTTCTTTTTGTCTCGTCGATCAACACGAGATATTTACAGTTTTATCTCCTGGGCAGCAGAAATAGAAATGGAGTAGAAGAGAGAGAGAATTACACCAAGATATATCATGGTTCAGCTGCTAAGTGCAAGGCAGCCTACATCCAATCTCCATCACAACAATGATGGAATTTCACTATAATCATTCTTGATTACAAATACCAATTCTCCCTAGGAACTACCCTTCCTATCCGGGACAAATCCAGAATCTAAAACCCAATCCTGAACTTGACTTGGTTACTGCCAAGCTTTCAATTGCTAAGTGCTGACCCAACTTGCAAGGGATTCCCACAGAATCATGATACACAACACAAATGTACAAAAGACCTCTAAGGACATCTATGGCTTTTTCTTTTAATTTTTCACTCTCTGTCTTTTTCTACTCTATGACTTTTTCATTACAAACCTCACTCTTTGTCTTTTTTCATGAGACTCAAGACAGACAAAATTAAACAGAAAAATTACAAAATGAAAAACATTGAAGGAGAAGAACTTCTATTAGCTTAGATTGCTATGAGAACTCTGTGCCTTGCACTCTCACTTCTTGCTCCTTGAATCAAGCCCTGACTGTTCACCCTTACTTATAGGGAGAAGCCTCCAAGGTTGAAACCAAACAAACTAAGCTAATCTTCTTCTTCTTCAAAAATAGAACCGGTTCGGCCAGAGAAAGAGAAGAGATAACTCATGCAAAATCCAACATGCAATTACCTCTAGTCCTTCCTTAGTCACCAACAATCATCAATCTGAGCCCTCCATCCTTACCTTGCTCTCCAAGATAGATTTCTGGCCCTTGATGCATCATGATGATGATAGCTTTATTTGCTCCAATCTCTGCCTCTTCCATCACGTAGCCACTGTAGCTACCTCCTGTGGTGGTTGAGCAACATCAGAGTCAAGCCATCCTCTCCAATGATCTTCTTCTCTGACCGAAATCTTCTCTTCCATTTTTGGGTAGGGAGAGGCCAAGATCTCTTCACCAAATCTTACCACAAGTGATGAGAATCTTAGCCACAACATACTTTTAGTTTACTTTTTCTTGCCATCATTGTGATGGTCTTGTAGCGTGCTTCTTCTTCTCTTCGGTGACTAGCTTTAGCTTCCATGGTTTGCTGTGTAATGACCGAAAAGAGAAGAGAGTTGAGAGAGAAGATAGAGTTTGAAAGAAAAGCAATTAAATGAAATAGAACAAATTAATTAAAGTGAGTTGCTTTTACTTCCCTCTATGCTGAGTAGCGTGTTGCATTAATGCAATCAATCATGTCAATCACACTTTCTCTCTCATGGTTTCCAATGTGAGTTAAATTCAAATTAATTGAATTTGAGATCCATCACTTGATGAAAGGTGGGATCCGTTGGAAGCAAAGAAGCAAAACAATTTGCTTTCTTTCTCAATTAGATTCGGACCAAGCATTGGATCACTAGGCAAAGATTATAATTGGGCTTGTAACAACAAAATTCAATCTGGCCCAATTTCCTTTTGATTTCGGACCAACCTTGGTGTTCTTGTAGCAAGTATTTCAATTGGGCTTGTATCACAAATTCTGGCCCAAATAATCAAAACAATAATTCAGCTAAAAATAATTTTGTATCAATGCTGAATATAATTGGGCTTGCAATATTTTCTTTTATTTTTGGCCCAAACATAACCTGCATAGCAAAAATTAATTAATCAACATATATGAATTATTATTTTTGCATTTAATCAAATTAATAATGTTTAGTCCTCACAAATGTTAACTTAGAATTTTCCAAACTCATCAATCTCCCCCTTGATGGTAAACGTTATTAAAATTGAAATGGAAAGAAATTAAAGATTAGAGTATAGCATACTCCCTTTGAAGATTAGTATTCTTTCCCTTTTCCAATTGTCACAAGGCTCCCCCTTAATGTATGCTATTTTACTAAGGAAAGCTTTATACCTGTAACTTTAGAAATCAAGCTTAGGCAACTATGTTATTCAACATATTAATTTTGAAATGTTGAATGTTTGATTTATGAGCAAAATTGGATGACAAACAAAACTCTTTTGTTATCATAAAAGTGATTTTTCTGCTCAAACTCATACAAAACAATTAGGTACAAACAAAAATTGATGTTTTCTGAAACTGCTTTTTAAGCTATCTTGAAAATATTTTCCAATCAAATCAGAGCAAATTGAACATAGCAAGAAAAATATTTCTAATTAAGCCTGATCATCTCAAATCATATCAACTATTCAGATTTTTTTTTATGTCACAGCTTAAAGGAACTGCCAAAAATAAAGCCAAAACAGCAAACATTCAAATATTTAACCAAGATAAATCAAATAAATTACAATCATCAAGCGGCAGCAATCAAGATAGAAGCATATCATTACAACAAGATATTGAAATAAGGGTGATCATGAACCCTGAAAAGAATTTCATCCCCTGTTTTGTAAATTTCAATTTTTCCAGATTTTCTCCCCCTTTTGGCATCAAGGGGCACCTGCAAAAAATTTCATGTGAGACAAAATATCCAAAATATACCCAAAATATTAAAAGTGTATCACAGGGTCATAGGTTCAGCAGTATCCAAATAGACAAGTACATTATCCAATTGAGTCTAAACATGCCAATATCAAATACTAAAAAAAGCAGATTAATCATTAGATAAGTGGAATTCAGATTCCTCAGCCTCATCTCCACTAGCAGCACCCAACTCCTCCTCAAAACTCTATAACATCAAACTCACCCTATCCTTGCATCGCATCCAAGCCCTATCATTTTCATAGGCTAGCTTGCGGGCCGCCTTATGGGATTGTACCATGAGTTCTGACATGTTTGAGAATTCGGTGAGGATTTCTTTTATTGATTCTGTTGCCTTGGAGGACTCAGGCCGACTCTCAAAGTCACTATCCGAAGCTACAGATTTCTTCCCTTTGGTTCCCTTCACAGCTCCTCCTCCTTTGATCATAGATACCTTATTTTTTACAGCTTCATTTAGGAGATCAATTTTAAAAAATTCAAAGATACTTATTAAAAATATGCCATAAGGCAGATTCGTCTTTTTGGTGCTCTTAACTGATTTCCACATGTGTCTGATCATAAGGTAACCAAATGATATAGGAGTAGATGTAACAAGAGCAAATAGTATGAGAGAGTCAGAAAAGGTTACTCTGTTATGGGAGCCACTTTGAGGGGATAGGATGTGGGTGATGATCCTGTGAAGCAGGGAGTTAGTAGGGCCGAGTGCCTTGTGGGTAGGAATAGTGCCGTCCAAGCCAGATAGGTTTTCACAAATATGTTGCAGGACGATTTTGTACGTGACCCCAACCTGGGAGTCCCACTTCTCAGCCATATAGGCTCTTGGTCCTGCATCCGTATAGCCCAGGGCAGTTCCAATTGCCTCAGTGTTCAGAGTTATGTAAACCTTCTTGACATAGGAGTGGATGGTGCCATCAATCAGTCGCATGTTGGCATAGAACTCACGTACCAAACCGGGGTAAACCGGTTTCTGGATGTGGAGCAGTGGTGTCCATTGGAGAAGTTCAAACAGAGAAGAAACATTGATCCCTTTGTTGGTGAGTGAGTCGAGATTGACGAGATAGGTGGCACAGAGATGGCGTTTTTCCAGAACCTCTTTATGGAATTCATAGGAGGCACAAGAGTTGAACCTTGCCGGATCAAAATGAGAATGTGGTTTGTTGAACTTGTTTTTGAAATCTAATGACTCCAGATTTGTTGGCTCCCTAGTGTCATGCAACGCGAATCCTTTTGTCTTCTGGGTACTCCTTCCGGGTGTGGCCTTCTTTGGTGGTGATTGCAGCGGTGATGGAATGGGTGAAGTGTGTGATTCTTCTTCTTCCATCACTGGAACCTTCTCCTTCTTTTTCCTTGAAGATGTCTTCGTGGCTATTGCTTTCTTCCTCATGGTGTCTGTGTGTTTGGATGGTGGTGAGGGAGAAGACGAAGAGGTAGAATGGATATGTATGTGGGTGTGAGTTTGAGGTGTGGAGGGTTTTTGAGAGAAGAGAATTCTTTCACTTTTTCTAGGGGCAGTTTTCTTTTTCATGATAAACAAAATAGAGAAGTGGAAGAGGGAGGGTTGAAGAAGACCGAATTGAGTGAGGGAGTGGGGAGGTTAGAGATGCATTAAATGTGGAGTGGAGAGAGAATTGAAGGGAGTTTAATGACCATTAGTGGGCGGTTATTAACCAAAGGAGTTTCCCTTTTATTTGAAATAAACTAAAAAATGGTTTCCTAGAATCAAGGGATTAGATGAAGAGAAAGATTTGATTTGACACCATCCTCTTTCAACAAGATTTGATGAGACAACAAAAGGAGATTGTGATTTACATAGAGAGAAACTAACAAAACGGTCAGAGTGGGGTGAAAGAAATTTGGTGGGGCCCATAAGAATTAATTTCTGCGCAGTCTCCTCCTTGATCACAGCCCTTCCAACACACCCTGATTTTTATCTCCTGCTTTTCTACGAGACAAAATTGAGCAGAATAAAAAATGTCACAAATTATTAATAAAACTTAAATCAATCATTCCCAAACTTTTTCTCAAAGTGCAGAATCTGTCTTCACAAAGGGGTTTTGTAAAAATGTCAGCAAGTTGGTCTTCAGATTTTACGAATTGAATATCAATAGTACCCTTTCGCACATGTTCTCTAATGAAATGATATTTGATTTCAATGTGCTTGGTTCTTGAGTGCAAAACAGGATTTTTTGAGATGTTTATAGCACTCATATTATCACAAAATAAGGGTATACTATTGATTTTTAATTTGTAATCTTCTAACTGCATTTTTAACCAAATTAATTATGAACAACATGCAGATGCAGAAATATATTCAGTTTCAGCTGTGGATAGAGCCAATGTGGCTTGCTTTTTGCTTGATCACATGTTGAGTGAGCTTCCAAGGAAGCAACACATGCCGGAGGTGCTCCTTCTATCCACTTATCTTCTGCATAATCTGCATCACAAAACCCTACTGCAGAAAAGTAATTAGATTTAGGATACCACAAGCCATAATCACTAGTTCCCTTAATGTATCTAATCATGCGCTTAACGGCTGAAAGATGAGATTCTTTTGGGTGAGATTGAAACCTTGAGCATACGCACACATCTTTGCCATCATTATCCTTTTCAAGTTTTGTGTTTGGATGCATAGGTGTTCCCATTGGTTTGGAACTTTCTAGGCCAAATTTTTTGATAAGTTCTTTTGCATACTTTCCTTGGTGAATAAAGGTACCACTAGGAGTTTGTTTAATTTGGAGGCCAAGAAAGAAAGTTAGCTCTCCCATTAAACTCATCTCAAACTCACTAGTCATGAGTTTTCCAAACTCTTCACACAAGGACTCATTGGCCGATCCAAACACAATATCATCCACATAAACTTGAACTAGGAGAATATCATCATTAGATGCTTTAATGAATAAAGTTGTGTCGGCGGTTCCCCTTTGAAAGTGATTTTCCAATAGGAAGGCACTAAACCTTTCATACCAAGCTCTTGGAGCTTGCCTAAGGCTATAAAGGGCCTTTGAGAGTTTCAAAACATGATTTGGAAAATCTTTATGTTCAAACCCGGGGAGTTGAGCCACATACACTTCTCTATCAATAAAGCCATTAAGAAAAGCACATTTCACATCCATTTGAAACATTTTAAAACCTTTATGGGCAGCATAGGCAAGAAGCAACCTAATTGCTTCCATTCTTGCTACCGGAGCAAAAGACTCATCAAAATATATACCCTCTTCTTGATCGTAACCTTGGGCCACTAATCTAGCCTTGTTACGAACAACTTTTCAATCCTCACCTAATTTATTTTTGAACACCCACTTAGTACTCGTAACTTTCTTACCATCCGGATGAGGTACTAGTGTCCAAACCTTATTCTTGTCGAATTGAGCAAGCTTTTCTTGCATGGCTTTGACCCATGATGGATCTTCAAGAGCTTATTTGATATTGTTGGGATCCATTTGTGACAAGAGAGCAAAATTGCTTGGTTCGGATTGTCTTTTGGATGAGGATCTTGTTGATACACCTTGTGAGGGATCACCAATGATAAAGTCATGAGGATAACCCCTCATGGACTTCCATTCTCTAGGCTTTCGGAGTGGTGTTGAGCTTTGATGAGTTTCTGTGGGTTGTTCTGTTCCAGTTTCTCCTACTGGCTCAGGAGACAAAATGGAAATGTCTCCTCCATTCTGACGAGACAAAACTGGACTGGCAGATTCTTCATTTTGAGTAGACTTGGGATTTTCTTTACTTGTTCCAGCTTCTTCACAATCTGAATCATTATCTATCACAGTACTGAGAATTAAATTAGAATCACAAAAAGTAACATGTATGGATTCCTCTATGGTCCTATGTTCTTTGAGATAAATCTTATAGGCCTTGCTAGTGGTGGAATATCCAACAAACATCCCTTCATAGGATTTTGGATTAAATTTGCCAAGATTTTCTTTATTCTTAAGTACAAAGCATTTACATCTAAAAATATGGAAATACTTAAGATTTGGAGGGGTTCCTTTCCATAGCTCATAGGGAGTTTTCTTTAACCCTTTTCTAATAATGGTCCTATTCAAAATGTAACAAGCTGTATTTACAGCTTTAGCCCATAGAAATTTTAGAATATCATTCTCACAAAGCATGGCCCTAGTCATCTCTTGAAGGCTTCTATTCCTTCTTTCAACCACCCTATTTTGTTGAGGGGTTCTAGGGCATGAAAAGTTATGAGCAATTCTAAAGTCATCACAGAATTTTTCAAAGTCTTGGTTTTCAAATTCTCTTCCGTGATCACTTCTCAAATGGGCAATTTTTAAATCTTTTTCATTCTGAATTTTCTTACAAAGGGTTGAGAAAGCATGAAAAGCATCATTTTTATGAGTAAGAAAAAGTACCCAACCAAATCTAGAGTAATCATCTACCACCACTAGACCATAATGTTTACCTCCTAAACTTTGAGTTCTTGTTGGACCAAAAAGATCAATGTGTAACATCTCTAATGGCCTTTTGGTTGAAATTCTATCTTTTGGCTTAAAAGAGGATTTTACTTGTTTGTCTAATTGACAAGCATCACAAGTAAGATCCTTATCAAATTTGATATTTGGAATTCCTCTAACCATATTTTTCTTAACTAGCTTAGAAATTTGGTACATGCTAGCATGGCCTAACTTTCTATGCCATAGCCATTTTTCAGATTCAAAAGAAGCAAAACATGTTACATTTTGTTCTTTCAAGTCCTCAAGAGTCAATCCATACACATTATTGCACCTTTTAGCATCAAATAAAATATCCCCAGATTTTTCACAAACAACCAAACACTCAAACTTTCTAAAAATAACTTCAAATCCTAGATCACACAATTGGCTTACACTAAGTAGATTATGCTTCAAACCATTTACAAGCAGAACATCATTTATACAAGATGAAAAGTTTTTACCAACTTTTCCGACAGCCACTATTTTTCCTTTAGCATCATCACCAAAAGTGACAAATCCTCCATCATATTCATCAAGCTTTATGAAGAAGGTTGTCTTTCCGGTCATATGCCTAGAGCATCCGCTGTCCATATACCACATATTCTCCTTCCATTTGGATGCTAGGCACACCTACAAAACAAGCTCAAGTGACCTTAGGTATCCAAATTTTCTTGGATCCTTTCACGTTAAACCATCTCTTATGTCCTAAACCATTATAATAAAAAACAACTTTGTAAACTTTATCACCAATCACCCTCTCACAAAAAAAACATTAAATGCGAAAGTGTCCATTTCGGTTACATGGTCTATAAAACCTTGGAGTTGCTGTTTTGTTAAAGCTTGTTGGGTTTTGAAACCTTGTATCATTGGAAGATGAGGCAATATTTTCAAAATAAGGTTTCTCAACAGATTTATAGAACCCCAAGCCAGCTTTATCATAAAGAGGTTTTTGACTAGCCAAGATTTGATTTAGATTTTCAGAACTTTGAGTGAACTTGGCTAAGTCATCTTTAAGTCTTTTGACCTCTTTAAGCAACTCTTCATTTTCTTTAAAACAGTTTACATATGAAACAACTGAATGGTCACTTTCACAGCTCCTAAGTTGGGCTTTTAACTGCTTATTTTCTTCAACAAGTTCACAAGCGGTTTCGGCCTCCTTTACTTTTTTCTTTGAGAAAACTGTTTTCTGCTTTAAGGATGGTGATTTATTGTTCAAGATCTTGGTTATCAAGCAAAAAGCATCTTATCTTTTCAGAAAGGTGGTCTATCATAAGATGAAGATCTTCAGTGTTTGGATTATGAAAGACTACCTGTTCAATGTGATCTGCCATGAGACATGGTTGAGACTTTGTTTTAGATTCTTCATCGTCTTCAGAGTCATTTTCCAGGTCCTCCTATGACGCCATCAGTCCCTTTTTCTTTCCTTTCTTCAACTTTTCTTCCTTCTTCAACTTAGGGCAGTTAGATTTGAAATGCCCTGTTTCCTTACAGTTGTAGCATGTCACCTTGCTGAGATCTCTCTTCTGTTTTCTTGAACTGCCTCCTTTGCCTCTCTCCTTGAGCTTCACCATTTTTCTGAATTTTTTGGCAAACAACACAAATTCATTTTCAGATGAGTTATCACTGGATTCATCATCCAGAGGGTTAGTAACAGATGAGAAAGCTATTCCTTTCTTTTTTGAATCTTTTTTCAAATAGGTGTTTTCAAAAGCAAGTAAATTTTCTCTCAAGTCATCATATGTCATGGAGTCAAGACCACTACTCTCAGAAATTATTAATGCTTTTGTTTTCCACTCTTTTGTGAGACATCTCAACACTCTTCTCACAAGCACAGATTCAGGATACTTGATTCCCATAGCATCCAAGCCGACAATGATGATGTTGAAGCGCTTAAACAATTCATCAATATATTCTCCTTCCTTCATTGAGAACATTTCATATTCTCTGTTCAACATGTCTATCCTTGTCTTCTTTACTATGGTGATTCTTTCATGAGTGATTTGAAGTTTGTCCCAGATTTTCTTTGCCGTTGTGCATCGTGATACCCGTCGGTACTCCTCAAAGCTGATAGCATAGTTGAGCAAGTTGATAGCCTTGGCATTGAGCTCCACCTTCTTTCTGTCTTATTCGGTCCAGCTGGCTTCTGGTTTAAGTGAAATTACTCCTTCAGCACTTGTAGTGGTTGAAAACTGAGGACCCTCAAGGATGATCTTCCATAGTCTGTAATCCACTGCTTGCACAAAGATCTTCATTCTCTCCTTTCAATAGGTGTAGTTTTTCCCATTGAAAAGAGGAGGTCTGTTGCTTGACTGTCCTTCGGTCAGGTTGTAGGACACCAAATTTGAGCCACTGTTTTCTGCCATCTGGATCTTTTCTCCAAGCTGCAAAGCTTGATCTCTTTGAGATGAAGCTCTGATACCAATTGATAGTTTTCAGTGGCTAAGAGAAGGGGGGTTAAATCTTAGCCCCTTTTTCACTCAATAATACTTGCTGGTCTTTGAAACAACTTCTGGAGACTTTTTGCCTTTTTGTCTCGTAATCAGCCACGAGACTTTTTCTTTTGTCTCGTACCCAACCACGAGACTTTTCTTTTTGTCTCGTTGATCAGCACGAGATATTTTTCAGTTTTATCTCCTAGGCAGCAGAAATAGAAATGGAGTAGAAGAGAGAGAAAATTACACCAAGATATATCATGGTTCAGCTGCTAAGTGCAAGGCAGCCTACATCCAGTCTCCATCACAACAATGATGGAATTTCACTATAATCATTCTTGATTACAAACACCAATTCTCCCTAAAAACTACCCTTCCTATCCGGGACAAATCCAGAATCTAAAACCCAATCCTGAACTTGACTTGGTTACTGCCAAGCTTTCAATTGCTAAGTGCTGAACCAACTTGCAAGGGATTCCCACAGAATCATGATACACAACACAAATGTACAAAGGACCTCTAAGGACATCTATGGCTTTTTTTTTTAATTTTACACTCTCTGTCTTTTTCCGCTCTATGGCTTTTTCATTACAAACCTCACTGTTTGTCTTTTTGCATGAGACTCAAGACAGAAAAAATTAAACAGAAAAATTACAAAATGAAAAACATTGAAGGAGTAGAACTTCTGTTAGCTTAGATTGCTATGAGAACTCTGTGTCTTGCACTCTCACTTCTTGCTCCTTGAATCAAGCCCTGACTGTTTACCCTTACTTATAGGGAGAAGCCTCCAAGGTTGAAACCAAACAAACTAAGCTAATCTTCTTCTTCTTCAAAAATAGAACCGGTTCGGCCAGAGAAAGAGAAGAGATAACTCATGCAAAACCCAACATGCAATTACCTCTAGTCCTTCCTTAGTCACCAACAATCATCAATCCGAGCCCTCCATCCTTGCCTTGCTCTCTAAGATAGATTTCTGACCCTTGATGCATCATGATGATGATAGCTTCATCTGCTCCAATCTCTGCCTCTTCCATCACGTAGCCACTGTAGCTACCTCCTGTGGTGGTTGAGCAACATCAGAGTCAAGCCATCCTCTCCAAGGATCTTCTTCTCTGACCGAAATCTTCTCTTCCATTTTTGGATAGGGAGAGGCCAAGATTTCTTCACCAAATCTTACCACAAGTGATGAGAATTTTAGCCACAGCATACTTTTAGTTTACTTTTTCTTGCCATCATTGTGATGGTCTTATAGCGTGCTTCTTCTTCTCTTCGGTGGCTAGCTTTAGCTTCCATGGTTTGCTGTGTAATGACCGAAAAGAGAAGAGAGTTGAGAGAGAAGATAGAGTTTGAAAGAAAAGCAATTAAATGAAATAGAACAAATTAATTAAAGTGAGTTGCTTTTACTTCCCTCTATGTTGAGTAGCGTGTTGCATTAATGCAATCAATCATGTCAATCACACTTTCTCTCTCATGGTTCCCAATGTGAGTTAAATTCCAATTAATTGAATTTGAGATCCATCACTTGATGAAAGGTGGGATCCGTTGGAAGCAAAGAAGCAAAACAATTTGCTTTCTTTCTCAATTAGATTCGGACCAAGCATTGGATCACTAGGCAAAGATTATAATTGGGCTTATAACAACAAAATTCAATCTAGCCCAATTTTCTTTTGATTTCGGACTAACCTTGGTGTTCTTGTAGCAAGTATTTTAATTAGACTTGTATCACAAATTCTGGCCCAAATGATCAAAACAATAATTCAGCTAAAAATAATTTTGTATCAATGCTGAATATAATTGGGCTTGCAATATTTTCTTTTATTTTTGGCCCAAACATAACCTGCATAGCAAAAATTAATTAATCAACATATATGAATTATTATTTTTGTATTTAATCAAATTAATAATGTTTAGTCATCACAAATGTTAACTTAGAATTTTCCAAACTCATCATAATGCAAAAGCTAGAAGTATTACGAATGTCACACTTAATAATTTAACACCTTTACTATCAAAATATCACGCTTCTAACTGCGCCACTCTGATAGTAGGAAGTATTATGACGACTTCATATACTTAATAATAAAATAAGAGCATTTGGCTTGAAATCATATTGCTGTTTTCTTAAAAAAAAGTACGGAAATACTTTTTAAAGAAAACAAACAAGTTTATACATATATACAAAACTTCTTACTCAAGCAACTTACAAATATTATATACATACATGTCATTACAGTCACGATTCCTATCCCTTGTATAAGAATATAACTATAAAGGCGAGGGAAATCCATAACGTGTATACAAACAGAAACAATATATCTAAGTACTTAACAAAAATTCCGTAAGCTTCTTCGTCTGCCCTGAAAAGATAAAGTTGTAGGGGTGAGAACCTAACTACATGGTCTCACCACGGATTTTCAGAATTGTCATAAGAGGATATTTTAAAAGAAAACCATTTTTCAAACACAGTAATCATCGTTGTTTTATGAATCTTTTGAAAACCAACTGTTTAACATCCGAAAATCCAAAACCTTTTTAAAAGAAAACAGTTAATTATCTAAAATAAAAAACCTTTCTTTTCTTATAAGAAAAATCTTAAAAGTTTTCTAGAGTGTATGAATGATCAACCTGTTCCAAACATAGGTTCATTAAGTCTATGCTGAAATAGCTTGATTTTTCATACTTAACTAAACCTTAATCAGAAACCAATCTTGCAATCAATCAATACTGTCTTCAATTCAGCACCAATACTCAACCTCAAAAGTACCACTAGAAAAAATACAGACAAAACAGACAAGAAAATCACAGGTATAAATAGCAGTTACAACAAGTATCTCAGATAGCAGTTAATGACAGTTAAGCAGTTAGGCAAACCAAAACACTTAAGCACACCCAAACAAAGCAAACAAATGTAATATGATGCATGCCTGTCCTACTGGCTGTGAGCTCACGTGTCAGTTACTTTGCTAGAACCCGACACATCCGGTAGCTAATCCAGATATCGTCTTCTTGAAAATCAGTAGGCGGTACACCACCACAATCCCTACCTGGTGAGCAGTATACCACCACGATCCCCACCATCACAAGCGGTACACTACCACGATTCTCGCAAGATTTTCAATTGAAAACACACACCTGTG
The DNA here is from genome assembly GCF_059453495.1 of Arachis ipaensis. NCBI lineage: Eukaryota > Viridiplantae > Streptophyta > Magnoliopsida > Fabales > Fabaceae > Arachis > Arachis ipaensis. The sequence goes on along the minus strand of NC_142440.1, from coordinate 22,708,577 downwards.
GGCGGTAAATAACCATGATCCCCACAAACACTTTACAACCCGTGGGCAGTAAATAACCACGATCCCCACGTCCATCGCAACACTGGATAAGCGGTACACCATCACAATCCTTGCCAGGTCAAAACTCACATTCATAACCACAATCTTTTAAAATCTTGACCCGGAGCAAGTGTGACTAAGTCATAACCCTTGCGTACTGCCCAGATATTTCAAATTCCAAATTTCTTTTTCTTTTAAAACCAATACTACCTCTTTGTGTCATTCTCCAAAACCTTCAAAATAATTTCACTTAAAACCAATTCTTCTTTCAAAAGACAAAGGAAAATCATTTATTAGTTAAACTCCTCGGCAAGGCCTCTAGACTTTAAGGGGTCGACAACAAATCTCATTTCCTTAAATTCATTAAAAATTCTTAAAATCATAGCTTCTCAATTTGGATCGATCAAAATAAAATTTAAACCAAAACCCAATTATTTAAACCAAAACCAAATTATGTAATCTAAAAGTTCCGAATCCATTTCAAAACCAAATCATTTAAACTCAAACATAATTCATTCTTTTCTTAAATAAATCAGAATCAAATAAAACAATTCTTCAATCTAAATTAACCAAAATAAAACTTCTCAAAATTCTCATAAAAATTTCGGCAACACCTCTCCTAAAACTCAGACTTTGCCAACCTTCTCGAGTCTCATCCAAACCATTTCTCAAACTCTTTTCAAATCATCTCCAATAAATAAAAAATATTTCTAATATCAAAATATTTATAAAATCAAACTAATTAAAAATCAAACCGCTTCCAAAATAAAACCATTTTCATATCTCAAATCATATCCAAATCTCAGAATTATTTTCAATAAATCAACAAACCAATTCCAATATTCTCAAATCATCCTATCATAATCCAAAATCCAAATTCAAAAAATCAGTCCAACAACCACCAACTCAACAAACTAAAACAATAAATCAGAATAACCAGCTTCCTCAATAATGCAATAAATCAATAAGATAAATAATCACATCCATCCAAGCAGTTCAATTTAATTTATAGGACTCACATAATCATAAAAAATATAATTTTCATACTATTATCGACTTATAACAACTCTTAAAAGTAAAATGAGTTTAAAAAATGCCCGTACCTCAACTCGTTGAAACTCTTAAAACCAAATGCGTCAAAGCCCTTTTTTCTTTCATTTCATAGTGGCGACAACACTTTCAAACGTTCCTGCGGCAGCAGCAGCCATCAAACACCACATGCAGTCACAGTAACTAGACTTGGACTTACGAACAACTAAGAAAATGGAGCAGCGGCAGCTCCAGTGACGATGCAATGGCTAGATGTCGCATGCAACCACCATGAATCTTAGCATGCAAGAACCGAAGCTCGACCCAAGTAGACAGGGGTTCCAGTGGCAGTTTCTGGTGATCAAAACGGCGGCAACAACAGCGGATACCTCGACGGTGACAAGGAGGCATGGTGGCAAGGTGGCACCGCTGCTTCCTCTTCTCCCTCACTAACTCGTCTCTCTCCCTCTCCTCTGTTCGGGATTCACGGCGGTGACGACGTACGGCTCGACGACAGTGATGGCTCTAAGGTGAGGACGAGGCATGGCTCAACCGCAGAATGGCGACGACGGCGTAACTTCTCCAGCTCGCGTCTTCGGCAGCAGATCTCTCTCGTCATGCGGTGCTCTCTTTCGATGCCTCCTCCATCCTTGGACAACGACGGTGATGTAACGACGGCAGAGGTGGGCTGGATGGTAGCTGGGTGCGACGGTGACTTCCCTTTCTTTCTCTCCTCTTCATCTCTGTGCGTGTGTTATGGTGTTGATGTGTGCATTTTGAGGAAGAAAGGGAAAGAGAGGGTGGCGCTGAATTAGGGTTAGAGGGTGAGTGAGTGTTGTATGTTAAGATTTAGGTAGTTTAGGTAAGTTTAATAAAATTAGGGACAATAGAGTAATTGAAAACTAATTTTAATCCAATAATAATAATATCTATAAAAATATCATTTCATTATCAACTTAAAATTTATTTTCAAATAAATACTCTAATTCAATAATTAGAAATAATTAAAATAATTTTCTTTTATTTATAAAATAAAGCTCAAAAATCTAAATATTCAAATTAAAGTATATAAAATTCTAGTTATTTTTCAATTATTAAAACCTTAAATCAATAATAAAAAACTATTCAATTAATATAAAAATTTCTAAAAATATATTCTCAAATAAATAAAATATCATAAATAATTCATTATTTAATTTTCAAAAATCTGGGGCCTTACATATCTCACCAAAATGCCCAAAGAGACATGTTTAACGCCGTTATGGGAGGCAGCTACTGACGGAGGAAAACGTTGACGCCGTTAAACACAACACGTTCCTATCGTTTTTCACAAAACGTTGTTGCCATTTTTCACAAAACGTTAGTGGCATTTTTGTGTGCATGTTCGACACGTGGCACGAGTCTCTCTCTTTCCACTGTGAGAGCCTTAACCCTAGCCAGAGACCATCTTCTCTTCCTCATTTCTTCTTCTTTTTGTTCCCAGGCTGATAGGCTCCACAACTTTCTTCCAACATTTTTAACTTCTTAAGCCACTAAAATAAGCAAAATGACAGATTGCATATTCAACAAAACCAAGTACATATAGGTAAAAAGTGTTTTATTTGATATTTATTACTATTTTTTTAACTAGAAGTCTGAAAATAGTATAAAGAAAAATAGTTTGTAATATAGACACATTATTGATTAGGTTTAAGGTCCATAGTCATCTTAGTGGATGAATAATTTATTCTCTACCCAAAAACCTCTACCGGTGTCAATGCCTCAAGTTGTTTATGGACGATTATCTTTGGACATATTTGTTTGTGAGCATGTTTCTTGTGATTGTGGGTGTGCTATATGATTGCTTGATTTTTGTGTCCATTATTTGTTAAGTCTAAATGTATTATGTTGCCTGTTGCTATCGGCTATAGTATTAAAATGAAGTTAACTTCTAACCCCGACCCTACTAAGAACTCATCAGTTCTTATCCCCTATTTCCACTCCTTTCAGCTACAGGTGCGAAGGTTTAGTGCGGAGCTACAGGAGCATAGCAGATTATATTCGCAAGTTGAGTTATTAGAATTTATTTTTCCCTCATCGTTTATTGTTTTTAGTTTTTAGAGGGGATAGGACTTGTATTTGAGAATCTTGAAATAAGTCTATGTATATAATACTATGTCAATATATATATATATATATATATATATATATATATATATATATATATATATATATATATATATATATATCTTTGTGATTAAGTGATTAAAAGTAAAAACTTTCTGTTTTCTTAATTAAAGTTTCGGTTCGTATTTACGAAGGTTCAATATTAAATAAACATAGCATATAATTAAAGAAGTAGAGGTAAGTAGTGCTCATACTTTTAGTGCGATCATGAGGTGCTAAAAGTTAGGGTGTTACATTATGGTATCAGAGCAGTTCGTTCCTGTTAGAGCATTGGGAATGGACTGACTATGCTTCACTGCATACTCTGAGTGTTTGTCATGCAATAGGACTTGTCCTAATGACAAGAGTTTGAGTTTCAGATGCATGACTATCTATTGATTAACGCTGTTAGTCGACCATTGTATTCCTCACGGTATTAGTTCTGGCCAACTTAATACTAATAATTCATGTATATGTGATGAGCGGATAATTTATACGCTTTTTGACATTGTTTTTAGTATGTTTTTAGTAGGATCTAGTTACTTTTAGGGATGTTTTCATTAGTTTTTATGTTAAATTCACATTTCTGGACTTTACTATGAGTTTGTGTGTTTTTCTATGATTTCAGGTATTTTCTGGCTGAAATTGAGGGACTTGAGCAGAAATCAGATTCAGAGGTTGAAGAAGGACTGCTGATGCTGTTGGATTCTGACCTCCCTGCACTCAAAATGGATTTTCTGGAGCTACAGAACTCAAAATGGCGCGCTTCCAATTGCGTTGGAAAGTAGACATCCAGGGCTTTCCAGCAATATATAATAATTCCATACTTTGGCCAAGAATTGACGACGTAAACTGGCGTTCAACGCCAGCTTTCTACCCAAATCTGGCGTCCAGCGCCAGAAAAGGAGCCAAAACCAGAGTTGAACGCCCAAACTAGCACAAAAGCTGGCGTTCAACTCCAAGAAGGACCTCTACACGTGCAACACTCAGGCTCAGCCCAAACACACACCAAGTGGGCCCAGGAAGTGGATTTATACATCAATTACTTACTCATGTAAACCCTAGTAGCTAGTTTATTATAAATAGGACCTTTTACTATTGTATTAGGCATCTTTGGATTACCTTATGATCCTTTGATCACGTTTTGGGGGCTGGCCATCTCGGCCATGCCTGGACCTTCACTTATATATTTTTAACGGTAGAGTTTCTACACTCCATAGATTAAGATATGGAGCTCTGCTGTTCCTCAAAGATTAATGCAAAGTACTACTGTTTTCTATTCAATTCTTCTTATTTCGCTTCTAAGATATCCATTTGCACCTAAGAACGTGATGAAGGTGATGATTATGTGTGACGCTCATCATCCTTCTCCCTTATGAACGCGTGCCTGACAAACACTTCTGTTCTACATGAATTAAGCTAGAATGAGTATCTCTTAGATCTCCTAACCAGAATCTTCGTGGTGTAAGCTAGAATGATGGCGGCATTCAAGAGAATCCGGAAGGTCTAAACCTTGTCTGTGGTATTCTGAGTAGGATTCAATGATTGAATGATTGTGACGAGCTCCGAACTCGCGATTGCAGGGCGTTAGTGACAGACGCAAAAGGATAGTAAATCCTATTCCGGCATGATCGAGAACCGACAGATGAATAGCCGTGCCGTGACAGGGTGCGTGAGCATATTATTCACTGAGAGGATAAGATGAAGCCATTGACAAGGGTGATGCCTCCAGACGATTAGCCGTGCCGTGACAGGGCATTGGATCATTTTCCCGAGAGATGACCGAAAGTAGCCATTGACAGTGGTGATGTATCACATAAAGCCAGCCATGGAAAGGAGTAAGACTGATTGGATGAAGATAGCAGGAAAGTAGAGGTTCAGAGGAACGAAAAGCATCTCCATTCGCTTATCTGAAATTCCTACCAATGATTTACATAAGTGCCTCTATCCCTATTCTATTATTTATCATTCGAAAACTCCATAATTATTTTATATCTGCCTGACTGAGATTTACAAGGTGACCATAGCTTGCTTCATACCAACAATCTCCATGGGATTCGACCCTTACTCACGTAAGGTATTACTTGGACGACCCAGTGCACTTGCTGGTTAGTTGTATCGAAGTTGTGACATATTATGAATGTGTAATCACGATTACGCGTACCAAGTTGCTCACGTGCCAGGAATAGTTTGAGCCTGGACATCACAATTTCGTGCACCAAGTTTTTGGCGCCGTTGCCGGGGATTGTTCGAGTTTGGACAACTGACGGTTCATCTTGTTGCTCAGATTAGGTAATTTTCTTTTTATTTTATTTTCAAAAATTTTTCAAAAATATTTCTAAAATTTTCTCATCTGTTTTCGAAAATAATAAAAATGTTTTCAAAAAAAATTTTTTATTCAAAATTTTTAAGAATGAATTCTAGTGTTTCATGAAGCATGTAAAGCCTAGCTGGCTGTAAAGCCATGTCTAAATTTATTTGGACTGAGGCTTGCAATTTGTTATCAAGAGCAATATACTCTCGTGTTAAATGCTGAAGCTTGGCTGGCCATTGGCCATGTCTAGTGTTTTGGACCATAGTTGTAAGAACCGGACCGGACCGACCGGTTCGACTGGAAAACCGGTGAACCGGTGATCCAGTCGGTTCGGTCTTAGCTTTGGACCGAAGAAGGAAGCAAACCGTTTAAAACCAGACGGTTCGTCACAAACCGGAGCAAACCGGCCAAAACCGGCCGGTTCGATGCAATTCGTGAACCGGCCGGTCCAATATTCAAATGTATTCAAAAATGCATGCAATGGGTTTCGAACCCTTGTCCCCTAGCTAAATAAGGATAAGGAATGCCACCTGGCTGGTGTGTTCATTTGGAAATTTATGTGCTAATTATTTTATATATTATATATATACACAACTGAATTATTTTATATTTATTTAATTTAATTTTAGTTTTATACTCAATTTTTTTTAATTCTTTAGAATTTAAATTTATAGAATTATTAAAATAAGTATCAAATATTTTAATATTTACATTTACATATTAAAATGTTAGTAAAGATATTTATTTTAAATTTTTTAGAGTATTGAGTTAGTAGGTCTTCGAAGATTTCGACTTAAGACTAATTAGTAGGGACATCTAAGCATCACCACTAAATTTCACATGAAAAATTAATGGAGGGACGTAATGTGTTCATCGTTTACTATCTTGAAGGACCAAATTGATATTTTATTTTTTTTTCAAGGGCTAATTAATTTGAAGTAAAAAATTTTAAGGAAGGACATAATTGTCACTTTATTCAATTTTTTACTATTTTATATTTTTTATTTACGTACGACCGGGTCTATCGGTTCAACCAGTGACCCACCGGTTGAACCAGTGAACCAGTGAACCAGTGACCTGACCGGTTCGATCACCGGTTCGGTTCTGACAACTATGTTTTGGACTGGAGCTTTCTTTGAAAGCTTGGCTGGCTAGTGAGGCATGTCTAATTCCTGGACTGAAGCTTCAGACTAAGAATGCAAGATTCCTGGAATTCATATTAAAAATTTTGGAATTCTTTTTTTTTTTCATATAATTTTCGAAAAAAATCCAAAAAAAAAATTTTGAAAATCATAAAAAATATAAAAATATTTTTTGTGTTTCTTGTTTGAGTCTTGAGTCATATCATAAGTTTGGTGTCATTTGCATGTGCATCTTGCATTTTTCGAAAATTTCATGCATTCATAGTGTTCTTCATGATCTTCAAGTTGTTCTTGGTAAGTCTTCTTGTTTGATCTTGATGATTTTTTGTTTTGAGTTGCATGGTGTTTTTCATATGCATTCTTGAATTCTTAGTGCGTAAGCATTAAAGAATTCTAAGTTTGGTGTCTTGCATGTTTTCTTTGAATCAAAAATTTTTTAAAAATATGTTCTTGATGTTCATCTTGACATTCAAAGTGTTCTTGGTGTTCATCTTGACACTCATATCATTCATGCATGCATTCATTGTTTTGATCTAAAAATTTCATGCATTGCATCATTTTTCTTGTTTTTCCCTTGCATCATAAAAATTCAAAAATCAAAAAAATATCTCTCCCTTTTTCTCTCATCAAATTCGAAAATTTGAGTTGACTTTTTCAAAAATTTTTAAAATCAAGTTGTTTCTTATGAGTCAAATCAAATTTTCAATTTGAAAATCTTATCTTTTTCAAAATCTTTTTCAAAAATCAAATCTTTTTCAAATTCCTTAGTTATTTTCGAAAATTCTAAAAATATTTTTCAAAAATATTTTTCTTATTTTTATATCAAATTTTCGAAAATAACATAATCAATTAATATTTTGATTCAAAAATTTGAAGTTTGTTACTTGCTTGTTAAGAAAGATTCAAACTTTGAGTTCTAGAATCATATCTTGTGATTTCTTATGAATCAAGTCATTAATTGTGATTTTAAAAATCAAATCTTTTTCAAAACTAATTTCAATCATATCTTTTCAAAAATATCTTCTTATCTTATCTTTTTCAAAAAAAATATCTTTTCAAAATATCTTTTCTAACTTCCTAACTTCTTATCTTTTCAAAATTTGTTTCAACTAACTAACTAACTTTTTGTTTGTTTCTTAACTTTTTCAAAACTACCTAACTAACTCTCTCTCTCTAATTTTCGAAAATATCTTCCCTCTTTTTCAAAAATTTCTTTTTAATTAACTAATTATTCTTATTTTTATTTTTAATTTTAAAAATTTTTCGAAAAAAAATGCTAACAATTTTCAAAAACCATTTTCGAAAATCACTAACTCTTTTTCAAAATAATTTTCGAAAATTATCCCTCCCCTATCTTATTCTATTTATTCATATCCTAACATCTCATCTCACATCTCTGCCATCCTCACAGTTGTGTTTCTTCCATTATGTTACATTCTTTGTCTCCCCCTCTTCTTCTACTCACACAAGGATCCCTATACTGTGGTATAAAGGATCCATATTATTATTATTATTTTTTCTGTGCCCTCTTCTTTGTCATATGAGCAGGAGCAAGGATAAGAACATTCTTGTGGAAGTAGATCCAGAACCTGAAAGGACTCTAAAAAGGAAACTAAGAGAAGCTAAAATACAACAATCCAGAAATAACCTTTCAGAAATTTTCGAACAGGAAAAGGAGATGGCAGCCGAAAATAATAATAATGTAAGGAAGATGCTTGGTGACTTTACTGCACTTAATTCCAATTTACATGAAAGAAGCATCTTCATTCCTGCCATTGGAGCAAACAACTTTGACCTGAAACCTCAATTAGTTTCTCTGATGCAGCAGAACCGCAAGTTTCATGGACTTCCATCTGAAGATCCTTTTCAGTTCTTAACTGAATTCTTGCCGATATGTGATACTGTTAAGACTAATGGAGTAGATCCTGAAGTCTACAGGCTCATGCTTTTTCCTTTTGCTGTAAGAGACAGAGCTAGATTATGGTTGGATTCTCAACCCAAAGACAGCCTGAACTCTTGGGATAAGCTGGTCACGGCTTTCTTAGCCAAGTACTTTCCTCCTCAAAAGCTGAGCAAGTTTAGAGCTGATGTTCAAACCTTCAGACAGAAAGAAGGTGAATCCCTCTATGAAGCTTGGGAAAGATACAAACAGTTGACCAAAAAGTGTCCTTCTGACATGCTTTCAGAATGGACCATCCTGGATATATTCTATGATGGTTTATCTGAGCTATCAAAAATGTCACTGGACACTTCTGCAGGTGGATCCATTCACCAAAAGAAAACGCCTGCAGAAGCTCAAGAACTCATTGACATGGTTGCAAATAACCAGTTCATGTACACTTCTGAAAGGAATCCTGTGAGCAATGGGACGCCTATGAAGAAGGGAGTTCTTGAAGTTGATACTCTGAACGCCATATTGGCTCAGAACAAAATATTGACTCAGCAAGTCAATATGATCTCACAGAGTCTGCATGGAATGCAAGCTGCATCCAACAGTACTCAAGAGGCTTCTTATGAAGAAGAAGCTTATGATCCTGAGAACCCTGCAATAGCAGAGGTGAATTACTTAGGAGAACCTTATGGAAACACCTATAACTCATCATGGAGAAATCATCCAAATTTCTCATGGAAGGATCAAAAGTCTCAACAAGGCTTTAATAATGGTGGAAGAAACAGGTTTAACAATAATAAACCTTTTCCATCATCCACTCAGCCACAGACAGAGAACTCTGAACAAAATGCTTCTAATTTAGCAAATCTAGTCTCTGATCTATCCAAGGCCACTGTGAGTTTCATGAATGAGACAAGGTCTTCCATTAGAAATCTGGAAGCACAAGTGGGCCAGCTGAGTAAAAGGATCACTGAAATCCCTTCTAGTACTCTCCCAAGCAATACAGAAGAGAATCCAAAAGGAGAGTGCAAGGCCATTGACATAAGCATCATGGCCGAACCTGTGAGGAGAGGAGAGGACGTGAATCCCAAGGAGGAAGACCTCCTGGGATGTCCAGTGATCAATAAGGAGCTTCCCTCTGAGGAACCAAAGGACTCTGAGGCTCATCTAGAGACCATAGAGATTCCATTGAACCTCCTTATGCCCTTCATGAGCTCTGATGAGTATTCCTCTTCTGAAGAGAATGAGGATGTTACTAAAGAGCAAACTGCCAAGTTTCTTGGTGCAATCATGAAGCTGAATGCCAAACTATTTGGCATTGATACTTGGGAAGTTGAACCTCCCTTGTTCATCAATGAACTAAGTGATCTGGATCAACTGACATTGCCTCAGAAGAGACAGGATCCTGGAAAGTTCATAATACCCTGTACCATAGGCACCATGCTCTTTAAGGCTCTGTGTGACCTTGGTTCAGGAATAAACCTCATGCCCCTCTCTGTAATAGAGAAACTGGGAATCTATGGGGTGCAAACTGCTAAAATCTCATTAGAGATGGCAGACAGTTCAAGAAAACAGGCTTATGGACAAGTAGAGGACGTGTTAGTAAAGGTTGAAGGCCTTTACATCCCTGCTGATTTCATAGTCCTGGATACTGGAAAGGAAGAGGATGAATCCATCATCCTAGGAAGACCTTTCCTGGCCACAGCAAGAGCTGTGATTGATGTTGACAGAGGTGAAATAGTCCTTCAATGGAATGAGGACTCCCTTGTGTTTAAAACCCAAGGATCTCCCTCTGCAACCATGGAGAGAAAGCAGAAAAAGCTTCTCTCAAAGCAGAGTCAACCAGTGCCCCCACAGTCAAAATCTAAGTTTGGTATTGGGAGGCCACAACCAAACTCTAAGTTTGGTGTTGAACTCCCATATCCAAACTCTAAGTTTGGTGTTGAAGAGTCTCAACAAAGCTCTGCACATCTGTGAGGCTCCATGAGAGCCCACTGTCAAGCTATTGACATTAAAGAAGCGCTTGTTGGGAGGTAACCCAATGTTTATCTAACTCTATTATTATTGTTTTTCATGTTTTCTTAGGTTCATGATCATGTGGAGTCACAAAATAAATATAAAAATTGAAAACAGAATCAAAAACAGCAGAAGAAAAATCACACCCTGGAGGAGCATCTGTCTGGCGTTCAAACGCCAGAACAGAGCATGGTTCTGGCGCTGAACGCCCAGAATGGGCAGCATCCTGGCGCTGAACGCCCAGAACAAGCATGGTTCTGGCGTTCAACGCCAGAAATGGCAGCAAATGGGCGTTGAACGCCCAAAATGGGCACCAACCTGGCGCTGAACGCCCAGAGTTGTGTGCAAAGGCATTTTACATGCCTAATTTGGTGCAGGGATGTAAATGCCTTGACACCTCAGGATCTGTGGACCCCACAGGATCCCCACCTACCTCATCATCTCTCTTTCCATTCATGATCATCCCTTCTGTTTTCTATTCACCACTCACATCCATACACCCACTACCTTCAAAATTCAACATCTCTCTCCCACCCAATCCCACCCATATGGCCGAATACACACACCCATCCATCTCCTCCATATCTTCTTCTTCTTCTTCTATTCTTTCTTCTTTTGCTCGAGGGCGAGCAACATTCTAAGTTTGGTGTGGTAAAAGCATAGCTTTTTTGTTTTTTTCCATAACCATTGATGGAACCTAAGGCCAGAGAAACCTCTAGAAAGAGAAAAGGGAAGACAAAAGCTTCCATCAAGGGTCTATAGCTCAGTGGTAGAACATTTTACTGCAAATCAAGAGATCCCTGAGATACCTCAGGGGATACATTTTCTTCCACACAATTATTGGAAGCAACTAAGGGTGGAACATCAAGAGCACTCCATCATCCTTCATGAAATCAGAGAAGATCTAAAAGCAATGAAGGAGGAGCAGCAAAGACAAGGAAGAGACATAGAAGAGCTCAAGGACATCACTAAGGTGGACTCATTCCTTGTTCTTACTTTCTCTGTTTTTTCATTTTATATGTTATGTGCTTATCCATGTTTGTGTCTTCATTACATGATCATTAGTAGTTAGTAACTTTGTCTTAAAGTTATAAATGTCCTATGAATCCATCACCTCTCTTAAATGAAAAATGTTTTAATTCAAAAGAACAAGAAGTACATGAGTTTCGAATTTATCCTTGAACTTAGCTTAATTATATTGATGTGGTGACAATGCTTCTTGTTTTCTGAATGTATGCTTGAACAGTGCATATGTCTTTTGAAGTTGTTGTTTAAGAATGTTAAATATGTTGGCTCTTGAAAGAATGATGACTAGGAGACATGTTATTTGATAATCTGAAAAATCATAAAAATGATTCTTGAAGCAAGAAAAAGCAGCAAAGAACAAAGCTTGCAGAAAAAAAAAGAAGAAAAAAAATATAGACGAAAAAAAATATAGAAAGAAAAAAGAAAAAGCAAGCAGAAAAAGCCAAAGCTCTTAAAACCAAGAGGCAAGAGCAAAAAGCCAATAACCCTTAAAACCAAAAGGCAAGGGCAAATAAAAAGGATCCTAAGGCTTTGAGCATCAGTGGATAGGAGGGCCTACAAGAATAAACTCCTGGCCTAAGCGGCTAAACCAAGCTGTCCCTAACCATGTGCTTGTGGCGTGTAGGTGTGAAGTGAAAACTTGAGACTGAACGGTTAAAGTCAAGGTCCAAAAAAAAAAAAAAAAGAGTGTGCTTAAGAACCCTGGACACCTTTAATTGGGGACTTTAGCAAAGCTGAGTCACAATCTGAAAAGGTTCACCCAATTATGTGTCTGTGGCATTTATGTATCCGGTGGTAATACTGGAAAACAAAGTGCTTAGGGCCACGGCCAAGACTCATAAAGAAGCTGTGTTCAAGAATCATCATACTGAACTAGGAGAGTCAATAACACTATCTGAACTCTGAGTTCCTATAGATGCCAATCATTCTGAACTTCAATGGATAAAGTGAGATGTCAAAACTATTCAAGAGGCAAAAAGCTATAAGTCCCGCTCATTTGATTGGAGCTATGTTTCATTGATAGTTTGGAATTTATAGTATATTCTCTTCTTTTTATCCTATTTGATTTTCAGTTGCTTGGGGACAAGCAACCATTTAAGTTTGGTGTTGTGATGAGCGGATAATTTATACGCTTTTTGACATTGTTTTTAGTATGTTTTTAGTAGGATCTAGTTACTTTTAGGGATATTTTCATTAGTTTTTATGTTAAATTCACATTTCTGGACTTTACTATGAGTTTGTGTGTTTTTCTATGATTTCAGGTATTTTCTGGCTGAAATTGAGGGACTTGAGCAGAAATCAGATTCAGAGGTTGAAGAAGGACTGCTGATGCTGTTGGATTCTGACCTCCCTGCACTCAAAATGGATTTTCTGGAGCTACAGAACTCGAAATGGCGCGCTTCCAATTGCGTTGGAAAGTAGACATCCAGGGATTTCCAGCAATATATAATAATTCCATACTTTGGCCAAGAATTGATGACGTAAACTGGCGTTCAACGCCAGCTTTCTACCCAAATCTGGCGTCCAGCGCCAGAAAAGGAGCCAAAACCAGAGTTGAACGCCCAAACTGGCACAAAAGCTGGTGTTCAACTCCAAGAAGGACCTCTACACGTGCAACACTCAGGCTCAGCCCAAACACACACCAAGTGGGCCCAGGAAGTGGATTTATACATCAATTACTTACTCATGTAAACCCTAGTAGCTAGTTTATTATAAATAGGACCTTTTACTATTGTATTAGGCATCTTTGGATTACCTTATGATCCTTTGATCACGTTTTGGGGGCTGGCCATCTCGGCCATGCCTGGACCTTCACTTATGTATTTTTAACGGTAGAGTTTCTACACTCCATAGATTAAGGTATGGAGCTCTGCTGTTCCTCAAAGATTAATGCAAAGTACTACTGTTTTCTATTCAATTCTTCTTATTTCACTTCTAAGATATCCATTCGCACCTAAGAACGTGATGAAGGTGATGATTATGTGTGACGCTCATCATCCTTCTCCCTTATGAACGCGTGCCTGACAAACACTTCTGTTCTACATGAATTAAGCTAGAATGAGTATCTCTTAGATCTCCTAACTAGAATCTTCGTGGCGTAAGCTAGAATGATGGCGGCATTCAAGAGAATCCGGAAGGTCTAAACCTTGTCTGTGGTATTCCGAGTAGGATTCAATGATTGAATGACTGTGACGAGCTCCGAACTCGCGATTGCAGGGCATTAGTGACAGACGCAAAAGGATAGTAAATCCTATTCCGGCATGATCGAGAACCGACAGATGAATAGCCGTGCCGTGACAGGGTGCGTGAGCATATTATTCACTGAGAGGATAAGATGAAGCCATTGACAAGGGTGATGCCTCCAGACGATTAGCCGTGCCGTGACAGGGCATTGGATCATTTTCCCGAGAGATGACCGAAAGTAGCCATTGACAGTGGTGATGTATCACATAAAGCCAGCCATGGAAAGGAGTAAGACTGATTGGATGAAGTTAACAGGAAAGTAGAGGTTCAGAGGAACGAAAAGCATCTCCATTCGCTTATCTGAAATTCCTACTAATGATTTACATAAGTGCCTCTATCCCTATTCTATTATTTATCATTCGAAAACTCCATAATTATTTTATATCTGCCTGACTGAGATTTACAAGGTGACCATAGCTTGCTTCATACCAACAATCTCCGTGGGATTCGACCCTTACTCACGTAAGGTATTACTTGGACGACCCAGTGCACTTGCTGGTTAGTTGTATCGAAGTTGTGACATATTATGAATGTGTAATCACGATTACGCGTACCAAGTTGCTCACGTGCCAGGAATAGTTTGAGCCTGGACATCACAATTTCGTGCACCAAGTTTTTGGCGCCGTTGCCGGGGATTGTTCGAGTTTGGACAACTGACGGTTCATCTTGTTGCTCAGATTAGGTAATTTTCTTTTTATTTTATTTTCAAAAATTTTTCAAAAATATTTCTAAAATTTTCTCATCTGTTTTCGAAAATAATAAAAATGTTTTCAAAAAAATTTTTTTATTCAAAATTTTTAAGAATGAATTCTAGTGTTTCATGAAGCATGTAAAGCCTGGCTGGCTGTAAAGCCATGTCTAAATTTATTTGGACTGAGGCTTGCAATTTGTTATCAAGAGCAATATACTCTCGTGTTAAATGCTGAAGCTTGGCTGGCCATTGGCCATGTCTAGTGTTTTGGACTGGAGCTTTCTTTGAAAGCTTGGCTGGCTAGTGAGCCATGTCTAATTCCTGGACTGAAGCTTCAGACTAAGAATGCAAGATTCCTGGAATTCATATTAAAAATTTTGGAATCCTTATTTTTTTTTTTCATATAATTTTCGAAAAAAATCCAAAAAAAAAATTTGAAAATCATAAAAAATATAAAAATATTTTTTGTGTTTCTTGTTTGAGTCTTGAGTCATATCATAAGTTTGGTGTCATTTGCATGTGCATCTTGCATTTTTCGAAAATTTTATGCATTCATAGTGTTCTTCATGATCTTCAAGTTGTTCTTGGTAAGTCTTCTTGTTTGATCTTGATGATTTTTTGTTTTGTGTTGCATGGTGTTTTTCATATGCATTCTTGAATTCTTAGTGCGTAAGCATTAAAGAATTCTAAGTTTGGTGTCTTGCATGTTTTCTTTGCATCAAAAATTTTTCAAAAATATGTTCTTGATGTTCATCTTGACATTCAAAGTGTTCTTGGTGTTCATCTTGACACTCATATCATTCATGCATGCATTCATTGTTTTGATCTAAAAATTTCATGCATTGCATCATTTTTCTTGTTTTTCCCTTGCATCATAAAAATTCAAAAATAAAAAAAATATCTCTCCCTTTTTCTCTCATCAAATTCGAAAATTTGAGTTGACTTTTTCAAAAAATTTTAAAATCAAGTTGTTTCTTATGAGTCAAATCAAATTTTCAATTTGAAAATCTTATCTTTTTCAAAATCTTTTTCAAAAATCAAATCTTTTTCAAATTCCTTAGTTATTTTCGAAAATTCTAAAATTATTTTTCAAAAATCTTTTTCTTATTTTTATATCAAATTTTCGAAAATAACATAATCAATTAATGTTTTGATTCAAAAATTTGAAGTTTGTTACTTGCTTGTTAAGAAAGATTCAAACTTTGAGTTCTAGAATCATATCTTGTGATTTCTTATGAATCAAGTCATTAATTGTGATTTTAAAAATCAAATCTTTTTCAAAACTAATTTCAATCATATCTTTTCAAAAATATCTTCTTATCTTATCTTTTTCAAAAAAAATATCTTTTCAAAATATCTTTTCTAACTTCCTAACTTCTTATCTTTTCAAAATTTGTTTCAACTAACTAACTAACTTTTTGTTTGTTTCTTAACTTTTTCAAAACTACCTAACTAACTCTCTCTCTCTAATTTTCGAAAATATCTTCCCTCTTTTTCAAAAATTTCTTTTTAATTAACTAATTATTCTTATTTTTATTTTTAATTTTAAAAATTTTTCGAAAAAAAATGCTAACAATTTTCAAAAACCATTTT
The DNA here is from genome assembly GCF_059453495.1 of Arachis ipaensis. Taxonomy (NCBI): domain Eukaryota; kingdom Viridiplantae; phylum Streptophyta; class Magnoliopsida; order Fabales; family Fabaceae; genus Arachis; species Arachis ipaensis. The sequence continues at coordinate 22,692,447 of NC_142440.1, read as the reverse complement.
CGAAAATCACTAACTCTTTTTCAAAATAATTTTCGAAAATTATCCCTCCCCTATCTTATTCTATTTATTCATATCCTAACATCTCATCTCACATCTCTGCCATCCTCACAGTTGTGTTTCTTCCATTATATTACATTCTTTGTCTCCCCCTCTTCTTCTACTCACACAAGGATCCCTATACTGTGGTATAAAGGATCCATATTATTATTATTATTTTTTCTGTGCCCTCTTCTTTGTCATATGAGCAGGAGCAAGGATAAGAACATTCTTGTGGAAGCAGATCCAGAACCTGAAAGGACTCTAAAAAGGAAACTAAGAGAAGCTAAAATACAACAATCCAGAAATAACCTTTCAGAAATTTTCGAACAGGAAAAGGAGATGGCAGCCGAAAATAATAATAATGTAAGGAAGATGCTTGGTGACTTTACTGCACCTAATTCCAATTTACATGGAAGAAGCATCTCCATTCCTGCCATTGGAGCAAACAACTTTGAGCTGAAACCTCAATTAGTTTCTCTGTTGCAGCAGAACTGCAAGTTTCATGGACTTCCATCTGAAGATCCTTTTCAGTTCTTAACTGAATTCTTGCCGATATGTGATACTGTTAAGACTAATGGAGTAGATCCTGAAGTCTACAGGCTCATGCTTTTCCCTTTTGCTGTAAGAGACAGAGCTAGATTATGGTTGGATTCTCAACCCAAAGACAGCCTGAACTCTTGGGATAAGCTGGTCACGGCTTTCTTAGCCAAGTACTTTCCTCCTCAAAAGCTGAACAAGCTTAGAGCTGATGTTCAAACCTTCAGACAGAAAGAAGGTGAATCCCTCTATGAAGCTTGGGAAAGATACAAACAGTTGACCAAAAAGTGTCCTTCTGACATGCTTTCAGAATGGACCATCCTGGATATATTCTATGATGGTTTATCTGAGCTATCAAAAATGTCACTGGACACTTCTGCAGGTGGATCCATTCACCTAAAGAACTAGATATCTGCCGATATGGGTAAATATCGATAGTCTTCAGTGAATTTAGCTTTGTTAATGCTTCACTGTATATCTTTTATCATTATGTTACTAATGTCATTTATATTAGTAACTCATATATATTATTACTTGTATTTTAATATATCCTGTTTTCTTAATTATCCGTTTAGGATATTTATAACTTGAATCGCTGATTCAACATCTTTAAAAACTGACATGTGGCCTAGCTTGACACCTAACCCCCTTATTCATTAATCCTCACCATCAACATCTCATTTCCTCCCCTTAACCGAACCAAGAAGAAAGAAAAAAGGAGAGAGAAGGCCGTGTGGAACTTCATGGGCCATGAACCTTCAGCACTCAATTTCTTGAGATCTGTAACTCCAATAAAAAATCTAATCCAGAAAAAGTGTTCGTCTCATCCTCCTCTATACGTTAGCGTTACTTTTGTCTAGTAGAAGTTAACGGTGACGTAGCTCCTCTTCCCCTTGAGTTCGGCCAATTGGAGTTCTAGGAGGCACAGACGATTCCTAACGTTTTTTTCTTCAGCAGCTCGGTCAAAGAACTTCTCCGGAGGTCCCATTTTGTTTTGTACGGAGGTAAGATTTGATAATTTTATAAGAACTAAATATAAATTTTATAAGTAAATATTAGTTTGATTGATTATTGTTGAGTTTGATTGAGTTTTATGTTGAAATTTTGTTGAATTATTGTTGTTGCTTGTAAATTGTGGTTCGGCCATGAAGAATAGCCCAACTAGGGTTATTTTGATGATTTTGAGGATGTTGTGAATGAGAATTATTGACTAAAATTGATGAGGTTTGATGGTCGAGAGATTAAATGAAAAGCAGTGAAAAATCAGTAATAGTGAAGTTTAAAAAACAGACTTAAATCTCAAGTTGAAAACTTGAAGAATTTTTTAAATGAGATTCAGTCCTTTGATAAAGTTCTAATCAGAGAATTAAGATTTATATTTGAGATTGAAATAGTAATTTAATAAAAATTGAAGTTAGTTTTGTAATTATATATATTTTTGGGGTATTTTGGATAATAATTGAGAAGTTCAGGAGTAAAATGGGTATTTTATAAAAGATTCAAGATTATTTTAGTAATTATAATATATATACGAACATTTTAATAAACTATAAAATATGTTGGGGGTAAGAATGTAAATATTTTAAAAAGGTCAAAGATTCAGAATAATTTATAAAAGCTTAATAATAAAGCTTAACTTATAAGTTTTGAGTAACAAAGAGAATCATTATTATTGTTATTAATTTATTAAGATTATTATCACAGTATTTTTGACAATATATTATACATTAGTAATTTGTACTATAACAGAATAGAAGAGTTAAATAGTAACCTACTTAAAAGCTGTAGAAAGACGAACCTAAGTTAAGAATCTTATGATTCACTCTTCAGAAAACATCTAGGGAGAGAGGAAGGAAGAGTGTGAAGATAATTTCTGGTATTAAATCAAGAAAAATAAAAGAAGAAGAAAAGAAAAGATTAAAAGAATCTAAAGAACCGCTGCCACAGGAGAGCAGAGAACAGAAAAGAAAAGAAAGAAAGAAAGAATGAAAAGAAAAGGAGATAAGCAGAGATATTGGTTGGCACTGAAAACGAGCTGAGATGATTGTTTACCTACTGAAAACGAGCAGAGATATGGTAGTGAGTCCACCGAGATTTACTTTCCAGAGATACATTGGCCGATCCAGGGGATGCATGGTCGCACCTGTAAGACAGAGGTTGCTTATAGAGGTTATCGATACATACATTGGCTAGAGAGAGCCTCACCTGTAAGACCGAGGTTGCTTACAGAGGTTATGTTTGCATACATCGGCTCAAGAGAGTCGCACCTGTAAGATAGAGGTTGCTTACAGAGGTTATGACACTGGAAACCAAACTCAGACAAAGGTTGCTGAGTTACGTCGGGAGCGTGTCGAAACCAACAGATGAGCTCATTACCTGCACTAGGGATAGACATACATCATACTTGTTTGCGCATATTTGTTTGTGAGTGTGTTTCTTGTGATTGTGGGTGTGCTATATGATTGCTTGATTTCTGTGTCCTTTATTTGTTAAGTCTAAATGTATTCTGTTGCCCGTTGCTATCGGCTATGGTATTAAAATGAAGTTAACTTTTAACCCCGACCCTACTAAGAACTCCCTAGTTCTTACCCCTATTTTCACCCCTTTCAGCTATAGGTGCGAAGGTTTAGTGCGGAGCTACAGGAGCATAGCAGATTATATTCGCGAGTTGAGTTATTAGAATTTATTTTTCCCTCATTGTTTATTGTTTTTAGCTTTTAGAGGGGACAGGACTTGTATTTGAGAATCTTGAAATAAGTCTATGTATATAATGCTATGTGAATATATATATATATATATATATATATATATATATATATATATATATATATATATATATATATATATATATATATCTTTGTGATTAAGTGATTAAAAGTAATAACTTTCTGTTTTCTTAATTAAAGTTTCGGTTCGTATTCACGAAGGCTCAATATTAAATAAACATAGCATATAATTAAAGGAGTAGAGGTAAGTAGTGCTCGGACTTTTAGTGCGATCATGAGGTGCTAAAAGTTAGGGTGTTACATGAGAGGCTCGCGTATGTGAGTTATGCTGAGTTGGTAAAAATTGGGAGTGCTGCAGAATTTTAGCTTTAAACACAAACTTCCGACACGCATAATTTTTTCGTTTTAAAATATTTTTCATTCGTTATTCAAACAATGTAAACCACTCGAACCAAATTTTCTTTAAAGAAAAGTTTGATAAAATTCGAAGTCCCGGAGGCTAAGTTATGCTCTGTCAAAGTTGAGATAAAAATCATAGATTTCATTGATAATGTATGTAAGACCCGGTTAATTAACGGCTAATTAACCCATAAATGAGAATTTATTCTAGAAAGCCAAAAATATTATTTTTATGGCTAAATGTGATAGAGGAGATTGAGACAAGAATTTCGGTACCAATTTTATAGAAATCGGACCAAGATTGGACCGAACGGGCCAAACCGGACCAACCGGACCCAAAGTGGGCCCTTGGCCCAACACAACTAAACCAAAACCCTAGTTTTCATCACTCTCTCTCCTCACAATACACTCAAACACGCTGAAATGGTAGAGAGGAAGGGAAGAACACTCTCTCAAGTTCTATCTCTCACTTGATCTTCAAACCACCATAACTTTTGATCTAGAGCTCCAATTGCCGCTCCGTTTGCGGCCACGCGTTTACCACGGATAGCTCTACAAAACCCATACAATCAATCTTGAAGTAAGCCACGTTTTACTGTTCGAAATTCCAGCCCTTGATTTCGAGTTTCATGAGCAAAAATGTTGAGATTTTGGGTTCTTTGATGTTATAGGACCCAACTCTCTTGAAGGAGAAGGTTAATCTTGTCTCCTTAAATATTGGGTGTGGTAAGATTCTCAACCCTAGTGTAATTTGTTGTTCTATGAGGTTTGGGTATTGAGATGTTGTGTATGGGTATGATGATTGTGGCTTAGGTTGTGTATATGTGAATATTGGAGCTTGATTGGTGATTTTGGAAAGCTTGGAAGAGGGTTTTGTGTGATAAAATCTGTTCTTGGAGGTGTTAATACCTTGAAAGCTTGTGGACAAGTGATTTGGAAGTGCTCCGGTTGAGCTTGGGAAATCGGCTAAGGTATGGTTTCAGTTTCCCGTATCTAATATGTAATGTGGTAGGAAATACTTAGGCTAGAGGCCCTAAGATAGGCATTGAATTGTTGGTATTGTTGAATGGTTGAGATATATGATGTGTTCATATATGTGATTATAAATATTGATGCCTTGATTGTGTGATATATGAGAAATGCATGTTGTGATATATGCTTGATGGATGATTGAGGTTGAATTGATGGGTGGTACCATGTTGATGGTGAGTATGATGATGATTATGTATAATGATGGTTGATTGGGAATGGTATTATTGGAAATTGGGATGAGAAAGATGTATGACATGATATTGTGTTTGTCCTTTAGCCATTTGATTGAGAAGTGTTAGAATGGTTGGATGTGATTTTGGGAATTTTGGTAAAGGGTCAATGTGTGAGTTGAGGATGGTTTGCTGTTGATTTTGGTACATTTTGATTGATTTCAAAGAAAATGGATGAAATTGGCGTGTTTTGATTGATTTTGAAAAGAGTTGAAAGTGGCTTGTTTTGAAAATGGCACTTTGTGGTTTTGTATGAAAACATGGTTTTTTTGGGCATACTTTGACGGGACATAACATGGACTACAGATCTCTGATTTGTGCCAAATCTATTTAGAAATGAAATTGGATCCGGGATGTCCATGCCGTTCGAAGAACGGGTGAAAAATGATTTAAAATGAGAAATTTATGTCCGTCGGAAGATTGGGGGTTGAATCTATGAATTCTGCAGCTTTTAACTTAGAAAATTTTTAGCAGAATGACCCTCTGCGCGTAGGCGCACTTGGCGCGTACGCACCGTTCTTCAAGAAAGCACCATCCACGCGTGCGCGTGGTGTGCGCGGGCGCGTCGATGCGCTGTACTAAATGCCCAGCCATTTTCCAGAGAGTTGTGCCAGAGTTGTGCCAGTTTTGTGCCTGGGGCGCAAGAGCACCCACGCGTACGCGTGGCTGACGCTTGCGCGCCGTTTGGATATTTCTCAACCCGCGCGTTCGCGCGTATGACGCTTGCGCGTCGATGAGTTTTATGGTCATCCACGCGTGCGCGTGGAGTGCGCGTACGCGTGGCCCTGTTTTCATCCCAAGGTTGATTTTTGAGTTTTAAAAGCCAAATTTCATACTTCTAAGCCTCCGATCTCACCACTTATGTCTTGAATCATTATGATATGCCTAACATGAGAAAAAGGGCTAGTGAATGTGATAACTTGCGAGAGAAGCAAAGGGAAAAATGAATGATCATTGAGGATCAAAGATGATTATGTGAGATGCGAAGGATGGCGGTGGAAGTGCTTGTTGTGCCATGGGCCGAAGGGCCATACTTGTTAATGAATTGGCTGGTTATGGATTTAACCGTGAGCCGGATGGCTAGATTATTGCCGTGTTACGGCGGAGCCATGTTTATGGCTAAGTATAAATGCATATATGCTGTTGAATGAATTGTGAATGTTGCACTTCCACCATTGGAGATGAGGGTTTCCCTGGGTAGTAGCAGTGGCTAGCCACCACGTGCTCCAGGTTGAGACTCGAAGCTCTGTTAACCCAATGTCGTAAGTGTGGCCGGGCACTGTGAAAGGCCCGGATGAGCTCGCCCCCATAAATATTCACCAGTGATGGTGATGGATAAATATTCACCAGTGATGGTGATGGATAAATATTCACCAGTGAGGGTGATGGATATGGATCATGATTATGATCAAGTTTATGATGAGTATAACTCGAATTGGGGATGCACGACAGAGGGACAGTCCAATGGTTAGCTACCAGGACTTGTCGGGTTGGCTCTATAACCGACAGATGATATCATCAGCCACTAGGGACAGGCATGCATCATAAGCATAGTACATGAATTGTTTGAGATTGCCTATTTGACTGCATATTACTTGCTATTTGTCTAAATGCCTTAATTGTTCTTATTTGTATATCTCCTGTCTGATATAACTGTGTTTGCTATATTATACTCCTGCTGGTGGTTGGGAGGTCTGAAGGAATTGGAAAGGGAAGTATTAGTTAGACTGAAGAATCTTTAGTCAGTTGCCACTTACGGTTTAGCTTGTTTATAAGCTTTGATATTATCTGGAGGAAGTTCTAGGATTGCCTTCGGCTTTCCTCTATTATTATGTATTATATATATATATGGAAGCTGTTACCGTGCTGGGGACCTCTGGTTCTCACCCATGCGGATTTTGTGGTTTTCAGATGCAGGGCGTGAGGTTTCTCACTGAGGCATGCTGGAGACTTCCGGATTAGCGAAGATCTTTGTTCTCGGGGCTCTGTTTTGGTTTATATATCTTGTTTAGATACTTTTATCTCTATTAAATAATACAAACTGTAATGACTCCTTCTAGAGGGGATTTTTGGAGATTAGATTTCTGTATTTGTGTTCCTTTGGGTTTCCTTATTCTATCATATGTATATATTGCTATGCTCGGACCGGTTATCTTCACAGCCGGATTTTGAGTCTTGATATTCCTGTTTTTGACACTCCTTTATATATATGATCTCGCGTTCGCTTATCCTTTACTCGTTACGTTATCGATCGGAGTGTTGCGCTTTCGAGCTACGGTTTTTGTTTACCCCTTTTTCTACAAAGGCTCCTAGTTATAATCAATTATTCATACTACTATACGTACTAAATTTTTGTTTTAGAGGTCGTAATACCTTGCCATCTCTGAATTATGACTTAAGCATAAGACTCTGTATGGTAGGGTGTTACATTATGGTATCAGAGCAGTTCGTTCCTGTAGAGCCTGAGGAATGGACTGACTATGCTTCTGTGCATTCTCTGTATGTGTGTTATGTGCTGTTAGTATATCTACTTGATATAGTTAGCATAAACGTTCAGGAGCATGCATTTGGGACTTTGAAGCATTAAACTTCCGATATTGAGACTGATCAACTTAATATCGATTGTTTGGTGTGTATAGGAACCAGATGGCACCTCGTGGACGCGGTAGAGTCCGTGGGAGAGGACATACTAATGCTCGTGCGCCGGAGAATAACCCTAATGACCCGGTGAACTTTATGACTGCGTTGGAGAACATGGCTGCTGCTATGCAAGCCACTGCTGAGGCTCTTGGTCAATAGATGAACAACCATGGTAATGACGGAGGTAGAGTTCAGGGTCCGATGACACTGGCGAACTTTTTGAAGGTTAATCCCCCGAAGTTCAAGGGAACTACTAGCCCGACTGAGGCCGATACATGGTTTCAGGCTATGGAACGAGCACTGCAAGCGCAGGTGGTGCCTGAAGGACAGCGTGTTGAGTTTGCTACCTATTTGCTCACTGGTGAAGTGTCGCATTGGTGGCAGGATATCCAACGCCTCCTGCAGTAGGGTGATGACTATATCACCTGGGATGTTTTCCAAGAGGAGTTCTATAAGAAGTACTTTCCGACTTCTGCCAGGACAGCCAAGGAGCTTGAATTGTTGCAGCTGAAGCAGGGTGCTATGTCCGTATCTGAGTATACTGACAAGTTTGAGGAGCTTTTCAGATTCTCTCGTATGTGTCAAGGGACTCCGGTGGAATATGAGGAATGGAAGTGTGTTAAGCACGAATGAGGACTCCGAAGCGATATTTTCAGTTCAGTGGGACCAATGGAGATTAGGACTTTCTCCGAATTGGTGAACAAGTGTAGGGTTGCTGAAGAGTGTGTGAAGAGGGCAGCCACTGAGAAAGAAAATCACAAGGGATCATTTCCACAAAACCGAGGGAAGAGCTTTGCACCTAGAGGTCCGCCCTTCAAGAGGGGAGGTTCTTTTACGAGGCCCAACAACAACAACTCCCAAGGGAAAAGGTTTGGGAAGCAGCCTCAGAATGATCAAGCTTGTACTAGGTGTGGAAGTCACCATCCGGGAGTACCATGCAAGGCCGGATGGGGTTTGTGCTACAATTGTGGAAAGGCGGGGCATAAAGCCGCAAGTTGTCCGGAGAAGCAAAAGCAAGGTGCTGGGAAAGCACAACAGACTGGTCGGGTGTTCACCACCTCAGCTGTGGGTGCAGAGGGATCCGAGACACTCATTCGAGGTAACTATGAAATGGCTGGTCAAACTTTAAATGCTTTATTTGATTCGGGAGCATTGCATTCATTCATTGCATTTGAGAAAGCCCATGAGTTAGGATTGAAGATCGTAACCTTAGGTTATGACTTAAAAGTGTATAATGCTACCCATGAAGCCATGGTAACTAGGCTAGGATGCCCGAAAGTTTCGTTTAGGTTCAAGCAGCGTGATTTTGTCCATAATTTAATCTGCTTACCAATGATCGGTCTTGATCTTATCTTGGGATTGGACTGGTTATCTGAGAACCATGTCCTGCTTGATTGTTCTACAAAGTCGGTATACTTTATGCCGGAGGATACAGAAGGGCCGGTTGTGGTGAATAATTATTACTTGAATTCGATGATGGTGAACTGTTCTGGAATCGAATGTCAGGGTATCCTATTGTTAACCGCGGGTGTTTCGGGTGATGATCAAAGATTGGATCAGATTCCGGTAGTGTGTGAGTTTCCAGAAGTGTTTCCTGATGATATTGAGAAATTTCCACCTAACCGAGAGGTCGAGTTTGCTATTGAATTGGTGCCTGGGGCGGGACCAATCTCAAGTGCTCCTTATAGGATGTCACCGTTAGAGATGGCCGAGCTAAAGTCTCAGTTAGAGGAATTGTTGGGTAAGAACTTTATTCGACCAAGTGTATCCCCGTGGGGTGCTCCAGTGTTACTGGTGAAGAAGAAAGATGGAAGTATGCGCCTCTGTGTGGATTACAGGCAGCTGAACAAGGTCACCATAAAGAATAAGTACCCATTGCCGAGGATTGATGATCTCATGGATCAGTTACAAGGAACTAGGGTTTTCTCCAAGATCGATTTGCGATCCGGTTATCACCAAATAAGGGTGAAGGGTGGGGATATCCCTAAGACCGCTTTCAGGACTCGTTATGGTCATTACGAGTACACTGTAATGTCCTTTGGGTTGACGAACGCTCCTGCAGTATTCATGGATTACATGAATAGAGTATTCCGTCCGTTTTTGGATAAATTCGTTGTTGTCTTCATTGACGACATACTGATTTACTCCAAGACTGAAGAAGAGCATGCGGAACACCTGAGAACCGTGTTGCAGATTCTAAAGGAGAAGAAACTCTATGCGAAACTGTCTAAGTGTGAGTTCTGGAAGGATGAGGTGAAGTTTTTGGGTCACGTGGTGAGTAAGAAGGGAATAGCCGTAGATCCAACCAAGGTAGAAGCTGTGATGGATTGGAGGCAACCAACCACAGTAACTGAGATAAGGAGTTTTCTGGGTTTAGCTGGCTATTACCGAAGGTTCATCAAAGGCTTTTCGCAATTAGCTTTGCCGTTGACAAAGTTAACTCGCAAAGACACTCCGTTTGTTTGGACTCCTGAGTGCGAGAAGAGCTTTCAGACATTGAAGAAAAAGTTGACCACTGCACCTGTGTTAGTGTTACTTGAGCCGAACGAGCCTTTTGAGGTGTACTGTGATGCATCGTTAAAGGGCCTAGGGTGCGTGCTGATGCAGCATCATAATGTAGTGGCGTATGCCTCACGACAGTTAAGACCTCATGAAGTTAGTTACCCTACGCACGATCTGAAACTCGCTGCGGTCGTGTTTGCCTTGAAGGTGTGGAGGCATTATCTCTATGGGGTTAACTTCCAAGTCTTCTCCGATCACAAGAGCTTGAAATACCTCTTTGATCAGAAAGAGCTTAATATGAGGCAAAGGAGGTGGATGGAATTGTTGAAAGACTATGACTTTGAGTTAAATTACCATCCTGGAAAGGCGAATATAGTGGCGGATGCATTAAGTCGGAAGTCGTTATATGCGTCTTGGATGATGCTTCAAGAGGAGAAGTTGCTCAAGGGATTCGAGAGTCTAAAAATTAGTGTCCGAGAAGTATCCGGAACCTTGTGTTTGAGCCGATTAGAAATCTCAAGTGACTTTAAGTCCGAACTCCTAAAGGCTCATGAAAATGATGAAGCGTTATGGAAGGTGTTACCGGCTATCGAGCAAGGAAAACAGTGGAGAGTGTCGGAAGAAAAAGATGGGTTATGGAGATTCAAGGGTAGGATCATTGTGCCGGATGTTGACACTTTGAGGCAAGATATCTTAAAGGAGGCACACAAAAGCGGATTCTCCATTCACCCGGGAAGTACTAAGATGTACCATGATTTAAAGGCGATGTTTTGGTGGCCGGGTATGAAGAATGATGTGGCGGAATATGTTTCAAAGTGCTTAACTTGCCAAAAGGTAAAGATTGAACATCAAAGACCTTCCGGGATGTTGCAACCTTTAGAGGTTCCGCAATGGAAGTGGAAAAATATTGCAATGGACTTTGTGTCGGGATTGCCAAGGACTAGGACTGGTTTTGATGCTATCTGGGTGATTGTGCACCGACTGATGAAGTCAGCTCACTTTTGCCCATTCGAATGACTTACACCCTTGAGGATCTAGCTCGGTTATACATAAAGGAGATTGTAAGACTCCATGGTGTACCTGCTACTATAATCTCTGATAGAGATCCTCGTTTCACTTCGAGGTTCTGGGGTGCATTTCAGAAAGCTTTTGGAACCCGATTAAGCTTGAGTACAGCTTACCATCCTCAAACAGATGGTCAATCCGAGAGGACGATCCAAACACTAGAGGATATATTGAGAGCTTGTGTTTTGGACCAACCGGCGAGTTGGGATCGGTATATGCCGTTAGTGGAGTTTGCATACAATAATAGTTACCATGCGAGCATCGGAATGGCTCCGTATGAGGCATTGTATGGGAAGAAATGTCAATCTCCGCTATGTTGGTATGAAGCTGGAGAGAAAGGCTTGTTGGGGCCGGAAATGATAGCTGAGACCACTGAACAAGTCAAGAAAATCCGAGATAGGATGCTTACGGCGCAGAGTCGTCAGAAGAGTTACACCGATCAGAGGCGGAAGCCCTTGGAATTTGAGGCAGGAGATCATGTTTTCCTTAAGGTTACTCCGACCACAGGAGTAGGTAGAGCGATTAAAGCAAAGAAGTTGAATCCTCGATACATTGGTCCATTTCAGATCCTGGAGAAGATTGGGCCGGTGGCGTATCGGGTGGCTCTACCACCTCATCTTTCGAACCTGCACGACGTATTTCACGTGTCGTAGTTTCAGAAGTACACTCCTGATGCTAGCCATGTATTAGAACCCGAATCGGTTCAGTTAAGGGAAGATTTGACGCTTCCAGTGGCTCCAGTCAGAATTGATGATACTAGTATCAAACGATTGCGTGGAAAAGAGGTTTCATTAGTCAAAGTGGCTTGGAGTCGAGGCGGTGTTGAGGAACACACTTGGGAACTTGAGTCGGAGATGCGTACGGATTATCCGCACTTATTCTCAGGTAATTTGATTTGAATTTTGTGGGCAAAATTCCCAATTAGGTGGGTAGAATGTAAGATCCGGTTAATTAACGGCTAATTAACCCATAAATGAGAATTTATTCTAGAAAGCCAAAAATGTTATTTTTATGGCTAAATGTGATAGAGGAGATTGAGACGAGAATTTCGGTACCAATTTTATAGAAATCGGACCAAGATTGGACCGAACGGGCCAAACCGGACCCAAAGTGGGCCCTTGGCCCAATACAACTAAACCAAAACCCTAGTTTTCAGCACTCTCTCTCCTCACAATACACTCAAACACGCTGAAATGGTGGAGAGGAAGGGAAGAACACTCTCTCAAGTTCTATCTCTCACTTGATCTTCAAACCACCGTAACTTTTGATCTAGAGCTCCGATTGCCGCTCCGTTTGCAGCCACGCGTTCACCGCGGATAGCTCTACAAAACCCATACAATCAATCTTAAGGTAAGCCACATTTTAAGTGTTAGAATGGTTGGATGTGATTTTGGAAATTTTGGTAAAGGGTCAATGTGTGAGTTGAGGATGGTTTGTTGTTGATTTTGGTACATTTTGATTGATTTCAAAGAAAAGGGATGAAATTGGTGTGTTTTGATTGATTTTGAAAATAGTTGAAAGTGGCTTGTTTTGAAAATGGCACTTTGTGGTTTTGTATGAAAACATGGTTTTTTTGGGCATACTTTGACGGGACATAACTTGGACTACGGATCTCTGATTTGTGCCAAATCTATTTAGAAATGAAATTGGATCCGGGATGTCCATGCCGTTCGAAGAACGGGTGAAAAATGATTTAAAATGAGGAATTTATGTCCGTCGGAAGATTGGGGGTTGCATCTGTGAATTCTGCAGCTTTTAACTTAGAAAATTTTTAGCAGAATGACCCTCCGCGCGTAGGCGCACTTGGCGCGTACACGCCGTTCTTCAAGAAAGCACCATCCACGCGTGCGCGTGGTGTGCGCGGGCGTGTCGATGCGCTGTACCAAATGCCCAGCCATTTTTCAGAGAGTTGTGCCAGTTTTGTGCCTGGGGCGCAAGAGCACCCACGCGTACGCGTGGCTGACGCTTGCGCGCCGTTTGGATATTTCTCAACCCGCACGTTCGCGCGTATGACGCTTGCGCGTCGATGAGTTTTAAGGCCATCCACGCGTGCGCGTGGAGTGCGCGTATGCGTGGCCCTGTTTTCATCCCAAGGTTGATTTTTGAGTTTTAAAAGCCAAATTTCATACTTCTAAGCCTCCGATCTCACCACTTATGTTTTGAATCATTATGATATGCCTAACATGAGAAAAAGGGCTAGTGAATGTGGTAACTTGCGAGAGAAGCAAAGGGAAAAATGAATGATCATTGAGGATCAAAGATGATTATGTGAGATGCGGAGGATGGCGGTGGAAGTGCTTGTTGTGCCATGGGCCGAAGGGCCATACTTGTTAATGAATTGGCTGGTTATGGATTTAACCGTGAGCCGGATGGCTAGATTATTGCCGTGTTACGGCAGAGCCATGTTTATGGCTAAGTATAAATACATATATGCTGTTGAATGAATTGTGAATGTTGCACTTCCACCATTGGAGATGAGGGTTTCCCTGGGTAGTAGCAGTGGCTAGCCACCACGTGCTCCAGGTTGAGACTCAAAGCTCTGTTAACCTAATGTCGTAAGTGTGGCCGGGCACTGTGAAAGGCCCGGATGAGCTCGCCCCCATAAATATTCACCAGTGATGGTGATGGATAAATATTCACCAGTGATGGTGATGGATAAATATTCACCAGTGAGGGTGATGGATATGGATCATGATTATGATCAAGTTTATGATGAGTATAACTCGAATTGGGGATGCACGACAGAGGGACAGTCCAATGGTTAGCTACCAGGACTTGTCGGGTTGGCTCTATAACCGACAGATGATATCATCAGCCACTAGGGACAGGCATGCATCATAAGCATACTACATGAATTGTTTGAGATTGCCTATTTGACTGCATATTACTTGCTATTTGTCTAAATGCCTTAATTGTTCTTATTTGTATATCTCCTATCTGATATAACTGTGTTTGCTATATTATACTCCTGCTGGTGGTTGGGAGGTCTGAAGGAATTGGAAAGGGAAGTATTAGTTAGACTGAAGAATCTTTAGTCAGTTGCCACTTACGGTTTAGCTTGTTTATAAGCTTTGATATTATCTGGAGGAAGTTCTAGGATTGCCTTCGGCTTTCCTCTATTATTATGTATTATATATGTGGAAGCTGTTACCGTGCTGGGGACCTCTGGTTCTCACCCATGCGGATTTTGTGGTTTTCAGATGCAGGGCGTGAGGTTTCTCGCTGAGGCATGCTGGAGACTTCCGGGTTAGCGAAGATCTTTGTTCTCGGGGCTCTGTTTTGGTTTATATTTCTTGTTTAGATACTTTTATCTCCATTAAATAATACAAACTGTGATGACTCCTTCTAGAGGGGATTTTTGGAGATTAGATTTCTGTATTTGTGTCCCTTTGGGTTTCCTTTGGGGTTTTCCTTATTCTATCATATGTATATATTGCTATGCTCGGACCGGTTATCTTCGCAGCTGGATTTTGAGTCTTGATATTCCTGTTTTTGACACTCCTTTATATATATGATCTCGCGTTCGCTTATCCTTTACTCGTTACGTTATCGATCGGAGTGTTGCGCTTTCGAGCTACGGTTTTTGTTTACCCCTTTTTCTACAAAGGCTCCTAGTTATAATCAATTATTCATACTACTATACGTACTAAATTTTTGTTTTAGAGATCGTAATACCTTGCCATCTCTGAATTATGACTTAAGCATAAGACTCTGTATGGTAGGGTGTTACAATGTAAAACCTCAACTTTCAAAACTTTTAAATCCGAACCCCTATTAAAACTTACCAAATGTGCCTCCAACTAAGTTCAACCCTTCATCCACACCCCTCAACATCTTCATATAAACTAATTTACAATTACAATTCCATTTCAACACCATAATCCATATCCAAAGCAACATTACACAAAATCATCAACAACATGCATATACACTTCATCAATTTCCATAAAATTTATATTATTTCACCAACAACAACCTTAATTAGCCGAACCTCATAAATACCAACCAATCCTAAATCATCAACAACATCCACGTCTCAAAAATATCATTATTATCATTTATCAATCTCATATACCAAGTTAGACATATCATTCATAATAGCACCAATTACAACCTCAAAATCACTAGCCAACAAACATATTAATCAACCTCAACCATCAACAACATCAACAATTTAATTCATATCTTATGGCCAACTAACCTAAGTTTTCATAACACATTATATTTTAGTTATAGAAAACCGAAATCATACCTTGGCCAATTCCCGTTAATTTTGGAACACCTCAAGCGTTCAACCACAGCCTCTCACCAATGAACCTAGCTTCCAAAATTGATCTCAAGCTTCCGTTCTCTTTAAATGAGTTCCAGTTTCACAAGTTTGACCTCCAATTTGATATTACATCAACAATATTCAATCTAATCCACATATATCACTATAATCAATTCCTAAGCTCAAAATCTCAAAAATTCACAAGAGGGTTAGGGTTCTTACCTTCTCCAAATATCATAAGATCACAACCCAATACTAAACACATCAAAACATCAAAATCTCAAAACTCCAAATACTAAATTTTTGAATTGGAGAAGAGAGAATAGAAACTAAAAATGTGGGTTTCTCACCTTATTATGTACTAGCCTTTGTAGATCTCGTCACTGCGGACGCGTAGCCGTAAATGATGCGGCAATCAGAACTCCGAATCAAAAGTTATTTGGGTTTGAAGATCAAGTGACGGTTTTGTGTTCTTGGAGGTGTTCTTCCCCATTGGCTCAAGTGTTTCAGCGTGTTTGCTAAAAGAGGGAGGAAGGAAGGCTTCATTAAGTGTGTTTGGACCAATATGGATCCGGTTTGTTCGATTCGGTCTGTTCGGCTCAATCTTGGGCCAAATTCTTTAAAGTTAATGTCAAAATTCTTATTTTAATTAGCTCTATCTCCTTAAATTATCAAATTTCATTTTCTAATTTTTTTGATTAATAATTAATTTATTAGCTACTTATTTACTAATTTTGTGAATTTTACACTAACTACTATGAAGCTAAGAAAATTATTTTTCAGCTTGGGTTTAAGGAGGTTAAGATAGATTGTTATGTCAGCGGATGTATGATATATTGCAAAGAGGACAAAAATCTTAGGCAAAGCAAATTTTGTAGGAGTAGAGATTTAAGTCTAAGAAGGATAAAAATAAAAAGGTGTCATATAAAATAATGTATTATTTGCGGTTAATTTCAAGGCTGCAAAGGTTGTATACCTTAATGAACTTTGCACTTTATATGTTGTGGCATCAAGAAAATTGCAGAAATGATTATGTGATGATACGTCCTTCCCATGGTGAAGTATGGAAGTATTTTACTTTTTCAAACAGCTTGACTGAGTATGTGAGGGCCATGGATCCTACTATCCTAGTAGTTTTGGTACGTGTCCCCCATCTCTTCTTTTTACTTTTTAAAGCTTATAAAGAAGCACAACCTAAGACAAACAACCCCCTTTTATCTCGAAGCCACCAGGACAGTCACATGGTTCTTTCCAAATGGAGGATGATTCTGATGATCTCGATGACTCAGATGAGGACTATTTAGATGAGTACGAGTAGGGTTATTTATTTTGCTTTGAATATTTTATATTATTAGTGAATTTAGACGAATATTTTATATTTAGTTATTTATCTTATCTTGAATCTTTATGTTAGAGAATTATTTATTATCTTGATAAGTTTGCAAATTCATTATCTAATATTTAGTATAAATTTTATTTCTATATTTAAAAATTTATTTGTCCCATTATCTAATATTTAGTATAAATTTTATTTTTATATTTAAAAATTTATTTGCATTAATTGTCTACAATTTTCAAATGAAAAAAAATTATTAAAAAATATAGCTATTAAAATCGACGACAGTGTTGTCACTTTTTTACTTTAAAATAGACAAAAGAAAATAAAAAATAAACAACGGCATTATTGGTACTTTAATAATTAAATCGATGTCTAATTTATTAATTTTAATGAATCAAATATTGACAGATTTGTCATCAATTTTATATAAGATTATCGAGAGTTAAGGTGTCGCTTTTTTTAAATATGTAAAAATCTTAAATTCATATTATCGACAAAAAGGTTGTCGATTTTCTTGAAAACTTATCGACAGTCCAACAAGCCGTCAATTTTATTATATTTTTTAAAAATTGACACATTTAAAAGTGACATGTCACGCCTTCAATTTTGTTACCGATTTTTAATATTATTGACAACTTCGCGTCGTCTATTTAACCGTCGATTTTAACGGTGTTTCTTTTAATGAATGAAGAGGTTAAGAGTTTAATTATGCCAATGTGTTATCAATTGTTCAATCTAATATGTTACATGGCATTACACTACAAGAAATTCGTTGGATACTGGCGGATTTACCAAAAAAAATTCGTCGGTAATATGTTTACCGTCGGATTGATTTCGACGGTATAAACCTCGCGATAATTGTTTATCGGCGGATTTTTTCGTTCGCCGCTAATTATCAACAGATTTAGTTGCGGATATTAACTTTTAATTGGCGAAATTCTGGAGCTTATTACGGTAAACTTAGCTTTTATTTTTAAAAAAAATGTTTAAAAATTTAATATATAATTTTAAATACTTAAATTCAATCATTTTTAAACTAACAAAATTCAAAATTTTACAGTTTTTTATAATAATTTGTCTATAATTTTTCGTTAAAGTTCACAAATAAGTTCACACATCAAAATTTAAGAATAAAGAAGAAAAATAATAATTATTCGTGTATGAAAAAAATAGCACTATAAATATATACTCTAAATTCAGAAAAGATGAACTTACATAAGGTTTGATATGAAAAATAACATACCAATTGCATAGTTAAAGCTCTCTTCTAGACAATAAAATATTGAAAAGAAAATTAATTATACAAATAATATATCTATTTAAGATTCTAAGTAATCCACTAACATGTATATATATGTCTCTCAAATGGTATATCTATTTAAACTTATACAATATCAGCAACTTACAAATCTAGCTGGAGGTTTTAATTTGCATCATAAACCTATTGTCTACAGGCACATTTTTTTGGAATACCAGGCTGTACACCTTCAATTGTAAACTGTAAACATAATCAACACACAAATTATAATTAAACAAACAAATCAAAGTTCATATCTTCAAATGAATAAATTGCAACAAACTTAGTAAAATTA
Organism: Arachis ipaensis; assembly: GCF_059453495.1. NCBI lineage: Eukaryota > Viridiplantae > Streptophyta > Magnoliopsida > Fabales > Fabaceae > Arachis > Arachis ipaensis. The sequence continues at coordinate 22,674,076 of NC_142440.1, read as the reverse complement.
ACAACAATCAACTCAAATTAATTTAGAAAATAATTAACTCAGACAACAATAAACTCAAAAAATTAACAACAATCAACAATAAGTCAATAATTAACTTAGAAAATTAACAAGATAAAATTAACTCAAAGAATTAACAACAATCAACACTAATTAACTCAGAAAATAATTAACTACAACAATAAACTCAGAATATTAACAATCATCCAAAATCCCATCAACTCAAAACAAATCCTAAATTACACCCTACCTAACCTAACATTATTTAATTTTTAATTACACTAAATTAATATAACAAACCATAATCACACACTTCATTAAAAAATTTAATCAATAATTTAATAAAATACCTAACAAATCCTAAATAAATAAAAAATTTGAAAAAAATACAAAAAATACAAAAAAATTACTTCTGATGGTGGCTGCAGAATGGTGGAAGCGTGATGGTGACAGAAGGCAGCAGTGAAACCTACAATGGTGGAGTTAGGGTTTAGTAATATAACAAATAACCAAAAGAAAAATGAACAACAACCTTACCTTGGCACGGTAGACCTCAGCCGCGGTGATAACAACAAGGCGACGACCTCTGATAGACGGCAAGGAACACTAACAGTAGTGGCACGGTGGAGGCTACCACAGAAACTCTAGCAATAGTGACAACGACGTGCTGATCTGCAATGACAATGTGGTTTACCGGCGGTGACAACAACTCCAGCCTCCAGGTGGTGGTGGAGCAACCTTCTTCAATGGACTAGAAGAAGAGAGATGAGAAAGAGACGAAAAAAGAGAGAAGAGAGAGAGAGAGTGTGTGTGTGTGTGTGTGTGTTTGCAGAAGTGAGGGAGAAGGGTTTCGCATTTGAATTTTATCCCAAATTTACCGTTGAATTTACCGGCGGAAAAATCTGACAATAAGGTGTTCGTCGTTGTCTAAACAACGCGTTTTACTAAATTTTGTTACCGTCAAAATTTTTCGACGGAAAATTTGACGCTAAATTCGGCGCTAATAAATTAATTTTTGCGTCTTTATTTACTGTCGGATTTAGCGGTGAAATTTAAATCCGACGGTAACTTATTCAAGGGACGAATTTTCATTCATAATCGTCAGAAAATTTACCGTTAAATTCGTCAGTAACGTCCGTCATTAAATTTGACGGTATTCAGTGTATTTTTTATAGTGTTAATGTCTAAGAATATAGTTAAAATAATTGTGAAAGAAAATATATTTAAAACATTAGAAGTATTATTAAAACTAGACCAAATGTGACACAAATATTAAAGACAAAAATATATTTATTATTAAGTACATTTGTTGTTTTACATCAAGATCTTTTAAACACATTACCTTTGTCAAGTCTCATCATTTATTAATATTTTAAATAAAAAGCAAATATGAAATTTTGTTAAGTGTCACAGCCTATTATGACTAAAATACATTAAGACAAGAGGCGAAAGAGTTTTTCAAAATTGGAATGACTAGGAATAAAGGACAGACAATAAAAATATTTGAAAAAAATAGGAGTCACTATCAATTTTCTTTATAGAAAAATAAAAAATAATTTTAAATTCATAAAAATCAATTTTTTTTATAGAATTTAGATTTAAAAGTATAACTATACATAAAAAAAGAATTGAAACTTAATCTCATTACACTTCTAACACATCCAACATAAAACAATCACCTAGAATAAATTATGCAAATAATATAACTTAAATAATATTTAATTTTCCAAATTAAATAAAGAATGCATTTACAAGATGATTAAAATCAAATTAAATAGAAATTATTCATAGTAAAAATAAGGGTAAATAATTATTAAAAAATGAATCAACAAATAAATAAGTAAATAAATAAATAGATAAGAAAACAAAAATTTATGTTAGTTCAAAGAAAGTAAGAATTTAAATTTTAAAAATTTAATTTTTTAAAATAAAAATAATTTATGTTGATGTGTCATAATATGAATAAAATAGAGAAAAATTCTCATTTATTATTCGAATAGCTAAGAAATTTTCGGAGTACCTAAATAAGATGGGTTATGCTACGTTTACACCAAAATCAACCACTAAAATTAGCCACTAATATAAAATATATGTTAAAATATAAATACACATTGAAAATAAATTAAAATACACATATATTTATACACAAATATATTAGTGACTGATTTTAGTGACTAATTTTAGTGTACAAATAGCATTTTTCAAATAAGATATATATAAATATCACATTTGTCCATTATTGTTGATTTTGGAGTGAATAAAGCTAGGGAAGGAAAGGAAGAGAATATCTCGGTGAATAAAGTATAGTCAATAATGTTACCCCTTAAGCACTTTATTTCTGCCAAAGATCTGAACTTAAATACTTGGATAGCTACCATTCGATTTGAGTAGCTACCTAGTTTGCACAGGCTGGTAGTTAGTGTTTGAATGGTTGTTGTTAGCCTTGTGATATTTTATCACATTATTATACTTCTTATAGCAAGAACAAGCTTATCAAATAAGAAAATAATCCTACAAAGGCTTATACTACTAGCATATTAATATTAATTTTATTTAAAAATTATTTCTCTAGTCAGAGAAATTATTTAAAATTATCCTTTTCTTTTTTCAAGTTAAAAGAACTATTTTACTATATATCAAACTCTATTTAATCAGAGAGTTAATTTATTATATTTTAACATGTTTTTTTTTTTACGAATAATTAATTTTTTATGTATTCATTGCATGGTTGTATATTTAGTTTCCACTATATATCCACATAAGTTTGCTGGGATATACCAATAAATTTGTGGCCAAAATCAAATAACTAGCTGGCTACCAATGGCGATTGGGTGGTGAAAGAGATTAGTTTTGATTTCCACATGTAACTAACCTTTTTTTTTTCCTCCAAAAATTAATTAACAAGAAAGATTTGTTAGTCACCATAGAAAAAAAAAAAACGGACTCATGACATTTGAGTTATTAGAACTCAGAAAAAAGATCAGTGTGTGGGAGCTTGTTACACATTTTACAAATTTTCACTCCCTACCTCATGCCTCAAAGCCTACTAAATCACTAGACGATATTTGTTGCAACCATGATTCCCAATTATTTAAGGAAAGGACAAAAATGTACGACCAACAACAATTATATGTAGAAATGGTATAGGATGAATAAGTAATTACATAAAAAAAATATTTGTACACTACATATAAATATTTAAATCCTACATTTAATTTACAACCATCAATTGGTAGCTATATATGTATTTATTCCTTTCGCTTTCTCTTCCTTTAAATTTAATAAATATCTAAGGTAACAGTTGGTGGAGAGACAGAGATTGAAATAAAATTTTAATATTTTGTTTGGTATAAAGTGAGAGACAGAAATTAAAATAAGAATGAAACTCTAATTTAATTTATACAAAGGATAAAATTGAAATTAATTAATTGAAATCAGGGTATTTTATGGATAAAATGTTATTAAAATTTCAGTCTCCGTCTCTGAAAATTTTAGTCTCCTGTGTCCTTATTTTTTGAAAGTACTGAAATACTGAAATTTTGGAGACAGAGATAGAAAAATTTTAGTACCTGTCTCTGAGCTAACAAACATCATTACAACAATATAGACTATTTTTAAGGATTATTATGTGTCAAAAAAAATTAAAATTCGTCAAAAAAAATAAATTTTGACACTATTTTAACTATGAAAATATGTTAATAAAAGTTTTGTCAAAAATAGTATTTTTAACATATAAGTAATTATAAAAAAAGTTTAAATCTTATTTTGATAAATATTGGCCATCAAAATTAATTTGTTAGAAAAATTTGAGAATGTATTTTTTGTGATACTTATTAACCGTCAAAAATACTATTTATTTGGACACTTATTGACCACAAAAAATTCTCAATAAAAATTTTTTAACAAAGAATGAGATGAGATCTTGAAACTGAAGAATAAACTGAGATTTTGAAGATGAAGAATGAGTAGTATGATCCCAAACTGAGAGCAGTGTGATGCCAAAATTGACGGAGCTCAACGAAAAAAGGAAGAATGGAGTATGTTGAAAACAAATGAGTATCAAAATTGAGGAATAATTTTCTACAATCAAATTATAAATAAAAAAAAAACATAGAAAATTTGACATTTGTGATATTTGTCAAAAATATATATTAATTTTTATACTTAACTATGGTTGTTAAAAAAAATCATGTTAAAATAACTCTCTTTTCTTATAGTGCATTATACTGTATTTCAGTCTCTCTGTCTCTGTCCTAGTACCTCAAAACAAACGCTACCTAAAAGATTTAATTACTTTGTTAGTTCTTATAGTTTTGCAAAATTTTCAATTAAGATCCTATATTTTTTTTCTTTTTAAATGGGTAAACTTGCACCAAATTTTTTTTTCAATTAGGTCTCTCTTAACAGTAATTAGTTTAATTGTATAAGGACCTAATTAAAAAAAATTGGTGCAAAAATCCAAATAAAAAGAAAAAAAATATAGAAACTCAATTAAAAAAATTGGTGCAAAGACTCAATTAAAAAATATATATATATAAATTTAATTAAAAATTTTATAAAATTATAAAAATTAACAGAATAATTAAATTTATTTAAAAAAAAACATAAAATAAATATAGAAGTACCACTACCGTACACTAGTTACACATACATCACAACATTAATTAAATGCTTAGTATAAATATTTATCAACTAGTTTTAACTTTTAACAGAACTTCTCCTCTTTGTGAAGTATAAAACAAGTGTTATAGTTGGCGTGTTTATGCCTTTATGGTCCGATCTAGCTCAATGAATCAGTCTGTACTCGGTCTATATAGGTCAAATTTAGTTAGAATATTTTTATTTTGATTTTCAAAAAAAATAAAAATTGAATTTCAAAATATGTTTGATAGAATATTTTAATAATATTTTTAGTGAAAATATTTTTAGAAAGTAATACAAAAATAAAATTGATATCTTCTTACTTTTAGCTTTTTAGTTAAAAATAGTGAAAATATGTCAAAATACGGTGCAAGTTTACCTATAAACTATGATGTAAGAACACTTTGATAACTTATTGTATTCGCGTGTCAGACACATTTTAGATATGATACTTATTGACACTCGTTTGACACGCGTATCTATTGTGTTTAACCGTATTTTAATAAAAAAAAAATTTTTTTGGACACATTTAAATATCATCACGTGTCAGCATGTCCAACTTTATTCTTAACATATATTCTTGAAATGAGTTTAAAAATAATATATATTATTATTTTTTAAAACAAAAAAATATGTTAAATATTTTAATATTAAAAGAAGATATTAAAAATAAACAATTAAAAAATTATTTTATATTTTATATATATGTCGTGTTCTTATATTTTATAAAATTTTAAAATTTGCATCTCTATATATTTTGTATCGTATTGTGTTCTGTGTCCATATCAGTGTTCGTTTATGTATCATACTATACAACAGTGACCTTAATTTTTTTTAATTCCTTTTTTCTGCTTTATAAGATAAGCGTGATCTTTTATCAAGATACATTTACTTCCTTTATATCAAATTAATTGTTTGTTCCACAATTTACATTTATTAAGAATTGATGTATCTAATAATTTGAGAAAGATATATAGTGTTTGCTTTTATATATTTTGTACTAGTTTCATTCATTTGAAAGTTCTATGCATGGCGTATGTATATATATAGATTAAAATCACGCATAACTTTATTTGTTAAATAATGAAAAAAAAATGAGATGATATCCACCGAAATAAATCATTTTTGCTACTTCAATTCTCAAACATTTCTTATACACCAACTTTTGTCTTCTTTTTTTTGGATGGACTTATACTCCAATCTAAGTCCAAATAGATCATCTATATTTAATGGACATTCAAAAATAATATTTTAGTTACTTTAAATATAAATAAAATTTTATAGATAAATAAATTAAAATAATGTTACAATGATAGTTAATTTTTCAACAGGAGTCCAAATATTTATTTTGTCAATTAGCAAATTAAATGTCAAGAACAATCAAGTGTAAATCATGTGTGGGAGTCCATCAAGATCTTTGATTTCTTTTGACATATGCTTAGTTGGATTAATATAAAAGAACTTAAGGTTTTATAATCTCCTTCTAAGTGAGACTAAGTTTTTTTTTTTTGGTGACTTAAGTGAGAGTAAGTTTAAAACACAACATATTTAACGTGTCTTGTCTAAAAATAATAAAAAGAAAAGTTAGAAAGGGAAAAGATAGAACCATGAAATGATGAAAAAAGATTATTAAACACCTCCATAAAATTAAGGTACATAAACCATGTTACTATTTTAGCATATCCAAGTTCACATATGCACACAATGGCCAAGCCTTTATTTATATACAATAGGAAATAACAAAAATAAACCAACAAATAATAGATATTTAAGTTAATTCTCAAAAAAAAATTAAATTATACATTTCAATTTTTAACAAATTTTTATTATTTTAAAAAACTTTGAAATAGATTGACTTTTCTATAAAAAAAATTAATTTATTATAATAATATATTTGTAATACTTAATTATTTGACCATAATATTTGTTAAAAATTTATTTGTTAACACATATATTAAATTTTAATAAAATCATATCAATCATGTATTGTGTGTATACTAAAAATCAATTACTAAATCAATACATATAAAATATATGTTAAAATTAAATATAAAATATATATTAAAAATGAAAACACTACATATATTTATATACAATACAAATACATGCTGATTGATTTAGTGACTAATTTTTTGTGTTTATAACATTTTTTAAATAATGTAAGCTAATTATTATTCTTCTTTCTAAATTTATCCGTTTATATATATAAGAGGCAACAATTCTGGTCCATATTTGCATATTTGTGGTCATGGAGAATATAGGTAATGATGACCAGAGCCATCAGCCACTGCTATCTCCAGAAGACCAAATGCGGCCCCGGAACACGGTTGTTTTTACGACGGATTCCGATGACATTGGTCCGATCACAGGCCCCATAGATTTCTTGAGACAGTTCTCCATTGAGGCAAAGAAGCTGTGGTACCTGGCGGGCCCAGCCATCTTCACCTCCCTTTGCCAATACTCCCTTGGCGCTATCACTCAGCTTTTTGCCGGCCACGTCAGCACCATCGCCCTTGCCGCTGTTTCCATCGAGAACTCTGTCATCGCCGGCTTTTGCTTTGGCATCATGGTAAGCTTTCATCTATCTATCTAGCCCAAAAGATTTTGTGCTTAATATTTGAATAAACATTTTACTTCAAAATACATAGCATTTTTCATATTATGTATATATCTATATACCTTAGTAAATCAATAGGCACTATATTCATCACTCTTTTATTTATTTAAAAATAGTTTATGATTTCACTAAGAGGTTTTCAATTTAAATTTTAGAAATAACAAAAAAAAAAACATTTTATAGATCATAAAACAAAAGGTATTTAAAAAAATGGGCATCAATCCTTTTGCTTATAGTATAGAAAAATAAATACATAAAACTACAGAAGTTCTATTTCTGGCCACTAATTTTTCAAAGCCCGGTATAATTTAAAGGGTTTTTGGATCAAGTTTAGGAGAAGTTCGAACTCAATATCTATACCAGAAAGGAAATTCAAAGTTAAAGGTTTGAACGCCATGTCTACCTACTATTCAAATTGTTTATATACCACTGAATTATTAGTAGTGACCAACAGCCTACATGACTTACTGAAAATAGAACATTTTTATGAGAGGAAGCGGGAGTGGGAGCTTGAGAAGGAGTGGGAGGAGAGGAAGTGCGGGGGTGGATGGAAAAGAAGGAGCATCTTTGTAAGTTGGGAAAGAAAAAATAGCAGTGGAACTGAAATTAAAGATAAAGAGTCGGAATAATTTAAAAATTTTATTAAAAAGATTTTAATATTTTTGTCATATGAAATTAATCTTTTATAAATATATTGTTATTTTTTTATTTAATAGATATTTTTATGAGCCTTAATAAAATTTATAGTACAAATAATTATTTTTCCTAATAAAAATGATGAACATGATTTTGAGTGTACAGATAAATCTTTTGAATATTTTATATTTAATAAGAGGAATATTAGGGTACCAGCAATTTTGGTGTTTTGTAACCATCAATTGGTTATCAATAGTGTTTTTAATGGTGTGAGATTACATCTAATGGTGAGAGAATACTCACTTTTGTTTTGATGGTTAAGTGTTGGCCAGAAAACACAAAAATTACTTCCCCTAAACTTTTCCATAAGTAAATAGTATAATAAAAGTATAATTTGTAGGATAAAGCGTTATTTTGCAATGCAGATTGGTATGGGAAGCGCGTTGGAAACGCTGTGCGGACAAGCCTTTGGAGCAGGGAAACCAGAGATGTTAGGTGTGTACATGCAAAGATCATGGATAATTCTGAACACCACCGCGCTTCTTCTATCCCTTCTATACGTATTCGCACGGCAGATCCTAAAGGCAATAGGAGAAACCACCGCGATCGCCGAGGCGGCCGGTGTTTTTGCGTTGTATATGATCCCGCAGCTGTTTGCCTATTCCATGAACTTCCCCATCCAGAAATTCTTGCAAGCTCAGAGCAAGATGATGATCATGGCATGGACCGCGGCGGTTGCATTGGTAGCGCATGCTGTGCTTAGCTGGGTACTAATGTTGAAATTGGGGTGGGGCCTGGTGGGTGCGGCGGCGGTGCTCAACGCGGCGTGGTGGTTCATGGTGATAGTTAAGATTGGTTATGTAGTGTGTGGGTATTGTGGTAAGACTTGGAGAGGCTTCTCCTTCCAAGCGTTTCAGAATCTTTGGGCCTTTCTTCGTCTCTCATTTGCCTCCGCTATCATGCTTTGGTGCGTTACACCTTTCATTATATGCGCAAAAATAAATGGTCAACGAATAAATCATTATTTAATTATTAATTTAATTATTTTAGTTTTATTATCTAATAATATATTCTATTTTATATTTTTAAATATTAATTATTAATAATTAAAATTAATTAATTCTAATGATGCTTTTATATGCATAAAGTATTATTAAAAGAGTTACTGAAATTAGCCAAAAAATTTTAAAATTGAATATTTTAATTTTTTTAAATTCCAAAATGTATAAAATAATCTTTATTATTTACTTCCATTATATAATACAATCTTTTTTATTAATAGCTAACAATGACTGCGGATGTAAAGCGTTAGCTTGCATACATGGTTATTAAGTGATCATATGTGCAAGTTTGACATATCAATCTGAATGAAGTACAAAATAATTCCCAAACAATTTAAAAAATCTCAAAATAGGTTTTGAAAAATTTTTAAAATTTTAAATAATTCTTTCAAATATTTTTAATCATTTTCAAAATTCAACATCTTATAATATTTTTATTAATTAGAATAATAAAATATTATTAAAAAATATATAATAAATAAATAATATAAAAAATAACAAAATATATACTACCAAATAATTTTATTTATTAATACTAAAATGTCATAAGAAATACTATTATTTAATTATTTATATATGACACTTACATCGATATAATATAGAAACTATAATAATAACAACTAAATCTAAGGAGTTATTGTATTATGAAGACTATTATTTTATGGATCTAAACTTTTAAGATATTAACACCAAATAAATTTAAAAAAATATTCCTAAGTAAAAAAAATCTATTTTTTTAGCATAATTGCTAATTGTAGTAGCACAAACAACTTCAATTGCAAATCTATTTTGTGCAACATTATTACAATTAATGAATCTCAAAACTTTTTAAGAAATATGACAAACACAACACTTAGATTTGCTAAGACATCTCTTCTTCAAGTGGTGCAAAGTATTAATAACTTCACATTGAAATTTTGTAAATCACTACATTGACCTTGTAGTTAACCAAAACTTATAAATTTGACTTTATAGATAACTTAATTCAAATTGCATGTAAGTTCTAAAGTGTGGTAGTCATAAATATTTGCATAAATATTCCTAATTATTTTTATAAAAAATTTTATATTAAATAAAAATTCTCCTATCTTTTTTAAATAATATTAGTTCATTCTCTTTTTCATTATTAAAGAATAATCATAGAATATGATACCTATATATTAAATTAAATTAAATTAATATCTTGCATGATCAAAAATAAAATAGATTCATTTATTTATTATTTTTTTAAAATATATAGTGCCTTCTCAAAATTAATTTATAATTTATTTTAAAAATATTTTGTATATAAATAATCAAATTTGAGATCAATATAACAAAAATTTTAGAAATTAAAATTTATTAATTAAGAAATAATTATATATAAATAATTTGAAAGACTATTTTATATTTTTTTAATCTTTTAGAAGCTGTTTTGAGAGTTTTTAAATTTTTTGAAAATTATTTTATACTTCATTCTAATTATTGATTTATCCAAATTGCACATATGAATACTTAACGATTGTATGTGCAAGTCAACATACCACATACATCAGCAGTCATCATTAGTGACTATTAAAAAAAATTACATTATCTAATAAAAATAAATATTAAAAATTATTTTATGTATTTTAAAATTTAAAAGACTAAAATATTTAATTTTAAAATTTTTAAAGATTATTTAGATAATTATCCTTTTTATTATTAATAGAAAGGGAAAAGTTTTGGTAATCAATATTTGTTTAAGCCAACTTCATCGGATAACATTTAAATGAAACACACAATTTTATTGATTCAATTGTCATTGTAATCTTACATTTGTGCGCTGGGATTGGATTTTCCCATACATTGATTGTTCTCATCCGTTTCTAAGAGCTCCAATACAGTATTTTTGGGATTTTAAATTTAATATATATATAAAAGAAAACGTAATATTTTCATATTTTATTTTGCATTAAAGATGATTAATAAAATAAAATCAGTCACAGTATAAAAAGATGGTTTCATGTTAAAAGAGAATTAATTAAATTTTATTATTTTATATAAAATTTAAATTGAATTGAAACTAAATATTGAAGTGATAAATTTTGTATTTAATTTCAAATAATAATTTATAAAAAATAATAATTTCATTTTTATTTTTTATAATAACACTTCTCATATGATTTTTTTGTATTGTATCTTTGTATACATCTAAAAAGAAGTGGCATTATCAAAATAAGTGAAATTATTATTTTTTCAATTTATAATATATAATCATATAAATATTGATGTGATGTGATATTTTGTGAGACTCAATGAAATTGAAATAAAACTATCACTTGCTTGATTCAAATTCTTTTGTTTTCATTTCGGTGTTTAGCACCACTAATTTAATTTTAGTTTGAATCATTTATTCTTTTTTTTTTCCTTTTTGTACTATTTTATAATTTTTTTAAAACATTCTTCTTTTCAATTACAAATGTGTATGTCTTCATAATGTGTGCATAATTTGAGTGAAAATAATTTTAAGATATGTTCATTTGTTTTTGTACTATTTTACTTTTAACTTTTTCCATTTTTTTAACACTAATATTTTATTACAGTATAGTGTATATTTCTCCACAACCTATGTATGAGTGAAAAAGAAATCTAAAATCTGTTTAATTTTATACTATATGAAACATTTCAAGTGCATCAGGCAGTACTGGTGCACCAGTTGTTTTAATCGTTGATTTCAATTAATATATATTATATATTTTTTTTATAATTCAGATCGATGGTTAAAACAACTGGAACACCGGTACTCCCGGTGCACTTGAAATGCTTCCTATTCTATATATGCATGGTTTTATTGGAGTGTGGTTCATTCTAAATTAAATAGAATAATGTATAATCCTTATTTACACACATTGAGTTGAACATTTAAAACTAACAAATCTCATAGCCTCAGCCTTATTAAAATTTTGTCTCCGACTTGCTATTATTTTTTATATTTATGATAATTGAATTAATTTAAAATTTAAATTTAAATTAAATATAACATTTAAAATAAGATTGGTATCAATACAAAGAGATCATATATATTATTTAAAAAAATTAATTAAATGTTGTTACTTATATAATTCATTAAATATAATAATTAAAAATATAAAATTTAAATTGAATTGAGATAAAATATTAAAATGACAAATTTTACATTGAGCGTCAAATCAATTTTAATGATATATAATATCACAAATATTTATATAATATTTTGTAGAATTTAAAATAAAATAAAAAAAATTAAGCATAAAAGATGCTATAAAGTAACAATATCAATATATATGCATAATAGTTAAAAATTGAAATACTCAGAAATATAATTATTAATATTATTTTTTTCTATTAATTTAAACTTTTGAGACAGTTTCATGATAGAAATGACTGTTCTTTATGAGGTTTCGGCATATATTAATAGTTTCTTTTTGCTTAAAAATCTTGGAGCAGCCTAGAAGTTTGGTATTTCATGGCCCTGATTCTTATTGCCGGTTATCTCAAGAATGCTGAAGTTTCGGTGGATGCCATGTCTATCTGGTAAGTGTGGTCACTCACATTTCAATAATTCAAACAAGTGCTAGAAAAATATCTTCTTTTCGCTTACGTTGAGTTAACTCAAACACTTCATTTGTCTAATATTGATCATTTAATTATATTTGTAGCATGAACATACTAGGATGGATGATCATGCTAACCTTGGGAATGAATGCAGCAGTAAGGTTTGGATTTAATTGGTCACACATGCACACGATAATATGCATAAATGAAATTAATAACACTTTTGTCTACTAAGATATATACTATTCGAAGAGTTTCAAGTGTACCTAGAACACTGGTGTTTCAGTTATTTTAACCGTTGATCTGAATTATTAAAAATATATATTAATTGAAATCAACGGTTAAAATAATTGGAACACCGGTATTCTCCATATACTTAAAATTTTTCTTATACTATTATGCTATCAGAAAAAAACATAAGATACTATTATGTTACTTTTTTTTTTTGACAGATCATATATATATGAAATTTATCTGATATATCAAAATAGTGTATGCATGCTATGGTAATTATTATTACTATAGCTATAATGGCTACATAATTATAACAACTTTTAAAAAAAAATTATTTTTTTAAAATATTAAAATAAAATATACAAAAAAATATTACAAAAATATAGAAAAATATTACCTTAATTTTGACCAATACTTTAAAAGAACCCGGGATATTTCTGAAAAATAAATGGAAAAGATATGATATTACCATTAAAAAAATGAAGTCAGGCAATTTTGGTGCAGTGTGAGAGTGTCAAATGAATTGGGAGCTCGTCACCCAAGAACGGCGAAATTTGCTATAGCTGTTGCTGTGATTACTACACTTATGGTTTCTTTCGTGCTCTCCATGGTTCTTGTCATCTTCAGAAAAGAATACCCTTCATTGTTTACAACGGATGAAGATGTGAAAGAGCTTGTGATAGAGTTGACACCCATGTTGGCGTTGTGCATTATAATCAACAATGTGCAACCAGTTCTTTCAGGTGTGGCTGTTGGGGCAGGTTGGCAAGCTACTGTTGCTTATGTCAACATTACTTGTTACTACTTAATTGGTGTTCCCCTTGGACTTTTGTTAGGTTTCAAACTTGACTTGGGTGTCATTGTGAGTATCTTCCTCTCTATCATGGATTAATCAACTTTCTGTTTATATTTAGTTTAGTGGTGAAATTTTAAATATATGTTTAATGTGTTTTGATGTTTTTTAGGGGATTTGGTCTGGAATGATGTCAGGGACCATCCTACAATCTTGTGTGCTATTTTTTATGGTCTATAAGACAAATTGGAATAAAGAGGTAACGTTGTTTTTTGCAAATTGGAGTAGTATATATGCATATATGTAGGTGTATGATTTTGCAAATGCATGCAAGATGAAGGCAAAAATACTTGAGCAATGGTATACATAAAAATATTTCAGTAGAGACTTAACTAATTAATTTTAATCTTGTGTGCAAATGACAGGCCTCTCTTGCTGAAGATAGGATAAAGAAGTGGGGTGGGTCTAAAGATTCAGAAGAGAACTTGATTGCAAATTAAAGCATGATCATCAGGAAACATGAAAGTGCTGCAAATTAAATACTTTTGAACCTCGAAACTTTATCGATTTTATAATCGGTTCAATTTTTAGAACCTTGCTTGATGCAAACGAATAATAATTATGCAAAACAGTTTTCAACTAGTATTTTTACCCGTAATATTATTACGGGAATATAAGTCTTTTAAAATTACGTTAAGTCCTGATATTATAGATTATGACACGAAAAATTTATAATATTAAACTACTTTTATAAAATGGTATTAAGGGACAAAAGTTCTCGTCGGCTAAAAAGATCAGAATCTTAAACAAAATTAAATAATAAATTTTTTAGTTATTATTTTTAAATGAAAGAGTTTAATTTTTTTACTTAATTTTAACATTCGTTATCTAAAATTTAAAAGAATTTAAGGTGTATATTTTTATATTTGATTAGGTATTAAGTTTGTTGCACAAATAGAAATAATTAATTTTTATACTTACTATTTAAAAATAATATTTTTTCTATATATATAAAAATATAATTAGATATTAATATAAAAAAAATTTATATTTATAGTTATAAAATTAACTCATTTTTTTAAAACAATTGAATCTTGATTCTAACTTTTAATCACAATATTTGTATTTTTTTTAAAATTATATGTAATAAATATTTAAAAGAAAAAAGTAAAAACATATATTAAAAAGATAAGCAGTAAAAATTTAAATTTAAATAAAATATATGTATATAATAATATTTTTTATTTAAATTATATTATGTTGTTAATTTTATTTTTTGTAGAAAAAAATAGAGAATGAGAGAAAAGAGAGAGAAAGATAAAGAAGAAGAATGAGAGAAGGAGTTTGTTAATTTTGGAAGTTAAGAAAATTTTTTATTTTAATTATAATGAAAATATCTAGTGACAAATTTTGATTTGTCAAATTACTAATATAAAATATGAATTATAAATTATATATAGAGTAGGAAGGATAGAGAGAAATAGAAAAAAAGAGAGGTCGTAGATAAGAAAATATAAGAAGGATGTTTACTAATTTTAGAGGAAAATATTTTCTCTAAATTTTAATAAGAGAGTGTCGTATGACACATTTTAGTTATTAAATTAGTTAGTAATATATAAATATAATATAAAATATAGCTATATTTCAATTTTAGTATTTTAATTTAATTTAAATACAATTAGAGAATGTTATATTGTATATTTTGATTGTCAAATTCGTAATTAGTCATTAATAATGATAATGATATATAAGAGAGATAGAGTGAGTGAAGGAATGAGAGAGATAGAGAAAGGAAGAGAGAAGAGGGGAGAGTTTTTTAATTTTGAAGAAAAAGATTTGATTTCAATTGCAATGAGAGAGTGACATGTGGCACATTTTGGCCTTAAAATTAGTAATATATAATAGATATATAAATATAATATATAATATAGCTATATTTTAATTTTAGTATTTCAATTTTAATTTTAATTTAATTTAAATATAATTAGAGAATGTTATATATGTTGTATATTTTGATTGTCAAATTCGTAATTAGTCATTGATAATGATATATAAGAGAGATAGAGTGAGTGAGAAAATGAGAGAGATAGAGAAAGAAAGAGAGAAGAGAGGAGAGTTCTTTGATTTTGGAGAAAAAGATTTATTTCAATTGCAACGAGAGAGTAACATGTGGCATATTTTGGCCTTAAAATTAGAGATATATAATAGAATATATAATAGATTTTCGGTTTATAAAAGATGAAATGAAAGAAGAAACTTGTTATTCCAAGAACCAGAAGTGGTGGCGTGGACTCATTATTATTCCCCATTAATTGGGAACGTTTCTCTAGTTGAAAAGGCTCTTTTGCACAATTGTTTCTATTGTTTTCCTTCCCTCCACTTTCTTCTTTCACTTTGACTGTCATACATCTAATATATTAGTCACTAGTTAATCATTTGAGACTACTAATGGAAGTTGCATATATGTAAGAATAATACTTCCGGAATAATAACATTACTATGATATGATGCTTTTTTGAATATATATCCCCATATCAAATATATAGAGATAAGCCTCAATGTAGTCTTTGAAGTTGCACTCGAGTCTCATAGTAGTCTCTAAACTTAAAAGTTTCTTAGAGTCATCCCCGAACTTGCACTCCGGGACTCAAAGTGGTCCTTCCGGCAATTTCAGCACACGTGGCGCAACCGGAAAGCTTAGCTGGCAGCGTTGGTGACACGTGGGACTCACAACGGCTAGCTGATGTGGCAGAGTAAACTCTTCCGACTCAATTTGGTCCCTCAGGTGAAATTAAAACCCTAATCCCCTTTTTTGAAGGCCACATTGTTCACTCTGCTGTCTTCTCATCGGTGCTGTGTTTTTCTGTTCTCCCTCTCTAAAGCCCGAAGGTTATGGCTAGTACGAGCAATGCAGTTGGGAGCTCGAACAACCCACGATCGTTTGGAAGCATCATGAGGAGAATGAACAGAAACAGAGAAGCTCGTTTGCCAGAATGGTGTGCATGCGGGTCGAGACCGGTGCTGCGGTGGTCAGGGACGGATTCTAATCCAGAGAGACCGTTCCTGGGTTGTCCGAACTACAATGTAAGTATTATTGTTGTTGATTGCTGTATTTATGGATATAAATTTTGCTGATTGAATTTTCTTTGATGTGCAGACTGTGGGTAAGAAATGGTGTGGATTGTTTATGTGGGTTGATAAAGTTTTGGAAGATGCCATGCCATGTGATGATAGAACAAGACATTCAGTTGATGATGAAGAATGGAAGATGAAGATGGCTTGGAAATTTGGTAAATTAGAAGATGAAATTAGGGTTCTGAAAATGGAAGGAATTTTGATGTTTGTGTTCATGCTGCTGATTGTAATTGGTGTTCTTGTATTAAAGCTGGATAGACAACAGGGTCAACTGTATCTAGCAAAAAACAAATGACATGCATGTTATATGCATTCCTTGTTCATGTACTTGTTTCTATCCTTTTGTTTGAAAGAAATGGAAATTAAAGTGTTTGATTATATGCATACTTTTGTTCCTAGACTTCTTTTCAATGAAATAGAAATGGACAGGATTTGAACTACTCTTAAGTTTGTAACAGAGGATAAGATATAAACAAAAGGCTTAGAAAACTCAATTCAATAAAGTCATAATTCATAATTCATATTGGTAATGTTTGACTCAAAAAAGACACAATATAGAGCCAAAACACTAAGTATATCAAAGTTGTTGACATATTGACCTGATAAAATTCAAATTCTAAAATCCCCAACACTGGGACAATATTTTAGGCATTGTAAACAACATCAGCAAAATAGATAAAAAAAAACAGCTTGTTTTTCCTAAATATAATCATCCTAATCTTCATTTTTTGTGTTTGGGTGCCTTGAATCCAGGGTTGGACACAAACTTCATAAAATTTGCAAGCCTTGTAGCAGTTTCCTGTGTTGCACCTTGCATAGGGCCACTTGTTCAAATACTCTCAGGCTTCCTTATTAACCCTTTCAATCTTTTTGATGATATCAAAGAAGCCATCTTGGCTAGTACACCTTGCACAATCCCAAAGTAGCCCTCTAAGCTGGAGATCCTTCCATTGCTTATTGAAGTTCTTCCACAGATGCCAAACACAGAATCTGTGATGGACATCTGGAAAAACCTCCTTAACTGCATTTATAAGGCCCTGTTTCAGATACCAAAGAAGGGGTCAGATAGTTGTTTTCAGGCAGCAAAACTGTCCCTACAGTTATATAAGTGACATCAAAATAGTCCCTGGACTTGTTCAAGTGACATCAAACTAGTCCCTAGACTTATGTAAGTGACATCAAACTAGTCCCTACACAGCACTGTTACAAAACATTATGCAGAACAGGATAAATGAGTAACAATAGATTGACAGAACATTATGCAGCATATAATCAGTCCAGGATTAATTCTGCATATATAGACACCAGCCCAGTGTATTAACATCATA
Organism: Arachis ipaensis; assembly: GCF_059453495.1. Taxonomy (NCBI): domain Eukaryota; kingdom Viridiplantae; phylum Streptophyta; class Magnoliopsida; order Fabales; family Fabaceae; genus Arachis; species Arachis ipaensis. Next base: position 22,656,079 of record NC_142440.1, on the reverse strand, counting down.
TAATCAGTCCAGGATTAATTCAGCATATATAATCAGCAATATGTGCCTTAAATCAAACTGGCAAATAAATCACAAGGACAGGCACCAAACTTCACTCTCCGTGTAGTTCCCCACAAAACCCAAGACTAAGACCCTTTTTTTTTTTTTTTGCAACTGAGGGAAATATATATATACAACTACAACTTACTACCAACAAAAAAAGGCACACAGAAATAAAGAAAATCTGCCAAATTTGGAGCTAAAGTAATCACTAACTAGAGAGGTTAAAAAACAATAAAATAATATACAACACCTGAAGGTGGAGATGAAATAAGAAAAACCATCTAGAAATAGTAATGGTAAATAGTAGTTAATGATCATAGCATTGATTCAGTCCTAATCTTCTTCTACCATTTCATCATCACTTTCACTCTCTCTTTTTCATTATTTGACAGTTGGCAACAAAAGCACCACTCCCTTACTTTTCTACTTCTCCTTCTCTCTCTAATATTTCACTGTGCTATATTATCACTATATTCAAATTAACAATATAAGTTAAGTCTTCTATTATTTTGTGCTTTTTTTTTCAAAATTTTTATTAGAAAAGGTTATTGTGGACCGGGGTATTGAATAGAGTGCCTAACTTTGTTAGTTGTTAACTGTTAAATTATATGATATTTCACCTTTATTTTGATCATGTTGCTAATGATTTGTGTCATGTGAACATAAGAAAGTGTGAAATCAAGAACATTATTTTGGTGTAACTAAGGATAGCAGTTCTCTAGACACTAACTTCAATCTTGATGGATCAAACCATTCAAATTTACATACCCTTTCCCACAACTAATCCACTAGTCCAGACCAAATTCATCAAATAATTTGACTATTCCAATAGCTAAGTTAACTTCATTAGCAATTGCAAAACTTATTACTTTATATTACTCTAACTTATGTATGCAAGAATCCTTTATAATCACACACTCAGTTTAACTAAACAGCATTACATATTACATTCATTTTAACTAAACCAACTCAATACAAAGAAAGGCAATTAGGTAAATCAGTCAAATTCAGAATCCATTATCAGAGTTAAAAAAATTTTCAACTCCCAAAAGATCTTTACTTCTACTGTGATCATACAAACTCTGTTTAACAAATTCATTGATCAGAGTCATTGTCTTGAAACACATTAACAGTTTGAAAACTCCTCCACTAAGAGCAGTAAACTTTAACACATAAAGAACACGTTTTTATATCATCAAAACACAAGAAACGCTCCTACTCTACAATTTTCTTGGCCAAACCACTACGAAAGCCAGTAGTGATCAAACCCTAGCACAGAGAACAGAACAGAGGCATTCATACCCACCAATTACAATCGAAAAAAACGGCCTGAACTTTTGTGAATATTAGATTAACAACAATATCAAAAAACAGAGGAACCACATTTTTTTTTCATTTTTGGCTTACCTCTTTCAGAGAAACCAGGCTTCCCATGATTTTTTTTTTCATTTTTGGCAAACGAGCTTCTCTATTTCTGTTCATTCTTCTCATGATGCTTCCAAACGATCGTGGGTTGTTCGAGCTTCTAGCTGCATTGCTCGTGCTAGCCATAACCTTCGGGCTTCAGAGAGAGAGAACAGAAGAACACATCACCGATGAAGAGACAGCAGAGTGAACAATGTGGCCTTCAAAAAAGGGGATTAGGGTTTTAACTTCACCTGAGGGACTAAATTGAGTCGGAAGAGTTTACTCTGCCACTTCAGCTAGCCGTTGTGAGTCCCACGTGTCACCAACGCTGTCAGCTAAGCTTTCCGGTTGCGCCACGTGTGCTGAAATTGCCGGAAGGACCACTTTGAGTCCCGGAGTGCAAGTTTGGGGATGACTCTGAGGAACTTTTAAGTTCAGGGACTACTATGAGGCTCGAGTGCAACTTCAGGAACTACATTGAGGCTTATCTCCAAATATATACGATTGAAAGAGTATGGGGATATTGAATTTGTCCCCCCAATTAAACATGGAATATTGGTGTTGCCGAGAGTTCTGTTTCAATGTTAATTTAATTTACAGTAAAAATTAAGAAGTATATATATAACTCAGGCATCAGAAATAATCTAGAATCTTTAAATATGCTAATTATGCCATGAAATGACATTAATTAAAAAAGAATGATAGCACTTATCACATACATATACATAGCCACACATGCTACATATACTGTTAATTTGTTTATATCATTATTAACAAGAATTCATTATCATTCATGGTGATGGAGAACCGTGATGATGAACACTGCCAGTCACAGCGAGAGACACGGAAGTTTTCAGAGCAGAATCTAGTGACATCCCTTGTATAACAAGCCTGGGAGATTTCATCAGAGAGTTCTTCATTGAGTCTAAGAAGCTGTGGTACCTGGCCGGCCCAGCCATCTTCACCTCCCTTTGCCAGTACTCTCTTGGCGCCGTCACTCAGCTCCTTGCGGGCCACGTCGGCACCACCGCTCTCGCCGCCATCTCCGTGGAGAATAATGTCGTTGCCTGCTTCTGCTTTGGTATCATGGTACTTTTTCCTGGTCCAAGAATTAATTATTGTTATGCATTATTTGAAAACATGTAGATAAATTAAGAGTTATACCATCTGTACACTAAAATCAGCAACCAAAATAAGTTTTTAGTATAAAATACATGCTAGAATATAAATACACATTGAAAATAAATTAAACTACATATGCATTTATACATAAATACATTGGTGGTTGATTTTGTTGTACAAATAGCATTTTTGATTAATTTAACCATTCATTACCTTAAAATGTGGATAAAAAGAATTTTTTAGTTAAATGAGGATATAATTTTTTTTAACACTTGATGCATTTGCATCTTTGCTATATTAGCTAGTTAGTTTAAGTAGTTTTAGTTTAGTTTCATTTATTTTCTTTGAAATAAATAAGCAATTTTGTGAGCTTTTCATCCATGCATTCATGAACCAAGAACTAAGTGAAATTTGGCATAATCCATGTAAATGACTCAAGAAGTTTATATACAAGTTAATGTGAATGATTCCCTTGAAAATTATTGCATACGATGGCAAGACTTTGAGGAAAATCTTTTGGTTTATGTTAGGTAATGAAGCAAGTTGGCAACCTGGAAACCAAGTTGGCAACGCCAATGTGTGTGCCTGGAGCAAGGAAGAACAAGCAAGTTGGCAACGTACAAGTGTGTGTGCAGGAAGGATGCACGTTGTTACTGGCGTGTCTAGCAACAACTTGGGCAGCAACGTCAACAATTCTAGAGGGTGATACATTGCAAGTTGCCAACGCCAGGAAGCTACCAGAGGAGAAGGCCTGCACGTTGTTGCTGGCGTGTTTGCCAACAACTTGGGCAACAACGCCCATGCAAACTGGAGGAGAAGGCTTGCACGTTGTTGCTGGCGTGTTTGCCAACAACTTGGGCAACAACGCCCATGAAAAATGGAGGAGAAGGCTTGCACGTTGTTGCTGGCGTATTTGCCAACAACTCCAGCAACAACTCCAGAAAAAATTGGCAGCCTGACCTTGCCCTCTTCAATGGAGTATATCTTAAGCTAGAAAGCTCCAAATGAGGTGATTTCAGTGGCATTGGAAAGTAGACATCAAGAGCTTTCCAACCATATATCATAGCATGGGATTGGAGTTCATTCGAAGCTTCAAAAGCTAGCTTCATTTAGAGCCTCAGAAACTGAGCACGTTGGCACAGGCGTGTTTGCCAAAAACGCCTGCGATTCTGGCAGGCTGACCATGTCTTTTTCAATGGAACATAACTTGAGCTACAGAGATCCAATTGAGGTGCTTCCAATTGGTTGGAAAGCTGACATTCAGAGCTTTCCAACCATATATAATAGTATATAATGGAGCACAAAATTAAAGCTCAAATCAGAGGCAACTTCGGGCATCAAAACTGAGTTCAAAAAGGCAGAAAGGGTCAAGTGTTTAGCAACAACTTGGGCTGGCAACGTCCAAGCACCAAGTTCCCAGCCCAGGAAATTCTTGGGCATGTTGCCAACATGCATAAAGCTGGCGTGTTTTCCAGTAACGCCAGACCATTGGGCCAGAAGCGAGAAGAATGAGCTCTGTTTCCTCTGTTTAGCAACACTTCCTCCACTGAGCCAATATTCAACAAGGATAAAGCCCACATTGCTAACCCAATTGAAGATCTCCAAATGAGTCTTAGGATTAGTATAAATAGAGAAGGAGTTTTTAATTTTACGGTGACTTTTACTTTTACTTTTTAGACACTTTTACTATTACACTAGCATTTTTACTTTTTTTTTCTGCATCTCACCCGTCTTCTATTTTGTTTTTCTTGCAACTTTGAATTTCAGTTTTAAAGGAATACTTCTTCTTCTTCTTCTTCATTCTTCTCTACACTTAGTTTAATTTTCAACTTTTACATTTATTGTTGAATTTAGAGCTATGATTCACTAAACCCCACCTTCATTAGGGGGAGGAGCTCTGTTTATTTGAATGGGTTGATAATTCTTCTTTTCCTTCTCAATTCAAGTGGTTCATCCAAGAGGAAACTCTTGTTCTTCAAAGATTCAACTAAATTCGAGAGAAGGGTTGAATCTACATGAATTATATGGTGAACTTGAGAAAGGAGCCATGTAACTCAGTTTAGAGTTCATCCTTTCATGATTTCTTTGATCAATACACTTTGGGTTGGTATGTGAGATGTAACCTCCCTTAGTTGAGATCCTGGAAGATGTGTGGCCTTGGATTAGAAATTGAACTTCACCTCTTCTCATGACCAATTAGATCACGAGAGTGGCAATTGATTGTGTTGAAGAGAAATTGAATTGCCAAGAGATTGGGATTCAATTATTCACAATCCGCCATGGATCTATACCCATGATTGAGAAGGAATTGAGTAACATCAATTCATGACAATTTACATCTCTGATCCCTAATGATCTCTCCATCATTAATTCTCATCTCTTTTGTTCTTTAGTTCTTTGAATGCCCACTACCCAATTTCCTTCTATATTCTTGCAATTTATCATTCTTGCCATTTATATTCTGTTTCTCTATTTCTTGCAATTTACTCTTCTGCTTTTTAAAATTCTGCAACCTTTACTTTCTTGCAATTTATTTTCCATGTCATTTAAGTTTCTTGCACTTTAAGTTTCAGTTAGTCACTTTCATTTTCTTTCTCTATTCTAGTTCTTTAAATTCCTTGCCATTTAAATTTTTGTAATTATGTTCAAAAAATCACAAATCTCATGAAATCAAAACTATGTTTGCTTGACTAAATATACCATTTAACTAAAGTTGCTTAATCTACCAATCTCCGTGGGATCGACCTCACTCTTAGTGAGTTTTATTACTTGATACGACCCGGTATACTTGCCGGTTGTGCGTTAATATTTAAATTTTTGCGTATCAAGTTTTTGGCGCCGTTGTCGGGGATTGGCAAAGATTAACAATGATTAACTGAATGGAAGTTTAGATTAAGCATTTTTCTTTTCTTTGTTATAGCCCACTAATTGTTTGATATTTTGTTTCGCTAACTTTAACTTCACTCTAGCAATAGAGTGTTTCATTTGTGTTGTTGGTTTGCGTGTGTTTGTGTATGTCAGAGGCAAGGAGATTTGATCCTGAAGACGAGAGAACCCTCCGAAGGTTAAGAAGAGAAGTAACAGGAAAATGCATAATTGGTGAGGAGGATTCAGAAGGAGAAGACCAAGTCATAGAGGGCAACTTGCATAACCCTCCTGAGGGAGTTGCCAACAATAACGACCCACCTCAAAGAAGAGTTCTAGCTTCTTACACTTTCCCAAATCCAAGACACTGTGGGAGCAGTATACTCACTCCCAATGTTCATGCAAACAACTTTGAATTGAAGCCTCAGCTCATCACTCTCGTGCAAAACAATTGTTCCTATGGAGGAGGTCCCCTTGAGGATCCAAATCAACACCTATCTGTCTTTTTGAGAATATGTAAAACTGTCAAGACAAATGGTGTACATCCAGATATCTACAAGCTGCTGTTGTTCCCATTTTCTTTGAGGGACAATGCATCTCAATGGCTGGAGATATTCCCCAAAGAAAGTATCAACACTTGGGATAATCTGGTGAATAAATTCCTATCTAAGTTCTATCCACCTCAGAGGATCATCAGGTTGAAGACGGAGGTGCAAACGTTCACTCAAATGGATGGGGAATCATTGTATGAGGCATGGAAAAGATACAAAGCTCTGATTAGGAAATGTCCACCTGAGATGTTCAGTGAATGGGATAGACTTCAAAATTTCTATGAAGGGTTAACTCTAAAGTCTCAAGAGTCCCTGGATTACTCTGCAGGAGGCTCGCTACAATTTATGAAGACATCTGAGGAAGCCCAGAATCTCATAGACATGGTGGCAAATAACTAATACTTCTATACTCATCAGAGACAACGCCAACCCGTTCAAAAGAAGGGAGTGTTGGAATTAGAAGGAGTAAACACGATCTTGACACAAAACAAGTTGATGCACCAACAAATCCAGCAACAAATGAAAATGATGGCTAAGAGAATAGATGGCCTCCAACTAGCTTCAGTGAGCACAACAAATCAACCTTCAATTGAATGTGGTCAAAATGAAGCGAGCAATGTTGAGCAGCAACAAAAACAGGTTCAATATATGCATAATACCTCAAATTCTTCTCAAAATGATTTCTGTGGTGACACATACAACTCATCTTGGAGGAATCACCCCAACCTGAGATGGGGTGACAATCAAAATTCATGGCAGAGAAACCACAATTCCAATAACTCTCGCAATACAAACAACCAAAATCATTCATCCAATAACACTAACCAATACAAAAACTCACAAAACACATATCATCCACCTCATAACAACTCACAAACTCACCAAAATAACCTTTCCACACTTCCATTCAACTCACAAAATAACCACCTCAATGCTCCAAACAACCTCCACCAGCAACCATCACCTCCCATGCAACCACATCCAGACTCTCAGAGGATCTCTAACTTAGAGATTTTAATGGAAAAACTCATCAAGACTCAAGAGATGGCAAGACAAGATCAAGTCTTGACACTCAAAAATCAGGATGCATCTATGAAAAATCTTGAAAGACAAATGGGACAAATGGCTAAACATATCACAGAGATAGGTGAGAAGCGAGCATTTCCTAGTACCACTGAAGACAACCCCAAGGGACACAGGAAAAGCCATAAAGTGGGAGGAGTGTAAAGCAATCACATTGAGAAGTGGAAAGAAGGTGGAAACAGAAGCCATCACTCAAGAAGAGCACAACAAAGAAGGCCTAAAAGGAGAGGTAAAGGAGTAAAAGCAGGAGCAAGAAACTTCCACACAAAGTAAGAAGTTAGCTAAGAAGGAGGCAATGAAAGCATACCAACCAATGATCCCATACCCTCAAAGGCTCAAGGGAGAGAACAAAGAGAAACAATACTCCAAATTCCTGGAGATATTCAAGACACTGCACATCAACATCCCCTTCATAGAAGCACTTGAACAAATGACATTATATGCAAAGTTCATGAAGGAATTGTTGACAAAGAAAAGATCCTTGAAGGAGGGACAAATGGTTGTAATGACCAGGGAGTGTAGCGCCATCATCCAGAAAAGATTGCCAAGAAAGAGGAAGGACCCAGGGAGCTTTCATATCCCCTGCACCATAGGCAACATGATGATTGAGAGAGCATTTTGTGACCTTGGTGCAAGCATAAATCTAAGGCCTCTATCTTTGATGAGGAAGCTTCAGATTCATGAATTGAAACCCACAAAAATAGCCCTACAAATGGCGGACAAATCTATTCAGCAAGCATTTGGGGTTGTAGAGAATGTATTGGTAAATGTGGACAAATTTTTCCTCCCAGCTGACTTTGTCATCTTAGACATAGAAAAAGATGACAACACTCCTATTATCCTAGGGAGACCTTTCTTAGCTACTGCCAGGGCATTGATAGATGTTGAAAAAGGAGAATTGATGCTAAGGGTGCATGAAGAGCATATAGTGTTCCATGTCTTCAAGAATTTGCAAGATTCCACCCAAGAGGAAGAGTGTATGAAGATTGATTCCATAGATCCAAACTTGAAAGAGGCACCTGATGAAACACTTCCAATGCACATAAGCTCATGTTGGAAAAGAAAGGAAGAGGTAGAAGTGGTGCAACAAGCTCAAAGAATAAAGGAGAAGCTACAACGAAAGCATTTGAGATTCTTAGCAAGGACATTCCAAAAATTGAGGCTTCAAAACCTGAACTACCTCCTGAAAAAGAAAAGAGTCCCAAGAAGAAAGTGCCAAGAGGATGGAGAAACAAGAAAATCCCCACTGAAAGCTTCTCACCAGGGGATAAAGTGATGCTAACTTACCAACCAATGGAAATATCTCCACACTTTTCTGGATATTACACAGTGAACAAAATCCTCTCACTTGAACATGTGGAAATCATCAAGAAGGATACTGGAAGGAAGCTCACGGTGAGAGGGGAAGGATTAAGGCACTATGATCATCATCCTCCCTAAAGAGGGACAATCGTCAAGCTAATGACGATAAAAGAGCGCTTGTTGGGAGGCAACCCAACCTTAGGTAACTACTTTTTCATACTCTTCTCAGAATAAATGGTTAGTTCAACTTCTATGTATTGCAAGGAATTAAGTTTGGTGTTCCACACCAATGTGATTGTATCAACAAAGAAAAAATTAAGGGTGAATGCATGGTACTAAGTTTGGTGTTCCACCAACAGTCATGGAAAACAAAGTAACTCTTGAGATAATTATGAACAATCATAAATCCCAAACAATCATAGAAATTGACTAAGCCTGCATTTCATCTGTTTACCTTTTAGTCCTGCATTTTATTTACTCATAGATTTAAAGCACATGATGTAGTATGCATGCATGAAAGAAGCATTCTTGTGTTAGTATATAGAAGTAGGTAAGGAACTAAGTTTGGTATTCCCACACCAATTTAAGGTCAAGAACTCACAAGCATACCTGCATGCTAACCATCTCTCAAGTGCTTGGGGACAAGAAACTTTCAAAATTCATTGTAGGTAGTCACTTCAATTTTTGGAAGGATTAAGCATTATCAATCAAAGAGGCAAAGAAGGATGTAAAGACCAAAAATGATGATGATAAGGAGTAAAGCAAGTGAACTCCGAAAGGTTGTATTGTTAAGTGATCATCTTATATTCAAAACTGTTATGATTGAGAGCAATATTGCACCCCTGCTTGTCTGCTTAGCATAATCTCCTTAAAAGTTCAATAACTAAGATGCTAAATACATCATAGCACCATACACTTGAGAATTTGCTTACACTCAAGATCTATAAATTGCAAACAGAGAAAATTTCCTTGAAAAGAATGATTGAGGAGTCAAAAATTTGTTTTGAGACAAGCAAAAGATTAAGAGAAGTGGTGGTTCTAGTTATATGATTGTGTATTGAGGTTGCATGTTTGTGAAAACCTGCATGGGAGCTCATAGGTAGGAAATAGAGTTCAAAGAAGTATTATGGAGATTCTCAAACATCTTTTGATCCAAGAAGCAGCAAAAAAAAAAAGAGAACATGGCAAAAGGCTCTGAGCATCAATTACTAGGAAGAAAAAGAAAGAAATAAGAACTCAAAGAGTTATTATCCTAGTTAAATGCTTGTGGTAGAATTGTGTCAAAGAGAGAGGCTTGAGCAAGTAAATCCTAAGGGGTGCTTCAACACCTAATACCTTAAAACCAACTGGTTTGGGAGTATTGATTGAAAGCTTATCTAAAGAGCCGCTTTGAGACATGACACTTAGAGTCAAGGCCAAGACACAAAAACTATAAGCTGCTTCAAGGTGATTACCTATAGAGAGATTTCCATGATATCATTTGAATGAAAGTCCTAAGACCTAAGACTTCCAAAATGTAGGGACTAATAAGCACTGGAATCCTTGTATGAGCATATAATTCAGAGTTCACCCCACTGTCAACTAATCACTTCACTCACTCAGGCATTACAAGCTACTCCTCAACCCGTTCCGATTGAAAGAAATCTTTTTTGCATAGTTCTTTTCTTGCTTGAGGACAAGCAAGGTTTAAGTTTGGTGTTGTGATGCATTTGCATCTTTTCTATATTAGCTAATTAGTTTAAGTAGTTTTAGTTTAGTTTCATTCATTTTCTTTGAAATAAATAAGCAATTTTGTGAGCTTTTCATCCATGCATTCATGAACCAAGAACTAAGTGAAATTTGGCATAATCCATGCAAATGACTCAAGAAGTTTATATACAAGTTGATGTGAATGATTCCCTTGAAAATTATTCCATAAGATGGCAAGACTTTGAGGAAAATCTTTTGGTTTATGTTAGGTAATGAAGCAAGTTGGCAACCTGGAAACCAAGTTGGCAACGCCAATGTGTGTGCCTGGAGCAAGGAAGAACAAGCAAGTTGGCAACTTGGAAACCAAGTTGGTAACATACAAGTGTGTGTGCAGGAAGTATGCACGTTGTTACTGGCGTGTCCAGCAACAACTTGGGCAGCAACACCAGCAATCCTGGAGGGTGATACATTGCAAGTTGCCAACTTGAGAACCAAGTTGGCAATGCCAGGAAGCTACCAGAGGAGAAGGTCTGCACGTTGTTACTGGCATGTTTGCCAAAAACATGGGCAACAACGCCCATGAAAAATGGAGGAGAAGGCTTACACGTTGTTGCTGGCATGTTTGCCAACAACTCCAGCAACAACTCCAGAAAAAATTGGCAGCCTGACCTTGCCCTCTTCAATGGAGTATATCTTAAGCTGGAAAGCTCCAAATGAGGTGATTTCAGTGGCATTGGAAAGTAGACATCAAGAGCTTTCCAACCATATATCATAGCATGGGATTGGAGTTCATTCGAAGCTTCAAAAGCTGGCTTCATTTAGAGCCTCAGAAACTGAGCACGTTGGCATAGGCGTGTTTGCCAAAAACGCCTGCGATTCTGGCAGGCTGACCATGTCTTCTTCAATAGAACATAACTTGAGCTACAGAGATCTAATTGAGGTGCTTCTAGTTGTGTTGGAAAGCTGACACTCAGAGCTTTCCAACCATGTATAATAGTCTATAGTAGAGCACAAAATTGAAGCTCAAACCAGAGGCAACTTTGGGCATCAAAACTGAGTTCAAAAAGGCAGAAAGGGCCAAGTGTTTAGCAACAACTTGGGCTGGCAACGCCCAAGCACCAAGTTCCTAGCCCAGAAAATTCTTGGGCACGTTGCCAACGTGCATAAAGCTGGCGTGTTTGCCAGTAACGCCAGACCATTGGGCCAGAAGCGAGAAGAATGAGGTCTGTTTCTTCTGTTTAGCAACACTTCCTCCACTGAGCCAATATTCAACAAGGATAAAGCCCACATTGCTAATCCAATTGAAGATCTCCAAATGAGTCTTAGGACTAGTTTAAATAGAGAAGGAGTTTGTACTTTTACGGTGACTTTTACTTTTACTTTTTAGACACTTTTACTATTACACTAGCTTTTTTACTTTTTTTTCTGCATCTCACCCGTCTTCTATTTTGTTTTTCTTGCAACTTTGAATTTCAGTTTTAAAGGAATACTTCTTCTTCTTCTTCTTCATTCTTCTCTACACTTAGTTTAATTTTTAACTTTTACATTTATTGTTGAATTTAGAGCTATGATTCACTAAACCCCACCTTCACTAGGGGGAGGAGCTCTGTTTATTTGAATGGGTTGATAATTCTTCTTTTCCTTCTCAATTCAAGTGGTTCATCCAAGAGGAAACTCTTGTTCTTCAAAGATTCAACTACATTCGAGAGAAGGGTTGAATCTACATGAATTATATGGTGAACTTGAGAAAGGAGCCATGTAACTCAGTTTAGAGTTCATCCTTTCATGATTTCTTTGATCAATACACTTTGGGTTGGTATGTGAGATGTAACCTTCCTTAGTTGAGATCCTGGAAGTTGTGTGGCCTTGGATTAGAAATTGAACTTCACCTCTTCTCATGACCAATTAGATCACGAGAGTGGCAATTGATTGTGTTGAAGAGAAATTGAATTGCCAAGAGATTGGGATTCAATTATTCACAATCCGCCATGGATCTATACCCATGATTGAGAAGGAATTGAGTAACATCAATTCATGACAATTTACATCTCTGATCCCTAATGATCTCTCCATCATTAATTCTCATCTCTTTGTTCTTTAGTTCTTTGAATGCCCACTACCCAATTCCCTTCTATATTCTTGCAATTTATCATTCTTGTCATTTACATTCTGTTTCTCTATTTCTTGCAATTTACTCTTCTGCTCTTTAAAATTCTGCAACCTTTACTTTCTTGCAATTTATTTTCCATGTCATTTAAGTTTCTTGCACTTTAAGTTTCAGTTAGTCACTTTCATTTTCTTTCTCTATTCTAGTTCTTTAAATTCCTTGCCATTTAAATTTTTGCAATTATGTTCAAAAAATCACAAATCTCATGAAATCAAAACCATGTTTGCTTGACTAAATATACCATTTAACTAAAGTTGCTTAATCTACCAATCTCCGTGGGATCGACCTCACTCTTAATGAGTTTTATTACTTGATACGACCCGATATACTTACCGGTTACGCGTTAATATTTAAATTTTCGCGTATCAACACTAACCAAGTATATACTGTATAAGTTCTTAATAAAATATAAGTAACTCCCCTTTCAATACAGACCATAAGAACGCCAAGCTGATATTGTTGCTAATAAACATATGTTATGGATCTATTATTTTAGTTTAAAATATGTATTTTACTAAGTTTTAGGGATTTCAAAATTTTTGCTCTTCAAAAAATTTCCTACTCCGACCAAAAAAAATCATTTCAACTGGAAAATAGACTATATTATTTAGACTTTCTTTACCAATAGTAACATTTCCACATATATTTCATAATTGGAAAAGAGATTATTGTTTCCTTGAAACAAAATCTAAATAAAATGAGTCAAAGTAATTGCATATATTTTGCAATGATGCAGCTTGGAATGGGAAGCGCACTAGAAACAAGCATTTGGAGCAAGAAAGTTGGAAATGCTTGGAGTCTTAATGCAAAGATCATGGGTGATCCTCAACGCCATTGCACTTCTCCTTAGCTTCTTATATGTGTTTGCTTGCCAGTTACCAAGATTGATAGGGGAGACACGAGACAGCATCCATAGCAAAGGTGGCGGGAGTATTCGCACTTTGGATGCTTCCACAACTCTTTGCATACTCCATGAACTTCCCCATCCAAAAATCCCTACAGGCACAAAGCAAGATCATGGTCATGGCTTGGATCTCCGCGGGGGTGCTGGTGGCGCATGCAGTGCTGAGCTGGGTGTCGATGCTAAAAATCCGCTGCCGTGATGCTTAACGTGTCATAGTGGTGGCTCAAATGGAAGTTGCAAGGACACTTGGAAGGGATTCTCCTTGCAAGCATTTCAGAGTCTCTGTGGTTTTATTCGTCTCTCATTAGCCTCTGCTGTTATGCTCTGGTGCGTCACATTTTCATATATATGCACAAATATGTACTGCCTATGCTTGTATATCTATATTATTACCAAATTATAATCACAAGTTTTTTTTATCTACCCAAAAGATATATATTCTTCCATATGTTTCCTTAAAATCTTGTGCAGCTTGGAAGTTTGGTACTTTATGGTCCTGATTTTGTTCGCTGGTTATCTAAAGAATGTAGAAATTTCGGTGGATGCAATGAGTATATGGTACTACACAACATTATCTTACAATAAAAAGCCAATTTTTTTTATATGGGTTCAATGCTCACCTTTTCCAATGCTGGCGATTCATGCATGTTTTTCTGATGATGACTTTGCAGCATGAATATCTTGGGCTGGACAATCATGTTCGCCTTCGGAATGAATGCAGCCGTGAGGTTTGGTCCTATTTTAGATGCATCATTTTTCAGGAAAAACTATGCAACACAACAATTAAAAGAAATGTTATTAGTTTTAATAAAAACTAATTTGATTCCTAACATCATGCAGTGTGAGGCTGTCAAATGAAGTCGGGGCAAGTCACCCAAGAACAGCAAAATTGACCATAGTAGTTGCTATGATCACTTCGTTTGTTGTTGTGAGTGTTAATAAAACGTCAATGAAATTTTGCCTTTATATAATTAAAATAATATTTTTTTTTTACAAAACGTCAATTTGTACTACTATCATAGCAATGTAAAATATCAAAATATCAAATGTTATTGTATTTCTCACTGAAATTATCCATATCTAAAAATTTTAAGAGAGAAATTATTCTAAGCATATTTTTGGTGTGCCTGACGATTTTTAGCGAATTTGGTCTGGAATGCTGTCAAGGACCTTCCTACAATCATGTGTGTTAAGCCTCATGGTCTATAAAACCAATTGGAGTAGAGAGGTAAAATTTTCTACTACGGTGTTGGATCAAAACAATTTACTATTATGTATTAATGAATTAAAATGTTGGAAGAAAAAGAATTTAAAGAATAAGCATCTAAATTTTTTTGTTAACCAAGTTAGTCTAACATAATAAAAATCAATTATAACTAATATTATTTTAAATCTTATTATTTACTTTATTTAGACTTGATTCATAATAAGATTTGAATGTATAACATCACTTTATTTTTATTAGAGCCTAATCTTTTGATCGAATGGCAGGCCTCTCTTGCCGAAATAAGATAAAGTGGGGCAGGTATACCGAATCAGAGAACGAGATTGTGAAGAATGATCCAGACATAAGAAAATAGTGTTAATTGAAAGTAGCACTGTAGCAGCAACGGTTGATAATTTTAGAGCAAACACATTCTAGATCCGAATTTATCAAAGTATTTGAGTGTACATTTTATCTCTAATTTTATTTAATATTTCAATTTTAGCCCTTGTGTTAAAATTTTGGTTAGAAAATATAACTGCTCGACTTACAACATCAATGCATGACAGAATGACAGTACACGCTACGCGAGACAAGGCATAAAATAAATTGAATTTCGGTATCGCCAGAAAATCTTTTTGACATTCTGAGAAAGGCATGAGGAATTTCATTGTAAAATTAGGACGATCATAATAGCATATAAAATTCAGTCATTGTATATCTATATCTTAACAATCGATTTATCTTCATTATTCAATTCACGATATTTGAGATTAGTTTTCGTTATCACTTCCCAGCCCATATTTTATTCGAGTAATCCAGGCAATTCCGTGAGTAATTCCGTAATTGTAATTTAACTCCCTATTAATTCAGTCACGACTGAACTACCTGAATTAGTATAGAACGTAAGTCCAGGCAAAAATAAGCTAAACCAAGAAATAAACTCAACTGTGTTTACCAAATTGAAGTTCCATAACATCAATAAAAAGTCAATAAAAATATAAAACCAAATCCTTTCAAACACATAGATCACTACAATTAACCCAAAAATAAGAGACAAAACTTAGAAGCTCTAGTTTGAACAACCTACCACTTAATCAAAGAGACTGAATCCCATATCCTGCAAGACAAACAAATCCAAAACCAAATAATCAGATCATTTTGAAAAACCAAAGTAATTAAATAATAATAATAATAATAATAATAGTTGAATCTTCTTACATCATCTGATTCCTCCTTCTCTTCGACCTTCTCCTCCTTCTTTGCCTCGGCGGCTGCGGGAGCAGCAGCACCACCGCTAGGAGCAGCGGCAACGGCAACAGCACCACCACCACCAGCAGGCACCGACGCAAGCTTTTCCCTTCCGGCGGCAATAACCTCTGTTATGTCTTTGCCTTTAACTTCAGATAAAAGGAGCGTTATGCTGTCATCATCTGCTTCAGCTCCAACTGAACAAAACATACATGTCATAATTTACAATACTAAGGTCAAAATTCTCCACATATCAACTAACTTCGAAGCAAAATAGAAATGTATTGAAATAAAATAGGATTAATTAGATAAAAAGGCTACCGGAGCTGAGAATGCCCTTGAGATCGGCGGCGGAAGGAGCGGCATTGCCACCGAGGACGGCGAGGAGGTAGGCGGCGATGACCTTCATCTTCCTTCCACAACTAGGTATCACGAATCACGGCGTGGATCTGGTGGGGGGATGAACAAAAGTGAAGGTTTTTTCAGTTCTGCAGATTTATAAATAGGGTTAGGGTTTGAGTCCTCGCATGGGCTCCTAGGGTTTTATAATGTGGCCAACGTGGCCCTTGTTGTTGGGCTGTTTCCATACTTTATTGGGCCAGCTTACCCCGGACCCTATAAGCCCATTATATGCCTTTTATATACCCCGGGCCCTTATAAGCCCATTATATGCCTTCATTAATAATCATTATAAAAAAATACCCATTATATGCCGCTTGACCAAAAAAAAAAAACCCATTATATGCCTTCAAAGAAGCGAACGATTCGAAACTTCAAGGACCACCAAAGTTCGGCAGGGATGAAGACGATGAGGATGTCGATGGAGATGAAGATGCTGCCGACGAAGACGAAGATACAACCGACGGTTCGATAACTGCGTCCATTGATTTTGGAGCTTTGAGCGTCGAAGATACTTCCGTCGATTTGGTGCTCTTCCGCGTCGAGATGCTGCAGTTCATCTGCTTGGCTTGTTGAGGAAAACTTGCTGTAATGGAAGATGAAGAGTCTAGTTTCGTCAAAAAATGAAGAAGGAAACGTATGTTTGATTTTCGGGTCGGGTTGGGGGCTTTTTTTTTTTTTTTTTTTGGTCAAAGGTTGGGGGCTTTGAGTTTTTGTATTGTATTAGGTCTGGGCCAGGTTTTGGTCTAGTTCTCTGACAAAAAAAAAAGAATTGGCAGTAGCCACTGCACACATGTTTCTAATGAAATATTAGACCAATATATAAAATTAAGCCATGTTTTTTCACAAAAAATAAGGAGAGAGAGAAAAAAAAAAGATTACGTGTGTGTTTGTCTAATGTGTTAGATTTTCTCAATTCGAGAATTAAGCTTTCAAGTGGTATTAGAAATTGCACTCAGAGTTTAAAGTAGTCCCTAAAATTAATAATTCCTCAAATTCATCCTCAAAATTGTACTTTGAGACTCAAATTCATCCTTCAGGACATTTCTGTCCAAGTGACATCATCGAAAAGCTGACATAGACTCTATTTTGACACGTTTGCAAACCCTAAACGACACCGTATGTGTATTGGCAAGTAAACGTTTGCTATGCAACATCGTTTCACACTATATACAATAGTCTCTCCTTCAAAGTTAAATCAACATTTTCTTTCCCTCTCAAAACAGAAACAAAATCCTTTCTTCTTCCATTTAACCCTTAATGGCAATGGTGTGAATCGTGTCTTTACAGCGATTCCCTCTAAAAACACACTGCACTCGAGGGTCAGCTTCATCGTCGTCATCATTCAGAGAGTGTGTGATGAAGACTGATTTCTCTATTAGAGGCAAGAAAAAAAAAGAGAAAGTAGAATAAGAAATGCTTTGTTTTACTTAAATGTTGTTAATGTGATTTCTTTTAATAGTTAAATAGAATTATTTATCGTTGATTATGTGGGTATGCATGTTGATGTTATGCTGTTTTTGTTAGGGTTTAATTGGAACTAATTTTGTTAGTGATCATGATAAAATTTTTCGTTGATCAAGAGTTGTTTGTTATATTTGATATCTATTTCATTATTGTTATAGTTTGATTCTAACATTTTAGTGGAATGTGGTTTATGGTTTAATGATATTAGTGTTGAAGTTAGGTGTTTATCTTTTTTATTTTCAGATGGATGAGCTTTTTATTACCATCATATATCACCATGGAGGGTTATTTACCACAGAGCAGGATGGAAGTGTGTCCTACAGTAGTGGACAAATTTCAAATATGCAACGACTTGATGTAGACACACTCGATGTCTTCTTAATCCGAGACTACCACAAGCAACTTAGGTATGACAAGGTGACTCAATGTTGGTTGTTGGCTCCTAATAGACTTTTGAAGACTAGTCTCTGAACTATATCACATGATAAAGAGCTCATGAAGATGTATTATCATACTCAAAGGAACAAGAGAGTTGTCTATGTGTTATTATGAGCATGGAATGCCTGAATCTGTGTTTAATGTGGAAGAAGAAGCAGTATCTAAAGGCAAAGAATTGATTGTGTTAGAGGATAATGCTACTGTAGGAGAAAATTTAAAAGACCGTTTTTTCCAGCCAAACCTCATTACTAATGTCACCACCAAAACAATCCCCACAACATCATCAACCCCAAATCCAGAACCATGTCACACTGCTAGCACCACTACAAAGTTAGCTAATTCTTAAAATGTCTTGTCCACCCTAAAATCAATCCACACAACAAAACCAAATAGTAAATTCAGTCCAGGTCCAAAAGCAAAGACGCAACCCATTGCAAAAGGTAGTAGTAAGCCCCACCCACCACCAAAAATAAATGTCTAGTCCACTGCAAAATCTGTAACCAGGCCCAAACATACAGTGTTTAAGGAGTGTGATCTACCAAAAAAAAGGTTCCCAAAGAGGCAAAATTGCAACAACACATGCTAGGAGGCCTTTAACAAGAGCAGCTTCTATTAACACTATCAGAATATCATATGCTAAGGGAAAAGAGTCCGAAACTATGACAGTGACACTATCTAGTTCAGATGACTCAACAGATAGTCATGATAGTTATGATAGTGTGGAGGATGAACCATATAAGCCTGGTTATGACAAAGAAGACTCTACTGAAGAAGAAGAAGTGGCTGTGAAGAAGTCAACAGGAAAGCTCCCTCAAGTTAAGTTGAGGACTGCAGCAACTTCCAAGCTAATGCAAGAGAGAAGAGTAATTATGGTTGAGGATGATGGTATGGTGTGTGCAGACTCAGACTCTAAAGATGATGAACTATTTTTTGGTGATATGACACCATATTCTGAAGCTCAAGATGGAGCTTATGATGAATCTGATGGTGGAGATTCATGACATTCGAAGGAAATGAAGACTCTTCCAAACTCTGAAGATGTATTGGATGAGGTTGATTTAGATAAGGTCTTTCTGGTGTTTAGAGAAGGAGAAAGGTTTGGAGATCAGAAACTTGAGGTAGAAATGAAATTTAACATGAAAATGGAATTCAAGGAGGTTGTTAGTGAGTATTGTATTCAAGAGGGAAGACAAATTTGGTTTAAGAAGAATGATAGTGTCAGTGTGTAAGCTGGAGGAATGTGGTTGGGTTGTGTATGCTTCCAGAGACGTTGAGGGTAGGAGCGGCAAACGGGCCTAAATCCGTCGGGCTGATCCGCGTAATCCGCCAAAAAAGACGGGTCAGGCTGGAAATTTGGGACCGCCAAATAGCAAAATTTTGTTTAACCCGCACCGCTTAACCCACGGGATTTGGCAAGGCGGGACAGGCTTCCCTGCCGGGCTTAGTGATTTTTTGGCAAGGGAATATTTTTGCAATTTTTTGTCAAAATCCAACTTCTCCCAACCCAACTTACAAGAGAATGAAGATGAAAATTGAGTGTTTTGGATTATGTTTATTTTGCTTTGGAGACAATATTTATAATTATGTTTTGGATTATGTTTATTTTGCTTTGGAGACAATATTTATAATTATGTTTTGGATGAAAACTTGGTTTATAATTATTTTTATTAGATATTTATAATTACAATGACTTTAATGTTTGTGAATATAAAAATTATAATTTTTTTATGCTTTTATAAATTATAAATATATTAAAATGATTGTAAAATTATATATATTATTTAATAGTTAATAATAAAAAAAGAAGAGATTTGGCAGGCTTAGCCCGCCAGCCCGCAATTAGGCGGGGCGGGGTGAGATTTTAGGACTGTCGTACTAGGCAAGCGGGGCGGGGCTGCCCACCAAAGGCGGGCTTTTGGCGGGGTGGAGCGGGCTTCTCTGCTTGCCACCCCTATTTGAGGGTAATTATTAGCAGATCAAGACCTTTATGGATGATCATAGATGCCCAAGGGAGACTGAAAATATATTGGCTAACAAGAAATGACTAGCTTGTAGATTGGTGAGAAAACTGAGGAAATATCCTAATATGAAGTATTTTGAGGTTGCATAGTACTTTCAAGAGCAACTGTGAGTTGGACCTTAACAAGTCCTCACTAACAAGGGCTTTAGGGAATGCAAGGGCCATAGTATATGGCGATGCTGCTGCCCGAATGGAATGGTTAAGGATTACAGATTGACATTGATCAAGAGTAATCATGGCTCCGATGTCTAGATTGGTGTCACGCTTCATCCTAATTCTGATGAAAATATAATATTTGAGAAGATGTATATTTATCTTAAAGAATGTAAAAGAGGGTTTAAGGCTGGTTGCAGGCCACTTATAGGCATGGATGGAGCATTTCTGAAAACACAGCATGTTGGTCAAATTCTATCTGCTATTGGTTAAGATGTAAAATGTGATTGCTTATGCTATTGTTTCTATTGAAAACAAGGACAACTAGAAGTGATTCATGGAACTGCTTCATGAATACTTGGGTCATTATAAAGAGCATGGTTGGTATTTTATCTCAGACATGCAAAAGGTATTATTGTTAATTGACATGGTAACTAACCTATGATGAATCTATTAATCCATAAATAGCTATTGTGATAATTGTAGTTGTTAATTAAAATTAGTTATGGTAGTTATTATAGTTGTGATTTATTGTAGATGTTGTGATTTATTGTAATCATGGTATTTTTTGTAGTTATGGTAGTTATTATAGCTGTTGTGATGTTTGTAGTTGTTAATTATCATTATTTATGATAGTTATTGTAGCTGTTGTGATTTGTTAAAGTTGTTAATAAAGATTAGTTATGGTAGTTGTTGCAGCTGTTGTGATTTTTTGTAGTTGTTAATAGAGATTATTTATGGTAGTTGTTGCAGTTGTTAATTAACACTAGTTGTTCATTGACTTGAACTTTACATATGATGTTCATTGAGATGTTCATTAACTACAATTATTATTCTTATTCTTGTGGCCTTTATACCGCTGCAATGTTTTTCTTTGTTTTAACTAAGAGAAGTGCCACAAGGACTATCTCGACTATTTGTTTACACTAAAAAAGGGCCAATTTGCTGTCACCTATATAATTTTGGGGACCAATTTGCTATCACTTATATAACTTTGGGGACCAATTTGCTATCACTTATATAACTTTGGGAATTACATTGAGGCTCGGGAGAAAACTTTTAGCTAAGGTTAATTTTATTTCATTTTATTTTCAGGGCCTCATTCTTGCAATTTGGGAGGTGTTCCCTGATGTCTATCACAAATTCTATGTTTGCTATTTATGAAGGAACTTCAACAAGTAATGGAAGGACAATGAGCTTAGAGAGTTGCTATAGGAGTGTGCAAGGTGTACTATCCAAGAAGGGTTCATTGAAGGATAAAAAAATATAGAGAGTTAATAAGGATGCGTGGACATATCTGAGCAAGTGGCCAATGGATTCATGGAGTAGGGCCTTCTTCAGTAATTTTTCTAAAATTGACAACATTTGCAATAATGCCTACAAAATTTTCAACGCTAGGATCAAAGAAGCCAAAGCCAAGCCCATTATCACACTGTTGGAGGAAGTTAGGTTGTATGCTATAAGGTCTATAGCCAGGAACAAGGTGAAGTCTAATGCTCATGTTGGGATCCTACCTTCGTCCCATCCAGTGTAGTAGGTTGAAAAAAAAAGGAAAGAATCCAAAAATTGGGTGCCTATGTGGTCTGGTAACACACATTATGAGAAGTTTGAAGTCTACGACTGGCCAATCAACATTGTTGTGGACTTGAAAAAGAGGTTGTACACATGTAATTTTTGGCAGCTAAGTGGTATAATTTCATTCATTTAAGTTTATCTATTTAATTATGTCTACTATCTAGCATTAGTTGTTTATTGATAGAGATTTTTTGTGCAGGGATGCCATGGGTGCACGCATGTGCTGCATTGGCAATAGCTGACAAAAAATCAGATCAATTCTATCACAAGTGGTTAACTATGGAAGCATATAATGATACATATGCCTTCCATATAAACCCATTTCTATGCCAAGCACTATAAAAAAAGATCACCTTATAACATACCTCAACCATTCAGAAAGAAACCAAGGCCAATTAAGGAAAAAACAAGAAAGGATGCTGATGATGAGCCAAGTGGTAGTAAGAAGCAGAAGACCAAGTTGAAAAGAACTTATAAAAAATGCCATTGTTACTACTTTGGTGAAGCAGAACACACCAAAAGATATTGTGGCAAGAGAGTTGTTGATGAAAAAGCAGCAACTGCAGTTGCTGTAGCTGATACTGGTATTGATGTTGATGAAAATTAGGCCAATAATTCTACTTCAACTACTGCTGTAGATGGTGGTGATGCCATACTTAGTCCACTGCCTCAACTTGAAATACAGCTTCAACTTAGTCAACTTATTTTGTCAGAAACCGATGACTCTCAATAAGTTTGCAAATGTAGCTTGTATAGATTTTATTATATCCACACTCTTATGAATTTTATTAATCATTTAACATGTTTCTTACATAGGTATCTTTCGCTCCAGCTTGGCTAATAAAGCTCCCTCCTAAAAGGAAGTTATCCAAAGCCACAAGCACTCCATCAGCAAGCAACCCACCTACAACTACCACACTAGCTAACACCCTACCTGCAACTACCACACCAAGTCCCATGCAAAAAGCAACATAGAGAATTGTTTCAAGGCTTGTCAACTACATGAGATTTGTGCCTACTCCTAAATTCAAGCCACCCAGAACCAACAAATAATGACATAGAATATTATGTATAGAAAATAATTGGTGTCTTTGTCTCTCTGTTTTGTTTAGAATACTTGCTTTAAATGCTTTCTTAATTAGGATAAACTTTTTTAAGCTCAATAAAGGTTTTATTTTTGGAACCTTGACATATACAACACTTTTGGCGAAGTCTTTTTATGCAATGAATATCAATTATAACTCTTTTGAATTGATTTTGTTTTATTTTGTCCTAAAATACGAAAATATGTAAAATGCTATCAATTTTTGTTTCTTTGAAAGCTAAAAAAATGTATAGTAATACAATGTGCATATGCACATCTCATTTGTTTTTAGCAAGATACAATTGTCCAAATTACTTATCCCACTTGAAAAACAAAACAACCACAATAATCAGTAACATACATACAAACAACATAGCCCCACCCATTTCTAAAACCCTAACTTCAGACTTTAGGCTTCCAAGCTTTCAAGCAATCTTCATCTTCTATTTTTTATTGTCATTTAAAGGACTTACTCTACCATTAACTGTTATCACATCTTCTTCTTGAACTTTATCTGCTCATAGGAACAACCTACACCACCTCTTACCTACAATCTACACCCACATTCAAGAGAATTTGGAAGTAAATAAGCCATAATTATATCTAGAACATAGCAAACAAGAGCAACCACTTACATTGTAGTTTGGCAACCGAAGAAGGGCCTTTGATCTCCTGACCATCTTAGAACCGATCGTCCCCCACACCTACACTATTCTGGCAAACACGAATCTCTGTTTCTAGCAGTTCTCCTACCAACACTTTCATTGGAGCGAGAATTAGTCAAGCTCCCAGCTATGTCACTCGCGTTAGCCATCTCGTTTCACTTTGGAGATTCTTGAATCCAGCAGAGGACATGAGTACAGAAGGTCTGGAGATGGTGTAATCAATTGGGGATTAGGATTTTTAAATTTCACGTATGGACCAATTTGCTCTCAAGAAATTTCTCCTGCCACATCATCTATAATGTGTCACAATAGAGTCCAGACTAGTTTTTTGATGGTGCTATTTGCATAGAAATTATCTAAAAGATGAATTTAAATTCTAGAGTACAATTTGCAGAAATGAATTTGAAAAACTATTAATTTCAGGAACCATTATGAACATCGAATCTAATTTTATTGACTACTTTAAAGATTAACTTTTAATTCATATTTTGACCGTTATTAATATTTACATCAATTACTTGATTAGGCTATTTTTTTATGAATTGAAATGGTGTGATATGCACTTTTATTAGAAAGGTTGGTGCTTTTTAATATGGAGCAATTTTTTTAAAAAATTATTATTATGCAAATTGAACGTCCTCTCATCCATTTCAAAATAAAAAAGTGGCTTGATTCACCTGAATAAGAATTATGTGGACTTTGCATTACTTACAAAGTTACAAAAAATAAATAAATAAAGAATGGATATGAAAGTTTTCGTAAGTGAATAAGCAAGTTAGTTGCAAACTTTGCAGTTCTATGCAATCCACTTGACTGATACAAAAGGACAAAATCACTTAAAATGAAAAAAAAAACATTATAAAGTAATAAAATACAGAAATTATTTTTGTTATAGGAAAGAAGTTGGTGTTTTCGGAAGATATTGGGAGGTGGGGTGATTTACCGGGCGGTGGAGCTTCCGGTCAACACGCAGGGGACGTGGTGTCCCTGCTCTTCAGCAGCGTGTCAGCACCTCAGTAGCACGCCGGGAGCGTGGTGACGCGGCGCGCATGCAAGGATCTGGTACAACGCAGGGGCGTGGTGGAGCTGACGTCGCAGAGTCCCAATGTGCCTGCACCACAGGGGGGGCGTGTTGCAGCTGCTGCCATGCAGGGGACAGGTCTCACCCCGGTAAACAGCAAGCGTGGTCTAAGTTGCTCTATATAAAGAGCCTCCCCCAACTGCAATATATAGAAAGTGTGTTAGTGAGAGGGAAGAAAAGCATTAGTGTGTGAAGCAGAGGGGAAGGGGGGTTGCGATTCAACTAAGAGGGGAAGGGTGTTGCTGCTCCACAAGGAGAAATGGTGGGAAAATAGGCAGAAAAAAATATTTTGTATTTATTTTAAAAAATGGTTCGTAATTATAATGCTCTGGAGGAACATATTATAAATTATTTGGATCATCCAATTTATGTAAGTTGTTAAATTATATTTTTATTGTGTATTTAAATTTTTGTTATTTTTTGTTATTTAACATGTTAAAATATAATTTTTTTGTTAATTTTGAATTAATTTTATGTTATAAAAATACTAAAATAAAATATACATTATACGATACAATATACTAAAAATTTTTAAAAAATATATATTTTTCTATGATAAAAATATAAAATAATACTATAGTAAAATAAAATATATATTCTGTAAAATAAATAAATATGTATGTTGAACATATTCAAAATTTTAATATATAAATGTTAAAGTAATAAATAAATATTAGAAAAATATATACGTTGTTATTAATAATATTAGAGAAATATATGCTTTTGATGCACGGAAAAAAATTATTTTAACTATGGTACTGGTAATGCACTGCACGTTAATTATTTTAACAAATAAAATATTAAAATAAATAAATATGTAAATAATATTATTAAATAAAGTGATCACATATAAATAGATATGCTAATATTTGTTTATTAATAAATGAATATTTATAACTAATATAACAAATATATTTTTGTTGATGCAGTCTAACAGAAATTTGTTGGTGCGTAAACTAGATTCGCCACAGAGTTGGAACCCGGGGGTCAAAAACTACTTACGCGCCACGGGATTCTACCACGTATCTAGGATTGGGATGATAAGAGGATTTCACCCATTGTTAGCTGCTCTGGTTGAAAGGTAGAGGCCAGAGACTCACACTTTTGTGTTGCCGGTGGGTGAGGTTACAGTGACATTGAAAGATGTCTCACATATATTTGGCTTACTCATTGATTGAGAGCCTGTGAGTGGATGGACTGATAGTAGTAGTGATTTCGTTCAGAGTCAGAGCATGGCAATATTCGGACGTGAACCAGTACTCAGTCGTAATTCGAAATCTTATATAAAGCTTGATTGGGTTCAACGTAACAGAGATGCGGAGCCGTTGGACACTGAAGAGTCCATAAAGAGATACGTGAGATGTCAGATTTTCTGTATGTTAGGGTCGACCCTATTCACAGATAAGTCGACCGCATACGCCCATGCGAAGTATCTACCGTTGCTTCGCGATTTCGAGCGGATCCATACTTATAGTTGGGGTTCAGCATGTCTCGCACATCTTTACAGAGCACTATGCCGTGCATCACGATATGATACGAAGGAGATGGATGACCCTCTTAATCTGTTGTTTGTTTGGGCATGGGAGCGAATGCCGTGTATTGCGCCCGTACCGAGACATATCCTTCCACCTGCTGAGATACCAGTTGCCATGAGGTAAATATTTATGGTTCTTGTCGGAGATTATATTCACTATGCATGTTTCAATTACGGTTACTTATGTAAATTTTTTCACTGTATCATGTTTCAGGTGGAGTCATTCGGAACGGAGCACAGCGTGGTTAGAGAAGACCGTTGTGACATTTAGGCATGATATAGACTACATGCAGAAGGTAAATATTTATGGTTCTAATGAATCCTAGTTCCAGACATTAATGTTAGGGTTATGACATACGAATTATATGTGGCAGTTTGAGTGGCGACCGTACGAAGGAATGATCATACCGTAGCGGAGTGGGGGCAACAGGCGAAACACTCGACTGCGGGATCTGCACCCCTTTCCGACTTGGGACTTTATACCGACCTCGAAGTATCGGGATTGGTACGTGCGCTCATTCGGACATATGCTGAGATTATCGGCGTATGTTCCTCAGGGCCCAGCAGCACCTTAGCACCTGCACCTCAGGTCCCACCTCAGCATGCAGTGTTTGAGCCGATTCCTTATTATGTACCACAGCCACAAGACCAGAGCCATGGTAGCCATCACAGTCATCACAATGCGTCCAGCCACCACTCTCATCACGCTCAGCATAGCAACCACTCTCAGCACAGCCACCATTCCCAGCATAGCCACCATTCCCAGCACTCTCAGCACAGGCACCCGGGCCAGCCAGCCAGTTGTGTCATCCGATACTGACGACTCCAGCCAGTCATGATTGGTTTGACTTCTCCGTCGGTGGTCATGATTGGGCCAACGCTAGTTTGGGTGGTTGGTCAGATTTTAGTGCTATGCATTCACCGCCAGTCTCAGCTGATCCACGTGGGGCATCAGTCGGTATGAGCCATGGTTTGCGGCGTCCTGCTTCCGACCACACGTCAGAGGGTGCGTCATGTGATAGTGGATTCCTTTGGCGGACATACACAGTTGTTGACGAGTACAACCCCGGTGCATCCGCTCCAGCAGAGGCAGGTGGGTCGGCCCCTCCGGCAGATGCGGGTGGGTCGGCACCTCCGGAAGAGGCGGGCCGGTCGGCCGCTGCAGGTGTGGATGACTCTGTTCCAGGTCACCCATATGACATACGGACGAAGCAAAATCCGCCTGATAGTTATACTCCGTTGCGGCCAGGTCAGGGCATGATGGGTAAGGCACTGAACTGGATGGCTCGTAGGAAGTGAGCATCGGGTCGGGGTTTTTAGATTTCATCCTAGGGTTTAATGTAATTCGTATTTAATATTCTGTATGTTGGCCGATGTTATTCGTAGTTAAAAATTTGTATATTTGCTTCAGTAAGGCCGTAAATGTTAACATTATCATGGTGTTAAACATCAATGGATAATCTCAAATTTAAAAATACAAACAAGACTAAGATAAAAAAAGAAAATCTATTATAAAAATGCAAATTCAGAAATACAAACACAATGAAAATAAAAGTCATTCCCCCCACCACTCGGTCTAGCACGCTGAGGATATCGACTCCGACTATGACCCTAAGCACCACAGAGACGGCATATCCGAGGACCACGCATGTCGCGTGAGTCCATTTCATTCAAGTATCTGGTCAATTTTGGGCGACCTTTCGACGTTCATCTCAAGGTGGGATTAGCAACCAATGTGGGTCCCTCATATGCAGGCCATGTCTCGGCATCACCTAACGGTGTGAACTCGAATCTATATACCTTACGGACCTCTGTCATCTTGTACACGTCATGCACATACAGCTGCCAATCGATTCGCTGGTTAGCACAGCAAGCAATAACACGGCGACATGGTATTCGTTCCACCTGAAAGTGCCCACAGTCGCACGTACGTCGCGCAAGATCAACGACTAACACCTTTCTGCTAGTCATTTTGCGCACCTCAAATACTTCATTCCGTCTGTCAAAACGGTGCACAACTATATTTCCAGCCTGTTGCATACTTGCCTCTATCCGCTGTTGTGCGAATACGGAATAGGTAAATCCAGCACGTTTGCGTTCGTGACTCTCAGCACTCTTCCACGTAAAAAGTTCATTTAACCGATAATATGTTGCTCGGACTAGTGCCAACACAGGTAGATTACGGGCACCCTTCAACACTGAGTTAATGCACTCGATAAGGTTCGTCGTCATATGGCCCCATCGATGTCCCTCGTCGAATGCCAATACCCAATGTCTAAGTGCAATAGCATCGCACCACCTAGCATATGCATCGCCTCGCTCTTCCAACCTCTTATAGTTGATGTTATACTCCTCCACCATTCTTGAATACCCAATGTTGACCACAAGCTTTTGCAAGTGAGAGACTTTGAATGTTCGTAGGAAGTTGCTGCCGATGTGCCTTATTCAAAACATCCACCATGCTCTTGGAGGTTGCCAGTCACCTCCGAAACGATTCACTGCTGCCCTAATTGACTCATGCCGGTCTGAGATCATACCCACACCATCTTTTCTGACAACATACATTCATAGATTCCTGAGAAAGAAGTGCCACGCATCAGCTGTCTCCCCTTCCACCAAGGCAAAAGCGATAGGCACAATGTTCTGGTTCCCATCCTGTGCAACAGCGACCAGAAGTGTACCTTTGTACTTTCCATATAGGTGTGTTCCGTCAACCTTAACTAGGGGCTTGCAATGCCTAAATGCCCTAATGCATGGATTGAAACTCCAAAATACACGATGAAGTATTTTTACCCTTTGCGCCTCTTCATTTCCATTGTACAGTGGGCGTGTTTCTATCTGGACAACTAACCCAGACATCTTCTGAACCATAACCGAGAGCCACCATGGCAAGGCTTGGAAACTCTCCTCCCAATCACCGAAAACTTTCGCTATGGACTTCTGCTTTGCCAACCAAGCCTTTCGATAACTGATGGTATAGTTGAACCTTGACTGGACTTCGGCTATTATAGATTTCACCTTGATGGACGGGTCAGTCTCGACCAATGGCCTTATAGCCTCAGCAACTGTATCCGAGTCCAACTTGGAATGATCCTGTGAAATCACTCCCATTGTGCACATGTGCCTACCGTTGTATCTGCGTATCTCCCAACAACCTTTTTTCCGTATCAAGCTGGCTCGGATAAGCCAGTCGCACCCACGCCCATACATCTTGCATTTTGCATAGAACGTCTGTGGCTTAGACTCATACACGCCGTAGTCAACTCCTCTAGCGATAGTGTAACTTTTAATTGATGCCACGACCGACTTTCTAGAACTGTATTCCATTCCAATTCGGAACTCTCCGTCCTTGGGATCAGCAACGCCTACAGAAAGTGCCCATCATCATTTATTAATCAATCCAAAGTATAAATTAAAGAAAACATATTATTCGGTCATCACGTACTTATGTTTGAATATTCCGGAAACTCCGGTGCATGCATGGCGTCGAGATCCAACTCACGCATAAAAGGTGGCACGTTCATCGGTTGACTGATCGAGGGGTGAACCACTACATTATCCACTACTGTCTCAACTCCCACATCACCATCCTCGTCTTCGTCGCCGGCTTCATAAGTGGTTTCGAAATCCTCTTCACTGTCACTATTCATTCTCTCGTACACTGCTGCTCTATCATCCTCCACCTCTAAATCATTTTGAATCCCTTCCGCCTCTACGGTTTCAAACTCAACATACAGCTCAATCTGTGGTTGTCGCATCTGAGTCTGCCGGTGAATTTGAAACATATTATGCATAGTCACTTCGTCAGTGATTGGCATGGTATCAAACTGTATCAGACCACCAAAAACTACAACCGGATTCCGGTACAGAATTCTGCTCACTCTCATTAACGTACCATTCTCCATGCTTTGACAGAGACTATTCTGAAGTTCCATAAACATCATGGTGCATGGAACTACAAAGGAAAACGGATTCTGGCACACAAACCTCACTCCCTCATGAGTATTACGTATTATCTCACCGTCGCGATATACTACCAAGTTTGTGGTACCTTCCATTACACCAGAAACACACTCAAAGATCACTCACACACTTCCTCAGAATAAAAATGGACCCGAGCACTGCCTTATATAGAGAGTGTAGCATTCACCACGCCCCCCACGTTTTGATTGCCTCAGGCCAATCACGTATTGCCACGTGTCAGGACGCCCCTGCGTGCTACGTCAGCACGCCCCCATGTGATGCCCCTGTGTTCCACTCAAGATCCGCCACGTCATCATCACGCCCCCACGTGGTATGCCAGCACGCCCCCACGTGATGCCCCCGTGTACCACTCAAGCTGCGCCACGTCATCATCACGCTCCCCACGTGTAGCAGTCAACACGCCCCCTGCGTGTTGATCATGCACTCCAGACGTCCACCATTGGGTAAAACACAATGTTTCTCTATTTCTAGCCCAATCACCACTTTCCTTCCCATATTGAAATTCTTGAGCCTAATAAAATAAAATATTAATTATTATTAAATTTATAATTTTTATCATATATAAATTTTATTATTTTGATTTAAGGATATTGGACTTTCACTTTTTCAGTTTACAAATTTGAGCTTGATCCGAAACAAAAATATCATGAATCTTTTTTTTGTAACTAGAGCTGTTCATTTGTTTGATTTTTCGGAGTTTTAAAGGGCAATTAAAACATTAAGTGTGCACGGCTGCAGTTCATAACTTCATATGGTATCATTGTATCATCAATGTGACACCCAGATTTGTATTTTTTCACATTGAGTAGTGATTCGTTGAATATTTTTTTTGTAGCTACTAGTTAGTCATTGTGTGCACTCCTTTAAGAGATGAATCTAAGGGGGCAAGCAAGGGGCTAATTTATTTTTTGGTGGACGTGAGATGGGGGATATTTTTTAATATGATAATTTTAAGTGTTTTTAAAAAAAATGTAAAAGGTACAGAAATTATTGAATCTGATTTTTATATCTTAAATTTTTTAACTCTTTTGAAATAGAAATTAAAAGGTTTGATTTTGTATTTTAAAAATTAGAGGGTTTGATTTTTATTTCACAAATCGAAGATTCGATTTTTATATCTCTTACAACTCGAAAGATTTAATTTCGGTTTTTTAAATTAATCGGTGTCACATTTAAGAATAATATCTCAACAATCCATAATCTAAAAAAAACACCATTCTCAACCTAATATAAAAAATAAAAAGTGCAAGGAAGTCAAAGCAACAATGTCGTAATTGAGTACCATAAATTAAAGACCAACTTAAAAACAAATAAAACATGCATAGATAGAGTACGTACAGAACTCACACATACAGGCATTACTGATTATGTCAAAACTACTATTATTACAAGCTAAGGAGTTCAAAACTTGCATCAGTTGCATGGTCTTAAAATAGTTGCATATATCCAAAACATATTTAATACGAATCCAAAACAAAATTAAGTATTGTTTATTATATATATGATTTGTCCGTTACAACTCGAGTATAACTGCCTTATAATTCGATTTTTATCGTACAAAAAAAAAATTATAATTCGATTATTATTTGCAATTTTTATATCTTATTCTAACAGATCAACTATTACTTTCTTATAATATTTATATAAAAGAGAGTAAATTTTTCACTAAAAAAATATGTGAAAAAATTCTAATTTTTAGTCTTATTTGATTATGGGATGTCTTTTGCAGGTATTTATGCTTCATATTCTTCTTCAATCGAAATATAACTCATCCAATTCGAAAAATCCAAAGAACATTTCAAAGTGAACGAACTATTAACTATACAAGAATACTTCATAGCTATACTAAAACAATATTTTTAATATATTTTTCAAACATTATAAATGAAAATAAATAATATTTATGGATTAGATTGGACACTTCGAAAATTCTCCTATTTAAGAGTTAAGAAGCATCAGGTGGGTGTGTAAATGTGCAACACTATTTTGCACGTGGAAGGCAATTCTGGCTTTCTGGAACAGAAAACGATGTCGTATAATTGCATGGATTTTATGGTAGGTGAAAGGAGAGCCTAGCAAACTCAAGGTTCAACCGGAACCGCAGCTCTCTTTTTCTTCTCACTGACACACATGAACCACACCCTCGCACGTTCAAACTCGTAACTTTATCCCCAAAACTGAAAACTCTTCATCTCTCTCCTATGTTCTCTTCTCTGCTACTCCACCACCACCACCACCACCACCACCACCACCATGCCTCTTCTACTCTCAGCTTCACAACCTCCCCTACTCCCTCTCATCCCACACAGTAATAAAACTCTCATCACACTTTCTAGAAAGCGCTTCGGTTTCGCTCCCAACACCTTAACAACCCCACCCTCTCTCCGTTCCAGGCGCATTCTCCCTAAATATTCTGCTTCTTCCTCTTCCTCCATCAACGGTGTTTCCCTTGAGGACATTCCAGAACATTCCAGAAACGAAGAATCAACTTCTCCTACTCGGGATGAGTTCCTTCTCCTCCAAACGCTCCGAACCTGGCTCCGCTTCCTCCCTTCCATTCTCCCTGGTGGATCCTGGTGGAACTTCGACGACGACATCGAAATCGAGCTACTGGCTCAGCCGGTTTCTGTCTGGCGCGCACTCGGCAAGATGTGGCACCTCGTCGCGCGTGACCGCTGGATCATCTTCGCCGCCTTCACCGCTCTCATTTTCGCGGCGGTGCGTCTGCCCATTCTTCTTTTGCTGCTTTTTGGAACATTTGATTTTTCGAGAATTTGTTGTATGACTTTTTTTTTGCTTTCTTTCAGGTTTCTGAGATTTCAATACCGCATTTCTTGACGGCGTCGATTTTCTCGGCGCAGAGCGCGGAGATTGCGGTTTTTCACCAGAATGTGCGGCTTTTGGTTCTGTTGTGTGTGATCTCGGGAATATGCAGGTCAAAATCTTGTATGGTCTAATCTCCCTTTCTACTTGCTGATACTCATAAATTGCTTTTTTTTTTTTGCTTTACCAAAAGGGGGAATCAATGAATCATTCTCCTCTTTCTTTTAGTGTCTTTTATGGAGTAGAATATAGTAATGCATTGTTAAGATTCCGATGACAGTTGTAAGTATTGAAGATATTATTGTAACTAGGAGTTAAAACTTTGTTAGAGAACTTTTGGTTTTGATTTAGTTAGAGCATGCTTGGTTTACATCTAAAATTAATTTTGAATGGCAAAGATCATTTACTTTTCCGCCCTCATTTGTTGTTTTTAGTTTGGTTCATTTGAAACTTTGGTTTTACATTTGAGATATGGTGGCTAACAAGTAGTTTTCCTATGCTTCAGTGGGATAAGAGGTTGCTGTTTTGGCATTGCAAACATGATTTTGGTGAGTTTCTCTGTACTGTGTAAACAAGACTTGGGTTTTGGGACTTCAATGCTTTATGTTAAAAATACAAATAGGCTAGGTCATAATGAAATAAGTATAGTTTTCAAATTAAGACTATTGTACTTGAGCAGTGATCTTTATGCAATTTGATAAGCCTTTACTTTCAGATCTGGTCTGCATATATGTTATATAAATGGCGATTTGTGTGTGTGTGCATGTGTGTGTTGAAACAATGATTTATGTGTTTACAAATATGTGCAGGTTAAGAGAATGAGAGAAACATTATACTCTTCCCTTATTCTTCAGGTTCTGCCGCAGCACTTAATAACACTATAAGTTTGTTGCCCTCATTTATTTATCTTTTCTCTTGGTGTATGGTTTAACTCATTCTGCAGTGCCCTTATTGTAGGATATATCATTTTTTGACTCTGAAACAGTTGGTGATTTGACAAGTAGACTCGGGGCAGATTGTCAACAAGTGTCTAGGGTTATTGGAAATGATCTTAACTTGATATTGCGCAATGTTCTTCAGGTATGAATTAGTTGTGCAAGATGAAATATCCATATAAGTCATCCCACATGTCAAAAGATTTAAATTAGTTTTCTCATCTTGTTAGGGGACAGGTTCATTAATCTACTTGGTGATTTTGTCTTGGCCACTTGGTTTAAGTACGTTGATGATATGCATCATGTTAGGAGCAGTTATGGTACATTATGGAAGGTAAAGTTTTTGGTTGATTTTCTTCAAATATCTCCTTTAGAAAATTGCAATTCCATTTCTTGTGTTAATTGCAAATTAAATAGCACTAACAGAGGCATCATGTCTAAAAAGGGAGTGTATCTATCAGAACATACTGCTCATGAATGCTATGACTTGCTCTTAATTGGTTCACACAATAGAGGCTAATTAATTTCCATTTTAGAGAAGATGTCAATATGTAAAAGTCAAAGGAATCTCTTAACATTCCCTAACAGTGTTTACCCCAGGCATCTACTTTTTGCCTTATTTTGTCTCCTTATTCCACCGGTGTTAATTTTGTTATATATTTCAACATAGGTACCAGAAAAAGGCAGCAAGGTTGATCCAAGAAGTCACTGCTTCTGCAAATGATGTAGAATATGATGCCTTGTGATGTAATTCGTTTTATAATTCATAAATGCTATTGTAACAATTTTCTCGTTATTATATCATAGGTAGCTCAAGAGACCTTGTCTCTCATTCGAACTGTCCGTGTTTATGGAACAGAAGAAGTAGAACATGGAAGGTGATGTTATTATGATTATAATTTATTTATTACTTGCTTATTCCCATTATTCTGCTAATTATATTCATCTCTATTGACAGGTACAAATGGTGGCTGGAGAAATTAGCTGACATAAGCCTGCGACAAAGTGCTGCATATGGGTTTTGGAATTTAAGCTTCAATGCTCTTTATCATTCAACTCAGGTATAATAAGGATTCTAAATTTCTATACTTATCTATTTTGAGATATTTGCCCCTGTTTTCACCTTTGACCTTTAATTTGCTATTGGAAGGAAGTTTGATTAAAAATTAATTTATTTTAATTCAGAAGTCTAGCTAAACTAAACCTTTGTACTTGACTGCTGCTTTTATGGGAATGTTTTATCTTATAGGTTATCGCTGTGCTGTTTGGAGGGATGTCTATTCTTGCTGGACATATTACTGCTGAGAAACTTACTAAGTTTATACTATACAGTGAATGGCTAATTTATTCAACCTGGTGGGTGGGAGACAATATTTCCAATTTGATGCAATCTGTTGGAGCTAGTGAAAAAGTATTCCATTTAATGGATCTCTTACCTAGCAGCCAATTCACAGAAAGAGGCAAGTATTGTGAGAGCTATATTAAGGCTTTTCATTCTTCCACCTGTATGAGACTGCTGGTACCTACGTCTGCATGTGCAACTTTCAACTACTTGTGGATCAAACATTAATATTTTCTGAACCCAAGAAATTTGTGGAAAATAGTGATAGTAATTTACATATTGAAAAAGTTTTATCTAAAAATAAGAGAAAAGGAAAGTCTCCTATTATTGAAATGTTGAGTTATTGCATAACTTTCCATCATTCATTTAATTCTAAATATAATGAAGATTGGGGACAATTTTTTCGCAGGAGTAAAGTTGCAGGGGTTGATGGGGCAAATTGAGTTTCTAAATGTATCTTTTCGCTACCCTTCAAGGCCAACGGTAGATCTCCTATTGCTAGCATCATTATTTGGTTTCTATAGAGAAACTTTTATATTCTTACTCCTCCATGTCTCAGTTACACTGTGAATGGTGCTAAAATTAAAATATTGACTTCAATGCAGCAATTTTTAAAAGCTTGCTCTCCCTCCAAAATTGTTGATGCATTCTTTTTCCCTTTTTGGTAGTGTAAGTTGGGTGTCAAATAACAATGCTGTGAAGTTTAACTGTTTATGTCCTTTTAGAAAAAATGCATGCTTTATATAAGCTTTGAACTAAGTGTATTTAAAAATAAAATCTTTGTGTGAAAGGGATGAAGGAAAAGGGGCAGAACATTTTGAATCATATTATCTCAGTGTTCATGCAATCATTCTTCATTATAGACAATTTATTCCACGAATATCCCATGCAACACAATTTCTCAAATTAATGGAATGGTTTACTATTGACATATATCCTGAATTCTGAATTCTTCTGCCATCACTTCTCTGTTTGCGTGACATTTTAACATGTTATATTCGATTTGACATTCCATGTACACGTGTTTAAGTTATTGTCAGTGATACAGGCTCAATTAATCACACTGACGTTGTGGCAGGTATCTGTGGTGCAACATGTAAACTTTGTGGTCCATCCCAGTGAGGTGGTTGCAATTGTAAGAAAGAAATTGCCTGTAGCACCTTCAATACATTCCTTCCCTGCACTCTGCTCAAGAGATTAATTTACTTTTTCCTTTTGATTCGGTATAGGTTGGTCTTAGTGGTAGCGGAAAAAGCACACTGGTGAACCTTTTGCTTCGTCTCTATGAGCCGACAAGTGGCCAGGTATATCTCATATAAACTGAGCGCAGACTTGGATGGTTTCATTTACATGTTGACTTTCCATTAAAAGGGCTAAAAAGAAGAAGGTTCTGAATCTATGTTTGAATGCGGGTGAGACAAGGGTCTTACTAGTAGCTTACATTTTTTATTTGAATATTTATCGACATAAGTTTTTATTTATTGCAGATTTTGGTAGATGGCATTCCTATTAAAGACTTGGACATCATGTGGTGGAGAGGGAGAATAGGATATGTTGGACAGGTTCTTAAGTCTTTCCAACATGGTTGAAATTCAGTAAATAAATATTGCTCTTTCCTTCTGACCTAACAGTTTTTGCTTGTGTAGGAACCCAAGCTCTTCCGGATGGATATTAGTTCAAACATCAGATATGGATGTACTCGCGATGTAACACAGGAGGATGTTGAATGGGCTGCAAAGGAGGCCTATGCTCATGATTTCATCACAGCACTTCCTAACGGTTATGAAACAGTTGTCGATGACGATCTATTAAGTGGGGGTCAAAAGCAGCGAATCGCTATTGCTAGAGCCATCCTTCGGGACCC
The DNA here is from genome assembly GCF_059453495.1 of Arachis ipaensis. Lineage (NCBI taxonomy): Eukaryota > Viridiplantae > Streptophyta > Magnoliopsida > Fabales > Fabaceae > Arachis > Arachis ipaensis. The sequence goes on along the minus strand of NC_142440.1, from coordinate 22,619,128 downwards.
AAAAATATTGATCCTTGATGAAGCCACCAGTGCACTGGATGCTGAGAGTGAACATAACGTCAAGGTTGTTTCTGGAACCTATTATTAACCGGTTGGTAATTAGACACACTAAATGTTAATAGAGAGATTAAGGCACTGATGCATTCAATTCTATGTAGGGTGTTCTTCGATCCGTCAGAAGTGACTCTACATCAAGGAGAAGTGTCATAGTCATTGCACACAGGTGATATAGATTCTTTGGTTTTATGATTGTCATTAGATAGTATCCTGTCTCTTTTTTTTTTTCTTTTTCTTTTTCCTGATCTATAAGACTTGGTTCACAGGCTTTCCACCATACAAGCCGCTGACAGGATTGTGGTAATGGATGGTGGTCAAGTTATTGAGGTTTGTAAAGTGTTGATTTAATTTGATTGCCCTAAATTATCCTATCAACATTTTAATAATCCCTTTTGAAGTACCCTTGATATTTTCATGTGTTTCCTCCTTTCTTGATTTCTGTCATCTTCAATGGTGTATGAAAATTTGGGTTACAAGTTTATACATGTTCTCTATTTAAAAAACAAGAAAAAAAAATTACTGGATTTTCACCGAAGTTCTTATTCTGGATAATGATGGTCATTAGACAGGACCATGAAGAGTTGAAGACAGTAAGGGTTGTTTGGTTTCAATTTTGATTTTCAATATATCTATTTTTAAAATCCTATAATAAAAATAAGAATTATTCGATTTGCAATGAAAGGAATTTTATTGTTTAACTAATTTTTATACTTTTTTCTTCAGAAACGTCTAAAAGTAAAAAGCAATATAAATATGAACTCACACCAAACAGTCCCTAATTGTTTCTCTTCCAGTTTTTAATCTGATTGTTTTTTTCATTAAGTTTAATCAGACTGTTAAATAGCGTGGGGACATAACTCTTATTATGTTGCAAGGCTTTATTGTTTTCACTATGCCCCATTTGTCATAATCTGAATTCTAGCTGCCAATAACTTCTCTCTGTGCAGATTGGAAGTCATAGAGAACTTCTCCTAAAAGATGGTTTATATGCTCGGTTGACTCGAAAACAGGCAGATGCCATGGCATGATTTTGGGGTTTCCATTGCTGCTTGATTCTTTATTTTAAAATGCAGTACAGTGGGGTAGCAACTTCTTTTTTTCATGTCTTGCTGCCCATGTATTTAGTCTTACACAACAATATTAAGGTTTAGAGCAAAGAAGGAAGAAATGATATTTGTTGCAGAAGTCTTGATTCAAAATGCTGAGGCAGCTCCACAGAAAATCTCACCGGATCAGATTCTTAGATGCGAAAGCATGAAAACTAGCTCCACCATTGGGCTACATTGGAATTCAAGATGCTAGATTAAGCTGCACTTTCTTTATGCTGTTGGTAACATGTATTATATGTTCATTTATGTTGTAATATAATTTCTTAACGTGTTAAAGCTATTTGATTTGAATAATACAGGAATATCCAAATTCCATCGAAAAATTGAATGAACTAATCATGAAAGAAACTAGTGGTTTATCCACCCCAAGTTTTGCTTATATGCATATACATAATTGGTAAAGATGTTCGTTTTTGCATTACTCTTAATAAGAAACTAACCTAAGACACTGAAGTTAAGATGGAGAATACTCTAAATTGGTTCCCGGAAATTCTCAATGGATTTATCACTAATTGAGATACGTAAAATGGGTGTGGATGTGATTTTTGATATAATAATAATTAGAAGATGAGATAATAAAATAGGTATTATAGTTTAGGAAGCTGTTCTGGTATGACAATGTACGTAATGGAATGTGATGTTTCTCTCATTTTGACCATAGAGATATAACATAAATTAATATGAACGGTCAAAATTTTAATAAACTACTTTGAGTGTACGTGAAAGTCAGGAGTTCACGGTAAATTTGCAACGGATTCGGATTTTATAGTTGACAAGTATATACACGCATACAATGTCCCTTTTATCCATGACCCATGTGACTGATGTGAGATAAAAGGTAGATGTGTGAATGGATGAATGCATAACTTTTTAAGCGAAGCCGTTTTGTTGGGTTAAAAGTTATGTATTTATTAAATACTATAATTGAGTGTATGATAATAAATTATTTGTTTAATTTATTAATTTTAGATATCAATATTTAAAAAAAATGAATAATTATTTTTAATAACAATAAAAATTTTACCACTAAAAGTAATATACTAATATGATAACATATCATAAATATGACTAAATAAGAATATTATATTTCAATCTCAATAAAGGTTAACGAGTATATCACCAAGATGAATAAGTCATTAATTTGCATAAATGTTAAATCATGATATTAAAAAAAGTGATTTAATTTTTTCTATAATAAATTTTTTTATCACTTTTTTTTAAAATAAATATTTTTATGATTAAAAAATTAATTATAAAATAATTTATTTATAAGCTATTTTTAATACAAATCTTTATGTTTACGGTCAATTTTAAATTTGTATCTTTTTAATTTTTTTAAAAAATAACATACATATTTAAGTTTTTTACTATTTTAAATATTAAAAGATCAATAACTGACGTACATTATTAATAAAATATATAACTTGTTACATTTTCATGTCAGTCTTGTGAATTTTTTGAAGGCATAAAATAATAAAATATGTTGACTTTAATATGATTAGAATCTAAATATAATTATTCAAGTAAGCACCACTAATTATGTTAATAAAAAAATTTTATAAAAAAATGTGATTTACATTTTAAAATTTTCAAGTAAATTCATTTCAAAATGTAGGAATTAGATTCAATTATGCTACATTTTTAAATGAAATATAGAATTTCACAACAAAATTAACATTCATTAAGAAAATAAATTTTAGGGGTGGCAAGTGGGCATGCCTACCCTGTCCCATTTTGTCCCGCCAAAAGGTCACTATTTGGCGGGCTAGTCCCCCTTTCCGTCTATTGAAGCGGTCCTAAATTTCTATTCCGTCCTACCTAATGGCGGTTTGGTAGGCTCTTTTTCTCTTTTTGAAAAATTATTAAACCATTATAATAAAAAATATATAATTTCATGAGTATTTCAATAAATTTATAATTTTTAAATTCACAAACATTAAAAAATATTTATAATTCTAAATATCTAATATACATAATAATTAACCAAGTTTTTTAAAACAAAATAATAAAATCAATATTGTTTAAAGCAAAACAAACATTATCTAAAATATATAATTAAATATTGTCCAACTAACTCAAAGTAAAATGAACAAACATTTCAAATACAAACACAAAAGTAATGTTCCAAATTCAATTATCATCTTAAAGTCAAAAGTCCGTCCTACCTTGCCGAAACCTGCGAAATCTGTGAATTAGGCAGTGTGGGTTCGATGAGTTTTTTCTATTATAGAGGACTTAAATTTCTAGTCCGACTCATCTTTTTTTTCTTCGAGATACGCGAGCCAGTCCGATAAGTTTCAACCTATTTGCGACTCCTAATAAATTTATTTACGGCTCTTTTCTAATTATAATTAATAACAAAACTTAGAAAAAAATATTAATGTCATTATTCTTATTAACTAAATCTTAATATTAAATAGTTGATAGTTTCATAAGTGAAAATCGTTAAGTAATAACATACAAATTAATCAAGAACAAAAAATAAGAACTCATAAAAAATAATTAATAAATTTTGAATCGTTAATATTATTAGTGAAAAATATTTATTAAAAATATATAATATGTTAAGTCATTAATTAATATTTTTAAGTTATATATATATATATATATATATATATATATATATATATATATATTAAAAAATATTTATACCCAAATAAATAAATAAATATAAAAGAATAATTCATAAATAGATGATAAAAAACCATAACATATAAAAAAAATTATAATCACAATAAAATATTTTTGAAGTTTAGCTATCATTAATTAGGAAAAGATGCTAATCATACAAATAAAGGTAGCAACCAATCACTATAATAATAACTAATATTCACATGCATGCTATACTAGAGTTTAATTTTCATGAAAAAAAATAGAAACTTGTTTAATATTGTCCTTATTACATATAGCTGGAAAAAGTAATAATATTCTTATTATAAATTAAAAATTCTGAATATAATAAACAGGAGGGAAAATTGTTTCAATAAATTATTCAATGAAAAAAATTCCTGAAAAAAGCATGGTTAGACTGCACCCCAAAACTTAAACCTATAAGCTACCAAGCCAAAAAAAAATAGTTTATATCCAACAACTCCAAACTCACTTTTACATATTACTTTATCCATTACTCCTCGACTAGACAATTACGTTTATGAGTCGGTTATTTGTGAGAATATATTAATAAAAGTAGGGTTATTTTAGTTCTTCTAATTCACTATAAGACAAATATAGCATTGGCAACTTATTCGTACAAGACATACGATATTCCACTCATTTGAAAAGGTATACGAGATAATTTTTCTATAATTTTTAAATTAATCTTCGAATGATTTTTTTTAATTAAATTTATTTTTAAAAAATTTTAAATTAATCTAATTTATATCATTGGCAAAACGTTACTCGCTCTTACTTTAACCACACACTTTCAGTCACTCTCAATAAGAAAAAAACCCCTCCCAACAGGGTTTGTCAAATTCGCCATGCCTTCCACCATGACGCCGTTCACATTTCTATGTTTTTTTTCTCACTGTCATCATCCTCCACGGCACCATTGGCGCCGACAAGTTCGGAACCCCTTAACAAGGCTTCAATAATCTCAGCCACCACCTCAACTCGCACGGCTGCATCCTCGAAGAACAACAACACTTAGAGAAAACCACCACCACCACCAACTATGTCACCTTCGATATCTCCACGATCCTCGTCGACAAACCATCCAGCAACGACGAAGTAACCTGCAAACGCACCATACACATTAGGCCCCAAAATCACCAATTGGGACCAATGGTGCAAAAGGTGGCTCCAACAATACATTAATTTTTCAAATTTTATCGCTCGGAACAAGGCCCATATCCTTCTTGTAACATGGCTATTTGAGTGCAAAAGTGTACCTTGAGAATGGTTACTACTTGCATGACTATTGGGGGAGTTCTTGTGAATCGTTATGAAGAGATGATTGAAAATTATCACCCATTCATCCTGGTATTGGTGATCACAGGTGACCACTTGTGATACATTTTATTGGATGCAAGTCTTGTGGACTACTTATGGTAGTTTAGAGATTACTCTCAGAGGTGTTTGAGACAGGTGGACCGTGCATATAATTTTGTTGATGATCAGATTCTGCATATGTATGATAGAGTGGATATTCATACATGAAATTGGGATTATGGTTTATCAATTAGGACTAATTTGATCTAATTTTGTAAATGATGACACTATCAGTTATATAATTAATGGAAGGACTAACGTGACTCATTTTAAATTTTTAAAAAATGAATTTGATTAAAAAATTATTTAGAGACTAATTTAAAAATCGCTTGATCTTTTAGGGACTAATTTGATTATTTATTCTCAATTTACCTACTAAAAACAATTATACAAACAACTGGATTTGATCATTATATTTTTTTTCCCCAAAGTTGAGTTATTCATTTCATTGAAAGAGAGAAAGAATTAATGTCTAATTGGGACAACTAACATATAAAAAGAGTTCTCCCAATGCTCTATGTGAGCTACACGAATGAAAAATAAGAAGAGAAAAAGCAATTCCTAGAGAAGAAATTGGTGGCGCTAGGAGGAAGATGTTGAACTGTAGTCAAAGAAGAGTTTTCTAGAATACTTTGTTAGAATACGCTTATGAATTGAAGGCTTTGTTAGAATACGCTTATGAAGGTTGACCATGACCGGGAGACTTTCAAAGAGAGCACACAAAAGGAAAAAGAGAACTTTTGGGGGAGAGTTTCATCTTCCAGATGTCTTTGCGTTGCATCAGACCTGGATAGAATTCAATTGGAGGCTGATGAGCGGATATTTTATACGCTTTTTGGGGTTAATTTCATATAGTTTTTAGTATGTTTTAGTTAGTTTTTAGTTTATTTCCATTAGTTTTTAGGAAAAATTCATATTTCTGGACTTTGCTATGAGTTGTGTGTTTTTCTATAATTTCAGGTATTTTTCTGGCTGAAATTGAGGGAGCTGAGCAAAAATCTGATTCAGGCTGAAAAAGGACTGCTGATGCTGTTGGATTCTGACCTCCCTGCACTCAAAGTGGATTTTCTGGAGCTACAGAACTCAAAATGGCGCGCTTCCAATTGCGTTGGAAAGTAGACATCCAGGGATTTCCAGAAATATATAATAGTCCATACTTTGCTCAAGGATAGACGACGTAAACTGGCGTTCAACGCCAGTTCTCTGACCAATTCTGGCGTCCAGCGCCAGAAAAGGATTAAAGGTTGGAGTTCAACACCAGAAAAGGGTCCAAAACTGGCGTTGAACGCCCAAAACAGCCTCATGCACGTGAATTGCTTAAGTCTCAGCCCCAGCACACACCAAGTGGGCCCCAGAAGTGGATCTCTGTACCATCTATCATAGTTTACTCATTTTCTGTAAACCTAGGCTACTAGTTTAGTATTTAAACAACTTTTAGAGACTTATTTTGTATCTCATGACATTTTTAGATCTGAACTTTGTACTCTTTGACGGCATGAGTCTCTAAACTCCATTGTTGGGGGTGAGGAGCTCTGATGTGTCTCGATGAATTAATGCAAGTATTTCTGTTTTCCATTCAAACATGCGTGTTCTTATCTAAGATATCCATTCGCGCCTAACTATGGAGAAGGTGATGATCAGTGACACTCATCACCTTCCTCAATCCATGAACGTGTGTCTGACAATCACCTCCGTTCTACATCAGATTGAATGAATATCTCTTAGATTCCTTAATCAGAATCTCCGTGGTATAAGCTAGATTGATGGAGGCATTCATGAGAATCCGGAAAGTCTAAACCTTGTCTGTGGTATTCCGAGTAGGATTCTGGGATTGGATGACTGTGACGAACTTTAAACTTGCGAGTGCTGGGCGTAGTGACAGACGCAAAAGGATAGTAAATCCTATTCCGGTACGACTGAGAACCTGTAGATGATTAGCCGTGCGGTGACAGTGCACCTGGACCCTTTTCACTGGAAGGATGGATGGTAGCCGCACCTGCCCCGAACCTTCACAAGGATAGCCCTCTCGATACCTTATTGGAGCTTTGTAACTAGTGGCCGCTTTCCCGTCGCTAGAGCGTTTTCCCAGTGCCAAGCACAACTCAATAGAATGAATTCTTCAAGACTCCTACATGACTTTCTGTCTGGAGGGAATCAATTTTTCTCAATCAATCACTACACTATGTTTCCACTCCATTTTCATTACGAAGATGTCTCACGTCAGGATCCGTTGCTCAAACTGAATCACACCAACGTTATGGAAGTTCCTAGATCGTGCCCATTTCTTCAAAAAAAGACGAATCGCAACGCGCCGCATTAGATAGATATCCGTAGATCGGGATTGCTGTCAGCAGTACCTGTTTTACGCTCTGGTTTAATTTGAATCCAAAACTCTTCTGTCGTGCCTCAGGCCTTACAACTTCGTTGAAATAAGAGCCGAAGCACCAATCTCTTTTGCTTTGAATCCTAGCATCCACTCGTGATGATTCAAGATTCGTGGTAGGCGTAGGAGCTGGGCGAAGCGGTAGCGAAGCTCAGGTGGTGATGCAAGTGCGCGGTGAGCGTAGTTCGAAGAAAGGCTACGCCAAAGACGGAACCTAACTCCAATTATAGCCAGTCGATCTCCTTCTCTTGACCTCGTATCCGACTTCTTCTTCTTTCTTGAACCGAGGAGCGAATGCTTCTAAAGCATTTATTTTCTTGATTGGAAAAGTGGTGCATTATTGACAACGGTGATCCACCAACACACAGCTTGCCATAGAAGGACGTGCGTGCGTGAATCAGAAGACAGAGGAAAGCAGAGATTCAGAAGACAAAGCATCTCCAAAACTCCAACATATTCTCCATTACTGCATAACAAGTAACCTTTAATCCATGCTCTCTTGTTTATTCGCAATTCAACTGATAAATATAATTGACTTCCTGACTAAGAATTGCAAGATAACCAGAGATTGCTTCAAACCAACAATCTCCGTGGGATTCGACCCTTACTCACGTAAGGTATTACTTGGACGACCCAGTGCACTTGCTGGTTAGTGGTACGAGTTGTGAAAAGTGTGATTCACAATTCGTGCACTAAGTTTTTGGCGCCGTTGCCGGGGATTGTTCGTGTTTGAACAACTGACGGTTTATTTTGTTGCTTAGATTAGGAAAATTTTTCTTTTTGGTTTAGAGTCTTTTATTATTGTTCTTGGTTAAAAATATCCTTCTTCAAAACAAGTGTTACATTTATTGCCCAATTGGCTAGAGTGTTGGTTTATGTTCTTGATGATTGGGCACCAGTTTTATTAAAAATCTTTTTCAAAAACAATTTTCTCTTGATTAAATCTTGTGCCAAACTTTAAGTTTGGTGTTTTCTTGTTGATTTTTCTTTGGTTTTCGAAAATTTTATTTTGGTTTTCTAAAAATTTTAAGTTTGGTGTCTTCCCTCTCTATTTTAAAACAAATTTTCGAAAATTATTTAAAAAAAAAATTCATATCTTTTTCAAAACTTCCTAACCACTTTCTCCCTCATCAAATTTTTCGAAAATTTTCAATCATTTTTATTTACTTTATTTTAATCTATTTCATTTTCGAAATAAATAAATAAATAAATAAATAAAAATAAAATTTTTTTTACTTTACATCATCTCCCTTTCTCCATCATGGATCTGAGTAGAAATGAACAGTCTAGGAGGACTCTGGGGTCATATGCTAACCTCTCTACTGCTTCATATGGGAGCAGTATCTGCATACCCTCCATTGGAGTCAATAGCTTTGAGTTGAATCCTCAGCTCATTATCATGGTGCAGCAAAGCTGCCAGTATTCCGGTCTTCCACAGGAAGAACCTACAGAGTTTTTGGCACAGTTTTTACAAATTGCTGACACAATACATGATAAGGAGGTAGATCAGGATGTTTACAAACTATTACTGTTTCCATTTGCTGTAAAAGACCAAGCCAAGAGGTGGTTAAATAACCAACCTAAGGCTAGCATAAGGACATGGAAACAGCTGACAGAAAAATTTCTGAATCAATACTTTCCTCCAAAACGGATGACACAGCTAAGGCTGGACATCCAAGGCTTTAAACAAGGAGATAATGAATCTCTTTATGATGCCTGGGAGAGATACAGAGAGATGCTACGCAAATGCCCCTCTGAAATATTTTCAGAGTGGGTTCAGTTAGACATCTTTTATTATGGGCTTACAGAAAGAGCTCAGATCTCTTTAGATTGCTCAGCTGGTGGATCCATCCACATGAGAAAGACAATTGAAGAAGCTCAAGAGCTCATTGATACAGTTGCTAGAAATCAGCATCTGTACCTAAGCAGCGACCCTTCCATGAAAGAAGAGGTTAAAACAGTAACTGCTGAACTCAGTCCTGTAAAACAAGCTGCTGAATTCAATCAGCAATTAGACTTTCTAACAAAGCAGTTAGCCGAATTCAAGGATAAACTACAAGAGACAAGGATGGCTAATATAAATATGGAAGAACAATTGAAGCAAACAAAGCAGCAGCTGTCAAGACAAATAATAGAAGAATGCCAAGCAGTTCAATTAAGAAGTGGGAAAACATTAAATACCCCACCTCAAGGCAGCAAAGAGCTAAGGAATGAGCAAACCACCCAAAATTCACCTGAGGACAGTAAGAGCATAGGAAAAAGTAATTCTGGCACTAAAACGCCAGCAATCTGGTGGAAGACTGGCGCTGAACGCCCAGACCATGCCCAAGACTGGCGTTCAACGCCAATAACAAGCAAGGATCTGGCGTTGAACGCCCAAAATAGGCAAGATCTGGCGCTGAACGCCCAAAATGGGCACAGTTCTGGCGTTCAGACGCCAGGAACAGACAAGGAGTTGGCGTCTAACGTCACTCCAGCTTCTAACTCTGGCTCTCAATTGCCAGTGAGGGATCAGACACACACGAGTGCTGATGACAACCCCTCTAAAAAGGCTTCTTCAACCACTTCTGTAGGCAATAAACCTACAGAAACTAAGGTTAAGGAATATAAAGCCAAGATACCTTATCCTCAAAAACTTCGGAAAGAGGAGCAGGATAAGCAATTTGCTCGCTTTGCAGATTATCTCAGGACTCTTGAAATAAAGATTCCATTTGCAGAAGCACTAGAGCAAATACCTTCTTATGCCAAGTTCATGAAAGATATCTTGAGTCATAAAAAGGATTAGAGAGAAACAGAAAGAGTTCTCCTCACTGAAGAATGCAGTGCAGTCATTCTGAAGAGCTTTCCTGAAAAGCTTAAAGACCCTGGGAGTTTTCTGATACCATGCATATTAGAATGTAATTGCACCAAGACAGCTTTATGTGATCTTGGGGCAAGCATCAACCTAATACCTGCATCCACTATCAGAAAGCTTGGCTTAACTGAAGAAGTTAAACCAACCCGGATATGTCTCCAACTTGTCGATGGCTCCATTAAATACCCATCAGGCGTGATTGAAGACATGATTGTCAGAGTTGGACCATTCGCCTTTCCCACTGACTTTGTAGTGCTGGAAATGGAGGAGCACAAGAGTGCTACTCTCATTCTAGGAAGACCCTTCCTAGCAACTGGACGAACCCTCATTGATGTCCAACAAGGGGAAATAACCCTGAGAGTCAATGATGATGAGTTTAAGTTGAATGCTGTCAAAGCCATGCAGCATCCAGACACGTCAAAAGACTGCATGAAAGTTGATCTTATTGACTCTTTGGTAGAAGAGATCAACATGGCTGAGAGTCTCGAATCAGAGTTGGAAGACATCTTTAAAGATGTTCAGCCTGATTTGGAGGATTCAGAGGAGATGAAAGAGCCTCTGAAATTTCCTCTGAAAGAGGAAAAACCTCCTAAACCCGAGCTCAAACCATTACCACCATCCCTGAAATATGTATTTCTGGGAGAAGGTGACACTTTTCTAGTGATCATAAGCTCTGCTTTAAATCCACAGGAAGAGGAAGCACTTATTCAAGTGCTAAGGACACACAAGACAGCTCTTGGGTGGTCCATAGGTGACCTTAAGGGCATAAGCCCAGCTAGATGCATGCACAAAATCTTATTGGAAGATAATGCTAAACCAGTGGTTCAACCACAGAGGCGGCTAAATCCAGCCATGAACGAAGTGGTGCAGAAAGAGGTCACCAAATTACTGGAGGCTAGGATTATTTATCCTATTTCTGACAGCCCCTGGGTGAGCCCTGTCCAAGTTGTCCCCAAAAAGGGAGGCATGACAGTGGTTCATAATGAAAAGAATGAACTGGTTCCTACAAGAACAGTTACAGGGTGGCGCATGTGTATTGACTATAGAAGGCTCAATACAGCCACCAGAAAGGATCATTTTCCTTTACCATTCATAGACCAGATGCTAGAAAGATTGGCAGGTCATGATTATTACTGCTTTTTGGATGGTTACTCAGGCTATAACCAGATTGCAGTAGATCCCCAGGATCAAGAGAAAACAGCATTCACATGTCCATCTGGAGTGTTTGCTTATAGAAGGATGCCATTTGGGCTGTGTAATGCGCCTGCAACCTTCCAGAGATGCATGCTCTCTATTTTCTCTGATATGGTGGAAAATTTTCTGGAAGTCTTCATGGATGACTTTTCAGTATATGGAGACTCATTCAGCTCCTGTCTTGATCACCTGAAACTTGTTCTGAAGAGATGCCAAGAGACCAACCTAGTTTTAAACTGGAAAAAATGTCACTTCATGGTGACTGAAGGGATTGTCCTTGGGCATAAAATCTCAAATAAGGGAATAGAGGTGGATCAAGCAAAAATAGAGGTAATTGAAAAACTACCACCACCTGCCAATGTTAAGGCAATCAGAAGCTTTCTGGGGCATGCATGATTCTATAGGAGGTTTATAAAGGATTTTTCAAAAATTGCAAAACCTCTGAGTAATCTGCTAGCTGCTGACACGCCATTTGTGTTTGACACAGAGTGTCTGCAGGCGTTTGAAATGCTGAAAGCTAAGTTGGTCACAGCACCAGTTATTTCCGCACCAGACTGGACATTACCATTTGAGCTCATGTGTGATGCCAGTGATCACGCCATTGGTGCAGTATTGGGACAGAGGCATGACAAGCTTCTGCACGTCATTTATTATGCTAGTCGCGTTTTAAATGATGCCCAAAAAAATTACACAACCACAGAAAAAGAATTACTTGCATTGGTTTATGCCATTGACAAGTTCAGATCATACTTAGTAGGATCAAAAGTGATTGTGTATACTGACAATGCTGCTCTTAAATACCTACTTACAAAGCAGGATTCAAAACCCAGGCTCATCAGATAGGTGTTGCTTCTGCAAGAGTTTGATATAGAAATAAGAGACAGAAAAGGGACGGAGAATCAAGTGGCTGATCATCTATCCCGGATAGAGCCAGTAGAAGGGACGTCCCTCCCCTCTCTTGAGATCTCTGAGACTTTTCCGGATGAGCATTTATTTGCCATTCAGGAAACACCATGGTTTGCCGATATTGCAAACTATAAAGCTGCAAGGTTCATACCCAAAGAGTACAACAGGCAACAAAAGAAAAAATTAATCACTGATGCAAAGTACTACTTGTGGGATGAACCCTATCTCTTTAAGAGATGTGCAGACGGAATAATCCGTAGGTGTGTTCCTAGAGAAGAAGCACAGAGGATCCTATGGCATTGCCATGGATCTCAATATGGAGGCCATTTCGGAGGTGAGCGAACAGCCACCAAGGTCCTCCAATGTGGCTTCTATTGGCCCACACTCTATAAAGATTCCCGAGAGTTTATACGTAACTGTGACAGTTGCCAAAGAGCTGGTAATCTGCCTCATGGTTACGCCATGCCTCAACAAGGAATCTTGGAGATTGAGTTGTTTGACGTATGGGGAATTGACTTCATGGGACCTTTCCCACCATCATTCTCAAACACTTATATTCTGGTGGCAGTTGACTATGTATCAAAATGGGTTGAGGCCGTTGCCACACCCACTAATGATACTAAAACAGTGCTGAAGTTCCTCCAGAAATATATCTTCAGCAGGTTTGGGGTCCCTAGAGTACTAATCAGTGATGGGGGCACTCACTTCTGCAACAAACAGCTTTACTCTGCCATGGTTCGGTATGGGATTCGCCACAAGGTGGCGACTCCATATCATCCACAGACTAATGGACAAGCTGAAGTCTTTAACAGAGAACTAAAAAGAATCCTAGAACGGACTGTAAATACCCGTAGAAAGGATTGGGCAAGAAGCTTGGATGATGCTCTGTGGGCATACAGAACAACATTCAAGACTCCTATAGGGACCTCCCCATACCAACTGGTCTATGGTAAGGCATGTCACCTGCCCGTGGAACTGGAACATAAAGCCTACTGGGCAACCAGATTCCTGAACTTTGATGCCAAATTAGCTGGAGAAAAAAGATTGCTCCAGCTAAATGAGCTAGAGGAATTCAGATTCACTGCTTTCGAAAATGCCAAGCTTTATAAAGAAAAATAAAAAAAGTGGCATGACAGAAAGCTGTCATCTAGAATCTTTGAACCAGGACAAAAGGTTCTGTTGTTCAACTTCAGGCTCAGGCTATTCCCCGGGAAACTGAAGTCCCGGTGGAGGGGACCATATGTGATTACAAGTGTATCACCATATGGTTATGTGGAGCTTCAAGATATTGATTCTGATAAGAAGTTCATTGTCAATGGACAGAGAATCAAGCACTATCTTGAAGGCAATGTTGAGCAAGAGTGCTCAAGGCTGAAGCTAGACTAAAAACTCAGCAAGGTCCAGCTAAAGACAATAAAGAAGCGCTTGTTGGGAGGCAACCCAGCCATGGGGCATCAATCCTCTAAGCATTTTGCCCTATTTTTATTTTTATTTGTTTATATAAAGTTCACTGATCCTAAGGTAAAGAGTCAATTGTATAAGTTCACAGGGTTACAGAAGGATTCTGCACACAAAACAGAGAAAAAGAGCTCACTGGCAAGAAAACGCCAGTCAAAGTCTGTTTTGGGCGTTCAACGCCCAACAGAAGCATCCACTGGGCGTTGAACGCCAGTGAGGATAGCCATCTGGGCGTTAAACACCAGAAAGAAGCTCTTTCTGGGCGTTTAACGCCAGATTTACAGCATTCTGGGCGTTCAAAAAAACGCCCAGTAACAAAGGACTTCCTGGCGTTCAACGCCAGAAAGAAGCAGCAGCTGGGCGTTGAACGCCCAGGAGAGGCAGCATTTGGGCGCTGAACACCCATAACATGCAGCGTTTGGGCGTTCAAACGCCAGGATGGTGGGGAGGAGGTAAATTCATTCTTTCTTCATATTTTTTCGTTCTAATCTTAATTTTCATGCTTTAATCCATGATTTCTTGCATAAACATGTTAAGAACTCTGATTTTTAAAATCCCTAATTTCTAAAAACCCTACCTTAAAAATATCAAATATATCTTAATCCATAAGCACAAACCCTCTTTTTCAATTCAATTCAACTCTTTTTTCAAATTTTCAAAACAAATCTATCTTTTCAACTATTATCTTTTTCAAATCTCCACATTATCCTTTTCAAAATCTAGATTTATCTTTTTCAAAAAATTTTCATATCTTTTCAATTTTAAACTATATCCTCTCTTATCATATCTTCTATCTTATCTTTTCCAAATCAATCTTTTTTTTATCATATCTTTTCTAAATTTTCGAACCCACCCCCCTCCCTTTAAATATGGGTTCGGCCTCCCCCCCCTCCATCAACAATTGCACCTAGCTCTCCTTCTATCCCTCTCTTTTCTTTTCTTTTGCTTGAGGACAAGCAAACCTCTAAGTTTGGTGTGTTTATCCGTGATCACTAAGATCATGGCTCCTAAGGGAAAACAACCCACTTCAAGAGGCAAGAAAGAGAGCGTTCCAAAACCACTTTGGAATCAAGGGAAGTTCTTATCTAAAGAACATTCAGACCATTATTACAAAATAATGGGTCTAAGATCAGTGATCCCGGAAGTTAGATTCGATCTGAAAGAAG
Source organism: Arachis ipaensis (assembly GCF_059453495.1). Classification (NCBI taxonomy): domain Eukaryota; kingdom Viridiplantae; phylum Streptophyta; class Magnoliopsida; order Fabales; family Fabaceae; genus Arachis; species Arachis ipaensis. The sequence goes on along the minus strand of NC_142440.1, from coordinate 22,604,011 downwards.
ACGAATATCCGGAGATCCAGGAGCAAATTCGAATCAGGAACTGGGAGGTCCTAGCTAATCCTGAGACGAAAGTGGGAAGGAATATGGTCCAGGAGTTCTATGCTAATATGTGGCAGACTGACAAGCAAAAACTATCTGGAACTGCTTTCTATGAATATCGGATCGTGGTCAGAGGAAAGATTATTCATACCATCCCTGACAAGATCAGAGAGATCTTAAAGCTACCTCAGCTAAAAGATGATCCAGACTCTTTCAACAGGAGAATAATGAGAACAGACAAGGGCCTGGATAAGATTCTAGAGGATATATGTATCCCTGGAGCAAGGTGGACCACTAGCACGAAGGGTGTCCCAAATCAACTCAAAAGAGAAGATCTCAAACCAGTCGCCAGAGGATGGCTGGACTTCATTGGGCATTCTCTGCTGCCCACCAGCAACCGTTCTGAAGTCACTGTTAAAAGAGCAGTGATGATCCATTGCATCATGATGGGAAAAGAAGTGGAAGTTCATCAACTGATTTCAACTGAATTCTACAAAATTGCTAATAAAAATTCTAAAGAGGCCAGGTTGGCTTACCCAAGCTTGATTTCTCTGCTCTGCAAGGACGCTGGAGTAAGGATGGGAATAACTGAGTATATCTCAATTGAGAAACCAATCACCAAAGCATCAATGGAAAAACAACAAGCACAGGATGACCCCATCAAAAAGAAAACACAGGAATTTCTCCCAGAAATCCCTCAATCTGAATATTGGGAGTATCTTGAAACATCAGTTACCAAGATGCAAGAAGCAATGGAACAAATAATAAAGGAACAGAAGGAACAAAGTCAAATTCTTTGCTATTTGATTAAAGAACAAGAAGAGCAAGGGCGTGACTTGAGGGAATTGAAGCGCCAGAAGTTATCTCTTGAAGGACCAAGCACCCCACAGATCCAAGGAACATCCACTTCCCAGAACAAAGGTTGTTAAATTCCAATTTCTGCTTTAACTCTGTGATAGTTGTCGTTATAGGAGTTTACCTTAGGAGTCATATAGTAGTAATTAGTGTCTATTTTGATTTTACCTCCAATTAAGTTATAGTCTATTTTTCTCATCATCAGCAAACATGAATAAAATAGTAGATCTTTTAAATAAGAGGCAATAAAATTCGAGTTTTTAATAAGAAAAATTCTAATTAGTAACATGTGGTGGCAATGCTTTCTGTCTTCTGAATGAATGCTTGAACAGTGCATATGTCTTTTGAATTTGTTGTTTACGACTGTTAAATATGTTGGATCTTGAAAGAATGATGAACATGAGACATGTTATTGATAATCTGAAAAATCATAAAAATGATTCTTGAAGCAAGAAAAAGCAGCAAAGAACAAAGCTTGCAGAAAAAAAAAAGAGAAAAAAAAAGAAAGAGAAAGAGAAAGCAAGTAGAAAAAGCCAAAGCTCTTAAAACCAAAAGGCAAGGGTAATAGAAAGGATCCCAAGGCTTTGAGCATCAGTGGATAGGAGGGCCTAAAGGAATAAAATCCTGGCCTAAGCGGCTAAACCAAGTTGTCCCTAGCCATGTGCTTGTGGCGTGAAGGTGTCAAGTGAAAACTTGAGACTGAGCGGTTAAAGTCAAGGTCCAAAGCAAAAAGAAGAGTGTGCTTAAGAACCCTGGACACCTCTAATTGGGGACTTTAGCAAAGTTGAGTCACAATCTAAAAGAGTTCACCCAATTATGTGTCTGTGGCATTTATGTATCCGGTGGTAATACTGGAAAACAAAGTGCTTAGGGCCACGGCCAAGACTCATAAAATAGATGTGTTCAAGAATCATCACACTGAAATAGGAGAATCAATAACACTATCTGAATTCTAAGTTCCTATAGATGCCAATCACTCTGAGCTTCAATGGATAAAGTGAGATGCCAAAACTGTTCGGAAGCAAAAAGCTACTAGTCCCGCTCATCTAATTAGAACTGAGCTTCACTCAAAAACTTTGAGATATTATCGCTTCTCAACCTATTAGTCTTCTATTTTATTTGTCTAGTTACTTGAGGACAAGCAACAGTTTAAGTTTGGTGTTGTGATGAGCGGATATTTTATACGCTTTTTGGGGTTAATTTCATATAGTTTTTAGTATGTTTTAGTTAGTTTTTAGTTTATTTCCATTAGTTTTTAGGAAAAATTCATATTTCTGGACTTTACTATGAGTTGTGTATTTTTCTGTAATTTCAGGTATTTTTCTGGCTGAAATTGAGGGAGCTGAGCAAAAATCTGATTCAGGCTGAAAAAGGACTGCTGATGTTGTTGGATTCTGACCTCCCTACACTTAAAGTGTATTTTCTAGAGCTACAGAACTCAAAATGGCGCGCTTCCAATTGCGTTGGAAAGTAGACATCCAGGGCTTTCCAGCAATATATAATATTCCATACTTTGCTCAAGGATAGATGACGTAAACCGGCATTCAACGCCAGTTCTCTGACCAATTCTGGCGTCCAGCGCCAGAAAAGGATTAAAGGTTGGAGTTCAACGCCAGAAAAGGGTCCAAAACTGGCGTTGAACGCCCAAAACAGCCTCATGCACGTGAATTGCTTAAGTCTCAGCCCCAGCACACACCAAGTGGGCCCCAGAAGTGGATCTCTACACCATCTATCATAGTTTACTCATTTTCTGTAAACCTAGGCTACTAGTTTAGTATTTAAACAACTTTTAGAGACTTATTTTGTATCTCATGACATTTTTAGATCTGAACTTTGTACTCTTTGACGGCATGAGTCTCTAAACTCCATTGTTGGGGGTGAGGAGCTCTGCTGTGTCTCGATGAATTAATGCAAGTATTTCTGTTTTCCATTCAAACATGCGTGTTCCTATCTAAGATATCCATTCGCGCCTAACTATGGAGAAGGTGATGATCAGTGACACTCATCACCTTCCTCAATCCATGAACGTGTGTCTGACAATCACCTTCGTTCTACATCAGATTGAATGAATATCTCTTAGATTCCTTAATCAGAATCTCCGTGGTATAAGCTAGATTGATGGCGGCATTCATGAGAATCCGGAAAGTCTAAACCTTGTCTGTGGTATTCCGAGTAGGATTCTGGGATTGGATGACTGTGACGAACTTCAAACTTGCGAGTGCTGGGCGTAGTGACAGACGCAAAAGGATAGTAAATCCTATTCCGGTACGACTGAGAACCTGCAGATGATTAGCCGTGCGGTGACAGTGCACCTGGACCCTTTTCACTGGAAGGATGGATGGTAGCCATTGACAACGGTGATCCACCAACACACAGCTTGCCATAGAAGGACGTGCGTGCGTGAATCAGAAGACAGAGAAAAGTAGAGATTCAGAAGACAAAGCATCTCCAAAACTCCAACATATTCTCCATTACTGCATAACAAGTAACCTTTAATCCATGCTCTCTTGTTTATTCGCAATTCAACTGATAAATATAATTGACTTCCTGAGAATTGCAAGATAACCAGAGATTGCTTCAAACCAACAATCTCCGTGGGATTCGACCCTTACTCACGTAAGGTATTACTTGGACGACCCAGTGCACTTGCTGGTTAGTGGTACGAGTTGTGAAAAGTGTGATTCACAATTCGTGCACCAGAGGCTGACTGAAATGGCATGCTACACGGTACCTAGAGGATATTTCGTAGTTGCTTGATTCGTGGTATAACATTGAACTGATCAGAATTGCCCCCAATTTGTATCTTGAAAATTTGCTGAGCTAACTCTAAGACTACGTTTGGTGGTTGGAAGAAAAAAGATAGAGAGAAAAAAATAAAAAATTAAAAATAAAAAAAATTGAGTGAATTTTTATTTTTTTAAAATGTGTTTGGATAAAAGAAAAATAAAGAGAAAAAATATTATAAAAAGATAATCTTACTCTTGTATTATAAAATATATTGAAAAAATGAAGGGATAATATTGAAAGTATAGAGAGAAAATAAGTTTTTTCTTCTTTCTTTTTCAATATTGGAGAGAAAAAAAATTAATAAGTCCCACCAATTTTTTTTCATCTAATTTTCTTCTTTTCTAATTTTCCTTTTCAACTAAACAATGAAAAATAATCATTTTCCTTTCAATTTTCTTTCTTTCTTTTTCTTTTCTTTCATTTTTTCTTTAAACAAAGTTTAAATGAGTTGGAAATAAAGCATATATTAATTTAGCATTCCACTCTTTATTTGCATGTAGCAGGTCACAAACTCTCATTACAATTGGTTTGGAAGGATTTTGGCTGATGATTAGAGGAAAGGAGAAAGGTTGTATCGATGGAATCCAAGGATTAGATGAGATGTTGATGCTGGAATCATCCCCTACCTTCCAAATCAGGCCGTTTTCAACTACTTTACGGCCTTCAAGCGAGCTTCTCCATCCCCACGAAGGTAATACGCCACTCTCAACTTTTATAATATTACCATACTTGAAATATCTTTCTTTAAGAATTTTAGATAGTATAAAATTAGGATGGATCAGAATTTTCCAGCATTGTTTTCTAAATAAGGCTAAATTCTATGCTCTGAGATTCTTGAATCCCAAACCTCCTTCCATTTTAGTAGAGATATTTTTTTCAACTAACCTAAGAAATCTTTCTTTCTGTGCTGTTCCTCCCACCAAAACTGAGTCAAAATATTGTGAATTTTCTAGATTAAAGTGTCAGGAAGTTTAAAACAAGAGAGGGAATTAATTGGCACTATTTTACCCACATCCCTGATTAGAACATATCTTCTACCTGTTGATAGAAGCTTTCTTTTCCATCCCTCAACCTTCTTCCAGACCTTATCCTCCAAAGGTCGCTTTCTTAGATCTTTGAATAACTGAGGGTAGTCCCAAGTACTTATCCTAAGTACCCACATGAGAGATGTTCAATCTACCCACTAACAGTTGTCTCATTGTTGATATAGAATTATTGCTAAAAAACACAGTCGACTTATTTAGATTTATATTCTGACCACTAACGCTCTCGTAAGCGTTTAAAAAGGCTGAAATACTATCACAATTTTGTAGAGAGGCTTTAAAAAATAAAATAGAGTTGTCAACAAATAAAAGGTAGTTGACTTTAGGGTACTTTTTGTTGAGCTGGATACCTTAAATGGTGTTATTTTGCCTTGCTTTATATAGCAAGAAGGAGAGATCTTTTACACAAAATATAAAAAGATACGGGGATAGAGGATCTCCTTGACAGATACCTCTATTTAGTTTGAAAAAGCCAAAAGGTTGCTGATAAACCCATATTTTATGATATATTTTGTGCTCAATTTAAGTGATTTATTCAATCCTTCACTCACTTATTCATGTTAATTGCATGGTTTTACTTTCCCTTCCTTATTATGTGATGTATGTGAAAAACATGTTTCCTATGCTTTAAAAATAATTATTTTAATTACCCTTTTATTACCATTCGATGCCGTGATTTGTGTGTTGAGTAGTTTCAGATCTTCTAAGGCAGGAATGACTTAAAGGATAGAAAGGAAACATACAAAAATGGAAGAAAAGCACAAAATGAAGTTTTTGAAGAAGCTGGCAGCGACGCAAACGAATGGACGACGCGGCCGCATGCCTAGCGCGAAAAGGCAGTGACGCGAACGCGTAAATGACGCGATCGAGCGCCATGAGCAAAACGCAGATGATGCGGGCGCTTGACCGAAGCGAACGCGTGACAAGAAAAACTCCAAATGACGCGACCGCGTGACCCACGCGGACGCGTGTCAGAGGCCACGCACCAGAAATTACAGAAAACGCTCCCAGCGATTTCTGAAGCCCTTTTTGGCCCAAATCCAAGTCCAGAAGGCACAGATCAGAGGTTATGAAGTGGGAGAATGCATCCATTCAAAGGAGAGTCTCCAATTAGTTACTTTTGATGATTTAGATGTAGTTTTTAGAGAGAGGTTCTCTCCTCTCTCTTTTAGGGTTTAGAATTAGAATTTTTTTTGCTTTCAGGATTATCTCTTTTCATCAGGTTCAATATTCCTTTTTATTTATTTTCTCAATATTTATTTATGAACTTTTCTATGTTACAGATAATTCTCTTAATTAATGATATTTGAGGTATTTCAGTTTATGATTGCTTTCTTTTATTTACATTATTGTTATTTCCAATCTGAAGACATTTTTTTATTCCAGCAGATTTACTTTTTTCCCTTTTGGTCTTGGTCAAGAAATCAGTAACTCAGGAGTTATCAAACTCAACATGATTGATAATTGTTATCTTGTTAATTGAATTGAACTTCAATAATTCCAGTCTTTTCTTAAGGATTGACCAGAACCTGAAGTTCAGACTAATTAATCCACTTGATCTTCCTTTGCTTTAGTAAAGGCTAACTAAGTGGGATTAAGACTCAATTCTCATCACCATTGATAAGGATAACTAGGATAGGACTTCCAATTTCTTATACCTTGCCAAGAGTTTATTTTACAGTTATCTATTTATTTTATTTGCCATTTAAATTACTCATTCCTTATTTTCAAAGACCCCAATTTACAATCTTCACAACCAATAATAAGAACATACTTCCCTACAGTTCCTTGAGAAGACGACCCGATGTTTAAATACTTTGGTTATCAATTTTAAAGGGGTTTGTTACTTGTGACAACCAAAACGTTTGTAAGAAAGGTTGATTGCTTGGTTTAGTAACTATACTTGCAATGAGAGTTTACTATAACTTCTAAACCATCAATCTTCAGTTCTTTAAAATGGTGCCGTTGCCGGGAAACTGCATTCGTGTGCCTTATTATTGGTTATTGTAAATATTTCTCTTTTACTTGTTTATTTGTTCTTATTTTCTTCTTTTTATTTTTATTAGCTACTATGAATTCTCACCCCTCTCGCTTTGAGTTTGGTTCTAATATTGTTGAAAGGAGTGAAAGTTATAACAGGAACGTGCATCAAGGTCTGAGCAATCAAAGATGGATGGAGCCAAGAGGATCTGATCAACCCTTTAGGCAACAACACCCTCCAAGATATCATGGGCAAAGACCATTTTACAATGCATACCAAGCTAATAGATGTGGTGGACAACCTTGTAGTTACCAACAAGCCCCACCATGTGCTTATAGACCATCCTCTCAACATAACTTCGAACCACCACACTCACAAGCTCCTTTTCACCATTCACCACCATATGATCCTTATTTACCCCGATTCCAATCCAATTACTCCCAAATACCACAACTTCCCTATGTACCACGTCCAAATCTATCGCCTCCAGAATCACAGGTTCGCCTCAAGGAAACAGTAGATCAACTTCAAACAACCCTTCATCAACTAGAGCAAGCAATAAGTCAATTATCTTCTAGACGTTCGAACATTCAAAGACCTCTCACAGCCCCATGTGGACAATCTAATGAAGAGCGTAGCATGAAAGAGATACTAGAAACTCCAGTAGACAAGATAGAGCATGACTTCGTACCGGAACAAGTAGAGGAAGCCGTCATTATAGAAGAAGAAGAGTTAGTTGAAGACTTAGGAGACGCTGAACTTCCATGGGAATCCAGAGTTGTGGAGAATTCTGTCAAGGACGTTACAATTGATGCTAAGGAGGATAGTGCACAACCCCCAAGGCAAATCTTTTATGAAGAACTAGACGGAATAATCCAAGAAGCAAGTTTCCTTGATGATGATAATCTCAAGTCAAGTTCTCCCAGTAATGAACTTGCATCCGCGAGTGAATTCTTTGAGATCGAAGAATCTTCCCCAAGTGAATACGAAGATGATGCGGAGGTAAATTTCTCTCAACCTCCAGTTTATGACTTAAGTGATAAGAAAGACATAGAAGGCTTTGATCAGGACATGGATGCATTTGAAGAATTTTTCAAAGAAGTGGAGAAATTCACAGAAGAGCACAAGGGAGTAGAACTCACAGAACTACTGGAAACACCTATCCCAAGGCCATTACCATCCAATACAAGCTTCAAGTGGGTACAATCCTTAACCTTTAACTTTATCTTTCCACTCGAATATGGGTTGCTTGAAACTGATGGCCAGCTTAGAGCTCTCTGCGGCTTTAAGAGTAAGAGGGAAATGGCTCATACTCAAAGCTGGTGCACAAGGTGCAATAAGGTTCCACGCTTCAACTCGAAGTGCACGGATTGGCATCATGATCAATCGAATGGATCTTGGAAAATGTTTGGTCATCTTGGTGAGAATCTAATTTTTAAACCGCCCGGATGGAAAAATATAGATAAAGACGGACACAGATTTAAAAGCAAAGTTTGGGATCCTGGAATCTATTCTGACATTCGTCACCCCGGGAGCCTGAGAATCTGTTTGAAGCTGCTCAGAAGCTTTACATGCCTAGTTTGGGACCTCGGAGGCCGTTGGCATTCCAAACATTGGTGGAGATTTCTGGACGAGTTTAAGCATATGCCGCCATAACAGGAAGCTCGCCATATGTCCAACTTAAGGACTTTAACTAAAAGTGCTAGGTGGGAGACAACCCACCATGGTATGGTCATTTCGTTTTCAGTTTTATTTCGTGTTATTTATTTTATTCTTTTTCAAATTGAACCTGAATATTATTCATTAGCATTGCATACTGCATAATTGCATGATTGCATTTGAAAAAAAAAAGAGTCGGGCGTGCGACGCGACCGCATCGCTCATGCGATCGCGTCAGTTGCGTAAAACACTCCCCACGCGTCTACGTCATTCACGCGGCCGCGTGACCTGGAGATCGGCGTAAAGATCCAACGCCCAGAAAGTTGGGCTGGAATCGGGCGGCCGTTGTGCGTTTAGCACAAAACGACCCATGCGGTCGCGTCCTTAACGCGATCGCATCACTTGCACAACACCCATCCCACGCGAAAGCGTGAGCGACGCGATCGCGTCGTGTGGATTGCACAACACCCCAAAGGAGACAGAGAGTTGCGCTGAAACGACGCTGGAATTGTGCGTTTCACCCAATTTCCAGCGACGCGGTCGCATGCCTCACGCGACCGCGTCATTTACCATTTTTTCCATTCCATGCGATCGCGCCACCCACGCGATCGCGTCAACCCCCATTCCACCCCAGCCACGCGACCGCGTGTCCCACGCGATCGCGTGGGTTCAAATTCATTAACCCCCTCAGCCACGCGAAACCCTACCCATTCGCGCCCCTCCAACCCCCTACTCCTTTCTCTCTTCTCTGCAACCCTCCACCACCAACCACCATCATCACTCCCAGCCACCACCTCCGACCACCGCAACGCCACCTCCCCCTCATTCTTCCTTCTTCTTCTTCCACCCCCTTCCCTTTCTTCCACCGCCGCAGCCAACCACCGACCACCGCACCGTCACCGCCGCGCCTCCGCGCCAACCACCACCACACTCACCCCCTCCCATCCTTCCTCCTTAACCCCTACCCCTATTACCCTACTCGAAACCCCTTGCCACCGGACAGCCGTTCACCACCGCCTCAACTGCCGCGTCAGCCACCACCGCAACCACCCCCCCAGCCATCTCTCTGCTCCACTTTCATTCATTCGCCTACCAGGTTCCGCCGAACGCCACCCTTCTTTCCTTTCGCAGTTATTTGAATTTTTTTCCGTTTATGTTCAAAATTAGGCTAGTTAGATATGCATGTTGTAGTGGATTCTAGGTGGTTAGGTAGCATAGGATGTGGTTAGTGGATTTAGGCCTGATTAATTGCGATGTTCGTGCTACTTGTTTTATAATTTTCGCAATTTTGCTGTTGCTGTGATCTAAGTATTGTTCATATGCTGTTCTTACTTTCATGCTGCTATTGCGACTGCTCTTTCATGTTCAAATTATTTACATCTTTTTGCAGTTTCTTTTAATTTATATGAACTATTCTACTTGCTGTTTATTTTCCGGGACCATCCACTTTTAGCCGGAATGCTGCCCAAATTTCTGTAAACTATTCTGATTTTCATTCATGTTTTGGTTTTGGCAATTTGAATTATGCTTTACTCAGCTTTTACCAAACCAATTCATGTATGCACGAGCAAGCTTTCTTATTCTTTTCGATTTCCTAGTTAATAAATTGCCTTTTGGATGATTCAATTCCACTTTTTGCTATTTACATATCTATATGAATCATCATCAACTTCCTTGTTTGAATGTGAGTTAACTGTAGCTTCTAATTGTAAATTCTTGTTACTTAGAAAATGATCATCAAACCACTTACTCTAACCTTCTTTTTACTAACTCACTAATTTCAACTTCCTAACCTCTTTTTCATTCCTAACCAACCTAACTTTCACAACATCTCTTGGTTTTTCACTATTCTCTTTAACCTTCTAACCAAGGCATGATGATAATTTTTCCTAATTAACATGAATTCTATTTATATCACATTTTGGATTGTGAAATTTTTCTCCGATTTCTAACTCCTATACAATCCATAATGCACATTTACTCAACTCATTTCATTATTCTACTGCTCCTTTGCCACTATGTGCTTATTTTGTTATTTGCCTACTTGTTTTCCTGTTTTTGTTATATCCTGGATTTATATTTTTCAGGATGTCTGACACTCAAAGAAAAGGAAAAGGAAAGGCAACAACTGGCAAACGAAAAAGAGGAGAATCCTCTATGTCCATCCTGGACATCATGCACGATGACTCCTGGTGGGAGAAACACTTTACCCCGCAGGAGAAGGCTGACCAGCTACTCCCTGCTAATGACCCCATCAAGTTTGCAAACAGATATTGCGAGTTGAAGTATCTGGTGTTTGCAACCTCCAGGAACCTGTACCTGGAGCGGACTCTGAAAATTCCGGAAGAACTCTAGCAATACACCTCTGATCAGATCAAACATAGAGGCTAATGCTTCTTGGGTAAGAGAGTTTTACTGCAATTACTTCAAAACTTCCCTAGATGCAGTGAACCTAAGAGGGAAGCAGATACTGGTCACTGAAGAGGCCATTGAGGATATTCTGCAGCTTCAGCCTAAATCCGATCAGCTTGATGGTTACCAAAAGGCTGAGGAGGACATGCGCTTCATGAGGTTTGACTGGGATGCGGTTAAGGCAAAGATAGCCCTTGACCCGACTGTCCCCTGGGTCATGGGTCAGAACACCACCATGCCTAAGGGAATCAAGCGGATATACTTGAACGATGAGGCTCGGCTCTAGCACCAGATCCTGAGCAACTTTGTTATGCCGAGTACTCACGAGACTGAGCTACCTGCCGCTATGATCACCCTCCTATGGTGTATGATGGAGGGTAAGGACCTGTACCTGCCACGATTCATCCGGTACTACATGGCTCGGGTCCACATCCGAGGCACTCTCCCCTTGCCATATCTGATTACCCAGCTCGGCTGTCGAGCTGACGTGCCTTGGGAGGATGCTGATGAGAAGCCACCTGCTGCAGACTGCAAGAAGATTATCCCTCACAGCAGGAACTTTTTGGCTTTGGTCTACAGACCTCCATTCCTCACTGCTATTGATGAGACAGCCGCACCTTCCGCCGGACCTTCTTCATCTACAGCTATCCTAGCTACCACCACTGCACCTTCACCTGCCTCAGAGCCCGTTTATCACCTCGTACACCGCCTGTTTCAGCAGCTAGACCAGATGGAGCGTCGCAACCGGCGCCGATATGAGAGATCTGAGCGTCGCAGCAAGCGACGCTATGAGCACCTGAAGCTGATGATCCGTTCTGACGGTGACATCCCCTCCGAGCTTGACACACCATTAGAGCCATCTAAGGAGGAGGCGGATGATCATGAGGCAGAGACCTATCCACAGAGAGAGGCTGAGCAGGCAGTCACGGAGCAGGCTGCATCACAGCAGGAGGCCCCACATCAGATTCAAGTTGCAGACCCAGAGGTTTCTATTCAGTCAGCACCTCCTCTGCAGCAGACAGATCCTCAGACCACCACTACAGAGACTCCAGCCACCCATCCTTCCAGTGATGACACTCCTTCACACCCTGCTTGAGTGAGCATCGAGGACGATGCTTTATTTTAAGTGTGGGGAGGTCGCCATCTCTGGCGTATTTTTCTTGGTGAACCACTACAGACTCTTTTTATTTTATTTTGTTATTTTTCTGTATTTTGATCTTTATTTTTATTTCTCAGTACTTATACATTACTCTTTTCATGTATTTTTACTCTATTTTTGCATTTTGCACTTTAGTTCATATTTTAGCCATTTAGTTTAGTTGCAATTCTAACTTATTAGTTATAGAAAATGTGAATTAATTAGTATAGTTTACCCTTTTTAGCATAAGATAGCTTAGTTCGAATTGAAAATACAAAAAAGAAGTAAACTAGAGACTTGAACAGAACAGAAACAATCCACACACCTTGTATATATAGCATTACATGTTAGTTAGTTAAGAACATTTCATCAAGGAGAAACACTAAAACTTTAAAGCCACCCTAAGATTTACATTGAGAATAATGGGAACTCTTAATTTTTACTTGCATGACATACATAACTGATATATGATTTTTGAGCTAGAGAACACACAGCCTGTGAGTTTTGAGCTTAATTGTATGGTTACATTCAAACCATAATATTTTATTCCTGTGTGTTTCGTCCTTCATTTTTATTCTGGTGTTCTTTACTTTGTTTTAATCTATATGTCCGATTATAGAATATAGATACATACCAAGAAAGTGATTGAGGCCATTTTTTGATTCCAGCTCACTTATCCCAAATTAGCCTACCTTTTACATCACCCTTGTTAGCCCCCTTGAGCCTTTAAAACCCCTCCTGTTCTATAAACCACATTACTAGCCTTAAGCAGAAAAACAAAATAAAAATCCCAAGTTGAATCCTTGGTTAGCTTAAGATAGAAATTGTGTAATTGTTTAAGTGTGGGGAACCTTATGGGAACATGGATGATAGAAACAAAGGTAGAAAGTTAAAAAGAATAAAAATATTTCAAAATAAAATTTTGGGAAGCATGCTCATGTGAAATCAAAGCAATTAAATTACCATGTACATTAAAAAAAATTTATATATTTTATTTCAGTACCCAAATAAGGGGATACAAAAGAATTCCTCAAATGAAAAAAAAAAAAAAAAGAAAGAGCAATGCACATGGGATAAAAATTAAAATTAAGGCATGAGCATGTAACATAAAAAGTGGGAAAAATTGGATAAATAGGTAAAGAAACCTTTGAATTACAAAATATGTATATTAGGTGAGATCTTAGACTAATCAAGGATTCACTTATTAGCTCACTTAGCCTTATACATATACCCTTACCTTTACCTTGGCCCCATTACAACCTTGGAAAAGACCTCATGATTTTTGTATGCCTATATTCTATAATTGTTGATTGGTTAGATGAAGAACAAAGTTATTGAAAGTAAAGATAAAAAGAAGAATATAGTGATTAACCCAATAAACACTGAGTGACTAGAGAGTAAACACAAAATCCAGTGAGGGTTCAATAGCTCATCAACATATATCTCTGCTTAAATTGTTAATTGTCTTGCAAGTTTATAAAATATTTCTCTTTCTCATCTCAATTGTAAAGGTTATTTATCATTATCTAAGGTTTGGCTATGCATATATGATTCCTTGAGAATGTGAATTAATTTAACTACATGTAAGTTTTATATACAAGTGAATAACAATTAGAATTGCATGATTCATTTAGGTAGTTACATTTAGAATAGATTGCATTACATGAGATTCCACCACTTCAACCTTACTCTTTATCTTGGATTTAGCATGAGGACATGCTATTGTTTAAGTGTGGGGATGTTGATAAACTCATATTTTATGATATATTTTGTGCTTAATTTAAGTGATTTATTCAATCCTTCACTCACTTATTCATGTTAATTGCATGGTTTTACTTTCCCTTCCTTATTATGTGATGTATGTGAAAAACATGTTTCCTATGCTTTAAAAATAATTATTTTAATTACCCTTTTATTACCATTCGATGCCGTGATTTATGTGTTGAGTAGTTTCAGATCTTCTAAGGCAGGAATGACTTAAAGGATGGAAAGGAAACATACAAAAATGGAAGGAAAGCACAAAATGGAGTTTTTGAAGAAGCTGGCAGCGACGCGAACACATGGACGACGTGGCCGCATGCCTAGCGCGAAAAAGCAGCGACGCGAACGCGTGAATGACGCGATCGCGCGCCACGAGAAAAATGCAGATGACGCGGGCGCTTGACCGAAGCGAACGCGTGACAAGGAAAACTCCAAATGACGCGACCACGTGACCCACGCGGACGCGTGTTAGAGGCCACGCACCAGAAATTACAGAAAACACTCCCAGCGATTTCTGAAGCCCTTTTTGGCCCAAATCCAAGTCCAGAAGGCACAGATCAGAGGTTATAAAGTGGGAGAATGCATCCATTCAAAGGAGAGTCTCCAATTAGTTACTTTTGATGATTTAGATGTAGTTTTTAGAGAGAGGTTCTCTCCTCTCTCTTTTAGGATTTAGAATTAGGATTTCTTTTGCTTTCAGGATTATCTCTTTTCATTAGGTTCAATATTCCTTTTTATTTATTTTCTCAATATTGATTTATGAACTTTTCTATGTTACAGATAATTCTCTTAATTAATGATATTTGAGGTATTTCAGTTTATGATTGCTTTCTTTTATTTACATTATTGTTATTTCTAATCTGAAGATATTTTTTTATTCCAGTAGATTTACTTTTTCTCCTTTTGGTCTTGGTCAAGAAATCAGTAACTCAGGAGTTATCAAACTCAACGTGATTGATAATTGTTATCTTGTTAATTGAATTGAACTTCAATAATTCCAGTCTTTTTTTAGGGATTGACCAGAACCTGAAGTTCATACTAATTAATCCACTTGATCTTCCTTTGCTTTAGTAAAGGCTAACTAAGTGGGATTAAGACTCAATTCTCATCACCATTGATAAGGATAACTAGGATAGGACTTCCAATTTCTTATACCTTGCCAAGAGTTTATTTTACAGTTATTTATTTATTTTATTTGCCATTTAAATTACTCATTCCTTATTTTTAAAGACCCCAATTTACAATCTTCACAACCAATAATAAGAACATACTTCCCTGCAGTTCCTTGAGAAGACAACCCGATGTTTAAATACTTCAGTTATCAATTTTAAAGGGGTTTGTTACTTGTGACAACTAAAACATTTGTAAGAAAGGTTGATTGCTTGGTTTAGTAACTATACTTGCAACGAGAGTTTACTATAACTTCTAAACCATCAATCTTCAGTTCTTCAGTTGCCCTTCCACAACACCGAAGTAAGAAATAGTGATAACCAATTCCTGAACCTAGCCAATCAATTTAGGATCGAACCTTAGTCTTTCCATAATAAACCATAAGAACCGCCATTCAACTTTATCATAGGCCTTGCTCATATCCATTTTAAGAGCCATTTCAGTGTTTAAACCCCTCTTTTTATTCTTCAAATAATGCATGTATTCGTGAGCAATAAGAATGTTATCTGGAATGAGTCTACCCTTAATAAAAGCACTATGGTTATGATCTCACTAAATCATTCATATTACCTTGCAAATGATGAACCAACACTTTGAAAATAGTTTTGATATCCTAGGTTATACAGATATTGGTGTTTGTACTTACACTTCGGGTAAATGGGATGAAGGGTTGGGTTTGTCATATCAAGATGCTTTGGCTCATGTGTGTGAAAATATTTTTTTGATTGATGGTCTCACTCCTAATCATAAAGCCCTTGGTCCTCTTTGTGCTCAACTGCACCGTATTGTGAACTATATCATTTTACCCCAAAGCGGCTCTTATCAAAGAGTGTCATTTTGTGATACATTGGTTTTGTATGCCATTATCACTAAAACTGAATTTTCTTTTGCTTACTTAATGATGAGGCATATGTGTGATTGCATAAGGAGTGACAAGAATGTGTCTCTCCCTTATGACGTGTTTTTAACTTGCATTTTTGAATCATTTGGTATTGACCTTTTCAATGAATCTTATGAAAATAGACACTTTTATCTAAAAGAAGGTGATACAGTAAAACAATAAAAGAAAGGACCAACAAGAACTGAAAAGGTTGTCCTTGATGATGATGATGATGAGCTACATGACATTCCTCCTCCTTCAATTTCTAGAACATCTGCTTCAACCGATCACAAATCACTCCTCTATGAAGTTGTCAAAGATGTTTTGCAAGAATTTGTGAACTTGTCCAACCATCTCATTTCCACAAGTCAACAAGAGCGGAAATTTGCGGTAAGGAATGGAAATGCCTTGCAAATATCAAGGAATAGAATAGATGTTCTTTTGAAATATGTGGACAACATCCATGAGGACAACATTATGGCCACGGATTAAGAAGAACCACTAGACACTGAAGAGGATAGCTTGGATGTCTAGGAATATCTCTTGATGAAGATTGCTATTTTATAACTCTTTCTTTCATGGAACAGTTTAGTTTTAGACTCTGTCTTATGTTCTGGATGACTGTAAACCTTAACAACTGTTTTATTTGCACTTATTTTATTTAAGTTTATGTGATTTTTATGTGCTAACACCTTTTGTAGGTTTGAATTGGTTTTGGTTTCCTCCCTTGATGACAAAAAGGAGAGTAGTAGTTATGAGCAGTTTTTTTGAGTAGCAATTATGAGTAGTTTTTATGAGTAGTGTTTACTCTTGTGCTTGTGCTTGATGATGAATTTGCTTGAGTATTGATGAATTTGTTTGATAACACAAGGGGGAGTGATGGGCGGAAAATTTTTAATTAAGAATTTCTAATAAGAATAGCGTTGCAAGTACAGCTCTTAACCGACGAAAATTTCGCTTATCAATTTAAAAAGAGTTGTCACAATTTAAGAATAAAATACTGGGAGTAGAATTCCCAGGTCGTCTCCCAACGAGTTGACAAAATAGTACAATTTATTGGTCAGGAATTTTCTGAGAAATTTTAGAGTTGGAGAACGGAAAAATAAAATGATTATTAGTTAAAGCAATAAAAATTAACAAGAGGTTTTATATATTTGAAATAGAAAGCCTTGACTGGGAGAAGATTAATCGGAATTTCTATCCTTGTTGAAATTCCTCAAATATAATAGTAAGAGGTTATTATTCTACTTAGTTATCCATTACTTAATAAAGAAAAGTCAAGTAACTAACTAACTTTGATTCACAAGTCCTAATCCTCTCCTAGGGAAGGATTAGAGTAAGTGACTAGAGAGTCAGCCAACAACTTTCAATTACAAATTAACACTTGAGTATTCCAACTCAATGGTCTCCTATTAATCAACTCCCAAATCAAGTTGGGAGTCTACTCCATTGACATGAGTGCCATTTTCATAAACATATAAAGGGAGTGAAAAGAAGACATGGTAATTCAAATAAAGTAATAACAGAAAATTAATTAAAGGTAAAAATAACTCTTTGCATTAATAAATTCCAAAATCGAAGATATCCATATGTAACTCTGAACAAACTGAATGGAAAGTAAAAGAGTAAGGAAAGAAGAAAGCAAACTGTAATGATAAGGACTTCAAACGGAGGTAGTAACTCTTCTCAATATCCAAATCAAAAGCATAAAACTAGAAAATATGAATGTGAAGAATCCTAGAGGAAGTAGTAGTTTTCTCTCCAAGATTCAAGACTAAAAACTAAAACTGTGTAAAAGTGAATGCGTCTTGGGTCTCTACCTGTCCCCTGGCCCTAGTATGTGTTTCTGGGCCGAAAACTGGGTCCAAAACCAGCCAAAAATCACCCCAGCGTCTTCTGTAATTTCTGCACGTGGCACACGTCATGCATACGTGTAGGTCACGCGTACGCGTCGATGGTCTTCTATGCGTGTCACGCGTGCGCGTCAGTCACGCGTATGCGTCGCTGTGAAAAGCTCCAAGTCACGCGCACGCGTGAGCCATGCGTGCGCGTCGATCCTCGCTGGCCATCTCCTTTGTTTATTGTGTTCCTTCCATTTTTGCAATCTTCCTCTCTATCCTCTAAGTCATTCCTGCCTTATATAGCCTGAAAACACTTATCACACAGATCACGGCATCGAATGGTATAAAAGAGCATTAAAAATTGACAATTTAAAGGCTTAAGAAGCAAGTTTTCAATCATAGAACAAAATTGGGAAGGATTTGTAAAACCATGCAAATTGTATGAATAAGTGTGCAAAGAATTGACAAAAACACTCAATTTAGCACAAGATAAACCATAAAATAGTGGTTTATCAAGGAGTAAATATGTTTTTCCTCCCTTGACGAATTTGTCCGAGGGTGATAAGTTTTAATTGTTGAAACTGTGAGTTTGCTGGTTTAAATATTTTAAACAGTTTGATATTGCAATCTCTGGTAATTTAAATGTGTCAGTTTTGGTGTTTGGTTTTAATGCCTTAGTGCTGTTTGATTAAGTTTATGAAAAGAAAATACATAATGCATAATGTATTATTTTGCTTGAATTGCTGTAAATGTTGTACTACAAGATAATTCTAAACTGAATTTGTGTGTCTTGTATGTATAGTTGTGTCTCTATGAGTGTACATAAACAGGGAACTGAAGACAAGTGCTCATTAAAGGGGAGAAACTCTTTTAAAAGAAAGGAGGAGCACACCAAAAACTACAAGGCATCAAGGGAAGTTTCTGAAACTTACCTAAGTTAAATTCTTTGATTATCTCCCTAAATATTATGTTTGTCATTAAGGAGGAGATTGTTGAGTTAGAAAAAATAATAATATATTGATGATGACAAACATGACTAATTTGGGTTAAAAACCCAAGTGAGTTTTAATGATGTGAATCTATGTGCAAGTCAAATTTGTTTTTGTTGAAATCCAAACCTTGAAAACCCAATCAACTGAAGCAGCTGAATGAAGATAAAAACAAATTAAATTAAGCCCAATTCCAATCAAGCAATATTGAAGCAACCATAAAGCTTTGCCTAGTTCACTTCGAGTATTGGTCAGAAGAAGAGAGTGAGCTTCAGTTTGTGCTCAAACACCAAAGAGGAAGAAAAGGAAAGCTAATCGATGAAGTTAATGTCAAATCAAGATAATCAAAAGCATGCTAAACAAGCACAAAGGTTAAATGTAATTTGTTTCCTTTAACATGCAAGTTAATTGCTTCAATTTTTCTCCTTCTCCTTTCATCACTATTTCGGGTAAGTTGAAAAAAATGGTGGCTGAATTTTTTCTACTGTGAATCAATGACTTACATCGTTTCTTAGAGCTAAAGCACATTTTTAAAGGTGCAGATTTAGGAACCTCACTGAGCAAGCCACTTGCTGCTGCCACCATCTCCTTGGTTAAGCCCAAATCAAATTTTAAATCCCTAATTTTTTGGGCTGATTGAGGAAAGAGAAGGAAGGATGACATGTGGTTCAAGAACCAAGAAGTTGACTTTGAAGGAACCCTAACCGTGGCTTAAAATAAGGTACAAAAAGGAAATTGATTCTTATTAGAAAGAAAGGAGAGAACTCGAATTGGAGAAAAGGGTGAAACCTCACAATAGAGTTTAAAGTCTTGGAAGTATTGTACCTACACTAAAAGAAGCACTTAACCAAGATGAAGAACAATATTTTGAGTTTAGAAGTTGGGTTCAGCGCATAGAGTCAAGGTTGTGAATCATCATCTCCTTCCTAGTTTACTATTTGTATTTTTGTTTCATTGTCATAAATTTTTTGTTTTAATTATGTGGTAAAAGGCAAAAAAGAGAGACATTGATAAAAGCCATTGAGAGAAAAGGGCTGAGTGATACACTTGAGAAAAAAGTCAAGAGTAGTGATTTCAGATTTCTGTTGGTTGTATTTCTGTTTTGTATCAAGTACTTAAGAGGTATCCTTTGCTAAGTTGGGTAAGTACTTAGTGTGTCTAGTTTAGGTAGGTACATAACCAAATCAAGTTTATGTTGAAGGTTGATGTGTCTCAAATAGGATTATGTTGAGTCCTAGAGAATTGGTGTATGTAATACTGAAATGATAGTGAAAATTCTACCAACGTTGTGGTGGAGACTGAATATAGGTTGCATTGCACAAGGCAACTGAATCAGGATATATGGCTGTGTCACCTTCTTCCTTTCTGCTCTTATTATGTTTTTCTGGTTTTATGAGACAAAATGAAATTATCTCTTGCATAATATGCTGCACAGACTAAATTGAAGCCAAATTATAATCTCAGGTTAAAGGCTTTATTAATCAAAATTAAAGAAGGTCATAGATTCAACCCTCCTTCTCTAAGTTATAAAAAACTTTCACAAAGTTTTATTTTTAAAATGTTTATACCAATAACAAACTATAACTAAATTTATATGAAACTAAACTTTTAAATATATAAAATTATGACCTAAGAAATTAAACTAAATTTGAGAAGAGTATTTTATGATCTGAATTACATATCCTAATAGTTGGATTTGTTCCCTTTTATATAAAAAAAAATTTACATGAAAAATTTTAATTATATTTTTTACTAAAGTCATTGGTCAAATTATATGCATCAATT
Source organism: Arachis ipaensis (assembly GCF_059453495.1). Lineage (NCBI taxonomy): Eukaryota > Viridiplantae > Streptophyta > Magnoliopsida > Fabales > Fabaceae > Arachis > Arachis ipaensis. Next base: position 22,583,671 of record NC_142440.1, on the reverse strand, counting down.
TGTTATTTATTTTTTAATAATATTTTTTCAAAGTCTGACCAATGTTTTTGAATCAAAATTGTAGCTATCTATCTCAAATCATATGTGCCCCAAGTTTTGCTTATATGTATATCCATAATTGGTAAAGATGTTCGTTTCTGCCTTGCTCTGATCTTAATAAGAAACTAACCTCAGGCACTGAAGTCAAGATGGAGTATATACCCTAAATTGGTTCCCGGAAATTCTCAATGGATTCATCACTAATTGAGATACGTAAAATGGGTGTGGATGTGATTTTTGATATAATAATAATAAGCAGGAGTAAGATGAGATAATAAAATAGGTATTATAGTTCAATTATACCAAAAACAATTATACAAACAACTGGATTTGATCATTATATATGACATCTATACTAAAAAATAAAAATATGTATATTTTGAGCTTATTACGAGTCCATAATATTTATCTCCTTTGCTAAAATTGTCAATATTAGTTATTTATGCAATTCTTTTTTTAGTGTGAAGTTGATGATCACAAGAATTCTGACTCGCACGTATCACTGTCCAGATTTTAGTTTAAAATAATTCATTAGTTGATTTGGTGCAGAGTCTGATAACTAAAACAAACAAGGTCCGTTTTATAGCATCTTAGACTAGAAATTCCACTTCTTTTTAGGAGTATAAACAATGCATACATGAAATACAATAATATATGCAACATCTATATTGTGCATAAATACAATAAGATTAGACAAAAGTAAGTGTATATTCTATCTAGTTTTAGCCTGTATATTCTATCTGATTTTTACTAGCCTCATAATAATAATGCTGCAAGTAAAGTATCGTTTTTGTTCCCAACGTTTGGGATAAATTTTATTTGTGTCTCTAACGTTTAAATCGTCCTATTTGTATCCCTAACGTTTGTAAAAGTGATTCAATGTTATCCTGCCGTCAATTACACATCATGAGCGCTTTAGTTTGAGTTTTAAAAATCTCTTCTTCAAGTTTTAGTATACAAATATCTGGGATAGAATCGAAGATCTACTCCGAAAAATAGCTCATCAAATGTTGAAACTAATTCCTACAACATTTACATAATTCACTTTTCTAGGAATATAATTGAATATAAACACAAATAGTGGGTATAATATTAAAATCAAACACATCCAAGTGAGACTTAATTGAGAATGAATACATCAAAGTAAGAATAATTGAAAAATATAATCTGATTTGTTAGTATAATTGATAGTAGGATAATATTCAACCACTTTTATAAACATTAAGAATACAAATAGGACGATTTAAACGTTAGGGACACAAATAGGACTTACCCCAAACGTTTGGGACAAAAACGATACTTTATGATTAAGAGCAATGCTGCTAATAACCCTCAAGTTCTTCTTTGATTTAGAGTAAAGTATCGTTTTTGTCCCCAACGTTTGGGGTAAGTCCTATTTGTGTCCCTAACGTTTAAATCGTCATATTTGTATCCTTAACGTTTATAAAAGTGGTTGAATATTATCCTACTATCAATTATTCTAACAAATCAGATTATATTTTTCAATTATTCTTATTCTGATGTATTCATTCTCAATTAAGTCTCATTATTAGATGTGTTTGATTTTAATATTATACCCACTATTTGTGTTTATATTCAATTATATCCCTAGAAAAGTGAATTATGTAAATGTTGTAGGAATTAGTTTCAACATTTGATGAGCTATTTTTCGGAGTAGATCATTGATTCTATCCCAGACATTTGTATTCTAACTTCAAGAAGAGATTTTTAAAACTCAAACTAAAGCGCTCATGATGTGTAATTGACGGCAGGATAACATTGAATCACTTTTACAAATGTTAAGGATACAAATAGGACGATTTAAACGTTAGGGACACAAATAAGATCTACCCCAAACGTTGGGAACAAAAACGATACTTTACTCTAATTTAATTTTAACATATAAAATAAGTATACATTTAACTAATCAAAGAAATAGTTAAAATTTGGATGATTTTAAATTTTTGAAAAACAGATATTAAACAGTAAACACACTCGAGAATCACGTAAATATTTCTCATGTTTTATAATACTATGAGAAAAAAAAATAAAGGTAATTACTCACATGAAGATACCAAAAATATCTTTTTATGATGATTCTTGTTTAAAAAGTATAACTTATTTGTTTAGCAACACTTTAAATAAAAGTAACACTTTTACTTTAAATAAAAATCAAGCCCTATAATCTATAATCCAATTATCAAAATGATGTATCTTCACATGATGACAATCATTAAATCTTCATTGGAGTAGTCACCAAAAAATAATGCATAAAGTTAATTATCTAGAATTTAATTCAAAGATGATACTTTATATTTAAATAAAATATATAGAGAAATTTATTTTTTGTGTTAAATACGAAATTTATTATACAATAATATATAAAAATATAATTTATGATCTAATTTTAAAGGAAAACGGAATAATTGTTTAATATTTATGTGCCAATCCACGTGGTTTTGATTTATAATCAGATGTGTCATGTGTGGAAGCTTTTGAACAATGATCACATACCTAAGTTTTATTCAAATTTTGCTTAAAACTTGAGGCATTTAAAAATATCAAACCAGCTCCGTTTTGAAGGGGTTGTTAAGTGTTTCTATTATCAATAACAATCAGACTCAAGAATCTAGGTAATCAACCTAGCTAGTTGTCTGGCTTAGGATTTAGGAGAGTAAGATCTTGGCCAAAAAAAAAAAAAAAAAAATCATGCGGAGCTGGCACAACATGAAGCCAATGAATGACAATTTCGAGGAAGCAGAGGATGCTTTTTTATCCTCTCACAAGTCTCAAGGAAGATATTTTGTTCTAATTCCGACATGATTCAAAGCTCAGATAGCCGTTTCCATAAAATATTTAGCTAAATTGTGTTCCGTCGATTTAATAAAATAAAATTTTAAATAGAATTTAATTTATAAAACGTATTATACAGATCGCGTAAATAGTCATTTAAGATAACTCTATCATAATAAATACTGATGCATATCACTTTATTAACGGATGAAGCACAAGCAATATATCTATTTAAGTGTTCGACAAGCAGAATATTTCCTCTTATCCTATGTTTACGAACTACAAATGTATTAATCCTTGGTTTCATCGAAGCGTATAGGGTGAAAATACCAAGTCAGACACAGCCGGCCATAACATTCTTAGTTTGTAAGGTCTTTAAAATGATATCTACCTCCCTCATTTCCACTCCTTACCTTCTATCACTATCTAATAGAGAAGAGGATGAAACATCATTTCTGCATTGCACAACTTGTAGTTGCAGGCTATGCTGAAGCTCTTTACTCACTCGTTAGGCCGAGCGGAGTCGGCGTCGGATCGAGATCACAAAAAAAGCAAGAGCCAGGTCAAGAAGAAAGGAAACCACAAGAGTCAGGTGAAGAGAGGGACTAAGGCTAAGGTGTCCCCTGACGTAAGCCTGACATCAAATGATTTTGTTGTGAGGATTGTTCATAAAGGTGGACAACAAGAGGTGTATCAACGTGCACTCCCTGCATCAAAGTTGATGAGAAAGTACCCGGGAATGTGCGTCGCATCGCCGCAAGTCTTCAAGGATCCTCATCAATCGGTGTTGGGGCCGGACCAAGTGTTGCTTCTTGGTCACAAGTACATCATGATATCGCCACGAGATGTCCACAAGCTGAAGCGCAAACACGCTCAGCAAGGCGAAGACGAAGAGAATAATGGACCGGCGATGCAAGAGCTATCGCCGGCAGAAGAAGTTACCAGATATTTTCCCTGTGGACACCAAACTAGAGAGAGTAGTAATAAAGCTTCTAATGAAGCAAATGGAGCACAAGGCCAAGAGATGGTGGAAACAAAGAAAAGTTTATCTCCACATGGAGGAATAGAGGAACTTCAAGGTGGAGGGCCTGCACAAGAACCTCATGGCTATGCAAAGCCATACTTCTCAAGTCCCAAGGATAAGTCTATAAAACATACAAGAAGACGAAAAGGAATAAAGAACAAGCCTTTTGTGCCACCTCTTCCAAAGAACAGAGTATATAGGGTCTTTGATTGGCAACCAAGGCTTCCCACTATACAAGAGCTCTCTCCATGATATTTTCATAGCTAATTTTCTTTGTACGACTCCTATTATCGTATAGGGTTATGCATGCAAGTTGTGTTATTTGTATTCACTTTTCCTTGAGCGTGAGTTAGTTAGCTCATGTCCAAAAAGAAATGGGAGTACAAGTATCATTTCTTTATGCAGACTTAGCCATTTTTAGTGTAGTTCGTTTGTGCGTGCAAGGGATCTTTGGTAGATAAATGAGGTATGATTTTTTGTATTTTCTGTTTTATTATTTTTTTTTTTCAACTGTTGTTTGTGTTTATCTTTTGAGTAAACACTACTTATGTGTATTACACTTGACAGATTAGTACTGATGGTTAGTGTTTAGAAAAATAATGGCAGTTTAGAACTTTTACTTCCATGAAATTTTGTTAGAATGATACATATAACATTATTCCTAACATGCATATGAATGAATAGCTTACCTATCCAATTTACTTTCTTTGAACTTTGACACATTCTGACAACTAATTCTGTCTATTCCATAATTTTCTTATCTCTATGTTCATCACATACAAGTACGCAATGAAATGGCATGACATCAGTAGAAATAAGTAGAAGAATAGCAAACATTTGGATACATTTTTATGTCCCTTGATTTCCATTGCTATATTACTCGTTTGCTGAAAAATGCTTCAACTTATGAATCGAAAATCAGGATGTGCCTGATACACCTAACAAGGAACCAAGCCAGCAAACTCAAAATAACAACAGTCCAATTGAGGAACCAGCAAAGGGTGTTCAGGAGATGGGTTAGCAACTGAAAAAGGTCCAACTAACAAGAGAAAAAGAAGAGCCCCATCATGGATGGAGGATATGGTAAAATCTGAGTTTGGTTGTGAGTTTTGAAAACTAGAGGATTTGGTATAAACCTATTTTTAACTAATTTCAACGGGTCATAACGTGACCTTCGGACCTTCAAATTTTGTCAAACTTATCTTGAATGAAATTTGGGTCTAAGAAGTTCATAACGTTCGATGAACGGACGGAAAAAAGTTTTTAACGAAAAAGTTATGCGTGTTTAAAATTTTATGCAAAAACTGAATTTTTTTGCAATTTAACAGCTCTTTTGGAAACTTAGCATACATGCATACGCGGAGATGGCATGTATGTGTACGCGAACGTGCACTCTTTGAACTCTTGTGTACGCGGGAGGTGCTCGCGTACGCGAGCAAACGTTGCTGTTTTATGAACTTGCGTACCCGGTAGGTGGTCGCGTACGCGACTATCCAGCTTTTGATACTCGTGCGTACGTGGGTGGCATGCGTATGTGGGTGGCATACGTATGCATGACCGGCCACCCTGTTTTGCAGAAAATATATTTTTGAATTTTTAATCATTTCCCTAGCTTTCTAAGCCATCGTAATTAATATTTAAGACCTCCTAGCTAGTATTTAGTCATTGGAACGAGCGGGAGTGATAGAGTGGATTAAAAAGGGGTTACATTTGATTGAGATGATTAATGAAATGTTGAGAATGATGATTGAAAAAGGGTTGTTGATGATGAATGATGAAAGATTGATGTAAATAAGCCTGCTGAGTATAGTAGTGATTAATGATACAAGTAATAAGACTGGTGATGGTCTGGAATTATGTTTTCTAACAAGGTCAGTGGTATAACCCGCTTGTGTATTATATTTGTGCTACTTTGGCAAGGATGTGGCAAGGACGGTGGTGAACCTCGCTTGCGAACTGAGCTGAGGTATATTAGGACAAGGGCGGTGGTAGATCCCGCTTGTTCAGTGGTTCTCTCTGTTTTGTAAGGTGGTAGGGCACTAATCTCTGGATCAGTATGCCACTACCTTATCAGTGGTAGGTGGTAAGGCACTCTCCCTAGATTTGTTCTCCCTGATGTTTGCCTCCAAGAGAAGGTGGTCGGGTACATTCTTTGAATTTTATCCTCCTGGAGATGCACAATCAGAGAGACAATGTCCGGGTTAGCTACCGAATGTGTCGAGTTTCTGGCATAACTGACGCGTGAGCTCATAGCAATAGGACAGTCATGCATCATATACATTTATGTGAAATTGTCTGAGTATGCATTATTTTAGTTTGCCTACCTGTATAATTCTGTTTAATTGCTAACTGTTGTATATGATATAACTGTTCTTGCTTGTACTTGCATTCTTTATTTGTGTTTGCTTACTAAACTCAATACCGAAATTCTGTGGTATTGAGATTATTGAAAAGAGACGGGATGAGTGAAAGTTGAGAGAGCTAAAAAGAGACAAGCTAAAAGAGATTTAGGATTTGATGAAAAAAGAAAGGTTGAGTGAGAACCAGAGACGTATGAGCATGGTTAGTTAGGCTAGCATACCTTACAACATTCTGGTTTACTGTAAATCTAGGCTTGAACATAATTCTGTTTGCTGAAGTTGTAGGATTGCCTAGAGGGTTCATGTAGCCTTTATATCTTATGTATTTGAAACTTTTATCCTGCTGAAACCTATGGGTTGGGGGTTCTCACCCATATCGGAATTTCTCTTTTAGATGCAAGACGTGACGCGCCTCGCTGAGTGTGCTGGATTTTCTTTCTTGGAAGCGAAAACTTATCTTTTGGGACTTATGTTCTGTTTTAGTTTATGTATTTTGTTCTCCACTTTTGTACCTTATATTGTATATTCCTCTTAGAGGATTATTTTGAAGAAACAGGATGTTACTGTTGTTCAAATTTTGAGGGCTGTATAGCCGGCCTTGACTTCGCAAGTCGAGTCTAGAGGTTGATTATACTTATCCATTGAAACTCTCTCTATATATAACTGTCTTTTGGTTTTCTATATAAACTTTCTGCTTTATCATTTTTCATGAGCGATGCATCTTCGATTTTGTTTTAATTGTACCCTGTTTTTTTAATGCTCTTAGCTATATTATCCTTGTTATATATGTATACATTTTACTTTTAGATGTCGTAGTGCCTCGCCATCTTTGATATACGTCTTAAGCGTAAGGCTCTGTGTGGTAGGGTGCTACAGAATAATTACTCTAGCGACAATTAATGAATGGTAAATAAGGTAAGTTTGAGTTATTTTTTATTGTCTCCCAAGCATTTTTGCTAAAGAAATTAAATAAATAGCTAAAAGTGATAGTAAAAAATAATAAATTTTAGTGATCCTTAAGCATTTCTCATAAATAAATGTGTGGTGGATCTTATCGTAAGGTAGCAAAATTTGTGAGCGGTTGGATGAACTCCATAACTAAGACTATGTGGTAGGTGGTGCCTTGCAAAGTCCTTATAGTTTTTAGAATAAACACAGTAGGTCGTTCAACACTCCCTACCTTAACTCGAAGCGGGATCATCCCAAAGTTGTAGTTGATTTCTCGTTAAAACCAATCACAACCAAGTTGGTTTTGATCAGGACATCAACTATTTTTTGGAATGATGGCAGCATACTTTCTGGCAGTAGATTGATTTTTGCTCCTTTGTCTACCAAAATCCAATTAATTACCAGACCTTCTACCTTGGCTTTGATGTTCAAAGGTCGCAGGTGCCCCTTAGTGGCTTCATCAGGCTTTTCAAAAAAGCCTTCCTTGATAAGCCCATTCTTGACAAACCTACATTCATCTCCTAGGATGATGTAATCACAATTCCTTTCTAGGCATCCCTAGGAGTTGTCGAGATTACGCTGGAAATCAAAAGGCAAAATCGATATGGTTGCTATATAACCAAACTCAGTTTCTCCAAATAGGATGTACAAATCATTCTCAAACTCAGAGTCGAATGCTTCAGTTAAAGCTTCATCGTCCTCCATAGCTACTTTGTCCTTGTTGGCCTTGCTCATTGATGCCTCCTTCATAGAGCTTTCTTTCTTTGGTTGATTGTCGGGGCTTTGTTTTCTCTTGCTATTTGTCGAGACAATTTTTTCTTCATCATTTGACTACTTAATGGAGGATCATTCACTTTTGGCCAACTCTGGGTAGAGTCCTTCCTTCTTTAGATAGATACCTTGTGCCTTAGACACAGGCCTTGTAATGAAGGGAACTCTATTAAAATTGCGTCAAGAATGACCTCGACCCCTTCTTCCTCTATTTTCACTCCCTCGAGGACGAGCACCTCCTCTTTTGTAATTCTCGTTCCAATTCTCATAACCTGTCCTAAGAATTTGGAACTTATAATTCTTAGAATAATTTGGAGCATTATTCTGCACCTACTTGTTGTTAGACACATTCGTAGCAGGGGTTCGAGTCTTAGCTGTAGTCCTTGGGGTTTCCCATCGACCATCACCACGGTACGCATTTGTTGGTTCATAGGAGGGTTCCCTACTTCTTGCATCCTACTTTTACCAACTTGTTTGAGTCGATCTTATCTTAACTCTTCTTGATAAACACGCTCTTTACTCTTCTTATAAGATTCAAACATCTTTGCAGCTGAGACGTCGAACAATGCACTACATTGAGGGCATACAACAACATTGCTTTCCTCCTCTCTTTTCCTTAACAGAAAATTCAGCAGATCTTCTCCTGTTTTTGGATAAATTGGCCTTTTAGCTTCAAACATATCTAGTTCAAATTGATCATCCTTAACGATTGGCTCAATGGTGGCCATGTTGATCAAAAACGTCATTTCTTCTGTTTCGGCAAAATTCAAAGTTACATGGAAAAGGATCTAAGTCAACTTTCATATTTGGTTTTTCTACAAACTTTAGTCGACCATCCTCGATAGTCTTTTGTATCAAATTCCTGAAACATACATAATTATTAGTATAATGTCCAGGAGTTTGGTAAAATTTATAGAATTTATTATTTTTTATTTTAGATGTAGAAGGCATTTTTTTCCCTCGAAGAGAACAACTTGCTTATCTTTTAAAAGCATGTCAAAAATTTGTTCAGCTTTTGTTTAATCGAATGAATAAGCCCTCCCTCCTAATAAAGGAGTGTTATCCTTAGCTGGATTAAGGGATCGGCACACATAAGGAGGTTTATCCTTTAATTCAGCTGCAAAGGCAGTTTCATTGCTCGATTTCGCTTCGGTTATACAATCGACAAAAGTTATTTTTTTGTTAAAAAATTTCTCTTTTTATTCGTCTCATGTTCCTCTTTTTCTTTGTTAAGTTTTTCAATCTGATGTACTTTATCAGCCAGCTGAGCAAGGATGAGAAGTTATTGATTGACTAACTTCTTTCTTATATTAAAATCAAGACCATTAATGATCATCTTAACGACTTCTGGTTCAGGAATAGGGTGAAACATTTGTTTCTTATATTCTTGAAGCATATCATATAATCATCAATCGACTCAACTTTTTCTCTTTTAGTTGTAAATAAATCTAAAAAAGTCAATTTTAATTCTCTTCTAAAGAATTGATCATGAAAACTTCTTTCAATTTGTACCTAATTATGAATCGAGTTAGGTTGCAAATTTGAAAAACATGTAAAAGTATTTTTAGTAAGAGAAAAAAACTCATTTTTAAATATTTATTACCAGCCAATTCACCGATCTCAACAGTATATTGAGCCACATGCTTGACTTTAAATTCACCATTTTTCCTTGAGAATTTGGTGAGTGACTGTGGGGCTTTGATACCCCTGGGGAGTTTAACTTGTAAAACATAATCAAGAAAGGGAGAAAAAAATAAGGTTGGTTTGTGACCCCAATTGAATCCTATCCTATTCAATATTTGTTCTACAACTTGAGTTATGGTTTGCCTGTATTCTTGGGCAGTATTGTTTTCTCTTGCCTCATATAGGATTCTATTTGGATAATCCCCCTATTCAATATCACTGGAAGATGCTCCTACTGGAGGTAGCAAGGAATTAAATGGTCGATTTATTACTCTGGTAATATCATCGACACATCGAGCTACTTGCTCTATCCTTGCATTATTATTTTCTATAATGGAATTTAAGACTGTAGCCATTTGCTATGTAAGCATGTTAACTAATTCATGATGACTATCTTCGATCTATTGCCGAAACATAGCTAGAGACTCTACCATGTTTGGGGGTGCCATTCCGATAGGTAAATGTCTTGGCATTTCTGGAAACACATAACCTCGACCCAGAGGGGTTGATATTCGTGGTTATGTCGATCCTAAGCCCTGTGTGTAAGTAATACCTATCATTATCGTATTAGCTGGTAGAGATGTAGGCGCAGACCCTAAATACAGGGAATTAAACATTAAATGATTGTAAGTACTGTGATTAAATATGAGATTATAACTACCCTGTGTACATATTGGAGGGTAGCCAGGAGGAGATAATGAATTATATAAAGGGTTATTCCGTATAGTAGCTCCTCCACAACCTAAAATACTTGGGTTTTCATAAGATGGAAAATAATTAGGTGGTAAGCCATATATCAGCCAAGTAGAGGGGATAGCAAATGGGATTCATTCTGAAACCCTTATTGGATTAATCTTTCTACCCACACTGGCTATTGGAGATGTTGATTCGGGCTCTGTGCCTCTTGTAACAGCTTCCCCAGGTTGCCTAAAGTCATTATTCGACGTATCTATCGAAGTGGAAGTTCTATTAGAACATTCTCACTAGTTTTCCACTACGCAATTGCATGCACCAGATGACACTAAATCTGCCCAAGATCCCACCGAGCGTACCAATTTGTTTTTTCTGATTTTTGTTTGACCTTCGATTGCGGGTGTCAATCAAGCTTGTATCAAAATCTCAATTCGGAGAACAGATATGACTCCTCTAAAAAGATGAGCTCGACTCGAGACTTATCAACTTAGTGTCAAGGTTAGCTTCTATCCATGAATTTCACATGTAACAAATAAATTTGTAATAAAAATGCTCTGATGTAACTTGAAAAGAAAATATAATTAAAGTGAATAAACTTAATAAATTAAAAATTATTACTTTAAATAACGAACTAAAATGATAAGTGAAATTTAGAATACAAACAAATGAATAAACGCAATCAATAAATAAAAAAAAAAATAAAATATGATGACTTCAAACAGTCACATGCACTTGCACTCTATAACTTTTTTTGACGTTAGTGTGACTTTTGGAATTTTTTGGAGAATTTTAGTGTAGTTTGAGATGATGAAAACTTGAAGTCCCTTTGACCTTCCCTGTTTCTTCTTTTTTCATAGAGAACGAATCTAATCGCGCTAAGTGATACTCTCACCCACGATCTAGTTTTATCTTGTCCTCCAAGTTAAACGCTCCACGTTCCTACTTTTACCTTGGCCATCAAATAATTACTCCCACGTTCTTCTATCATTATTAGAAGTCCTTATTTTTCACGTGTTTTTTGTTACTTCGACTCAGCCTTCTTAAGAGTAAAGGACAAATAGGTCCCTGACTTTTTTCTCGCGGACATTTTCGTCCCCAAGGATTGAAAAATACATTCATGTCCCTGACCTTTCTAAAACGTGGACAAATTTACCCCTCTGCTGATGTGATTTCATTGGACCTGACGAAAAAGTCTGACGTGGCTCCTGTGGCGCTGACCTAGCCGTTACGGGAGCCCACGTGGCATGTAGCTTTTGAAAATAGGACATATTAGTCCTTCGACACCAAAACGATGTCGTTTCACTAAGGACCCTCCAGACACACTCTAATCCCCTTGTGTAATACCCAAAACACCCATTTAACCTGCTCCCTCAAAGTTCCATGAATCTGCAACTACAAAACCATGAAGCATGAGGGAAGACCATAGCTTCAAGCTTCATTATCTCCTCAGTCAACAAAGAAGATCAATTACAAGTTATTTAAGCAACAAAATAACAATGGCACACTAATGAATCATATATTTCAATAAAATGTGATACTAGAATCTAACAACAGCTACATTCATTATAGCTCCCGAAAAAACCAAAGCCCAAAAAATGAAGAGCAAGTAATTCCAAACCTGCTCTATATCCCTCTCAACAAGACCAGCTTTCTGAGGACCAGCCATTCAAGTTGTAATAACATGTGCTTCCAAGAAATGAATCCAATAACCATTTGAACAACACCTCAAATCAAAACAAACAACACCGTAAACCAACCTCGAGCCTATACCCATGAAATTATAGTTGAAGATACACCGCTATAAAATTCATGTCACCATGTGGACCATTAGCAGCATTGGCACTTAGACATTTCATCTCTCAACTTGTAACAAAACAACCAAGTGACTATACTTCACCATGCTCTCTAGAATTGAAGTTCATCCTATCTCACTGGTAGCCACCATATGGCTGTTGGGCATAACTACCTGGACCCATCATGGGTTTATTATAGTTACCCGGCATGTTAGACCCGGGAGGCATTCCCATAGGGGGTTGCATTTGGACTCCTTGCCTCATACCCATTCCCATGTCCATTCCCATGCCTATGCCCATGCCTATTAATGGATTAATGCCTCCGTAGCCTCCCATCCCCATTCCAGCACCAGGGCCATTGTTCATTCCTATTCCCATTCCCATAGCAGCACCTGGGCCATTGTTCATGCCCATGCCCATATCCATACCCATTTTAGAACCCATCAGAGAATTTTGAGGAGTCTTGAGAGCACCGGCACTAGCCCGGCCTATACATGAACCTGCTCCCATCGCTTTACCCATAGTCACAGTTGATGTTACAGCTGTAGTGGTAGGCTTCTCCATTCTCTTCTCCTTCCTATTTATGGAATCAAAGCGGTGGATCGAGGAGACGATGAATGGCTGAGGGGTCACCGCCGGAATCGACTGCAGCGTGCGAGGTCCAAGACGGGCTGCAACGGCCACCAGATAAGGCGGTCATCTTCCTCTTTGCCATTGGAACCGATGAACGTGGCGGAGGTGAGCTTTCGGCGACGAGGCTCCGGGGAGAAAGGAACGAGAAATTTTAAGCATGAATTGAGGTCACAGCAACGAAAGGATTGACTGTTAAGGATAGAGATTTGGAAGAAAGAAGAGACAATAAGTCAGAGGGTTTGGCTTGGGGGGGTGAAACGGCATATTACAGAAGGGAATTAAAGTGTGTTTGGAGGGGAGGTGGTGAAACGACGCCGTTTTGGTACATAGGGACTAATATGTCCTGTTTTCAAAAGATCAAAGTCATGTATCATTCCGTAATGGACAGGTCAGCGTTACGGGAGCCACATCAGACTTTTCCGTCGGGTCCAATGGAGTGACTTCAACGAAGGGTAAATTTGTCCATGTTTTGGAGAGGTCAGGGATATGAATGTATTTTTCAATTTTTAGAGACGAAAATGTCCACGAAAAAAAGGTCAGAGACCTATTTGTCCTTTACTCCTTTTTTAACTTAAATTTCATCTTACTGTCAACTAAGTCTGTTATCAACTTATACATCATGGGTGATGCCACTACTGTTCGTTGTCAAACTTTTGTCCTAATAGGTTCTATCATTTTTCTCTCAAAATCTTCAAAGAGACGGACGTAGCATTACTCTTCTTTCTTATATAACATTAAGGATGAAATTAATAAATTGGTTTCTGTTTCTCTATGTTTGTGGTTATGAAAGTGTAACCGAGAAATAATCATATATATATAGCAAGTTTAAAAATTTTGATGCCTTTTTCTTTTCAACATACCAGAATCGTCTATTGCCCTTAATGGCTTAATCAGAAGATTAGAAATCCTCTAATAAATTTGTAATAAATCCTCTAATAGTTTTTATTAATTTCTTTTAGAACTATTAATTAAATTATTTTCTTTAAAAATAGTATATTGGTTTATACTTATTCTGAGAGTTTCGTACTATTATTCAATGGTGGATACTACCATGAAGATTTTATTATTGTCTTCATATGAAGATACTTCTTTTTTACTATTAGATGATGAAATGTATGGTTTGATTTTGATGTGTTATAAAAGTGTTATTTTTTTTAAAGTGTGGTTAAACAAATAAAATACACTTTTAACACAAGAATCTTCATAAAAAAGATGTTTTTAGCATCTTCATTTGAGTAGTTGCCTTATTCAATTATTTGTTATTTACAGTTATGACGATATAAATTAAGAACCAGCAGATGATGTTAATCGTTGGTCGAGAATACCGTCGATGTAATTGAAAATATAGCACGCTGAGTTTAAAACAGGTAAACACTCTTTTATGAAGTGGTTGACATTGAATCAGAGTATATTGAAATAAACTAACAGTGATTCAACCAACTGGTGAGTTGAACCGAAATGTGTAATTGAAATCAGTTTAGATAAATCAAAGGACATGAATATAGGATGCATGGTTCTAAATTCTAACGTGGTTGATTTGTCAAATCAAACCATTTAAGAAGTGCAACGAACTTATCCTCAAAGTCCACTTCAACATTTGGTAAGTCATTTAAGGTTGATAGCAATTGAGGTCAATATACCAAAAATACTATGTACACATTCATGTTCATTCTTTTAGAAATTTAGAATTTAAAATTTAAAATAAATATTTAGAGTTTAAAATTTAAGATCATAAACAGTTTAAAAATTTAATATTTAAAATTTAAAATTAAAAAATATTGACTCATTGACTAAAATAACTAAACTTTTTAAATAAATTTGTTAAATTCGATAAATTCGTATTTAGCTTTGTCTATTTTGATTTTTTTTTCAATTTATTTATATGTATCAATATGATGTATGTGTAGCATCAAATTTATACTTTTCCATATATATATATGACACGAGTTAATAGACTTCTTCATCTATCATTAAATCATGGGTGGAGGTCTCATCACCATACATATAAGAGAAATACTTAGTCACCAAATTTAATTATTTGTACAGTTCTACTAGATAGTCACTATTTTATTAATTAGTCAACTTTCAATCAATATCATCTAATCTAACCGATTTTTCCTATATTATTAGATCAATATTTTATGTATATACATAAAGTTAACTACTAAATTAACTACCAACACTACAAGAGAACAGTTTTATTGTCACACTTTTAAAGGGTGTTGAAAAGTTGAAAAAAGCGTTACAATATTTTTTTGTCACGCTTTTTGAGCTATCGACATGTTTTTGAAAGGGTTACATCCGCAAAGGTGCCGATTGCTCTATCGCCACGCTTTTGGTGATCTATTGCCATGTTTTTTTTGCCACGTTTTTAAAGCATGGCAATAGCGAGAATACGGCCACACTTTTAAAGCGTGGCAATAGCCTTATCAAATTAAAAAATATATATATCTTTTTTCTAACTTTACTTTCATCGGTGCACAATATAAATTTTCAATCCTTTTTTATTACCAAACCTATAAATATAGTATGCAATTTTTATTATAAGACAAATCAAACAGTAATTAGTGACATATATAATTTTTGCTATAATTGTTTTACACACTAAAAAACTAATACTCAAATACAAAATAAATCTCGAATTCAAAATTCTGATTTCTCAACAAGCTTCTCAGCCTGAGCATAAAAGCACAGATATGAATGTGTTTACCACTAAGACAACTGTCTGTAGCACTAGGATATAGGAGAAAGAGTTAAATTCCAAAACTAAAAACTGAAGAAAAATACAGAAACAATACAACTTAAATCCTAAGTCCTTTGCTGTTGTTCCTCCTTCCTCTAGTCCTCTCAAACTTTCTTCCCTTAGATGGCACATAAGGCTTGGTATGGTTGTGAGAAACACCACGAGCAGGACCAAAGTGTTTCACAGCTTCCCTGGAGTTCTTTAGGCCTCTAAGAAAGACCTACATTCATACAACAATATATAAAACTACACTATAAGAAAACTATGATTTTGCTAATTAAAAAAATAAAAAATAAAATAAAAATATTAATAAATTAATCTTTAAAATAAAATAAAATATTAAAAACTTAATCTTCGATTTATATAAATTATGTACATTATAAAGTATGAATGAAACATTTAAAAAAATAAATTCAACTTTCAAAATAAACATTTAAAAAAGTTACCTTTAAGACAGACCCTTCATGGCCATGTTCCTTTTCTGACAGTTTATCGGATCACTAAAGAAAGCTTTCATAGTCTTGGAAGTATGCTTTCTTGCTGCATTAGTTCCCTTGGCTCTCTGCATCTATTATTAAAGAAAATATTAATTATAACGAATCTGTGTGCCAAAATTCTTGTGCATCAAGTACTTGGACAATTTTTTCCTAGAGTCCTAGCATGAAATGAAGTCTTGTGCCAATACTCAAGTGTTAAGTAACACATGCACTTGATGCATTCTTTTGTATTTCTATCCGGGCACATATTTTGGAATATAATATGAAGCAGGCAAACATTTATTAATATTTAATATTGGGAGAATGTATATTTTAAGACACCAAACTTCAATGAAATACAAATTCTTGTATTGCTAACCTTAATAGCAGCAACTCTTTATGCCTGAAGCTTAGGATCTTGGTGGATAATCTTCATTCGGTTGCTAACTAGACTAGTTTTTGCATTAAGACTGCAATCATTCAACTAAACATGGACATTTAAATTGGCAATCTTAACATCTATAAATCCTCCTTTTTAGATTCCCATATGAAGATAGACATAATGTAGATAGAAAGTGTTGGAAATTTAAATTGTTAGAATGAAACTCTTAACTGCTTTAAGAAAAGTCTCTTAACAATAAATAAATAAATAATTGCAAGATCACTATCGCAAAAATCTTCAAGGCATATACTACAAGCATCATGACAGGCTTCTTGAATCTCCCCCCCCCCCTCTCAACAGAGGCTTCTGCTGATGTTGTATGGATTTCAATCTTTCCTTCCATCTCTAGAACCCTTTAAATTCCAGCCAACAACTTCACAAAATATTTCCCAAGTTCTTAGAGTGCATATTATTTTTATCAAACAGAATACGGATCACATATAACTCCGCCTATGTTACACTTGTGGTACATAGCCGGTCCCAAGTTTGGATAAAGGAGGAGAGTTGTGTTAGGTCTTCGACAACCAATATAAAAACTTAGTCGAATCTTCATGACATGAATCAAAGACATTATTGCTCTAAAGCTAGGTCGTTGTCCGAAAGCAACGCGCTGTATGGCTCGAGTACAGTGTCAAATGAGCAAGAGCCGCTGCATCGGTGCCCAAATGTAGTGTTAAATGAGCAAAGATTCTCGCGTTTTCATGAACGAACGAGGGTAAATAAGCTAGTTCACAAAGTAAAAAGTAAAGGTCGGAACAACAGAAGGTTGAGATTTGGGACATGGAACATGGGCACTTTGAACAGGAAAATCCATAGAGGTGGTGGACACCTTGAGAAGAAAGAAGATTAACATTATATGCCTACAAGAAATAAAATGGGTTGGTGCGAAGGCTAGGGAGTTGGATACTTCCGGATTCAAACTTTAGTACACAGAAAATGTGAAGAATAGGAATGGGGTTTGAATTATTGTGGATAAGCAATGGAAGAATGACATAGTGGATGTCAAGAGGGTGGGAGATTGGATCATCTCTATCAAACTTGTGGTGGAGGGAGGTGCTTTCATTCGCGCCTATGCATCACAAGTGGGTTCGGACAAACAACACAAGATAAAGTTTTGGGAGGATCTAGAGAATTTGGTCCAAGACATACCTTCGAGAGATAAGATGTTCTTAGGAGGAGATTTAAATGGTCATATTGGAAGAGAAGTGTCTGGGTATGGAAGTATTCACAGAGGCTATGGTTTCGGGGTGATCAATGCCGAGGGTAAAACTATTTTGGACTTTTTCTCAACCTTTGACCTTCTCATCACAAATACATGTTTTAAAAAGAGAGACGAACATCTTATAACCTATAAGAGTGGCATGACAAGCTCTCAAATCGATTTTTTCTTGTTGAGGAGAGTCGATCGAAAATTTTGTATTAATTGTAAAATTATCCCGGGAGAGAGTTTAACAACACAACATAGGATGCCCGTCATGGATTTTTGCGTTGAGAAAAAGTTGAGGAAAATACATCATACGAAGAACCCAAGGACGAGGTGGTGGCGGATGAAAGGTGAGGAACAAAGAAGCTTCCTAAGACGGGTAAGAAAAGAGACAAAGTGGGATGGGAATGGAAGCGCGGAATAGATATGGAGGGAGATGGCAGAAATTATTAGAAGAACAGTAAAAGAAAGTTTTGGTGAATCTAAAGGGATAGGACCAAGAGACAAGGAGTCCTGGTGATGGAATGCGAGTGTACAAGAAAAGATAAAGATAAAAAAGGAGTACTTTAAAGAGTGGTCTTTATGCCGCAATGTAGATAATTGGGAAAAATATAAGGCGGCTAAGAAAGAGACAAAAGTGGCTGTAAGTGAAGCAAGAACGAGAGCATATGAGGGTCTCTACCAGTCTTTGGGCACGAAAGAAGGAGAAAAAGGTATATATGGAATCGCAAAGAGCTGTGAAAGAAAAACAAGAGATCTGAATAAGGTTAAGTGCATAAAGGATAAGGATGGAGAGGTGTTGGCTCAAGAGGAGAAGATTAATGAAAGGTGGAAGAGCTACTTCTACGAGTTATTTAATGAAGGACATAAGACTCTTCCGAGCCTTGGTCGGTTATGTACAAGGGAATAAGATAAGAACTTTGACTACTATCGAAGGATTCAAGACTTCGAGGTAAAAGAGGCTCTAAATCAGATGAAAAATGGCAGGGCAGTAGGACTTGATAATATCCCGATTGAGGTTTGGAAGGGCCTTGGAGGAAAAGGCATCAATTGGTTAACTAAGTTTTTTAATGAGATTTTAAGGTCAAAGAAGATGCCTGATGAGTGGAGAAAGAGTACCTTGGTACCTATCTACAAAAGAAATGGGGGTATACAAAGTTGCAGAAACTATAGAGGGATCAAGCTCATGATCCATACCATGAAGTTATGGGAAAAGGGTGATAGAATGGAGGTTGAGAAAAGAGACACAAGTAATAGAGAACCAATTTGGATTTATGCTAGGCAGATCTACCACTGAAGCGATATACCTGTTAAAAAGGATGATGGAGAGGTATCGTAGTAATAAAAGGGATCTACATATGGTTTTTATTGATTTGGAAAAAGCGTATGATAGGGTGCCAAGGGATGTCTTATAGAAGGTTTTAGAAAAGAAGAGAGTAAGGATCACATATATTCATGCAATTAAAGACATGTATAATGGGACAACAACTAGTGTGAAGACTCAAGGTAGTGTGACAGAGGAATTTCCTATTGGTATAGGATTACACCAGGAATCATCCTTAAGTCCATACCTTTTCACATTAGTCTTAGAGGTACTCATAGAGCACATCCAAGAGCCTGTGCCATGGTGCATGCTTTTTGCCGATGATATCGTTCTTATTGGAGAGTCAAGGGAAGACCTAAATAAGAAGTTGGACTTATGGAGAAAAACTCTAGAAGTGTATGGTCTGCGCATAAGCCGTAGAAAGATGGAATATATGAAATGTAAGTTCAGTTTGAGAAGGGAAAACCCTAATATAGAGGTGAAGATTGGAGAAAATATCCTACGAAAAGTTAAAAGTTTTAAGTATCTTGGGTGCATCATACAGGATAATTGAGAGATTGAACAGGATGTAAATCATAGGATTCAAGCAGGCTGGTCAAAATGGCGGAGTGCATTTGGTTTTATATGTGACAAAAAAGTGCCTTTAAAACTTAAAGGTAAATTCTATCGCACTGCTATAAGACCGGCTATGTTTTGTGGTACGGAGTATTGGGCAGCCAAAGGGGAGCACGAACATAAGCTAAGTGTGGTAGAGATGAAGATGTTGAGATGGATGAGTGATCATACGCGATTGGATAAAATAAGGAACGAAGATATAAGAGAGAGAATTGGAGTAGCACCCATTGTGGAAAAGATGGTAGAATCGCGTCTCAGGTAGTTTGGACATGTGAGAAAAAGACCGACAGAATACCCAGTCAGAAGGATGGATGAAATGGAAGATAGACAAGGGGTGAAAGGCAGAGGAAGACCTAAGAAGACCATCTATGAGGTGGTCAAATGAGATCTACATGTAAATGGTCTCTCTTGTAGACATGATACATGACAGAGTTCAATGGCGTCGTTTAATTTATGTAGCCGACCCCACCTAGTGGGACAAGGTTTTGTTGTTGTTGTTGTTTGTTGTAGAATACCGACCACATATGGTTTCAATAAGAACATTAAAAATACATATTCTACCCGGTATTACCTCGTGTACTATATGACAGCAGAGAACAGAACAATGCCATAACATTAAACATCATTAGCTCAATTAAACAACACTAACTCAATTAATCATCATCATCATCATCATAACCATAATGAAACAATGAAGCCAAAATAAGCTTTATACACTCTTCAAGTAAGGTTTCCATGGCTCAGCAAATAAACTCAAAACAATGATCTTTGTTTCAGACTTTCAACTCTAACAATTTACCTAAGCCTAGCAATTGGAATTCAAATTTGATCATTTTTCTCCCAAAGAAATATAATCAGATTTATGCCTGAAACATCTTTTATTCCTTCTATACATGTACCAAATATATGCCAATACGTGAAAAGTTAAATGGAAGAAAAACAATAGCTCAGAGTAAAAGGATCATGTAAGGATGTAATTGGAATGAACTCTTGTCTAATAAATGTTTAATCTTTGAAACATAAATTGAAATGGGTGTTTGACAAAAAAATAAAAAAGAAAAAAAAACACAAATTTTGATCAATATTCAACAAACAAACGAATAGTTACATGATTTACCTCCATTAAGAATTGGTCAAGCTCCACAAACCAAGGAAGCTCTTTGATATACTGTCCATTTGGACCAAACCAAGACCTTGGCTCTTGTGTCATTGATAAACCACTATTTTATGGTTTATCTTGTGTTCAATTGAGTGGTTTCATCAAGTCTTTGCCCACTTATTCATATAATTTACATGATTTTACAATTCCTTTCTAGTTTTGTTCTATGGTTGAAAACTTGCTTTCTAGAAATCTTTAATTTGTGTATTTTAATTCTCCTTTATACCATTCGATGTCGTGATCCGTGTGTTAAGTGTTTCAGGCTTTATAGGGCAGGAATGGCTTAGAAAATGGAGAGGAAGCTTACAAAAATGGAAGGAACACAAAAAACTAAGGAGATAACCAGCGAGCATCGACACGTACGCATGGCTCACGCGTGCGCGCGATATGGAGAATTTTGCAGCGACGCGTGCGCGTGCCTGACGCGTACGCGTGGATTGGAGTTTGCACAAAGACGCGTGCGCGTGGATGACGCGTACGCGTGACACGCCAAGACGACCAGCGACGCGTACGCGTGACTGACGCGTACGCGTGACATGCGCGATCTTCAGAAATAACAGAAAATGCTGGGGGCGATTTCGGGCCGAGTTTTGACCCAATTTCCGGCCCAGAAACACATACTAGAGCCAGGAAATATGCAGAGACTCAACACACATTCTCATTAGCATAGTTTTTAGTTTTAGATCTGAATCTAGAGAGAAAATTACTCTTCCTCTAGGTTTTCTTTACATTCATAGTTTTATAGTTTTATGCTTTGCTTTTGGATATTGAGAGAGTCATCACCTCCATTGAAGTTACTATTCTAGTTTGTTTTCTTATTCCTTTACTCTTATTGATTACTTTATGTTGCATTTTGGATTTATTAATACAGAGAATTGCTTTTACCTTTAATTAATTTTCAATTCCTATTTTATTTAAATTATCATGTCTCTTTTCTATTCTCTACTTCCAACAACGAAGATGGTATCCATGTTGATGGAGTAGACTCCCAACTTGACATGGGGGTTGATTAAAAGGAGACACTTGAGTTGGAATGCTCAAGTGATTAGTTAAATTGGAAGTTGTTGGCTAATTCTCTAGTTACTAACGCTAGACCTTCCCAAGGGAGAGGACTAGGATTTGTGAATAAGAGTTAGCTCAATCACTTGACTTTCCTTAATTTAGTAAGGGTTAACTAAGTGAAAACAACAACCTCTTTATACTACACTTGAGAGAATTCCAACAAGGATAGAACTTCCAATTAATCATTCCCCCAGTCAAGGCTTTTTATTTTGAATAATTTAAATCTCTTTTAATTTTCATTGCACTAAATTACAATTATTTATTTTTCTGTCATTCAACTATCAAAATTTTTCGGAAAACTCCTGATTAATAAATTAGCACCCTTTTGGCAACTCGTTGGGAGACGACCTGGGACTCATACTCTCAGTATTTTTATTCTAATTTTGTGACGACCTTTCTAAATTGATGAGCAGATTTTTGCTGGTTAAGAACAATACTCGCAACGTATTTCCTATATTGATTTCTTAATTGGCCGACTTCCGTCCTTCCATCAGTCATGCTGCAAATGAAGATTTTTAAATTAACCTACTCCTTAGCTCAACCTTCTCCTTAACCTTACTCGTTCAGCTTTAGATTTAACTGATATGTTCCTTTAACTCTACAAGAACTAACAGAGCATAAGCATTTAGGATGTGTAAACAGAGAGAATCAGAACACTAAACAAAGACATGACATCTACAACTCTGTTTAACCACAGTTTACACTATTCCATTCCTAAACTTAAAACCCTAAACATTACATTCAATTCAATTGAACATCATCCGAAGTGTTACTGAATCTAATATCCCTGGAAAGGGGATGTGAGCAGACGACACCAATTCAGGTCCGATCCGATATGACAATATCTCCGACACAGTTGGCGAGCTGGTTGGCTGCCTTCGACAAAGCAGTCGCCTTGCATCCTCTCTTAGCCGATGCCACTGCCTTCTTCTGCGCGGCCTTTTTCTTGCTGGCGTCGGACAACATATTTAATAAACGGTTTCTGCAAATAGCGTCAACGAACCAAATCCACTGAATAATCAACCGTCAATAACACAGCAAAAAAATCTAGAAAAATAAAAAAACAAAAAGCATTAGATGCAAACCTTGGCTCTGAAATTCGAGAAGATAAGGATAGATCTAGGTTGGTGTGTTGTGCAATCGGAGGGAGAGTGAGAGAGTAGATGAGGAGAAGAACCCGAGCTATTGCTTAGGGTTCAAAGCGGCGATGGAACGGCGGCACAAGAACGAAGGCGGCGACGCAGCTTGAAGCAAAGAAAAGAGAAAAGAGAAAAGATGGAGGCTTAGGGCTTTCTGGTCTAGGTCACGAGGAGGAGATGAGGAAGACAAAGACGACGTTAGCCAAGCTCAACGGAAGCACAATGAATCTCTGTGGTTAAGGTTGGAAGCGTGATGAAGCTCTGGGTTAGGGTTGGAGGCGCAATGAAGCTATGGGTATTGGGTTGGAGGTGCGATGAAGAAGCTCTGGAGTTAGGGTTCGTTGGAGACTTGGAGGTGCCATGGGGTTAGGGTTGGAGGTATGTGATGAAGAAGCTCTGGTTGAAGTAGTGTATGTGTTAGAGTGATGAAAAACGTTAAGCATATATGTTTCGTTTTACATGCTAAAGTGTTTTTGCTTTCCGTAGTTTTATATACCTTTTGCCACACTTTAAAAATGTCACAGTAACATAACTCTAAACCACGCCTATTGCTCTCTATGGCCACATTTTTGAAGCGTGGCACAAAAAAACATAGCTAAATCTCTAATCAATTGCCATCTTTGCAGCGTGCAAAAAAAAACGTAGCCAAATTGCTAATCAATTGCCACCCTCATAAAAGCGTGACCATTGACTCCTTTTGACTACGCTTTCAAAGCATAAGAAAAAAAACGTAACCACATACCTTATTCTTGTACTAATAGAAATATAATTATTTAATATAATTAATTATTATAGTTATTAATAAATTAACTATAACTTAATTTTTTTAATTAATTATAATTTTATATAATTATTATTTTTATAATGACTTGTCATATATGATAAGTTATTATTAAACAATAAAAATTTCTATTCAGAGACACTCTCTCTTCTTAAAAAGCATACAGGACTCTCTTTTCTTCTTTTTCAATGTCTAATTCCTGCTTTTATCAGAAAATAAGGCCTCAACTTTTTGGCCTTAGGACTTCTTGTAAAATTTTTAGTGCTACAGGTCACACTACACCAAATTTGATGAATAGCTACACTTATTTTATGACCCTTATTTAAACAGTCGTTATTAAATAAAATAGTGACACTTATTTATATAATTTTTTCAGCGTCACTAGCAATTTATTCCTTTCTCTCTTTTTTCTTTTTTTATTTTCTATTTCTGATAACCATTTCTATATTTTAAAATGAAATTGGATCGGTGCTTATTAAACGGCACCGTTTTGGTTTTTTCCCCAACGTTCAGCCCTCACTCATCCCCTTCCCCCAACACCCCCTGTTCATGAATCACTATCTCTGAACTCAAGCAAAGTTCAAAATCACCCAGCCAAAACCCTAGGTTCTCCCTGCAACCATTTTGAGACAGTGTCGCCGCCGTCCGTATTGTCGGCGCCTCCGCGTCCTCTCTTTTAGCCCAGGCCCTCTCTTGTAGCTCGGCGTCCTCCTTCCCGCTGTCCGCGTCCTCCCTGTCTTCTCTGTTCGAGGTTGGAGTAGCTCACCGCCATGTCGCCGCCGGTCTCCGTTCGTGTCTCCATCGAAGGTTAGTCGCACTACTTTCACTTCTTCGGTTCTTCTCTTCCTTTTATGCTTTGTTTGCTAATTTTTTAATGTGAAATTGTGAATGGATTAATGTAAATCAAATAACCTATACATGATTGTTATTCTTTGGTACTGTTATTTGTGATTTTAAATTTTTCATTGATTCTTCGTCTGAGAGATCATGCTTTGTATCTTATTATATGGAGGATTGTTTTGTTGGAAGCTTTATTTTGTTTTAAAATTCATTTTGATTTTACTTGCACACAACCTGTTCGATGAAATGTATCAACTAAAATTATGGCTGACTTGATACATTTCTAATTAGAAGGATAGATAATATAAAATTAATGCACTGATATGGTAGACCTCTCCTCGTCATCTCTCTCTGTTTCAAGGCTTCAAGCTCTCTCTTCGACAAGTAGCACTCCTCCACTATAAGAATATCCCCTTTTAGAGTGGTTTTAATTTCATTTCTATTGTGTTTCGTAGTGGATTACAAGATTCTTACTCACTTTAATTCCTCACTTCAGAAAGGTATGTGTGCTTTATCCTTATTGAGTTATGGTAATACTTCAATAATTTCTTTCTTTGCCTTTTTAAATAGGAATTTATTGTGTGATTTAATTATATGATTAATTTTTGAAGCATGAATTTGTGATTATGGTATGTAAGCATAATGCATTGTTGCCTTTAACTTTTGTGCAGATTTTGTTGTCGGCTTTTGAGTGTCCTCATTGTGGTGAGAGATGAGTTACTCTTTATTGTGAACTGTGTTTATTGGCTGCAATGTGATTGCTTGCTCTAATTTCATTTGATTTTTAATTAGAAAACAAAATAAGATAAGGCATAATGGAAATTACATAGCAAATGAAGAAAAAGACTAAGACAAATTACATGGCAATGATGCATGATGCATTAGTCAAACCAAGACTAAGAGAAACCAAAAGAGGATATGCATGGATACATAGCAATTGATGTTCCTGCATATTTGTTACATTTGTGATGAATCTATGTGACTTAATTAACATTTTAAATTTGTTAAGAACTTAGTAAAACTAGTAAATAATGCCAAAGTTATGACCAAATTTAGGCATTGTGAGTTCCTAGTAAACTTCATTGTTTGCTTGAAATTATCAATTTTATAGCACTTGATTAAAAAGCTGAGAGAACTAATTGTCTAACAAATGTTAAAAATCTTGACATTTTGACATGGATAGATTTAATTTCTCTGTTTTGACATGTTAAAAAAAATAAAAAAATAAAAAGCCAAGCAAATGTCTAATGTGAAAAATTTTGTCCCTTAATTTGATTAATTCTTTAATGGCATCGAGTTAGTCATTAACATGAAAGAAATAAGGTTAATTATTTTTGCGAGTTTTTTTTCTCTTCTTTTTTAATAGGTTAATGCAAGTGGTTCAGTTCAGAACAAAGGTTGGACCCTTGAAATTGTCGACCATAAGGATTCCAAGGAGCCTGAGGTATTGAGAATCAGGGGTTTTAAATTTAACAAAGTTGATCAGCTAGAAGCAAAATACACCGAGCCTGGCAAGTTTACCCTCAAGCCTTGAACCTGCATCTGCTCTTAAGAAATTTTAGCCTCTCATCTATAAGTGTTGTTATGAACTGGGTTTGGGAGTGCCTTTCTGGTAATAACGTGTGCTCAACAGTTAAGTTAAGAGTTTTGCAGGTCTGCTTATTGCACTTTTTTTTTTAGTTTAATATTTTTTGGATGATTGGTTGTAAGTCTTTAGTATTTTTTGGATCTCGAACTTGATTTCAAGTGGCAAAAGCACATTTCAATTTTATATTCTAGATTGCAGGTAATTCCGAGAAGTTGATAAAGGTGTTATTTAAGCTTACAAGACACCATGCCCCCCTCAACCATATTTCCCTTAACTTGATCAGCAAGAAACTGTTTAGTACTAAACCTGATTTAAATATGGTGGTTGCAGGCTTGTAATAGCCATTCAGTAACATATGTCCCATTATATGACACACTTGGTATGTTTTTCACTCCTTTTCTCATTGATTTTTAGATGCTTTTTATTATTCCAAGCATTTCCCTAATGATTCTTGAGGTACCTAAGAACAGGTCCAAATGCAATGGAGTTTATCATAAACCATGCTCAAGTTTCAATAGCATTTGTACATGAAAACAAGATTCCTTCTGTGAGTTCTACTTCCTGAGTTTGGATTTGAGTTAGTTCTTCAATTTGTTGGAGATGATTAACTGTTTCTGTATTTCACATATTTTGTCTTGTCTTGGTCAATGTTCTTCAAATCTTATAAGTATGTCAAATGATTCTACTTTCTTTCAATTTCTGAGCTTCTGTTATATTAAGGCTAATCTTTCCTTCTTCTCAATGCTAACCAACTTCTACAATCTAATAATGTAGCTATTGTGAGTTTTGGTAATGTTTCGACCGTGCAAAAGAGTGAATGTTTTCATTTTTCATTGTTCTGAATTAGTGTCTTGTGTTGTGCACTTATGCTTGAAGAATGCAAGTTAGGTCATCTTAACTAGTAGAGCTTTAAGATCAGTGTCTTCCTCGTTTTTCTTCTTTTGTCCCCGCGACATCCCAAATCTGGTTACTCTCTTTTCACCTTTATATATATGAAATTTGGTTAATATGCTTTATTATGATATGTGAGTATCTGATTTCTTTGCATACTTACAAGGGAGTAAAGGGAAATCAGCTCAGCCTAGCTTAAACAATCATAAGGTACGCATTTGTAGCTAAGTGAATTAGTGAAGTGCTTTATTGATGTGGATTCTGTTATTACATAGAAGTAGAACCCTTAATTAGTTTAATGTTGCCGTGCAATTGTATGAATAAAAATTAGTGTTTAACTTTAATTAGTTTAATGTGTATGAATATATATTGTTATGGCTCATACATAGTACTATTAGTTATAGTTCTATGTCCAAGTTCTGACATACATAAATCATATGGTAGCTTTAAAGGTAGGCCGTAATGGGTGAATACTTTTTCGCCATGCTTATCTCCTGCTTGATTCTTTCTCTTTTGTTATTTGGTCAAAATACTTGTTTTGGCAGTGAAGGTAATAAACATTTATTCTTTCTAAAATATCTTCTCTCATCACCCTTCAATGACAAGCCACATCATGCAACTCGAGTGTTTGACATGATTGATGACTTTTACATTGCAGATTTATGTGCTATTGGAATTTGGTTGTATCTAGTTGCTTGTAGTATGCAAGTCACATTTCCTTTAATAGCTTCACTAATTGTTACTTGATAATTCTCGTTATTTCTAATAGTCTGTTTTCACTGGTTATCATGCAATGTTGATTCATCCCGACAAAAATATGGGTAATGAAAAGGCTGCAGAAGCTTTCAAGTAACTTCAGAATGCATACGAGGTACAATCTGTTCATGGTAGAAAAATCATAGGCTATAAAGTGTGGTGGATGACCATCAATTATCCTTCCTTGATTGATTTTGGTATGCTATCGTTCATTGTACATTGTTTTAAATGGTTTGCTATGTTGTTGCTGGGACTAAATCCAAACATGTGCAATTTATCCAGTGTTGCTTTCAGGCTCGATGATGCAAACTCTGACCCATTTCATTTTGAACCAGTTGAGCAACACCAGTAAGTTAGTTGTTTTCCATTATTACCCTTAGATATTTTTGTTCCTATCTTGTAAATCTAGTATTTATGTGATGATCTTACTTTGTCAGAGGTATTTTTCATAGAGGAAGAACCACTGAAGTTGAAGTTGAATTTGAGAAGCTCTTGCACAAGAGGTTTTATGCAATCTGCTACTACAAGTGGACCATCAAGAACCGAATATCATATATTTATTTAGCACTTAGATATATAAATTATGTTACAGGGTTGATACTTTTATTGTGTATGGTAGTATTTACTCTTTATAGATACATGAATTTTGAATCAAATGAACAATGAATTAGATCTATGATTGTATAAATATTTTGGTGTAGAAAATTTTATTAAGAAGGAAACTTTTGATGTTGTAGTATTTATATACGTATAAATTATTATTTATAATAGAAATAATTTTTGTAATAATTAATAAAAGAAAGCTTTGATGTTGGAGAGATTATGACAGTTTAAAACAGTCACTAAATACAGGAAAAACTATCACAGGAATTAGTAACTTAGTGACGGTTTTAATTCGAAAAACTGTCACTAAAAATATTGCGACAGTTTAAATAGTCACTAAATATATCTAAGAACCGTCATAAAGACAAGTAACTTAGTGACGGTTTCAAATTGTTGCTAAATATTGTGACTGTTTAAAACAATCACAAAGATATAAGAAAAAACTGTCACAGGATTTAATAATTTAACGACAGTTTTAAAACGTCGCGAAATACAGTATAAAAAACACCTTTACAAGTGTTACAAATTAGTGACGGTTTTATACTTTAAAAACCGTCACAAATAATTTAGCGACACTCCATACCAACGGTGGTCCAAAATCGTCACTATGCCAGCTGGCAACGCTCAAATCTGTGACGCTTTTTTTAGCCGTCGCAAAAGTATTTAATGACAATAAAACCGTCACCAAGCATTAAAAAAAACCATCGTCAAAATGCTGTTTTGTTGTAGTGCCACCAAATCATGATCTAATCAATTTTTGGCCTTCCTTAGCCACCAAATCCTTAGTCACCAGGGAACTACCCTATTTAATTTGCATGCCTATAATTTGTCGTCCTTAAAATGCTTAAGGTCTCACTAGTAATAATTGTCACTACCAATATATATGACATTTCGCTGATTAATTAATTATAGCAACAAGAAAAATAAATTGTTGGAAAAGGATCCAGTTGGTTTAATTTCCCCCGGTTTACTATCTTCTTCATTTATCCATATCTTTTTCTATATAATATAAGCCAACTTTTGCATGTGGCTTGTGTTCATCAACACACATAAATACAATAAACCCATCAATAATATTCACATATTTGGTATATAAAAAATGGGAGAATTCAGAGTGAGTGTGATCAAAGAGGAAGTGGTGGCAGCCATGCTTCCCATGCAAGACCATTGGTTGCCATTCTCAAACCTTGACCTCCTTCTTCCACCGATTGATGCTAGCGTCTTCTTTTGCTACAATAACACCGCAATGCTGAGCTTTGGATCAATGGTGGAGTCACTTAAGAATTCACTAGCTAAGGCTTTGGTTCCCTATTATGCTTTTGGTGGTGAGGTGGTGCAAAACTCCATGGGTGAACCTGAGCTTCTTTGCAATAACCGTGGGGTTGATTTTGTTGTGGCTGAGGCTGATGTTGAACTTCAGAGTCTTAACTTGTATAACCCTGATGAATCTGTTGAAGGAAAGCTTGTTCCAAAGAAGAAGCGTGGCGTGCTTGCTGTTCAGGCATGGATAAATATCCTTTTCGATCTAAACTATATTATGGGAAAAAAAAAAAAGGAAACTCAACATAGAGGTGGATTGTAGCATGCATGTCTAAGTTGGTGACTACAGTAGCTACGCAAGTTTTTGTTAAAATTTTAACCAATAGCTAGTTCAAACTTTTCTTTAACTCGGTTTATTTTGTAAGAATATTTAATTAACTTAATTAAGCATGCATTTTTGTATAATTGGTGCAGGTAACTTGGCTAAAGTGTGGTGGATTAGTAGTAGGATGCACTTCTGACCATCGAATCGCAGATGCTTACAGTACAAACATATTTCTTGTATCGTGGGCCCAGTTGGCCCAATCGACAGGGCTCACTACCTTAACTCATCAACCTTGTTTTCGCCGCTCCCTCCTCAGTCCAAGACGCCCCCCAACTATCCACCCTTCAGCTTCAATTGACCGCATGTATGTTCTCCTCACCGACCACCTTCCTCCACCAGCTGAGCCCAATCCCAGTTCCGATCCCGGCCCAATCATCAGCCGCATATATTTCATCACTGTTGAAGAACTTAACCGCATTCAGGCACTTGCAACCTCAAACGGTGCCAAGCCCACAAAGCTTGTATCCTTCTCTGCATTCTTGTGGAAATTGGTTGCTACGGCTTCTGTTTCATCCAAAGCTATTATTGATGGTAACTTACAACTTACAATCCATCAAAAGAGAAATATTTATAAAATACGTATAAAATAACTCATTTTGTACATATATTTTCTAAAAGTTTATTATTTCATTTCATAATACATAGCCAGTAAACCCTTAATTTTACAATAAAAAGTAACAATGCAAATAATAATTAAAAAGTGAACAATTATGTCACTTCTCTATTCATAATCCATCATGCATGCTACATCTAAAATTATCTAATCTAATAGAATATATATTAAAATATTAAATATATAATTAAAATAATAATATATAAATAACAAATATTTATACATAAATATATCACAATTCATTCAATAATTGATTTTCTTTTATACATGCATAACATTTTTATTCACAATATATAGAATAACCGCCCTAATTGGTTATAAATATTAAATATGTTATGATTATGATATTCAAGTATTCAACATTTTGAAAGTTGGTACTCAATTTAAATGATAAGAGAGTGAATATTTTATTTTGTTAACTATTATATATCCTCACTGTTACGATTTTCATCCTCAAATAAAAAAGAAATAAATAAACACATATTTAGGCTAAAAAAAATGAATATCTAATTTGGTCTTGATATTTTTTTTATGGACTACAAGGTTTTTGTACAAAAAAAAATTCTTTTTAATTTTTTATATTTAATTTTGTGAGACTAATTAGTTTCTCTGTCAATGATTTTTTTCAAAACATACTTATGTATGTGATACGTTAATCACTAATATATCTTCTATTTAAATTTTATAAGTAAAAATAATTTAAAAATTACTAATATTTTTTAATTTTACACAGTAAATTTAGCTAATATATTTAAAAAAATAAAACTAAAAATTAAACAACCTTAAAAATTATCATTAAAAGACAAAGAGATTCCCAACAAAAAATTAAAAATTGTTAATCCTAGTTAGTTATTAAAGGATAAATCAACAGTTTAACATGTCATGTAGGTTTATTTCGTTAATATAGAGAGAAAATATTAACAGATAGGCTAACTAGTCTCATAAAAAAAAAAAAGAGGAATGCTAGGGGGCCAGCAACTTTGTGATTTGTAGCCATCAAATAGCCATCAATGATGGTTTTAATGGTGTGAGATTTCATTCACTTTTTTTTATTGGTTACATGCTGGCCAGAATTTAACAAAGTTGTTGGCCCCTTAGACTTTTCCAAATAAAAATTTGAAAATGGATTTTTTTTTTAGAACCTCGTTGTCTTTCGAGATAATTGTTAGGATCGTTTAGAATTTTTTCTCTAAAAAAAATAAGAGAGAAGAACTGCACATACATTAATGGTGTATATATTCGATTAGGTAGACAACAAAAATTATGAATAATATGAATAACAGGCTACATCCCATATCCACTAAACATAAATAAACTTAATTAATTTAAAATTTAAAATTAAAATTAACTTTTTTTCTTTTAACCTATTATTTAAGTTGTTCAAAAAATATTATTTTCCTATATTTTCTCATACATACATACATATATATATATATATATATATATATGATCTTGCGAGCTTGATTCAAGCCAATGATGTACATATATAACAGGTTATAATAACAAAAAGGCGATCGTTGCTAAGATGGGTGTTGTGGTTGATGGAAGAAGAAGGCTGAGCAATGGCGACAAGAAGAAGGAAGCACTAATGAATTGTTACTTTGGCAACGTGGTTTCCATTCCATTTGATGGGGAACCAGTGGAGAAGTTAGTGGAAAAGACACTGAGCCAGGTGGCCGAGCAGGTTCACGAGTTCCTAGAGGTGGCAACAACGGAAGAACACTTCTTAGGGCTCAATGACTGGGTTGAAATACACCGCCCCGTACCGGCGGTGACCAGGATCTTTCATGAAACGTATGATGGGCCGTGTTTTGTGGTGTCTTCGGGAAGAAGGTTTCTTGAGTCAAAGGTTGATTTTGGCTGGGGAAAGCCAATATTTGAATCATGCCATTTTCCATGGGGTGGTCGTTGTGGTTATGTGATGCCATTGCCTAGCCCTAAAGGGAATGGCGATTGGGTGCTCTATATGCACCTTCACAAGAACCACTTGGAATTCATGGAGTCTCATTATTCTCATATATTTAGGCCTTTATCTTGGGATTACCTTTCCAACCAAATATGACATTATTTGGTTAATAACTACATACTAAAAATTAATCAATAGATTAATTATTCGTATAAAATATATATTAAAAATAAATTAAATAATACATATATTTTTACACAAATAATATATACGGCTTGATTTAGTGGCTAATTAGTATTGTAATTTTATCTTGTGTGGAATGTATCTTGTTTTATGTTAAATGTATCATAATTTGTATGAGTTTAATTTAATTGTTTTCTTTAAATGTTGAAATAAAAGAAGTATGTGCATACTATGTGAAGATGCAAAAGTATTATTAAAAAAAGAGTATTTTATGATATGTAGTAGCAGTGTTTTTGGCAGAGAAATTTTATATAAAAGATAATCTTTCAGGTAATGATATGCACCACCAGAAGCATGTTAATTAAGCATGTACTACTATAATAATAAACCATGAGATAGATATATGTTCCTGAGTGTTGGGTGTGTGACAAGTGAGTGAATAATTAGCTAGTGTCTGAGTATAATATAAGTGAGCAGAGGTGTAACAATTACAAAAGTGAGTGTGTGTGTGTAACGTGCATTGTAGAGAGTGAGAAAGTGTGTAACAAAAGTGTGAGTGTGTAATAATTTTTAATGAGTGTGTTACGTTTATATACATATAAAAGTGTGTTACGTTTATATACATATAAAAGAGTGTTACTTTTATTTACGTCATTCACAGAACACATCAATAATCTGAGTTTTCACAACTTACAATTATGGACGGTCAAATTGAAAAAAAATTGAACGTGTCGAACTTATTCTTCAAAACTTACTAGATTCATATAATCAAATCATCATTAACATCACTAATAACAATATTATTGATTAATTTCGATTTGATGATGTTGTTACCGCTATTTAAAAAAAAAAAAAAGAGTAAGCGTAAAAATAAAGACAATCGAACAGAAGGTTCAAAACAAACAAAAATTTTGTGGGAGTCATTATCGTAATAAATCAAAGTCTTAAAAGAGGTGTTATCATTATGATAAAAAAGGACACTAGAAAAAAGATTGTTGGTTAAATAAAAAAAGTACAGAAATTTCCTGATACAACAACCTCACAAGGATGTATTACAAGTATCTCTGATGATAGAAGCATCTTGTGCATTGAAGCAGCGATAGGTCATGAAGGTAGTGGACGACTGATTGATGTTTTGTTGATGGATTATGCTGCAACGTATAACATGACTTTGCATCGGCATTGGTTTAGCACCTATGAACCGGTTTCATTAAGATTTGTGCTCATGAGAGATAATCATGCTTTGAAAATTATGGGTATTAGTACTATTAAAATCAAAATATTCCGTGGTTCCATATGTACAATTCAAGGTATAAGATATGTAAAAGGCCTAAAAAAGAATCTATTGTCTGTTGGGCTCTTGGATGTTCAAAAAGTACAAAATCAGGGAATGTCTTTGGTGGGAAAAGAATAATCTAATCCTTTAAGGATTAAGTAAAAATATTCTTAATATGTGGTTCAGATTGAATTTGTATATAAATTACCTATAATTACATATGACCCCATACTTATCTTAATTATAAACCGGTACATTACGGTTTGGTTGGACTAATGACATGATGACTGATTTAATTGTTTTTTTTTTTTTGGGAAGAAAATGTTGGTATTTGATTTAATGGGCTGAGTGATTTTTGGGCTTTAAAAAAATTTAATAATCTAAAAGTAATTTATTTATTTTGGGCTTTAAAGAGCTATAATAATAATAATAATAATTAATTATAATTTAAAAAAGAAAAACTTAATTGCTAGTATTCATCCCCAATTCCCCATCAGACACCCATTTTCAACACGGTACCCCAACTTAGATCCCCAACACTCACTGCAATCCAAATATTCCGTGACTGTACTTACAAAACTCATTTCAATGGCAAATCCATCTTCTTTGGCGTGTTGAGCATATTGTCCATAAAATTTCTTTAAAATATTTTTTTTGCATTTTCCTCTTAAATTTTGATTCACTCAATTTTCATGAACAGACACCGTAAAACCACCGCATGAAGGAGATGTTGGTGTTGCATTTTCTTTCGCCTTCCTCACTTTTCTGTTCAAACTCCCGGTTAGCCTTTTTTCAATACCTTTGCTTTCGAAATCAGCATTTGTTGGAAGTTTCTTTCAATATCTCATCGTCGCCGTTACCGCCACCACTAACACCGCCAAGTCGGACTCAATTTGAATCTTCTAGTAGCCATTCAAATCGCACTTTTTTTTTGAATTTTTCAATTGTAAAGGCTTCACCTTTACGACTAACCACATGCCAAAAGTGTTCCCTATTTTTTTGGCAAGTGTCTCCCATAGTATTCCTATCACTTTTGTGATTAAATGACATCTGCATTATATAGATCAATTTATAATTGCAAGAACTAGAAATAGCTGTCGTAATAGAAGACTATGATCTCCAAAAAGTTTGCCAATTGACATGTTTAGGAGTAGTGTATGGTAAATAACAAGGTTATTTTTCTCCAAATTTGCCCCAAATGTTATTTTTTATTATTTGTGAACCGGTTCCATATTTTTTTATTAATTTCTTTTATTACCTAATCCTTTAAGGACTAGAAGATCTTTTTCCACCGAAAAAAGCTCCACAAAATTAATATTAAAAGTGGAATCTTAAAAGTGTTAAATAGTGTTCAAGCCAAAAGGCTAATAACCAATCTCTACTTACTCTTTGAAGACATAGTCCAAGACGCAAAAGTGGCTGCTGCATGTGTAAATCATGAAGAGATGTCGATGATGTGGCATTGCAGGCTATGCCACATGCTAGGATGTGATCTACAAGTTCTTGCAAATAGCAATATTCTTCCTAGGATCAAATTGATAAATCTACTTTTCTGTGAGCATGGCGTGACAAGCAAATAACACAAGATAAAATTTAAAAGGTGCATCAAAAGTAAGCACATACTAAACTTAATTCACTCTAATGTGTGAAAATCACCTGTAATATTATTAGAAGGAATAAATTATTTTGTCTCCTTCATAAATGATTACTCTCGAAGGATATAGGTGGATTAAGAAAAAGTTATATGTGTTTTCAATATCCATACACTTTAAAGCACAAATCACTACAACAATTTATAATTCCAACAGCTATTTCTTGAACGAGATTAAATAGAACCATCACCGTTGTTGTCCCATTTTACACATTCTAGCGGTGTAAAACAACCGCCTCTAAAGTATGTAACGGGCGGCGAGTTACTTTTACTCCATGGCAGTTTAGAGTATTCGTGCCATTACCCGCTTAATTCCTAATTTTTGTTTGCGCTTCTCCCTCTAGCCACTATTACCCGTCATTACCCCAATTTTGGTTATCCCAAAACCTAGCTCCTCACCTAGAACTCCAATTGTAGTGAGAGAAACTCTTTTCGCAGAACGACGATAAATCATGGCTTAGCAAAACCCCACGCATTTGTTCCTTTCCATGGTAAACTAATCGTGCTTCTTTTTAATTTGTTTTTTTCTCCTTGGACTTAATGCTTCTTGTTGTTGATAATCACTAATAATCCATTACTCTGTTCTCTCGTTTTTTCCGTCTTGTTCATCACTTTGAAAGCACAAATTTTTTTCTTAGAAGTGCAGAAGATTACTCTTTTTCTCTATTAGGATTTTCTTATCTCTCTTTTTTCTTACAAATGATTTTTGAAGCTTAATCTATGACATTTTGTTATTTTTTATAAAATAATTTATAATAAACTTATAAGTACAAAATTAAATTCACAAATTAATGGTTCATAAGTCATAACTCAGGTGATCAAAAACTATTCAAATTTTTTGAATTGTGGTGATGATTTTATTAACAAAGAATAATAGAGCTTTTCTTTGTATCTCAATGTGGGGTATTAGAATATAATTAGGATGAATTAGTATTATTTAGTATATCTGAATATTTATTATAGGAGATTACGTCTTTATTATTACGATTCTTTTAGCACCTATAAATACCCTTTATATTGTATCATTCTAGACAATTTGAATAGACAACTTGAATAAACTCAATAATATACTTTTCAGATTACTCTCTCAGTCTCTTATTTCTAACATGGTATCAGAGCCATGGTATCCTCCTTGAAGATGATAGGTTGTTTTCCTTGCGGTGAAATCACCGTAGTTTTTTCACTTTTTTTTCTATGCCATTTTTCCTTACCTTTTGTCACTCCTTTGATACTTTTTCACCTCACCGACTAGCCTACTTTCTCTGTCTTATATTTTTTCGAGTCGAATGATCAAACACCATTGTCATCCGCTGCTTACCTATTCTCATGAAGAAATCATATAGTTTTCGCTCTCTTTCGACAGTTCCGTCTGCGTTCTCTCATGGCAGTTCTGTCTGTGTTCTCTCGTGGCAGTTCTGTCTGCGTTCTCTTGTGGCAGTTCCGTTTGCATTCTCTCGTGGCAGTTTCGTTTGTGTTCTCTCGTGACAGTTCCGTCTGCCTCTCGTGACAGTTCCATTTGTGTTTTCTTGTGGCAGTTTCGTCTGTGTTTCTTTCTGGCAGTTCCGTATGCGCTTCCTTCAGACTAGCGGCAGTTCCGTCTGCACTTCCTTCCGGCAGTTCCGTCTGCACTCGTTTTATCAGTTTATGCAATTTTTTTCTCTTTATTTCGTTGTTTTTGTTAGGAAATTATTTAATTTTCTAACTTATTTGTGGGCAATACATATATTAATTATAATCACAAATTATGCTATTTCAAATTAAATGACTTATATAATGGTGATCTCATTTATTGTTATAAATAATAAATTGAATAAGTCATTATTACTTTTGATTTGGAATTAAATGAGAATAAAACCGGATATTATCTTTTGTTCCTTAGATAATGATCTTTTTTGGATTTTAGATATATTATCTTTTGGGCTCTAGATACTATTTTATTTGGGCTTTAGGGTTTAATGGGTGCCATGCTCAAATATAAATAGACCTTCAGGTTTCGGTCCCCAATATACCAAAGCCGCCTTTGTTGCTCTTTCTCCATCAAAAGAGTTACAATTCAGCCACCTAGGAATACAGAAGGCTTTGGTTGAGGAAGATCGAAAGAACCACAAGATCCAAACTCTTCCGATCGTATGATTCATGTTTATGAATTCAGGTACGCTTCTGCATCCAGTGTTTTCTTTCTTAATGATTTAACATGGATGATCTTTGGGTTAAGAAATTTTGAAAAAATTCCAACAAGTGGTATCAGAGCTGTCTATGATTAAATCATTAAGAAATTATAAATTTATTTTATTTTAATTTGAATCTTAATTTGAGGTTGTAAAATTAGATTCAAATATGTGCTGCTTTTAAATTGCGTATCACATGTTAATAAAACTAAAATAGTACATGAAAAGTGCATAAAGAATACACAAATAGTACATGAAGAGCATATAAAAAATACAAAAAGTATATTAAAAAAAATGTTACATTCTTTTATATATGTGCATACTATTTTTTGTTTGTATCTCGATCCTAAATATTGGAGTAATATATATTTGCGTCGTTGTTCTCCTTTTGGATCAACTTAATTTTATGGATCTGATGAGTTTATTATTTATTTTAATGTGCATACATGGACTCCGAGTACTTTCTTTATACATTGATTTATTTGTTCATTAAAGTAATATGTTTCGTACATGTAAATGCAATGCGTTCTGACACATGATCAAGTAATATATACATGTGTGGATAATAATCATGCAGACATAGATACTTTTTTTTATTATTATTTGTTCATGGATTATTTTTTTTTATAAAGAAGAGAATAATAAAAAAATATTATTTAATTGTTACCTAAAGAAACTAGTAACAATTTGGATTAGTATACCCATCTATTTTATAAAGATTTGGTTTTGGAATAAATTGATTGAACATTATGCTGCTAAAGTATCTTCTTTTGTGAAAATTGATTTATTTAAAACATTAGGAATATGGTGATATGTAATTCATGCGAATATTGGTCGGCCCAAAGGAAGGTCTGTATTTGGCCGAATTACATACACATATTGATGGTAAATACATATTTGGGTAACTAATTAAGAATAAAGTAATGCTTATCATTTATGCGAACAATAATCGGCCCAAAGGAAGTTTATTGTTTGGCCAAATAATAAGCATTGCACGCTTTTGTTTATTTTCTATTAATTATGCGGTCAACAATCGGCCCAAAGGAAGGTTATTGTTTGGCCAATTAATAGAAAATATATGCGGTAATAAATAGGTTGCGAAGTTTAAGTCTCCATGTGCGCATTAAGTTAGTCCAAAGAAAGGCTTCATGTGTGACAGAAATTTTGACAATATTTGATTACTGCAATGAGAGTATCACTTACAGTTAATTTTTCTATCCAAAGATTAAAAATTAATGTTGTTCTAGATATCTCAATATGGATTTTTCCCATTATTCAACTAATGTTTACTGCATGTTCCTTTTGTTCTAATCTAGAAACTATGGCTTTAGCTACCAATGTTTCTGCACAAATTAGCAGTATTCCCATGCTGAATGGTTCAAACTTTAAAGTTTGGAAGGATACCGTAGAAATTGTCTTCGGTTGTATGGATCTAGATATAGCTCTTCGAGAGGAGAAACCCACTTCCACTCCAGAAAATCTCAATGAGGTTAAAATAGAGAAGTGGGAGATCCAATCGAATGAGTATTATGATCATGAAACGCTCAATTCCTGAGGCATTTCGGGGCTCAATTACTGAGGATAAAGATGCTAAACAGTTCCTGAAAGATGTTGAAAAATTCTTTACTAAGAATGAAAAAGCGGAGGCAAGTAGTCTTTTGAGCAAACTTGTCTCCATGAGATATAAAGGTAAAGGGAACATAAGGGGGTACATTATAGAAATGTCTCATCTTGCTTCAAAATTGAAAGCACTAAAGTTAGAGTTGTCTGAAGATTTACTCATGCATTTCATTTTGATTTCCATTCCTGCACACTTTGGACAATTCAAAGTGAGTTATAACACTCTGAAGGACACTTGGTCCTTAAATGAGCTTATATCTCACTGTGTGCAAGAAGAAGAGAGGCTACAGCAAGATAAGACTGAAAATGCTCACATGGCTTCATCTTCTCAGTATAAAAGAAAGTGTAATACCACTGCGGATGTGTCTTCTCAGCAGAAAAAGGCTAAGAAATAGGATCAAGTTTCAACATGTTTCTTCTGTAAGAAGGTGGGACACATGAAGAAGGATTGTACCAAATATGCTACCTGGCGTGTAAAGAAAGGTATAATTCTTACTTTCGTTTGTTCTGAGGCTAGTTTAAGTTATGCACCTATTGATACTTGGTGGGTAGATTTTGCTGCTACTACTCATGTAAGTGTTACTATGCAGGGTTGCCTGTGGAGCCGACCGCCAAGTGATGCTGAAAGATACATCTATGTGGCAGACGGCAATATAGTTGCAGTCGAAGCTATAGGAACCTTTAGATTATGTTCCACGAGTGGATTTTACTTGGATTTATTAGAGACATTTTATGTACCATCATTTAGGCGGAATTTGGTTTTTGTTTCTCGTTTGGACAAATCAGGTTATTTTTGTTCGTTCGGAGACAATAAAGTCAGTCTCTTTTATAATTCGAATAATATTTGCGCTGGTTATTTGGTGGATAATCTATATAGGCTTGACTTAAATTCCTATAATAATGAAATACTGCAAACGGGTACAAAACAAAAACTAAATGAGAATTCGGCATCATTATGGCATAAACGCCTAGGTCACATCTCTAAACAGAGAATTCAGAGGCTCGTGTCGGATGGAATTCTTGGACCCCAAAATTTGGTGAACTTTGAAGTCTGCATTGAGTGCATAAAGGGGAAAAGGACAAAGGAAAGAAAATTAGGTGCCGAGAGAGCTAAAGATGTCTTAAAACTGATACATACCGATATATGTGGCCCATTTCCTACTGTCTCTTGGAATGGACAACGGTACTTTATTACGTTCATAGATGATTACTCTCGTTATGGGTATCTATATTTAATTCATGAAAAGTCCCAAGCCTTGGATGTTTTCAAGTCTTTCAAAGCTGAAGTTGAACTTCAACTTGGAAAGAAAATTAAAGCTATCAAATCTGATCGTGGTGGTGAATACTACGGAAGATATGACGGTTCAGGTGAGCAACATCCCAGGCCTTTTGCTCTTTTCCTAGAGGAGTGTGGTATTGTTCCGCAATACACTATGCCAGACAAACCTAGCATGAATGGTGTTGTAGAGCGAAGGAACCGAACTCTTAAAGACATGGTGAAAAGTATGATTAGTCATTCTTCCTTGCCTGAATCACTCTGGGGAGAAGACTTAAAGACCGCAGTGTACATCCTTAATAGGGTGCCAAGCAAAGCAGTTAACAAAACTCCGTATGAAATTTGGACTGGAAAAAGGCCCAGTATAAAGCATCTGCATACTTGGGGATGTCCAATTGAGCCGCGACCTTATAGCCCGCATGAAAGAAAATTGGACTCAAGAACAATTAGTTGCTACTTTGTTGGTTACGCTGAGCGTTCACGGGGGTACAAGTTTTACAATCCTACATCAAGGTCTATTTTTTGAAATGGAAAATGCGAGATTTCTTAAGGGTGTTGAGTTTGGGGGGGAAGGAAATATTAGAAATGTTGCTTTTGATGAGGATTCTGTAACTGACAATGATCAGGTCCTTGTGCCTATTATTGTTCAAGACACAGTTATAGTACAAGAGCACAATGAGAATCCTACTGTAGATTCAGTTACAGTACAAGAGAACAATGAGAATATCGTTGTTGCTCAAGATACTGCTACAGCACAGAAAAATAATGAGAATCCTCCTCAATCCCAATCCATACAGCAAGCTCAACAACCTCAAGAAGTGTCATTAAGGAGATCCAATAGAGAAAGGAGAAAATCCATCTATAGTCTCAAACAAGCTTTCCGTCAATGGTATCACATGTTCATCAAGTCATTACCTCATGGTTTTGAGGTAAATATCATAGATGAGTGTGTATACCACAAGTTCAGTGGGAGTAAATACATCCTTTTGGTCTTACATGTTGATGACGTTCTACTTGCCAGTAACGATATAGGCTTGTTGCATGAAACTAAGAAATTTCTATCGAACAAATTCGAAATGAAAGATCTTGGTGATGCCTCTTTTGTATTAGGAATCGAGATACTAAGAGATCGCTCTCAAGGTATTCTTGGATTATCACAAAATAACTATATCAAAAAGATTTTAAGTAGATATGTCATGAAAAGTTGTAGACCAATGCACACACCTGTAGCTAAAGGAGACAAGTTCAGTCTCAAGCAATGCCCTAAAATGATCTTGAGAGGACAGCAATGCATAATAAACCTTATGCATCAGCACTAGGGAGCTTAATGTATGCTCAAGTATGCACACATCCCGATATATCATTTATAGTGGGAGTGTTGGATAGATACTTGAGCAATCCGGACAGGGATCATTGGATAGCTGTTAAACGCATAATGCGTTATTTAAAGCGAACAAAGAATTACATGCTTATTTATTGGAGATCAGAAAATTTGGAGATCATTAGGTACTCTGATTCCGATTTCGATTTCATGGCATATGGTTGCCAAACTTTGTCACTGAGCTTCATATAGTAGATGACATTGAAAGGCCATTAAGGATATTTTGTGACAATAAGTCAGCAGTACTATACTCCAATAACAGTAAGAGCTTGACAAAATCGAAGCATACAGATATCAAGTTCTTAGTTGTTAAGGAGAAAGTTTAAGAAAAAAAATAGATTTCCATAGGACATATAGGAACAGAGTATATACTAGCAGACTCATTAACCAAGGAATTGATCCCTAAAGTCTTTCAAAGAGCACACTGCTCGGATGAGTGTCAATATTTGTGATGCTTTGGTTTAGTGGGAGTTTATTTTATGATATATGTCCTATGACAGATATTGAATTATTTTTCTGCAGAATTAAGTTGATGGTTTATTTCATGTTATGTGAAATGTTCATTTTGTAATATTTATATTGTGTTTGATCTCAATAAAGTTGGACCAGCTGGAAATAGACATGCATGAGATCACTTGGCATGTAATTTCCATATTACTCATCCAAATTTGATCTATGTCGTTAAGTATATTAGGATGGTGATTGGCGTGGTTTAGTCACGGGATTTAATGTGATAAAAGCTGCGGTAGTTCCATATCTAACGTATGAGACAGACCAGATTGTTAAAGTAATGAGAGAAATAACATTCAGATACGCGCATAAAGTTTATAAGATGTGATTATGTCAAGAAAGAATATATGTATAGCCCAAGTGGGAGATTGTTAGGAAATTATTTAATTTCCTAACTTATTTGTGGGCAATACATATATTAATTATAATCACAAATTATGCTATTTCAAATTAAATGACTTATATAATGGTGATCTCATTTATTGTTATAAATAATAAATTGAATAAGTCATTATTACTTTTGATTTGAAATTAAATGAGAATAAAACCGGATATTATCTTTTGTTCCTTAGATAATGATCTTTTTTGGATTTTAGATATATTAATTATCTTTTGGGCTCTAGATACTATTTTATTTGGGCTTTAGGGTTTAATGGGTGTCATGCTCAAATATAAATAGACCTTCAGGGTTTCGGTCCCCAATATACCAAAGCCGCCTTTGTTGCTCTTTCCCCATCAAAAGAGTTACAGTTCAGCCACCTAAGAATACAGAAGGCTTTGGTTGAGGAAGATCGAAAGAACCACAAGATCCAAACTCTTCCGATCGTATGATTCATATTTATGAATTCAGGTACCCTTCCGCATCCAGTGTTTTCTTTCTTAATGATTTAACATGGATGATCTTTGGGTTAAGGAATTTTGAGAAAATTCCAACAGTTTTAACTTTCAAACTCAAGTTGTCACTTGAGTTTGAGGGAGGATGTTAGAATATAATTAGGATCAATTAGGATCAATTGTATTATTTAGTATATCTGAATATTTATTATAAGAGATTACGTCTTTATTATTACGATTCTTTTAGCACCTATAAATACCTTTTATATTGTATCATTCTAGACAATTTGAATAGACAACTTGAATAAACAATTTGAATACACTCAATAATACACAAACCCCTTCTCCAGTTTTTTTGCATCTAGTTTCTAACATGGAGAATGAGTAAATTCTAATAATAATAATAACGGAAGTTTAGGTTGTGACGTAATTTGTTGGAAAAATGAATGGAAACCATCTTCGTATATATATAAAATAGGTTCAAAATCTGATTATAAAATTGATAATTGCATATTGTTTTGTACGTAAGGAAGCAATCATATACAATCAAGAAGTTGCAGG
The DNA here is from genome assembly GCF_059453495.1 of Arachis ipaensis. NCBI lineage: Eukaryota > Viridiplantae > Streptophyta > Magnoliopsida > Fabales > Fabaceae > Arachis > Arachis ipaensis. The sequence goes on along the minus strand of NC_142440.1, from coordinate 22,539,687 downwards.
TATATATAATTAGGTGCCATATATATATATAACTTAATAAAAGTTAGTTAGTATGATTTTGTCAAGGTGAATACGTCAATTTTAACAAATATAAAGTAATTAACTTTATGTATATTCTTTTTGTGTTAAAAAGCTTATTTAAATGGTGTTAGTCATTACATATAAATCTTACTTTAAATGTAATAGTTGATGAAGAAAAGAAAGGAAGAAGAATCTGATGTATTATAAGGCTTTTTTAATGCTTTTTTTTTTTTGTGCTTTTTCTCTCCTTCTCTATAGTTTCCAAAGAATTTTGTCGATATATATAACTTGTTTTTGTACCTCATGTTGTGATTAGTGTTTGAAAGCTTTGATAGTAGTTGTTATTGTCTATTACTAATATACATCAAAAGCTATTAGGTGCTAATATAGAAGCATAACCATGACGCTAGTTTGAGGTGTGATCATTGTTACTCCAAGGTCATTAATTTAAGTCTGTTTAGCAGAGTAGAATAGTTGTAAGTTTTTAGGTGCTAATATATGCAATGTAGTTCTTAGTTTGGAATGTATGATATGCTAACATATACAATCTAATTTCATTCACTGTGTAGTTAGAACATGATTGACGATGTACTCGGATATAGAAGGAATTGGATAGTACCTCTACTAATTGGGGACTCTACAACGTATTATAAAGCTTCAACCTAATACATAAAAAATAGTGACTTGATAATTGAATTTTAGTAAAGATTTTATATATGATCATGATTGGTCTTGAAAGCAATGAAATATTGAATTAGAAAATTTTCTTTATAATAATGTTCTCCTTCATGTCCTTATTATATGGTCTCAGAACAGGAAATTAGAATGAATACAAATAGCGAGCACATTTAATTTTAACATAACATAACACTAAATGCTATAGCTTGGACTTCAACTAAAAAATAGCACATATAATGGTGAGACTATTCACGTAAAGATGAAACTTTAGACTAGCAAAGTGGTGGTATATAGCTAGTAGCTGGTTATAGTGTTCATGTGATTTTCAACCACATCTAATGATGATACATGTATAAGATGAGAATTTCTTCTTTATTTTTACTACTATTCTTCATCCATTTTATTCATTTATGTTTCTAATTTTGATTCTGATTTATTTTTGTTCAAGTTAGTTTTTTAATGAAAAATATAATGAAGTAAGTGTTTGAACGATTCAATTCACTTGTTTTAAAAAATAAAAATAAAAATTAGTTTCTTAATTTTCTAACTTTTATTCATAAGGTCCATGTTGGGATTTCATTTCTTAGATGTTTTAGCATTTCATTCTGTGGTAGCCAAGATTTTTTCTTTGGCAGGAACATTTTTTCTGTTGCTCAAAAAAATAAAGTCCTAAACAAAATACTTGTATGATATAGATGTTTTCTTGTTTGAACCATATACGAATAGGTTCAAAGTTAAAGAGCTAATCTATCACTTCACAATTGTAGATAGCTGAAGGCCAAAGTACGCACTTCTATTTTTGGTGGAGTAAAAACTTACTTGTTACATTTTACTTATGTGCTGATTTTATTTTTTTGAAGAACAAGTAGTGATATCTCTTTCACTAGGATTGGTAGATTAATATTTTTTAAAAAAATTATTTTCATAGTTGTTACTAAATTGTGGATTAAGAAACTATAAAATTCTCGAGTATGCACAAAGTGTTTCAAAATTTATTGATTTTGCTTTTGTGCATCATTCTACGATAGAATAATCATATGTCCATGTAGTACATGTGCTTTTAAGAAATGGCTAACAAGAGATGAGGTGTATAATCATTTGATTTGTACACAATTTCCAATAGGATATACATTTTGGTCTTATCATGGAGAGCGCTCGATAGGAAAAACTAGTAACGTCTCAAATAGCAGTTTTCGGATATAGTACAAAATCCTATGATTGATGAGCAGAATCTTATGGTAGAGGTTGATTCCATTCGAAAATTGATTAGTAAAGGTCTAGGAGTTAATGGGAACAATAGAAATGGAGCACCCGTAATAAAAAATGAAGCCATTGATGGTGGTGGTCAAAGGTTGATGCCTAGTGAAACTCATAAAACTCACGAAGTAAAAGGGTTTAGTGATCTGCTTAAAGATGGAGAAGAACCATTATATGAAGGGTGTACAAGATACTCAAAATTATCTTTTATATTGAAGTTGTTTCATATCAAATCCGTATGTGATATGAGCAACAAGTCTATAAAGATGATATTAGAACTACTGAGTGATGCATTTGAATAGGCAAAGATTCCAAGTTCACTTTCTGAGGTAAAAAGATCATCATCAAACTTAATTTGGATTGTTTGAAGATACATGAATACCTAAACAATTGTATGCTCTATCACGGAGAAGATGAGAATAGGGAGACATGTAAGGTTTGTAATAAGTCTAGATGAAAGATATTTAAGAAAAAAGACCAAGGTGAGACATCGAGTATTACTGGTAACAAAAAGAAGCTTCCTATAAAAGTTCTGCATTACTTTCCTTTAAAATCTTGATTGACAAGATTATTCTATTCGTCAAAGACTACTGTTGATATGCAATGGCATGCTACGGCTAAGAATAAGAATAACTCAATGAGACATCCAAGAGACTTTGAGGCCTAGAAAGGGTTTGATTTGGAGCACTGTAAGTTTTCATCCAATGCATGAAATGTGTGTCTTGCATTAGCTACCGATGGTTTCAATCCACATGGAACTTTGAGTGCAAATCACAATATTTTTCTCTCATTCCATATAATACTCCTCCATGGATGTGTATGAAATTGACATCATTCATAATTTCAATGATTATTCCTGACAAGAAAATGCCAGAAAATAGCATAGATGTTTATTTGCAACCTCTAATAAAAGAGTTAAAGGAGTAATGGGATGAGGATTGTGATGCATATGATGTTTTAAAACAGGAAATGTTTAAGTTGCACGCATCTTTATTGTGGACAATTAGTGATTTTCCTGGGTTAGGGAATCTTTCTGGTGGAATACATACACAGGACTTGCTTGCCCATCTCGCAACTTTGATAACATCCCTCATCGTCTCAATCACAGCAAAAAGTATTGTTTTGTGGGTCATCGTTGCTTTCTTGATCAGAGACACAAATTTAGATTAAACACCATTCAATTTAATGAAAAATAAAAAATAAGGCTTCCACCAAGAACATTATCTAGCAATGAAATCCTTTCACAAGTTGAGAATATTAATGTCACCTTTGGCCGAAGAGAAGAAATTAAATAGGAAAAAGTGGTAATATATTATGCACTGGTAGACCTGTTGAAGGAGGTGGCACTCAAACGATGTAAAAAGAAAAGTAGTTTTTGGAGTTGCCATATTGGAAGTCTAATTTGCTACGTCATAATCATGATATAATGCATATTGTAAAAAGAGAAAGTATAAGGAGCCAATATAATTAGTGTACAATGTGTACAATGGGGATATTTTTGAAATTAACATTAAATGATAATTAAATTAATTAATTACAAAATTATTTTCAATTTTAAATACAAAGCAAATAAGGATTCCAAACAATTACGAACACCTCCAACCAGTTTCCCTCTCCCCCCTTCTCTCTCTCTCTCTCATCTGTGCCGCTGAAACCGACGAGATCGCCGGCTTGAGAAGCGCTTTGCTGAAGACCAAGCTGTACCCTAACCCCAGCGAGGAGCTTCCAAAAAGTGAGACGAACTGGTACACAACGCGGTTTCCGAGGCTGGGCTTGATGAATCCTTTGGTGAAGAAGAAGGCGAGGCAGACGAGCCACGGGATTGGGCTGTCAAAGCCTAAGAAAACTACAGTGAATGGAAGTGTTTTAGTGAGGATGGAGACGCTGAGTCTGAGGATGACGACGGCACCGAGATGCTAACTCTCTCTAGCGCCGGCGATGGAGGACCATTCCGACGTGGCTGAACAATGTCTGGCAGCAGAATTTTCTGCACCTTCAGCCGGATGCATCGTCGGCACGAAACGACGACAGGCATGATGGTGGCGACAGCAGCATCACCGGAGAAGCGTATGGATCATTGGAAGATCGATGATGGACGCGCAGACCGATGCTGGGAGACAGTATGCAGCGGAAGTTTTATATATGCATGTAGATGTTTATTTTTCATGTAAATGAGATGTTTATTCTTAATATAAATTGTAAGAACCGAGACTAATTAATCGTCTAATTAAATAATTAATATTTCCCAAAATAGGAACCAAAATTTTAAAATGAGAATTGGAGGATTTAAATATGATTTTTGGACTCAGTAGATTTTTCTGAATCAGAAAATGTATTTTTTTCCAAAAAACCGAGTAAAACTGTGAACCGGCAGCCGAACAGGTCAAACCGGTTTAAGTCTGCCCGTTACTGTGCGAGAAAAATTAAAAATAGTAGAAAACCATAGAAAAATATTAGAAATTAAAAACCGGGCATTAATTTTAAAGGTTTGGCCCAAAGTTGGGACAAACGGGCTAAAAACGCTAACGAATTAGACCGGGCCCAAGTTGGGCCCAAGCCCAACATATAAAACCCTCTTTAATGAGCCTCACTCAGCTCATTCACCATCAAACATAACACCACACAGCTGAAGTGAGAAGAGAGTGAGGGTTCCATTGTTACTATTCATGTTCATCTTCCCAAGCTCATAACTTGAGCTATGGAGCTCCGATCGCTGCACCGTTTGTGGCCACGCGATCCTCGCAAGAGCTTTACAAAATCCATCCAAAAAACTGGTAAGAAAATCATGAAATCTCTCTCAGTTCTTCCTTCCAAAATTTCGAATTTTAGAGTTTTGTATTGAATGAAATTTTGTGATTTTGGGTACGTACACTCTAGCACTTGATTTCTATTGGGCTTTACTTCCAAAACTGTTGGGTAAGGTAAGAATATCTTGAACCCTTGTGAAATTGTGATTAAGTTGAACCCTAGGTTGATTGGTTATGAAATTATGTGAATATATAGTTGAAGTTGTGATTATTGACATTTACTTGGAGCTTGGAGTTGAATTGAGGGCTTGATTGAGTTTGAGGACTTGTGGAAGCTTGGTTGAGGTCAACTTGGTGATTTAGTGCATATTGGGAATCGGCCAAGGTATGATTTCGGTTTCCTCTATATAATATGTAATATTTCTGGACACTTAGACTAGTGACCCATAGGATAGGATTGGATTGTATTGGTTGTTTAATTTGTTGAGATATAATGTATGATGAATTGATGAGTTTTGGCTATTTTGATGAATTGTGATGTTAATGTTGATAAAATGATGTTGAAGAGTGAGATTGGGGTTGAATGAGTTTAATCATGATGATTGTTAGTGACATGATGATGATGGATGATTGTGTGGATTGAAAAATGGTTTTAGTGTGATATATTCGATGTTTGAGGTTGATGATATTGTAATGTGAGTGGAAAATTGGTATGAATGGTGGATTACGATAGAAAAGGGTAGATTTTGATATAAATTGGAGTTTGGAATGGTTTGATTTGGTTTTGGCTATATATTTTAAGGAATTGAGAAATTTGTGAATTTTGGTAAAAGGTTATTTTTGGTGAATTTTGACGGATCATAACTTGATCATCAGTTTTCAAAATTTGTTGAAATTTGCTTTAAATTAAAGTTCATTGAAAAATATTTAAATGGATATAAAGTTTGTAGAAAATGGATTTTTGTAGTGGAACTTATGATCATTCAAAGTTTGGTGTCAAAATTTGAATTATGTGCACGCTGCAGAATTTGTGATTTCTGGTTTGTGTGCACACGCACAGCCTTGTGTGCACGCACACATGGGGATGTGGATACTGGTGAGAGCGCTAGCACGCTCTGTGCGCACACACAACCAACGAAGTTCTGCAAGCTGTGCGCACGCACACGTTGGAAGGTGCATTCTGTTGAGGGTGTTCGTATGCCTTGTGCGAGCGAACAGAATTGAAAAATTTTACACTTGTGCGTACGCACACATTTGAAAATCCTCCTGGGTGTGCGCATGCACACCCCTGTGCGTGCGCACATGCCCTGTTTTTTAACTAAATTCTTGTTTTTAATTGTTTCACCTTCCCAACAAGCTTATAAACTTCTATGACACCTATTTAAGACTCTTTGGCTTATTTTCGGGTATCAAAATATGTGAAAGGTACTAGGAGATTTAATTTGGAATTACCTTGAAAAGTTCGAGAACGGAGGCTTAGGTTTCTAGTGTACTGAGGATGGGTTTGGAGAAGTGAGAAGAGAGAAAGATATATGAATTGAGAATTGATGAACTAATGAGTTCGGAAAGAAAATTATGGATTCACAATGGTTGGGATGAGTCGAGGACTCGGAGCTTGAAATAATGAATTATTGATATAATGAAATAATAAATTTTTCAAAACCACTGATGTAGCACTTTTTAAAATTGAGATTGTTGGATGTACCCTATAGAGAGATAAAATTATTTGCTTAGATCTTAATTTATTAGTTTTTTGATAGTATTTAATCATTATTTATTGATACGTATTTAGGATACTTGAAGTCGTATGTACGTAACAAAGCACAACCAAAAATATCCATAACGCAAGGGTACTGTGATAAATTCATATTTTATGATAATTTTTGAGTTGAAAAGAGTAGAATTTATCAATTTATCTTGTATTTATTCATTGAAATTGTATGTTTTTGTGAATTTCTCCTAATAGTGCTTAATTGTAAAAAACATACTTTTTATGCTTTAACTCGGATTTTCCCAATGATATAATAAATAATTGATTAAGTGTGTATATATATATATATACTCTTAGGGATGTGCACATGTGGGGATTGTCTAGGATTCGCTACTAAACATGTCAGGTTTGACTGGATAACCAACAAAAGAGACTCATTGGCCATAGGACAGACATGCATCATATGCACTTGTATGTCTTGTTTGAGTTTGCAATTGTTTTAATTTGCTTAATTGCCTAACTGTAATTAACTGCTACCTGACTTATATGTTGTAACTGCTATCTATACCTGTTTTTTTCTTGTCTGTTTTGCCTATGTTTGTTTCTGAGAGATCCCTCATGTTGGCGGTGGTGACACTAAGGGTTGTTCCTGGTATGTGATGATGGAGGTTGAGGCAGGTTGGACTAGGTATTGCCTTATTTCTCTAGTTTATGTATTGGATGGATAGGGATGAGTGATGTAAGTTAATGGGTAGAAAGTCCTTAAGCACGTCTTTGGCCCTTTTCATTTCTTTAAATTATTTACCTTACAGATTTGTAAATTAAAGAAAGTTTCTTTACGACCTTTTCGAAGTAAAATATTTCATAAAGTTTTTCCAAAGTATTATTTTTAAAAAGAAACTGTGTTTATAATGATGGTATTTCATTTCCTATTGAGAACCTGCGAGAACGATGTTCTCACTCCCTATAGCTTTTCTTTTTTAGTGGCAGGTTCAGAAAGTTTTGACGCAAAGTCGCGACCGAACTACAAAGCTTTATGTATATATATGTTTTCATTTTCTGTATTTGGTTTAGTCTTAAATTTTCTTTTCCCCTCGTCATTTATTGTTTTGGTAATTAGAGGGGTAGGACTTCTATTTTTGAAATTTTAAATAAGTCTATTTAGTTAATATTATGTGAATATAATTATGTGATTAAGTGATTTAAAGTAAAGACTTTTCGATTTCTTAAGTAAAAATTCAGTTTGTATTCGTGAAGACTCAATATTAAATAAATATAGTATGAATTTAAAGGAGTAGAAGTAGGTAATGCCTGAACTTTTAGTGCGACCATAAGGTGCAAAAGGTTAGAGTATTACAGTAAGCACAATAAGTGTAGAAGATCTCAATACACTCATATCTCAATCCAATTTTCAATACCTTACCTCCTAGAGAAGCCATTTGAATCGAGACTTTCATTCTTTTATCACCATTGATTAGAACTCCATATTTAAAGATTTTGGATTCTTTTTCTCTGATAGAGAAAAAAAATCAATATTAATAATCTCATCAATTTTTTCACTCAATTTACGACCAATTTCAATAGTTTTGAATTTTTCTGGAAGCTCTCAAAATCGAATCTAAATGGAAAAAGAACAAATTCTATTGTAGTCCACTTCCGAACATGTAAAACAAAATTCTTAAAAAGTCATGGGGATTTCTTCTTATCTTTGAGAACATCTAAAGTCATCTTCAAAGATGAGTTGGAATTGATTTGATCCAATTCTACTAATCTAAATCCATCCGACTTTCTTCATATAGCCTTCAATGTATTTTTAATGGTTCCTATTAGAAATATCTTGTCAGCAAATACAAGATCAAATAGACTTTTTTAGTACATATCAATTTCTTCTTTCATAGAAGTCTTTCTTTGTCACAAACACCAATTTTTTTCTCTTTTTTCACATTCCTTGGATTTGAATGTGAATTTCTTCCTTCTTTTGAGTTTATGATACGAGTGAGAATATAATAATGGTTGAGTGAGAGAAAGACAAGAAAAATAAAGAGTAAAAAAAAAAGAAAAAATTATAAAGAATGAATTTAAATAAAAAAATTATTTAAAAAAATAAAAAGAGAATTAAAGAATTAAAGTAAAAAAAAAAAAAAGCAAAGCCAAAACAAAATTCTTGGGACACAGACAAATTCTAGTAGGATAATTTAAAAGCGGTATTAGGTCACAACTTTTTTTTTTTTTTTATCGCTATTTACTCTTCAATAATTTTGTTAAAGTTTTTGTACAGTGGTATGCTTTTTTGTTTTTTGTTTTTTGTTTTTTGTTTTTGTTCGTGGTTAGTTTTCTATTCTTCAAACTGACGGCAAAACCGCTTATTTAGACCGTGAAGAGACTGAACACAGCCTAAAGAAGAGAATGAACAGCAAGGGGTTTCCTCGGGTTTCTTCTTCCTTTTAGTTGTTGACTTTGTTGCCAAACTCCCTAAGCTGAAAACGACACTGCCGTCTCGTGCTGAAAAGTGAAAACCATAAACGTCAATGGTGAGTGACAAGACAGTGTTGGCTGTGATCAGGGCGTCGAGGCCCACCTTCCGCAACCAAAACGACAAAATCGCCTTTGCCGTTCACTCCTCCTTCCTCGCCTCCGGTTACGTCCTCACCGCGACTGGTTCCCAAGCCCTCTCCGACACTGCGCTTTCCAATTCTTCCAACGGTAGAACCCTTTCTCTCTATATATATATTCTTTATTTTTCGGAAAATTTGGAATTTTCATTTTTGCGATGCGTTTTTTATTTTTTGTGTAGAGGAGGTAGCGGTTGATCACTGGAACGAGCTAAATGACGAGTACGCGTTCGTTTACGCAAACCCAGAAAGGGATTCGAAAAAAGTACTCTTGAAGTGCCTTGTGATGAACGAAATATTGCTCGTTGATGCTTTGTCTGAAGGGTCTTCGGAGCCTGTCCACCTTGACATTAAGTAATTGGATTTAAATTTTTTGTTCTTTATTTATTTATTTTTGAATTGATGATTTCTTTTTTGCAAGTTCTCTATATAGAAGGAAGGAAACTTTGAACCATGTTAGATTTTAAAAATAGGTTAACACTCAAAATGTTCCCTAAAGGGTCACTATTTAATGTGACAAACTTATCTAAGGTTTGTATCTTTCAGCTTCAGGACCAAATTGACTCTTGTGTGATACCATTTTGAGCTTTCCTTTAAAATATGGTTACAGTTTCTATTTCATTTTTTAATTCTATTTTCATTTTTTCTGATATTGTAGAAATATAAAAATAAGAATTTTTTCCTAAATCAAACACACATGCAGTTGGATTCTTGAACAGGGTTTTCCTGCATTGAAACTGGGGGTTATAGGGATTTTGGAGCTTTTTTATTTTATTTTTTTAATAGTTGCTTTCCTCCATAAATGTGCAGTGTTGGGAAATATGCAGGAGAGGATGGCGGTAGCAATTATTCTCAGCACTTCAAGAATTTGGACAAGCTTGTAAAGATAATAGATGGGGATATCTTATCTAAATTTGATGGTTCTGCTAATGCTAGCTCGTCAAATAAAAGGTAGATTCGAATGTTGTAAATTTGGTGTACTTTTCAACTCAATCTGTGAGCGCAAACCTTGTCACATATTTGGAGCAAATGCTTTAACCTTTGTGAATTGGTTGTTACATGAACTCAAATTCTGATCTAGTTTCAGTTTTAAGTTTTTTCTATTTTACTGCTCAGTCATGTGGAGTGAACTAGTTTTACTGCGTGGAGGATTATGAGTTATCTATTCCTGTTTTCTAGTTTTGTATACATTATATTATTATGTGTCTAAGTAGTGTTGCTTTATTTGTTTATGTGCATGTGTTTTGTGGTTTCTCGCATTTGCCGGTCAAGTGGCTTATTTATTTCCATGGACAATTTTATCTATAAAAGCTTTACACAAAATGACAAGATGAACTTTTAATTCTAGCAGGAACCTGTTCCTTAAAATTTAATCTTTCTCTGATAAACTTCATATGTATATTCGTCTAATATTGGCAGATCAGAATTTTAAGAACTTCATTGTTGGCCCGAAAACTTAACCGGTATACTCACTTCTCTTAATAAGTGCACCAATATGATTAACTGAGAAACAGAAAGCTTTTAAGAAAACTATTATGTGTCTCTTATGCTATATTTAAATCAACTTACCTGTACATGTTTGTTTTGATTAGAAACAGCTAAATGAAGTATACTGTTTTGATGTCGATAACATTGAATTGATTAATTATAGCAATGCTGTTTAAAGAAAAACCTAAGTTTGCAGTTCCTCTAGATCAACTGTTTGGAAACTACTGTTGCAAGAGCATTCTTGGGTTAGCTACTTTTGTGTGAGCAAAGCGTAGTTGTGTCGACCTGCTATGTTGCACTACTAGTATAGGAAGCATTGGCGCAAAAACTTTATGAATCGACAATTTGAGATCCTCATTAAATTTTTCTTTCCTCCATTGTTTACTTACAGGTCAGAAACAACTGAAAGACAAGAGATACATGAGACTGGTACTGGATTTGGTGATCCTGCCATTCCCCCAAATCATCCTGCTGGGTAAGATTCTATTGTTATTTTTATCTTAATGGAGTTTGGTGAACTCAAAGTTTGCTATTCTACCAATGGAGTTTGTTGAATCCAAAAAGTTTGCTATTCATACTTAGTCAAAGGATACCCTTATAGGTATCACATGCATGCCCTGATTATATTAATCCTTTAAGATGAAAAGAAAAATTTCTCTGTTGTCCATTTTGTGTCTAATGTTTGTGTCTCTGGAAATTTGGTTACTTTTTAAACAGAATTGTGTTCCCTCCTGTTTCCATTGGGTCTGGTAGTGATCTTTTTCCGGGAGCGGCTGCTGGAATGTATCCTTCAAGGTATAGTTTACCTGTATTACCTTTGTACTCAATTGTTAGCCCGTGGTCTTAATCGTTCTTTTCTTTTCATGAAACATTCATCATTGGCTTTAGGGGTGATCACAACATTGGTGGGAGCATGCTTGTAGGTATGTAAGGCACGATCTAATAATAGTAAGCAACTGAGTGGGTATTATTTTCTATCGACCAGTATCATTAATGCTGAGTTCAACACATGGATGCAGGGCCTAATGATCCCCGTTTCTTCGGTGGTATTGGCGGTATCGGTGGAGAACCAGGCTTTCCTGGAGGACAGCTGTAAGTCTATTTCTTCATTTTGTTGCACTTTAATCAATAGCTATGGCATATATTAAAGCTTATATCCAAATGTAAATATATTGAAATAGGGGTGTTCCTCCCGGTGCTCGATTTGATCCATATGGTCCTCCTGGTGTTCCTGGTTTTGAGCCTAACAGGTTTACAAGGTATGGTAGCGTACATCATATTTCATAAATTCATATTCATATATTGTATATTAAAGCAAATGTCATTTATATCTTCCAAGTTCTTTTCTTTTTTACCTTTCTCACTTTTTCACCTCCTTTTCATATATTAATCTTAGTCCAATCTGGATCAATGTTTTTTTGGGGTTTTTTTTGCGTGTGTTTTTTTGGGGGGGGGGTGTTGTTAATGATTAAGGTTAAAGAAAATATTACAAAAAGAATTTAAACATGTACTTGATCCTTTGTTGAACATCTTGGTCATACCATCAACTATATTCATAGATTTTGCAAATACGTACTGGTTTCAAATGGTTGGTTAGGCTTTTGAGCTAGAAGTACATAGGTTGCTTTTGGTTATGAGAATAAAACAAGACACACGGAGAACAAGAAAGGTTGTGTTTGCAAATACATAGCATGGAATTTGGATCACACAACACACGAAGGTGCACTTTTGTGAAGGACAAGGGATGGCAAGCCTAGATATTTTGTATGATAAAATATGAAATTCATGATTAAAATTGGCGTATCCTAAACATAAAATATCAAACTCTTAGCATAAAACATATACAAAAGGACCTTAGCATTTTCCGCTTCATGAATCAACACTTGAGTCTTGTTCTAAACAACAAACAACAACAAAGCCTTATCCCACTAAGTGGGATCAGCTACATGAATCAAACGACGCCATTGTGCTCTGTCATGTATCATGTCTACAGAGAGACCGTTTACATGTAGATCTCGTTTGACCACTTCATGGATGGTCTTCTTAGGTCTTTCTCTGCCTTTCGCCCTTTGTCCCTCTTCCATCTCATCCACCCTCCTGACTGGATGTTCTATCGGTCTTCTTCTCACATGTCCAAACCACCTGAGACGCAATTCAACCATCTTTTCCACAATGGGTGCTACTCCAACTCTCTCCCTTATATCTTTATTCTTTATTTTATCCAATCGCGTATGATCACTCATCCATCTCAACATCTTCATCTCTACCACACTCGGCTTATGTTCGTGCTCCCCTTTAGCCGCCCAACACTCCGTACTATACAGCATAGCCGGTCTTATAGCGGTGCGATAGAATTTACCTTTAAGTTTTAAAGGCACTTTTTCGTCGCATATAAAACCAGATGCACTCCGCCATTTTGACCAACCTGCTTGGATCCTATGATTTACATCTTGTTCAATCTCTCTGTTATCCTGTATGATGCACCCAAGATACTTAAAACTTTTAACTTTTCGTAGGATGTTTTCTCCAATCTTCACCTCTATATTGGGGTTTTCCCTTCTCAGACTGAATTTACATTCCATATATTCCGTCTTGCTACGGCTTATGCGCAGACCATACACTTCTAGAGCTTCTCTCCATAACTCCAACTTCTTATTTAGGTCTTTCCTTGACTCTCCCATAAGGACGATATCATCGGCAAAAAGCATGCACCATGGCACAGGCTCTTGGATGTGCTTTGTGAGTACTTCCAAGACTAATGTGAAAAGGTATGGACTTAAGGATGATCCCTGGTGTAATCCTATACCAATAGGGAATTCCTCTGTCACACCACCTTGAGTCTTCACACTAGTTGTGGTCCCATCATACATGTCTTTAATTATCCGAATATATGCGATTCTTACTCTCCTCTTTTCTAAAACCTTCCATATGACCTCCCTTGGTACCCCATCAAAGTCAATGTAGACAAATGGTAAAAATCTAAACTTGATACTTAGCAAACACCCAAAAGACCATGACGTTAATAGATAGACGAAGAAGAAGACTGTAGCACACTTACTATTAGAATACCGTGCTCGTGGTATTCTAATTGTGAGCATGTTACAATATGGTATCAGAGTAATCCTTCTTATTAGAGCTTAAGGAGTGGACTGACTATGTTTCATTACATACTCTGAATGCTTGTTATGCATTAGGCCTTGGCAAGGAGGCTAGAGTTAGAGCTATATCCGCATCTTTTGATCAACGCTATTGGTATTAAGTCTGGCCAACTTAATATCGTTGGATTGCGTGTATATGGATGCTGATAGATTGTCAAAGACAACTTAAAAATGCTAGGAGGCTAGAGGTACTAGGTTGGGAGCATTAGAAGTCAACGAGTCAAAGGAGGTTGAAGTTAGGAAAATATACTTGTGTGAATGCTGGGTTTGCTGGATGGAATTAGGACTTGTTTGAAAAATTGCTATTATGTTGACTGTGATGATTGATTGTAATGACTGAATTCCTTGATTTTGTGTGGCGTTTTGACACTCAGAGGAGTGGATGTGCCTAGTTTCGCGCAACTAGAGAGCTAGTTTACTTGATTCATGTATGGATTTTGAGGATTCTGAGGGGTTGTTGCCCAAAGTAAAGGTGGTGAGCTTAGAACCAATTTGAACTTTCTGATAGAACTCGGTTTGAGTTAGGACAAACTTGTTATGAGGATAGATCCTTCTAAGATTTTGTTTTGCCAAAACTTAGTCGTAAACCATGTCCCTAATAATTATTATGAAATAAGCGGGGTTTTGATATATTGCCGGGTAATATTAGACCATAACCATGATGAGAGCGTAGAGCTCTTTCAAGAGAATTATTATTTAGATGAAAAGGAGTTGGATGAGAATCTTTATTATCCATGGTGATATCGATATAACATTAAAGGGAATGGATAACAATGTTTAATTAATTGAGAACTATAGAATACTAACGAATTACAAATGTCTGGAAAAGTTCTATTGCTATTTCGCGAGGTACTCCACATCGATGTAATGAAAGAGATGTGTACAAACGAGATATCCAGCAACAAGAAGAAGGAAAAGGATTGAATAGAGGAACTCCCAAACATTTAGCGATCTCAGATGTGTCGATATCAATGGTGACTAGTTTCCTTTGAGGAGGATACCTGAATTCCAAGTATAGCTTGTAATAATCTATCTTCAAGAGTATGCTTAAGTAATAAGTTCGATGGTTATTGATGTTTGGAAGAAGTCATATAGGATAACTATGAGGTGAGGTCTCAATTCTTATTGAAAGAAAGGTTGGTCATTGTGAAGATTTAGGGAATAAAGTTGGAATGATTAAATAAGCGATGATGGTTTAGTAAATGAATAAGGAATGATAATGATGAAAACTAATGATTACTGTTTATGTATAGTTGACTTTAGAAAAAGATTGATAAGAGGATTTAAAGATGTATGATTGTGTGCATAGTGGTTCTTTGATGTGAATAGGATTAAGATTGACACGAACATGCGAGGTGATAATGAAGGGACTTTTAGAGAGGATGCAACCGATTTGATGGTTACTATGACTGTGATGGCTGCGGCCATGCATGATACAGCTGTTGCTGCAAATAGAATGGTGGAACAATTGGAGCGTCAGGATAGGAATTGGAGAAACGGTCTCGAAAAAGGGAAGGTTACGACTTTAGCTACTTCTCTGAAGATTAACCCGCCTGAGTTCAGAGTAACCACTAATCCCATGGATGCCAATGATTGGTTTCAAGATATCGAAAGGGCACTGCAAGCCCAACATGTCCCCAGGAATCAGTATGTAGAATTTGCCACATACATGCTTAAAGGAGGAGCACAATTTTGGTGGCAAGGTGTGAGGCCTTTACTTCAATGAAATGATGCCGAGATCACCTGGGAGGATTTCAAGAGGGAGTTATATAAGAAGTTCTTCCCGAATTCAGTCCAAGCAGCTAACGAAGTGGAGATACTGCAGCTAACGAAGTGGATATGTCTCTGGTCGAATATACGAACAAATTTGAGGAACTTTTTCGTTTTTCTAAGGCGTGTCAAGGAGCCCCTGAGCACTACGAAGAGTAGAAGTGTATTAAGTACCGAGGAGGATTGTGAGCAGAGATTCTCAATACAGTAGGTCCAGTGGTAATTACAAACTTCACAGAGTTAGTGAACAAGAGTCAGATAGCTGAAGAGTGCTATAAGAAGTGGGCAATGACTCAGGCTAGTCAGAGGAGGCAATTACAGAAAAACTTTTATAAGAGTTTAGCCCCTCAAAGCCAAAGGTTCAAGGATGTGGATCAATCTCCATGATATTTTTGACAGGAGCCAAGTATCTGCACTACGAATGATGCTCAAAGTTGCAGAAAGCAACCCCAGGATGATCAACTTGCTAGGAAATGCCCAAAGGGTAAGAGAAACCTTGGAGACAACCCTTGTTTGACCGGGAAGAGTGCTTGCTATTCTTGTGGGAAAGCAGGACACAAGGCAAAAGAATTTCCGGATAAGATGTAGGTGGTGACATGAAATTTTGAGGAGGAAATTATTTGTAAGATGGATGGAATGTAAACCCCTGAACCTTTGGGAATCCAATTACAAGTTTATGAAGGATTTATATTATAAATTTAAGGGTTATTATTTTCTCAAATTATTCGCAAAAGAGTTAAGTGACATTGATTTAATTAGCAAGAGCTTGCGCAAGCTCTTGCTAATTAAATCAATTTGTCGTAATTCAAATTTTGAATCTTTTGCGAATAATTTGAGAAGCTAATAACCCTAGGGATCATTTGTCACATTTACACGAGCTACTTCTCACTGTTTCGCTTTTGCTTAGTGAAACAAGAAGTTTCAGTCTTAAAGGGAATCCGGTTCATTGAAGCAAATACAGGAGAATTAGCACATATGCTCCCTAAAACACATACATATACTGTTATTGTGGGCATCACCTGCTGGTAATCTAAACTTGTTTAAGGACATCTTTTGTTGAACATTGAATCAACTGATATACTGTGTATAGATATTACAAAATTGGATGGATTATTACTAGTGCGTTGCCTTGCCTTTTTTTGCAGGAATCCTCGTAGGCCAGGATATGACGCTCATCCAGATTTGCAACATTTCCGGAGAGATCCAGATTCAGACTATATATAGTTGTACAAGGATTGCATTCCTCTGTGTGTTTCATTGCCCTGTTTTGTTAATGTTCCCAATCTCATGGAACGTACTAATAATTGAAGAGAGAATGGGGGAAAACACTTGATGTAAAGTGGATTTAGATCATGAGCCATGCGTGGCTCATTAGTATATGGACAAAATTTTGGTAGCAGGGTCAATTTGTCCATTTTTCCTAATAGATGGGAATCTGGTTAAGATTTAAGGATGATTAAGGTGCATTATGTCTCACAGAGAAAATGTCAGAGACAAAAAATGGTATTTACCCTTAAACTTATAATTATTAGTTAAAAATTTACAATAATGTTTTGATATTATTTTTTAGGATTATTGGCATCAAATTTTAATAATTTAAGCAAAAATCTTGAATGCTTTATGTTTTAAATTTTTTCTTAATAGAACAATAAGACGATTTAATACGCACATTAAGAAAAAACTATTATTTTTATACATCTAGATATTTAAAAGACAAAAACGAATTCTTTTAATAACATTTTAACTCATAAAAATTAACAAAATTGATGGTTATAAATTAAAATGATAGACAAAATTGAAAATTACAATAATGATATTTGGTGATAATTAATTATGATTGGGTAAAAAGGTGGGAGAAGGAGAAGAACATGAGAAAAGAGAATAAGACAACAGTGATGGTGAGACAATTTTAATAATAGTAAGAGAAGATATAAAATTACAGTATAATAGTATGTGATACAATGAAGGGATATAATAAAAGTAAAAATTAATAATTTTAAAAAAGTAATAAAATTAGAGATGATTTAATAAAACGAATATAAAATTTTAAAAAATAAAATATTTTTTATCTATTAGAATTATGTATGAATATAAATTTTTGTTTTTGCTTCAAATTAAATACTGTTAAAAAAATAAATAAATAAACTTATATAATATTTGTAAACAATTATTTTGTAAATATTTATCTTGATTTTGTTACACATAACAATAACACAATAAAGCTAACGAGTTATAATTCAAAATAGTTACCGCGTGTCCCTGTTGATAGGGGTGTTCGCCGTGCGGCTCGGATCGGATTTTGAGTCAAAAACTCATCCAATTCGAACATTAATTTTACTTGCGGTGCAATTCGGATTGGATATTTTTAAAAAAAATTCGGTCCAATCCAATCTAATTTCAAATGGTTTGGATTTGATTGGATTAGATTTGCGGTTTTGTAAGTTAAATAAATTAAATATATATAACAAGTCACAACATCAAATTTTAAATAACCAACAATGACATAATAACTCTCAACAATATTTTAAAAACCAGCGATAACATAACAATAGAAATAAAATTATAGGTTAGTTAAAATAAATAAATAAATCACATTTTGAACATAAAATATTTATTAAATAATAATAATACATTAATACTATAAAAATATATAATAAATTGAACATGTTATAAGTATGATTGTAAATATGATAATAAAATAATAATATTATAGTACATTGTGCGGTTTAAATTAATTTTTGTGTTATGAAAAGTATATCTAAAATCCGATCTAATCCAGCGGTTTGCAAAAAATAGAATTCAATTAAATCCAATTTTGTGCGATTTTAATCAATTTTTGGTTTGGGTTGAATTAGATGAACAATTTAATTTGGATCGGTTTGAATTTAAACACCCCTACATAGAAATTGGTGAAAGAGAGGCTTCAGTCTCATCAAACACTATTAGATGAGTCTGAGAACAAAGAAAGAATGGGTAGAGAGAAGTAGGGGTGTCCATGGATCGGATCCGATCCACATATCCGCAGTGTTTATCTGAATCCGATCCGAAAATTGCGGATATGGATCCGATCCGCAAGGCTTTCGGATCGGATTGCGGATTTTGTGTTGGTATCCGCATATCCGCGTATCCGCAAAAATAAAGAAATAAATAAGTAAAATATTCTTTTTATGCTTTATTTTAACTAATAATTATCATATATGTTAAATTATTTTAATTTATTATTCAAGAAAAGTATGTTTAATATTATTTTAAGAGTAAACATATTTAAAAGAATAGAAAAAATAAATTTTATTGATATTTTTTTAATAAAAATAAGCTTTTAAAAATATTTTTGTGTTTTGCGGATATATCCGATATCTGATCCGATCCAACCTTAAAAATTGCGGATATTGGATCCGATCCGATCCGATAATTTTAGTGCGGATTGGATCGAAATTTTGGCCATATCCGATCCGATCCGATCCGCAGACACCCCTAGAGAGAAGGAGGTGAGAAGAGAGATAGTTCAAGAGAGTGAGAAAAAGAAAGGAAAGTAAACAGAGAACTAATATTAAAAGTGGCGGAATGAATTCTCAACAAAATTAAATTGAATACCCTAATAGCTATTGTATATATATATATATATATATATATATATATATATATATATATATATATATATATATATAATAATAGTAATTGACTAACTAATTTTGCCGAGGCATTAGGGGTAACAAACCAAAATGCCAACTAGCGCATAATTAATAATTTATAACTCAACTTACATCCTCCCAGAAATTAGGGCGGTGAATATTTAGAAGTCTTAGTTTGAAAAGATTAACCGCAAAAGGACCTGTGTCAATCAGAAAATCTGCAAGCTGAATGGACGAGGAGACTGCCATCAAGTGAGTGAGGTCAGAAAGGTGGTGATTCCGAGTGATGTGGCAATCCACCTTGATATGTTTTATTTGTTCATAAAAAATAAGATTAGTGGCAACATAACTAGCGGATCTGTTGTCACAAAAGAGAGTAATAGACTCAGTTAGGGGCAATCTAAGGTCATGCATGATCAAAGACAGCCATTGAGCTTGGCTATTGAGCTAATGATAATGATGATGATGATGATAATGATAATAATAATAATAATAATAATAATAATAATAATAATATTGTTATAGAATATTGTTGTAGATATGTATGAACAAAAAGTAACCGTTTCTTAAACTCAAAAACCCTCTTTAATTTCTTACTACAATCTCTCTATTTAACAGCCACACTTTCACCATCTATCACTTTCTGCTTCTCAATCCTTCCGTCGCAGTCAACTTGTCTGTCGCCATCTCCATTGTGTTGTTTCCGCCTTGGCTACCCAGTCGTCTCGCGTCGCCGTCCCCTCGTCCCGTTTGTCTTGTTGTGGCCTCGCCTCACGTCCTCTGACCCTCAGCCCTGGGCTGATGTTGCCGCCATCTCTGCCCCCTTGCATCACCTCCTCTGTCACTAAAGTCGTCCGTGCAATGCATCGCCTTTGAGATGTCTAAGTCCTTCCTCCGTCAGCATCATCGCTGTTGACTATGTACTGTCTCCTTCATTGTCGCCATCCTATCTTTACTTCTTGTTTTTCTTTCTTTAAAGAATCATCTATTTGTTTTTCCCGGCATTTATTTTTTTTAATTCAATAGAAATTGCATGTTATTGATATTAGGGATAATGGTTAGATTTTGAATGTGTTTTTTGCAATGATTTTGTTGTGACCATTATTGAAAATTTCATGCTCTCTACAACAAGAAGAGGCGCATGTTCATGTTTCCAAGGAGCAGCGAGTCCTCCCATCATATTTTCACGTTTTTTATTTGTAAAAACTTTGGACTCAAGAATTTGATTATGGATTTATTATTTGGGTTTTTAGTTGGAAATGGGTGTAGTGAGTGTATCCAACACACGGGGGGAGTGGTTGACACATGGTGAAGTTTGCATGGTTAGGTCTGCAGTACGTGGGGGCATGTTGAGTCAGCACATGGAGGGCATGTTGACACGTGGCGAAGTATGCTTGGTTGAATCTGCAGCACGTGGGAGGCGTGCTGAGTCAGTACGCATAGGGCGTGTTGACACGTGGCTCACTCTAATTGACTGATGAAGCAACACGTGGATGGCGTGCTGAGTGCTTTCCTCTATATAAGGCAAAGCTCGGCACCATTTTCATTGCGAAAAAAAGTGTTCTTTGAGTGTGTTGGTAGTGTAATGGAGGGTACCGCAAACTTGGTAGTGTATCGCAACGGTGAGATTATACGGAATACTCATGAGGGAGTGAGGTTTGTGTATCAGAATCTGTTTTCGTTTGTGGTTCCATGCACCATGACGTTAATGGAGCTTCAGAACGGTCTTTGTCAAAGCATGGAGAACGATATGTTGAGGAGAGTGAGCAGTATTCTATACCGAAATTCGGTTGTAGTTTTTGGTGGTCTAATACAGTTTGATATTATACCGATCATTGACGAAGCGAGTATGCAGAATATGTTCCAAATTCACCGGCAGACTCAAATGCGACAACCACATATTGAGTTGTATGTTGAGTTTGAAAACGTAGAGGCAAATGGGATTCAAAATGATTTAGATATAGAGGATAATAGAGCTGCAGTGTACGAAGCAATAATAGTGACAAAGAAGAGGATTTCGAAACCACTTATGAAGTCGGTGATGAAGACGAAGATGTTAATGTGGGAGTTGAGATAGCAGTGGAGAAGGTAGCGGTTCGTCCCTCAGTTAGTCAACCGATGAATGTTCTACCTTTTATGCGTAACTTGGATTTTGACACCATGCATGCACCGAAATTTTCAGAATATGCAAACATAGATATGTGATGAGTGAATAATACGTTTTTGTTAATTTATATTTTGGATTGATTAATGAATGATGATTTCTGCTTTCTGTAGGCGTTGCTGATCCTGAGGACGAAGAGTTCATGATTGGAATGGAATATAGTTCTAGAAAGTTGGTCGTCGCAGCAATTAGAAGTTATACTATCTCTAGAGGAGTTGACTACAATGTGTATGACTCTGAGCCACAGACGTTCTCTGCAAAAATACAAGACGAATGGGCGTGGGTGCGATTGGCTTATCCCAGCCAACTTGATATGGAAAAAAGGTTGTTGGAAGATATGCATATACAACGGTAGGCACATGTGCACAATGGGAACGATTTCACAGGATCATTTCAAGTTGAACTCGGATACAGTTGCTGAGGCTATAAGGCCATTGGTTGAGACTGACCCGTCCATCAAGGTGAAATTTATAATAGTGGAAGTTCAGTCAAGGTTCAACTATACCATCAATTACCGAAAGGCTTGATTGGCAAAGCAGAAGTTTATAGCCAAATTTTTCGGTGGTTGAGAGGATTCTTACCAAGCTTTGCCATGGTGGCTCTCGGTCATGGTTCACAAGATGCTTGGTTCAATTGTCCAAATAGAAACACGATCACTGTACAACGGGAGTGAGGAGGCGGACGGTGTCAGAATACTTCATCGCGTATTTTGGAGTTTCAATCCATGCATTAGGGTGTTCAGGCATTACAAGCCTCTAGTTCAGGTTGACGGCACACACCTATATGAAAAATACAAAGGTACACTTCTGGTTGCTGTTGCACAAGATGGAAACCAGAACATTGTGCTTATCTCTTTTGCCTTGGTGGAGGGGGAGATAGCTGATGCGTGACACTTCTTTCTCAGGAATCTACGAGTGCATATTGTTAGAAGAGACGGTGTGGGTATGATCTCAGACCGACATGAGTCAATCCGGGCAGCAGTAAATCGTTTCGGAGGTGACTGGCAACCTCTAGTAAAATGTCTCTTGCTACTCGCGGGGGTGGTTGTGCATACTCAAACTGACGCATCACTTGGTTTGCAGGGTGCCACACTCAAACGACAACAACGGAGCAACGATGTCACATACCTCAAGATGTCCATGTAACTCGTCGGGTATGATCAATCCTTCGTACGACTGCCACTCAAACTGCTACATATTATTGAAAAATTAGAATCCTAATATTAATATTTAGAAATGGAAATCACACGAACCCTAAATATTTACCTCGTTCATGTAGTCTATATCCTGCTTAAATCTCGCTGCAGTCTTTGATAACCACGCCGTGGTCCGTGCCGAATGACTCCACCTGAAACATAGTTCATTGAAAATTTTAAAAAAGTCACCATAAATCAAATATGTATCGTGAATATAATGTAGGACTAAAATAGGAACTGTTACCTCATGGCAACTGGTATCTCAGCCGGTGGAAGGGTCTGTCTTGGTACGGGTACAATACACGGCAGTCGCTCCCATGCCCATACAAACAACAGATTAAGAGGGTCATCCATCTCCTTAGTATCACACTGTGATGCACTGCATAGTGCTCTGTAAAGATGTGCGAGACATGCTGACCCCCAACTATAAGTATGGATCCGTTCGAAATCACGAAGCAACGGTAGATACTTTGTGTGGGCATATGCGGTCGACTTATCTGTGAATAAGGTCGAACCGAACAAACAAAAAATCTGGCATCTGATGTATCTCTTAATAGACTCCTCAGTGTCCAATGGCTCTGCGTCTCTGATACGCTACACCCAATCCAGCTTTATATAAGATTTCGAAGAATTACTGACAATCGGTTTGCGACCGAATATCGCGATGCTTTGGCTCTGTAGGAAGTTGCTAGTACTATCTGTCCAGCCGCTCAGAGGCTCTCTATCAATGGGTAGGCCAAATATATGAGCGACATCTTTCAGTGTCACAGTAACCTCACCCACCGGCAATACAAAAGTGTGAGTTTTCTGACCTCCACCTTTCCACCAGAGCAGCTAATAAGAGGTAAAATCCTCTTATCACCCCAATCCTAGAAAGTAGAAACGTGGTAGAATCCCGTTGAGCGTAAGTAATTTTCGACCATCGAATTCCACGTCTGCAACGGATCCAGTTTACGAACCATCAAATTTTTGTTAGGCTCAACAAAATATATTTATTAGTTTAAATAAATAATTATTATTATAAATAAATATTTATTTATAATACAAATCGACATCAATATAAATATTGTTATAAATATTCACATATTTATTATAATATTTATTTATTAAATAATTTAATAAATATTTGCTTATTTATTTTCAAAAAATAAAAATATTTATTAAATTATTAATATTTAAATTATTTATTAAATGTACAGAAAAATAACTTTATTATAACAAAAAAATTTAAAAAAATTATATATTCACATTTATTTCTTTAAATATTATAAATAAATATTTATATTTTTACATTTTTTCTAAAAATAAATAAATATAAATGATTTTTTCTACATTAAATAAAATATTTAATAATAACATATTTTATAGATATTCACATATTTATTGTAATATTTATTTATTAAAATTTTGAAAATAAATATTCGCATATTTATTTTTAAAAATAAAAAATTTATTTATTTATTAATATCTAAATTATTTATTAAATATACAGAAAATTAATCCCACTATAACAAAAAAATTATATATTCACGTTTATATAAAATAAAATATAATTATACTAGACAAATAAAAATTTTATTCAAAAATACTCATAAAATACAAAAAAAAAATCCTACTATATTTTTATATGCTACTAACAATAACAAAAATTTAAAAAATTTAAATACATAAAAAATAAAATTTATCAACTTACTTAAATTGAATGATCCAAATAATTGATAATATATTTTTCGAATGTCGTATAATTACGTATCATTTTTTATCACTACAAACTAATAATTATATATATATATATATATATATATATATATATATATATATATATATATATATATATATTTTTTTTTTTTTCTTTCAAGCCACTACTCACACTATTACTACTACTAACACACGGCTAACAACACTCTCTTCTTCTTTCTCGGTGATGCCCCTCTTTTTCACGCTCTCTTTTTCTCTCTCGATACATGTGCATGAATGGGTTTTATGAAGCTTCAATTTATAAAACTTTATTGCCTTGTCGCTGGTTACAAGGGTGGGGCTGTTCCCTGCATGCAGACAAGCCTGCAACCCGCCCCCTATTGCTACTGCATCATCGGAAACAAGCAAAAACCTGCAACGCTTCACGGACTTCAGAGCAACACACCTTCTACGTGTTGGCAGGGCACTGCCACCCGTTTCTACCCGCCACATCACCACGCCTCTGCGTGTTGGCAAAAAACTGCCACACCACTGACTGGCTCTGTCACCATGCTCCCGGCGTGTTAAACCTGACACCCACAACGCGCAAAACACCTCCCTCCCAAATATTCAGCAAATACACCAATATGTATTCCATATAAAAAATAATTTGTGAAAACTTTATTTCTATTATTATTAGGGTTTATCTATCATGTAAATAAATATAAAAAGCATTAATTTTTTATGTATTTATTTATATTTCTTAAACAAAAACAGTTTTATTATACATTTAAAATTTTTTGGTAGCCAAGTTGGTTCAAATCCAACAAATTCCTTTACGTAATATACACGTGAAATCACACTATTTTTTTCTTTTCCTTCTTTTATTGGTATTTTTTTTCGTGTATTTTTTTAATTGTTTTTTATTTTTTCTTGTCCTCATATTTTTCATTTGATATTGTCTTTTTTTGTTTATTTTTTTTATTCTCTTAAGAGAATAAAACAAAAAAAAATTATGATAAAAATAAAATTAAAAAAGATGAAAAAAAAGAAACAGCAAAAAATGTAGAGAAAAATGAGAAAAATTTTTGAATTATACAAAATTTATCAGAACAAAAAATATTAAATTTTTTAACACGTTAATTTTTAAGTTTTGACACCAAAATTTTGTTATGAAAATATAAAAATATCTTTTTTAATGCTGTATTTTTTCTTTTTCTTTTTTTCAGTTACTCTTATTTCTTCTTTTAGGAGCATTGTTTCTTATATTATACTTGAATGAATATGTATATATTATATTATAATTTTATTTAGTTGAATGAATGTAAGTTCTTCTTCTTTCTACTAATTTTACAGTATTATATATTTTTTTATTCTTATTAAGAGAATAAATCAAAAAGAATTATGAGAAAGTAAAACAAGAAAGAGAAGATGAACAAAAAAAGATAATGATGATAATAAAAAAGATAAAAAAAAAAGAAAGAATTTTGAGTTATCATTAAGTAAACTGTGATTGTTTTGAACTAAATTTGTTTGTGTGTTGTCATTATTAAGAAAAAGAAGAAGCACATGATGTAAAAAATGGTTATAACAACTTGGTTAGACTTATTAAGTATTTTATTTGGTTGTAGAATTTTATTCAAACATTTAAAACTTTCTACTAGTAATAAATTTATTATGTACCTTTAATTCCTTACGTCACATGTTAGCTTATTATTATTTCAGTTTCATTGGCATTCTTGCATAATACGGTGTTTTCTTTAATGATTTTAAAAGGTTTAAGGGGATCCAAGTTGGTTCGTTGGATACGGAGAGAAGAGAAAGCCTTTTTAAAATATAAAATCTAAATAATGAAGCAGAATTAGAATAAAATAGAGTAAAGAATCGAATAAGGGATAAAGTCTTGTTTGTTTATTTGGCCTTTTTTTATTTGTGGTTATTTGTAATTTTAATGTTTGTGTTCGTCTGGTAATTTTATTCTTGGCTATTTTGGTATTTTTGTTTTTTTATGTTGGGTATATTTTGTTTTTTGTCTTTAGATATTGTAGTAATTTTATGTTTTGGTGTTTTTATTTTTATTTTTTATGTTGGGAGTTCTTTGCATTCTATGTATAGTTATTGATAATAAATTTATGAAAAATATTAGGAGTTATCAAATTTTATTAATTTTGATTATCACTTAATTATCAATTTAATTTTTCACTCTAATTCTTTTAATCTAGTAACCTAACATATTTTATCCTATACTTTAAATGTTGATGACTAACTGATGACTAAAATTAATAAATTCTGATGACCCTTTAACATTTCTCTAAATCTATTATTTTGTAATTTTTTATTTGAAGTTGGGTTTATTTATAAATTTTATATTTTGCGTTTATATTGATGCTTTTTTTTAGAGTACTTTTTATTTATTATTATTATTATTATTATTATTATTATTATTATTATTATTATTATTATTATTATTATTATTATTATTATTATTATTATTATTATTATTACATTGGTATCAAGGTTCAGGTGGGTATTTTAGAAATACTCTTTTTTTTTTATTTAGGTAGTTTGCTATTTTTCGCCAAAGTATATCTTGTAATTTTTTTTTGTAAAAATTTAATTCATAATACTAATTCTTATAATTTAGAGCTTTTTGAAATTTGTGGTTTTTTGGGAGCTGTTATTTCACTTTTGTTGGATATTTTGGGTCCGTTTTTGAAAAAAAAAGCTAGTAGTTAAGTCTCTGGTCTAGTAGAACCATCTTATACGATCCAATTCAGTTAAATTTATTGAACTAGTCAAATCATGGTTTAGTTGAACACATTGATCAAACCATAAAAGGTTACAATGAGAGATTCTGATAAAGGCTCATCAAGGTAAGTTCTCGATAAATCCAGGGTTTACCAAAATATATCAAGACTTAAAACATATATTTTGGTAGTCGAAAATGAAGAAAGATGTAGCAGCGTTCATATCGAAATGCCTCACCTGCCAGAAGATTAAGATCGAACATCAAAAGCCATCAAAAACTCTCCAGCCCCTTGATGTACCACAGTGGAAATGTGAAGTGATCACCATGGATTTTGTCTCAGGACTGCCGAGAACTGCGTCAGGATATGATGCGATATGAGTAGTTGTGGATAGATTGACCAAATCTGCACACTTCTTACCTATCCGAATGGACTACTCCCTAGAAAGGTTAGCACAACTCTACATCCGGGAGTTAGTGACATTACATAGTGTACCCTCTAGTATTGTGTCAGACAGAAATCCGCGGTTCACTTTGAGGTTTTGGAGGGTGTTTTCAGAAGGCGTTTGGGACCAGCTTGCACATCAGCATTGCATACCACCCTCAAATCGACAATCAATCAAAACGCACCATCCAAATTTTAGAAGATATGTTGAGATCCTGTGCTTTGGATCAAAAGGGCAGTTAGAATATGTACTTGCCACTAGTAGAGTTTGCCTATAACAATAATTATTATGCAAATATCGAGATAGTACCGTATGAAGCACTCTATGAGTGCAAGTGACAATCGTCTCAATACCAGTATGAAGGAGGAGAATCCAATGTTTTGGGACCGAAACTAGTTCAAAAAATCACATTATAGATTAAGAAAATTCGTGATAAGATTCTGACACCACAAAACTGACAGAAGAGCTATGCCAATAAGAGAAGAAAGCCCCTTATAATTCGAGGAGAGTGACCACGTCTTCCTTAAAGTTATACCCACCACTGGAGTAGGTCGCAGTCTTAAGACCAAAAGTAAAACCCTAGATATATAGGACCTTTTCAGATCCTCAAGAGAGTTGGTCCAGTAGTATACCAGATAGCTCTTCCCCCATATCTGTCAAACCTTCATAATGTATTTCATGTCTCCTAACTTAGAAAGTACGATCCTGACGAGAATCATGTTGTAGAGTCTGAGACAATACAGTTACGAAATGACTTGACATTTCGAGCACCACCAGTAAGAATAATTGAATGGAGTATCAAGCAGTTAAGAGGAAAGACTATTCCCCTAATAAAGATAGCGTGAGAACGAGATGATATTGAAGAACACACGTAAAAATTAGAAACTAACATGAGAATATATTTTTTACATTCAGGTAACTAAACTTTGAAGGTAATTTTTTTAATGAGAGTAGAATGTAAGAACCTGATTCTCTATGAAATAATTTCTTGAAAATTCTATGACTCCGATGAGCTTCTACAGCGCAGAATTTGGTGCTTGAGGTATTTCGGGATGAAAAAGTATGAGGAGCCAATGTAATTGCTATACAATATATACAATGGGGATATTTTTGTAATTAAAATCAAATGATAATTAATATAATTAATTATTATTTATTTCAAATTTCAAATTCAACCCAAATAAGGATTTCATAATGCAAAACTAAAAACTGCCAACCCTCTCCCCTATTTGCATGTATTTGCTTCTCCGGCATTCTCATCTCTCAACGGTGCCGCCCCGCAAACCGCAACAGCCGCCATCACGCATAGCCTCAGGAGACGCTATCGTGCGCACTGCGAATACCCGAGCATCACCGTCGCACAGGTTGCATCGTTCGCGCAACCCTAAACCTGCCAGTCGGAAAAGCCCCTCCCCCAGCCGGCGACGTTTTACCCTCCGACGTCTTCTTCGTTCCCCTCTTGGACTACAAAAGGTCAGTATAAAGTTATTATTCTACTCTATAGATTATGTTTGTGTGACACCTAGGGTTCAGATGTTCTTTGATTTTGGAAACCGAGCACCATGAAAACTGAGCTCAGCACTGCAAGAAAGGGTTTTGCAGCAAGAATTTTTTGCTCTTCTGCTAAGCCTAGATCAATCAGGGCTCAAGCTTCTTCTAGTTTTTCTTCTATTGCTGATTCATGCCTTTGATTTGTTTGGTTTATTAGATATATTCTGAGATTTCTATAAAGTTAATTAATGATATGTGAACTATGAAATGGTTGATTTTGATTTGCATATATACATGTATATTTGTTATATGTGATTTTCATTTTCATAGCTAGACTGCTTACTTGATATCTGATTTTGGTGTTGAATTGCAACAAAGTTTTTCTATTTAGACCCTTCTTGTCTATGTGAATGTATACTCATTTAGGAATATTTGAGAGATTTCCTTACTAGGACTCATTTCTTTAATTTGCTTCTTAATTAATTCTAGCAGAATGTTAGATCAATGATTATGGTCAACCGAAAAATATAATTTGACTATGTAATTTTTTCAAGTACAATTAGGCATTTTACAAAATCATGTTGTGTTAATATATAGTATTATCCAATATAGCTGCTTTTTGTTACATCTCTTGATTTGATAGGTCTTAATATCATAATATGCAGAATTTGCATATTGTGAAGAAGTTTATGCCCTCAAAAAATTTTCTTACTGAAGTTGCATTGCAAATATATCCATGTGCTTTGTTTTGATACTGGTTTGATAATAGGTTCTCTCAAAAATGGAGGTGCACTTGTTTACAAGGCATGGCAGTATGGTGATGGTGTTGTTTCTCTTGGTTTCCTGCTCTTGGATTCCAATAGAAGTATGTATGTTGAACTGATTTAGATTTTAGACCATGGTTGATTTGCTTTTTTCTTTTCTTTATGCACTTATTATGCAACAGTATGTTTCTTTTTAACATACCTGGTTGTGACATGCAAACTTGATGTTCTAAGATAAAAATGAGTAATTTATATCTGAAATGGGAATGAATGACAATGGAGATTCTTTGTTGGGTGTTTGTCATAGGAGTATTGAGCTAAAAGTGCAGCTTTGTGATGAAAGTGTTGTAAATTGTTAAAGATAATAAATGAATCTAAGTGGATGTCTGTACTTCTGCAGTTATTAAGTATTATTGTATTTGAAAATGTAATGAGATTCTTTTGTACTTCTTGATAGAATAAATTCATGTCTCTTTTATTCCTGTACTTGAGAACACTATAATAGCCTAAAACAGCAACACAATCTAAGAGTTAATACTATTGAGAGATCCCATTCAACCCCACATTGCATCTTCATATATGAAAATCATAGAACAGCATAAGTGTGTTCTTCAACATGGATTGCAAGCTGAAATATTATTTTCTCTATGTTCTTTGATGCAGCTTTCAAGAAGCTACAATTCCTTAAAATATGTGGCAGAGGATTAACTGATGGAGGTGTAAAACACATAAAAGAGATGACCTCTCTTACACAGCTTAACCTGTCCCAGAATTGCAACTTGACGGATAAAACTTTGAAATTGTTATCTGGTATTTTCTGCATATCTTTATGATTTAATACCTTTCAATCTATTTTGTTGTCTCATTTGGTATATTTTCATCTAAATACAGGAATGACTGCGTTGAGGTCACTTAATGTTTCAAATACAGGAGGCTACCAGTGGAAATGTTACCGTTTCTTCTTCAAGTCCAAGAGCTTTGAGAATTTGGGTGTTGTTTACTTTGAATTATGTCATTGGAAGATCAGTAAAAGCCACAGCCACCTTTTGGCCACAATAGACATAGTCTAATCAGTAAAATAGTCCGAATGTTTATTTTACTAAGACGGATTGAGAGCTCAATAACAAGTTGCATAGGGATTGAGATACATCATGTACTATACTTTAAGCCATTTAAACTAAGACGGATGTTCATTTTACTATAATTACGGATGGTTCTATCCATTTAAGTAATCTGTGAGCAACTAAAATGTGCTCAAGTATTCAACAAACTCACAATCCATAGAGCAAATGATGCAAAAAAATCAATTACTTAGCACAAAAAAAATAGGAATTGCTAGAATGAAAATCATCCATTCGGATACGTAGTAAAGTAATCATCCATGTTGAATTATTATTGTACTAACTAAGTCAAAATTTGACAAAACTTTGAATGAAAACGAAGTAAACCAGCAACAGCAGCAACAAAAATCTGTTCAATAGAGGCCAATTTTGCACAATCCAACCTTGACGTACAGAAGCAGAACAATCAAGTAACGTATCAAAATTTATTAAATAAACATCTCGTTAAAAAAAATCAGACATCAACCGATTTAATCATCCATTACTCCATACATTACGCATTTTTAATTGAAAGAAAAACCATAATCAAACAAGCAGTCATTCGACTGCTTACTAAGCCACCCATTAAACACGTAAAAATATCTATCATGAAGAACAATCAGCGAATACATGTATAACACCCATAAACAAAAAGGATTCCATTAGCATCAGTTTAATTGGTCCAACAGACCAGGTCAATCAGTTACCAACATAACAATCATAAAAAATGTAAACTATTCTCACTCGATTCAACAAAATGACAGCCCCATAACTCAATGTTTACAGCCAGAGACAGAAACGCGAATAGATATTAAATTAGCCACCAATTTCACTTAAAATTAGTATTTGGTATCTCATATCAGAAGCCAATTTTCATATCATACATGGATTATTTTACTTAAAAAAACCATGAAAGAATGAAAAAAAAAACAACCAATTCAATTAAAAGAAAAACCAACAATCTTATTACCTACTACATTTTCCATCCAATTAAAGGGGCCAAAAAAATCTATCATGAACACCAAACATCCAAAACCTAGCTAAAGTAACCATCTAATTACATGGGAAAAAAATCTATCATTATCACCGAACATCCAATACCCTACTAAAGTAACCATCCAATTATGGTCAAGAATAAGAAGCCAGTGATCAGCTGGTTTACGTAACATCGCATCCAAAGATCCCCACCGGGCGGGAAAATAAAATTATATTTAAACTAGCTTAACAACCTTATTTCACCTTTCCCGCTCCAAAGTTATATCAATTGCAACGATCTTAAACAAGAACTAATTTCACATGCTCGAACATACTAAAATTCCATATACTGCATTTTCACCATGTAAAATCAAGCAAATAAGCAACATACACTCTCTACATTACAAACTGCAAGGTAAAAGATGTTTCATGAAACGAAGAAACTAACCCACTCAACGTGGATGCTCGACGACGATATAGTTCTGTTGTTCGTGTCAGTCCCGGTAAATAGTTCACGTCAGGCGGCGAATCTATTAAATCAGTTGCAACAATCTCAAGCAATAACTAATTTCTCATGCTCCAAAAAACTAAAATTCTATTTATTTCTTTTTCACCATGTAGTTTCAGAAAAATAAACATCTTAAATGCTCTATGAAACAAGTACCAACTGTAGGGAGTAATCATGAAAAGAAAAACTATAATCAAGCATGGATACATGTGAATGTGAAAACCAACAATCTGATTACCTACTGCATTTTCCATCCAATTAAAGGGGCAAAAAAAATCTATCATGAACACCAAACATCCAAAACCCAGCTAAAGTAACCATCCAATTACATGGGGAAAAAAATCTATCATTATCACCGAACATCCAATACCCTACTAAAGTAACCATTCAATTATGGTCAATAATAAGAAGCCAGTGATCAGCTGATTTACGTAACATCGCATCCAAAGGTCCCCACCGGGCAGAAAAATAAAATTATATTTAAACTAGCTTAACAACCTTATTTCACCTTTCCCGCTCAAAAGTTATATCAATTGCAACGATCTCAAACAAGAACTAATTTCACATGCTCGAACATACTAAAATTCCATATACTGCGTTTTCACCATGTAAAATCAAGCAAATAAGCAACATACACTCTTTACATTACAAACTGCAAGGTGAAAGATGTTTCATGAAAGGAAGAAACTAACTAACCCACTCAACGTGGACGTTCGACGACGATATAGTTCTGCTGTTCGTGTTAGTCCCGGTAAATAGTTCACGTCAGGCAGCGAATCTGTTAAATCAATTGTAACAATCTCAAGCAACAGCTAATTTCTCATGCTCCAAAAATACTAAAATTCTATTTATTTCTTTTTCACCATGTAGTTTCAGAAAAATAAACATCTTAAACACTCTATAAAACAAGTACCAATTGCAGGGAGTAATCATGAAAAGAAGAAAGTAAAGCACTCACCATGGATGGTCGAAGAGGTTCTGGACCACGTCAGTTAGCGAAACAAGGAACAGATACGCAGCTGCAAAAAGTACACCGGTGATGCTTCCGCCAAGGGCGAACAAGCGCGGCACCTGGGCCCAGCAACTCGCGTTGGCATGGAGGAACGACCGTGCGATCCCGACGCTGCCACCGATGGGGATTTATCGCGAACAGCGGGTCTCCAATGCAGACGTGTTTCAGGTGCTGCTGCAGATTGCGATTTGGACAGCTACGTGGCGGTGTCGGGGGAAGGTGAACAGTGATGAGGAGGTGTTTTGGTGGTAGGGTAGCACAGTCAAAAGGGGTGAATTGGGAGTAATTTTTTTTAGGGATTACAATTAGGTTATCTGGGTGTTTATTATTATTTTTAAATATGAGTGGGCTAGATAAAAAGCCCATTGTACATATTGTATACATATGTCATTGTCTCCCTAGCCGGACTCTTTGGGGATACGTGTACATGGAGTAGTTAAGAACTTCTTTTATATAATAAGATAGATAGTCAATGAGTAATTTTGGTGGGACTTCTTGTAACAATTAGGATAATATCTCTTATCTTAACTGACAAATTTTTTTAAATTTTTTAAAAATAGAAATTGTGTCTATCAATTTATTTTATATAATTTTTGTATTTTTTTAAAATAAGAAATATTTGTATTGATTTTTTTGATAGAAATTTTAAGTTTTAAATACTGTAATTGTCTTTGACGTTTTATTTTTTTATTTTTTAAAATAAAAATATTAAAAATTTCAACCAATAGTTTCTGTATATTTTTTTAGAAAAAATAAAAGATTACCCCAACAATTTAACTTTTCATTTTTTTTTTTAAATTACAAATACTCCTCAGCAATTTCATTTTTTAAAATTCATCCCGTATTTTGGCAAAACTCCAATTAATCCAATATTTTAAATTTTACAAAATATTCACATATATTAAAAAATTATCCATGTCCTGTGGAGCTTTTTTATATATAAATAAAATAAATTATTTATCAATATATATAATTTATGAAATATTTATCAGTTTAAATTTTAAAATATATTTTAAATGCACCAATAAATTATAACTCAAATGTCATAATCTCCCCATACTCACTTAAAAAATCGCAAGTTTGAATCTTCCTATCTTTAATAATATATATATATATATATATATATATATATATATATATATATATATATATATATATATATATATTAAATGCAATGGATACAAATTATATGATGAGTTAAGTAATTTAGGAGTCATTCATTATTTTAGATATGAAAAAAAATTATAAAATACATTAATCTCAATTATTTTAAAAAATATTAACATAAATAATTCTTTTATCAATTTTTTTCTATAATTTTAAAAAAAATCATTTTGTTTTATTTAATATATTATAGACAAAAGAAAAATAGAGATATACTCATTTTTGTGAAATGAATGAGATCTCAAATGCATATTAACATTTTTTTCATATCATGAAATATATATAGATTAAATTTTTAAAATACTATTTTAAATTAGATTTTTGTACTAATTTTATTTTTGAATTTCTAATCTGCACCATTTTTACCCTGACAATGACTTGTTAGATCAACATTTTAATTTGCTGACTTAGATCGAAAATGGGCTTGAGTATTTTTATGGAGTCTAGAGTTTAATTTTGAAGACTAAAATAGTACAATTAAAAATTCAAAGATAAAACTAATGCAAGAGTCTAATCTAAAAGACCATTTCAAAAATTTAGTCTATGTGTATATATTTTGTATTTACGGGAATGGATCCTCTCAATTTTTTTAACAATTGAGAGAGTAAAGTGTAATCTCTCACCATTAATTTTGTAAGTGAGATTAATAATAAATATGAGAGAGAGAATAATAAAGGGTTAAAGATCACACTTTACACCCTTAATTTTTTTTAACAATGGAGAGGATCCATTACCCAAACATTTCACTATATTCTATTTCAGAATTTAAATTGATAAACTCAGGTGAAGTCGACTTCACGTGAAATTGATACCTAAGAGCCATTAGATGAAAATTTAGTCAAATCAGTCGAATCATTTAACGATTCTCAGGTATCAACTTCACGTGAAGTCAACTGCACCTGAATTTCCACCTTTCATATATTACTTATATTGTTAAATAAAATAGTTATCTTATTTTATTTAGAGAAAAGGACAAATAAATTCTTGACCTTTTGTTCTGCGGACATTTTCGTCCCTAACTATTGAAAAATACTTTTAAGTCCCTGACCTTCACAAAATTTGGACGGATCAGTCCCTCCGTCCAAATACTTCCGTCACGGACTGATCTATCCAAATGCCTACGTCAGGGACTTATCCTTCCAAGTTTTGTGAAAGTTAAGGACTTAAAAGTATTAATGGTCAAAGATAAAAATGTCTATAGGACAAAAGGTCGGGATCTATTTGTCCTTTTCTCTTTTATTTACGTATAAAAAGGTCCTGTTTTGTAGCCGGAAAAGAAAAAAGAAAAAGAAAAAAAAAAAAGAAAGAAAGAAAGCTATGTACGGCGGCAAAGTAAGAAGTTGAAACTTGAATTGGCGAGGCGGGGGCGGAGAGAGTGAGAATGGAAGAGAAAGATGAAGATGAAGTGGTGTCTTGTTCTTCTTCTTCCGATGAGGAATACGAAGAATGTTCCTCTCCGGCGGACGACCAACGCAAATCGCAGAATGTGGATGCTCTCCTCAGGTAAGTCATCTTTCGATTTATAGTCAAGAGTTGTTTGCTTCGTATATTTGTGTTTAGGATACGAATCTGAGTCATAATTTTTCAAAATCCATTGGAATTTTGCAAATTGGTACTTATAGGGGCAACCTCATAGTTAAGAGGCAGTCCCTGCTACCTCGAGTTCTATCAGTGGGAGGAGGAGGTGCTTGTAGAAAGCCCTTTAAACCTCCGTCGTCCAATCACACTTACGATAATGATAATGCGCTTACCCGTCGCCTTTCCGCCCGCAAGAGGTTTGTCCCTTGGGGTTCTTCTACTTGTTCACCCCGACCCCCTCTCTTGGACTTGAACGCAAATGAAAATGCAAGCTCCTTTGACCTTGCCGACGAGCAGCCTCACCACAAAATCGAACTTCCTTTGCCCCCTGGCATTGATCCTCTCATACTCTGGCGCGCCCTCGACGAGAATCAAACTTCCAATTTAACCACCATTGCAGTTGACCCGTTGCTTGTTCGTTTCCTTCGTCCACATCAGAGGTTCTTACTATACTCATATTGCATTTTTATGTTTGAGTACTGGAACCATGGATTCACATTAACATGTGTACTGTTCATCCTGCTTTCTGATACAGAGAAGGAGTTCAGTTCATGTTTGATTGTGTCTCTGGCCTGTGTAGCGCAGACAATATAGATGGATGCATTTTGGCTGATGATATGGGGTAAGCTCTTCTTTTTAATACTCCTTTTCAAAATTTCACATTATAAGGCAGACTGTGATGCTACGTTTTTTTCTTAAAACAGTTTGGGGAAGACATTGCAGTCAATTACATTACTATATACTCTAATTTGCCAAGGATTTGATGGGAATCCACTGGTTAGAAAGGCTATCATTGTAACTCCTACCAGCCTTGTCAGCAATTGGGAAGCTGAGATCAAGAAGTGGATTGGAGAAAGAGTTCGTCTTCTTGCTCTCTGTGAAAGCACTAGAGAAGATGTTCTCTCTGGGATTGACAAGTTTACAAGGCCCCACAGCACTATACAGGCAAAATTTCCCCTCCTTTTTTAGCTGTGCGTGACTGTATAGCTTAAACTACATATGTACTCATTACCAAATTTTACAGGTGCTCATTGTTTCGTATGAGACATTCCGAATGCATTCGTCAAAGTTTAGCTCTAGTGGCTCTTGTGACCTCCTTATTTGTGATGAGGCTCACAGACTAAAGAATGATCAGACGATAACAAACAGGGTACTGTACAAAATTTCTCCGGTTTAAAGGCATGTTTCTGACTTTTGTTCAAGGCACCTTGATGGCTGTGATTCTGAGTTTCTCGCCTGTACTTCCTGAATCAGGCATTGGCAGCTCTTCCATGTAAACGTAGAATTCTATTGTCAGGAACTCCTTTGCAGGTGAGATTCTATGCATGTATAGCTCTGTGTTTCGTGCTACAATCCTAAATAACCATTTATGTTTATACTTTTATGGACATATTTTGCAGAATGACTTGGAGGAATTCTTTGCAATGGTTAATTTTACTAATCCTGGAATACTGGGTGATATTGCCAATTTTCGACGTTACTATGAGGTGCGTTGATCACTTTATATTTTATTTTTTGGATACAAGTCAAAAGCTCAAGCTCTTCTTTAGTCAGAATGTTCTGCTAATTTGGAAAGCAGAGCTATTCACTTGTTAAATATTAGGCTATAGTGTACCCAAACTAATAGAACAAACCAATCTATGAAAGCTCTTTTTAGAGTATGATGCTGAAAACGAGTTTTATACCCTTCTCTTGCGTTTCTGATTTTAAACGTGTCCTACTTGCATTTTAAAGGCTCCAATCATCAGTGGAAGAGAACCAAATGCCACTACAGAAGAGAAGAAGCTAGGTGCAGAACGCTCTGCAGAATTAAGTGCCAAAGTAAATCGGGTATTAATTATTTCTTCGCCTATGGATGTGAGCTGGTTATCACCCCCTAATTTTAAAGAGTTCTGTATTATCCATCTGTGGTCACTGCAGATGTAATTCAGCTTGATAGCAAATAAGTTATTATTACCAAGTTAGAACTGATACATATTATAGTGCCCCTGGTTTCTTTCATACTCTGATTAAAAATACTCTTTATCTCATTATTAACTGGCTGGTATGTCGTTGCAGTTCATATTAAGAAGGACTAATGCATTATTATCTAATCACTTGCCACCAAAGGTATTATAGTTTTCTTTATCTGCATGGCAAACTTGCTGATCTATTTCACTTTTCACTTACATATAATTGCTCAAAAGAATCAATCATATGAATGGATTATTTCTTTCTCTGAATTTTCAGTAATATTGCTTTTGAAATGTTACATTTATAAATAACTAGCACTGTAGTTTTCCTCTCTCAATGTTCTTAATTAAAAAGTAAAAGGAAACATGTGTCTTGTTGAGTATTATAATATTTGAACATAAAATTCAAGGCCCTTAAAAGAAATAAAGACAACTGTTCACAGGTCATTGTGTTTAGAAGTGACACTTGATCAATATCCAATTATCCATGTGCTGTCTCTTTTCTGATGCAGATAGTTGAAGTTGTTTGCTGCAAGTTGACTCCCTTACAGTCCGACCTTTACAAACATTTTATACAATCCAAAAATGTAAAGTTCAGTTTTGCTTGAGAAAATCTATATCTTTAATAGGTCTTTATCTGTTGTATTTTGCCAAAACCAATATCATCAGACCAGAATTGTTAAATCCGTGTGCCGAATCACAGGTTAGACGTGCAATTAATGAAGAACAGAAGCAATCCAAGATCTTGGCCTACATAACAGCTCTCAAAAAGCTATGCAATCATCCAAAGGTATGTTTGGGATTTTCTCCTGCAGGGAAATTTTTTCTTCTTTGAAAAAAAACCAAAGAAAGAAAAAAGAAGGGGGATCACATCGATTTCCTCGTGTTACCTTGACCATCAATTGGATTTTTTTACACAATCCTGTCTTAACCATTCATGATTATTAAGTTTCAGTAATTCAGTCATATTTTCTTCCTAACTGAAGTAGTGTTTGTAGTTGATCTACGATACCATAAAAAGTGGGAGTCCCGGAAATTCAGGTTTTGAAGACTGCCTTCGATTCTTTCCTCCACAAATGCTATCTGGAAGGTAGAGATTTTTAGCCTAAGTTTCATTTATATGTTTAATGTTTAAATTTAATCATCATATTTTGTTTGGGGGGTGTTCTTCATAGGTCTGGCTCACGGACAGGAGAGCATGGAGCTTGGGTCGAGCTATCTGGGAAAATGCATGTCTTAGCAAGGTTACTTGCTCATTTACGTCAGAGAACAACTGATCGCATTGTCTTGGTCTCAAACTACACTCAGGTATATTACTAAAAAAGAATATAGAAAGTTGGGGTACTCGTGTTGGGTACTAGATTTAGATAACTGGTTTTAGTTATGTGATTGTTCAAACTTCAAATTATAGTACTTTTGCGTGAAATGATTTGTTTAATTTACTAAAGGAAATTTGTAGTTTTTGTGGTCAGTAATGATGCCATTCAAATAAAATCTCTAATATCATATATAAAGAACATAATGGAAGTATTGTTGTTGTATATTATTATTGGTTACTGATTTACTGCTTGACAATTAAAGGTGTCAAGGGTTGGTTCAACCCAACAATACATGGGTTTCAGGTTCCATTCCAATTTAATCTCATACTTGGTTTGGGTCATCCCAATGTAACAGACTAGTTGGGTCTGGTCAACAAGTTGGATTGCATTGAAAATGAAGAATTTTTAAATTAAGAGATATGTGTAGAGTTATGGTTGTGTAAATTTTAACAAAACCAAAAGCAACCTACCCTTGAGATATTGATGAAACATCTAAGGGAATTTTGCTATGAAAATTCTAAAAATTGTATGAATAATGTTGGATATCTTAATAATGTTGAGTGTGTTAATAATTGGTCCATGACTCCATGCATATGTAAGATGTGATATCATTAGTTTTGATCGTCTCATGTAGATTACCATGTCTTTCTGACTTATTACATGTTGTACTCCGAAAACTTATTGACACATGAGGTTCACTGTAGAAAAACTTTCAATCATTCACAATATATTTGTTCCTTATTGCAATGCCATCATCTCCTTTAATCCCTAAGAAAACCTGATGTGGAGCAAGATACATACTATAAGCTGTCAAAGCTGGCATTAGACACATTTAAGGAACACTGGCAATGAACTCATAGATGGGAATGAGTTTTGTCAACTTCTGCCATGAACCAACCATGACACTCATATTTTATCTTGCCAAGCTCTGGTAGAATGTTATCCGAGAAATAAAGATACTAGCCCAAGAAAAGGAAATACAGCGAGCAACATTCTCTGACTGTTTCATGGTTTAATTAGGCTTGAATAGACAGGCTAGGCAATACAGAATCTAGAACATCAAAGACTAATGGAGAGAAATGAGAATCCTATTTATCTTACACATATGTACAGGTTCATGCTCACTCTTGCAGTTAGAGATGGAATATTTGTGCCTCTCAACCTTGATGTTTAATTGAATCTCTCATGTTTGTCTTGTTACCCTTCTGGTTCTCGTTTGCTAAACTTATTTTTCTATCATGAAACAGACTCTCGATCTTTTTGCGCAATTGTGTCGGGAACAAGGGTACCCTTACCTGAGGCTTGATGGTGCTACATCAATCAAAAAAAGGCAGAAGTTGGTCAACTTCTTTAATGACCCATCTAAGGTAAATAACTTTCACTTTATGGTTCAATTCAAAATTCTGGTGTTTGGTTTATTATTCTCGCTTCATCTTTCACTTTATCACATTCCTTGGTTGACATACTGCAGGACGAATTTGTTTTTCTGTTAAGCAGCAAGGCTGGTGGTTGTGGACTCAATTTGATTGGTGGAAATCGACTTGTGTTGTTTGATCCTGACTGGAACCCAGCAAATGATAAACAAGTAATGCCCTGGGTTTAAGCAGTATTCTCTGATTAGAATTTTAACATGCATTCTTTCATTTTTGTCTATATCTTACATGCTTTTGTTTCCAACTTTTCCTTACTCATAATCAGGCTGCAGCAAGAGTCTGGAGGGATGGACAGAAGAAAAGAGTATATATTTATAGATTTTTGAGTACTGGAACAATAGAAGAAAAGGTTAGATTGTTGTAAAGATTTATTAAACAAAAAAACTATCATTTATATTCATTTATTATCAATGCACACACTGAGAAATTTCTGTTTACATTTCTCCCCTCATTGAACGGTTAAAACTCATGTTTAGGTCTACCAGCGTCAGATGTCAAAAGAAGGGTTGCAAAAGGTCATTCAGAAGGAGCAAACTGATAGCCTTGCGGCACAGGTAAAAATTTCTGCTTCTACCATGGTCATGTGCTTTGGTTGATGCTATTAGTTAGGTCTCACAATTCTATCCACACACTGATTTTTAGGGTAACTTCCTTTCAACAGAGGATCTTCGCAATTTGTTCACCTTTCATGAGAATGCCAAGTAATGTATTCCAGCTCTTTTATCTTTATATAGTTAGGGTATTGGCTCAGATTTGCATATGTTATCTGGATTTGAGTAGAAACTTGGAAAGGAGAGAATCTTTTCTAATTGATTTCCAATGAATTAGTACCCTGAATTTTATGCTGAAACTGGTGGTCTTCTGATGATTTTGACTGATGACTAGATTGAAATATTCTAATTCTTCTTATGATCTTTCCATGTCTAAATCCCAATGCTTCTGAAATTATTGAATTTGATGAACAACCCAAGATACATATGTGGGAAGGAAACACCAAAATGACTAGTGGATGAAACCTGATCACCGCTAGAAACTAAGCAATAGAATACAGAGGAAAGCAATATGGATGAGATTTACTGGTGACTTAGAAACATATATTCAATCCATAGGTATGAGTAATCGTTTTGCTGTGATAAAAAAAACTGGTCCATGCACCATACTTTTATATCTTTAATATTGCGGTTAAATTAAGTTTAGTACAACTGATGGGTGGCTTTTGTATGAGCTCTCATCTGTGGAGTGTAGTTGTACACAATCTTACTCCTGTGATTGGAGATGTTTTCATGATTTGAATCTGTGACCTCAGGTTACAAGGCAAACTACCTTATGTTTTGCAAAGCTCAAATTCCAGTGCAATACAATTAATACTTACAATGCTGACATGCATGTGTGTGTTCAGCGAGAGTAGTAGTTTGTTGTGAGAGTGTAAACTCAAGTGGCATCTTTAAGTGATCTTATATAAATAATTCTCAGTCTAATGTCTGCTCTATCACGTATTTAGGTCGGAGATTCATGAAAAGATGTGTTGCACTCGATGTCAAACAGATGATGCACCTCAAACTACTGAAAAGAAATATGCAGCCCCTGATTGTGAATCTGATGAAGAAACCACTGACATAGGTGGATTTGCAGAAATTGCTGGCTGCTTAGAGAAGTTAAAAAGGTCAGAAAAGCAGGTATATTTGTTGGATAAATGAGTCAATTTGTACAGGTTCTCCTATTTAGGGTGTAAATTTTTTATTCTACTTATCACTCCTGTTTCACCTTCCACACTCCATCTTGCCTCTTGATAGAAGGGTCAAGGGGAGATAAAGAGCATATCATTCTAATTTTGATTCCAATGCGTTTCCCATCAGGTGGGGACACCATTGGAAGAAGATTTAGGCAGTTGGGGCCATCACTTCTCCTCTGCTTCTGTACCAGATGCCATCCTTCAGGCTTCAGCTGGTGATGAGGTGTGCTGTAGCTTTCTGACATTTTTGCTCTCCTCTAGTTCCTGGGAAAGTTGTTAAACTCAAATGTATTTAATGCATGGTTTGCAAGTCTTTTTGTGCCCCATAGCTTACTGCTTCTAGTATTCAGTATAGAATATACAATATAAAAGATTAAATTAAACAGTCAATTTTAATTCTATAATACATTTTTTCAGGTGACCTTTGTGTTCACAAATCAAGTTAATGGACGGCTGGTACCTATTGAATCTACAAGCAGTTCCGCACCGCGGCAAAAGGAAACTAATAAGGAATTACCCAAGTTAAAGCTTCGCTTCACACGAAAGCCCGCTATTTTTTCGGAGGATAATAATAAATTGTCACTGCGGTCCGTTTCTGGTGTTGCTTGTGCATCATCCTCTCCCAATACCTGTAAAAAGGAGAAACTGCATTCTATTGGAATTACCAAGGGGATCTCAACGAATGTAGCAGCATTTAAGACCGATTACTCCGTTGTAAATAAATCACCACCACAGAAAAGATCACGTCCTGCAAATGTCGATACACAATAACGATGATAAATATGTTATAAGCTCAGGTTTTTTCCTTTAACTTCCCTCCGCACCGTGGGTTAGACACTAATCATTACGGATTGTGCGATTTCTCTGCCAGCCAAATTACATTTTATTTCATATAATTATTTAATTAAATTTACAGTCCAGCTAAACATCCAACTCTTTTTTGCAATCAAGTCCAACCAAGTTGGCATAAACTCAACAGAAATCACTTTTATTACACCAGCATGTACACATGTGCTTTACTAGCGCAAACTTTTTTGTCTTTCTTCCTTCTTCGCATTATTCTTTCTTTGTCTTCGCATTCTTTCTTCGTCTTCGCGATTTTTCTTTTTCTTCTTCGTGTGTTTTTTGTCAATCGTTCTTTTATTGTTGCTGTGTTGTTGTGTTTTTTCTTTTTCTTTGTTTTTTTTTTTTTTTTGAATACTAAAGAGCTCAACACACTCGGTGGAGCAATCAGCGTAAAACAACACAAAAAGAAAGCAACTCCAAGAAGTACCAACAACCAAAGAAAGGAGATTCACGTGTCCTCTCCGGCAAAGCCATCAACACTAGGACGTGGTACCACTCCACTCGTAGCTGAGCATGGTTGTGTGAAAATGTCTTCTACGCCTTTGGTTTGATTCTGAAATATTCTCCTATTCCTCTCCAACCAGATGTACCAGATGATCGCACAGAAGCACCTCAGACGCTGCTTTTGAGCCTCTTTTCCACGCGGCTCCTTTGTCCAATTTAAAAAATGGTCCTTCATCGCCCTCGGGAAAGCCCAGGGCCGGTCAAAGACAGATACCCAAGCACTCCACACCTGCCAAACAAATTCACAGCCAAGAAACAAGTGATCGACCTGCTCCACATCCTTAGTGCATAAAATACAACTCGTATCGTCCTTACTTATAATCCCGAACTGACTTAGCGTCTTAGCCGTTCCTTGGTATTCACCCTGCCTACCAGGACAAACCAAGCAAACAACTCTACTCTTGGCGGAACCAGACCTTTCCAGATGGTCTTTGTGAAGCTGTAGCTAGTGACATCCTCCGAAAGCATTCCTTCTTGTAGCACCTGCACAAAGAAGTTAGTCGAAAATATACCAAGTCTATCAAATTTTCACACAACCCTATCCTCTCGATTATTCACTATCCTGACAGGTCTCGGAGTCTCATGTAATTGATTCAGAAGGTCTAACTCCCACTGGAACAACTCTCTCCTCCATTAGAAATTCCAAATCCACTCTAACCCATCCCAAAACCCGCAATCCCTAATGATCGAATCACACTGATTTGAAACAGAGAAGAGCCTGGGGAACTGCTCTTTCAAGGATCCACCATGTATCCATACATCCTCCCAAAATCGAGTCCGCTGTCCATCACCAATTTCCATTGCCAGACCTGTGATCATCTTCTCCCTGAGATGCTCCTTAATTTGCATATGGCAAATATCCTTCCATGGGCCTCCTCTAGTAGGCAGCACTTGAGTGGACAATAACTCATTAGGTCTCAGATTATTACAGGAACAGACTATCTTCTTCCAAAGCGGGCAGTCCTCCTTCGCAAAGCACCACCACCACTTGAATAATAAGGCAGTGTTACGAAGCATAGCATCGCCGACTCCCAACCTGCCTAGCTTTTTCGGGGCTTGTACCAACTCCCATTTCACTAACGCCATGCCATTCCTCCCATCCTCTTTACTCCATAGGAATCTTCTCTACAGGGAAATCAACTTCTCAGCAACTGCCTTCGGCATCTTATAGAGGCTCAAATAGTACACTGGTAAGCTGTTCAAGATTGATTTGATGAGCACAAACTTTCCCGCTTTGTTTAGCACCTTCGCCTTCCA
Source organism: Arachis ipaensis (assembly GCF_059453495.1). Lineage (NCBI taxonomy): Eukaryota > Viridiplantae > Streptophyta > Magnoliopsida > Fabales > Fabaceae > Arachis > Arachis ipaensis. Next base: position 22,494,750 of record NC_142440.1, on the reverse strand, counting down.
AAGACTTAGTTTCTCTTCCACTTTATCGATGATAGGCTTCCAGGTCTTAACCAGCCTTGGATTAGCTCCTAAGGGGACTCCAAGGTATTTCACAGGGAGGGAGTCTTCCTTACAACCCCACAGCCTACACATACTGTGTACCCACTACTCTTCACAATTGATAGGAATCAAGCTAGACTTGTCGAAGTTAATACTGAGCCCTGACATCAACTTAAACCAACGCAGGAGCCGCTTGTAGTTCTTCATTGTCTCATCTTCAGGTGGAGAAAACAGAATTGTATCATCAGTAAACTGGAGATGTGATAGCTCCACGCTGTCTCGACCAACCACCAAAGGAGAAATACGTCCATTCCTGACTGCCTCACCAACCATTCTATGCAAAACATCCACAACCAACACAAAGAGGAACGGAGAAAGCGGGTTGCCTTGCCTCAATCCCCTCTCTAATTTAAACGGTTTAGATGGTGACCCATTAATCAGGACCGGCATAGAAGCTGTGCTCACACATTCCATAATCCACATCCTCCACCGGTGCCCAAATCCTATTTTTTGTAGCACAATATCCAAAAAGCTCCACTTGACTCTGTCATACGCTTTTTGAAAATCTAGCTTGATGATGGCTGCCTCCTTCTTTCTCCTTCTAAGCCAGTGCACTGTTTCACACGCTATGAGAGCCCCATCATGGATTTTCCTACCCTTTACGAATGCGCTCTGAGTCTCCCCCACCAACTTTGGCATCACTGCTCTCATCCTCCTCACTAAGACCTTCGAGATAACCTTGTACACACATCCCACCATACTAATCGGTCTTAGGTCTTTAATCTCCTTCGCACCAGTGAACTTAGGGGCCAAAGCCACCCAAGTAATGTTAGAATCTGCTGGTAACCTGGATGTCTGAAAGAACCTCATCACTGTTGTCATAAATTCAGCCCCAATCTCATCCCAGCACCTCTTAATGAATTTCATGTTGTATCCATCATAGCCTGGCGCCTTCGATGATTCACAATCCCACACTGCCTCTCTGATTTCCTCTGCTGATGGCATCACCTCCAAGGTTGCCGCCTCATCCTCATCTATCCTTTCTACCAGACCATCTCTGATCCCACCAAAGGAGATTTCTCCTGATGATACAGATCTTTATAAAACTCTTTAATCGCCAGCTTGATCCTAGCTTGGTTCCTTACCAGTCTGCCATTGACTATCAGAGTATCGATCTGGTTATTCCTCCGTCTAGTTGACGCTATATGGTGGAAGTATCTTGTGTTTCTGTCCATATCCTTCGCTTGCCGAGACCGAGACATTTGCTTCCAGTGAATTTCTTTCCTCACGTACCACCTCTCACAGCAAGGAACTAGCGCCTTTCTCCTAGCCTCAATAGTTCCATCATACACTCCATTACTTACCATATCATCCACCTTTTTAATCTCCTCCTCAAACTTCGATATTTTCTTGTCCATCTCACCAAAGTTCTCCTTATGCCATCTCCCCAAAGGGCCCCTTAATTCCTTCAATTTATCTGTGAACTCCAGCTCCCCAAACCTCTCCATTCCTCCCTAACCATTCGAAGAAAAACTTCATGTGTAAACCACGAATCAAGACTTCGAAAAGGCCTAGGCCCTCCGCTCATCCTTTTGCCTTCCACAATGATAGGGCAGTGATCTGACAAGCCCGTGGTCCGCCCCTTAATCGGGTCTCAGGGAACTCCTCCAGCCATTCCACACTCACCATAGCTCTATCAATTCGACTACATGAACGGCCGCGGAACCACGTAAACTTCCGATCTGTAAGCGGCAAATCCACTAGGTGCATGTCTTGGATCCAACTCCTAAAATCAACTGCAGACAAAGGCAAACTAGCAGTCCCTTTCCGTTCCTCCACTGTCACTATCTCATTAAAATCTCCCATGAAACAGCAAGGAACCTGACATAGGCTAGCAATGTAGCTCAACTCCTCCCACACGTGACTCTTTTCTTCTCTACTATCCTCACCATATACCAAGAAGAAGGCACAATTGAAGTCATTCTTCAGCAAGACACCTTCAACGCATAACCACCTTTCCCCCTTATAGCATTGATTTAGTTTAAAAAAAGTTTCATCCCAAATCATCAAGAGACCACCAGATGCACCGTTCGACCCTACATATTCCCATCCCGCCCCACTACCTCCCCAGATCCTCCCAATATCAAGCCTCGTCATAACCTGCCGTTTAGTCTCAATCAACCCTATCAAGCTCAAGTTATGTTTGTTTTTTAACTCCTTCACCATTCTCAATTTTCCGTCACCCCTTAATCCTCTAACATTCCAAGAACTGAAAATCATTTATAATTATTTTTACACACCTGTTTTTGAGTTTTAGGTCTGCACCGCCTCATCTTAGCCTTTTGTTTAGCCACTTTCCTCTTCCGTGCTATTTCTTCATTCTGTGCCTGTAGGATTGCCATTATATCGTCTTCATCATTGCATAGCACATCCCCTGATTCTCTTGCCAGCTCCCAAGTCAATTTGTTCTCCAGAATCTGGTCCTCTATGCATTGACAGTCACTATCTCCGTCCCCTTGCTCATCGTCACCCTGCTCTGGTCCAGCGCCTCTGCAACCGTCCACTGCCCTTCCAACAGCCCCACTTCCATCACCCTGGTCCAGGCCATGCACTCGTCCTTTCCCCAGCCCGACATTGTTTACATCATGTTTCCTACACCCTGATATCACATCGTTATCTTGGGCCAGGGTCTCGTCACGCATGCCGTCCACCACAGCATCCTGCCCCTTCCCACCGGAGCTTGCTTCAACCACCTGCCGTATCGCACCGCGCCCTGTTCCATCATGCCTAACATGGCCAGACAATAGAGCCTCACCATTGACGAGCTCACCTTCGCCATATCCACCATCTCCATCGTTCACAGCACTGCGGGTCAAGGGTGTTCCCTCGGCTGCAAGTCGCCTAGTCCCATTGCCGCCACTTTCAAGACGGTGGTCCGCATGCTCTCGGCCGGGCCTCACCATAGCCAGGTCATTAGGGCGCTGCACAGGAGCCAGTCGGCACTCCGAATCCCCCGCCTCACCGGCAAGTCCAGCCCCGGCGACAACCCCATCTCCAGCGGTCCCAGCACTTCGGTTCACCCAGCTTCCCGGTTCTGCAATCCGCCGGCTCCCATGGCTGCCATCTCCGAGACAGGGGTCAACGCTCCCTCCTAGGGGGCTCACCGCAACCAGGTCTGCTTGTACAGGAGGCAGGAGAAGCATCGATTCCCCCTCATGAACCGGGTCATGCCCACCATGTGTTAAACCCAAGCCCAATTGCATTTCTTCCTTACCTTCAGATTTGTTTATTTTAGTCAGCCCACTCTTCCTTGGCCCAACTGTCCGTTTTTTCTTTCCATTGGCAGTAGCTTTTTTTAGCCCATTATGCCGTTTCAACCCATTTCATAAAGGATCATATTCACACGTTACCGTCTTGTCCGAGTCAGCATCATAAGTATCACCGTTTTCACCTCCAAGATCAGGGGCTCCTTGATTATAGCCATTAACAGATTGGTACGTTGCTGATTCTCCGCGATTTTGATTTGCACCACATTTAACCCACTCATTCAAAATATCGTGAAAAATTACTAGCCTGCCCCTGTCCTCCTCGTCTCCCCGTCGCACCACCATCATCAACCCCTCATCTTGGCCGTCCGTCCTTGCTAGGCTCAACTGTTCGTTCTGCCGTGCACCCGTTTCCGTGCCCGGATTTGTTATCTCATGGCTCGTAGTCTCTTTGGTGGCAATATCCATGTCTGTAACAGTCCCACGACACTGCATGTCACACGGATCAAAACCAACCTCCTTTACCAAAACGTCGTAGCCCCCCGAACCACAAGTAATACGGATCCTCTCCTGAATAACTTCCATGACACACGTATCAATCAGAATATGTCCTGCTGTGAGCGTGCTGCACAATTTGGTCTCCTTTGCACATCTAACAACTGTTCTCCACTGGCCTCCTATCATTTTGAAAGTATCGGCAGACCAAGCAGATAACAGAACACCGAAACATTCGAGCCAAACCCTACGCGATTCACACCGCTCCAACTCGTCCCACTTCCTAACCTTATGAAAAGTTTGTAGTAGGCTATTCAAATGGAAGGTGTACGTCACATCTGCATGCATATCACTGTCAAAGGTCAGAAGTGCTTTGCAAGCTCCCATCTCCCGGACTTGGATGACAGAAGGTAGGGATATTGCTACTATTTTCCTCAACGAAGTAAAATCAATAGGCTCCAGCGTTACACCCACAAGACTTCTCCACAGCCATTCCAAGTTTTCTTTCGCCACTACACACTCCACGTTTTTTATCTCGCAATCTCCAAGCATGTTCTTCACAATTCCCTTTGTACGTAATGCATTTGCAGTTGCCAATGGGCGCCCGTTCCCTTCATCCCTCTGCGGCTTCAGAACCAGTCGGTGGTGCTGATCATCTCCTACTTGTCCATTACCGACATATGTGGCTTCGGAAGTCCTTTTGTATTTTGCTTCTTGTACCGAGATAACCTTGCCTCGTAGTCTCAGTCGATTCATTTCTGCCATAGCTTTCAACGCCCCTCCTCTCGTCGTGTATTGTATGAACGCAAACATATAGATGCCACCATTCTTCTGTTTCCGGGATAGATAGATATCGTTGATGCGTCTAGTCCAGTTAAACAAGTGAAACAAATCCCTCTTTGAGATGTCGTCCGGAAGGTGATCCACAAATACAGAGAAAGACTCATGTTCCAAACGTCGATACTCTTCCCTGTTCCAAACCCGCGGATCCTTGTCCAGATCATGAGACCTACCCGTCCCTGTGTTTCCCCCCTCGCTCCCTCACCTCTCGCTCTCTCTCGCTCTCTCATCTCTCTTCTGAGTTCTAAAAAAAATTGACCAAATTTTTTATTCCTTAAAGTAATTTCGGTTCATTTTTTAATTTAATTGATGTTCATTTGGATCTAAAAATTGATTGAATGTGTTTTTGTTGATGATTGCGTCTTTTTGACTACTTGTTCAAAATTGAACTAATTTCGGTTCATTTGTGTGTTAATTGAAGTTCATCTAATGCTGCTGTTAAGTATTGACCAAGTTTTTTATTCCTTAACTAATTTCGGTTCATTTGTGTGTCAATACTTATCAATAGCATTAAATGGATCCTAATTAACACAAATGAACCAAAATTAGTTCAGTTTTGAACAAGTAGTCAAAAAGACTCAATCATCAACAAAACACACATCAAATTTATTTCTGGATCCAAATAAACTTCAATTAAACTAAGAAATAAACCGAAATTACTTAAATAAAAAATTTGGTTAATATTTATCAGCAGCATCAAATGAACCTCAATTAATACACAAAATGAACCGAAATTATTTAATGATGGCACTAGAAAAGATCAGAACTAATAAAGATGATAACAAAATGTTGGTGTTGTTGGTGATGATGATAACGAAAGAGAAGAAGAAGAAGAAAGAACTTACGTGCGCGAATTTAAAAAGAGGAGGAGGAAACGGAGAAGGAGAAGGAGAAAAAAACAGAGAAGAATGTGTGTCTTTTAAAAAATAGTTATAATAACTTAATTAGACTTGATTAAGTATTTTGCTTAAATGTAGAGATTTATTTTTAAATTTATTCTTGTGGAGTTTTATTAGTAATTCGCTAGTTAAATAACTGACTCAATGATTTATTACTTTGACTAGTTTGGTTGTCAGAAGTGATTTTTAGGTAGTTAATACTCTTTTTTTTATGGATCCAAAATTCTGTTTAAAAAAATAAATAAATAAAGAAAATAAATAAAAAAATATTTTGAAACAATATCTATCCTTCTACACGTGACATATGACATGCCTATCTTCACAGTGAAAATTGGCAACGCCGCAACGGGGTGGTTGTTGCCGAAGACTCCATCAAGTAATAAATACAAACTTGAATTTTATAGTCAAACTAGTATATATGATCACAGAATAATTAAAATACAAAATTATATAAAATATTTTTTAATTTTTAAACTAAAATATTCATGGTAATTTTTATATAAAATTAATTAAATTTAAAATTTAACTATTTTTTATATTAACAATAATAAAATCAATGAGTATTAATTTTATTTGTTTTCAAAGTATAATAATTATTTATTATAGTAAGTATATATAATTTGTGATTAAATTAAAATATTTATATTAAAATTTTATCTTTTTATTTTTTTTAAACAATATTAGTGGTTAATTTGTAGATATTTTTTTATTATTTATGAATAAAATATTTAAATTCTTACTCTTATATTAAAATTTAAAATCGATTTGAACAAGTACAATCGAATATGAAATAAATTTGTCCTTGAATTATCTTCTTTATTATCATAGCAAAAGAAATTATTATAGAGAATTATTTTTATTAAAATCTATCCAAAACTGATTTATACTCTTGTATCATATTCATTATTGAAATCAAAATAATAAAATCAACATTGTTATTTGTTGAAACTTATCAATATATTTTGTCTATTTTTAAGTTGAAATAGTTGTATTTGTACCTAAAAATAGTCTTATATTTTTTTATTAGTTTAAATACCTACCAAAACTGATATCATTATCATTATATTACTCTACGATGGATAGTATTCTGGCGCCAAGAATATTGACGTGGCACATTATGGTGCCAGTATGCATATCTCTCTCTTTTTAATTTATTTTAAAAAAATATCTTCTTTATAATTATATAAGAAAATTATCATTTAATGCATAATTAGACTAATTATCAATTATTAATATTTTCAATCATTCTAATTATATTAATTATTAATCATTCTAATTGTCAATCATTATGATATAATTTTTAATCAAACATAATCAATGGTAAATTGATATTGATATCAACAATAAAAAATTAAACATAAATTTATAATTCTAATTGCCATAAATATGATCCTAACATAAATAGCTTTGTTAAAATGCTCTGTAACGCACATGTGTATTAATTAGTAGCAAATTGATATCGATATCAATAATTATACTTTTATAATTAATTTCGTACTACTAAAGATTATATATAGTGTTTCTTTTATGGTTCATGAGTCTAAGTTTGAGAGTCAAAGCATTTTATTTAATTTTTTAGTTTATTATTCTTCCTTGACTACTTCATAGAATAAGAATATAATTTTCGTTTTTCATTAAAGTTGATCATTTTAAGGTACAAGTTATAATTTTTTATGATATTTTTTTATGTAATTATTCTATTATTATTATTTTGATAATTGTTCTTAGTCAAACTTATTCTTTTCGTTTATCGAGTAATTGCTTTGGAGGAGCTTTATAGGCCAAGATCAAATTCTATCCCTTCTATGGTTTCTATGTCTGTGCGAAAATCTTTGAAGTAGAGCATATAATGAAATTGAATTTCCTCAATTTAAGTTCAGTTTTGCTATAACTGTATCAAGTTTGGAGATGCAATTTCAAAAATTGGTACTGTATTTAAATTTTCTTCTTTTAACCTTTTTTGCAATAAAAGTAATTTTTTAACATATTATGATTTTTTAAAAAAAATTATCGGCCTTCTAGTGCATCCCATGCAATACCATTGATGTGAACAAAGGTCAATTTAATTTCTTGGTGTGGCTATTTTATACCTTGCCGCAATATATGGATAACAGATGATGAAACTTATTTAACAAGAGGATTGTTTGTATTTGCATAAATTCTAATGTTGGAGCTAATGACATTGTTTCAGTTGGATGTCATTACGAAAATTACTCTAATTTATATGTGTCTAAAGACTAGAATAGTTTAAATATTATTTAAATAATTTAGTTCTAATATTAGTATTTGATTAAATTAGTTATAGAAAAATTTAAATTGTTGCCTTAATTTAAATATTACCATTTGATCCGAGAGTTACCTAAAACGGTGATTTGGACCTAAACGTGAGGTCTAAACTCCTTCTAAGGCAGCGTTCGACTTGTACTGGTATCGAGGTGCCACCGTCTAAGTCCCTCGTGAAAAGGTGGTACCTGCAAGAGACTCTGATGCTTAAGTTAACAAGGGATTTAAGCATATTTTTAGTAGATTAGGACTTGAATATATCTGAGGAGTATCAGTGTATTTATAGTAGAATAGATAACCACCTTTTGGAGTTGTTTTACCTTTGTCGGTGGATAACCATTCCTCTTATCTTGGGAGTTTGTTGAGATCTACCTTCTAAATGAGGTAGAGATAGTATGACATATTTAGGGAGGTAGTTACTTATTCAGATAAGTAGGGCTGGACCTCGCTTGTCGTGTCCGACCTAAATGAGGTCAGATAAGCGGACGAGGCTACCTTATTTGGTGGGCCTTTGCCTTCGTTGGGCTTGGCTTTAAGTTTTTGGGCCAGGGTATGAATAGTGCCCCTACTTGAGTCCGAGCTTTTATAAGGTTGGGCTCGAGCATTTGTAGCTTTAGTTTTCTTCATCGAGCACATCGCCTTCAAGAGATCAGGTACTTGACGTGTTTCAAAATTTTTTAAACGTTGTACCGCTTAATGATATAGTGTGCGTTACGTTGCAATTTTCTTGGGACCCGTGCACATCTTTAGTGATGGGTGCGAAATGTCTTCCTTGCCCCTTGTGTCTTATAAATACTTCACTTCTTCCTCCTTTCTTATTTTTCCATTTGCGAAACGTTCATTCGTTCACTTCTTCGTCTTCTTCCTTCATTCTTCGTTTGTGTAACTGTTCCCTCTTTCAATATTTCTTTATCTTGAGGTTCTCGAAGGTCTTGCTTGCGCACTGGGAGAGGACTGTTTGCGTTGTTGCGGTTTGACTTGCCCTTTCGTTTTCACGCTTCTTTAAGATTGGTGCTCTTTATCTATCTTTTCTTATTTTTCTGTATTCTGAATTCTATTTATGTGTGAATGAATGGTAGTTGTAAAATATTACTTGTGATTGCCACTCTGATTTTAGGGCTTTGCGTCTTTGAGAATATGAATTTTGGGTGTTTGAAAAAGAAAAGGTTTTTGTTGTTGTTGTGGTCCTATTTGTCAGGTTTCTATGATGCTCCCAAATGATGCCATTTTCATATAGAAGATGGCTTCATTTCTACATGTTTGTCGGTTTCTATGATGCTCCCAAATGATGCCATTTTCATATAGAAGATAGCTTCATTTCTACATGTTAGAGGTATCACATATCAGTTTGCGTTCTGAAAGAGTTTCACAATGTTTGACCCGACCTTTTGTTTATGCCTGTGCTGTTGTTGTTTTAAGTTCGAAATATAAATGTCGATCTGTGATATTGACCCGAAATCCTAATTGCTTGGTTTGCTTTCTCCGATTTATAGTGATTATTTTTTACTCCCAAAGCACACTGAACTCTCACCATCAAGTCATAAAAATGGAAAACGAATAGCATAATTGAATCTACTATTCAACTATGTCTAAAGTGATGGAAAACATGAAAAGAGTATAAAGTATAATAGGGTCTCTAAATTTGTCTAAAGTGATGGAAAACATCCAACTCTTTTTGGCAACTAAGTCCAACAAAGTTGGCCAAAATTCAACAAAAACCACTTTTATTACACTAGCGTGTATACATGTGCTTCACTAGCGCAAACTTTTTTGTCTTCACGTTTCTTCTACTTCGCATTATTCCTTCTTCATCTTCGCATTCCTTCTTTTTTGTCTTCGCGTTCTTCCTTTTTCTTCTTCGCGTGTTTTTTGTCAATCGTTCTTTTATTGTTGCTATATTGTTGTGTTTTTTTTTCTTTTTCTCTTTTGTTTAATTGAGGTTCATATGGATTTAGAAATAAATTTAATGTGTTTTTATTGATGATCGAGTCTTTTTCTTTTTTTTTTTGCTTATTCAAAATTGAAGTAATTTCGGTTTATTTGTGTATTAATTGAGGTTCATCTAATGTTGCCGATAAGTATTGACCAAATGAATAGAAATTATTTAATGGTGGCACTAGAAAAAATCAGAACTAATAAAGATGATAACAAAATGTTGGTAGTATTGGTGATGATGATAACAAAAGAGAAAAAAAAGAAGAATTTACGTGCACGAATTTAAAAGGAGGAGGAGGAGGAAATGGAGAAGGAGAAGAAAATAAAAAAAAATGTGCGTCATTTAAAAAATAATTATAATAACTTGATTAGATTTGGTTAAGTATTTTATTTGAATATAGAGATTTATTTTTAAATTTATTATGTGGAGTTTTATTAGTGATTCGCTAATTAAATAACTCACTCAATGATTTATTACTTTGACTAGTTTGGTTGTCAGAAGAGATTTTTAGGTAGTTAATATTTTTTTTAATGGATCCAAAATTCTGTTTTAAAAAATAAATAAATAAAGAAAAAAAATTAAAAGAAAATATTTTGAAACAGTATCTATCCTTCTACACGTGACATGTGACATGCCTATCTTCACAGTGAAAATTGGCAACGCCGCAACGGGGTGGTTGTTGCCGAAGACTCCATCAAGTAATAAATACAAATTTGAATTTTATAGTCAAGCTAGTATATATGATCACGGAATGATTAAAATACAAAATTATATAAAATATTTTTTTTTAATTTTAAACTAAAATATTCATGGTAATTTTTATATAAAATTAATTAAATTTAAAATTTGACTATTTTTAATATTAACAATAATAAAATTAATGAGTATTACTTTTATTTGTTTTCAAAGTATTATAATTATTTATTATAGTAAATATATATACTTTGTGATTTAATTAAAATATTTACATTAAAATTTTATCTTTTTATTTTTTTAAACAATATTAGTGGTTAATTTGTAGATATTTTTTTCTTATTCATGAGTAAAATATTTAAATTCCTACTCTTATATTAAAATTTAAAATCGATTTGAACAAGTACAATCGAATATGAGATAAATTTATTCTTGAATTATCTTCTTTATTATCATAGCAAAAGAAATTATTATGGAGAATTATTTTTGTTAAAATCTATTCAGAAATGATTTATATTCTTGTATCATATCTACTTAATATATTAAAATTGGGTTTTTCCCAACTAATAGAAGTGAGGTGTCGATTCCTCATGAATCCATTTTTCCATCAAAATGAATATACTATTTTCTCTTCTAAGTTTATTTTATAAAAATATTTTTATTATAATTAGCATTTAAGTAATAATGCATAATTATACTAATTTAGAAAAATATATTTATTATAGTTATATAAAATCAATATTTAATGCATTATTAAACTACTTATCAATTAACAATAGAAAATATTTTTAATAATAATAATAATAATAATAATAATAATATGATAATGGCACCGGTTATTTATAACCAATTTATATTTGTCTAAATAAATTTATTTTAGAAAAATATCTTAATTATAATTATATTACAGTATTACAATTAATATTTAATGAATGATGCATAATTATAATAATTTAAGAAAATATCTTTATTATTTATCCATTCTATTTATTCTATTATATAAAAATCGAATTTTTGCACTCAATAATGGAACTGATGTGGCATCTTCTTGAGATGTTTCCTTATTTATTTCATTTTAATTCGTTAAAGTAAATCAAATATAATTAATTAACTATATCAATTAATTAATTTGATTAGACATTCAAATCTCACCATTTATTATAATTTATATGAATTGATTAATTATAATTAATTATATTAATTAATTAATTTGGTTAATTATATTAATTATTTGATTTGATTGGAGTAAATATCAAATTGTTTAATAAATAATACATATAATAACGAAATATATGAATTAATTTAATTATTTTATTTTTTTCAATACTATCTATTTATACAAGATCAAATATTTTTTACTCATTCGCTCTCTTTTCTCTCTCTCTATCTCCCTCCCTCCCTCTCTTCCTCTCTTTCTCTCTCTCTCTCTCGTGTTTAAAGTACGATTTTTATAATTTATTTAATTTTTATTTTTTATCTTTATTTATACATTTTATTTTTTTTTAAATTTTTGTTTATTTTAATTGCTTATTATTAGGCACATACTTTTTTTTCTTTTAGCTTCTAATTAACAAAAAAGATGTGTCATTTTTATGTTATTTTTAAATAATCTTACTATAATTTTGTTTTGTAATGTTCTATTTTGTCATGTGTATATCAATTCATATATATATATATATATATATATATATATATATATATATTATCTTTTTTTTTGTGATTCACAATTAATATATACATTATTCGTGTATGTGGTTTATATGTTAATTCTTTTATTGATTCTCTTTATCATTTTTTTTGTGTGTCTCTTTGTTGCTCTTTATTTTAGTTATATTCATTGATTTCTCTGTATTAATGCTCTTTTTATTTGAAATATCGTGACAATTTAGAGTGTATGTTATGATCCATGTGATATTCGTTAATTTGGTGTATCTTTTTAGATGGTTTATGTTATAATGTGTTTAAGGAGTTGACTTAAAATTATAATATGATATATAAATTTATAATATAATTTATAATATGCTAAAATATTAGGATATTATCATATAGATATTTTTTATTTGTCCATTAGATTCAACTACATAGGATCTTGAAAATTATGCAATTATGTAATTAGTTATTTTTTTCATATAATTATTGTATTGATCATTTACATTAGTGAGACTATTTTCATTATTAATATTTATAAATATACTATTATTTGTATAATTGATTGAATCATCTTATTTGTTTAAATTTAATTCTATTGAATTAATTATTCAAGGTGTCATCGCTATTTCTATTTTTAAAGAATTTTTTAATATTATTTAACAATTCTAATAACATAATAACACTTAAAAAAGACAGCACAAAAAAGTTTTTAATGTGAAAATAGGACAAAAAGAATAAATTTATTTAATAAATTTTTTAGGATATATATTTTTTTATAGATAATTATTGTAAGGCATGATAAATTATTAAATTCTAAAAATAATTATTAAGGATAAATAATTATTATAATTAAAAATAATTTCAATTTAAATTATATACAAATAAACTATGCCAAACATAACAACTTAAAAGGGTTACTTTTGAAAGAATATAGTTTATGATATTTAATTTTTTACTATTTATTAAAAAAAAAGCATAATTACTTAACGATATTTATTTTTTAAATTCACTATGTATGTAATTTTATTCTCTTTTTTTTGACAAAATTTTACTCATGATGGTAATTCTTCTAATGGTGTAAATGCAGAAAATTATATTTTTACTTTTTCATATAATCGATATATTATTAATAATGAATAGTAATTAACCTCTCATATTTTTAATCAAAGTATTTTGACGATAGTTTCTATTTATAGATATTAATGGATGATTGTTTCTTTAAAAATAAAATATATTATAATTTTAGGTTATTTCATAATTAACAATAATACTTGATTATTTCTTTAAAAATAAATTGTATTATGATTTTAGGTTATTTCACAATAATAATTAATGTTCATAATATTGAATTACTCTAAATTTTTTATTTTCTACCGTTAGTAATTAATCACAAATTAAAAAGATTATGTTGAATTATTGAATAGTACAAGTATAACCGGAGTTAATTTAGTTTATTTGTTTATTATATAATTGATTGAAAGCATAAATGATAAATAAGACAAGTAAATCTACTTAATATACTAAAACTGAATTTTTCCCCAACTAATGGAAGTGAAGTGTCGATTCCTCTTGAATCCATTTTTCCGCCAAAATGAATGTACTATTTTCTCTTCTAAGTTTATTTTATAAAAATATTTTTATTATAATTATACTATCAAAATTAGCATTTAAGTAATAATGAATAATTATACTAATTTATGAAAATATCTTTATTATAGTTATATAAAATCAATATTTAATACATTATTAAACTACTTATCAATTATCAATCAAAAATATTTTTAATCATTTTAATAATAATAATAATAATAATAATAATAATACGATAATTATATGATAATGGCACCGGTTATTAATAACCAATTTATATTTCTCTAAATAAATTTATTTTAGAAAAACATCTTTATTATAATTATATTACAATATTATAATTAATATTTAATGAATGATGCATAATTATAATAATTTAAGAAAATATCTTTATTATCTATCTATTCTATTTATTCTATTATATAAAAATCAGATTTTTGTACTTAATGATGGAACTGATGTGGCATGCTCTTGAGGTGTTTCCTTATTTATTTCATTTAATTCGTTAAAGCAAATCAATTATAATTAATTAATTATATCAATTAATTAATTTAATTAGACATTCAAATCTCACTATTTATTATAATTTATATGAATTGATTAATTATAATTAATTATATTAATTAATTTGGTTAATTATATTAATTGTTTGATTTGATTGGAGTAAATATCAAATTATTTAATAAATAATAAATATAATAATAAAATATATAAATTAATTTAATTAATTTATTTTTCTCAATACCATCTATTTATACAAAATCATATTTTTTATTCATTTGCTCTCTTTTCTCTCTCTCCCTCCCTCCATCTCTTCCTCTCTTTCTCTCTCTTTCTCGTGTTTAAGGTACAATTTTTATAATTTATTTAATTTAAAGTAAAGTATCGTTTTTGTCTCTAACGTTTGGGGTAAGTCCTATTTTTGTCCCTAACGTTTAAATCGTCCTATTTATATCCTTAACGTTTATAAAAGTGATTCAATGTTATCCTACTATCAATTATACTAACAAATCAGATTATATTTTTCAATTATTCTCAATTAGGTCTCACTTGGATGTATTCGATTTTAATATTATACCCACTATTATTTATGTTTAGATTCAATTATGTCCCCTAGAAAAGTGAATTATGTAAATGTTGTAGGAATTAGTTTCAACATTTGATGAGCTATTTTTCGGAGTAGATCATCGATTTTATCCCAGACATTTGTATTCTAACTTCAAGAAGAGATTTTTAAAACTCAAACTAAAGCGCTCATGATTGTAATTGACGGCAGGATAACATTGAATCACTTTTACAAACGTTAATGATACAAATAGGACGATTTAAACGTTAGGGACACAAATAGGATTTACCCCAAACGTTGGGGACAAAACGATACTTTACTCTTTAATTTTTATTTTTTTTATCTTTATTTATACATTTTATTTTATTTTTTTAAATTTTTGTTTATTTTAATTGCTTATTATTAGGCACATACTTTATTTTTTCTTTTAGCTTCTGGTTAACAAAAAAGATGTGTCATTTTTACGTTGTTTTTAAATAATTTTACTATAATTTTGTTTTGTAATATTCTATTTTGTCATGTGTACTTCAATTCATATATATATATATATATATATATATATATAAACCACATACACAAACAATATATACATTAATTGTGAATGACAAAAAAAAGACAATATATATGTGAATCACAAAAAAAAGACAATATATATATAGTCTTTTTTTTTGTGATTCACAATTAATATATACATTATTCGTATATGTGGTTTATATGTTAATTCTTTTATTGATTCTCTTTATTATTTTTTTTTGTGTGTCTCTTTGTTTCTCTTTATTTTAGTTATATTCATTGATTTCTATGTATTGATGCTCTTTTTATTTGAAATATCGTGACAATTTAGAATGTATGTTATGATCTATGTGATATTCGTTAATTTGGTGTATCTTTTTAGATGATTTATGTTATAATGTGTTTAAGGAGTTGACTTAAAATTATAATATGATATATAAATTTATAATATGATTTATAATATGCTAAAATATTAGGATATTATCATATAGATATTTTTTATTTGTCCATTAGATTCAACTATATAGGATCTTGAAAATTATGCAATTATGTAATTAGTTATTTTTTCATATAATTATTGTGTTGATCATTTACATTAGTGAGACTATTTTTATTTTTAATATTTATAAATATACTATTATTTGTATAATTGATTGAATCATCTTATTTGTTTAAATTTAATTCTATTGAATTAATTATTCAAGGTGTCATCGTTATTTCTATTTTTAAAGAATTTTTTAATATTATTTAACAATTCTAATAACATAATAAAAATTAAAAAAGACAGAACAAAAAATTTTTTAATGTGAAAATAGGGCAAAAAGAATAAATTTATTTAATAATTTTTTCAGGATATATATATTTTTTATAGATAATTATTGTAAGGCATGATAAATTATTAAATTCTAAAAATAATTATTAAGGATAAATAATTATTATAATTAAAAATAATGTCAATTTAAATTATATACAAATAAACTATACTAAACATAATAACTTAAAATGGTTACTTTTGAAAGAATATAGTTTATGATATTTAATTTTTTACTATTTATTAAAAAAAAAACATAATTTCTTAACGATATTTATTTTTTAAATTCACTATGTATGCAATTATATTCTCTTTTTTTTTTGACAAAATTTTACTCATGATGGTAATTCTTCTAATGGTGTAAATGCAGAAAATTATATTTTTATTTTTTTGATATAATCGATATATTATTAATAATGAATAGTAATTAACCCCTCATATTTTTAATCAAAGTATTTTGACGATAGTTTCTATTTATAGATATTAACAAGTGTAATAACCCGTGCCATGCACGTGATAAGATTGAAATTATAATTTTAAGCTGTTGTGTTAAAATTAATTTCAATTAGAATAATTTAATTAATAAAAAAATAACTTGTATGCATTGTTTTTCTTTTCTTAATATAGTGTTAATTGTATTAACTATAAAATAGTTATTAACCGATATTAGTAATCTACTTTTTTCAATAAATCAGAGATATGTACTCAATATGACCATAAGTAATCTAGTAATACTTAAATCCACCAAAAAGGTTTTATATGTTGGTTTAGCATGAAGTAAGAACATATCAAAATCAGTTCAAAATGAAGAACAAATTCATAGAGAATTCTAATGCAAAAAGCTCTGCAATAAACAATAAAAATTTAAACCTACTTAATAAGAATTCAACGCTATCCTTTGATACCTGCAAAATATATACATGAAACAACACTGTATCAATGTTAGTGTATAAAATTATATGATTAACGTAATTATAAAATTGTTTATGAGGAGAATGAAATAATACGGATTTTTATGATAATTTTAATATTCTCAATCTATTAATGTACAATAAGAATGCATTATCCATTAGCTCCTAGAATTTCTAAATTTTTTTGATTGATAGTAATAAATTTTAATAAATAAATAAATTTAAGTAAGACATTTTGTTATTACCTTTTCATTATAGGCTCTCAAAAACTTTTCTATATACCACATTCATCGTGCAGTTATCTTCTAAGTGTCCGTGATCTTGCAATAGTACTCGCAAACCATCTTTACTCATTACCCTTGATAACGCAACATACAATTGACCATGGGTGAAAACTGACCTTGGAAGGTAAATTCCAACTTTAGATAGAGTTTGTCCCTGGGACTTATTTATTGTCATTGCAAATGACATAATAATTAGGAATTGTCTTCTTTAAAACCTGACCGGTAATGTTTCATTATTTGAAATTAAATTCAGTCTTACGATAAGAACAATACTTCCAGCTTTGTTATCGGTTAAAGTCTTGCATTCTATCACATGATTTCCCATTCTTCTAACTTGCATTCTCGTTCCATTGCACAAACCATTAGTTTGGTCTATATTCCACAACAACATAACAGGAGCGCCAACCTTTACAACCAACTTGTGTGGTGGTAGACCTGAACAATTTATTCCATTTAGAATCTCCGGCGAGAAAGCATCTAACTCAAATTTCATATTTCCCTCCTCAGCACACACAGAGTCTAAACTTAAGTAGACTCTTTCTTGTCCAGGTAACCCTGCAATCATCTTGTTGTTGACATTAGTGACACAATCCAGAGTTGGTGCAAGAATTGCTCTATCCTTGAAATAATTTTCAACAGATAGATTGGATAACATATATGGATATACAAAATCAATGTAGTCATCCAAAGCTGTCTCAGAGTTCTTAACCAAAATGTCAGATGGTATATGAACGATCGATTCACCATCTGTTGTATCACTAGCCAAACCATCAGCAATTTTGAGTAGCCATTCTGCAAAATTTATGAGTTCTTGTATGTTGTTGTTTTCACCTAGTAACAATCTTATGTTTTTTGTAAGTTTCAAAACCTTACAGTTATGCCACAAATATAAAGAATTAATAGAAGACTGAATTATATCTTGCCTTGAGCCTCTTGGGAATCACAGGTAAAATTTGTCTAAAATCTCCTTCGAGAACAAATTTACCTCCAAATGGCAAATGAGCATTATATGAATCTGAGCACCTTAAGATGTCTCTGAGGCATTTGTCTAAATCTTCGTAACAATACTTACTTATCATTGGAGCTTCATCCCATATGATTAATTTGGCCTTGGATATTAACCTTGCAAGAGGACTTTCCTGTTTAATGCCACACAAAGAATCTTCATTTATGGTCAAAGAAATTTTAAACCTTGAATGTGCAGTTCTTCCTTTAGGCAACAGAAGTGCAGCAATCCCACTCGAAGCAAAATTTAAAACTATACCTCCTTTAGACCTAATTGAGCATGATATAGTTGACCATAAGAATTTTTTTCCATAACCACCTTGACCGTATAAGAAGAAAAGTCCACCCATATTACTGCTAACAACACCAATTATTTGATCGTATGCAAATTTCTGCTCATCAGTTAGCTTTTCTAAATACATACCTAGTTCACTCATAAGAGCATTAACATCAAAGTTCAACTCTTCCATTATAATTCTGTCTTCTAAGCTGGGCACCAACTTTTCTGAAGGATATGGCATTGCACAATATTCTTTCAATGACTTGCCATTTGACTGGAGCAAATCTTCAATTTTTGCAAGTGCAATATCTTTTATTTGGATTTCTGACATCATCAAATCTGTATTTTTTCAATTTAAAATAACATAATTATTTGAAAAATTATTAAATTAGTCTCTGGCAAAAAAAGTTTGAAATGCATTGTTGAATGATAAATAACACTCCTTATTTTTTGTTCAAAAAATGCTTCATTAGTAACATGTCCTTTTAAAAATTATTATTGTGATTAACATGGATATCAAAATCATTATAACATAAAAAAAGTACACAAACAACCGATGCAAATGCAAGTATTGGAAGTATGTGGATTTAATTACGGTTTCTTAAATGAAGTAGATATGGTTTACGGCAATGAATCAAAATATGTATTAAGAGGAGGAAGTAAAGCAAGTACGAAACTAATATATATATAATCCAATTTTTGAGTAATATTTTGTTATATTTCCTAAATATTATCAGAGAAAGATAAAAAGTTAAAGTGAACACCAATAAACAATTTTGCCATATGTATGATAATTTTACTCCCAAAAAAGGCATTTTGTTAAAGAAAATCACTCTTAAAATTCCTTATCCAATGTTTTTGTTATAATTATAGGCTAAATTGAATTCTACCATGGGAAAAAATTATAATAGACTATAGTTACCTTCCATTTACAGTAATCTTCTTCATTCATATAGTACGTCATTAGAGAGAAAATTCCAAGTCTTTTTCCAAACAAAATCTGGTCTACTCATGTTATTTGATGTTAATAAAACAACAAAAAATCTCCTTAAAAAGTTGCAGAGTGCCATGTTCCTACTTCAGAGATTGTATCAATGAATTCTCTGTCATTCTGCAACAGTCCTAGAACATAGCATGCATCTTTGAAGGAGTCATAAACGACACCATCACGGAGATCAACCACAATGTAATGGCCACTTTTTCCTGCTTTTGACCATGATATAAGTTCTCCTTTTCCGGTCAAGAGTCCAATAACATCTAATTAAAAAAAAAATTAAAAGCATGAAATTAAAGACAAATAAATGAACAACACAATAATAATAATAATAATAATAATAATAATAATAATAATAATAATAATAATAATAATAATAATAATAATAATAATAATTAACTACGTACCAAAAAGTTAGCTTTTTCATTTGTTTGTCTCAATATATCAGTATGATCGAGAAAATTGAAATGATTGTCAGGAATGTTACGATCATCGATCGTATTTACTATACGTGACTCCTTCTTAAAGGTTATTTTACACACATGTGCAGTCGGAAGATAAATTCCTCGTGATTCCTCAATCAGAAAATTTGAGAAGACATAAACCTTCCCCTCGATCAGATCATTCTCAAACATCTTTGCCAAATAATTCTTGATTGAACAATGAATTTTATCACATCCTAAAACAAATTAAAAATGAAGATTATTAGCACTTATAACTCTATTAAATTGCACTGTCGTTGATTCGTCTAAGGGTTTACTTATCAAATAAATTTAAAATATGAACAAAAATATCTATAAATTGGACCTCGCATCACTTGAAGAAATAATGAAGGAAAATCAACCTACCTTATCATCCATGAGAACCATTTCTAGGTAAGCTGTCTTACTCTTGTCAAATTTGGATGGGACTTTCCATAACCTTATAATCCTTGCCTTTATTTTCCAAACTTTTTCATTACATAATCTACCATAGGTAATACTGTTGATAGAATCATAGCTTGTAGCAATTAGGTATGATGAAAAATAATAAAGAGAAAAAGAACTATGAATGAGGTACGAATTTTCTAGATGATAAATAATTGTAACAATTGACTATTACGACTTATATATATACACACACTAATTGCACACAGTACGGATTTTTAATGGAGATATTTGCTAAAATTAGAAAAAAGTATATAAACAGAGATACTTATTAAGTATATATGTTGTCCACATTAATTATATGCCAAAATTTTTAGGAGAGAGATAAAAGAGGAGATATATAAATATGTATAATATAGTTACTATATATGAAGCAGGTTTAAATTGCTATAATTATATAGACTTACTATAATTATATCAAATTTAATTATGACTGTAAATAAATAAAATAGATAACAATCAATACTATTTTTTTCTTTTTATATTCAAAATTTACTATAAATATAAAAAATAAAATCACTAATGATAAAAAATTTGAGTGAAAAATAAAACTCCATAATTAAAATTCAATTTGTTAACTAAGTCATCTTATATCTATATATTATTATTATTATTATTATTATTATTATTATTATTATTATTATTATTATTATTATTATATACTAATTAAAATTGTGAATATATACTGATAAAATTATTACATGTTAATGAAAATTAGAATTATATCAATTATATCAATTATATTAATTCGGAATTATTATTATTATTATTATTGAATAATGACGATAATTCACGTGGTAATAACTTTTACCTATAAAACATCTAAAATTAAATAATATTCAAGTATAATTAGGTGACAATTATAATTCAAATTATTGCATATGAAGTCACGTGAATTACTGTTATAATTGATATAATTGCTATATACTCTCAATGTAACACCCTAACTTTTAGCACATTATGATCGTACCAAAAGTGAAGCGTTATTGACCTGTTCTCTATATTTACTATTTAATACTGAGCCTTTAGTTCGACTTCGTGTTTCAATTTTTAAGAAAAAGCCGAAAAATTTTGTATTTTTTTTATTAATTAAACCCAATCATCAAAGAACACTAAGTAATAACAATCACAAAATTATTAATAATAATAAATATTATACAAAAGGAATTCAGATACAATTCAGATACAACTCCTGTCCCTCTGTATAAAATAAAATCTTAACTAACAAAGGCGAGGAAATTCTAGAAAAGTGACTCAACACATAAACTTAACTCAAATAAGGCTAATAATCGCCCGCAGCTTCAAACTGAGTCATCAAACCTATGTCACTGAAAGGGTGGAAGATTTTGGGGTGAGAACAAATCACGCGTTCTCAGCAGGGAATGGAAATGCCGTAAGAGTAATGAAATAAAATGCAAATAATTAACTTTACTCAATAAAACTATTTTTCTATCAAACCTTTTGAAAATACTTTTTACTATTACTTTATATAATTAATTACCTTCTTCAAGTTCCCAAACTTAAGACAAATCTCAATCACAACCTCAGTTCTCAGTCACCTCAATACACAAACTAATATCACAGAAAACAGATAAACACTCAAACAAATAGTAATAATACAAACCGCACAATCACAGAGAGGCAAGAGAAACAAACACAATCAAGTGCAAATGTGCAAACAATGATGATGCATGTCTAGTCCTATCGCAGGTAATGAGCTCATTTGTCGGTTTCGACCCGCACCCGACGCAATCTGACTCTCAAGTCAGATAAGGCATTACAGCGGCATAACCTCTGCAAGGTTTCAACCTCTTGCAGGCGCTGATTCTCCAGCTGAAGTATGCCGAACATGACCTCTGCAAGTACTTGCAGGCGCTGATTCTCCAGTTGCAGCATGTGCCACTTTCTCCTGGAAGTCATTCCACACATACGGGCATCCCCGCACAATCATTCACACATAAAGCCCACGACTTAACATTCTCACATCAGCACCCTAACTAATTACTTTCTATCACCCTCTCGTGACCTTTTATTCATTTCATAATCACACGTTCCGTGTTCTCTTTCCTCTTTTCTTCTTTCTCTTAAAAAACCGAACTCAAAAATAACTTGAAAAAAAATCTATTCTAAAAAACAACTGAATGTAAAACATTATACTTTCTTAATAAATCAAGTTGAAAATAAGACTTTCTGTAATAAATCGAAAATCAAATAGTTTTCAGTAATTAAAACGTTTTCTTTGAAACTAAGCCACTTTCTATTTTAATAAAATTCAGACCTTTCAAATATTATGTTATTGAGTGAAACCAATAATTATTAATAAATCAAATTAATAATTTCTCAAAATAAGCTTATAAATCATATTTTAAAAATGAAATCACTTTTCATATGTTTTTACAAAAATTGGACAGCATCTCCCTTTAAAATTGGACTTCACCACCCTTTTCGGGTTCCAACCGAACTATTCTCAACCTTTTTTTTTCAAGTGTTTCCAATAACTCAAACTAATTTCAATATCATAAATCATTTTCAAATTTCAATTCAATACCAACAAATCAAACCAAAATCAATCTCACCAGTTAATCACTCACAATAACAAAACCAGTCATAGTCACAGCCAAAACCCAAACTCAATTCAACAATTACTCATACAACAGGTTTTCAATAATCAACTCAGCATATTCAAATTAATAAATAACCCCAGATTAATCACCAACAATCTCAATTTTATCAATTTTCATCAGTTAATCAAACGAGACATTTATGAATTATTTGCAGTTACTCACTAAACTTCAATGGCATTCATAAATTAAAACAGTTAATTTGAAATAAATTCCCTATCTCTGTACAAAATCAAAGTCAATAAAAAGTTCGAAAATTTTTTTTGACCGAACTGCTGAAGAAGGAAATGTCAGAAATCGACTGTATCTCTTAGAACTCCAATTGGCCGAACTCATGGGGTAAGGGAACTACGTCATTGTCAACTTCCACCGATCAAAAGTGGCGCCAATGTGTAGAGGAGGAGGATACGAACACTTTTACCAGATTATATTTTTTTATTGAAGTTACGGATTGCAAAAAATCGAAATCGGAAGCTCAGATGTTTCATGGTTTCTCAATCTCTCTCCCTTACGGCTTTTCCCTTTTTCTTTTCTCTTAAGTTCAATTCGGTAAAGCATGAATGAAAGAAATGGAAGTGATTAAAGCTAATGAGAATGGATGGAAATTTGTGGTAGCTAAGGCATTTAGGTGTCATTAATATATATATATATATATATATATATATATATATATATATATATATATATATATATATATATATATATATATATTACAAACAAGCCACGTTTTTTTTTCTAAAGATAATACTTTTATTGCAATTAAATGATTCAATTACAATACCCACACAAACAGAGATAAGCATATACAATAATAAAAATTTGGGAAACTCCCAGAAACAATAATACCAAGCTAAAGCAGTAGGGATTAAAACAAAAAGGACAAGCTATTCTCTCCTCTTTAGTTTCAGTTGCTATGCCTCCCAAGTCATCCAAATTCTTCTGCAAATATCAGAGCTCGGGACAGAATTTTCACAACCTCAACTCTGCAATTTTCAAAAATGAGAGCGTTCCTAGACAACCAAATCTGCCATAGAAGGTAACTTACTTGACTGACTTTTTCTTTTGAGTCTCTTCTTCTTCTCACTGCTTCCATCAACTGACACTACCACTCCCATGGTTCTATAGTCGGATCTCTGGGAATCACACTTATTACTGGTGATTGATTCCAGACTTGCACAACTCCCGGACAGAAAATCAGAGCATGGCGGTGCGTTTCTGGCAGTGAAGAACATCGCGGGCGTAAATTGGGGATCTGAGGTATCCTCTTATGAAGATTTGTCTTCACTGCTAGCCCTTCGTGAGCAAATTTCCATAGAAATGCCTTGATTTTTGGTTGGCATCGAACCTCCCAGATGCTCCTCCATAGTTGTCTACTTTGAAATCTGACATGAAGATCTTCCATAGGCTTATGAAAAAATTTGTAAGCTACTTTATATCCCGTTCTAACATTGTATTGACCTGAATCATGCTTTATCCACCTGACTGAATCTTCACCTTCTTCAATGTCTATTTGGCAGATTTGTTGTGCTATGTTGGGACTGAACTTACTATGAATGAGCTATGTATTCCAACCCCTTATCTCATTGAATAGTTGTCTTAGCCAGATCAGATTTCCATCACTGCAGTCTTCTTCCTGTACTCGAAAGGGAGGTAAGTTACCAAACCATGGTTCTTCTTTGAATTTTACTATACCTTGTGTCGTGACTTTCTATTTGGTACCCTGTTCCAGTACTTTTCTGCCTTCCAATAAGCTCTGCCAAGCCCAAGATGGTCTCAGGCCTGGTTTTGCTCCTAAAAAAGAGGTCAGTCTAAAATATTTGCTTTTGAAGACTTTATAAAACAGAGAATTTGGTTTAGTCATTAGTCTTCATCCCTGTTTTGCCAGCATCGCCAGATTAAACACTTTGAGATCTTTAAACCCCAAACCGCCTTCCTCTTTAATTCTGCTCATTGTATCCCAGCTGATCCATTGGAGTTTTTTTTTCATTCTATTTTTGACCCACCAGAATTGCATAATCATTTTGTGAATATCATCTAATAGTGATTCGGGCAGTTTGAAACAACTTAGAGTATAGATAGGTATAGCACACCCCACAGCTTTGATTAAGATTTCTCTTCCACTTGCTGACAATAGTTGACGCTTCCAACCTTGTAGCTTCTTCGACACCTTATCCTTTACATAAGCAAATGTCTGACTTTTAGATATGTTAACAATAGATGGGAGACCCAAATATTTGTCTTGTGCACCAATATTAGGGACTCTAAGAAAAGTAGCGATTTCTTCCTTAATAGCATGAGGTGTATTCTTACTAAAAAATACTGTAGACTTACTGAAATTGATAATCTGAACGCTTAGGGAGCCATACTATTGAATAACATTAATCAAATTAGCGCAATTATGTGGAGTTGCTTTACAGAATAGTAAAGAGTCATCAGCGAATAAAAGGTGGTTGATGGATGGACATCTACTATTCAACCGAAGCCCCTGAAATAGGTTATCCTGTTCTCCTTTATGGAGCAGAAATGATAGACCTTCTGCGCATAATAGAAAAAGGTAGGGTGAGAGGGGATCTCCTTGCCGGAGCCCTCTACTTGGTTTAAAGAAACCAATAGGAGAATTTTTCACAATAACAGAATAAGAAATAGTAGTGACACATTTCTTTACCCATTCTATCCACCTCTGACAAAAACCAAGTTTTTTCATTACGAACCACACAACTCCATTCCACTCGATCATAGCAAACAAGCCACGTTTACTTCTTCTTTTTGTACACTTTGAACCTTGACCAAGTGAATGAGATAATTGAAAGAATATATAATGACATTCGATGATTAAAATAAATATTGGCTAGGTGTCAAGGTTAATAAATAAAAGAAAGCATGTGTTATTATTATATATATACATATGCATAGTAAATCAAGTTCTATTTCCTTTCTTTGGTTCCTTTGAAGGCTACGTTATTAGGTACCTTCTAATAATAATAATAATAATAATAATAATAATAATAATAATAATAATAATAATAATAATAATAATAAATTTAATTTTTGTATATTAAAATAATTTTTTACAAATATTTTAAACTAATAAAATAAATCATAATTAGATTAAACTTCAATAATTATAAAATTTTGTTTAATTATTTTTGTTAAAAATAATTTTTTTAAAAAAAAATAAAATCTTAATGTGATATAATCACTCATAAATAATTAATTATTTAATTTTCAAAAATCTGGAATGTTATATCCCACCCACCTTACAAAATTTTCGCCCTCAAAAATTGATAAAAGATGGAAAAGATTCTTATCAACTCCACTTTCAAAAACATCGAGGAAAAGAAATGGAAAGATTTGGCACATTCAGTTTTTCAAATGTGAAAGAAATCATATCTTGTGAAGATGACAGAAAAGGTGTAGTGTACTGCGGAGATTTAGAAAGGGGCTTAAGATTAGATTCTAACAAGAATGCACAAAACAATGATAGGTGAATAGCGATAAGGGTGAATGTTCCAAAAGATTTCAAGCAATGCATAAGAACAAAATCAAACAAGGATATGCATTGGAGATAAGATATGATTAGAATATAAATCAATCATACCCCAAGAAGGAAGTTTGAAACAAAGAATTTCACTATAAGCAATCAAGGAAGAGATCCATATTAGCACGAATAAGGATTATGCTTCGAAAACAAGTTATCTTCGTAACCTCTAATGTTCCCAAACCCCATAATTCGCATTATCTATTACTCCTATTTCGTCCATGAAAATCCATTAGTGTTCCCATATACATGAATCATTAGTATTAAGTTGGCCAGACCTAATACCATGAGAAATGCAACGGTCGACTAACAGCATTAATCAATAGACAATCATGCATTTGAAACTCAAATTCTTGTCATTAGGACAAGTCCTACTGCATGACAGACACTCAGAGTATGCAGTAAAGCATAGTCAGTCCATTCCCAAGATAACTAATTTTCAAAAATCTGGGATGTTATACTCAATCTTATCGATTATATCAATTTAACTATATCAATTATATTCAAATTATTAGTCAATAATTTTAATGGAAATTCTTGCTATAATTAGGTTATTCTTATGTTATTATCTTGTATTAATCGTTATAATTAATTCAATAGAGATATTTATTCAGTATATATGTTATCTACTTTAATTATGCGCCAATATTTAAAAAAAAAAACTAAAAGAAGATATATATATATATATATATATATATAATATTATTGTTATATAAAAAATAGATATAAATATATATAGATTGTATTATAAAAAAAATAAAGCCTATATATAGGAATAACGAAAAACTCAAGTAATTATTTATTGGTTTTTATGGTTTCTATTACGCTTAATGAAAATTGAGCGATCTAAAAAGTAAATACTGAGGTGACATGCATGCGTATATTAATATAGGAAGAATATATATTCAGAAGCATTTTTCTATTATATCACTTATTTACTTACAGCCTTAAAATCTTCAAGAATATACAATTGTATTATCATTCAAGCCAAAAATTCATCCTTTATTTTTATTAAATATTTATATTAATTCAGTTAGATGAGTGTTTTAATAAAAGAATAGACTATTATTATTATTAAAATGAAGAAAAATATCATTAATTAATAATTAGTTTAATAATATATTGAGTATTGATTTGATACAATTATAATACAAATATTTTCCTAAAATAATATAATCATATATTATTCATGAGCTAATTATAATGCAATTAAAGATATTTTTATAAAATAATATCTACTTACTATATTTCTATTATACTTTGTGTATATCATCAAAAGATGTATGTTTCATTTTTTTCTAGATCAAACATATTTTTATCGTCAAAGAAATTGTGTTTAGGTAAACAATTTCCTATGTTAGGTCGAGATTTTTTCGAATATAATGAAAATACAAATAAAGAAATAAAAGTGATACATATATCAAAGAAAATAATAAACTTAAATATATCTGACACAAAAAAAATTTATATTAAAACATTTAAAAATAGCATATCCACAAAAAATAGTCGTAATATATAAATTGAGGCAACAATATAAAATTATCTAATACTACTTTAATCAAATACTAATATTAAAACTAAATTATTTAAATAATATTAAATCTATTCTAGTCCTTAGACACGTATAGAATAGAGTCATTCTCGTAACGGCAACCAATTGAAACAACATCGTAAGTTTGAATATCTAGAATTCGTGCAAATTCAGACCATCCTTTTGTTAAATAAGCTTCATCATTCGCTATCCATGCAATGCGGTAAGGTATAAAATTGTCACAACGAGAAACCAAACTAACCCTTATTCCCTCAATGGCATTGCATGCATGCAAAAGAAAGCCAGTAATTTCTGAAAAAAATCACAATATGTTATAAAATTATCGTAATAACGAAAAGCTTAAAATAAAAAAGTTTAAATATATTACCAATCGTTGAAATTGCATCTCTGAGTTTGTCACGAATTTACCAAAACTGAACTTAAACTGAGGAAATTCAATCTCATTATGTGCTCCACTTCGAAGATGTTCGGGCAAACGTAAAAAGCATCGAGGGGGTGGGACTTAAACTTGACCTACAAAACTCCGTGAAAACAATTCTTCAATAAAAAATCGAGCTCCTCCCAAGAAAACTAACTTTAACCACATTCCATTAGGTTAGTCATAATAGGTGAGTAGATCCAACCATCATTCGGTAAAGTAGAGTTTATTGCCCCTTCTTTGGACGTTTACATCCATGTAGTTGGAACCCGAATCACTGAAGACAACTCGATGAGGTATTTCATGGATGTGATGCATTGTAAACGATTGTGGCAAAAGACAATCGAACTGGAACATTAGACGATAAGAATAACTTAGAGTAACAACAATTAATAAATTATCAAAAGAATAATATAATAGAATGAGTATATGAAAAATAATATAAAAAATTATAAATTGTACCTTAAAAGGGTCAACTTCGATGAAAAACGAAAAATACATTCTTATTCTATGAAGTAGTAAAAGAAAAATAATAAATATAAAATTATGAGTTGACTCTCAAATTTAGATTCATGTACCACAGAAAAATACTATATATAAACTTTTGTAAAACAAAAATAAATATGTAAATTATTTATTATTAAGATAATTTTTTATTATATACAGTAATTACACATCATATATTAATTTTGTTAAAATTATATAATTTTGTTATGATATTATTAGAATCATTATCTTTTATCATAATCAGAGAAATCCCAGACAATGAATAAGAATATTATACCTGATATACACAGATTGAAATAGAAATATATGTCTTGAAATTTAGAAATATAAATTCTATTATATCTTCCTAAACAAACCTAAATAACTCTACACCAATAGCCCGTTGATACGCAAAAATTTTGAATTCACGTAATTACCGGCAAGTATACCGGATCGTATCAAGTAGTAAAACTCACTGGAGTGAGGTCGATCCCACGGAGATTGATAGATTAAGCAACTTTAGTTAATTGGTAGTTTAGTTGAACAAACATTGTTTTGATTCATGAGAGTTGAACAGTTGAAAGAAATTGTATAGAATTAAATGACAAGAAATTTAAAGAACTAAAGTAATAAAAGAAAATTGAATGACTGAAAGTAAATGACGGGAAACTTAGATTGCAAGAAACTTAAATGACATTGAAGATAAATTGCAAGGAAGTAGAGTGCATGGATATAAAGTGTAGAAATTAAATTGCAAGTAAATTTAGAGCAGAATGTAAATAACAGGAATGTTAAATTGCTTGAATGAAAAAGGGACTTGGGTGATGGGTAATCAAAATAACTAAAGAGCAAAAGAAATGAGAATTAATGATGGAAGAGATCATTAGGGATCAGAGATGCAAATTCTCATGAATTGATGTTGATCAATTCCTTCTCAATCATGGGTATAGATCCATGGCAGATTGTAGGTAATTGAATTCCAATCTCTTGGTAACTCAATTTCTCTCAACACAATCAATTGCCACTCTCGTGATCTAATTGTTCATGAGAAGAGATGAAGTTCATTAACTAATCCTTCAAGCCACACAATTCCCAGGATCTCAACCAAGGGTGGTTACATCTCACATACCAACCCAAAGTGTATTAATCAAGGAAATTATGAAAGGATGAACTCTAAACTGAATTATATGGCTTCTTTCTCAAGTTCACCACACAATTCATATAGATTTAACCCCTCTCTCGATGGTGATTGAATCTTTGAAGAACAAGAGTTTCCTCTTGGATGAACCACTTGAATTGAGAAGGAAAAGAAAAGTTATCAACCCATTCAAATAAACAGAGCTCTTCCCCCTAATAAAAGTGGGGTTTAGTGAATCATAGCTCCAATTACAACTATCATTGCAAGAATGAAAATTAAGCTAAGTGTAGAAAAGAATGAAGAAGAAGAAGACAAATTCTTAAAACTGAAATTCAAAATTACAAGAAAAACAAAATGGTTCCCCGGTATATTTCCCAAAATGCAAGAAAAATAAAGAGTAAAAGTATAATGCGTAAAAGTAAAAGTGTGTCTCCAAAAAAAGTCCTTCCTAAGTACAAACTTCTTCTCTATTTATACTAGTCCTAAGACTCCTTGAAATTCTCCTTTTGGGTTAGCAATTTGGGCCTTGCTCTTGTTGATTTCGCTTCATGAAAGAATTCTTGCCAAACAGAGGAAACAGGGCTCATTCTCATTGCTCTGGCACAATGGCTTGGCATTACTGGCAAACACGTCAGCCTTGTTGCACATTGGCAATGTGCTGTGACATTTCCTGGGTGTGGAGCTTGGTACTTGGGCATTGTTGTCCAAGTTGTTGCCCAAGTTGTTGCCCAAGTTGTTGCCAAACACTTGGCTCATTCTTCCTTCTTAGCTTCACTTTTCATGCTTGATGTTGCCTGAACTTTGAGCTTCAATCCTTTGCTTCAATATAGACTATTATACATGGTTGGAAAGTTCTGAATGTCAGCTTTCCAACGCAACTAGAAGTATCTCAATTGGATCTCTGTAGCTCAAGTTATGCTCTATTGAAGAGGGTAAGGTCAGCCTGCCAAAATCGCAGGCGTTTTTGGTGAACACGCCCTTGCCAACTTGCTCAGATTCTGAAGCTCTAAATGAAGCCAGCTTTTGAAGCTTCAAATGAATGTCAAACCCATACTATTATGTATCGTTGGAAAGCTATGGATGTCTACTTTCCAATGCCGTTGAGATTTCATCATTTAAAGCTCTAGCGCTCAAGATATACTCCATGGAAGATGAAGAGGTCAGCTAGCCTTACTACAGGTTGATACCATGTTCATCTATGAACTTTCGGGCCGCGTTTCTCCCTCAAATTTAGTGTCCACCATATAGTGCCATATATGCTTGGAAAGCTCAGAATCTCTTCTTTCCAATGCACTTGGGATCATCTCAATTGGATCTTCCTATCTCAAGTTATGCTCCATTGAAGAGAGTAAGGTCAGGCTGCCTTGGTTGGGCGTCTTTGGTGAAGTTGTTGTGGGTGTTGCCAGGGAACACGCCAGCTCAATCCCTGCCTGGCAACGCTCTCGATCACCTTTTTGTGGCTCATTCATGCCTCCCTAACTCTCAACTCCATTTTCTTGTTTTTGGGGCCTAATGATGACTCTGATTTGATCTTCCATTTCATGTTACACTATAGACTATTATATATCGTTGGAAAGCTCTGAATGTCAGCTTTCCAACGCAATTAGAAGTACTCAAATTGAATCTTTGTAACTCAAGTTATGCATCCTTGAAGAGGGCAAGGTCAGGCTGCCTTGGTTGGGCGTTTTTGGTGAAGTTGTTGGCAAACACGCCACTAGCAACGTGCTCTGTCCTCCCTTGACTCAAGTTCTTTGCATTTCCATTGTTGCTGGTGTTGTTGATGAACACACCAATTCAATTTCAAGGCAACAACGCCTTCGACCTCTTCCTTGGCTCCATTTCTTTGCCTTGCGTTGCCAAGGAACACGCCAACTCTCTTCAACGTTGGCAACGCCCAATATCACTCCTATGGCTACCTTACAGTGGCCAGCGTTGTTGCTTGCGTTATTGATGAACACGCCAGTTCATCCTCTGCTGGGCAATGCTTCTCAAGCTCTTCCTTGCTCTGCTCCAAGATCCTGGTGTTGTTGCCAGCGTTGTCAAGGAACACGCTAGCCTTCCCCTGTTTCCTTGCCAAGATTGATGTATCTTCAAGCCTTCTTGCTCCCATTCTTGCTCCATTGCCTTCTTGCTTCATTACCTAACATAAACCAAAGAATCTTCCACAAAGTCTTGCCATCTTTTGCAATAAATTTCAAGGGAATCATTCACATCAACTTGTTTATAAACTCCTTGAATCATTTGCATGGATTATGCCAAATTTCACCTAGTTCTTGTTTTATGAATGCATGGAGATGAAACTCATTAAAATGCTTGTTTATTTCAAAGAAAATGAATGAAACTAAGTTAAAACTACTTAAACTAACTAGCTAATATAGCAAAGATGCAAACGCATCACAACACCAAACTTAAACCTTGCTTGTCCTCAAGCAAGAAAAGAACTATGCAAAAAGATTTCTTTCAATCGGAACGGGTTGAGAAGTAGCTTGTAATGCCTTAGTGAGTGAAGTGATTAGTTGACAGTGGGGTGAACTCTGAATTATATGCTCATACAAGGATTCCAGTGCTTATTAGTCCCTACATTTTGGAAGTCTTAGGTCTTAGGACTTTCATTCAAATGATATCATGGAAATCTCTCTATAGGTAATCACCTTGAAGCAGCTTATAGTTTTTGTGTCTTGGCCTTGACTCTAAGTGTCATGTCTCAAAGCGGCTCTTTAGATAAGCTTTCAATCAATACTCCCAAACCAGTTGGTTTTAAGGTATTAGGTGTTGAAGCACCCCTTAGGATTTACTTGCTCAAGCCTCTCTCTTTGACACAATTCTACCACAAGCATTTAACTAGGATAATAACTCTTTGAGTTCTTATTTCTTTCTTTTTCTTCTTAGTAATTGATGCTCAGAGACTTTTGCCATGTTCTTTTGTTTTTTTTCTATTTCTTTTGTTTTCTTTTGCTGCTTCTTGGATCAAAAGATGTTTGAGAATCTTCACAATACTTCTTTGAACTCTATTTCCTGCCTATGAGCTCCCATGCAGGTTTTCACAAACATGCAACCTCAATACACAATCATACAACTAGAACCACCACTTCTCTTAATCTTTTGCTTGCCTCAAAACAAATTTTTGACTCCTCAATCATTCTTTTTCAAAGAAATGTTCTCCGTTTACATTCTTATAGATATTGAGTGCAAGCAATTTCAGGAGTATGGTATTATGATATATCAAACATCTTAGTTATTGAACTACAAAGAAGTCATACTAAGCAGATAAACAGGGGTACAATATCACTTTCAATCATAACAGTTTTAAATAAAAGACAATCACTTAACAATACAACCTTTTGGAGTTCACTTGCTTTACTCCTTATCATCATCATTGTTGGTCTTTACATCCTTCTTTGCCTCTTTGGTTGATGATGCTTAATCCTTTCCAAGATTGAAGTGACTGCCTACAATGAACTTTGAAAGTTGCTTGTCCCCAAACACTTGAGAGATGGTTAGCATGCATGTATGCTTGTGATCTTCTAGACATAAGTTGGTGTGGAGACACCAAACTTAGTTCCCTACTTACTTTTATATGCAGTAGAATGAATACATGCAAGAAACATCAAGTGCTTCTATTAAGGAAAATAAACTCTAAATTAGAAAGCACCAATTGTTAAGTAGTTTTCCTGATTGTTTGGAGCAAGTGGCTAATCATGCTGAAGGCTGAAATATGTCTTTAATGAAACCTTTTGGTGGAACACCAAACTTAGCACCTCACCTTCACCCTTAAATTCTTTTGGTGTGCAACACTAAACTTAGCTCCTTGCAATACAGATAAATATACTTAACTCTTTTATTGAATTAACTAAGAAAAGAAAACTACCTTTGGTTGGGTTGCCTCCCAACAAGCGCTTCTTTATCGTCATTAGCTTGACGGTTGTCCCTCTTTAGGGAGGATGATGATCATAGTGCCTTAATCCTTCCCCTCTCACCGTGAGCTTCCTTCCAGTGTCTCTCTTGATGATTTCCACATGTTCAAGTGAGAGGATTTTGTTCACTGTGTAATATCCAGAAAAGTGTAGAGATATTTCCACTGGTTGGTAAGTTAGCATCACTTTATCCCCTGGGTGAGAAGCCTTCAGTGGAAATTTTTTTGTTTTTCCATCCTCTTGGCACTTTCTTCTTGGGACTCTTTTCTTTTCCAGGAGGTAGTTCAGGTTTTGGGGCCTCAATTTTTGGAAGGTTCTTGTTGAGAATCTCAAATGCAAGCTTTGGTTGTAGCTTCTCCTCTATTCTTTGAGCTTGTTGCACCACTTCTACCTCTTCCTTTCTTTTCCAGCATGAGCTTAGGTGCATTGGAAGTGTTTCATCAGGTGCCTCTTTCAAGTTTGGATCTATGGAATCAATCTTCATACACTCTTCCTCTTGGGTGGAATCTTGCAAATTCTTGAAGACATGGAACACTATATGCTTTTCATGCACCCTTAGCATCAATTCTCCTTTTTCAACATCTATCAATGTCCTGGCAGTAGCTAAGAAGGGCCTCCCTAGGATGATGGGAGTGTTGTCATCTTCCTCTATGTCTAGGATGATGAAGTCAGCTGGGAGAAAAAAATTTGTCCACTTTTACCAATACATTCTCCACAACCCCAAGAGCTTGCTGAATAGATTTGTCCGCCATTTGAAGGGCTATTTTTGTGGGTCTCAATTCATGAATCTGAAGCTTCTTCATCAAGGATAGAGGAATTAGGTTGATGCTTGCACCAAGATCACAAAATGCTTTCTCAATCATCATGTTGCCTATGGTGCATGGGATATGAAAACTTCCTGAGTCCTTCCTCTTTCATGGCAATCCTCTTTGGATGATGGCACTACACTCCCTGGTCATTGCAACCATTTGTCCCTCCTTCAAGGATCTTTTCTTTGTCAATAATTCCTTCATGAACTTTGCATACAATGGCATTTGTTCAAGTGCTTCTATGAAGGGGATGTTGATGTGCAGTGTCTTGAATATCTCCAGGAATTTGGAGTATTACTTCTCTTTGTTCTCTCCCTTGAATCTTTGAGGATATGGTAGCATTGGTTGATATGCTCTCACTACCTCTTTCTTAGTTGACTTATCACTTTGTGTAGAGGTTTCTTGCTCCTGCTTTTACTCCTTCACCTCTTCTTTTAAGCCTTCTTTGTTGTGCTCTTCCTGAGTGATGGGTTCTGTCTCCACCTTCTTACCACTTTTCAGGATGATTGCTTTACACTCCTCCCATTTTATGGCTTTTCCTGTGTCCTTTGGATTGGAGATTGTATCACTTGGGAGAACATTGGTTGGCCGTTCAGCTTGTTTGGCCAATTGTCCCAATTGTCGTTCAAGGT
Source organism: Arachis ipaensis (assembly GCF_059453495.1). Lineage (NCBI taxonomy): Eukaryota > Viridiplantae > Streptophyta > Magnoliopsida > Fabales > Fabaceae > Arachis > Arachis ipaensis. The sequence goes on along the minus strand of NC_142440.1, from coordinate 22,459,161 downwards.
TCTTCATGGTGGCTTCATGTCTCTCTTGTCCTTTGAGCAAAATATCTTGCCCCTTGGCTAAACCTTGAGTGGTCTGGGCAAGTGACTGTATGTTTTGGGTAAGGGCTTGCAAGGCTACTTCAAGACTTGAGATCCTGGTTTCATGATGGTCAATGGGTGGTATGGTAGGGTATGATTGTTGTGGCTGGAAGTTGTTTGGAGCATTGAGGTGGGCATTTTGTGAGTTGAATGGTGGTGTGGAGAAGTTATTTTGGTGAATTTGTGAATTGTTGTGGGGTGGTTGATATGTGTTTTGTGGTTTCTTGTATTGGTTAGTGTTGTTAGATGAATGATTTTGGTTGTGTGTGTTGCGGGAGTGGTTGGAGTTGTTGTTCTTTTGCCATTGATTTTGATTCTCACCCCACTTCAGGTTGGGGTGGTTTCTCCAGGATGGGTTGTATGTGTCACCATGGAATTCATTCTGAGAAGGATTTGGAGCATTCTGCATGTATTGAACTTATTCTTGTTGCTGCTCAGCATTGCCTACTTCACCTTGGCCCCACTCTGCTGAAGGTTGACTTGTTGTGCTCACTGAAGCTATTTGGAGGCCATCTATTCTCTTAGCCATCATTTCTATTTGCTGTTGGATTTGTTGGTGCATCAGTTTGTTTTGTACCAATATAGCATCAACACCTTCAAGCTCCACCACACCTTTCTTTGAGGTTGAGTTGTGATGCCTCTCTGATGAGTAGTAGTATTGATTGTTTGCAACAATCTCAATGAGGTCTTGAGCCTCTTCAGCAGTTTTCATCATGTTGAGTGATCCTCCTGATGAGTAATCTAATCCCTTCCTTGCTTCTAAAGTTAAGCCTTCATAGAAGTTTTGGAGTTTAACCGAGTTGATAAACATGTCGGGTGGACATCTTCTCATTAATGCCTTGTATCTTTCCCAGGCTTCATATAGTGACTCCCCTTCCATTTGCCTGAAAGTTTGGACCTCTGTCTTCAACTTGATGATCTTTTGAGGTGGGTAAAACTTGGCTAAAAATCTGCCCACCAGATCATTCCAATTGTTGATGCTTTCCTTGGGGAATGACTCTAACCATCGAGTGGCCTTATCCCTCAAAGAGAATGGAAATAGCAACAGCTTGTAGATGTCCGGATGCACTCCATTTGTCTTCACCGTATCACATATCCTCAGAAAAATAGACAAGTGTTGATTTGGGTCTTCAAGAGGCCCCCCTCTATAAGAGCAATTGTTTTGTACCAAAGTGATGAGTTGGGGTTTCAACTCAAAGTTGTTGGCATGGACATTTGGAGTGACTATGCTGCTTCCACAATGCCTTGGATCAGGGATGGTGTATGAGGCCAGTACCCTTCTAGGTGGTCCATTATTATTAGCAACTCCCTCAGCAGGGTTATGTGAGTTGCCCTCCATGACTTGATCTTCTCCTTCTGAATCCTCTTCACCAATTATCCCTTTTCCTGTTGCTTCTCTTATTAACCTTCGGAGGGTTCTCTCGTCTTCAGGATCAAATCTCCTTGCCTCTGACATACACAAATACACCAACAATACAAGTAAAGCACTCTATTGCTAGAGTGAAGATAAAGTTAGTGAAACAAAATATCAAACAGTTAGTGGGTCTTAACTAAAAAAAGAAAAATGCTTAATCTAAACCACCGTTTACTTAATTATTGTTAATCTTTTCCAATCCCCGGCAACGGCGCCAAAAAATTGATATGCGAAAATTTTGAATTCACGTAATTACCGGCAAGTATACCGGATCGTATCAAGTAGTAAAACTCACCGGAGTAAAGTCGATCCCATGGAGATTGGTAGATTAAGCAACTTTAGTTAATTGGTAGTTTAGTTGAACAAACATTGTTTTGATTCATGAGAGTTGAACAGTTGAAAGAAATTGCAAAGAATTAAATGACAAGAAATTTAAAGAACTAAAGTAATAAAAGAAAATTGAATGACTGAAAGTAAATGACGGGAAACTTAGATTGCAAGAAACTTAAATGACATTGAAGATAAATTGTAAGGAAGTAGAGTTCCTGGATATAAAGTGCAGAAATTAAATTGCAAGTAAATTTAGAGCAGAATGTAAATAACAGGAATGTTAAATTGCTTGAATGAAAAAGGGACTTGGGTGATGGGTAATCAAAATAACTAAAGAGCAAAAGAAATGAGAATTAATGATGGAAGAGATCATTAGGGATCAGAGATGCAAATTCTCATGAATTGATGTTGATCAATTCCTTCTCAATCATGGGTATAGATCCATGGCAGATTGTAGGTAATTGAATTCCAATCTCTTGGTAACTCAATTTCTCTCAACACAATCAATTGCTACTCTCGTGATCTAATTGTTCATGAGAAGAGATGAAGTTCATTAACTAATCCTTCAAGCCACACAATGCCCAGGATCTCAACCAAGGGTGGTTACATCTCACATACCAACCCAAAGTGTATTAATCAAGGAAATTATGAAAGGATGAACTCTAAACTGAATTATATGGCTTCTTTATCAAGTTTACCACACAATTCATATAGATTTAACCCCTCTCTCGATGGTGATTGAATCTTTGAAGAACAAGAGTTTCTTCTTGGATGAACCACTTGAATTGAGAAGGAAAAGAAAAGTTATCAACCCATTCAAATAAACAGAGCTCTTCCCCCTAATGAAAGTGGGGTTTAGTGAATCATAGCTCCAATTACAACTATCATTGCAAGAATGAAAATTAAGCTAAGTGTAGAAAAGAATGAAGAAGAAGAAGACAAATTCTTAAAACTGAAATTCAAAATTACAAGAAAAACAAAATGGTTCCCTGGTATATTTCCCAAAATGCAAGAAAAATAAAGAGTAAAAGTATAATGCGTAAAAGTAAAAGTGTGTCTCCAAAAAAAGTCCTTCCTAAGTACAAACTTCTTCTCTATTTATACTAGTCCTAAGACTCCTTGAAATTCTCCTTTTGGGTTAGCAATTTGGGCCTTGCTCTTGTTGATTTTGCTTCATGAAAGAATTCTTGCCAAACAGAGGAAACAGGACTCATTCTCATTGCTCTGGCCCAATGGCTTGGCGTTACTGGCAAACACGTCAGCCTTGTTGCACGTTGGCAACGTGCTGTGACATTTTCTGGGTGTGGAGCTTGGTACTTGGGCGTTGTTGCCAAACACTTGGCTCATTCTTCCTTCTTAGCTTCACTTTTCATGCTTGATGTTGCCTGAACTTTGAGCTTCAATCCTTTGCTTCAATATAGACTATTATACATGGTTGGAAAGTTCTGAATGTCAGCTTTCCAACGCAACTAGAAGTATCTCAATTGGATCTCTGTAGCTCAAGTTATGCTCTATTGAAGAGGGTAAGGTCAGCCTGCCAAAATCGCAGGCGTTTTTGGTGAACACGCCCTTGCCAACGTGCTCAGATTCTGAAGCTCTAAATGAAGCCAGCTTTTGAAGCTTCAAATGAATGTCAAACCCATACTATTATATATCGTTGGAAAGCTCTGGATGTCTACTTTCCAAAGCCGATGAGATTTCATCATTTAAAGCTCTAGGGCTCAAGATATACTCCATGGAAGATGAAGAGGTCAGCTGGCCTTACTACAAGTTGATACCATGTTCATCTATGCACTTTTGGGCGGAGTTTTTCCCTCAAATTTAGTGTCCACTATATAGTACTATATATGCTTGGAAAGCTCATAATGTCTTCTTTCCAATGCACTTGGGATCATCTCAATTGGATCTTCCTAGCTCAAGTTATGCTCCATTGAAAAGGGTAAGGTCAGGCTGCCTTGGTTGGGCCTTTTTGGTGAAGTTGTTGGCAAACATGCCACCAACAATGTGCTCGACCTCCTCTGGTCCAATTCCTTAGCCTTGGCGTTATTGTGGGCAGTGCCAGGGAACACGCCAGTTCAATCCCTGCCTGGCAACGCTCTCGATCACCTTTTTGTGGCTCATTCATGCCTCCCTAACTCTCAACTCCATTTTCTTATTTTTGGGGCCTAATGATGACTCTAATTTGAGCTCCCATTTCATATTACACTATAGACTATTATATATTGTTGGAAAGCTCTGAATGTCAGCTTTCCAACGCAACTAGAAGTACTCAAATTGGATCTCTGTAACTCAAGTTATGCATCCTTAAAGAGGGCAAGGTCAGGCTGCCTTGGTTAGGCGTTTTTGGTGAAATTGTTGGCAAACACGCCACTAGCAACGTGCTCTGTCCTCCCCTGACTCAAGTTCTTTGCATTGGCGTTGTTGCTGGTGTTGTTGATGAACACGCTAATTCAATTTCAAGGCAACAACGCCTTCGACCTCTTCCTTGGCTCCATTTCTTTGCCTTGCGTTGCCAAGGAACACGCCAACTCTCTTCAACGTTGGCAACGCCCAATATCACTCCCATGGCTACCTTACAGTGGCCAGCGTTGTTGCTTGCGTTATTGATAAACACGCCAGTTCATCCTCTACTGGGCAACGCTTCTTGAGCTCTTCCTTGCTCTGCTCCAAGATCCTGGTGTTGTTGCCAGCGTTGTCAAGGAACACGCTAGCCTTCCCCTGTTTCCTTGCCAAGATTGATGTATCTTCAAGCCTTCTTGCTCCCATTCTTGCTCCATTGCCTTCTTGCTTCATTACCTAACATAAACCAAAGAATCTTCCTCAAAGTCTTGTCATCTTTTGCAATAAATTTCAAGGGAATCATTCACATCAACTTGTTTATAAACTCCTTGAATCATTTGCATGGATTATGCCAAATTTCACCTAGTTCTTGGTTCATGAATGCATGGAGATGAAACTCATTAAAATACTTGTTTATTTCAAAGAAAATGAATAAAACTAAGTTACAACTACTTAAACTAACTAGCTAATATAGCAAAGATGCAAACGCATCACCCGTGCCATGTCGTGTTTTTTAAGACTTATATTTAGGAACACATAGAATTTTAATAATAATACACGGGAAATTGAAATAGTTTATATACGGATTCTTCAAGTAGTTATTATTATTATTATTATTATTATTATTATTATTATTATTATTATTATTATTATTATTATTATTATTATTATTATTATTATTATTATTATTATTGTTGTTGTTGTTGTTGTTGTTGGATAATGAATAAAAATTAAAATTATATCAATATTTTTAAAATTAATATAATTAAAATGACTAAAAATATTTAAAATTAATGTGCTTTATTAATATTATAAAATTTGATCATTTTATGATTAGATTCAAATATTCTTATCATAATTACTACGACCGATGCAATTATCATATCATTATCATATATTATTATTATTATTATTATTATTATTATTATTATTATTATTATTATTATTATTATTATTAAAAGTATTTTTGATTGATAATTGATAAGTAGTTTAGTAATGCATTAAATATTGATTTGATATAACTATAATAAGGATATGTTTTTAAATTAGTATAATTATGTATTATTTATTAAATATTAATTATAATATAATTATAATAAAGATATTTTTTATAAAATAATTTAGAATAGAGAATAGGAAAGTTCATTTTGGAGGAAAAACGGAATCACGAGGGATCGACACCTCACCTTCATTAATTGGGGGAAAACCCAGTTTTAGTATATTAAGTAGATGGATGATTGTTTCTTTAAAAATAAAATGCATTATGATTTTAGGTTATTTCATACTTAACAATAATACTTGATTATTTCTTTAAAAATAAATTGCATTATGATTTTAGGTTATTTCACAATAATAATTAATGTTCATAATATTTAATTACTCTAAATTTTTTATTTTCTACCGTTAGTAATTAAAGCCAAATTAAAAAGATTATGTTAAATTATTGAATAGTCCAAGTATAACCGGAGCTAATTTAGTTGATTTGTTTATTAATATAATTGATTGAAAGCATAAATGATAAATAAGACAAGCAAATCTACTTAATATACTAAAACTGGATTTTTCCCCAACTAATGGAAGGGAGGTGTCGATTCTTCATGAATCCATTTTTCCGCCAAAATGAATATACTATTTTCTCTTCTAAGTTTATTTTATAAAAATATTTTTACTATAATTATACTATAATTAGCATTTAAGTAATAATGCATAATTATACTAATTTAGGAAAATATATTTATTATAGTTATATAAAATCAATATTTAATGCATTATTAAACTACTTATCAATTATCAATTGAAAATATTTTTAATCATTTTAATTATACTGATAATAATTAAAAACAACAACAACAACAACAACAACAACAACAACAACAACAACAACAACAATAATAATAATAATAATAATAATAATAATAATAATAATATGAAAATTATATGATAATGGCACCGGTTATTGAAAACTAATTTATATTTCTCTAAATAAATTTATTTTAGAAAAATATCTTTATTATAATTATATTACAATATTATGATTAATATTTAATGAATGATGCATAATTATAATAATTTAAGAAAATATCTTTATTATCTATCTATTCTATTTATTCTATTATATAAAAATCGAATTTTTACACTTAATGATGGAACTGATGTGGCATGCTCTTGAGGTGTTTCCTTATTTATTTCATTTAATTCGTTAATGCAAATCAATTATAATTAATTATATCAATTAATTAATTTGATTAGACATTCAAATCTCACCATTTATTATAATTTATATGAATTGATTAATTATAATTAATTATATTAATTAATTAATTTGGTTAATTATATTAATTATTTGATTTGATTGGAGTAAATATCAAATGATTTAATAAATAATAAATATGATAACAAAATATATGAATTAATTTAATTAGTTTATTTTTCTCAATACCATCTATTTATACAAAATCAAATATTTTTTACTCATTCGCTCTCTTTTCTCTCTCTCTCTCTCTCCCTCCCTCCCTCTCTTCCTTTCTCTCTCGTGTTTAAGGTACAATTTTTATAATTTATTTAATTTTTGTTTTTTTATCTTTATTTATACATTTCATTTTTTTTATTTGTTTTAAAATTTTTGTTTATTTTAATTGCTTATTATTAGGCACATACTTTTTTTTCTTTTAGCTTCTGATTAACAAAAAAGATGTGTCATTTTTACGTTGTTTTTAAATAATCTTACTATAATTTTGTTTTGTAATATTCTATTTTGTCATGTGTACTTCAATTCATATATATATATTGTCTTTTTTTGTGATTCACAATTATTTATATATATATATATATATATATATATATAGTCTTTTTTTGTGATTCACAATTAATATATACACTATTCGTATATGTGATTTATATGTTAATTCTTTTATTGATTCTCTTTATTATTATTTTTTTGTGTCTCTTTGTTGCTCTTTATTTTAGTTATATTCATTGATTTCTCTGTATTGATGCTCTTTTTATTTGAAATATCGTGACAATTTAGAGTGTATGTTATGATCCATGTGATATTCGTTAATTTGGTGTATCTTTTTAGATGGTTTATGTTATAATGTGTTTAAGGAGTTGACTTAAAATTATAATACGATATATAAATTTATAATATGATTTATAATATGCTAAAATATTAGGATATTATCATATAGATATTTTTTATTTGTTCATTAGATTCAACTATATAGGATCTTGAAAATTATGCAATTATAAAATTAGTTGTTTTTTCATATAATTATTGTATTGATCATTTATGTAACAACTCTAATTTTTGCACTAATGCGAGTTTTTCTTAAAATAATATTTTAAAGCGATTAGTTTTATCTTGATGAGTCGACTTCGAACCCCGAAGTAAAATAAATGGTAATATAATTTTATTATTATGTTATTTATTTATTTTACTTGTTCTAATTATAATGAAGCCTAGATAATAATATTAATATTATTATTATCAAGTCCGAGTTTTACCGATAAAACTAATTATTGGTATTTTTTGATGAATTTAAAATTTCTAATTCTTCATCAAATATCTTTCAATTTCCAAATTACTAATATCATTTATGTTAGTAACTCATATATATTTGACCTTGTATAATATTATTATTATTATTATTATTATTATGGTATATTATTCAACCTTATATATTATTTATTTAATTCATCATATGTCTTTAATTAGCATCATGACCTAACAATGTTCATTTTATTTTTCTCTTGGCCAAGCCATTAAGAGAATAGAAGAAAGAAAAAAAAATATAAACAGGATCCATGTACTTTAATTCATGATTCATCCACCTAGGATTTTATTAGCATGGCTTATATACATATGTATACATATATAAAACATAACACGTATCCTGACCAAAGGAACTAAATAATGAGTTATCATCCAATGCCTTTATCCTTTGATTAATGCCCTTTTATTATGACCGAATGTATTAAGAAAGAAAGAAAACATGACACATAACCCTCTCCTTGACACATATCCTTGTTCAATATTGCTAACACCCTCTAATCTCCTTTCTTTAGCTCGTAACCGAATTGCATGTAAGAAAGAAAAGAGAGACCAAAATCCCCCATCGAAGAACCGTAACCCTCAACCATTCTCCCTTTTCGATTTTTCCTAATCCGTAACTCCAATAAAAAATCTAATCCGGTAAAAATGTTTGTATCCTCCTTCTTTACGTGTTGGCGTTACTTTTGTCCGGTGGAAGTCGACGGTGACGTAGTTCCTCTACCCCTTGAGTTTGGCCAACTGGAGTTTTAGGAGGCACGGAGGATTCCAGACATTTTTCCTTCAACAGATCAGTCAGAAGGTTCCTCCGGAGCTTCGCATATTTTGATTTCGTACGAAGGTAGGATTTTTGTAAATTTTCACCAGTTAAATTGGTATTTGATAAGTGAATTGATGTCGTGATTACTTGTCGATTGAATTTATATTGATGATTGTGATTTCTGGATTACGGTAGGATAATTTGAAAATGTTAAAAGTTGTCGGTTTGATTTATTGGAAATGATTTGAAAAGAGTGTGGAAAATGGTTTGGATGGAACCCGAAAAGGGTGGCAGAGTCCGGATTTTAGGGGAGGTGCCGCCAAAATTATGTTATAAACCTTAAGAATTTATTTAAAATTTTGTTTAGAAGAAAAAGATTGAATTTGAGAAATTGTATTATTTGATTTTCTATTTATTCAGAAAATAGTTATATGTCGGATTTAAATTATTTAAGAAAAGTACTATGTTTGAGTTTGATTTGAAAATGAAAAGGGGCTGATGTTCTGAATTTGACTCAAGGATTTTATTTGGAGGAGTTTTAGTGAACTTCAAAAGTAATTGAGTTTTTATTGAATGATTCCGTTTGGCGACATCTTGGAAAATGTTAAAGAATTTGTGTTAAAAATAAAAGGGGATTAGTTTTGGTTTTAAAAGGAAAAGAGAAGACAAACCGGCACGTGTGATTATGAAATAATTAAAAGGTCACAAGAGGGTGACGGAAAGTAAATAATTATAGTGTTGATGTGAACATGTTAAGCCGCGGGCTTTATGTATGAGTAATTATACGGGAATGCCCGTGTATATGGAATGGCTTCCAGGAGAAAGTGGCACATGCTTCAACTGGAGAATCAGCGCCTGCAAGTACTTGCAGAGGTCATGTTCGGCATACTTCAGCTGAAGAATCAACGCCTGCAAGAGGTTGAGACCTTGCAGAGGTTATGCCGCTGGAATGTCTTATCTGACTTGCGAGTCGGATTGCGTCGGGTGCGGGCCGAAACCGATAAATGAGCTCATTACCTGCGATAGGACTAGACATGCATCATCCTTGTTGTGCATTTGCATTTTGCTTGATATGGTGAAATTATTTGCGATTGTCTTCCTGTATTTATGCATTCCTTACTGTTACTCTTAATTGTGGTAATTAGATACTTCTCTGTGAATCTTGTATATTTTTTTGAGAATTACTTGAACTGTGGTAACCCTTATTAAACTAACTACCCTCGACCCTACTAAGAACCCCCCAGTTCTTACCCATTTTCTTCCTCCCCTTCAGATGGAGACCGGAGTTATATTTTACGAGATGGACCCTCCCTATATATACGAGGATATAGTACAGCATAGGTTTTATGTGGTAGCTGCGGAGATTAGGACTCGCGTGTACATTCTACGTGATCATCCTTTCAGCCACCCGATTGACACTCCAGAGTTTAACCTCGACATGCCCTATGAGTTCCCGCTGCAGTGGCTTCACCCGGATGCTCTATTTCACCCGTTTCATGATGGGCCGGTGCCTCACCAGCATCCCGATCAGCCTGCAGATCAGGCGGACCCTGAGCCTGAGTCCATGGAGAAGCATATTCCGGAGCTTGTACCGGAGGAGGATATCCCAGTGGAGCAAATCTCAGTATCTTCATCCGAACCATCTTCTGAGGAGCCGCTCACCGCCTCTATTAGTGGACCGGCGAGTGCTGGTCAGACCAATAGCACGAGTGCCAGTGCCCCTCCTGAGGTTATAGAGATTTCCGACGACAAGGACGAGGATCCTGAGGAGTGTTCTGATGTGGTTGTGATCTCCTCTGACGATGATAGCTGAGGCTTGAGAGTTGCGGTTGTGCCTTTTGATAGTTTTTTTGCGATAGCCTAGCTTTTGTGTTAGTCTCTCACTTTTAGTTAGACTCACTGAGAGAGTAGGATGTACATAGTTGACTAGGCTAGTTCGGACGCCAGCTTATGAATTTTCTATATGAACCAGGGCTCGGAGTGTTGATTTGTACATAGTAATATTTCTAAAGGGTGGTATGCTAACTTATGATATATATATATATATATATATATATACACACACGATAGTACCTGTATGCGTATGTATGGTCTATGCTATGTGTTGTGGGTATACATAATGCTGGCTTGTGTATGATTTGTTTAATTTTTTATTATGGCTTGTGTATGTTTAATTAGCTGTCCTCGCAAATTGTTTTATAAAATAAAAGTCTTTTCAAAACTCGATAGCACGCTAACTCGATTATAGGCTTAATATTAATAGTAAAAGTTTCAGTGGAACAAGTTGGTGACACTTGATTTCTAGTATGATCATGACTTACTGGGACTGGGTCGTTACAATTTATGTTAGTGAGACTATTTTCATTATTAATATTTATAAATATGCTATTATTTGTATAATTGATTGAATCATCCTATTTGTTTAAATTTTAATTCTATTGAATTAATTATTCAAGGTGCTGTAACACCCTACCGCACAAAGCTTTATGCTTAAGCCGTAAAACAGAGGTGGTGTGCTATTACGACCTCTAAAAATAAAACGTATATATGTAATAGCAGAAAGATTGTAATATGCTAGGAGCCTTGAAGAAAAAGGGAAGTAAAAATCGCGAAATAAAAAAGCGCAATGCCCAAGGTACGAGTTAACTTGCGTGCTAAGAAAACTATAACTATTAACCATAGGATAATAAAATTAGGAGTAGAGTGCCAAAAATACAAAATAACAAGCTCCTAACTCAGCCAGCGAAGTCAAGGCTGGCCCGAGAATATTTACACATATATACATATATATCCAAAACTCAAAAGTACATAAACAAAATCCTGCCTCTCCATAAGCCTCTAAGAGGACCAAAAAGAACGAGTTATGCGGAGAGAAAGAGCTAAGTGCAAATATATACATCGCTATGCAACAAAATAACCCAGTAACCACTTCGCTTCAGGAGCCCAGACGCTTAACGAGACGCCTCTCGACCTGCATCTGAAAAATAACAACATAGTATGGAATGAGAACCGGAGGTTCTCAGTATGGTAAAGGTGCCACACACATAATATATAAGGTCCTGGGAATGCCAGAGACAATCCTAGAACGCCGACACTCAGATTATAGAGCTTAAAGTATTAAACAGAAGCCATAAAGAGTGGTTTTCTAAGAATATCTAAACCTAACTTAACTTAACCTTAAATCTAAATCCCATAGTGCCATTCCTCCATACCTCCAACTCCATTATACATTTCACAGACAAATAAGCAGATAAAGGGAAGGTTACAAATATTGCAAGTAAAAAATATTCATTTAACATGGCAAGTACAATTAGGCACACCCAATTAGAGCACAAGCAAGTAACTCAAGTAATATGCATATGATGCATGCCTGTCCTATGGCTGATGAGGCTCATCTGCCGGTTATCCAGCCAATCCGACAAGTCTGAATTGAACTTAGACTGTCTCCCGACGTGCATCCCTAAGAGTCTATGCATAGCTTTTTCTCATATATTCAATATTGCTCAATGGGGGTTACATTCCTGGGAATTTATATAGTGCCCGGTCACACTTACGTCGTAGGGTCAACAGAGTATCGAGTTTTCTACCTGGTACACGTGGTGGCAAGCCACGGCACTTTATCAAGGGAATCTCGTATCTCAAATCATTCAAATTCATAAGCTATATAAATAATTCAATTATAATTCATCAACATCCACATCATTCTCAATCGCATCTCATTCATCATCATACATCAATCATATTCAATCCTTATATTTCATTATCACACCTCACATTCCGTCCATCAATAGTTCCAATTCAAAACATAATTCATTCTTTTCTAAATGAATCAAACTTAAAACATACTCATTTTCTTAATAACTCAAAATCAAATCATATAACCTTTGAATCTAAATCAATTTAAATAATCATCTAAACAAAATCTCTAATTTTTATAAAATTTCGACAGCATCTCCTCTAAAACTCGTACTTTGCCACCCTTTTCGGGTCCAAACCTGCATTCTTTTCAATTCAACATACCCTTTCTCATCATCATAACAATCACCACAATAAATCTACCTCAGATCAACAATTATACTCATACAATATTCAAATCCAACAACTAAAATTCAACTAGGAATCATAGTTCACAAATCCTAGGCTTTTAACACAAAATACCTCATTATCACAACAACCTCCACAATAGTTATACCTTAAATCAATAATTCACCAAATTACCAGTTAATCATCAAGCACCAAACCAACCATATTCATCAATAGGATACTAAGTATTAAATATACACATGCAATCTAACTTATCCTATGGTCATCTAGCCTAAGTTTTCACAAAATATTATATATCAAATGCAAGAAACCTAAACCATACCTTGGCCGATTTCCACGTAACGACCAAAGTAATTTATTCAAAATCAAGACATCCCCTCAAAATTCAACAAACTCTAAGCTCAGCTTCCTCCAAGTTCCAATATTCACAATTTCAAGCTCCAATTATTTATTCACAACCTAATACACATTCATAACACATATATATCTAATTTAATACTCAAAGCTCAAATTCAATAAAATTAAAATAGAATTATCGTATCATCACCTTACCCAAGCTTCACATAAGTAAGAGTGAACGTTTTCCTCAAACTAATTGGATCCTAAAACATCAAAGAACAAAGAAATTCAATATCCCTACTTAATTTTCCAAAATTAGGGGAAAAGATGGTTGGAAATAGAAAAATGAGTTACCTATGAAATTGTTCTGGTAGAAATGTCGAGCTCGACGCGGTGGACGCGTGACCGCAAACGATGCAACAATCGGAGCTCAGACGGAGAAGCTACGGCGGGTTGAAGTTACCATAAGGTTTCGGTACGCTTCTCCTCTCCTTCCCCCATTTACGTTGCTGCTTCTGCTGCGTATAAAGAAAGAAATGAGCTTTAAACTCATTTAATGGGATGGTCCAGTTGGGCCCACGGGTCCAGTTTGGACCCGGTTCAACCGGTTTAGCTTGTTCGGTCCAATCTTGGGCCGTTTTCTTCGAAATTGGTGTCAAAATTCTCGTTTCGATGAGCTATATTCTAATTTGATATAATTTTCACATTTCTAATCCTCCTTATTAAAAACTAATTTATTGACTAATTATCTACTAATTTAACCGGGGTTTACAGGTGCCATCGCTATTTCTATTTTTAAAGAATTTTTTAATATTATTTAATAATTCTAATAACATAATAACAATTAAAAAAGACAGAACAAAAAATTTTTTAATGTGAAAATAGGGCAAAAAAATAAATTTATTTAATAATTTTTTCGGATATATATATTTTTTATAGATAATTATTGTAAGGCATGATAAATTATTAAATTCTAAAAATAAGTATTAAGGATAAATAATTATTATAATTAAAAATAATGTCAATTTAAATTACGTACAAATAAACCATGTCAAACATAACAACTTAAAAGGATTACTTTTGAAAAAATATAGTTTATGATATTTAATTTTTTACCATATTAAAAAAAACATAATTACTTAACGACATTTATTTTTTAAATTCGCTATGTATGCAATTTTATTCTCTTTTTTTTTTGACAAAATTTTACTCATGATGGTAATTTTTCTAATGGTGTAAATGCAGAAAATTATATTTTTACTTTTTGATATAATCGATATATTATTAATAATGAATAGTAATTAACCCCTCATATTTTTAATCAAAGCATTTTGACGATAATTTCTATTTATAGATATTAATGGATGATTGTTTCTTTAAAAATAAAATGCATTATGATTTTAGGTTATTTCATAATTAACAATAATACTTGATTATTTCTTTAAAAATAAATTGCATTATGATTTTAGGTTATTTCACAATAATAATTAATGTTCATAATATTGAATTACTCTAAATTTTTTATTTTCTATCGGAAGTAATTAATCCTAAATTAAAAAGATTATGTTAAATTATTGAATAGTCCAAGTATAACTGGAGTTAATTTAGTTTATTTGTTTATTAATATAATTGATCGAAAGTATAAATGATAAATAAGACACGCAAATAATTAGAAAAATAGAATGTTAGTAATTACTTAAAATAGATAACAAAATAAGTTATAGGATATTACTTTATTTAAATTATTAATAATTAAAAGAATAAAAGGTCAGTAATTATTTTTAAAATAGACATTAAATTTAGTTTTATGGTACTAATTTATTTGAGTTGTTAGTAAAATTTTATAATTTTCAGATTTATATCTACTCAATTTATGTAATTTATTTTATTCTACTTTTAAAAAATTGAGACATGCATTTTTAATAATTTATTTAGAAAGTATAGCGAAATGAGTTATATCAATTAAAATTAATTATCGATAATTTAAGTCAATTAATTGATTGTATTAATTTGTAAGATGAATAACATATAATAAATATTGTGAAATTAATTATAATAAATTAATAATTAATAAATAAAAAACTAAAAGGGACTTTTTTATTGCTTTTTAATGGCTACACGTTTTAACTCTATCAGGGATACAGAAGGTTTTCAAAGAATAAGGGAATGGTCTAAATTTGCACGAATTCTAAATGTTCGAACTTACGATGTTGTTTCAGTTGGTTGTCGTTACGAGAATGACTCTAATCTATACGTGTCTAAGGAGTAGAATAGATTAAATATTATTTAAGTAATTTATTTCTAATATTGGTATTTGATTAAATTAGTTTTAGAGAAATTTAAATTATTGACTCAATTTATATATTACAACTATTCTTTTTGAATATATGATTTTTACATTTTCTAATATAAAATTTTTTTTCTAATTTTTAAGTTTATTTTCTTTCCTGGATATATGTATCACCTTTTTTTTTCATTTTATTTTTTAGATTAGTAATGTAATTATTAAGAAAAATGTATTTAAAAAAATATTAAAATATCACTATTTAAAAAAAAAAGAAAAGATACGTGAAAAAAAAAAACAAAAAATTAAAACATCACTATTAGAAAAGAAACAATGGAGCCGGAATTGAGGAATATATATGGATATAAAAAATAAAAAATTATTGCACGATTGTTGAATAAAAAAATCATATATATAAAACGAAATAATTATAACAAAAAAAATAATATATGTGATTTAAATACTTTTAATAACCGGTAACATGGAGTTTAACAAAATATAATTCATATGTTTTTTTATTTATGTATATGTGTATAATTATTTATGTATATGTATATATATTAAGAAAAATTACCGTAATATATATATAGAATTATTTAACAAAATTAATATATACGTATACATAAATAAAAAAATTATTATAATTTTTGAAAATTACATATGAACTCTTTTTTTCTCTCAAATAAATTTATTCTAATTATATTACAATTAATTAGCTCATGAATAATGCATGATTATATTAATTTAAGAAAATATCTTCATTATAATTATATCAAAAATATTTAATGCTTTATTAAACTACTTATCAATTATCGATATTTTTAATCATTCTAATTATATCAATTGATATAGTTCTAATTCTCATTCAAGTGCAATAATTTTATTAGGAGATAGTTAATGCATACATTAATAGTGACCCATTTAATTTGATAATAATAATAATAATAATAATAATAATAATAATAATAATAATAATAATAATAATAATAATAATAATAAGGTCTACACGGTACATGCATTATATTTTAAAAAGGTAAAACATATCTTAAAAAAATTAGGGTATCAATAATCAATTGTGATTAATATCAATATCAATAATTAATTCTTATAATTATTTTTGTACTATTAAAGACTACATATAGTGTTTTTTTCTTTTTTGTAGAATAAAAAAGATTGTGATTCATAACATTTTCGTAAAATTATATCGTATGGACACAAGATTAATTAGATAACAAATTGAATTTTAATTAATATATTTTATTTTTTGCTCATATTTTTTCATTAATTATTTTACTTTTTATATTTACAGTAAATATTGAATGTAAAAAAGAAAAAAATAATAATGAATGTTATCTATTTTATTTATTTAGAGTCATAATTAAATTTGATATAATTATAGCAAGTATCTAGAATTAATAATAACATGATACTATAATTTTAAGTTGTATAACATAATAAAAAAAATATAGCAATTTATGTATGCTTTCTATATAGCAATAATATTATATATATTTATATATATATCCTCTTTTAGCTCTTTTTTAAAAATATTGGCATATAATTAATGTCGATAACATATATATTGAGTAAGTATCTCTATTGAATTAATCATAAAGGTTAATAAAATATAATGGCATAAATTTCACTTAATTGTAGCAAGTATCTCTATTAAAAATATTTACTAATTATTACCATGTATAATTAGTGTGTGTGTGTGTGTATATATATATATAAGAATTAATAGTGAATTGTTACAATTATTTATCATCTAGAAAATTCGTACCTCAAACATAGATCTTCTTCTGTTTATTATTTTTCATACCTAAGGGCTACTAACTACGATTCTATCAACAGTATTACCTATGGTAGATTATGTAATGAAAAAGTTTAAAAAATAAAGGCAAGAATTATAAGGTTATGGAAAGTCCCATCCAAATTTGACAAGAACAAGACGACTTACGTAGAAATGATTCTTATGGATGATAAGGTAAGTTGATTATTTTCCATGATTCTTTCAAGTGATGCTAGGTCCATTTTATAAATATTTTTTGTTCATATTTTAAGTTTATTTGATAAGTAAACCCTTGCACAAATCAAAGACAGTGCAATTTTATAGATTTGTAAGTGCTAATAACTTTTATATTTAATTTGTTTTATAGTGTGATAATAGCCAATATATTTGTTGGTGGATTTGACTATTACTATATTATTTATGATCACATTCAGTATATATGTCAGATTTATTGAAGAAAGTAGATTATTAAAATCGATTAATAACTATTTTAGAGTTAATCCAATTAATACTAGATTAAACAAAATCAAACAATGCATAACATATTACTTTTTTTAATCAAATTATTATAATTCAAATTAATTTTTAAAAAATAATTTAAAATAAGAATTTCAATCTTATCACGTGCATGACACGGGTAATTACACTTGTTCATTATTGAAATCAAAATAATAAAATCAACATTGTTACTTGTTGAAACTTATCAATATATTTTGTCTATTTTTAAGTTGAAATAGATGTATTGGTACCTAGAAATAGTTTTATATTTTTTTTAGTTTAAATACCTACCAAAACTGATATCATTATCATTATATTATTCTACAATGGATAGTATTCTGGCACCAAGAATATTAACGTGACGAATTTTGGTGCCAGTATGCATATCTCTCTTTTTAATTTATTTAAAAAAAATCTTCTTTATAATTATATAAAAAAATTAGCATTTAATACATAATTAAACTAATTGTCAATTATTAATATTTTTAATCATTCTAATTATATTAATTATTAATCATTCTAATTGTCAATCATTATGATATAATTTTTAATCAAACATAATCGATGGTAAATTGATATTGATATCAACAATAAAAAATTAAACATAAATTTATAATTCTAATTGCCATAAATATGATCCTAACATAAATAGCTTTGTTAAAATGCTCTATAATGCACATGTGTATTAATTAGTGGTATATTGATATCGATATCAATAATTAACTTTTATAATTAATCTCGTGCTACTAAAGATTATATATAGTGTTTCTTTTATGGTTCATGAGTCTAAGTTTGAGAGCCAAAGTATTTTATTTAATTTTGTAGTTTGTTATTCTTCCTTGACTACTTCATAGAATAAGAATGTATTTTTCGTTTTTCATTAAAGTTGATCATTTTAAGGTACAAGTTATAATTTTTTATGATATTTTTTATGTAGTCATTCTATTAGTATTATTTTGATAATTGTTCTTACTCAAACTTATTCTTTTCGTTTATCGAGTAATTACTTTGGAGGAGCTTTATAGGCCAAGATCAAATTCCATCCCTTCCATGCTTTCTACGTCTGTCCGAAAATCTTCGAAGTAGAGCATATAATGAAATTGAATTTCCTCAATTTAATTTCAATTTTGCTATAACTGTGTCAAGTTTGGAGATGCAATTCCAAAAATTGGTATTGTATTTAAATTTTCTTCTTTTAACCTTTTCGCAATAAAAATAATTTTATAACATATTATTACTTAAAAAAAATTATCGGCCTTTTACTGTGTCAATGCAATGCCATTGATGTGAACAAAGGTCAATTTAATTTCTTGTTCTAGCTATTCTATACCTTGCCGCAATACATGGATAACGGATTATGAAGCTTATTTAACAAGAGGATTGTTTGCATTTGCATAAATTCTAAATGTTGGATCTGATGATATTGTTTCAGTTGGATGTCGTTACGAAAATTACTCTAATTTATATGTGTCTAAATACTAGAATAGTTTAAATATTATTTAAATAATTTAGTTCTAATATTAGTATTTAATTAAATTAGTTATAGAAAAATTTAAATTGTTGCCTCAATTTATATATTACCATTTGATCCGAAAGTTACCTGAAAATGTGATTTGGACCTGAACGTGAGGTCCAGACTTCTTCTGAGACAGTGTCCGACTTGTGCTGGTGTCGAGGTGCCACCGTCTGAGTTTCTCGTGAAGAGGTGGGAGGTGGTACCTGCAAGAGACTCTGATGCTTAAGTTAACAAGGGCTTTAAGCATATTTTTAGTAGATTAGGACTTGAATATACCTGAGGAGTGTCAGTGTATTTATAATTGAATAGATAACCACCTTTTGGAGTTGTTTCACCTTTGTTGGTAGATAACCGTTCCTCTTATCTTGGGAGTTTGTTGAGATCTACCTTCTAAATGAGGTAGAGATAGTATGAGATATTTAGGGAGGTAGTTACTTATTCAGATAAGTAGGGATGGACCTCTCTTGTCGTGTCCGACCTAAATGAGGTCGGATAAGTGGATGAGGCTACCTTATTTGGTGAGCCTTTGCCTTCGTTGGGCCTGGCTCTAAGTTTTTGGGCCAGGATATGAATAGTGCCTCTGCTTGAGTATGAGCTTTTATAAAGTTGGGCTCGAGCATTTGTAGCTTCAGTTTTCTTCGTCGGGCGGTGCCTTCAAGACATCAGGTACTCGACGTGTTTCAAAATTTTGTAAACGTTGTACCGCTTAATGATACAGTGTGTGTTACGTTGCAGTTTTCTTGGGATCTGTGCACGTATTTAGTGAGGGCTGCAAAATGTCTTCTTTGCCCCTTGTGTCTTATAAATACTTCACTTCTTCTCCCTTTTTATTTTTCCATTTGCGAAACGTTCATTCGTTCACTTCTTTGTCGTCTTCTTCCTTCATTCTTCGTTTGTGTAACTGTTCCCTCTTTCAATATTTCTTTATCTTGAGGTTTTCAAAGGTCTTTCTTGCGCTCTAGGAGAGGACTGTTTGCATTGTTGCGGTTTGACGTGCACTTCCATTTTCACGCTTCTTCAAGGTTAGTGCTCTTTATCTATCTTTTCTTATTTTTCTGTATTCTGGATCCTATTCATGTGTGAATGAATGGTAGTTGTAAAATGTTGCTTGTGATTGCCACTCTGATTTTAGGGCTTTGCATCTTTGAGAATATGATTTTGGCTGTTTGAAAAAGAAAAGGTTTTTACTGTTGTTGTGGTCCTGTTTGTGGGGTTTCTATGATGCTCCCAAATGATGCCATTTTCATATAGAAGATGGCTTCATTTCTGCATGTTAGAGGTATCGCATATCTGTTTGCGTTCTGGAAAAGTTTCACAATGTTGACCCGACCTCCTTTTGTTTATGCATGTGCTGTTGTTGTTTTAAGTCCAGGATATAAATGTCGATCTGTGATATTGACCTGAAATCCTAATTGCTTGGTTTGCTTTGTCCGATTTGTAGTGGTTATTTTTTATTTTGTTGTGTTGAAATGGGTAGATTTATCTGTTCTTACCCCTATTTCTGTAATTGATAATGAATATGCCGAGGCCTTTTATAGACATCATAGGCTATCTTTAAGTCAAGAGAATGAGAGGAACTATGATATTGTCGTTGCTGACCCTGAGGAGAGAGTCTGCTTCTCCTGACTTGATAGGTCGGAGCGACATTTCATGTATGTCTATGATTGTTTTTTCGCAAAGTTAGGGGTTACCTTTCCTTTTTCCAATTTTGAGTCTGAGGTTCTTAGATTCTGCAACGGTGCTCCCACCCAATTACATCCCAATTCTTGGGGCTTCTTGAAAATATATCAACTTTTTTTGTCGGGAGCTAGATGTCTGACCTTCTCTTAATGTCTTCTTTTACCTCTTTGTGCTTACCAAACCCTTTAGTTATTAAAAACAAGGTTGGCTGTCTTTCTATGCTATCCAGGGTAGGAAAGTTTTTGCTATCTTTGATGAGTCATTTTATGACTTAAAAAATCACTTTTTTAAGGTCCGAACTGTAGAGGGTGTTCGACCTTTTTTCTTGAATGATGAGGATGAATCCATCTTCCTTTTGTATTGGGAAGAAAGCCCCGTGATAGTTAAGTATAACTCGAATGATTTAGATGAGGTAGAGTCGAGTGTGGTCGGGGTGTTTCAGGAGTTCTGGAGCTGGGCTCCTTATCTGGACACAAAGAGGTATTTAGGGAACCTGAGCTAGCTTCAGTCCGAGCTAGGTAGTTTTCTCTTCCCTTTATAGATTTTACTTGTAAATTTGTGTTGATAACTAACATTTCTTCATTTGGGCGTTGCAGAAAGGATAGCTCCTCAGTCGGCTGCCATGAAAACACTCCACTCTACGAGTAAGCAAGTAACTGCGCCTCCACTTCCTACTGACGAGCCGAATCTTAAGAGGTGCAAGACCTCGGAGTCGGGGAGCATATATAAGTAGGGCTTTAACGGCCTTGCATGGAGTGAAAAGTACATCCTTTCTCATAGCTACATTAGCATGGATGACATGGCCATCAAAAGTCACCTTCAGCTCTTAGCCCGAGGTAGAGTTTGGACGACGGGTATATGAGGTTACTAAAGCCTGGGACAAGTATGCGGAGCTTGAGGAGTCTGTGGCCGAAGGTATGGATGAGATGGTTGAAAATATGAACGCCCAGTTCTAAGTGATTGCTTCTGAGGCGGACCTTTCCCTGATCAACCCGGACAACATAGTGGTGGACGGAAAGATCGTTGCTGCTTTGGATGATGAGGATGATACCCCTTTGCCCAATCCGAAGGCCTTGGGGTCACAGGTCGGTCCGACTTCCCAGGATCCTGAGCTTCAATCTAAAGGCGAGCTTGTTGGTGGTGAACTCCTTCCTCTTCCAACTCGTCCAATTCCCGCTGTGCCAGTCTCTGAATACAATACGACTTCCTCCGTTCACGCCGAGGATGCTATCACTGGGAAACAACTTAATCCTTTGTAAACTTCATTTTTCGTAGCTTTTGAATGGCCCAATCTGTGGGTCTTTGTAATAGTTGGTTTTGAACAATTTTTATTTGATCTTAATTGTAGTTTTAAACAACTTTAGAATCTTGTTAAAAACCTTTCTTCCCTTTGATAGTGGTTTTAGATTTTAAGTAATTGCTTCTTTTTGAAATATATCTTAGCTTATACAGCTGTTTAATTAAAAAACTTTACTTTGACAACTTTCGATGCTATTTTTTGCTTAGAAATGAGGTTGGCGAAGTGATCGGTCCTTTCTGGACTTTTCATACACACATATTATGTTTTCCTTTGTAAGTTCTGACTTCGTGTAATCAGAATTTCGCCAAGTTACTTTTGCATTTCATTTTTGTTTTGACTTATTTTTTAGGTTGGTTTATGAATTACTTACAAAACTTCTTACATTAATTTGTATCTCCTCGCTTCATCTTGTCGACCATACAAGTCGGTCAACAATTTTCGCAGTTTTTTGAGCTTAAATTAATGTGTTTGAGCGTGAAAAATTTGGTAAAAGAAATATCTTATTGTTTGATAAGAAAAAGGGGGTTTACATAAGTTTGCTGCTAAAGATTTTCTTATAATCCATAGCGCTTGCTGTGATGCTTCATTAAAATCCCTTTAGGAAAACTCTTTTCGAAAAAAACCCATGAAGTCGAGAAAAAGAGTACATCAGGGAGCAAGGTACGCTTCTCTAACTGTAATACCTTTTTAAGTTATATGCATGCCATGACCTCGGGAGCTCATTCCCTTTTAGGTAGGACACCTTATAGTAACCCTTCTCTAAGACCTCAGTGACCTTGTATGGCCCTCTCCAGTTTGCTGCCAACTTTTTTTCGTCCGACTTCTGAGTTCCAATGTCATTTCAGATCAGTATAAGGTCCTTGACGGCAAAGCTTGTCTAGATTATGTAATATTCTCGCTATCAGACTGACACAACAGAAGCGAGGTGGGCCCATAACCCACAGGTCCTAGGATCGAAACTTGGCTCTGATACCATAATGTAACACCCCCACTATCAGAACGTCATGCTTCCGGCTGTGCCACTCTCATAGCGAGAATATTACATTTTGTCACTGTCGCCGCCGTTCTGGCCGCTAGAAATCGCCGTTGGAGCCCCTATCTTCTTGGTAAGTGATTTCGTTTCCGAAACCCTTGAAATCAGTATTCTGTTCTGAGTTGTTAAAGCTTCTGAGATGTTGGTAACATAGGGTCGTGTTTCGGGTCTTGCGTGTTGAGTTAGTAGTTGTTGCATACAACATCAAGCTGTTGCGTCGTCACTGAAGCTGCTGCTGCTCCGTTTTCTCGATTATTCGTAAGTTTGTAAACTGTTCCTTGTTCCGAACCCTTTTACTTGCTATTTCTATTATATATTGCTGAGAGTTTTGCGACGTTAATGCCTTAGGATAGAGTCCCGGTTATTGCATGTTGGTGAATTAAAGTTGCTATTGTGGCTACGGATATAGTGGAGCTGTAGTTGCAGTTGCCGCTGGTTGCGGGTCGAAAGAAAAGGGTTTCTTTGACGTGTTTAGTTTATGAGTTTCGACTATTCGAGGTAGGGACGCTTTTCTTAAACACATTTTACTTTTAAGAATTGTTACAAGTTGATATTAATAAGAAAAATATATTTTTATGATTACGTGCTTCTTAAGGATTGATTTGAGTTGCTTTAGATGAATGAAATTGTTTGCTTGATTGAATTATTGATTTGTTTGGATCAAGCATCTGGTTGTTGATAAGAAATTTATTTGGAAAGTTGATTTGATTGAATATTATGAAAAGTGGTTTTCTTGGTTTTGGAGTTAATTTGATATTGAAAATGAATCGGCATTGGAAATTATTTGAGATATAATTAATGTAACACCCTCACTATCAGAACGTCGCACTTCCAGCTGCACCACTCTGATAGCGAGAATATTACATTATTCTAAGATGTAAGACCTCAAATTTTTGGAAATTAGATAATAAATTATTTAATAATTTATTTTATTTATTCGAGAATATATTTTTAGAGATTTTTATATTAATTGAGTACTTTCTTATTATTGATGTAAAAGCTTTAATAATAAAAAAGTAATGAGAATTTTATATACTTTAATTTACATAATTATATTTAAGGTTCTGAAAATCGAACTGGTCATTAAACCGATCTGACAACTAGTTCAATAGTTTAATAGTTTAACCGGTTCAACCATAATTCAACCAAAATAACTAAACTATAGTAATACAATGTATAAAATTATAAATAAATACACAAAAGTATAAATATATTTTAATATAAATCTTAAAAATATACCAATTAAAAATGCAATACCAATCAAAGTTTCATAAGCTCGTATAATTATATAAATACAAGAATTAAATAGAAAAAAAAAATATCAAATTTCAAAATCAAGATTTATATAAGTATAAAATTCATGATATTATATATTATATATCGTAGAATATAAAAAATAAATACACCAAAATATAAATATATTTTATTTTAAAAATATATCAGTTAATATATTCTAATTTTAAAATGATGTAATTTTATTATTCATGTAATTTTACTCATATAAAGTTTTATGATTAAATGTTAAAAAATACTAAATAATTTGAACCCAACAAAAAGTTACTTTAAAAGAAATAAAGAAAACAAAGTTTCCTAACTCCTTGCACCTACTAAAAATGAATTTAGCAACTACTATAACTACAGTATATCTCTTGTAAATAAATAAAAAAAAACAAAACTTTATTAATTTTTTAAAATAAATGATAAACATACGAGGCAAGAAAATAATTCAAGTCATAAGAATTTTAAAAAAAAAATAATTCAACAAAGAATAATAAAAAATAATGAGAATTTAATAATATTTTTGTAACGGTACAATAATGATAAGAATTGAAATTGTACATAATATAAAAAAACTTTAGTTAAGGCAACAACATTAATTATTTATTTGCCTTATTTGTCATTTATTTTACTGATCAATTATATTATGTTTCCTGTTTAATGTAACTTAACTAATTAGGAATAATTAATTAAACAATAAATTCTAACCATTATTTAATATAACTGTAATATTAAAGAGACAAAAAAAACAGTTAAAATTTGTTTTATTTAATATTATTAATTTTAATAATAATTAATAAATATTAAATAAAATAAGTTCTGATTATTTTTGGTTAATTTTTTTATTATTAAATATTTTTGTAATATAAAAGCTAGGATTTTTTTTTAGAATAAATTAAAAAAATTTATTATTTTCTACAAAAAAGTTATTCTTACTTTAAATACAAATATTTCATTTTTTTGTAACACCCTACCACACTGAACTTTACGCTTAAGCCGTAAAACAGAAGTGGTGTGGTATTACGACCTCTAAAATAAAATGTTTACATATAATAGCAGAAAAATTATAATATACTAGGAGTCTTGAAAAATAGATGAAATAAAAGTCGCGAAATAAAAACGCAACGCTCAAGAAATGAGTTAACTTGCGTGCTAAGAAAACTATAACTATCAAGCATAAGATAACAATAGTAGGAATAGATGGCCAAAGATACAAAATATCAAGCTCCTAACTCAGCCTGCGAAGTCAAGACTGGCCGGAGAATATATACACACATATATATATACATATCCAAAACCCAAATTTACATAAACAAAATCCTGTTTCTCCATAAGCCTCTAAGAGGATAAAAAAAGAACAAGTTATGCGGAGAGAAAACTAAGTACATGTATATGTATGACTATACAATCCAAAAAGTAACCTGACAACCACTTCGCTTTAGAAGCTCAGACGCCTAAGGAGGTGCCTCTCGACCTACATCTGAAAAACAACAACATAGTATGGGGTGAGAACCAGAGGTTCTCAGTATGGTAAAGGTGCCACACGTATAAGATATAAGGTCCTGGGAATGCCAGAGGCAATCCTAGAACGCCAATACTCAGATTATAAAGCTTATAGTATTAATCAGAAGCCATAAAAGGTAGTTTACTAAGAGTATCTAAGCCTAACTTAACTTAATCTTGAATCTAAATCTTACTGCATTTCCTCCTTACCTCCATCTCCAACAACATATCACAAACAAGTAAGCAGATAAGGCAAGCACAAGAAGGTTACAAGCACTGCAGGTAACAAATATACATTTAACATAGCAAATACACTTAGACATACCCAGTTAATGCACAAAAAAGTAATTCAAGTAATATGCATATGATGCATGCCTGTCCTATGGCTGATGAGTCTCATCTGTCGGTTATCAAGCCAACCCGACAAGTCCGGTTTGCTAAACCTTTGGACTGTCCCCCGATGCGTATCCCCATGAGTCTATGCATAGCTTTTCCTCATATATATATCAAATCGCTCAATGAGGGTACCATTTCCGGAAATTTATAAGTGCCAAGTCACCCTTACGTCGTAGGGTTAACATAGTAATGAGTTTTCAACCTGGTACATGTGGTGGCAAATCACGGTACTTTACCCAGGAAATCTCGTATCTCAGATCATTTGATTATTCAAGCCAAATATCATACATAATCATTCATTTGATTATTCAAGCCAAGTATCATACATGATCATCCGTAACATTTCATAACTAATTCATCACTTTTCAACTTTACTTTACCTTCAAGTTATCCCCATTTCCTAACTTCATCTAATTATTAGGTCTAATACTATTATTTATGACTAAAGGAATAAAAATAGAGGTTTAGAAGTTTGAAATAGGGTTTAAAACTCAGAAAATCATGTTTGCTGAATCAGGGGCCACGCGTATGCGTGGCTCACGTATACGCGTGGGAGTGTAATAAAGCAGCTCGCGCGCGCATCCCCTTGTCATGCGTCTGCGTAGGTGAGTACCTCATGTCACGCGTACGCGTGAGCCATGCGTACGCATAGACATGCATGCTGACTCATTACACGTACGCATAGGGCTATTCGTGTACGCACAATCAAAAATTGCATGCCACGCGTACGCGTGGGCATACGTTTTTCCAAAAAAATCAGATCAACCAAAGAGCTGCATAATCATGAAGTATTCACCTGCATAATTACATATTCCACACCAAAACTTCTGACGAGCATAACTTAATCGTTTTAAATCATTTTTCTTCCATTCTTCAAACGGCATAAACTTCACGAATCCAATTTTCATTTAAAATAAGTTGGAATCAATTTGGGATTCCAGAAGCCAAGTTATAGCTCACCGAAGTTCGATTAAAAAAAAAAAAAAAACCAATTTTCATCATACTTCAAAAACCTCAATTTTCTTTAAACAGTTTCAATCTTCACTTCCTTTACCTACATACAGCACAAACATACAATATATAACAACTCAAAATCACTATACTATCCATAAATCATCATTACCATCAATCAACAAAATTCCATACTTTCTTCAACAAAATTACCACTATTTTGCCATACATACATATGCAATCATTACCACCAACTTACCAACAATACCACCAACACATACATAATTTTTATTACCGATCAATACTATTAATGCTAAGCATCCAACATACATAATCTTTCCAACCTATCCTATAGTTCTCTAGCCTAAGTTTTCACAGAACATGATATATTAAATGCAAGAAACCTAAACCATACCTTGGCTGGTTTCCTCGTAGTGATCAAGGTAATTTATTAAAACCAATACAGCCCAAACAACCTCAACAAAATACTAGTGTTAAGCTTTCTCCAAGTTTCAATATCCACAATTTCAAGCTCCAATTATTTATTCACAACCTAATACACATTCAGAACACATATATACCCAATTTAATACCCAAAGCTCAAATTCAGTAAAATTAAAATGAAATTATGGTATCCTCACCTTACCCAAGCTTCATATAAGCAAGAGTGAACATTTTTTTCAAGCTAATTGGATCCCAAAACATAAAAAAGTAAAGGAATTCAACACCCCTACAATATTTTCAAAAATTGGGGGAAAGGAGTGGCTGAGAGTGATTAATGGCTTACCTATGAAATTATTCCGGTAGAAACGTAAAGCTTGATGCCACGCAAATGGTGCGGCGATCGGAGCTCGGATCGAAAAATTACGGCGTTTTGAAATTAACGCAAGGGTTTATACCCTTCTCCTCCCCTTGCTGTTCAACGCAGCTTCTGTTGCATTTTGGGAGAGGAAATGAGCTTTGGCTCATTTAAAGGTTGGTCCGGTTGGGCCCGGTTCAACTGGTCCGGTCTGTTCGATCCAATCTTGGGCTGAATTTCTTAAAATTAGTGTCAAAATTTTTGTTTTGATGAGCTCTATTATAATTTAATATAATATTCATATTTCTAATTTTTTTATTAAAAATTAATTTATTGACTAATTATTTACTAATTTAACGGGGTTTACATTTTTTATTTGTGCCAATTCACCCTATGGGTGGCAAAACGGATCGAGCCCGTCGGGTCGATCCGCTAAACCCGTTAAAAAAGCGGGTCGGGCTAGTAATTGGAGCCCGCCAAACCCGCACCGCCAAATTGGCGGGTTTTGGCGGGGCGGGGTGAGCCGGTCCGCCGGGACAAAGATTTTTATTTTTTTAATTAAATAAAACAGTGATTACTATTATAAAATTAATAATTATAGAATTTTTAAACACTTTCTTTTATTTTTTTTATTCTTTTTTGAGTTATTAACTTTATTTATTTTATTTTACAATTTCGTATATATGCTCAAATTATGTGACTTATTTTTTAAAATAAAGATAATTCTATTGACAAATATTATTTTGAACAATTTTATTGAAGTTAAAAATAAAAAAAAGTAAAAAATTATATTATAATTTGACTAGTTTTTATTTGTATTTGATTTTTTAATTATTATTTTTTGGTTAATTTTAATGAATTTTATTTTTCAAAAAAAAAAAAAGAGTCAAGCGGGCTAGCCCGCCAATCCGCCAATCCGCCATAAAGGGGGACGGGCTAGCATTTTGAACCCATTTTAGTTGGCGGGGCGGGTCGGTTCGCCCCGTTTATGTGGCGGGCCTAGGCGGGGCGGGTTGGGACGGGCCGGCCCGCTTTGCCACCCCTAATTCACCCCGTGACGAACTAAATGTACACATACAATTCGCCTAGTAATGCGGCAAACTGTGAGAAAATATATATATAATATATAATTTTAATATATAATATATATAAAACACGTAAAAAAAACTTAATAAAATGATTAACAATATTGTTTGTATCATTTTTTTAAGTTTAATTTATAAATATATCATCATGGTTATATAATTTTTGAAATTTAAGTTTAGTCGTTGGATTTTAATAATTATAAGACAGGGCGAGTACATATGGTTAAGAGCAAGGTAATTCTATATAGGTTATTATTAGGTGGAATAAGATAAGGTAGAATAAGAATTCATCTGATTGTCATCATTATTATGAAGTATTTGATAAATATTTAAACGATATTATGATTTTTTTTTTTTTGACATGTAACAAAGATTTTTCTTTAAAAAAAATTGATTGTACCAAGTAAAGATTTTAGATAAATGTTATTTTATTATTTTACAAGAATCAAGATAAAATATTGTATATTCAATTGTATATTTATCTTATTTTAATGGTTTTTTTTAGATTTCAAACTAACAAAAGAATATGAAAATTTATTTGAGTAAATACAATCTTAGACTATATAGACATAGGTACTTACCCTAAATATAGAGGATTAGTCATCAAGTGATAATAAGCATTGTAATTAAATACATTAGGATTATAATCACCACTTTGTGTATCCATATGGAGGGCATCTTCGAGGAGACAAAGGGTTATATCTTATTGTTGCTCCTCCTCCCCAATCTACAATATTTTAATTTTCATAAAATGCAGAATAATTCAATTGTAACCTATACATATGCCATGTAGTAAAGGTAGTCGAGGGAATTCCTTTTGTAATAACTATGGGAATTATTCTTCTACTCACATTGACTATTGGAGAGGTTGATTCACCCTCTAAACCTCTCGTGATATTTTTTAGTTTGTCTAGTGTCATTATTTGATGGATCAGTCGAAATGTAAATTCTATTAGATATACTTATTAACTTTTTACTCCATAATTGCATGCAAAATTTGATACTAAGACTTTACCGAACGTGCTAATTCGTTTCGTTTGATTTTGGTTTAATTTTAACACACGAGGTTAATCAAATTTGTATTCAAAATCTCAATTTAAAAAGCAGATACGTCTCTTCTTAAAAAAGTGAGTTCGAATGGAGAGTTAGTAATTGTAATGTCAGAAACTAGTTTTACAAACAATAAAATGATGTGAATACAAATGAATCAGAACTTTATATTAAAAGAAACTTAAAGAACGCTAGCTACCAAAATATTTTTAAATAAAGATGTAATAAATAAACAAAATTGGACAAAAGACTAATAAACAAAGAAGAAAATTAAAAATAAGAAAAAACTAAAAATAAAAAAATGAGAAAAAGATAATGCTTCAAAGAAAATAACAAAATAAATTAACTTCAAATACTCATATGCACTAGTATTTTACGATTTTTTTTATGTCAATGTGACTGAAAATTTGTAAAAATTTAGTATAATTTGAAGTGTTAAATAAAAGTTCATTTGAAATTCTTTGACTTTTTTATTTATAAAAAAATAAAGCTATACTATAATAAATAGTTGTTGATCTCTTACTCACATTTTTATTTTATTTATTCTACAAGTTTAATTATCTCAAATCTATTTTCCATGTGTTATTTGTACATTTTTAGCCTAATTTTTTTTTTCTTTGACTCTAGCTAACTCTTGTCGACCTCAAAAAGTGTTGTTAATAATTATGCTGTGAGTCGAATTTTTTGCTAAAATTTAATTATTTATTATTAGCATGGTTATCTGCAAGGTAAAGACTAGAGAGATATTAAAGGTCAAAGGAGCAAGAGAAGAGAAGAGGAGCAGGGAAGAGAGAGATGGGAAGAGAGAGTAGTAATGAATGGGAGGATGAACCTCTAACACCGGCGGGGAGGCTGTTCGCGCAACCGGAGATGAGGCAAATAATCCACTGCGTAGTTGGAACCAAGAACCCTTTCGACATCGACTCCGTCAAATCTGAGCTCCGGAAGTCCGCCATGCTCCAACACCCGCGGTTCACCAGTCTCCTGGTCCGCGACCACCGCGGCAGGGAGCACTGGCGCCCCACCCAAGTTGACATCGAGCGCCACGTCCTCATCATCGACCGCCCTCTCTCCGACGCCGACCACGACTCCGCCGTCAACTCCTATCTTGCCGATTTGTCAACGGAGGGACTCAGCATGGAGAAACCCTTGTGGGAACTCCACATCCTGATGGCTCACAATTGCGCCATCTTCCGAATCCACCACTCCCTTGGCGACGGTATCTCCTTGATGTCTATGCTCCTCGCCTGCTGTAGGAAGCTCCACGATCCACACTCTGTCCCCACCATAGCCTCTTCTTCTTCCTCTCGCTCTCGCAACACCACCTGGCCGAATATTCTTTGGAATCTTGCGGTTACCCTCTGGTTTTGCTTGGTCTTTGCCCTAGAGTTCATCCTTCGGTGTCTGTGTGTTCGTGACCGCAAAACTCCGCTCAGCGGCGGCGCCGGCGTTGAGTTGTGGCCCAGGAAGATTGCTACTGCCTCCTTTTCCCTCCAAGATATGAAGACCGTCAAGACGGCTGTTCCCACTGCGGTAAAATTAAACAATAATTATTTCCTTTCCTTTCCTTTCCTTTATATCCTTCAAACTACTAATATAACTAAATTAATCCATATTAAATTATTAATTGCTTTAGACACCCAAAAAGAAATCCATATTAATTCCTACATATGCTTCTTATTGAAAACTACCCAATTGTGATAACCGATAACTTGTTAAAATCATTTATCTAAATATAGAAGCCCAATCACATGCCATGCTTCCCCAATTTTTGAAACAAACACTTTTGCAGACTTGTCCCAAAGATATGGGATGGATTAGATAATTACATTCAAGATTCAACTGAGTTTTCCATTAAAAAATAGTCCTTTAACAATTCTTAACTTCAGTTTGAATAAATAATTTAATTAATTTTTTTTAAAATTAAACAATAAATATATATATTAAAAATAATTTATAAATAAATTATTTATATTTCATTTTTTAATTTTAAAAAAATTTATTTTAAAAGAAAAATAATTAAAAAAATTTATTAAAAGAGAATTTATTTTTTTTAATTTGTTCATAAGTATTTAAATAACTTTTTAAAAAATTATAATTTAATTTTAAAAATTATATCAAATATTAATACTATAATTTTTTACAAAATAAAAATACAAAAAAAAAGTTACTTATGAATCATTCTAATCTTTAATCTATTATTTATGGTATAATATGTGTAAAGATAAAATAATAGTATTATAAGGCTAACATATTTCATTATTTTAAGTTATTACTTATTAGTTAATATTAATATGTTTTTATATAAGTTCAAACAAAAATTCAAATGCAATAGAATGTTGAAAGTCAAATATTAATTAGAATTTATTAAAAAAATATTAATTTTTAAAATTAAAAAATAATATATAAATAATAAAAATATAATGACTGAATTTTTATGGCCCATAATAATTTTGAATTACATTACCTGTGTTGATTATCTGACTCTGCCCCGCCGCCAAAGTTTAGGCATGACAGCAACAAAATAATTCTTTTTCGGAAAACAAAAATTTATCGAAAAATTAAACGAACTTATAAAATTGTTTCTCGGTTTGACTAAAGATTAAATATGTTTGGATAAAATATGAAGGTGGATTATACTTGAAATCTGTTAACTCTAAGCTAGGAAATAGCTTATAAGTACTGAAGTTCAAGCAACTTTTTTAAAAACTTAGAATAAGCAGAAACTGATCATTTTATAACTATTATCGTTTTACTTATTCCTGGTTTAGATATTAGTTAATAGGTGTAATTATTATGAACAATTCTATCATTTTATTAATTTTTTAATAATTTTTTAAATTTATAAGCAAGCCATTACAATTTGCAAAAAAAAAATATCAAATATTATTATGAAGTTCTCTATAATCTTATTAATCTAATTCTAACTTTTATAATTTAAAAATCTTTAATCAAATTATTATATTATACAAAAAATGCTAATCTAGTATTTGTTGTTTAAAATTTTCAATCAAGTTTTTATTACAATCCTTTTTTGGTTAGATCTCTCTAATTTAAAAATTTTGTGATAAAAAATTAGTAAATGCTAATGTGTTTTGGAAAAGTTAAGAAGTGCAACCATTTTTAAATTCTAAAGTTTAAATTTTAAATCTTAATTATATTATACACAAATTTTAAGAAATAGATTTAGATCATTGAATTTCATTTTAGAGAATAAAATATGATTTATTACCATTTATTTCATGGTGGATACTCCTATAATGATATCTTCACATGAAGATACCATTGTGAATCATTAGATGAGTTGATATGTTTAACTAAATATGTTTGATTAATTATCTAAGGGTTTACAATGTCATATCTTCATATAAAGATGTCATCATGTGAGTATTCCCCTTATTTTATAGGCGGAGTTCAGAGAAAATATGAGAAAAAAACATTATTTAATGATGAGAGATCTCACTTTATCTTTTAAAATAAAAAACTAAAATTTAGAAGATCTAAATTCTTAAAAAATAACAGTATGTTAAGTTTGGTAATGCTACAGAGATAAAAAATCAGTTAAAATTTATTTTATTTAATATTCATTAATTGTTGTAATAAAGAAAGTTTGGACTATTTTTTGCTAATTTGTTTTTTTACCAAACATTTCCGTTTAAGTTTTAACAACTCCCTGGCGTGGTAACAGACTAACTTAACAGTCAAACCTTAAGTGACCTGTATGATAGCTGAATATTGTGCTCATGTTTTTGGACTTTGAATATGGATTCATTCACTTTAAAGGGATAGTAAACTTGTTTTGGATGATCGAATATATTTGAATTCGGATTGAATTTATATTCAGTCTATAATGGACAGCTAAAACCAGTGTTTATGGAACATAACATGGTTGATACAGAGCCTAAATAGCGGAAAAGAGTAAGGATCGTCACAAAAATGTGCAAACTTAAAGATTTTACTATTGGATGAATGATTTGAACAGGGGACTGGGAATATGAGATAATGCAGTGTTTGTCAACACCCATAATAACCAATGAACCATAAATTTATTATGTATATGACCAGTATGAACATTCAGATATAATATTTCGAGCACTTGCTGTTTTGCAGACCATAAATGATGTTCTATTTGCTGTTATATCATCTGGGATATCAAGATACTTGGATTTCCGAGCACCCAATGGTACAAGTCATTTGTATAATTGTTTAAACAACTATTTTCAAATTTCAACATGTTTCCTTTTTCATATTCCACTGCTTTTAGATAGAAATACACAGACATTCCAGATAGAACTTCATTTGGTTATATAGGGATAGTAAATAAAAAATAGAATCTCATGAAAGAAACTAGAATCTCTCTAAAACCTATCTTCTTTCTATTTTTGTATTCTTATCTTGAAGATAGAATCCAACAACAATCAAAGGTACGATTGTACACAATGACAACTAATTAAAAAGTTCCTTTCTGTAAGGGGTGCAAGAGGGGATTCAGCTAACAGGTTTAGCTATGGTTAATCTGAGAAAACAGCCAGGACTGCAGGTTTAGCTACTCTGCCCAATTTCACTTTATTTAGTTGCTGCTACTCAGGCTATAATAATATTGTGGGTGGATCAAAATGATCAGGAACTATCCAATCTGATGAAAAGCAATTCAGGAGCAAGGTGGGGTAACAAATTCGGTATGCTTCTCCTGCCTATATATTATCACAGAAGCAACAATTCAGATCCTCTAGCATATCTCAAGAGAGCTAAAGCAATGATCGACAGAAAGAAACAGTCTTTGGAGGCCCATTTCTCATACAAAGTTGGAGATTTAGTAATGTCAACTCTTGGTCCAAAGGTTAATTAATTTCTCCCCCTTTGTCTACTTCTTTTTGCTACTTGTGCTCATTACAGGGACAGCTATCATGTACTACTGTTTGCTGTTTATACAATGCAGTTTGCTAGCTGGCTAAATTACCGGATTCTCTGTAACACTACCTTCACAATCTCAAACGTGGTCGGACCGCAAGAAGAGATCATGATGGTAGAAAATCCAGTAACATACTTGCGGGCAAATAATTCTGCCTTGCCTCATGTACGGCCCTCTAAATTCTTTTGTCAAGGTGAAAACTCAGTGCAGTCACCTTCACGTGAAATTGATAGTTGAGAGCCGTTAAATGATTTGAATAATTTGACTAAATTTTCAGTTGTCAACTTCACGTGAAGTTGACTGTACTTGAGTTTCCACCGTCAAGGTGAAAACATTGTTTGACACCAGTATTTTCTTAACATTCAAACACACATTTTTTTTTCTTTAAAAAATAATTTAAATACACAATTAATTAGTAACAATCTTATTTTTATACGAGTGTCAAGAGTGTTTAGTATGTGAATAGTATCTTTCTTTTGTTAATGTTGTGTTTGTGAATGGTTGATATTTCTATTGGCATAATGCAGGCACTCATTTTGAATATGGTGAGCTATGCCGGACGGGCAGACATGCAAGTTCAGGTGGCCAAGGACATTATTCCCGATCCAGAGTTTCTTGCCAAGTGCTTTGAAGATGCTTTACTCGAAATGAAGGAGCAGGTTACGGCCAAAATCTAAGATGCAAATTAGTCGTTTTTGTAATTTGTTGAATTTGTCAGCAAATGCAGACCTTGTGATGGATATATAATAATATAAATACGAAAAAATATATATGACAAATACATGACAAAGAATGAATTGTTTTTCTTAGTCTGTTGACAATTAGAATTTAGAACTAATTAATTTCATCTCCAAGATCATTTCCCAACTATTGCAATTCTTTCCATTTTTTTCTTCCAAGAGGTGGGGTAACAACTTATTTGGAATCATGGATTTTGTTGGTAATATTTTGTAACCAAGACTTCTATCCTCATCGTCACTTGAAACTCATCCAATTGGGAAATAATGAGAAACCCAACCGAGATTATATACAATTAGCACAACAATGATTCCAAATACTGAGTTCCTTTCTGGTGTTTTATATCTAGATATTAGCATGGTTGTCAACCTCTCAAATTAATTCGTAGAATCATATAATTTTACGTTTTTAAATAGTAGAATCAAATTGACTAGACTTCAAACTCGTTTTTAAACTCGGTCAAACTTGCAAGTCTAACCATGAGTTATCGAATTTGAATTCGGTTTATTTTATTTGACAGAAAAAAACATTTCATTTATAGAAATAAGCATACGATACTTACAGATAATAAAAACAAATTAGATCTGAATGTAAAAAAAAATAATAATAAATATTTTTTATGTTAAACTATAAACTGACTTTCTTTTAAAATTCCTTAGCTCTAATATCAGCTACGCAAAACTTGGTGTCCATGACAAGATCAAGATGTCATGTAACCAACGGAATACATTCTACCGTTAATTCTGCATAAAATTAATGGTTTCTATTGGATTCAGAAGTATAAAAAGGAACCATCTTACTCCCAAGAAGAACAATAATGCCATTGAAAGAGATTAGTGTAAGGTTTAATGGTTGCAAGAAACTTTTTAAAAAATAAATAAACAACACAAAGCTAGCACTATGTACTAGGTAATTGTCTGGTCACACCAATCATAAGAGAGAAAGGAGGGGGGGGGGGGGGGGGGGGATCATAATAATGTACTTCTATAAAATTTAACATTGTTTCACCTCACCACTAGCACTAAGCATTGGCCACCAATTATTTGGTATCAAGATCTCCAGCGAAACTGTACAAGGATTGCCATTGCATGTTTCTATATATTAAAGCCAAATAAGATTGTAACACCTTGACACAAATCGTTAATACTATTTTTCTCAATATAGACATTTCTGAGCTTTTATTGCATTTTGAACCTACTCATGTCTAAGAAAACTACAATTGATGTAATGCTACTAAAGTTGCTGCACCCATCGTACTCCAAACATACACCAAAGATGATCAACATCTCCTGGTATTTGGGTATGCAGTATCCACTGTTTCCTGCAGCAGTTTTGACTATGAATCAGCCATTGACTCAAGTTATGAGAAGAATGCAATTCTTTCGTTAGAATTCAATAAACAGGTTTCATCATCTCAAATTCACATGTACCATATTATTTGATCAGAATGCACCGTATTGGTGATCCCTCAGCACCAGCCAACCTAAGCGGTAAGCAATGCAGTGAATATATTCCAGCAGGGACATCATCAAGTTTCAGGCCTTCCACCAGAATGATTTCCTAAGGCAATGTAAACTGTTAGTTCTTGTTCCACCAAAAGATAAAGAATATTGATCTTTGTTCATACAGGGAAATGCCAAATGCACAAACTAATCTGATCACAACACTGAGCAGTCTTTCAAATTAAACAGTGAAATATGTCCGGAGCAAAAAATTAGTATCTCATAACAATGCTTGACGAAAGTTCGGATCAACAGTTAATTGGAATTGTTGTGGAGGCAATGACAGAAGTTAAAATTCAGGAAAGTATGCTTCGGCAATAATGAAAAAATTAAAAAATAAAAATAAAAAATTCAATTGCTACATCCACATTGTAGGTTCAATCTGGGTACAGCCAATTACTGATACCTGATAAGCTGTAAAGAACTAAGGTGGGGCAATAAACTAATAGTAAAACTAACACATGTCATTGCTGAAACAATAATAAGACAGGACTTCTCTTACCCTGCCTTCTAGAAAAACCAGGTGAGATGGGATCAAGTGATCAAATGCAGCAACAGATAGATAGTCAATTCCTACATGGCATCATAGAAAGATGTGTCATTGTAATGGCATTTATGCAAAAAAACTAAAAAATCATACATGTTTGAAAAGAGTAGCCTCAATTGAGACAAAGCTCTAAAAATGCACTGAAGATGCCAATTGGTACAGCATAAAGGCAAATATCAAGATAGTAATCTTGTACAACTACTTTGTATCCTAAAATTCTCGTAGGCAGTATCCACTTGGTATATTCTTAGAATTCAGATGCCTCTTTAATACATAAGATTAGAGCAGGTTAAGTTCACCATTGCCATTTAATTGTGGTACACAAATGCCTGCTGCAACTAAAATTAGGACATGATATCTCCTTGCTTGTCATGTATGTAAAAAAAATATAAAAATAAGAATAATAAAAGAAAGGATCCTTGGTGATAAAACCCCAAATCTTGAAGAATATATTTAACACCATACCAACAAGTTTGACGTCCGTGTCCTCCACAAGCCAAGTTGCTCCATCCACCATGAATCCCACATAGCTTGTGTCGAACTCCTTCTGAAACATAAGCCTCCTATAATTTAAGAAGTTTTAGTTCCACTTTTATGATTTTTGGAGACAGTCAAAAAGAAATTGGTTGCTTTGATGATCGAGGTTGAAACAAGTCCAGTTCTAATCAAGCATATGCCCCTACTGGATAGCCCCTTTATCATAAAGATCGTACAATACCAAACAAGAGAGACTTGTTCATTTGATACGAGACCCAAGCCATTATGTGCACTAGTTACAATAATGGAAATAAAAAATGCTATGTACATAACCAAAAATTAACCAAATCAGTCATCATGTATTAAATACACACAAATACATTGTTGTTTTACTCATTTTAAATGTGTATTTTGTATTTTAAAGTGGGCGATGTATTTTATAGAGTGACAAACTTTGGCATATATCAAGTATGGTTGATACGAAGTAGTAATGTAGTAATAATGTTTAACTATGCTCAGTGTACACCAAAATTAACCAGTATAAAATACATGCTAAAATATATATTAAAAGAGTTAAACAACGCAGGTATAAATACATATTGGGTGTGACTTTGGTGTGCATCACATCATACGTTAGATAGATACCTGTCGGTATTTAATGTACGGAAGAGCACACGACGTACACCGCGTGGTATATTTAGTGACTTCATAACTTGAGCTGAAAGGAAAGGAACAAGGGAATCAGGAACGGAAATGGAAAAACGGGTGAATGAGAAGGCAGAGTGAGTTGATACCGGTGATGTTTTGATCCCTGGGAACATCAAGCAAGAGAGCAGGGCCATTGAGAAGGTGCAGATCGAGAGTGTCGACGTCAAAGCCAGCATGGAAGTAGTGATCGAAGACGTGACCTGGAGCGTCGACGTGGGTGCCAGTGTGAGTGGGGAGCTTCATAAGGGAGCCGTTGGAGAGGGACCCGTTCTTCATGCTCTGCTGAAGCCACACAAACTGCCCCACTCCCTCCGATGACTCCCACGATGGCATCTCCGCCACGTATCTGTGGCTGATGTCAAATATCGTTGCCTCCTGCGTCTCCGCCGCACCCATCCCCAACCCAAGGCCGCATAAAATTGCAATTATAGTTACAATTGCAAACTTCGCCAAAGCAGCTCTTGAGCAGGTATTCATGTTTTTGCTTACAGTTAATAAATCAATTTGATGCCAACTGAATCTGATCGCCACCACAATCGACACCAACGGAGACCAGCTGCTCTTCTTAGTCTCTTACCCTCGCCTCGGACTCTCTCTTCACTCGTCAGTCCTCACTCCTCAACTGTTTTAGTAATTAGCACTCTACACCGTGTAAAAAAAATTTAGAATTTTTGAAAACCAGACCGGATTAGCTGGTTCAATCGGATTAACCGAGAACCGTTATTTTGATAAGTCCGGTTGATATACAAAACTGCCTTGTAAAAAATCAATAAAAAAATCGGTCGAATCGATAGTTGATCGGTAAATTGATTGAACCGGACCGATTTTTTAAAGAATCGGTTCTTTAATCAAAACGGCGTCATTTTATCTGGGCAAGCCCAACCGGGTAAAGGCACGCCCCCTTTCCTTCTCTCTCACCAAAATCTAACCCTAATTTAATTTGGCCCTAAAACCTTGCTAACACACTAGAGTAGAGCTGAAGGAGACGGCAACAAGAGGCAGAAGATGACGCCAAGGTGATCAGGAACTCGCAGCTTCAATCTCTCAGAGAGGAAGGACACGCACCGTCGGAGATGAGGGAGACAATCACGGCGAAAGAGAAAGGGCGGCAGAGTATGAAAAAGAATTGGACGTTAGTGGTTGCTGTGGATCGGGATGGTGTTGCCCTGCTGGGAGTGTGGCGGACTAGAGGTAGCTAGAGAGGACGATGGTGAGGAAGGCGGTTTTGGTAAGGAGGAATGAGAGGGCGTGTAAGAGTATGCAATCCGGCAAGTCGCTGATCCTGTCCGTGGCAATTAGGGTTTCTCTGTCCATCACCTCCATTCTATTGCTGCTTGTCTTTTCGATGTTGCCGACAGTAAGCTACTCCACTGCTTCTTCAGTTTTATTTTTGGGAGCTAATTGATCTGGATTTAATTATGTTGATCATGGATTATTATTTTTCTAGGTTGTTGTTTTTTGAGTTAATTTTTTTTATTGTCTATTGTTGTTAATAGAGCTGGATTATTGTTATTTTGTTCTGACTTTTGGATTAATTATCGTTGATTATTGATATTTTTCTTAGTTATTTTTGTATTATTGTTCTGATTCTTGTTGTGATAAGAATGCTTGAGGTGGATGTCCATTTATCATAAGACTCAAGTTACCAAGAGCGATTGTATTTAATAAAGTTCGAAAACAGTGTCCTTCATTAGTATATAAATAGTGGAAGAAATCTCTGAAACAACACAGCAATAACAATAACAAATATTCCTCTCTTTCTCTCTCTTTATACACTTCAATATAAACTCTCTCTCTTTCTCTATCTCTATGTGAATTTAAGTTACAATATAATATTAGTAAATATGTGAATTACTTCTATTATACTGAGATAATAATATTGTTGAATATTAATATTAGAGTCTTCTATTTATATTTCTTTATTTTATCTTCCTTATTTATTTATTTTACAACACGTTATCAGCACGAGATTCTGATCAAATTTTAGAAAAACTCAGGTAATAAATTTTCATTATGTCGAAGCTCTCTCATCTTGAATTTAATACTCTTGATATATCTGAAAACAACTACTTATCATAGATACTAGGTGCTGAAATCCATCTTGATTCAATGGATTTTGGAGATACCATTGAGGCTGAAAATAATGCATCCCAGAAGGATAAAGCCAAAGCCATACTTTTTCTTAGTCGTCATCTTGACGAAGGATTGAAAAATAAATATCTCACACTAAAAGATCCTGCAGATTTGCGAAAAAATTTTGAAGAAAGGTATAATCATCAAAAGATAGTGATACTTTCTTAAGCCCGATATGAGTGGACGCACTTACGTCTAGAAGATTTTAAATCCATAAATGAATACAATTAAACAATGTTCCAAATTACCTCATGAATGAAATTATGTGGGAAAAAGATAACTGATAATAACATGTTAGAGAAAACTTTCTCAACCTTCCATGCATCGAATGTACTCCTGCAGCAACAGTATCAAGAAAAAGAATTTAAAAAATATTCTGAGTTAATTTCTTTCCTTCTTATTGCTGAACGCCACAATGAGTTATTCTTAAGAAATCATGAAGTGCACCCAACTGGCGTCACCCCATTTCCTGAAGCAAATGCAACAAATCATAACCCCAAAAAAGGTAAATGACAATTTTGGTAACAAGAAAAATTATGGAAGGAAGAAAAATTTTGTTCACAAAAAAGGATCTCACCAGAAGTGGGATAAAGAAAAAAATAATGGGTAAAATAAATCAACAAAGGATAAATATTTCCATTGTGGTGGAAAGGGCCATTGGTCGCCTCGAGGCACCTAATTGATCTTTATCAAGCATCCTTGAAAAAGGACGACAAAGGAAAGGAGACGAATTTTGTTTCAAAGGATGCTGCTAAAAATTATACCACTCATTATAAAATATCTGATTTCTTTGAGGATTCTGAACGAAATATTGGTCATTTGATCAATGATGAAAAAGTTTGAAATTTGGGTTCAGTACTTATGTAAATAAATAATGTAAAAAAATTTTAAGTTTTATTTCCTATGTATTTGAATTTCAAGTATGATGTATATAAATAATGTTTAATAAAATATTTATGTTTATGAATTTCAAAATTACTAAATATGCCAAGTTCTAAAATAGTAATAATAATAATAAATTTTTAGTATATGATACTATGTACAGTACTTCTTAGAAAACAATCAAGAAAATAATTTTACTGCGCATATAATTTTACTCATTTTATTATTATTATGTCTTTGAAAAAAATGGTAAGGACATATAGTGAAGATGTTTGCATTGCGAATAGTATAAGTTCGCATACCATTCTCAAAAGTAATATATATTTTACTCATCTTGTACCAAAAGAAGAATATGTTAATACTAATATTGGCTCAGGCAATGTGATAGAAGGCTTTGGAAGAGTTATAAATTTTATTTTCCGGAAGAACAAAATTCATAATAAATAATGCACTATTGTCTACCAAGTCTCTAAGAAACTTGTTGAGTTTTAAAGATATTCGCCAGAATGGATATCATATAGAAACAACGAATGAGGAAAATCATGAGTATTTATGTATCACAACTCATGATTCAAATAAAAAGATTATATTAGAAAATTTACCCTCACTTTCATCTAGGTTATATTATACTAAAATTAGTGCAATCGAATCACATGCCATTGTAAACCAGAAGTTTACTAACCCAAATGAATTCATAACTTGGCCTGATCGATTGGGTCATTCAGAAACAACCATGATGCGGAGAATTATTGAAAACTCTCATGAACATTCACTAAAGAACCAGAAGATTCTTAAATCTAGTGAATTTTGTTGTGCTGCATGTTCTCAAGGAAAACTAATTTTAAGGCCATCACCAGTAAAGACTGAATTTGAGTCCCCTGAATTCCTAGAAAAGATTCAAGGCGATATATGTGGACTTATTCATCCACTATGTGGATCTTTTTCATAAACTAGAAAAGTATAGTTTCCAGAAAATTCAATAAAAGCAATTTATTTTGATAATGCTGGTGAATTCACTTCCCAAGCCTTTATGCTTATTGTATGTCTAACGGAATAAGCATTGAACATCTAGTAGCTCATGTTCATACACAAAATGAGTTTTAACAGAATCACTTATTAAACACCTCCAATTAATTGCTAGACCCTTACTCATGAGAACAAATCTCCCAACCTCGGTTTGGGGCATGCTATTTTACATGCCACAGCACTTATTCGTTTGAGACTAACAAGTTACCATCAATTCTCTCCTATGTAATTAGCTTTTGGCCAGCAGCCAAATATTTTCTATTTAAGAATATTCGGGTGTGCAATATATATTCTCATTGCACCACCTTCTATAGTGAGGTATCTTGAGATACAAATTGGAGATGTATTTAAATCCGATTTGTAGATTATCATTTTGATGAATCAAAATATCCAACATTAGCGGGGAGAGAATAAGCTTCCTAAAAAGAAACTTAATCGGAATGCATCATCCTTGATGCATTTAGATCCTCGATCAAGACAATGTGAACTATAAGTTCAAAAATTTACAAAAAATAGCAAATGAATTGCCTAATACATTTTCTGATACGAAAAGGATAACTAAATCCTATATACCAACTGAAAAGGCTCCAATTCGAATTGATGTCTCAGTCAGACAAATGGCCACCGAAACAAATTCACATAAAAAATGTGGAAGGCCCGTCGTTTTCAAAGACAAAAATCCTCGAAAAAGAAAGAGGTAAATACTATTCCTGTTGAAAAAGATAAAGACATAGTAAAGACACATGTTGTTGTCCAAAATTCTGATATAGTTTTGACGCCAGAAGACGTTCAAATACTTGAAAATTATGAAAATGATGAAATCTCAATAAATTATGTCTTTACAGGAGAAAAATTGGATCAAAATAAGACAATTGTCAATGAAATATTTGTATTTAATGTGACATTAAATATCATGCATGAAAGTAAGGATCTTGAGCCAAGAACAGTCGAAGAATTTCGACAAAGAAATGATTGGCCAAAATGGGAAGAAGCTATGAAGGCTGAGTTAGACTCACTTGCAAAATGTAAAGTCTTTGAACTTGTAGTCCGTATACCAGAAGATGTAAAACCTATTGGATATAGATGGGTATTTATGAGAAAACGAAATGAGAAAAATG
This sequence comes from Arachis ipaensis, assembly GCF_059453495.1. Taxonomy (NCBI): domain Eukaryota; kingdom Viridiplantae; phylum Streptophyta; class Magnoliopsida; order Fabales; family Fabaceae; genus Arachis; species Arachis ipaensis. Next base: position 22,414,879 of record NC_142440.1, on the reverse strand, counting down.
AAGTTGTACACTACAAAGCTCGACTTGTGGCATAAGATTTTTCACAAAGGCTCGGTATAGATTATGAAGAAATATATTTCCCTGTAGTGGATGCAATAACATTGCGTTATTTGGTCAGTTTACCCGCAATACCATAAACTACATATGCATTTAATAGATGTGGTAACAGCCTACTTATACGGATCATTAAATCGTGATATCTATATGAAAGTCAGGATTAAAGATATTTAAAGCATCCAATGAATATTCACAGGAGTTATACTCAGTCAAATTGCAAAGATCTTTATGTGGTTTAAAACAATCTTAGACAAATATGGTATAATCGTCTTACTGAGTATCTGGCCAAAAACGGATTCAAGAATGATGATATCTGCCCATGTGTTTTCATAAACAAATCTGCATTTGGATTCATTATAATTGTTGTGTACGTTGATGATTTAAATATCATTGGAATCCCTGAAGAGATTCCAATAATTATAAAAGCTCTAAAAGAAGAGTTTAAGATGAAAGATCTTGAAAAGACTAAATTCTGTCTTGGCCTGCAGATCGAGCATACAAAAAATGATATATTTATTCATCAAACAACATACACAAAAAAGATTTTGAAGAGATTTTATATGGATAAGTCACATCCATTAAGTACCCCAATAATCGTAAGATCTTTGGATGTGGAAAATGATCAATTCCGTCCTAAATAAGAAAATGAAGATATCCTTGATCCTGAAGTATTATATCTTAGTGCCATTAAAGCACTGATGTATCTTGCTAATAATACACAACCTGACATATCATTTGCGGTGAATTTACTAGCAAGGTATAGTTCCTCTCTAATCAGAAGACATTGAAATGGAATCAAACAAATTTTTCGATATCTTCGTGGAACAGTTAATATGGGTTTGTTTTATCCATATGAATCCAAATTACAATTAGTTGGCTATGCAGATGATGGATAATTGTCTGATCTATACAAAGGAAGATTTCAAATAGTATACCTATTCATATATGGTGGTACAGCTATATCATGGAGGTTCATGAAACAGACGATAGCAGCAACATCTTCTAATCATGATGAAATTTATTTATTTCTTTATTTCCTATTCTTTATTTATTTATTTTACAACAATTCTAAATTTATTTATTGGTTGTTGGTTTGTTAATGAGTAAAATTAGTTAAAATTTTTTTATTTTGAAGATAGAAGTATGGAACAATGAGACAGTGATCACTAAATTAAAAATTTTAATATATTATTTTATATTTAATTAAATCAGTTCAATTACAGTTCAACGCAATTGAATCATTAAGTTTTTAAATTAATATTTTTATCGGTTTACTAATCAGTTCAGTTTTCGAAATCTTACAAAATACAATAAAATACACTGAAAATATTTTAAAAACCGCTAGAAATCTGATTTTCAAATGGAATAAATTTCAATGCTTCTGGTATATTAATAAAAACTAAAAATATATATAAATAGAGAAAAAGACAAATAGATCCCTGACCTTTTGCCCCGTGGACATTTTCGTCCCTAACCATTGAAAAATACTTTTAAGTCCCTGACCTTCACAAAACTTGGACGGATCAGTCCCTGAAAGAGGCATTTGGACGGATCAGTCCCTGACGGAGGCATTTGGACGAAGGGACTGATCCGTCTAAGCTTTGTGAAGGTTAGAGACTTAAAAGTATTTTTCAATGGTCAAGAATGAAAATGTCCGAGGGACAAAAGGTCAGAGACCTATTTGTCATTTTTCTCATATAAATATTATTCATACACCAAAGACATATTCTTAATATCCGTATAAAAACACAGTTGTTATTAATTAAATATGTATTTAAATTATTTTTTAATTAACAAAATAAAATAAACTTGTATATGATTGTTAAGAAAATATTAGTGTTAAATTAGTGTTTATTATAAAAGATATACCTGTAGTTGAATTTAAAAAAATAAAGAATTTTTTTTTGTAAAGTGCGAGAAACAAAAAAAAATCTTTCTAAATTCAATCTACCGGAAAAAAATGGAGAAACATTTTTGGGATGGGTATGTGGTGAATTTGGCAACATCAGAAGTTCAGAACTAAGAAATTTTCAAGCTTTTTTTAAAAAAAATCTCACAGGATGCCAGAACTTTATTTTCATATTTCTGGATTTTACCGACAAATCTCATTTTGGAACATTACACTAAAAAGCTTTTTATATATAAAAATTTTCAAACAATTTTTGCAAGACTTCATTCGTTAAATTTGATAAGTTTACATTAAGTAAAATTTATTTTTTGGTAACCTCTTTGGGCAAAATAATTTTTAAAAATTGAAAAATACGTAGAAATCAAATTATTTTCTCTTTTTTTTTCATGTATTTTCAAATATTCCAAGAAAAAGTTTGGTCTAAATGCCTAAGTTATTTTCTACCCATAAAAAATATTACATTTTGCCAAACTAAATTTTGTTAAAAATTAAAAATTTTAAATTAAAATAATAATTTATTTATAATTAAAACAATATTTGAATTATTGCCTTAATTTATTGGATAAAACATTATTTTTATCTCCAACCTTTGTTAAAATTTTAAGAAACTACTCCTAAAATTTAATTTGCATTTATTTTGTATATATTTTATAGAGCTATACCCTTTCATATTATCAAGCCCTCTCAAACTATGTCATAGACTCATAGTTATCAGATAGTTTGTTAATTTCCCTTTACAGCAATTAGTTTGCTAGTTTCCTCTTATAGCAGTAAGTTAATTGTTTTTTCTTTTGTAAGTTGTAACAGTTACAACAGTTACATAGCAGCAAGTCAGCTTAATTAATACTAAGTGGACATGATGGCAACGTTGTAAATATGGTTTTAAAAATTAGACCGGACCAGACGGTCCAACTGATCCAACTATGACTCAGACATTATTGCGGTTCAGATCAATATCAAAAACTGTTATCCTGAAAACCGATAGAAAATTGTTGAACTGGCTGAGAACTGGTCGGTCTGATCGAACCAGAATCTGGCCGGTTCTCATGAAACGAAGCCGTTTCACAGAAAGCACCAGGTTCTCCTCACCTCAGTGAAGTCCTAGGTGCCTCCCATTCCTCTACACTGCAGTCCCCCCACCCCAAATCACAACCCTAGGTCATAGAAGTCTTCCCCGCCGCCACAAGGAGTGAGAATTAGCGCCGGCGGCCATTGCACTCAAGCACTACCATGTCTTTGTTCGGTCGTCTGCGCTTTTTCCTCGTTCAACAATCGGTGTGTCTTGCTCGAGCTTGCCGTCAGTCATTGGTCTTCGTCTACTTAGCTGCTCTTCTGCCGCCGCCCGTCATGCTCAGGAACAACCGACTAGAACTGGATATTATGTTTGATGACCAGTAACTAAAACTAAAATTTCAATCCCAGGACACAAAATTTCAGTTCTTTCAGTACCTCTAAAAAGGGGATACATAAGACTAAAATTTTTTGAGACAGAGACTGAAATTTTAACATTTCTTTAAAAAAATACTCTTATTTAACTTTTCAAATTTTAAATCTACTTTTTCATTTTCCATTTTTAATTATTTATCTTAAATTAAACATGATACTGAAACATAACTCAATTCAGTACATTTTACACCAAATACAATACAAAGATCTCTCAATCTCTATTTTCTTGTATTGATCTCTTAGTTTTAGTCCCTCTTCGAAACGCAACCTTATAGATTTGCTTGGACTATGTTAAAGTTTTGCTTTATTATATATTACTGTTCTCATCTATTCTCCTTAGGGGGTAAGGGTGAAAAAGGCCAAGTAACATACTAAGAGCCTACAGCCTGACTTTTGTTTAGTTTAGTCTCACCTGACCTGACAGAAAATAAACTCAAGCCTAGAATATTTTAAAAGATTAAATATTTTAGTAAGCCAAGCTCAGACATATAAAATAGCCTCTCTTTTTTTACCAAAAAAAATAGCCTTTTTAACATGTTAGACTAACATGGTCCCGTGAAGTAAAAATATATAAATATATAATTTGTTTATACTATAAAATATAATGGTGAGAGTTTAAATTTATATTTTTATGTTATTTAGAAACTTTTATCCACTAAGTTATTTTTTTTCTAATGGCATTTATACATTTTTGTTTTTAAATATATTTAATATCTATGATTTTATTTATTTTGCTATTTTTATTTTTTAAAATTATCAAGTTTTTTAACAAGTTTCACAAGAAGTCAGGTTTAGTATTTAATAAATAAGTGATACTATATATACTAGTATTTTTGTAACCAAGTCCAATCAAATTGGTGCAACTTCAGTGCAAAAAAAACGTTAGCATACGTCAGACACATGTACTATTTCTCTTCTTCTGCACTTTCTATAGCACATAAAATTTTGCACATAACACAAACTTATCGATATAATATACAAATTTTTGCATATAACACACAAAATTTTACTGCAAATGTATTTTGTTAGTTGAATGAGTTAATATTTTGAGTATGTAGTCCTTCAAAAATTTATGTGATGCACATCAAAATTTGTGTTATGTCCCAAGATCCTTGTGATGTACACCATAATTTATGTGTTATGCGTATTTCATTGGTATAGTATACAAATTTTTGCATATAGCACATAAATATTTGTATATAGTACAGAAATTTTTACACATAGTATACAAATTTTGCTACGATTGTATTTTATTTGTTGGGTGAGTCAATGTTCCAAATATATAGTCTTCTAAAAATTTGTGTGCTGCACATTAAAATTTATGTACTGCGCATATTTCATTAGTTGAGTGTCAATATTTTAGACATGTGATCCTTCAAAATTTTTGTGATATATACTAAAATTTGTATGTTGTGCACTAAAATTTATGTGTTATGCAATATGCATAAAAATTTATGTACTCTAATTTTCGTAACATTTATAGGAGAAGAAGAAGATGAAAATGACGAAGACGATGATAATGATAATAAAAGAGGATCAAAAAGAAAAAAAAAGAAATTAAACAACATCAACAATAACATCAAAAATATAAAAAAAATGGTGATGATGACGATAGTAGTGGTGACAACGACACATTGAAAAAAATGTACAAAAAAAAATAACAATGATAATAACAAATGAGAAAAAGAGAAGGACGATAAAGAATAAGTAAAAAAAGAAAAAAAGCAAACTTAGTTAAAGACTTTATTCAAAAATACTTAGGCCCTGGGTAAATAATTTAAATAAGTTCTTTTGAAAAAGGAGTTTAAAGTATAAGGACTTTTATTAATAGTAGCTTATAAATAAGTTATTTTGTGTTTGGATTTTTAACTATAGAAGTACTTATTTTAAAGTTGTAGTGTTTGGATAAATAACTCAAAAAATACAATTTTTTTAACATAAGAGAATGGATATTAAAATAACGATAATAACAAATACTTTCCATTATTGAAGGTTAATTTTACATAATCAAATCACTAAAATTACAATCGATCAGGCAATTGATTCTTTATTTGTTCTCTAATTAGTTCCATTTTTCTAGTACTTTCAGCATTCGGTTCTTCCCACGTAATATCATTAGAAACTGGTTCTTCTACTTCACCTTCACCTTCACCCATAAGATCAAAATTTTCATAGAATTCTTCAAATTGTTCATCGCTTGTGCCATTCCGTCGAATAAAATTGTGTAAAGCCATACAAGCACCAATAATTCATTCCAATCAGCTTTAAATTTTCTTTCGGACTTGCCACTTTCATGAATTTGTTGGGGAAGAACATAAAAAAAAAAGAAAATTATAAAACTAATTATAAAAATAATAGCAAATTGTATAAAAATAAAATCACATATAAAAAAATTAAAATTAAATTCACATATAAAAAAATAAAATTAAAAGTGAGATTTTATAGCATACAAAATATTCAATACAAATTTAATAATAAAAATAGAATGATAAAATGATAAAAAAAAAATACCTGGAAGAAATATATGCTGGTTCAGATGGAACAGAAGATGGTGGTGAATGGTCAATACTTTCAGCAGATGAATCATTACGTGAAAATGGTGGTGGAAGGCCAACACTTCCAGTAGATGGAACATTGCGTGAGCATGATGGTGGAAGGCCAGTGCTTCTAGAAGATGGAACCTTGACTGAAAATGGTGGTGGATGGCCAGTATTTCCAGCAGAAACATGAAACATTTTTCCACAGAATCAAGAACGAAAGTAAATTTTTTTGTTTTGAAATCAATTTTTTTTCACGGAAGTGATAAAATGACTTATCAAAAAGGAGAAAGTCATCTATTTTTACCTCTTCCAAAAGCTATAAATTAACTTTTCGAGAAGTTAAAAGCTCTTCTTAAAAATAGTGCCAAACACGCTTATCGTAACTTTTCATAATTCAAAAGTAAAAAAAAGTAACTTTTGTGCGTTCCCAAACGGGCTCTAAGACCATCTCCAGTAGGGAACTCATCCCAGTTCCTGTTTATGGCCCACCTGTCATAAAAAGTAACTCCACATCAGCTTTTGGGTCATAAACAATAAATAGGAACTCAAAGCATCTCTCTCTTCTTCATTAGGAGGAACTAACTTTAGTCCTTATTGTGGTCCCACTTAATTAATTAATTAAAATACTTAAAATTAATATAATTAATTTTTTTCAATAATATTATTTAAATTTATAAATTTAAAAATAATTCATTATTAAAAGATATTAATATTAAATAAATTCATATATAATAATAATACACAATATATAATTCAAGATTATACTAATTTATAGTTTTGTGTTTACAACTGCTAATTTTAATAATATCATTAGCATTTTAAATTTTAAAAATAAAAATAACCAACTCAACTAAAAATTATTTTATAAGGTATAAAAATTAAATTTATTTTTTAATGTAAGTAAATTTAATTAATTATAATTTAATATAATAATATAAATAATATTCAATATTAATTATAATATAAATAAATAATTAAATAAAAACTTAATTATTTAATCTAATTAATTATTTAATTAATTATTATTTAAATAATTAATATAAATTATTAATTAAATAAAAATATAATTTTTATTATAATTATTACTAATTTAATTATTATTTAATTATTTAATTATTTCAGATTTTATATTATTATTTTTTTTTATAATAATTTGCCAAATGGCAAGTTGTTATTGGTTAATTTGAGTTCCTGCTTAGAGGGACTCCCTTACCTTGATCCTTGTGCGGGAACTCACTCCTTCTCTTCTCCAATGGTTAGAGTTCCTATATGTCAGAAAAAAGTCAAAGAAAAACTCACCATTGGAGGTGCTCTAATACACCTAGTATTTCTCTTAATAAATAACCTATAACAAGCAACAAATCTTCTTACAGACCTGCTAAGAATAAAATATCGTCTATTTCTACCCTTACTTAGCGATCATTTTAAAATTAAATTTTAAATTTTTGTATTTTACATATGTCAAATGCAAAATAAATTATACCCTTCCTGGGGAAAAAAATCCTCTTAATATGATTCGGGCTTCCTTACCGTCCATAATGAAAAAGGAATTTTAAAAGTAAATAAATTCATAAGCACATACACTACCATCATCGCCTAATATTCTAATATATTTTTAGAAAAAGTGTTAGATGTCAGTAATTTTTGTGTTTTGTAATCAATAATTAGTTATTAATAATATTTTTAATTTTGTGAGATTAAATCTAATAATGTAGAATCATTTAATTTTTTTATAATTAAATACTAGCCAATTTTTTAAAAAATTGTTGGCCCTAGATTTTTTCTATTTTTAGTTGGATCTCACTCTCTCTCTCTTGTTTGTCAAGCAGTCAAAACAAGCAAAATATAAGAACGGTCGAGTCATCATCTGGTGAAACATGATAGTCGGTTTTGGGGTTATCAGCTATGGAAATCGTTGCAACAAGATCAAGGTACTTGAAATTGTAGCAATAGTTAAGATGGCCAAAGATGTCTTGTGCTCTGTCTCAGTCGTTTTCATTGTCACGACCTAAAATGAAAATAATCCCTTAATAAGCTTAACAAATTCGATTATAAAATAAATTAAAATATTATAAATATTTTAAATAAATTTATAAATTTTAAAATAAATAATTACATATTTTTAATAAAAAATAAAATAAATTAATAGAAATGAATTCTGTTTATGATATATAGAGCAGATAACGTTTAAGTATTTAGTAAAATAGGTACTCATTGCAGATTATTATTTTTGAATAAAAATGCTCACATAATTAAAAATTTATTCTTGAAAAAAAAAATTTTCTTTTGAAAATGGAGTAAGTTTTGCAATTCAATAATTAGACAATACATCTATAATTAACATGAGACTATATAAATATTATCATAAAAATAATTTTATTTAGAAAATAAGAATTTATATGAATAAGTGAATCAATAAGGGAGTTCTCATACAGAAATCAAATCAAATAGTCCACTTTGGCAGCTCCACCTCTAAGGTAGCCATTTCCTCTTGTGTGTCCGTACGGAATAACAGATCCAACGTGTGGCCTATACATTAGGCTAGCAACGCCCCTGCTAGCTGAAGTCTGAGTCAGATGTATCTAGGTTAACGTCATGACCGTCGTTAATTACGATTTTCTAATACGAGTCTCCCAAACCAATTCAAAACATATAAGTTCAAATATTACATATTCTTGAATCTTTCAATATATGAGGTAGTAAATCAAATCAAATAATACTTTCTTATCCAAATTATTTTCAATCATATTTTTTCAATCTTAAGGCATTTCAAACATATTTCACAATTTCAAAATAAGGCAATTCACTTAAATAAAATATTTGGAGAAGAATTTTACTCAAATACAACTTTCTAAATGGCAATACCAAAATGCAATTTTTTATATTACTATAGAAACTGCTACTGGCAGTAGTGGTTTAGGGGAGCACGTAAACCGCTACTGGCAACCGCGGTTTACGTGGAAGGTGGTGCTAACAGAAACCGCTATAGGCAGCAACGATTTTTGTGTTAGGTGGCCTGGTCATAAACTACTACAGGTAGTAGCGATTTATGTGTAATCTATGTATATGGTGCTTGGCTATATAGACCTCTCCAAGGCATCGAGGTAGTAGTGGAGTGTCATTTTTTACAAATGGATGGTGAGAAGAGTTTTCTAGCTCTAGTACATTACTCTGGGAAAATTCAGAAAAGCAAAAGACACGGTGTTAAATTTACGGATAGGAAACCGCTTAGCCTTTCTATCCGGTCGTCGAGTACGTTGGCAGAGATTAAAAACAGCAAATTATAGAAGCTCGGTGTGTGTGGGACAAAATGGGTAAAAAAGATGTCCTAGAAGATTTCCATTGCTGTTGTGTCAGCTGGTGTGAGGTGTGAAGTATGAGACGTTTGTGATAGGGGCATCAGAGCCGAATCCTCAGTCGACGACGATGGGTGGTGCCTCAACGTTGATGCATGTGGTAGCACCTTCTTGTCCGATCCCTGATCCTCCATGTGTTGCGGTTGGTACTGCTAGTATGCCTCGTGGTGTTCCTGATTTTGAAGTTGAGACTGGACCGGATCGAGTTGAAAATGCGATGCGGGACGATGATTTGGATGATGACCCGGTCGACATTGTTGGGGACAATGATGATGATATTCCGAGCAATACACATATACCCCATAGGCCATTGGATTTCGGCACACAACAATATCCTCCACACTTGTCAACCTTGAACTTGGAAGCCATAGGCCAACAGGCGGACGTCGATGCAACCTTTGGGGGTTAGGGTCTGCATGATGCAACTGCTCTAACGGAATTTCAGATTGGCCAATATTTCCAGAGTAAGGAGGAAGCTATGTTGATCTGGCGTGGAGTTGAGTACAGGGTGATGAATTCAGACCATCTCAAATACCATGGGAGATGCAATGAGTTCGGCAAAGGGTGCACGTGCATGATTCGTATCACGCTCTAACAAAGGAAGAGCACTTGGGAAGTTAGGAGGTACAACGGACCACACACGTGTTTGGCCACATCGATATCGAGCGATCATAGACAGCTTGACTATCATGTCATATGTGAGAGGATCTTTTCGTTGGTCAGAGCGGATGCGTCGGTTACGATTAAAGTGTTATAGGAAGCAACTAAGGCAACCTATGGTTTCAGCCCTTGCTACAGGAAGGTCTGGATGGCGAAGCAGAAGACAATAGCATAGATCTACAGTGACTGAGATGAGTCTTATGGCGAGTTGCTCTGTTGGATCCTTGGGGTGACATCCACCATGGAGGGTACGATTGCTCTGTTGAAGACCTCTCCGTTAGAGTGGGTGATCAGGTTGATGAATCAACTATCTACTTTCATCGTCTTTTCTGGAGATTTTCTCCCTGTATTGAGGCTTTCCGACACTGCAAACCGCTAGTCAGTATTGACGGTATGCACTTGTATGGCAAGTATGGAGGGACTTTGCTGCTGGCTATTGCTCAAGACGGAAACTCAAATATCTTGCCCATTGTGTTTGCACTTGTGGAAGGAGAAAATGTAGAGTCTTGGGCATACTTTCTGGCCAACCTGAGAAGACATGTGACTCTACAACCAGGTATTCTGGTGATATCTGACAAGCATAACGGCATCAAGGCTGCACTAGACGCACCTGATAGTCTTTGGCTACCTCCTCATGCTTATCGAGCATTTTGCATTTGACATGTTGCCGCCAATTTCACTCTCAGCTTCAAGGGGGCAGGATGCAAGGAGGCTACTAGTGAATGCTGCTTATGCGAAGACAGAAGCCGAGTTTTAGTATTGGTTTGATATTATGAGAACTGAAAATCCGGCCATGTGTGATTGGACAAACAGGATGGAGTACGAGAGGTGGACACAGTACAAGGATGGCGACAGACGATATGGCCACATGACGACCAACATATCTGAGTGCGTTAACTCAGTTTTGAAGGGCACAAGGAATCTACTAGTGACTTTGTTGGTGAAGTCGACATATCTGAGGCTTGCAGAGCTGTTTCTTGTTCGAGGTCTGACGGTAAAGGCACAACTAGGATCTGGGCACCGGTTTGGCCACGCGCTTGTGAAAGCCATTGAGCGGAACTTGAGGGATTCAAGGTGCTTCACAGTTACACTGTTCGACAGGCATCAGTCTGAGTATACCGTGGTGGAGACTACTCCTACAGGTAACTACTCCTACAGCATGTCTGAGGTATTCAAGGTGTATCAAATGGGCTTTTCACCTTGTATTCCAGAAGGGCTTTGCCCCCTATATGATGGACCGATTGTCATCCCTGACCCTAATATGAGACGTGCAAGAGAAGGGCGACAACGATTCACCAGGATCCACAACAACATGGATGACGCTGACCCTAGTAGACCGAAGTGATGTGGCCTATGCAGACAGCCCAGCCATACTCGTAGGAGTTGCCCTCAACGAGGCTCGACGGCCGGGTCCCAGATTTAGATGTTTTCATCACTTTGTATTAGGTTATGCAGTAGTTGTTGTTCATCTTGGTTATTTAGTTGTTCAATCCTACATGTAAGGATGTCGCAGTAGTAAGGTTTGCATTTGTTCTTGTTTTAGGTAATGCATTAGTACTTTGTTATCTTGTAATGATGTATTTTTTTTCATATCAGTTGTATGGTAACGTGTTGTTGGTAATAACGTTAAAATTGATTTCCTCTAACAAAAAACAGTTCGAAGATCATGTAATGTAGTAATTGTAAGCGGGTAATTAAAGTCAAACAGTCATCAACATAAAAATAAAACATAACCGATAATGCTAATGCAAATATATAATCATACAGTCATAACACATAAGTATAAAACATAACAGCCGAAATAAATATAAAGTCATACAGTCATGGACATAAATATATAACATAAGCGGAAAACAACTAATGAAACCAGCACAAGACCAGGATCTAATCTTCGCCATCATCTTGCTCATCGTCCCCGAATGCACCAAGTAAATGAGAACCTATGCCACATCGGGGAGGACGCTTCACTCTAGTAGGTCGATGGGGCTCATGTGCTACCTCGTCAGTTGGCGGGGCCACTCCAAATGTAGATTGGGGCATTCGGCCCATGGTGAACCATGTGTCATACGAGCTACCTGCAAACTCGTTCAAGTCGACCATGTACTGTGCCTGATAGTCCGGTGCCTGATACTCTAGTGCCTTAACCTGGATATCTGGCATCTATGGATGGTAAGCTGGGGTATCGGGCTGGATATCCGGCATCTGCGGATGGTAAGCAGGTGCATCAACCTGGACTTGGAGATGTCCGTCATCATCCCTATGATGGTCGCGAACTCTGCGTAGAACTGTGAACTACCCATCTGATCGTCTATGTCCATGGTCATCGTAGTGGTACCGAGATCAGCATGCATCTGTGCACTATCGTGGAATGCTTGAGAACTGGATCCAACTGTGAATGTCCCACCCCCAGCCCCAGTCTTTGTGTCTCCACTAGTCCCACCACCAATCTGGGTACCACCACCAGCCCCCTACATCTAGCATTGGCCCGACGAACATGGTGCTCGCCAATACCTCCCCCGTCCCCACTTGCCTCATCCTCCTGCATCATATCATTTAACCATCGCAACTCCTGACCAGTGTCCAGGGCACCAATACAATGGCGTCTCTTGACATGCCTGTTGTCCGGCATGTCGGGCACTTGTACTCTTGGTGGTGCCTATGACGACCCTCTCTGAAAGGCCTCGGCCGGTATCTCCTCGTGCCTAGGATCCGCGAATGCGGATCTGGGGAAAAGAACCCTGTGCGCCTCCCGGTGCCACCAATCTAAGAACTCAGTAGAGGGGCATGGATTAGGCACTCTGTCGATAGTAAGGACGAAATCAACTATGTTCTGCCAGTGTAAATGCCATACCTGATAGTAATGGCGAAATCACCTATCTCTGACCCTACCGTCCTTAGCATGCAGCCAGTTTATGTTCAAAGCCCCCTCAGGAACATGTTTCACACCGCCAAACTATGGGACCACCCTATCAACTTGATGCCACTCAATGATGGCAAAATATATCAGGCTGGTAACTGCTCGCCATAACCGACAATGCTCCTCCATAAGTATCTCAGGATGAACTACAGCAAGTACGTCGAGGCCGGAGTAAGGCTCCCATACAATCTAAAAATTAAACATTCTTGAACGTTAGAACAGAACGTATATATAGTCAAAATGATGAACCCCAACTAATGAAACCAACCACAGACATGAAACTTACATCTCGAGTGCTCAATCGATCTAATGCAACACGATAGTTTATAATCCTTTGCTTCTTTCCAACATTTGGTGGTAAGTATGCTGCCCACCTGAATGATAGTAAGCGGTTTAATGAAGGTATAACACGACATATAATATTTTATAAACTTCAAACAAATAAAGAATATCTGGATGCCAACGGAAATGAAAAATTCTCAAACCCGGAAGGCTTCAAAGAGGGAAATCGCCAGAAGATCCAACTCTATAGCAGTTGGAGAGGACCTACCAAGTTGATAACATTTTTATTCGCCACCCGACACATGTATCGATACAACTATGCCAATGCGGCGGACTCCCAGCTATAACTGTCCATGTCATCAAGATTCGCCACAAAAGGGCAACCACCGAATATGAACCCGGTTCACACTCTTGTCCCTAAATAACTGAGTGGATAACAACTCCATGATATAGGCACGTGTGTATATGCGAACAATATCCTCGGTCGCATCTGCTGGTAACACCCTAAACCTCTCATGGAACCATGTGAAGTGGATTGTCATCTGCTTGACCTTATTTGGCGGTGGCAGCTCACCGAATAACTCCTGAAATCATTCCCAAGCTGGTCGGCCACCCTCTATGAATTTTTCAAACTTTGCCAGACACTCACTAACGGCTTTTCCATCAACAGGCAACCCAAGCTGAAACGTCACATCTTGCAGCGTCATGGTGCACTCTCCAAAAAGCATACAAAAAAGTGTGCATCTCGAGACGCCACCTCTCAATTAACGCACAGACCATAGGTTCATCCAACTAGAACTAACGACTGTTTAGCCTGGCCAAGTGGTACAAACCAGTCCTCTCTAAATAAGGTATGATTTGTTCATGTATAGGCATATTTTGTTGCCACTGAACGCACCATGCAGGAAAGATATACACACAGCAGTTAAATTCTACCTGATACACGAAAAGCTCTAACTATTAGACCAAATAAATAAATAATACCACAACTAAACAATTAAGCAATTAAATTATTATTTAATTAAGAATTCAAATTGTTAAATCATTAATTTATTAAATAATTAAAAAAATTCAAAACGTATTAATACTAAATAATTAAAAATTATTCTACTTCATACATGCATAAACACGGAATAACATCCGCATTAAATCTAACACCCTAAACTATAAATCCTAATTAACCAGATTGGTTTTATATGATAAAATTGGTTATTAACCAGTTATAAAATTTAAAAACCGATTTTTAGTCAGTTATAAAAATAAAAACTGATTTTGAAAAAAAATTGGTTTTTGAATTAAAAAACTAGTTTTTGTAAACATAAACCCTTTTTGGATAAAAACCGGTTTTTGGACCAAAAAAACCTATTTCTTAAAAAAATGTTTTTTTAAAAATCGAATTTTTAAAATAAAAAATTGAAATTAAAATTTTTTAAAATTTGGTTCTGGTTTTGTTTAACCAGTTAAAAATCGATTTTTTAAATTTGGTTTTGGTTAACCAATTTTGAAAAATACGGATATGATTTTAAATTTGTTATGTTGAGTTAGTTAACAAAATGTGGTTATGAACTTATAATTTTTTATCCGGTTAACGACATTTTGGTTTTTGGATGTTCACCCCTAGTACATTCTACATCCTAAAATCCAATGTCTAATACTCAACTATAAACGTTAAATTATAAATTCTAGCTCCTATACCATATATACTATATTCTATTTAACAAATTCTAATATTTAGAAAAAATAAAACAAAGTTAACCTCGTCGATAATGGTACTGGCAATATGGGCAACGCCGTTCAGTCGGCACAAGCTCTATTCATCTGCCATGATGTCCAATTGATGGTCAGCACTGAGAAAACCCGAATCCACTTTCAAAGTGCTCCTCCCTCTCTCTAGAATTTTCTCTCTCTAAGAAAATTCCAACTCCACACCAAATGAGGAATCTGCAACTAGCTTCCACTAGCGGTTTACATTCACGCATCACAACACATAAATCGCTACTACCTGTAGCAGTTTATGACCAAGCTTCCTTCCACAGAAACCGCTACTGCCTATAGCGGTTTCTGTTAGCGCCATCTTCCACGTAAACTACGACTGCTAGTAGCGGTTTACGTGCTCCCCTAAACCGCTACTATCAGTAGCAATTTCTATAGTTATATGAAAAATTGCATTTGCGTATTGCCATTTAGAAAGTTGTATTTGAGTAAAATTCTTCTCCAAATATTTTATTTAAGTGAATTGCCCTTCAAAATAAGTAAGTAACAACCAATACTTCAATGCTTCAAAAATACATATTCGAATAAAATCAAATGTTTTAAAATAATATAAAACTTCATCAAATATATATATAGTCTCATGTGCATATTAAAATGAACTTAACAAGGATAAATATTTAGTTTTAGTAAATCGATTATTCAAGCCAATTTAAAATTATTTGATAATAATATTTGTAAGTATAATTATAAGTTTAAAGTACCATATATCAAAATAATTATAGATGCAAGGCCAAACAATTATAAATGTAAAGCCTATTCACAAATTGGTTTCAAGGGACTCAAGAGACCAAACACGGAGTGCCAAGATAAAAGGTGAAAAGGTTAAAGTAGAGTGGAATGAAAGAGCACAAAATTTGGATCGAGATAGTAGCAACAACTTCAATTCTCACTACAGCAACATCAACAACCACCCCAGTAGCAACAACATGGGGCAACCACGATAACAATGGCAGCGAATCCAACACCCTACGGTAGTTTAAAATTGAGCAAAGGTAGAAAGGGACATCAAGCAGGATAGGACAAAGTCAATAATAAAGCTTTATGGCAAATCAATAATAGAGCTTTATGGCAAGACAAGGCAGAACAAGATTAGTCTTACCAAAGAAAAAGGGGATGGAGCATCAGCATCTCCGATGACCCTCACCGGCAAGAACAGAATCGGCAAAAGCAAAGTGGAGCTAGGGCAATTGCAAAGTTTCCAACGGTGACTTCCGGTCACGTCAGCGCCGTTCCCGACGACCAGAGGCGTGGTGGTGCAGCCTGCAGCAACGGCGAAGGCGTACCAGCTCATCCCTCCTCGCGGGACTCTCCTTCTCTCACTGGCCATCGCGTTTCTCTCTCCTCTACAAGCTCCTCACTTTCTCTTCAAAGCCCCGTACGCCGCGACGACGACAACAAAGCTCCCTTCCGGCGACAACAAAGCTCCGTTCCAGCGACAGCGACAAGGCCCGGCAGCGACGAGATGTTGTCCCCTTCCTCTATTCTATACATCGCGTCTTTCTCTTACACATGCGATGGCTTCTTGTGGCAGCAATGGAGTCCTCGATGACGGCAGTGGAAGCTCCGGCGAAGTCAGGAACGGTCTCCAGAGGCGACGGCGAGACAGCACCACCTCTCTCGCGTTTCTTCCTTTCTCCTTCCCCTATTCCCTCCTTCGATCTCCTTCTCCCTCTCTCTTCCTAATCCGCAACAACGACGACAACGGCAACTCCCAACTCCGCCAGCACTGTCCCTTCCTCCCCTCTCTTCTTCCCGATCCTCACTCTCTCCGCTTCTCCTGTGAGTGCGTGTAGCATGTGAGGTGAGAGATGAAAGTGTTTGAGTTAACTTTGAAATTAGGGTTAAATTTGAGAAAAGAGAAATAAAGATAGTTTGGTAATTTTTAATAAAAGTAAGGAATAGAGTAATAATTAAAACAAAAAAATTAATTATTTTGAGAATACCATTTATTTATAAACTCATCAATTAGTTTCAAATAGCTACTCTAATTTAAAAATTAGAGATAATTTAATTAATTTCCTTAGTTCATAAAAGTAAATTTAAATACCTTCAATAAAATAATTTCTATAATAAAAAGCTGAATTTAATAAAATAAAACATAACTCATTCATCATTTAAATTTTCTGAAAATAAGAAGTGTTACATTCATTCTTGGTTCCTCAGTGCCTTTGCAGTCCTTCAGTGCCTCATTTGCTTGTCATCCAATGCATTGTATCATCAAATTCAACCGAAATCATCACAGTTCAATTGTACTGCCGTGCTGTCTGCAAATTCATCAGGGCAAATGCGTCTTCGTTGCCTTCATTATCAGTCTAGGCACTTACCAATTACCATATATCCATTCCAGATATCCATATCAATTGTATCTTGGAAATGCTGAGAGGATTTTGAAAACACCCAGCCACACAGAGGGCAAAAACTCTTCGGGCTAGCTTCTACTCCTCGGTTAATAGTACATAGCCATCAATTCATCGAAACTGCTGACGAACTTCAGATTCCATACTGCCCCATTTCATTGATGACATGTGAATAATATTTATTATAGTCGAGAGATTCCCAGAAATGACGCCCAAATTTCCCATGTTTAGGTTCCTTAATATACCAATTGTGCAATTCTTTTAGGCTTCTATCGAACTTCTGCTTTATGGAAAGCACCTGCAAAATAAATTCAGCCAGACAAGTCAACATGTTTACTAGGACCAACCATTTCAGAAGGCGGCTAAGATTTTCCACATTGGATGTTCCATTTCCTCATATGCTTTCTACAGCACGGAACAGGGCCATTGAGTATTCTGATGGCATTGGATCTCACCAGTACTGAGAACATCAACAAGGCCCCTTTGGACTAGAGAGACATATGTAAACTTGCTGACTGCATGTGCTGCTAAAACCCTTATGTTTATAGAAAGTTAAGCTGGATCAGCTATGCTGAGAGCAACCTGGGTACTTTAAATCCAGGAAGACACTCCAAAACTATTTAATCATCCATGCTTTATGCTTACCATTTTCTGCATGTAAAAAATAATAAAAATTGATGGCTCCCAGAAAATATGAACAAAAATATTTATACCAATTGGTTAAACTAACTTCCCCAAGCCACGCTAAATCCATTAACAATATTGAGTTGAAGTGATCTACTTGGTTGCCTATTAAGCTGAGAGGACGAAAAGGAAGATTAGTGGGTGTAATTTGTAGGAGAAAACTATCACTCAAATTATCAGACCTGCAATGTGTTGTGAGGTTGAAGATGTATATTCATGCGTGGATTACCTGAGGTATATTGATTTTGGAAAGTTTGCCCGATAAATTTTCCCAACTGCTTCCAGTCCTCCAAACACCAACTGTAAGACAAGATCGGAAATCAAGAGCACATTGCAAAATGCTTTCAATAATGCCGCCTACTGCCCTTGTATCATCAGAGAGGAAACATCTGAAATGAATATACCCATTAATACACAAAACGCCGATTATTAGAATCCATCAATCAGATGTGACATACATTACTAAATAGAATAATACACAAACAAAAACAGAGCCTCATCCTACTAAGCAAAGACGACTACACAAATCAAATGACATCAATATGCTCTGTCATGGATCATGCCTAAACTAAATACATAAGCATGACATACTAACTTCGATACCTTACTCTAAGTCTACTAGTTTGGATCCATGAGAAAACATTAGTTTCCCCATTTACATATGGATAGAACTCGTGCCTATCTCATCTCCCGTTTCCCCATTCCTTTCCCACAATCCTTTGGGTGCGGCCCTTTTAACTCCATAACAGATTCTCACCCTTGTGACCCCTATCCATTTTCCAGGACAGGCAGCCCCTAAAACAACAAAAGACCCTTAATCATTTACTTTTTGAGATCTGCACAAAAGAACTAACAACAACAAAACAAAAGAACTATGGCAACTTAGTATCCACAAAAGAACTATGTACAGAAGTTGCTCTTCCGTCAGACTGAAGTACATAAACGCAGTTATCAATCTAGTTTACAAGATGGGTATATGGCTATGCAACCACAAATCCAGATCCACCAACCAGTAGAGATTGCATGTTGCACCAATATAAGCATCGCTGTCTTCCAGAGATGGTATTAAAGGGGAGAATTTACAAAGAAGAAAAGAATTTAGAGACAGAATTCATAATTCAATATACAACCTCGAGTAATCACAATTACTAAAAACACTAGCTCTAAATTGTCAATAAGAGTAAATCACCATTTCTGACCATCAAAGATGTGAGCGCTGACAAAACAAACCATAACAGATTAAAACTAACTTAGTATCCACAAAAGATTAGATCTGCTTGACAAAACTAACAAAAAGCGTTAATCACAGGTTAATTTTGTTGAAAATACCATTATTACCCTTCACTCTTTTTCCTTTCTACCTCTTCCTCTTCTGAAATCAAAATTCTCTCCCTAAACATCATAACACCCACCAATCTTGATCTAATTGGATGCAAGAGTTGAACCATTTGGATGTGTATTAACAATATTACCTTCCAATTTAGACTTAACCATAGATGCATCCATTGAGAAATTAGTCATCTTGCCAGCAAGGGAAATTACAAATTCACTATATGGAAATTTAGAATACTGAACCACTAAATTTATAACAACTATCACTCCTAACAATGAAATTAATCTCTTGGTTCCAGAGACATAGGAATTTGAATCCCAAATTCATCTTTTAATTTGCAAAAATGCAAAAAAGTACCAAGACTTAACAGGACGCTATGAACCGAAACTGAAACTTCGTTGAACAGTGAACACCCATCATCAAATGCTTCTCAAAGTTCAAATCTTTGGACTTCAATTAACATCTTTGTGCTAAAAACTTCCATGGTCAGGTTCAGGTTTGTGGAAACATAGTTTTGATGATTGCCACCTATCATCCAAATGCAACTATTAATGAGTTAGCTTCCTCACCTCTGGAGATGTCAGAAGATGAAATTGAAGCAAACCCATTGAGATTAACCACCGAAAGTTAATAACTTTGGATCTTCACCGCTATCTCCAGCAACAACTCATAGTAAGGTCTCTTTGGTACTGCAGCCATCAAAGCCAACAATGAGGACAATGGAGCCTCGCCTTCTTGTTGTTCCATCAACGGGGCCGTAGTTATGTTTCGCCTCGTACTCGTCTAAAAAAAAAAAGATTATGATCGAAAACAGGATACATTGGCCAGATCTAGCCATTATCGAATACATCATTGGCGGAAACTGGCGAAATCATGGGATAGTAAAACTGAAGCTGAACTATTCCTCTTCCTCCTACTGCAATTCCTCTTCCTCTTGTTCTTCGTTTTCTTGTTCTTGTTCTAACTCTTCGTTTTTAGCTTTCTCATAGTCGTAGATTCTAAGCTTCACTGCGAAATTATTTTGATTAAGTGTAATTTCAGATTTGAAAATTTTAGGGTTTGTGTATGTTGGGTGATGATGGATATTGCGTTGGTGCTGTTAGTGATGATAGTGGCAGCGATTCTTAGAGAATTTTAGAAGAGGAAGAGATAGAAGAAAAAGAAAGGGGAAAGGAAAAAGAGTAAAGGGTAATAAAGGCATTTTGAACAAAATTACCTATGATTAAGGTTTTTGTTAGTTTTGTCAACCACATCTAATCTTTCATGGATACTAAGTTAATTTTAGTCTGTTATGGTTAGTTTTGTCGACGCTCACATCTTTGATAGTCAAAAATGGCGATTTACTCTTATCAATAATAATCCCCAGTAACTGGTAGGCAACAAATAGATGTACACTCACATGCATAATGAATCAGCAAGATATTCCATATGCACTGACTCAAGATCCATCATATCTTTCACCTACATAAATAGGAATATCCAAAGCATTTTATATAACAACTGAATTATAATGCTATACAGATTATATTTTGTTTAACCCAAAAAGACATGAAATTGACATTCAGTGAAATAGAAGAAAATATATAACTGTCCTAGTATCATGAGTTCGTCTTGCAAGTAGAGATAAAACAAATTCCCAAGAAGTTGGGTTGTTTGGTTCTTCACAGATCGTATTTATGAAGTTGAAGTTGCAGTTTCAGTATTTTCTTTGGTGTCGTTTAATACTACTTACTTCTGTTTCCATTGTCATTATATAGAAAAGAAAATTTTTATCAGAATGAAAGGAGGATAAGATATAATTATAACCCTCAACAGATAATACAGAAGAAAAAAAATGTAGCACAGCCCACTCTTGTGCGTTCCTAAAAATGCAATTCCATTGAAGCAATTATTGCAATTAAAGTAGGCACTGAACTCAAAAAGCTCTAGCAATGAAACAAATAAAGACCCAAGATAACTAATAACAACTAGATAAATATATAATCAAACGCAGCAATTCAAACCTTATGCTGAAGGGAATGAAGCAACTTGCACCATGACACACGAGATAATTGTGATTCTACATACTGCTGCAAAGTAGATACAAAATGGTTGATCTGATGCCTGTCAGTTAGAGTAGAGCAAAGGATGCTTAGAATAACAAATATGCTTTTAAAAGTTAGTCCTTAAAATATAGAATTTATTCAAGAAACTATTTAAAGTAATGCTCATTAACTTCCCCTTAATAGACAATGGAAAAACATTTGCAAACTGCTGAATTTCAAATATTTTCCATGTCAAAAAACACTCAGCAGGTTAGTGTCGCCATCCAGACCACATGGCCCAAACATTCAGCATATCCTTGAAAAGATAGCAAGACACTTGAGCAATACCTCATCATTGTCAATATATTAAGATGTTGTGTCTCATCATGGTGTAGTTCAGAATTCAGATCCTTCTCAGTTGTATGCACCAAATCCTGTTCATCAAACCCTTAGTAGTCAACATTACTGATAGCTCATGCATAGAATTTGTTGCATTGCCGTTATTATCAACCAACCATACATGTATTATCAATTGATTCATTGAAGGTATAATATTGGTAACCATTGTTTGTAATTTAAATAGGGAAGCTTCTACATGTGAGATTTCCATTAAAATCTTATAGACATTAAATTCACAATGATATTTGTAGAAGACAATACAAAAAATGGTGGTGCATAATAATGAGCTACAATACATCAAAATACAACAACAAAGGTTTATCCCGCTGTGTGGAATTGGATACATGGAACAAACGACACTATTGTATCGAATCATGAATCATGTTTGCAATCGGCTCATCTATGCTCATGAGGGTAGATGGGACCTTAACAAGTGCTTTATAGAAGAACAAACTTTAATTTCTACTCTAAATAACCTTAAGAAGTGCCGTAACAAGACCCTAATAACATGGAAAATAATTATCCAAAAATGGAAAAATAAGCTAAAGGGGAGATAATAAAAAACATAAAATTTCATCAAACCACACCTTTAATGAGCGCCATACATCAGTCAATGAGAAAATGGCAAGCTTCACTTGTATCAAAAAGTTGAATATATCAGCATATAGTTTAGATGCAGCAGGTGTCAAAACAATACTGAGCGGCCAATCCACGCGGTAACCTAGTCCTAAGAAATCGAAAGAGCGTACCCCTGACATTATTTGAAAATTCATTATCAGATATTATACTTTCAGATACCAACATCCACAAAGAAGTTTAAAGAAAAAAATCAAATGACACTGTAGTGTTCTAACACAATAAATAAATTGATAGAGTAAAAGGACTTCTGTTAGCAATTTAACATTATTATGGCCGCATAGCTGGTCATTGTAATAATGATTCTCTGTGGGGAAAAAATTATATATATATATAGCCATTCCCAAGACCTTGCGTTAACGCGAGATGTTTGTGCACTAAGCTGTCCTTTTTCTTTAGGAAAAGCAACAATTGGATACCAATTACCAACTGGCGAAATCACCTTTCTATAGTATAGTAGTATGGATGTACCTATAGCAGAATTGGAAAGAGGTAATTTTCCATGTCCTTTCATGTACACAAACAACCTATCTTTATTAGGGTCTTGTTCACAAGAAGACTTCTGAATGGCCAACTCAAGTAGACCTTGAATTTCTGAGAGTCTCTCATTTGCTTCTGTAACAGACCACTTCTGTGATTTCAAGTAAAACAAAGAATATAAAAAGCAAATGAATGAGTAAATTTGCATCATTATAAACTATAAGCAGGTCATATCCAAAGATTTTGCAAGTCATCGTGTAAATCAGGATCTGGGAATTACATGATGCCAAAGAGACAAGATGAACAAATCTGCCCAGTCTGCTAACTCCATGAAATGATATCGCCGCAGTGCCAAAAGATGCTCTTGCAACTCAAATACTTCCTCAAGCACGTTGATGGTTAGTCTGCTAACATACTTGTATCTGATATCTTTAAAGAAAAGCAACATTGGAGTAAAACACATTTCTTAGATGGAGCAGAAATCTATATGGCATTGATCTTACCTAAAAGGATAAGCTCTTAATTTAGTGAAGGTCTAGAGTGCAGTAGTAGATTACTGCTCATACAGAATACACAGTTAGTAACAACTGTCACTGACATATCCATAACTGATTGAGTATTGTAAAGACCCTAACTGAATCCCCCTATATAAATCTCACGTACTCTCTATCATTCTCAGAATAACAATGACCATTTCAGAATCACTCACTCTATATTCTCTGAATTCTAGTAGGCCTGGCTGTTATTACTGCAGAATACTATCATTTTTAAGCACCATCAAATTCAAAAATGTCTAAATCAATTAATACTATTTACAGCTTTTCCTTATGGACTTTTTACTTCTGGATCATGTAAGCGTGCAATGTAGTTCCGCAGTTCCTATCACCAAAATAGTCCCTGATAGAACTGGTTCAGATCAACATAGAATGTTCATTCAAGAGTGTTTTCTTCTTTCTTTTTTTTTTCTTTTCCAATGTGACCAACAAACATAGAATACAGAGCGATATTCCAGAGACTCTAACTACCCTATTCTTTTCATCAGCAATCCCTAGACTGATTTTCACTCCACCAGTTCACTTGTGTTTATCGCAACTCCTAACTAATGAAAGGCCCAGCTGCAGCTCTATAAAAAGTCCCTTAAACATCCTTGCATTCCGGTAGTTAGGCACATACCGATTTCATCAGAAAAACAAGCCAATTCAGAATTATTGCTGAATCGGACCTTCATGAAACATATGCAGAGGAAAAGACTACTAAAGAAAGAAATATAAGAAACTTTAGATAAACCAATCAATAAGTTAACCATAATTAATGAACACAAAGATAAGGATACTGAAGCATGATTTCCTGCAGTAAGCATTTGTCAAGTATAATATCAAGTGGTATCTCAAAGGCTGGTGAAAAACTGTGACTGTGCTTAGCACCACAATTCTTAGTATCACTAAAACTATGTAGCAATCTTTCCCAAGTGCTCCCTCCAGATACAACTGCATCTTGCTTATGGTCCATCAAGTCCAATGAAGCACCAAAATTTTGTTTGGGGATATCAGCCAGCCCATCTTCTGTACCAATTCCCATTTCACCATATTTAGTATTCTTGTTACCGTAATTGGCTGCACTACCATTCAATGGAATTGAAGATGCACTTGTAGCTCTAGAACCAATGAATAACTTGTCCATATAAACCTTACATGGGTCCTCCACTGTCGAAAAGTTTACGTAGGGGAAAGGACGTTCATGGTTGGCTTTGAATCTTTCTCCACTCCCATCCATCCAGTGAAGCAACTCATTTCTTGTTAACATTGGATTCATACTAAGGAGATTAGGAATATTATATTTATGACCAACTTTTTGCAGTTGTAAAGTATACAAATTTGAAGTAAATGAATTATTATCAGGTTGAGCCTCACTTGTGGTTGTCCAAATAAAATTATCCTTAATGGAAAAAACATCATGGCATGATATGGAGTATCCCAGGGATCCTGGTTGCTTTTCAGTTATCTTTCGCACAATTGATTCATCATCATCAACTGAGTTATTCAATAAGTTCCCCATTTCTGAATAACTGTCAGTCATACTGTATCTATACTGAATACTGAATGCACAAGGGCACTTTGAATTCCCTGAATTTAGAGGATTAGACATGTTATTTGATATCACTCCCTCATGGGAAGACTTTAGCAAATGATCACTGGCATCTGTTTTATCACAAATTCCATGTGAATCACTCCCTGGCTTCTCATGATGACAACAATCCTGTATTGAACTATTCAAGGTAGTACCCTTCAAGAAACTTAAAGCAGATAACTGATTTTGTCCCCCAACTATGAGACAAGGCCAGTCATGATGCTGATCAGAATCCAATTGCTCTTCAGAGCCATTTAAGGACAAACTCTCAGATGAACTGTACATATCATCCAACAAAGATAATTCGTGAAGTCTTCTTGAGGAATCAGAGTCCATACTATCAGCATCCCTGAGAATTTTATACAAAATCAATTAAGTAATTACAAAGGGAAGCGCAGATTTAGGACAAAAAACAAAATGCCAAATAGCAGATGAGACAAAACATGGCACTTAGTGAATGTATCTACATGCTCACAAAAATTTGGGAGAGAGGAGACTGGGACATTACATGTTTGAACTTCTTTTATCTGCTGTTGAACGGACAATAGATTCATCTTCTTCCATGACCTGTTCTAGTTTGTCAAGATCTCCTCCAACATTATCAACAGATACTGAAGCATGTGTAGCTACCTTCAAAAAGAAATCAAGGGGAAAACATGGAAAGAAATAAGAACCTGCTCGTAAATGGGAAAACAGTCTTTTTTTGGGTCTCCATATCAATTTTAGTCCCTAGTGGGCCATATCTTATGCTTTCACTGCCCCTTAAGTGGCCCATCCCAAAATCTTAATTTTGACGAAAGTAAAAAGATGAGAAATATCATTGGCAGCAGCTGATTATGATGAAACAAGTTTACTCCATATAAGATTGTTCATTGCTGCATCATAAACTATCCCAAAAGAAACACCCCTTCAAAGAATAGAGGAAATTTGCATTTGTTGGCACTTCAAATTTCAAACATTGTATTAACAAGTAACAGTTAATATAACAATTATAGCACAATATCACTTCTATTTCAGTTCTAGGCTTAACACCATCAAGATGGCAAGAATCATGGTTGCATGAATGTTAAAGAAATACAGAGAAAATGACATTATGACAACACAAAGTTGAGAAATAAATATATTTCAACTATATCTACTATGTCAAAATATTGTTTGACATTCAAAACTAACCATATTGTTACCTAAATAATTGTACTAAAAGAAAATAAAATGTCCACATCTGGTACAAATATTCAATAAAGTTGGCTCAGATATTTTCTGCAGTTCCACATGTTTAAATACGCTAGCCTAGTAATCCCTTTCTTTTCTCCGAATACAAAAATAACTGAACGTAAATAAAAGTGACAAGTGCACATACACAAGGATCAAAATTTTCAGTATGATTACCCGTTGGTATCTGATTTCTAAGCTGCTGAGTAGGCTATCAATTTTTTCATTCATCCTTTCAAAATAGTTTTCCCTTGCGATCACCATAACATCTATAACATCTCTGCTGAAAGTCAACGGAGAAGAATAAGATGTAATACTACTAGCAAAGCCACTCCAGCAAGGAAGAAAGTCTTCAGAACTATGTTCTACAGAAGTAACATGTACACAAAGTTCAACCAATTTTAACAATACTTGCAGCTGCTGACCGGCTCTAACAAGTGGAACCAGGAAGTCTTTAAGAAATTCAGGAATGGAAACATCATCTCTCACCTGATGTTAGAGAGTCCCACCATAAGAATCAAAATAACAAGGTTATACAAAGTTATGATGCAAATAAAAACTGTCGATAGCTCAGAAAAGGCAGGAATTACTCTGATATGTGTCGATGGAACGTCCATAGAATTGCCAGATTTAAGATGAGACTTAGGAGGTAAACACTCCATGTTTTCTACAATAAACTCCTTATATGGGTCATGTATTTCTGCTTTGAAAATCCACGATCTTATGAACCCACAATATGGTTCACATGATTGAAGAAAGAGAAACTTGAGAAGTGTACAATGAGCAGTATCAGCAACCTAAATTTCATAGAGGTGTATATCAATATAAAGAAAATTCAGAAATGTAGAAAAGAATGTATATAGGCAATATGTTTTAATTCACAATACAGCATGTGCAATGCAATTTCTGGAAAGTAGGTAGTTATCCACAAGGCCACAAAGGAATAATCCCCAAACCCCCTTCCCCCTTCCTTTTTGCATTCGCTAGAAGGTGACATATGAAAGTGAGTAGCAATCTATAAAGCACAGTAACACCATTTCCGGGCCATGCCCATGTGTCAAAGACATTCTCATGTTCGTTAAATCCACATCTTTTAATCCCTGGAACCAAAATAGAGCAGAGCAAAAGCCATAATCCAGATACAAAATGATGCATAAAAATATGATAATACAATGGCAGAAGCTTAGAGAACAAATGATCCCTATATCTTGATTTATCTTTTAAGTTGGGTCTATTTTGTCAACAATTTTACAACTATGCTAATAACTCTCGCCAATCATGATCTGTAAGAGTTTTACACCCTAGAATAATAGTAGAATAAAAAGAGATGGATCATACGTTGATATTCACGTACACTGACCTGTAACTGTGCATACAAAAATGTCAATAGATCTCCTCCTCTGTAGTAGTGACGAAACTCAGCCGTAGCTTCAGTAATCACCTCCTCCAGAGAAATTTCCGAAAAGCGAAGGACCCACTTTTGTAAGTTGCATATGCTTGCAAGGGCTTCAACCCAAGTTCTTAATTCTTTAGTATGCAAGTAAAACTCAAGCAGCGTAATTTCAGAATGCACTACACTCTTCAAACATCCGGATGCAGGGAAATCAACATCAACATCAACATCCTTTGATGAATGTCTTAAAGCTATAGATGCATGAACCGTGTCCAATCCACAAAGGTACCCTTCCAAGACCTTTCCCACAGCAACTGCAAAGGCTTGATTAACAAGACTATAAGGAGGGGACTCTTGATCATTTTGACTTTGAAAACTGTCCTGTAGATTCATAATTGTAAAATAACCTACAAATTCACGGATAAGAATAACTAGAGAGCTGGTGGACC
The DNA here is from genome assembly GCF_059453495.1 of Arachis ipaensis. NCBI lineage: Eukaryota > Viridiplantae > Streptophyta > Magnoliopsida > Fabales > Fabaceae > Arachis > Arachis ipaensis. The sequence goes on along the minus strand of NC_142440.1, from coordinate 22,386,845 downwards.
CTATAGATGTAAGCAAGTTTCCCAAAGATCGAGTGCTGGAAGCCCGATTCCAAAGACTGGAAATGTGGTGGAAGGTCCTGTCAGCTGGATCAGAACAAAATAAGGCAGAGAGTTGTTGGATGCTGAGAACAGATGATTTTACACCTTGCAAAGCATTTGTCGCCAGCCTCACAAGACTTGATTCCTGAGGCCAAAATAGTAGAGGCAAATCACACCATGTACTGAGTAGTGCTAGGTAACCAACTTTTTTCAGCCAACATCAACCAACTTTTTAAAAATTACTTTTGTTTATCTTAAATTCTAGGCCTAAATCATAAACATTTAACCTTATATCCTAAATTATAAATCTATACACTAAAGTTAACTAATGTTTGCTAACTAAAAGATGATTCCCTATACTTCCTCCAAGTGTATGTACTAACCCATTCGAAATGCATAGAAAGAAAACGTGGTTGTTTTGTTGGGATTGTAAATGCAAGAATACTTACAGAGAGAGCGGAGAGGGTTTGATCTGAGACGGAGGAAGAAGGAAACGAGGGGCGGAGTCCACTTTCAGAGGGTATGGATTCCCATGTGCTTGGTGGAACCCATGGATCTTGCAGCCTCAAATTCTGCAACAAAAATGCAAATCTCGCATCCACACCCATTGGGCACTGTCAATTGAGCGCTCTCACTAACCTTTTCGGCGTTAGTCACTTCTTGCGGAGGCGGCAACGCCGCAAAGGACGAGGCTGAGGGATTCTGAGTTACCAGGAAGCACACTGCTCGGCGAATGAAGACGGGAAGCAAGTGACCCTCTTGGTGGTGCTTAGTATTTAGAGCAAAAGTCAAGTGATTTGAAAAGTAACGTGAATTTAAAATTGAACTGGTGAGTGATGACTTGATGGTTATGGTATAATATATGAACAACAAAAAAGGAAAAAGAAGGGGGGGGGGGATAACAAATAACTAGATGAGTAGATGGCATGCGGTATGAAATAAATATTGTGCAACAAAAAATGTTTGGAAAAATAAAAAAGCTATTTGTAAAAATGTTAAATGATCAGTACTTTTAGGCTAAAAAATTTAGATACAGAAGTGGTGTGGAGTGGATCATCTCCAGTGAAAAAAATGAATGGTGTCTAATGTACCTTTTATTGTTCTCTCTCTTATTGTTGAGTGATGATCCATATCAACAAACCTCGGCTTCAGCAGCTTTGACCGAGCACCGCTAAACGGAAAATCTTCGGATCTCACTAACAAACCAAGATTCTCGACTCAACAAACCATATCAGAGTAATCCAAAAAATTCGATTAATAGCTCAGCGCAACGGCTAGAAGCCAAGATTCTTTCGCCTATATAAACTGACCATTCGACCCTCTTCAGGGTACGATTTTTCTTCTCACCAACACAGAGGAAATTCCACACAATAACAATTTGTTACTGTTTTTGATAATTTATTCTCTCATAAGAAAAACCACTAATTTGAGCGTCGGAGTCTCTTTTCCAGGTTCCATGCCAAGCCTGTTCAAGTTCCGAGGACCACCTTCCGAGTTAGAAGAGATCCGTGGAGGAAGTGCGTGTCCGAGCTGTAATTCGGAAGAAGTATCCATAAACGGAATTTGGCGCCCACCGTGGGGTCTTGAGTAACTAACCCCACCTTTCTCTACCCTACTCCTGTTTCGTTTTGCAGGCTCACCAATCTCCGCAAATGGTAGACAACGGAATTCAACAACCCTCACAAGCTGAACTATTGGCCATGATTGCGGAACTTCAAACTGAGGTTCGAAAAATAGCTGAGCAATCGTCCAAGAATCCAGGAGGGAATAGCTCTCATGCTCAAGAAGCATACCGCTAGAGGTTACTCCGCCAAAGGAAAAGATCACACTTGATAACCCTTTCTCGGAAGGTGTCATGAGTGTTCAGATGCCAAAGAATTCCGTGCTCCCTACCGGGCTCAAACCATACGAGGGATTCGGTGACCCCCACGTACACATAAAAAAGTTTCAATCCATGATGTTCTTTAACGGTGCTTCTGACCCTGTACTCTGTCGATCTTTTCCAACTTATTTAGATGGTGCTGCTTTACTTTGGTTTTCTAAGATTCCCGCAGGTTCCATCTCTTGCTTCGAGGATTTGGCAAGGTCCTTTATTGACTATTTCGCAGCTTCAAGGATATATGTCCACGGGCCAGATTACCTTAGCACCATTAAGCAGGGACCACATGAAAGTTTGAAGGATTATATGACCAGGTTTGCCAAGGAAACCATGGAAATACCCGACCTCGACCCCAAGGTACACCTCCACGCATTGAAGAGCGGCCTGAGACTAGGCAAATTCCAGGAGACAATCGCTGTAACCTAACCCAAGACCTTAGAGGAATTCCACGAAAAGACGGCTGGACAAATGGAAATCGAAGAGCTTAGAGAAGCTCGGCGAGCGGAAAAACAACAACCTCGGTGAGAAGACGAAAAACACCCCAAGACGCTGAACCAAAAGGATAATAAGAAGTAATTCAAACTAACGCCGAAATATGATTCCTATACCCAGTTCAACACCAGGAGAGAAGACATCATCAAGGAGATATTGAATGCAAAGATCATCAAGCCACCCAGCAGAGCGGGCTCATATCAAGACCAGAGATACGTCGACAAATCAAAACAATGTGCCTTCCATAAAAAATTCGGCCACACAACCGACGAATGCGTGATCGCTAAAGATCTCCTGGAGAGGTTGGCCAGATAAGGTCACCTGGACAAGTATATAGGCGGCCGAATGCAACAAACCCGACAGAACACCGCCGACCTTCAACCAGAACAAAATCCAAATACTAGGGAAAAAGCCAAGCCTCAATCACCACCAACAAAGGGGAGTCATAAACTGCATCTCAGGAGGATTTGCAAGAGGCAAACATACAAGCTCAGTAAGGAAACGAAGTTATAGAACCATGTTAATGGTCCAGACGACGAAGGAAGCAACCACATAGCCACCAGCCATACCTACCATCACATTCGAACAATCCGATTACCAAGCAACAACTACTAACCTCAACGATCCGGTGGTGGTATCAATCCAAGCAGGAGACCTCCTCGTCAGAAAAAGTACTACTTGATCCTGGTAGCAGCGCAGATGTTCTCTTTCACTCCACTTTTCAAAAGATGAAACTCAGTGCAAATGTAATGCAACCATACTCAGGAGAATTGGTCGGCTTTTTAGGAGAACGCGTTTCCATCCTAGGAAGCGTATGGTTGAAAATAACAATGGGGGGAGCACCCACTATGCAAAACAAGAGATGTGCAATTCCTAGTAGTCGACTGCCCCAGCCCATACAATATAATTCTGGGTAGACCGTCTTTAAATTCCTTTTGTGCTATAGTATCTACTGTTCACCTTTATGTCAAATTTCAGGTATCTAACAACAGAACAGCAACATTATACTCCAACCAAATAGAAGCTCGACGATGTTATAACGAGAGCTTAACGAACAAATCAGAAAGCAACTCAGAGCCAAGCTTCCGAAAGAGTCCTACCATGTATCAAATATCTCAGGAACGGCCGACTTAGACCCCCGAGAAGACCTACAAAATAGGCCCTCACCCACAGATGACCTGGAGAAGGTAATTTTAGACACCGATCATAATCATGTTACTTACATTAGTCGTTCACTCCCTGTAGGAATCAAACAACACATAATCGGCATACTTCCAAGAAATGCTAACCTCTTTGCATGGACCCCGGGAGACATGCCAGCCATTGATCCGAATTTCATTTGTCACAAGCTACAAATCGACCCAAAAATCTGACCTATAGCACAAAAGAAAAGAAACATGAGTAATGAAAAAAGATCAGCCTGTCTAAAAGAAACACAGAAACTATTAAAGGCCGGATTCATCCAGGAACTATGCTTCACAACGTGTCTCTCTAATGTAGTTATGGTAAGGAAAGCTTCAGGTAAATGGCGAATGTGTGTAGACTTTACAAATCTAAATAAAGCATATCCTAAAGATGCATACCCCCTCCCTTGCATTGATAAATTAGTAGATAATGCATCCGGTTACAATGTTTTAAGCTTTTTAGATGCATACTCAGGGTATAATCAAATACTAATGCACCCTAAAGATCAGGACAAAACATCATTTATTACTGAATTAGGGAACTATTGTTATAAGGTTATGCCTTTTGGACTTAAGAACGCAGGTGCCACTTACCAATGCCTAATGGACAAAGTCTTTAGAGAGCAAATCGGAAAAAACTTGGAGGTTTACGTCGACGATATGGTAGTAAAAACAAAACAACCTCAGGACCACGGAGCCAACCTTGAAGAAATCTTCGAACAAATCAGGAAACACAACATGCGGCTCAACCCCGAAAAGTGTGCGTTCGGGGTAACTGGTGGCAAATTTCTTGGCTTTATGCTGACCTCTAGAGGCATAAAGGCAAACCCGAAAAGTGCAATGCAGTAATAAAGATGTGAAGCCCTCAGACGGTGAAAGAAGTGCAACAATTAAATGGAAGACTAGCCGCCCTATCTCGTTTCCTCCCATCAATTTCCACACACTCGCAACATTTTTTAAACATAGTCAAGAAACAAAATAAATTCAATTGGAATGTTGAATGCAAGACAGCCTTCCAAAAACTCAAAACAATGTTGTCCTCCCCACCAGTCTTACAAAAACCAAGTCCAGGTAAGCCTTTACTGATATATTTATCTGTTACCTCTAACGCTATAAGCTCGGCATTGATAACAGAAACAGATGGAAGATGAGATCCAGTATATTTTGTAAGTAAAACATTACAAAACGCAGAGCTAAGATACCTACCAATGGAAAAATTAGCTTACTCATTGGTGGTCACAGCTAGGAAGCTAAGACACTACTTCCAAAGCAACAAAATCATAGTAAAAACAAGCCAACCTCTACGACAAATTCTGACAAGACCAAAAGTCTCAGGAAGACTGGTGAAATGGTCGGTCGAGCTCTCAGAGTTCGACATTACCTATGAGCCCAAGACAACAATAAAAGCACAGTTCCTGGCCGACTTTGTAGCTGAATTAGCATAACACCCAAAACAGCATTGCATTTGGGAGCTATATGTTGACGGGGCCTCCAACACCGAAGGCTCCGGAGCAGGAGTCTTACTCACCAACAAACATGATCTACAAATCGAAAAATCCATCCGGTTCACATTTCAAACAAGTAATAATCAAGCCGAGTATGAAGCATTACTCGCTGGATTAAGACTAGCACAATCTCTCAGTATTACTCATCTTCAGGTCTACTGCGATTCACAACTAGTCGTACAACAGGTAACAGGGCATTTCCAGGCAAGAGATCAATTACTAGAAAAATATCATGTGATGGTAAAAGATCTCATCTCTCATTTTCATTCAATACAAATCACACACATAGCTCGGGAGCAGAACACCTGTTCTGAGGGTTACCTGAAACTGGAGGTCAATCTCGAACGAGATCTTCTGTACTGGTCGGAGATAGCGTGTCCGGCTGGCTGATGGCGGCTGGAGCTGTTGTATCCGACTTGTCGGACTTACAGCACTGCTGATCCTCAGTCACCGAAGGGTGGGGGGTACTTGCAAGAGACTCTGATGCTTGAGTTAGCACGGGTATTAAGCAGGTTTTATGTAGAATCAGAATATGAGTTATATCTGGGTGCTCCAGTGTATTTATAGTAGTGTGGGCTGACCTTTCTGATAAGATAAGTTAGTTATCTTATCTTATCTTATCCTGTTTTGGGTGAAGTCAGCTTATCTTCAAGGGAACCGCCTTTATCTCTATAGGCTTGGATTGCCTTTGGATTTGGGTCGTGTTCCTCTATTTGGGCCCTTTATTGGACCTTCCTATTGATTTGGCCGATCTCTTTAAGAAGAGATCGGATAGTCGGACCTGAAGAGGTCGGTCGCCATGTCGCTAAACATCCCGGGTCGGACAGCTCGACCCAAGGTATGAACAGTGCCCCTGCTTGAGCTCGGTCTTCTGCTTTGAGGTCGAGTTTTTTGACTTCGAACTTTTATAGCGAAGCCGAACTCGAGCACTTTTGTCGATTCCTTTCTTTGTAGAGCTTTTTGAATGTAGAACGTTTTCCTCTAAAATCACGCTCTTTTATATCGGCGCTTTGAAAACGTGCGAGGGTTTAATGCCCTTATTAATTTTAGCATTAATTGCCCCGTTTCCTTTGGCTCTTTATTTTGATTTTGAAAACCTAGAAACGGTTTTTCTCCTCCGCCCTTTTCGTAACTTCTTTCTCTGCTCTCTTCATTCTCTGTCTTTCGCTTGCGCTTCTGCTTTCTTATGTTGTGGCGTTTGTTTGGCGATTTTCTGGGCAGCTTTCGTTTTTGCGCCTCCATTTTTCTCCTCGAAGCTTCTTTCGCCACCAAGTTAGTCCCGCTTCATGCTTTCTTTTTGTTTTTGTCTTTGTGATGGGGTTTTGATTTTGATCCTCCTTTATAGAAAGTTGGGATCTTTCTGTTTTCATTGTGCCCTGTTGCTGTTGAAATGTGCGTTTCTGGGAGTTTTCTTCTTCTTCTGCATGATCCTTTCTTGCTTTTGCTTAATGCTTTGAGGGCTTTACATGTTCTTTGTTGTTTCTATTTAGATACCATTTTTCCAGAAGAATCCGCATATGTTTCTTGCTTTATTTGACGGTTGCTTTGCCTGATTCTGAAAAAGTTTGCACCTTTGATGGTTTCTTCTTAGCATACTTGATTTTTGGGAATGCTTTTGCTGGTAGACTGTAGTGATTTTTGTGTTTTACTTTGGTGGAGAATGCTTGTTGTTTGAAGTCTTTTTTCTTGTTTGAGAGATGCTGTAGATTTTCCTGGAAACCTTGCTTTGTTACTGCCTCCAAAGGATGCCCCAGGATGTCGGCTTGAGTTTTGGGGTTTTCCTTTTCTGTTTCTTTACCTGTATCGTATTAATCGAGTCATTTTCTCCCTTGTCTGAGATGTTTTTAGTAACCCCATCTTCTTTTCTTTATTGTAGGGTTAGTTGGCCTCATGTCTTCTCGCAATAACATTGTAGAGATGTCTTCCCGAGTTCCTGAGGGGATGTCCGATTGGCTGGACTCCCTTGTCTTGCTGTGTGTTTCTGTTGTGGATGCTGAATTTTGTATAGAGCTGAGGAAGCGCCATAGGATTTGTGGTAATAGTGCCCAGGAGGGAGATTATGAGCTTGTTGCTCCTGATTCTGATGAGAGAGTTTGTTTTCCGACTTCCGTCGAGGGGGAGCGTCCCTTCTTTTACACCTATGAATACTTCTTCAGTCAGTTGAACGTTACTTTTCCTTTCATTGCCTTCGAGACCGACTTGTTGTGGTCGTGTAATATTGCCCCTCCCAGCTTCACCCAAATTCCTGGGGTTTTATTAAGATTTTTCAGTTACTCTGCTGAGAATTAGGTGTAACACCTTCTCTAACTCTCTTCCTGTACTTGTTTGTATCCGCCAAGCCTGGTGGTTCTTCAAAAAAGAAAGCTTCCTGGGTTTCTTTCAGGTCTGCCCAGGGCCACAAAGTTTTTGCTATGTATGATGAGTCCTTTAAGGACTTCAAGAATTATTTCTTTAAAGTTCGTGCTGTCGAGGGGGCCCGCCCCTTTTTTCTTGACGAAAACGATGAGCCCTCTTTCCCTCTATGGTGGCAGAAGGATGTGAGAGTGTCTCGCTATACTTGGGAGATGCTTGACGATGTCGAACGTGCTTTTGTTGTTGTTCTTGAGGATTTATGGGGGGCGCCTCCTCATCTTGATACAAAAAGATTTTTAAACGATCCGTCTCTGGTTCGGACAGTTTTGGGTATTTGTCAGACTTGTTTCTATACTTGTTTTATTGGCTTTGCTTTCTCTTCTTGTAATTGTGACCCTTTGCTGTGGCTGGTTTTGCAGAGATGTCAAAAAATAATGATTCCATGAAGGCATTCAAAAGGGCAAAAAAGGAAACTGCTGCTCGAAACATCTCGGCCAAGGCGGCTGGGGAGGGATCTTCGCAAGTTTTAATGAAGCCGCCTGTGCCGAGTTCTCCTGGTCTGAGGAAGGTGATCCCCACTCCTCGGGTTCGTCCGGTGGAGCCCCCCCAGTCTTCTGCTGCAGCTTCTGGTGCTCCTCCTAGTAAAAAGCAAAAAACAATTGAGCCTTTCAACCTTGATGCTCCTAACTTTGATGCGGTCGAGTTTGTAGACCAACAAATCGGTCCTTATGGTGTCCTCCCTATGGATGACGTGTCGCTTCTTCAGCATTTTGATTATATAACTCGGAGTAGTATCAAGATGGCACACATGGGAGCGGCCCTGTATCGAACTGCTCAAAGTCTTCCTCTCCATGCCACTAAAGCTTTTATGGAGGAGGCCAAACAGGAGTTTGATCGGATGAAAGGCTTGAAGGAGGAGCTTGAAGTGAAGGTGGCCAAGTTGGAAAAAGATTTGGAGAATGAGAAGGCGAGTTCCATCTCTCTGGCGGCTTCTGTGAGGCTGGCCGAGGACACGGCTATGAGACATAAGGATAGTTATGTGACATCTTACCGGGAGGTGTTGCGCCTGAGGGAGGAGTTGGAGAATGCCCGAGCTGATTATTCCGAGCTCCAAAGTCATCTTGTTGGTAGTGTAACTGCTGCCTATGAGAGTCTGAAGGAACAAGTTCGGGTTATTGCTCCCGAGGCCGACCTGACCCTCTTTAGCTTAGATAACGTTGTCAGGGATGGCAAGATTGTCCCTGATGACGAGGATGATGATGATGTTGAACCTCCTCATGTGTCCTCTGCCAAAGTGTCAACTCCTGCTATCCCTGCCGAGGTCGGCCCTCCCGCTTCTGATCCTGACTGCCAGATCTTAAACTGGGATGACAGTACTGTGGATGCTGTTCCTCTCCAGACTCGCCCTTCGTCTCCTCGGACTGATGCTGCTAAAAAGTCTGCCGACCCTTAGCCCATTTATTCTAGATATTTATTTTGTTGGCCCAGCTTGTGGGCTTTTTAAACTCTTTATGTTTTGTTAACTGCAGATACTTTCTCGTTGCTTGCCTAGCAACTTTTGTTTTGACAAACAAAAGTACTTTCTAGCTTTTGAGGCAGATTTTGGTGGCCTCTGAAGCTTTATAACATTGTAGATTATATCATGTTTTTGCGCTTAACTTGGTGTCTTTTTGTTTTCTGAGGATGTTGGAACCCTGCCACTCGTCCTCTTCGGATTTGCTTTATTGTTTGTAGCTTGGATCCTTTGAGGTTATGGTTATGTGGGTCCAACTTGTTTTTCGGTTTTCTCGCTCTTGCTTGTATTTATAACCGATCTCTTCAAGTTGGTCCTTCAAGTTATCTTGGTAGTCCTTTGTCCGGTCTCTCTCAGGGGTTACCTTTGTAACTTGCTTTGTAGCAGGTCGACTTCTTTACATCGTCCTTTCTAAGTTATTTTTGTAATCCTCTTTCTTGGATCTTTGTCAGATCTCTTTCAGGGATTACTTTTATAACTTTTTAGTAGTATGAGTCCGACTTCGTTATGTCGGTCTCTTTTAAGTTATTTTTGTAATCCTCTTTCTTGGATCTTTTGTCAGATCTCTTTCAGGGATTACTTTTATAACTTTTTAGTAGTAGGAGTCCGACTTCGTTATGTCGGTCTCTTCTAAGTTATGTTTTTGTAATCCTCTTTCTTGGACCTTTGTCAGGTCTCTTTCAGGGACTACTTCTTATAACTTTTTAGTAGTAGGAGTCCGACTTCGTTATGTCGGTCTCTTCTAAGTTATTTTTTGTAATCCTCTTTCTTGGACCTTTGTCAGGTCTCTTTCAGGGACTACTTCTTATAACTTTTCATTTTGGGCTGACTTTGTCATGTCGGGCCCTTCTAAGTTAAAGTAATACTCTTTAATAGGGTTGGTCAGACCTCTTTCCAGGGTTTACTTATAACTTGGGTTGACTTGGTCCGACTTCTTAACGTCGGCTAGTCTTTAAGTTATTATTTAGCAATCCATAAGACCTCGTCAGGTTCTTTTTCGGATCACTTTCGATAACTTCTTACATCATTCTGTGTTCATCTTTTGCCGATTTGTAGAAGGTGGTTGCTATCTTTAGATCGTCTTTTGGGTGAATCGCGTTTTCACCGTTATCGGACGATTGTCTTTATTGTGATCGTGCAGTGAAATTGTTATTCACTTTCTGCCGATCTGTTGCTTTATAATCGGACGATGAATGCTTCAGATTAATGCGTCTTGAATACTTGTAGAATATCTAAAATATATATTTTATTCAAAGGAAAGTGAAAATATATACATGTGGAAATTTTTCATCCCTTTATGTCGAATAGTGTTTGAGTCTCAACTTGGTGCATCATTAAAAAACCTTTTCAGGAAAAAGAGTGCATCCAATAGTGAGATCTTTTACTTTTCTGGCTGTAGTACCTTCTTAGGTTGCAAGGGTGCCATTATCTGGGAAGCTCTCGTCCATCGAGTTCGGACAGTCTGTAGTAGCCTTTCCTAAGTACTTTTACAACTCGGTAGGGTCCTTTCCAGTTTGCTGCCAACTTTTCTTCTCCTGGTCGAGTTGTTCCAATATCATTTCGGATTAGGATGAGATCGTTCTCCGTGAAACTTCTTGGCATTACCTTTTGATTATATCTGGAAGCCATTCGACGTTTTAGTGCTTCTTCCCTAATCCGAGCTCTTTCCTGGATTTCAGGTAGTAGGTCGAGTTCTTCCTTCTGAAGTTGAGAGTTGGCCTCTTCATTGTAGTGGACTACTCTGGATGACCCTTCCTTGATCTCTACTAGGATCATTGCCTCCACTCCGTATGCTAGTCGAAAGGGTGATTCATTTGTCGTGGAGTGTGGCGTTGTTCGATATGCCCATAGGACTTGCGGAAGTTCTTCGGCCCAAGCTCCCTTTGCATCTTGTAGTCTCCATTTTAACTCAGCCAATATGACTTTGTTGGCAGCTTCAGCCTGTCCATTGGCTTGAGGGTGTTCGACGGAGGTGAACTGGTGCTTTATATTCAAGTCGGCTACTAGTCTCCTGAAGCCTGTGTCTGTGAATTGAGTGCCATTGTCTGTGGTGATGGAGTATGGAACCCCGAACCTCGTGATAATATTCCTATATAGGAATTTCCGGCTTCTTTGAGCGGTGGCGTTGGCTAAGGGCTCGGCCTCAATCCATTTTGTAAAATAGTCTACTCCAACTATGAGGAATTTCACTTGTCCTGATCCCTGGGGAAAGGGTCCGAGAAGATCAAGTCCCCATTTTGCAAATGGCCAGGGCGAGGTTACACTGATGAGCTCTTCTGGCGGGGCGATGTGGAAGTTGGCATGTTTCTGACATGGTGGACATGTCTTTACAAATTCTATAGCTTCTTTCTGTAGGGTTGGCCAATAAAATCCCGCTCGGAGTACTTTTTTGGCAAGAGCTCGTGCTCTGAGATGGTTGCCGCACATGCCGCCGTGTACTTCTTCTAGCACTTCATTTGTGTTGTTGGTCGGTATACATTTTAGTAGCGGTATTGAGATCCCTCTTTTGTACAGGATGTTGTTTATAATAGTGTAGTACTGTCCCTCCCTTTTTAATCTTTTCGCCTCTTTTTCCTCCGTGGGGAGCGTCTCTGCTTTGAGGTAGTTAATTATTGGGGTCATCCATCCTTGGTCCTGACTTGTTATGGCTAGGATTTTTTCCTCTTCCGAGATTGACGGGTTCTGTAGCATTTCCTGGATGAGGCTTTTATTGTTGTCCCTTGGTTTGGTGCTGGCTAGTTTTGAGAGTGCGTCAGCTCGGGCGTTTTGTTCGCGGGTATGTGGCAGATCTTATATTCCCCGAGTTGTCCGAGTTGTTCCTTGGTTTTATCCAAATACTTTTTTCATGGTGGAATCTTTGTCTTGATAGCTCCCTGTTATCTGCGTGGTGACTACTTATGAATCGCTATAAATGTTGAGTTTTTGAGCTCCAACCTCTGTAGCCAGCTTCAAACCGGCTAATAATACTTCATATTCTGCCTGGTTGTTTGAGGCCGGGAACCCGAACTTGAGGGAGAGCTCAACTTGGGTTCCTTGGTTGCTTTCTATTATCACGCCTGCACCGCTTCCAGTCTTATTTGAAGAACCGTCTATGTAGAGATTCCATTCTGTGGGGGTTTTCGAGGCGTCTGTAAATTCTACGATAAAATCGGCCAGATGCTGTGATTTAATGGCCATCCGTGCTTCATATTGGAGGTCGAATTCTGATAACTCGACTGCCCATTGTAAAATTCTACCTGCTAAATCCGTTTTTTGCAGTATTCCTTTTATGGGCTGGTTGGTTCGACCCTTAATGGTGTGAGCCTGGAAGTACGGGCGAAGTTGTCGAGATGTTAGGATGAGAGCATAGGCAAACTTTTCTATCTTCTGGTAGTTCAGCTCGGATCCCTGTAGCACTTTGCTAATGAAGTAAACGGGTTGTTGCCCACTTTCGTCTTCTCTGACTAGTGCTGAGGCTATTACCCGGCTTCCTACTGCGAGATATAATATGAGCGGTTCTCCTTCTCGTGGTCGAGATAAGATAGGCGGCCGTCCTAAGAACTCCTTGAAGTCTTGGAAGGCTTGTTCACATTCTGTCGTCCATTCGAACTGCTTTCCCTTTCTTAAAGTAGCATAGAAGGGGAGAGATCTTATCGCTGCCCCTGCAAAGAATCTGGATAAGGCGGCCAATCTCCCGTTGAGTTGCTGCACTTCTTTGACACAGGTGGGCTCTTCATGTTGAGTATGGCTTGGCATTTATCCGGGTTTTCTTCAATTCCTCTTTGTGTGAGCATGAAACCTAGGAATTTGCCTACTTCTACCGTAAAGGTGCATTTTGCAGGATTGAGTCGCATGTCGTGCTTCCTTATAGTGTCGAACACTTGAGTCAGGTCGGACAGTAATGTGTCTTCACTTTGTGACTTTATCAACATGTCGTCCACATAGACTTCCATGATTTTTCCGATGTGGTTTGAGAAGACTTTGTTCATCAGCCTTTGATAAGTAGCACTCGCGTTCTTGAGACCGAAGGGCATCACGATATAGCAGTAATTTGCTTTCGGCGTTAAAAACGAGGTCTTTTCTTGATCTGGTGGATACATGGGGATTTGGTTGTATCCCGAGTATGCGTCCATAAACGAGAGGTATCTATATCCGGAGGAAGCATCTACCAGAGCGTTGATACTTGGGAGTGGGTAAGGATCTTTTAGGCAGGCTTTGTTGAGATCGGTGTAATCAGTACACATTCGCCACTTCCCATTTGATTTTTTCACCAAGATGACGTTAGCTAACCATAGTGGATACTTGACTTCTCTTATGAATCCTGCCTCCAGTAGTGCCTGTACCTGCTCTTCCACAGCTTGGGATCGCTCTGGCCCAAGTTTTCTTCGTCTCTGCTGCACCGGCCGAGATCCTGGATAGACCGCCAACTTGTGGCACATTAGCTTGGGATCTATGCCTGGCATGTCTGCGGCTTTCCATGCAAATAGATCGACATTATCACGTAAGAATTGTATCAGTAATTCTTTTGAGTTTCCTCTTAAGGATTGTTCCGATATTAGTTGTTTTGTCCGAGGTGTCTCCGATCTGAACCTTCTCTATCTCGCCTTCTGGCTGCGGACAGAGTTCCTCTCGTCGCTGCACTCTGCCGAGCTCAATTGTATGAAACTCTTCTCTTTTGCCTCTGAGGTTTAGACTTTCGTTATAACAGCGGCGCGCCATCTTTTGATATGCTTTTATTGTAGCTTTCCCTTCTGTAGTTGGGAATTTCATGCATAGATGTGGGGTCGAGACTATTGCGCCGAGTTGATTGAGTGTTGTCCAACCTATTAGAGCATTGTAGGCTGAACTTACATCGACCACAATATAGTCTATTTTGAGGGTCCTGTATTGGTTCCCTTTTCCGAAGGTTGTATGTAGTGATATGTATCCTAATGGTTGTACCGGGGGTATCTCCCAGTCCGAACAGACTGTTCGGGTATGCCTTAAGCTCCTTGTCTTCTAAGCCGAGTTTGTCGAAAGCTGTTTTGAATAAGATGTCGGCGGAGCTTCCTTGATCTATTAGTGTGCGATAGAGATTGGCGTTTGCCAGTATGATTGTAATGACCATGGGGTCGTCGTGTCCCGAGATGATTCCAGATGCGTCCTCTTTAGTGAATGTGATTGCAGGGATGTCGGGTGCTACCTCCTTTCCTTCGACATGATATACTTCTTTGAGATATCTTTTACGAGATAATTTGGAGATTCCTCCCCCTGCGAATCCGCCATGTATCATGTGGACGTGTCTTTCTGGTGTACGAGGTGATCGCGCGATTCGTCCGATATCTTCGTCCCTTCGTCTCTTCCTTTGATCATCATCTCAGGTTGCTAGAAACCGATCTAGTTTTCCTTCCCTCACCAAATTTTCTATGATGTTCTTTAAATCGAAGCACTCATTGGTGGAGTGACCTCACACTCGATGGTATTCATAATACTCATTCCGATTTCCTCCCCCTCTTTTGCCTTTGAGTGGCAGAGCTGGGGGTATTTTCTCTGTGTGGCAGACTTCTTTGTATACATCAACTAGGGATACCTTGAGAGGAGTGTAATTGTGGTATTTTTTTATTTTCTCCCCTTGCCGATCTTCTTTCCTTTTGGATTCCATGTCTTTATCTCGGTAGGGGACCCCAGATTTGGAGGTTTCTCCTAACCGAGCGTTTTCTTCCATGTTGATGTATTTTTCTGCTCGCTCCTGTACTTCGTCTAACGAGGTAGGGTACTTCTTTGATATAGATTGGCTAAAAGGTCCCTCTCGTAGGCCGTTGATGAGTCCCATGATGGCGGCCTCTGTTGGTAAGCTTTGAATGTCCATGCATGTTTTGTTGAATCTCTCCATGTAGTTGCGGAGGCTCTTCCGTTCTCCTTGCTTGATCCCTAGTAAACTGGGGGCGTGCTTGGCCTTATCTTTCTGGATGGAGAATCTGGCCAGGAACTTTTTGGCCAGGTCGTCAAAGTTTGAGATGGACTTTGGAGGTAAGTTGTCGAACCATCTGATTGCTGTCTTCGTGAGAGTTGTTGGAAAAGCTTTGTAGCGAACGGCATCTGAGGCGTCGGTAAGGTACATTCTGCTTCTGAAATTGCTGAGATGATGGTTGGGATCTGTGGTGCCATCATACAAAATCATATCCGGGAGCTTGAAGTCTTTTGGAATTTTGGTTTTCATGATTTCCCTGGTGAATGGATCTTGTTCTTTGCATGAATTTTCCTCAGGAGTGGTCCGAGGAGCTTTTGATTTGAGATCGGCTTCTAATTGCTGTAGTTTTTCTTCCAACTCTCGACGTCGCCGTGCCTCTCTTTGCAGATCCTTTCCGATCTCCCGTTGTTGTTGGGTTTCTTTCTCAAGTTGCTTTAAGCGATCTTGAAGCGCTTCTATTGCTCCCGGATTTGGTGAGTTTTTGTCTCCGTTGGATTCCGGAGCATCCTTCAATGTAGTGTCCACGTTCTTGTGCGGTGTCCTGTTTTCTAGATCTGAGTCGTGGTCGTTGTCATGGCCGTCCGCCATGGTGTTGGGATGACTTCCAGGTTTCCCGGCAACGGCGCCAATGTTCCGAGGGTTACCTGAAACTGGAGGTCGATCTCGGACGAGATCTTTTGTACTGGTCGGAGATAGCGTGTCCGGCTGGCTGATGGCGGCCGACGCTGTTGTATCCGACTTGTCATACTTACAGCACTGCTGATCCTCAGTCACCGAAGGGTGAGGGGTACCTGCAAGAGGCTCCGATGCTTAAGTTAGCACGGGTATTGTTCCGAGGGTTACCTGAAACTGGAGGTCGATCTCGGATGAGATCCTTGGTACTGGTCGGGGATGACGTGTCCGGCTGGCTGGTGGCGGCCGGAGCTGTTGTGTCCGACTTGTTGGACTTGCTGCACTGCTGATCCTTGGCCACCGGAGGGTGGGGGGTACCTGCAAGAGACTCCGATGCTTAAGTTATCACGGGTATTAAGCAGGTTTTATGTAGAATCAGAGTATGAGTTATACCTAGGTGCTCCAGTGTATTTATAGTGGTTGTAGAGTGACCTTTTTAGATAAGATAAGTCAGTTATCTTATCTTATCTTATCTTTGGGTGAGGTCAGCTTATCTTCAACGGAACCGCCCTTCTCTCTGTAGGCTTGGGCTGCCTTTGGAGTTGGGTTGTGTTCCTTCATTTGGGCCCTTTACTGGGCTTTCCTGTCGATTTGGCCGAGTTCTTCGTAAAGAAGTCGGTCCGCTTGACCTGAACAGGTCGGTCGCTTTGCTACCGAACATCCCGGTTCGAACAGCTCGACCCAGGGTATGAACAGTGCCCCTGCTTGAGCTCGGTCTTCTTTTTGAGGTCGAGTTCTTGACTTCGGTCCTTCTTTAGTGAAGCCGAACTCAAGCATTTTGTCGATTCCTTTGTAGAAGCTTTTTGAATGTAGAACGTTTTCCTCTAAAAGCGCGTGCTTTTATATCGGCGCTTTGGGAACGTGCGAGGGTTTATTTTGGCATTAATTGCCCCATTTCCTTTTGGCTCTTTATTTTGATTTTGAAAACCCAGAAACGGTTTCTCTTCTTTCGCCCTTTTCGTAACTTCTTCGCATTTTTCCCTTCATTCTCTCGCTTTCAACTTTTCTTTGTGTTGTGGTTTTTGTTTGATTTTTTTGAAGCCTCTGCTTGGAGTTTGTAGTTTCGCGTTTCAGCCCAGCGACGTTTTCTTTTGCTCGTGTCTTTTCTTTTGCTTCGAGGTAGTGATTCCAGATTTCGCCGTCCCTCTTCACCTTCCCTGAAGTCTGCTGCCTTTTTAGGTTGGTACTAACTTTCTTGCTTCTTTCACGGCTTCATCTTTAGTTTTTTTTTTTTGGTGAAGCTTTTGCTTTTGCATGTCTTGAAAGTTTGAACCTTTTCGTGATTTTGCATTTGTTTGTCGCTGTAAATGCGTTTTTCTTGGCTTTCTTTTGTGTGTTCCTCTGGCATTTCCGTCGAGGCTTTATACGGTTTTTGCTTGTTGCTTCTGATTTTTTACTATCTGATAGAAACTCTGCATCCGTTCCTTGCTTTGCTTGATTGCTTTTTGTCTGATTTCTCAAAAGTTCGTACCTTTGACGATTTCCATTTGGCTGTTTTGATGTTTTGGGAATGCTTTTGCTTGGTTGACTGTAATGATTTATGCTTCTGGAAATGCTTGCTTGTTTCTTGTTTGAAAGATGCTGGGGTGAGAGCTGTAGATTTCTACCAGAAACCTTACTTGATTATTGCCTCCAAAGGATGCCCCAGGACTTTGGTTTGAGTCTTGGGGTTTTTCCTTTTCTGTGTGTTCGCCTTTATCGTGTTGAGCTGTTTTCTCCCTTGTCCGAGATGTTTTTAGTAATCCCATCTTCTTTTCTTACTTGTAGGATTAGTTGGCCTCAAGTCTTCTCGCAATAATATTGTAGAGATGTCTTCCAGAGTTCCCGAGGGGATGTCCGATTGGCTGGACTCCCTTGTTTTGTTGTGTGTTTCTATTGTGGATACTGAATTTTGCACAGAGCTGAGGAAGCGCCATAGGATTTGTGGTAACAGTGCCCGCGAGGGGGATGATGAGCTTGTTGCTCCTGATTCCGATGAGAGAGTTTGTTTTCCGACTTCTGTCGAGGGGGAGCGTCCCTCCTTCTATGCTTATGAATACTTCTTCAGCCAGTTAAACGTTACTTTCCCTTTTACTGCTTTTGAAACTGACTTGTTGTGGTCCTGTAACATTGCTCCGTCCCAGCTTCATCCGAACTCCTGGGGTTTTATCAAAATATTTCAACTTCTTTGCCAGGAGTTGGACATGACACCTTCTGAAACTCTTTTCCTTTATCTTTTTATCTCGGCCAAACCCGGAGGTTCCTCCAAAAGGAAAGCTTCCTGGGTTTCTTTCAGATCGGCCCAGGGGCATAAAGTTTTTGCCATGTATGATGAGTCGTTTAAAGATTTTAAGAACTATTTCTTCCGAGTCCGTGCCGTTGAGGGGGTTCGCCCCTTTTTTCTTGATGAAAATGATGAGCCTGCTTTTCCTCTGGAGTGGAAAAAGAATGTAAGAGTGCCACGTTACACATGGGAAATGCTTAGTGAGTTTGAGCGGGCCTTTGTAGTTGTTCTTGAAGATTTGTGGGGGAAGCCACCCCATCTGGACACGAAGAGATTTTTGAGTGATCCATCTTTGGTTCGGGCTGCTTTGGGTACTGTCTGATTTGTTTTTATACTTGCTCCCGAGTTTTGTTTCTCCTGTGTTGTAACTTGTCTTTGATTTTTGTGTTTTTCAGAGATGTCGAAGAATAATGATTCTATGAGAGCCTATAAGAAGGCGAAGAAGGCGACCACTGCTTTAAACATCTCGGCCAAGGCGGCCGGAGAGGGATCTTCTTAGCCTCCAGTTAAACCTCCTATATCGAGTTCTCCCGGGCCGAGGAAAGCAATTCCTACTCCCCGGGTCCGTCTGGTCGATCCTCCACAATCTTCTGTTGCAGCTTCCGGTGCCCCTCCTAGTAAAAAGCAAAGAACAACTGAGCCTTTCAACCTTGATGCTCCTGACTTTGATGCGGTTGAGTTTGTAGATCAACAAATCGGCCCTTATGGTGTTCTTCCTATGGACGACGTGTCGCTTCTTCATCATTTTGATTATATCACCCGGAGTGGTATCAAGTTGGCACACATGGGGGCGGCCCTATATCGAACTGCTCAAAGTCTTCTTCTCCATGCTACTAAAGCTTTTATGGAGGAGGCCAAACAGGAGTTTGATCGGATGAAGGACTTGAAGGAGGAGCTTGAAGTAAGGGTGGCCAAGTTGGAGAAAGACTTGGAGAATGAAAAGGCTAGTTCTACTTCTCTGGCTGGTTCTCTGAGACTGGCCGAGGACACGGCTATGCGGCATAAGGACAGTTATTTGACGTCTTACAGGGAGGTGTTGCGTTTGAGAGAAGAGTTGGAGAATGCCCGGGCTAATTATTCCGAACTCCAAGGTCATCTTGTTGGCAGTGTAACTGCTGCCTATGAGAACCTGAGGGAACAAGTTCGGGTTATTGCTCCCGAGGCTGACCTGACCCTCTTTAGCTTGGAGAACGTTGTCAGGGATGGTAAGGTTGTCCCTGATGACGAGGATGAGGATGATGTCGATCCTTCCCCTGTAGCCTCTACCAAGGTGTCGACTTCTGCTGTCCCTGCCGAGGTTGGTCCTCCCGCTTCTGACCCCGACTGCCAGATCTTGAACCGGGATGACGGTACTGTAGATGCCGTTCCTCTCCAGACTCGGCCTCCGTCTCCTCGGCCTGATGCTGCTAAAAAATCTTCTGACCCTTAGTTTTAACTTTATTCTGGATATGTAGTTGGCTCGGCTTGTGGGCTTTTTTAAACTCTTTATGTTTTGTTAATTGCTGACACTTTCCCGTTGCTTGCTTGGCAACTTTTGTTTTTTATGAAAAACAAATGGTAGCATGCTTTAGCTTTTTTGAGATAGGTTTTGGTGGCCTCCGAGGCTTTTATAACCTTGTGGATGATATCGCGCTTTTTGTGCTTGACTTGGTATCTCTTTTGGATTGCTTTGTACTTTGTATCTTGAATCCTTTGTGGTTGTGACTAGGTAGGTCTAACTTGATTTTTGGTTCGTTCTCGCTCCGGCTTGTATTTCTGACGATTTGTAACCGATTTCTTCAAGTTAGTCCTCCGAGTTGTTTTCGCAGTCCTTTTCTAAGTTATTTTTGTAATCCCTTTCCTGGATCTTTGTCGGATATCTTCCCGGGATTACTTTCATAACTTTTTTAGTAGTAGGAGTCCGACTTCATTATATCGGTCTCCTTTAAGTTATTTTTGTAATCCTCTTTCTTGGATCTTTGTCAGGTCTCTTTCAGGGATTGCTTTGATAACTTTCCAGTTGTAGGAGTCCGACTTGGTTATATCGATCTCCTTTAAGTTATTTTTGTAATCCTCTTTCTTGGATCTTTGTCCGATCTCTTTCAGGGATTACTTTTATAACTTTTTAGTTGTAGGAGTCCGACTTGGTTATATCGATCTCCTTTAAGTTATTTGTAGTCCTCTTTCTTGGATCTTTGTCAGATCTCTTTCAGGGACTACTTTGATAACTTTTAAGTAGTAGGAGTCCGACTTAGTTATATCGGTCTCCTTTAAGTTATTTGTAGTCCTCTTTCTTGGATCTTTGTCAGATCTCTTTCAGGGACTACTTTGATAACTTTTAAGTAGTAGGAGTCCGACTTGGATATATCAGTCTCCTTTAAGTTATTTGTAGTCCTCTTTCTTGGATCTTTGTCAGATCTCTTTCAGGGACTACTTTGATAACTTTTAAGTAGTAGAAGTCCGACTTGGTTATATCGGTCTCCTTTAAGTTATTTTTAGTCCTCTTTCTTGGATCTTTGTCAAATCTCTTTCAGGGACTACTTTGATAACTTCTCATTTTTTGGCTGACTTTGTCATGTCGAGCCCTTCTAAGTTAAAGTAATCCTCTTTAATAGGGTTGGCCAGACCTCTTTCCAGGGTTTACTTATAACTTGGGTTGACTTGGTCCGACTTCTCAACGTCGGCCAGTCTTTAAGTTATTATTTTAGCAATCCGTAAGACCTCGTCAGTTTCTTTTTTGGATCACTTTTGATAACTTCTTACATTATTCTGTGTTCATCTTTGTCGATTTGTAGAAAGTGGTTGTCATTTCTAGATCGTCCTTTGGGTGAATCGCGTTTTCACCTTTATCGGACGGTTGTCTTTATCGTGATCGTGCAGTGAAATTGTTTTTCACTTTCTGCCGATCTGTTGCTTTATAATCGGACGATGAATGCTTCAGATTAATGCGTCTTGAAATCTTTGTAGAATATCTAAAATATATTTTATTTAAAGGAAAAGTGCAAGTATATACATATGGGATTGTCTGAGTCTCAACTTGGTGCCTCATTAAAAAACCTTTTCAGGAAAAAAGAGTGCATCCAATGATGAGATCTTTTATCTTTTCTAACTGTAGTACCTTCTGAGGTTGCAGGCGTGCCATGACCTGGGAAGCTCTCATCCATCGAGTTCAGACAGTCTGTAGTAGCCCTTTCCAAGTACTTCTACAATTCGGTAGGGTCCTTTCCAGTTTGCTGCCAGCTTTCCCTCTCCTGGTCGAGTTGTTCCGATATCATTTCGGATTAGGATGAGATCATTTTCCGTGAAATTTCTCGGCACTACCCTTTGATTATATCTGGAAGCCATTCGGCGTTTTAGAGCTTCTTCCCTGATCCGAGCTCTTTCTTGGATTTCGAGTAACAAGTCGAGCTCTTCTCTCTGAAGTTGGAAGTTTGCTTCCTCATTGTAGTGAACTACTCTGGGCGACCCTTCCTCAATCTCTATTGGAATCATCGCCTCTGTTCCGTATGCTAATCGGAAGGGGGATTCCTTCGTGGTGGAATGTGGCGTTGTTTGATATGCCCACAGGACCTGTGGGAGCTCTTCTGCCCAGGCTCCCTTTGTATCTTGTAATCTCCGTTTTAATCCAGCCAATATGACTTTGTTAGCAGCTTCGGCCTGCCCATTGGCTTGTGGATGTTTGACGGAGGTGTACTGGTGCTTTATATTCAACTCGGCTACTAGTTTTCTGAAGCCTGCATCTGTGAATTGGGTGCCATTGTCTGTGGTTATTGAATATGGAACCCCGAACATTGTGACAATATTTCGATATAAGAATTTCTGGCTTCTTTGAGCGGTGGCATTGGCTAGGGGCTCTGCCTCGATCCACTTTGTAAAGTAATCTACTCCCACTATGAGAAATTTAACTTGTCCTGATCCCTGTGGGAAGGGGCCGAGAAGATCGAGTCCCCATTTTGCAAACGGCCAAGGCGAAGTCACGCTGATGAGCTCATCTAGTGGGGCGATGTGAAAGTTGGCATGTTTTTGACATGGTGGACATGTCTTTACAAATTCTGTGGCTTCTTTCTGTAGAGTTGGCCAATAAAATCCCGCCCGGAGTACTTTTTTGGCGAGAGCTCGTGCTCCGAGATAATTGCCACAAATGCCGCCGTGTATTTCTTCTAGCACTTCCCTTGTGTTGGAGGTCGGCACGCATTTTAGTAAAGGTATTGAGATTCCTCTTTTGTACAGAATGTTGTTTATGATGGTGTAGTACTGTGCCTCCCTTTTTAACTTCTTTGCCTCCTTTTCTTCTACGGGGAGTGTTCCTTCTTTGAGGTAGTTGATTATGGGGGTCATCCATCCTTGGTCCTGACTTGTTATGGCCAGGACTTTTTCCTCTTCCGAGATTGACGGGTTTTGCAACATTTCCTGGATGAGGCTTCTATTGTTGCCCCCTGGTTTGGTGCTGGCTAGTTTTGAGAGTGCATCAGCTCGGACATTTTGTTCGTGGGGTATGTGGCAGATCTTATATTCCCCGATTTGTCCGAATAGTTCCTTGGTTTTATCCAAATATTTTTTCATGGTGGGGTCTTTGGCTTGGTAGCTCCCTGTTATTTGTGATGTGACCACTTGTGAATCGCTGTAAATGTTGAGTTTTTGAGCTCCGACTTCTTTAGCCAGCTTCAAACCAGCTAATAATGCTTCATATTCCGCTTGGTTATTGGAGGCCGGGAACCCGAACTTGAGGGAGAGCTCAACTTGGGTTCCTTGGTTGCTTTCTATTATCACGCCTGCACCGCTTCCAGTTTTATTTGAGGAACCATCCACGTAGAGATTCCATTCTGTGGGAGTTTCCAGGGTATCTGTGAATTCTGCGATGAAGTCGGCTAGATACTGTGATTTGATGGCCGTTCGAGCTTCATATTGGAGGTCAAATTCTGACAACTCGACTGCCCATTGTAGAATTCTTCCTGCTAAATCTGTTTTCTGCAATATTCCTTTTATGGGCTGGTTAGTTCTAACCTTAATGGTGTGAGCCTGGAAGTACGGGCGGAATCGTCGAGATGTTAGGATGAGAGTATAGGCAAATTTTTCTATTTTCTGGTAGTTCAACTCGGATCCCTGTAGTGCTTTGCTAATGAAGTAGACGGGTTGTTGCCCATTTTTGTCTTCTCTGACTAGTGCTGAGGCTATTGCCCGGCTTCCTACTGCGAGATATAATATGAGTGATTCTCCTTCTCGTGGTCGAGATAGGATAGGTGGCCGTCCTAAGAACTCCTTGAAGTCTCGGAAAGCTTGCTCACATTCTGTCGTCCATTCGAACTATTTTCCTTTTCTTAAAGTAGCATAGAAGGGGAGAGATCTTATCGCAGCTCCTGCTAAGAATCGGGATAGGGCGGCTAGTCTCCCGTTGAGTTGTTGTACTTCTTTGACACAAGTTGGGCTCTTCATGTTGAGTATAGCTTGACATTTGTCTGGATTTGCTTCAATTCCCCTTTGTGTGAGCATGAAGCCCAAGAATTTGCCTGCTTCAACTGCGAAGGTGCATTTTGCGGGGTTAAGTCGCATGTTATGCTTCCTTATAGTGTCAAACACTTGAGCCAGGTCGGACAATAATGTATCTTTGCTTTGTGTTTTTATCAACATGTCGTCCACATAGACTTCCATGATTTTTCCGATGTGATCTGAGAAGACTTTATTCATTAGCCTTTGATAAGTAGCTCCCGCATTCTTGAGACCGAAAGGCATCACGATGTAGCAGTAGTTCGCCTTTGGTGTTAAGAACGAGGTCTTTTCTTGATCTGGTGGATACATGGGGATTTGGTTGTATCCCGAATAGGCATCCATAAACGAGAGGTATCTATATCCGGAGGAAGCATCTACCATAGTGTCAATACTTGGGAGTGGGTATGGATCTTTTGGGCAGGCTTTGTTGAGATCGGTGTAATCGGTACACATGCGCCACTTCCCGTTTGATTTTTTCACCAAGACGACGTTGGCTAGCCATAGTGGGTACTTGACTTCTCTTATGAATCCTGCCTCCAGTAACGTTTGTACTTGTTCTTCCACAGCTTGGGATAGTTCTGGTCCGAGTTTTCTTCGCTTCTGCTGCACCGGCCGAGATCCTGGATAGACCGTCAACTTGTGGCACATTAGCTTAGGGTCTATGCCTGGCATGTCTGCGGCTTTCCATGCGAAGAGGTCGACATTATCTCGTAAGAATTGTATCAGTAATTCTTTTGAGTCTCCTCTTAGGACCGTGCCGATATTAGTCGTTTTGTCCGAGGTGTCTCCAATCTGAACCTTCTCTACCTCACCTTCTAGGTGCGGATGGAGTTCTTCTCGACGCTGAGCTCCGCCAAGCTCAATGGTATGAAACTCTTCTCCTCTGCCTTTGAGGTTTAAGCTCTCGTTATAACAGTGATGTGCCATCTTTTGATCTGCTTTTATCGTGGCTATCCCCTCTGTAGTTGGGAATTTCATGCATAGATGCGGAGTTGAGACTATTGCGTCGAGTTGATTGAGTGTTGTCCGACCTATGAGAGCATTGTAGGCCGAACTTACGTCGACCACAATGTAGTCTATTTTGAGGGTCCTAGATTGGTTCCCTTTTCCAAAAGTAGTGTGTAGCGATACGTATCCCAGCGGTTGTATCGGAGTGTCTCCTAGTCCAAACAGATTGTTCGGGTATGCTCTAAGTTCATTTTCGTCTAAGTCGAGCTTGTCGAAGGCTGTTTTGAATAAGATGTTGGCAGAACTCCCTTGGTCTACTAGTGTGCGGTGTAGATTGGCATTTGCCAGTATAATAGTGATGACCATGGGATCGTCGTGTCCCGAGATGATGCCGGATGCGTCCTTTTTAGTAAATGTTATCGCCGGGATGTCGGGTGCTTTCTCCTTTCCCTCAACATGATATACTTCTTTGAGATATCTCTTTCGGGACGATTTGGAGATCCCACCTCCTGCGAATCCGCCGTGTATCATGTGGACGTGTCTTTCTGGTGTCCGAGGTGACCGTTCAGCTCGTCCATCATCTTCGTCTCTCCGTCTTTTTCTTTGGTCATCATCCCGGGTGGCCAGAAATCGATCTAATTTTCCTTCTCTTACCAATTTTTCTATGATATTTTTCAAGTCGAAGTACTCGTTGGTAGAGTGCCCTCGAATTCGATGGTATTCACAATATTCCTTCCGGTTTCCTCCTCCCCTTTTGCCTTTGAGTGGCCGCACTGGGGGATTTTTTCTGTATGGCAGACTTCTTTGTACACGTCGACCAGGGATGCTTTGAGAGGAGTGTAGTTATGGTATTTTTTTATTTTCTCACCCTGTCGATCTTCTTTCTTTTTGGAGTCCTTGTCTTTGTCTCGGTAGGAGGCCCCAGATTTTGAGGTTTCTCCCAGCCGAGCGTTCTCTTCCATGTTGATGTATTTTTCTGCTCGCTTCTGTACTTCGTCTAAGGAGGTAGGATACTTTTTTGATATAGATTGGCTGAAAGGTCCCTCTCGTAAGCCATTGATAAGCCCCATGATGGCGGCCTCTGTTGGTAAACTTTGTATGTCCATGCATGTTTTGTTGAATCTTTCCATGTAGTTGCGGAGGCTCTCCCGATCTCCTTGCTTGATCCCTAGTAAGCTGGGTGCGTGCTTGGCCTTATCTTTCTGGATGGAGAACCTGGCCAGGAACTTTTTGGCCAGGTCGTCGAAGTTTGAGATGGACTTCGGAGGTAAGTTGTCGAACCATCTGATCGCCGTTTTCGTGAGAGTTGTTGGAAAAGTTTTGCAGCGAACGGCATCTGAGGCATCGGTAAGGTACATTCTGCTTCTGAAATTACTGAGATGATGGTTGGGATCTGTAGTGCCATCATACAAAACCATATCCAGGAGCTTGAAATCTTTTGGGATTTTGGTCTTCATGATTTCCCTGGTGAATGGATCCTGTTCTTTGCGTGAATTTTCCTCAGGAGTGGTCCGAGGAGCTTTTGATTTGAGGTCGGCCTCTAATTGCTGTAGTTTTTCTTCTAGTTCTCGACGTTGCCATACCTCTCTTTGTAGATCCTTTCCGATCTCCCGTTGTTGCTGGGTTTCTTTCTCAAGTTGCTTTAAGCAATCTTGAAGTGCTTCCATGGCTCCCGGATTTGGTGAGTTTTTGTCCCCGTTGGATTCCGGAGTATCCTTTAGCATAGTGTCCGCGTTCTTGTGCGGTGTTTTGTTCTCCAAATCCGAGTCATGGTCGTTGTCATGGCCGTCCGCCATGGTTTTGGGATGACTTTCAGGTTCCCCGGTAACGGCGCCAATGTTTCGAGGGTTACCTGAAACTGGAGGTCGATCTCGGATGAGATCCTTGGTACTGGTCGGGGATGACGTGTCCGGTTGGCTGGTGGCGGCCGGAGCTGTTGTGTCCGACTTGTTGGACTTGCTGCACTGCTGATCCTTGGCCACCGGAGGGTGGGGGTACCTGCAAGAGACTCCGATGCTTAAGTTAGCACGGGTATTAAGCAGGTTTTATGTAGAATCAGAGTATGAGTTATACCTGGGTGCTCCAGTGTATTTATAGTGGTTGTAGAGTGACCTTTTTAGATAAGATAAGTCAGTTATCTTATCTTATCTTATCTTTGGGTGAGGTCAGCTTATCTTCAACGGAACTGCCCTTCTCTCTGTAGGCTTGGGCTGCCTTTGGAGTTGGGTTGTGTTCCTTCATTTTGGGCCCTTAACTGGGCTTTCCTGTCAATTTGGTCGAGTTCTTCGTAAAGAAGTCGGTCCGCTTGACCTGAACAGGTCGGTCGCTTTGCTACCGAACATCCCGGTTCGAACAGCTCGACCCAGGGTATGAACAGGTATTAAGCAGGTTTTATGTAGAATCAGAATATGAGTTATACCTGGGTGCTCCAGTGTATTTATAGTAGTGTGGGCTGACCTTTCTGATAAGATAAGTTAGTTATCTTATCTTATCTTATCCTGTTTTGGGTGAAGTCAGCTTATCTTCAAGGGAACCGCCTTTATCTCTATAGGCTTGGATTGCCTTTGGATTTGGGTCGTGTTCCTCTATTTGGGCCCTTTATTGGACCTTCCTGTTGATTTGGCCGATCTCTTTAAGAAGAGATCGGATAGTCGGACCTGAAGAGGTCGGTCGCTATGTCGCTAAACATCCCGGGTCAGACAGCTCGACCCAGGGTATGAACAACACCCGAGCAGACGCACTGTCGAAACTAGCAACAACTAGAAAAACTTTGAATGATTCTAACATTCTATTATATCTCAACTAACCCTCATTGAACCAAGTTTCAGCAGCAAAGCTATTATTTCAATATCATAGGAAGATGATTGGAGGACGCCGTATAAGCAATACCTACAAACAGGGAACATACCAGACGAAGTAGCCGATATCAAAACATTCAGAAGGCGCGCAACAACTCTCACACTAATCGGGAAAGAGCTATACAGCAGAGGTCATTCTCAACCCCTCTTATGATGTTTCAGTAAGCAAGAAAATAAAATCGTCATGGATGAAGCCCACGAGGGAGTATGTGGTAACCATATAGGAGGATTGAGTCTGGCTTCAAAAATAGCTCGGGCCTGATATTACTGGCCAACAATGAAACATGACTGCATTAATAAGGTTAAAAATGCGACAGCTGCTAAAAACATTCTTCGGCCATCCACAACCCTGCCGAGCTATTACATACCTTGGAGGTAAGTTGGCCTTTACAGATATGGGGGCTAGATATTCTCGGGCCTTTTCTAAAACCCCCAGGCCAGGTAAAATACTTACTCATAGCAATTGACTATTTTTCAAAATGGATCGAGGCCACCCCATTAACAAAAATAGGAGCTGATAAAGTAAGGTCTTTTATTTGGAAAAATATTATTTGTCGTTTTGGATTACCTCATGATATTATCACTCATAATGGCCGGCAATTCACCGACCAAAGTTTAGCAACATTCTTGAATGAATTTTAGATAAAGCACCACTTTTCATTAGTAGAGCATCCACAAGCCAATGGACTTGCCGAGGCAGCTAATAAGGTCATACTCAACGCATTAAAGAAAAAGCTCGGAGATTCCAAAGGCGAATGGGCCGAGTTGATCCCTGAAGTTTTGTGGAGCTACAACACCACAAAACAAAAAACAACACAAGAAACACCATTTAGGTTGGTATATGGGATAGATGCAATGATCCCGGTAGAGATCTCAATATCCTCACCACAGCAGGTGAAAATGACAACATCAGAAGAATGGAACTCGACACAGTAGACGAAGACAGAGATAAAGCCAAAATAAGACAAGTAGCAATGCAGGAAATAATAAGAAAAAAAGTATAACAAGAAGGTACAACCAAGATCTTTTGCCGAACAAGACCTCATCCTCAGACGAACAGAAGAAGCGAGGAAAACTCATGCACACGGAAAACTCGCAGCAGCATGGGAAGGCCCCTACTGAGTTATACAAGTCATCGGAAGGGGAGCATACAAACTTCAAATACTCTAGGGCGGAGATATCCCTGGAATCTAGAATATTTCATCTTTGAAATTTTACTTTTCATAAAAATGATATGGACAAGGGGAGACACTCTTTTTCCTACTCTCAAGTTTTTATCCCATACAGGATTTTTCTTGGAGAGGTTTTAATGAGGTCCCCACCCGCATATCATCCACATGTACAAACATTGTTAGTTAACACAAATACAAAAATCCAAATCCAAACAACTCAATCTACAATCAAGAAAGGTACCAACAAACCCTGCGAGAGATAATTTATAACAAGTCAATCACAGTCTATCAAAATCTCACAAAATAAGTCACTTTACAAAATAAAAAGTCAAAACAAACATTTTAATCTGCCTTTTCAACAGAAACACTCTTGTCCTCCTTGTCGGACAAAGCTTCATCTTCAAGCAATTGGCCATTACTAACGATCTTTGTTATGTCCAATTTACTCACATTGGCATCTAGAGAAACAACTCCTATCTGCGCAACAGCACGGTCAAATTCGAGCGTAAAAGCAGAAAGGACCTCCTCCTTTAACTCGGGAATGCAAGCTCTAGTTTTCTCAGCTTCCTCGACTTTAGACTCAAGATCGACCCTGACCTTTTGCAGTTCAGCCTCGGAATTTTTGAGCTTTTCTTTCAAATGCTTCACTTCGCCCCTGAGTTTTTCCACTCGTAAGTCTCTCTCCTCCAAAGACTCCTTCAATTTTTTGACAGCAGCAATATTGTCACCCTCTAGAATAGCATCCAACTCGGAGGACCGGCCAATAGATAGAAGCCTTGCCCCAATAACCTAAAGAAGACAACAAGTTATCAAAGATAAATAAATCAAGGGCAAAATAACAAACAAAACTACCTGTAGGTAGCGGGCAACTCCAACTTTCCCAGCATCATGGATAATTTTTACATCAGAATCCACCTGGGCGACTTCATCAGCAACAGCCATGAATGGATAATCAGAAGACCAGAGAGAGTTTTGAGGACCTTCTTTGTAACCATGAAGAACCATCTGACTCTCATACGCTGCACTAATCTCCTATGCAGTAAAAATAGTAGAGCCCTCCTGTTCATATCCGGGGTTGAGCTATCCGACTCGGGTTGTTTGACGCCAAGTCAACTGACCTCTTCAGATCAGAACTACCTGACCTCTTGGAAGGTTGGCCCATTACCGACCTCTTCACAAAGAGCTCGGCCAAATTGCCATAAGAGGCCCAAGCAGGCCCAAACCAAGGAACATGGCCCAAATCTAAAGGCAGCCAAAGCCTAAGAAAGATAAGGAGGGTTCCCCCTAAAGATAAGATAACTCCACTCAAAGATAAGATATGATAACTATCTTATCTCCAAAAAGGTCACTCCACACCATTATAAATACACTGGAGCACCCAGGTACAACTCATACTCTGATTCTACTAAAAAACATGCTTAATACCCTTGCTAAATTAAGCATCAGAGTCCCTTGCAGGTACCACCACCCTCCGGTGACAAAGGATCAACATCACCAACAAGTCCAACAAGTCGGACACGGCAGCTTCGGCCACCACCCACAAGCCGGACATGTCAGCGCCGACCAGTACAGAAGATCTCGTCCGAGATCGACCTACAGTTTCAGGTAACCCTCGGAACATTGACGCCATTGCTGGGGACCTGGAAGTCATCCCATTATCATGGTGGACAACCTTGACAACGACCACAATTCTGATTTGGAAAATAGAACACCACACAAGAATACAGAGGTCACAATAGACGATACTTCTCAACCTAACAAAGACAAGAGTTCTCCAAACACAGGAGCCATAGAGGCACTTCAGGATCGCCTAAAACAACTCAAAAAGGAGGTCGAGTATCAACGAGAAGCTGAGAGAGACATACGAAGGGAAGCTAGACGACGACGCGAGTTAGAGGACAAGCTCCTAAAGCTCGAAGCGGATCTCAAGGCCAAAACTACTCGATCCGGCCACGAAGATAGCTCCCGTAAGGACCAATACCCATTCACCAAAGAGATCATGAAGACCAAAATCCCAAAAGACTTTAAACCTCCCGACATGACTCTATACAATGGCACCGCAGATCCCAGCCATCATCTCAGTAATTTCAAAAGTAGAATGTACCTCACTGACGCGTCAGATGTAGTCCGCTGCAAAGCCTTTCCGACTACCTTAACAAAGACAGCAATTAAATGGTTCGACAATCTGCCCCCTAGGTCCATCTCGAGCTTTGACGACTTAGCCAAGAAGTTTCTGGCCAGATTCTCCATCCAGAAAGACAAAACTAAGCACGCACCAAGTCTATTAGGAATCAAGCAAGGAGATCGGGAAAGTCTCTACAACTACATGGAAAGATTCAACAAAGCATGTCTGGACATACAAAGTCTGCCAACGGAAGCAGCCATTATGGGTCTCATCAATGGCTTACGAGAATGACCTTTTAGTCACTTGATATCGAAAAAACACCCCACATCCCTAAATAAAGTGCAAGAACGAGCAGAGAAAGACATCAACATGGAAGAAAAATCTCGACTGGGAGAGACCTCAAAGTCCAAATTTTCCTACTCCTCCCGGGATAAGGACAAAGAGTCCAAGAAAAAAGAAGATCAGCATGGAGAAAAGATCAAGAAATACCACAATTACACCCTTCTTCGGGTGTCTCTTATAGATGTCTATCGAGAAGTATGCCATACTAAAAAGATACCCCCAGCTCGCCCACTCAAAAGCAAGAAATGAGGAGCAAATCGGACTGAATACTGTGAATACCATCGAATCTATGGACATCCCACCAACGAATGCTTCGACTTGAAAAATGTCATAGAAAAACTGGTGAGAGAGGGAAAATTAGATCGGTACTTAGCCAGCAGGGCAGACAAACCAAGAAAAAGAAGAAGGGACGAAGATGTCGGACGAACTGAACGACCACCTCGTACACTGGAGAGACATGTCCACATGATACACGAAAGATTTGCGGGAGGAGGAATCTCCAAATCATCTCGCAAAAGATATCTTAAAAAAGTATATCATGTTGAGGGAGGAGAAGAAGCACCCGACATCCCCACTATCACATTTACTAAAGAGGACGCAGCTGGCGTCATCTCAGGACATGACGATCCCATGGTCATCACTATCATATTGACCAACGCTAATCTCCACCGCACACTGGTAGACCAGGGAAGCTCGGCCGACATCTTGTTCAAAACCGCCTTCGACAAATTCGGCCTAGAAGAATAAGAACTCAGAGCGTATCCGAAAAGCCTATTCGGGCTGGGAGACACTCCAATCCAACCACTTGGATACATCTCACTACACACAACCTTCGGAAAAGGAAACCGGTCAAGGACACTCAACATAGATTACATCGTGGTCAACGTGAGTTCACCCTACAATGTCTTAATAGGTCAGACAACATTAAATCAGCTCGGCGCAGTAGTCTCGACTCCACACTTGTGCATGAAGTTCCCAACCGTAGAAGGAATAGCTACGATAAGAGCAGATCAGAAGACGGTGCGCCGCTGTTACAACGAAAGTCCAAACCTTAGAGGCAGAGGAGAAGAATTCCACACCATCTAACTTGGGGGAGTTCAAGGGCGGGAAGAACTTCGTCCACAACCCAAAGGCGAAATAGAAAAAGTCCATATCGGAGATGTCCCAGACAAAATAACTAATATCGGCACAATCCTAAAAGGATACGTAAAGGAGTCACTCATACAGTTTTTAAGAGACAATGTCGACCTCTTTGCATGGAAGGCCGCAGACATGCCAAGCATAGACCCTAAGTTAATGTGCCACAAGTTGGCAGTTTACCCAGGATCTCGGCCAGTACAGCAGAGATGCAGAAAGCTCGGACCAAAACGATCCCAAGCTGTGGAAGAGCAAGTACAAGCTCTACTGGAGGCAGGATTCATAAGAGAAGTTAAGTACCCACTATGGCTAGCTAACGTCGTCTTGGTAAAAAAATCAAATGGGAAGTGGCGGATGTGCACCTACTACACTGATCTCAACAAAGCCTGCCCAAAAGATCCTTATCCACTCCCAAGTATCGACGCTGTGGTGGATGCCTCCTCCAGATACAAATACCTCTCGTTTATGGACGCCTATTCGGGATACAATCAAATCCCGATGTACCCACCTGACCAAGAAAAAACCTCATTTTTAACCCCGAAAGCAAACGTCTGCTATATCGTCATGCCATTCGAACTCAAAAATGCAGGAGCCACTTATCAAAGATTAATGAATAAAGTATTCACATACCACATCGGGAAAATCATGGAAGTCTACGTGGACGACATGTTAATAAAGACACAAAGTGAAGAGTCGTTACTGTCTGACCTCACCCAAGTATTCGATACTATAAGAAGGCATGGCATGCAGCTAAACCCTGCAAAATGCACCTTCGCAGTAGAAGCTGGCAAATTCTTGGGTTTTTTGCTCACACAAAGAGGAATTGAGGCAAATCCAGATAAATGCCAGGCCATACTCAACATGAAGAGTCCGACCAGCGTTAAAGAGGTACAACAACTCAATGGAAGATTGGCAGCCCTGTCCAGAGTTCTAGCTGGATCGGCAATAAGATCCCTCCCCTTCTACGCCACCCTAAGGAAGGGAAAGAGGTTTGAATGGATAACAGAGTGCGAGCAGGCCTTCCAGGATTTCAAAAGGTTCCTGGGACAACCACCTATTCTAACTTGGCCACGGGAAGGAGAACCACTTGTATTGTACCTCGCAGTAGAAAATCAGGCAATAGCCTCAGCACTGGTCTGAGATAACGATAGTGGACAACAACCTATATACTTCATCAGCAAAGCATTACAAGGGTCCGAACTGAACTATCAAAAGATAGAAAAATTCGCTTATGCTCTCATACTAACATCTCGACGACTTCGCCCATATTTCCAAGCCCACATCATCAGGGTTTGGACCAACCAGCCCATAAAAGGTATTTTACAGAAAATAGATTTAGCAGGAAGAATCTTGCAATGGGCAGTTGAGTTGTCCAAATTCGACCTTCAATATGAAGCTCGGACAGCCATCAAATCACAGTATTTGGCCGACTTCATTGCAGAGTTCACAGACACCCCAAAAATCCCTACATAATGGAATCTCTACGTAGACGGTTCCTCAAACAAAATGGGAAGTGGCGCAGGCGTAATAATAGAAAGCAACCAGGGAATCCAAATCGAACTTTCCCTCAAATTTGGGTTCCCTGCCTCAAACAACCAAGCCGAATATGAAGCACTACTGGCTGGTTTGAAGCTGGCTATGGAGGTTGGAGCTCAGAAGCTTATCATCTTCAGTGACTCACAAGTAGTCACCTCACAAATAGCAGGGAGTTACCAAGCTAAGGATCTCACCATGAAAAAGTACTTAGACAAAACCAGGGAAAAACTTGGACAACTCGGGAAATATGAGGTCCGTCATATACCTCAGGAACAGAATGCTCGAGCTGATGCACTCTCAAAACTAGCCAGCATCAAACCAGGGGGCAACAACAGAAGCCTCATCCAAGAGATGCTGCAAAACCCGTCAATCTCGGAAGAAGAAATGGTCCTAGTCATAACAGGTCTGGATCAAGGATAGATGACTCCCATAATTAATTACCTCAAAACAAAAACACTCCCTACAGATAAGAAGGAAGCAAAGAGGTTAAAACAGGAAGCACAATACTACACCATCATAAACAATACTCTATACAAGAGAGGGATTTCAACACCACTGTTAAAATGTGTGCCGACTTCCAACAAAAAAGAAGTTTTAAAAGAAGTACACAGTGGCATCTGTGGCAACCATCTTGGAGCACAAGCCCTCACCAAAAAAGTACTCCAGGCCAGACTCTATTGGCCAACTTTACAAAAAGAAGCAATGGAATTCGTAAAGACATGTCCACCATGTCAGAAGCATGCTAATTTTCATATCGCCCCACCAGAGGAGCTCATCAGCATAACCTCACCCTGGCCATTTGCAAAATGGGAACTCGACCTCCTAGGACCCTTCCCCCAAGGATCAGAACAGGTCAAGTTCCTCATCGTTGGGGTAGATTATTTCACAAAGTGGATTGAGGCAGAGCCCCTAACTAACGCCACTACTCAAAGAAGTCAAAAATTCTTATATAGAAATATTATCACAAGGTTTGGGGTCTCCTACTCCAACACCACAAATAATGGCACTCAATTCACAGACGCAGGCTTTAGAAAATTGGTGGCCGACTTGAAAATAAAGAACCAATTCACATCCATAGAACATCCCCAGGCCAATGGACAGGCAGAAGCCACCAATAAAGTTATATTAGCCGGGCTAAAACGGAGATTACAGGATGCAAAGGGAGCCTGGGCTGAAAAGCTCCCACAAGTCCTATGGGCATATCGGACAACTCCACACTCTACCACAAAGGAATCACCTTTCCGATTAGCTTACGGAATGGAGGCAATGATCTCAGTGGAGGTCAAAGAAGAATCACCCAGAGTAATCCACTACAATGAAGAGGCCAATTCCCTACTTCAGAAGGAGGAACTCGACCTACTTCCAGAAATTCGAGAAAGAGCTCAGATCAAGGAAGAGGCGTTAAAACGTCAGATGGCCTCAAAATACAACCGAAAAGTAGTACAGCAAAGTTTTGCTGAGAACGATCTCGTCTTAATCCGAAATGATATCGGAACAAGTCGACCTGGAGAAGGAAAGCTGACAGCAAACTGGAAAGGACCCTACCGAGTTGTGGAAGTGCTCGGAAAGGGATACTACAGGCTGACCGAACTCGAAGGGCGAGAGCTTCCAAAGTCATGGCATGCCTGCAACTTAAGAAGGTATTAAAGTTAGGAGGTAATAAAAGATCTTAGGATGAGGTGCACTCTTTTTCCTGAAAAATGTTTTTTAACGAGGCACCGAGCCAAGATCCATAAACTGCCTGACTTAGAGGGATAAAATGCCCACATGTATATATTTGCATTTTCTTTAATTTGAATAAAGTTTTTAGATTTTCTACAAATCCTCTTATCAAGACGCATTAATCTGAAACGCAAAAAATTCATCGCCCGACTATAATGCTACAGATCGGCAGAAAGTGAAAATCAAATTCACTACTCGATCACGATAAAGACCAATGAAGATGAAAACCAAATTCGTCAAAAGGTCGACCAAACGGGGATCAAACCTGTTCTGAGGGTTACCTGAAACTAGAGGTCGATCTCGGACGAGATCTTCTGTACTGGTCGGAGATAGCATGTCCGGCTGGCTGATGGCGGCCGGAGCTGTTGTATTCGACTTGTTGGACTTACAGCACTGCTGATCCTTGGTCACCAAAGGGTGGGGGGTACCTGCAAGAGACTCCGATGCCTAAGTTAGCACGGGTATTAAGCAGGTTTTATGTAGAATCAGAGTATGAGTTATACCTGGGTGCTCCAATGTATTTATAGTGGTTGTAGAGTGACCTTTCTAGATAAGATAAGTTAGTTATCTTATCTTATCTTTATCTTTAAGTTGAGGTCATCTTATCTTCAAGGGAACCGCCCTTATCTCTATAGGCTTGGACGGCCTTTGGATTTGGGTCGTGTTCCTCTGTTTGGGCCTTCTTGGGCCTCCCTGTCGATTTGGCCGAGCTCTTTTTGAGAAGAGGTCGGATAGTCTGACCTTAAGAGGTCGGTCGCTTTGTCGCCGATCATCTCGGGTCGGATAGCTCGACCCAGGGTATGAACAGTGCCCCTGCTTGAGCTCGGTCTTTCTTGTTGAGGTCGAATCCTTGGCTTCGGTCCTTTTTAGTGAAGCCAAACTCAAGCATTTTGTCGATTCCTTTCTTTGTAGAGTCTTTTTGAATGTGGAACGTTTCTTCTTTCGCTTCTTCTGAAAGCGCGTGCTTTTGCCTTTAATATTTTGACTTTGGGAATATGCAAAGCTTTAAATACCTTCATTAATTGGTTTTAATTGCCCGTTTCCCTTGGTTTTTATTTTGAATCTTTCGATCAAAAAACGGTTTCTCTCCTTCGTAACTTCTTCCTTCACTCTCTCACTTTCTGTTTTCATCCGCATCGTTCTGCCTTTCCTTGCGTGATAGCGTCATTTGGCGATTCTCTGGGTTGATTCCATTTTCCCGTCTTCAGTTTTTGCAGCTTCTCTTTTGTTCCAGGTTGGTTTTCTCCTTCCCTTTCTTCTGCGTCATTTTCTTGTCTGATTTAAAGAAAGTCTGATTTGGAGAAAGTTTGGATTTTTCTGTTTTACTGTGCCTGATTGTTGTGTATTCTGGGATTTCTTCGTCTTTTTGTGTGATTTCTTTGACTTTCTCTGTTGCTTGATGCCTTTGGAGTTTTGCATGTTGCTGTCGCTTCTGCTTGTGCTTTTGATGATTGTATTCGAAATGATGATTTTTGTTTCTGAAAAAAGGTTGTATCTTTGACGATTTTCCTACTTTCGGCTTTTTTGCTATGCCCTGTTGTTTGGTGAAACTGTAGAAAGATAGTGGCTTTTTGTGTTTTTGCTTCCTTTGCGTTTATTTGAGACCTTCGTAAGCTGTAGGAATTTCCTAAATCCTTGCCTTGTTTCTGCCTACAAAGGATGCCCCAGGACTTTGGTTTTGAGTCTTGGGGTTTTCCTTTCCTATGTGTTTGCCTGTGTCATTTTTGTCGAGTTGTTTTGCCCCTCGTCTGAGATATTTTTTTAGTAATCCAATCTTCTTTTCTTATTTGTAGGATTAGTCGGTGTCATGTCTTCTCGCAATAACATTGTAGAGGTGTCTTCCAAAGTTCCTGAGGGGATGTCTGATTGGCTGGACTCCCTTGTCCTAATGTGTGTCTCTATCGTGGATGCTGGATTTTGTGTAGAACTGAGGAAGCGTCATAGGATTTGTAGTGGCAGTGCCCGGGAGAGGGATTATAAACTCGTAGCTCCTGATTCTGATGAGAGAACTTGCTTTTCTACTTTCGTCGAGGGGGAGCGTCCCTTCTTTTACGCTTATGAATACTTCTTCAGTCAGTTAGACGTTACTTTTCCTTTTACTGCTTTTGAAACCGACCTATTGTGGTCATGTAACATTGCTCCATCCCAGCTTCATCCGAATTCCTGAGATTTTATCAAAATATTTCAACTGCTTTGCCAAGAGTTAGGCATAGCACCTTCTGAAACTCTTTTCCTTTATCTTTTTGTCTCGGCCAAGCCCGGAGGTTCCTCCAAAAAGAAAAGCTTCTTGGGTTTCTTTCAGGTCGGCCCAGGGGCATAAAGTTTTTGCCATGTATGACTTTTAAAGATTTTAAGAACTATTTCTTCCGCGTCTGTGCTGTTGAGGGGGTCCGCCCTTTTTTTCTTGATGAAAATGATGAGCCTGTGGTATGCGAAATTGTTACTCTGAGGTTGTAAAATTTGTTGTTCGTTCTCTCCCTGGCAATGGCACCAATAACTGGTGCACAATACCATGGTCCAAACATAACTTCACAACTTTGCACAACTAACCAGCAAATGCACTGGGTCGTCCAAGTAATAAAACCTTACGTGAGTAAGGGTCGATCCCACGGAGATTGTCGGCTTGAAGCAAGCTATGGTCACCTTGTAAATTTCAGTCAGGCGGGTATTAAATGGTTATGGAGTTTTCGAAAATAAATAATAAATAAATAGAAAATAAAGATAAAAATACTTATGTAATTCATTGGTGAGAATTTCAGATAAGCGTATAGAGATGCTTTCGTTCTTCTGAACTTCTGCTTACTTGCTGTCTTCATCCAATCAGTCCTACTCCTTTCCATGGAAAACTTTATGTAAGGGCATCACCGTTGTCAATGGCTACATCCCATCTTCTTGTGAAAAAGATCCAAATGCTCTGTCACAGCACGGCTAATCATCTGAGGTTCTCGATCATACTGGAATAGGATTTACCCTCCTTTTGCGTCTGTCACTACGCCCAGCACTCGCGAGTTTGAAGTTCGTCACAATTATTCAATCCCTGAATTCTACTTGGAATACCACAGACAAAGTTTAGACTTTCCGGACTCTCATGAATGCCGCCATCAATCTAGCTTATACCACGAAGATTCTGATTAAGAGATCCAAGAGATAATCATCCAATCTAAGGTGGAACGGAAGTGGTTGTCAGGCACGCGTTCGTGGGGGAATGATGATGATTGTCACGTTCATCACATTCATGTTGGAGTACGAATGAATATCTTAGAAACGGAATAAGTTGAATTGAATAAAAAACAATAGTACTTTGCATTAATCTTTGAGGAACAGCAGAGCTCCACACCTTAATCTATGGAGTGTAAAAACTTTACCGTTGAAAAATACATAAGTGAAAGGTTCAGGCATGGCCGAATGGCCAGCCCCCAAATGTGATCAATATGATCCAAAGTTTAACTAAAAATCATAAGATGATCCGAAGATTCAAATACAATAGTAAAAAGTCCTATTTATACTAGACTAGCTACTAGGGTTTATAGAAGTAAGTAATTGATGCATAAATCCACTTCCGGGGCCCACTTGGTGTGTGATTGGGCTGAGCTTGAAGTTTACACGTGGAGAGGTCATTCTTGGAGTTGAACGCCAATTTGTAACGTGTTTTTGGCGTTCAACTCTGGTTCGTGACGTGTTTCTGGCATTTAACTCCAGACTACAGCGTAGAACTGGCGTTCAACGCCCTTTTGCGTCATCTAAACTCGGCCAAAGTATGGACTATTATAAATTGCTGGAAAGACCTGGATGTCTACTTTCCAACGTAATTGGAAGCGCGCCATTTTGAGTTCTGTAGCTCCAGAAAATCCACTTTGAGTGCAGGGAGGTCAGAATCCAATAGCATCAGCAGTCCTTCTTCAACCTCTGAATCTGATTTTTGCTCAAGTCCCTCAATTTCAGCCAGAAAGTACCTGAAATCACAGAAAAACACATAAACTCATAGTAAAGTCCAGAAATGTGAATTTAACATAAAAACTAATGAAAACATCCCTAAAAGTAACTAGATTCTACTAAAAACATACTAAAAACAAGCCAAAAAGCGTATAAATTATCCGCTCATCACAACACCAAACTTAAATTGTTGCTTGTCCCCAAGCAACTGAAAATCAAATAGGATAAAAAGAAGAGAATATACTATAAATTCCAAACTATCAATGAAACATAGCTTCAATCAGATGAGCGGGACTTGTAGCTTTTTGCCTCTTGAATAGTTTTGGCATCTCACTTTATCCATTGAAGTTCAGAATGATTAGCATCTATAGGAACTCAGAGTTCAGATAGTGTTATTGATTCTCCTAGTTCAGTATGTTGATTCTTGAACACAGCTACTTTATGAGTCTTGGTCGTGGCCCTAAGCACTTTGTTTTCCAGTATTACCACCGGATACATAAATTCCACAGACACATAATTGGGCGAACCTTTTCAGATTGTGACTCAGCTTTTCTAAAGTCCCCAATTAGAGGTGTCCAGGGTTCTTAAGCACACTCTTCTTTTGCTTTGAACCTTGACTTTAACCGCTCAGTCTCAAGTTTTCACTTGACACCTTCACGCCACAAGCACATGGTTAGGGACAGCTTGGTTTAGCCGCTTAGGCCAGGATTTTATTCCTTTAGGCCATCCTATCCACTGATGCTCAAAGCCTTGGGATCCTTTTTATTTACCCTTGCCTTTTGGTTTTAAGGGTTACTGGCTTTTTGCTCTTGCCTTTTGGTTTTAAGAGCTTTTGGCTTTTTCTGCTTGCTTTTTCTCTTTTTTTTTTTCTATTTTTTTCGCTATTTTTTCCTTTTTTTTCTGCAAGTTTTGTATTCACTGCTTTTTCTTGCTTCAAGAATCATTTTTATGATTTTTCAGATTATCAAATAACATGTCTCCTTGTCATCATTCTTTCAAGAGCCAACATATTTAACATTCATAAACAACAACTTCAAAAGACATATGCACTGTTCAAGCATTCATTCAGAAAACAAAAAGCATTGTCACCACATCAATATAATTAAACTAAGTTCAAGGATAAATTCGAAACTCATGTACTTCTTGTTCTTTTGAATTAAAACATTTTTCATTTAAGAGAGGTGATGGATTCATAGGACATTCATAACTTTTAAGACATAGTTGCTAATTACTAATGATCATGTAATGAAGACACAAACATAGATAAGCACTTAACATAAGAAAAACAAAAAACAGAGAATGTAAGAACAAAGAATGAGTCCACCTTAGTGATGGTGGCGTTTTCTCCTTGAGGAATGAGCTCTTTTATGTCTCTTCCTTGTCTTTGTTGCTCCTCCCTCATTGCTTTTTGATCTTCTCTAATTTCATGAAGGATGATGGAGTGCTCTTGATGTTCCACCCTTAATTATCCCCAATAATTGTGTGGGGAAAAATGTATCCCCTGAGGTATCTCAGGGATCTCTTGATTTGCAGTCAAATATTCTACCACTGAGCTATAGACCCTTGATGGAAGCTTTTGTCTTCCCTTTCCTCTTTCTAGAGGTTTTTCTGGCCTTAGGTGCCATCAATGGTTATGGAAAAATAAAAAAAAGCTATGCTTTTACCACACCAAACTTAGAATGTTGCTCGCCCTCGAGCAAAAGAAGAAAGAATAGATGAAGAAGAAGATGTGGAAGAATCTAGGATTATGAGGAGAGAAGGTGGGGATCCTGTGGGGTCCACAGATCCTGAGATGATCCTGTGAGGTCCACAGATCTTGAGGTGTCAAGGATTTACATCCCTACACCAATTAGGCATGTAAAATGCCTTTGCATGCAATTCTGGCGTTTAAACGCCGAATTGATGCTTGTTCTGGGCGTTCAACGCCCAAATGCAGCATGTTTCTGGCGTTGAACGCCAGTTCTATGCTTGTTTCTGGCGTTCAGCGCCAGATCCATGCTCTGTTCTGGCGTTGAACGCCAGCCAGATGCTCCTTACTGGCGTTTAAACGCCAGTGAACTCCTCCTCCAGGATGTGCTATTTTTTTTATGCTGTTTTTTATTTTTCTTCAATTTTTTCAGTTGTTTTTGTGACTCCACATGATCATGAACCTATGAAGACATATAACTAATAAAAAATATAATTAAATAAAAATTGGGTTGCCTCCCAACAAGCGCTTCTTTAATGTCAATAGCTTGACAGTGGGCTCTCATGGAGCCTCACGGATGTTCAGAGCATTGTTGAGACTCTCCAACACCAAACTTAGAGTTTGGTTGTGGCCTCCCAACATCAAACTTAGAGTTTGACTGTGGGGGCTCTGGTTGACTCTGCAGTGGGAGAAGCTTACTGTACCTCTTTTCCATGTTTACAGAAAGATGACTTTGAGTTTTAAACACAAGGGAGTCCTCATTCAATTGAAGGACTAGTTCACCTCTATCTACATCAATCACAGCTCTTGCTGTGGCTAGGAAGGGTCTTCCAAGGATGATGGATTCATCCTCATCCTTCCCAGTATCTAGGATTATGAAATCAGCAGGGATGTAAAGGCCTTCAACCTTTACTAACATGTCCTCTACTTGTCTATAAGCCTCTTTTCTTGAGTTATCTGCCATCTCTAATGAGATTCTGGCAGCTT
Organism: Arachis ipaensis; assembly: GCF_059453495.1. NCBI lineage: Eukaryota > Viridiplantae > Streptophyta > Magnoliopsida > Fabales > Fabaceae > Arachis > Arachis ipaensis. Next base: position 22,345,104 of record NC_142440.1, on the reverse strand, counting down.
GTACCTCAAAAATTCCCAGTTTCTCCATTACAGAGAGTGGCATGAGGTTTATCCCTGACCCAAGGTCACATAGAGCCTTCTCAAAGGTCAGGGTACCTATGGTACAAGGTATTAGGAACTTTCCAGGATCCTGTTTCTTCTGAGGCAATCTCAGTTGATCCAATGCATTTAGTTCATTGGTGAACAGGGGAGGTTCATCTCCCCAAGTCTCTTTACCAAATAAATTGGCATTCAGCTTCATGATTGCACCAAGGAACTTGGCAACTTGCTCTTCAGTAACATCCTCATTCTCTTCAGAAGAGGAATACTCATAAGAGCTCATGAATGGCATAAGGAGGTTCATTGGAATCTCTATGGTCTCTAGATGAGCCTTAGATTCCTTTGGTTCCTCAGAGGGAAACTCCTTGTTGATCACTGGACGTCCCAGGGGGTCTTTCTCCTTAGGGTTCACGTCCTCCCCTTCCTCTTTAGGTTCGGCCGTGTTGACTATGTCAATGGCCTTGCACTCTCCTTTTGGATTTTCTTCTGTATTGCTTGGGAGAGCACTAGGAGGGGTTTCAGTGATTTTCTTACTCAGCTGGCCCACTTGTGCCTCCAAATTTCTAATGGAGGACCTTGTTTCATTCATGAAACTCAGAGTGGCCTTAGATAGGCCAGAGACTAAATTTGCTAAGCTAGATGGATTCTGCTCAGAATTCTCTGTCTGTTGCTGAGTGGATGATGGAAAAGGTTTACTATTGTTAAACCTATTTCTTCCACCATTATTAAAGCCTTGTTGAGGCTTTTGTTGATCCTTCCATGAGAATTTTGGGTGATTTCTCCATGAGGGGTTATAGATGTTTCCATAAAGTTCACCCATATAATTTACCTCTGCTATTGCAGGGTTCTCAGGATCATAAGCTTCTTCTTCAGAAGATGCCTCTTGAGTACTGTTAGATGCAGCTTGCATTCCATTCAGACTCTAAGAAATCATATTGACTTATTGAGTCAATATTTTATTCTGAGCCAATATGGCATTCAGAGTGTCAATTTCAAGAACTCCCTTCTTTTGAGGCGTCCCATTACTTACAGGATTCCTCTTAGAAGTGTACATAAACTGGTTGTTAGCAACCATGTCAATGAGTTCTTGAGCTTCTGCATGCGTTTTCTTTAGGTGAATGGATCCACCTGCAGAAGTATCCAATGACATCTTAGCTAATTCAGACAGACCATCATAGAATATATCCAAGATGGTCCATTCTGAAAGCATGTCAGAAAGACACTTTTTGGTCAGTTGCTTGTATCTCTCCCAAGCTTCATAGAGGGATTCACCTTCCTTCTGTCTGAAGGTTTGGACATCCACTCTAAGCTTACTCAGCTTTTGAAGAGGAAAGAACTTGGCTAAGAAAGCCTTGACCAGCTTATCCCAAGAGTTCAGGCTATCCTTAGGTTGAGAGTCCAACCATATTCTAGCTCTGTCTCTCACAGTAAAAGGGAAAAGCATGAGCCTGTAGACTTCAGGATCTACTCCATTAGTCTTAATAGTATCACATATCTGCAAGAATTCAGTTAAGAACTGAAAAGGATCTTCAGATGGAAGTCCATGAAACTTGCAGTTTTGTTGCATCAGAGAAACTAATTGAGGTTTCAGCTCAAAGTTGTTTGCTCCAATGGCAGAGATGGAGATGCTTCTTCCATGTAAATTGGAATTAGGTGCAGTAAAGTCACCAAGCATCCTCCTTGCATTATTATTATTTTCGGCTGCCATCTCCTCTTCCTGTTCGAAAATTCCTGTAAGGTTGTCTCTGGATTGTTGTATTTTAGCTTCTCTTAGTTTCCTTTTCAGAGTCCTTTCAGGTTCTGGATCTACTTCAACAAGAATGTTCTTGTCCTTGCTCCTGCTCATGTGAAAAAGAAGGGAACAGAAAAATAATAATATGGATCCTTTTTACCACAGTATAGAGGTTCCCCTGTGTGAGTAGAAGAAGAAAAGAATGTAATGTAAAGAAGGGAAGAAGAGAAAATTCGAACACAGATGGAAGAGGGGGTTCGAATTTGGGTGAGATGAAGTGTTAGTAGATGAATAAATAAATAGAAGGAGATGAGAGCGAGGGAGGATTTTCGAAAATAAAATTTTGAAAAGGGGTTAGTGATTTTCGAAAATTAGGAATGAAATCAAATTAAAATTGAAAATTGAAATAACTATTTAATTAAAAAGAATTTTTGAAAAAGTGGGAAGAGATTTTCGAAAATTAGGGAGAGAGAGTTAGTTAGGTAGTTTTGAAAAAGATAAGAAACAAACAAAAAGTCAATTAGTTAGTTGAAAAAGATTTGAAAATCAATTTTGAAAAGATAAGAAGATAAGAAGTTAGAAAAGATATTTGAAAATCAAATTTTTGAAAAAGATAAGATTTTAAAAAAGATATGATAGGAAGATATGATTAGAATTAGTTTTGAAAAATATTTGATTTTTAAAATCATAATTAATGACTTGACTCACAAGAAATCACAAGACATGATTCTAGAATTTAAAGTTTGAATCTTTCTTAACAAGTAAGTAACAAACTTGAAATTTTTCAATCAAAACATTAATTGTTGATAATATTTTCGAAAATTTTGAGATAAAATTAGGAAAAAGATTTTTGAAAAATATTTTTAAAATTTTTGAAAATAAATAAAAAAAATGAAAAAGATATGATTTTTGAAAAAGATTTTGAAAAAGATAAGATTTTTAAATTGAAAATTTGATTTGACTCATAAGAAACAACTAAATTTTAAAAAGTTTTGAAAAAGTCAACTCAAATTTTCGAAAATTTATTGAGAGAAAAAAGGAAAGATATTTTTTTTTTATTTTCGAATTTTTAATGATGAAAGAGAAAAACATGAAAAAGACTCAATGCATGAAAATTTTGGATTAAAACAATGAATGCATGCAAGAATGCTATGAATGTCAAGATGAACACCAAGAACACTTTGAAGATCATGATGAACATCAAGAACATATTTTTGAAAATTTTTATATGCAAAGAAAACATGCAAGACACCAAACTTAAAAATTTTTCATGTATAGACACTATGAATGCAAGAATGCATATAAAAAATAAGAAAAGACATAAAACAAGAAAATATGAAGATCAAACAAGAAGACTGGCCAAGAACAACTTGAAGATCATGAAGAACACTATGAATGCATGAATTTTCGAAAAATGCATAAAAAATTTTAGAAAAAATGCAATTGATACCAAACTTAAAAATTGACTCAAGACTCAAACAAGAAACACAAAATATTTTTGATTTTATGATTTTAAGAATTTTTTTTTTGGATTTTTCGAAAATTAATGTGAAAAAGAAAAATAAGGATTCCAAAATTTTTAATATGAATTCCAGGAATCTTGTGCTCTTTAGTCTAAAGCTCCAATCTGAGGGTTAGACATGGCTTAATAGCCAGCCAAGCTTTAGTATGCTATTACATGCATTGAAGTGATTAGTTGAATCCTCAGTCCAAAGGAATTTGGACATGGCTTTACAGCCAGCCAGGATTCTACATGCTTCATGAAACTCTAGAATTCATTCTTGAAAATTCTGAAGAAAAAATATAATTTTTTTTTGAAAATATTTTTTTGGGAAAAACAAAAAAGAGGAAAATATTTTTGAAAATTTTTTTTGAAAACTTTTTGAAAGTAAAATAAGAAGAAAATTACCCAATCTGAGCAACAAGATGAACCGTCAGTTGTCCAAACTCGAACAATCCCCGGCAACGGCGCCAAAAACTTGGTATGCGAAATTGTTACTCTGAGGTTGTAAAATTTGTTGTTCGTTCTCTCCCTGGCAATGGCGCCAATAACTGGTGCACAATACCATGGTCCAAACATAACTTCACAACTTCGCACAACTAACCAGCAAGTGCACTGGGTCGTCCAAGTAATAAAACCTTACGTGAGTAAGGGTCGATCCCACGGAGATTGTCGGCTTGAAGCAAGCTATGGTCACCTTGTAAATTTCAGTCAGGCGGGTATTAAATGGTTATGGAGTTTTCGAAAATAAATAATAAATAAATAGAAAATAAAGATAAAAATACTTATGTAATTCATTGGTGAGAATTTCAGATAAGCGTATAGAGATGCTTTCGTTCTTCTGAACTTCTGCTTTCCTGCTGTCTTCATCCAATCAGTCCTACTCCTTTCCATGGCAAACTTTATGTAAGGGCATCACCGTTGTCAATGGCTACATCCCATCCTCTTGTGAAAAAGGTCCAAATGCTCTGTCACAGCACGGCTAATCATCTGAGGTTCTCGATCATACTGGAATAGGATTCACCCTCCTTTTGCGTCTGTCACTACGCCCAGCACTCGCGAGTTTGAAGTTCGTCACAGTCATTCAATCCCTGAATCCTACTCGGAATACCACAGACAAGGTTTAGACTTTCCGGACTCTCATGAATGCCGCCATCAATCTAGCTTATACCACAAAGATTCTGATTAAGAGATCCAAGAGATAATCATCCAATCTAAGGTGGAACGGAAGTGGTTGTCAGGCACGCGTTCGTGGGGGAATGATGATGATTGTCACGTTCATCACATTCATGTTGGAGTACGAATGAATATCTTAGAAGCGGAATAAGTTGAATTGAATAAAAAACAGTAGTACTTTGCATTAATCTTTGAGGAACAGCAGAGCTCCACACCTTAATCTATGGAGTGTAGAAACTCTACCGTTGAAAAATACATAAATGAAAGGTTCAGGCATGGCCGAATGGCCAGCGCCCAAACGTGATCAATATGATCCAAAGTTGAACTAAAAATCATAAGATGATCTGAAGATTCAAATACAATAGTAAAAAGTCCTATTTATACTAGACTAGCTACTAGGGTTTACAGAAGTAAGTAATTGATGCATAAATCTACTTCCGGGGCCCACTTGGTGTGTGCTTGGGCTGAGCTTGAAGTTTACACGTGGAGAGGTCATTCTTGGAGTTGAACGCCAGTTTGTAACGTGTTTTTGGCGTTCAACTCTGGTTTGTGACGTGTTTCTGGCGTTTAACTCCAGACTGCAGCATAGAACTGGCGTTCAATGCCCTTTTGCGTCGTCTAAACTCGGCCAAAGTATGGACTATTATATATTGCTGGAAAGCCCTGGATGTCTACTTTCTAACGCAATTGGAAGCACGCCCGTTTGATTTTTGTAGCTCCAGAAAATTCACTTTTAGTGCAGGGAGATCAGAATCCAACAGCATCAGCAATCCTTCTTCAACCTCTGAATCTGATTTTTGCTCAAGTCCCTCAATTTCAGCCAGAAAGTACCTGAAATCATAGAAAAACACACAAACTCATAGTAAAGTCCAGAAATGTGAATTTAACATAAAAACTAATGAAAACATCCCTAAAAGTAACTAGATTCTACTAAAATACTAAAAACAATGCCAAAAAGCGTATAAATTATCCGCTCATCAGCCTGCTTTTCCTCTAGAGTGGCAAAAGAATGTGAGAGTGCCACGTTATACATGGGAGATGCTTAATGAGGTTGAGCGGGCTTTTGTGGTTGTTCTTGAGGATTTGTGGGGGAAACCACCCCATCTGGATACAAAAAAATTCTTAAGTGATCCGTCTTTGGTTCGAACTGCTTTGGGTACTGTCTGATTTGTTTTTATACTTGCTTTCTGAACTTTTCTTTTCCTGTGTTGTAACTTGTCGTTATGGTTGATTCTGTTCTTTCAGAGATGTCGAAAAATAATGATTCCATGAAGGCCTATAAGAAGGCGAAGAAGGCTGCTGCTGCTCAAAACATCTCGGCCAAGGCGGCCGGGGAGGGATCTTCCCAAGTGCAAGTGAAGCCGCCCGTGCCAAGTTCTCCTGGGCCGAGGAAAGTGATCCCGACTCCTCGGGTTTGTCTGGCTGAGCCTCCACAGTCTTCAGCTGCTACTTCTGGTGCTCCTCCCAATAAAAAACAAAAAACAACTGAGGTCTTCAACCTTGACGCCCCTAATTTTAATGCAATCGAATTTGTAGATCAGCAGATCGGTCCCTACGGTACCCTTCCCATGGATGATGTGTCACTCCTTCGCCATCTGGATTTTATGACCCGAAACAGTGTTAAAATGGCGTACATGGGGGCTGCCTTGTACCGAACTGCTCAGAATCTTCCTCTCCATGCCACTAAGGAATTTATGGAGGAGGCTAAACAGGAGTTTGACCGGATGAAGGGCCTTAAGGAGGAGCTTGAGGTAAAGGTAGCCAAGTTGGAGAAGGATCTGGAGAATGAGAAGGCGAGTTTCCTCTCTCTGGCGGCTTCGGTGAGGCTGGCCGAGGATACGGCTATGAGACATAAGGACAGTTATGTGACATCTTATCGGGAGGTGGTGCACCTGAGGGAGGAGTTGGAGAATGCCCGAGCTGATTACTCTGAGCTCCAAGGTCATCTCGTTGGCAGTGTGACTGCTGCTTACGAGAACCTGAAGGAGCAGGTTCGGATTATTACTCCCGAGGCTGACCTTACTCTCTTCAGCCTGGAGAATGTCGTCAGGGATGGTAAGGTTGTCCCTGATGATGAGGATGATGATGATGTTGAACCTCTCCCTGTTTCCTCTGCCAAGGTGTCAGCTCCTACTGTTCCTCCTGCTGAGGTCGGCCCTCCTGTTTCTGATCCTGACTGCCAGATCTTAAACCGGGACGATGGTACTGTGGACGTTGTTCCTCTCCAGGCTCGCTCTCCTTCTCCTGATGCTATTAAAAAGTCTTCTGATCTGTAGTTTTTGGATATCTATGTAGTTGGCCCGGCTTGTGGGCTTTTAACTTTTTATTTTGTGGTTAGTATCCTTTGATGACACTCTTTTTGGTTGCTTTTAGCAACCCATTAAACACAAACGCAATCGAGTAGCTCCTAAGCTTTTTTGGGTCTGACCTTGAAGCTTGGTATTTTATGTCATGCTTGCTTGCACTTCTTTATGCGCTTTGAGAATGTTGGGGCCTTGTTGCTCAGAATCTCTGAGCTGTTTTTAAGTGTTAATCCATGACCGGCTTCTCTTATGTTGTCCTTTTCCAAGTTTATTTGTGGTTGACCGATGCTATCATGTCGATCTTTTGCATAATTTGTTTGAGAGGTCTTTTCGGCCTTCTTTCGTCTTGTCTGTGGTGTCTTCTTTTTGGTTGAGGTAGGACGACTTTCGTTCGACAACTCTTAGTGTTCCTGGCAAAACCTTTTTAGTTAGTCTTGAACAATTTCGTTAGCCTTGTCGGGTGGCTTATTGGGTAAAGCTATGTCCCTTTTAGCGCTTGTTTCTTTTTGGTCCGACTTTTCTTGCCGGTCCTTTTTTAGCTTTCTTTGGTCCGATTTCTCTTGTCGGTCCAAGTGGTAGTTTTGTTGGTCCAACTTCTCTTGTCGGTCTAAGCTGCAGCTTTCGTTGGTCCGACTTCTCCTGTCGGTCCAAGCTGTAGCTTTTGTTGGTCCAACTTCTCTTGTCGGTCCAAGCTGTAGCTTTCGTTGGTCCAACTTCTCTTGTCGGTCCAAGCTGTAGCTTTCGTTTTTAAGTTATTCCTAGTAATCCTCTTTTTTGGACCTTTGTCAGGTCTCTTTCAGGGATTACTTTTATAACTTTCTTTGTAGGAGATCGACTTCGTTAGGTCGATCTCTTCTAAGTTATTTTGTAATCCTCTTTTTTGGACCTTTGTCGGGTCTCTTTCAGGAATTACTTTTATAACTTGTTTGTAGGAGGTCGACTTCTTTGCGTCGTCCTCTTTCTAAGTTATTTTTGTAGTCCTCTTTTTTGGACCTTTGTCAGGTCTCTTTCAGGGACTACTTTTATAACTTTTTCTGTAGGAGATCGACTTCGTTAGGTCGATCTCTTCTAAGTTATTTTGTAATCCTCTTTTTTGGACCTTTGTCAGGTCTCTTTCAGGGATTACTTTTATAACTTGTTTGTAGGAGGTCGACTTCTTTGCGTCGTCCTCTTTCTAAGTTATTTTTGTAGTCCTCTTTTTTGGACCTTTGTCCGGTCTCTTTCAGGGACTACTTTTATAACTTTTTCATTTTGGGCTGACTTTGTCATGTCGGGCCCTTCTAAGTTAAAGTAATCCTCTTTAATAGGGTTGGCCAGACCTCTTTTCAGGGTTTACTTATAACTTAGGTTGACTTGGTCCGACTTCTTAACGTCGGCCAGTCTTTAAGTTATTATTTTAGCGATCCGTAAGACCTTGTCAGGTTCTTTTTTGGATCACTTTTGATAACTTCTTACATTATTCTGTGTTCATCTTTGCCGATTTGTAGAAAGTGGTTGTCATCTCTAGATCGTCTTTTGGGTGAATCGCGTTTTCACCTTTATCGGACGATTTATCTTTATCGTGATCATGCAGTGAAATTGTTTTTTACTTTCTGCCGATCTGTTGCTTTATAATCGGATGATGAATACTTCAGATTAATGCGTCTTGAGATCTTGTAGAATTTCTAGAAAATATATTTTATTCAAAGGAAAGTGCAAATATATACATGTGGGAATTTTTCATCCCTTTAAGTCGGATAGTGTCTGAGTCTCAACTTGGTGCCTCGTTAAAAAACCTTTTCAGGTAAAAGAGTGCATCCGATAATGAGATCTTTTACCTTTTCTAACTGTAGTACCTTCTTAGGTTGCAGGCATGCCATGATCTGGGAAGCTCTCATCCATCGAGTTCGGACAGTCTGTAGTAGCCCTTCCCAAGTACTTCTACGACCCGGTAGGGTCCTTTCCAGTTTGCTGCCAGCTTTCCTTCTCCTGGTCGAGTTGTTCCGATATCATTTCGGATTAGGATGAGGTCATTCTCCGTGAAACTTCTCGGCACTACCCTTTGATTATATCTGGAAGCCATTCGACGCTTTAGTGCTTCTTCCCTGATCCGAGCTCTTTCTTGGATTTTAGGTAGTAGGTCAAGCTCTTCCCACTGAAGTTGGGAGTTTGCTCCCTCATTGTAATGAACCACTCTAGGCGATCCTTCCTCGATCTCTACTGGGATCATTGCTTCTATTCCATATGCTAACCGGAAGGGGGATTCCTTCGTGGTGGAATGTGGCGTCGTTCGATATGCCCATAGGACCTGTGGAAGCTCCTCTGCCCAAGCTCCCTTTGCATCTTGTAATCTCCATTTTAACCCGGCCAATATGACTTTGTTGGTAGCTTCGGCCTGTCCATTGGCTTGTGGGAGGTGTACTGGTGCTTTATATTCAAGTCGGCTGCTAGTTTTTTGAAGCCTGCATCTGTGAATTGAGTGCCATTGTCTGTGGTTATTGAATATGGAACCCCGAACCTTGTGACAATGTTCCTGTATAGGAATTTCCGGCTTCTTTGAGCGGTGGCGTTGGCTAGGGGCTCTACCTCAATCCATTTTCTAAAATAGTCTACTCCGATTATGAGGAATTTTACTTGTCCTGATCCTTGGGGAAAGGGTCCGAGAAGATCAAGTCCCCATTTTGCAAACGGCCAAGGCGAAGTCACGCTGATGAGCTCCTCTGGCGGGGCGATGTGAAAGTTGGCATATTTCTGACATGGTGGACATGTCTTTACAAATTCTGTAGCTTCTTTCTGTAGAGTTGGCCAATAAAACCCCGCCCGAAGTACTTTTTTGGTGAGAGCCCGTGCTCCGAGATGATTGCCGTAAATGCCGCCGTGTACTTCTTCTAGCACTTCCCTTGTGTTAGAGATCGGCACACATTTTAGTAATGGTATTGAGATCCCTCTTTTGTATAGGATGTTGTTTATGATGGTGTAGTACTGTGCCTCCCTTTTTAACCTCTTTGCCTAATTTTCTTCTGTGGGGAGTATTCCTGCTTTGAGGTAGTTGATTATGGGGGTCATCCATCCTTGGTCCTGACTTGTTATGGCCAGGACTTTTTCCTCTTCCGAGATTGACGGGTTCTGTAGCATTTCCTATATGAGGCTTCTATTGTTGCCCCCTGGTTTGGTGCTGGCTAGTTTCGAGAGTGCATCAACTCAGGCATTTTGTTCGCGGGGTATGTGGTAGATCTTATATTCCTCGAGCTGTTTGAGCTGTTCCTTGGTTTTATCCAAATACTTTTTCATGGTAGGGTCTTTGGCTTGATAGCTCCCTGTTATCTGTGAGGTGACTACTTGTGAATCGCTGTAAATGTTGAGTTTCTGAGCTCCAACCTCTTTAGCCAGCTTCAAACCAGCTAATAATGCTTCATATTCCGCCTGGTTATTTGAGTCTGGGAACCCAAACTTGAGGAAGAGCTCAACTTGGGTTCCTTGGTTGCTTTCTATTATCACGCCTACGCCGCTTCCAGTTTTATTTGAAGAACCATCCACATAGAGATTCCATTCTGTGAGGGTTTCCAGGGCATCTGTGAATTCTGCGATAAAGTCGGCTAGATACTGTGATTTGATGGCCGTCCGAGCTTCATATTGGAGGTCGAACTCTGATAACTCGATTGCCCATTGTAAAATTCTGCCTGCTAAATCTGTTTTCTGCAATATTTTTTTTATGGGCTGGTTAGTTCGAACCTTAATGGTGTGAGCCTGGAAGTACGGGCGAAGTCGTCGAGATGTTAGAATGAGAGTATAGGCAAACTTTTCTATTTTCTGGTAGTTCAGCTCGGATCCCTGTAGCGCTTTGCTAATGAAGTAAACGGGTTGTTGCCCACTTTTGTCTTCTCTGACTAGTGCTGAGGCTATCGCCCGACTTCCTACCGCGAGATATAATATGAGCGGTTCTCCTTCTCGTGGCCGAGATAGGATAGGCGGCCATCCTAAGAATTCCTTGAAGTCTTGGAAGGCTTGTTCACATTCCGTCGTCCATTCGAACTGCTTTCCCTTCCTTAAAGTAGCATAGAAGGGGAGAGATCTTATCGCTGCTCCTGCTAAGAATCTGGATAGGGCGGCCAACCTCCCGTTGAGTTGCTATACTTCTTTGACACAGGTGGGGCTCTTCATGTTGAGTATAGCTTGACATTTATCCGAGTTTGCTTCAATTCCTCTTTGTGTGAGCATAAACCCTAAGAATTTGCCTGCTTCTACTGCAAAAGTGCATTTTGCGGGATTGAGTCGCATGTCATGCTTCCTTATAGTGTCAAACACTTGAGCCAGGTCGGACAATAATATATCTTCGCTTTGTGTCTTTATCAACATGTCGTCTACATAGACTTCCATGATTTTTCCGATGTGATCTGAGAAGACTTTATTCATTGGCCTTTGATAAGTAGCTCCTGCGTTCTTGAGATCGAAAGGCATCACGATGTAGCAGTAATTTGCTTTCGGTGTTAAGAACGAGGTCTTTTCTTGATCTGGTGGATACATGGGGATTTGGTTGTATCCCGAGTATGCGTCCATAAACGAGAGGTATCTATATCCGGAGGAAGCATCTACCAGAGCGTCGATACTTGGGAGTGGGTATGGATCCTTTGGGCAGGCTTTGTTGAGATCGGTGTAATCGGTGCACATTCGCCACTTCCCATTTGATTTTTTCACCAAGACGACGTTGGCTAGCCATAGTGGGTATTTGACTTCTCTTATGAATCCTGCCTCCAGTAGTGCTTGTACTTGTTCTTCCACCGATTGGGATCGCTCTGGCCCAAGTTTTCTTCGTCTCTGTTGCACTGGCCGAGATCCTGGGTAGACCGCTAACTTGTGACACATTAGCTTAGGGTCTATGCCTGGCATGTCTGCGGCTTTCCATGCGAAGAGATCAACATTATCTCGTAAGAATTGTATCAGTAATTCTTTTGAGTCTCCTCTTAGGATCGTGCCGATATTAGTTGTTTTATCTGAGGTGTCTCTGATCTGAATCTTCTCTATCTCACCTTCTGGCAGTAGACGGAGTTCTTCTCGTTGCTGAACTCCGCTAAGTTCAATTGTATGAAACTCTTCTCCTCTGCCTCTGAGGTTTAGACTTTCGTTATAACAGCGGCGCACCATCTTTTGATCTGCTTTTATTGTAGCTATCCCTTCTGTAGTTGGGAATTTCATGCATAGATGCGGGGTCGAGACTATTGCACCGAGTTGATTGAGTGTTGTCCGACCTATTAGAGCATTGTAGGCTGAACTTACGTCGACCACAATGTAGTCTATTTTGAGGGTCCTGGATTGGTTCCCTTTTCCAAAGGTTGTGTGTAGCGATACGTATCCCAGTGGTTGTACCGGGGTATCTCCCAGCCCGAACAAGCTGCTTGGGTATGCCTTAAGCTCCCTTCATCCAAGCCGAGCTTGTCGAAGGCAGTTTTGAATAAGATGTCGGCAGAGCTCCCTTGGTCTATTAATGTGCGATGTAGATTGGCGTTTGCCAGTATGATAGTGATGACCATGGGATCGTCGTGTCCCGGGATGATGCCGGATGCGTCCTCTTTAGTGAATGTTATCGCAGGGATGCCGGGTGCTTCCTCCTTTCCCTCGACATGATATACTTCTTTGAGATATCTTTTGCGAGATGATTTGGAGATCCCACCTCCTGCGAATTCGCCGTGTATCATGTGGACGTGTCTTTATGGTGTCCGAGGTGATCGTTCAGCTCGTCCGTCATCTTCGTCCCTTCGTCTCTTTCTTTGGTCATCATCTCGGGTGGCCAGAAATCGATCTAATTTTCCTTCTCTCACCAATTTTTCTATGATATTCTTTAAGTCGAAGCACTCGTTGGTGGAGTGCCCTCGGACTCGATGGTATTCACAATATTCCTTCCGATTTCCTCCTCCCCTTTTACCTTTGAGTGGCCGCACTGGGGGATTTTCTCTGTATGGCAGACTTCTTTGTAACGTCGACCAGGGATGCCCTGAGAGGAGTGTAATTATAGTATTTTTTTGTTTTCTCTCCTTGTCGATCTTCTTTCCTTTTGGATTCCTTGTCTTTATCTCGGTAGGGGGCCCCAGATTTTGAGGTTTCTCCTAACCGAGCGTTTTCTTCCATGTTGATATATTTTTCTGCTCGTTCCTGTACTTCGTCTAAGGAGGTCGGGTACTTTTTTGATATAGACTGGCTAAAAGGTCCCTCTCGTAGGCCGTTGATGAGTCCCATGATGGCGGCCTCTGTTGGTAAGCTTTGTATGTCCATGCATGTTTTGTTGAATCTCTCCATGTAGCTGCAGAGGCTCTCCCGTTCTCCTTGCTTGATCCCTAGTAAACTGGGGGCGTGCTTGGCCTTATCTTTCTGGATGGAGAATCTGGCCAGGAACTTTTTGGCCAGGTCGTCAAAGTTTGAGATGGACTTTGGAGGTAGGTTGTTGAACCATCTGATTGCTGTCTTCGTGAGAGTTGTTGGAAAAGCTTTGCAGCAAACGACATCTGAGGCATTGGTGAGGTACATTCTGCTTCTGAAATTGCTGAGATGATGGTTGGGATCTGTGGTGCCATCATACAAAATCATATCTGGGAGCTTGAAGTCTTTTGGAATTTTGGTTTTCATGATTTCCCTGGTGAATGGATCTTGTTCTTTGCGTGAATTTTCCTCAGGAGTGGTCTGAGGAGCTTTTGATTTGAGATCGGCTTCTAATTGCTGTAGTTTTTCTTCCAATTCTCGACGTCGTCGTACCTCTCTTTGCAGATCCTTTCCGATCTCCCGTTGTTGTTGGGTTTCTTTCTCAAGTTGCTTTAAGCGATCTTGAAGTGCTTCTATTGCTCCCGGATTTGATGAGTTTTTGTCTCCGTTGGATTCCGAAGCATCCTTCAATGTAGTGTCCACGTTCTTGTGTGGCGTTCTGTTTTCTAGATCTGAATCGTGGTCGTTGTCATGGCCGTCCGCCATGGTGTTGGGATGACTTCCAGGTTCCTCGGCAACGGTGCCAATGTTCCGAGGGTTACCTGAAATTGGAGATCGATCTCGGACGAGATCTTCTGTACTGGTCGGAGATAGTGTATCCGGCTGGCTGATGGCGGTCGGAGCTATTGTATCCGACTTGTTGGACTTACAGCACTGCTGATCCTTGGTCACCGAAGGGTGGGGGGTACCTGCAAGAGACTCCGATGCCTAAGTTAGCATGGGTATTAAGCAGGTTTTATGTAGAATCAGAGTATGAGTTATACCTGGGTGCTCCAGTGTATTTATAGTGGTTGTAGAGTGACCTTTCTAGATAAGATAAGTTAGTTATCTTATCTTATCTTTATCTTTGAGTTGAGGTCAGCTTATCTTCAAGGGAACCGCTCTTATCTCTATAGGCTTAGACGGCCTTTGGATTTGGGTCGTGTTCCTCTGTTTGGGCCTTCTTGGGCCTTCCTGTCGATTTGGCTGAGCTCTTTTTGAGAAGAGGTCGGATAGTCTGACCTTAAGAGGTCGGTCGCTTTGTTGCCGATCATCCTGGGTCGGATAGCTCGACCCAGGGTATGAACAAAACCCAATTTCTATAAAATCGGCAAAGATGAAAAGGCGACAAAAATAGAATAATGCAAGAAGTTATCGAAAGTGATCCATAGAAAGAACCTGACGAGGTCTTAATAAAAATGGGTTGCTAAAAATAACTTAAAGACAGGCCGACGTAAAGAAGTCGGACCAGTCGACCACAATAACCAAAGTTATAAAAAGTAAATCCCTGGAAAGAGGCCTGGCTAGCCCTAAAAAAGAGGATTACTAGAAATAACTTAGAAGGGACCGACATGATGAAGTCGGCCCAAACCAAAAAGTTATAAAAAGTAATCCATCAAAGAGACCTGACCAAGGTCCAAGAAAAATGGATTACTAGAAATAACTTAGAAGGGACCGACATGATGAAGTCGGCCCAAACCAAAAAATTATAAAAAGTAATCCATAAAAGAGACCTGACCAAGGTCCAAGAAAAATGGATTACTAGAAATAACTTAGAAAGAGACCGACATGATGAAGTCGGCCCAAACCAAAAAGTCATAAAAGTAATCCCTAAAAAAGACCTGACTAAGGTCCAAGAAAATGGATTACCAGAAGGGACCGACGTGATGAAGTCAGCCCAAACCAAAGGCTATAATCCAGAGAAAGAGACCTACCAAGGTCCAAGCAAAATGGATTACTAGAAACAACTTCAAAACTTAATCAAGTTAAAAGGCAGGTGCTATAAGGGACCCAAGTCAGACCCAAAAAGCCAGGACCTCAAGAAAATCAAGAAAGATAGGCACCATATCAGAGAATACAAAAAAGACTAGTTGCACGAAGCTAGCTTCAACTCAAACAGAAAACAAAACACAAAAGGCAATCAAAAGAGATTGGACAACAAGGCTCCAACACTCTCAAGATTCCAGAAGTTTTCAAAAAAATGCAGACAAGCATATCACAAAAGAAACAAGGTTGTTATAATAACAAGACTCAAGAGGCCACCTGAAGTCGACCCCAAGAGGCTTGAAAAACTCATTTGTTTTTTCAAAATAAGGTTGCTAAAAAAGCAACAAAAAGTATCCAGAAGTCAAGACCATAAAACTACAAAATAAAAGAGTTCAAAGCCCACAGGCCGGGCTATACACAAATACATCAGAAATAATTAGAGAGAATCCAAAGACTTCCCAGTAGCAGCATCTCGAGGTGAAGGAGGACGAGTCTGAAGAGGTACTGCATCTACCGTCCCATCATCCCGGTTCAGGATCTGGACATCGGGATCAGACTCAGGCTGACCGACTCAGCTGCCAGAGTTGAAGAAGGCGGGGCAACAGAGACTTTGGCAGAAGGCACAAGAGGAGGGTCGACATCATCATCATCATCAGGGTCATCTAGGATAATCTTACCATCTTTTATAATGTTGTCCAAACTTAAAAGAGTAAGGTCAAGCTCGGGCGCAAGAACTAGAACTTGATCCTTTAAATTCCCATAAGCAGCATTTACACTGCCTACAAGATGACCCTGGAGCTCCGTATAGTCAGCTCAGGCAGACTCCAAATCTTCCCTAAGACCCATCATCTCCCTATAAGTCGTGACATAGCTCTCCTTATGCTTCAACGCCATATCTTGAGACAACTTGGCAGAAGCCGCCAAGGCAATAGCCCGAGTCTTCTCACCCTCCAACTCTTTCTCCAATTTAGCCACTTTCACCTCGAGCTCCTCCTTCAAACCCTTCATCCGGTCGAACTCTGATTTGGCCTCCTCCATAAAGGCCTTCGTTGCATGGATAGGAAGATCCTGGGCAGTTCGATATAAAGCTGCTCCCATATGTGCCATTTTGATGCTGCTTCGAGTAATAAAATCCAAATGACGAAGAAGAGAGACATCGTCAGTAGGAATAACACCATAAGGAGCAATCTACTGATCGACAAACCCAACGACATCGAAGTCAGGGGCATCTAGATTGAAGGGCTCGACAGTCCTTTGTCTTTTGGAAAGTGGGCCGGCAGAGGGAGAAGAGTAGCAGTAGAAGTCTGAGGGGGATCAACTAAACGGACCTGAGGCATAGGAATCATCTTTCTCGGCCTAACAGTATTCAAAATAGGCTTCTTGGGAGGAATTTGGGAAGACCCTTCCCCAGCAACCTTACCCAAGATGTGCTGCGCTGCTGTAGCTTTTCTCGCCTTCTTAAAGGCCTTCATAGATTCGTTGTTTTTAATCATCTCTGAAAATACACAAAAAACCAAGTTATAAACTAGAAGAAAAAGGAAAGAGCTCAAAAGAATAAAGCAAATACGACAAATATCAAGGAAGTCGACCCCTACCCAGTTCAGCTCGGAGAAGTAAAGGATTTCCTAAAAATTTCTTAGTATCAAGATGGGGAGGCTACCCCCAGTTCTCTTCCACATAGTTACAAAAGCTTGCTCAATTTTGTCCAACATCTCCCAGGTGTACCTAGACACCACTACGTTCCTTTGCCACTCTAAAGGAAAGATGGGCTCGCCATTCTCATCCAAAAAGAAAGGTCGAGCTCCTTCAACGGCTCTGACCTTAAAAAAATAATTCTTAAAATTCCTAAAAGACTCATCATACATGGAAAAAACTTTGTATCCTTGGGCAGACCTAAAAGAAATCCAAGAAGCTTTCTTTTTGGTAGTCCCAGGCTTGGTCAACACAAAGAGGTACAGAAAGAGGGTTTGAGAAGGTTTAACATCAAATTCTTGACAAAGTAATTGAAAAATTTTGATAAATCCCCATGAGTTCGGATGAAGCTGAGATGGAGCTACGTTACACCACCACAACAGGTCGGTCTCAAAAGGGGTGAAAGGAAGGGTGATGTTCATTTGGCTAAAAAAGAAGTCGTACACATAAAAGAAGGGACGCTCCCCCTGGGTCGGAACAGGGAAGCAAACCCTTTCATCAGAATCAGGTGCTACCAATTCATAGTTGTTCTCTTGATCTCTACTACTACAGATTCGATGATGTTTTCTAAGCTCCGCACAGAATTCAGAGTTAACTACAGAAACACACAGCAGGACAAGGGAGTCCAGCCAGTCGGACATACCCTCAGGAACCTTGGAAGACGTATCGACAATATTTTTGCGAGAAGACATGGTCAACTAGTCCTATAGCCAGAAGAAAATGGATTACTAACCAAAACATCTCGAACAAAAAGAAATCAGCTCGGACAAACATGACTCAAAACAATACAAACAGTAAAAGAAAAATCCCAAGACGCACAACAAGGTCCAGGGGCATCCTTTGGAGGCAGGGACAGAGTAAGGACTCAGAAAAAAGTCTACAAGGCTACACCCCAACAAAACTCTCAGTGAAGAAAAATAATCCCCTTCCAAACAAGCAACGACACGAGAAGAAAATCAAAGCAAGTCATCAGAAAAACGTTATCTTCTACAAGTTTATCAGTAAAGAAAACTACCAACATGGCGAAATCATCAAAGGCGCAACCCTTTTCAAGAATCAAGCAGAAGCCTTAGTAAAAAACATGCAGTTCATAAAAATCAAAAGATACAAACCAGAAACAATAATGGCATGCAGAAACTCTAAAAATATCAAAGGCAAAAAGAATCATTCAAAATCGAAGAAACTCCCAGAGCACACATTGTAGTAGTAATCAGATGCACGACCAACACAGAAAAGATTCAAGCTTTCTAAAACCAAGCAAGATCAAAACTTTTCAAGCATAAAGTAAAGTACGGAAAGAAATAAGAAGAAAGAAGGACCAACCTGTAAAGTAAGGAGACAGCGAAAACAGAAACGAACAGCGAGCCTACACCAACGATCACTACCAAGGAGAGCATGGAGACGTAAAGAATTGGGGGCAAAAGAACAAAAGAGTTACAGATGAAACGGAACAAAAAAGAGAAAAGAGGAAGTTACAGTAAGAAGAGAAAACCCTTTTTTCATGAAAATTCAAAATAAAAGTAGGAGGCAAAAGAAACGGAGCATTAAAGAATTAATTAATGGGTTATTAAACCCTAGCACGTTCCCAAAGCAAAGGGATGCGCGCTTTCAAAAGGATGAGGAAAAAAGAAAAATGTTCCGCATTCAGAGGAATCTCTACAAAAGAAATCGACAATGCTCGAGCTCGACTTCTCCAGAGAAGGATTGAAATCCTAAAACTAAGGACTCGACCTCAAGAGAAAGACCACACTCGAGCAGGGGCACTGTTCATACCCGGGGTCGAGCTATCCGACTTGGGTTGTTTGACGCCAAGTCGACCGACCTCTTCAGATCAGAACTACCCGACCTCTTGGAAGGTTGGCCCATTACCGACCTCTTCACAAAGAGCTCGGCCAAATTGTTATAAGAGGCCCAAGCAGGCCCAAACTAAGGAACACGGCCCAAATCTAAAGGCAGCCAAAGCCTAAGAAAGATAAGGACGGTTCCCCCTAAAGATAAGATAACTCCACTCAAAGATAAGATAAGATAACTATCTTATCTCCAGAAAGGTCACTCCACACCATTATAAATACACTGGAGCACCCAGGTACAACTCATACTCTGATTCTACTAAAAAACCTGCTTAATACCCTTGCTAACTTAAGCATCAGAGTCCCTTGCAGGTACCACCACCCTCTGGTGACAAAGGATCAGCATCACCAACAAGTCCAACAAGTCGGACACGGCAGCTGATAAACCTCTATTTCATGGTTTATCTTGTGCTCAATTGAGTAGTTTTTATCAACTCTTTACCCACTTATTCATACTATTTGCATGGTTTTACATTTGCCTTCCTAATTATGTGCTTTGATTGAAAACATGCTTCTTTGGCCTTTATATTGCTAATATTAATCCTCTCTTATCACCATTAGATGCCTTGATATGTGTGTTAAGTGATTTCAGAGATTACAGGGCAGGAATGGCTCAGAGGATGGAAAGGAAGCATGCAAAAGTGGAAGGAATACAAGAAGTTGGAGAAATTACTAAGCTGTCCAGCCTGACCTCTTCGCACTCAAACGGCTATAACTTTAGCTACAAAGGTCCAAACGACGTGGTTCCAGTTGCGTTGGAAAGCTAACGTCTGGGGCTTCGATTTGATATATAATATGTCATAGTTGCACTGACGCTAGGTGACGCGAACGCATGATTCACGCGGACGCGTCGCATCTGCGAACTTCAATCCGCGCGGCCGCATGGACGACGCCTCCGCGTCACTTATCCGCGACCTGAACGTACCAGAATACACAGGGGGCGATTTTTGGGCTGTTTTTGACCCAGTTTTCAGCCCGGAAAACACAGATTAGAAGCTATAAAGTGGGGGAATGCATCCATTCAGAGGGAGCTCGCCAATTTTCACTTTCCATGATTTAGATTTAGTTTGAGAGAGGTTCTCTCCTCTCTCTCTTAGGATTAGGATTAGGATTTAGGACTTCTCTTAGTTTTTAAGAGTGACTCTCGATCCAGCTTTAATATTTACTTTAATTTATGTTTCTATGCTACTTTTACTTTAATGCTTTTATTCGTATCTACAGATGTTGCCCAATTGGCTTATGAACCCTTTCCATGTTATGATTTGAATTAATGATTATTTGAGGTATTTCAGTTATTGATTGCTTTCTCTTTAATTTGTGTTACCATTGCTTTCCATCTAAGGATATTTTTATTCCAGTAATTTTACTTTTTCCTCTTTTGGTCTTGGTTAAGAAATCAGTAACTCAACATTATCAAACTCAACATAACTGATAATCGCTATCTTGCTAATTGAACTAAACTTCAAAAATCCCAACTTTTTCTTAGGAATTAAATAGGATTCGAAGGTCAAACTAATTAGTCCCTTGACTTTCCTTTGCTTTAGTAAAGGTTAACTAAGTGGAATTTAGATTCAACTTTCATTATTGTTGAGAGAGATAATTAAGTTGGACTTCCAATTTCTCTTACCTTGCCAAAAGTTTGCTTTACTGTTTTATTTATTTTAATTGTCATTTACTTTACTTGTCATTTAAATCACTAGCTTCTCACCTTCTAAACCCCGATTACAACCTTTATAGCCAATAATAAGAACATACTTCCTTGCAGTTCCTTGAGAAGACGACCCGAGGTTTGAATACTCGGTTAACAATTTTTAAGGGGTTTGTTACTTGTGACAACCAAAATGTTTGCACGAAGGGATTTTTGTTGGTTTAGAGACTATATCTACAACGCGACTGTTTTTATGAACTTCTTTACTGGTAAAAATCCTAACGTCAAAATGGCGCCGTTGCCAAGGAACTGCTAACGTGTGCCTTATTATTGGTTATTGTAAATATTTTTCTTTTGCTTGTTTCTTTATTTTTGTTTTTCCTTTTTATCTTTATTTGCTACCATTAACTCTCACCCCTCTCGCTTTGAGTTTGGTTCTAACTTTGTTGAAGGAAATAGAAGTTACAGCAGGAATGTGCATCAAGGTCAGACCAATCAAGGATGGATGGAGCCAAGAGGATCTAATCAACCCTTTAGGCAACAACAACCTCTGAGATATCATGGACAAGGACCATTCTACAATGCATACCCAGCTGAAAGATATGGTGGACAACCTTGTAACTACCAACAAGCCCCACCCCGTGCATATAAACCATCCTTTCAACATAACCTCGAACCACCACACTCACAAGCTTCTCTTCACCATTCGCCACCATATGATCCTTTCTTACCCCAGTACCAATCCAATCACTCCCAATCACCACCACTTTCCTTTGTATCATGTCCAAATCCGGCAACCCGAGAAGCAGAGGTTCGCCTAAAGGAAACAGTAAATAAACTTCAAACAACCATTCGACAACTGGAGCAAGCAGTAATTCAATGGGTTTCTAGGTGCTCAAATACGCAAGGATCAGCCACAGCCCCATGTGAACAGTCTAACAAAGAGCGTAGCATAAAGGAGATACCAGAAACTCCAGTGGACAAGACAGAGAATGAATTCGTACTAGAACAAGTAGAAGAAGCTGTCATTATTCAAGAAGAAGAGTTGGTTGAAGATCTAGGAGATGCTGAACCTCCATGGGAATCCAGAACTGAGGAGAACTCCGTCAAGGACGCTACAGTGGATGCTAAGGAGGATATTGTACAATCTCCAAGGCAAGTTGTTTATGAAGAATCAGACGGAATAACCCAGGACACAAATTTTCTTGATGATGATAGTCACAAGTCAAATTCTCTTAGTAATGAACTGGCATCCGCAAGTGAATTCTCTGAGGTCGAAGAATCTTCCCCAAGTGAATATGAAGACGATGCGGAGGTAGATTTCTCTCAACCTCCAATCTATGACTCAAGTGATGAGGAAGACATAGAAGACTTTGATCAGGACACAGATACAATTGTAGAACCTTGCAAGGAAGTGGAGGAATTCACAGAAGAGCACAAGGGAGTAGAACTTACAGAACCACCGGAAACACCTACCCCAAGGCCATTACCACCTAATACAAGCTTCAAGTGGGTACAATCCTTAACCTATAACTTTACTTATTCACTTGAATATGGTTTGCTTGAAACAGATGGCCAGCTTAGAGCTCTTTGCGGCTTTAAGAGTAAGAGGGAAATGGCTCGTACTCAGAGCTGGTGCACAAGGTTCAATAAGGTTCCACGCTTCACCTCGAAGTACACGGATTGGTATCATGCTCAATTGCATGGATCACGGAGAACGTTTGGTCGCCATGGTGAGATTCTACTTTTTAAACCGCCCGGATGGAAACATGTAGATCAAGACGGAGGCGGATTTAAAAGCAAGGCTTGGAATCATGGAAAATATTCTGATATTCATCACCCCGGGAGCCTGAAAATCTGTTTGAAGCTGCTCAGAAGCTTCACATGCCTAGTTTGGGACCCCGGAGGCTATTGGCATTCCAAGCATTGGTGGAGATTTCTGGATGAATTTAAACACAAGCCACCATAACAGGAAGCCCTTCCAATGTCCAACTTAAGGACTTTAACTAAAAGTGCTAGGTGGGAGACAACCCACCATGGTATGATCGTTCCTTTTACACTTTTAATTTTATTTAGTTTTGTTTTTGACTTTTATTTTATTTTATTAAACCTGGGATCATGCATAGCATTCACATTAAGCATTGCATTCTGCATTGTGCATTTAAAAAAAAATCACGCGACGCGACCGCCTCATTGACACGTCCGCGTCGCAGGTATTGGGAGAGAATAATATATTGAAAAGAAAGTTACGCAGAAGCAGCGCTGGAGGTGTGCCAATGGCACAATTTACCCCACGTGACCGCGTCGCTGACGCGACCGCGTCATATGGGAATAATGGCCTCCCACGCGACCGCGTGCCCCACGCGGCCGCGTGCCAAGATTTCGACGTAATAATGGTGCACAGCCGAAAGTTGTGCTAGAGTGGTGCTGGACTGGCGCTGGACACGCAGTCCATCTCACGCGACCGCGTGCCCCACGCGGCCGCGTCATATCCTTCTGAAAGCCCACTCACGCGATCGCATGCCCCACGCGATCGCGTCACCCAATATTTGGCAATTAATGATTTTTGAACAGAGAATTGTGCGAGAGCGAGGCTGCCCTCGCGCCAGTGGCATAAAACGGGTCACGCGACCGCGTGACCGACGCGACCACATC
Source organism: Arachis ipaensis (assembly GCF_059453495.1). Taxonomy (NCBI): domain Eukaryota; kingdom Viridiplantae; phylum Streptophyta; class Magnoliopsida; order Fabales; family Fabaceae; genus Arachis; species Arachis ipaensis. The sequence goes on along the minus strand of NC_142440.1, from coordinate 22,322,312 downwards.
AATCAGTTTAAGCGCAAGCCACGCGACCGCGTGCCCCATGCGACCGCGTCGCTTGCGCCGCACAGCTTATCCTAATTTGCCAAATATCTTATCTTTTCTCCCCCAATCCTAATTTTTCCCCTCCTTTCTTCCTTACTTCTTCTTCCCTTCTTTCCCTTCTCATTCTTCTTATCTTTTATTTTATTTTACCTAATTTATTTGCATATTTCATTCATTGCATCTTAATTTTGTGCATATTTTAATTTTAATTTTTCTTTTCTAAATTTATTATTGGTGTTAAATGTTCTTATTCAACTGTTGCATCTTTTCTTGAACTATTTTGGTGCTTAGTGACTTGTTTTACACTGTGGGATGATATTAATTATCTGCCAATGCCAATCTTTTATGATACTTGCACTTCATTTGCATTAACATGAACTTACATTGATATTTTCATTACCCACACTCCTCCCCTTTGTTGCGATTTCTGCACCACTGATATGCCATATGCTTCTATTATTTTCTCACGAACATGCTGAAGCTTTCATGTAAATGAGACCCTTATCATCTGGCATTAATACCCATATTTTATTTATTTTCTATCTTTTGGGTTACTTTTCTTCTTTTTCTCTTCTTTCAGGCTGGCCACCGAAGACAGAAAAAGGGAGGAACTTCTAAAAGGAGAGACAGACAAGTCCATCTGCAAATTCTTTGATGAAAAGCATTAGTTGGAACAACCCGTCCACCTGCACATCTCAGCATGCACCGAGGACGGTGCAATCTTTAAGTGTGGGGAGGTCGATACCGATCTCCATGGGTTAGTTACTCTATCTCAACACCAATGGTTTATTTTTCTTGTTCATTGTTGCATTTGCATGATTGATTGCATATTTGTTTGATTTTTGCATATTTTACCACTTGGTTAAAGTAATATTTTCTCTTTCAAGAAACCTTTTAAAGTATTTCACTAATTTGAGTAAAATTTTTTGTTACACTTGTTTGAAGAAATATTATATTGGAACATGGTGTAGAGCTCGAACACACAAAACCTGTGAGATTTTTTTTAGCCTAATTGATTGGTTGCATTTTATCAACCAATATTTTATTTTGGTGTGTGTTTTTCTCTCTAAAATTGTAATCTTTGTCTTGCTTAATTCTATATTTCCATGATTTAATGTATGCATACACTTACATGATTGAGGCATTTGTTTCACTGAGCTTACATACCTATATGGCCTAACCTTTCATTATCCTTTGCAAACCAATGTTGAGCCTATTATACCCCTTTGTTCTTTACTTTAGCACATCATTAACTCTAAGCGGAAAACAATAATGTCCTTAATTTGAATCCTTGGTTAGCTTAGACTAGTGAAAGTGCTCATGAATTAAGTGTGGGGAAAGTGAGTTTGGAAACAATTGGTTTAAGAATTGGGTATTATATATCCTTATGAAACTGTGAAAGAAATATTTAGAACATGATTCATGCATTCAATATCTTAATCATATGCATTGAGAAAAATAAAAGAAAAAAAAATATATATATATATATATATATATAAAAGAAAAAAAAGTGAAAAAAAAGAAAAAAAAGAGCAAATAATAAAAAGGGGACAAAATGCCCCAAAGTAAATGGTGAAAGCAATGCATATGTACTGTACTTGAAATTAGAATGCATGAATATGTGGAAAACATGGTTAATGGACAGTTAGATGTGGTATTATGATTACATGGACTGTCTAAAGTAAGGTGGAAAGTTTAAGTTAATTAAGGATTCAGATTTTAGTCCACTCGACCAAATACAATCCTACCTTGACCCTAACCCCATTACAACCCTTAAAAGACCTCTTGATATGTGTATCTGTGCATTAAATTTATGTTGATTGTTAGATGAAGAGCAAGCCTTAGAAAGCAAGGTTAGTGAAGAATTGAGAAAATCGAACCTAAAACACTTGAGTGATTAGAGTGTATACACTACCAGTGAGGGTTCGATGCTCAATTCCTTGTTCCCTGCTTTCATGAGCTATTTTTTTCTTGCAAGTCTATTTGTACTTCATTTTCATGATTTGAATTAGTGAAATCCAGTTCATATTTCTTCTTGAAGGATTTGTTTACTTTTAACTAAGTAGGTAGAAACATTTTGCATGTAGTTGCATTCATAGGTTGCATTTCATACATTCTACCATTCCTCTTCACTCTCTTATAGCTTCTCTTGAGCTTAGCATGAGGACATGCTAATGTTTAAGTGTGGGGAGGTTGATAAACCTCTATTTCATGGTTTATCTTGTGCTCAATTGAGTGGTTTTTATCAACTCTTTACCCACTTATTCATACTATTTGCATGGTTTTACATTTGCCTTCCTAATTATGTGCTTTGATTGAAAATATGCTTCTTTAGCCTTTATATTGCTAATATTAATCCTCTCTTATCACCATTAGATGCCTTGATATGTGTGTTAAGTGATTTCAAAGATTACAGGGCAGGAATGGCTCAGAGGATGGAAAGGAAACATGCAAAAGTGGAAGGAATACAAGAAGTTGGAGAAATTGCTAAGCTGTCCAGCCTGACCTCTTCGCACTCAAACGGCTATAACTTTAGCTACAAAGGTCCAAACGATGCGGTTCCAGTTGCGTTGGAAAGCTAACGTCCGGGGATTCGATTTGATATATAATATGCTATAGTTGCCCTGATGCTAGGTGACGCGAACGCGTGATCCACGCGGACGCGTTGCATCTGCGAACTTCAATCCGCGCGGCCGCGTGGACGACACCTCCGCGTCACTTGTCCGCGACCTGAACGTACCAGAATACGCAGGAGGCGATTTCTGGGCTGTTTTTGACCTAATTTTCGGCCCGGAAAATACAGATTAGAGGCTATAAAGTGGGAGAATGCATCCATTCAGAGGGAGCTCGCCAATTTTCACTTTCCATGATTTAGATTTAGTTTGAGAGAGGTTCTCTCCTCTCTCTCTTAGGATTAGGATTAGGATTTAGGACTTCTCTTAGTTTTTAAGAGTGACTCTCGATTTAGCTTTAATATTTACTTTAATTTATGTTTCTATGCTACTTTTACTTTAATGCTTTTATTCGTATCTACAGATGTTGCCCAATTGGCTTATGAACCCTTTCCATGTTATGATTTGAATTAATGATTATTTGAGGTATTTCAGTTATTGATTGCTTTCTCTTTAATTTGTGTTACCATTGCTTTCCATCTAAGGATATTTTTATTCCAGTAATTTTACTTTTTCCTCTTTTGGTCTTGGTTAAGAAATCAGTAACTCAACATTATCAAACTCAACATAACTGATAATCGCTATCTTGCTAATTGAACTGAACTTCAAAAATCCCAACTTTTTCTTAGGAATTAAATAGGATTCGAAGGTTAAACTAATTAGTCCCTTGACTTTCCTTTGCTTTAGTAAAGGTTAACTAAGTGGAATTTAGATTCAACTTTCATTATTGTTGAGAGAGATAATTAAGTTGGACTTCCAATTTCTCTTACCTTACCAAAAGTTTGCTTTACAGTTTTATTTATTTTAATTGCCATTTACTTTACTTGTCATTTAAATCACTAGCTTCTCACCTTCTAAACCCCGATTACAACCTTTATAGCCAATAATAAGAACATACTTCCTTGCAGTTCCTTGAGAAGACGACCCGAGGTTTGAATACTCGGTTAACAATTTTTTACTTGTGACAACCAAAACGTTTGCACGAAGGGATTTTTGTTGGTTTAGAGACTATATCTACAACGCGACTGTTTTTATGAACTTCTTTACTGGTAAAAATCCTAACGTCAGCAGCTCCGGCCACCACCCACAAGCCGGACACGTCAGCGCCGGCCAGCACAGAAGATCTTGTCCGAGATCGACCTACAGTTTCAGGTAACCCTCGGAACACCTCCTTTACACCAATAAGATCAACTACCTTTGACGAACCGTCACCTCTCTTTCTTTTAAAACTTACATCCTGCTTCACCCCACCTCCCTCACCGACCTTGACAAAGTTCATTGATGATCCCTCCTTCTCCTTCTTTTTGGCCTTAGAAACAAAGGTCTTCAAGTTAGCAGTAGTAAGCGTAGGAACTTTTTCACCCGCAACACAACACAGAAACCATATAAAGTCACAACAAAACACCAACAAACACAAAATACCCCTTATAGCACCTAAATTACCTAGATACTCCTCCATTGCCTCCCTATCCCCTTCAAGTTCCAGCAAATTAGAAAGTGAAAGCAAAGAAGACGAGGACATTGCGCTCATTCAGAACATACTCTTCACAGGCCACTCTATTCTCACAAGCTAAAATTTGTCTAGGTTCTGGAGACTAAAAGACAGGGAATCTTTCCTCAAGCAATGAATCCAAAAAGAACGGATAAAAATCCTCAACAATCTGAACCTTTACGAACATTTCTTTGAAATCTTTGAAAGATTGTTTGTATAGACTAAAGACACCACGGCCCGGATGGCCACTCAAATTTACCCACCCACCCCTTCGGACACCTTTAGCTTGGAATAATGAAGAAAATAAACCAAGAGAGGGATAGCACTCAAGGTGTCCTATCAAGCATTCAAAAGCTCGCACAAACGCCCATGAATTCAGGTGTAATTGCATTGGAGCACAATTCAACTGGGCTAAGACCCCACACTCAAAATCGGTAAAAGGGAATCACATACCAAGTTCAGTCAATAGGTATATATATAAAAGTAGCTCCAATCAGACCTTTTTTCGCAGACTCTATCATTCTCATCACAAGGTAAAAACATAATCTCTAACTTGTTAGCATTTCTCACCCACCTAGCTTCGTTCAACTGTTTTACCAACACTGCACTACCAAAAATAGAAATGCGACCCCTCACATCACCATCAACCCAACTATACACATTGCCTTCATCAACCACAGCTTGTTCCTTTCTCCCCATTACAGAAACAAAACAAAACAACAAAGAAAAGTACAAGACAAAAGTGCACTAACCTTTTTTAGTCATGATGTTTCCCTCGGTACAAGTACAACTCTTAGAAGACAAAACATCCACTACACCCAAAGGCAGTTGAAAAGACAAATACAACTCCCAAGACACTTACTACCCCACAATCCCTCACCCACGCACAACAAAAAACCAGAAGGGACAAACAGAACACATAAATACAAAGCCCAAGTCACTAGAGCCCAAAAAAAAAACAAAAATAAAAACACGTTGACCTTGGGGGCTCCTATGATGCATATTCTCATAAGGCGACAAAGCTCTAAAAGCCGAGAATATAGAAGCTCAACTTGTTTTTTACAAGCCAAGCTCGGAGGCTGTGATCTATACCAACAAACCTCGGCTTCAGCAGCTTTGACCGAGCACTACTAAACAAAAAATCTTTGGATCTTACTAACAAACCGAGATTCTCGATTCAAAAAACCATATCAGAATAATCCAAAAAATTCGACTAATAGCTCAGCGCAACAGCTAGAAGCCAAGATTCTTTTGCTTATATAAACTGACCATTTGACCCTCTTCAGGGTATGATTTTTCTTCTCACCAACACAGAGGAAATTCCACACAATAATAATCTTTTACTGTTTTTGATAATTTATTCTCCCATAAGAAAAACCACTGACTTGAGTGTCAGAGTCTGATAAACCCATATTTTATGAATCATCTTGTGCTCAATTTGAGTGTTTTTATCAATTCTTCACCCACTTATTCATATGAATTGCATGGTTTTACTTTTCCTTCCTTATTTTATGATATATGTGAAAACATGTTTCCTATGCTTTAAAAATATATTAAATATTAATTATCCTTCATTACCATTCGATGTTGTGATTTGTGTGTTAAGTATTTTCAGGTCTCATAGGGCAGGAATGGCTTAAAGGACGGGAAGGAAAGCACAAAAATGGAGTTTTGAAGAAAAGGCAACGACGCGAACACATGGATGACGCGGACGCGTGCCTAGCGCGAAATGGCACTGACGCGAACGCATGAACGACGCGGACGCGTGCCTTGAGAATAACGCAAATAACGCGTACGCGTGACTAACACGTACGCGTGACAAGGAAAACTCCCAGATGACGCGAACGCGTGACCCATGTGCACGCGTGACAGACGCCACGTACAGGAATCTGCAAAACGCCCCCAGCGATTTTTGGACCCCTTTTTGGCCCAAATACAAGCAAGAAACACATAATATAAGCCAGAGAATGGAGGAATCAAGAGGGAGGACGTTTACAACATTCAATATACACAATTTTAGGTTTTAGATGTAGCTTTTAGAGAGAGAGGCTCTCTCCTCTCTCTCAAGTTTTAAGATTAGGATTCCTTTCATTTTATTTTATGATTACTACTTCAATGCCAGGTTCAATGTTCCTTTCATTAATGTTTCTCTTCTACTTTTATTTATTCCAATGCTTTTACTTGTTAATGTTCCAATTTAGTTTATGAACCTTTTTATGTCAAGATTTAAATATTCTATTTAATATAATTCGAGGAATTTCAGACTTATGATTGTTTTATTCTATTTATGATGCTTTCAATTTAATTTAGATTTATTATCTCCTTTTGGCTTTGGTTAAGTAATTGGTAACACTTGAGTCATCAAACTCAGCGGTTGATTGAGATTTGGGAATTGCTGATTAATTTGGATCGCTCTAAAGCTAGTCTTTCCACAGGAGTTGACTAGGACTTGAGGATCAAATTAATTAGTCCACTTGACTTTCCTTTATTTAGTAAGGGTTAACTAAGTGGGAGCGATAAACAATTCTCATCACACCTGATAAGAATAACTAGGATAGGATTTTCAGTTCTTATACCTTGCCAAGAGATTCTTTATAATTATTAATTTAATTTTCTTGCCATTTAAATTACTTGTTCCCTATTTCAAAAACCCAAAACATACCTTTTTCCATAACCAATAATAAATCACACCTCCCTGCAATTCCTTGAGAAGACGACCCGAGGTTTAAATACTTCGGTTATAAATTTTATTGGATTTTGTTACTTGTGACAACCAAAGTTTTTTTGTACGAAAGGATTATTGCTTGGTTTAGAAACTATACTTACAACGCGATTATTTTTATAAAATTCTTAAACGGCAAGAATCCGTTCTTTCAAAAATGGCGTTGTTGCCGGGGAGTTGCAAACGTGTACCTTATTATTGGTTATTGTAAATATTTCCTTTTACCAGTTTATTTGTTTTTATTTTTGTTTTTAATTTTTATTAGTTGCTATGAGTTCTCACCCCGTCGCTTTGAGTTTGGTTCTAATATTGTTGAAAGGAATGGAAGCTATAACAGAAACATGCATCAAGGTCAAAACAATCAGAGATGGACGGAGCCACGAGGATCTGATCAACCCTTTAGGCAACAACAACTTCCAACGTACCATGGACAATGACCATTCAACAATGCATGTCGAGACAATAGTTATGGTGGATCCTTTCGTGACAACCAACACTCACCAAATTACTATAGTCAAGAGCCATTTCAAGGTGCATACCAAGATAATAGATACGGTGGACCCCCTCGTAGTTAGCAACAAGCACCATCATATGCCTACAAACCACCTCCTCAACATAGCTTTGAACCACCATACTAACAAGCCCCTACTACCATTCACCTCCGTATGAACCTAGCCCATACCCACCCCAATTCCAATCCAATTACTCCCAAGAACCACCTCGTCCTTATGCACCAGGTCCATATCTATTAACCCAAGAATCAGGGGAGCAACTCAAGGAAACAGTGGAAAAATTTCATGCAACCCTTCACCAACTGGAGCAAGCGATTAATCGATTACCTTCCCGACGTTCAGACACTCAAGGAACCCCTATGGCTTCATGTGGGCAATCTAATGAAGAACGCAGCATGAAGGAGATACTAGAAAATCCAATGGACAGTAAGGAGCATGATTTTGTACTGAAACAAGTGGAGGAAGCTGAAATTATCGAAGAAGAAGAATTGGTTGAAGATTTAGGGGATGCTGAACCTCCATGGGAATCCAGAATTGTGAAAAATGCCGTCAAAAAATTTGCAATTGATGCTAAGGAGGATAGTGCACAGCCCCCAAAGCAGGTATCCTATGAAGAACTGGACGGAACAACTCAAGAAGCGAGTTTCCTTGATAATGATAATCATGAGTCAAGTTCTCCTAGTAATGAACTTGCATCCGTAAGTGAATTCTTTAAGACTGAAGAATCCTCCCTAAGTAAATACGAAAATAATGCAGAGGTAGACTTCTCTCAACCTCCAAATTATGACTTGAGTGATGAGGAAGATATCGAAGACTTTGATCAAAACATGGTTACAGTTGAAGAAGTTTACAATGAAGTGGAGGAATTCACAGAAGAACACAAGGGAGTAGAGCTTGCAGAACCACTGGAAACACCTTTTCCAAGGCCATTACCATCCAATACAAATTTCAAGTGGGTAAAATCCTTAGCCTTTATCTTTACTTTTCCACTTGAATACGGTTTGCTTGAAACAGATGGCCAGCTTAGAGCTCTTTGCGGCTTTAAGAGTAAAAGGGAAATGGTTAGTGCTCAAGGCCAGTATGCAAGATTCAATGAGGCTCCACGCTTCACTTTGAAGTGTAGGGATTGGTTTCGAGTTCAATTGAATGGGTCTCGGAAGATGTTTGGTCAACTTAGTGAGAATACAACTTCTAAACCGCCCGGCTGGAAAAATATAGATAAAAACAAAGGCGGATATAAAAGCAAGGTTTGGGATCCTGGAATATATTCTGATATTCAGCACCCTGGGAGCCTGAAAACGTATTTGAATTTGCTCAAGGGCTTTACATGCCTAGTTTGGGACCCCGGAGGCTGTTGGCATTCCAAACAGTGGTGGAGATTTTTGGATGAATTCAAGCACAAGCCACCATAGTAGGAAGCTCAGCAATTGTCCAACTTAAGGACTTTAACCAAAAGTGCTAGGTGGGAGACAACCCACCATGGTATGATCGTTCCTTTTTCAATTTTGATTTTATTTCGTTTTGTTTGTTTTTTAGTTTTATTTTATTCTATTTTCATTGAACTTGGAATTATTCATAGCACCTACATTAGCATTGCATTTTGCATCTTGCATAAAAAAAAAAGAGAGGCACCCCCCGCGTGCGCATGGGCCACGCGTGGGCGTCGAGCAGAATTGGCGTCACAAATCCAACGCCTAGAAAGTTGGGCTGGAATCATGCGGCTGTGGTGCATTAGGCACAATTTGGGCCACGCGGTCGCGTCGCTGATACGAACGCATCACCTTCATTACATCTCAACCACACTGACGCGATCGCGTCACTTTCACTTCACACACACCACGCGAAAGCGTGGGCGACGCGTACGCGTCGCCTGGAAATCTTAGTCCCCTAATTGGAAACAGAGAGTTGCGCCAAAACGACGTTGGAATGGTGTGTTTAGCATAATTCTCAGCGATGCGTACGCATGCCCCACGCGTACGCGTCACCTTCATTATCCCTCAACCACGCGATCGCGTCAATTTCTTTTTGCCATAAACATGCGATCGCGTGCCCCACGCGTTCGCGTGGATTCAAATACCCTAACTCCAATCCACGCGAAACCCTAACCCCCCGCGTCGCCATTCACCCCCCAAACCCCCTCTGCACTCTCTCTTCTCTTTCCCCCCAACCACCATATCACCACCATACCACCACCTCCCACCGAACCGCCCCACCGTCGTCGACAACCCCTGCCGCGCCGCCCTCGCCACAACCCCCTCCCTTCTCTTCTTCTCCCATTCTTCCTCCCCCACCATTCTGCCGCGCCGCCTCACCGTCCCCAAGCCACCGAACCGCCGCCGCCACCATCTCAGAACCTCCAGCCGACCACCACCCCCCCATAACCCTCACACCCTCGCCCCTACTTCTCCTTCCCTCCCCCATAACCCCAAACCACCACACCACCACACTGCCCCCACCGAACTGCCACCGCGCCGCCACCCAGCTCCGCCGCGTCACTACCACCACCAACACCATCTCTCTGCGCCCTAATTCTGTTCCTCTGCCCACCAGGTTCCGCCGAACACTGAATCCTTTTTCCCGTTGATTAGTTAGTTAGTTTTTCGACTTTTGTTCAAATTAGGATCGTTAGAGATGCATGATCATAGTGGATTTTAGGTGGTTAGGTAGCTAGGATGTGGTTAGTGGATTTAGGCCTGATAATTGCGCCGTTCTTGTTACCTATTTTAATCTATTTCGCAATTTGAATATGTTGTGATGATGATGTCGTTCATATGCTGTTCTTTACTTTTCTTTGATGCGGATTGAATTTTTTATTTTGAATTCCTGTGAACTACTACTTGATACTCTTTTCTGCATTTCCTTCTTTTCATATGAACTAGTTTTTACTGTTGTTTATTACCCGGGAATGTCCAATTTTCAGACGAAATGCTGCCCAATTTTTTTCAGCATACTATTTCACTCCACTACCATTCATGAATTAGTTTTGGAACTTTCTAATTTTGCACTAAATGGTTTTAACCAAAGCAATTCATGAATGCACGGGCCAGCTTTCTCATTCTTTCTGATTCCCTTATTTAATTAAATCCAATTATTGATGATTTCACTTTGAATTTGCAATTCTTTTCCATGATTAATCATCAATAATCTGCAATTTTTACTTGAATTTGAGTTACTTTTTTTCAAATTTGTGCAATTTTAGTTAATTGGGAACCACAACACCATGTCACTGACTTTAACTTCATTTTTAACTCTTAACCACTTTTAACTTTCTAACTTTTTAATTTTCAACTAACTACTTTTAAAACCACTTCAAGGCATGTTTAGTGTTGTTCCTAATTACAAACAATTCCGCACATCAAAGATTTTGGATTGTGATTTTTCTTCTCCAACTTTTAACTTGCCTACAATCCAAAATTTTACATCAAATTAACTCAATTCATGCTTAAATTGCCACTTATCCCTCTTTTGCCAATCTATGCTTCTATTGATATATACCTATTTGCTTACCTGTTTTCCTGCTTTAATTCTTAAACTGTATTATGGAAATTCTGCTTTTCAGGATGTCTGACCCTAAAAGTAAAGAAAAGGGCAAAGCCACCACTGGCAAATGGAAAAGAGGAGAATCCTCTACCTCTATTTTGGATATCCTCGATGACGATTCCTGGCGGGAGAAGAACTTTACCCCACAGGAAAAGGCCGATCAGCTACTACCTGCCACAGATCCTGTCAAGTTTACCAACAGATACTGTGAGCTGAAGTACCCAGTTTTTGCCACTTCCAGGAACCTATACCTGGAAAGGACCCTCAAAATTCCAGAAGAACTCAAACAATATACTTCAGAACAAATCAAACAGAGAGGCTAGTTCTTCTTGGAAAGGAACTTGACTGAAGTCAACTCATCCTGGGTCAGAGAATTCTACTGTAACTACTTCAAAACTTTTCTGAATGCAGTACAGCTTTGAGGCAAACAGATTCTGGTAACTGAAGAAGCAATAGAAGAAATGCTCCACCTCCAGCCCAAATCAGATCAACCAGACGGTTACCAAAAGGCTGAGAAAGATATAAGATTCATGAGATTTGAATGGGACACAGTCAAGAGGACCATAGCTCTTGATCTTACTGTCCTATGGGTCATGAGCAAGTCCACAGTGGCCCCAAAAGGAATAAAGATTATCTGCCTGAACGATGAAGCTCGGCTTTGGCAGCAGATCCTGAGTAACTATGTGATGCCGAGCACTCATGAGACAGAGGTGCCAGCTGCTATGATTATCCTCATCTGGTGTGTGATGGAGGGAAAGGACTTATATCTCCCTCGATTCATCCGGTATTTCAAGGCCAGAGTTCATGTCAGAGGCACCCTCCCATTCCCATACCTGATCACTCAGCTAGGCCGCCGAGCTGAGTTGCCTTGGGAGCTAGCAGATGAGAAGCCCACCGCCGCCGACTGCAAGAAGATCATTCCTCACAGCAGGAAGTTTCAGGCTCTGGGCTACAGACCTCCATTTCTCACTGCCTCTGCTGAGGCAGCCACATCTTTCGCTGCCCCTTCAGGCCCTGTTGCACCAGCCACCACTACTGCACCCTCACCTGCTTCAGAGCCCATCTACCACCTCGTGCATCACTTATTTGACCGGTTGGACCAGATGGAGCGCCGCAACCAGTGGCGATATGAGAGATATGAGCGTCGCAACAAGTGACTCTATGAGCACTTAAAGTTGATGATCCGATCTGGCTACCACGACATCTCCTCCGAGCCTGACACCCCTTCTGAGCCATCTGAGGAGGAGGCAGACGATCATGAGGAGGAGGCACATGCAGAGGTTGAGCAGGAAGGACCTGAGCAGGCTGCACCACACCATGAGGAGCCCCATCAGATACAGCCGGCTGATCCAGATATTCCTCTACGGGCAGAGCCCCCACTACAGCAGACAGACCCTCCGACACTCATACAGATTGCAGAGCCTCAGACCACCACAGAGACACCTACTGCACATTCTTCCGGAGATGACACTTCCTCACACCCAGCTTGAGTGAGCATCGAGGACGATGCTATTATTTAAGTGTGGGGAGGTCGCCATCTCTGGCGAACTTTATTTTTGGTGAACCACTTTTCAGACTCTCTTTTATCCTATTTTGTTTATTTTCTGTATTTTTATTTTCATTTTTATTTTATTTTATCTTATCTTATTTATCTTCCAGTACTCACACATTTTTCTGTATTTTTACTATATTTCTGTATTTTGCACTTTGGTTTATATAATTATCTTAGATATCTAGTTTAGCTGCACTTTTAGCTTATTAAGTTGTGATATAGAATATATGGATTAATTAGTTTAGTTTACCCTTTTAGCATACGATAATTTGGATTAATTGAAAATAAAAAGAGTAAACTAGAGACTTTAGTATAACAGAATCACAACAATCCACACACTGTATATATATATATATAGCAACAAATTGAGTTAGTTAACAACATTTCTTCAAGGAATAACACTAAGTTTTTAAGAGCCATCCTAAGATTCACATTGAGAATAATGGAAACTCTTGATTTCTACTTGCATGACATACATAACTGATATATGGTTTTTGAGCCAACGAACACACAACCCGTGAGTTTTTTAGCTTAATTGTATGGTTACATTCAACCATAAATTTCATTCCTGTGTGTTTCGTGCTTCTTTTCTATGCTTGTAATCTTTACTTTGTTTCAATCTATATGTCCAATATAGAATGTAGATACATACCTACATATGATTGAGGCCATCATTTGAATTTTTTCTTACATATCCCAAATAAAACTACCTCCTACATCACCTTTGTTAGCCCCCTTGAGCCTTTTAATCCCCTTTTGTTCTATAACCACATCACTAGCCTTAAGTAGAAAAATAATTTAAAAATTCCAAGTTGAATCCTTGGTTAGCTTAAGATAGAAATTGTGATGCACACTAAGTGTGGAAAAACGTGGGAACATGGGTTAATAGGAAAGGATTAATTTAATAAAATAATTAGGAATTTGGGAGCATACTCATATGAAACCAAAATAAATGAAAATACCTTGTGCATTGAACATGTTATGTTTATGTTTCAAAAAAAATTTAAAATTTTTAAGTAATTAAATAAAGGGACAGATTCGTCCCAATGATAAGTTTAATAAAGGAATCAATGCACATGGAGGTAAAAACAAAATAAACTTGGTACATGAGTATGTGACACAAAAGTAGGAAAATTGGGCAAACCAGGATAATTTTAAATTTTTATAGAGAATGTATATGTTAGGTGAGATCTTAGACTAATTAAGGATTCAACTTATAGCTCACTTAGCCTTATACATATCCTCACATTTACCTTGACCCCATTACAACCTTGAAAAGACCTCATGATGTTTGTATGTATACATTGTATATTTGTTGATTGGTTAGATGATGAACAAAGTTTTAGAAAGCAGGAATAGAAAAGGATAGAGTGATTAACTCCAAACACTGAGTGACTAGAGAGTAAACACAAAATCCAGTGAGGGTTCAATAGCTCATCTCCATATATCCAGATTTGATTATTTAATTGTCTTGCAAGTTTGTGAAATATTTTTAACCCAACTCAATTGTAAAAGTGCTTTAACATGATTTAGGTTTGGCTATGCATATATGATTCCTTGAAATTATGAATCAAACTAACCACATGAAAGCTTTATATATATATATATATATATATATATATATATATATAGGTGGATAATAATTAGAATTGCATGATTCATTTAGTTAGTTTGCATTTAGAATAGATTGCATTGCATAAGATTCCACCATTCTACCTTTACTCTTTCTCTTGGATTTAGCATGAGGACATGCTATTGTTTAAGTGTGGGGAGGTTGATAAACCCATATTTTATGAATCATCTTGTGCTCAATTTGAGTGTTTTTATCAATTCTTCGCCCACTTATTCATATGAATTGCATGGTTTTACTTTTCCTTCCTTATTTTATGATATATGTGAAAACATGTTTCCTATGCTTTAAAAATATATTAAATATTAATTATCCTTCATTACCATTCGATGCCGTGATTTGTGTGTTAAGTATTTTCAAGTCTCCTAGGGCAGGAATGGCTTAAAGGACAGGAAGGAAAGCACAAAAATGGAGTTTTGAAGAAAAGGCAACGACGCGAACACATGGATGACGCGGACGCGTGCCTAGCGCGAAATAGCACTGACGCGAACGCATGAACGACGCGGACGCGTGCCTTGAGCAAAACGCAAATGATGCGTACGCGTGACCCACGCGCACGCGTGACAGACGCCACGTACAGGAATCTGCAGAAAATGCCCCCAGCGATTTCTGGACCCTTTTTGGCCCAGATCCAAGCCAGAAACACAGAATATAAGCCAGAGAATGGAGGAATCAAGAGGGAGGACGTTTACAACATTCAATATACACAATTTTAGGTTTTAGATGTAGCTTTTAGAGAGAGAGGCTCTCTCCTCTCTCTCAAGTTTTAGGATTAGAATTCCTTTCATTTTATTTTATGATTACTACTTCAATGCCAGGTTCAATGTTCCTTTAATTAATGTTTCTCTTCTACTTTTATTTATTCCAATGCTTTTACTTGTTAATGTTCCAATTTAGCTTATGAACCTTTTCATGTCAAGATTTAAATATTCTATTTAATATAATTCGAGGAATTTCAGACTTATGATTGTTTTATTCTATTTATGATGCTTTCAATTTAATTTAGATTTATTTTCTCCTTTTGGCTTTGGTTAAATAATTGGTAACACTTGAGTCATCAAACTCAGCGGTTGATTGAGATTTGGGAATTGCTGATTAATTTGGATCGCTCTAAAGCTAGTCTTTCCACAGGAGTTGACTAGGACTTGAGGATCAAATTAATTAGTCCACTTGACTTTCCTTTATTTAGTAAGGGTTAACTAAGTGGGAGCGATAAACAATTCTCATCACACCTGATAAGGATTACTAGGATAGGATTTCCAGTTCTTATACCTTGCCAAGAGATTCTTTATAATTATTAATTTAATTTTCTTACCATTTAAATTACTTATTCCCTAATTCAAAAACCCAAAAACATACCTTTTTCCATAACCAAAAATTAATCACACCTCCCTGCAATTCCTTGAGAAGATGACCCGAGGTTTAAATACTTCGGTTATAAATTTTATTGGGTTTTGTTACTTGTGACAACCAAAGTTTTTTTGTACGAAAGGATTATTGCTTGGTTTAGAAACTATACTTACAACGCGATTATTTTTATAAAAATTCTTTACTGGTAGGAATCTGTTCTATCAAAAATTGCGCCGTTGCCGGGGAGTTGCAAACGTGTGCCTTATTATTGGTTATTATAAATATTTCCTTTTACCTGTTTATTTGTTTTTATTTTTGTTTTTAATTTTTATTAGTTGCTATGAGTGCTCACCCCCGTCGCTTTGAGTTTGGTTCTAATATTGTTGAAAGGAATGGAAGCTATAACAGGAACATGCATTAAGGTCAAAACAATCAGAGATGGATGGAGCCACGAGGATCTGATCAACCCTTTAGGCAACAACACCTTCCAACGTACCATGGACAACGACCATTCAAGAATTCATGTCGAGACAATAGTTATGGTGGATACTTTCGTGACAACCAACACTCACCAAATTACTATAGTCAAGAGCCATTTCGAGGTGCATACTAAGATAATAGATACGGTGGACCCCCTCGTAGTTAGCAACAAGCACCATCATATGCCTACGAACCACCTCCTCAACATAGCTTTGACCCACCATACTCACAAGCCCCCTACCACCATTCACCTCTGTATGACCCTAACCCATACCCACCCCAATTCCAATCCAATTACTCCCAAGAACCACCTCGTCCTTACACCATGTCCATATCCATTAACCCAAGAATCAAGGGAGCAACTTAAGGAAACAGTGGAAAAATTTCATGCAACCCTTCACCAACTTGAGCAAGCGATTAATCGATTACCTTCCCGACATTCAAACACTCAAGGAACCCCCATGGCTTCGTGTGGGCAATCTAATGAAGATCGCAGCATGAAGGAGATACTAGAAAATCCAATGGACAGTAAGGAGCATGGTTTTGTACTGGAACAAGTGAGGAAGCTGAAATTATCGAAGAAGAATTGGTTGAATATTTAAGAGATGTTGAACCTTCATGGGAATCCAGAATTGTGGAAAATGCCGTCAAAAAATTTGCAATTGATGCTAAGGAGGATAGTGCACAGCCCCCAAAGCAGGTATCCTATGAAGAACTGGACGGAACAACTCAAGAAGCGAGTTTCCTTGATAATGATAATCACGAGTCAAGTTCTCCTAGTAATGAACTTGCATCCGCAATTGAATTCTTTGAGACTGAAGAATCCTCCCCAAGTAAATACAAAAATAATGCGGAGGTAGACTTATCTCAACCTCCAAATTATGACTTGAGTGATGAGGAAGATATCGAAGATTTTGATCAAAACGTAGTTGCAGTTGAAGAAGTTTGCAAGGAAGTGGAAGAATTCACAGAAGAACACAAGGGAGTAGAGCTTGCAGAACCACTGGAAACACCTTTTCCAAGGCCATTACCATCCAATACAAATTTCAAGTGGGTAAAATCCTTAGCCTTTATCTTTACTTTTCCACTTGAATATGGTTTGCTTGAAACAGATGGCCAGCTTAGAGCTCTTTACGGCTTTAAGAGTAAAAGGGAAATGGTTAGTGCTCAAGGCTGGTATGCAAGATTCAATGAGGCTCCACGCTTCACTTTGAAGTGTAGGGATTGGTTTCGAGTTCGATTGAATGGGTCTCGGAAGATGTTTGGTCAACTTGGTGAGAATACAACTTCTAAACCGCCAGGCTGGAAAAATATAGATCGAAACAAAGGCGGATATAAAGGTAAGGTTTGGGATCCTGGAATATATTCTGATATTCAGCACCCTAGGAGCCTAAAAATCTGTTTGAATTTGCTCAAGGGCTTTACATGCCTAGTTTGGAACCCCAGAGGCTGTTGGCATTCCAAACAGTGGTGGAGATTTGTGGATGAATTCAAGCACAAGCCACCATAGCAGGAAGCTCAGCAATTGTCCAACTTAAGGACTTTAACCAAAAGTGCTAGGTGGGAGACAACCCACCATGGTATGATCGTTCCTTTTTCAATTTTGATTTTATTTTATTTTGTTTGTTTTTGAGTTTTATTTTATTCTATTTTCATTGAACCTAGAATTATTCATAGCACCTACATTAGCATTGCATTTTGCATCCTGCATAAAAAAAAAATTTTAGGATACATATTCCTCTACAAAATCATGTCAACCTCCACTTGTTCCTCGGTTTTATAAAAAAAATGTCTTAATTAACTTTTGTAATATAAATCCCATCAGATACAGCCGGCTGATCCAGATATTCCTCTACAGGCAGAGCCCCCACTTCAGCAGACAGACCCTCCGACACTCATACAGATTGCAGAGCCTGAGACCACCACAGAGACACCTACTGCACATCCTTCCGGAGATGACACTTCCTCACACCCAGCTTGAGTTAGCATCGAGGACGATGCTATTATTTAAGTGTGGGGAGGTCGTCATCTCTGGCGAACTTTATTTTTGGTGAACCACTTTTCAGACTCTCTTTTATCCTATTTTGTTTATTTTCTGTATTTTTATTTTCATTTTTATTTTATTTTATCTTATCTTATTTATCTTCCAGAACTCGCACATTTTTTTGTATTTTTACCATATTTCTGTATTTTGCACTTTGGTTTATATAATTATCTTAGATATCTAGTTTAGCTGCACTTTTAGCTTATTAAGTTGTGATATAGAATATATGGATTAATTAGTTTAGTTTACCCATTTAGCATACGATAATTTGGATTAATTGAAAATAAAAAGAGTAAACTAGAGACTTTAGTATAACAGAATCACAACAATCCACACACTGCTATATATATATATATATATATATATATATAGCAACAAATGTGAGTTAGTTAACAACATTTCTTCAAGGAATAACACTAAGTTTTTAAGAGCCATCCTAAGATTCACATTGAGAATGATGGGAACTCTTGATTTCTACTTGCATGACATACATAACTGATATATGGTTTTTGAGCCAACGAACACACAACCCCTGAGTTTTTGAGCTTAATTGTATGGTTACATTCAACCATAAATTTCATTCCTGTGTGTTTCGCGCTTCTTTTCTATGCTTGTAATCTTTACTTTGTTTCAATCTATATGTCCAATATAGAATATAGATACATACCCACATATGATTGAGGCCATCATTTGAATTTTTCATTACATATCCCAAATAAACCTACCTCCTACATCACCTTTGTTAGCCCCCTCGAGCCTTTTAATCCCCTTTTGTTCTATAACCACATCACTAGCCTTAAGCAGAAAAATAATTTAAAAATCCCAAGTTGAATCCTTGGTTAGCTTAAGATAGAAATTGTGATGCACACTAAGTGTGGGAAAACGTGGGAACATGGGTTGATAGGAAATGATTAATTTAATAAAATAATTAGGATTTTGGGAGCATACTCATATGAAACAAAAATAAATGAAAACACCTTGTGCATTGAAAATGTTATGTTTATGTTTAAAAAAATTTTAAAATTTTTAAGTAATTAAATAAAGGGACAGATTCGTCCGAATGATAAGTTTAATAAAGGAATCAATGCACATGGAGTTAAAAACAAAATAAACTTGGTACATGAGTATGTGACACAAAAGTGGAAAAAATTGGGCAAACCATGATAATTTTAAATTTTTATAGAGAATGTATATGTTAGGTGAGATCTTAGACTAATTAAGAATTCAACTTATAGCTCACTTAGCCTTATATATATCCTCACCTTTACCTTGGCCCCATTACAACCTTGAAAAGACCTCATGATGTTTGTATATATAAATTGTATATTTGTTGATTGGTTAGATGAAGAACAAAGATTTAGAAAGCAGGAATAGAAAATGATAGAGTGATTAACTCCAAACACTGAGTGACTAGAGAGTAAACACAAAATCCAGTGAGGGTTCAATAGCTCATCTCCATATATACAGATTTGATTATTTAATTGTCTTGCAAGTTTGTGAAATATTTTTAACCCAACTCAATTGTAAAAGTGCTTTAACATGATTTAGGTTTGGCTATGCATATATGATTCCTTGAAATTATGAATCAAACTAACCACATGAAAGCTTTATATATATAGGTGGATAATAATTAGAATTTCATGATTCATTTAGTTAGTTTGCATTTAGAATAGATTGCATTGCATAAGATTCCACCATTCTACCTTTACTCTTTCTCTTGGATTTAGCATGAGGACATGCTATTGTTTAAATGTGGGGAGGTTGATAAACCCATATTTTATGAATCATCTTGTGCTCAATTTGAGTGTTTTTATCAATTCTTCGCCCACTTATTCATATGAATTGTATGGTTTTACATTTCCTTCCTTATTTTATGATATATGTGAAAACATGTTTCCTATGCTTTAAAAATATATTAAATATTAATTATCCTTCATTACCATTCGATGTCGTAATTTGTGTGTTAAGTATTTTCAGGTCTCATAGGGCAGGAATGGCTTAAAGGACAGGAAGGAAAGCACAAAAATGGAGTTTTGAAGAAAAGGCAGCGACGCGAACGCATGGATGACGCGGACGCGTGCCTAGCGTGAAATGGCACTGACGCGAACGCATGAACGACGAGGACGCGTGCCTTGAGCAGAACGCAAATGACCCATACGCGTGACTGACGCGTACGCGTGACAAGGAAAACTCCCAGATGACGCGAACGCGTGACCCACGCGCACGCATGACAGACGCCACGTACAGGAATCTGCAGAAAACACCACCAGCGATTTCTGGACCCCTTTTTAGCCCAGATCCAAGCCAGAAACACAGAATATAAGCCAGAGAATGGAGGAATCTAGAGGGAGGACGTTTACAACATTCAATATACCCCAATTTTAGGTTTTAGATGTAGCTTTTAGAGAGAGAGGCTCTCTCCTCTCTCTCAAGTTTTAGGATTTGGATTCCTTTCATTTTATTTTATGATTACTACTTCAATGCCAGGTTCAATGTTCCTTTAATTAATGTTTCTCTTCTACTTTTATTTATTCCAATGCTTTTACTTGTTAATGTTCCAATTTAGCTTATGAACCTTTCCATGTCAAGATTTAAATATTCTATTTAATATAATTCGAGGAATTTCAGACTTATGATTGTTTTATTCTATTTATGATGCTTTCAATTTAATTTAGATTTATTTTCTCCTTTTGTCTTTGGTTAAGTAATTGGTAACACTTGAGTCATCAAACTCAGCGGTTGATTGAGATTTGGGAATTGCTGATTAATTTGGATCGCTCTAAAGCTAGTCTTTCCACAGGAGTTGACTAGGACTTGAGGATCAAATTAATTAGTCCACTTGACTTTCCTTTATTTAGTAAGGGTTAACTAAGTGGGAGCGATAAACAATTCTCATCACACCTGATAAGGATAACTAGGATAGAATTTCCAATTCTTATACCTTGCCAAGAGATTCTTTATAATTATTAATTTAATTTTCTTACCATTCAAATTACTTGTTCCCTATTTCAAAAACCCAAAAACATACCTTTTTCCATAACCAATAATAAATCACACATCCCTGCAATTCCTTGAGAAGACGACCCGAGGTTTAAATACTTCGGTTATAAATTTTATTGGGTTTTGTTACTTGTGACAACCAAAGTTTTTTTGTACGAAAGGATTATTGCTTGGTTTAGAAACTATACTTACAACGTGATTATTTTTATAAAAATTCTTTACCAGCAGGAATCCGTTCTGTCAGAGTCTCTTTTGCAGGTTCCACGCCAAGCCTGTTCAAGTTTCGAGGACCACCTTCCGAGTTAGAAGAGATCCGAGGAGGAAGTGCGTGTCTGAGCTGTAATTCGGAAGAAGTATCCTTAAACGGAACAAGTGATATACCTTAACATGGTAATTTTTTGTGTTTTTTAAAACCGTGGGAGGTACACAAATCGGATCGTCCGATTTGTGTTTAAAAAATTAAAAAAAATTTAGCGTACACAAATCGGACCGTCCGATTTCTGTACCTCAAATTTTTTAATTTTTTTTAACACAAATCGGACGATCTGATTTGTGTACTTCTCACAAATCGGACGATCCAATTTCTTTACTTCTAACAAATATGATTTCTACTTCTATAATCAAACGGTTCCACATTTGAAAATAACACTCCAACAGTCCACATTTCAAAGAAACACCGTTACCATTCCAATAGCAAAAACAAAAAAGTGGTACTTTTAATATAAAAAAATGTAATTATACTTTATTTAGGTGTTATTAAGTTGTTAAAAAAATTAATAAAAAATATATTTTTATTTTTTAGTGTGTTTGGTAAAATTTTAATAGTAAAAAAAATATTAGAAAATCAAAAAAATATTTTTTAAAAGTACAATTTATATCTTTTTTTAAAAGATCATTTTACTTAAAAAAGATATTTTTAACATTATAAATAAATAAATATTTTTATATTATCGTATTTAAACATAATTGTTAAATAAAAAAATATTTTCACATGAAATATCCAAAAATAAAATTACATTATTTTTTTAAAAGATTATTTAAAAGATATATTTTCGTAAAAGCTCATCCAAACAAGTCTTGAGTATTAGTTAAAAAAACCAAAAAAAATTAATTATTCAAAAAAAATTTAAAAATATAAACAATAGGATGGAGTAGAAAATATGATATGTAATATTTTTGTCAAATTTAAATTCTTTTAAAATTATAAATTATTAAATTATTTTATTTATAAAGTATTGATTAATTCAATTAGTTTTTTTTCTTATCTAAGAATCAAAGAAACAAAGAAAAGAATGACAAAAAAATAGAAGAAAGAACAAAGTTACATCAACAGCAGCAGAGTTTCTCTTCAACTCCAAAAAAAGCTCTGTCCAAGACTCAAGTCGAATAGTTATCATATTCGGTTCGATTCGATTGATTCAAATATTCAATAAAAAATATGGTTACTCGGTCACTTGATTAGACCGAACCATTCGTCAGATCGCTTAAACATTAAATTTGGTAAAAATTGGTTCGATTCAGAAAAATTTTACGAAAACCGTTGACTCGGTTGGTTTTATAACCCAGACCAGGTCACGTTTAATTTTTTTTTAATTTGAAAATGTCAAACGACGTCTTTCACTTTACACCCCCCAGTGCCCTAACCCCCTAATGCTAATCGCTCACATTTCTCTCTTCTCTCTTCTCTCACCACTCTCTCCCTCAAGCTCACTAAGTCTCACATCTCTCACAGCCGGTGTCGCCGTCGACCTCTCTCATTTCTGGTATCTTGATTCTATCGCGATCATTTCGGCTTCAAGCTCGTCGCTATCTCAAGCTTGCCGCGTTGTCACCGTCGAAAGCTCATATTCTTGCTTCAACCGTCAACGCTCCTTGCAGGTGAGCTTCACTTCCTTCGGCCCTGTTATTTCTTTTTCAATTTTATGCTGTTGTTAGAGAATAATTAGGATCAATTAGCATATCTGAATATTTATTATAGGATATTACGTCTTTATTATTTCGATTCTGTTAGCACCTATAAATACCCTTCTATATTATATCATTCCAGACAACTTGAATATACACAATCCTTTTCTCTACTGCTCTCTCTTATCCTTTCTAGCATGGTATTAGAGCTATAGTATCCTCCTTTAGGAGGATAGGTTGTTTTTTCTTCTGATGAAATTACCGTATTTTTCATACTTTTCTTTCGTGTCATTTTTTTCCTTCTCTTTTGTCTATGCATTGATGTTTTCTCACTTCACCGATTAACTCATTCACTATTTACTTATTCTCATAGAGAAACCATATGTTTCAATTACTTTTCGATAGTTTTCCATCTCTTTATACTTTGTCACTTTTTCAACAGCTTTCTGGTAGTTTGTTATCTTTTCAGCCGTTTTTCGACAGTTAGCCACTCTTGCGGCAGTTCTGTATGCGTTCTATTCTGGCACTTTCGTCTGTGTTCCTTTCCGGCAGTTCCATCTGTGTTTTCTTCTAGAAGTTTCGTCTATATTTCTTTGTGGCAGTTCCGTCCGCGTTTCCTTGTTGCAGTTCCATCTGCACTTCCTTGTGGCAGTTCTGTCTGTGCTTCCTTCCGGTAGTTTCGCTTGCACTTCTTTGTAATAGTTCCGTCTGCACCCGTTCTATCAGTTTATGTATTTTCTTTTTATTTTGTTGTTTTAAATAAGTTTCAAACTCAAGTTGTCACTTAAGTTTGAGGGGGAGGGGGATGTTAGAGTATAATTAGGATCAATTAGTATTATTTAGCATATTGAATATTTATTATAGGATATATGTTTTTATTATTTCGATTCTATTAGCACTTATAAATACCCTTCTATATTATATCATTCCACACAACTTGAATATACACAATCCTTTTCTCTACTGCTCTCTCTTACGTTTTCTAACCTCTATAAATCATCAGTATATCTAGAATTTGTTGTTGAAAGTTGAGTGTGTTGCTGAAATAATGATTTAGCTAAGTTTGTTTTGCTGTAAATCATATTTGGAGAATTGGGGTTTAAATTTTTGTTGCTGACAATTATGATAGTTGAATTTATTGTTAAAAATTATCAATGAACCTATCACTAAGTAAAATTGAATTTGATACTAAACATATCAATAAAATTTTGTTGCTAAAAGTAAAATTTGTTGCTGTCTGTAGGTTGAATTTGACGCTGAATATATCACTGAGTAAAATTTTTTGTTTGCCGGAAGTAGAATTTGTTGCTGCAAGTTTTTTGTTTTTTCTTTTGTTAAAATCTCAAAAATGTTTTCATCCCAAACACCATCCAAAATGCGAGCATCCAAAAACAAGCATCGTCAACTCCTGAGATTACAACTAAAAGAGTTTATAATAATAGAGGGAAGACTGATCTGCTTGGGGACATGATAAACAAATTGTTGAAAAATTAGGAAAAATTACTATGATATGCATATATTGTGACAAACTTGTTAGGAGCAATGTTCTGAAAACCGGAGCGAACTGACCAATTTAACAGATAAACTAGAAATCGGTTCTCTAACTGTTCTGGTTGATGTTCAAAAACGTTCAGCGAAAAATTGCTTAAAAAATCGGTCAAAATCGAAAATCAACTGGTGAACCGGTAGAATCAGTCTGGGTTTTTGAGTTACTGGTTTGGATATATATATATATATATAAACTAGAAATCGGTTCTCTAATTGTTCTGGTTGATGTTCAAAACCGTTCAGCAAAAAATTGCTTAAAAAATCGGTCAAAATCGAAAATCAACCGATGAACCGGTAGAATCAGTCTGGGTTTTTGAGTTACCAATTTGGAGATATATATATATATATATATATATATATATATATATATATATATATATAAAAGAAAAAATCCCCCAGAACCCCATTATTGTAAGGTCCCACATCGGTTGGGGAGGGGAACGAAGTAGACCTTATAAGGGTGTGGATACCTCTCCCTAACGTGACGCATTTTGATGAGTGAGTGTGGGGGGCTTCGGCTATCATCCCTATCGTCAAAGGCAAAACCGTGAGGCCTTGTGTGCCAAAGCGGACAATATCATGCTAGCGGGTGGTCTGGGCTGTTACAGATGGTATCAGAGCCAGTGCCCGGATCGATGTGCCAACGAGGGTGCTGGGCTCCATTAGGGGGGTGGATTATAAGGTCCCACATCGGCTAGGGAGAGGTATCCACACCCTTATAAGGCCTGCTTCGTTCTCCTCCCCAACCGATGTGGGACCTTACAATCCACCCCCTAAGGGAGCCCAGCGCCCTCGTTGGCACATCAATCTGAGCTCCTGCTCTGATACCATCTGTAACAGCCCAGTAGCACGATATTGTCCGCTTTGGCACACAAGACCTCACAGTTTTGCCTTTAACGATAGGGATGATAGCCGAAGCCCCCCCACACTCACTCGTCAAAACGCGTCACGCTCTAGAGAGGTATCCACACCCTTATAAGGCCTGCTTTGTTCCCCTCCCCAACCGATGTGGGACCTTACAGATTTCCTAATTGCCAAGAAGTTCTACCGCCTCTAAAGAAGTGGTTGGTGCAGATTTTGAAAACCACAACTAACCGGCAAGTACACTAGGTCGTATCAAGTAATACCTCAGGTGAGTGAAGGTCGATCACATGAGAATTGATAGACCAAGCAACAATAGTTGAGTGATTCACTTAGTTAGACAAGCATAAAAGAGCTTTTTGAGTTCAAATTGCATTAAAATAGTAAATCAGAAGAATCAAGAAAGCAAACAGTGAATTGGTTGTGAGAATTATGTGAGAAAATAGTTAAGGTTTCAGAGATGTTCAGATTTCAGGATTAACAATTCTCATGAACTACTTTGATTATGTAAGGATTCAATTCATAGGAAACTTTAAGTTATTAGACTCTAATTCCTTGGTAATTTAATCCTCCTCTAACTCAATTAACTGTCAATTCCTTGGTCACTTAATCTAATTAGAAGGTTTAAGTTCAAACCCTAGTTTATAAGCCACACAAAACCTAAATACCCAAAGATAAGATAATTATATGTCACATATCATGTTAAATCCAGATAATTAGAGAGTTATGACAATTTAGTTTTAAGCTATTATTCAGGTGAGATAACTTTTCCAAGAATCAACAAGAATTCAAGTTAGAAAAGAGTTATTTTCCAATATACTCTAATATGTAGGATGAAGAACGAAACTGATTCTTGAATGTAAATCAATGCACAAATCAGAACTAGAAAACAATAGCTATTAATCCATCCAAATAAACAGAGCTCCTAACCTTAACAATAGTGGTTTAGTTACTCATGGTGTGGAAAACCCTAGCAGAGAAAAGTGCAAAGTGCGGAATCCGAAGAGGAGAAGAGAGGATAGCCCGAAGGGTTGAATCTTTTTTTCCTTTTATATCTAACCTAATCGATTTGAAAATTAAATTCCAAAACCTAATTAATATCTTTTTTAATTAAAAATAAATTAAAATATAAATCAAATACACAGGATTGCGTTGCAGGCTTTGTTTGGATGCGGGGACCACTCTAGAACGCAGGGATTGGTGCCAAACTTAGAAGGAGTGGCGCCTGACTTGAGCATCACTTGAGTGCATGGCATTTGGCTTAGGGAAAGTGGCATCCAACTTAAGGAGTAGGTGTGGTGCCATACCTGGTAATCCAGGCGTTTGGCTTGAGGGCTTGTGATGTATGGCGTTCAATATGGCGCCAAACACCGTAACGTGGCATTTGGCGCTACCTTCTGCTCCAAATTCAGTTAGTAAGCATAAACTATTATATATTGTTGGAAAGCTCTAGAAGTTGGCTTTCCAATGCCACTAGAACCGCATCAATTAGACCTTTGTAGCTCAAGTTATGCTCGTTGGAGTGTGAGGAGGTCAAGGTTGATAGCATCCACGAATTTTCTTTACAATTTGCCAAACTCCCCCGAATGCCACATGTAATAAATTAAATTGCAAAATAACTCAAAGTAGCATTCATGGTGGCTTAAAAAACCTAAATCTCAAAATAATATAGCAAATCCACATGCAAATTACTAAGAAAAGATAAGAAGGATGCTCATGCATCAGTGGCCACCTCCTCTTCCACATCTTCCACCATTATTTCCTCTTCCAAGAAAAGAGTTAGAGTTTGAATTTTGCACAAGATTTGCCTGAGCAATAGAAGTAGCATTCTGCTTGAATTTTCCAAGCATATCATCATGAGAGATTAAGAGTGCCTCCACTTCTCCAATTGATAAAAGATCTCCTTTGGCTTTAACAGTGGTGATGAATGGAGAGTACACTTCTGTGAGACCATCACAAAGAGCTTTAATGTGATTATCATGAGAGATTGGGTGACCAATAGCTGAGAGAGAATCAACTAGCCGTTTAACCTTCGCTATGTATGCAGCAGTAGAAAGATTGTGCTTCTTGATGTTCTTAAGCTGTGATTTGAACTGTTTAGATTTGACTTTGGCAGATGAGACAAAATAAACTTGTAGCTTTTCCCGTATTTCAAATGATGTCTTACAATGTACCATTCAACTCTTGAAGTTTTCATCCATGGAAACTAAAAATCACGAGCTCAGAATATAGTCTTGAAGATTCCATTCTGTCAAGAGTTTTGATGATACCAACAGACTTATCCGATTCTAAAGCAAATTGAGGAGGTTGCTTGTCAAGAAGAAGGTGATCTTGAAGATTCTGGCCAAGAATGGTGAATAAGCCTCGTTGTTGCCATGTCATAAAATTGTTTTCATGAAGTTTGTCTTGAATTGGGTAAAGAAGAGTCTTGGGTTGATTTGGATCAGAAGAAGGAAAAGCCATTACATCAAGAAGAAAGAAAAAAATCATCAAGGATCTAAAGCTCTTGATACCATGTGAAAAGTGTTATATGAACAACACTCTTCAACAGAAAATATGCAAAGGAAATGTAAACTAGAGAAGAAAGATTGAACAAGAACTTTATGAATTCAATGAGTGATACAATTGCATTAAAGTATATATATGTTTACACCAGAGAGAGAAAGTCTATTTATAATAGAATTCTCTCAAGACTTGTTACCTAAGAAATCAAATCAGAAAGCTCAACATCTAACTAACTAATTAAACTGAACTTTATTTTTTTTTAGACTTTTCTTGCACACTATTTTTACTACTCTCAACTCTAACTATTTTTAAAATATTATATATTGAAATGTATTTGTGTATGTATGCACTAATATATTTTATGTTTATAAAATCTATTAATTCTCTCCTTTTATAATATCTTTTGATTTTATTTAGGAAAAAAGATAAATAGGTCCCTGAGCTTCTCATTCACAAACATTTTACTCCCTCAGGATTGGAAAATACAAAAACATCCCTGCCATTCGAACGCCTGACATATGAGTCCTTCCATTCAATCTGCTCTCTAATGGCAAACGGAGAAGGCTGATGTGGCGCCCATGTGTCCATTACAGTGTCGATGTGTCATGTACACAGAAGGTTGGAGGACAACTAGGTCCTTGTGCTCCCAAAACAATGACGTTCTGGGAGCTGCCCTAACTCTTCAAATTGGTGCTAGACGCTATTGCAGCCGTATAGTTAGGAGATTTTTGTGTTTAAGGTTCTGTTCCATGGCTAATGAAGAAGGGTCTTAAAGCATGCAACGAGTCCGATTGTCGTCTAACATTCGTTGCATGGAAGGTGGAGACGAGAAGGACGACATTGCTCCGATGTACAAATGTGGAGTTTATGCTATATTGCACAAATCCAAGATGCCAACTAACCCCAACCAATTGTTTCTTGGGTACCCCTCCTTCAAGGTAAAATAGTTCTGTAAAGCTTGAAGCAGGTTCATGTATTTAATTGAATTTTGATTTCCTTTTTAAACTTGTAGTTGAAAAATCCATCCCACTACAAGTTTTTTATTGGGCTTGATGATCGTGTTGCAAAAATTAGGGATAGAGAGAAGTCAATTTGAGACAATAAGGTTGACGACATGGAGGAGTACTTATGTAAGAATAAAGTAGAACAGAGACTGGTTAAGCTGGAAAGGAAGCTTGCTTATCTAGAGAGGAAGAAAAAAACTAATCTGTTGGTTATTCTTGTGTGTTTTTTAGTAACTTGTGTGGTTGTTGTAATTAAGTCTTGAAAAATAGATAACTAGAGAAGCTGTGCATTGTTGTTGTGATGAACTATGGCTAGAGTTGACAGAATGTAGTTATGTTTAACGTTTGCTGAATGATAATATTTTGTTGCTGTTATATCATGTGTTTAAATGGCTATATATAATATCTTGTTGATGGTCTAACTATGTGAACTTCATTAAATATTTTGGTTCATTAAACATTCAAACATAAGATATGATAAGTTTAAAGGATTACAATCCTAACAAAATAACATAACATAACACAACACAGTAGGTCACCACCTGAGCACCAAAAGTTTACCAAAAAGATACTAGAATGTATAATGCACAAAAAAAGGGGCTTAATCTCAAGTTTCACTACATAATGCCTGACACAGTATAAATGCACACTACTAAAGTACTAATAATCCCATAAACATTATAAAGTAACCTGTCCAACAATCCAACATAATAAAACGTAAACCCCATAAAATATTATAAAGCAACCTGTCCAAGTGTCCAGCAATCCAACAAATTCAACAAGTTTTGATAAAATAATGATTTTTCAGCATAAAAACAAGTCTCAACAACACAAAATTTAATAACATAACAAAGTCTTAATAAAAACATAACATAAAAAACTCCAAGTTGAGAGATGAAGCACTGATCACTAATTAGATTCATCACCAGAGTCTTTTTCATCTATTAGTTGAGGAATTGACTCAAGTTCTACAATAAAATATAATAAAATAATATTAATAACTTAAACATATTATCAAATAGTAAAGTTAATCAATATATGTAGATAAAATAAAACATAATAATAAAAAACATTACCTTTCTCAAGTTTTTTAAATTCTTCAAAAGACTCCTCAAGATCAATTGGCAATGAATTGACTCGAAACCAATTTTGTGCACAAATCAAAGACAACAGTTTTTGGGGTAAGAGAGCTCTTATATTGATTAAGCACTCTACCTCCAGTGCTAAAGGCAGATTCAAAAACAACCGTTAACACAGGCATAGTTAGAATATCCCTCATAATTTAACTAAGAATAGGAATTTATAATTGTTAGAGCTCACTTTTTACCAAGTTAAAATGTCAAAACTACTTGGATCAACTGGTTTCTCCAAGGACCCAATGAGATACAAATTCACTTCATTAGTGTTGACACTCTCGCTTATATATCATTTTCAAAGGCTGCTACAAAGTGAACATCCTTAAAGGCACTATCATCCATCTCCACATCTTAGCTGTGTTGTGAAGATTGGTATGCTTGATTACTATTAAGAGCAACCCTATAGTTGTTAAACAAGTCATTGAATACTTCCTTCATATTAGCACATAAAAAATCAGCATCCTCCTTCTCAAACAACATTTGAAAAGTCCACTCAACAAACTTAATCTTGTATCTAGGGTCAAGTACCACAACAACAAAAATCATCATGTTCATGTTCCTCAAGTTACCCCAATATTTATCATACTTAGCCTTCATTTTTGTAGCCATACCCTTAAGTAATATGTCATTACTATCAGCCCAAGTCTTCAAAGAACTAAGAATTAAACAAAAGTGATGAAAATATGAAGAGGTCACAAATGTAGAATCTGAGACTTTTTTGGTTACATAGAAAAAAATCTTCAAAAACCTCACAAAGCATCTTGCATTATTCAAATCTTCATTCTTTGGAATGCCCCTTGCATCATTACAAACTCAGCATCCCTTTCACTTGATCTCTTAAAGGCATTTTGGAATTTTAAAGCACTATCAAGCATTATGTAAGTGAAATTCCACCTAGTGGGGATATCTAATTGTACACAAGAACGGTCTTGGATCCTAACCTCTTTAATACAACTTTTAAACCTATCCATGCGACTAGGGAAAGCACGGACATATCTACCAGCATTCCTAATTTTTCTAATTGAAGAATGCATATCCTTCAAACCATCATTCACCACCAAGTTCAAGGTATGAGCACAACACCTAACATCCAAATGTTCAACTTTTAAAGGATGTGGATTCCAATCCTCTATTCTACCTTTCAAGTAACAAATGGCAACATCATTTGAACTAGCATTATCAACTGTGATGCTAAAGACTCTACTTATTCTCCAATTTAAAAGATATTTTTCTATCTTCCTACCAATTGTTTCACCTTTATAATTCTTGACGAGACAAAAGTTAAGAATTCTCTTTTGCAACTTCCAATCGTGATCAATGAAATGTGCAGTGAGGCAAAGATAGTTTAGATTTTGTACAAAAGTCCAATAATCAGTGGTCAAACACATACTTTGACTTGAGTTTATAAAGACACTCTTCAACTTATGTTTTTCATTTATGAACAAGTTCCAACAATTCCTAGCAACTAAAATCCTTCCTGGAATGTGGAGTTTTGGTTGCAAAATACTCATGAAATAACGAAATCCCTCCCCTTCGACAAATCTAAAAGGCAACTCATCTACGATTATCATTTTAGCAAGGGCTTGCCTACATAAATCAGGATCAAATGATACAACAGTCAAAAAATTACCCAGCCATTTCCTCCTTCTTTTTTAAGTTACTACATAACAAGTATTTTTTGTATGGAATCAAGTGAATCTTTTGAAAATTTTCTACACTGACTTAACAAGTGACTTTTCATATCGCTAGTACCATTTTTATGTGAATCATCTAGATAAGATGCTCCATACCACTTACATATAGCCCTAGGTTTGGGACCACTTTCATCTTTTTTAAAATGTTCCGAAGTCCAATATCTAGGTTTAAAAGGTTTCTTAGTGTTACCTAGTTTCTTAGACTGGCCAGGATTAGGTGACTCATCAGCAACATTTGCTTTGCCTCTCCTCCTCTAAGATCTAGTTCCTTCATTGTTCTTATCACTGTGCGGTGGCAGCGATGGCAACCATATTTGTGTCTGAGTTTATAGCTGCGACTACGACTGTGGTGGCGAGATTGACTCTGACTGTCTCGAAGATCTAACCAATTCAAAAGTGGACGGAGTAGCACTGGTAAATCTTGGCTTGCTACTTTGAACATCTTGTGATAACAAAGAATAGTTAATCAGTTTATGTTATTTTTCTCAATTAATCAAGATATTCAATTGTTACCAACATACACGTTACAAAATAAAAATTTTACCTCAGGATATGAAATTGACATTGTTGATCTTCAAATTGGAAGCTAAAATCAACTGAACAAATGTAAAATCTGCAAAAGATAAAAAAATAGAATTGAATTAACAAGAACAGAATACTTAATTTAACAAAAATAAGTAAACACATAGTGAGAAAGAACATAATACTTTTACATCTTGAAAAAATAACAGAGACATCTAAATACTTTTAATAAAAAAGAATAGATTGTAAAAAATAACAAGAACAACACAAAGTTTAACAAAAACAAGAACAAATCCCTCTATAACAATACAAAATTAAACAAAAACAAGTAAAAGCACACTGAGAAAAGGAGGCAGCAACGGTACTGAGAAGTGGAGGCAGCAGCTGCGTCACTGAGAAGAGGAGGCAGTAGCGGTGTCACCAAGAAGAGGAGGTAGCAGCAGCAGCGTCACTGAGAAGAGGAGGCGACAGATGGCATCACTGACGGTGAGAGTGAGTGAGTAAGATACGAATACGAGAGAGTGGTTTCTTTTTTAGGTTAGGGTTTGTGTTTGTTGGGGGGTTGTGTGCGGCCCTGCTCCTGCTAAGTGCTAAGGGTCTTATTAAGTTATTGTTGTTATTATTATTATATTTGATATTTATATTATCATTATATACACTATATGCGGTTCAGTTCGGTTGTGTAGAATGAAGCTGCAAATTGAATCAAACCGTTATAAAATTGATCCAAAAACCATTCAAAATTAAGCAGTTTGCTTTGGTTTTTGGTTTGGATCGATGCGGTTTTGCAATTTTTTTTACCGGTTTAGATCTGAACACCCCTAGTAGCATGATCAAATTTCATGAACTAAATGAAATTAACTACAGAAATTGAGATACTAACCTTTTGCTTGTCGGACATAAAATTCGAACCATGATGTTGCATATCTCCAATATCCTCTTGTAGAAGGTTAAGAAATCACTTCCATGACTCCTTCGATTCAGATCTTGCCACTGCAAAGGCAATCAGATAAAACTGGTTGTTAGCTAGGGGTGGGCATGGTTTGGATTTTCAAAAATCCAAACTGCATCTACTTTAGAACCAATTTTGTGGTTCATGAAACCAAACTGGAACGGGATTAAAAAGAGAAACCGGTTCTAAACCAGTTTAAAAAAATAAAAATCGGTTTCAAACCGATTTTAATATTTAAATCCGGTTTTATATATAAACTGGTTTTAAATCCATTTTTTAATATCCAAATTTAAAGTCCATTTTTTTAAAATCCAATTTTAAAACTAGATTTTTTAACCAAAAATCCAGTTTTTAGAAAATCCGATTTTCAAACAATAATCTTTTTAAAAGTAAAATTAATACTAAAACATTTTAAACTATATAGGTTCATTACAACTAGAATTTGGTTCTTTATAAATCTAATGACAATAGCTAATCTATATAACATTTAATCATTCTCAAACTATCAAAAGGATACCACAAAAAATCTCCCTAAAACAACAACACAAAATATCAAAAGATGCCAACAAAGTCATAAAACAACCACCTTTGAGAAAAATATATCTGCAAATAACAAAATATATCTTTGTCATTTTGAGACAAATCTTTGAATGAAAGTATAAAATCAAATGTGAATACTAAGCATACCTAGTCATCATCAAGATTATCAATTGATGCCGCCATAGAAAAGCACCATCATTAGAGGAGATATATCTGTCAAGGGAAACAAATTAATTATAAAGTCCATATTCAACTTTTAATTGGTAACTAATATGAAAAAAATTCTATACCTTGATCAACTTGTTGAAAAATATCACCATCATCATCATCTAAAGCAGAGAAAAGATCTTCATTAAGCTAATCTCTTGTGTAGACTAAGGCCTCTACCATTCTAGGTGTTAAGGAACTGCGGTATGGATCGACGACTCTTCCTCCAATACTAAATGCAGACTTCGAAGCTACCATAGAAATAGGTATAGGCGTATAGCCAATACCTCACGAGCTATATTTCCAAGAATTGGAAATCGGGTTGAGTTGACCTTCAACCAATTTAGGATATCGAACTTATAGGAGTATGGCTCGCATTCTTCTTGTAAATATCTATCAAGTTCAGATCTTGTATTTATTCTACAACCTGTTGCTTGCAAAAAAAAGCCGATGCCATGAGCATCAGTATTAATGTTGTTGTCTTGAACATCTTGCGTATCAGCTTCACTTGCTTCCTCAGAACTTTGGTATTGCTGATAAAGTAACTTTATGCACTTGGACAACTTTGACTTCAATTCGCCCCCTTTTTCTTCTTCAAATAAGTAATCCAAGAAATAATTGACACACTCAATCTTTTGCATTGGATTAAGTACGATAGCAATCAATAACAACATATTCACCGAATCAGGATTGTCCCAATACTTCTCATACTTAACCCTCATCTTTTCCGCCATTGACATAGTACTGAAATCAACAGAATCACAAGAATGATGAATAAATCGTCCAATTGCAAATACTTCCTTCATATACATATCACTGGTAACATATAAGGTACCAGAAATATGTATAGTGGCATCACTGAACACTCGCAAAAATGGTACAATGGACTCAGCATACTCCCAGTTTGAATCAGAAGGCACACCTTTCCCTTTTCCTCCACTCATCTATCCTATATAGGTATTATCTTTCAAAACAAGCAACTCAAATTCTTTGTGATGCTTCAAAGCTATCTCTAACATTAGATAGGTAGAGTTCCACCTAGTCTCAACATCCATGCAAGGCAAGCCTTTATATTGGATTTTTTCTAGTTCAACATACTTTTAAAACCTATTGGCTCTAGATGGGAAAGATCTAACATATTTTACTGCACGACGAATCCTCAAGACTGATTCATCAATCTCTTTCAACCCTTCTTTTACAATTAAGTTTATAATATGTGCATAACACCTCATATGA
Source organism: Arachis ipaensis (assembly GCF_059453495.1). Classification (NCBI taxonomy): domain Eukaryota; kingdom Viridiplantae; phylum Streptophyta; class Magnoliopsida; order Fabales; family Fabaceae; genus Arachis; species Arachis ipaensis. The sequence goes on along the minus strand of NC_142440.1, from coordinate 22,287,169 downwards.
ATAAATTCACCATTCAAAATAATGCTATTCTAAGAACTTAATCTCTGCTTCAGATATTTAATCGCAACATCATTAGACGATGCATTATCAACTGTCACACTAAATACCTGATTCAAATTCCAATTATTTAAACAAGATTCAATAGTTGCTCCTATAACCTCTCCTGAATGATTTGTTACTTGGCAAAAATTAAGTATTTTTTTATGTAATTTCCAATCCAAATACACAAAATGTACTGTCAAACTCATATAAGTAAAATTTTGTATTGAAGTCCAAGTGTCAGTTATTAGACATACTCTTCCACAATTTGCTGAGAGAAAATTTTGCAACTTCATCTTCTCTTTACATAAAGAGCTCCAATGTCACGTGCTAATGTAGTCCGTGAAGGAACTTTGAATCTTGCATGTAGGGCATGCACAAATCTTCAGAATTTCGGGCTCTCAACGAAGCGAAATGGTAGCTCTTTGACAAACCCCATTTGTAGGGTTTATCTTGTATTGATTTTTGGAGATTTTAATACCTTTTACCCTCATTTATCCATTGAAATAGCATGGTTTTGTGATTGTCTCCTTATTTGTGCTTAGATGTGAAAACATGCTTTTAGACCCTTAATTTGATGGTTCTAATCTCCCTTTGATTCCACTAGATGCCTTGATATGTTTGTTAGTGATTTCAGAATGAAAAGGCTAGGAATGGATCAAAGGAGTGAAGAGGAAAGCATGCAAAGTGGAGAAATCATGGAAAGTCAAAGAAGTTGAACTCGCCCATGGACGCGCGCGCGCACCTGACGCTTGCGCGCACCTTGCGGATTACCCCATGGACACGTACGCGTGATGTGCGCGTACGCGTCAGTGTTGGTTTATGATTTTTTAATGAAAACGTGGCCAACGAATTCTCAAGGGTTGTGGGGCCCAATCCCAACCAACTTTGGCGCCAAAGATGCTATTTAAAGCCAAGGATTGAAGAGCAAAGGGACATTAGTTCATTTCCACTCATTAGGATTAGTTTAGAGTTAGTTTCTAGAGAGAGAAGCTCTCTCTTCTCTCTAGAATTAGGATTAGAATTAGGTTTAGTTTTTAGATCTAGGTTTTAATCTTTGCATTCTTCCACTTCTATCTCTCAATTCTTTGTTGCTACATTCAATCTTCTTATACTCTTTTATTGTAATTTCCTTTATGTTGTTCTTATATTTTGTTGTAGATCTAGTATTGTTCCTTCTACTTTCTTCCAATTCAATAAGAGGTAATTCATAATAATTGTTCTTCTTTGCTTTTCTATTGTTGATCTCTTGCCTTTGTAGTTGTAGATTCCTTTAATTCTTGCAATTAATAATGTTTACTTCTATTGCACTCTATGTGTTTGTTGAAATGCCTCTTCTAGATATAGTGTAGATTTTGTTCCTCTTGGCCTAGGTAGAGTAATTAGTGACACTTGAGTTATCTAATCCCTTTGTTGATTGATAATTGGAGAGATTGCTAATTGGTTTGGAGTGCACTAAAGCTAGTCTTTCCTTGGGAGTTGGCTAGGACTTGTGGCTCAAGTCAATTCATCCACTTGACTTTCCTTTCTTTAGTAAGGGTTAACTAAGTGGTAGCAATGAACAATTCTCATCACAATTGAGAAGGATAACTAGGATAGGACTTCTAGTTCTCACACCTTACCAAGAGCCTTTTATAGTTGTTAGTTTGTTTTCATTGCCATTTATATTTCTTGTCCAAAAGCTTAAAAACCCCAAATATAATTCACAACCAATAACAAGACACTTTATTGTAATTCCTAGGGAGAACGACCCGAGGTTCCAATACTTCGGTTTATAAATTTAGGGGTTTGTTACTTGTGACAAACAATCTTTTGTATGAAAGGATTATTGCTTGGTTTAGAAACTATACTTGCAACGAGAATTCATTTGTGAAATTCTATACCATCAAAAATCCATTCATCAAAATGGCGCCGTTGCCGGGGAATTGCAATGGTGTTATGTTATTGGTTATTTTATATATGTGAATAGTGTGAATATCTTGCTTTTTGCTTTATTTGCTAGTTGTAGAATTTTGTTTCTTTTGTTTTCTATTAGCTTTTGTTTTTATTTTATCTTTTCACCATGAATTCTCATTTTGGCTATGAGTGTGATTACAACTATGTTGTAGGTGATGGGAGCTACAATGAAGATGTGTGTCAAGGATGGGATAACCAAAGGTGGGAGGAGCCATATGCTTATGATCAATCCTCTTGGCAAAAACCTCCACCAATGCACTATGAAGAAGAGCCATTCTATGATGCATATCAATCCAATGGCTATGGTGAATCTCCTTGTGACTTTCAAGAACCACCACCATATGCCTATGAGTCATATCCTCAACATGAACCTCAACCACACTCACAAGCCTATTTTCAACAAACACCTCCATATGACCATGATCCTTACCCACCATACCAACCTCCTTTTGAACCATATGAGCCATACATGGAACCACAATTCCAAGATTACTACTCCCAAGAACCACTTCAATACACACCACCACCTCACCAAGAAGAACCACCTTCCTATAATGAACCCTTTCTCCAAGACAATGAACCTTCTTATCCACTCCAACCTCTAATGGATGGAACCCTTGGTGTTCTTCTTCAAGGACATGAGGAGATGACAAGGGATGTGCAACAATTCATGACCGCCTTGGATGCGGTGGTAAACCGGTTAGCATCCCAACTTTTGGACACTCAAGGAACTCCCATGGCTCAAGAAGAGCATAACATGAAGGAGAGATTGGAAACTCCGGTGGAAAAGGAGGAATGCTACTTTGTGTTAGAACAATTGGAGGAACCTATGACCATTGAAGAAGGGGAAGAAGTGGTTGAAGACTTAGGAGATGTGGAACTTCCATGGGAAGCTAAAATCAAAGAAAATCCCTCCAAGAAGAGTAAATTTGATGTTGAGGAGGAATGTGCACAACTTCCAAGGCATATTCTATATGAAGACTTGGAGGGCATGAAGCAAGAATTGTGTTCCCTTGGTGATGATGATCCTGCATCCAATCTTCTTGGTGAAGAATCCTTTGAATTTGAAGAATCCTCTCCCAATGAATTTAAAAGTGATGAGGAGGTAGATTTCTCTCAACCTCCCATTTATGACTTGAGTGATGGAGACGAGCTAGATGAAATTATTGAACAAAGGATTATAATTGAGAAGTCTTGTGAAGAGGTGGAAATCCTTAGAAAAAGGAGGATGGGAATTGAATACGCTTTATCAAAACTCTTGGAGTTGTCTTTGCCTAGGTTGCCATCTACTCCTTCATTTGAGTGGATGAAATTTATTTCTATTAGCTTTACTATCCCACTTGAATATGGTTTGCTTGAAACGGATGGCCAACTTAGGAAGCTTTGTGGGATGAAGCGTAAACGAAAAAGGTTTTGTGGTTGGCATTGCAAATCAAGGCTCATTATGGTTGATGCATCAAACATGAGATATAAAGGTTGGAGTAGTGCTCAATTAGATGGGTCTAGGAAAATTGTTGGCCACTATATAGAGAATTCACCTTACTCACCACCCGGTTGGACTTATAATGATGATCAACCTCAAGACGGGTGTGAAAACAAAGTGTGGGATCCCGGATTACAAGAAGAGGATCAACTTTGGAAGCCCCAAGCTTGTGAAGAACTCCATCAAGACTTGGCTCAATCCATGAAGAATCTTGGGGCACAATGGAGAACCAAGCATTGGTGGGAGTTCCAAGATGAATACAAGCACAAGCCACCTTGATGAGGAGCTCCCCATAAGTCCAACTTAAGGACAATAAACAAAAGTGCTAGGTGGGAGACAACCCACCATGGTAAAATCTTTTCATTTTCTCTTTTGTATATATTGGTAGAATTAGTTTAATTTCATGTTTTGTTTAGTTAGTTGAGTATGTTTGGTAGTTTAAGTATGTTAAATAAGGTTTTATGGTGTTTTGGTAGCTGTTTGGAGATTTGGAATGCATGGATTGGTGCAAAAACATAGAAAAAAAATTTTGAAAAACGCAGCACCATCCACGCGTACGCGTACATGGCGCGTACGCGCACTTCCAGCATTTTCGACTATCCACGCGCGCGCGCCATGCGTGTGTACGCGTGGATTGAGAAGTTCCAACCTCCATACATTTTCCAGAGAGTTGTGCCTGCGCCGCGCCAACGTTGTGCCTCTGGCACAAACCCCACTTGCGCACACGCGCACATGACGCGTACGCGCCACTCTCGAAATAAGCCAACGACGCGCGCGCGCCATGTGCGCGTACGCGTGGATGCCCTTTCTTCCATTCACTTCTTTTCTTCTCATCTTTCTATTTCTTTCCTTCTCCTTTCTTCTTCCCTCCTACTACCCCTCATCCAACACTTCCAAACACCATCGATAACCATTTATTTTAGTTGGTTGTTAGTTAGTTGGTTAGTTAATTAGTTAGTTTTCGTTTAGCTTTCATTTTATTTTCTCTCTTTTCATTATACGTGTTGGAGTATTGACTTTGTTTACTATACATTGCTATATCCTTTATTGCCTAAATGCTATTTTAGCATGAATGTTTTTAGATAATCTTTGTTGGATTCTATGATTGAGGTTATATTTTGTTACTTGGTTTTGAGTTCTTCATGCTTACCTTTTGAAAAATACCAAGTGATGAGAATTGTCTTCGAGCTTATAACTCTTTTGAATTGCATGTTGTAGCTAGCCACCATGTGATTTGGATCCTTTTCCCTTGATTGGGCAACCTCTTGATGGATGATGTTGTGCATTTACCTTAATGCATTGTGTTCATGATTATATCCATCCATATGTTTGACTTGAATGCTTTCATGCTTCTCTAATGCTTGTCTTACCTTACAAGCTTACTTAAAGCATCTCAAGCACACTAGGATAAGTGAAGTGCATGCTTCTTTTGTGACATAGCTTTTATGCTAATGTGTATTCTAAACCGCGCAATTTAGAATTCACACACCTAATATTTCTTAATGTCACACTAATTCACTCACCTCATTCTAGTGTTTTACCTCATTCCAACAATGTATGCTCTCATCTTATGGTGTTATATTTTTGTTTTTCATAATGAATACACCACAAGCAACCACGGAAGCGGAAGAAAGAACACATAGCAATCCGGAGAGTCGCCGTACCCCCTTGCTCATCTTTGAGTGCACCGAGGACGGTGCAAACTTTTAAGTGTGGGGAGGTCGTCCGACCGATCGGCGATTTTGGGTGACAAATTTCTAATCCCAACACTTTTGCATTTCATTTTAGTTTTTTTTTATTTTTGTTGCATTTTCTTATTTTTGCATATATATACACAATAAGCTTAGTCAAAATAATGAGAATTTTTCAAAGATTTCTATCTATAGGGCATGTCAATTGATTTGAGTGAAAACTTTTCATAGAACTTGCTTGAATTATATATTTTGTGGAACATGATTTATGAGCTAAGAACACAATCTTGTGAGACTTGAGCCTAATGATGTGGTTACATCTTATAACCACTTATTTTTCCTTCTTGTGTGCATTATTCTCTTTCTATGATTGTAATCTTTGATTTGTTTGATTCTTTATGTCCATTATTTTGTGTATTCATGCATTTATATGATTGAGGTCATCATTTCATTAGCTCACTTACCCAAATAGCCTTACCTTTTATCTTCTATTGTTAGCCAAATTTGAGCCTACGATTAACCCACTTGTTCTTAATTTAGCACATTACAAGCCTTAAAGCGAAAAACAATAAATGTCCTTATTTGGATCTTTGATTAGCTTAGGCTAGAGTGTGTGTATCATTCAAGTGTGGGAACCTTGGGACATTGGGTGAATAAAAGGGTAGTTTTGTATTATTATTGTAAATATTGGGAATTGGGTACATGCTCATGTATTGATTAAATGTATAGACCTTATGCATTGGTACTCTTGTATACAGTTTGAAAGAAAGAAAAAATGAGAAAAACAAAAAAAAAATATATGAAAAGTATAGAAAAAAAATGGAAAAAGAAAGAAAACGAAAAAGAAAGAAATAAAAAGGGGACAAAAATGCCCCAAGGTGAAGCTCAATAAGATCAATGCATATGAGTTGTGAAATGAAAAGAAAATGCATGAGTATGTGAAAAGGTGAAAAATGGGTAGCTAGATTAGAACTTAATTGTATAGGATGTCATAGGTTAGGTGGGAAGTTTAAGCTTATCAAAGATTCAAATTTCAAGCTCACTTGACCAAATATGCATCCTACCTTGACCCTAGCCCCATTACAACCAATGAAAAGACCTCATGATACTTGTATGCGTGCATGAAATAAATGTTGATTGTTAGAAGAAAAACAAATCTTGGAAAGCATGAAATAGAGGAGAATTGAGTGAATCAACCTTAAACACTTGAGTGAATAGAGTGCAAACACTACCGGTGAAGGTTTGATGCTCAATTACATGTTTTCACCTATGATCATCTCTTTTCATGCAAGTTTGTAAAAATATTTAATAACTCAATTCAATTGTGGATTAGACTTGCTAGTCCTTAGCCCTTGTGCATATATGTTTCTTGGGAATTGATTTATTTTGACCAAGCACTTGCATTCATTTAGATAGTTGCATATAGGTAGATTGCATTTAGTTAGTTTCCATTGAATAAATGCCATACCCTTACTTCATTCTTGGTTTAAGCATGAGGACATGCTTGGCTTAAGTGTGGGGAGGTTGACAAACCCCATTTGTAGGGTTTATCTTGTATTGATTTTTGGAGATTTTAATACCTTTTACCCTCATTTATCCATTGAAATAGCATGGTTTTGTGATTGTCTCCTTATTTGTGCTTAGATGTGAAAACATGCTTTTAGACCCTTAATTTGATGGTTCTAATCTCCCTTTGATTCCGCTAGATGCCTTGATATGTTTGTTAGTGATTTCAGAATGAAAAGGCTAGGAATGGATCAAAGGAGTGAAGAGGAAAGCATGCAAAGTGGAGAAATCATGGAAAGTCAAAGAAGTTGAACTCGCCCATGGACGCGCGCGCGCACCTGACGCTTGCGCGCACCTTGCGGATTACCCCATGGACGCGTACGCGTGATGTGCGCGTACGCGTCAGTGTTGGTTTATGATTTTTTAATGAAAACGTGGCCAACGAATTCTCAAGGGTTGTGGGGCCCAATCCCAACCAACTTTGGCGCCAAAGATGCTATTTAAAGCCAAGGATTGAAGAGCAAAGGGACATTAGTTCATTTCCACTCATTAGGATTAGTTTAGAGTTAGTTTCTAGAGAGAGAAGCTCTCTCTTCTCTCTAGAATTAGGATTAGAATTAGGTTTAGTTTTTAGATCTAGGTTTTAATCTTTGCATTCTTCCACTTCTATCTCTCAATTCTTTGTTGCTACATTCAATCTTCTTCTACTCTTTTATTGTAATTTCCTTTATGTTGTTCTTATATTTTGTTGTAGATCTAGTATTGTTCCTTCTACTTTCTTCCAATTCAATAAGAGGTAATTCATAATAATTGTTCTTCTTTGCTTTTCTATTGTTGATCTCTTGCCTTTGTAGTTGTAGATTCCTTTAATTCTTGCAATTAATAATGTTTACTTCTATTGCACTCTATGTGTTTATTGAAATGCCTCTTCTAGATATAGTGTAGATTTTGTTCCTCTTGGCCTAGGTAGAGTAATTAGTGACACTTGAGTTATCTAATCCCTTTGTTGATTGATAATTGGAGAGATTGCTAATTGGTTTGGAGTGCACTAAAGCTAGTCTTTCCTTGGGAGTTGGCTAGGACTTGTGGCTCAAGTCAATTCATCCACTTGACTTTCCTTTCTTTAGTAAGGGTTAACTAAGTGGTAGCAATGAACAATTCTCATCACAATTGAGAAGGATAACTAGGATAGGACTTCTAGTTCTCACACCTTACCAAGAGCCTTTTATAGTTGTTAGTTTGTTTTCATTGCCATTTATATTTCTTGTCCAAAAGCTTAAAAACCCCAAATATAATTCACAACCAATAACAAGACACTTTATTATAATTCCTAGGGAGAACGACCCGAGGTTCCAATACTTCGGTTTATAAATTTAGGGGTTTGTTACTTGTGACAAACAATCTTTTGTATGAAAGGATTATTGCTTGGTTTAGAAACTATACTTGCAACGAGAATTCATTTGTGAAATTCTATACCATCAAAAATCCATTCATCACTCTTCCCCAATAAATATTTCCACAACTGCCCTTCGAGCCTCCTCTTGGTCAAATTTGAAAGCATTGGGTGAATTTAAAACACTACGCTTCTCTATAGTCGGTGTGGTCGTTGTTTTTCTTCTTTTGTTTGAATCATTATTAGGATTTTGCTTGCATCTTCTCAAATGACCACCCATTGAGCTGGTTCCATTTCCATATTGTATTAAGCTACCACAATATTTGCATTTAGCCTTTTTCTTGATAGCATTTTCTACATCAAAATGATCCCAAATAGCTGATCGATTTTTACGAACACCTGACAGTGGAGAAGATGGTTGAGTGCTAGCAGACATCCCTGCTGCTTTAATATTACTGTTTTCAGTCATCTTGCTCTGCATATAAAGCAAGGTATATAACTCTGAAATGGACAAATAGAATAATAAATAAATAAAAAAGAAAAGAAAAGAAGAAGAATGAATGAACATAAATCAATCTAAACCTACCTCTTTAGTTTAGCAGAGTAACACACAAGTTCCTTTGTGAAAGAGAATGTGGTATATGGAGAGATCTGAAACGTGAAAGTGTTGTGTGTGACTAGTAGGAATGAATGAAAATAATGAGTGGTGAAAGCACCACAAGAAAAGGAAGCACACACACACAAAAGTTGAGTACTACATCTAAAATCTAAATATGTATATCCATCCATCCTTAAACAAAGAACCCCACGTCCTCTCTCTCACTCAATCTCAACAACACAACAACCACTCAATCAAAGTTAATCCACGGTTAAGTAGAAAGAGTTTATGTTTTGTTTAATTAAGTATCTTAGATAATTTGGTCGAAAAGAGAAGATGAGTTGTTTCTCATATTAGACAGGCACACACACTAAAAGCCAACCAATATCAGAATGTTCCCACTCTCTCTTTCTATCTCAGAGATTTTGAATCAGCACCGTTGCCCCCACCGTCCCCACCTTTGTCTATCTCCCTACAACACACCCTCTTTCCCTACAAAGCCAACAACCATTCGCAATATCAATATGATCAATCAATAGATGAATAAAATAAAAAGAGGATGGTACATGAGGTTGCTGTTTCATCTTTGAACTTAGTATATTTAATTTAATTTGTATTCGATTAACTAACTATCTAATAACAAAGGATATGATAAATAATAATTAATGGATAACATTTTTAAGCTTTATTTTGAATTTGGTCTTTTTTTCCCTGTTTGAAACACACTAGTAGACATATATTCTATGTAAGCCGAATATTGATTTATACAATGGATTTGGTTCCTGACTGACTGTTGGAAATTATTTGATACCACACTTCTTAGGAAATTAGAAACATGATTATATTCAAAAGAAGGATTAATTTTGATAAATGTCAAGTGTTTTAGGTGGACAAATAATAGTAGGAAAATCCATTGTCTTTATATGCACTTCACCAATGGCAGTTCCAAAAGTTTTTGGATCCTCTAAATTTTGAATTTCACTTTAAATGGTAAAGTATGATCTTTCATCATTTATTTCATAGGTGGAACCAAGAGAAAATATGAAAGAGAAACTATTCAAGGGTGAAAGATCACACGTTACTCTTTAAAGTGAAATTTCAAAATTTAGAGGATCCAAGTCCGTTCCAAAAAGAAAGAAACAATCTCCAAAACAGAAGTTAAGAAAATGCAATTAGGTGATGGTATTTGCATCAACTCACCGGTTTGGTTTGACAATGCAAAAACAAATTGAAATCAAACGGTACAAGAAAACAAAAAACGTTCCAACCATCAACCTTAACCAGGATCAGAAAAATCAGAACCAAGAACAAAAATAATAAAATAATCAGTCCAACCAAAAACCATAACCACAATCAGATTTTCTCAGGTCCAAGACCCACTAATCATCAAACTCTAGTAAAAATTGTGGATACAGATTTTTATTGCAACAAATTTCTTTCAAAAAATAAAGGGAAACTTAGAACAGGGAAAAATTCAAGAAGATGAGAAACAATGGCAAACGACGAACCAGAAGTCTAGAATACGCAGAAGCAGATGGTGACCCACTGACCCAGAAGCAAGAAGAAGATCTAGTTGTCCACACCTGTGACAGTGAGTCAGCGACGGCAAAACCAAAGGACAACGATGGCTAATGTGTAAGGAAGCACTAGAAAACGCAGAAGATGAGAAACAAAGGTGAGGCCGTTGAAAGAGACAACAGGGTGCCAGTGCTAATTGCCTGCTCCGATGCCGGCTGTGGCGAAAACCAAGAGGGAAGAGCCGAAGAAAGAAGACCAACATGGTTATGTGTGTGAACTGAATTGTGGATTCACGATTAGATTAGGATTTTTTTTTCAATTTTGGATTTTAATTTGGATATGGATTTGGATCTGGATTTAAAATTATTTAAATAGTTTGGATTTAAAAACCAAATTATAAAATAGATCCAATTTGGTTTGGATTTTTTTTTAATTTAAAACTATTTTTTTAAAATGGTTTGTTTCGGATTTAGTTTAAAATCCAAAATTTGGATTTTTTTTCCCAGCCGTATTGTTAGCATCCTATGCCACAACAGATAGTAATTAGCCCCATGATAGGTCTTGAAGAATGCTCCGTCCAAATGAATCAAGGGTCTGCATCCACTCTTAAATCCAAGCTTGCAGGCATTGAAATAAATATACATTTTGTCAAAGGTAGGGGGTGACTGTGGCATGGGAATAACATCTAGCAAGGTAGTAGACTTTGGATTACTTCTATGTATCTCCATCAAGTAGTCCCTTAGCTTCTCATATTGTTCTACCTCATTGCCCATAATCTTGTCTTTTGCTTCCCTTACAGCTCTATAAACCATCTTAGGGTGTACAACAAGATCGAACTCTTCTCTTAAGAAATTAATAGCTTCATGTGTGGTCATGTGGGGCTGGGTGGTCATCCTTTTCTCCACCTTCTTTCTCATCCAGTGTTGGTCAGCTGCATTGTTTCCTAGGTCCTTTGCACATGTATGCTCATTCCTATATGTTTTCACTTGGAAGCACTACAACTGTTTATTGTAAGAGAGATGGGTAATCCAAGGACAATCTTTACCTTTACAGCCAACTCTAACTCTTTTTCTGTCATTTTTTATTTAGACCAACTCCTTTCCTTTAGCAATAAACGAATCCTTCACAACATCCTTGAACCTCTTAATTATAGTAAATCTTATGCCAAGCTCAAATCTCCTTTCTTCGAAGCCATACTGTTCATCAAACTCAGGCCAATAGTATTTGTTTCCTTCATCTTCTAATGAGACATGAGTATGCAGATCCTCAGATTTATACTCATACACAATGTCCTCATCCTCTATGTCTACATCACTGACATAATCTGCAATTCCTGTCCTCATGTTGGGCTCCCTAGCAGGCCTAGCTTTATTGGACTGTCTTGTAGGCCCACTTGTGTTAGGCTGTTTAGCAGGCCCATTTATCTTTGATGAACCTTCTCCAGATGAGCCCACTCTTCTTGCTTTAAACCTCTTCCTTTTAGACACATGTGTGGCTTATTTTTTTTTGCTTCTCCTGGGGCTTAATGTTTTTTGTCGACGATGGAGACACTTGTTTCCTCTTCCCTTTGGCAACTCTAATACTACTGCCACCAACATTATCTTCATCACTCTCACTCCCACTTTCATAACCGGGAGGTGGTGGTTTATACAACTTATCTTCCGCATTGTCATCACTATCATGATCAGTAAATGAGTCATCCAATATCTCCAACTCATTTGGATCCACTTGTTCTTTAACCTTAGCATTTTTCTCACAAGCACCATCTGCAATATCAGGATCATCAACAGGTTGATAAAAAAAATACAGAACTCATCAGTGTCTTTGTTCCTCAACTTAACCTGTTGCACTTGGTTGATCCCTATATTCCCCCCTCAGTACATGCAGCCCTGACCCTATATCCTTTCTTTTTGGATCATACCAGTAAGCTTCCTTACATGATTAATATCCCAATCCTTTAAATAGTGTGATCAAATTCTCAAAATTGACAAAATTCAAGTCCATGAGTGAAAACCTCTCAACTTGACCATGAAGATAGACTAACTCACCGGTAGGTACCCTTGAAAAGTAGTCCCCATGATAGAAAATAGGAACACCAAATACATAATCTATCTACAGCGTTTTTCAACACACAAAACAACACAAAATCATACATAATTAACAATGATCTAAAATTTTCAATCGGGTACGCCTTAAACATTGCCCTAGACCTTACTAACCCCACACAACTAATTAGCCACTACCTTCACTTACAGTCCCTATAAATCCCATCCTAGGACATGCATAACAAATAAAAGGTACGAGTACAATAAGTTTCAACAACAATGTACTTACTGCTCTCCACATCGGACATAGCTACAACAACGAAGCTTCGCTGAAGCTGCTTCACAGAACACCAACGCAACATGGCAAAGATGAAGCGTTGTATTTTTTGGAGGGAAAACATCAGTGCTATGGCTTCTTGTAATTGTCTATGATTGATATGGGCATCCTTAATATATTTGATATGAAGCATTAAACTATGTTTTTCGAAACGTCGTCGTTTTAGAGCATAAGAACCAATCTGTCTTATAACTTTCTATAACGGACTATGTCAGCCCCGTTAACAACACCTTGGCGACACGTACACACACTCCACGCCACATAAGCGCCACCTAATTTGACTCTGTTACGTTTGGCCAACCAGATTAAATGAAAAGACTCATATGTCAAGCGTTTCGAATGGTCAGAGAAGTTTTCGTATTTTCCAATTTCGATGAAGTAAAATATCTACAAATGAAAAACTCAGGAATCTATTTATTTATTTTTTATTTAATAAAATTTAATAATTCATAAAAAGTGATATCATCGGATAAATCAAAGTCAACTACATACTCTTCGTCTGGATCAAAATTGTCCTCCATGTCATTGACCAAAATAATACATCAGACAGGCTGTGCTGCTAGTTGTGTCAAATTATCATAACCAATTGAGACTTGTAAGTTTGAACTAAAAGCCCAACATGCACTCCAATATCCCCCACTCAGCGAACTCAGTCACTTGTTGCATTAGCACTTTTTATGACGGTCAAACATCAATCGAAGGTGTTCATTATTTTTGAGATATAAAACGCAATATATGAATTATTGGTTGTCAAAGATGATAAGAAACTTGAATTTAGATCCTCTAAAATGAGGACGCTGATAAAGTGGTAAAGTGAAGGATTAATTATCATTAATTTTATAATTTTTTATGAAATGTGTGTTTTACTATTTTAATTTAAAAATAATCAACTTTTTATTTTATCAATTTTTTTATTTTAAAAGATTTTAATCCAAAAAACTTATATTTAACATTTTATATTTGTCAAAATAAAACTCTTTAACATAACTAAATATTCTGTCTAACTCAAAAGACATTACATCCTCACTATTTTTTAAGTCGATATTTGAATATACACTCACAAAGATATATGGAATAAAAGTAGATAATTTGACAAACACTTAAATAATGTATGAAATTACTAATATAAATTTTAAATTTTGACTATTAAAATATTGTTTATAATATCCAAATTAAGTATCTCATTTAAATATGGGATATATGTATAAGTATCTTGTTATTGCTTATAAGAAAATAAATAATAAGATAAGTAATATCTATAGTAAAATTTATAGTATTCACAATTATAATAGCTATATAATTGTTATTAAGATTAAAAATATATTTTTTGTATTTTAATAAAACTTTTTTTAAATTAAAAAAATACTATTAAATAATAATAACAAATATTATTTCAATTTTAACAATATTTTTTAAGATAACTTAGCCCCTTAGCATCACTAAACAATGGTAAAGTGGTTGTCGCGCTGCCTGGCGCTAAGTTTGATTTGAAAAGGAGGCGGCGTTGTTGTTGTTGGTTTGTAGAAGAAGCAAACGAAGCGCTCTTCCTTCCGCAGCTCATTTCCCATTGCAGACCACAGTGAGTATGGACTCGCGTCTCTCCAATTCCTCGTCTTCCACTCATCACTCTAATTCTAAGAAAAGGAAGAAGAATGCCACCGCCAACAACACCAACCAGAAAACCCTAGGCGTCGCTTGGGGCTCAAAGTCCCTCTCTGCCTCCTCTTGCTCCTCTCGAAAATCCCCGTTCTCTGATTTCAGCAGGTATTTCCGGACTCATTCATTTATCATTCCCAACATCCTTCCATGCTCTTCGGCCTTTTGCTATCTCCCGCTATATATATATGCAGTTACATGGCACACAAGAATTGCAAACTTCAGAACCAGTTCGACTCCGAAGCTTCCGCATCTGCTGCTCGGAAACCAATTTTCAGTGGAGTTTCTATATTTGTTGATGGTTTCACGGTCCCTTCCAGCCAGGTTAGTGCCTTTTTTTTTTCCTTTTCTGTTTTTTATTCTGTTTATCCATGTACCTGATTCTTGAAATTTCAATTTGGGGGAGACAGAGAGAGAGACCCGCCGGGGGGGGGGGGGGTGGGGGTCTCTGTTAAATTTAAATATCAAACAACAATATGGTTGAGTTAGCTTTCCTTGTTTTGGGCTTAGTGCAGAATGAAATTCTAAGTTTGAATCAGTTGTAGTTTGTTTTGGTTCGGTAAAACAAAGGGATGACTTGACGTTAATAACCAACATGTTATAGGAGCTGCGGGGCTACATGTTAAAGTATGATGGAAGGTTCGAGAATTATTTCTCAAGACATTGTGTCACACATATTATCTGCAGCAATCTTCCTGATAGTAAAGTTAAGAACATCAGGTTTGATAAAGTCATTTCAATTTTGAGGTTTAATCCTGCTCTTTCTTATCCATGATTTTAATTATTGGCTGGTCCAATGCAGAGCCTTCAGTGCAGGACTACCAGTAGTAAAACCCACTTGGATTTTAGATTCAATTGCTGCTAACAGACTCTTAAGCTGTATGTTCTTGCATTTTTCATGCACCTATATTGATTTCATCTTCATCAGCAAATAAATTCTGCCATATATTTTTAAGGGAGCGAAAATGGGCTGAGAGTGACTAAACCTTCATTTTGCTTTTCCAGGGGTGCCTTATCAACTTGAGCAGGTTGCTAGTAACCAACCAAAACTGTCAGCATTCTTCACATTGAAAAGTAGCAAGATGTCAGAGGACACTTTTACAAATGCCCTTTGTCAAGTGGAACCAGACGTTCAAGATTCATTCCCAAGGGTTGGCCAACTGAAGGAGAGACACCCATCTGAAGTTGGGGAGATGGTTGAAGTTTGCAGGCAAATCAGTAATGAATCGAATGATATTTCCTCCAAGAAAACTGATGTATTTATGATGGAAGAGCCTATTGGTGAAAGAGTTATATGTGATGAAGAAAAGCTTGCAGAAGCAAACAGTTCAGAAACTAATAATGAAAGAAACACTGAAGGGGAGCTTGATCCTACTTATCAAGAACCTTCTACATCATTTAGTATTCCCTGCTCAGATAACCAGAATGTACATCAATTTCCAAGTTCTGAAGCCACTGGATCCTCTAAACAATGTCATTCAACTCTTACAGACCCCAATTTTGTAGAAAATTATTTCAAGGTATTGATTTTGGAAGAAGTTTGGATCTTTGTATATTGCTTGGAAAAATGATGACTTTGTTGGCAAATTTTCCGGGCCCATTCATTTGTTATCTTATATGCTCGATATACCATGTGTTAACCATTTGGATATATAATATTATGAAAAATTTATCAGGAAACGAACATAAGCTCCAATGATAAAGTTGTTTATTACATCAAAATATAATGTCTTCAACTTCAATAGATAAGGTGAATGAAAAGCTGATTTTTGTTTTTCGGTTTGGGTTGAGGGTGGACAATGAATCAATGGCCCCTTTCTCTCATATATAAAGGAAGGATGCACATGTGATGTACTGATATGATATTGACTTGCTTCTCACTTTATTTCCTTGATTTTCTTGTCTTACATCGTCATAATCTTGCCGTTGCCATTATTATTATTATTATTATTATTATTATTATTATTATTATTATTATTATTGGTGATTTTATGTTGTAACATCCTGATTCAAGTTTGGTATATGTAGAATTCACGACTTCACTTTATAGGAACCTGGAGACAACGGTATCGAAAACGGTTCCCAACGTTGTCTACTGGTCTGAATAATGGAATTTCTAACAGTAATAAATCCGATATTAAGTCGGTTATTCTTCATGTTGACATGGTAAGCTTTACATTTGAGGTTGTTGAATATAAATTATTGTTGTCATTTTACTTTTGATTTGGATTTTGAATAAATATGTCAACTGTATCATACGAAGATATGTAAGTTTGACTTTTAAAAATTAGCACTCCCATCCCAGTTTTATTTTTTTGCCTTTTTTTTTACTAATACCTGCATTATGGGCTTAAACTTTAAGAATAATGTTGTGTTTGAATACTGTGTGTGCTGCCCCAGGACTGCTTTTTCGTTTCTGTGGTTATCAGAAACAAACCTGCGTTGTTTGACAAGCCTGTAGCTGTATGTCACTCAAATAATTCGAAGGGAACATCTGAGATTTCCTCTGCAAATTACCCAGCTCGTAGTTATGGTTGGATATATACCAATTTATATATAACTCAATCAGCCATATTGTTTGCTCAGTTTTTTGGTATCAAACTATGCTCTATGTTGCTGCTAGGTATCAGAGCTGGTATGTTTGTTCGAGATGCCAAGGCTCTTTGTCCCCATCTTGTTACCTTTCCATACAACTTTGAAGCTTATGAGGAAGTAAGCAGTTGCAGGATGCATAGTTGAATAACTTACAGAGCAGAATATTATGCTTTATGGCGTATCATTCTGTGCTCCCTTTCCCCCTTTACAGTTGATTTTTACCACCATCTCTCTTATTTGGATAACTTGCAGGTAGCTGATCAATTTTATAGTATATTGCATCGGCATTGCAACAAAGTGCAGGTCTTGTTGGGTGTTCTCAAAGTGCATAGCATAAAGTAGTTAGTTGATATCTCTTTAGTCCTTTAACTGCTACTTGATGTAGGCTGTAAGCTGTGATGAAGCATTTTTGGACTTCACAGATGCTATGGTTGAAGATCCTGAACTTTTGGCTTCATCAATTAGAAAAGAGATCTATGAAACCACTAGGTGTACAGCAAGTGCTGGTATAGGGGGGAATATGCTTATGGCTCGTATTGCTACTAGGACCGCAAAACCAAATGGTCAATGTTACATAACTCCAGAGAGAGTATGTTTTGGAGTATTATGTGATTCACAACCTTATATCTTTCTTTCTTGTTCGCAAGCAAATTTTACTTATCTCATTTAGCCATAATAGTGTTTGTGCCATGAATTTTATGCTGAATCTTGTATCCTTGTATATTTGCAGATCATAGTATCGATGTACTTGGTGCTCTTGTTATTCTCTTTTTTTATTGTTGTCTATTATTCTTTATTCATAACATTTAAATGATAAATAGCTCTTTTGTTCTTGATGGCAATTGGTAGTTGTAGAGATTATCTTCCTATTAAGTTCCATTGCGTATTTAGATTTTGCTCAAAAGTGATAATTCTAAGTTTCACTTATATTGTGTATTATTGGAAGTGACTCTTTATGGTTCTCCAGGAAGAGCTTATGATAGTTTATGTTCAATGTTTTCGATATATCTTATCTGGCTTTCAGAACATTTTAAAGATCAACTTATTCCCTTGTTTCTCTATATACTGCTGATGTTGTGCATTTTTTAAAGGGAGGAGAGAATCTGGAGAATTAGAGAATATGTGTTAATCTGTGATATTATCATTCTGTGTGAGAATCATTGATACAACAGAATATATAGTGGGTTGCATAGGGGTAGATTAGTCCTATTGATCACTAAAGCAGTTATAGTTGTCACTAACAAGTAGCAACTAGGCAGTTATCATCTCCTATAACAGAATATAACAGGCTACATCCCTTCTATACTCTTTATTTGTGACATTAACTAACGTCATATTATCATTTGTGATTTCTAGCTGTTGTAGTTCACTTTGAACAAGAGAATCTACTTCTTACATTCAGCTTAAGTATTTTGATATTATAGTTGAGGTGTGGTATATATCAAATTATCAATATTACCTTATCTCTTATTTAGTTTTACATTTTCAGGTTGATGATCATTTAAATCAACTTCCAGTTGATGCTCTTCCTGGTATAGGGTATGTTTTACAAGAGAAATTAAAGAAGCAGAGTGTTAATACTTGTGGACAGTTGCGAATGATTTCCAAGGTTCTACAGATTTCTATTGATTCTTCCTTAATAACGTCAATTTGTAGTGCTTTCTGTCTGTCATCAATCAATTCCCCGTGGTCTTAGCTATTTTTCTCATTCCTCGAGTTTAGGAAGGCACATGGATTTATAAGGCTTATCATAAGTGAATATATATGCTCTGTTGAAATAACTAATTTCGTCAGAAACTTTGGAAATTATATTGAAGACAATAATAATATGATACGATAAGTTCTTTCGAGCAAAGAAAATAAAAAAAAGAAGTTGCAGCCCTTCTTTATTCAAGAATATAGTCATTGCACAAACTTGTGTGTATTCTTGCAGCTTAGTTCATGTACCTCTATACTCCATAGCTATGTTCAACATTCCTTTTGGTTTATATAATTTAAAGACATTGACATCTGTAAATTCAAGATTGTATCCCTGCTTTCTTTTTTTTACAGAACTCACTGCAGAAGGAATATGGAATGAAAACAGGGGAAATGCTGTGGAATTATAGCAGAGGAATTGATTATCGATCAGTAGGGATCATTCAGGTAGTGAAAAGCCTATCATTTGTCCTTAATACTTTGCTTTAAAATCCAAACTTGATTTGTCATCAGATTTGAGGTAGGTTAGATCTCCTTAACTTCTTATTAGACATTAAACCATTTGTGCCTAAACATAAAAGCTTAAGCTTTTGGGGTAGATGGTAAACATGGTTTCAAAGCCTTAGAATCGATCCTTGTTTGCCTCTCTCTTCTAAATAAAAATTGAATTTTAGTACAAGGATGATAAGCATGTGCCTTGTTCATACTTCAAGCCCAAAAGAGGCTTGACGTATTGGATATAAAATCATTCCTATGCTTTAGCTAAAAGTTTAAGTTTCTGGGATAGATGGTTCACGAGTTATGATCAAAGTGTTATAAGTCATAAACTTTTATTTTCTTTCATTTTAGGACCTACTGTGCAAACTTTTCTTTAATGGTAGTCTAGGTTTGATTAACAACTGTAAGAATGGTCTTGGACTATGACTAAAAGGATATAACTGTCTGGTTAACAAGATGTGATATGCACATATGGCGTGAAATCACGGTTCTATTATTATTATTATTATTATTTTTTAGGGGGGGGGGGGGGGTAGAAGTGGAAGCGGGGAGAGCTAAGTTGAGTTTGCCCAAATTTAAGCTCGACGCACGAAAATTGAGCTTGATTAATTGACAATCGAACCTAATTTTAAACTTGAAGCTGCTCGCCAAAGACTAACAAGCTAGTTGAAGCTGTAGATTGAGTTTCTTTTATATAAGAATACAATTTATTTGAAGTATAGTTTATATAATAACATCACATACCAGGTAGCATGAATATTATATATACTAGTGTATCGATATGATTCACTCATTTATTTATTAAATGTGTGTAAAAATAATAAAATTGGAATTAGTTAAGATGACGAAGGACTTATAACTTAACTAAAAGGCCTTGGTTGTCTTGGAAACAGCAAAAAATGTTTTTGTTTTAAATTTTTTTATTTTTACGAATTATATATCAGAGTATTTTTAAAAAAGTAAGTTGTGCACTTATTTTAAAAAAGAAAGTTGTGCACTAACCTGTTTCATATTCCCACACACACACACAAATTTAATATATGAGCTCGAATCTTAGGCTCAAATTCGGCTCACAAGCTCATGAACTTACCTTATCAAGTTGTTAACAAGTTGAATGCAAAGCAGCTCAGGAATAGGCTTGATTCACTTCTGGCCCTCGTCTGGGGTTGACGAGCACTAAACACCGGTTTAGAAAATTCTCAAATTTAAAGCTCAAGATTCATCGTAGCTCTAAACCGGAATTTATCACTCTTCAAAGTTTACTAAAAATGTCACAAATTCAAATCAATAACCGGGAGTTTAATCCCGGGTCGTTCTCCCTATGAATCACAATCGAGTTCATATAATTGGCTATAGGGGAACTTGGGGTTTGGATCACAATTAACGGAAATTTAAATAGAAAGAAATTAAAAGAGCAAGCAATATGTAAATATCAAAATGAATTAAATTAGGAGCAATTAAGGAAATTAACTAAGAATAGGAAAGCGAATATCAAATGCTATAAAGGGTTTGGCAAGGGTTGAGGGTTAAGGATCACTATTCTTGTCACTAAATACAACATGATAATTATAAAAAGCAAACCCAATTCGTAAACATCTACAAATTGAGGAAAGTCAATTAGGCTTAATTAATCCTAATCCTTAAGAACTAACCAACTTACTAATTGAATTAGTAAAAGACTAGCATTAGTGGAAACAAGATTAATTAATATCTTTAAATTATCAATCAACTTGGATATTAGTGAGTCAAGGTCACCCAATTTCTCAATCCCAAGCCAAGAATATAAAAATCTACTCTATAACTAGTTTAAGCATTTTATCAAACACCTAGAGTGCATAAACATAGAACTTCAAAAATTGCAAGAATTAGTAAAATCTACAACTATCCAATTCAAGAAAGCAATAATAACAACTCAATTAAGCATGAATTAAACATAAAAACATAAAATTGTATTAAAGGAAAATGAGAATTCAACAAAGATTTATAAACTAAAATAGCAATCTAAAAAAACAAACAAAAGATTCTAAGCAAAGTAGAGTAGCAAAACAAGAAACTGTAAACTAAAAACTACAATTAACAAAACTAAAACCTAAAAATAGAAAGAAAATTCATAAGAAACCCTTTTAAATTCTAGAGAGAAGTTGGAGCTTTTGTCTCTAGAATTCAAGGTCTAAAAACCTAAAAAAATAAAGGAAAAATTGAAGAGTGTATGTTGTTGTGTGTATCCCCCTTCATTCTCCCCTCAAAAGCCATCAGAAATGGACTGATTTGGGCCAAAAATGGGCTTGAAATCGCGAGTCACAGTGCCTTTATTAATGAGGCACGAGATGGGTTTGGTGTGTACGCACCACTGCAGCTTTTCCAAACCTCCATTTTTTCACAAAATCTCCACTTTTGCATGCTTTTCTTCCATCTTTCTAAGCCATCATTGCCTCCTAAACCCTTAAACAACTTAACAAACATATCAAGGTATCGAATGGCATAAAAGTGAAATTAATTTAATAATTTTAAAGGCCTAAAAAACATGTTTCAATCGATTAAGCACAATTAGGAGAAAACTCACAAAAAGTATGCATTTTTAAAGAACAAGTGTAGGTTAAGTTGATAAATTCCACTCCTTTCAATGCAAAAAAATCATCATAAATTATGGATTTATCAGGGGCCTGCAGCACTTTTAACTTAGCAACTCATGTTTGGCATCTTACTCATTTTATCCTATGGAAGTTTATCTGTCTTTCTAATAAGCTGATGTCTAATATCAGTTTAAAGGTTCTTAATGATATCATCTGCCATTCTGTAGGAATGTAAGTCTATCGGTGCGGATGTTAATTGGGGTGTGAGGTTCAGAGATATGAAAGATGTTAGTACTCTTATACCGTGTATTGTAGTCTTAAGTTTCTTTTTATCTTACAACCTTGGAAAACTGAATCTGTCCCAACATTAACGTAAAATATATTCCAGTGTGAACACTTCCTAATAAACCTATGCAAGGAAGTTTCGTTGCGTTTGCAATGTTGTGGAGTACAGGGGCGCACTTTCACTCTAAAGGTACTATACAATTAGCTTGTGAGATTTAATTTTTGGATTATTCTGTTATCATCTGTTTCAACTGGTAAACTGCTTTGAATGTCCAGGTTAATTTCTTAAACTATCATGCATGATATTTATTTATACCTTCTTGTATTCTAATTGAACTTTATAAATATTTTTGGATCTATGATTTAGATAAAAAAGAGAAGAAAAGATGCTGATGAACCTGCAAAGTTTATGGGCTGTGGGGACTGTGAAAACTTGAGTCACTCTGTAACGGTAAATCTTGAATCATGTTTTATGTCTATACTCCATATTATTGTTTTCTTTAAGGGTTTTCAGTTATTCTAATATCTGATTTTGTGTGATTTTCTCATGATAGATTCCTCTTGCAACTGAAAATGTGGAAATACTTCAACGAATAGTAAAGCAACTTCTTGGATGCTTTTACATAGGTAAGGACTCTGGCCTGCTTAATCTTTCGTTGGCATTGTTTTCCACCATTTTATTTTTTGAAATATATAACTAGCAAGTCAGGGACTTGTTCCTTTATCTTAAAAAACAATCCTCTTTGGTTCAGTAGCTACATGGATCAATTGGCACCATTCTTTTTAGGGGTCAAAACCGGCTAATAGTGAAGGCAGTGAAAGTTAAGGTAGTGGAGATAGATATTGAGGATAAAATTTTATGGAGATGGAGAGATTCAGAATAATGTAATCTATTTAAGTTCAACTTTATAGTCACATTTATATCACTGCTTTGTCCGTGGTTCAAGTCCAAAGTGTTTCAGCATGAGTGGTTGTATCAGAGATATAAAATCATTCTTTCACTTACACTCATTCTTTCACTCCTTAATTTTGGTAAATGAGAGTCAAGAACTAAAGCACACCTGTGGTGCTTAATATAGCTATGTAGTAAGGATGTTAACCAAGAAGTTATGCAGTTTTACTTGCATTGCTGATGACAACCCTTGGTCTTGGTTTTATACTCAAAGCTCCTTGACACTGACCTTCATCTTGTTAATTGTTTATCATATTCTAAACTAAATGCTTGCATGCAAGCACTTAAGTTCATATAAGCTCTTATCTTTTAGTTTGAGCTATTACTTTTAAATGGTTGTAAACTTGTAATCTGAATTTGCAGATGCTGGCATCAAATAACAAATCTGATGCTGGCATTATAATGTTGCTTATGTTTAAAGAGCTTCACGTGCTAAGTTATGTTGGTTTATCTTCCTCAAAACGTTAATTGGTGTCAGATGAATACTTTTAGTAGGGGATCAGGGTCTGTTCAATAAAGATCTAATTAGATATCCAAACATATTCATTTTCTTCTTTTGTTGATTTCACATAGATGTTAAAGAGATTCGCGGTATTGGATTGCATGTTTCCAGACTTGAAAATGCAGATACGTCTAAGCAAGGTACCTGCATTATACTGAGTGAAGTGTAACTTAACTTTGCTGTAAAAATGCATGATTCGGTTGTATATAACACAGATGTAGGGTATGCCAGTTGCTGAACTGAATGAAAACTCATGTTTTTATGAGATCTCTAACCTTGGCATGTCCATCTTTTTCCATTTCCCCGCGCATAGGGAATTTTGTCCTTTTCCTGGGCTTTGAACTTTGTTTTTGTTTTCCTCTTTTTGGGTTGTATAACATTACTTATTTCATGAAGGTACAGAGAAGTATACTTTGAAATCATGGCTTACTTCAGGATCTGCAAGTGTGGAAAAACAGAAATATCATATGGGTAATTGAAATTGCTGCCAAACAGAGTTAACTTATTGCATACTAATCTTTAGAACATGATTATTGATTCAGCTTATAATATATTTCTTATTTCTTATTTTCATTATGAATTTTACTAGTGGTGGAATTTGTGAAGACAGCTTCTGTTTGTTTCTCTTTCTTCAGGTCATAACAAACACAATTCGGATTGTGCGAATTGTGCTTCAAGTCATGGATGCATTCATTCACAAGGCTCTTCATTTCAAATTGACAATAAAATACTAAATATTCATGTTAGTGGTGATCCGATTTCAACACCACCTCCTTTATGTCAGCTTGATGTGGAAGTTATTAGAAATCTTCCCTCTGAAGTATT
Organism: Arachis ipaensis; assembly: GCF_059453495.1. Taxonomy (NCBI): domain Eukaryota; kingdom Viridiplantae; phylum Streptophyta; class Magnoliopsida; order Fabales; family Fabaceae; genus Arachis; species Arachis ipaensis. The sequence goes on along the minus strand of NC_142440.1, from coordinate 22,263,019 downwards.
TTCAGAACTAAATGAAATTTATGGAGGGAAGTTAATTGATTTTATTGCTAAAGGAAAAGGCAAATGTGAGAGTTCTAGCTCTCTAGGAAACTCATTGGAGGATGACGGTAAATTTTTCTGTATTTTGTTAGCGTTTCTCTTTTAAAGTTGGTCAAATGTTAAACTTGTCATACATGCATTCAAATTGTTTCTGTTAGCAGCTACATGTAAAGAAGAGGACCTTCCATATTCTGATCCTATTCCTCTAAATCAAATCTTTTCAGAAAATAAGGTATGGTTTTCTCTTTTCAACCTGTTTGATACTAGACAGGATGAGTGTCTGGTTTGCTTTAAAAATTACTTCATTAAGCTCGCTTGTACCTATCTTTCATATGCTTCTACCCATCTTTCATGTTCCCAAGGCTTATTGATTTTTATTAGTCTTATTATTTTGGTTTGATGGATCCAAGTTTTTTCGATAGATTTGTTTACCTGTTCATTTCCCTGACACATGTTCATTAGCCAATTAACTTCTATTTAATTTTGTATGTATTAGATTCTTTTAAGGAAAAAATAAATAAAACTTGCTCTAACATATCAATTTTACAGAACTTGTAGGTTAGCTATTTAGTCCACATGGTTTTTTCTCTAGCTTTTTGGAACCAAGATGATCAGTTTGAAAATTTTATTAGGTTTTTAGCTGTTTTCTTCAGTTGCTAATTAATTTAGCAGTTCATATTAATTCCTTTTTGAAAAGGTGAGACTTACATGTGATTGAATTGAATCCATATTGTTTGTTGCATGACACTACAACTAGTCTCAGTCTATATTGTGGCTTATTGCAATTAAATACCAATTACAGTTATTAGAAAGGGAAGCAATCTTAGTCTTGGTTATTTTTGTTTGCAGTATTTTAAGATTTTTCTAGAAGTATTGTATTTAGTTACATATATTATGATCTATTGACAGGCAATGCAGCATGAAAGAGTACTTGGCTCAGGACATGGATCCTGTTCCCAAGTTACTCATAATTCGAACATTGAAAGAGATGATTTATTGCCTTCTTCTTTAAGCCAAATTGATGCTTCAGTGTTACAGCAAATTCCTGAGGATTTGAAAGCTGTTATTCTTGAGCATCTTCCTGCACACAGGGCGCAAGATTTCTGCTCTACTCCTGCCATTTGCCCTGGTAGAATCAATCAGGATTCAGTAGGTGTTGATACTTCAAAGAATTGTCCTGGAACAGTTAACCATGCTTTGAATGACAGTCTTTGGGCCGGTAATCTTCCAAGTTGGATGGACAAGTTTAAAGACAGCAGTTGCTTAAGGAAGCTTGGAGAAATCTATCATAGATCTGGGTTTAATAGCCAGTTATCTTCAGTTTTACCCCAATTTTTATCTGAGTTTCACCACCTAGATCTTACCCAAGAGATTTACGATGAAACTGTTAACATCATGTGTGAGCTACTGAAGCAATATGTCAAAGTGAAGATAGAGAGAGATATTGAAGAGATTTATATTTGTTTTCGGCTTCTGAAAAGGTATGTTAATTTTGCAATTTGGTAGCAATACTGTATTGAAAAAGATTCTTATCTTTTCATATTTATTTATGCCTTTTCTCACATTCTCCATATACATTATACAAATTTAATGAGTATCAATTCTGTTGATTTTTGGACTAAAAAGGAGTACAGTTTGTTGTTGATATAATTTCTTGTCTGTGCAAACCATCTTCAGGATCATATCCATGTCAGCTTGGTATTTGTGTGGGTAAAATAGTATTTGGTAAAAAGCATAATGTAAAGGCAATGGTTGTGCAGCCAAAGTCATTTTACTCCTTATATTTTTTGGATTATTATTTTGTTGAGAATATTTGCAGTGACTTACAATTTGGTTTCAGGTTTGCAGTGAAGTCCCAATTTTTCTCCCGTGTATATAATGATATATTTCCATTCCTTCAGGTATAGTTTACAAGGCAACTTGTGCATATAAATTCGGGGTGTTGAGATGATGGATGGCCATCTAATAGAAGTTCAGTGATAGTCTGTTTCGTGCATATCAAAACGTATATTTTCATATGTCATGCTCTAATTTTGTAGGCAGCCGTAGATGACAATTACGGAGGAAGCTTGTTTATGCCATAATAGTAGCAACACCCAAATGGTCTATCACACCTTATTACTCTCAGAAACTTCCCAGCAATTCACTGGTTTAGCTTTATGAGCTTAAGAATAAGAGGTCAGATCACAAACCAACAGTTGCTATCTGCAGCTGATGTGTGGAGTACTTTTGATTTATGCGATGTGATCGCTAAACAGTCTGTGGTGCTATGTACTTATTTTATTGGATGTTGCATTTAACTATTTAAGTTCTAGTAAGTTAATTAAACATTCTTATTAACAAATTTGTAATTTCACGTTGCTTTGTTCCCATCAGCAGTGAACAGTTGTATATATTTTTTTGCTCAAAAAGTGTGAATCCTTGTGTCATTCCCTAGACTTTTGCTTTGATATTAAACCTGTCATATTAGCCTTTTTATTTGTAGGAAAACAGCCTGCCACTTCATTCTTTGTATTTTATAATTGACAGGTATTTGCATTTGCACTGTTTACTTAAGAGTATTCTTTCTCTGGTAAAATAGATGGATGTTTCTTGCCATGCTGTGTTTGTCCCTTTTATCGGTTTACAAATTATTAGTATTTAGTAATTTAGAGTCACTGTTAGAATTGGGTTTTAGTTTGGTAAATTAAAAAATTATGTGTTGGTATTTGTAGTTTTTAAAAAAACGTTTTAAAGTTAGTTTGTATTTATTAAAATAAAAAAATTTAATATAATCTTATATTAATAACTATTTTAATTTATCTTTATATTAATGTCTATTATAGTTTTTTTTTTAAATTTTACAAATTTTTACCTAACAATTGTTTTTATTTATTAAAAATTATTTTTAGTTTGATTTATCAAATATGGGATTTTTTATTTTATTAAATAAAATAAATGTAATATTTATCAAAATAAATAATTTTACGAGTATTTACGGATTTAAATAACCTTATTATATTTCGTTTACAGTGTAAACAAGATATAGTGTAAACGAGATACGTGAAAACGTCATCTCGTTTACACTACAAATGATATATATATATATATAAAAGGATGTATAATCCTTGGTATTTTTCACACACATTTCATATCCTTTCTCTGTCTCCTCTTTGTCTAAAAAACAAAGCTGAATGGCCAGTAACAATCCATTCATAGTTGTTTCTTTATCCGAATTGTCATATGAGAAATGACGACAACGGGTGACATTTGAGTGTCAGGATCCGATATTTTTTCGTACTCAACGTGTGGAGACGTTGTCGGATTTGAAGAGTTTGATATTGAGCAAGCTTGGTAGGACACAAGCGAGGAAAATCGGAAGGGTGGCGTATAGGTTGCTGGCACTCATGGGAAATGGAGTCTTTTGGTTTCGACTATTCCGACTTCACGGGGATGAGCATGTGCGACTGATGTTCGACATTTATGGGAGGATCATGTGTGAACAGGTAATGGAGCTGTCCGCCGAGATGGGTCACGGTGGTAGTAGGAGTTCCGCACAGGACACCTATGTGCAAGATGACCGACCTCTCGCACCACTGCCCATTCATGTCGCGATTCCGGAGCATGAGGCAGAGGAGGGTGAGGAGGAGTCGGACGAGGATTACGTGGCGAACAGCGGAGACAGTGAGTCTTCCGATGGTGGCGATGAGGATGAGTTTGTGCTAGAGTAGGGGTGTGCATGGCCTGTCTCGGCCCGAAGACCCGGCCCAACCCTGAACAATTTAGGAGCTATTTTGGTGTGATTTCACCGGGTCTAGGGCTGGGTAAGAGTCTCAAAAATAGACCCGGTCATCATACACAATTAATATTGTGTTATTAGTGATGGATGATGGCTATTCTTATGTGAAATTTAAGTATTGTAAACCTTAATATTTTGTGTTATTAGTTATTATAAGACTATAAGTTAATGTTTTATGTTTAAAATGCATAAGATTTTAGACTAATGCATAATATTGTATTATTTGTATTGATTTAAATATTTGGTGTTATTAGACAATATTAGTACTAATTATGGTTATGCTTTAATTTTAGAGAAGAGTTGGTTCTTGTTATATTTTTCTAAGTGAATTTTACCATGTCAAATAATGGTTGGAGTATTGGAAATTTGGATATTTTCACATGCTAGCTTATAAGAAGGTATCAAGGTAATGTAATGTTAACGGCCCGGTTTTCACCCGGTTTTTACTTGGTATAATCGTGGTCCGAAAGTGTATAGATTTCATCGGGTCTAGGGCCGGGTTCGGGTCTAATAAATAGGTCCGGTATATATTTCGAGTCGGGTCTGGGTCACATCAAACCCGGTTTCATCCGACCCATGCACACTCTTATGCCGGAGACACCTGCAGGGCTGTGCCGCACCATGTGCTGCCTCCACCTCACATGATTCCGGCGCTATCGACTGTGCCAAGTCACTATCTCAGTCTAGATTTGGACGCCATGCATGAGAGGATCCCGATTTCTGACACCTGTGGAGTGGATTACAACCTAGACGGCAGTGTGGAGTTTCGGGTCGGACATAGGTTCAGAAGCCGAGAGACGGTGCTTCAAGGTGTGAAGAACTACAATATTTGCAGGAGTGCTGAGTACCGGATGATTGAGTCCGACCGATTAAAGTACCATGTGCAGTGCCGTCAAGCCGACAGTGGGTGTCAATGGAGCCTTCGTATGGCCCTTCGTCAGAATCTTGAATACTAGTAAGTTCAAGTTTAAATGTGAATTTGAGTAGTTTTGTATGATATTTTATTTTGGTTATAGATATTGTGTAAGAATAAATTTTTTGTTATGATTAGGGAGGTTCGGAGGTTTAGTGGACCACACAGCTGTCTGGCACCCACTATGTTTCAAGACCATCGTCAGTTAGATAGCAGTCTCATCTGCAGAGTCATATTGCCCTTGATTCAGTCCAATCTGTCTGTGAGTATCCCGATCTTGCAAGGTGCGGTCCATATCTCGTTTACAGTCTAAACGAGATATGCGCATTGTCATCTCGTTTACGAGTAAATACCCATAGTAGTCTCTGAGATTCGCGCAAATACTCAATGTAATCCTCAAGATTCCGATTTTCCTATTGTAGTCCTCCAGATAGAGCTCCGAGTACTCAAAGTGGTCCCTGGGCATATTTCTGGTGATGAGTCATCACCGGAATGCTGATGTGGCGTCGTTTTGCCAGGCTGGAGTTGAGCTGGCTCATTTTCAATTTATACCCATATTGGTCCCTCGCAGTTGGTGTTATTATACAAAGCTCCACTCTTGCACGCTTCGCTCTCCCTCTTCCTCGCGTTCTTCATCGCATTCTTCAGGCTCCCAATTCTCTTCCTCTACGCTCTCCAAACCTACATCCATCCCGATGTCCAACCCTCCACCTCCAACGACCTTTATGCTGCCATTCGCCGCCCTAGCGCCCCCAAAGGCCCTGCTCCCGACCTCCCGATGCCCTCCTCCACCTACATCACTACTTGTGTATAATCACTACTTGTGCCTTGTGGTTTTGCAGTTCCTTGGTCCACTTGTGCTGGTATTTCTCAAATGGTACCTTCCAGAGACCTTGGTCAACACACTACTCAATATGTACGTCAAATTCCACCTCTTGGAAGAGGCACACAAGTTGTTCGACGAAATGCCCAAACGAAATGTTGTTTCATGGATGACTTTGATATCTGCTTATTCTCAGGCTAAGCTGAATGATACGGCTGTGAGACTCTTGATTGGTATGCTTAGAGAAAGTGTCATGCCTAACATGTTCACTTTTTCTTCTGTTTTGAGGTCTTGTGAGAGGCTCTCTGATCTCAAACAGCTTCATTCTTTCATACTGAAGGTGGGGTTGGAGTCTGATGACTTTGTAAGGAGTGTCCTTATTGATGTTTACTCAAAACTGGAAGAGCTGTTTGAAGCTGAGACTGTTTTTCATGAAATGTTGACTGGAGACCCTGTTGTTTGGAGCTCCATCATCGCTGCTTTCGCTCAACACAGCAATGGGGATGAGGCCTTGAACCTTTACAAGAGGATGAGGAGAGCTGGCTTTCTGGCCACACAACTGACTCTCACAAGTGTTCTGAGAGCGTGTACTAGTTTGTCATTGTTGGAGTTAAGGATGAAGGCACATGTCCATGTGCTAAAGTATGATCAAGATCTTATCCTTAACAATGCATTGTTAGATATGTATTGCAAGTGTGGTAGTGTGAAAGATGCAAAGCTCATTTTCAATAGGATGGCTGAGAAGGATGTTATCTCTTGTTGCTATCTCTTAAAAAGCCTAACATGTTGTATAGGCTTGTATATGCAATTATGCATGCTATGTTTGAGCCGTGACTTTTTAATGGCATTATAGAAGCTTAGTATTTTCTATGGTATTGTTGAATTGATAATTTCCATGGTAATAATTGAAAGTAGCTTGAATTATCTTCGGCAAGTGGATGGGATAGTGTGGCAGGTTGTGGTCCTGATTTTCTTGGAAAGAACTTAAAGAGTTATTATTATTTTACCTTTAGCTTGGCAATAATTTCCTGTATCAATGGTGATTGTCTCTTGAAAATTATTTCTATAGTACCTCTTCATGTATGTTCTTTCTGCTTTTGTAGAATTTTCACCCTGCAACTTGATGTATTAATTTTTGTTTCACTTGTTTCAGGAAACCATTGATTAGGTTGGGTGCCAATATGCCTACAAGAGCAAAGTGCATGGTCCGGTGGAGTGATTTCGATCAATACACAACCGTCGGAATCAGCCATTTGACCCCTTATCACAATGGAGAGACTAACGATGTTGTTCTATATTTTGGGATTATTGATAGCTTGCAAAACTATGATATCGGCAAGAAGCTGGAGCATGCGATGAAGAGAGCGATGAACAAGAAGAAGACATAAATTTTATGAAAAATTGGGATTTAGGGTTAAATTAATGGGAGGGACCAACGTGGGTACAAATTGGAAATTAGCCAGCTCAGCTAGTCGTTGGAACCCTCCAGCGTGGCAAACGTCGCCACGTCAGCGCTCCGGTGATGACTCATCACCAGAAATATGCCCAGGGACCACTTTGAGTACTCGGAACTCTATCTGGAGGACTACAACGGGGAAATCGAAATCTTGAGGATCACATTGAGTATTTGCACGAATCTCAGGGACGACTATGGGTATTTACTCTCTCGTTTACACTGTAAACGAGATATGGTAAGAAAATTTAAATCGGTAAATTCTCTAAAAATATTTATTTTCGTAAATATTACATTTATTTTATTTATTAAAATAAAAAATCCATCAAATATGGGTGTTATAATTTTTAAAAAAGTATATTTTAAAAACTAGTTTTAATAAATTACCTTTCAAAAAATAATTGAATATGGATTCTATAAAGGGCTACGCCACACATCCAAGTATTTTTTTTATCCAAGTTTTATCCAAATAGGTCCAACACTAACAAAAACTACTCTCATTAAAAGAGCGTCATTACACGCGCTTTATCTTCTTCTCCTCCATGTTCTTCTTCTTCTTCTTCTTCTCCCCTGCGCTTCTTCTTCTTCCTCTTCTTCTTCTTCTTCTTCTTCTTTCAAATACATGCATATGTCATCTTCTTCTTCTTTCAAATTCATGTATACCTCCTCCTCCTTCTTCTTCTTCGCGCACGCAGATTCTTCTTCTGCTTCTCCTCCTTCTCTTCTTCTTCTTCTTCTCCTCTTTCGTTATCGTCATCACCAACATTTTGCTAATGGATTATTTTTTTAATCGAATTGAATGGAATGCAATTGCTAAATTGAATTGAATTGAATGGACGCAAGTTTTCTGAATTTGAATTGAATTGATGATCTCTAAATTGTAGATAGAGGTGTTTCGAATTTGATTTTATATAATAGATTATGTTTCGTTCATTCAATACTATACAATTGTTTCACCATGAATACGTGTTCGGTTCATTATGCAAAAAGCTGTTTGAATTTGATTTTATATAATGGATTATGTTTCGTTCACTCAGTATACAATTGTTTCACCATGAATACGTGTTCGGTTCATTATGCAGAAAGTTGTTTGAATTTGATTTTATATAATAAATTATGTTTCGTTCATTCAGTATTATACAATTGTTTCACCATGAGTACGTGTTCGGTTCATTATGCAGAAAACTGTTTGAATTTGATTTTATATAATGGATTATGTTTCGTTCAATCAGTACTATACAATTGTTTCACCATGAGTACGTGTTAGGTTCAATATGCAGAATGCTGTTTGAATTTGATTTTATATAATGGATTATGTTTCGTTCACTCAGTACTATACAATTGTTTCACCATAATAACATGTTCAGTTTATTTTTATTCTGCACAATTCAAAACTCTTTCTCCTCATTTTCTACTGCTTCTTCACCAAAAGAATGACGATAAGAAAAAAACACGTGAAGAAGAAGGAACGCGAAAAAGAAGGAGGAGAATGAGGAGGAGGAGGAACGCGAAGAAGAAGACGCTCCGTGCGTAAACGAGTATGAGAAGAAGAAGAAGTGCATGGAAGAAGAGAAGAAGAAGAAGAGAAGAATCGTAAGGAAAGAAGAAAGCGAAAAAAGCGCGTGACCTAAAATTGTTTGGATGAACTTGGATGCCAAAATTGTTTGGATGTGGAGAATATATCTTCTATAAAATAAAAGAAATCGTAAAATAGTAAAATAAAGAAATAATTACTATTAATTTTATAACTTCTATAAAATGTGTGTTTCACTATTTTAATTTAAGAGTGATTAACTCTTTATTTTATTATTTAACTAATTTTTTTTTATTTTAGAAGATCTTATTCTAAAATAAAAATTTGACTAAAGTGACACTTATTAGACTATTAAGCTTATTAGGGTATGGCCCGCACTATGTGTAGGTCATGTGATTAATCTACTCTATATTCAGGTATCATTTATTTACAAAAAGATCAATGTATATCTATTAAAAGAATTAATTTAATTATTATATACATCAATTAGGTAGTTAATCTCTTGTTATGTTGATGTTTAATTTAGTTATAAAAAAAATTAATATATAAAATTTAAAATAGTTAATATCCTTTAGTAATAGTTAATATTTTATTTGTATTTTTTAATATTTTTTAATTAGTAACTTTAGAGTATATTTTAATTAAATTTATAAAAATAAATAAGTATATTAGGGGTGTATATGATTCGAATGGGCCTAAAGACCCGGCTTAGACACGAATACTTTAGGACTAATTTGGTGTGATTTCACTGGATTTAGGATCGGATAAGAGTATTAAAAATAGACCAATCATTATTTAGAATCGGGTTCAGATCAAGACAAACCCGGTTTTACCCAACTTATGTGCATCTTAGGGGGACTAAAAAGATATATATGTTTTAAATTAATTTAAATATTATGTTATATTAATTATAAACTTATTATTTTATTTTTAATTATATTTGTTGAATTAGAAAATAGATCAAAGAAGTATAATATGGATAAATTCAAGTTCAAGTATAGATATCAACTTTTCGATAACAAGTATATTTTTTTTTTTTTATAAATAAGTGCGTCATAATTTTTTTGACATAAAATTTATCAAAATCTGGACTTCACCCGATCTAGACTCGATTTTAGTGTGACTCAAAAATAATGTGATTTCATTAGATCTAGAATCAGATAAGAATCTCAAAAATAGATCTAATTATTATTTAAGACCGAACCTGAATTAAAGCGAACCCGACTTTATCCGCCCCATGTGCATCGTTAAAGTATATGATTTTGTTGTTATATAAAAGTGGAATTAACTATTTTTTATTGTTCCAAGTGTAAAAAGTAAAGTTACTAATACAATTTATCATTTTTTTCTTAATACTTGGCTAACACTCTAAATGCTAAGTACTCATTATAAAATCTTAGTAATATAAAAATAAAGCATCGATCCAAAATATTGGCTCATAATATTTCTCTAAAGATAAGCACACACGTATGTTATTTTATACATAACTTTCTTTTTATGAACTTAATACATTAAGCCTATTTTTTCATTGTGATTTTCTTATAAAAGATTATATATTGTAAGATTTTATTATTATTTAATTATTAAATTTAAATTTTTACTTATAATATATTTAATTTGTTATATATTTTTATTTTATTAATGAGTTATTATTATTTAGTGAGTATTTTGTGAATAAAATGATGTTTATTGATTTTACCAACCTAAAGTACCTTCTATTTCTTTTAAAAATAAAATCTTAAATTCTATTTTTTAAAAGTCGAATAAACCGATCCAATTCAAAAACGTAATAGTTTGATTTAGGATAAATTCAATTTAAAAATAAAATCAATCTAATCAAAAGCCAAAAACAATAAATTATAAATTTTGATCAAATTAATTTTTCTTTTAAAATTGATCAAAACTGCACTAGGAACACCTTTACAATTTGTACCATGTTAAATAAAATGGGTATATAAGAAAGAAATCATTTGATTAAATGTTGTTTAGACTAAACGAAATATTGACAAAAAAAAAAAAAAAAGAAAAGTGTGGCTGCTAAAATCCATTTCAATGATTTTTTTGAAAATTTTTTTTAAAAGAATGAATTAGACAACCTTGTTATGCATTAATATGTTATAACTTATAACTAATCATCGTAAACTTTGATCCAAGGCGAACGATTTTTGTAATTTGGGATATTCTTATACATGAATAAAATATAATTTCAAAGTTGTCACCTACACACAAAGCTTCAACGTTAAAACTTACAAGCTACACATACAAGCAAAAACGAGTTACAAGCTTTACAAGTTTGGCCCAGCCCAAAAAGAATTCACGCGCATGAAGAGAGATTGAATGGAGCGTAACATTCACGCGCTCCCACTCAAAACGGTTACGTTCTCTTCGAGTAATGGCAGACTCTTCCACTTCTTCCACTTCTCAAAGCAATTCGAAGAAAACGCAACCCTTCCGTTTTCGAGCGAAAATCGAAAATCAAAATATACAACTCGTCGCTAACCTTCGAAACCTCCATCAACACACCATCAAACTCTCCATCAAGAATCTCCAGCGAAAACAAAGCAACAATACTCAAGGTACGTTACATGACGATTCCTGTATATTTTCCAGATTACGAACTAGGTTTTACTTTTCTTCTACGTTGTTGTTCTAGGGTTTACTGTTATTCTTGCTTCTTTGTTACACTGTTCTTCTACGTTGTTGTTTTAGGTTCTCTTGTTATTCTTGTTGTTCTAGATCTTCTGGTAACTGATTTTTGGGGGTATATTCCGTAGATTGGGGGGTGTATATTGCTTGACCTTGTAATGTTGCTTGATATTGAAGCATGTTTGAGTGATACCTGACTGATATATATGGATGTATCTGAATCATACATATAGGTGTATCTTACTGATGTCTTTGGGTGTATTTTTCATTTCAGAGAAAATGGCAGCAAGAAACTAAACAAAAGACCTTAAGTGTGCCACACATCTCCTAAGTGATAAATTCAGAAACATGACTGAGGAGAAGAAGGCGATTGTGAGGGATCTAGGATTCGGTGGGTTGATGCACATCCCACCACTAAGGGTGCATCACCAACTATTAAGGGAGCTGGCAAACAACTTCAAACTTGGGGAGAACAGACTGGAAACAGGATATGGTTCTTTCAAAATAACCCCAAGAAAGATAGGTCATGCGCTTGGCATCAATGCAACAGGTAACTAGCTCAAAATTATAGGTGTATATTAAGTTGATGCTTGGGTGTATTTAAGGTTGATGCTTGGGTGTATTTGAACCGACTTTGATACTTTCTTGTTTTTCTTTTTGTAGGAAATCTGTTTCCTCAGAAAGTCGAGTATAAGAAACTTTCTGAGGATGACAAAATAATTTTTAGAAGATTCCAGGGTAAGACCCTCAAAAGTCTTACCGATGAGATGATGGATATCGGCGTTGGTAACGAAGAGGAACGCCTAATGTTCAAGAGGATTTTCATCCTCTATATACAGATGGCGTTCCTTTTGCCAACGACAATAAACAAAATCTCGCCTGTGCACCTGGCCCCAATTTTTGAGATGGACGGCATCTCGGAGTGAAACTGGGGGGCCATGTTTTGACCTTCATCGTCAAGGGCATCACAGACTACAAGGAGAAAAAGAAGAAGGCAATTGATGGCTGCCTCTTTGCCCTGATGATAATATACTTTCATCTTTCAGAAAACAAAGGCAAGAAGAGGGCTGAAAGACTACCAAAACCATGGATTGCCAATTGGAGTAAGGAGCAGTTAGTCGAAAGAATGAATGCAGAAACAGAGGAAATTTTGGTAAGTTGAACATAATATGTTGGGTGTATATTTATTTATCTGAATGCTGCTAAATAAATTATCTGATGTTTCAGGGGATTGTAAACATGGCGCAAACAAGAGAGAAAATGAAAAAAATAAAGAAAACAGAAAAAAAATAAGAAATCAAGAAAACAAAAAAAAGGAAGGCAAGTTCAACATTGTCTTCGGAGGAAGAAACAACTACTGACAGTGACAGTTCTACCTCTGAGTCTGAGACTCAAGAAGACTCAGAGGATTCAGCAAGAAAACACCTCAGCAAAAAGGGGAAAAAGTAAGTACCATACTTGGGTGTAATTTCTTTTTCGAGTTGAGTGTATTTTGTGGAACCATTTGGGTGTATTTTGTTGATCAAGTTGGGTATATGTAGTTTATTAAGCTGGGTGTATTTCGTTTGCTGCGTTGGGTGTATATTGTCCATTCAGTTGGGTGTATCTTGTGCATTCATTTGGGTGTATTTTATATCTTTAGTATGTTCTAAATAATGATTGTTTGCCTTACAGAATGGACTCCAGAAAAAGAAAGAAGAGTCAAGAGGAGTCAGATTCTGATTCAGAATCTGAATCTGAATCAAGTGATGAGTAATATTCTGAAATTATTACTCCTTTCTTTTGGCTTCATTATAAAGATTTCATGTATTAACTGAAGTGTCTCTTATTAACTTATAGAAGCGAAAAATCGTCACCGGCGGAGAAGGAAAAGAAAAAGAAAAAGACAAAAACAACACCAAAAAAGTAAGCACTTCTTTGGATAAATATTCTGTGATAAAATTACTTTTTTATTTCTGATTCATACTTTTTTTTTTCCACCCAGAACACAATCAAAAAAGAAAAAAGTTGTTGTTGAGCATTCATCCCCTGAAGAAGATCAATACTTTGATGGGTACAGTACCTCGTCAGCTATATTACCGTCTATCATCGTAATTATTTTTGTTAACATCTTCTTTTATGAATGTAGTGAGAGATATGAAATATCAAATGAAGAATTAGATGAATTGCTAAGGGGAAACGTTGAAAAATCTGCTGCAGAGGGGTATGTCTTGTTGGGGTGTCTATTTCAGATTTTGGTGTGTTTTCTTTTCTAATAATTGTTTCTTATTTCGCAGGGAGAACCAAGCTGACCAGCGATCGACAGAAGGTCGCTATGTCTCCTCTGAAACGTAAGAAGCTTTATTTAATAAAGTCTTGTTATCATGATTTGGGTGTATTTTGTGGAACCATTTGGGTGTATTTTGTTGATCAAGTTGGGTGTATGTTGTTTATTAAGTTGGGATATTTCGTTTGTTGTGTTGGGTGTATATTGTCCATTCGATTGGTTGTATCTTATGCATTCATTTGGGTGTATTTTATACCTGTATCTTATTTTGTCTGAATAACATGAAATCTGTTTAGAATACCGGCTGTGAACTTGGGAAGTGATGATCCTTCCTCTCAAGGACGCACAGAACAGAGTAGTGTAAACCAGCCGTCAGAGAGCATGTAATTTCTCTTTCAGATAACCGTTACTTTTGTTCTTCTATTAACTTCTACTTCTAATTCTATATATATATTTTTTTAGAAAAAAGCCCTTTATTATTTTATTCAAGAAAAAAAGGCAGGAAAAACAAGCAAAAACTGCAAGTATGTAAGTTCTTAAAAAACAAAGCCTGTCTTCTTTTTGAATTGTTCGGGTGTATTTTTTGACTTTCTTTGGGTGTATTTTAGGTTGAGTCAAGCTGATTCGAATATGATGGTTGTGAGGGAACAGACACCGTCGGATGCGCTTGCAATGTGAGTTTTTCAAGAATATTTCAACTTTATAACCTTATTATTTTCAAAGGCGTTGTTAACCTTTCATTTTTCTTCTTGTTTAGAGTCCCGATTCAAGTTTTTGTGCCGGCGTCCCAAACAACCACTGTGCCAGAACTTCAAGAAACACCTGAGACAGATTTTGAACCAACCCCTCCGCTACAGATTGAAGGAACTACAGAAACGTAAGAAATAGTATTGGGTGTATATTTGTTTAGAGTTTGGGTGTATATTTGCTAACAGTTTGGGTGTATATTGTTCCTGATTAGTTTTTTTTACGCCATTATTAATTTTGTGTAACTGTGCAGCACTTCTGAACCCCCCCCCAACAACTTCAAGAAACCACACCCACGCTTCCCCCAGCTCCATCTAAAATGTAAGTTCATCAAACTAAAATCAATCTTTGCTTATGATCCGTATATTCTTACTCTTATAATATGTTATACATGATGACGCAGTCATCCAGCCGCAGAAGACGTTGCTGCCCTGATGATGATGGCACGGACAGCATCCTATGTTCCTAAAACAGATCCAGTGCCATCATTCAGCCTTGGCTTGACTTATTCAAGCCAGGAGGGAGCGTCAACGCAGGAGACAGAAAGGGCAAAATCTCCAGAAACTGCAAATTTGCTAGAACAATTAGACGATTTGGTACAAAAAATAGCAAGCAGTGCGGCGAAAGAAAAAAGTAAAAGTCCACAAATTCAAAGGGAGACTAGGGGAGAAAGTTCTGGGAAGTTTGAAACTCCTGAGGGAATAAATCAGATTACGGATGATATGAAAGAAAAGTGCTACATCTGGGGGACACGACTGAAGACTTACGCAGATGGCAGTACTGACGAGTATGACCACATGTGCACTCTGATGGCCCAAGATAATTACATTTTATTTAGAATGCACCTTGCATCCCTCCAGGCAGAAAGTTATATAGAATCTGAGGTAATATTAGAATCACATTAATGTTTTACACCAAAGTTTACTGCAATGTTTATTAACGTAAATTGATTTTGGCATATATTTCTAGATTGTATCTGCCATGTGCCACATCCTCAACTGGAAAAATGATAAAAGGTTTCAAGAACAAGTATACTGTCTGCCCCCCGATATTGTGGTAAGTTGTGTAGTCATTTGGGTGTATTTAAAGTATTTACTTGGGTGTATTTTCAGTATTTCATTTTTTGTTTCGCAATTGTTGCAGAGCATGGCCCTTTCGAAGCACCCAAAGGGGGAATTCATATCACCGAAAACCAATAAAGAATTCAGGGTGGAAGACTACCCGAGTTTTATTCCCTTCATAGATGCAAAAAAAAAAACTTCTCATCCATATGTAAGTTTTCATTTGCTAAATTTGTTAGTACCGTTCTTTACTTATATGCTAAATAAAATAACACATTGTTGAAATGTGGCAATCCTTCAGATTTTTGCACCTGTTTGCTACTCGGGCCATTGGTGGTTATGGGTGATTGATACAACAAAGCGGAGATGTCGTATACTTGACCCGCTACACAAGAAAGCTCCAAGCGATGAGAGAAAGCAGCTTAATAAATTCACTGTAAGTTGCCTCTGTGTTCTTTACTTTAATAGATAGGTCTATTTCAGTTCAATATAAGGTGTATGTATGTTTTGCTTTGGGTGTAATTATGTTCTCTTTTAGGTGTAATTTCTTTGTCGGGTTGGGTGTATTTTGTGGAACCATTTGCCTTTGTATCTTGTGCATTCATTTGGGTGTATGTTGTTTATCAAGTTGGGTGTATTTCGTTAGTTGTGTTGGGTGTATATTGTCCATTCAGTTGGTTGTATCTTGTGCATTCATTCGGGTGTATTACTGATTTGTTTTGGTATTTAAGGGATATGTATTTTCAAGATTGAGAGCATATGCTGGCGGGGAACCTCTGCAGAAAGACGAGAAGGAGAAGGAAATTAAAGCATCATATGTTAAAATATCAGGCCAAAAATCAAGGTATAAATTTGTGACTCTGAACATTAAACTTTCCTAAATGAGATTTGTAATTTATTTTCTTCATTTTCAGCTATGACTGCGGTATCTACGTTATGAAGTGGCTTGAGTTAATTGAGCCGGAAAACATTAAAAAGGGGAAGTATGAATGGGATAATTGGAAACAGGTAACTATCTTTAGAACTATATAACTCTGTATTACTTTACTGAATTAATATTGCTGTTTAAACAGAATATACTTTTTAATTGTAGGAGGAGGTGGACCACTATAGAGTGGAGTATGCTTCGCGGATACTATTCAATGAGATGAATAAAGAAAGAGATCAGGCAATTAGAGAGAGTAATGCTATAAGGCTGTCGAAGCCATCCTCTGTATTATTGAGTCCGTTTTGTCAGATAAATTCTGCTGATATAGAAACTGCGTAATCCAACTGCTGGGTAGTTTGTAAATTGAACAAATGTTGTAAATATTTGCCATTTATCAACAACTTCTATTCCATGTATATTTTTTCCATAATTAAACTATCTGTGCTGTTAAACTATCTGTGCTGTATTCAAAAGCTGTATTACAGGTGGTAAAATATGAAGGAAAAAATCAAGGCATATATAAACGCAAATTATAAACTTTTACACCCAACGCAAGTGTAATAATACACCCAAGATTGCATAAAATATACACCCAAATTGTCTGTGCTGTTAAACTGTCTGTGCTGTATTCAAAATGTATGAATTACAGGTACTAAAATATGAAGAAAAACATCAAATCAAATATACACCCATAACCTGCGAATTTTTACACCCAAATAAAATTGAACATACACCCTAAAATCTATCCCCCCTGATGCTTTGAGACTAAAACCCTGAACCCTAAACACTTAAAACCTAAACCCTTACCCCTAACCTGTAAACCCTAAAACACAAATATTATATATATGTATCTATATGTAAATTGTGAATTAACAAAAATACACCCAAAAGCACAGTGCTTCTACACCCATATTCTGAAAAACTATACACCCAAAGAGTTATCCCCTGCTGCTGGTACCCTGAACTGATAATTCATAACATGTCCTTGATATTGGCTGGAATTTGAATGCACCACTGATGCAGCATCAAACAGGTTTATCTGAATATAACACTCACATATTAGCTAAACTATTAACGAGAAAAATAAACTCAATCGCCACAAATTTAAAGAACATTACTTTTACCTCGCTTAAAACTTTCGTCTTCTTCTTCTTTGTGGCATTTGCGATCTGTTTGTCCAACTTTGAACCTAGCCTATTTTTTGGACGTCCTCTTGTTCAAATCCTTGGCGGGCTTTGAAGCTCGTTAACGGATTCCAAGTTGACGTCTTCGTGGGATAAAGAAGATGTCCTCCTCCGATTCGGATGCAAATTCGCAAATATTTTGCGAACGAAAAACCAATTGGTCGAACCTCTTGCTTCTTGGCTCCATCAGTGGCTCGTCGTGGCTGCTCTTGATGTGTGTGTGTCGCCTCTTTACCTTCTTGCTCCATCGTTCCAGTATATATCTAGGTGACACTTGGCTTACTTGTTCGAAGCTTAACACGCTTAGTGCGTAACGGCACAGTATCCCTCTCGACTCGAATAATAAGCATTGGCATTTTACCTCGGCTGCAACTGAGTCGTAAGTAACCACAAACTTGTTGAATATTGAGCTGGAAACTTGTTCTCCAACTTCGTATACTGAATAGCCTAGAGCGGAATTCGTTAATCTGGTGATGCAATTCGCCTTTCCTCTAAATTGCGCTTGGACTTCCCTAAACTTTTGATGAGTGTACGCATCTTGAAACTGAGCTTCAATGGAGGATTTGGTTGCACACGGTATGACCGTATGAAAATCTGCAGCATCTGATTCTCTCTCTGCTTGCTCCCTGCTTCCGAGGCAATTATCGTATTGTTTGACGAACTAAATAAGCGAGCTGTTCCGGGTGATATACTTGTTAAAAAATGAATGCATGCTCTCGCTCCTTTGTGTGCTTCTCATCCCTGCCCAGAAGTGGTGATCCAGATAGATAGGAACCCATATGTGACGGTCTTCGTACAGATCTGCAGAATACACCCAAACACAGACTATAAATACACCCGAGAGAACATGCAATTTACACCTCTGCTGCAGATTTTAAAAAGACATTACCTGAAAGTCACTTGTTGTCCGCAAGACCAAAATTCAGCAGAAAATCATTCCAATTCCTATCGAATGAGTCTTTGCTATGAGAGTTCCAAACAACTTGGCTCATTTCTTGTTCAATATCGGCGTGTCCCTTGTACCCGTTTAATTTTCTTGGAATCTTCTTCATGATGTGCCAAATACACCAACGGTGAATTATTGTTGGCATACAGGCCTCTAAAGCCCTTTTCATTGATGCGCACTGATCGGTGAGAAACCTTTTCGGAGCGTTTCCTCCCATGCAACGAAGCCAGCACTGAAATAACCATTTGAATGATTTAATTTCTTCGTTCTTCATCAAAGAGCATCCGAGAAGTGTTGACTGACCGTGGTGATTCACCCCGACAAAAGAACCACAGACCAAATTATACCTGAAACAAATTACCATAGTGCAGAATGCAAAATCATTAAATACACCCCAATAGATTCTTCGTATACACCCAAAGAAACAGCAAATATACACCTCTGCTGCGAATTCGTAAAAATACATTAATTTAGCATCATAAACAGGGGCAGTTTGTTACCTGTTTGTATTGTAGGTGGTGTCGAATGAAATGACGTCTCCGAAATACTCAAAGGCAGCTCTGCTTCTTACATCGGTCCAAAAAGCTAGCTTAATAGATTGATCCTCCTCGAGTTCGAGCTCAAAAAAGAAATTATGATTCTTCTCTTTCATTCTTAACAAATATTTCCCGAATTCCTTTGCATCTTCTTGTTTGGAAATATTCCGCACTTCCCTGGTAATGTAATTCCTCACGTCCTTTTCGATAAAATTTAACTCGCGGTGACCCCCGGCAGCCGCAACAAATGATTGGTAGGTTTTGCTTGGTCTGATACCGGCCTCCTCGTTATTCTCTATTGTACGACGAATGGACATGCTTAGTTCCCTGTGCTGTTTGAGCATCTCTGCTTTACTTGGATAGCAGGGGTGTGAATGATCCAGCACAACCTTTGAAATGATCTAAGCACCGACATCCTTCAATGTGTGTATATAAATTCTTGCAGGACAGTTTATACCGGCTGTTGGATTGGTCTTCTCGATCGGAGATATTTTAGATTTCCATTTTCCCTCTCTGCTACATGTAATCAGTTGATTCTTAATCTCGTTTCCCTTCCTATTTGTGCACCGAACTCTTGTAGAGAAACCTGCAGCCTTGGCGTAGTTCCTGTAAAATTTTCCAGCATCTTCAAGGGTGGTAAAGGTCATTCCAACCTTCAGAACAAGCTCGTCATCAACAACCGAGAGAGGCTGCACATTACACCATGTCAAAAACTGTAAATACACCCATAGATATGATTCAAATACACCCAATCATGTCTAATATGATATACCCGAACCGCAACATCTCAACTAAAATGACAATAAAGCCATAAACTGTAAATACACATGCTGCAGAATACACCATGTCAAAAACTAAAAACACACCCAATCATGTCTGATATAATACACCTGAACAACAACAACTCAATTAAAATAACAAAAAACCAGTAAAGTGTAAATACACCCACACTTCTAGCAAAAATACACCCAAAAAAGACCTGATCTACACCCGAGCGTCTGCTATAAATTCCAGATAAGTAATCAAAACTAATACATTGAATCGACAGATTCATGTTAACGTGTTAGTTTCACAGTCGATGTTCAACAATTTTTCAACTACACAATGCTATACAAATTACTGCAAGAAAATTCATACTAATCCTATGTAAATCAAACCTCAGGAACTTCGTTAGATTCAAATTCATAATCCACTTCGCCTGGATTCAACTGACAATCTGAGAGGTTGAATGATCCATTATCTTCAAAACGAGTTCAAACTTTGATTTTAGAAAACAACAAATCAAAATAGAAAACGAAGCTCGAGTTGCACAGAGAGAGGAAAGTAACGTAAACGAAGAACATACCAGTGAGAAAAGGAGAGGAAAAAAACGATGGAGAAGAAGGAGGAAAGACGCGCGAGAAGAAGAACAAGCAAATCTCCAAATAACGAAAACGAAGAAGGAAACAAATCTTTTAAATTTGGTAGTTAGATATACGCGGGATCTTATATAGCGCGTGTATACAACGTATGTGTAGCAGCGCATTTTTTTGTTTTATTGCTTAATGAACTTGTAAAGCATACAAGTCCTAATGGCTTCTATGCAGAGCTTTTCCGTAAAACTTAAAAGTATAGTAAAATTTGAGCACTTTATATGCGTAGGCTTAGATTTGTTAAAAGTATAGTAAAAGTATAGTATTTGTTTTCTCAGTGTCCAATAAAAAAATATCCAAACACAAATCATATGAACATCAATCTAATTTTATTCGTAATTAATTTTGTAAAAATACATTTATATCAACATTTGTTATCTGTCTTAGAATACTTTTATATATGATGAGGCTGAGCTAGCAATGGCAACAAATGGGTTTTTTGGCCCAAATTTTCTTGATCAAGATGATTTTGGCTATGTCCACAAAGGAGTTCTTCCATATCGTGTTTGAAAAATGATCTTACCAATTTAGTTTTGTTTCTGACTTCCACGTTTGTGCCACTCCAAACAATATCCTTCATGGGAGTTATTGCATGAGGTTATTGACCTCTCTGCATAGCAATTAGAGCATGATACATTCTAAATACAGATTCAACAGAAGCAAAGAAATTATTCCTAAAAAACTAAATTCCAATTCGATTTGGATGACTCCAAAACTGTAAACTGAGACACCTTCTGTCCCTGAATATATGTTTTCGAATAGCACAACATATCTATGTATGAAGTTTCATTTTAACTAGTCTATCATACTTCATATATGATTGCTGAATTGTTTCTAAGGTTACATTAAGAATCAAAACTCAAAAGTTACAAACAGTTTCTCAGTATATGATTGAGAGTTGACATAGTGCTTTCTCACTAAAAATCAAATTATAATAGCTATTATCATAGTTTTATAATTTGATTTGAGAAATGCTAGAAAATGTGACCTAAAAGTATATTGTTGGATTACTAGATTAAAAAAAATTAGATTAATAGCTAAAGTGTTGGCCAAAACAATAAATTCTGCTGTCTTTTGAGTATTTTCTCTTAAAAACATCTAACTCACGGTTTTTATTTTTCTCAAGTATGGAAAATAGTCTACCGTTTTAAAGAGAAATGAGTCTTCTCTTCTACTCAATTACACTATTCCGGTACATTAAAGAACTTGATAGCCTAGGTTCCAAAGTCATGCTATTCAATTCCGTCCAATATCCACTTACTTATATACACACAGTTCTGGTAATCGACTAACTCCTAATATTTTATCTCGTGCAAGTCATAAATCCCCCCATAGTCAATAAACCGTGCTCTTTACGTTTTTCAAATACAAATTTTCATTTGTTCGGCATTGAAACTTGAAAGGAAAACTGTGCCACTAACCCTACAACTACATGATCATCCAAAAGTCAAAGTCAAAGAACACAAATTTCAGCAATATATTGCAAAGGTGACAATGCTAATGGTGCTACATACACACAATTCTAAAATATAACAGTTTCTCTAGCAGCAAGAAAGATCAAAATGAAGAAGGGTTATTCTTGTTCTGTTGCGGTGGCATTCAATACCATTATTTGTGTCTTCATGATGTTGCTGCTCTGGAGCAGCTCCATGAATGCCGTGGCCATGAGACCTCTCAAAGATGAATCATCATCAGCTCCTAACCTCACCTTCATGGGTTCAATAAGCCGGGCTTATTCTGGGCCTAGCCACAGAGGACGTGGTCATTGAAAATTGAAAATGGTGTCACAGGAGTCATGCATTACATTCACAACTCTATTTATATTAAGAGGAATGCTAGGGGCCATCAACTTTTGTGATTTTAGCCATCAAATAGTCATCAATGATGGTTTTAATGGTGTGAGATTGGTGTGAGAATTCATCCAATGGTTCATTTTCCTTTGCTGGTTACATGCTGGCCAGAATTTAACAAAGTTGCTGGCCCCCTAGACTTTTCCTTATATTAATCAATTTCTTTTTTTCCCTTTGTCTGTATAGTTTTCACTTTTCAGTCTTAAGTCATAACTGTAAGATCGAAAATACCTTTCCGTTTTCTTCATACTGAAGTTAAAAAAAAAAAGTGTGAACAGTACTTGAATCAGATACCTCAAGTTTGCCTTATGCTTTGGTCACTTACAAGTTTTAAATTAGTTATTACATGTTCACCACTTTTTTTTAGTCTAGTTGTTTTTGTTCATGATGTATAGGCATCAAATAAGGCCACATGCATATTGTGAATAACATAATATCACTATATTACTACAGAACTAGCAAATTTTATCACTTTAGACTATCAATCAACCAACATTAGTATTTTTATACATAAATCCAAACAACAATATGCAGTAATATTTAGGAACCATTACCAAAGAAAAGACTAACCAATAAATGTCATGTATCCAACACCTCCGTATTACTAGCTGTTTTGACGCCAAATTCCTCCTATAAAGGAAGTAGTTGTAAACCATCGAAATTGCGCAAATTAAAAACCCAACGAAGTTATTAAAGCAACTCATCCTCAATATAATTCAATGGCTAGATACCATAATGAGCAGGTTCTATGCTTGTTGCTGACCCTGGCAGCTAGCGTGTATGGCACTAAGGCAGTGGACTATGCAGTGTCCAACAATGCTGAATCCAGCGTTGGCAGCCGCCGCTTCGAAAAAGAAGTAGGCTCGGGTTACGCCAAGCAAACTCTGAGCGATGCTGCTGACTTCATACACAAGCTCTTCCATAAGCAAAACACTGATTATGATGTGAAGAATGTCCAGAAAGTGACCATGGTAGTCGAAAACATCGATGGCGTGGCATATGCCGACAACAACGCGATCCATGTGAGTGCAGGATACATAGAGAGGTTCCAGGGAGACATAAAGAAGGATCTGACAGGAGTGCTATATCACGAGATGACTCATCTCTTGCAGTGGGATGCTAACGGCCAGGCTCCCTCCGGTCTCATAGAAGGCATTGCGGATTTCGTGAGGCTCAAGGCTGGCTATGCTGCACCGGGCTGGGCTCCCCCGGGCCGTGGAGATAACTGGTTCCAAGGCTACGACGTCACTGCTCGCTTCTTAGACTACTGCAATACCATAAAGAATGGTTTTGTTGCCGACTTAAACGACAGGATGAAGAGCAGCTATAGCGATGACTATTTCACTCAGATTCTTGGCAAGCCCGTTACTCAGCTCTGGATTGACTACAAGGCCAAGTTTACTACCAACGACTAGCAGAACTAGATTACATTTATAATCATAATAGTAATAATAATTAAGAATAACACATGTATCATAACACTTTGATTCAGGGTTTGGTGGTGGAGAAAATTTGACTAGATTTCTATTCTGGCATTCACTGCTTCCCCAACAATCATCATGTTATGTGCTATGGCCACTTTCTTCAATAAAATTTGATTTTCGTATTGCTTCTTGAACTAGCTTAGCTCTTCTACTTGTACACTTATGCCATACTTTGACATATTGCATCATCACATAACGAACCACACAACGAACGTTACATGTACTAATTTACATCCTTCAAGCTGCATTGATCGACCTATTTATTGCGACGCCTGTATGATTGATTATTTTTTGTTATACAATTTACAATTACATAGACCTGTAAATTTTAATGAGGGAAAAAACCACTACCAACATGTCTTTTCCTGACAACAGTAGCGGAACTCTCTTGGCCAAGATTTGGCTTTGGTAAAGATGACAATTCATTAGCTGCAGAAGGCTTCTAACCAACTTTGAACTTTTTACTGCGAGAGCTTTTACACTTCATAATATCATCCTGTGGTGCAAGCATTTGAGCTTCGTCCACAGTGTCATCAGAAATGAAACCAGAGCTTGAATTTTCTTCAGAGGCTTCCCTATCAGTATCTGGAGCATTTGGATCATAATCATCATCCTCTGAATGCAAATCTTTCAATTTCTCAGAATCAGAAGCATAATCAGATCCATCAGAGCTTGATTCTCCACCTTCATCCTCTTCATCTTCTGGAGCTTTAGGCTTGTAATCGTTGTCATCAGAATCAACTGAAGGAAGTCCCAGGCTATGGCCCGCATTGGTTCCAGCAGCCTCTGTTGCTTCAGGAAAAACCCGCTGCACAGTAACAAATTAAAGGAGAAATGAAAAACTCAATAAATAAACCATGAAGACTAAACTGTAACAGGAAAAAAAAATCCTGAATTTTGCTCACTGACCTCCCAGGTGTCCCTAATAGAAAGACTTGTTCCTAAGAAGTCATTAAGAAGTTTAATGCATTCAAGTTTGCAGTTACATCCTGGGCATAGCCAAATATCATGGCCCGGCGGAACTGTAACCAAATATATTTAAATGATCGATAACTCAAAAGCACAAAATTAAAAATAAAAATAAAACAAATAAAAGAGAGTAAAAAGTTAGTATATTACTGTCTTTAGTTAACAATGGAGGACTTAAACAGCATTGGTGAAATCCACGGTCACAAGCACCATCACAGAGAATTATATCATTATCAGTGGTCAGCTCTTTGGACCCGCATTTTGCACAGAAAATCTGCCACAGAACATTTAAAGTTAGTGAATAATTCCAAAGAACAATGAATAATAGGATAGATCTTCTAAGATTGATATGTCAAGAATCAACCTACATCGTCACTGCGTATTGCTCCTTCGGAATCAAACAAAGACTCTGGAAGCTTTCCTTCAGCACACAATAAACCCAAATTCCAAAATAGATCCCTAATTTTCAATTTTCTCCTAAGAATTTCAGACTTAGCTCGTTGAAGCTCCTTCTCAGGCTTTAATTTTTCAATGCTGCAAAATTACAATGCAGTCAAACAGCCATACAAGTCTTCAGTTTTAAACCAAGTTGCTGCTTCTAGGCCGGGTTCAGGTTAAACCAAAGCATCTCATAAGCAACCAGTATTATATCACTTCCACCAACAATTTAGATATCCCCGCCACTCCCCTCACAAACATACGAAGGAAAGAAAGGGGCTATAAACTAAAATAATATTACAAATTACAAAGCACCTTAGAGCCAAAAAGTTATGTCATATAAGTAAAACAACATGTCCCAAAGGAAATCGGGGTGTTAGAATCTGGCAAATATATATAACTGCTATTTGGTGTCCAATTTCTAATTCCTAAAATGTTCTTATAACCACCATTACTACACACGTAATAAAGCTAACACTATCCAGTATCCACTAACCAAGCATCCACTAAACCTTATAGAACTAATATATACTAAAAACATTAAAATTCAATAACTTAACCTTTTCCTGGATATTTATAAATGGGTTGACTTCTGAAATGATTCAGAATAGCATGCAATGGCATTGCTCAATCCATATAGTCAACCTCTACCAAGAAAAGAAAATTTATGAAGAAAGCACATTAAACCTCTAGTAGTAGGGTTATATATAATTAAACTAACAACAAACGTGGAAGCTGACATTGATGAGCTAAAGAAAAAACTTAAGCCTATAAGTCAAGAAAAAATAACTATTAATATAATAAAAATTAACAAGATAACACATAAAAATCAATATTATTTGAAACTCAAGAATTATTATCCAAGACCAACCCCAGTTGGCGTAAGCCTTGAGAAAAGAACACAGTTAGTACAAAATAGTGATGGGTTAAGTGAACAAATTATTTTAGATCTAATGTATAATATGACTATGGCAGTAACTACTTATAAGGCAAAACAAGTTAGTGATAGAAAAGCAGCAGTCATGATCACCAAAGGGTTCACGGGACAATTAAAAGGATGGTGGGATAACTTTCTAGCCTTATCCGAAAAAGATTTAATTTTAAGTAGTGTAAAACCAGGAGACCAAACACAAGACGCCACAGCAACCTTAATCTTTACAATCATAAAAATTTTTTAGAAGACCCAAATATTTTTAAAGACAGAATAGAAACCAACTAATGAACTTACGATGTCCCACCATATCATAATTGGTATAAAGATGTTTTCATCTCTAAAGTTATGATGAGAGATGATGCAGCAGCTCTACTCAAACTCTTTTCAAAAAAAGTTTACAAAAGCTACAATCTCTATTTGGTACTCAAATACCATATGAAGGTCTAATTTTTGGCCAAATACATAATATAGTAGTACAAACTGAAGTAGAAATATGTACTGACACTAGATTACAAGAAAAAATAAGAAAAAAATGAGTAGTAAGCAAAAATTTAAAAAATTTTGTCAATAATATGGCATTACAACTGAAAAGACACCTAGCAACTAAAATAGAATTATTAAAAAAATATATATAAAAAATTATGAGCATAAGTATAGATATCAATCTAGAGAACCTTATATAAGAGGAAATAAGCCAAAGAAAAACTACAAGAAAAAACAAAAATGGAACAATAAAAAGAAAAGTGACCAGAAACACATAGTTTGTTGTAGATGTAAAAAGTCAGGTGATTACGCTAACAAGTGCAAAACAGAAGAAAAAATAAACAAAATTAATAATGACGAAGTAAGAAAAGCTTTAGCTGCTATACTAATTGACAATGAATCAGAAATCGAAATAGAAAAAGAATATTTTTTCTGTTGATTCAGGTAATTTTATACAATAGTTAGATATACCATCTTCCTCGGGTTCTTCTGAATTAGAAGAAGAAGACTCGTGTTTGGGATAAAAAATATGTAGTTGTGATAGTTGTATAAAATTTTTAAATATAATTACGAGAACTCAGAAAAAGTCAATCAATACATTAATCAGAGAACAAACAAGCACTTTAATATCTATAATAGATAAATTAAAAGATTTTCCGTTGAAAGATGAGTTCATATTCCAATTAAATGATCTGATTAGAAGAAAAAAAAAGTCAAAGAAGAAATAAGGCCAGTAGAAATTAAAGAGATATAGAAAATGGATCCTCTCAATTTTTTTTAACAATTGAGGGAGTAAAGTGTGATCTCCCATCATTAATTTTATAAGTGAGACCAAAATAAATATAAAAGAGAGAGCAATGAAGGGTTAGAGATTACACTTTACACTCTCAATTTTTTTTAACAATGGAGAGGATTCATTCCCAGAGATATATAACATGTTTAGAACTTCTAAAGAAGAGACTTCTTTAAAACATTTATAAGAAGAAATAAAAATGTTGAAACTCGAAATTTTTTAATTAAAACAACAAGATATCTCTCTTGACTACACATACTGAAGTTAGAAGGAGAAAACATGGTAAAGTTACAAGAAAGAAAAGAACTATTAGAATTAATAGAGGAAGAAGAAGAAGTCATAACCCTACAAAATTACATTAATGAACTAATATTACTAAGAGTAAAGTATCGTTTTTGTCCCCAACGTTTGCTGTAAGTTTCAAAGTTGTCCCTAACGTTTAAATCGTTCTATTTAAGTCCTAATGTTTCAAAATTGACTCAATGTTGTCCTACCGTTAGGGATCTGTTAACAGAATTGATGACGGGACAAAATTGAGACGATTTTAAAATGTTAGAAACTTAAATAGGACGAAAATGTTGGGGACAAAAACGATACATAAAAATAAAATTTAATTGGGTAAAGTATATTTTTTGTCCCTAAAGTTTGATAAAAGTTTTAAAAATACCCCTAAGTTTTATTTTGTTTCAATTTTGTCCCAGAAATTTTCAATTTGCATCAAATATACCCCTAACAGCTAATTTTTCAAAAAATTTAAGATCGATTCAACAATAATTTCATAAGAACAACCCTTAATACAAATAAATCAAGCATAATTTTTATGCATTATTGTTATATTGGTTTTAAATTTTTAAAAAATTTAGCCATCGAGAATATATTTGATACAAATCGAAAACTTTCAGAACAAAATTGAAACATAATAAAACTTAAGGGTATTTTTGAAACTTTTGTCAAACTTCAGGAACAAAAAATATACTTTACCCAATTTAATTTTATCCTTCAATAATATCATTTTTTTACTATACATAGTTATTCAATTTTTTTAATCATATCTAAATAAATTATACTTAATCACATTTACTTTTGTTCTAAATAAATTTATTTTTTATAAGTTTACTCTTAAAAATTTTTACTCATCATAAAATATTTGTAAAATAACTAGTACATAAACTTGTAGAAAAAAATGATACATATACAATAAAGTAATGTGATTCTAGTCATTCTACAAATATTTCATGATGAGTAAAAATCTTTAAGAATAAAATTATAAAAATATAAATTTATTTAGAATCAAAATAATGTAATTAAGTGTAATTTACTTAGATTTGATTAAAAAATAATTGAATAATTATGTACCGTAAAAAATTGATATTACTGAAGAATAAAATTAAAATTTATTTCTATGTATTGTTTTTGTCCCCCAACATTTTCGTCCTATGTTTTAAAACCGTCTCAATTTTGTCTTGCCGTCAATTCCGTTAACAGATCTCTAACGGCAGGACAACATTGAGTCAATTTTGAAATGTTAGGGACTTAAATAGGACGATTTAAACGTTAGGGACAATTATGAGACTTATTCCAAACGGGACAAAAACGATACTTTACTCTATTACTAATTAACCAAAAATGGTATACTCCTATAGAAATAATGATTGGAAAAAAAAATTGAGTTTATAGCCATGATAGACTCAGGAGTAGATGTAAACTGTATATAAGAAGGGTTAATATCTACCAAGTATTATAAAAAAAACAACTAAAATTATTGTCAAAGTAGAAAATGATAGAATGACTATAAACTATAAGATTTTTAAAGCGAAAATTTGTAAAAGAAAAGTATGCTTTTCAACTACTTTTTATTGACAAAAAGAATATCCCAACAAGTTATATTAGGAAACTCCTTCACTCTTTTACTATATCCTCTTATGGTAGATGTAGATGGAGTAACCACCTATTGTATACCAAACCAGCTCATTCTATTTGAATTTATACAAAAACTCAAGAGGAGAGAACTAAATTTACTACAACAAATTGCTATCTCCCAACTTAATATAATAAAAAAAATATTAATTTTTTGAACCAAGAAATTATATATAAGAGAATAGAACAGCAATTAGAAAATAAAAAAATTCAAAACGTAATAAAAATGTTAAAAAATAGGATAAAAAAAGATTTGTGCAGCCTAAATCCAAAGTTTTTCATTATAGAAAATTACATGAAATATTTCTATCATATGAAGATGATTTTAATAAAAAAAATATCCCCACTAAAGCAAAATAATCCAAATGAACAAAGAATTCTTGACGTATTGTAAGAAAGAAATCCAAGAATACTTAGACAAATGACTAATCAGGCCATCAAAGTCTCCTTAGAATTGTACAGAATTTTATGTAATGAAAGTCTCAGAAATCGAAAGAGGAGCTCCAAAGTTAGTAATTAATTACAAGTGTCTAAATAAATCCTTAAAATGGATAAGATATTCTTTACCCACAAAAATGACTTAATTAAAAGATTAAATAATACTATACTATCTTTTCTAAATTTAATTTAAAATTTGGATACTATCAAATATCAGTAAAAGAAGAACATAGATATAGAACAACTTTTATAGTACCCTTTGGACATTATGAATAGAATGTAATGTCTCAAGAATTAAAAAATGCACCAAGTAAATTTCAGAAAATTATGATTAATATTTTTTACTCAGGTAGATTTTACCATACTTTATTTAGACGACATACTTGTATACTCTAAAGGAATAAACCAATATATTCAACACCTAAAAAAATTCGTTAATATTATAAAGGAAAACGGTCTTGACTTAACTGAAAAGAAAATAAAAATATTTATAACAAGAGTAAGGTTTTTAGGGTATGAAATTTTTTAAGGAACGATTACTCCGATTAAAAGATTTGTTGAATTTGCAGAAAAATTTTCGGATGAAATTATTGACAAAAAATAACTACAAAGATTTTTATGATGTCTTAATTATGTAGCCGAATTTTTACCATGAATAAGAACTTTATGTGAACTTTTATATAAAAGATTAAGAAAACAACCTCCATCTTGGACAGAAGACATATCCAAAATAGTTCAAAAGATTAAAACTATAGTGAAAGAAATTTCTTGTTTGAGTATACTAGACTCTAAGGCAAGTCTAATCTTCGAAACGGACACCTCAGAATTAGTATACGGAAGAATATTTAAACAAATTTCTCCAAACTCATCAAAAGAGCAAATAGTTAAATATCATTCTGGTATATGAAATTCAACCCAAAAAAATTATGCCACTATTAAAAAAGATATTAGCTATTGTCTTGTGTGTTTTACGTTTTCAATAAGACCTTCTTAATCAGGAATTATTGTAAAGCTGCTCTTAGCGTATTAAAAAATGATGTTAAAAATTTAGTTTCTAAACAAATATTTGTTAGATGGCAAGCTATATTATCATGTTTTGATTTTACTATTAAACATATTAAAGGTGAATCAGATGCATTGCCTGATTTTCTAACAAGAAAATTTTTGCAAGGTAAAAAATGAACAAGAAACAAGTAAGCAGTGAAGATTATGGTCAACCACTTGACCAACTAGCAACTTCAATACAAGTTAAACAATTAACCATTAAACCTTTGACAATGTCACAGGTAAGAGCGAAAAATCATCTGCATCAACTAAGAGCTTACATGAAGTTCCTACAGTTAACCGATATACATTATTACAATTATCTGATCTAATTTAAAACTAAACCGTTATTCGAAGAACATCTTTACCATGAAAAACTTATACCCATAAAAATAATGGCTTTAGAAAAAGAGTGGTTCAAGATGGTTAGAAGAACCTTTTACAAAACAATTTTTTCAAATACTTTCCATTACCCTCCAGTGAGTATTCAAAAAATCCGAATTTTTTATGAATTTATTTTAGTTGACACAGGATCCATTGAATTAACTCACAATAAAGACCCAACCACAAAAGACATAATATACTCCCAAATTAAGATCATCAAAGTAATAACCCTATCAGAATGGGAAAGACCTCCCTTTCACTGTAAAAGTTTTACTAGAAAATTCGAACCTCAATATTATTCCTATTATGATTACATAGATCCTTGGTGGAACACCCTATATCTTTCTCCGAATTCACATTCCTGGTTCATATGGTTCTGCAAGGGAATTTCTCTACCATTTTTCAAATGGTTTCAGGTATGGTTCCAAGAGTTTGGACAAATAGAAGTTATTTTTTCAAAGGAGGTTAGCATGGCTTATGAATATTTCAAAATCAAAACCTCATTTTTAGATGGATATAAGCTCATTTCCTTCATTTCCACTATGGAAATATGCTGAATAATGATCTGGGAATATGACTCCACAGAATATGAAGACACTCCAAGCATCCAATATTTAATTCGAAACATAAAAGTAAAAAGGTGGAATAAATTCGACCTTAACTTAATCAGTAAAAAGACCGTTGATAATTGGATGACTATATCTCATAAAAGAGCAGAACCCCTGAGCCACAGTTCAGGGTTTGAAAAAATATCATACGAAAAAGAGACTCGTTTCTTAACTCATAAAAAATAGATGATGTCTGCCCTTGTAGCGGTTACCTCAGAAGAAGAAATTCATAATTCTCTAAAAGCAATAAAAGCAAAACCAACAGATGAAGATGAAGAAGTTCAGTCCAACCTAGGACTGTACATACTAGACACCCAAAACCCATTTGGAGATTGATTAAAAAAAAGTCCTAGAATCATCAAAAAAACAGACACTTATCCAACATCAGAAAAAGAAGTGTCAAGACAGCTCAGAGATCAACAAAAGCATCGCATGCAGAAAATAACAAAAGTCATCAGCGGAATACTAACAGAATCACAGCAGAATTACAAAACCCGCTACCAATTTTCTCAACTAGGACAAAACACATCAAGTTCAAGACAGAATCTTTGAATCAGCCCACAGAAAAAGCAAACAGATTTGCAAAACTAGGGATTAAATTATAAGAGAATAAAGGGGATAGATAGTCCACTATAAAAGGGGGAGGGGGAAGGAGTTGTAAAGCATCCGCATTTACACACAATCTCTCATACTTTGAAACACTTTTAAAGCTTTTGTTGCAATCTTTCATATTACTCAATCATATTGTGAGTATTAATATTTAATTCATTATTAATTTATTAGATGTTATTATATTATTAATAGTGGTTTTGTTCAATTTATATCTTGTTAATTTAAATATTTACATTATTAATAAGATATTAACAATAGTTGGTATATATATATATATATATATATATATATATATATACTCTTTATAACAGCTTCTCTTTTGTGTAGCTTAAGACACAAATCAGACTTCATTAATCTTTATCTCCTTTCTTTTTTCTCTCAACAAGACCAATCCTTCACAAAGCATTGGGGAAATGAGGTATCGGTAAAATACTTAAATATAAATATTTTCTTCTTAAGGAATTTGATGAATAAAAAAAAATGATGCAATTTGAATACAGATTTCAAATCCAGGGACCTAAGACTTCAGTGAACTGATTTATCCAAGTGCAACAGATAAAGTTCTAGGCATAGACTTCTACAGTCACTCAACTCATAAAAGTAGCATTCTACATATACAGGATAACTCAGCCTGAAACCTTTAAAATGTGCCATTGAATTCTGAATGACCACAAAATAATATAGTATTCTGAATTAAAGGAGATCAAACTAGATCAGCCTCCAAAAATCATATCCTAATGCAGATTAATACTTCAAGTTAACTAGAGCACAAGGTAATGGTACAATTTACATACCTGTATCCTTTCCAGCCCTCGCCAGAATAAGCATCAATCAAGCTCTGCTCATAGCTTACTCTGTTCAATAAATATCGTAAGTGACTCCTTATTCTTGAAAATTCATCAATAATCCCCTCTCCTCCCCACTGTTTTCTCTTCCTCCCTCTTCTCTTTTTCTCTCCAACATTTTTAACATCAATCAAGTCGCTACTTAGTTCAGGCACTTTACATTTTTCTCGAGTCTGCGACTGCAAAGCTCTGTCACTGCTTCTCGAAGACCTGAGTGTATATTTTCCCTTGAGTAATTTTGGAGTTCTGCCGTCCTCCGACTTTAACCTCATTTGAGTCAGCCTTTTAGACTTTCTTTGCAAACAGTTAGGACCATCATTTCCTGCAACATCCCCAGTAGGCAGGTCCAAGTGTTCAATCACTGAGCTCATGTTCTCTTGTGCAGGACTCGGCTGCATTTGATCCTGAACAAAAAGGCTACTTATTGAGTTAGTTGATTCTACGGATCCATTTTGAACATTTTGGGAGGCTGGTTGAGATTTCCTTTGTGAGTTATAATCAGATAAATCTCGAAAGGCCAGTTCTGGCTCGACAGTAACTTTTTTATCGCAAGAACCTTCTCCAATCTGAGAACTCTTTACCAAAACATATTGAGGAGGAGCAGATAGTTGAATAAGAGAATTCCCTCTCATATTATCAGAACCTTGATGTAACTTTTCATCAAAGACGGTGCTATTCTTCATACTGATTAGCACCTTTTGTTCATTTTCTAAACATGAAGAACCAATCTGATTTGTATTTTCTGAGAATTCAAATTGCTGACTTCCTGGATCAAGTTTGTGCATGTGTTCTGACCTATGATGTGCCTACACCACCCGAACACCCTAATCAAATAAATCCAAAAGAACTAAATACTGCAATAAATTGTAACATAAATAGCCATAGTCTTCAAGATACAACTTAGATCAGTAAAGTAAAAGTAGCAATAGTTACAAAGTGAAGCTGAACGAGATTAGTTGCAAGTAGTAAAGCATGTGGCTGTACTTCCTTACGTGAAAAAGAAGAGATGATTGGATTTGGATCTGGATCTGGAGAAGTGAACCGAGTTGAGATGCGTTGAACTCGATGCTCGGAAGCAATTCCTTCGGTTGCGTGTCTTTACTGTCTTTGCTTTCCAGTTGCCAAATTCCAAGTCCGATGATCAAATACTCCTTCTACTTCGAGCTCTCTCTATTTTGTATTTTCTAAGCTGATTCAACTTCAGAATGACCAATAAGCCCCTCAAACACCCAACCCATTCACTCCAAACTTAACCCCGGCATTCTTCATTCTTTTACAACCCATCTTCAATACCATCTTCATCCTCTTCATCCCACCAGTAACACATTGCGATAATATTAAAATTAATAATTGAACATTGAATATTTATCTATCTATTTATATATTTATATTTATAATATATATATAAAAACTGAAACCACCAGAATCATTTTAACAGGAGCCCCGACTCTGTTCATTTTATGAAAAGAGGATCCACCTTTATATGATAAGAACAATACCACCTTTAATCATTTTTGTTAAACAACTTGGCTTTTCTGTTAGGTTTGCTGTGAACTTTTAACGGCTGAATCTTACGTAGAACGATTAGATGCTTACGTGTTCTCCAACAATTGGATTGGAACAAATAATTCTTTCACTAAAATTTTTAGTTGTAACAAATAATATCTCAAAAACAACCTTATTTATTATTCTTCTTGTTTTTTTTTTCTTTCCTTTCTTTTTTTTTATCTTTTATTTTTCTATTACCAAAGGAAGGGAAAAAAAAAATAAAAGAAAGTGTTGCAGATTATATGGCTAGAGCAGCTACTTCTAGTGCGGACAATCACTTGAATGAGAATCAATCATGGAGTGAGTTTCAACATCTAATAGATTTAGACATGAACCTAGTCAATTAATTTGATTTTGTATCTATTTTTTTTTTCTTTCCTTTCTATTTAGTCACCAAAAAAAAAAAGAAAAAAAAAATTAACAATTCTATATCCATCAAGTGTGTCATCTATGTTGCTTACAATTGTCGCATTGTTTCATAATTCTGAGACAAAAGAATTTCTCATCTCAGTTGCTTACAATTATCGCACCGTTTCATAATTCCCTACTCACTGTGTTGTTTGCTGCGCCATCTACTCTCTATTCCCAGCCCCAACTCTCTTCCATCTCCACTTTGTTCAAACTGCAAAACTCCCACAGCACCATACGCCGTTCTCTCCCACATTCCCAACTCTCTCCAGTCTCCACTTTGTCTCACCGAGTCGTTCTCTCCCACCGCGTCGTTCTCTCCCACAGCCCCAACTCTACTCCTGTGTCTGCATGTTTACTTCTATCTGTTAAACATAAGGGGATGGGGAATGGGGCCCACAGAACATATAATTCATTATTATACTAAATATCAATTTTACCTTCATCATATCAGCACCACTACCTCTTCATTTTTTTTGTCATGGACCGATTCATGTGGGCTAAAACCCAACCCAATTCATGGAACATCACTCCCCTCTAATACACCCATTCCCACTTCCCTGATGCTATTTTAAATTTTGAGAAAAAGATAAAGAGGTCCTTGACCTTTTTTTTCTGTGGACATTTTCGTCCCCGAGAATTGAAAAATATATTTACGTTCCTGATCTCTCTAAAACCTAGACAAATTTACTCCTCCGTTGACGTGACTCCGTTGGATCCTACGGAAAAGTCTGATGTGGCTCCCGTTGTGCTGACCTAGCCGTTAGGGGAGCACATGTGGCATGGATCTTTTTAAAACAGGACATATGAGTCCTCCTACTCTAAAACGATGCCGTTTTACTAAGAGCCCTCCATACACACTTTAATCCCTTTATGTAATACCTATAACACCCATATCACACTCAGAGAATTACTGAAAATCCTAAGAAAACAAATGATCAAACTCCCTTCTCTCTATTTATCCCTCCAAAAAAAAATCACTACGTAGAAGAGCAATCGTTGTGGTGTGAAGTCAGTGTCAGAGAGGGTAAAAAAGGTTGCATTGTGCTCGTGGTTGCTGTCTTTGTCAGAAGGTAAGATCACCTTGCCTAGCGATGCAGTTTTGGTTATGCATCTATGAACTAATTTTGAAGGCATTCTGTGTGCATGTTAATAGTGTGGGTAAAAATAGTGTACTGATGTATAAAAATCGTTTTTAAAATCTTGTGTAATAGATTTGAAGAAGGAATTCTATTAGGACAAAGGTGTTTGATTGATAAATTTTATTTTTGGTGTTGGAGAGCCATTGCTATTTGAAATGTGAGTATATTATCTGTTGTGTGCATAGTTGGTTGAACTTACACATAGTTATTCATGGATTAATTTCAGATGGTTGATATTTTTGTGGTGCCGATTTTTCATCATGGAGGTAATTTTGTCAGAACAAGTGATGGTTCCTTAGTTTATCAAAATAGAAAGGTAGAGAAGTTCCCTGAAATGGACTTGGATTTTGTGAATTTTGGAGACTTGGTAACATTGTTTAAGGATTTGGGATACCAGTCATATGAGGCAGTATATTGATATGATTCAACAAGTGCTGATATTGAGTCTGGGTTGAACATATTAACTAGGGATATAGGGATCAATGCCATACGAGAGAACAAAATGAAGAACCAAGAGACAACTGGGTTCTACATATACTTTGATCACCCTATCGATGATCCCATAGTTATTGATAATCCTGACAAGGACAATGATGGCGCAGTGGACATAGATGATATTTTAGAGAGACTTAAGACATCCTCCTTCTCAGATGATGGGTACGAGAGCACAGAGGATGTGTTGTATAAACCTCCACCAGCTAGATTTGAAAGTGATAATACTGAAATTGACAGTAGTGGAGGGGTTGGTGGCAAGAGAAAAAGAAGTCTGAAGGGTAAAAAGAAGGTAGTGACCCCAAAGAAGCCAATTGCAAAAAAGTAAACTTTAAAGACAAACTCTAAGGTGGAAAAGAAGAAGATGCAATATGGGATGAGGGCGAAGACAAGAGGTGAAAACAGCGGGAATGCTAATGTTAGAACAAGTGATGAAGGTGGAGCTCATGGGATTGATGGGTCCAATGAGCAATTTGATGGAAGTGATGGGCCTAATGTGCAGCCCAATAATGCAGTGGCAGGTGAGTTTTATGTCAGTAAAGTCCAAATAGATATGGAAGATATCATATTTGAGTATGAGTCTGAAGCTTTGCATACTCCCATATCATTAGATGATGAAGGCAATAGGAATCAATTTCCTGAGTTTGATGATGAGTATGCTTTTTGTGAAGGCAGATTTGAGTTAAGAACTAGGTTTTTCACTGTTGAAAGGTTTAAGGAGGTGGTAAAAGACTCATTTATTGCTGAGAGTAGGGAGCTGAACTAGATCAAGAATGACAAAGAGAGAGTCAGAGTAAGTTGCAAAGATGAGGAGTATCTTTTCTTGGTGCATTTGTCATACAATAAGACTTTGCAATGTTATCAAGTCAAGACCTACCAGCAGGAACATACATGTGCAAGGGATTTAGGTAGTAATGCTGCTTATCAATATTGGATTAGCAAGAAAATTGAGAAGAAGATGTGTACCCAACTACATATGAACACAAAAAAGGCAACTGAATTTCTTAAAGAAAAATTTTCATTGTGTCCCCACCCTAAATGGTTTATAAAGCAGTAAAGGAGGCAAAAAAAATAAGATTATGGACAACGAAAGGGAACAATACAAGAGACTTAGGGATTATGCTGATCAGATCTTCAGTAGCAATCCAGGATCAACAGCCTGATTGGAGCTCATGCCAATTCCACAAGCTCCCCCTGTATTTGATAAACTATATATATGCTTAGATACTTGTAAACAAGGATTCAAAAGTGGATGTAGGCCTTTGTTACATTTAGATGGTTGTTTTCTTAAAACATATTATGGGGGTTGGCTTCTAGCAGCAATGGCGCAGGATGCAAACAACTAGTTTTATGTTGTTGCATATGGGATTTCAAGGCCTGAAACCAAGGATTCCTGGAAGTGGTTCCTCACACTTCTTCAAGAGGACTTAGGAGATGTTGCAAACCATGGTTGAAATTTTATGTCGGACCAACAGAAGGTAAAGTCTAATCTTGCATATGTTATATTTACTTTACATATGATAATTTTGCTTTATATTCTGATTGCTTTGTGAGTGGATGGCTGAAATTTTTTTCTAATCCTCCTCAATGTAGGGTTTATTGCCTGCTCTAAAGGAAGTCATGCCACATGCAAAGCTACACAATTGCGTGATGTACATTTGAAAAAATTTCACCAACCGATTCAAAGACTTATACATCAGAGAGGTTGTCTGGGAGTGTGCTAGGTGCACTACTATACCAGAATTCAAGAAATGCATGGAAAAATTGAAGGGAGTTAATCAAGGTTCTTGGGAATACCTTAGTAAGTTTGAGCCAGAAACATGGGTAAAGACTTACTTCTCATATGGTCCAAAGGTAGATAACCTCATAAATAACGTGTGAGGTCTTTAATGCAAAGATCGTTAACTACAGATGCAAGCCTATCCTAATTATGTATGAAGAAATTAGGTGTTATCTAATGAGGAGGATGGTGAACCACAAATGAGTACTAGACAACCATCCTGGCAAGCTAGCACCAATTTAGCAAAAGAGAATAGAAAGGCTCATCAAAATTAGCACTAAATGGATGGTGGAATGGGTTGGTGACAACGAACGGAAGAGGTTTGAGGTGAGCCGCAAAGCAACCAAAGTGGATGTAGATCTCATTAAGCATACTTGCTCATGCAAAATATGGCAATTGACTGGTACCTACTGTAGTTACATTATCAATTATAAACCATATCATTATTTCTTTTGTTACCATTGTCTGATTTTTCTTCATTATTTTTGGCATGTCTTGCTTACATGCACTTACTGCCATTAGAAAAAGATGTAATTTGCCACAAGATTATGTGCACTCCTGGCTGTGTATAGAGTCAATCCCAACGACGTATGCACATTGTATTACCAAGTGCAGAATTTTGGCCAAGATCTGAATTCTCACAGCCAGATCCACCCATCATCAAAAGATCAATTGGACGGCCTAAGGTGCATAACAGGCATAAGGATCCAATTGAGCCATTCATGTAAGGAGACAAATTAAAGAAATCATTCTTTGTGTCTTACAGCAAGTGTGGTGAAAAGGGGCACAACTACAAAACTTGTAAAAGAGTTCATTCTATCCCCAATTGGAAGCCAAAGACAAAGAGACCTAAGAAGAAGGGAGCTAGCACCTCCCAATCACTGGTGGTGCTTCTATTGTCATAATCAACTCCCCCACCAGATGTAAGTTCACTTTAATACTACAACAAATTCGAGCTGAGGCAACCCTTTAAAAACGTTGCCTATGATAAGGGAAAGTGTTGCCTTTGATAAAAAGCAATACTTTCCAACAAAAAGCAATGCTTTTTGGGGAGTTGGCTATACAGCCGTCACCTTTAGTCTAAGGCAACACTTTTGTGTATTAAATGGAACCCTTTTTATGGCAACCTTCAAAAAATGTTGATTTTTTTGCAAATAAAGCAACTCCGCGAAAGGGTTGCCTTAGAGTACCCAAACACAACTCTTTAGATGAGACATTATGGCAACACTTTTTATGAGTTGTATTTTCTAATACATAAAGCAACACTTGTCCAGAGTTTTTTAAGTTGCCTTTTCATATACCTAAAGCAACACTTGTGCAAATTTTTTCTAGTTGTTTTTTCATATACCTAAAGCAACCCTTTGCCAGATTTTTTTAAGTTGCCTTTTTCATATACCTAAAGCAACACTTATCCAGATTTTTTTAAGTTGCTTTTTTTATAGACCTAATGCAACACTTATGTAAGTTTATTTGCAGTTGTCTTTTTTTAATAACTAAAGCAACATCTTATTGAGTTTTTCTTAGGTTCTCTTTTTTAATATCTAAAATAATATATTTTTTACCTTTGTTATATTTATATGATATTTGAAGGATATATAACACCCACATTTGAATAAGCTAATAATATATATTGCATATATATAGAAAGGTCTTCCAAGTACCAATTAACATACTTGCTAAATTACCAAGTCAAATAAATAATAAACATAAGTAAGCAAAATACATATTTTTCTGATGATGAACTTAAACAAAAAAGAAACTAAGTTGTCCACTTGAAACCAAAAAGACTTAAACAAAAAAGAAACTAAGTTGTCCACTTGAAACCAAAAAGACTTTGTGCTTCACCATTGTGCCAAGAATTGCCTTTATGTCTTCAGAAAACTTCATCCAACAATAAGAAAGCTGCAGTCAAATTTAAATGAACAAAAAAATTATAGTCAAAACATCATCAGCTATACAATAATATGTATACTCAAGTGTTACAACAATTTAGCACACATACCTAATCATGATTTGGTATATGAGTCAATGGAGGAGAATGCCGAGGAACTAAATTTGGATCTTGTGCACTATTTGCTGACGATTGCTTAGATCGCAAGAGAGAAAGCGCTTCATCAACATTTATACTAGGAGAAGTTTGTTGCAACATAAGTTTCACAATATCTTCCAATCCTTGCAGCCGTTGCTTATGGTCGTCTAATTCAGTTTTTAAAGCTGTTACCTTCTCTTCACTTTGTTTTTTTATTTCATCTATTTCTTTATTTTTCTTAAGAGACATTTTTGTAACAGTTCTTCCATAACATCAAACTCTTCCTGGATTCTCTTTACCAAAAACTTTTTGAAATGCATTAGTAGGAGTTTCTCCAACTTCTTGGAGATCATCAAGTTTATCCTATACACACAAATATATGATACGTCTATTTTTAGTGATAAAAATTCAATGAAAGAATCCAACAACCTATTGATAACTAATAGGGGCAGCAATCCAAAATAGCCATAAAATAGCCATAAAATAGCAGTCTATGATAGCCATAAAACAAGCATAAAATAGCCATAGAACAGCAATTAAATCAGCCATAAAACAGCCATTAAACAACCATAAAACAGCAAACATGGCAACCATAAAACATCCATAAAGTAGATACTAAAACAACAACCACGATAGCCATAAAACAGGCATAAAATAGCCATAGAACAACAATTAAATCAGCCATAACATAGAAAA
Organism: Arachis ipaensis; assembly: GCF_059453495.1. Classification (NCBI taxonomy): domain Eukaryota; kingdom Viridiplantae; phylum Streptophyta; class Magnoliopsida; order Fabales; family Fabaceae; genus Arachis; species Arachis ipaensis. The sequence continues at coordinate 22,221,859 of NC_142440.1, read as the reverse complement.
CAACAACCATGACAACCATAAAACAGCCATAAAGTAGATACTAAAACAACAACCACGATAGCCATAAAATAGCAATTAAAATAACAATCCATGACAGCCATAAAATAGTTCATCATTTGAATCATTTGGATTACTGTCTCGCTTAAGATCGAGAGTTTATGAAGTCTGTTACGTATTAGTAATGAATCATTGATAGTTGAATATCAAAACTTGAAATTATGCAATTCCTAAAATCAGAATTATTAAGAAGCCCCAAAAATTAAGATTCAATGCATTCAGAAATTCATAATCAAAATGCAGAAAAATTCAGAAAACCCTAAGAAGCAACAATCAGAACCATGCAAACTTCAAAAAAATTGAAATAAAATCCCTAAAATCAGAATAATTAAGAAGCCCAAAAAATTAAGATTCAATGCATTCAGAAATTCATAATCAAAATGTAGAAAAATTCAGAAAATCTTAAGAAGCAACAATCAGAACCATGAAAACTTCAGAAAAATTGAAATAAAACCCCTAAAATCAGAATTATTAAGAAGCCCTAAAAATTAAGATTCAATGCATTCAGAAATTCATAATCAAAATGTAGAAAAATTCAGAAAACCCTAAGAAGCAACAATCAAAACTATGAAAACTTTAGAAAAATTGAAATAAAACCCCTAAATCAGAATTATTAAGAATCCCCAAAAATTAAGATTCAATGCATTCAGAAATTCTATTTTCATACTAAAATTCAGAATATTCCCAATCTTCATTCACAATCAATGCATTCAGAAATTTCATTTCATAATAAAATTTAGAAGCTTTCTTACTAATAAGCAGAGGAGGAGGAGTGGGGTTACAGCTGCGTGTAGTGTTGTGGGAGCTTGCGAAGAGGAGAAGGCGAGACAGGGAAAGAAGAGGAAGCGGGAGAAGGAAAGGGGTTTCTCGAAGAAGACTATGTACCTGGAGCCGGGACAGGAAGAGGAGGAGCCGTGGAGCAGTGTGCGTAGAGAAGATGACCGTGCCGACGTCCGTGGAGGAGAGAACCGCGCCGACACCCGTGGAGGAGAGCAACGCGCAGAGAAGCCCGTGGAGGAGAGCAACGTGCCGACGACCGTGGAAGGGAGCACCACGCTGTCGCCGTTTGGGATGGACAACACTGCGATTGAGAGTTGCAGTTGTTGTGGAGGAAAGCCACGGTCAGTGGAGGGTGTGTGGCCATCTGTGGTGGTTCGTTTCAAATGTTAGGGTTACGGTATAGTGATGAAGTGATGAAGCTAAGTGATGAAGCAAGTGATGAACGTACTGATGAAGCAATTATGTCTTTTCTTTCTTTTTTTTCTAAGTTATTTAATTGGAAAATAATTGTTGGGAATATGAAAAGTTTTCCTCTAAAATTTGTAACTGTGAATAATTTTAGGCAACTTTTTATAAATGTTATTTATTCAATTTTTTTATAACCTTTATAAAATGTTGTATTTTTATTTAAAAATGTTGTCTCAAATATTTTATATTGTAACATTTTTTTAGTGTTGTTTTAGATGTCAAAGACAACAATTTTTGTGGGTGGCCAAAAATTTTGTTATCTTAGCCTTATTCAAAAGCAACTCGTCAAAAATGTTGTCTTTGCCTATTTAAGGCAACTTTTTGTTAAATGTTGCTTCGAATAAGGGTTACCTTAGGCCAAAAATGTTGTAGTGATAAGGATTATAGGTTTTTTGTGTCTATATCATAAATGCTTAAGGATTAATCTGTCTTAGTACAATATACATTAGAGATTATTTTGTCTAAATACAATATACAATAGGTAATAATCTGTTATACTTCTATGCCCAAGATACATCTAGCAGCCAACTAGGCAGCTCAACAAGCCAGCAATAATAGCCTACTGTAATGATGCATTGTTTCTCATTGTCATTGTTTGATAAATTTATTGATTAAATTGATGTAACATGCATGAATTGTTTTGTCATGTTTTAGTGTCTGTAATCCAGGTTTTGAATGTGGCTACCCCAAGTCCTTCAAATGTTGCACCAGGTCCAAGAACAACAACACGAACCACCCTTCTGATAGTACTACCAGGGCCAACAGTTACTCAATCCAGGCCACTGGTCCCCCACATTAACCCCTCCATTTGAACCTCCAGGAAAAGTTTTATCCATGGTCAATGACAAAATTCGGCCAAAACAATCAAAGTCCAGACCATAGCAGAAGGTTTTCAGGCCACCATTTCCACTTGCCCAAGGTCGAATCCCATCTAACACACAGCATGCAGCACAGAGTCAGGATGCTCCACCAACAACATTACCAAGTGCATCAAAATCCAAGGAGACATTAGCAGCTGCAAGTACTGCCACAATCAGGTTGTTCAAGTTCATTCCCAACACATCATCCAAGAAGATATAGGAGTGAAGAATTGTGCCTTTATGTTGTTTTGGGCTAAATGTGTGCTTTTGTAATAGTTTATGGCAAATTCTAGATACAATTTTTCTTTTTTGTTACTTGTTTTGTATTACTGGTTTTCGGTCATAGTAAACTTGTTAATGGTAACATGCCATATAGCCATATACATTACTGGCAAACTGGTTTCCTTTTTTTTTTTCTGTATCAATTCTGGACTTAGATGTTTAATTTTACAACTTTAATGTCAGTTCTTGAATGTTTGTTTAGCTATTGTTTTGTCAACTTTAATTTTATATATACATTGCAACATACAGGCTATTACTGATACAGGGTATTCAAATCATTTATACAAATGGCATATTTTATTTGTCTTACAAGAAATCAGCACATTTATCTTGTTCAATCATTGATCAATTACTACACTTTAAAACAGCTACACTCAGGATAATTAAAACAACATATATGCACCATCCTATTGAGTTTTTTTTTTTCATCTCTAAAGCAAACAACCTCTTCTCCAAACATGTGATCCTGTTTTCCATGTCTTGCTTCCTATGATGCTCTTCAACATCCTCAGTATCTTTTTCTCCCAGATACCTTGTATCAGTGATCCCAAGTCTTGCAATATGCTCATCAAGCCACAGAAAAAAAACTTGCAATATAGTTGTCTTACCTACACATCAGTCCACACAACACGGAAATAATCTGGTATTTGAGGATAAAGCCTAATACAAACACACATAGTTGCTTTACTTACCTTATAAAATGGACACCCAAGAAATAATCTGTTAGAGTTACTGCTCGTCTTTGACATGAACATGATTGTATATACTCCACAAAAGTACTTTGGTGTGACGCCATCTTTCTCATCTCTTGCATTAAGACCCGAGCTCGCAGTGAACTGGTCTTGTCTTCCTCCACATCCACTCCTTCTTGAGCTTGATGATATTCCGTTGGATGCCATGGGACGAAATGCTGCCCCCTTTCCGTTCACCCTTTCTATGCATTCGAAAATTAGGGCTGGTAAATTTGAAAGATTAGGACTCTTGGTAAAATGGCTCCATTTTGGAGTGGGAAGACGCGTATGTCCTATTTTGAAAAAGTCAATCCCACGTGTGCTCCTCTAATGGCCAGGTTAGCATAACGGGAGCCACGTCAGACTTTTTCGTCGGATCCAATGGAATAACTTCAATGGAGGTGTAAATTTGTCCAGGTTTTGGAGGAGTCAGAGACTTAAATGTATCTTTCAATCCTGGGGGGACAAAAATATCCGCAAAAAAAAAGGTCAGGGACCTATTTATCTTTTTTTCTTAAATTTATAATTTAATCATCATAATACCATCTCCATGTATGCAACAGTAGAGAGATGCTATCTTTTGCCACCAACCACATCAAGATTGGTTGCTCGGATGCCCGCCTCTGGCGTCAATTCTTGCTGGTCCAAATTGCTACTTTCTTATCTCTTTGAATTTTTTTGGATGCTCATCCTCTTTCATTTGATTTGGGATCCCTCGGTTGCTTCGTTGGCTCTGCAGATTTGATTTGTGGCCTCCTTCCTCACCATCACTAGTTTTGGTTCCGTCGTTGTCTTTTCAGCTCTGTGCTCTTCCAATTCACCGCTGCTGCCTGTGATGTCTGGCTCTAGTTGTTACGAACGAGTCTCTTCTTTCCCATGGCGCAGACTTGTTCTTCTCAGCCACCGCCACAAGCGTGGTATTAGTTTCCACCGTCGGAGTCGTCCGTGGTTGTAGTGACACCACACCTTTGCTGCTGCACCAATCTTTCTCTGTCACCAATTTTGTCTCTACTTGTCTGCCCTCTCCTTTTGATGTTATGGTTGTTTCTGGGCACCAAACTGTGAGAGAGAAGAAGATGAAGAAAGACTGGAGAGGAAAGTAGGTGGAAGATGAAAGGGATATAGTTGGAATTATTAAAATACTAAGGGATAAAATTGAACAAAAATCAGTGTCTTAAGTAAAAAATTTGTGTCTCCTACATTTAAGAGAGACACAAAATATAAGTTTTTGATGGGTGGTTACATTGTGTTTGACGGTGTCTTTCATGATTTTATGTTTCAGCAAACAAACACCACATATATACTACCGTATTTATATCTTGATGGATATGTACACTAAAACAAACGGTATATGTCTTATTTTTGTAAAGTTCAAAGACCTCAATGTAATATTTTTTTTTTTAAAAAACGAAAACATCCAATAATCCAAAATTTCTTAAAAACCTATTGAAATATATATATATATATACTCTCATGATTTATTTTGATCAATTCTTCAATTTTATGATTAACTATTTTCTTCTATCTTTCACCTAAATTTTAAAGTTACATGTTAATAAAAAATTAATGAATAAGTTAGTTCAAAGTCTTCCTAGTTAAGCAAAATGTTTAACAAATTATTGCATTAGCATTAATAACTGCTACTGCAGAATGAGAGTAGACCTATGAACCATGTCGTTCAGAAAAATAGGAGAAAAAGGATAAAAAAAAATATATATAACTCTCGTTTCGTTCGTTTATCTTTATATATCTTTTTGTGATGGATAAAAAAAATAATAATATTAAAGTTCGTCAATCTTAATCAACATATATAATGACATTTAATTTTGGATTAATTTTGTCATTAATCAATAATGTTGATACAGTATGCATTTTAATAAGTAGTAATATCGACAATATCAATAATGAATAATACATATAAGGAAGGATGGGTGACAACATCATCTAAAACAGTAAAACTAAAACCCTAAATCTAAATCAGAAAATGATTTTAATCTTATTCTTATTACATGGTATGTTAAGAATAGAATGGAACAATGGTCGGTTGGTAAATAGTTTCATTTAGAAAGATAATTTAGAAAGATAAAAGAGAGAGAAAAAGAAATAGTTTCAATTACAAATTTTAACGAAAAATTTATTTATCCTAATTCAATAGTTGAATGACACATCAGTAACACGTCTAACATGTAATAATTCTACCATTACAAGATAATAGCAAATTATTGTCATTCTCTAATACTAAATGTGCAAATTATCCTTTCCTTAATAATAATAATAATTATTATTATTTTTAAAATTATAAATTTAATTTTATTATAAAAAATAGGAAAAAAAACTCAAACAGGAGTATACCAATTTAACATATTAGCGATTCTAGAAATTCTCAACAAGCGAATTCTTTACAATATGTTAATTTATTTTTCATGTGTTAATTTGTTCTTTTAATAAAATTTTAATAAAAAAACATCAATTTAGAAGTATTTTAAAAAAAATAGAAACTTTTAAGAGTTTTGATTCAAAAAGTGTGTGCTCTTTTATAATTATGGAACATAATCATTGTTAACATATTCATACTTAGTTGAAAATGATATTTAAATTCAATTATTCTCCACGTCCAAGCAATTTTAACATTTAAGTTCATTTAAGTAATTTAGAATCACATGCTTTTTCTTCTTCTTCTTCTTTTTTGTTATCTTTCTCTTTCGTTATCGTCATCACCAACAATACTACCGTCCCATCCTCCTTCTTTTCTCATTTGAATTTCTTCTTCTCCTTTCTTTTTCTTCTCCTCCTCCACCATCATCATCATCATCGTTATCGTTATCATCATCTTCTTCTTATACATATCGTCGTTATCGTTATCATCGTTATTGTTATTGTTGAATTTTTCCCATGTTAATGATGTTGTCTGATCCCAAAATTGATTTTCAATGTGTTTTTGTTCATGATTCAGTCTTGTTTGTGTGATTATTTTCGAACTGAGTTAATTGTGTCGCAATTGTTATGTAATTTCGGTTCATTTCTGAGTTAATTGTATCGCAATCTATTATGTAATTTCAGTTTATTTTTTAGTTAATTGTGTCGCAATCATTATATGATTTCGGTTCATTTCTGAGTGAACTAAGGTGCTTTTGGACTTGTTATCTTGCACAATTCAACTCTTTTTCCTCTTTCTCCTCATCTTCTACTGCTTCTTCTTCTTTTTTTCATCTTTTTTTTCTTTACCTTCTTATTTCATTTTCTCATAATTCTTTTTGATTTACTCTCTGGAGAGGAATAAATCCAAGAAAAAAAGAAGAAAATATCGAACAAAAAAATCATGTCTTTGCTTGCCCTTCAAGAGAGAAAGGAAAAGCAAAAACCATGATAGCCACCTCATCGGCTCCATGCCTTCGAGCCGTAGAACAAGCAACTTGAAAATCTCTTAAATGTCGGATGGGGTCTTGACCCGGCAACCCATGATATTTAGGAAGTAGATGTATCAAGCTACTCTTCAATTCAAAGTTTGGATCAAGGTTAGGATACCTTGCTTGCAACGTTGAAGTATGATATCCGGAGCTCCTTGCTCATGCAAAGTGATCCGTCGTGGCTCCACCATGTGTGGCTCACCTATAGGATGTAAAGATGTATTATTAGTGCCAACAGAAGAATAGGAAGTAGCAGACTCCAAGTCACTCTCGGTATTGCCTAGTGATTCGGTATGTTCCTCAAGAGAGGCCGAAGTACTAGCCGTATAATCCAACTGCCGTCTAGCTTGCCGAGTATGTAACAAAGTTCTTTAAATCTCGGGATCAAAATCGGCTAAGCTAGAATTCGGTTGAGACCGAGTCATCAAACTTGAGAGTCATAGCACAAATGTAAATGAAATCTAAACTATAGCTAAGTATTGAAAGCAATTAAAATATCTACAATATTCACATATTCACATAACCAAGATCAAGGCATATGTTGCAACCATTCCCCGGCAACGGCGCCAAAAATTTGATGGGCGCCCAAGGTTGTATCGGTAAAGATTTTTCTCAATAAAGTTGCGTTGCAAGTATAGGGCTACCAACAACAAGCCTCGGGTATCAAATTTAGAAGAGGGATTTGGTTGTCACAAGTTCAACCCCAATAGAAATAACTGAAGTATTCAAACCTCGGGTCATCTCACAAGGAATGGGCAAACATATGCTTTAACATTAGGTAGAAATCCGGGGTTGTGAGTCATGAGTACAAAAATAAATGGGAATCTTAACAAGCAAGTAATCTTATAATGAAAGAAACTAATTCAAATAACTAAGCAAGACATGAGCAATTCCAAACAACAAGTAACATTCAATATGATTCTATTATAACTAAACAAGTAACTATAACTAAGACAAGTAATTAAGAATTTGGGTTTTCAAATAGGAATGATAAAAACAACTCTTGGCTAGGCATGGGAATTGGGGTCACCATCCTTGTCTAATAACCATATCTTGATAATTATGAGGAACCAAACTCATTAAGTCTACTTCTATACTTGAAGTACGTCAAATGGTTTGCTCAACATCAACCCATAAGTTCTAACCTCCCTACTAATTGACTTAGTAGAAGGTTAGCGTCAATGGCTATCAAATTGACCACTAAGGGCTCCCAAATCATCAAATCCATTAGACCCAATGACTCAAGTTTACCCAACTCCCTTAGCCTAGGCCAAGAGTGAAGAGAACTACTCCATAATCAAAGTAAACAATTCATCAAACACATGGTAAGCATTAACAAAAGACATGTTCAAAATAGCAATTAAATTAAAATCAACAAGTACCCACTAACAATTATCAACATACAATCATCCAAACAATACAATTAATCATAGAAATCATCAATGTAACATCAACAAGTCAAGATTCACAACATTCATGAAATGGGTATAAAATGACAATTGATAAGAATTCATAAAACTATCACAAGATCTAAGCAAAATTATACTAAGGAATTCAAATTGAACAATTAAAACTAGTAATTAACAAGATCCAATTCACAATTCAACAAGGGAAGATCAAATTAAAACTAGATCTAGAGAGGAACAAGGGTTTCTCTCTCTAGAAGAATAAAGAACCAAAAACTAGCTAAAAATGTGTCTTAGTGTAAAATGATTGATCCCCCCCCCCCTTTTCCCCTAGCATCCTTGGGTCTTTTCCATCCAGAAACAGCTTGAAATTGGGCCTGATGAGCCTCAGAAATCGCCAGGCACGATTTCCTTTAAGGAGGTCACGTGCAGCTTCCCGCGCGTACGCGCCATGCGTGCGTGCGCGCTGATTGCTTTCGTGATCCACGCGTGTGCGCCAAGTGCGCGTGCGCGCCAACGCTGCTTTTCCCAAAATTCAAATCTTCATGTTCCTCCCTTTTGTACATGCTTTCTTTCTCTCTTCTAGGTCATTCCTGCCCTATAATTCCTAAAATCACTCAATAAATACATCACGGCATTGAATGGCAATAGAAGAGGATTAAAATATGGCAATTTTAAGGCAAAATAAGCATGTTTTTCATCATGGAGCAATATTAGGAAGTGAACACAAAACCATGCATTTCTTGTGAATAAGTGTGAGAAATATTGATAAAACTCCCCAAATTCTTCATAATATAAACCACAAAATTGGGTTTTATCAAATCTCCCCACACTTAAACCAAGCATGTCCTCGTGCTTAAAATAAAAAGACCAAAGATCATGGCGAGAAAGGGTTTATGAAATGTAAACTACCTAAGTGAATGCATGCGACTAATGTAAAATCATCTACCTACATGGTCAAGGGCGAATCTAACCTCCAAGGACACATGTGAACATATGGGGAATTTCATTAATCCTACCAAATTGAACATCACTAAGGAGTGCATATAACTTGCTAGATGAACGCTTGTGAAAGTCGGGAACAAAGAATTGAGCATCGAACCTTCACCGGAAGTGTATCCGCTCTATTCGCTCAAGTGTATAGGGTTCATCACTCAATCTTCTCCTAATCATGCTTTCCAAGATTTGTCTTTCATCTAACAATCAACAATTACTTAATGTATGCTTACAAGTATTATGAGGTCTTATTCATGGGTTGTAACGGGGCTAGGGTGAAGGTAAGGATGTATATGGCCAAGTGAGATTAAAATTTGAGTCCTTGATTAACCTAGGATCCTACTAGATACATAGAACAATCTATACAACTATGATACATTACCTAGCTACCCTTGAGTTTCACATTTTTTGCATACTCATGCATTCTTTTCAATTCACACCCATATGCATTGTTTTCTTCTTTACTTTGTCTTGGGGTTTCTTTGTCCCCTTTTGTTACTATTTTTTTATCCCCTTTTCTTGGGGGCCTTGTGAACAAAAGTTTCAATGCATATAGTCCAATCATTCAATACATGAGTATGTTCCCAAATCCTAGAATTTTTAATTACACTACAATTATACACCTATATATCTACCCAAATTTCCCAAGTATACCCTCCTAATTGAATGATACACATCCTAACTTACCTAAGCTAATCAAGGATCCAAATTTAGGGACATTCATGATTTTTCACTTAAGGTTGTTGATGTGCTCTATTTAAGAACAAAAAGGGTTTATCATGGGCTCAAAATTGGTTAGCAATGGTAGATAAAAGGGTTAAGGCCAGTTGGGAAAAGTGACTATTGACATGATGGTCTCAATCATGTAAATGCATTCATACACAAAGTGATGGACATATAGAATCAGACAAAACAAGGATCGCAATCATAGAGAGAGATATGCACACAAGAATGGGAAATAATGGTTAGAAGATGTAACCATGCAATAGGCTCAAAACTTACATGCTTGTGTTCTTAGCTCAATCACTATGTTCCAAAATACATTCTTAAAGCAAGTTTACTGCAAAAATTTTTTAAAAAATTTGGTAGGGTAGCCCAAAACACAGTTTCTTGGAAAAGAAGTTATTGTTTTGACCAAGCAACTCCATAGAAACTAACTATCATGCAAGGAGTATCTACGAGCAAAACTAACTACACATGCAATGTACTAACAATGTACTAACTACTAAGAAAAAGATAAATCCATGGGTATTGAAAGGGAGAGATTGTTACCCATGGAGATCGGTCGAACGACCTCCCCATACTTAGAATTTAGCACGGTCCTCCGTGCTACAAATAATGCGCAAAGGGCATTCGGGACTAGAACCGTCACTATCCTCTCCTTCAGAGCTCCCATCACTTGGGTTTGAGGTGGATGTGAATATTTCGGGTTCCTCCATGCTAGGGGTAACACAACGCAGAAGCTTCTTGATGTAAGTGTATCGGCGTTGATTGCGCCGCTCATATCTATCAAGCTTCCGGTGTAGATCTTCTATCCTTTGATGTGTAGATCTTTGTCATGGTGGTGATGATGAAGTGGAAGGAATAGTAGATGGAGGAGCTATGTCAAGGCTTGGGTTGTTCATGGGGAGATGTAAGTATTTTTCGCTTGTGACCATATCGCCCTTAGCCGGAACTATAATCTTCCTGTCCTTTGCTTCCCAAGGAACACCCGCAGTAGCAACTAAATCAGATACCAATGCTGGAAATGACAAATTACCCCAGGTGTGAACTTGACTCATCGCTTGCTTGACAAGAAACGGAATGTTCACCGGCCTTTTCGTGAGAACACACCAAACAAGCAAGGCGAGATCCGCCGTGAAGGACGACTTGTGGGTGCTAGGTAGCACATAGTGGGATAGGATCTGGGCCTAAGCTCTAGCTTCTACAGTGAGGAAGCGAGCGTCAATGCTCTTGGGTTTCATCCGGAGTCGACCTTAGGTCCAAAATATCTCCGGCTCAGCAATGACTCGAAGGATCGAGTCCCAATCAAATCCAAACTTCTCTCGCTGACGTAAGACTTCTGGGTAGCCATCCATGTCACTTGGTACGGGTAGGACATTAAGTACTTGCTGAATAGCCTCTTCTGAAACTGAGACTTGCTTCCAGTGCATGTACACCGATTGAAGGGAGGGGAGATGGTAGTTAGTGTAAAATTCTTCCACCCAAGAGAGGTTGATTTCTCTTGGTTTTCTCAAAAGAAACTCCCATCTTCGCCATTCAATGCGGGATAGAATATAAGGAGCAACCTTGTCCGGCGGAGCAAGTAGATGCTCAGGATGATAGTTCCTCACAACCATGGAGGGGAACACAAGTTCACAGAAGCGGTTGGGGAACCTTGAAGAATCTTTTGCCGGTTTGCTCTTTTCTTTCTCATCAATAGGAGTGGGTATCTTAGCTTTTTTGGATGGAGATTTGGCTCCTAATGAAGAGTGCGCCTTAGAAGTTGATCTTTCGGGTGCCCTCTTTGCGGCCGGTTTCCTTGAAGCTTTCTCCTTGCCTTTCGTGGTGGCCATCCTGGAAAGGGAAGGGAAATAAGAAAACATTAAACCCAAAGAATCATTTTAACAAAGACATGCAAGTGAAGGATAGTGTTCGAAAGAAATCTTGCAACAAAGTAATCATAAAGACATGGTTCACAATACTTGGCATGGGATGCAAGAGGAAGTAAAGCATGCAATGGCATGAGAGGAGTAATCTCAAGCATCCATAACAAAGATCAATTCATGTTCAATGAGTATCTAATTAACAAGCAAAGTGGACTCAATGTGTATAGAAGACAACAAGTGAATGAGGGGAAGCATTCAATTGAAGGTGCATTATTAAAAGAGACCAAAATGGCATTCATGCATTTTCTCGAACACTTGGTGTACAATTATCAAGCAAAGAGCAATTATGAGATACTCAATCAATTTAAAGCCCAAAATGAAACATCAATTTTCACATAAACATTACATATTGGCAAAGATAAGGAAAAGAATGACAAAAGATCTACTAAAGCAATTTAAGCTCAAATTCAATCATCCATGGAAAAATAAGGAAAAGGGAAAAGCAAGCAATTAAAAAGTAAGAAACATCATCATGCAACTAAAAGAGAAACTAAATAAAGCAACAAGAAGAATCTAACTAGAAGAAATAATGCAAAGAAATGGAAGAAGTGAAACCTTGAGAAGTATATAAGAACAAGGTTGAATTTTCTTTTGTGAAGGTGAGAAAAGAAATAGGAGAGATGGAGTGCCACCGGAAGAGGTGGTTGTCACCGGTGAGTGGCCGGAGACGGTGGTAGTGGATTGTGGAAGAAGAAGAAGACAAGGAGGTATGATGGAGGGAGAAGAAAAAGGATTAAGAAAAGAAAGGGTTTGAGAAAGGGAAACAGAACAAAGCGCGAAGTTATAAAACTGATTCGCGCAACCGGCGCGCGCGCGCACAGTGCGCTGGCGCGTCGGTGAGGGTTTTAACAAGGGACGCGTACGCGTTAGTGGCGCGCACGCGCAAGGGGAGTCATGCCCCTGGCACAGAACGTGCACAAAGTTGGCATAAGTCTCTGGTTTTTGTACCAGAGTTAGCATGTGGTGCAGGCACGCGGACGCACACAGTACGCAGACGCGTACCTGAAGGAAATCGTGACTGGCGCGGACGCGTACCACGCACGGACGCGTCAGTTTTGGCACAAGATTGGCCCAGATTTGGCACAAGTCTCTGGATTTTGTACCAGAGAGTTCAGATATCGCCATTGGCACGCGTGCGCACAGTGCGCTTGCGCGTCGATGGTTGAATTGCAATGGTGCACACAAGCGGCAAGTACACGGATGCGTGAGCGCCTGGTGCGAGTTGGGTATGAAGTGGGCATAACTCTCAGGCAATAGGCCCAGGAGTCGGAATTGCACCACCGGCGCGCGCGTGCACAGTGTGCTGGCGCGTCGGTGCCCATTTTTTCTTTTTCTCTTTTTTTTTTACAACAAGTCCTATTCTAACACATACTTGGTAGGTGCTTAAGCTAGTAGTCAAAGAGAATACTTCACAATATCATGCACAATCCAAAACATAGCATTCTCCCTACTTCAACAATTCATCCATACCAAAATGAGGAAAACTACATTAACATCCTATCTATTCAACAAGAAGAATAAAACTAGCATTCCTATGCAATCAATCAATCATCAAGAAATCACAAAATTCACAAGAACTTAAGGTTACAAACAAGATGGTATATACAAGGAAAATCTTACCACGGTGGGGTACCTCTCACCTAGCACTTTTCTTTAACGTCCTTAAGTTGGACAGTCCTTTTCTTAAGCTTCCTCTCTCCTTGGTGCATCCTCCAATAGGTACACCTCTAGCTCTTTTGGGGGCTTATAGCCATGATACTTCTTCACTCTATGTCCATTCACCTTGAAAGTTGCTTCACTCTTTGGATCAAACAACTCCACCACTCCATAGGACTTTATCTTCTTCACCTTGAAAGGCCTTTCCCATCTAGAGCGGAGCTTGCCAGGCATGAATCGAAGTCTTGAGTTGTAGAGGAGGACCTCATCACCTTCTTGAAAGTCCTTCTTTCGGATGTGATGGTCATGGAATGCTTTAGTCTTTTCTTTGTAGATCCGGGCATTCTCATATGACTCGTTCCTCAAACACTCAAGCTCCTCTAGTTGTAACTTCCTAGCTTCACCCGCCTTGGCTAAATCCATGTTGCACTGCTTTACCGCTCAATAGACTCGATGCTCAATCTCCACCGGAAGGTGGCATGCCTTGCCATAGACGATCCGAAAGGGGCTCATCCCTATCGGAGTCTTGTAGGCCGTTCTATACGCCCATAGTGCATCTCCCAACCGGAGGCTCCAATCCTTTCTTTGTGGATTGACCACTTTCTCCAAAATTCTCTTAATTTTCTAGTTAGACACTTCCGCTTGTCCATTTGTTTGCGGATGATAAGCAGTATCAATCTTATGCGATACTCCATAGCGCTTGAGCAATGTCTCTACCTTCCTGTTACAAAAGTGGGATCCTTGGTCGCTCACGATTGCTCGTGGCGACCCATAACGGCATACAATGTGATTTCTAATAAAAGAAACAATGGTATTGGCATCGTCAAGGCAGATAGGTACGACTTCTACCCACTTTGACACGTAGTCAACCACTAACAGAATATACAGATACCCACTAGAGTTGGGAAACGGTCTCATAAAGTTAATGCCCCATACATCAAATATCTCACAGAACAACATAGGTTGCTGAGACATTTCATCCCTTTGGGATGTGTTTCCCGACTTCTGACACTGATGGCAAGACACACATAACCAGTTAGCATCCTTGAATAAGGTTGGCCACCAGAATCCACAATCTAACACCTTTTTAGCGGTCATTTGTGGGCCAAAGTGGCCACCACATTCGAACGAATGACAAGCTTCAAGAATTGGTTGGATTTCAGACTCCGGAACACATCTTTGAATTATTTGGTCCACGCCCCTCTTCCACAAGTGAGGGTCATTCCAAATATAGTATTTGGAATCACTCATCAACTTGTCCCTTTGGTTTTTTGAAAAGTTTAGAGGGAAGATTTTCTTAACCAAGTAGTTCACGATTGGGGCAAACCAAGGAAAGCTATCCGACACAGCATGCAAACTATCCAATGGGAATGAGTCATTGATCGGAAATGGATCAAATTTTAAATTCTCAATACGGCTTAAATGATCCGCAACTAGATTTTGAGATCCACTCCGGTCCCTAATCTCAATGTCGAATTCTTGCAAAAGCAAGATCCAACGTATGAGTCTAGGCTTTGACTCATTCTTGGTCAATAAGTACTTTAAAGCTGCATGATCTGTGTATACCACTATCTTTGACCCTAGCAAATAAGATCTGAATTTATCTAAAGCATGAACAATAGCTAAGAGTTCTTTTTCAGTAGTGGTATAGTTGGATTGTGCTGCATCTAGTGTCTTAGAAGAGTAAGCAATGACATAAGGGAGTTTACCATCGCGCTGTGCAAGCGCGGCACCTACAGCACGGTTTGACGCATCGCACATTATCTCAAATGGCAACGTCCAGTTGGGGCCTCGCACAATCGGTGCCGTGGTAAGAACTCTCCTTAGCTCTTCGAAAGCTTTCACACATTCACTGTCAAATTCAAAATCCACATCTTTTTGGAGTAGGCGCGATAATGGCAAAGCAATCTTGCTGAAATCCTTGATAAAGCGCCTATAGAATCCTGCATGTCCCAAAAATGAGTGGACCTCCCTCACAGATGAGGGGTGAGGTAAAGTGGTGATAACATCGACCTTGGCCGGGTCTACAAAAATGCCTTCATGAGATACTACATGTCCTAACACTATGCCTTGTCGTACCATGAAGTGACATTTTTCAAAATTTAAGACAAGGTTAGTGTCAACACATCTAGCTAAGACCTTGGCCAAGTTCTCCAGACAACAATCAAATGAAGTACCATAAATGCTGAAGTCATCCATAAAGACTTCCAGATAATTCTCTATTAGATCGGAGAAGACACTCGTCATGCACCGCTGAAAAGTAGCGGGTGCGTTACATAGTCCAAATGGCATCCTTTTATAGGCAAAGGTGCCAAACGGACAAGTAAACGTGGTCTTCTCCTGATCTTCAGGAGCAATATGTATCTGGAAGTAGCCAGTAAATCCATCAAGAAAGCAGTAGTGAGATTTACCTGCTAAGCGGTCTAGCATCTGATCGATAAAGGGCAAGGGGTAATGGTCCTTCCGTCAAGCGGCGTTCAGTCTTCTGTAGTGAATACATACTCGCCATGCATTTTGTACTCTTTTAGTGACCATTTCACCGCCGTCCTTCTTGACTGTTGTGATGCCCGACTTCTTGGGGACAACTTGAACTGGGCTCACCCACTCACTGTCGGAGATTGGGTATATGATACCCGCATCCAGTAATCTGGTGACCTCTTTCTTCACTACATCGAGGATGGTCGGGTTGAGCCTCCTTTGTGGTTGCCTAATCGGCCTAGCCCCATCTTAGAGAAATATCCTATGCATGCACTTGCGGGGGTCAATTCCCACAATATCCGCTAGGCTCCATCCTATTGCTTTCTTGTACTTTCTTAAAACATCTAGGAGCTTTTCTTCTTCTTCACTCGAAAGCTCACTAGCAATAATGACCGGAAACCTTTGGTTGTCCTCTAAGAAAGCATACTTCAAATGAGATGGAAGGAGTTTCAATTCACTCTTTGCCTCAAGCTGAGGTTCCTTTTCATCAAGCTCACGGAGTTCATTCTTGACAACTTTCTCATGTTCATCCTCTTGGTCATCCGTTTCCTCAATAATAGGGTAGCACAACTTGTTGTGGTCTTCTTCTTGCACTTCCACTACCACTTCATCAATCACATCACATCAGAGCACGAAATGTTCTTCAGGAGGGTGTTTCATGGCTTCTTCTAAATTGAACTTGATGGTCTTGTCTCCAACCTCAAAGGAATATGTGCCGGTGAAGGCATCTAACTTGAATTTAGAGGTCTTGAGGAAGGGTCTACCAAGTAGAACGGAGGATGAGCTTCTATTTTCTGTTGGAGGCATTTCAAGGATATAAAAGTCAAACAAAAAAACCAAATCCTTGATCGCCACAAGTACATCTTCCGCTATTCCCATTACCGTGATCACACTGTTATCGGCTAAGGTAAACCTCGCCGCCGACTTCTTTAATGGAGCTAAATTCAACCGCATATAGATAGAGAGTGGCATGATGCTTACACAAGCTCCCAAGTCACACATACAATCATGAAAAGTGCGTCCACCAATACAACAAGACACTAAACAAGGTCCAGGATCACCACATTTCTTTGGAATAGGTTCCATCAAGGAAGAAATTGAACTATCCAAGGATAATGGCTCCAATTCTCCTATCCTATCTTTGTGTGTACACAAGTCTTTCAAAAATTTTGCATACTTTAAAATTTGTTGGATAGCATCAAGAAGTGGTATGGTTACCTCAACCTTCTTGAATACTTGAAGCATGTTCAAATCAAATTCCGGTATTTTCTTTGCTTTCTTTACCATGGAAGGGAATGGAATAGGAATGGACTCATCCACTATAGCTTTCCTCTTGGGTTCCTTGAGATTTACTCCTTCTTCCTCATGCCTTTTGTCTACCACCTCTTCTTCATGTGAAGCTTCAACAACCATTTCTTCCTCATGAATGTCTCCTATGACCCTTGGAGGTATCTCCTCCAATGTAGTTCCCGACCATAGAGTGATGGCGTTGAGACCGCCCTTTGGGTTTGGTTGGGGTTAGGATGGAAGGTTAGAAGAACTTGAGGGTTGGTTGGTGTTGTTGTTGGGAGTTGGTGGTTGGTTTGACATGGTCATCTTTGAAAGCATGTTGGTGAGGTTAGCCAATTGAGCGCCCAAGGCATCAAATTGAGCCTTGTTGCTCTCATCTCGCTTCTCCATGGCGGCTCTAAGCTCATCAACTTGATTGTTGGAAGACGGAGGAGTTTGGTTGGATTGTTGTCTATGGTGTGGTGCTTGGTACTTGGTATAGTTTTTTTGGTTTTGGTTGGGATGACTTTGGTTGGCTTGGTAGTTGGTGTTGTTATGGTGATATTGAGATGAAGATTGGTTGTTGTTGTGGTGAGAAGAAGAGTTGTTCCATCTTTGGTTTTGATTGCTTCCTGGTGCATTATCCCTCCACCATTGATGTTGATTACCACCTTGATGGTAATTGTTTTGGCCTTGAGAAGGATAAGGTGGATGGTTGTTGTAATTCACATTGGCTATTATAAGAGCATGTTCCTCTTGAATTTGATGGCATTGATCGGTGTAATATGTGGTGCTAGAGCACAAACCACAAATCCTAGGAGGGCCTTCAAGTTGAGCAATCGGAGGTGGAGCTTAGACGGCTTGGATGGAGTAGTATTCCTTTTGATACTTTTGTATTTGGGTAAGGATGGTAGTCATATCTCCAAGTGCTTTGGTTAGACTTGATTCGGAAGGGGATGGTTCTACCACACCCTTGAGAGGATTACTTCTCACCCTTGTGTGTTGTGTAGCCTTGGCAACATCCTTTATCAAATTCCAACTTCTCCCTCCATCTTGTTTTTCGAAAGGGAACCGGTAAGCAATCTTCTATCTTCCACACAAAGACCTCCGGTGAAGTAGCTAATGAGCAAGTGAGTGTTCATTCCATGATGCGGACAAGATTTCAATAGCCTCTTGAATCAAGACCAATACTCATATAAACTCTCTTAGTCTCTTTGCATTATGCCAGAAATCTCTTTCCGGATGTAGTCGGTCTTCTCCAGTGGAAAGAATTTATCTAGAAACTCTCTTCTCAAGAAATTCCAATTAGTCACAATCTCATCCGGTAGCGAAAGGAAAAGCAAAAACCTTGATAGCCACCTCATCAGCTCCATGCCTTCGAGCCGTAGAATAAGCAACTTGAAAATCCCTTAAATATCGGATGGGGTCTTGACCTGGCAACCCATGATATTTAGGAAGTAGATGTATCAAGCTACTCTTCAATTCAAAGTTTGGATCAAGGTTAGGATACCTTGCTTGCAACGGTTGAAGTATGATATCCGGAGCTCCTTGCTCATGCAAAGTGATCCGTCGTGGCTCCGCCATGTGTGGCTCACCTATAGGATGTAAAGATGTATTATTAGTGCCAACAGAAGAATAGGAAGTAGCAGACTCCAAGTCACTCTCGGTATCGCCTAGTGATTCGGTATGTTCCTCAAGAGAGGCCGAAGTACTAGCCGTATAATCCAACCGCCGTCTAGCTTGCTGAGTATGTAACAAAGTTCTTTCAATCTCGGGATCAAAATCGGCTAAGCTAGAATTCGGTTGAGACCGAGTCATCAAACTTGAGAGTCATAGCACAAATGTAAATGAAATCTAAACTATAACTAAGTATTGAAAGCAATTAAAATATCTACAATATTCACATATTCACATAACCAATATCAAGGCATATGTTGCAACAATTACCCGGCAATGGCGCCAAAAATTTGATGGGCGCCCAAGGTTGTATCGGTAAAGATTTTTCTCAATAAAGTTGCGTTGCAAGTATAGCTCTACCAACAACAAGCATTGGATATCAAATTTAGAAGAGGGATTTGGTTGTCACAAGTTCAACCCCAATAGAAATAACCGAAGTATTCAAACCTCGGGTCGTCTCACAAGGAATGGGCAAACATATGCTTCAACATTGGGTAGAAATCCGGGGTTGTGAGTCATGAGTACAAAAATAAATGGGAATCTTAACAAGCAAGTAATCTTATAATGCAAGAAACTAATTCAAATAACTAAGCAAGACATGAGCAATTCCAAACTAACAAGTAACATTCAATATGATTTTATTATAACTAAACAAGTAACTATAACTAAGACAAGTAATTAAGAATTTGGGTTTTCAAATAGGAATGATAAAAGCAACTCTTGGCTAGGCATGGGAATTGGGGTCACCATCTTTGTCTAATAACCATATCTTGACAATTATGAGGAACCAAACTCATTAAGTCTACTTCTATACTTGAAGTACGTCAAATGGTTTGGTCAACATCAACCCATAAGTTCTAACCTCCCTACTAATTGACTTAGTAGAAGGTTAGCGTCAATGGCTATCAAATTGACCACTAATGGCTCCCAAATCATCAAATCTATTAGACCCAATGACTCAAGTTTACCCAACTCCCTTAGCCTAGGCCAAGAGTGAAGAGAACTACTCCATAATCAAAGTAAACAATTCATCAAACACATGGTAAGCATTAACAAAAGACATGTTCAAAATAGCAATTAAATTGAAATCAACAAGTACCCACTAACAATTATCAACATACAATTATCCAAACAACACAATTCATCATAGAAATCATCAATGTAACATCAACAAGTCAAGATTCACAACATTCATGAAATGGGTATAAAATGACAATTGATAAGAATTCATAAAATTATCCCAAGATCTAAGCAAAATTATACTATGGAATTCAAATTGAACAATTAAAGCTAGTAATTAACAAGATCCAATTCACAATTCAACAAGGGAAGATCAAATTAAAACTAGATCTAGAGAGGAACAAGGGTTTTTCTCTCTAGAAGAATAAAGAACCAAAAACTAGCTAAAAATGTGTCTTAGTGTAAAATGATTGATCCCCCCTTTCCCCCTAGCATCCTTGGGTCTTTTCCATGCAGAAACAGCTTGAAATTGGGCCTGATGAGCCTCAGAAATTGCCAGGCACGATTTCCTTTAAGGAGGTCACGTGCAGCTTCCCGCGCGTGCGCGCCATGCGTGCGTGCACGCTGATTGCTTTCGTGATCCACGCGTGTACGCCAAGTGCGCGTGCGCGTCGATAGGAATCTTTTGATCCGCGCGGATGCGTCCATTCTTGCGCGTCGCTTCCAACTATCCTCATCCACGCATGTGCGTGGAGTGCGCGTGCGCGCCAACGCTGCTTTTCCCAAAATTCAAATCTTCATGTTCCTCCCTTTTGTACATGCTTTGTTTCTCTCTTCTAGGTCATTCCTGCCCTATAATTTCTGAAATCACTCAACAAATACATCACGGCATCGAATGGCAATAGAAGAGGATTAAAATATGGCAATTTTAAGGCAAAATAAGCATGTTTTTCATCATGGAGCAATATTAGGAAGTGAACACAAAACCATGCATTTATTGTGAATAAGTGTGAGAAATATTGACAAAACCCCCCAAATTCTTCACAATATAAACCACAAAATTGGGGTTTATCAGTAATCATGCTCTTTTTAATGAGAGCAGTTTTTGTTGGTGTTAGGTTCACTTAGTTGGACTTGGATGGCAATATTGCTTGGATGTGTAGCAGATCTGATTTAAATTCACAATTAAGTTGTTCCATGCAATAGTTGATAGATTTTATTTTATTTTTGAATTTATAGTATTTACAAGTATAAATACAACTCTATTTTTTCTCCTTGTAACGTTCATATTAATATTATTCTTAGTATTTTATATATGAATAACAATGATGATAAAATCTAGGATTTTTTATTTAAATTAAATAAATATAGTATTTACGAAAATAAATAAATATTAAAGTAATTAAAAAAATACATTCTCAGTCACATCTCGGATGCTGAAGGTCATTGTCGAAAATAACCACATCTTGGATGTACAGACACCGTTCTGTGATAGGGCTATGTGAGTCATATCTCGGATGCAACCATGATATGAAGATAAACATATATCGGATACACTGCATCTGAGATACGATCGTCTCGTGATTGGGGTCAGTGCATCCGAGATAAATGCAAATAGCCAAGATGGGGGATCAACATCTGAGATATGCACGATTGTGTATATAAGTCACAGCATCTGGGAAGAATGTGGATTAGAACCATTTTTTTTCAAATTTGTGAGCTTCTGGACGTGTGAAATCGAGTTCCTTCACAAGATATAGCCCCCCGACAATATGTCTGCGAAGGAGACATCAATAATAGACTGAATAATACTTGACATGTAGCTAGAGCGTTGGACTTTGAGGTTAGTAGTTTAACTTTTTTTATTGTTAGTTAATAATAGGCTTAGATTCTTAGATTTTTTTTCTAATAGGTTTAGATTCTTAGTCGTTAGCGACTTAGTTAGTGGAGTAGGGTACAGTGAGTTGACAAAGTTAGAAAAGTTACATTAGTTTGTTTGGTATACCTGGGATCATTGCATGCTTTGTACAATTGAAAATAATTGTTTAAGTTAAATAAATCAAATAAGTACTTAATTGTGAGTTAAGTTAAAAGAATAAAATAAGTAACTCTTGTTGAACTTGTTAGTAAAATAAATATATATATATATATGTTACATTTAATGTAAATGCTTATCTAGGTGGATTATAAGTTTTAGAAATGTTTAGCAACAATTAATTGTTTAGATATAATTAATATGCACTGGTTATCTATTTTGGGAATTGCAGAGATTACGGTTACATTTGCCACGCCGTGTGACCCTCGGTCTCCCGCTGCCGCCCATCATGTTGCCCTATATATGGGTGGCGGGATTTGGGCATGCAGTAAAGTTGAGGGATTTTAGGTTTAACAATTTCTTGATCTCTACATTTGTCGAGCGGTGGAGGCCGGAGACCCATACGTTCCACCTTCCATGGGGTGAGGCCAACATTACGCTCTAGGATATTGCCTACCACATTGGACTACGCACTGCTGGAGAGCCCGTTGGGGGTTGTACTAGAGACTTCCAGCAGTTGCACAGATACCCGACATGGGAGTGGGTTGAGGATTTATTGGGCGCCAGACTACCACCATAGCTGGAGGGAGGGAAGCAGGTTTTTGGGGTCAGGATGACGTGGCTTAGGGACCGGATGACACACACTCCTGATGGATCAGCCCCTGAGACACTCTGTCAGTATGCCCGATGCTGCTTGATGATGCTGATTGGGGGGCTTTCGGTTCACGAACAAGTCGGCTACACTTGTGCTTTTAAGATGGCTACTGCTGTTGGAGGATTTTGATCGGTGCAGCCAGTTGTCATAGGGTCTGCACTGCTCTGTCATACGTACCACTCGTTGTGCACCATGGCATCGCGTGATGTGACAGACATTGCGGGTTGTATGTCGCTTCTTGTATCGTGGATCTACCATAAGTTCCCGTCTTTTAGTCCGGCGGGGTACGACGTGGTCAGGTTCCCACTTGCTTATAGGTATGTGCATATTGTAATTAATTTTTAATTACCATGTAGTAGACACGTAATAGATATTGGGAATATAATTAATGAAATTTTGTTAAACTATCTTTGATCTGCGTAGGTTGGCAGGGCTAGGGTAGCAAACAGAGATTGTCATGATGACAGGATCCAGAGTCTGCGTTATCGTATCGATGCATTGACATTTGAACAGGTACGATAGAGTCTGGTTTATGTATTTTTTTTCCATGCATTGGTGTATCATTTAATTAATTAAGATCCTTTAACGTTATGTCAACAGTTCCGATGTACACCTTACGATGATGTCCAGCTACGTCAGATTGCGCATCCAGGCTATCAACCCAGTAAGTGTGCAACATGACAGTCTTGTCAGACTAAAAAATCACTCTTTTATCACCGTGTCTGACTATTCCATTGGGATAAACCACCATAAAGAAGAATTGATTATTCTCCATCAGAACAAAACAGAAAGAAGAGAAAGAGAATAATGGTTTGTGAATTGTGTGAGACGAGGTATTGGGATGGTCTCTATAAATAGACTTATTCTACAACATATATTGGGTACAGAGACATCTATATCATAATACACATATCTTGGGTGTTGAGACCCTAATTATAATCTTGACGATATTTCAGATGCTGAGGGGTGCATTAGGAATCTGCGTTTATCTCGGATGCAGTGTATCCGATATATGCTCATTTTTATATCACGGTTGCATCCGAGATATGACTCATAGACGCCCTATCAAAGAACGGGGTCTGTGCATCCGAGATGTGATCATTTTCGACAATGATCTTCAGCATTCGAGATATGACTGAAGATGTATTTTTGTAATTACTTCAACGTTTATTTATTTTCATAAATACTATATTTATTTAATTTAAATAAAAAAAATCCCAAAATCTATCTAACTGATTATAATATTCTTTTACTAGAGAGATTTATTCTTGTAAGTAAAGAATAAGATTAATAAAAAATAGTATAAATAATTGCCTTTAACTTACAAATATAAATAATTAATTAATATATAAATAATTTTAATTAAATACAAATTATTCCAAATAACTTAAGTTTTTTTTATTTAATTGCTTCTTGTATAACACAAATGATAAAGCTAAATGGCATGATTATCAACTGAACAGATTACACTAATCATACAAAACTGCTCTTTTTTTTTTTTTTTTTTTTATTAAAGGTGATCATTCACAGAATAGTTATTTATATAAAATTATTAAAATAGTTTTTATACAAAATAATAATAACTATTTAATAATTTAACATATTTGATTAAATTATTTGACATTCAATATATTTATATTTAAGTTGTTATATTCATATATTTGTAAAAAATTTAAAATTATGAAAAAAATAAAAAGTTAACTTTTTATAAGTGCAAAACTAATTTTATTTTTGATAAATAATTTATTCATTTAATTTGAATTTTTGTAAAATTATTTTTATAGCAATTAAAAAAGTATGTACAAAAATAATAAAATTCAATTTTTAAATCTCTATTTTTATTTTTATTTTTTTAGAAACTTTCATCCGCTAGTGAACAAAATACAAATAAATGTATGATGTACAATTACTAAATTTTAGTGATAAAAATGTCTTATTTTAATTATCTTACTTTTAAAAGTTACATCAAAATCAAACTTTTAAAATCTTTTTAAATATGTATATATAATATTTAGTTTCTTTTTCAAATTTTAAACTATCTTAAATATTTTTTCGTTTTAATCCTTGAAAAGTCACCAAAAAATCCTTGAAAGTTATTTTTTGTTCGACATTTTAAATATTTTAAGATTATTTGTGGTGGTTTAGTCTTAAGAAATTCTTAATTCTCTGACAAAATCCCTTTAGATATACTTAAGAATGTAGAAGATGGATATAAAGTATTAGCATCCTATTATAATAATTCTCAACCCTATTCCTTTTTTTTTATTTCATTCAAATTTACAATCAAATTGCATTTAAACATAATCAACCTTCTGATCTCGCCTGACCAAAACTTGCAAGATAACTATAGCTTGCTTCAAGTCAACAATCTTCGTGGGATCGACCCTGACTCACTCAGATATTACTTGGATGACTCAATACACTTGCTGGTACAACAGTACGAAAGTGTGGAGATTCGTGCTACCAGTTATGTTGCATATGACTGTGTCTTTAATGATTTTATGTTTCAGTAAACAAACACCACATATGTACTACCGTGTTTATATCTTGATGGACATGTACACTAAAACAAACGTCATATGTCTTAATTTTGTAAAGTTCAAAGACCTCAATGTAATAAAATTTTCTTAACAACGAAAAGGATTAAGTACGATTTTGGTCCCTAAGGTATAAGCCGAAAATTTTTTTCATCTCCAATCTTTTTTTGCATACAAAATCGTCCCTAAGATTTAACTTAATTTTAAAATCGCCATTCGGACTAAAATACCCTTCTCCTTCACTAAAATACCCAGTTCCTCTCCATCACAACAGTATCTCTTCTTCTTTTTCTTCTTTTTCATCATCAATAGCACAATAAGAAAAAAAAAAAAAACACAAGAAATCAAAGAACAATAAAATCAGAAACACAAAAACAATGAATTCAAAGAAATAGAATCAGAAGCACAACAACAATAAAAACAGAATGAAAATCAGAAGTAGAAGAAACAGAAGCCATCAATCTCTGGTCGCCGCCGCCCTCAGTGGGTTGGTTCTACCCTCGTTCTTCCTCCCCTTCGCCGTCCGTCGAAGGCTAGCAGCCACCAAAAGCGCCACCTCTCCCTTCCCAGAACACGTCATAGTGCCATGCGCCACATCGAGGGATTCGAAGCTGAAGACGACGAACTTGAAGACGCTTCTATCGATCCCACCACTCTTCGCTCTCCATCTTCCCAACCTCTTACAATTGACCTCACTCCTCCTACCCCTATCGATTCCCAACCCGATCCCAAACCTGCACCATCCGATCTCCCAAAACTGCCGCCCACCACCTTCGATTTATGGGATGAGGATGAATTCGAAGGCCTCCCCATCGAACACCCCTCCTCCGATCACAATGCTTCCTACTCCAATCCCACTTCCTCTCCCACCCATCCCAACGCCAAGCCTCCTCGGGATTCTCTTTCTCTCTCAACTTTAAATGCTCTATGCCTTTTTTGTGTTTTGTTTTATTTTATAATTTTTTAGTTAGGAGTAATTTGGTTATAAAAATTAAAATTTTGGTAAAAAGAACGATTTTAAAATTAAGTTAAACCATAGGGAGGATTTTGTATGCAAAAAAAGGTTGGGAACGAAAAAAAAATTTTCGACCTATACCTTAGGAACCAAAATCATACTTAACCCAAATGAAAACATCAGATCCCAAATTTCTTAAAAATCTATTTAAATATATATACTCATGATTTATTTTTATCAATTCTTCAATTTTATGATTAACTATTTCCTTCAATCTTTCACCTAAATTTTAAAGTTACATGTTAATAAAAAATTAATGAATAAGTTAGTTCAAAGTCATCCTAGTTAAGCAAAATGTTTAACAAATTATTGAATTAGCATTAATAACTGCTGCTGCAGAATGAGAGTTGACCTATGAACCATGTCACTACAACGTTTTCAAGTTGAAGCAACATTTAAAAAGTGTTGCCTAAAGGCTGACAAAAAGTTGCTTTTGATCAATGGCAACACTTTTGGGCCTAAGGCAACGTTTTTTGTCGGCGTTGCATATGCAGCCGTTGCCTTATATCAAGGCAACACTTTTTTGTTTCAAAAGCAACGCTTTTGAGAGCAACACTTGGTAAGTGTTGCCTTTGGTTGAAAAACAACAACACTTCAAAGGTGTGTTTGAGACAACACTTTTGCAGTGTTGTCTCTTCTCTCGTATTTTGGTCACTACTAAAAACTGTTGTCTATTTGCAATAAAATGCAACTCTTTTACGTGTTGCTTATAAGTTGGAATTTGCAATCCTTTGAAGTGTTGTCTATTTGCAATAAAATGCAACTCTTTTATGTGTTGCTTATAAGTTGGAATTTGCAATCCTTTGAAGTGTTGCCTATTAGTTTTGAATATGCAACCCTTTAAAGTATTGCCTTTTCTTTTGGATATGTAACCTATACAAGTGTTGCCTTTTCTTTTGGATATGCAACCTATACAAGTGTTGTCTAATATTCAAAATATGCAACTAATAAAAGGGTTGCTTTTTTGATAAAAATAAAAATTATTTTTGTAATAAAAATATAAAAAATAAAATTTACAATAAAATTTTTTGTTCATACATGTGTAATTATTTTAATTAATAAATAAATTTGTGCATAATAAAAAATAATTATAAAAGAGACAAAACAACTAATAATAAAATTCTAATTAAAATAGATATTAAAAAGTCCAATTAGTATTTCTAATACATATTCATCAATAATTCTCAACAAAATAATAAAATTCTTGTCTAACAATAATTGTCATAACAAAATAGTAATTAATATTTATCAAAAAGATGTCAATCTATTTGCATATTTTATATCTATGCTTGACTTTGTTGGAACAATCTGATAGTGTGTGGATCCAAAATCAGTGCCAAATGAAAGCTTTTTGGTAACATCAGAGTAATGGTATGATGAACTCAAAATCCTATTGCCTCCACTGAGTCCAATAACTGCTGCAGTAGCCATTGTTATACTCCCCTAATAACTATGTGCGAGTAACATCAAACTTCCCTATTAAGGCAATAATTCTTAACCTGTGTCAGCTGAAAATACAGGTGTCAGAAAACTCCCAAATTGTTCAAAGTTCTAACCATATGATTATCCATAAAATAGTAAAACAACACTAATAGAATAAAATCAAAGGAACAAAATAATTCAGGATCCATATACTTCAATTTTTTAATGTAGAATCCATTGAAACAACTTATAAAGTTACAGCATATAAAAGCAGAAGTTCCCAAATGAAAAACAAACACATAAATGAATTGGGGTTTAGTTAAAGTTGCATTTAAAAAAAAATTGAAACATAAAAGGTGCAATAACGGAAAATGATGCATGGTATGTGTTTGATGAAGTACCTGAGTAAACTGAAAAAGAGAAATGCAATTCAGATAATGATGATTGCTCCAAAAAAGTATTAGCTTAGTAGTTCTTATTTAGAATCATAGAATTAGAAGGAACAAGGTCACAGGAAGAGACTTCACTCACATAACTGTTTGGTGTGGAAGGAAATAACGTTGCTGCTATATTAGATTTTTCTCTTTTATTTTTTAATAATTATTGTTTTATTATCACTATCATATAAAATTAATTAATTTATGTTTGAGAGAAAGCAACAGAGAAATAAATGATTGAAACATAAATTTGAAGGGGGAAAAATGAAAAGATAAAGATATGAAACAACTCCCTTGACAATTTTTGTCATTCCTGCGAATGAAACAGCAGTTACTAGAGTCTGTTGCAGTGACAACACGCATCACTCCCCAACATAGCCACATTATTTCAACAATAAGGAAAAAAATTTCTTCCTCACAGTAGCACAACGCTACAAAAATAAGTAATTAAAAGGAAAAAGAAAAAAAGATGATTGATTAAAAATAGCAAGAGTGTATTGCAGAAGCCACCATGAAGTAAGATGGCAGAAGACAGAGAAAGCAAATGCCAAAAATGTTGATAGTCCATTCCCAATAAATGATAAATCACAAAAATTACTGCAAATTTTTTTGTTATACCTGGTCATCATTTTGGATCACGAGTTGATGAGGAAGGACGATCGTTGCCATTCGGACATTGCTTACTATTTATATCATGTGTTGATTCCTTGGCTTGTAATAAAGACAGTATTTCATCAATATTTGTGCCAAGAGAACTCTGTTGCAAGAGAAGCTTCACAAGATCCTCCAAACTTTGGACTCTATCTTTTGTCTCATGAAGTTCAGTTTTTATTGAACTTATAGTCTCTGCATGTTGTTGCTTAATTTTAGCAATCTTCCGTTCTTTCTGCAGAGATGTTTTTGTGATTGTCCTCCCATAACATCGAACTCTTCCTGGTTGTTCTTTGCCAAATACTGTAGTAAATGCTTTCTCGGGAGTGTCTCCAGCTTCTTGGTGGCTCTTAAGTTTATCCTATTAAAAGAAAACATAACAATTTTAGCTTGTTTCACTCACTGATTCTCATGCTTCTTTCTAAAACAGCCTAAAAGTAAAGGTGTTATGTCATGGCTATTTCCTCAGTTCAAGAAGAAGCATAGCAAGAATGTGATGATGAGTCCCCCAAACATAACTGAATCTGAGGAAGTTTCTCAAGTTCTTAAGGACATGTGAACAGTTTCAATTGAGACATTCAAGAGGGAGTTAATGGAAGCAAATGAGAGTAGGGATGCAGCATTAATGGAAGTTTCTGAGATGAGAACTTCATTGGGGGAACTTTTCTTGTCGACTAGTAGGAATGCAGCATTATTCTTCAAGCTTTCTTTGTGGCAGCAAAATGCATATGGTTGCTGCATTTGTTGGCATTTTCTTTCAACCCTCCATTGGGAATCTTAAGGGTAGAAGAGAATAGGAGCTTTGATCCTCAATACATGGAAGATATGGTTAATGATAGGCAGAGATCACAGGGTCCAAATAGGGTTAAGATCATGGTGAATCCAGGATTTTATGTTCAGGATAGGATCTTAAGTTTTATATAGGACAATCTGACTTAAAATGATACTGTAAATTAAGGCAGTTCTACTTCAGATCAATTTGTAAATTAAGGCAGTTCTGCTTCAACTTATTATGACTTACAATAACAGCTTGTGTTCCTGAATCAAGATCTTTTCCTTTTCGTCCAGTTCGAGTTGCAACAAACACATCAACCTGTGATGGGTCTTCTTTGTTCTCATTCATTTCACGCTACAAGTAAGGGGGAAAGAGTATTAAAAATGGCCAAAAATAATATTTATCTAGTTTTAAGATGGTTATTATACAACAAGAAAAAACTTATAAAAAATCAAAATTATTACCATTTCATTACGCACTCTTGCAAAACTTATAGGTCCCATTTGATGTTGATGTTGTTGCTTTTTACGATTTTCAGAATTTAAACGAGATAGAGCCTATACCCAACAAAATTAAAGGGAGTTATATATAATAAACCAAAAGCATCAAAAAGACAAAGAAACAGAATTATTTATTCTACAACTCACCTTAACAGAAGGAATACTCCAATATGCAATTAACTTTCGAAATTGAACTTCTGGAATATCTAAAGGGCAATTTTTCAGCATATCTTCAATGTTGTTATATATCTCAAAATGCTTTCCCTTGATTCTTGTTTTGTAACCTTTCCAAGCTTCTCGAACACCAGTCATCACCCACTCTTTCCCCTCTTTTGGAAGAATGAACTTTGACTACGAAAAAGTACAAAACAAAATTTAAAAATGACAATTCAAGAACACTAAAAACAAAGACAACTGCAGCATAAAACAACAGCTATATATTTTCACAAAACTATAGCTAAGCCATACAAAATTGAAAATTTTCAGATCATAAAAAATAGATGAGAAATAAAACACTTACGTTAATATATTTCCATATGCGCTTTTTGACTTTGAGGGGCACAGCTTTCTAACTAGTGTACATCAATGTTATGAAATCACTATTCCTTCCCATTGTTCCAATAAAGTAAGTTAAATCCTTCACTCTTCTTGGAGTTGGTCCCACTGCTTGTCCTTCATAAAAAGTCACCTCTTCTCTTTCTTCCCAACTTCTTGCATGAATTTTAGCACACCTTGTTTTTTCTCGTGTCCTTCTAGTCTTTGGAGTATCTATAAATATGTGCAATTTAACCATTTAAATAAATTATATAGCTATACATGCTAATGAATAAGTAAAATGATAATTATGTATAAAGTACAGCACCTTTAACATTGTTAGTTTCCATAAGGTGATTGTCATCACCATGAAGAACTGCATCTTCATATTCACCAACATAGTCCTCATCATCCGAGAAATCATCATCATCATCTCCAACTTCATTAGCATTTGCTCCACTATGTTCCTCCTCTCCTTCCACATGAATCCCATTTGTCTCCAAAAATGTATCAAGTGTCATGGCTTGACAACTTGATTTTGTATTTATCTTCCTAAGATTTTGTTGCTTTTCTTGAATAGATCTTTCGTTTTCAACACTTGGTTCAAAATCGTCATCTTCTCTTTCCAAATGAATCCCATATGTCTCCAAAAATTTATCCATACCCATGGATGGACGCTTTTTAAGATTTTCTGATTCTTCTTCACTAGCTACAATTTTCTAGTTTGGCGTACTTTTCATTCTTTTGGAAATTGGGACTTCTTTTTGAGTGCTTTGCTTAGAAGGCATAGGAGTCACTCTCTTTTGTCCATGACCACCAGCCATCATGGGAGAGATAAAATGCTGCTTCTTAGGAATTTCTGCTGTATTTTTCTGCATGAATTCCTTGTTGCTTTGATACTGTTTTACCAGTCTTCTCCGCTTTGGAGTAGTTCTTGTTTCCATTGTATTTCTGAAATAAAACAAAATAAACATATTCTATTAGAACCTTAAAAATAAAAAGGAAATAAAATTAACCAGTTATGCTATAGCTGTTGTATGTTAATAAAAAAGAAGAAAACTACTATTTAATAGAAATAAACAAGAAGGCATGCCATAAGACACATATATAAAAAAAAGTGATACATCTTTCATTCCACTTCCCTACTGTTTAATGCAATTAAAAAGTTAAAGTATATACATCTTTCATTCCACTTCCCTACTATTTAGTGTAATGAAGAAAAAAGTATAAATCATTCAATGTCGTCTTCGGAATTATCTTCTGATTCTGTGTTATCTTCTTGTGAAAGAAGAACTCCTTTTGAAGCATCTATAACAACTTCGTGCAAGTCACCCCTAATCAAATCAATTTCACCATTATCATTGGGTATAGAAGGACCCATTGACTGGTCATATGGCTCTTTTTCATAAATAGCTTGGGGATCAACATCAGCTTCGTCACCTATGTTAAATAAATCCCTTGGAATTGACTTCATAACATAATGTTTATTTTGATCAAATGGATCTTACACATAGAAGCATTGGTGTACTTGACATGCCAACACAAAAGGCTGTTCTTGATAGCATTTTCTGTTAAATTGAACATATGAAGAGCCATAGCCATCCTCTTGAGTCTCATACCAGTCACATCTAAACAACACAACCTTAAAATTGTCAAAGTAGTCTAACTCAATTATATAATTTATTCTGCCATAGTAGGAAACTTTTGCACGAATTGGATTTGGATCCTTTGCACTTGCAAAGCTCGTAGTCAACGCAACTAAAGTTACACCACTATTTTGCGTCTTGCGTCTTGCCTCACGTTGCCTAGTATGAAATCTATACCCATTGATAAAATACCCCAAATATCTTTTTGCAATCTTGTTGGGCCCTCTAGAAAGCTCCTTAATCCAATCTGGAACATTCTGACGCATGGCACGTCCTTTAAACCATGAGGAAAAGGTCATAATATGGTTCTTAGCTTTCACCCAACTTGTTCCTTGTTGATCAGCCTCATGCTCTCTAAATCCAAAATTAGGATTTTCGTAAGTAAAACCTAGATATAATACTATGATTCATAATTAAAAAAATTAAAAGAAATGGACAGTTCAATAAATGGACAGTTACCTAACATAGTCTTCAATTTTTCCACAGTTCAATAATATATAACTATGGGCTTGGTTTCGAGACTTGTCGTCAAGAGAAAAAAGCTCACCCTTCTTTGCTCCCAATGGACAGCCTTTCTTAGGAAACAAAATTGGAAATGAATGTGGAATTTTCGCTTCAAAGTCATTAGCATCATTATTCCGGGGTATTCTATTCAATTTTGTTTGAACACCATCATGTAAATAACGTGAGCAAAAAGTCAAACACTCATCAACCAAGTAGGCCTCCGCAATAGATCCTTCAGGACGACTTCTATTTCGAACATATGACTTCAAAGTACACATGTATCTTTCGGGAGGATGCATCCACCGAAATTGAACTGGGCCGCCTAGTCTCACTTCATTAGCCAAATGAATAGGCAAATGCATCATTATGTCAAAAAATGAAAGAGGAAAAATCCTCTCCAATTGGCATAGTGTTATCACAATCTCTGCTTCCAATTGATTTATCTCTTCTAATGTGATAACCTTTTGACATAACTGACGAAAAAAAGAGCCAAGCTGAATTAAAGGGATTGCGACCGAATCTGGAAGTATACTTTTGATGGGAATTTGCAGTAAATAATGTAGCATAAAATGGGTATCATGAGTCTTGTAACCAGATACTTTTCTTTCTGCAAGATTCACACATCGAGAAATATTTGAGGCAGCACCATCAGGTAGCTTTTCTTTCTTCAAGACATCACAAAAAATTGATTTCTCAGCTTTAGTCATGGAGAAACATGATTTTGCAAACTTCACTTTTCTATGACCTCTTATTTCTTTTGGATGAAGATTCTTACGAATGCCTATTTCTTGCAAGTCATATCGAGCATTTAGGTGGTCTTTTGTCTTGCCAGATATATCCAAGAGAGTTCCAAGAATACTATCAACTATATTCTTTTCTATATGCATTACATCAAGATTGTGTTTTGATGTGTTATACTTCGAGTAAGGTAAATCAAAAAAGATTGACCTTTTCCTCCACGGGCCTTCATTCACATTTTTTTTTGTCTTCCCAAAGGAATTCTCCATAGAATCTAAGACTTAAAAATTCCATGCCCTCTAGCAACGGTGGAGCTTTTCGATGTTCTTCTTTTCCATTAAATGACCTCTTATTAGTTCTCCATGGATGTTCCTCGGGCAAAAAAATACGATGACCCATATAACACATCTTCTGACTATGTGTAAGATAACTAGAACAAGTCCCATAGTTACAAGAAGGGCAAGCTAGTTTCCCCTTTGTACTCCACCCGGATAACATTGCATATGCAGGAAAATCACTAATTGTCCATAAGAGAGCTGCATGCATTTGAAAAGTTTTATTTCTTGCGGCATCGTATGTTTCTATCCCAAGTTCCCATAACTCTTTCAATTCCTCAATCAATGGTTGCAGGTACACGTCAATATCATTTCCTGGCGATTTTGGTCCCGGGATCAACAGAGAAAGCATGAAGTATTCTTGTTTCATGCACATCCATGGTGGCAAGTTATAAGTCATTAAAATAACCGGCCATGTGCTATGAGATATACTCATGGTTCGAAACGGATTGAATCCATCGCTCGCCAAACCAAGTTTCAAGTTACGAGGTTCCTTGGTGAATTCTGAATGTCGGTTATCAAAATCTTTCCATGACTGACCATCAGCAGGATGCTTTAGCTTTCCATCCTTTTTACGCTCTTCCTGATGCTAACTCATATTCTTAGCGGTCTTTGAGCACATGAATAGCCTTTGAAGCCTGGGAATTAGGGGAAAGTGCCGTAATGTCTTTGCAGGAATGTTGTGAGCTTTCTTTGAAGATATGTCACCTTCAACTACCGCAGGCTCAATCCAACGAGAAGTTTCACATTCATGGCAACATATTTCATTCTCGTGCTCTTTCCAATATAGCATGCAGTCATTTGGGCATGCATCAATCTTTTTATAATCAAGACCTAAATCTCTCACCATAGCCTTAGCTTTGTTGAAAGAAGAAGGGAGATTCAAGTTAGGAATAGCCTCTTTCAACAACTCCAGGAGGGAAGTGAACGAGGCATTGTTCCATCCATTTAGACACTTCAACAAGTATAGTCGGATGGTGAAAGATAACGTAGAAAATCCCTTGCAACCAGGATATAGTTCCTTGCTAGCCTCGTCAACCAAATTATAGAACTTCTTTGCATCTTCGTTCATACCTTCTTTTTCTCCCTCAACATCTGCCACATTCCTAAACCTTTCGTCTAGCAAGCCTTCAATGTCATCGCATGAATAAATCTCATCGGTATCACCAGTATCGACATCCATACCAATTATACTTTTTCCATGATTAACCCATTGTGTATAGCCCTTGACAAATCCAAAGCATATTAAATCGCTATAAATAGACTCTCTTTGACCCCAAAGGAAGTTGCAATATTTTGCACAAGGACATAGAATTTCCTCTCCTTGAGGATTTTCAACGGATTAAGCATAGTCCAAGAATCTATTAACGTCGTCTCTAAACTCTTGGCTATGTCTTGGTAAACTCATCCAGTTCTTGGATGAGTCCTGGGAAAACCTAATTATTCATAGTGATATTACTATTAAACTAAAAATGATTATGGTCTTAAACACCAGCTAAAAACAATTTTCTTTTATCAAAATGGAATCTGAAACTTGCTATATATGCACGGTTGCTCAATATAAAATATATAAAAAGAAATATTAAAAAAATGATTTTATATTTTAAAAGAAATATTAATAATTCTTTTATTATTCTAAAAAAAATATTAATAATTACTTTTGAAAAGATATATTTTAAAATAAAAATGCTTTTATATTTTAATTTTTTAATAAAACAATCAGTATTTTGTTACATAAAAAAGTGCAAAAGAATAACATAAACATGTAAAAGCAAATAAGTATAAGATGGACTTACGAGGTCATGCCGCAACAATTTGCACTTAGTGTTTAGCTGCGTATACCCAAATATGAGTGAAGGAATCAATTTAATTAAGAAG
Organism: Arachis ipaensis; assembly: GCF_059453495.1. Classification (NCBI taxonomy): domain Eukaryota; kingdom Viridiplantae; phylum Streptophyta; class Magnoliopsida; order Fabales; family Fabaceae; genus Arachis; species Arachis ipaensis. The sequence goes on along the minus strand of NC_142440.1, from coordinate 22,186,522 downwards.
GAGAGACCAGAAGAGATGAGAAAGAGTATGAATGAAAATGAATTGTGACTTGCATAAAATCAATCTGATTCTGCACTTAGTGCAGCTTTTATATACACAAGAGAGTGCAAGTTTTATATAAACAAAAGCACTATTAATACTACTGCCATTTTATTCTTTGTAGCTGTCCATCTTTTGATATATTGCTGCAAATCACATTCATGAATTTTGTACATAGAGGGAACAAAAGCTTTTAAACACTATTAGCAAGGCCATTAAAAAAATATAAATAATTTTGATTAATATTTTTAAGATACTTAATAACCAAATATATTAATGTGGTTGTGATTAAAAGCTTGGAAGGTCAACAAGAGAAGTAGAGAAGGAGAGGATTGAAGCTCAACAAGCAGATGATCAAATCTCAACGAGTAGAGAATCGAAGCTCAACGAGGAGAGGAGCAGAGGATCGAAGCACATTGACGAGCAGTGAAGATCGAAGCACATTCACGAGAAGAAAAAAATCGAAGCTCATTAGCGAGCAGAGATTGAGATCGAAGCTCAATAAAGAAATGCGCATCGTCATCAAATGGATTGAAGAACAACAGAGGAACGAAACATTTGGAATGGATTGAGGATTTTGTGATTTTATTAATTGAAATATTTTAGGAATTTTTTTAGGGTTGTGGTTTTAGGAACGAAACATTTTGGAATGGATTGGGGTTTTCTTCTCCCACTTTTTCTCTTTCTCTGCACACCATATAGTTTATTTTTGTTTTTTAAAAAATATTAAAAAATTTTAAGCAACACTTGAAACGTGAAGTTTAAAATAAATCTAAAGGCAACTTTTAAAAAAGTAATATATTATTTTTATAATAGTTATTTTTGTATATTTAATATAGCAACATTTGATAAGTGTAATATATAAATATTATAAATGTTGTTTGTTTAATTTATTAAAGCAACGTTTTTTATATGTTTTTTAAATTGATCAAAAATAACACTTATTAATAAGGTGTTGTATTAGCTTTATTTTTTTGTAATAAATTTTAAGTGATGCTTTTAACCACTTTAGACAACACTTTTTAAGGGTTATTTATCGCACATGTTGCAATAGCTCAAAAATGTTGTAGTGTGTCATTCAAAAAAATAGGAAAAAAAAAGATAAAAAAAATATATAACTCTCGTGTTGTTCGTTTATTTTTATATATCTTTTTGTGATGGATAAATAGAATAGTAATATTAAAGTTCGTGAATCTTAATCAACATATATAATGACAAGGAGTGTTAGGGGACAGTAATTTTTGTGATTTGTAACTATTAAGTAGCCATTAATGATGTTTTTAATAGTGTGAGATTTTATCCAATAATATGAGATTACTCACTTTTCTTTTGCTGGTTAGATGCTGGTCGAAATTTAATAAAGTTGTTACCCCTAGACTTTTCCTATAATGACATTTTGGATTAATTTTGTCATTAATCAATAATGTTGATACCGTATGCATTTTAATAAGTAGTAATATCGACAATATCAATAATGAATAATACATATAAGGAAGGATAGGTGACAACATCATCTAAAACTGAAACCCTAATTCTAAATCAGAAAATGATTTTAATCTTATTCTTATTACATGGTATGTTAAGAAGAATAGAATGGAACAATGTTCGGTTGGTAAATAGTTTCATTTAGAAAGGTAAAAGTGAGAGAAAAAAAAAAGAAGAAAAAGAAATGATATTGTATTTATAAGAGACTATTTGTCCCAATTAAAAATTTTAAAGAAAATTATTTATTCTAATTCAATAGTTAAGTGACACGTTAGTATCTATTATCTAATATGTCATAATTCTACCATTACAAGATAATAGCAAATTATTGTCATTCTCTAATACTAAATGTGTAAATTATCCATTCCTTATATAATAATAATAATAATTTTATTTTTAAATTATAAATTTAATTTTATTATAAAAAGTACGGAAAAAGCTCAAACAAGATCATACCAATTTAATATATTAGCGATTCTAGAAATTCTCAACAAGCGAATTCTTTACAATGTGTTAATTTATTTTCCATGTGTTAATTTGTTCTTTTAATAAAATTTTAACAGAAAAACATCAATTGAGAAGTATTTAAAAAAAAGTAGAAATTTTTAAGAGTTTTGATTCAAAAAGTGTGTGTTTTTTTATAGTTATTGAAAATAATCATTGTTAACATATTCATACTTAGTTGAAATCATATTGAAATTCAATTATTCTTTATATCCAATTAATTTTAACATTTAAGTAATTTAGAGTCACGTATTCTTCTTCTTCGTTATCTTTTTCTTTCATTATTGTCATCACCAACAATTAGGGCTGGAATTGAGTCAAGCTGAGTCGAGATAGACCAAGCTCAAGCTCGGCGCTCACAAAAATTGAGTTTGACTCACGACTCGACTCATTAACAATCGAATCTATTTCTTAAACTCAAGCTCGACTCACCAAAAGCTCACGAGCTGGATCAAATAATAAGAACATAATTTATAATTTTATATCAATAAATTATAACTTATATATTTTAAAAATATTTGAAAAGATCAATTTTATATATTGTTTATCTATCAATAAATTGTAAATTTTTTATGTCCTACATCAAAATTATATATAAAAGATAAATATAAAATTTTAAATAATTAAGATCATTAATGTATATATATATATAATCGAGCCCGCTCACGAGCTAATGAGCTGAGCTTATCCAAGCTCAAACTCGACTCATTTAATTTATGAGCTTGATTCCAGGCTCAAGCTTGACTCACGAGCTCACGAGTTTAGCTTATCGAACTATTAACGAGTCGAGCTCGAACTGGCTCATGAACTGTCTTGACTCACTTCCAGCCCTACCAACAACACCCACGTCCCATCCTCCTTCTTTTCTCATTTGAATTTCTTCTCCTCCTTCTTTTTTCTTCTCCTTCTCTATCATCATCATCATCGTTATCGTTATCATCATCTTTTTCTTATACATATCGTCGTTATCGTTATCGTCGTTATTGTTATTGTTATTGTTGAATTTTTACCATGTTGATGATGTTGTCTGATCCAAATTTGATTTTCGATGTGTTTTTTGTTCATGATTCAGTCTTGTTTATCTGATTTTTTTCGAACTGAGTTAATTGTGTCGAATTGTTATGTAATTTCAGTTTATTTCTGATTTAATTGTGTCGCAATCCATTATGTAATTTCGGTTTATTTCTGAGTTAATTGTGTTGCAATCATTATATAATTTTGGTTCATTTCTGAGTGAATTAAGGTGCATTTGAACTCGTTGTCCTGCACAATTCAACTCTTTCTCCTTATCTTCTACTGCTTCTTTTTTTTTCTTTTTCTTCTTCATCTTCTTATTTTATTTTTTCAAAATTCTTTTTTATTTACTCTCTTGAGAGGAATAAAACCAAGAAAAAGAGAAAAAATATCAAACAAAAAAGAAGAAATATATTAATGACGTTGTCTGATCCAAAATTGATTTTAGATGTATTTTTGTTCATGATTCAATTTTGGTTGTGTGCTTGTTTTCGAACTGAGTTTATGTGTCACAATCATTATGGTAAATTTCGCTTCATTTCTGAGTTAATTGTGTCACAATCAATTTTATAATTTTGGTTCATTTCTGAGTTAATTGTGTCACAGTCATTATATAATTGCGGTTCATTTCTGAGTGAATTAAGGTGCATTTGGACTCGTTTTCCTACACAATTCAAAACTCTTTCTCTTCTTCCTCCTCATCTTTTACTTCTTCTTCTTCTTCTTTTTCATCTTTTTCTTCCTCATCTTTTCCTTCTTATTTCATTTTCTCAAAATTATTCTTCATTTATTCTCTTGAGAGGAATAAAATCAAGAAAAAGAGAAGAAAATATCAAACAAAAGAAAAGAAACATATTAATGACGTTGTCTAATCCAAAATTGATAATTTTTCCTCTGTTGTAGCTGAATTTTCCTCAGTTGAACTTGATCCACATGCAAAAATCTCTAATTTCATGTTGAGAATCTTTTATTATTAACATCCATTGCTTCTCAAATGTGCAGATTCTTTACCATTGTTCTCTACTTCACTTTCTTTCTGAGTTAATTGTGTCGCAATCATTATGTAATTTCGGTTCATTTTTGAGTTAATTGTGTCGCAATTGTTATGTAATTTTGGTTCATTTCTGAGTTAATTGTGTCGCTATCAATATATAATTTTGATTCATTTCTGAGTGAATTAATGTGCATTTGGACCTGTTGTCCTGCACAATTCAAATTTCTTTCTCCTCACCTTCTACTGCAATAACGGCAGCAACAAAAGAATGACGATGAGGAGAAAGCACGCGAAGAAGAATAAGGAGAAGGAGAAGGAGAAGGAGAAGGAGCGCGAGAAAAAGGAGGAGCGTGAAGAAGAAGACGACGACGACGACGATAACGATAACGATGACTTAGTTGGAAGAATGCGCGTGTAATCACGTTCTTTTTAATAAGAGTGGTTTTGTTGGTATTAGGTATACTTAGTTGAACTTGGATAACAATATTACTTAGATGTATAGCAAATCTAATTTAAATTCACAATTAAGTTGTTCCATACAATAGTTGATAGATTTTATTTTATTTTTGAATTTATAGTATTTACAAGTATAAATACAACTTTTTTTTCCTTGTTACGTTCATATTAATATTATTCTTAGTATTTTATATATGAATAACAATGATGATAAAATCTATCTAACTGATTATAATATTCTTTTATTAGAGAGATTTATTCTTGTAAGTAAAAAATCGCAGGAATGCTACACATCCATGCAACTATGTAGTCAAGTTAGCCTAACACAAAAAAAATTCAATACCATTAAATGAAACGTGAAATACACGCGCTCAACACACATGAAATCGCTCTTGCCCAATGCTTCTTCTTCTCCTCACGCTCGTTTACGCACGGAGCGTCTTCTTCTTCTTCGCCTTCTTCTTCGTGTTCCTCCTTCTCCTCATTTTTTCGCGTTCCTTCTTCTTCACGTATTTTCTCCTTATCGTCATTCTTTTGTTGTTGTTGCTGCTGTATTTTTTGGTCTTTTAATTTCCTCCTTCTCTCTTTGGTAAAAAAGCAGTAGAAGGTGAGGAAGAAGAGTTTTGAATAATGCAGAATGAACCGAACACAGTACTCATGGTGAACCAAACACAGTACTCATGGTGAACCGAACACAATACAATTGTATAGTACTGAGTGAACAAAACATAATCCATTATATAAAATCAAATTCAAACAGCTTTCTGTAGAATGAACCGAACACAGTACTCATGGTGAAACAATTGTATAGTACTGAGTGAACGAAACATAATCCATTATATAAAATCGAATTCAAATAACTCTACCTACAATTTACATATTATCAATTCAATTCAATTCAATTCAGTACACCTCCGTCCATTTAATTCAATTTAAATTAGCAATTACATTCCATTCAATTCGATTCAAAATTGAATAATCCAAACTTTGTCAGTTTGATTCGTTTCAGAAGAGTAATCCAAATCGCTCTCCTGTTTACCAAAAAATTATGAACCCCTAAACCCTAAACCCTAAACACTAAAACCAGAACCCTGAACACTGAACCCTAAACCCATAAACCCTAAATCCCTAAAACATAAACCCTAAACCCGAACCCTGAACTCTGAACTCTGAACCCTAAACGCTAAACCCTAAACCCTAAACCCTGAACCCGAACCCTAAACACTGAACTCTGAACCCTAAATGCTAAACCCTGAACCCTACCGTAAACCCTAAACCCCCGAAAACCCCGAACCTTGAACCCTAAACCCTAAACCCTCAACCATGAACACGGTGAACCGAAATTAATACACGGGACGAACCGAAAGTTTGAAACATACTGAACACCTGTACCTTGAACCCTGAACCCATAAATCCTAAACCCTAAAACCCTAAACCCTGAAACCCTATCGTCATTCTTTTGTTGTTGTTGCTGCTGTATTTTTTTTTTTTTTGTCTTTTCCTCCTTTTCTCTCTGGTGAAGAAGCAGTAGAAGGTGAGGAAGAAGAGTTTTGAATAGTACAGAATGAACCGAACACAATACAATTGTATAGTACTGAGTGAACGAAACATAATCCATTATATAAAATCAAATTCAAACAGCTTTCTGCAGAATGAACCGAACACAGTACTCATGGTGAACCGAACACAGTACTCATGGTGAACCAAACACAATACTCATGGTGAAACAATTGTATAGTACTGAGTGAATGAAACATAATCCATTATATAAAATCAAATTTAAATAACTCTGCCTACAATTTACATATTATCAATTCAATTCAATCCAATTCAGTACACCTACATCCATTTAATTCAATTCAAATTAGCAATTGTGTAATAACCACCCCTTCTAGAAACAAAATTTAAATTTCAAAGTTTGAAAATCGGTTAGGAGATAGGATTAGAATTTTGAAATTTTGGATAGGAACCTAGTAACCGCCCTCAGTTTGAAATTTAAAATATCCTAACCACCCCATCCCCAGACGTATATAAATAGGGGAGCACCCATAGGTAGAAAATCACTCCTCTCAATATCAATCCTCTCCCTTCTCTCTCTACAAAGAAATAATATTCTGTGTGCAAATACAAGAGGCAGGCTCGAAGAAGCGTTAAGAAAAAGAGTAGAGAATTATGCCTTTCCTACTTATGTTGGCATGTAGTATGTTTTATTTTGTTTTCTTCCATCCATGCATGGCTATCACCTTTCATGTATTTTATGGCATGAATTATTCTTTGCATCTACATTGAGCATGATTATCTATTTTGTCAATTATACCCTCTTGAAATCCATTAATATGTATCCCATATCTTTTCTATGTGCATTTACATGACCCCTTAATCACTATTCCTTTTATGTTAAGAGTACATGTCCCTTTATAACATTTTATTAAATTATTTAACATTTCCTAATTTTACTATGTGCCCTTACATAACCTTTGATACCGTTACCTTATTATTATTCCTTTTATGTTAAGAGTACATGCCCCTTTATAACATTTTATTAAATTATTTAACATTCCCTAATTTTACTATGTGCCCTTACATGACCTTTGATACCGTTACCTTATTATTATTCCTTTTATGTTAAGAGTACATGCCCCTTTATAACATTTTATTAAATTATTTAACATTTCCTAATTTTACTATGTGCCCTTACATGACCTTTGCTACCGTTACCTTATTATTATTCCTTTAATATTGAGAGTACATACTCCTTTTTATATCTTGTTCAAGGAACCCTATTTTATTATATGCAACTAAATGACCCCTTATATCATTATTGCTCCTTTATTTTAAAGATCAAGGGTACATACTTTTTATAATATCTAATCCAAGTATTTCAAATACTCACTTTCTTACTATATGCACTTAGATTATACTTTTTACATTATATCATTAATATCTTCTTAGGGTCAAGAGTATATGTTTTCTTATAATTGTTTTATTCAGCTAATTAATATCCTATTTTCTATAATGTACATTTATTTTATACCCCTCTAGGGACGAGAGCTTTCGTATAAAATCTTATTTAAACATGCTTATTTTATCATGATATATGTCTCTCCTCTCGCATGGTTCATTCTTGTATATGCCTAAAATAACCGTACTTGTTAAAGAACTGAGGGAATGATCCTTCGGTAAGGGAATGTGACCCCCAAAGACAAGATATCGAGATGATCCCTCGGTAAGGGAGGGTGATCGATCGAGATGATCCTTCGGTAAGGGAAGGTGATCGCCAAAACGTTTGGGATAAGAACCTTCGGTAAGGGAAGGGGACTCCCACTTATACCGGTTTGAGCTCAATACCCTCCAGATAAGTTATAAATTAAGAAAGAAAGAAGGCACGAATGAAAGCTTATGTTCCATGTTTTCCTTAGATTTAATTATGATTACGTTGATGATTATCCTTCTATTTTCCTATATGTTTTCCCTTTCTTTTAAACACATGTTTTACAAAAAAGAAGATGCATATTACATGCCATGTTATACGCTTGTTTTTAAAATCCCGCACGTGGGCTGGAGATGGATATGGAGGTGTTGCATAGCACTCCTACTGAGACACTAGGTTCTCACTCCCTTTTCTTTTCCCATACTGTCTCCAGAGGAACATGGCACAGCGGATAGAGACGACGCAGTGCCCCCGAGGGTAACTTCTGAGTATGACCCCTCAAAGCACGCGTGGGTAGTTGCGACCACTACTACCGTGCTCCAGACTATCTACTTAGGTCGAGATCCCGTGGAAGAAGAACCCCAGCTGCCCGTCATAACCTTCCTAGACAGGAATGCTTCAACATCTAGAAAGCGGTCACCTAAGGTGGTACACCTCGAGTCCGACTCCGAAGCCGAGGAAGAGGAATCCGACGACCCTGGCCAGAAGGAAGACACCATGGAGGAGGATCCAGAGGAGGAGTTGAACCCTTGCGGAAGTCCAAGGGTGGAATACGTACCCTATTCCCCCACTTCGGCACCCCGCCGAGTTTTGGTCCATCCCACGCAACGAAACCGGGTCATCACTGCGCGAAAGGGGGTTGGAGGGAGACCCCTGGTACCTCGATTCGCGAATAACTAAAGACTCCTGGCCGAGGATAGGATAGGATGCAAGTAGGGGAGCCTCTTCAACGAAATTAGTTAGGACGTATTAGTTTCTTTCCTTTGTTTAATTACCTCTAAGCATTTTATTTTAAACCGTACTCATGGATAAGTTTATTATTTATTACCGTTTTAGTACTGCTTGTTTTCCTCTTCACGCGTACTTGCTTCCTTCCTTGCATAACGATTAAGTCATTCCTTTTTGACTCAAGTGTGGCACCTTATTCTAAAAACCCCCCACGATAGTATAAGAACTTAGGGTGTTACATTATTGGTATCAGAGCAAAGTCGATCCTAGGAGGTATGACTAATGAAACCTCTTCCTATGGTTATCCATAAACAGGGGACCTATGGCAAGTCGTGGACGCCCGCGTGGAACGAGCTCGAGCTCCTCAACCCTAGCAAAGCACATGAAGGAGATGGCCAAGGCAATGAAGGAGCAGGCCCATGCCACTACTCTGATGGCTCAACAACTGTCCACTGGGGACAGGGACCCCAATACTCCCAGACTGGAGGAAGGACAGACCCGTACGACTTTTGCTGACTTCAAGAAGATTGGTCCGCCTGAATTCCGTGGGGCCCTCGACCCTGATAAAGCAGAGGAATGGCTGACAGAAATGGAGAAAGTATTCACAATTTTTCCATGCACGAAGGTGCAGCAAGTGAATTACGCTACCTTCATGCTCAAAGCTGATGCCGAATTCTGGTGGGAAGGAGCAAGACGATTGTTGGAGGATGCGGGAACAGATATCAGCTGGGCCACCTTCAAGGAAGCTTTCTACAAGAAGTACTTCCCCCTTTCTGTTCGAGAGTCCAAGGAGATGGAGTTCCTTCAGCTGAAGCAAGATAGGATGAGTATTGCCGAATACACAGAGAGGTTCGAGAGGCTCTGCAAATTTTCCGCAATGTATAAGGCTAATCCAGATGAAAAGTGGAAATGTATGAAGTATCAAGGAGGGCTCAGGGCAGAGATCCTACCCGCAATAGCCCCACTGGAAATCCGGGAGTTCTCCTCCCTTGTTAGCAAGTGCCAGGTGATCGAAGAATGCACCAAGAAACTAGCGTCAGAAAGAAGCAAGGCTTTCAAGAAAAGGCAGCTAAATCAAGGATCTTCTCAGCAGCTGTCGCAGAAGAAGGCCTTTCTTGGAAGACCTACAGGAAGGCAATCTCAACAGGGCACAAACCGCCAGAAACCTCCCACCGAACTCAAGGAATGTGCCTCGTGTGGAAAGCAACATAGGGGCAGGTGCTTGGCCGGACAAAATGTCTGCTTCCGGTGCTTCCAGCCAGGACGTATCGCCAGGGAATGTCCAGCAGTTCCCCCACCCCCTGCCAATGCACCCCAACGTCAAGGACGAGTCTTTGCCCTCAGCAGCGAGGAAGCCCACCAGTCAGAAGATCGAATCGAGGGTAAGTGCACAATTAATGGAGCTCCTTTAACTATCCTATACGATACTGGTGCTTCTCATTCATTTATATCTCTCTCTGCTACTAGTAGAATCAGTTTATGCATGACCAAATTACCATATGTCCTACTAGTAACCACCCCAGCCGGTAAGAGTGTCGAAACTCAGCAGGTTTGCCAGAGGGTTCGCATCCTCATTTCAGATAGATCATACCTTGCTGACCTAGTATGCCTCCCTTTAGTAGGATTAGACATCATCCTAGGAATGGATTGGCTCAACAAAAACCGCGTCTTGTTAGATTGTTTTGAGAGAAAAGTCATCTTCCCTTCCCAACCCACACGAGACACACGTGATCTTCCAAGATCCTCCGAAGACACACGTACGAGGCAAGGATATGCCTTGCTAAATTCGGTAAAAGCAGATTCCCATCAGAAGTTCTGTGAGATACCAGTAGTACAAGACTTTTCAGATGTCTTTCCCGAAGATATACCCTCGTTTCCCCCAACACGAGAGGTTGAGTTCTCCATAGAACTGATGCCTGGGACAGGGCCAATCTCCGTAGCCCCTTACCGAATGGCTCCGTTGGAACTCACTGAACTGAAGAACCAACTAGAGGAGCTGCTGCAAAAAGGATTCATCCGACCAAGTGCCTCTCCCTGAGGAGCTCCGGTATTGTTTGTGAAGAAAAAGGACGGCAACATGCGTCTCTGCGTGGACTATAGGCAACTCAACAAAATCACGGTGAAGAACAAGTATCCCCTCCCAAGAATAGATGACTTAATGGACCAACTACAAGGTGCAACAGTGTTCTCAAAAATCGATCTGAGATCAGGGTATCATCAAATAAGGGTAAGAGAGGAAGACATTCCAAAGACAGCATTTCGAACGAGATACGGACACTACGAGTTCACAGTAATGTCTTTTGGGTTGACCAATGCCCCCGCCGTCTTTATGGACTACATGAATAGGATTTTTCGACCTTACCTCGACAGTTTCGTGGTAGTATTCATAGATGATATCTTGATTTTCTCCAAGACAGAAGAAGAACACAGGGAGCACTTGCGTGTAATACTGGGAACCCTTCGAGAGAAGAAGTTGTACGCAAAACTATCCAAGTGTGAGTTTTGGATGAAGGAGGTACAATTCCTTGGACACATGGTTTCCGGCAACGGAATATCAGTGGATCCCAGTAAGATAGACTCGGTACTAAACTGGGAAAGGCCGACGTCAGTCACAGAAATAAGGAGTTTTTTAGGATTGGCGGGCTACTATAGAAGGTTCATAAGAGGGTTTTCTCAACTAGCCCTACCGTTAACCCGTTTAACCAGGAAGGATACCCCGTTCACTTGGACGCCAGACTGCGAAAGAAGCTTCCAAGAGTTAAAGTGTCGTTTGACATCCGCCCCAGTACTAGCCTTACCTAACCCTGACATGGCCTTCGAAGTTTACTGTGACGCCTCAGGACAAGGATTGGGTTGCGTACTAATGCAATGCAAAAAGGTAGTGGCGTATGCGTCAAGACAACTGAAGACCCACGAAGCCAACTATCCAACTCACGACCTTGAACTAGCTGCGATAGTATTTGCGCTGAAGACATGGAGGCATCATTTGTACGGAGTTGGATTTCAAGTATTCTCCGATCATAAGAGCTTAAAGTACCTGTTCGACCAGAAGGAACTCAACATGCGACAAAGGAGGTGGATGGAGTTTCTTAAAGATTATGACTTTGTTCTAAATTACCACCCAGGAAAGGCTAACTTGGTGGCTGATGCTCTGAGTCAGAAGGTACTCAAGGCATCATGGCTGATGATAAAAGAGGCAGAGTTGATAAAGAATTTCAGAGACATGAACCTACAAGTCACCCTCGCTCCAAAAAGCATACGTCTGAACCACCTAACAGTGGCAAGTCAATTCAAAGAACAAATAACTAAGGCGCAGAGTTCCGATCCCGATTTTCAAGAAACCCTGCGCCTTGTCAAAGAAGGAAAATTGAAAGGCTTCACCGAAGGAGAGGACAAGGTGTAGAGATACCAAGGTCGAATCTGTGTCCCAAAGGAAGGCGATCTTCAAAGCAAGATTGCGGAAGAAGCCCACAAAGGAGATTTTACCATTCATCCTGGCATGACAAAGATGTACCATGATTTGAAAAAGATGTTCTGGTGGCCAAGGATGAAAAAGGATTTAGCTACGGTCGTGAATAAATGTCTGGTTTGTCAGAAGGTAAAAATTGAACATCAGAAACCATCAGGGGTATTGCAACCCCTTGGCATCCCAGAGTGGAAATGGGAGGACATATCGATGGATTTCGTCATGGGACTACCTCGTACTCAAACAGGGCGTGACGCTATATGGGTCATCGTGGACCGACTTACAAAGACTGCCCACTTTCTACCAGTCAAGGCGACCGACTCATTGGAAAGACTAGCCACGCTATATATCAAAGAGATCGTGAGGTTACATGGGGTACCAACAACCATAGTCTCGGACAGAGACCCAAGATTTACCTCGAGGTTTTGGAATGCATTGTAGAAGGCATTCGGGACAAAATTGTGCTTGAGCACATCATACCACCCGCAAACAGATGGACAAACGGAGAGAACCATCCAGACGTTGGAAGACATGTTACGAGCTTGTGTCCTGGACAGACCAGGAAAGTGGGAGAGTCACCTACCACTGATCGAGTTTGCTTATAACAACAGTTACCATGGTAGCATCGGGATGGCACCATATGAGGCACTGTACGTGTGAAGATGCCAATCTCCTTTATGTTGGTACGGACCAGAAGATAAAGGCTACTTAGGACCGGAGTTAGTAAGATAGACCACAGAAGATATCAAGAGGATAAGAGAAAGAATACGCACCGCCCAAAGTCGACAAAAGAGTTATGCAGATCAACGAAGAAAACCCCTCGAATTTCAAGAAGGCGATCACGTATTCCTAAAAATCACCCCCACCACCGGGGTAGGGAGGGCTCTCAAGGTACGAAAACTAAGCCCCCGGTACCTGGGTCCATTCCAAATCCTCCGGCGTATAGGAAAGTCGGCATACCAGCTTGCCCTACCACCAAATCTATCAAGACTACACAACGTGTTCCACGTGTCCCAACTCCGAAAATACCAGCACGATCCAAGCCATGTGTTGCAGCAAGAGGACGTAACACTCAAAGATGACCTGACTTTTGAACTACCAGCCATGGAGATTGTAGACAGAAGCATGAAGCAACTAAGGAGCAAGACGATACAACTGGTAAAAGTGGCATGGGGTAGCGGCAATTCCAGAGACTACACATGGGAAAAAGAGGCAGACATGAGACCGAAGTTCCCAAATTTGTTTACAGGTAACAATCGTGGTGAGGATTTCCTTTTCTCCCCAACAATAGAAAATTTCAGTAAGGCCCCTAAGTTAATTAAGATGACCCGTATCGACCAAGTTCAGACATGGAATTTGGGGACAAATTCTTTTCTTACGGGGGTGATAATGTAACAACCACCCCTTCTAGAAACAAAATTTAAATTTCAAAGTTTGAAAATCGGTTAGGAGATAGGATTAGAATTTTGAAATTTTGGATAGGAACCTAGTAACCGCCCTCAGTTTGAAATTTAAAATATCCCAACCACCCCATCCCCAGACGTATATAAATAGGGGAGCACCCATAGGTAGAAAATCACTCCTCTCAATATCAATCCTCTCTCTTCTCTCTCTACAAAGAAATAATATTCTGTGTGCAAACACAAGAGGCAGGCTCGAAGAAGCGTTAAGAAAAAGAGTAGGGAATTATGCCTTTCTTACTTATGTTGGCATGTAGTATGTTTTATTTTGTTTTCTTCCATCCATGCATGGCTATCACCTTTCATGTATTTTATGGCATGAATTATTCTTTGCATCTACATTGAGCATGATTATCTATTTTGTCAATTATACCCTCTTGAAATCCATTAATATGTATCCCATATCTTTTCAATGTGCATTTACATGACCCCTTAATCACTATTCCTTTTATGTTAAGAGTACATGTCCCTTTATAACATTTTATTAAATTATTTAACATTTCCTAATTTTACTATGTGCCCTTACATGACCTTTGATACCGTTACCTTATTATTATTCCTTTTATGTTAAGAGTACATGCCCCTTTATAACATTTTATTAAATTATTTAACATTCCCTAATTTTACTATGTGCCCTTACATGACCTTTGATACTGTTACCTTATTATTATTCCTTTTATGTTAAGAGTACATGCCCCTTTATAACATTTTATTAAATTATTTAACATTTCCTAATTTTACTATGTGCCCTTACATGACCTTTGCTACCGTTACCTTATTATTATTCCTTTAAATATGAGAGTACATGCTCCTTTTTATATCTTGTTCAAGGAACCCTATTTTATTATATGCAACTAAATGACCCCTTATATCATTATTGCTCCTTTATTTTAAAGATCAAGGGTACATACTTTTTATAATATCTAATCCAAGTATTTCAAATACTCACTTTCTTACTATATGCACTTAGATTATACTTTTTACATTATATCATTAATATCTTCTTAGGGTCAAGAGTATATGTTTTCTTATAATTGTTTTATTCAGCTAATTAATATCCTATTTTCTATAATGTACATTTATTTTATACCCCTCTAGGGACGAGAGCTTTCGTATAAAATCTTATTTAAACATGCTTATTTTATCATGATATATGTCTCTCCTCTCGCATGGTTCATTCTTGTATATGCCTAAAATAACCGTACTTGTTAAAGAACTGAGGGAATGATCCTTCGGTAAGGGAAGGTGACCCCCAAAGACAAGATATCGAGATGATCCCTCGGTAAGGGAGGGTGATCGATCGAGATGATCCTTCGGTAAGGGAAGGTGATCGCCAAAACGTTTGGGATAAGAACCTTCGGTAAGGGAAGGGGACTCCCACTTATACCAGTTTGAGCTCAATACCCTCCAGATAAGTTATAAATTAAGAAAGAAAGAAGGCACGAATGAAAGCTTAAGTTCCATGTTTTCCTTAGATTTAATTATGATTACGTTGATGATTATCCTTCTATTTTCCTATATGTTTTCCCTTTCTTTTAAACACATGTTTTACAAAAAAGAAGATGCATATTACATGCCATGTTATACGCTTGTTTTTAAAATCCCGCACGTGGGCTGGAGATGGATATGGAGGTGTTGCATAGCACTCCTACTGAGACACTAGGTTCTCACTCCCTTTTCTTTTCCCATACTGTCTCCAGAGGAACATGGCACAGCGGATAGAGACGACGCAGTGCCCCCGAGGGTAACTTCTGAGTATGACCCCTCAAAGCACGCGTGGGTAGTTGCGACCACTACTACCGTGCTCCAGACTATCTACTTAGGTCGAGATCCCGTGGAAGAAGAACCCCAGCTGCCCGTCATAACCTTCCTAGACAGGAATGCTTCAACATCTAGAAAGCGGTCACCTAAGGTGGTACACCTCGAGTCCGACTCCGAAGCCGAGGAAGAGGAATCCGACGACCCTGGCCAGAAGGAAGACACCATGGAGGAGGATCCAGAGGAGGAGTTGAACCCTTGCGGAAGTCCAAGGGTGGAATACGTACCCTATTCCCCCACTTCGGCACCCCGCCGAGTTTTGGTCCATCCCACGCAACGAAACCGGGTCATCACTGCGCGAAAGGGGGTTGGAGGGAGACCCCTGGTACCTCGATTCGCGAATAACTAAAGACTCCTGGCCGAGGATAGGATAGGATGCAAGTAGGGGAGCCTCTTCAACGAAATTAGTTAGGACGTATTAGTTTCTTTCCTTTGTTTAATTACCTCTAAGCATTTTATTTTAAACCGTACTCATGGATAAATTTATTATTTATTACCGTTTTAGTACTGCTTGTTTTCCTCTTCACGCGTACTTGCTTCCTTCCTTGCATAACGATTAAGTCATTCCTTTTTGACTCAAGTGTGGCACCTTATTCTAAAAACCCCCACGATAGTATAAGAACTTAGGGTGTTACAAATTGCATTCCATTCAATTCGATTCAAAATTGAATAATCCAAACTTTGTCAGTTTGATTCATTTCAAAAGAGTAATCCAAATCGCTCTCCTGATTTGAAGTTGAGTCATTTATTATTTCGATTCAGAAATGCAGATCGAAAAAGAAAACGAAGAAGAATAGGAAGAAGATAAATGCAACCATATCGAAATAAGAAAATGAGAAGATGAACGCGACCAGAGGAGAATGATGAAAGCAATGCAGATCAATAAGGAAGAACGCGAGCAGAGAAGAAGAAGAAGAAGAAGGAGAAGGAGAAGGAGAAGGAGAAGGAGTTTTACGTTGCAGCAGAAGATTTACGTTGAGCAAAACTTTAGGTTGCAGTACGTTATATGTAGCGCGTGTATGAGAAACGAGTAAGGGGTGGGGGACGCGCGTGTGAAGGAAATTACTTGGTTAACAACTATGTAAAAAATACATTGATGCAGAGCTTTTCCGATAAAAAAATAGTATAAATAATTTCCTTTAATTTACAAATATAAATAATTAATTAATATACAAATAATTTTAATTAAATACAAATTATTCCGCATAACTTAAAAGTTTTTTTATTTAATTGCTTCTTGTATAACACAAATGATAAAGCTAAATGGCATGATTATCAACCGAACAAATTACACTAATCATACAAAGCTGCTCCCCTTTTTTTTTTTTATTAAAGGTGATCATTCACATAGTAGTTATTTATATAAAATTATTAAAGTACTCTTTATATAAATAATAATAACTATTTAATAATTTAATATATTTAGTTAAATTACTTGACATTCAATATATTTATATTTAAGTTGTTATATTCATATGTTTGTAAAAAGTTTAAAATTATGAAAAAAATAAAAAGTTAACTTTTTATAAGTGCAAAACAAATTTTATTTTTGATAAATAATTTATTCATTTAATTTGAATTTTTATAAAATTATTTTGATAACAATTAAAAAAGTATGTAGAAAAAGAATAAAATTCAATTTTTAAACCTCTATTTTTATTTTATATTTTTAGAAACTTTCATCCGCTAGTGAAAAAAATACAAATAAATGTATGATGTACAATTACTAAATTTTAATGATAAAAATGTCCTATTTTAATTATCTTACTTTTAAAAGTTACATCAAAATCAAACTTTTAAAATCTTTTTAAATATGTATATATAATATTTAGTTTCTTTTCAAATTTTAAACTATCTTAAATATTTTTTCGTTTTAATCCTTGAAAGTTATTTTTTGTTCGACATTTTAAATATTTTAAGATTATTTGTGGTGGTTTAGTCTTAAGAAATTATTAGTTCTCTAACAAAATCTCTTTAGATATACTTAGGGTGTTCAAATCCAAACCGATTCAAATTAAATCGCTCATTCAATTCAATCCAAATCGAAAACCGATTAAAAACCGTACTAATTCGAATTTGATTGGATTCTATTTTTTGCAAACCATTGGATTGGATCGGATTTCGGATCTACTTTTCATAACCGATCCAATCCAATCCAAACCGCACAATGTGCTATAATATTATTATTTTATTATTATATTTACAATTATATTTATAACATGTTCAATTTGTTATACATTTTTTCATTATTCATGTATTATTATTATTTAATAAATATTTTATGTTTAAAATATTATTTATTTATTTATTTTAACCAACCTATAATTTTATTTCTATTGTTATGTTATCGTTGAGTTTTTAAGATATGTTAAGACTTGTTATGTCATTGTTAATTATTTAAAATTTGATGTTAAGACTTGTTATATGTATTTAATTTTTTTATTTAAAAAACCGCAAATCCAAATCGATCCAAACCACTTGTAATCGGATTGGATCGGATCGGATTTTCAAAAAAAGGTTCATCCAATCCAAACCGCACCACACATAAATTAAGCGTTCGGATCGGATAACTTTTTCTCTTAAACCGAACCAAACCGGACCGCGAACCCCTAGATGTACTTAAGAATGTAGAAGATGGATATAAAAGGGGAGTGAGACTGTGAGAGAGGGAACGAAGCAAGAACGGAAAGGGTTTTTGTGTTGGTAGTGTTGTGTAGTGTGTGAGAGATAAGACTCTGGCTCTGCGACCCACTCACTCGCTTTATTTGTGTTAATCTATCATCATCGTCATTCAGCAGTGATGGCAGCGTCTCTGGGAGTGTTTTCCGGAATGAGCTTCGTGGCGGCCGAGGCGCCCTCAGGAAGCCTCTTCAGGTCTGTGGCTGTGGCTGTTCATGTCCCGCCGAAGGGGGGAAGGGTGCTGGGGGCTGTGCGAGCGGTGACGTCGGCGACGGTGTCGGAGACTCCTTCGAGCCCTAAGGTAAGGGGCATAATGAAGCCCCGCAAAATCTCTCCGGAGATGCAAGCCATCTGCGGCGTCTCCGAGATTTCTCGAACCCAGGCTCTCAAGCAGATTTGGGCCTACATCAAGGAAAACAATCTTCAGGTCCTTTTCTTCTTCTTTTAACTTCCATGATAACTGGATAAGGTTTTTCTTTATCACTATTTTTCCTCATTATTTTCAATGTCCTTCTGTTATGCTTTCTTAATGCCATTTTTTTTTTGTATTATTCAGAAATCTTTGAGAGTATGAGAGTATGACTTCTTTGTTAGTGTATCATTCACTGATTTTTGTGTTTCTTGTATATTTATTGATTCTAATAAAGTTGTCTATTAGAATTGATTTCGTATTCCTGTTACCTGTTCCCTATTTCTCCTTGCAGTCTAGTAGTATCCAAATTAGGAAGCTGCGTGGTCCAACTTGTTGTTCTTAGCACTACTACCACTTGCACTAAATTGCACCATTTTCTCATACAGTTTACAACATCTACACTCAGCTTTTTCATATCTATACGAGTTGAGTGCGCATTCCTAATCCTATGTACTCTTTCTAGATCTTTCATTATATGAGCGATTAATGCATGTATATATGTTCATCAAGCAAATTTACCCCAAGGGGACTGCTCCTTCTTTTCAATTCTGAAAGAAGAGGATGCCTAGACAATGACAGAAGGAGTAACTGGTAGAAAGACCTCAAAAACTTGGGGACAATTTTTTGCAATGATTTCCACTCATTATGTGCTTATTCTAAAAATGACCCATAATTATTATCCGTTTTGCGTGAGACATTAACTCATGCTTTTACCTTTCCTATTTCTAACAAATGGATCTGCACAACTCCATGAATATCCAGCAGTTCTGTTAAGCTGATTTTACAATAATAGTTTATGAGGAAGATTTCCATGGTGGTTTCTTGAGCCGGCTGATGTTTCTGCGTTCAATGTGTTATTGGCAACTATTTCCTTTATTAAAATACATTTCTTTTACTAACTTGTTGCTTCTACTTCTGACAGGATCCTGAAAACAAGAAGATCATAATTTGTGATGAAAAGCTGAAGAAGATATTTGCTGAGAGAGATCAAGTTGGCATGCTTGAGATTGCTGGATTAATTAGCCCACACTTTCTTAAATGATAGCACTATAGCAGGAAGTTGGACTAGATTAGGTTCCATGTATGCGAATCACTCATCATGTTTTGGTGTATGAAACAGTTATGTTTACCTTGTCCTGCAACATAGAAGATGTCAGTGTTTTTAGTAGTTGGGATTACAGAATTAGCATTCCCCAAGAGTTAAACTTTGAATGTTGTAGGCTCTTCAAGAGCGTTAGTGGGCTACCTTTAGGATTTTATTCGACATTTTGGGATCTATTATATTATGGTGCTATCTATATTGCAGATATCGTTATTATAATTGTCCGCATGGTACTGGTTTCGTAGCAGAGCAATGCAGGAGTAAAGATGATTAAATGAGTGATTGCTGATAACAGTATTAGAATTTTAAGCTATTCGCTCATTCGCAGGAGGGAAATGTTCATTGCTGTCCAGGGAGCTGCTGCTTTTGGATTGGAACAACTTGGACGTGAACTAACGTTTAAGTGTGTGATTTATCGGTATGTCAGCAGTTTCCATGAGTGACTAAGGCCGAGTTTGGCTTTGAAAACAGAACATGAGAGAGCAATCTCTGTTAGTGACTAAGGTCAAGCTTGGTTTTGAGAGCCGAGAGAACATTAAAAATAAGATATAAAGAATAGAGACATAAAAATTTAAGAATAAGATACAAAAAAGGGCAATTTACATAAATAAAATAAATGGAAAAAAGTGTTACGCAAATACAACAATTAGAAAAACCAGATGCAAATACAACAAATCTAATTATATATAATCCGCGACATCCTAACGCGGTTTATAATTATATGTAATCTGCTAGATTCTGTCGCGAAGTGTATTCCTCATTATAAAAACCTCGTGAGGGTGTAGCGGATTTCATTTCATGAGTGTTGATAGTGACTTAGAGAGAGAAGTCACAGGAAAAAAGGTTGGGTTTAGGGTGAGTTTCTTGGAGTAGTTCCATTAAGCGGAACCATGGAAGATGAAAGGCGTTTGTACCGGCTT
The DNA here is from genome assembly GCF_059453495.1 of Arachis ipaensis. Taxonomy (NCBI): domain Eukaryota; kingdom Viridiplantae; phylum Streptophyta; class Magnoliopsida; order Fabales; family Fabaceae; genus Arachis; species Arachis ipaensis. Next base: position 22,166,014 of record NC_142440.1, on the reverse strand, counting down.
AACGGCGTTGCTCACGTAGTCGGAACCATCAATGAAGAGGTAAGTCTCTTTATTCTCTTTGAGGAGGATAATATCTGTATATTTTATTTAATCTTAAGGAAGTTATTAGGAAAATCAGTGTTCTGAGAATCGGACCGGACCGGCCGGTTCGACCGGGTTAACCGAAAACCGGCCCTTTTATCGGTCCAGTTGATGGAAAAAATCGATTTGCAAAAAATCGGTCAAAAAATCGGTGATTAACCGGTGAACCGGGTGAACCAGTTTGGTTTTCTGGAGTGTCGGTTTGCTATTTCTAATAAAAACTGCACCGTTTTGATTAATAAAAATTGGGGAAAACTGAAAAGAAAGCCCAAATGGGCAGAGAGACAGACACCCCCCTCTTTCCCTTCTCTCTCTCTCTCACCAAAATCCAACCCTAAAGCCAAAACCTTGCTAACACACATCAAAGTCACGCTGAAGGAGAAGGCGACGAGAGGCAGAAGACGACGATAGAGCTCACGTAGTGGGGGACAGAGGAACTCGCAGCTTCAATCTCTGGGAGAGGAAGCGCATGCACCGTCGGAGATGAGGGAGACGATCACGACGGAACAGAAAGGACGGCAGAGTCTAGAGAAGAACTGGACACTGGTGGCTTCTGCAGAACGGGACAGTGTTGGCCTTCTGGGAGTGTGGCGGACTGGAGGTGGCGACTGGACAGTGAAGAAGAAAGGGTATTGATCGAACTGAACTAGGTTACAGGCGAGACGAAAGTTTCGAATTGGTGGCGCTCAGTCGCGGAAAAAAATCCGATAAACGGCGGTGAACGATCGCCTCGATCACTGTCGAGTGACCAAATTGATTTGGGGATTAGGGTTTCTCTGTCCATCGTTGCCTCTCCGTTTTTCGTTGCTTGCTTCTTTGTCGTCGTCAACGGTAAGCTCCTCCAGTGCTTCTTTAGTTTGATTTCTGGGAGTTGATTGCTGTTTTTCTGGATATGTTGATCGCAAATCGTTGTTTTTCTGGGTTATATGCTTGTTATGTGACTTAAGTTTTTTCATTGTTCATTGTTGTTGTGAAGAGAGCTGGATTGTTGGTATTTGTTCTGACTTTTGGACTATTATTGTTGATTATATATAATGTTCTGAGTTATTTTTGTGTTATTGTTCTGATTTTTGGACTATTATTGTTCTGACTTCTGGTATTTGTTCTGATTCTGAATTAATTTATTAGTTATTGACTTGTTGCTGAGTAAAATTATTCAGGAATTTTTTATTTTGAAGATGGAATAATGAGATAGTGATCACCAAGTTAAAAATTTTAATATATTTATTTTAATATTTAATTAAACCGGTTTAACCACGGTTAACTATTAAACCGTTGAACTAGTACCTCTACCGGTTTATTGATCGGTCCGATTTTCAGAACCTTGAAGAAAATAGAACCTTAGTTTAGTTTAGCGTTTGAAAATTAAAATTTAAAATTTAAAATTTAAATTTAAATTTAAATGTAGAGAATTTGAAGTTAGATATTTAAAAATTAAGATTGAAATTTGAAAAGTAGGATTTATGGCTTGTTGATAGTTTTTGCAATAATTATCTAAAGTTGGAAATTTGAAACATGATTTTTTGGAAGTGTAGGGTTTACTAATAGAAATTTAAGATTTACAAGTTGATTTAATTTTGTGATGTTTGTTGTCCCGAAGTTGATTTAAAACCTAGGTAGTTTATGTCTTGAAACATAAATTATAGTTTGGTAATATCAGTGTTAGAAATTAGTCAGGTGTTACCGTGTTATTTATTTCTGAAAATGCTGTTACATTATAGGATCATACCTTATTTGGAGAGGGCTGGGTTGTACCACCTGGCTAGACTGAACACGCATTGGTTCTGGTTGGATGAGCCTCTGGTCAGCGCATTTATTGAGAGGTGGTGGCCTGAGACCCACACTTTTCATATGTCGTTCGGAGAGTGTACTATCACGCTCCAGGATGTGGCATATCAGTTGGAGCTGCCCGTGGATGGACAACCTGTTTCTGGGTGCATGACTGACTTCCACCTGCATATTGAGGGTGCCAGACCGGCGTGGGAGTGGTTCCAGGAGTTATTTGGTGAGCTTCCGCCACCGGATAAGAGAAAGTTATACACGATCCACTTCACATGGTTCCATGAGAGGTTCAAAGTGTTACTCGCTGATGCTTCTGAGGAGACCGTGCACATATATGCACGTGCGTATATTATGATGCTTTTGTCGACACAGCTGTTCATGGACAAGAGTGGTAATCGGGTCCACCTTCAGTAGTTGCCATTTGTGGCGAGACTTGATGACATCAGCAGCTATAGTTGGGGCTCAGCTGCGTTGGCATGGTTGTACCGATGCATGTGTAGGGTGGCTAACAAAAACGTCACCAACTTGGCCGGGCCCCTATAGTTGCTATAGACATGGATCTTTTGGCGGTTCCCCACACTGAGGCCGCAGGGGTTTGACGCTTTTTCTTTTCCGTTGGCATCCAGGTATTCGTTAATACACGTAGTCTTTCATTCTCTGTTACAAGTTATTAACGTTCTACATATGAAAGTACAAATTTATGTGATATTTCTATCATTCAGATGGACCACTTATTTACCCACGTCTGATGGGAAGGAACAAAGAATTATCCAGTATCGCCTTGCATTAGATCGACTGGGTGATCGAGATGTAAGTCATTTATTTTTATTTTCAATATTTTATTAGTTCTTCCCCCACTTATTTGTATACATTGTTACAATGCTGACTAGTCTCCTCACTATCAGATTGTGTGGGAGCCTTATGGTTCGCTGGACGTACTTGCAGTCATTCATCCTGAGATACTGACTGAGGAGCATACTCGGTTATGGCGGGTGGTCACTAGTCTGATATACTTTGCAGTGATTGAGTGGCATCAAGTAGACAGGTTCTTCCCACAGCTAGGTGGCTTACAGCATCTGCCTGAGCCAGCTCTAAACATAGACTATCTTCATAGTAAAGACGACAGGGGTGGAGATAGATGGTTCCCCTCTTACTATCGGACATGGCATGAGCATTGGGACGAGCGAGTTCGCCCAATGTTGAGTATCCAGAGAGTGGCTGATCCTGGTCCATCCGCTGAGTTTCTAGACTGGTGGTACCGTATTGCACATAGGATTCTGTCACTGGGGATTGCATTCGCAGATCCCAGGCCATTGGAGATTCCGGAGGATGCTGTACTCAGAGGGTCGTCGCAGGCGCCCGTTAGAGTTTCAGCGTCGGATATGCCTGATAACAGATGCGTGGAGCAAAGACGATGCATTAGTACACGTGCCACTAATCGGGAGTGGCGCTAGCTTGACGACATGATGCAGGAGGAGCAGCTTGGTGGTGGTGATGACGGAGGCCAGGCAGATCATCGCCTGCGTCGATCTAGTGCTAGACGACAGGCTGCTCGTGCTGGACGAGCACCTTCTGTCCACTATGATGACGAGGCTGGATCGTCCCGTGCTCACCCTTCTGACACTCAGGCTGGTGGCACTGCGGAGTCTACTATGAGTGGTACACCTTTTACTCACGTATCTAGCTCCCAGGTATTGCATGACGAGAGCACGCAAATGTTTGCTGATCTTGCTACCACTACTTTGACCATGGATTTTGAAGATCAGCTGGCTGGGCCACAGTTCTATGCTGACTTCACTGGGATCATACGGGATGACGATGTTCAGCAGTATCAGAGTCCGATCCCAGGGGGTCCGTCCAAGCCTCCTGAGCACATGCCATAGCCCACCAGAGGTGCCGTCCCAGATTCCTAACTACCAGCTGCCGGTCGACCTTAATCAGCCCGCAAGCAGCCCATACCACACTTGGTTTGGCATGGGGGGAGACGCCGCCATCTGCATTTGGAGTGGGTCTACAGGATGCTCCACCTGGAGATCAGCGAGCGACCAGAGTTAGGCGTCCGACTCGATGTGGCATAGGCTCGTACCTACTTGGTCCATTTGGGGACGATCATGATGATGATGGTGACCAGCAGTAGCGCCCCTTATGTTAGTTCCGACTGTTATATTTGTATGAAATATGACTTATTTATTTTCTTTTAGTGTTAATAGCTTGTGCCTATTATATTTGTATGACTTATGTAGTAATTTATTTTGTTAGTGTTAATGCCTTGTGACTATTATATTTTCTATGGCTTCATATATTTGTACGACGCTTATGACTTATTATTTATGACGAGTATATTTGTATGACTTCGTACATTTTGCATCATGGGTTGTTACTATTATACTGGTATTCATGAATTTGTTCCTATGAGCCACTCCCTTCATAATCCACTACAGGGTCTTGCGGAATACACTTTGGGCATATATCTTCATAAACCGCTACAGGGTGTAGCGGTTTATGTGTTCGCAATGTTTGAACGTAATTCGCGACAGGGTCTAGCGGATTACATGTAATTAAAAACCGCGTTAAGGTGTTGCGAAAAACATATAATTATATTTTTTGCATTTGCGTCTGATTTTTCTGATTGTTGCATTTGGGTAACACTTTATTCCATTTATTTTATTTATGAAAATTGTCCTATAAAAAATAGAGACACAAAAATTAGTGTTTATGTATTTATTTAGTAATAAATTAAATATAACAAGATATAATAATAATAAAAAATTAAAAAATATAATAATAAAAATATAATTATTCATAATTAATATGAATAATAATAAAAAAAAGAGTTGCTTTTACTAGTGTTTTTATGTTTTTTCTACTCAAGATCATAAAATATACTAATTCGATATTCATAACTCATTTACCAAACATAATGTTGTGTTTGCACGTTTGTGAACAAAGGTTAAAAGGTAGTCCAACTGAATAATTTGGATATGGATTGATTTGAGTGATAGTTATATTTTGGAGTTTATTTTGTATATTTTAAAATTTGAAAGATTAAATTATTTCATTTTAAAATTTTAAGAATTAATTTGAGTAATTATTTAAAAAGAAGCATTAGGAAAGGCCAATTCCTTCAATACTTTGATTGGAGGACCTTGGTAATCGAAGTAGCTCATGGTGAAGCTTAATGGACGCTGCAAGAATTCCTTCAGATGGGGTGCTGGTTTGCTCGAACAGGAACAAGTTTGCAACTAGCTCAAAGGGAAGGTGGAAGTATGCTCGCTACAACAAGAGTAATGGACACATCATCACTAATCCTCATATGGCATTTAATTCTTTTTATCATTACAAATACCTTTAGCTTATTTCACATTATTATATATAACGTAAATTATGTTTTTTTGTCCTTAATGTTTATAATTTTTTTAAGTATTTTTAATATTTAATTTTATTCACTTTTATTTTTAATATTTTTAATTTGTGTCAAAATTATTTTTGGACATTAATTTCATCTAAAATTTTAAGAGTAAAATTAAATAAATCGAAAACGTTAAGGACAAAATTGAATGAAATTAAATGTTAGGGACATTTTTAAAAAAAATCGAAAACATTGAAGACAAAAAATATATTTTATCCTTATACATACTATCATAAAAGATGACAAAAAATTTGTAAAAACAGAATATCCGTAAAAATTATCTGCGACAAAAAGGTGAATGGAACCGGTAAAATTTCTATAAAAAGTTTTTTTTTTCCAAAGATAAATATTATTTTATTAATATAAAATAAAAGTGTTTCCATAAGGAAGTACAAAAGAATTGGGTATTCCCATTTATCATCAGCTGTGACTGAAAGACTAAGAGCTTAAAGAAGAGTAAAGTAAGAGTAAAGAAAAAGTAGCATCTATCAGGTATGGTTCACGAGTTCACGCACTAAATTGCTAGCTTCTTTCACTATCTCTGGTGCTGGGCTTATTACCTTCTCAAAAACACACCGATTCCTCGCTTTCCAAGTGCTCCAACACAACGTCGCTATGAGGAGGGTCTTTTGTCTACCGTCGAATTGAGCCACTGCCCAGGATAAGACTCGTTGCCACCAATTGAAAAAAGTTTCTTCTTCTGTCATCCATAGGTCAGGGGTTATTAAGCTTAGGCTCCATATTATTGAAGACAGGGGGCATTGGAACAAAGCATGAGAAATTGATTCAGCCTTCAACATGCATCTTGGACAAGTGGCAGGAGTGGATGCGAACCGGCTGTGAACTTGTTGCAACACCGGAAGCTTTTCATGAAGACTTTTCCATAGAAAAATCTTAATTTTATGTGGTAATTTCAACTCCCAAATGCTATTCCAGACTCTGTTGTGTATATTCTGGGACCTCAATGAAGTAGGAGAATGAAAGAATCCATAAGCAATTTTGTATCCTGACCCAACTTCATATATACCAGATTTTGTCCAGCACCAATTAACTTCAGCCTCCTCCTCTGTTGGTTTGATTGAAAAAATTTTATTGCATATATCAACTGAAAAAATCGACTCAATTAGATTTTTATTCCAACTTCTATCAGGATTTAGTAACGCACTAACGTAATACACTTGCATATTTGGCGGGATTGTGAGTGCATTTTGAGGGACATTAAGGGGCACTGGTGGTGGGAGCCAGGGGTCATGGAAGATGCGAACATTAGTGCCAAAGCCTATTTTCCATAACAAGCCTTTCTCGATCACCTTGCGCCCTTCAAGAACACTTCTCCAACCCCACGACGGTACGCTTTCTATCTCTGCATGTAGGAAATCTGTATATCTGAAATATTTAGCTTTGAGCATTCTTGATATAGTAGAATTAGGGTATTTCATTAGACGCCAACATTGCTTGCCCAATAAAGCCAAATTTTGCGCCCTTAGATCCTTGATCCCCAACCCTCCATCTTTCTTTGGTCTCGTCATTGTGTCCCATTTAATCCAAACCATTCTTCGTTCTGCACCTTTTTGACCCCACCAAAATTGCGAGAGCATGCTATGAATCTCAGTCAACAGCGTGTTCGGGAGCTTGAAACAAGAGAGTGTATAAATAGGAATCGCCTCCCCCACCGCTCTCAATAGCGTATGCCTGCCACCTGATGACAATATACTTCTTTTCCAACTCATAATCCTCTTCTGAACTTTATCCTTGATAGCTCCAAAGGTTGCTTTCTTTGATTTTTGAACTATAGAGGGCAGTCCCAGGTATTTGTCTTGTGCTCCGATATGTTCAATATTTAGTATCTGAGCAACTGCTAGTCTTGTGTTCTGAGGAGTGTTGTGACTGAAAAAGATAGCCGACTTATTCAAATTGACTTTTTTCCCACTAAAACCCTCATAGGTCTCTAGCAATTCTAGAATGCTTTGGCTTGTATTAGGTGCGCTCTTGCAAAAAAGGATTGAATCATCAGCAAACAAAAGGTGATTAATTGTTTGGCATCTCCGATTAACTTGAACTCCTTGAATTAATCTGTTTTGCTCTGCCTTGTGTAGCAAGAAGGAAAGTCCTTCTGCACAAAAAAGAAAGAGATATGGAGATAGGGGGTCACCCTGTCGGATGCCCCTATTTGGCCTAAAATAGCCAAATGGTTGACCTTCCACAACAACAGAGTAAGAAACAGTCGTTACCAATTCCTTAGTCCAGTTAATCCATTTAGCATCAAACCCCAGCTTATCCATAATATACCATAAAAAATGCCATTCAACCCTATCATAAGCCTTGCTCATGTCTAATTTAATAGCCATCTCATGCTCTGTCCCACTTCTCTTATTTTTCAAATAGTGCATACATTCGTGGGCAATTAGAATATTATCTGAAATGAGTCTTCCTTTGAGAAACGCACTCTGATTTGGACTTATAATTTTATTCATAATACCTTGTAATCGGTGCACCATAACTTTAGAAATAATTTTATACATAACTGAAGACAAACTGATCGGTCGTACCTGAGTCATGTCACTGGCATCTGGCACCTTTGGAATCAAACAAATTTGAGTATGATTGAAGCTTTTTAAAATTCTGCTACTGTGAAAGAAACTTCTCACTGCCTTAAAAACGTCACCTCCAACTATATCCCAGAAAAAGTGAAAAAACTTAGCTGCAAACCCGTCATCACCAGGAGCACTCTGAGCATGAACACTAAATGTAGCTCTTTTGACCTCGTCCATAGTTACTGGCCTTTGGAGCCTACGGTTCATGGAAGCTGTAACCTTAGACTCCAAATCCTCTAAGTATGGATTCGGATCAGCCGAACAAGAAGAAGTAAAAATATCGCAAAAGTAGTCCTTAGCTACCTTTGCAATATCCTCCGGTTTCGATGCAATCTCATTGTCCCTCCCCACTAATCTCCAAATTCTGTTCCTTCGCATCCTTGATTGAAATTTCTGGTGAAAGAATCTAGTGTTCTGATCTCCTTCTTTTAGCCACTTGATTCTAGATTTTTCTCGCCAATAGCTCTCTTCTTTCAAATATGCCAGCTCCAACTTCTCTTCCAAACTGGTAACCTCCTCTCCCCCATTGATTCCAGCCACCCGCAACTCCTCTAGTTTAGCTTGAAGGTCCTCAATTTCTTTCCGGGAGTTTGCTTTGTGAGTTTTCTGCCATTGAACTAGTCTATGTCTACAAACTTTCAACTTTTGGGCCAGGGAGAACATAGCCGAGCCTACAACTTCCATTCTCCACACTTCACTGACAATTCTCTTGACATCCTCTTCTCCACACCAACGTTCCTGATATTTAAACCGCCTTTTACTATGCCAGGATTGAGGTTCGGTTTCCATCAAAATTGGAGCATGATCCGAGCCTGATTCTGTGAGCCTGTGCACCACTGCATTCGGAAACTTCAACTTCCATTCCATCCCAACTAAATAGCAGTCAAGTCTCTCCTTCACCAAATCCTCTCCTTGTCTTCGATTTGTCCACGTGAAAGGGTGCCCCACCATTCCAATATCCACCAATTCGTTACTGTCAATAAAATTAGTGAATGTTGCAATGGTGGTTGCTGATTTTTGGCCTCCACCCTCCTTTTCCACTTGGCTTGTTATAGCATTAAAATCACCTGCTATTACCACTTTTTCTTCCATGTGTTGGCTCATTGTTATAAGCTCCTCAAACTGTAAGGATCGAATTTGTTCTGAACAACTCAAATGGACACCAATGAACGCCCATACCTCACTGCTTCCGACTTCCTTAATTTCGGCTGCCACAAAAAATTCTCCACTGCTAATAATTTGAACACTGATGCTGTCCTTCCAACTAGCACAAGTCCTCCTGCCACTCCTGTCGGGTTAACAATATGCCAGTTTTCGTAGCCGCATACCCGAAGTTTTGCTTCCACCTGTCGAGATTGGTTCTTTGTTTCACTTATAAACACAATCTCGGGGGAGTGGAATTTACAGATCCCTTTTAAGGTGTGAATTGTCAGGGGTCTCCCCAAACCCCGACAATTCCAAACTATAGTTCTCATGGCGCCTTGGGTGCCATTTGTAGGCTGGCACCCTCCACCATCTGTTCAACTGCATTTTCATCCTCTGTTCTTGCTTTCTTTGTAGTTACTTCAACTATACCACTCATCAACCTTTTTTTGGGTTCACTTTTAGTATCTGACTCTGCAGCACCTTGTCTTGCTAACCTTTTCCACTTCCTACCTTTTTCTGTGGTGAGACACTCCCCAATAGCGAATTGCATAAGCTGCCCTTCATCCTCCTTGGTATTGGACTGACCAGCTATGATAACCTCCATGCATTCTGTTCTAGAATTGGCTGATTGAGGTGACTCAGGTGCTGTCCTGTTACCAGTGTCTTGTGGTTTCAAACTTTGTTTCCCTTCTTGCATTGACATCCCTACAAATTCTTCCAATAAGCAGTTTAAGACCGGTTTTTTCTTACGTTGAGTGGCCTTATTCTGGTTTTGGGTTGAGTTGTTGAATGTTCTTTCTCCTTCAGAGTAGATTCGCGTTCCCACTTGGCTAGCTTTAACCCATTCGCCAATGTCATCCTCTTTTACCATCTCACTCTCTGTGTCCTTCAGCAGATCATGACAGTTTTTCACCTCGTGCCCCAATTTTGCGCAATAGGTACAGAACTTTCCAAGTCTCTCATAGCGCAGTGCCACTTCTACCTCCTTTTTATTAGGTCCTGCCACTATTAACTGATCTCTCACTTGCCTGATAGCATCGATATTGATTTTGGCTTTCACAATCCTAGTTTCTATAAAAAGTTAAAAACAAATGACTTGTCCCGCAAATAAATGAAGACAGAAACCAGGGTAAAGGTACCTTTCCCATAAGGTAAAATTTCAAAATATTCATATTTATTGAGGTAAATTATGTTCTCTCTGCGTATATTAACCTTTTTCACTGGGGACTCATAATGGGATGAGAACATGGGACAGAGACGTGGAGCATTTTCTTAAATAGAATTGGAACGAAAATGGGAGCATTTTTTTGAATAGAAATTAGGGGCGAAAGAAGGATATCCGCCTCCACGGATATCTATTGCATCCTTAACTACTATTGATATTTTAATCACATATGACATTTGTAATTTGAATTTATACGTAGGTTGCTTATACTGTTATACATAGTAAGTAGTACTTATTCTTTAATTTGTATAGAGGTAATGTTTTAAATGGTCTATAAAATTTTTAACCCGCTTTAGTTAAATTCTTTACTTTTTAAAATGACTAAATATATTCCTTACTATCAATGAGTAATAGCTCAAATGGCATAGTCTCCCCATACTCAATATGGGTTGCGGGTTCGAGTCTTCTATTTTTGGTATAAAAAATACTCTCAAAATTGGTACATATACAATTATAAAATTCTAACTCTCAAATCATTTTTATCATTTATTCCTCTTTTTCTGTTTTATGCTCTCCTTCTCCTCATCTTCATTATCTGAATTGAACCTTGTTCTTGCTATAGCATTGTCTCGATGCCATCAAATTTGCTTTTTTTTGTCTCTTTCAAGGATTTCAAGCATAGATGGAGCATTCACTTTTTCATGATTCTTTGAGAAACATGGTCCATAGTTGTGGACTAATTCCAGACACTCCTTTTCTTTCAATGACATTACATAGTTCAAACCAAATAAGTAATCTGATAGAGAATAATAAACAATATATAATACAAATTCATGATCACATATAATCAACTAAGAAGGAACATTCACTCACTTTACTTCAATTTCGTTTGATGGAGTAAGAAACAAGAAGGAATGAACTAACCTTGTTCAGAAGAAGGGTTGCATGTAGAAGTTAGTAGCAAAGAGCTGATTTCAACAACATTGAAATGGTTGCTGATTTGTATAGTTGTTCTATCATCACTCTGAAAGGCAACACTCTTGTGTACATAATCAAGAACAAAATTTAAGGCAAGAAATTTGACTTTTCAGAACAACCCCTGAAACTCATTGTGAACAACAACGGTAGAGGTAACCCATCAAGAACTCCGGCGCGTTGGGGCTGTTGAAGCCGTCGTAGATCCTCACGAACAACCAATCTTGTTCCTCCAACACCACCACGTGCACACGATCCTCTCCTGCCTTCCCCAGCGCCCATTGCACATTCCTTTCACCCTTCCCCAGCTCCGTCGATGTAGCCCTGCTCCCTTCTTCAGTCTCCGGCGGATATTCTTTCCTCCCTCCCGACGAAGTTAAGCACGGGCATCATCCAAGGCCGCATCATCTTCGAGAGCCTTCTCCAGTGGAATGCCTTCCTAAGCCTGGGGATCCCCTTCTTCCACTTCTTCTTCACGTACAACCCGTCCAGCGGCGCCAAGAAAGGAACACTAGCGCGGCGGCAGGTCTTCCCCCTTCCGTACTCAATTGGATCGAAGAGGAAGATAGCCCTTCCAAAAGGCTCACCATTGCCTCTAGGAGCTGGCTAAAGCGGGAGTGCGCTAAACGACAACGTGGCTTTGAATCCATTTACGATCCTGCTCTTGGGAGGAAAATTAGCTGCGACATCAGCGTCAAATCAGGAAACGATTTTGGAAATAGAGTTGTTGGGGCTAACGGGGGCCCGAAAATAGACTTGAAAATGGGTTCGGTGTAGGGCTGGCAATGGGTAGGGTAGAGTAGGGTTTGGACCCTACCTGCGGGTTGAAAATCTCTCAATCCTAATCCTATCCGCACCCTAAAATTCTAAATCCTATCCTATCCTACCCTATCCATAGAAATATTAAATTTTTTCAAAGAAAATCGAATTTTATACGTATTAATAACATAAAAAATAAAAAACTAATGCTTTAAATTACTAAATTAACTAACTAGTTTAGTGGTTGTTCACTTATTATAAGTCATTACATAAGAGAGGTTGTGGGTTCAACTCTTTCTTCTTTTACTATATAGAGAGATTTTTATAAAATTTGTGCTATAGAATAACGATGAAGATGAGGATAAGGATAACATGGAATAAGAAAGAAAGAATGAAGATAAAAATTTGAGTTAAATTCTTCATTGTTTATTCACGTTTATAGCAAACTGTTAAATTAGCACTTAACTACAAATTATTCATTGTTTATTCACGTTTATCTGCTTTGTCATTAAATTGGTGCTTATAGGTGTGATGTCATTAGTTGTTGTTTCTTTGCATGTGATCTTGTTTTGTGATATTTTTTTTTTGTTCTATTTCGGATGGTTCGATGTATTCTGTGCTGCTTTTTGGTCAATATCTGTCCTCACTAGCCTTTTAAATGTGCTTTGTATTATGAATGATTATGATTTTCTTTAGTATTTGGTATTGAAATTAATTAGTTTATAATAGTTTTGGTTTTTTTTTCTCCAAATTTGCTTAGTTTGCTAAATTACTTTGTATTATGAATTATTCTATTTTTTTTAGTATTTGGTATTGAAGTTTATTTGTTCAATTTATTACAATTTTTGTTCTGTAAAATTAAAAGGAAAGGAATTGATAACGTAAAAAAATTAGAATAACAAAAAAAAAATAATATTACTACTAAAGAGAGGAGAACAAAAAAATACTATGCATAATAACTCTAAAATTGACGAAAAAAATATGAAAAATTTAAGAAAAAAAATGTTAGCTAATATGACTAATATAAAATAAAAAGAGTATTTATTATTGACAGTTATATATTAATCGTATAAATAATTATTTAAAAAAAACGATTATAATTAAATAATTATAAAAAATATTTTATATTATTAATATATTAAAATTAATTTTTATAATTTTTTATTATATTCCATTATAGTTAATTTTGGTATAAATATAACGGTAATATTTTATGGGCAAAAATATTAGTTAGGATATTAAAATTGAGTCTAGTCTTAACAATAAGAAATTTAAAAAAGTCACCAAAAAAAAATAAGAAATTTAAAATTATCGCCATGAGTAATAGTTTAAATGGTATAATCTCCTCATACTCAATTAAGAGGTTGCGGGTTCGAGTCTCCTAGATAAAAAAAAAAGAAATTTAAAACTATCAAAGAAAAATAAATGATTGAAAGGACCGTTGGTGCTGAGTGGGTAACGGCTATTTCCATTTTCTCAAAGTCGAACGAAAGGTCTCCCCTCCGTTTCTCTCCCGCGAGTGCAAATTTCTTTCTCCCTCATTCCTCTCAGTCGCTCTTCTAATTCGTGAGGACTCGGCTCACTCCTTTTAACTGCACGATTCAATCCTCATCCTCTCCCTTCTCTCAATTCCAGTTCTTACTACTAGGCAAGCGACTCTTCCTTCCTTCTTTTCTTCTTTCAATTCTCTTTATCAATAAACACATAATATCTCTTTACCCATCTCTTACTATTTACCGATTCAAAACCCTATAATTTTAATTTAATTGATTTCCACTGGCACTGTTGGTCCTTACTTAGATTTTGAAATTCTATAATTGGGAATTTACCACGACTAACAATTTCACTTTTATGTGATTGTGGTTTTGCAGAACACAATGACGCTGGATAGCAGTGCCCGGACGACATCAAATGCTCCTAGCAGTAACAAGATTACGCCGCAAATCAAGATTAGAAAGCCTCCTCATCGTAAAACTTCTCCCGTCAATTGGTTCCCCCGCAAAAAAGTGGATTCTTACTTGAATAGAAAAATTAAGATGCTCCAGGTACTGTTCACTAACTATATTAATACATTTCATCTTATTTTCTACGATCAAGGTAGGGTTAATTAATTGAATTCAACTGCTATGTATATAACTATTTTCAGGAACTAGATGGTATGAATTTGACACTTGATCAGACTCTAGGCAATTCTAATCCGCATTATTCAAGAGTGCTGAGAGAGAAAATGGCAGCAAGAGAATCTGCTAATAAGGCAATATTGGCTCGAAGAGCTGCATTGGTGGAAGCTTCTTGGTGTCGTATTTTACGAGCTGCCAGGTAATGTGTGTTGTGTTGTGTTGTGTCCTCTTCTATTTTATTTTATTTTATTTTTTAGAATTTAGTCACTCCTATCTTTGTTTAGATATTTCTCCGTGATATTTTCCAGGATACCTAGTGATGATGCTGAGGCTCAACTATCTAAAGCTGAAAAGGGTGCAGTGGAAGCCTTTGAGGCAGCCCAGTCTATGGGAGTTATCATGTATGATTTGTCAAATTGCCCTAAGAAGCATTGTCGAATTGAGACATCCTCTGTTAATGGAGAAGGATCATCCACTCATATGGTTACTGCATCTTTTGAAACTGCATTTGACGTGGACAAGGAAGTAGCTGCAGCTGTCAAAACAGCATTTGTCAGGCTTGCAAATTGCCCTTCCTTTAGCACGGATGAATTCCGAGAACTGCTAAGAAAAATTAATGAAAACCCAGACGCGGATGACAAGAATCAGGACATCTCTGAGTTCTCTTCAGAGTGTGACTCTGAATCTGGATCTGAGCTTGACTTGAATATGCCACCTCCAGGGACAAGTCATGGGAACAGTAGGAGGAGGCAGTCCCTTGAAAAATTCGACAGAATAAAGCTTGTGGGCACAATGCTTGAGAGGCTAAAATGTTTGCAAGAAGATGAACTTTCTTCACTTGCCACTATAGTTGCAACTTGTGGCCTAAATGCTGCCTTGGCTCAAGATAATATCAAGCTGCACAACCCAAGCTCTGCTATTGATCATACCTCCTCTTCGATTCTTAATTTTCCAGCAAGAAGAATGTCATTGCTGGCATCAGGAAAGAAGCAAGTTGGGTGTGAAATACCAAGTCTTGACAAGTTTTTGGTTAAGCACATGACCAAACTTGAGAGAGAGATTCAGGAAGCCAAGAGTAAGAGAAGAAATGGGACAGAATCAGACAATGATAGATCTCAAAAATCTGTTGATGGAACTCTATCTGAGACAATAACTGACTTGGGAAGTATTCTTGTGAAGAATTATTCAAAATTTGAGAAGGAAATCAATAAGGCAAAGTTGGAGTTCCAAAAGGATATACCAGCAGTCCAAAGTGACATGCCAAATCGTCGAAAGGATCATGCTGAAGTACCCAGCTTGGATAAGTTCTTAGTGAAACACATCTCAAGACTGGAAAGGGAAGTTCAAGAAGCCAAAAGCAGAACAATCAATGAAGGAAAAATTGCTAAGTTAGGAGCTGATCTAGGGATTTCCAGTGGAATGGATTCAAGTTCATCTTCTGAAGCATTGGCAGGGAAAGAAAACGTAAACATAAACAAGGAGATTAGTATGAATTATGAGACACAAGAAAAACACTGCAACTTAGAGAGAAGTACATCTGTAGCTCCTTTGGATGGTGCAAATGATGTGACTGAGAACAAAGATGGCTTGGACAAGATTCTGAAAGAGCCTATACACGGATTGGAAAGAGAGAAGATGCAAGCCTTGTCCCTGGGAGGCAATGGAGAAAAATATAGAAGGAACCAAGCAGTAACTGGTGTTACAGAATGTGAGAGCCTGGATAAGATTTTAGTCAAGCATGTCTCCAGGTTAGAGAAGGAGAAAATGAGGTTCAACTCAGGGGGCGAAAGAGTACAAGTTAAAAGAGATAATAGACACATCCATTTGGATGCAAATGCTGAAGGTGGTTTGGATCAAATTTTGGTTAAACATAAATCCAAACTTGAGCGAGAAAAGATGGTGGCTTCAAAGCAAGAGGAGGAGAATCCTGTTAGTGCCTCTATGTCTCGGCGAGAAGCAAGGGAGAGGGAGTTGCTACAAGCTTGGGCAGGGTTGAGCTTAGGAAACTCTATTAAGCCTCATCTCTCTAAGCTTGAACTAGACAAGGTTAGTCCTTGTTTTTACTTGACATGTTTTTACAGGTTTTGGTTGAATTTGGAATAACTGCAGTCTTGTAGCTGCCTGCAGAAAGTACTATTTATCTGTTGTTGTTGACTGACTCGGTCAATCTTATTTGGTTTTCTTGTTTACTTCTAGGCTGCTTGGATTAAGGCAGAAGAGGAGGAAAGGAGGCAAGCAATGAAACGAATATGATGATAGGTTTGTCAACCCAAACCCATATTCATTTATTTTCTTATCGTACACGCGAACCCGTTATTCATTTATGTTCACAAAAATTTGCTTACTTCAACAGGTCAAATTTGGTTTTCATCCGTCTGGATAAGCATTCAACACCCATTGCCTTTTCATATTCAACATGCTGCTGTAGGATTACATATTTTTTGTATAGGTTTATATTTAAAAAAAAAAAAATTGAGGTATGAAATGAGTAAATGTGTTTAATTTCATTCTTTAAACAATTTGGTCCTTTTAACTTCGTGTGAGATTTTTACACTTTGTGATTCAATTTAATCCCTCTCAAATCTTATTTCCACTAAACATAAGATTCTATTTGAATTGCAGTACATGAAATCAATTGTCTTCACATGAGAAAGAATCGTTAAGCTGCCCACTGCCTATTAGATAGATTTAATTTCTTCAAATGAGAAAAGAATCTTTAAAGATGAAATACACTTATATAATTCGTAGTTCAACCAGAAAACCGGTAACTCAGTCCTCTAATTAGTTCACGACTGAGAGAAGGCTAAACCGGACGGACCTGGGTCATCATGCAAAGCTGCAGGCATAGTTTGGCTAATAGAATAGCCTAATACGCAATACCAAAAAAAAAAAAAAAAAAAAAAAAAGAATAGCCTAATACGCTTCTCGTGTTACATGCTCTATTATATTGATCAAATGATATCAATATCAATTTAAATGAATGTTTTACTATTGAATAACATTTGTTCATGCAACCGCGATCAGCTGGTGAAATCGCCAACGTAAGATCTTAACAAAATCAATTGACCATGGATATATTTGCATCCCAGAATTTTGACATTTTTTATTTAAGATAGATTTACATGCATTTTTCTAGGAAGAATGGACATATATTCTGTTGGTCACATCCACTACTCCAACGATAGAAGTGTGTCTCTATTAACAGTAGAGGCTTGTAGGTATGTTAAATCAAATACCTCACAGTAAATGCAAAAGAACCTTAACCATTAAGAAAAAATCATTAATTAATAATTTAATATATATGTTTTTACATAAAAGTCAATATTATCATTAAGTTATATAATAAAATTATATTTTTTTGGTAACTCGTGAGTAGAATGAATACCCGCGAGTTAAGAACGGATAGAATTAGGGTTGAGATATTTTTAATTCGCGAATAAAATTAGAGTTGGATCCAAATTTTATCCTAGACCTATTCGTTGCGACTCCTAATTAATAGAACTGAATTCACATTTTCTTCCATTCTGACACTGTGCAATAACTAATGTGACTCTTTGGTAATTAGATGAATTTTTTATTAATATATTTAAATTAAAATTAAGGTTGAAAACTCCTTTACTTTCATCTTTTCTTTTTCCATAACCAAAAATTAGGGAGAAATTAGAGAATTTTAATGCAGAAGATGGCTACAACTTAAAGGAAAAAGAACCCCATATTCCTCAGTTGCGCCCGTGCTTCTGGAATATGCCTTATTTTCCTTTATAATCTTCTCCACTGGCTCAACTTAAAGGAAAAAGAACCCCATATTCCTCAGCTGCGCCAATGCTTCTGGAATCTGCCTTATTTTCCTTTATAATGTTCTCCACTGGCTCAATTCCTAATGCTCATCAGCCTTGTTACCCTTCACAAACCACAAAAACCTGAATCTACTTCTCATTCTCCGATCTCTATTTAGTTTTCAAAGCTATTATGTTTCCAAAAAAGACCTGCATTTGCACTATAAAAAAAAGGAAAAAGTGAAGGTTGAGTTTTTTTTTTAATATCAATTTTAATTTAAATATATTAATAAAAAATTCATCTAATCACCAGCTGGCCACATCATTCGCGGTACAGTGTCAGAACGGAATAAAACGTGACACCTGTATAATTTTATAAGGGAGACACACTTTAATGGAGCATATGATTTATGTGTACACCCAACTCATTAAGTAATTTGTATGTAATTTTATTCACCTTAGTAATCTTTTATCTTTATATTTGTCTATTTTTTCCATTCTTTTATCAGTTTATGCCATCAGTCAACGGCATCCCTAAACGGAACGCATTAAAGCGGCCTTCCTACATGTACTTCAGTACTCCTAGTAGGGGTGTACATGGTCGGATGAAACTGGATTTAACGTGACCTAGACCCGGCCCGAAATATGTACCGGGCCCATTTATGAGACCCGAATTCGACCATAGACCCGATGAAATCTATACCCTTTCGGGTCACGACTATACTGGGTGAAAACCGGGCCATTCACATTACCTTACCTATTCTAAAATTAAAACATAACCACAATCAATACAAACAACACAATCAATACAAACAACACAAAATTAAAGTCTTATGAATTCTAAATATAAAATATTAACTTAGTCTTATAATAACTAAACAAATCAAAATATTAAAGTTTACAAAACAATAATTCCACATGAATAACCATCATCCATCCATAGCCATTAATGTTGTCAACTTGTTCCTTGTGATGTGGATGAATTAGTGAAACCTACAAAACATATAAAGTTACTCATTTTTCATATAAAAGATTATTACTTGAAATAAATAAGTTACAAAAAATAAAAATATCATAAATGTACCTTCAACAATCTTCTGACTACTATCAAATAAATCAAACTCTTGATCTCTATCTCTTTGTTTAGAAGGGCACAACCAACTTTGAGTGCATATCAAAGCTTCAGCCATTAATGGTGACAAAGAGCTACGGAAGACATCAACCACACGTCCACCAGTGCTAAAGCATGATTCAGAAGCAACAGTTGAAACTGGAATACCTAAGATGTCACGGGCTATGAGAGAAAGAATTCTGTATTTTGAAGCATTCACTTTCTACCAAGCCAATATATCAAAGTTCTCATCTTCCACAGTATCCTCGGCCAAATATCTCTCCACATCTGACTTGCTATCTGCATTAGCCTTCTCTCTTTTTTGTTTTTTCCACATATTAACTCTATTTTCATAAACGCCATTGGCACCAGCTGAGACTTTAATATTGTCATAAAAAATATCTCTAGATGAATCTTCACCATCATCCCTCCCTTTATCATCGGCAACCTATTTTTCATAAAACTTATGCAACGTGTCTAATGTGAGTTTAACAAAACCAGTCATGCTAGTAGACACTTTCGTATCATAAACATCCTCCAAACACTAACAGAGATAATCTAGTTTGTACCGAGGATCCAATACAACAGCAACAAGTAACAATGGATTAAATTTGTCAACCGGTCCCCAATATTTATCATATTTATGTTTCATGCCATGCTTCCTAACAATTCAGAATGATTTTGTCTCCAAGATGTTAATTGAGAAGCAACAGATGCAATTTCATGAAAATATTTGTTCGATGTAACATGCAAAGAAGATGAGAAACTCAAAGTTATCTCATAGAATATTCTCAAAAAGTCAATAAATAATCTAGCATGTTGCCAATCAAGTGGTGTTAGTGGACCAACTTTCTTTTTCCCCCACTGTCCTCTCCAAACCATCTAAGAAAATCAGGTTCTTGATCATAAAGTCTATCAAAAGTTTTTTCAAATTTCTCGGCATGTTCCAACATTAGATAGGTAGAATTCCACCTAGTTGGAACATCCAAGCACACAAGACTTTTAGATTCAATTAACTCGGCCTCAATGCATTCTTTAAATTTTTTAGTCCTTTGAGGAGAAGACCTACATACCTGACAGCATTTCTAATGCTTTCAATTGAAGTTTGTTGCTCTTTAATTCCCTCGTTCACTATCAAATTAAGAACATGAGCACAGTATCTCACTTGCATATACTTTCCTCCACACACCAACCCACCTCTTGCACCTAATTTCCTTTGAAGATAAGTAATAGCTCCATCATTCGAACTTGCATTATCTACTGTGATTGTGAAAACTTTTTCAATTCCCACTCTCTCAAGCATTTCTCGATTTCTCTTCCTACCGTATCACCTTTGTGGTTCTCAATTTGACAGAAATTTATAATCCTTTTTTGTAACTTCCATTCGTCATCAACAAAATGTGCAGTCAAGGTCATATAATTATAATTTTGATTTGATGTCCAGCAATCAGTTGTCAAACAAACCCGAGCACATGACTTTGTCAACCATTCTTTTAGCTTTTTCTTCTCATCTAAATACAGTTGAAAGCAATCTCTTGAGATTGTCCACCTAGATGGTACCGTAAATCTTGGTTCAAAACGATTTAACATCTTGCGAAACCTAACTCCCTCAACAACTTTAAATGGCATTTCATCTAGTACAACAAACTCAACTACAGACTTCTTACAATCTTCCAAGTTATAATCCTTAAAGGCTTTGCATAGATCCTCTTCTTCCTCAATTTTGGGCATATAGCCATGAAGTGTCCCCTTCTTCCCCGCTTTAGTAAATATCCACTTATGAGCACTCTTTAAGTGCTTATTTAGAGAATTTGTTCCATATTTAGTAGGATGACAACTGTATTTTTTCTGACAATGATTACATTTGGCCTCGTGCTTTTCCTTTGTCTCAGTCAACGGAAGTTCAGTAAAATGCTGCCAAACATAAGATTTCTTTCCCCTACGAGGAGCTTTTGGATTCTCATTGTTTGTATCCTTATCTTCTTCATTAACTTGTGGTTCAGCAGGAGTTGTGGCGGCATCAATAGCAAAAGCAGCAAGATTTTCAGCAGAAGCAGCAGGATTTTCAGCAGAAGCAACAGGATTTTGAGCTTCAATTTCCATTCTTGTACTCTCCTCAATCATAAAGATAGAAACCTTATAATAATTCATGAAGAACAAAACAATAATCAACTAAACAGTAGACTGAACAAAACAATAATCAACTAAACAAATTAGCAAAAAAATCAGTAAACACCAAATGCATCAACAATTTAACATCTCTAAATTCACAATAATCAAAGTTCACAATAATAAAGAATCAACACCCACAACCTTAATCAGAATTCTAATAATCAAAATCAACAACCACATCCCTAAATTCACACATTTTTATAATCAAATTATCAAAATCCCTAATCCCTAATCAGAATATTAATTAAATAACAAAATTAATTATTTACCTGAGAAGAAGACCGGAGAAGAGAGCAGAGCAGAAGGAGAAGGACTAGCAGAGAAGCAGGGAAGAAGATGACCGGGCCAAGCACAGATGCGACACGTCACGAGAAGCAGGGCAGCACCGTCGTCCGTCGAACGAACGACTTCGCCAGAGACTCAAGACTGGGGTAGTGGGGTGAGACTGCCTGGTGCGTGCTTGCTGGGAAGACGAGGACGGAGTAGCGGGCGACTGCGTGATGCGTGCTTGCTGCTGCTGGGAGTGCATCGTCCGTGGATGCTTGCTGGGAGACTGAGAGTGGGCCGTGGGGAGAGAAGATGAGGTCAGGGGTCACTGGGTCAGCGTCGGCTGTGGGAAGTGGCAGAGTGGAGACTGTCGAACTGGAGAGTGGGGAGTGGGGACTGAGGACTGGGCAAGTGAGGTTGAATGGCTGAGGGAGTGAGGTTGAATTTCTCAAATCTGATGCGTTAATTCCCTAGCCCCTTTCCTTTTCCCCCTGATTCAAGTATAAGCGCATAATTGAGTTACCGGGACGCCGGGCCGGGTCCGGGTGACTCGAGCCATGGCCCGGTCCCGGTTTCATTGAGTTCCAAGGTTTCATTTTTTTCTACCGGGTCAACCCCGGGTCTCTTCGGGTCCGGGTCTTCATGACCTAAATTTCATTGGGTCCGGGCTGGGTCTCAGGCGGACCGGGTCGTACTCACCCCTAACTCGTAGCAGAAACGGTTGACCGCCCAATTTCCTTTCAAATAGTTTTTTCAACTTTCCAACTGTTGAGGTTAAAAAAGCCAACCCATTCATGAAATATTATTTTTAACAGAAAATTTTTTTACCGTTATGACGACTGTCAATAACTTCAACGAAAATGTCAGTTTAGTTTTTGTTCGGTAAGTCGGGTACCGGACGGTTCGGGTTGATACTTCGGTTGATGAGAGCGGGAATCGCCTGGTTCCAGCTTGCTGGACTGGAGGAGGTGTAACCGACTTCCCGATCTCTTCGTGTGGAGGGGGTGTCACCTGCAAAGACATTCCGATGCTCTAGTCAGTCAAGTGTGCAGGCGAAAAGTGAGAGAATGGTATGTGACGTACCTTGGGGGAGGGGTAGGACCCTTCCCATATATACCGTTTCAGAGGCGGGTCCCACAAGGGCAGAACTCACCTTCCTCGAAGCTTCCCTATACAGCTGTAGTGGAGAGCTGTCTAGGACGCGTGTCCGGGTCGGTACTTGAACGCCTCGCACCCGACCGTTCGGGTCGGGTGGTTTGTGGGTCGGGTCGGCCCATGTGATGTTTAGGCCAGGCCGTAACAGTGCCCCCAATGCGCCAGCAATGATCGTGAGGGTCGTTGGTGGCGTGTTGTCTCTTCTTTCATGCGTTGTCGCCAGGTCGGCCATTCGTGGAGAGGACGTACCTCTTGCGCGCATGTCTGTTCGTTGCTAGGGATAACCGTTCGACGCCTTGTTCCTCGCGCTGAGCATTAAATGCTCATAATGGGTTATTTCAAAATCCCGCGTGCAAAGACTATTTTGCCCCTTGGCTTTTCGCACTTCTTGAGTCTGGCAATTTTAACCAGTTTTGCATTTTGTTTTCATCTCATTTCTTCTCTCCTTCCATCTCCATCTTCTTCTCTCTCGAGTTTCCCAGAGCAACATTTCTGCATCCCTGTGCATTCGCTTCCTTTCATTCTCTTTCGAATCTTCGCAACTAATCCAGGTAAGCATTCATCCTTGCTCTCTGTTTCGTGTTCATTTTTCCTCTTGCTACCAATGCTTCTGTATGCATGCTGCCTCTCTAATTTGATTTGTATGCTGGATAACCTTAGTGTTAAGTAGGTGCGTTAGGTAGGGAAGTTTACCATTCTAGGGCGCTAGTTTTAGGTTTTACTTAGGATTCTGCTTCAGCCATGCTTAATTTTAGTTGTTGAATATGCTAAATGTAGTTTCTGGGCCTTTTCTGAACTCTCGACCTCGTAGACTAATCGAGTGGTGCCCCACTGTAGGTATGCCTCGCATCGTCTCACGAGCTTCCACTTCGAGTACTGGTTACGACCCGTACACCTGGGTGACCTCTGACGTGAAAGAATCCCCAAACCAGATGGGCGAAGAGGAGCTTACCGAATTCCGCCAAGCCGGGTACTTGTGCGGAGGGACTGATGAGGAGACCAACTATGATGTTTTTGTTCCCGCCTCCGGCAAACGGCTATACGAACTCAACTTCAACTCTCCCCGGGTTGCCGATTGGATTTGGTTCTATAAGTCAATGTTCACCCAAGTGGGGGTTCACATTCCTTTTTCTTCTTTTCAAATGGCGCTCATTAACCGAATTTCTGTGGCGCCGTCACAGCTGCATCCGAATAGTTGGGCTTCTATCCGCTATTTCGAGATGGTTTGTGAATACTTAGAGC
Source organism: Arachis ipaensis (assembly GCF_059453495.1). Classification (NCBI taxonomy): domain Eukaryota; kingdom Viridiplantae; phylum Streptophyta; class Magnoliopsida; order Fabales; family Fabaceae; genus Arachis; species Arachis ipaensis. Next base: position 22,142,260 of record NC_142440.1, on the reverse strand, counting down.
TGCCGGTGTCCATTGATGTTTTCCTTTATTTCTTCAACCTCACGAATCCTTCCAAAGAAGGGAAAGCGAGGAAAGGGTTCATGTCCTTCCGATCTGCCCAGGGTCGGAGAATTTTTGGCTTGTTCGAGGACTTTTACCATTGGTATAAGGACAAGTATTTTAAGGTGCGTCCAACGAAAGGTCGCCATCCCTTCTGGCTGTCGTTAGAGAGGGAACACCTCATCCCGACGTATTGGAGTTTCGGGGCGGGGTCCAATACCTTTATCAAGGTAACTCACCAAGGGATGTCCGCCGTGGACAAAAAGATTGCCGACGTGTTGTTGGCCATTTTTAGGAGAAACTATGTGAATCCCCACCTTCTGATGGGTGACCGGGAGGTCGCCAGAAATTATATTTGTGAGCAGTTCTAACTTGTATTCCTTGCATTACTGTTGCTTTGATTGGTTATGCCGATTTCACGACTAACTTATTTATTCATTTGTCGCAGTAGGAATGTCTGCTGAGGTGACAGGCCTTGAAGGTCTGTTCAAGACCTTTTTGGAGGAAAGCGATGAAGAGAAAGCTGACGGGAAGCCGGAGACCTCTCCCGAGAATAAGGATGATCAGGCGGTGCTTTCACCCCGTGACACCGAGATGTCGGACAAAAATTCTGATGGGGCGCGCATCTCTCCTGTTCATGAGGAGGCGGCCGGTACTGGGGATTCGACCTCCGCCCGACAAGCCGAGGAGGATGACTTGAAGGTTATACCCAATCCCAAGAGGCAGAAGTTATCCTCCAACCCTGAAGGAGTCCTCACCGTGATGGAGAGGAACTTCGACGCTGGGACCTTCATAGATTCCCAGCTACTTCCCAGCACGGAGGAACACTTCCATGGCTCCGATCTTGCGGGGCAGGCGAGGTGGATGTACCGTACCCTTCTCCGCGGTGCTGCCATAGCTCGGAAGGCCGAGTTTGAGCTATCGTGGATGTAGTCGCTGCATAGGAAGCTCGAATCTGCTGTTAAGGCCAATAACCAATTCAAGACTCAAGTTGAAACACTTCAGGAGCAGCTGTCCAAGGCGGAGGAGAAGCTTAAAGCTGCCGAGGAGAAGGCTGCGTCTGCCGAGAAAAAAATTGAAGGCTTCTGATGCTACCGTCTCTCGTCTAACCGAGCGGGAGATGACATTGGAGAGCCAGCTTAATGCCGCGCAAGGTCGGGTGGTCGCTTTGGAGAAAGAACGTGATGAGGCCATCTCGTTGGCTAAGACCGCTGAAGCTGCCGCTGAAGAGTTTAAGAAGAAGCATAAAGAGACCGTGAGGCAGGAAAAGAGCGCAATCTTGATGACTGAAGAGGCCCTCAAGGCTCAAGTGAAAATTGTGGCTCCTGACTTCGACACGTCGGCAATCGGAGTTTTCAAAACGATCAAAGATGGCAAGATTGTTGATATGCCAAAGAAATGATCTCTTGTACCTTTGCGTAGAGTTTGTAATTTTGTTGTAGAACTTGCTGTTCGGTTTGATGAACTTGTAGACTTGTGTTTTTCGGATTATTTTGATAGTTGCTTGGTCGGTTTATGACTATTGTCTTTTTTTGCTTACTTAGCAACGTATTTTATTACCGTTTTGTTGGTATTGGCTTGTCGCTCGTGTTTGTTTACCGTTGTTGGTAACTTGACGAAGCCAAGTCGTGGTTTTGCCATCACTGTAGCCGTTTGTTATGGCATTAACTTGGTTAGTTTCCGGGGTAATCAGTCCTAGGTTACCGCGCCGTCATCCTGTTTAACGTGTATTAGAAATTTTTGTTATGGGATGCATAAATGAGAGGGTTAAATTAAACAAGTGAACATTAGTCGACAGTTAAACAAGTCTATTGCAATGATAAGTACTTTACAAAAGTAAATTATCTGGAGCACAGCAAATCGCCAACTCGGCGTGTTTGGGCTAAGAATAAAATCTTCTTAAGTTACCTGCATTCTAGGTTCTCGGGACTTCCTTGCCATCGAGCCTCTCCAACTTGTAGGCACCGTTGCCAATCACTTCTTTGACTCTGTAGGGGCCTTCCCAGTTTACCGCCAGCTTGCCTTCCCTTTGAGTCGGTAGCCCGATGTCGTTGTGCCGCAGGACTAGGTCGTTTTGCTCAAATTCTCTCCTGAGTACTTTGGCATTGTAGCGCAGGGCCATCCTTTGCTTTAATACTACATCTGGCAAATGGGCCATCTCCCTAGCCTCATCTACTAGATCCTTTTCTACGGCTTCCTCGACTTCTTGCAGAAGTAATCGTTGGCTCGGCTCGCCAACCTCCACGGGTATCATGGAATCTACCCCGTACGTCAGGCGGAAAGGGGTTTCTCCTGTGGACGATTGCTCGGTCGTTCGGTAAGACCAGAGGACTGAGGTGAGTTCGTCGGCCCATGTGCCCTTTTTTATCGTCAAGCCGCTTCTTGAGGCCTAGCAAGATCACCTTATTTGCGGCCTCAACTTGGCCGTTCGTCTGGGGATGCTCTACAGATGAGAACTTTTGCTTTATGCCCAAACCGGCGAGGAACTCCACAAACTTCTTGTCGGTGAACTGCGTCCCGTTGTCACAGATGACGACTTCTGGGATGCCAAATCGAGTTATCACCTGTCTCCACATAAACTTTCGATAATTGGATGAGGATATACTGGCCAGTGGCTCGGCCTCTATCCACTTGGTGTAGTAGTCGATAGCAACAATGAGATATTTGACTTGTCCCGGGCCAACCGAGAAGGGGCCCAAGAGATCGATTCCCCACTGTGAGAAAGGTCGGGAGGACGTTAGTAGGTTTAGCTCGGAGGCCGGTGCCTCATGGAAATTGGCGTTCTCTTGGCACTTGGTGCATTTCCTTACAAATTCTTTGGAGTCCCTCATCATTGATGGCCAGTAATAACCGGCTCTGACGAGCTTTCTTGCTAGGGCCTTGCCCCCGATGTGATGTCCGCAGCACCCCTCGTGGACTTCTCTAAGCACATAGTCCGTTTGGTCAAGGTGTAGGCATTTCAACAAAGGTTGACTGAGTCCCTTTCTAAACAACTGCCCCTGTATGGTCGTGTATTTGGCTGCTTCCCTTCTCAACGCTTTGGCTGCCTTCTAGTCGTCAGGGAGCTTGCGGACATTAGTTAAAATTTAAATAAATAAAATAAAAATATTTTAAAATTAAAGTTAAAATTTGAAAATTAAAATTGAAATCAAATTAAATTAAAAATTAAAACAATTAGTTAGAAAAAAGGGAATTTTGAAAAAGAGGGAAGGGATTTTCGAAAATTAGAGAGAGAGAATTAGTTAGGTAGTTTTGAAAAAGATAAGAATCAATCAAAAAGTTAAGTGGTTAATTGAAAAAGATTTGAAAATCAAATTTGAAAAGATAAGAAGTTAGAAAAGATTTTGAAATTAATTTTGAAAAAGATGTGATTGAAATTTATTTTGAAAAAGATTTGAAAAAGAAATTTAAAAAGATTTGATTTTGAAAATTAAAGTTGATTACTTGACTAACAAGAAACAAAAAGATTTGATTTTAAAATTTAAAGATTGAACCTTTCTTATTAGGCAAGTAACAAAATTAATATTTTTGAATCAATCACATTAATTGTTAGCATTGAATTCAAAAATATGGAATAAAATAAGAAAAAGATTTTGAAAATTAATTTGAAATTTTCGAAAATCATAAAAGAAAAATGAAAAAGATTTGATTTTTGAAAAAGATTTGAAAAAGATAGAATTTTTAAATTGAAAATTTGATTTGACTCATAAGAAACAACTAAATTTTAAAAAGTTTTGAAAAAGTCAACTCAAATTTTCGAAAATTTATGAGTGAAAAAGGGAAAGATATTCTTTTGATTTTTGAATTTTAATAAAGAAAGAGAAAAAAGGAAAAGATATCTTTTTGATGTTTTCCTCTCTTTTTTTTTTTGTTTTTAAACAGCAAGAATGAAACAAAACATGAAGAATTAAGATCAAAACCAAAAATGCATGCAAGAACACTATGAATGTCAAGATGAACACCAAGAACTTATTTTTGAAAAATTTTCAAGAAAAGAAAACATGCAAGACACCAAACTTAAAAATTTTTATTCTTTAGACATTAATAATTCAAGAATGCATATGAAAAACAAGGAAAGACACAAAACAAGAAAATATGAAGATCAAACAAGAAGACTTGCCAAGAACAACTTGAAGATCATGAAGAATACAATGCATGAAATTTTCGAAAATAATTTTTTTTTTTGAAAATAAAAAAGATGCAATTGACACCAAACTTAAAACTTGACTCTAGACTCAAACAAGAAACACAAAAATATTTTTGATTTTATGATTTTAAAATTTTTTTTTGGATTTTCAAAAATTTATTTTTAGAAAAACGAAAACAAAGAAAAAAATTTTTAAAAATTTTTTTGAAAACTTTTTTGAAACCAAAATAAAAGTTGAAACAAGAAGAAAATTACCTAATCTGAGCAACAAGATGAACCGTCAGTTGTCCAAATTCGAACAATCCCCGGCAACGGCGCCAAAAACTTGGTGCACGAAATTGTGATCATCAATGGCGCCAACAACTTGGTACGCACAATTGTAATCTCAACTCTTTATCACAACTTCGCACAACTAACCAGCAAGTGCACTGCGTCGTCCAAGTAATAAACCTTACGTGAGTAAGGGTCGATCCCACGGAGATTGTCGGCCTGAAGCAAGCTATGGTCACCTTGTAAATCTCAGTCAGGCGGATTCAAATGGTTATGGTGAATTGATAATAAAAAGGATAAATAAAACGTAAAATAAAGATAGAGGTACTTATGTAATTTTTTTGTGAGAATTTCAGATAAGCGTATAGAGATGCTTTCGTTCCTCCTGAACCTCTGCTTTCCTGCTGTCTTCATCCAATCATTCCTACTCCTTTCCATGGCAAGCTTTATGTAAGGCATCACCGTTGTCAATGGCTACATCCCATCCTCTCTGTGAAAATGGTCCAATGCGCTGTCACTGCATGGCTAATCATCTGTCGGTTCTCCATCATACTGGAATAGGATTTACTATCCTTTTGCGTCTGTCACCACGCCCAGCACTCGCGAGTTTGAACCTCGTCACAGCCATCCCTTCCCAGATCCTACTCGGAATACCACAGACAAGGTTTAGACTTCTGGATCTCAAGAATGGCCATCCATGGTTCTAACTTATACCACGAAAATTCTAATATCTCGGACTCGGTCCTCTGTATTAGATATCTAAGAGATACTCATTCTAGCTTGTTTGCATGTAGAACGGAAGTGTTTGTCAGGCACGCGTTCATGGGTGAGAATGATGATGAGCGTCACATAATCATCACATTCATCATGTTCTTGGGTGCGAATGGATATCTTAGAGAAGGAATAAGCTTGAATTGAATAGAAAAACAGTAGTACTTTGTATTAATTCATGAGGAAGAGCAGAGCTCCACACCTTAATCTATGGAGTGTAGAAACTCTACCGTTGAAAATACATAAGTGATAAGGTCCAGGCATGGCCGAATGGCCAGCCCCCTAAACGTGATCAAAGGATCAAAAGATAATCCAAAGATTGTAAATACAATAGTAAAAAGTCCTATTTATACTAAACTGGTTACTAGGGTTTACAGAATGAGTAATTGATGCAGAAATCCACTTCTGGAGCCCGCTTGGTGTGTGCTTGGGCTGAGCATTGAGCTTTACACGTGTAGAGGCTTCTCTTGGAGTTGAACGCCAATTTGTAACCTGTTTCTGGCGTTTAACTCCAGAATGCAGCATGGAACTGGCGTTGAACGCCAGTTTGCGTCGTCTAAACTCGGGCAAAGTATGGACTATTATCTATTGCAGGAAAGCCCTGGATGTCTACTTTCCAACGCAATTGAGAGCGCGCCATTTGAAGTTCTGTAGCTCCAGAAAATCCACTTTGAGTGCAGGGATGTCAGAATCCAACAGCATCTGCAGTCCTTCTTCAACCTCTGAATCTGATTTTTGCTCAAGTCCCTCAATTTCAGCCAGAAAATACCTGAAATCACAGAAAAACACACAAACTCATAGTAAAGTCCAGAAATGTGAATTTTAATTAAAAACTAATAAAAATATACTAAAAACTAACTAAATCATACTAAAAATGATGTAAAAACAATGCCAAAAAGCGTATAAATTATCCGCTCATCACTCGTCTACGTGGAGCCTCCACCGTATGCCCGTTGCCTCGGCTGGGTCCCCTGTTACTTCTACCAAGAAATCGGCCATGGATTGTGCCTTAATCGCATGTCTGGGCTTATATTGCAAGTCGTATTGGGATAACTCGATGGCCTAAGTCATCATTCTTCCCGCCAGGTCGGGTTTTTGGAGTATCTGGCGGATTTCCTGATCCATTCTCACGACTATCTGATGACCTTGAAAGTATTATCGTAATCTACGGGAAGAGGTTAGGAGTGCAAGTGCCAACTTCTCTAATTTGCTGTATCTCAACTCTGCCCCTTGTAGTGCTTTACTCACGAAGTAAATTGGTTGCTGAACCTTCCCTTCCTCCCGTACCAGAACCGCTGCCATCGCTTCGTCTGTTATGGCCAGGTACAGGTAGAGCGGTTCTCCGACCTTGGGCTTCCCGAGGACAGGTGGTGTTGCGAGGATCTCTTTGAAATGCTTGAATGCTTTTTCACACGCTGGGGTCCATTCAAACGCTATCCCCTTTTTCATAAGGTTGAAAAATGGTAGCGCCCTGGCAGCCGACGCTCCGAGGAAACGGGATAGGGCGGTAAGTCTTCCTGACAACCTCTGAACATCCTTGACACAGCCCAGGCTCTTCATTTGGAGTATTCTTTGACACTTTTCCGGGTTGGCCTCCACCCCTCTTTGGGTTATCATGAACCCTAGGAACTTTTCTGCTTTCATGGCAAAGGCACACTTGAGTGGGTTGAGCCTCATGCCGTGTTGCAGGAGGGAAGCGAACACATTTCCCAGGTCGCTTATGAGGTCCTCAAGCTGTGTGGTCTTTGCAAGGATATCATCCACATACACCTCCACCGTTTTGCCTATGAGGTCACTGAATATCTTGTTCATTAGTCTTTGGTACGTGGCCTCGACGTTCTTCAAGCCGAACGGCATTACCTTGTAGCAATATATCCTTCCCGGCGTTATGAACGCTGTTTTCTCTTTGTGAGGCCGGTGCATCGGTATCTGATTGTATCCAGAATAAGCATCCATAAAGCTCAGGTACCAATATCCTGCCGCTGCGTCAACGAGGGCATCAATGTTGGGTAGGGAGTAGCAGTCCTTGGGGCATGCTTTGTTGAGATCGGAGTAATCCACACACATCCTCCATTTTTCATTGTGCTTTTTCACTAGAACTACATTCGACAGCCATGTCGAGTAGTCGAGTTCTCGAATAAATCTCGCTTCGAGGAGGCTGGCCGTCTGCCTGGCTACCGCCTCCGCTCTTTCTTGTGACATCTTCCTTTTCCTCTGGGCCACTGGTTTGGCCTCCGCCTTGACGGCCAGGTGGTGTGACATGAGTTGGGGGTCTATCCGTGGCATGTCGGCTGGCGTCCAAGCAAATAGGTCGCCGTTAGCCCTGATCATTTCCATTAATGGCTCCTTCAGGTCGTGTGGTAGGTTTCTGTTCATGAAGGTGAACTTCTCCTCTGTGTCGCCGACTCTGAATTTCTCCAAGTTCCCTTCCGGCTCGGGTCTGGGTTTGTCTTCTACTCTAGCGTCTAGGTCGGCAAGGAACACCCCCGCTGCTTCCTTAGACTTCTTCCTTAAGGAGAGACTGGCATTGTCGCAGGCGGCTGCTGTTTCCAAATCTCCTTTTATGGATCCCACGGATCCGTCATCAGCCACGAACTTCATTACCAGCATCTTTGTGCTGATCACTGCCCCGAGATCGTTGATGGTCTTCCTCCCTAAGATGATGTTGTAGGCTGTGGAGTCGCGCAGAACCACGAACTCAGCCATTACCGATCTTCGCCCCCGTCCTAGTCCTACTGATATCGGCATGGAGATTGTCCCATCTGACTTGATGAAGTGGTCGCCTAATCCTACAACATCGTGCTGGTGGGTCTTTAGGTAGGCATCCCGCAGACCCAAGGCATCGAACACATTGCGGAACATGATATTTGAGTAAGCCCCGGTGTCTATGAGGATGCGCTTGATGAGGCCGGTTCCCACTCTGGCCGTGATGACCATGGGAGGGCTTTCCGCGACTTCGTCAAACCACTGGTCCTCCGGACCGAATGAGATGGGTGGCGACCTCGACCTCTTGGGGCTTTGCGCGGAAGATGAGGAAACCGACAGGACTTTGGTATCTTTCTTGTGTGCCGACTTCGACCTTGGAGGCGCGTCTCTTGCTGTTACCACGTTCACTATGGTGAGGTCTTGTTCGTTGTCGTCCTGGTCATGACGTCGCTTTACTGCGTGGGTCTTGTCCTCTCCCTCGCGGTCGCGATCTCGTCTTCTCGACTCCCTGATGAGATGGGAGAATTCGGCCATTTTTCCGTCCCGGATCGCTTGTTCTAGCGCATCCTTGAGGTCGAAACAGTCCTGTGTCTTATGTCCATAGCCCTTATAATAGTCACAATAGAGGCTCTTGTTCCCCCCGGTTCGGTCCTTCAGAGGTCGGGGCTTCGACAAAATTCCCTTTTCGGCTATCTGCTGATAAACTTCTATGATGGGACGGTGGGGGGTGTAATTGGTGAACTTCCCAACTCGAGGGAATGGCCTGGGCGTCTTGCCCGAACCGCTGTCTCTGGCGTGCTCCTTTTGCCTATCTCCGCCGCCGTGTTGCCTAGGTTGATTGTAGGAGGGCTGCCGCTTGTTGGCAGCCACGACTTGACTAACTTCTTCATCGTTGATATATTCCCTGACTACGCTTTGGATCTCCTGCATCGTCCACACCGGCTTCATGGTGAGATGCTTTCTGAAGTCCTCATTTAGAAGTCCGTTCGTCAGACACAGACTAGCTACCGAATCGGTTAGCCCATCGATCTCCAAGCATTCGTCGTTGAACCGGTCCAGATATTTTCTGGTCGGCTCGCCGGACCTCTGCGTCACCCCGAGCAGATTGATCGGGTGCTTTGCCTTTGCGATTCTGGTAGTAAATTGGGCTAGGAAGGCGTGGCTGATATCCGTAAACCTGGCCACCGAGCCCTGCGGGAGGCTGTTAAATCACCGTATTGCAGGTCCTGCGAGAGTGACTGGGAAAGCGCGACACCTTACCTCGTCACCTACTCCTTCCAGGTTCATTCTGGCCTCGAAGGCCGTAAGATGTTCCTGTGGGTCTTGTGTTCCGTCGTACCTCATGTCCGTCGGCTTGTCAAAGTGCTTTGGCAGCCGGACCTCGAGGATGGAACGATGGAATGGGGTTGCGCCCATTATCACGGGTCTCTGCGCTCTCCTTGGTCTTCCCTCGCCGTCTTCCCGTCGCCCGTCCTCCCGGTCGCGTCTCCTTTCTCGTCTGGTGTATATGATGGGGTCGCGGTGTCTTCTTTGGCGTCCTTCCTCCCGGGTACTCTCGGGTTCAGATCGTGGGCTCGGCATCCGCCGGGAGTGACTTCTCGGAGGAGACTGGGAGTAGCTTGATTCGGGAGATCGTCGATTATGTTCCTGATCTGCCAGTTAGCGCTCCAGGTTCTGCATCCTGTGACGCAGTTCCTGCATTATCCTGGCGCTGTTGTCGCCTGTTCCCCCAAAGGGGGCGTCTCTCTTGAGATCGTGAAGACGGCTCGGTTCGTCGTGGAGGGGACCTCGTGCGCTCCTGGGAGGAAGCCATGGAGGCTTCCCCTCTGCGCTCGGCCTCGCGGCCTGTTCCTCCTGGGCCCAGTACAACGTCCATTCAGGCGATCCCCACAGACGGCGCCAATGTTCGGTAGGTCGGGTATCAGACGGTTCGGGTTGATACTTCGGTTGATGAGAGGGGGAATCGCCTGGTTCCGGGTTGCTGGACTAGAGGAGGTGTAACCGACTTCCCGATCTCTTCGTGTGGAGGGGGGTGTCACCTGCAAAGACACTCCGACGCTCTAATCAGTCAAGTGTGCAGGCGAAAAGTGAGAGAATGGTATGTGACGTACCTTGGGGGAGGGGTAGGACCCTCCCCATATATATCGTGTCAGAGGCGGGTCCCACAAGGGCAGAACCCACCTTCCTCGAAGCTTCCCTATACAGCTGTAGTGGAGAGCTGTCTAGGACGCGTGTCCGGGTCGGTACTTGAATGCCTCGCACCCGACCGTTTGGGTCTGGTGGTTTGCGGGTCGGGTCGGCCCATGTGATGTTTGGGCCAAGCCGTAACAGTTTTCAAATGATGGGTTGACAAATACATGTAGAAAAGGTTGTAACAAAAGAAATTGATATACAAAATGCAAGGTAAAAATAAGTTTAAGAATAAAGTATCGTTTTTGTCCCCAACGTTTGGGGTAAGTCCTATTTGTGTCCCTAACGTTTAAATCGTTCTATTTGTATCCCTAACGTTTATAAAAGTGATTCAATGTTATCCTACTATTAATTATACTAACAAATCAGATTATATTTTTCAATTATTCTCACTTGGATGTATTCATTCTCAATTAGGTCTCACTTGGATGTATTTGATTTTAATATTATACCCACTATTTGTGTTTAGATTCAATTATGTCCCTAAAAAAGTGAATTATGTAAATGTTGTAGGAATTAGTTTCAACTTTTGATGAGCTATTTTTTGGAGTGGATCATCGATTTTATCCCAGACATTTACATTTTAACTTCAAGAAGAGATTTTTAAAACTCAAACTAAAGCGTTTATGATGTGTAATTGATGGAAGGATAACATTGAATCATTTTTACAAACGTTAGGGATACAAATAGGACGATTTAAACGTTAGGGACACAAACAGGATTTACCCCAAACGTTGGAGACAAAAATGATACTTTACTCTAAGTTTAATGTTCTCTTTTTTTTTTTTTTCCATTAAAGTCCTTGTCAAAATTCATTAGGAGAGTTGGACCGAATAAAACATAACACAAAATCTCATCCCTTTCTTGCTGCTACCTCAGTAGTGCATAATGTTTAGGCTGCTTATCTAAATTGTGAACCTGAAGATTGTCATGTCAAATCAAGATCCTGTTGGTCTGGTTTAGAATTATCTTGCATTAAGGACTGTTCTTCTTCCACAAGCTCAACCTCCTTGTTTTCTGAAAGTTGCTGCTGCCAACCATTGGAAGATGAAGGAGGAAGTTCTGCCTCAAACAGCATCCAATTCTTACTCTTGGCATGAAGCAAGGCAGGGTACAATACAAACCCCACCAGAATCACCGCCCCACTCACCACGGACGTTCTCCAAGAAGCCAAGCACATCACAAGAATAAGCAAAAAGGAAGGAGGCACACAAATCATTCCCACCCAAAATGTTTGCAGTGGAACTCTGTAAGGTCTATGAAGATCTGGCCTCTTCACTCTCAAAGTTATAAAAGCTGCAACCTCGAGAAGCATTCCTACAGCATATAAGAAATTGAGAAACTCCATGATTTCCTGAAAGCTCATCCATGACAAGAAGATAACTCCAGTGGCAGATAACAAAATGCTAACAGTGGGCGTTCCATACCTAGACCTACAAGATATATAGCGCCACATAAAATTATTAAACCGTTGAAACTTCCCACTCACGCAATTAATATATCTACAGAAAATGTTCACATTGTGCTCACAGGTCACAGCTATGTCTACAAATAACATTTCTACCAAAAATGCCTTTTATGTATGAGCTAATTAAAGGGAAGATACCACAAACACGTTTAATTAGGACAGAGTGAAGCTATAGAAGTTAAGAATTTAAGATGTCTCTACTGTATGCCATCTAAGTTTTTCCATTGACAAAGAAAAGAGGAAAAGAAAAGAAGGTAAGAGAAGAAATAACTCTGACCTTACAGCAAATACAGATGGAAGCATTCCGAGTTTGCTCATCCCAAGCAGTTGAAAAGAATCACTACACATTTCTGCTTCGAACAAGCCTAGGTTAGACACGGCAGCAGCCGCTTGAATCCAGAGTTTCAACCAAAAGCCACCAATTAACATCCCTACTTCTGCAAAATAACCATCTGTCCACTCACTAGGGGAGGATCCCAAAGCACCTGTTGCGGCTAGTAGTGGGATCAAATAGGAAGACATGACCAAAACAAGTCCGCCAAGAAGAGCTTTTGGGAACGTTTTACTGGGATCTTCAACCTCCCCTGCAAGAGTACTTGCCTTATCCCAATAATTTAAATTCCATAACATACTATTGAAGTAACCTCGCCAGTCCACCTTGTTAAAATCCACAAGAAGCCACCGGCTAGGCCTAATTTTGGGAATGGAGAGAATTCCCATTATGAGGAACGGTAAAAGAGAGAAGGCGGCGAGCACGACAGCGGAAAAGCCAACAATGTGAAGTCCCCGATAATTCAAGTAAGTTAGTGAGAGAGTGATCCCTAGAAGAGCAGGGACTCGAGCAATCATTTGGTGAAAGATGGGCAAGGAATGTTTCAAGTAATCGAGGAACAAAACCGGGTAAAGGGCATTGTCCATGACTCCACTGAGCCATTTCCAGAATCCTTCCTGGAAACCCCAGAAAGGGCTAAAAGCAGATGATATCCAGATAACATATCCACCATTTTCAGGGAAGCTGGTGGCGAGTTCAGCGGTCAGGAGGGCTTCCGGAATGCTCCAGATAAGTGGGAAAATGAAGAAACCAAGCAAGGACAAGAGAGGGCCTGCTCCTGCCCTGACAGAATCTTCCACTCCAAAAGGACCCCCAGACACTTCGTAGAATATCAGAGCTATCAGAGGCAACAGTGTTAGCTTTGGATTCGATTTGTTCTTCGCATAACTACCCATTCCCTCTTCTTCTTCTTGTTCACTCATCAAGTTTACAACTTCGTAAGACTGAGATAGACACCCCCAGCCACAGCCAAATTAAACATACATATATTGCATACATTACATATGCCTCAAGTGCAGATTAGATTAAAATCATTTCAATATCAAATCAATAACATAAACCGGAAGAGCAGATGGAAGTACCTTCCTTTCGATCCTATGTTGAGATGAGAGAGTAGCGGACTAGGTGGAACAAGTTGACTTGTCCTGCATCTTTGCTGCTTCAGTAAGATGCTGTCAAGTTCTTGTTTTGGAACTTGTTCTACCATTGTTCTTTAAATAAACGTGTTCAGAGCGCACATGTCCTTGCAAAAAATAAAATTATTATGCCACTATGCCATGCCATCTCTTTTTCTACACCGATCCTTTTCTAGAATAAAAGTAATTAAATAATAAATATAATAAACCTAAGTTTATAAGTCTTCCTTGATTGATTGGTTTACATCGTCAAATAGACATCTTATGAAGTATTCTCTCGTGTTACTTTGTTAGGTTTCAATTTTTACCATTAAAAATTAACTTCCTAATAAATGACACAATATATTGAAAAAATAATTTTTTATTTCATTTGAGAAGATAAAGTATAATCTTTTAATGTATATTTTGTGGTAGGATAAAAAAAATATAAAAGCAAAAATATTAAAATGCTAGAAATTACGCTTTACTCTCTAAATTGAAAAAAAATTGAGAGGATTTATTTCCATATTTAGAGGAAATTTCTAGTGGTGTGACCTGTGGTGGCTAAAGGTAGCTTTTCGTTGACCAACAAGTATTTTTGTCGACACTTGATACTGGTCATTGCAAGAGAGGCGTTATTCATAAGGCTAATTAATGATGCTGTTACGTAAAGGACAGTAACTCTGATTAAGTCATAACTCGGCTCATTTTTTTATATGAATGTTATGTATGTGTTATGCTTCGATATGAATATAGGGTGCGTTATACATTGAGATAGCAGCTACTATTTGTAAATTGATAAGTTAGAAATCGAGCGTTCGATTTCTTTGTTGTTGAAGTTTTGATACAAATTGGACGATCCGATTTGTATAGAAGGAAGAAATTTGAAATTTTTGAGATACTGTAATCGATAGGTCTGATTTGAGTGTTTTTAATTTTTTTTATTTCGAGCCGTACTAAATCAGACCGTCCGATTTGTATGAGCAAAAAACTTTTAAACGTTTAAATACAAATCAAACCATCTGATTTGTATCCTTATATATATACCCCTACTCCAGTTGGTAGAATTCTCTCTTTTTCTTCATTTCATTGTTGCTCACCTCTTCAAAACTCTCCCTCCTATCATACTCTCCTCTTTTGCTTTAAAATTTTACTATGAGTTTGAATATTTTCAATGTGAGTTAAAATATATAAGAGAAAATATTTATATTAATATTAATATTATAAATATTTATTTATAGTGTATAATTTTGATATAAATTTATAAATATTTATTTATAATTTATAATAGATAGGTGGATTTAAATTTTACTTATTTAATGTTTATTTATTAAATATTTGGGTTAAGTACAATTTTAGTTTATATAATTAATTATCTCTAAAGTTTTTTTACATTTAAAATCGTCCCTAACATTGAACTTAGTTTCAAAATCGTCCTTCGAACAAAAATACCCTTATGTTTGTTGTTCTCTTTTCTTATCAAACTCTTCTACAGAAAGCTCTCTCTCTCTCTCTCTCTCTCTCTCTCTCTCTCTCTCTCTCTCTCTCTCTCTCTCTCTCTCTCTCTCTCTCTCTCAAACGACCTGTAGTTTTGAAAAAAATAAATATAAATAGGTTATAATTTATTTTATTAATTAGAGTTCCTTATTTTTAAAAATTAATTTATTAAGAATAATTAAATTAATTTTATGATTGATAAAGTTTAAATTAATTATGATTTGCAAATAATTTTTTATTATAACGAGATATTTCGAGAAAAGATAAATTATTATTATTAATAATATTAATATTTTTACCCGCTTTGATTAAAATAAAATTTAGTTAACATTATTATTAAGTTCAAAATCTGCCGGTATGAGTAAATATCGGTACTCTTCGGTGAACTTAGTTTTGTTAATGTTTCATCGTATATCTTTTATCATTATATTACTAATGTCATTTATATTAGTAACTCATATATATTTATCCTTATAGAATTTGAATCCTCTAAATTTTGAATTTTCATTTTAGAGGGCACGGTGTGATCTTTCACCTTTAAATATTTTCTCTCTCATATTTTTCTTGGTCTCACTTATAAAATAAATGGTAAAGATTACTGATGTAGAATTTATAACTACAAACTAACCGGCAAGTGCACCAGGTCGTACCAAGTAATACCTCGGATGAGTGAGGGTCGATCCCACGAGGATTGATGAATCAAGCAACAATGATTGAGTGATTGGCTTAGTCAGACAAATAGAAAATCGTGTTTGGGAGTTCAAAAGCATTAAACAGTAGATTCAGAATATCAGAAGGTAGGCAGTAAATAAGTTGAAAATAATATATGGAGAAACAATTAAGGCTTTAGAGTTATCTATTTTCCTGATTGACTTTTCTTACTAACTATTTTAATCATGCAAGATTTAATTCATGGCAAACCATATTTGACTAAACCCTAATTCCTTAGACCTTTTTAGTCTCCTCTAACTCTCAAAAACTGCCAATTCTTTGGTCAATTAATTTCAATTAGAGGGTGAAGTTCAATTCTAGTTATATGCCAAAGAAATCCTAATTACCCAAATATAAGAGGATTATATGTCACGTATCCCGTTAAATGCAGATAATTAGAAATTTATGAGAATATATTTTCAAGCTGTTGTTCAAGTAAAGAGCTTTTCCAAGTTATACAAGAACTCAATTAGAAAGAGGGTCATACTTACGTTCCACCCAATTTCATAAAATAAAGAACGAAAACAATTCTTGAATTATATGAATCAATACATGAATTAAAATAGAAAAATAATAGAATCAATCCATATAATAGACAGAACTCCTAACCTTAACAGTGGAGGTTTAGTTGCTCATGGTTCAGAGTGGAAACTAGGATTCTCTTAAACTGTAAATTGGAATGAGGTGGAATAATCCAGAAGAGAAGTTTCTTTTCTCTTTTATACCGAATCCTAATTAATTTAAATTATAATTTTTAAAACTAAATAATATCTTTTCCTATTTTAAAATAAAAATTAAAGTTTAAATCAGAATTAAAATAAAATCTTCGTGCATCTTCAATTGATGAATGGAGACCACTTGCTTCGTAGGAAGGCACGCCTAACTTGGCACGGAGCTGCGCGTTACTTGGAGTCACCGGTGTGTGTTGGTGTGCATTGCTTGAGCATTGCGCCTTACTTGAGTATATCATGCGCCTAACTTAAAAGGAGTAACTTCTCTTGCGTGTTGTTGTTGAGCATTGCGCCTAACTTGAGAAATCTCAAGTTAGGTGCAGCCTAGGCAGAGCTACTTGGGCACTCTTCTTTCATCCTTGTGCCTAACTTGAGAAATCTCAAGTTAGGCGCAAGTTTGGCTGCATTGGATTGATGTGGATGGCTTGTCTTGGTGCCTAACTTGAGAAATCTCAAGTTAGGCGCCACTTTTGCTGGCTTGGTGGAGAAGAAGTATGGATTATTATACGTCGTTAGAAAGTTCTAAAAGTTAGCTTTCCAACGCCATTAAAATCACGTTCATTGGACGTTTGTAGCTCGAGATATTTAGGTTTGAGTGCAGAGAGGTCAAGGTTGACAGCATCATTCGCCTTCTTCTTTTTTTCTGCGGAAACTCCATCAAATCCAGTCAAATGCTACCTAAAATAAACAGAATTTCACATGACTCAAAGTAACATCCATAGTGGCTAAAAGATAATTAATTCTTGATTAAACTCAACAAATTAAATGTAAATTCACTAGAAAAAGATAGGAAAGACGCTCACGCATCAATTACACTTTACCTTCTAAAGTAAAATCTAAAATTTAGAGGATTCAAATTCATCTTTATATATATTATTACTTGTATTTTAATATATCCAACTTTCATAATTATTCGTTTAAGATATTTATAATTGGAATCGCTATCTCAACAGTTCCAGAACTTTGACACCCAACCCTTCCATTTAATGAACCATGACACCTAGCCATTAAATCACCATTAATCATCAGCATTTTCTTAGTTCCATTCATTTTGGCCGAAGCCATTAATGAAACAAAAGAAAAAGAAAGAAAACGTGGCTTATATGTATATATAACCTTGACACCTAACATTCATTCATTTATATAATTATCAACTAATCACCATCATTCTCTTATATCATTTACATTCAATGTGACCAAACCCAAAACAAGAAAAAAGAAAGAGAGAAACACCTTGAGAGAGAAGAGAATGGAAACCATGGAACCTTGATTTTCAGCGTTCGATTTACTGTGATTTGTAACTCCAATAAAAAATTTAATCCAATTAAAATGTTCATATCTTTCTCTTCTTCACGTTGACGTCATTTTTGTTTGGAAGAAGTCGCCAGAAAGAGCAGCTGAACCTTCCATAGCTGCAGCCGTCACTACAACAATATAGACTATTTTTAAAGATTATTATGTGTAAAAAAAATTAAAAATTCGTCAAAAAAATAAATTTTGACATTATTTTAACTATGAAAATATGTTAATAAAAGTTTTGTCAAAAATAGTATTTTTAACATATAAATAATTGTAAAAAAATTTAAATCTTATTTTGATAAATATTGGCCATCAAAAATAATTTGTTAGAAAAATTTGAGAATATATTTTTTGTGATACTTATTAACCGTCAAAAATACTATTTA
Organism: Arachis ipaensis; assembly: GCF_059453495.1. Taxonomy (NCBI): domain Eukaryota; kingdom Viridiplantae; phylum Streptophyta; class Magnoliopsida; order Fabales; family Fabaceae; genus Arachis; species Arachis ipaensis. The sequence goes on along the minus strand of NC_142440.1, from coordinate 22,124,599 downwards.
TTTTGACACTTATTGACCATAAAAAATTCTCAACAAAAAGTTTTTAACAACGAATGAGATGAGATCTTGAAATTAAAGAATAAACTAAGAATTTGAAGATAAAGAATGAGTAGTATGATCCCAAACTGAAAGCACTGTAATGCCAAAATTGACGGAGCTCAACAAAAAAAAAGAATAATGGAGTATGTTGAAAACAAATGAGTGTCAAAATTGAGGAATAATTTTCTACAATCAAATTATAAATAAAAAAAAACATAGAAAATTTGACATTTGTGATATTTGTCAAAAATATATATTAATTTTTACACTTAACTATGGTTGTTAAAAAAAATCATGTTAAAATAGCTCTCTTTTCTTGTAGCGTGAGGAGCGTCGCTGTCGAGCTGCTGCTGTTGCTAGACAAGAGAGATAAGGTTTTTATACGCGTTTGGTTTTATGGGTTCGCCTATTTGAGGTAGGGACGCTTTTCTTAAACTTATTTTACTTTTAAGAATTGTTACAAGTCGATATTGCCTTGAGAAATATAATTTTATATGTTCGTAAGTCTTATGGATGAAATTGAGCTATTCTGGATTAATGGAGTTGCTTGCTTGATCGATATTTTGATTAGAGAAGATTGTATATCCTGTTTAATTGATTAGTTTTGTTGAATTGGTGATTGTTAAATTGGTCTCTTAATTTACTAGAATTGATTGGGTGTTGACATTTTGTATGTTGATTTCTTGATTTGGCATTGCATATTAAAATTGGTTGGATTTTGAAATGGATTGACATTGAAAATGAATTGATAGTTGGGAATCTAAATTTTGTATTTATTTGGGAAATGATTTGTTTGAAATCAGTTGAAAAGGATTTGAGAAATATTTGGATGGGACCCTAAAGAGGGGCAAAGTTCGAGTTTTAGAGGAGAGGCTGTCGTAATTTTTATAAGCATTTAAATGAATTTGAACCATTGAAATTGATCGGCGAAATGAAATGAGTTTATTTAATTTGGTTTAAAATTTATGTTTTGAGTAATTTTAGAGAAAACTAAAGTATTGGAGGTGAATCGGAGATTTAACTTGTTTTGGTTTGGTTAACTTTGAAAAGGATATATGTTTTGAAGCGTCTTAAGCAAAAAATAAAGTGATGTAAATGTGTATTTAAGAATGGAGGAGTTTTCGAGTCTTTGAAGAAAGGTTTTGAGGCGTTTTAGAAAAGATGAAATATTTGAATTTGATTTAGAAAAACGGAATGATTTTCGAGCCTTTTGGGAATGTTTTAAGTAAGAATGAAACTGAAATTAGTTTTGGTTTAACTGATTTGATTTTGGTTTACATGATTTGGTTTTGATTCCGATTTGATCATGTTTGATGGTGAATGTGAATGGAATGAGATTATGATGGATGTTGTGAGGATGGTGGTTATCCTGCTCATGGATTTGGCAAGTTGGGGATGAAGAATTCCCTCTCTTGTCGTGGTATAGATGTGGAGAAGGTGAAAATACATTCCCCTTCGTATTATTTTCTCCCACATCTTTCTCTGGTTGTAAGGTGGAAAGGCACACTCCTTCGATGTGAAAATGCACTCTCCTTTGTAATTTCTCCGGGAGAAGGTGAAAAGGCATTCTCCTTCGTTTGTGTTCTTCTGGGGATGTACAACCTAGAAACAATATCCGGATTAACTACCGAATGTGTTGGGTTCTGGTAATTTAACCGATACGTGAGCTCACGGCCAGTAGGACAAGCATGCATCATACTGCATTTGTTTTCTATGTCTGGGTGTGCTTAAGTGTTTTGGTTTGTCTATCTGATAATTTCTATCTAATTGTTATTTGTTGTACTAGTTGTAATTGCTCCCTAATTGTGTTTGTCTTGCATTGTTTGTGCCTGTGATTAATTCTGTTTTGGGTTTGAGTTTTGATAGTGATTTTTTTATTTGGGCCGAAGGTCGAGTTGATCTGATTTGGGCCAGAGGCCGTGATTGGTTGGGTCAGTGGTAAGTTTTGATTAAAATGGTTTCTTAGTAAGCGGTGAAATGTATGGAATGTTATTTTGTGTGAAATTTAAAAAAAAAATAGTTTTAGATTTGGATAATATACTGACGATTACTGCAACTGAAAATAGTTTTATTTAAAATATCTTCTTATAATAATTCTTAAACCCTCTACTGAGAACCAACGAGGACGATGTTCTCACCCCCTACAGACTTTTCTTTTTAGGACAGACGAGGAAACTTACGGAGTTTTTGTTAAGTTCTTAAATATGCTATTTTTTGTGTTGCATACATATGTTATAAATTTTTCTCACCATTATTATTATATTCTTGTAAGAGGGATAAGATTCGTGACTGTAATGATATGTATGTATATAATATTTATAAGTTGCTTAAGTAAAAAGTTTTGTATATATGTATATGCTTGTTTATTTTCAAGAAAAATATTTTTATTTTTTTAAAGAAAATAGCGATACGGTTTCGAGTCAAAGGCTCCTATTTTATTATTAAGTATATGAATTTGTTGTAATACTTCTTACTATCAGAGTGACGCAGCTGAAAGCATGAAATTTTGATAGTAAGGGTGTTATATTATGGTATCAGAGCAGTTCATTCTTGTTAGAGCCTTAGGAATAGACTGACTATGCTTCATTGCATACTCTAAGTGTCTATCATGCAGTAGGACTTGTCCTAATGACAAGAGTGTGAGTTTCACATGCATGAATGTCTAGTGACTAATGTTGTTGGTCGACCATTACATCTCTCATGGTATTAGGTCAGGCCAACTTAATACCGATGATTTGTGTATACGAAAACACTAATGGATTGTTATAGACGAAATAGAATTAATAGGTGATGCAAATAACGGGTTTTGAGAACATTAGAAGTGATTTTTCACGATTAACTCGTTTTTGAATCGCAATACCTGTTTGTATCCTGTGACTTGGTACACCGTCCTTTCTTTTATAATTGTATTGAAGTCCTTTGTTCGGATTTCTTTCCTGAAAAGTGATTTGCTTATTTTCCAATATTAATCCTTTGTTCGCATGTATCCTTGCTTGACCTTATTTGTAAATATCTGCTTGAATCTTTTGGACTATCTCTCTTTGTTGTTATTTTTACTTCTTTTCATGAACCTTGTACTCTATGATATGATCTTGAACTAACTCTAGCACAACAAAGCGATTCTCGAATCATCTTGTAACTTCTACTTCACATCACACTTTTCTCTTATATTCAAATCATATGAGTTCTTGGTATTTAAAGACTATATATGCCAAAACCTTTTGTCTTTATCCTTGATATTTTCAAAAATAAAATTAGTTTAAATTTCTTCCATCTTGTATCAATTTTTGAGGATGAAAATTTTTGTAAGGTGAAAAAATCTAAATATAAATAAGTTATAGTTTATTTTATTAATTAGAGCTCCTTATTTTTAGAAACTAATTTACTAAGAATAATTAAATTGATTTTATAATTGTTAAAGTTTAAATTAATTATGATTTATGTATAATTTTTTATTATAACAAGATATTTCGAGAAAGGATAAAATTATTATTATTATTATTATTATTATTATTATTATTATTATTATTATTATTATTATTATTATTATTATTATTATTATTATTATTATTATTATTATTACCTGCTTTAATTAAAATAAAATTTAGTTAATATTATTATTAAGTTCAAAATCTGCCGGTATGAGTATATATCGATACTCTTCGATGAACTTAGATTTGCTAACGCTTCATCGTATATTTTTTATCATTATGTTACTAATGTCATTTATATTAGTAACTGATATATATTTATCCTTATATATAAGGTAGTCAAAATCTTGTTTCAACTCGTGGAAATGCATGATTTCACGTTTCTGCATCCTCTCTCTGTCTCGATTTTGCTTCTCGTCTAGAACCAAGCTTCATCGTGTTAAATCGCCGCGCAAAATCGCAGAGCCGCCGGAATTGCGTTTCTGCCCCAATGTTACGTTCAAGATTGAAGAGGCTCTTTTCTTGATCCTGATTGCAGCCCAGTCCAACCCAATGGCCCAATCTGAATAGAAGACCATGGAAGATGGAGGAGCCCTAGCATACTAGCAGTAAATTCCCTAATCTCTTTACCTTCCTCACTTTACAGTTTATCTCCATGGCCAAAATTTCAAAATTTCACCTTTCTCAAGTCTTTCAATATTTGACTCTCTCTGACTCTATCTCTCTATCCCTCTGAAGTTTGAATTTCACACGACCAAAATTCCCAATTTGGTGTGTCAGAGCCTCGCCGTAAGGTTTGCTGCCGTTGTTGTGGAATTAGACTGGTGGTGGCTGGACTGTGTGAGCGTCAATTTGTGATTGTGATTGGCGAGACTCTCTGGCTCTGCCTCTTTGTCTCTGGTTCTCTGGCTCTACCTCTCTATTTCTGGAATCTGGATTGCTGCTGCTCTTCTCCTCCCTTCACTGGTAGTTCAGGTATGTTAAGACTTTTTTAATTTTTATCCTCTTCAATGTTAGTTCAATCTATTGTTGTGCTTGTTTATTATTGATTATATTGCAGGTTGAATTGTTTATTATATTGTTACTCGATAATTTTACATGTTTGCAAGCGAAAAAGCTTGGGGGTGATTAGAAATCGGCGCAAGAAATGGTAGATAGATCCAAGCCCAAGTTAGCAGAAGTGTTAGTGAACCACCAATTTTCTTGCGGTCGAAACGAGATGCTCTACATAGTGTTCTATACAAGTGTACTAGACATGCCGATCCCCAACTAAATTCTCTAATACTGGCGAAGTCGCGAAGCAAAGGTAGAAATTTCATTGCACAACTGCCCCAAACTTGCCTCCAAACAAAATTGTACCAAATAATAATATGATGTAGCATTTCAGGTACCTCTGAATGCTGTTTTCGTCAATCAAATCTAAATGATCTTTTAGATTCCAAAGCCACGTCAACTTTATGAAACTTCCTCTACAATCTGTCTTTTTAAGTGCAACTCCAAACTGTTGCAAACACTCAGCCTTTAAGATATCGTGACTACTCATAGTCACTCCTGTCACTGGAAGACCATTTGTTAGAAGATCAAGAATAATAACCACATCTTCCAATGTCACAACACACTCACCAACTGGAAGGTGAAATATATGTATGTCAGGATACCACCTCTCGATTAGAGTATTTACCATTGTCGATTGACATTGAATAATTCCAATTTGAAAAACGTGATAAAAATCAGTCTGCCATAAATACTCATCCACAATAGGATTGTATAGATCCGACAGTACTAGGTGGTTATACGTCAACACCTGTAAACTCTACAAAAATATAGCCAAATGTTACATCAAACAAAATTATTCATAAACCCTAACTAATTATTTAATGACAATTTATAACAATAAAAACATAATTTAGTTATGTTCAACAAACTACCGTTACTTACCCAAATAATTTTTAAAAATTATAATTAATTATAATTTTAATAATACTAATATTGTATTCTATTCTATTCTAATAATACATACATTAACAATACATAATAACACAAGGCTAATACAATTTATATTATTATAATAATAATTAACGACTTAAAATAACTAACTAATAACATATTAAAAATTTTGAACCGTTTCTTAGAAAAACTCTGATATTATTATTAATGTTAAAAATTTTATCAAATAATTTATTAAGTAATAATTAATAATTTACTAATAATAATTAATAATTTACTACTACTAATAATAACTATTTATTAAAATAATACTAAATTTAGTGTTAATTAATTAATTAATTAACTAGCATGCATACGTACGGTTAACCTACAAATTATTTAACTAACACTATTAAAAAATTTAAAAACTTAACTACAATAAATATATTAATTAAATATCTAACAATAATCAATTAATTATTAAAATTCAAAAAATATAATATATATTAAATCTATTTTATAGAAACTCCACAATAATAATTTCACTTCTAATAATAATTAATAAAATTTAAATATAATTCTAATAATTATTACTAAATAATACCCTAAAAATATTTTTTCTAATAACCTAACACAGTAATATTAACATCATTACTAAATAAAATATTCACTGACTAAATTCAACAATACATTTTTAACTACCACAGCAACTATTATTTAATCAACATTAACAATATTATTAATCCCTAACATTATTATTAATATTTTTGTTAAATTTAAAAATTTAAAATAATAACTTACATAATCAAAATAGCTGAGATAATTAATAATATGAAGTTTTAGGACGATTTACATCTTTAGTGTTTTATTTTCTTAACATTGTTATGTTTTTATGGAAGATTGAAGGAGGTCGATGAAGAATAGAATAGAAAAAAAATAAAGGTTGGAGTTTCTAGAGCAAAGAGAGACTTAAGAGAGAGTGAGTTCGAAGAGAGTGATGTGTGAGAGAGAGCTAGCGCTGGAGTTAACAGAGGAGGAGGAGCTTGCATGTCGACACGTGGATGGCATCACAAAAATTGGACGGTCTGATTACTGTTACCTTGACACCACAATGGCGTAAAGTATCCAACTCTCCAATAACATCGACCTACACTATTCTAAACCCCGTTTTAAAATTAAAAAGTGTCATGACCCTTGTTTCGATAAGTTTTGTTTAATATATATTAGTTCTTTCAAATTGTATAATAACATGTGAATTCAATTTTTTTTTTATATATTGGATTATGAGTGATACATTCTTTAAAGATGACTTAAACTATGTGTAACACCTACCACACAGAGTCTTACACTTAAGTCATAAAGTAGAGGTGGCAAGGTATTACGGCATCTAAAAGAAAAGAAACTTACATAAATATAGTTGAAAGAAATCATATCTAGAAGCCTTGAAGAGTTAGCTAAACAAAAACGATAAACAGAAAATTGTATCACACTCGCATGGATATTCGTAAAACGGATAGGTAAGATCAAAAGAAAGCTGAAAACATATATACATATCAGAGTTCCAAAACACAGATATCAAGCTCCAGACTCGACCTGCGAAACTAAGGCCGGCCAGAGTATATATATATATATAACCCGAAATAAAACTCAAACTACAAAATAAACACCTGTATCTCCAAGTCAACCTCTAAGAGGAACAAAACACAAAATATACATGCGGAGATTCTATAAACATATATACATAGTCTAAAACAAAGTATAACAATCCAAAAGATAGTTCTTTTCTTGTAAGGAGGGTCTCCAGACGCTCAACGAGGTGCATCTCGACCTGCATCTGAAAAATAACAAAATATATATGGAATGAGAACTAGAGGTTCCCAGTATGGTAAAGGTGCCTACATAGTTAATATAAAAGGCCCCGGGAAAGCCAGAAGCATTCTTAGAACTCCGACACTCAGATTTCAGCTTAAAGACCCAACTAAACCAGAAATTAGGTAAGTTATCTAAAGTATTCGAGTTCTAAATCTAACTTTAACTTAACACTTCACTTTCTGTCTCCTTCAACCCTCCAAATCACCGGTGGAACAACTCTCATTCACCCCTCCGCCAAGAGAGGGTTCTCATAGGCATACACATACAAATCAAACAAAGAAAACACAGATAGAGATACAATTAGAGCAAGTAGAACAAGTAGCAGATAAGCAGAATTAAGCAATTAAGCAAACCAAAATAATCCACACCCAAGCAAAACATACAAATGCACATGATGTATGTCTGTCCTATGGCTGATGAGTCTCATCTGTCAGTTGTACAGCCAACCCGACATGTCCTGGTAGTTAACCATTGGACAGTCCCTCTGTGCGCGCATCCCCAAGCTCAAAAATAATATCCATGAAGTCAAATTCCAAGCTCAATAATATAATATTCCATGGAGTCAAACTCCAAGTTCAAATATAATATTCAATATCCATATACATATATATATATATATATATATATATATATATATATATATATATATATATATATATATATATATATATGTATATATGCATGCCCATGGGGAACCCAGAGAGTTAAAGTGCCTGGTCACATCTTGCGACAAAGGGTCAACAAATAGTCTCAATATCATCATCATTCATCAAGAATTCATACTCAACTTAATTCATACTCTTCTAAATAAATGAAACTCAAAATGTAATTGTTTTCTTAATAACTCAAAATCAAATCATAAAATTCTTAAACCCAAATATTTCTAAATAACCACTTCAAACAAAATCTCCAATTTCCATAAAAACTTCGGCAGCGCCTCTAAAACTCAGACTTTTGCCACCTTTCAAGGGTCCCAACTACCAAACTAAACACCTCTGAGTCATTCAAATAATTTCCAGTATCAAATTATTTCAAAACTAAACTAATTCCAATATTAAATCTTTTCTAAAAAAAATTAACCAACTTTAATAACAAACCGTTCAAAAAATAAAATCACGCATCATATACCATTTTCACAATCCATCAATATTCATTCAGTTAATTCCTATCTTAAGGTCTTCTAGCCTAAGTTTTCACGTGACATTAAACATTAACTACGAGAAACCAAAACCATACCTTTGCCGATTCCCCTCTAAACTCGGAACACCTCAAAAACCTCTCCTTTCACAAGCTCTAAGCCTCCAAACGTCATTTCCTCAAACTTAATTACTCGGATTTCATTCCAAACCACCCAATTAAACTCCAAATCAACCAGAACACAATCTATTTCACACAATATCACTATATCATCATAAAGTTCACTAAGTCAATGATTCACAAGGGTTTAACAGTTTCTTACCGTATCCATGGATCTATTGGACAAAATCCAGTGATTATCCGCTGTTAGAGTTCACCTAAACCATCAAAATCATTCAATTCCTCAATATCCAAACCCTAAAATCACGAAATTGGGGAGAGGGAGAACTGGAAGAGAAATACCAATTTCTTACCACTTTGTTCCAATAGAATTAAAGAGAATTTCGAGACGATAACACGTGGCCGCTGACAACTCGTCAATCAGAGCTCCGAATCGAAAGTTACGTAAAATTAAAATTGAGACGAGGGTTTTGGCGTCGAAGCTCTTCTCCTCTCATTCAACGCATCTCCTCGATCAAAATGAAAGGGAGGCTTCATATGGTATTTTATGGGTTGGGCTTTGGGCCGGTTTAGGCCCGGTCTAATCGGCTCGGTCCGTTGAACCGATTTTGGGTTAAAATCTTTAAAATTAATGTCAAAATTCTTATTTTTAACATTTCTACTCCTCTAAATTATAAAAATTAATTTTTCTAATTTCTGTGAATAATAATTAATTTATTGACTAATTATTTATTAATTTTTGCGGGGTTTACACTATGTGTTATACATTGTTGTGGATTTTTACAAAATGTTAGTAACATTTTATCTTTTTATAATTAAAATAATATTTTTTTACAAAATATCAATAATATTTTATTTTTTATAATTGAAATAATTTTTTTTTACAAATGTCAATGATGTTTTGTCTTTTGATAATTAAAAAAAATATTTTTTTTACAAAAACATCCCTGTAAAATACTAAAATGATCAAATATTCTCATGTTTCACACTAAAATTATCTATACGTAAAAATTTTAGCCGTGAATTCATAGTCATTTGAAAATAAAATAAAAAATATTAGAGGACCATCAGAATTTATTATTTTTTACCATCAGTTAGTCATCAATGTTTAAAAGTATGAAATAAAATATGTTAGATTATTAGACTAAAAGAACTAGACTAAAAAAATTGAATTGATGACTAAATGATGATCTCCTAGTATTTTTCATAAAAAAAATATTGTTTGAAACTATTTAAATTAAATATTATTTTAAAATTTTTAAGTTTATTTTAAATATAATCTGTTAGATATAGTTAGAACAAATAAATTTTAAATTTTAGAATTTATATTTAGAACCATACTAATTAATTTAAATTATAAGTTAGTGTATGTAAATTATATAAATTAGTTAATTATTAATTTTAAGAATAATTAATCAAAATTAAACTTTAAAAAATTTATTTTTACTAAATATGAAAATTTAACCATGAACTTTTTATGGAATATTCAAAATGCTACTTAAACCATAGTAGTTTTTTTTTAGGGTTAAGTACTGTTTTCGTCCTTAAGGTCTAGGGTGAAAATCAAATTCGTCCCCGACCTTTTTTTGTTATTAAAATCATCCTCAACGTTACAAAACATTATAAAATCATCCTTTTATTCATAAACAGATTTTTTTGGACAATTTTGCCCTTATCCTCTTCCACCCACAAAATATCCAAACCTTGTTAAATATAGGTTTTTTGGGTTAAGTACTGAAATCGTCCCTAAGGTCTGGGCTGAAAATCAAAATCGTTCCCGGCCTTTTTTCGTTATTAAAATCATCCTCAACGTTCAAAAACGCTTTAAAATCATCTTTTTTACCAATTTTATTTTTTTATTACCAAACTACCCCTCATTAAAAAATTATAAAATAAAATAAATATAAAATAAATAAAAAAGAAAGGAAAGATCAAAGAAGGGGGTGGGGAGAGAAAGAAAGGGGGCCGAGCAAAAGGGGGCGGGGGTGGAGGGGGGAGGGAAGGGAACCGCCGCACCACCGCACCGTCGCCGCCGTCTTGCCGCCCTGCCGCACCGCACCACCACCACCTTCTTCTTTTTCTTCTTCTTCTCTCCTCGCCGCCGCCACCGGTCTTCATTACCGCCGCCGCTCTTCATTGCTGTGCGCCGCCGCTCTTCGATGTCACCGCCAATCTTCACTGCTCTGCTCCTCGGGGAAGGGGGGAAGGGAACGCGAAGGGAGAAGAGGGGGAGGGGGTTTCGGGAAGAAGAGGGGGAAGGGGAAGGGTCCTCGCCGCGGATCTTCGCTGCCACCGCCACCGCCGCACCGCTGCACCGCCGCCCTGCCGCCTGTGATCCGCCACTGTTCTTCTTCTTTTTCTTCTGTGAACTGAATTTTTGTTGTAGAATTTCTGAATTTTTTGTGAATTGTTGCTGAGTTTTGATTATTGCTTATTGCTGAGTTTTGATTATTGTTGTTGCTGAGTTTGTTGAATTGTTGCTGAGTTTTGATTATTGTTGTTGCTGAGGGAGGGGTTTACGGGAGTGGGGTGAAGGATGTTACAGGAAGGGGGAGGGGTGAGGGTTGAGGGGTGGGGGGGGGGGTGAGCGAGTGGGCTGAGGGGGGAGGCGGGAGGGAGTGAGGGAGGGGGGAAGGCGAATGGGGGAGTGATGGAGGGGGGTGAGGGAGTGGGCTGAAGGGGGAGGCGGGAGGGAGTGAGGGAGGGCGGAGGGGGAGGGTTGAGGGGTGGGGGTGAGGGAATGGGCTGAGGGGGGAGGAGGGAGGGCGAAGGGGGGAGTGAGGGAGGGAGGGAGAGGGGTGGGAGTGAGGGAGTGGGCTGAGGGCGAAGGGGGGAGGGAGTGGGCTGAGGGGTGGGGGTGAAGGAGTGGGCTGAGGGGGGAGGCGGGAGGGAGTGAGGGAGTGCGGAGGGGGAGGGTTGAGGGGTGGGGGTGAGGGAGTGGGCTGAGGGGGGAGGCGGGAGGGAGTGGGTTGAGGGGGGAGGGTTAAGGGAGTGGGCTGAGAGGGGAGGCAGGAGGGAGTGAGGGAGGGTGGAGGGGGAGGGTTGAGGGGTGGGGGTGCGGGAGTGGGCTGAGGGGGGAGGCGGGAGGGAGGGGGGAGGGCGGTGGGGGAGGGTTGAGGGGTGGGAGTTTGGGGGATTTTGTTTTAATTTTTTTTAATATTATTTTTAATTATTTTTATTAATAATGAAGGGTAATATGGTAAAAGAATAAAATTGAAGTGGAAAATGACGATTTTATAACGTTTTATAACGTTGAGGATGATTTTAATAATAAAAAAACGCCGGGGACGATTTTGATTTTCAGCCCAGACCTTAGGGACGATTTCAGTATTTAACCCTTATTTTTTATTTGTGACTTGAACTCTTTCTTTTTTCTTTTATGTTTCATAATATCTTTTACTCTCATTTTTTTATGCACTATTTATAAATAAATTATAAATTATAGTCGTACCAATCAGTAAGTCTATTCAGAAATATGTTATTATTCTCTTTCTTTATTGTTAATTAACTTTTATTTAGAATTTTTTAAAGTTACTCTTAATTTTAACTTTCCTAATAATAAATATGAATTTAGGTAGAATGCTTGAAAAATAAAGGAATAAATTAAGTATATGGGTATTTTTTTTTTTTTAATTGATAACAATAATTTTTTCATATGGTCTTAACTAGAAGAACATCTCATTCACAAAAATACAAATTTAATTATGTGAGTGTTTTTTTGGATAATGTTAAATATTATGTGTTCTTTGCTGTGAACCACCTTTCTAACTCCTCTTTACACTCAATTTTAAATTGAGAAAAGTTTTATAACAAAGCAAAATAGTTAATCAAATTTAACCAAATTATTAACGTATTTTATATTCCATGTCTTTGTACACTTTTTTTTCTTTTTACGTACACTCCTACTTCTTTTTCTTCTTCGTTTCTTATTTTTTTTCTTATCTTTCTTTTTCATTGTTGTCGCCGTCGTCACTACTACCACCACCTCCTCTTCCTCCCTCCTTCTTTTTTCATTTGAATTTCTTCTTCTCATTCATTTTCCTCCTCCTTCTCATCCATCTTCATCATCATTGTTATCGTTATTGTCATCATTGTCATCTTCTTTTTATACGTATAATAACTTTTCTGTGTTTTTTAGTATTTGTGTGCTAAATAACACCAGAAGCACTACAATTGTCTTGCATGAACTAATTACACCAAATCCAAGTCAATGAGACTAAGTGTACCATATTTAAATTCAGAATACACTGAAATTACTTAATGATGACGACGCACAAATAAATTCAGTTCAAAACAAGTACAAACCAAGTGTACCTTATTTAAATTCTGAATTCACCGAAATTAATTAATGATGCCGACACACAAGTAAACTCAGTTCAAAACAAGCACATAAATTAGATTCAATCATCCACAAAACTACATACATGTAAATTTTAAATTCAGAAAAGTCATCAATATGACTTAAATGACACCAGAAATACTACAGTTATCTTGCATGAACTAATTACACCAAATCCTAGTCAATAAGACCAAGTACACCTTATTTAAATCAAGAATATACCGAAAATACTTAATGATGATGACTCACAAACAAACTCAGTTCAAAATAAGTACAGACTAAGTACACCTTATTTAAATCTAAAATATACTAAAATTACTTAATGATAATAATACATAAACAAACTGATCAGTTCAGAACAAGTACATAAACAAGACTCAATCCACTACAAAAATACTTGCATGTAAATTTTAAATCTAGAAAAGTCATCAATTTGTTGCTCATAATTTTTGTTTCACTCTTTTAACAAGAACTTGTGTTATAGTAAAAAAAATTTGATATTAAAATTGAGAAATTTCTGGTTAATGGTTAAAAAATTTTGGTGTTATTTCCTGATAAATTTTACATAACTCAATTCTTCTACCTCTTCTTTTTCTTTATCATCATCATTATCTTCTTTTCTTATTCATCTTCTCTTTCTTGTTTTACCTTCTTATAATTCTTTTATTTTACTCTTTTAATAAGAATAAAAATAAATAAAAATGCATAATGCTACAAAATCACCTAAAATAAGAGGAGAAAGAGAAAAAAATACAGCAATAATAACAGCAATAAAAGAACGATGATGATAAGAAAACACGCGAAAAAAGAAAAAACACGAAGAAGAAGGAGGAATGCGAAAAAGAAGAAGAATGAGGAGGAAGAACACGGAATACGAACGTTCATATTAGTAAGGATAGTTAAGATGTGTATTCACGCTTTCACTTATTTTTATTGAGTTTGAACTAATTTGATTGAATTTAATTGCCAAAAAAACCTAGATGACAAACCTATTTTAGTTTGTAAAGTTTGCGAAAAAAGAGGACAAAGAAAGAACGATTATTTAGAAGGGAAAAAATGAGGATACATTACCCAAATTTAGGGGTGTTCATGGATTGGATCCGATCCGCATATCTGCGATGTTTATCCGAATCCGATCCAAAAATTGCGAATATGGATCCGATCCGCAAGGCTATCGGATCCGATCCGATCCGCACACGAATAGGATCAGATTGCGGATTTTGTATTGGTATCTGCATATCCGCGTATCCACAAAAATAAAGAAATAAATAAATAAATAAATTTTTTTATATTTTATTTCAACTAATAATTATCATATATGTTGTATTATTTTAATTTATTATATAAGAAAAATATGTTTAATATTATTTTAAGAGTAAACATATTTAAAAGAATAGAAAAAATGAATTTTAGTGATATTTTTTAAAATAAAAATAAGCTTTTAAAAATATTTTTGTGTTTTGCGAATATATTCTCAAATGTACGGATCGGATCAAATTGGATCCAAACTACGGATATTAGATCAATCCGATGATTTTAGTGCAGATCGAATTAAAACTTTGGTCATATCTTATCCTATCCGCATTCAACTCTACCCAAATTCTCCTTTATCTTGAATCGTCACTCATATGTTGTCACTTGTCACTGTCCACCTTCTATGTAGCCCCTCTTCTTCTCTCGCCCATCGACCCACATTTCTCTTCTCCCCAATTGTGAACCTATTGAACCACTGTCCGTTCGCCTCCTCTGCTCCTTTCAAGAATGCAACCCTTCAACCCAAACGGGACTGCTCGGGCACGAGTTCCAGCAACAACTGCACACTGGAAATCGCAACCTACTGCCTTACGCCACTTAGCCACCAACAACATATGGAACCTTAGCTCATCACTGAGGCTTCCCACTAGCACACTTTCAAGCATTGCATTTTCGAAAATTTCTTCTTTTTGATACAATCGTGCTCCCAAGCTGTCTAATCTTACTGAGTTAGGATATTGGAAATTTATAATTTTGTCTCCAATTATTTGCCACTGTTTAAGTTGTTAATTACTATTTACTATTTTTTGATGATTCAAAAATTTCACCGTGAGACATTAGTTCAATTACCATGTCTATTTGAGTCAAACTATAATTCATTTAATTCCAACTTTGTCATGTACCCGGTTCAAATTTGTTAATGAATCTTACGGACCTTAGCTATCTATCCCTTATGTAGTGTTTGTTTAGTGTTTCTGTTCATCAAAAACATAGACACGGGAGTACATATTTGTTGTTTGTTTTTTGAGACACAAAAAAGAGAGAGACACTCTTACACACAAGAATACATAAAATAAGTATATTTTGTGTCTGTCTCAAATTATGAGACACGAATTTTCATCCTAAGACACAAATTAAACTAAAATTTTGGACAAATTTATCCTTAGTTTTTTTGAAAATTTCAGATTTATTCAAACCATTTGACCATTCTCTTCTCCTCCGTCAGTGCCTCAACCCCCTTCTTCTTTCCAGATCTTCTTCTTTCTTTCTTCTTCTTCTTTTTTTTCTTCTTCTTCTCTCTCTTAGAAGTCAGACCACTGTCTCGCCTCCAGCCTTCCTCAATCTCCTTGCCGCCATTGCTAGCCGCATCCCTCACTTGGAACTCCGCCGACTCAACCTCTCATCTCACCATTGTGTTGTCTCTCTTCTGCCTCTTGCCTTTGCGCTTCTGCATCTCGCCGTGCCTCCTTCCCTCCTTGTCACGGGTCTCCCCGCATCGCCCCTCCCTCACCGTTTCGGACTCGCCGTCAATGTGGGTGCTGCAGGTGCCCATTGTTCTATCTATTTCAACTTTAGCTCAAGGATTTTTTCTTTTTTAGATAATAATATTTGAACACAGATTTGGTTATTTGAGTCTAGTTTGACTGTTAAATTTTGATACTAAATTTGTTGTAATTTGATTAATGTTAATGTGAGTATCATTATACTACCATTGTTTTGTTTCTATCTTCTTGTGCTTCTTTATTTTTATTTTTTAAATTTTTTCAGAATATATATTGTAAATCTTGTTTTGTTATAGGATTATGGAGATGAATGTTCTGATTTTGTAATTAATTTTATTATGTAGATGAATGTTATGCGTTCATTTTTTTTTGCTGTCGATTGCCATTGCTCATCCATCAAGAACCGCTGCTTCTGCTCCTCCTTCTCTCTCGAAGGGTTCGGGCTACGGGAGTCCAGATCCATCGTCATTCAGATTCGCCGGCGGCTTCAAGCTTCGTCGGCGCTTCCCTCCACATCCTCTCTCTACCAACGTCGTTCATCTTTTTCAGAAAGAAATCTTTTCCTCTTCTATTATCCCTTTATTAAAAAAAATTATCTGTGTATTTTACTCTATAGATATGCAACAAATTAAAATTTTTGTTGATTTTATTAAATTTAATTTAGATTGGCATATTGTTGCTTTTGTATTTGGTTGAAGATTATAGTGGTATTGATATTGATGATAACTCTGAAGAAGGGATTGGACAAAAATAGTGATAGAGAAGAATGATGGGGATAAAATTGATATTTTAGTAAAATTTTGAGTTGTATATTCTGTTGTGTCTAAGTTACCAAACAAGATGAAAAATTAAGTGTCTTTTATGTCTATGTACTCATGTGTATTTGTGTCTATGTCTTTATTATTTCAAGACATCAACCAAACGCAGCCTTAGATAGGGTTTGGAAAAGGGACACAGACGGAGATATTGAGAGATTGAGATTAGGACTAAGAGACAGAAACTAAGATATAGAAGCTGAAATAAATCTTAATATTGTATTTAGTGTAAAATAAGAGACAGAGATTGAAATAAGAATGAAGCTCTAATTTAATTTACACAAAGAGTAAAATTGAAATCATTGAAATGGAGATATTTTAAATATAAAATGTTATTAAAGTTTTAGTCTCTATTTCAAAAAATTTCAGTCCTCTATATCCTCACTTTTTGGAGGTACTGAAATACTGAAAATTTGGGGATAGAGACTGAAATTTTAATACCAGTCTCTAGACCAATAAATATGATACTGAATCCCAGTCTCCCAATCCCCGTCCCAATACTTCAAAATAAACACTACCTTAAAGCCACTAGAGACATCATGTAACGACCCAACTTCTAATACGTCATGATCATACAAGAAGCCGAGGGTCACCAACTTACTTTCTTAATTTATAGTTAATATTTATTATATGAGCCTATTACCTTGTTAGAACGTTACTATCTTTATGGGTAAATTTTTTTAAAACATTTACAAGAATAAATAACCGAGCATATATGAACAGAAATATAAGGGAATAGAAGTAACTAATATCCAAATTGATAATATACATCATATACATCATAAGTAACGTTATACAAAGGAACTAGTCAGTGTACACCCTTTTTCAACCTCTACTAAAAAATATTTACATATATAATACACGACACTACAGGGTCTGGCGCATATAAAAAGCCTCTAAGTTGGCGTCCAAGCTAGCCTAGCAACACTAAAGCTCCTAGTTTCTCTGGTGTTCTAACACAAACGAGAGTCTATACAAAAATCAGTGCTATGCTGGAGTGTCACCATTGGGCTCACCCACTGGCTGATCACTACCCGACGATGGTGACTCCTAATCAAAATCCATCTCCGGATTCTCTTCATCGTCGTCATCTGGGATCACCATAATATTACCAGTAGTAGCACTGCTATCACTACTCATACGACTGATGGTGAGTACATATCTGTTCGCATATATTGGAGCAACTGCTTTTCTGGAAAGTCCTGGCTGGTTGTCGGGTTGTGCATCTGGAACTATGGGCTCTGGAGAGAAATCCCACTATGGAGAAATGGCAGAAATATAGTCATTAACTAGTATTGGCTCAGCAAACTCTGCAGGCTCAGGTGCCGCCTGGTTCACTGGCTGTGCTGGGTGAGGATGTCCGGGTCCATTAGGAAATGGATATTCTGGTGCGTCGGGATAAAGCCATGATAACAAAAACTCGTAAAGAGCATTAGGATCAAAGGAAGGACTAACTAACGAGTGCTGAAAGGGATGGTCACATAGTACGTATAGTTGTATCCAGGGACGGATCCACTTATGTGGGTGTGGGGGCAAGCGCCCCCACTACAATTTGGAATTTTATTGAGTAGTATATAATAATAATATTTATTTTTCCCCACTAAATTATTAAATTTGACCCCACAATAATTTTTTATTCAACTTTCGACACTTGGTAGCCAATTTAAAAACTTCATATTAGATGTCCATTATAATGATCAATTTTCAAATTTAAATAAGATTGGTGTTCTTTCTTAAAGATCGACTCGAAAGAATATTATCTATCCATTTGTGCTTCTTCTTTTAAAATTAGCTTTAGTTTTTTTCATAATAACTACACTAATTGAATGAACTTTTTCAACTATGAATAATATCAAGAGTTAATTTGTATGAAAGTTGAGTTTTAAATGATTGTTTAACGACATATACAAAAAAAAGACATTTTAATTATATTGTCAAGGTTTCAAAATATGAAATATAAAAAAATTAAATTTTAAATTATATGTTATTATTTAAATTACTATTTTGGTATTTTAATTTGTAATTAGATATTTTGAAATCTAATCATATTTTACAATAACAAAATATAATTATAACAACAATTATGCTACGTATACATAAAATAATCACTTGTATAGAATAAATATTAAAATATAAATTTTGAAATACAAAATACATATTAAAAATAAGTTAAATGATATATGTATTTATACACAAATTTATAATAGATAATTTGATAGCTAATTTTTTATGTAAACGTAATATTTTTATTATAAAAATTATTATAATGTTATATATATTTTGCCCCCTATCATAATTTCCTGGATTCGTCACTGGTCGTATCCGAGGGTCTGCGGTTAATATGTAGTAGCTATGAAACACTGGGTCCTCGTATATGTAGGGCTGATCAACCTCGTAAAACAGGACGCCCGTCTCTATCTGAAGGAGTAAGAACTGGAGAGTTCTTAGTAAGCTCAGGTTAATTAGTCGAGTTAATTGCTTTTGTCCTTATCACCAGACAGTGAAATATTTCAAGAATCATAAACATACAGTACATAGAGAAAACAAAAAACAAAGTACAAACAGAAAAATACAAAAAGCAGAACATAAACATAGAAAATGAACAACAGATAATGATGTTCACATAAGGATCATGCATGTCTAGTCCTAGTGCAGGTCATAAGCTCATTTGTCGGTTACACACCCGCTCTCGACAACATCCGATAATTACATACGATTTCTAGTTAGCATACCCACTACAAGCCTCATTCTTTTCTTACAGAAAGGCCCTTGCTAGCCAAAGTATGCCAAACATAATAATCAACTATAGGCATTCCTCTTTGTCCTACAAGAACAACATTCACAACTGTGTTGTAATCTGATGATACCTCTATGGCAACGTTACAATCTCAACTGGCAAGACAAAACTTCTAGTATTCCTGGAAATTAAAGTAATCTAAAGTGGTCGCACCACTATCTATCTGACTGCCTTCTTGCAATAGATTGTTAACATATTATTCTCATTATTCATATTGATACTTTATGTTCGTTCACTATGTGTTATTCTTCATTACTTTCTCATTCTGTTCTTGCCCCTCACTAACGTTCTTATCGTCATCTTTCGTTTGTTTTCTCAATCTATCTTTACCTCTCCTTAAATGTTCTAACTCTCACTCGTCCCTGTCTCCTCACATGTTCTTACCTCTCTTTAGGTGTTTCATGAAGAGAAATTTTAGATTATGAGCATAAAATTGTCTTCCTAAAACTTTTAGAAAACCTTGTCTTTTTATCAATTTATTATTATATTATTATAAATAAAATAGTATTATTAATAAAATAATAATATCTTACTATTTTATTGTTAAAATTTATTTAATAATATTTCATTCAAAAACTTTTGAAATTTTTATTTTGACTCCCAAACTTTTTAGAAATTATACTTTAACCACCTAATTTTTGAAATTTACACTTTGGCCTCCCAAACTTTCATTTAAATATATTTATCCCAAATTTTTTTATATTTGTATTTTGACTTCAGAATAATCAAAGCTGTTGATGGCTTTTTGTTTCTCAAAAAACCGAACCAACAACATCAAAAGTTCATCAAATTTTCACTTGATTTTTAACTAGTTTTTCAATTTTTTTGGTAATCGATTTTTTTCAACTTTCAATTCCATTTTTCAGCCACCAAATCATATCACTTTCATCAAGATTCCAGCTTAAATATAATATCAAAACAGGGCTGGACAATTCGGATTTCATGCTGCTCCGTGAACCAAATTGCTAAGCTCATTTTTCATCAATTTTTCAATACAAATCAAGCATAATAACACTCAATTTCAAGTATCAATCAACAGCCCAGCAATCACATAACAAGAACAAAATTAATCAAAAATAATTTTACCAAATCTTACCTCTTTGCTGTTGCCTCCAAACCGGCTGCACCAAGAATCTTTCTAATTCACTTTTTCACCTAGTTTTTAATCAAAAACAACTTTAAAAACCAAGATGCATAACCAACCAAACCTTCAGCAGCATGTCAAGTAGGATTTTCTCACCTTAATATTGCTGAAAATGGAGATTCCTTGACTCACAAGTCAACTGGACAAGAAATCTAAGAAGAAACATAAAAAAAGCACTAGTTTAACATGATGCTCCTTGGCCGAACTTAACATGGAGGAAGAAAAACCACCATACCTGATTTTGCTCTATGAAAAGTGATATGGATTTGAAGAGAAGGAAGAGAGGATCACTTTAATCGGTTTGGATTTTTTAATTGGAGTTTAAGAGAGTAAAAGATCTAAGCTTGAAGCTTAAGCTTTCATAGAAGTTTTCTTTCTTTTTCTCCAAGGAAGTCACGGCTGGAAGAAGAAAGTGGAAGCTGCTGCAAATGTCTCCCAAGAGGCCCTGTGTCACTAAGATGCTTAATTAGTCACCAGAGTTTGTTGCAAAAATATCAGTAAACGGATAATTACAGATTATTAGAACACAAGTGATAACATATCTAGTGATAAACGTATGAGCTACTAGTATAAATAATACTAATAACATGATAATCATGCGAATAAAAGATATATGATGAAGTATTAGCATAGCTATGTTCATCAGAAAATGCTGGTATTAACCTGCACTGGTAAATTCTGAGTCCGGCTATTATATTATTAATCTTATCTTCTGTTTTAACTAAAGCAAGTCAAATAATAATATAATAATATTCAAGCAGATAAAATAATAATATAATAATAATATTATATTATCATTTTTTTCTCTCGAGATTCGGGTTCGGCTCGTTAAACTGAGTCTGACCACGGAAATCAGAATTTTAAAATTCCTAGCCGAAGCAGCTCAAAAACTAGGTCTTCTGCGATTGAGTCGACTAGCTTAGCTTAGTAGAGGTGCTTGCTTGTTGATGATGCAGTGGTGATTCAAATTGAAGTGCTTGATAATGCACTGGAAGTGTTTGAAGGTGCTTGTTTTAGTGAACTTCCGAAAAAATTCCGTTTCTTCAAGAAAAAAATCCCATTTTTTCAAGAACTAGGCCTTATACATCACCATTTGTTTACTGCTTTATTAAATTACTAACCTAAAATTTCTCTACAAGTGTTATTCAAGTTCTAAATGAAAGGGTCTCTAATGCCAAGTTGTATGTCAACCATAACCTATGACATACCATATGTTTAAAAGAGAAAACCCCTTCAAATTATTGTTCTCCTTTTTGGTCGTTCAAGATCACGAAATGATCTGAGATTTTATTATGGAAAATCATTAATTCATTATTTTCGTCTATCGCTTTGTAAAAACTTGATCAAGCTGATAATACTTTCTCTGGTAAATCCTGATAAATTGAATAATTTTAATAATTGCAATGAATATAATAATTATATATTTTTGTCCTAATTCGTGATCATGATTCATTAGTCATTCCGTGGGTAAACTTCATTATCTTGTACTGTATTAATGCAAATTACCTTAATTATTAGTATCTTATTACGCAAACGAGACACAGGAGGTAAACTATGAGGGGGATAATTAACAAGATTTTTGGCCATGAAATATCATCTATGAAATGACAAGCCGTTGAAGAGAAATGCAGTCGACCTATACAGAATAAAACAGAGAAATGCAGCAGAAAACTTATTCATGTATTTTTATGACATGATTTTAGATTTTTTATCGCTAAAAGATCTACAATTCAATTTTTTATTAAAGATTTATGGAAAAATTCACCTAAATCCTAGAGATATACACAGAATTGAAGTTTCCAAATATCCAATGCAAGAAGCATACGCCAAGTGGAGGCTAAAGATAACTAAAAAATTAAAAGCAGAGACAATACTGAGAATAATGAACAATTAAAATGGTGAGGAAGTATTAATTGTGTTGAGGAAGTGGCGGAGGTTGGCCAAATTTCAAGATGTAGGCAAGTTGATAAACGGGGCGTAGTTGTGGGATGAGTTGTGCATCCAAGTAAGCGTCACAGGAGAAACACCAGACTGATAGATCACTGAAGCTGAGTGCCACACAGTGGTTGGTGCGCCGCGAGTGAGACAGCATGTGCTTGTTCACAAAACGGCTGCACAGCACCTCCTTACACGATAGACACAACCAGTTTTCAGACGGGTGTTGGCACCTGAAATTCAGAAATAATAATTAATTAATTAAAAAAATATAAGTAAAAAATGAAAATATTAATCAATATGACCAATGAACATGACCAATGAATATGTCGGATGTTCAATTCAATAAGTATACATAAATGATTATGTTGATTATTCTTTTTTAGTCTATTTATTCATACACAATTAACAATGTCTGAATGTTCAATCATCATGTGGATGGATAATTACTCTAATGTTAGAATTTAGGAGATAATTAAAAATGGAGTATTCTTTTACTTTATTAAATCAATCTTAAAACTCATCCTGCACATTGCTTACAAAATTCATTGTTTACTAAGTAAAAGTGTAAAACCGATTAATTAATTGCCAAAGGGAAGAGCGAGCAAAAACGAAAGAAGGTAAAGGTAAAAAGGTGATTCACTCGTAGCAGGGAGTATTCTGAGGGGCTGGAATATGGCTGAGATCAGGGGAGAGGGAGCACAGATGATCGCATGAACTTCGAGCTTCCACCCAACCCGATTCTGATCCGTACTCTTCTTCTCCTTCACATAACCCTACGCCTAAACCTGGACGATCCTGATCCTGATCCATTATCAATATTCAATTCGATTCGCCATGCCTTTGTCTTTGATTTATGATGAAAAAGAAAAGGATAATCATATTCATACATACCGATCGAGAAGAAGAGGAGGAAGCCATGCTTACTTGGTTCAGCTCTGAACTCTGATGCTTTCTATCTCAAATCGATCTTGCTTCCCAATGGATTTTATTGATTTAGAGTAATCTTTTTTAAATAAGGATAAAATGGCCATTAGGTCTAAATAACTTTTGATTTTTGACTAATTATTTTTTTAAAAAAAAATACTAATCAGGTTTTTTATTATTTATAAAATATGAATATTTTATTGAGTTGTCGTATTTATATATTTAATATATTTTAAATACGATATTCATCTTTTTATTCAATATATTATTTATTTATTTTTTTAGTAAAAATTAATAAATAAAAAATTATTCTCCAAATATATTTAGACACATTTAAATATTATGTGTGTTGATTAGCGTCATTAAATTGATAAAAATATCTTTTTTCAGTATGTTTGGTTACTAATAAAAGTAAATTAAAAAAATAAAAAAATATTTTTTTAAAGAGTTATAATTTACATTTTTTTTAAATTTTTTTTTAAAAAATATTTTTTACATAATAAATAAACAAAAAAATACTTTTATTTTATTTTATCCAAACATAATTGATAAATAAAAAAAATTTTTTTACATAAAATATTTAAATATAAAATTATTTTTATTTTTATAAAAAATCTTTTAAAAAAATATCATTTAAATTTTTTTTTTCAAAAATAACACCCAAACAAATCCTATCACATGTAAGTGCGTAGCAGTTCACAGTAGTTCAGAGCAAAAGCAATTAGGAGCTAAAAATTAACCAAGTTAAAACAAATAGTTAGATTATTATAAAATTGGCATAAAATTAATTATCATGTAAATTAATTTAGCTAGTTAACTGCTTAGGTGAGAATATACGATGTATATAAAATAATTTTAAATCTTGAGACTCATTCTTCAATTCACTCTCTCATTTTCTGAATCTTACTTCTCTCTAAACTCTCTTCTCTCTTTCTTCTTTCATTTTGAACTCTTTGAACAAGTTACAATAAAGGAAAATAGAAAAAGAGAAAAAGAAAAAAACTGCATAAACTCTCTAAAACGAGTACAGACGGAACTGTTGGATGGAAGCGCAGACGGAACTGCCGCTAGTATAAAGGAAGCGCAGACGGAACTGCCGTTAGTCTAAAGGAAGCGCAGACGGAACTGCCGCTTGTCTGAAGGAAGTGCAAACGAAACTGCCGGAAAGAAACGCAGACGGAACTGCCACAAGGAAACACAGGCGAAACGCAGACGGAACTGTCACGAGAAAACACAGACGGAACTGCCACGAGAGAACACAGACAGAACTGTCACGAGAGAACACAAACGGAACTGCCATGAGAGAATGCAGATGGAACTGCCACGAGAGAACGCAGACAGAACTGCCGAAAGAGAGCGAAAACTATATGATTTCTTCATGAGAATAGGTTAGCAGCGGATGACAATAGTGTTTGATCATTCGACTCGAAAAATAACACAAAACAGAGAAAATAGGCTAGTCGATAACGTGAAAAAAACATCAAAGGAGTGACAAAAGGGAAAGAAGAATGACATAGAAAAAAATGCAAAAATTACGGTGATTTCACCGCAAGGAAAACAACCTATCCTCTTTAAGGAGGATACCATGGCTTGGATACCATGTTAGAAATAAGAGACTAAACTGGAGAAATAAGAGACTAATTTGAAGCCGTAATTTCTTATAATAAATATTCAGATATACTAAATAATACTAATTGATCCTCATTGTTTTGTTCTGTAAGCTGCTAGCTGGTTTCTGTTTGTGTTAGCCTATTTTTATTCTGTTTCTTGCTCCATTTAAGTGTTGAGCTCCTTTTGTTTCAAAAAAAAAAAAAAACGAAATCGCATGGTGGAAGGTTAAAAAGAATATACGAGGATAGAGTAGAATTTCTAAAGACTTGCTCAAGCTGTGACAAGAATGACCACATGATAGATACATACTATTAAAAGCATGGTTATCGGAAACACCTACAAAAAAAATTGAGGCAAACAATACTTTTGTCAACAATATTGCCACCACCAACCAAGCTGCTAAAGAGAATGGTGAATTCGGCAAAGTTATCAAGTTCAATGGAAAGAGCGATATCATTATCGATGGATTATTTTTAGATAGACAAAAAGAAGTCTTAATAATTTAAATTTGAATCTTCTAAATTTTGAATTTTTATTTTAGAGAATAAAGTGTGATCTCTCACCTTTAAATGATTTCTCTTTCATATTTTTTATTGGTCTCACCTATAAAATAAATAATAAAAAATCACACTTTTTCCTGTAGAGTAAAATTTAAAATTTAGAAAATATAAATCCAATAATTTCATTCTAATATCATGACCAACAACACCTATTTCAGTGTAAATTTAGCTCCAACTTTATTTGTATCATTAGCAAGTATATATCACATTCTTTTTTTAACCAAACATGATTGAAAATTTATGACTGAATTTTGGATACGGGTATTACTGCACACTACACAAGTTTTTAAGGGTATGCGCGGATCGGATCGGATCGAATATGGCAAAAAATTCGATCTGCATAATTTCCATCGAGATCGAATCAGATATGATATCCGCATTTTTTAATGCCGGATCCGATCTGATCCGATTCGCAAATATCGGATATATCCTCAAAATTGAACCTTCTCTTTTTTTTTATCATATTTCTATGTAAAAATTTTAATAAAATATATTTCTTTCACACTTTTAAAGTTATTTATTCCTAAAATATTTTTAATCAAACTTTTTCTAAATAACAAAAATAAAATAATACAATATATGAATAATAATTACTAACTAAAACTTACAAACAAGTAAATATAATACCAAACATATATATATTTATTTATTTTTTAATTATTATTGTGCGGATCCGCAGATCGGATACGCAGATGTTGAGCAGATATCCGCGATCTGAACCATAAAGGGTGCGGATCGGATCGTATCCGCAATTTTCAAATTAGATACGGATATTTACCTCAGATATGCGAATACAATTCGATCCATAAATACCCCTACACATTTTCTCTTTAGTAAAATTTTTCAAAACATATTATAATTATTTTCTAAAACTAAGAAAAAAAAAGCTTTTTTAGCTGATTTGAATAAAAAACTTAAAGAAGGAGGAACATCTTAGCTACCACCGAGTCAAATGCTTTTTCTAATATATCACTCTTTTCTTTTAAATAATTATATAATCATATATTATATTTTCAATTTAATATATATAATCTAAAACATTTGATATATAATTTAAAATATTTAATTAAATATTATTTTTATATTTATTTAATTTTTATTTTAGTCACTGTTTTTTGAATAAATTATTTTTAATAGTATAAAATTATTAAAATAAATATTAAATTTTATTAAATATTTATAAATTAAAAAATATTTTATGATCAATAAAAATATTTTTTTATTTTTTCAGAATTTCAAAAGTGAACCAAAAATATTTTATAAATAATTTGCTTTTATTAATTTTTATATTAAAACTAAACAAAAATATTTGTATTAATCACAAAATATTTACCTTTTTAATTTATAAATATTTAATAACATTTAATGTTTCTGTTAATAATTTTTTACAATTAAAAATAATTAATTTAAAAAATAGTGAATATAAAATAAAAAGAAAATAAAGAGTAAATAGATAAAAGTACATATGAAAGAGTTTGGCATGAATAAAAGTGCACACCAAAATTCGTAAAATATAAAAGTACACCCTATATTTTACAAATTCACAAACGACACGATATTTTTGTCCATCAAAAATAATCTTTCGGGTGTACTTTGATATTTATAATCTTTTGTGTATACTTTTGTTCACCTCAAACTCGACTAAATTTTCAAAATAGTACCTCAAATTGGCTCCTGCACTAATTTCATCCCTAAGTTTTCAATTGCTTTAGTCCTTGAGATTGAACTCTAGGCTCCACAAAAGTCCTCAAGTCCATTTTTGGCCCGAATTAGCAAATCAAAGTGCTGATCTAGCAAGTCATCACTAGCATGGTGGATGTGCCATACAGCGTCGTTTAGGGTATTGGTGCCTATTGAGAGTAAAATGTCACCATTTTACGTGAATGAGAAAAACAAAACGTTGGAGGCTTGTGTGTTTTGATCATTCACAGTCTTCTCCTTCTTTTCTCCAACACTAAACGCTTAGTCTCCCTCTTCCTCTGACAATGGTGAAGGCTTAGTGTGGTGGTTTACAGTTTGCAAGTTCGACAATTTCGTGGAACTACTAGTGTCGCCGTGGAGTTCACTAAGTCCATCTGAACAAGAAGAAGCACCATTATTGTTGTTATTGATGTGAGTACACAATGCCATTATTATTTTTTTTTTTGCAATCATAGCTTAATTCAAGGATTTAGTTGGCTTTTTGTTTGTTTGTGGTGGGGTGTTTTATCATTGATAAAAGTTTAGGATTTCATATATTGTTATGTTACGGTATGGATTTTAAAAATGCTTTGTTTTTTCTTAAAGGAACAGGGACAAATTTTTTGTACCAGACATGAAATGCAAATAGTTGATTTTCATATTTTGACCATGATTATTGAGTTAAGTTTTACAATCTTTGTTTTTGATGTAGATGAAAAATCTACTTAACATCATGTTCCATCATAAGAGTAACTTTGAAAAAAATAAAAAAGAAAAGATGTTCTATTCGCCTGATAAAAAAAGTTATTTGGGTGATATTAACAAAGATACATTAGATATTTTCTATATTAGAAATTACCATAAAGAACTTGGGTACAACAAGAAGAAGGAATGTTGGTGGCTTGTTCCAGGTAGGCGTCTAGCGAGGTTGGACTGAGGAGATTAAACAATGATAGGGAATTAATGGAGATGCGTTTCTTTGCTAAGAAAAATAATTGTCTTGTGGATGTGTTCATTGAACATGAAGTGTCAACACATGAGATTCTAGAAGAGAAAGAAAATGTGGTATATCTTGACGATCAAGTAGGAGATATTGGTAAGGAAGCCAGGGTCATTCCAAACACTTCTACCCATCTACTCTTAACATGTCCCCTCCAGTTGTTGATCCGAAACTAATTGTGGAGCCCAACCTTAAGTCCAAGAGCATACCTTCTGTTCCTAAGAAACAAGAACCCACCAAAGCCAAACCTAGGCCTAAGCTTGAGACACTCCCGAAACCTACGCATAAATCAACACAATTCATACCAATCTATCCAAGAAATATTGTCTGAGGTCTACCACCATGAGGCATTGCACAAGATCTGTTGTAAAGGGCAAGTTAGTAAAGATTCTTAAAATTGTTCTATCTTCTGATGAAGACTCTTCTGATAGCTATGAGAGTGCTGAATATGAAGTTTATAAGCCAGTAGAGGATGACAGATCCTCTAATTTGGTTGATTTGGTTAATGTTTCTTCCTCAAGAAGGAAGGCTGTGAAATTGAAGAGTGGTCCTATAGGTGCATCTAATAAGGATAAGGAGAAGATAATAGTTGATGATGATGCATTTGTGAAAGATGTTTCAGATCAAGAAATTAATCTTGGGTTTGTGGGGGATGCAAGGGTTGAAGACTATGATGCTTATGATCCGGGGGCTAATTCTGATGGTACAAATTTATGACTTTCATTGAAGATGAAAACCCCACCAAACTCTAAAGATGAGCTGGATGAAGACGGCGATTCTGATGAAGTTTTTTTAGTATTTAGGAAAGGGGCAAGGTTTGGTAAATTTAACTTAGAAGTGGGAATGAAGTTCAATACCAAATGGGACTTCAAAGAGGTTGTGAGGGAATATACCATCCAAGAGAGAAGGCGTACCAGGTTTAACAAAAACGATAGGAAAAGCATAAAGACAATATGTAAGGTGAAAGAATGCAAATTAGTGATGCTTGAAATGTGGTATATGGGGATGAGAAGGCACAGTATGCTATGTTCAGAGACTATGGCCTTACTTTACTCAAGACCAATCCAGGATCAATTGTTCAAATTGGCACAACTCCATAGCCATATAGGGACCCAATCTTCGAGAGGATGCATGTGTGCTTATCTGGTTGCAAGAATGGTTTTAAAGTTGGATGACGTCCACTAATTGGTCTTGATGGTGCTTTCTTGAAGACCGTATTTGGAGGCCAAATACTATCAAATGTTGAAGAAGATACTAATCACCACATCTACGTGATTAGATGGGCGATTGTGAACATCGAAAACAAAGATAATTGGAAGTGGTTCCTAAAATTGCTGCATTAGAACCTTGAAAACTACAAGACCCACGGGTGGTGCTTTATTTCTGATATGCAAAAGGTATGTTTGATTTTTTGTTGTTGATCTACTTTTTGTTGTTAGTGGTATATGAGTTAAAAAATATGCATAAGAAAGAGTATACCAAGCTGGAGTATTTGGAGTCCACCACTACAGTATCTATTGCTAATGAATGATGAATACTTGTATGTTAAAGTTCTATTACTTTGTCTCCTGATTTGATTTTATGATTATCGTTTTTGTATGTGTGTGTAACATTGGTTATTGATTACTGATTGTGATTGAGTTAATGATGATGATAGATTGATTATTGATTCTTGAAATCAGGAGGTATGCATAATAGCATAAGCAGGCGTCCATAAGGAAACGTTTATTTTCTGTTCTTATTGGAATATGAGTTTGGTGACTTTTATTTGGGTTGACTCTGAACTAATTATGTGAAATTGGAATGGGACTATTTTGTTTGTATGATGTAAATGTTAGAGTCTATTATGGTGAATCATTGTGAAAGTCAGGGATGGTAATGGTGCAATCTTTTAAAAATTTAGGGTCTATTATGGTGCACGAGATCAAATTATAGGGGTCATTATGTGTATTTTTATGTTTTGACTCAATATGGCTATGTTGTTATGTATCTGTTGCAGGGTTTGATTCCAGCCATGAGGGAGTTGATGTCTAATGTACATCACCATTTCTGTGTGTGGTATTTGTGGCGTAATTTCAACAAACATTGGAAAGACTTGGAGCTAAGGGAATTGTTGTGGGAGTGTGCATAGGCCACTACGTACCAGGAGTTCAAGGAGTTAATGGATAAGATTAATAGGCTTAACGAGGATGCATGGGCATATTTGGACAAATGGTGGGGGGATTCATGGACAAGGTCAAAGTTCAGTCACAAGCCGAAGTTGGACTCTATTTGCAACAACGCCTGCGAAGTATTTAACTCAAAGATAAAGGAAGTATGAGGAAAGCCAATCATTATACTGCTCAAGAAAGTCAGAATGTTTGTAATGCGCACAATGGCTAAGAATAAAGTGAAGCTGAAAAATTATGTGGGAATACTACCACCAGTTATCAAAAGTAAACTTGAGAAGATTAGAAAGGAGTCTAAGAACTGACATCTAATTTAGGCTGGTGATAATGGTTATGAGAAATTTGAGGTACATGGTCATCCTACAAACCATGTTAATTTGGGAAAAAGACTCTACACTTGTCAATTTTAGATGTTAACAGGTCATAATTTATTTAAAATGCACTTGATTTGTTTATTAATTAATGTTGATTTTGAGTGTGTTTGTATTATTTTCTTTTATTTATCGTTTTCTTTGTTTTCAAAATCATTTGTACAATATGCTCAGCAACATTAAATTATATATTTGTCAATGCTGTTTATTATTATTTAGTTGATAAAGTGTTGCATTAAATTCAAGTATTCCTTATGTACACACTTGTGATGTCCTTGCTAGAGTGAATAAGTACCCAAAAGACTTTCGCCATAAATGATTAACTATGAAGTTTTACAAGATCACCTACAGCCACTGTATAAACCCTATCCCTGGCTAACCTTTATGGTAATATTCTAAATATAACACGCCATTGGCACCCATGGTAAAAAGAAAGGTAGGAAAGCTTCAAACAAAAAGGAGGAAGGATGCGGATAAAGACAGTGGTTCTAACAAGAAGTCTAAGACAAGCACTACATTGAAAAGACAATTAAGACCATTTACTTGAAAATACTATCTACAAAAGGTCATGCAAAGAGAGGATGTGAGAAGAAGAGATCTATAGATGCGGCTGCTGCTACAGCAAAGGCAGCACAAGATGTTAAGGGTGCTAAAGGGTGTTGAACCAAGTTCTACTAATGCCACTAATGATCATCCTTCTACTAATTTTGAAGATGCTAACCTACAAAATGATGGTGCTGATTCCACTTCTATTGTCAAAGATCCGCAAGCCCATGTAAGTGCTAGCTTGGTTGAAATTAAAGTCCAACCTGCTGAGATTGATCTCTCTCAGCCAACATACTCTTAACCTGAAGACACTCAAAAGGTGGAACTACATCTTCTCTAATTATCTTGATTACTTTATTTAACATTCATGTTGTCATAATTTATTTATTTAATTTTTGCTTATAGTGCTCATGTGTATCATTATTTATTTATTTATTTATGGCCTTACAATGCTGCAGTTACTTGAATCAAATTAGATGCCTCCAACAAGACCTACAAAGCTGGCAACTGGAAGATTATCTCTTCCAACAACTTCTACAAACTTGGATCCAATGCAGGGAGCCAGTTCAACTACAACTTTAAGATGGGCAAACTTCCTGAAGTTTGTACCAACTTCGAGATTCAAGCCACCAAGAAAAAAATGATGTTTTTTATAAATATATAAGGGATGATGTTAGCTAATAATTACTAAATTTGAGTCTGTTTTATTTTGGAGAAATATTATAGTAATGGTCATAGACAAGGGTGATGATCCACTTTTGATGTTTGCTTATTGTTATTATGCTTGCTTTGTCAATTTGGTAATCTAAAAACACTTAAGACCTTAAACATATGCATACTAAGGTATTTTTGATAAATTATATATATGACTGTACCTTAATTATTGACCATATAGTTGTTCTATCTTCAATTTTTATTTTGTAAACATTCAAATCAAATGCTAGAACATAATTATGCCCAAATTTTTTCATTCATGATAGTTATAATTAGAAATACATTTGTATAATTCATGTCATGCTCAAATCTTAAACAACAACATTAACACAAAAATAAAAACTAACAACAATACTAAACACATGGCTTGGATTAATACTTTCTGAGTTCTCAAAACTACTTCCAGTTTTCCTAGCCTCCAAGCCAAGTTCATTTCAATTGGTCATTATCAGCTTTCCAAACCACATCTTTTTGTCCAGAATCTTCCCAAACAAATAATCCGCACCATCTCTTTCCATTGGTATGCAATAATCCAGAAACAATTACCAATTTGGAACACAGACACAACAACCATATATACATGAGCTTAAACCACTTACATTATAATTAGGATACCAAAAAAATGGCTTGTTAGGATGTGTTTTAGTCCTTAACCATCTAAGGACGAGGTGACATCCACATCCACACCATACCGACACCTTTCCAGACTTGGTTTACACTGATGTTCTTGTCCAGTTCTCGGTTGAAGAAGAAGAAGAAGAAGAAGAAGAAGAAGAAGAAGAAGAAGAAGAAGAAGAAGAAGAAGAAGAAGAAGAAGAAGAAGAAGAAGAAGAAGAAGAAGATGATGATGATGATGATGATGATGATGATGGGTTTTTTATTGGGTTTAGGATCTATAAATAGGGGTAGGGACTTCATTAGAGCATGGTCACCATATATCCACGTCATATAACCATTATTAATGCCACTGTGACAGCAATTTACTAGATCAACACTCCAATTTGCTGACTCAGGCCGGAAATGAGTTTGAGAACTTTTATGGAGCTCAAAGTTTAATCTCGAGGATCAAAATGATGCAATTAAAAATTTAGGGGTGAAATTGATGTAGGGTCCAATTTGGGAGACCATTTTAGGAATTTAGTCCCTCAAACTTTTTCATGTATACTTTTGTCTATTTATTGAAAAATAGATATAAAAATAATATTTAATTGAATGGTTTATATTATATATAAAACATTTAAAATTATATATATTAAATTGAAAGTATATTATATGATTATATAATATATTTAAAAGAAAAACGTAATATATAACAAAAAGCAATTTAGCTCAATAATAATTAAGATGTTCCTCATTCTTTAAGTCCTTTATTCAAATTGGCAAAAAAAATATTTTTTTAGCCCTAGGAAATAATTATAGTATATTATTGGGATCTTGTCAATTTTCACCAAAAATTGGGTGTTAACTGATAAAAGGTAAATAAAAAAAACCTTAGTATATGAGTTTACCAGGTTATTAATTATGTTATAATTACTAATAAATAAATACTGCCAAGAATATAAATACAAAAACATACAAAACAAATCCAGCATATAAAATAGTAAAATTAGTTTCTCGCAAATATAAAAAAAAAACCTTATATGGATATATTGAGTTAAGTTTCAAAGTGGTTTTTGAAGTTACATTCGAAGTTTAAAGTAGTCCTTAAAATTTATAATATATTCATCCCTAAAGTTGCATTTCGAAATCCAGAGTCGTTCATCAAGCATTTTCCATCAAATAGGCACCACCAGAAAGTTGATGTGGACTCATCTCTGACACACTAACCAGGTAACAGCTAGTTGATATGGATTAGCAAACTTTTTTGTGGTAATAAAATTTAAAAACTCTAATCTCCAAATTTAAAGATCACTTTGTGCAGTCCCTCCTTCTCTTCTGTTATCCTTTTTCTCTTACCTTTTCTACAGTCTCCAAATTTATTTTGCTATTTGCACATAATCATAAAACAAGTTTACTTCCCACTTTATTAACAAGTTTAATTGCACATAATCAGTGATGGCCAGTCCCCACAGGCAAACTACCACATGCTGCTGTACCGGAATCGCGTTCCTCAAGGTGATGTCTTCCTTCGCAATCACCAAATTGAGGTCGTCGCAAATCAAATTGAACGTTGCTATTCCCATTCTGAATGCTTTTTTGAACTCTTCTTCGGGGAATTCATGCTTGTTGCATTTGTCCCACCACGCTCCCGATTGGTCCTTCACCTACAGCCGATGTTGCTGCGGTGGAGCTGCGACATCGTCGAAATTCACTGCTGGTGTGGCACGTGACTTTTTTCTCCTTCTTCGTGGGATTCTTCTTCGATGTCGGATTAGTGGTTGTCGTGGTTGGAATGGTGGCGGAGCATGGAGGTGGAGTTGTAGTGTTCTTGCACGTCGAGGAGTAAGAACAAAATAAGGATACCGCCATTAAGTTTCTTCATCGTCTTGTTATTCCTGTTCTTCTTCTTATTGCTATTTGTGTCACATTCTTCTTCTTCTTCATCTTCTTAGGCGATGTTGATGTGGCAATATTTTCTGGCGGTGGGTTTGGCAGTCGTGGTGGTTCATTTGAAGGAGTGTGGAATGTAGGAAGGTTAAAAGAAATTGTGGGTCTTTGAAAGTTGGGATTTTCATACAATGTAATGAAACAGCAGTGTGAAGTATTGGTGTCTAAGAGGAGCACGAGCTTTTTGAACTGCTGCCAAGGAAAGCAGAGGTCACCGATGAAGTCAGAGGAGCTAAGCTGGAGGAGGGAGTACGAGTCATGGCTGTGAGTAGCGGAGAGGACGTCGAAATAATGCAGGTTTTGATGGGCAACAATGGAGGTAAGCCTCAAAGTAGTCCCTGAAGTTACCCTCGAGTCTCATAGTGATCCCTGAAGTTAAAAATTACTCATATTTATCCCTGAAGTTGCACTCTGGGACTCAGACTCGTCCTTCCGGCCAATTTCGTCTAGCTGGCACAACCGGAAAGGTGAGTTGGACTCGTTGGTGACACGCTGGCAGCACAACGGCTAGCTGACATGGCGACATAAATGGTTTTGATTCAATTTGGTCCATAAATTGAGGTTAAAAACCCTAATCCCTAACTGAGTCTCTTCTCCTCTCTTTTCCATCGCACCAGAGATGACTCTCTTCTATTGCTTCTCCTATAGTGTATTCTCCATCTTCAGAAACCACACGGTTATGGCTAGCGTGAGCAATGCAGCTGGGAGCTCCAACAAGCCACGATCATTTGGAAGCATCATGAGGATAATGAATAGAAACAGAGATTTGCGTTTGATAGAATGGTGTGGGTGCGGATCGAGACCAGTGTTACGATGGTCAGCGACGGATTCTAATCCAGGGAGACCGTTCGTGGGTTGCCCAAACTACAATGTAAGTGTTTCATGCTGTTGTTTGCTGTAATTCTGGATGTAAACTTGGTTGATTCACTTGCATGGGTGCAGACTGCAGGTAAGAGGTGGTGTCGGTTGTTTCTGTAGGTGGATAAAATTTTGGAAGAAGATGCGATAACATGTGATGGTAGAACAAGCACTTCAAATGACAATGAAGAATGGAAGATGAAGATTGCTTGAAAACTTGGAAGACTAGATTCTGAAGCTAGAGTTCTAAAAATGGGGGGGGGGATTTTGCTGTTTGCATGTATGCTGCTGCTGCTAATTACAGTTGTTGTGCTTGTCTTAAAGTTGGACAGGCAACAAAGTCAATTGTATTTAGGGAAAAAATAAGTTACATGCGATATGCATATGTTGTTCTGTTCATGTACTTGTACTTGTCCTTTTGGTTGAAAGAAATGCAGATTAAACTGTTTGACATGACTGTGCAAGCACTACAACAAATAAGGGTTTTCGCAACGGTCGAAAACTGTTGCCATAGATAAAAAAACCGTTTCTAAAACCTTAGGCAATGGTTTTGCAACGGTTTTTGACCTGTGGTATATGCGGCCGTTGCCAATACTCATAGGCAACGGTTTTTTACCTAAGGCAATGACAACCAAAAAAATCGTTGCCATAGTGACTGGCATAGGCAACGGTTTTGACAACCATTTTTAAACAACGGTTTAGCATCGTTACTAGATAGACAACGGTTTAGAACCGTTCTCTTCCATGACGAAAAGGTTTAAAATCATAACTAGATAGGCAACGGTTTTAAGCTGTTGTAATTTTGTTATTTACAAAGCCAACGGTTTAAAAGCGTTGCCTTCGATGTTTTTTTGCAACAGTTTAAATACCATTGCCATTTTATAGTTTTCGTTGGCAACGGTTTTAACACCATTGCCCTTTGTAACTTTTGACAACGGTTTTTCATAATTATATAATTCTTTATTTACAATAATTTTTTCATATTGCATTGAAATTAGTTCCAATTATTTTTTTAATTTATTGTCAATAAATAACCTTAACTATTTGAATCAAATTACTAAAGAAAACTAATTGAATATATACCATCAAATTTGATTTATAAAGTATTATGTAAAATCTACAATCACATTATATCATCATTGCAAAATACCATAATACTAGTCTAAGTCATAACTACTTCTAATTATATCATCATCATTTTTCAAAATACCATAATACTAATCTAAACAACCTTGAACTATATCATCTAATTTTGCAAAAAATACAATAACAAAAGAGAATTGAAATGGCTAAGTAACAAGTTTATCATCATCTTGTCCACAAGTACATGACTTTTACTCTCTAACATTTACTCTTCAAAATTTGTGACCTTAATTAAGTTTGTTTTCTCCTTCAACATGGTTTTCCTGTAAACAAAACAAAAAATAGTAAATCAAATATAAAACTACATATTTCTAATACTAATAATGTTTAGATTAACAATAAGTGATTTTTCTTATCAAGAACTTATTAATTCTAAAGAAATCCTAGAAGTCAACCACTAATAATCAAAAGAAACATCTCAAGCAATCATGAAACTAACAATTCGTATCTAACAAAGTATGCAAAGAAGTATCTAATAAAGATAAAAAGATTAAGATAAGAGTGAAAAAAAGTATAATTGGAAAAGGAGAAAAATCACAAACAACATTTTTAGTTTGCACCTTCCAATTTCTATAGATATATAAATTAAACTTTACCGGAAAGAGTGTTTAAAGGATATATACAAACACTTTCTACTTTCAATCTTCTAATTTTGTGAATTAATTTTGTCACTATTTGATTGCAATACTCTTATTTTAAAAAGACAAACTACAACAACAACAAAAAAAATGGAAGGTTTCCTTGGTAGCTATTTGTGCCATGTTTTGAAAACCAAAAGGGAAGAAGTACACTAATATAAGAAAACATCAAATTAGAAAACTAATTGTGCCATATTTTGAAAACCAAATATAGTTTGGCATTAAGAATACGTATGCTCCTAATTCGGTTGTACCAATGCCAATGCCATTAGGGAAGGTTTTCTTAGTAGCTCCATAAAGTTATACAATTTATCAGTACATGCCATTAGATAAGAACAATAGCATAAAGTAAAATTTTATAGCCTTCAAAGCTAAATTCTTTAAACTTCATAATCATCTCCCTACCATTAAATCAAGCTAGTTAGTATTCAGATTTGATATTCCTTAGTTTTATTCCACCAAAGCAACTAAAAATTGTGCTAACTTTCTAACAACATGATGAAGCTTTGCAACTACTAGATATATGTTATTTATAAAAATATAATTAACTTTCAAGTTGAACTATATATTATGCATACTTATACCAATTCCAAAGCCGCATTTGTTTAAGGAGAATAATAAAAGAAAGGTCCTTCTAAAAGATCTCACAACATGAGAGTGAATGGATAACTTTGACTATGCTATGCAACAACAATACCTAATACTAACCATACTTACCAGTTACCGAAACTAGTTAGCTAGATTGCAAAATTCATGCAAACCTCACATATTTAAACCCAGCAATCGTTATTTTAAAAGTTTTCGTCTAACTAACAATTTCATGTCTAAATTATCAATATTAGTGATTAGTGAATGTTAATATTTTCTCAATGGAAACTTTTCAAACAAGCTATTAGAAAATCAATACAAATTTTGTAATAGTCAACCATATTAAAAAGTCAATACCATTTTTAATGAAAAAGTTACATAGCTTGGAAGTTAGGTAGAAATAAGTCAAAGCCTGTTTTAAAAATTAGAAAGCTTAGTATCTTTCAACTGCACAACTTTTACTACAAAAGTTCAATTAAGCTAAATTTTGGTTTGGAGACTCCTAACTTATCTAGCAACAAGTGTGTCTTAGTTGCAACCCAATTGCTATTCAATTCTAAGAGTTACAAGCATTGGAAGTTGATGCATAACTTGCTGAAAACTGATTCTTTCTAGCTTTGACCACCAATTTTCAAAAATTCACAACTCCCAATCCTTAACTCCTGAAGTTTAAGAGAAATAAATCAAGTTGATTAAATTTTAAAACAAAATTGGTTTTTCTCCATAACTCAACTCGTAAGAGTCGCAGCAAGACAACCAAGTTGCTGCCCTATTCTAATTTTTCTGCAGCAGGACAGATTTAACAACTTGACTTTAAAAATTTGTCATAAATTGTATATTTAACGAAAAGACCTCAAATTTTTCAGTCCAGTTCCATATATTCCCAAGTTTAACCCAGACTTGGTCCCATGCAATTTTAATCATTACAGAATTAGTTATAGCTTTTCAAAGTTTCTAACTTCGTTTAAAAGTAATGCAGAATATCAGATTTCATAATTTAACTTAGAAAAATCATAACTAATTCTTCAATTAACACGAAACTTTCAAAATTGAATCTTAATAACTATACTTGTTGTAGTTCACTTAGCTTTTAGTCTCATGTCATTCCAATCACTATTAAGTTACTGGTTCACTTTCAAAGTTGCTGTTTAACTTCAAAACTCAGATTTTCAATAAACAGTTCAACATTTCAAGATTCAATCCTTCAAATGTTCTCTAAACCCAAATCCAATCAATCACCAACTAAGTTCACCACCATTACAATAATCAAAAAACCAGCTCAATAGCAACAAATTCAATATAAACTATCAAAATTCAGAAACAACAATCTCTCATCAAACAATTTCGTAACCCACACATAATTGATCAATATCACAGAATCCACAAATTCAATCAATTCATAGCCACAGTTCAACATCCATATATAATCAATCAATTACTCACAACAATTAAACCTATTTGCAATTATTCAATAAACTCTGTAGGCATTCTTAAATTAAAACCGTTTAAATTAAGCTCTTTACCTCGATGTCGAAATTAAGAAAAACTGAACTGAAGGCGGAATTGCAGCGTGAACACTTGCTGAACCGCAACCAACAACACAATAGTTTTATTCCTTCAAACAGAACCAGCGGCAGCTCCGGCAGCTACCTCCAGTGGCGGTGACAGCGTCAGTTAACATAAACACACTAACAATAACCCTCACAGCAACAACAGGATAACTTAGGGGAGCAAAGAAAAATCAGAAATAGGGTAAAGCTCACCAGGAAAGTGGTGAGTTGCAGCAGAAACAGAGTGGCGATCATGGTGAAAACTTCAATGGTGGAAAACCCAGGACAGAAATAGGGCAAACCTTAATGGAACAGAGGTAAAGTTGGAGGAGTAGCAGCGGCGCTGGTGACTCAGAGCGGCAAGGACGCGGCGCCGGATCAGCCCCACTGACGGCGGCGGCAGCAGGACACGGTGGAACCTTCTTCCTTCCCCTCGTCGATATCGTCTTCTCTCTCGCGCACCTCTGGTTCTTGCGGCGTCGTTCTCTCTCCATCTTTCCTCTCTGCGATGGCGACGGCGACGATGACAGTGACACCCACCGTCGCTGCCTCCTTTTCCCCTCTCCTCTCCATTTCGTTCTCCCTCCTTGGTTCCTTTCTTCTCTGATTTTTTGTTTTCCCCCTCTCCATTACCCTTTCTCTCCTTTTTCCTCGTTCGTCTGTGTGTGCACGTTTAAGTTAGGGTAAGAAAATAGGAAATTTGTTATATTAAGTGAAAATTTGGTTGTGATTTGGGAATTTACACTATGGTTTAAGAGAAAATAAGAGGAAAGAAAAGTGATGGAAGGAAAATGAGTGGAAAATTTTATTTTCTTTTGTTTGGATACCAAAGAAAATGGGAAGGAAAGAAAATTTTGGTGTGGGTCCCATAAAAAAAATTTTCCATCCATTAGAAGCAAAAAACTAGAAGGAAAATGTTACTTTTGATGTATTTACAATACTACCCCTAATTCTATTATTATTAATAATTATTAATATAAATTAATTTTAATAGTTTTAATACATTATTATAATAAATATTTATATTTAAACATTATATATGTATTAGATAAATAATTTATAAAATTATAATATTTTATAATATTTATAAAATGTAATAAAGCATAAATAAATAAAAATATTTATAGTTTATTTTATTATAAGGGCATTATTGTAATTTTATACCATTATGATTTTCTTTCTTATCAATTTTCTTCTCATCCAAACAAAAGAAACTTTTCTCTCTATTTTCTTTCTATTCATTTTCTCTTCATCCAAACAACACACAAATAACTCTACTTTTCCTTCTATTTTCTTTTCTCTCATTTTCTTTCCTCTTATTTTCTTTCCTTCTATTTTCTTTTCTAATCCAAACAAAGCCTTAGAGTTAGGATAAAATATATACGAGTGATATAATAATTTTACAAAATATTTGAGATAAAATAATAATTTAGAATTTAAATATAATATTATAAAATTAATTTTAGAACACATAATTTTTTTTATTAATTTATCAGAAATAATTATTTTTAATTTAAATTATAAAATGAACGTATTAATCATATTTTATAAAATACAGTTTAAATCCGAAAATATCAATTATTCAAATTATTGATATAATTTTTTATTATTTTTCTATTACTAAAATTTTAATTTCAATTTGTATAAAATAACTAATTATAATAAAAATTGTACATAAACATTAATTAACTTAAACTTAAAGTATTTATAAAAAAATTAATTTAATCATTCCTAATAAATTAATCTCTAAGAGCTTAAAATAAACCATAATTGATTTATAATAAAATTATTTTTTAATAAAAAATATTTAAAAAAATTGATGTCATAGTTATAAAACCGTTCTTTAAAATAGTCAAAGAGAACGGTCTTATTTT
Organism: Arachis ipaensis; assembly: GCF_059453495.1. Classification (NCBI taxonomy): domain Eukaryota; kingdom Viridiplantae; phylum Streptophyta; class Magnoliopsida; order Fabales; family Fabaceae; genus Arachis; species Arachis ipaensis. The sequence goes on along the minus strand of NC_142440.1, from coordinate 22,083,513 downwards.
GTTGCTATAACATAGTGAAAAATTGAACTTGTACAGCAACGTTGTAAAAAATCTAATAGAACGGTTTTAAAGTGTTACCATTTTGACAACGGTTTTTATGCGTATCCTTTGTACAAATATTTAAACAACAATAAAAAACAGTTGCCTAAAAACAAATTATTGTAACGGTTATAAAATCGTTCTTTAAAATAATCAAAGAGAACGATTTTATTTTGTTGCTATAAAGTAGTGTAAAATTGAACTTTAACGACAACACTTTAAAAAACCGTTGTCTAAAATCATCTAAAAGAACGGTTTTAAGGCGTTACAAATTTTGGCGTTGCTAAAGCCCATATTTGTGGTAGTGAAGAATACTTTGGAATTTGAATAAATAAGAGGTTATATGAGTATAATTGTTCCTGCACTACTAATGGATTCATCTAATAGAATTAATCTTAATTACATATCAGAGACCAAGATATAAAAAAAATCGGACACATCTCAATTCAAGAAAGTCATAATCCATATTCATAATGCAGAAAACACATTCAAAATAGGCATTACAGAGTCAGGACAATATTCACCAAGTATATCAAAATTCTCAACATATTGAGAACACAAGTTTTGAACACTAAAATCCCCAACACTAGGTTCAAAATTCAGAAAGCATACATTTTCATCAAAATAGATAAACAAAATAATCTTCTCCTAAACATAATAATCCTAGTCTTCATTTTTTGTTTCTGGGTGGTCTGAATCCAAGGTTAGGCACAAACTTTATGAAGTTGGCAAGCCTTGTAATGGTCTCCTGTGATGCACCTTGCATAGGATGAGACGGATGATTTGTTGCGGGTTGACTGGATGCTGGTGGGGTGGTTGTTGCTTGATTGCTGCTTCTTGGAGTTGCATTTTCTTGTTTGGAGGACTTCTTTTTAGGAGGGAGTTTTGGTGGCCTCACAAGAGAAGGCAAAATCTATTAGTGATGACATGTTAAATAGTTAGTACAATGGATAAGAACATGCACATAATAAAATGAATGTCATCTAATTTTGTGAACCTGTTGAGAGTCATCGGTTTGTGACAAGGGTGGTTGACTAAGTTCAAGCTGAATTTCGGTGGGGGGTTGTAGGACAATGGTGGCTTAACCACCATTAGCAACAGGGGGTTGTGCAGCAGCAGCCTCCTCATCCGCAGCTCTCTTTGCACAGTTTCTCTTGGTGTGTCCTGATTTACCACAATAATGACAGTGACATTTTTTATAAATTTGTTTCATCTTGGTCCTCTGCTTCTTACTCCCACTTCACTCCTCATCTGCATCTTTTCTTCTTTTTTTCTTAAGTGGACCTTGCTTCTTTCTAAACTTTGGTACTTGTGGTCTGTTATGAGGTGACTTTTTCCATAGGGCTTGACCTGGAATTGGATTGATATAGAAGGCATATGTGTTATTATGCGCTTCCATTTTCAACTACTGATGACAAAATTCATCTGGTCTTTTTCCAGCCCTTGCCATTGCAGCACAAGCATGCACACACGACATCCTTAAACAGCATTAACACAACAACAAAGATTCCAATAATAAGCCAACAGTAATACCAGATAAAAAATAACAAAAAGATAACAATAAACAAGTAAAAGAATATTACCACTCAATTGCAAGAAACCACATGTGCAGAGCCTCTTTCCCAGATCAACAACCATGTTAGTTGGCCAGCCATGAACCTCGAATTTCTCATAGTCTGAGTCACCAGACCACATCGGGACCCAACTCTTTGACTCCTTCCTTATCTTTTCTAATCTGCTGTGTTGTATAGGTGATAGAATCCCAGTGTTCGAACTAAGCTTGACTTTGTTCCTAGCGATGGACCTCATTGCATACATCATGACTTCTTCCAAAAGTGTAATAATAGACTTGGCTCTAGCTTCTTTGATCCTAAAGCTGAAGACTTCACAAGTATTGTTGCAGATATTGTCTATTTTAGGTGCATTACTGAAGAAAGCCCTACTCCAAGAGTCCCTAGGCTACTTGTTCAAATACTCCCAAGCATCCTTGTTAACCCTCTTAATTTTTTTTATAATTTCAAGGAATCCATCTTGGCTAGTACACCTTGCACAATCCCATAGCAGCCCTCTAAGCTGGAGATCCTTCCACTGCTTATTGAAGTTCTTCCATAAATGCCACACACAGAATTTGTGATGGACATTTGGAAAAACCTCCTTAACAGCATGGATAAGGCCCTGAATTTAAGAAAGAAAAGAGTGGTCAGACACTTATTATCGAGCATCATAATAGTCCCTAGAGTTACATAAGTGACAGCCATATGGTCCCTTAAGTTTTATAAGTGACATCAAAAAGGTCCCTGTTCATTACATACACATCAGTTCATTATATACACAGCAGTTCATCAAAATTAGTCCAACTACTAAGTAAATCAGTTGTTCATTATAGACATAGTAGTTCATTATATAAGCAGTGATCCAACTACCATGTTTTATTCTATTATCACAGCAGCCAATACTAATTATACAACAACAACCATTACAATGTCATATAACAATTAATAAATACAATCAATAGAGCAGGTACTTGCTATTCACAACAAATAAATTTCTAAAATGCACCTTCTGCATATCTGATATGAAACAGAGCTTGTGTTGCTTATAATCTCCCAAGTCTTAATGAAGTAACTCCAAGAACCACCTCCAGTTTTCAGTATTTTCAACAGGGATAATTGCATATGCAATCACATATATATATATATATATATATATATATATATATATATATATATATATATATATATATATATATGATTGTTTGCATCTTGTCCAATGGCAGACATGATCTAACCACCATGCTGGGTCTTCAGAAAAGCTCAATCCAAGCCTATGAGGGGTTTGCAGCCAGCCAGAAATCCCTTCTTACACGCATCCAAGCAAATGTACATCTTCTCAAATATTGGTTCATCATCAGGGTTGGGCTGAGAGATAACACCAACTGTGACAGTGGAGTCTGGGTTACTCTTAAGCAGTGTGAGCCTGTAATCCCTCACCATCCCATACTGGGCAGCAGCATCACCATACACAATAGCCCTAGCATCTCCTAAACCCCTAGTCAGTGAACACTTGCTTAGATCCAAGTCACATTTTGTCTTAAAATACTGTGCAGCCTCACAGTGCCTTAGATTAGGATATTTTCTTAGCTTCTTCACCAATTTTCCGGCTAGCCACTTCTTATTAGCCAGTCTGTTTTTGGTCTCCCTTGCACAGGTGTGGTCATCCATGAACATCTTGGTCTGCCAGTAATTGTTCTCAGTGTTGTTAGTACACAAGCCAGCCACAGTTCTCATCCTTACACACTGCTCCCATCCTTACATTATCATTCTTCTTAAACCAAATCCTTCGACCCTCCTGTATACAGTATTCACTCACAACCTCTTTGAACTCCATCTTTGTAGTGAATGTCATTCCAACCTCAAGCCTTAGCTCCCCAAACCTACCTCCATCTCTGAACACAGGGAAGACCTCATCTGAATCAACCTCCTCCAACTCATCCTCAGAGTTTGGAGGAGTCTTTATTTCTTCTGAGCGCCATGAGTCTCCACCATCAGATTCCTCATAACCTTCATCTTGGGCAGCATGGTATACTCCCATTGAGCTGAACTTAGGAATTGATCTAAAAAAAAGTTCATCATCCTCAGAGTCTGAGTCAGCACACACGGAACCATCATCCTGAACCATTACAGCCCTCTTTTGTGTAGTAAGTTTCTTATCTATCCTGGTTCTCAGTTTTACATTTGTCTTTTTTCTTGCTGATCTCTCCAAAGTCACATCTTCCTCACTAGACACCTCATCACCACCAGGCCGATATGGTTCATCCTCTTCACTATCATCACTGGCTTGACTATCTGAGAACTCATCTGAGCTAGACAATGCGACACATTCTGTTTGGGGCTGTTTTTCCTTAGCAATTAGTCTTGCAGTAGTTCCAGCAGCAGCTGCTCTTATTAGTGGCCTCCTTCTATATGGTGCTGCAGATTTTACATTCTTAGAGCCTCTCCTTGGTACACCAGACTTCTTGGTCTCTTTTAATTTGGACCATGGTTTAGGAATTGCAGTGGGTTGGGCCATTTTTTTGGTGGGTTCTTGGGCTTGGTTTTACTGGGTTGAGCCACTATTTTTGGGGGTGGATTGGGCTTAGACATAGGAGTTGCAGTGGGGAGGGGGTGTATTTTTTCTGGTAAGTCTAGTTTACCAACAGAAATTGAAATAGGTGGGAGCTTTTGTTTTGGTTCTAGAGACAAGTTATCTATAGGCTTTGTTGTGGAGACTGTTTCTTGGGTGGGAATAGTGGTGTCATTTGGTCCAGAGGTTGGAGTAGATGGTCTTGTGGTGGGAATTGGTTCGGCTTTGACATTGGTGGTGGGGTTTGGGGTGGGGTTCAAGTCCTGTATCACCATCAGCTCCTTGCCTTTAGATGACACTGGCTCTGCTTCCTCATTATACAGAGGTTCCGAGACTCCATATTCGTAGTACACATGAATAACCCCCTTGTTCTGCAAAGCAAGGTAACACATCTCCAAGAGCTCCTTATCATCTGTTATAGCCCTTAGACCATTTTGCAAAGGCCTATTAGGCACCAACCACCATGTTTGAGTCACCTTGTCATAACCAATATTCTTGTGGTAGTCTCGGACAAAGAAGACATCCAGTGTGTCTGTATCAACTCCAGGCAACTCAAAAACCTCTCCACCATTGTAAGTCATACCTCCATCAACATCGGTGATGAATGACCCTCCATGGTGAAATATGAAGGTAATCAAATGATCAACCATCTGCAATTTCAAAATTTTTTTTGTTATATCAGCCCCACTAACTTCAACCATATTACCAAGTTAAAAACTCCATAATTAAAATATAACACCCTGTTTTCAACTATAAACGCAATAAACCCTTGGACATAAAAAATAAGTTTCCATGTTAACAAAAATCCCCTACTCAGTATATAATTTTGCTAGACAACGCGACACATTCTGTTATAAAAAACAAGTTTCCATGTTAACAAAAACCCCCTACTCGCTCCGGTAACTGCAATCGCACCGACGCCAGTGATCAAGATAGCGGAGAAGAAGAGACCTCTGCTTGTTGTGTTTGCGTTGTGTTTTGAGAGGGAAAGATGATACGTTAGTGTAACGTTGATGAAGGGAGATTTTGAGCATAAAATGACGTCGTTTTACCTCATTTTGGCGCCACACCAAATACTACGTCTTGCGTGCTGCCAGCGTGTCACCAACGAGTCCAACTCACCTTTCCGGTTACGCTAGCTGGACGAAATTGGCCGGAAGGACGAGTCTGAGTCCCAGAGTGCAACTTCAGGGATAAATATGAGTAATTTTTAACTTTAGGGATCACTATGAAGCTCGAGGGTAACTTCAGGGACTACTTTGAGACTTATCTCGGCAACAATGTGGTGGAAGGGTGGGAAGCAATTGTAAAAATAAAGATAATTTGGGGATTAGGATTTTAAAAGAAAAAAGGGACCAAATTGCAAAAAATAAAAAAGAATTTTTTTGCCACATCAACTAGCCATTATAGTGTTAGCATGGCAGGAATGAGTCTATTTCAGCTTTCCGATAGCCAATGATGGACAGAAATTAGGGACTACTATGAGTTTCGAAGTGCAATTTCAAGGACAAAATTGAGTAACTATTAACTTTAGGGATCACTTTAAGTCTCGAGTGCAATTTCAGAGATCATTTTGAGGCTTAACTCTGTATATATTGGATTATGAAAAAGCAATATGTAATTATTGTTTAACGAGTCAATCAAATAACAAATACAAAAATGTTGGGTAAAATATATTTTTTGTTCCTAATGTTTTTTATTTTTTAAATATCTCTAGTATTTAGTTATATTCAATTTTATTCCTAATGTTTTCGATTAGTTTAATTTTGTCTCTAACATTTTTTATTTATGCCAAGATTATCCTTAAAAATTTTTTATTTTATCTCTAATGTTTTACACGAAATTAATGTTCGGAGATAATTTTGTAAAAATATCCCTAATATTTAGTTTTATTTAATTTTGTAGAAATTAATAATATTTTCAAAAAAATCACAAACTTAAAATAATATTTCCAAGACATGACACGTTATAACCAACTAAGCTACTCCACTTTTACCTTGATTCTATATGAAGTTGATTTCTATCATTTTTAAAAAATATACTTGACCTTGTAAACATGGGTGTTGGCCTTGCATGTGAAAGACTGTAAGATCACATCATAAATTGTATCAGAAAGTTCGATCCAGCAGGCCAAATTTTGATATTGAAGGGACCGTGACGTGATGACTTAGCTTGAATGGTCTCTACTCTCCTCTGCATCCACAATGTGTGATTCTGTATGTATGGATAATGACCAGATGATTGCATCTTGACCATTTCATTTGCAGAAAATCAATCGAGTTTCAACTGCTCCTATAATAAATTAATAATAATAAAAAAAAATTGTGTACATTTTTTGTGATTATTTTTGTGTATATTTCTTTTATATATTTTTTATTTTTAATATTAAAAATAATTAATAGAAATTAAAAAAATATAAAAACAATATAAACTTTATTTTCTAATACTAACATTTCTATGAAACTTACTGCATAATATAACATACAGTGATATTCCAATAATAACAAGAAACAAGATCTTACTCTTACACAATTATACTTGTCCCCTACATGGAGCAAACACGACAACCACAATCTAAAGCTTTTCTTGTTCTCCTCCTCATCCTTACCCATGCCACCTGCTTGATCCATTGCCGAGTTCTACCTTCCTCTCCTTCTCCTTCACTGGCTCCCGCACCCGTGCGTTTCATCCTCTTTCCTATAAAACATGTTATGTGAATATTAAAATTAATTATTAAAATCAGTTCGAATATATTCATATATATATATATATATATATATTTTGTTTAATTTATTTTTAATATATATTTTATACTAATGACTGATTTTGATAGTTGATTTTTTATACATAAAAGTTCTAATTATTATTATTTACACTTAGGTTATTGTGTGTGTGTTTCTTGCTCGTAAATTTAAAAATAATCCACTTTCAGGGAAGCGTTGTTGGTGGGGCAAAACCAAGGTGGGGGTCAATTCCGGCTACATGTCATTCAAAGTGCAACCAATGCAGGCCTTGCGTCCGAGTCGAGGTCTCAATCAAAACATTGACAATGCAACAGAATGAATACTATCCTATTGCTTGGAAGTGTATGTGTCATAATACCATATTTTCACCTTAATTATAGTATTATACTAATTAATTAGTAACACTGCACCATTTCCCCATTTTAGTTTTTCCGTTACAGTTCATAACAACTACCAGTTGTTTCACTTCATATTAGTATGTTGCAAGTTTGATATGGCCAATCCAATTTTATTTGAAGATAAACTAACGTGCTTTTCGATTCATCTCTGATAAGATCACAGATATATACTAAATACTATTGCTTCATTTTTTTTAGCCAAAAGGTTTTCCGTTATATAAAGAGCAGAATTTCTAACCGTACGGGCGCAAATTAAACTAGCACTAGGGACGCTTCTCTAATAAGATGGATCTATACACATGGGAGGGAGTTTTATGATTTTTTTTAATTAATCTGAGTTAAGGAACACTTAACATTCAACCGGGATCCTCTCCAGTGAAAAAAAAAAAAAACTGGATAATATCCGGTGTTTAATCTAACCATTTATTGTTTTCTCTTTCTTACTTAATTTTGACTCCACTTAGAGAATTAAAGGTGAAAGATCACACTTTATTCTTTCAAATGTTTTTTTCACTGAAGATGATCCATTTTCCATTCAACCTCTTGGAGCTGTTGTTAATTAAAATGTTCAACCGAGGAATTTTGAGGCCCCGTCATCAATTCAAACGTAATAATCGATGATCTGTTTTAAATTTCAATGGTATATACTTTGTATTAAACTGTTGCCACCCAATACTGAAAATGAACACCATAACAAGGTCATAAATAATAACAAGGTGAATAACTTAGTAAGAAACAAATGTGGTCCCCTCGTACATCGAGATTGGCATGCTATGGAGGAAATTAGTTACCAAATACAAGATAGTAAATATGAGAAGAATCGTTAGTTTGGCGAAGCTGGGTAAAACTCACGTGCGTGATTCTTATTACTTTTTAACTTAAGGATACAACTTGTGCACAAATAATCGTAGTCAAGTTTGGAGCCCTGTGCTTGTTTCTTTGTTTGTTTGTGAAATAGAGATGGGCACGTTTTTGAAAGTGGCCATGACCCATGAGCTGTTTAGCTTGATCTTACTGACTTGCCATCGTGCCATGGCCGCCAGCAGAAAAGTCAAAGGCCCTGTTGAATCACGCACGAAGTTTCAACGACTCTTGGGGCTTTGCTAGCTATCACAAAAAAGACAATGAAGCGTGGGCCATCATCGTAGCAGCATAAATAGATGTGTGTGTGTGTGGAAGGTCAAAAACCAAAATCGAACAAAAGGTTACATAGTGTGAGCACGGGAGAAAGATTAAGCAAAGGAAAATCAAGCAATGGAAGGTTTGATTCCTTATATCATTGATGCCATCAGGGATAAGAAACAGAAGCCTAAACGGAGCTTGAGCCGTTCAGACAGTTACCGTTTACTTTTGGGATCGGATTCCTTCGGCAGCTCTGAGTTTTGGGGGCAGCAGCCTCATAATCACACTCTTGCTGTGGCCACCCCGAGAGGCAGAGGCAAAGGGACACCCCTTGCTTCTATTCCCAATAATGCCCCCAATGCTTCTCAATATCATCATACTCCCAACAATATTCGCAAACGATACCCTCAATCCTCCTCCTCGTGATGTGCTGAGTCCAACAAAGTAATTCTATTTGATTTTCCTTTTCTTTTTGGGTCAAATTCTATATATATAGAATGTGTGTTCTTTCATTTTATTGATTGGTTTAACATGATGAGGAGCTACTATCATTTGTAATGTAATTCCTACAGAATCAACCGTAACCAACACCACTTGCTTTGGTCTGCTGCATCAAATGCTTTTTGTTTCAATAGTGGAGCAATTGGGTGACTTTCTATTTCCTTTACACGCGAAAATATAGATGTAAATGTAATACTTATTTGTCAAACATTGATTTATTGAATGATAAAAACTTGGAACTGAAAATGGCGTCAAAACAACAGAGCCGGGAGAATATGATTAAACATAAGATGATAAGAAATGTCCCATACATTAAGATGTACAACATCAAGGTTATCTAAGCAATCCTAGGTTCCTATTGCATTTGAAGCTAGTCTAGCAGTGTGATTAGCAACTGTATTACAGATCTTGAGAATAAAATTACGCTGAAAAGAGTTAAATGCAATAATGATGCTCAAACTATTTCTTTCTATCTCAGCTACATATGCTATGCTCCTATCCTTCATTCCTTGCTATCTGGATATCCCAATAAGTCGCTTAAGTTCTCCTTCCAAAGGTGAAATTGACCGCCAGGCATTGTTGACTTTTAGCCATGATGGTCTACCTACCCTTCATGGTCCTGAACTGCTTTCCCAAGTCCATATCGGTTTTGTTTTTTCAAAATCTGTAAAATCAGTGTTAATCTTTATTGATTTTTCTCGGATCTTCATTGATCCTTCTGGAGTTCTGGGGGCGTCACCCACTGTTTAATTTTACTGAGAATGTGTTGACTAATTCTTATTAGAACTTTAAATAATTACTCTTTTCTGATTAACCTGCACAAAATGATCCTTGTTTTTCTGTTATATGCTCATCTTCCATAGTTTTTTCCACAAGCGTTTCAACTTTTTTTTTAAGATGATTTTATGATTGATATGTTGAGCTTCCTAGAGTGATGTTTGTTTGTACATTCAACCACATTTTGAATGCGCTTTTGACTGTGAACGGTCTCTTTGGTCCTGATGCCCACATTAGATAACCTTCGCAAGGCTGAAAGGTTAATAGAATGTTGAGAATTTCTTCTGCATCGTCCTAATTAGAGGTGGATATTATTATTTGTTCATCCGAAGTTCTTGGATAGTTGGATTTTCTTTTATCAGCTGTGCAACTTGTTGTATGAGATTGATGTGCTGATCTCTCTTACACCGTATGTCCTCTTTTTTTTTTGGCAGCCAAGGTTCTTGGCGATGCTTGTTCCAGAATCCACTTTCTACACTATCCCCATTTGCAATCTCTCTTCCCTTCTCCATGTATACGAGCTATTTTGCTTATTTGAACACCATTCAATTTTAACGTATTTAATAAAATTTTAGTAGTAAAAATAAAAATATTAAAAAAAAATTTTTTAGAAGTTCTAATTTTTATTTTTTTAAAATATTTTTTTAAAAAAAATAATTTTCACATAATAATAATTAATAAACAAAAAAATTATTTTATATTATTATATTCAAACATAATTAATAAATAAAAATATATTTTTGTACGAAATATTCAAACATAAAATCACCTTTATTTTTTTATAAGATTTTTAAAAAAAAGATAATTCAAAAAAAATTTTTTATTAGAAGTTTACCTAAACAAACCGATTATTCCATAAAATTTGTTTTTAGTAGCATTTACCTTCATAATTCTATTCTACTGATTTTTTGTTCTCTTTTAAATTAGAATTTATTATTTGAAATTTTTTTAAAATAAAAAACTAATTCATCATTTTATTTTATTATAAACTTGTTTATTTAATAATTTAAAACATTTTAGATTGGATTATGCATTTATTTGAGTGTCATGAAGTTATTAAAAAAATATTTTTTATTTTTTAGTATATTTGATAATTTTTAATAATAAAAATAAAAATATTAGACAAATAATTTTTTTTAAAAATTTACATAATACATAAATAAATATTTTTATATTATTATAATAAAAAATAATTGATAAATAAAAAATATTTTTGATAAAATATCTAAATATTAAATAATTTTTTATTTTTTTAAGAATTAAAATAAAAATAAGTAAAAAGTATTTTTTGGAATTTTTTTATTTAAATTAAAAAATATAATATTTACCGATTTAAATAAACGTATAAGTATTTACCAAATTACATTTAGAGTCATATCTCGGATACAGTGGGAGAAGCCGAAAATTGAACGTATTCCGGATGCACTGACCCCGTTTTATGATACGGGACGCCAAAAATTGAACGTATTCCACCCCGTTTTGTGATACGGGACACGCTGGTCATATCACGGGTGCACCCAAGATATGAACAAGAGAGCATCTCAGATACACTGTGTTCGAAATATGTGCATATTCTGACATAGAGCAGTGCATTCGAGATACGTGCAAGGAAGAAAAACAGGGGCACTACATCCAAGATATAGTCACCCATTGTGATCGTAGGGCATCCCTTTTTAGCGTGGAAGAGATGGAGCAAGTAGACGGTTGGTCACAGACTTAATATCGGGTTCGTCTGACCGAGCGTACATGCGATTGTGGCCTGTTCCAATCATTGCATTACCCATGTCGACACGCCCTGGCAGCATGTGCAGCTGCGAGTATTGAGTGGGGTCATTTTGTGGACCCCATGTGCACGATGGCTTCTGTATTCAAGGTATACGAGAGGGAGTTTCCGCCGATACCAGACGAAAAGATGTGCCCTCCATGGTACGGTGCATGCCTGAAAGCCCAACTCAACCATGAGGAGGAAGGCATCAGGTAGGCCGGTATCCACTCAAATGCGGAATGAGATGGATGCCATTGAGCGTGCAGAGAAGAGATGTTGACTCTGCCGCGGAGAGGACCACACCAGAAGTGGGTGTCCCAACACGCAACGCTCGGATCCATGACGACGCATACAGTTTAGGGTTTAGGTCTTTTTGTTCCACTGTTGTCACTTTAATGTACTGATTGTTATTAAATGTATTTAATGTGTAATAAAACATAATTTCTGTATACCTAAATTCGATTGTTATGGACTATTTTTTATCTACAACATTACAAAATTTTCATAAAAAAAAGCATACAACATTTTCATAATATCAGATCTTGAATATATCTCGAATGCAGTGCCCCTGTTTTCCTTCCTTGTACATATCTCGGATGCACTGCTCTATGTCAGAATATGCACATATCTCGGACGCAGTGTATCCGAGATGCTCTCTTGTTCATATCTCGGGTGGACCCGTGATATGACCAGCACGTCCCGTATCACAAAATGGGGTCAGTGCGTCCGAGATACGTTCAATTTTTATTTAAATCGGTAAATATTTTTTTTTAATTTAAATTAAAAAAAAAAACAATTTGGAGGCATCCAAACAAACGGCACTGTCAATCTTTTTTTTGTCAGGATCTGGGCCAACAACCCGGCCCATATCTAAGGAAACTAAGCTCCATACCCAAATCCGACCCGGATTTGAAAACTCTGTCGAGAGTTGCCTCTCTAGGTTGCGACTGTGAGTGTGCGACCTTCATCCACCTTGAGTAACGCTGCCGTCGACCGCATCGTCGCCTACGCCTGCAACGTCGCTGTCGTGGCCTGCCCGTCACTGTCAATCTTTTGAGTGGAAACAAAGCAAAATATTGGGCCTCTGGTTTGACCCAAATTACTTAAAGGCGCAGAAGCAGGGGAGAGGAGGCGAGGAAAGAGCAGAATGGGAATTCGATCGGTATTCGATGCGGGTGAGATGCGAAGAGAATTGGAGAAATGCGGTGTTGATCCTCACAAGTTCCTTCCTCTTGTTTGGAAGCACGTCATCCTCAAATCTAATCACCACTCCGATTGGGACTGGGAGAACCACGCCCCTTCTCTTCCCTCCCCGGCTTACTCTCTTCTCCGCTCCATCCCCCCTCTCTCTTCCTCCCTCCACTCCGTCTTCCACTCCAACGATAACCTCACCTCCAAGCTCCTCATCAAGCTCCATGTAACTAACTCCTCCATCTTAACATAACATCTTACTTTTCTGCTTTGTTTTCTTAAATCAATCATTATTGTATCAGAATGGCGCTTTTGTGGAGGCTGTGATCATGAGGTATGACACTCGTTTGGGAAAATACGCCGGTAAACCCCGTCCCGGTGGTCTACGAGCAACTTTGTGCATATCATCTCAGGTTGGTTGTAAAATGGGTTGCAAGTTCTGTGCAACTGGAACCATGGGATTCAAAAGTAGCTTAACATCTGGAGAAATAGTCGAGCAATTGGTCCACGCCTCTAGGTTTTCACAAATCCGTAATGTTGTCTTCATGGTATACTCTGATTGCCTATTTGTCTAGAAAAGCTTGGACTTTTTAGCTGCTTCTTATTGACAGGGCCTAATCTTTTCTAATCACTTGAATTGATGCATGATTGCACACATTATTCTAAGACCTTGTTCATTCTTTTCATATATATGTCTTAGGGCAATTAATACTTATTTTGGCTCTGACAGGGAATGGGAGAGCCTCTAAACAACTATTCTGCTGTGGTAGAATCCATTCGTGTCATGACTGGATTGCCGTTTCAATTGTCATTGAAAAGGATTACTGTCTCAACGGTAGATATATTTGCTATCTCTTGCATTGTTTACTCCTATTATTTTCCTGACCTAAACTACCTTTCAGAAACTCTGTTTTATTCATGTAGGGATTACTTACATGCAAATACTATGGAATGGACTGAACAATTAGTACTATCAACTTCGTTTGAGAGTAGTAGTGGAAAGCCCTGTGATGGCATTTCTTCGTTAATAAGCATATCGGTTAATGTTAGAGTAAAATCTGAGAATTACGTAAACCAATTATGTTTGTAGTCAGAGTCTGGACATGCCTTGATTTATATGTTCTGTTCTTGTTATAAGTCATTTCTTCGTTAAAAAATAAATAAAATAAATCTTGAATTGTAGAATTTATGAAGGGTATGTTTGCATCTTTAATAGGTTGGCATCATTCATGCTATCAACAAACTTCATAATGATCTGCCTGGTTTGAACTTGGCAGTCTCACTGCACGCACCAGCACAAGATATCAGATGCCAGATAATGCCTGCTGCTCGTGCTTTTCCTTTGCAAAAACTGATGGCTTCACTGCAAGAATATCAAAGAAACAGGTAATCACACTTATTCGTGTGATTTCTTTTTATGTAGTCTGTATTTTTGGCCGTTCAGGTGTGAACAATTCCAGTGGTTTTGAAACTTCCATGTTTCATCCTTAACAGTCAGCAGAAGATATTGATCGAGTACATAATGCTTGATGGGGTCAATGATGAAGAGCAGCATGCCCACCAATTGGGAAAACTGCTAGAAACATTTCAAGTGGTAAGCACTGAACATCTAAGCTATTCTATATTATATTTCTGTCGGTGTTTCTCAAGAACTCAGTGACCCTTAATGATTAAAATCAAATAGGGCATCTGTTACATTTTTAATCACAGTACCTAGTTTCATATCTTGGTGTATGCTAATTGTTTTGCACCTTGCATCTGTTTGTTATTAAACTTGATCGACATTCCCAGTTATGTAATAAACTTGTGCATATTGTCTCAACTATCTCGCAGGTAGTGAACTTAATACCTTTCAACTCTATTGGTATGTTGAGTCAATTCAAACCAACTACTGAGCAGAAAGTTTCGGCATTTCAGAAAATTCTTAGAGGTACGTACAATATCCGAACAACAATTCGGAAGCAGATGGGTCAGGACATAAGTGGTGCATGTGGACAATTGGTGGTTAATGTACCTGATAAGTCTCTCGGAAATGCCGAACCCCTAACAGACATAGAAGATCTTTTCATTTGATATAGCTTAAAAAATTTAATTCTAGTGCTGCATTTTAAATGTCTACTTGTTTATGTATCGTTTCCAATTTTAAGTAGAAGCAAGACGCATGAGTGAAACAACGAAGATGCTTGTAGATGTGGTGAATGAATGTCATAGAAACAAGGCTCCCCCGATTTTTGTAGATTAATGCGACTTGCACCCAAGTTTCAATGCGTGTGTTAATATGTAAACGTTTTCATTCAAGAGTTAGGAATTCATTTAGATTCAGCTTTAAATTAAATAATGAATCAAAGTTCACAGACAGACAATTAAGAAGAAAAAGAAGAAATGATGGAAATAGCCAAATAGGAGTTGAAGTGGACAATTCCTCGCATCCTACACGCTCTGCTCATTCATTCTCTAATTTCTGTACTCCCGGTAGATACAGCTACACTGGGCCACTTGCATTTTTCGGCTAATTTTTTTAGATATTAATGAAACTTTGGTACAACTCAGTTATTGGATTTTATAATGTTTTTCAAAATTTTGGAGCGGGAATTATGAAAAATACTATAAAATTCAATAATTGAGTGTTACACCAAAATGTTATCAATATCTAAAAAAATATATGCCATTCTTCCCATCAACCACATTACATAGGAAATCTTATTTTTCTCCAGGCCAAATTATGACGGGTTAATGGCAAATCAGATGATAATGTGTTGCAAAATAAACTATGCATGTTAACAACTAAAAAACTGGATAGCAAAGAAGTAATTTCGATTCTTTTCTTTTCAATTTAATGTTACTAGAGAAAAGTGAAAAACAAAATCTTTAAAGTTAGCTATTAGAAAAAAGAATGACTTTTCTTAAGTACAACATCAGGTATTTCATATTAGATAGCTACTTCTAGAAGAAAGACATTTTCATGTGAAAATGATATTCCAAATTTTTAGATAATTCGATTAAATATATCAAATTATCTAACGGTTCACAATAGTATTTTCACATAAAGTAACCACCTTTATATTACTCGTTGTGAGACTTTAAACACTTGATAATAATCAAATGCTTTCTTAATATAAAAATTGAATGAGGTTATGCTGGAATTGAGTACATTTTGCTTGTTTGAGTATGCTCCACTTTACTGTGCTTTTTCCTTAAAAAGAAAGTAATTGGATGAGGATTATTTTTGTTAATGAACTTCCAATGCAGTAGATTAACAAAAAGAAAGGGAAAGAAAAGAAAAACACCCAATGCAAGACAAAAGGTTAAAGACTATCACTCGGACAAATTAGTTCGAGTTGTTTGAATTTTTTTTTTTTTTTTTGGTGTTTGCAGAATATGCTTTAATTCATGTTCTTCGAATCCTGCATGCATATACAATATAATTTCTTTTCTGCTCTACTGTACCTTACGAAATCGTCCATTCACATTAAAACCGTACTAGTAACTGTAATCGTGATTCGTGAACTTGCAGCGTTCCATGAGGGAAACCATTTTATTCATCAAGGTTTATGCTATTAACTAATTTACAGGTGGAATAAATCAATTTTCTAGGGCGTGGGTTTTTTTTTTTTTTTTTTTTTCGGCGGGGGCATTAGTGTTACACAATGTACCATAATTACATATATAGATTTATACGCTGTACAAAACTAACTGGGACGGTTTTTATTGCTCTTTAACAAAAAGAAATAATCAATGGGTCTGTAACTGCCTTCTTTCTGAGACAATTTTTGCTTCTTAGATATGCTTTCTCTAGTGATTCTGTTCTTCTGATCCCAGCTGAAAGAAACATGGAGTAATCAAATTAAAAGGCACAGAAAACATGGCACGCGTACAAATCCATGATTTTTACCTTTGACCTGAAACAGATGTTCTTTGGTGAATCCGAGATTCTTCCTTTTGAAGCTTTTCGGCAAGATGAAAATCAGAGTGCTCTAATCTGTCCTCAACAAAACTTGGAGGCAGTTCTATTCCACAAAGTGAACATTTGTAGTCATTCAACCACAACATTGTCTTATCCTCGCAAGAATTAAGTCGCTCATCCTCCAGGAGATTAGACAAATTTAGTGTACTAGTGTCTTCAAACTGTCCCTGAATTGGAAAAGTTGATTCCACCGCTTCTTTAACTTGGCCATAGTTAGAACATGAAGCATTGTTGCCAGATGTTTGTATCTAATAAATATATCAGAAAGCATAAATAACATTCATGTATACAATCACCCATATTTGATCAATGGATTTCTAAAATTGACACATATTTCAGCTATGCAGATTGTTGTATAAGTATACCTCCTCTGAACTCCAGCCAGTGCCACTTTGGCAGTTTACATCAGATGAATGATTCCCATCAACAGGATCTCTGCTTCTTTGGCAACTGCCAATGGAAACATCAGTCTCTGTATGGCTGACAAAATCATGATCTGCAACATCTGGCAAAAAACGGTTCCTATCGGCATCTACAGAAGTAATGAAGTCGGTGATAGTCTTTTGTTTCGGATTAGATGTTGAGCCACCATACTTGTCTCCATCAAAATGTGACATCCTAAGGCCTAGGATGAGAAGAAAAAAGTTATACACTGACACAGACAAGCCACAAATGCAAACTTTCCCGTAGTCTACATCTCTAAAGTTTAAACTGTTAGTGCTCTTTCATCTCGGCCTTGAGCACCATCCTTAATATTGTCAATAATAATGAACCTAGCAGAAACACACACCTATCAATCTTACTGAAAGAGGAAGTTCTGCTTTTAGAAGCTCCGAAGCATGCTTCAAGATATCCTCCCTCGAGCTTATGTACTTTCGTAAAGTCATGGCTCTAGTCCGAACCTGTTGATTGGTCATTTATTACTACTTGCAACAACAGTATAGCATGATGCCATGATGGTAAAACACAGTGAAAATAACAAAAAAGGGAATCGAAATTAAGATATAGAAAATTTAACAAACCATAATATCCCAGTGCCTAGTTCTCTAAAAATAAAAATTAACAAATAATGAGCATGGCTTTTCAAGAAGTGAAGTTATTTTCTCCTTTTTCAATAAAGCCTTGTCTACAGAGGATAAAAACAAAGCTATAAAATTGTTCTTGAACAACATTAGGAACAAATGCAAAAGAAAATAGTCAAGACATCAATAGTACCTCGAAGGAAGAAGTTTTCAGTTTAAGAGTCAATGTTCGCCCACAGAGACCCTCTTTTTGCATGTCTGTGGACAGCATTTCAGCAAGCTCCGCTGCAAACACAAGCTTTGCATAACTCAATAGCTGATATATTGTTAGGCTAACATAATTTGGGTCTTATGTATTTCAGAAATTCAGCATTGTCATAGTCATTAGCTAAACCGTTTTGCAAAACAATGCATATATAATGAAATTAACACTGCAACTAAAACCAACTGAATACTGAATGGCAGATGTTAAGTTTCTCCAAATTCCAACTAATTTACTAGAATTTTTTATGAAAATATTGAAAACTAGAAATTTAAGAAAGTTCCGGAACAGAGATGTTAGGTACCTAATTTTTTATACAACAGAACTTCATCTTCGGTGGCAGAAAATGTTCTTTCGTTACTAATGCTCTTCCGAAATCTGACTTCAGGAGAATCTGTCTTCCCAAGACCTAAACCCACAGAGAAAAAGAAATCTTCCAGAAAATTCACAAAAAAGTCACATGTTAATAAAGGATTCACATAATTTAAAATTAAACATTATTACAGTTGGAAAACTTTAGACTGAAGGCTAAGTTTATTAACTTTTGTAAGTTGTAGACAATAGAAGCAAGCATATTTGAAATAGATGTCAGTGATTCAGGTGGAAAATTGCACAAACTCCAGTCTAACTGCCATGCAAAAGTAGAAATCCCTATAAATATAGCATGCATACAGTAAATATTACAAAAACAGCCAAAGCCACCCAGGTATCTAACCTGCTGTTGACTGAGAGAAAAGAGCACAGAGGTAGCTAGCCTTCTCCAGCATCTGTTCACACGTGTTAATTCCAAATACAGCCTTCAGAATATGTTCGGTGACCTTACCAATGCCCCCAATCTATCAACAGTATTCATTCATTATTAATCAGAAAATCCTAATTTCCAAATACACATGCATATAAAACAATCCTGCTCACAACAAGACACATCACAAGTAATTTGAAATGGAAATTTTAATAATTAATGAAATCAGTAGACAAAATTTTGAACCTTTCTGATAGGAAGGGAGGATATGAAGGTCATAACAGCCATACGATCATTTGGTAAGACATACTGTCCATTTGGCTTGTTAATATCTGAGCAAACCTGCATGTGGGTGAAATCCTCAGATCAGAGTCACTCCATGTCTACTACTTTACTTTACGATAAAACAAAAGGGGAACTATTTCTGATGCTCCAGTTCACAATATTAAAACAAGATGAGGAACCTTGGCAAGTAGGCGATTTGGTGCCACTCCTGCACTACATGTGAGACCGGTCTCTTCATAAACACTAGTGCGGAGTTCTTCCGCAATCTAGAATTCAAATTTAGAGAAGTTAGAGGGTTAACACATCTAGAGGAGAGGCCTTTGAGTACTAGTTTAATTCAATGTCTCAACTTACTTCTTCACTTTTGATGTTCCTTCTTTTGCATACTTCAGTTATATCAAGGTATGCTTCATCAAGGCTAGCAGCCATAAAATTGGGATCATACCTCCGAAAAACTAACAATAATAAGTTAAGATTAAGCTAATAGAATTTAAAGAAAATACACTGCAATCTACTATTAATCGTTACAAAATAAAAGTACCTGTTCTGGTCAAATCACTGTAATGGGTATACTTCTTGAAATCTGTGGGGACAAATATTAATTCTGGACAAAGTTTACGTGCAATGAACCCAGGCATAGCAGCACGAACCCCAAATTTCCTAGCCTATATGAAATCCAAATCAGCATCGGAATCATTCAGACTCTAGAATCCTCAACATCAAGTTTAATATTGACACAACAAACCTCATAATTGGCAGTGGATATCATAGACATGCTACCAACAGCCATTGGCTTGCCCTTTAATGTAGGGTTACTTAAAGTCTCAACTGCTGCATAGAAAGCATCCATATCTACATGTAACCAAATCCTTGAAAGATCCCGCAAAGCTTCTAGCTCAAGTATTCTTCGGTCAGCTACCTGTTATTGCACAAAAAACTGCAAATGAGTGCATATGATTTTGAAACCCCTTTGATTATCAGAAAGAAAATCCAAACCAGTGAGAAACATAATACACATGGTTGATGATTATATAAACCTTCTGAAAATGGGATAGGTCTGCTTGGGTAAGCTTATCACATTGAGTTCGGATTTTGTCGATCTTCTGGGTAATAAAAGCGTCCTTGCGTTCCTCGTTCTGAAAATACTTAGATCCTTTGCTCATTTCATACACTGTCCTTTGTACTTTCTCCTTGTCCACACCATCCATTCCTGAACAAAAGAATTCAGTATGTATACATCAAATATCATAGGGTCAAGGATAGTATCAAGTATCAACCATCATGTAAATTGAGTTATTACTTTGTCACTTTGCAAAGGAAACAGTGAATTTGCATTGAATTACCTTTTTCAAGAATAAACACCAAACGAGAAATGAAAATTAATAATAATAATTATAAAAAAGAGTTGGTGCCTATAGAGACCTGCTTTGGCAGTTGTATAAACAGTGTGGTAGGATTGCCATGGACGAGCACCGTCGTCGTTGGTTTCGGTTCCCTCCGTCGCCGTCGCCGTCGCCATCGTCACCTACACACACACACAGACACTTTGAATGGTTCCAATTTTGGAGGCAGATTCGAGACCGCCAACCCACACGGCCACACACTCTTTTCCTGTTTATTATTTCACATTTTTTGTTTTCAATTTTCATATTTGGGCCGCCCGTTTATTCGTCTCAAAATAACCAAAAAGTAAAAAACACCAGCAAATTTCTACGCAACAACAAAATGCTTGTTGTTTAGGTCCAAAAACAATAAATAATAAAAAAAAAGAAATTAATTTTTATTTAATTTTATACATACATCTAATCACCTCATTTTAAAAAACAAATATAACTAAATTATTGCCTAAAATAATTTCTGTCGAAAAAATGAAAAATAGACTTACATAAAAAACGAAGTTAAAAATAAAGTCACTTTACTCTTGTAAAAGTTATTTTTTATTTTAGACCATACGAGATAGTGTGTAGTTATATATGAGAGAGTGTAGTTATGTATGAAAGGAAGAGAGTGACTAGTAAAGTACTATTACAAGAAAGTGAGAAGCTGTGGAATTGTTCAAAAACTATTATGAATGTATTGAGAGGTGAATGTATTGAGAGGTGAATTTAATTATTAATTTAAAGTTGACAGCTATGGATTGCGAGTTTTTTAATTTTGATATTGAAGAACGGATCGTGTATAACATGGTTATGGGGGTTCAGGGTGTATAACCAAACTGTAATGGCTGCTGAACTCAAATCGGACACACCGATTTAAGGAACTGAAGGACGGTCCAATTTCAGTAAACGGTACACTAATCGGTGGGTCCGATTTGCGTCGTGCTGCCACGTGGCGAGCATGCAGTGCTTCCCTCTTTGGCTCCGTTCCTTGTAACCTCAATGTGAGTGTCTTTCCCCTCTCAACAACAATCACTTTCACTCTCATCTCTCTCTCTCTCTTTGTTCCTCAACCCCACATCCTTATTCACTCTCACCATTGTTGGACCACCAGAAATTTCAAAAAAAAATTGGAAAACAATGCCAAAAAAAAAAAAAAAAATCAAAGAAGTAAATTAACCAGACCTTCATATTGTTAATTATCTTGGATATCCTATTTATGTAAGTTTTTATTTTTTAATATTTTGATTTAGTAAAAATAATAATAGTGATAAAATTAAGATTTTTAATAGCAATATATATTATAATAACACTAAATAGAGATTAATCATGTATATATGTATGATATAATTACTGTTAAGTGTTAAAAATAGAGATTAAAATAGAATTAATTAGTTAGTGTTTATCATTTATAAAACCTCTGTACCGTTGATTAGTTAATAATATGTATGTAATGTTAGGTTTTTTTTATTTAATTTGGGTTTAGATTAGATTAGATTCATGATTATTATTGATTAATATGTTGTAAATGAAATGAATCAATGAATGGATATGAATGAGAAATCTGTAGATAAATTTTTTTTTTATTATTATTATTATTATTATTAGAGAGAATCAATCAATGAATTATTTTTATTATTATTATTGTTATTATTATTATTATCGTAATTAATTATTATTATTATTATTATTATTATTATTATTATTATTATTATTATCCGTGGAGAATCCTAATTAATTATTATTGTTAATATTATTATTATTATTATCATTATCGGTAGATACTTAATTATTATTATTATTATTATTATTATTTATAGTTATTAATAATTGAATTTAACATAATTTAGTATAATTTAGACAAAAAAATGAATCAGATTTACTATGTATGTTACAATGTATGTTTGATAGGCAACTATGCAGGTAGTAAGTTGTAATAGACATGTAAGGAAAATTATATTATTGTTAATTTAGTTATATTACACTGGTACTTATAAAGGAAATGTGATTTTGTAGGGTTCACGGATGTTGATATCTGATCAGTTAAAGCCGCTCGATCCGTACAACTAAATTGTTGGGGGTCACTTACGGGAGACGGGTTAATAGCTGACCTGATAGAATCGTGTCGATTAGAGATAAATCCGACACCATCACGTGTCACCATATGTTGACGGAGGTTACTTAGAAAAAAGTACCATGCATCAGAAGTCTTTCCCTCCACTATGGCAAATACAATAGGCACGATGTTGTTATTATCATCTTGTGAGACTGCAACCAACAAATAATCCTTGTATTTACCATACAAATGAGTCCCGTCCACCTGCACTACTGGCTTGCAATGTCTGAAGGCCCTAATGTAAGGGTAATAAGTCCAGAAGACTCTATGTAGTACACAAATATCAGGAACCAAATCATCCCCCTGGTACGCAGGCATTGTTTCAAAGTGAACCACTGCTGACGGCTCCTTGTGACACATGGCCTCAAACCATATGGGCAAAGCTTCATACGATGCTTCCCAACCTCCGAAAATTGACTCAACCGCCTTCTGCTTTGCTAATCAAGCTTTCCGATAGCTGATGGTGTAGTTAAACTTCGACTGGACTTCCGCAATGACTGATTTCACCATTAAAGATGGGTCAACCTCCACCAACGGCTTAATTGCTTCTGCAACTATCTTGGAATCCAGTTTCGAATGGTCTTGAGAAATTGTCGACCTGGTACAAGTGTGACTACCATTGTACCTCCTTATCTCCCAGCAGTACTTCTTCTGCATTTTTGTAACCCTGATCAGCCAATCACAACCTTTGCCA
This sequence comes from Arachis ipaensis, assembly GCF_059453495.1. NCBI lineage: Eukaryota > Viridiplantae > Streptophyta > Magnoliopsida > Fabales > Fabaceae > Arachis > Arachis ipaensis. The sequence continues at coordinate 22,060,393 of NC_142440.1, read as the reverse complement.
TATTGTGTACATTTAGCATAGAATGTCGTCGGTTCCGACTCATAAACTCGATAGTCTACACCTCTACGGATGATATAATCTTTCATTGCCTTGATTACTTCTTCCCTTGAACTGAATTCCATCCCCACCGTAAATTCACCGTCGGTCACAACAGGAAGCTCTGCCACAATCACACCGCAAGATATATATTTTCATAAATAATCATTAAATACATATTTCTTAATAATTAAAATCTCTCTATGCATTATACGTAATAAATCAGTTTTTATGTATACAATAATAAATCATTTATCATATAAACAATTGATAAATACACTTTACCATGTATGATTATAACAGTCTATACATGCGCTATTCTATCTACATAAAGAACTAGTAAATATAATTCATAATAAAGAACTATTAATTAATAAAGTAATCAAATGGTATGGTCACAAATGACATACCTGCATTCATATATTGAAGAAACTCCGGTGCATTCATGGCTTCCAAGTCCAACGGCCGCATGAAAGAAGGCTCCTGAAACGGAAGCGAGTTTGCTAGTGCATTAGCAACCTCCGCCACATCTGCGTTCATAGTGTCGTCAGCTCCATCTTCGTCTTCACCTGGACCAACGATCTCATAGTTACTTTCAAAATCTTTCTCTCTATCACTATTATAATCTTCCAATTCAATATTTCGGTCCGCTTCAGATTTCTCGAACTCAATATACAACTCGATGCATGACATTTGGTGGCGATTCTCAATATACATTGAAAATATTTCCTGCATACTCGCTTTATTTGTCACGTATTTGGTCTGAAATTGAACGAACCCACCAAACACAGGTAACGGATACCTGTACAAAATACACGATATTCTTCTAGATCTTTGTGAATCTATCTTCTCACAAATCACACCTTTTAATTCATCCAATGACAATATGAATGGAATAACAACATCTAACGGATTTTCACATACAAATTGAACTCCCTCGTATATTTGTAATAAAATCTGTCCATAACAATAAATTTTTAATACAACTCTATCATCCATAATACTATACGTGTTTAAATACTCTCAATCTCAGTATAATCTATTCTACATAAATGAAGAAGGATGAGAGAAGAGGAAGAACATCACCTAGATGTAGAAACTCACGCTGAAGAAGAAGAAGAAGTGGGGGTTCTGTTCTGTACCATCTTTGGTTTATGTATGCATGAGTAACTAAATCGGACAGTCCGACCGCGTGCTCCCAATTCAAAATTTTTCACGCAACACAAATTGGTGGCTCCAATTACTTTTGCATCTGATTTAGCCAGCAACAAATCGCTGGATCCGATTAACGTGCCATATGATAAAAAAAATTTTCTAGCCACAAATCCCTGGGACCGATTTGTGTTCCATCGGATTCAAAGAAACTCAGCCAACAACAAATCGGTCCATCCGATTACATGCAACGCACACTCACCCTCACACAAATCGGACTGTGCGTCCGATTTGTGTTCCTTTCTCCCAGCAAGAAATCGGACGGTCCGATTTCACCCCCTCCCAAATTCCAACGTTACGCCGTCACACCAGTGTAAATCACCCACAATCTCCATAAAGCAGCGCTACTCAGATTTGGAAATCATATAAAAAAAAGCCATGGATTGCTGGTCATAGTTTGGATAAGATAAGGAAAAGTATATGGAACTAACTCCAAATCAGCCAAGAATTGAACAACTTAATTAATTATAAATATAATAATTAGTTTTATTTATTTATGATTTAAAATATTGGTTATTAAATATTTCACCACATTCAAATTAGGAGGAGATACATTCAGTATCATTGCAACGTGAATCACGAAAACTGATTCAATTAGCTTCCGTCTCTTCACCCTCCTTCCCTCTCCAAATACCTAAAACATGATAAATCAGAAAATAGATTCAGAACCATCCAATTTACAAGGAAAAGAAACATCATAATACCTAACATAAGTACCATCCACGTAGAGGTTTTAGATTCACCCAGAAGTATTTGGCTGGTTTTTGGCTGAAACCATCTTGGTTTCCTAGCATTATTGGATAAGAATAATTTTTCGAAAGTCCCAATACCTCTTTAGGTGCTTGTGAATTGTGATACATATTGAGAAAGACCATATAGACATCCCTAAGTTAAAGAGATAGAATAGAGATTTCATATTTTTGAAAAATTTTATTAATAGAACACATGCAAAGAAATTCAAGAAGAGTTTTAAAAATTTGACTGTACTCATATATGAAGAAACAGATTTTTTTTCTGTTATAAAATAAAAAAATATATTTTTAAATAAAAATTATTCTAGTTTTATATTCAAAAATCCATTTTTTCTAGCATCAAGGATAAGTTTGCTGTTCCTCTCAGCAAATCTTGTCATTTCCATAAGATTCGTCGCTTTCCTTGACAAATTTCATGTTATATGCTTTTGGCAAACTTCAAGTAGGTTGTCCAAATATAAAAATTTATGGTTCCTTTCTGTGTGTCTGCTTCTTACATTTTTATTTTTTCACTCTTCTTCACTTTTATCCTCTCTATTCTTGTAAAACTTTTTTTTTGGGGGTGTTTTTGAATTTTTTTATCTCTTCGATTCGTAATTCCAGATAATTATGTTCTTTTGTTCCTTTTATTCAATTTAATTTATTGTTGTATTAGTTTATGATTTAACATATTTATTTAGTTAAATTAAATTTTTTTGTTAGTTTTGAATTTTAGTTTGTTTGATAATTATTTAGTTTGATAATTAGATGATATAGTTAGTTTAGATTACTATCTATTGTTAATTTAGATAATGTCAAATAATCATGTGATTGGTAGGAGATTAACTATAGTAGATTTTTTACTTTTTTTCGTGTATTGTTGACTAATGACATGCAATATCAAATTGTTCAATGCTGTTAGACTTTCGATTTTAGGTGGCATATATATAAATACTTGTTGAGCATAACTAAATACGGTAGATTTTTATTTTTATCATATACTATTTTACCATCATAATGAATGGATAATAATGGAATTTCAAACATTGTATAGAATAAGTAGAAGATCAAAGTAAAGGGAGAATAATGAGTTAGTATGTGTTTAGATTACAGTTTACAAACGGGAGTTTGCATAGAATTGATTTTACAAACTTGATTTTGATGAAAAGCAAGTTTGTGTTAATATGATTTATGTTTGGTAATCTTTATATCAAAATGGATTATAGTAAAAGAAATGTTATTTGGATTATACTATTCAAAATCACTTTTAGATAAAAAATTACTAAAAGAGATATCAATTTAAATAATTTTTTATACTATCCTATCATTTTATTTTAGATATTTAAATAGATCTTATTAATTAATTTTATAATAAAATTAATATTTACTTACTAAATTCCAGTAACATATAAAAGTTGACAAAATCTATTTTAATATATAAAAACACTAATAAATATTAAATTAAAAGATAAAATATTAAGAAAATACATAAAAAATAATATCTTATACAAAATTAGTACATATAAATATTTATCATATAAATAAAATAAATACAATAAAAAATAAAAATATAAAAGAGAGTACTATAAATTTGATAATGTCAAACAAAAATGAATAATTTTTTCACCTAAGTTTTTAGAAAAAAATGAAGGGTAGGATTGATAGAAAAGGAATAATTTTTTCACCTAATTTCTCGATGGTAATCAGCCTTTCCAACGTGAACGTAGAAGCTATAATTTTTAGCTTTACGTAAACGTACGTTCAGAGGTAAAAGCACTTCTGGGTTCAGAGGTTCCAAAAGTTTCAAGACACTCAAACAGTAGTGATTTTGGTTTTCAACCGGTCTCGTTGGAATTTTATTGAGGAGGCGATTTGAAGTTTGCCGAGGGGGCGGCGAACTTCACATATAACATGAAGTTCGCTGAGGGGAGCGGCGAACCTTGTGAAATGACAAGGTTCGGCGAGGAGAGCGACAAACTTGCCCTAACACAAAAAAAAATATATATTTCAGAATATAAAGTTAGAATAATTTATATTTGGAAATAAATTTTTTTTTATTTTATAACAAAAAAATTTATAAAAAAATACATCAATTATTAATTGAGAGACAAGGTTCATTGGGATAAGTTAAAACAACAAAAAGCTTAAGAGTATTTTTTTTAAGTTCATTAGGAAGCACAAATTTAGTATTAATTTTTAAAATTGTTTAATCTATATTTTAGTTTAATTTATTGTTAAAATTTGTCAAAAAAAAAATTGATTTGACTTGGATTTGTTTATCAATATTTTTAAGAGTTTAAAATTCAAATCAAATTCGATCTAATCTAATAAAATCAAATTAGATTTAAATTTGTTATCAAAATTTTAAAAATTTAAATTAAAATGAAATATGGTCATAAAATTAAGTATGATCTAAATTAGTGGGCAAAACACTATAATAAGCTAAGGAGAACGAAATTTTACACAAATAAACCAAATGAAAAATTGGTTTATTAATCCACCAATGCACATTACTATATAGTTCGAATAAGTATGTTTTGAACTAGAATTACATGTAATTCGAATCAATGTGATTCAAATTACTCACACACGCAGACACACTATAATTCGAATCAACCTGATTCGAATTACACCCACAGTAATTCGAATCAGGGTGATTCGAATTACACTCACACACGCTGCACATAGTAATTCGAATTGGCAAGATTCGAATTACTCATTATTTAATTCTGGCCATTCTTTTATTAAAAAATTAATAATTGAATAAAAAATTAATAATTTAAAAATTAAAAAAATATATATTTTATTTCATGCATTAAAAAAAAGCTAACAAAATATTTAATTACGAGACTTTTTTAAAATATTAATGAGCTATCAATTCGAATTTCTTACAATACTCTTTTGCGCATTTTTAATAGCTCATGAAATTTTTTTAATAAATTTATTTAAATTATACCACAAAAAATATTTTATTCTATACAAAATAATTTTTAAAAAATGGCTTAAAAGATGTTAGGAGTACTATAAAAATTTGTAATGCCCTAATGACTTAGGACATTAAAGAAATACTCTACATAGTCAATAATAATTTAGAAATTAAAAAAATATAGTTATAACCAGTATTTACCTAAATTACTAGAATATTACAAATTTTTATAGTACTCATAATATTTTTTAAGTCATTTTTTAAAAATTGTTTTGCATAGAAAATGGCTTAAAATGGCTTAAAATGTCCTTTATTCTATGCAAAATAATTTTAAAAAAAAATGGCTTAAAAAAATGTTAGGAGTACTATAAAAGTTTGTAATATTCTAGTAATTTAGGTAAATATTAGTTATAACTATATTTATTTTAATTTTTAAATTATTATTGACAATGTAGAATATTTCTTTAATGTCCTAAGTCATTAGGACATTACAAATTTTTATAGTACTCCTAACATCTTTTAAGCTATTTTTTTTTAAAATTATTTTGTATAGAATAAAATATTTTTTTGTGGTATAATTTAAATAAATTTATTAAAAAAATTTATAAAAAAATATTCAGGAGCTATTAAAAATAGGCAAAAGAGTATTGTATGAAATTCGAATTGATAACTCATTAATATGTTAAAGAAGTATCGTAATTAAATATTTTGTTATCTTTTTTTTAATGCATGAAATAAAAAATATATTTTTTTTTAATTTTTAAATTATTAATTTTTTATTCAATTATTAATTTTTAATAAAAGAATGAACAAAATTAAATCATGAGTAATTCGAATTTGGCCAATTCGAATTACTATATGTAGCGTGTGTGAGTGTAATTTGTAAGACCCAAAACCTTTGAAAAAGGGCTATCATTAGCTAATTTCAAATTCAGTGTTTCTGTAGCTTTAATTTCAGAAATTTCTTTATTAAAGAAAATTAAAGCAAGTTTTGATTTATTGAATTTGAGATAAGTTATGATTATTATCCAATTTGATAATTATTGAATTATTTTCTATAATTATATTATAAAGTTGATAGTTGTGAAATAATAAGGATTTTTATATGATTCGGATTAAATAATTAATATTTTAAATATTAATACTGTTACTTTGGAAAATAAAGGGTTTAATTATATTATTTCTAATTATTTTGATTTGGGCATTTTATGAAAAATAATTTGTAAGATTGATGAACAAATAGTATTTTTCTATATACAATTATTGTTGGATTTAATTTGGGTTTCAATTACTACATTATTCCCAATTTCATCTAAAATTACTAAAATACCCCTAACCCTAATTTTTGGAAATGAAACCCTAACCCGTGACCCGGTTACCTTTTCCCCCAACCCAGCGGCAGCAACACAAACGCTTCCCCTTTTTCCTTAAACCAATACACTCAGCAGCAGCAGCAGATCTTCCCCTTTCCCAACAGAACGCAACACACACGGCTTCCCATTTCATGAAAGAAAGAAACTGAGGCAGAGAGGGAGAGGGAGCTTGAGAGGGGAGATCGGGCAGAGAGGGAAGGGCTGCGCTGTGACCACCGCCCAGCCATCGCAATCGCCGTCGCGCCTTGTGGAGGTCAGCTTCTCCGTCTTCTGCCTTCCTTCAGGCCGTCTCGCCACTGATGTCGTTGAGCAGGGAGAGCGACCACCACGCGGAGCTGCCGTCCTTGCTCGTCGTCCCCCATGGAGTCGCCGCCGTCTGTGAAGCCTAGGTCGCCGTTCTGCCTCGCCATCGCCACTGAAGCAGCATCATATCCAGCCGCGTTGCCGTCGCAGAGCAGATCTGGGGCGAGGGGGAGGACCGCGATGGGGGAAAGAGTTGCGCCACCCAGTCGCCGGTCTGCTCGCCGCCAGCGTCGCCAGTATTGAAGTCAGCCACTCCACTACCACCGTCGAGCTTTGTTTGGGGCTGGTGCTTCTCTTGGAGGTTTGGAGGTAGGCAGGCATAACCGCGAGGTAGAGGAGCCATTAGGGTCTGCCGTCGAGCTGCAACACCAGCCACCACCGCAGGTGTCGCTGCCGGAGAAGGGAGCTGCATCTCTGTGATTCTGGCCGCCGGGAGTGATTCTGTGACTTCCGGAATCGCCGTCGGAGCTCCGGGCTGAGCTTCTGCCACTTGAGACCCTGCTGCCGTCGCCGGAAAAGTTTGCCGGTAAGGGTTTTAATTGAGGTTTCTGCCTTTTTGGATTTCGAGAAGGTTTTAATGCTGCGTGATTTTTATAGTTGATCCACCGGAGCTTCTGGCCGCCGCCGGAGCTGTTGCCGGGCCTGTTTGAAATCGCAGCTGCTTCGTTTCGCTAGTTCAGTAAGTATTTATATTTCGGAAAATCTCGCGTTAGTATTCTGTTGTGTTCGGTTAATGAATATGAGTTTTGATAACGTGGGGTCGAGTCCTGATTATTGTATGTTGCGATTAGTGTTGCTATGGTTATTGCAAACGTGACTGGGAGCTGAGGTTTTGGTTGCCGTCAGTTTGGGTTGAGGCGGAAAGGACTCTGTGAGGCGTTTGGGTTATGGAATTGCGTTTTGAGGTAGGGGCGCTTTCCAAAAACTATATTTTATATATTGGAATTATTACATATGGATACTGATGTGAGAGAATGTGTATTTGGTGATTGTATCGGCCTTATGTATGGCTTGATTTGCCATGGTTGGTTATGAACATCTATTGGTTAAATTGTTGTGTGGTTTTGTGAAACGAAATGTTTTTCAAGTTGATTCTTTTAAAGCCTTGAGATCGAGTTTAACCCATTGAGAATTGATTTGAGTTAATTTTATTGAGAATGTGAAAAATAGAATCCACTATTGAATTCAGCCTGGCTTGCTTTAAATGATCTGGTTTGATAAATGACTGTTGCTGAACCGTTTCTTTAAAGCTTTAGAAATGAGTTTATTCGGCTGATGACGATTTGATTTTTGAAATGGTTTCCTTGAAATATGGAATTTAGATGACTGTTGGATTTGGCTTGCCTTGAATTGATTTTGGATTTTGGGCTGTTGAAAAGGATTTTGGAACGATTTAGTTGGGACCCGAACCGGGTGGCAAAGTCCAAGTTTTAGGGGAGGTGCTGCCGAAATTTCTATAAAATCCGAGTCTTTATTGAAATGTTGTTTGGAAAATGATGAGTTAAAGACTTCTACTATTTTATTTGAATTATCGAGAAAAGGATGATTCATGCTTTCGAAATGAATTAGTAAAGAGGAAATTGTGATTTAGTCTTGCTTCTTAAGAAAGGCATTGTATCTCTTTCAGAGAAAGTTATTTAGATGAAAATTATGTTTTAAAGCTGTTTGAATGTGAAAAGGGTTTATACCTTTGAATTTGACTTGGGGGTTTTAATTAAAGAGGTTTCAATGATTTTGAAAGAACCTGAATGTCTACTGACAAGTTTCATTTTGAAATGTTTTGAGAAAGGTTTTAAGTACTCTTTGAATTCTGAATTTTTGCAAGACTAAAAGAATTTTGAACAGTTAAAACGCTTTAGAATTCATCATGGGGGTTAAAGCTGGTTTTGCCTAAGTAAAGGAAACGGCTTTGAAAGAAGTAAAGGATTACGTGACTCGGTTTGGCTTAGACCCTATTTTATTACTCAAATCGAAAAGCCAAGGTTTTAATGATTTTAAATGAATTTGGCGAAATGAGTTATGCTATCCTCCCCTAAGGACTTGGGACTCTGCCGAGGAACTTTTGTTACAAAAATCCCATTGTTGGATGGGTGAGTTTGAATGTTTCAAAAGGAATCTTTAACTTTCTATGGTTTTGGAAGTTTTGGAAAGAGGAAGCCGAGAGTGGCTTGTTTTAAGTGGGGAATTTTCCTTGAGTAAAAGTGGCTTATGAGCCTAAGATAATTTGAGAAATGAGATCTTTAAAGCCAAGGCTGAAAAGAGTTGAAACTTGATTTCAAAGTGAAATGAATTGAGAAAAATGATTTATGGCTTAAATGCCGATTTTATGAATTTGATGATTTTGAATGGTGGAAGTGCTGTTTTATTATGGGCCGGAATGCAGTGTTGTCAGAACCGGACCGACCCGGCCGGTCGGACCGGTAAACCGGTGAACCGGTGCCATAACCGGTCCGGGTAAGTCAATTAACCGAACAAGGAATCGAACCGGAAAGACCCGTATTGAACCGGCTGGGTTTGATCAGAACCGGTGAACCGGCGGGTTTTGTTTAACCCGGACCGGTTCGAATTTTTTTTTTTTTTTGGTTTTATGTGCTGGAAACGACGTCGTTTCTTTATAAATAAAAAAAAAAACAAAAAAACAAAAACTGCTGCTGAGAAGTGAGAACGCTGTAACCCTAGCCTCCATCCCCTGTTTCACACTTTCCCTTCCCATTCCCAAACTTTGAGAGACCACCATCACCATGAGAGCTGAGAGCTGAGAGATAGAGAAGTGCGCCACTCACTCAGCCACCTCGTCGCCCCGTTCAGCTTCAACCAACGCGGCACTCACCTCACCACCGCATCCAGAGCATTGCGCCACTCACCACCGCCAAGAAGGCAGAAGCACGTCCACGGTCCATCGTCGCCTACTGCTCGTCGCTCTTCTCTGCTCGTCGCTCCGGTCTCCTTCTTCTCTGCTCGTCGCTCCGGTCTCCCTCTTCTCTGGTCTCTGCTCGTCGCTCCGGTCTCCCTCTTCTCTGGTCTCTGCTCGTCGCTCCATCCCTCCAGGTCCAGGGTCCAGCCGTCCAGCCAGGTAAGTATTTTTAATTTTTTAATTTTTTGAAGTTAATTGATTATTGTAGATTGATGATGTATGTTGGACTGTTGGTTTCTGTTTGATTTGTTTTAGAATTTAGATTGTTGGTTGTTCAAATAATTTTAGGTTGTTGATTTCTGTTTAATTTAGATTGTTGATTTCTGTTTAATTTTTGAATCCATGTATGTTTGATACTTTGAACCAGTAGGAGGAAATGCATTAGGATTTTATCTGTTGGAAATCAAGATAGTGATTGCAATTGCATTAAAGCAACGATGCTTGCCAAATGCATTAAATTATCCCATGTAGGAGGAGTATGATTTCAGAAACGATACAGTGAGTTTACATAATTTTTTTTTCCGAAGAAACCTTTAGGGTTGTAATTATGTTTATTAATAGTACATCTTGCTGATTTACAGTTACGAGCTTTGAATTGGTTATCTCGCATGCATTCAGTTGTATTCTGTTAATGCTGCAAGTAAACCCTGACCTTGACATGGAACTAAAGCCTCAGGCACAACCACGACCTTATTAAGAGAAGAGCCTTAGCAAAATATTTGGAAATGGTAATGCTGACTTAAACAAGGACTTTATCTCTTGCAATTTACTAAATTGAGAGCACACGTCAACTTTTGTTTTCGAATTGATTGAATTTATTTATTTATTCATTTATTTTTTTAAATTTGGTCTTAAACTAGGGTTTACAACACAATTTTCAAGTTCTGCATATTATCAAGACTATAGTTTTCAGCTTCATCATTAATTTAGCTATTTTATACGTTTTAGTTATGTGGGACCGGGTTAACCGGTTCAACCAGTGACCCACCGGTTGAATCAATGACCCAGTGACCCAGTAACTTGACCGGTTCGATCACCGGTTCGGTTCTGACAACTATGCCGGAATGGCTGTGTATGATTATGAATATTGGCTGGTTCTGAATTGAACCGTGAGCCGAAATGGTTGAGATGGATGTTGATCCATGGCTGAGAATGAATGCATATATGCTGAGATATTGATAATTGTGATTTTGCACTTCCACTATCGAAGATGGGAGTTTCCCTGGGAGGAAGCAGTGGCTAGCCACCACGTGCTCCAGGTTGAGACTCGAAACTCTTTTGACCCTATGTCGTCAAGGTGGCCGGGCACTGTGAAAGCCCCGGATGAGCTCACCCCCATAAATATTCACCAATGAGGGTGATGGATATGGATCATGATTATGATCAAATTTATATTGAGTATAACTCGAGTTGGGGAGACACGACAGAGGGACAGTCCAATGGTTAGCTACCAGGACTTGTCGAGTTGGCTTTATAACCGACATATGATATCATCAGCCACTAGGGACAGGCATGCATCATATGCATCTATGTGACATTGTTTGGGTGTGCATATTGTACTTGGTTTGCCTATGTGATTAACTGCTAATTGTTCTACTTGCTGTAACTGTTTGTTTGTGCTTGAACCTTCCTACTTGTGTTTGCGACTGAGATTCTGTTGGATTGTGGTGATTGGTTGATGGTTGGATTATTTGGGCCTAGGGCCGTGATTGAAATGAGATGAGCCGATGGTTGATTTTCGGTTTTGTGTTTCTGGTTTGGAAAAATATGAAAGGCTATTTTGGTTCAGCATAGATAAACCTTTTTGAAAGGCTTTTGATGTTTTTGAGAATTGAATGGTTCCTCTTTCAGAAAAGATTTTTGACTTTACTTATATTGAAAACCGTTGTTTTTGAAAAGAGGCATAAGACGGTTATTAATCACTGGTACCGTTTATCTTCACGTATCCTATTACAGTAATTTCCAAAAACCCTCTACTGAGAACCCTTTCGAGGATGATGTTCTCACCCCCCTACATTTTTCCCCTTTCAAGATATGGGCGTAGAAGTCACGAAGAGTTTATTTAGTTGTTGAAATGCTCTGTATTGCTTTAGATTATTATTTTTTGTACCCTCGCCTTTATCTTGAGATATTCTGTAAGAGGGATAGGAATTGTATTGTCTAATGCTTGTAATATATATATATATATATGTGTGTGTGTGTATATATATGGATGTAGTCTTTATGAGCTTTTGTAAGTTGTATGGTACTCGGTGAATGTACGATATCGAACAAAAGTATTCTTTTTGGATCGGTATTGAGGTTTAAATTTTTAAACAGGTTCATATTTTAGTATTAAATAGTATAAGAGTCGTCGTAATGTCCGAGCTATCAGAGTTACGCAGCCGGAAGCGTGAGCTTTGGTAGTTAGGGTGTTACATTATGGTATCAGAGCAGTCCTTCCTATAGAGCCTGAGGAATGGACCGACTATGCTTCGATTGCATACTCTGAGCGTTTGTCATGTACTAGGTCTTGTCAAATGATGAGAATTAGAGCTTTATGCACATGATGATCTATTGATTAACGCTGTTAGTCTTGCATTGCGTAATTCTTGGTATTAAGTTTGGCCGGCTTAATACTAGTGAATTATGTATATGAAAGCACTGATGGGTTATCATAGATGATATACGAGTTTTGAGCAAAGCGAATTGCGGGTTTTGGGAACGTTGGAAACTATTTCTCGAGGTTATTCAGTTGTGTGTCTTGAATTCTGTTCGAGTCGACCTGTTCTTTCGTATCCTAACTTGAAGTTCTTGTTTGCTAATCCTTTTAAAAAGTAGTTTGATTTTTCAACTCTATTCCTCTATTCATATGCATTCTTGTTTGATCTTAATTGCATATGCTTGTTTGGAATCTTTGTTACATCTGTCTTTCTCTATTTGAGTTCTTCCTGATTCAAATATTCTTTGATATAGCTCTGAACTTGTCTTAATGCGCTATGCCTTTTAACTCTGGATTCCGAGTCCGTTCTTAGAGAAATTGTTGATTCAGTGTTCCTCTTATTTGACAGTGAATTACAGCCAATTTTGAGATTTTTATAAAAGTTGATGTTGATTAGATATGTACTTATCTATATATGAAGCTTTGAAGATTTCTTATATAGTTTAATAACTATTTACCTCTAATACCTCGCATGTACTTTTACTGGTTTACAGAACTGCACTTACTTTAAAAGTAAATTGACTTTCTAGTAATTTTACTATAGTTCCAATGGACATCCTTGTTTGATTGTGTATTTGGATATTTTCCAAAATTCTGGAAAGGAAGGATTTTTCACTTTTATTCCGGTTGAGTTCGTTTGATAAACTTTACTTAATTCATTTTGATTTGAGTTTGATTTATCATACTACATGGCTTATGCCATTGTTGTTCTTTTGAAAATGTTGGACTCATGGCTTTCTTCTTATGAGCGAACTCGCTCCTTCTTAAGCTTTTCATCTCTATGAATGTCATACATGATTCTATTTTTAATTATATATCTACCTTTTGGGAACACTACAATCAATCTCAACTTTCCTTTCTCTGGTGAATCTCATTCTTATATGAGTCAGTTTGATTCGTTTCAAAAATAGTGCATCGTTTATTCTCTCATTGTCTTTACAAGAGTTTTTAGTCAAAGATTTATCCTTGGGAAATTACTAATGATTGGGTTGTATTTTTCTATGACTTTTGTATTCTTTTGAATCAATTGAAAGCTTGTTTGCTGACTCATGCCTAGTGAATCTTGTTTGAACTACTTTGATTTAAGATCCTTTCTAGTATGGCTTGACTCCTATTTAGTACATCTTAAACTTCTTGAATGTTCTTCTGAGATGGTGATTTCAAGAACACTTTTGGAGTCTTGTTTTGAACTTTTTAAAGAAGTTTTGAATTCTCTTTGAAGAAATATCAAACGAAATTTATTTTCTGTTGCTTGATTGAGATTGAAACCATTGTTCAATTTTGGCGAAGTTAATTTAAAGTTGGCATACGCTATTTTAAATGAGGTTTTGAAAAGCTTCCTTGTTTAGTGGAAATCGGTTCGTTTGTAACGCACCACTTATTTCCTTTACCAAATTGTAAGCAAATTTTTACTTCGGAGTTTCTTTTCTAAAAGGAGTTTAACCTCCTATTTCGTACTTGCTATAAATGTTATACACGCTTGTTTGAATATGAAATTTTGAGAATTTTGAACAAGCATTTGATTACTTCCGAGTTTTTATGAACTGCTTTTGGTTAGGTCGTGCACCTAACTATCCTTCTAAAATATTTGAGGAAATATTTTAGCTCTTAGCCAAACTTGTGTGCATTTTGTTTTTAAAACTCTACATGATCTACTTCAACATGAAATTGTATTGAAGTAAAGCCACATTTATGCTTTTGCTACTCTCTTGAAGAATGTTTGCTGCTCAACTTTTCTTCTAGACTGCAAAGTGGTTTTTCCGCAAGTTTTCGACTCTTTCATGAACAATGTATTCGAAAGTATTTTTAATCATGCTCTTGAGTTCTGTGAGCTTTGTCTTGGGTTTGAAATATTCTCTTCTGTAAACCTCATGCTTCCTCGACTCAGCTTGAGTTTGTTTCAAACTGATGCGTTGGTTTTCTTCTTATTGATCCTATTGAACTTCTTTGATCCAAGGGTTATCTTTGAAGTTGTCAATTGATTTATTTCTAGCAAACCTCATTGCTTGAGCGTCTTTGTTTATGTGAAAATTGGATACATTCTCTCAAATCTATGAGTACTATCCTTGACATCTGGCTCTCCTTTCTAAATCTTGTATCCTTCTGAGTAGACTCGAGAATTATTTTGATATCACGTGTGACTTGTAGACGTAGTAACGCAATGTGTTAGTTCTTTAAGACGTGATATGTGTATACGAAAGTTGAATAGGTAGGTGTGCAACATTATGAGTTGTGGGTGTTTCGTTCCTTGCGAACGGGTTTGCAATCGTTAGGCTTATGATCGGTTATGGGGATTGTAAAGTGCTTGATGAGTTGGAAAGTTGAAGCTTTGAGGTGATATGAGATTAGTGTGTGGATGTTGAGCACGTCATTTTCACCCCCATCATGTCATCTTTTGCATTGAGCCTATCTTGTAACGTTTGCTTGGCAATCACCCTCCTACCCTTGCATCTTATGCATACAACAACCCAAGTATTTGAAAATCATATATATATGTTTATATGTTGAGGTATTTTTTTCCTCTTCCTTAAATGTGTTCCAGGATGAACTGTTATAAAATTTCTTTCGTTTTGTATCAATTTTCGAGGGCAAAAATTTTTATAAGGTGGGTAGAATGTAAGACCCAAAACCTTTGAAAAATGGCTATCATTAGCTAATTTTAAATTCAGTGTTTCTGTAGCTTTAATTTCAGAAATTTCTTTATTAAAGAAAATTAAAGCAAGTTTTGATTTATTGAATTTGAGATAAGTTATGATTATTATCCAATTTGATAATTATTGAATTATTTTCTATAATTATATTATAAAGTTGGTAGTTGTGAAATAATAAAGATTTTTATATGATCGGATTAAATAATTAATATTTTAAATATTAATACTGTTATTTTGGAAAATAAAGGGTTTAATTATATTATTTCTAATTATTTTGATTTGGGCATTTTATGGAAAATAATTTGTAAGATTGATGAGCAAATAGTATTTTTCTATATACAATTATTGTTGGATTTAATTTGGGTTTCAATTACTACATCATTCCCAATTTCATCTGAAATTACTAAAATACCCCTAACCCTAATTTTTGGAAATGAAACCCTAACCCTGAAACCCTAACCCGTGACCCGGTTACCTTCTCCCCCAACCCAGCGGCAGCAACACAAACGCTTCCCATTTTTCCTTAAACCAATACACTCAGCAGCAGCAGCAGATCTTCCCCTTTCCCAACAGAACGCAACACACACGGCTTCCCATTTCATGAAAGAAAGAAACTGAGGCAGAGAGGGAGAGGGAGCTTGAGAGGGGAGATCGGGCAGAGAGGGAAGGGCTGCGCTGTGACCACCGCCCAGCCATCGCAATCGCCGTCGTGCCTTGTGGAGGTCAGCTTCGCCGTCTTCTGCCTTCCTTCAGGCCGTCTCGCCACTGACGTCGTTGAGCAGGGAGAGCGACCACCACGCGGAGCCGCCATCCTTGCTCGTCGTCCCCCATGGAGTCGCCGCCGTCTGTGAAGCCTAGGTCGCCGTTCTGCCTCACCATCGCCACTAAAGTAGCACCCAGTCCAGCCGCGTCGCCGTCGCAGAGCAGATCTGGGGCGAGGGGGAGGACCACGATGGGGGAAAGAGTTGCGCCACCCAGTCGCCGGTCTGCTCGCCGCCAGCGTCGCCAGTATTGAAGTCAACCACTCCACTACCACCGTCGAGCTTTGTTTGGGGCTGGTGCTTCTCTTGGATGTTTGGAGGTAGGCAGGCAGAACCGCGAGGTAGAGGAGCCATTAGGATCTGCCGTCGAGCTGCAACACCAGCCACCACCGCAAGTGTCGCTGCCGGAGAAAGGAGTTGCATCTCTGTGATTCTGACCACTGGGAGTGGTTCTGTGACTTTCGGAATTGCCGTCGGAGCTCCGGGTTGAGCTTCTGCCACTTGAGAAGCTGCTGCCGTCACCGGAAAAGTTTGCCAGTAAGGGTTTTAATTGAGGTTTCTGCCTTTTTGGATTTTGAGAAGGTTTTAATGCTGCGTGATTTTATAGTTGATCCACTGGAGCTTCTGGCCGCCGCCGGAGCTGTTGCCGAGCTTGTTTGAAATCGCAGCTGCTTTGTTTCGCTAGTTCAGTAAGTATTTATATTTCGGAAAATCTCGCGTTAGTATTCTGTTGTGTTCGGTTAATGAATATGAGTTTTGATAACGTGGGGTCGAGTCCTGATTATTGTATGTTGCGATTAGTGTTGCTATGGTTATTGCGAACGTGACTGGGAGTTGAGGTTTTGGTTGCCATCAGTTCGGGTTGAGGCGGAAAGGACTCTGTGAGGCATTTGGATTATGGAATTGCGTTTTGAGGTAGGGGCGCTTTCCAAAAACTATATTTTATATATTGCAATTATTACATATGGATACTGATATGAGAGAATGTGTATTTGGTGATTGTATCGGCCTTATGTATGGCTTGATTTGCCTTGGTTGGTTATGAACGTCTGTTGGTTAAATTGTTGTGTGGTTTTGTGAAACGAAATGCTTTTCAAGTTGATTCTTTTAAAGCCTTGAGATCGAGTTTAACCCATTGAGAATTGATTTGAGTTAATTTTATTGAGAATGTGAAAAATAGAATCCATTCTTGAATTCAGCCTGGCTTGCTTTAAATGATCTGGTTTGATAAATGACTGTTGCTGAACCGTTTCTTTAAAGCTTTAGAAATGAGTTTATTCGGCTGATGACGATTTGATTTTTGAAATGGTTTCCTTGAAATATGGAATTTAGATGACTGTTGGATTTGGCTTGCCTTGAACTGATTTTGGAATTTGGGCTGTTGAAAAGGATTTTGGAACGGTTTAGTTGGGACCCGAACCGGGTGGCAAAGTCCAAGTTTTAGGGGAGGTGCTGCCGAAATTTCTATAAAATCTGAGTCTTTATTGAAATATTGTTTGGAAAATGATGAGTTAAAGACTTCTACTATTTTATTTGAATTATCGAGAAAAGGATGATTCATGCTTTCGAAATGAATTAGTAAAGAGGAAATTGTGATTTAGTCTTGCTTCTTAAGAAAGGCTTTGTATCTCTTTCAGAGAAAGTTATTTAGATGAAACTTATGTTTTAAAGCTGTTTGAATGTGAAAAGGGTTTATGCCTTTGAATTTGACTTGGGGGTTTCAATTAAAGAGGTTTCAATGACTTTGAAAGAACCTGAATGTCTATTGACAAGTTTCATTTTGAAATGTTTTGAGAAAGGTTTTAAGTACTCTTTGAATTCTGAATTTTTGCAAGACTAAAACAATTTTGAACAGTTGAAACGCTTTAGAATTTATCATGGGGGTTAAAGCTGGTTTTGCCTAAGTAAAGGAAACGGCTTTGAAAGAAGTAAAGGATTACGTGACTCGGTTTGGCTTAGACCCTATTTTATTACTCAAATCGAAAAGCCAAGGTTTTAATGATTTTAAATGAATTTGGCGAAATGAGTTATGCTATCCTCCCCTAAGGACTTGGGACTCTGCCGAGGAACTTTTGTTACAAAAATCCCATTGTTGGATGGGTGAGTTTGAATGTTTCAAAAGGAATCTTTAACTTTCCATGGTTTTGGAAGTTTTGGAAAGAGAAAGCTGAGAGTGGCTTGTTTTAAGAGGGGAATTTTCCTTGAGTAAAAGTGGCTTATGAGTCTAAGATAATTTGAGAAATGAGATTTTTAAAGCCAAGGCTGAAAAGAGTTGAAACTTGATTTCAAAGTGAAATGAATTGAGAAAAATGATTTATGGCTTAAATGCCGATTTTATGAATTTGATGATTTTGAATGGTGAAAGTGCTGTTTTATTATGGGCCGGAATGGCTGTGTATGATTATGAATATTGGCTGGTTCTGAATTGAACCGTGAGCCGAAATGGTTGAGATGGATGTTGATCCATGGCTGAGAATGAATGCATATATGCTGAGATATTGATAATTGTGATTTTGCACTTCCACTATCGGAGATGAGAGTTTTCCTGGGAGGAAGCAGTGGCTAGCCACCACATGCTCCAGGTTGAGACTCGAAGCTCTTTTGACCCTATGTCGTCAGGGTGGCCGGGCACTGTGAAAGCCCCGGATGAGCTCACCCCCATAAATATTCACCAGTGAGGGTGATGGATATGGATCATGATTATGATCAAATTTATATTGAGTATAACTCGAGTTGGGGAGACATGACAGAGGGACAGTCCAATGGTTAGCTACCAGGACTTGTCGGGTTGGCTTTATAACCGACAGATGATATCATCAGCCACTAGGGACAGGCATGCATCATATGCATCTATGTGACATTGTTTGGGTGTGCATATTGTACTTGGTTTGCCTATGTGATTAACTGCTAATTGTTCTACTTGCTGTAACTGTTTGTTTGTGCTTAAACCTTCCTACTTGTGTTTGCGACTGAGATTCTGTTGGATTGTGGTGATTGGTTGATGGTTGGATTGTTTGGGTCTAGGGCCGTGATTGAAATGATATGAGCCGATGGTTGATTTTTGGTTTTGTGTTTCTGGTTTGGAAAAATATGAAAGGCTATTTTGGTTCAGCATAGATAAACCTTTTTGAAAGGCTTTTGATGTTTTTGAGAATTGAATGGTTCCTCTTTCATTAAAAATTTTCGACTTTACTTATATTGAAAACCGTTGTTTTTGAAAAGAGGCATAAGACGGTTATTAACCACTGGTACTATTTATCTTCATGTATCCTATTACAGTTTCCAAAAACCCTCTACTGAGAACCCTTTCGAGGATGATGTCTCACCCCCTACATTTTTTCCCTTTCAGGATATGGGCGTAGAAGTCACGAAGAGTTTATTTAGTTGTTGAAATGCTCTGTATTACTTTAGATTATTATTTTTTGTACCCTCGCCTTTATCTTGAGATATTCTGTAAGAGGGATAGGAATTGTATTGTCTAATGCTTGTAATATTATTTATATGTGTGTGTTAATATGTGTGTGTGTGTGTTTATGTGTGTGTGTGTGTGTGTGTGTGTGTGTACTCTTTATGAGCTTTTGTATGTTGTATGGTACTCGGTGAATGTACGATATCGAACGAAATTATTCTTTTTGGATCGGTATTGCGGTTTAAATTTTTAAACAGGTTCATATTTTAGTATTAAATAGTATAAGAGTTGTAACACCCTACCATACAGAGACTTATGCTTAAGTCATAATTCAGAGATGGCAAGGTATTACGACCTCTAAAACAAAAATTTAGTACGTATAGTAGTATGAATGATTGATTATAACTAGGAGCCTTGTAGAAAAAAGGGATAAACAAAAACCGCAACTCGAAAGCGCAACACTCCGATCACTAACACAATGAGCAAAGGATAAGCTAACGCAAGATCATATATATAAAGAGTATCAAAAACAGGAATATCAAGACTCAAAATCCGGCTGCGAAGGTAACCGGTTCGAGCATAGCAATATATACATATAATAAAATAAGGAAAACCCCAAGGAAAACCCAAAGGGACATAAATACCGAAAACCTAATCTCCAAAATCCCCTCTAGAAGGAGTCATCACAGTTTGTATTATTTAATGGAGATAAAAGTATCTAAACAAGATATATAAATCAAGATAGAGTCCCGAGAACAAGAATCTTCGCTAATCCCGAAGTCCCCAGCATGCCTCAACGAGAAGCCTCGCGTCCTGCATCTGAAAACCACAAAATCCGCATGGGTGAGAACCAGAGGTCCCCAGTACGGTAACAGCTTCCACATATATAATACATAATAATAGAGGAAAGCCGAAGGCAATCCTAGAACTTCCTCCAGGAAATATCAAAGCTTATAAACAAGCTAAACCGTAAGCGGCAACTAACTAAAGATCCTTCAGTCTAACTAATACTTCCCTTTCTACTTCCTTCAGACCTCCCAACAACCAGCAGGAGTATAATATAGCAAACACAGTTATATCAGACAAGAGATTTACAAATAGGAACAAATAAGGCATTTAGGCAATTAGCAAGTAATATGCAGTCAAATAGGCAATCTCAAACAATTCATGTAGTATGCTTATGATGCATGCCTGTCCCTAGTGGGTGATGATATCATCTGTCGGTTATAGAGCCAACCCGACAAGTCCTGGTAGCTAGCCATTGGACTGTCCCTCTGTCGTGCATCCCCAACTCGAGTTATACTCATCATAAACTTGATCATAATCATGATCCATATCCATCACCCTCACTGGTGAATATTTATCCATCACCATCACTGGTGAATATTTATGGGGGCGAGCTCATCCGGGCCTTTCACAGTGCCCGGCCACACTTACGACATAGGGTCAAAAGAGCTTCGAGTCTCAACCTGGAGCACATGGTGGCTAGCCATTGCTACTACCCAAGGAAACCCTCATCTCCAATGGTGGAAGTGCAAACCTTCACAATTCAATCAACATCATATATGCATTTATACTTGGCCATAAACATGGCTCCGCCGTAACACGGCAATAATCTAGCCACCCGGCTCACGGTTAAATCCATAACCAGCCAATTCATTAACAATTACGGCCCTTCGGCCCATGGCACAACAAGCACTTCCACCGCCATTCTCCGCATCTCACATAATCATCTTTGATCCTCAATGATCACTCATTTTTCTCTTGCTTCACTCGCAAGTTACCACATTCACTAGCCCTTTTTCTCATGCTAGGCATATCATAATGATTTAAGACATAAGTGGTGAGATCGGAGGCTTAGAAGTATGAAATTTGGCTTTTAAAACTCAAAAATCAACTTTGGGATGA
This sequence comes from Arachis ipaensis, assembly GCF_059453495.1. Classification (NCBI taxonomy): domain Eukaryota; kingdom Viridiplantae; phylum Streptophyta; class Magnoliopsida; order Fabales; family Fabaceae; genus Arachis; species Arachis ipaensis. Next base: position 22,039,468 of record NC_142440.1, on the reverse strand, counting down.
AAACAGGTCCATGCGTACGCGCACTCCACGCGCACGCGTGGATGGCGCTTTCTCGAAGAACGGCGCGTACGCACCAAGTGCGCCTATGCGCGAGGGGTCATTCTGCTAAAAATTTTCTAAGTTAAAAGCTGCAGAATTTACAGATTCAAACCCCAATCTTCCGACGGACATAACTTCCTCATTTTAAATCGTTTTTCACTCGTTCTTCGAACGGCATGGACATCTCGGATCCAATTTCATTTCTAAACAGATTTGGCACAAATCAAAGATCCGTAGTCCAAGTTATGTCCCGTCAAAGTATGCCCAAAAACCATGTTTTTATACAAAACCACAAGGTGCCATTTTCAAAACAAGCCACTTTCAACTCTTTTCAAAATCAATCAAACATGCCAATTTCAATCCTTCTCTTTGAAATCATTCAAAATGTACCAAAATCAACAACAAGCCATCCTCAACTCACACATTGACACTTTACCAAGGTTTCCAAAACCACATCCAACCATTTTAACACTTCTCAATCAAATGGCTAAAGGACAAACACAATATCATGTCATACATCCTTCCTCATCCCAATTTCCAATAATACCATTTCCAATTAACCATCATTATACATAATCAACATCATACTCACCATCAACATGGTACCACCCATCAATTCAACCTCAATCATCCATCAAGCATATATCACAACATGCATTTCTCATATTTCACACAATCAAGGCACCAATATTCATAATCACATATATGAACACATCATATATTTCAACCATTCAACAACACCAACAATTCAATGCCTATCTTAGGGCCTCTAGCCTAAGTATTTCCTACCACATTACATATTAGATACGGGAAACTAAAACCATACCTTAGCCGATTCCCCAAGCTCAACCGGAGCACTTCCAAACCACTTGTCCACAAGCTCTCAAGGTATCAACACCTCCAAGAACAGATTTTATCACACAAAACCCTCTTCCAAGCTTTCCAAAATCACCAATCAAGCTCCAATATTCACATATACACAACCTAAGCCACAATCATCATACCCATACACAACATCTCAATACCCAAACATCATAGAACAACAAATTATACTAGGGTTGAGAATCTTACCACACCCAAGGTCCAAGGAGACAAGATTAACCTTCTCCTTCAAGAGAGTTGGGTCCTATAACATCAAAGAACCCAAAATCTCAACATTTTTGCTCATGAAACTCGAAATCAAGGGCTGGATTTTCGAACAGTAAAACGTGGCTTACCTCAAGATTGATTGTATGGGTTTTGTAGAGCTCTCCGCGGTGAACGCGTGGCCGCAAACGGAGCGGCAATCGGAGCTCTAGATCAAAAGTTATGGTGGTTTGAAGATCAAGTGAGAGAAAGAAGTTGAGAGAGTGTTCTTCCCTTCCTCTCCACCATTTCAGCGTGTTTGAGTGTGTTGTGAGGAGAGAGAGTGCTGAAAACTAGGGTTTTGGTTTAGTTTAGTTGGGCCAAGGGCCCACTTTGGGTCCAGTTGGTCCGGTTTGGCCCGTTCGGTCCAATCTTGGTCCGATTTCTATAAAATTGGTACCGAAATTCTCGTCTCAATTTCCTCTATCACATTTAGCCATAAAAATAATATTTTTGGCTTTCTAGAATAAATTCTCATTTATGGGTTAATTAGCCATTAATTAACCGGGTCTTACATTCTACCCACCTAATTGGGAATTTTGCCCACAAAATTCAAATTCAATTACCTGAGAATAAGTGCGGGTAATCCGTTCGTATCTCCGACTCAAGTTCCCAAGTGTGTTCTTCAACACCGCCTCGACTCCAAGCCACTTTGACTAATGAAACCTCTTTTCCACGCAATCGTTTGATACTAGTATCATCAATTTTGACTGGAGCCACTGGAAGCGTCAAATCTTCCCTTAACTGAACCGATTCAGGTTCTAACACATGGCTAGCATCAGGAGTGTACTTCCGAAGCTGTGACACGTGAAACACATCGTGCAGGTTCGAAAGATGAGGTGGTAGAGCCATCCGATATGCCACTGGCCCAATCCTCTCCAGGATCTGAAATGGACCAATGTATCGAGGATTCAACTTCTTCGCTTTAATCGCCCTACCTACTCCTGTGGTTGGAGTAACCTTCAGGAAAACATGATCTCCTGCCTCAAATTTCAAGGGCTTCCGCCTCTGATCGGCATAACTCTTCTGGCGACTCTGCGCCGTAAGCATCCTATCTCGGATTTTCTTGACTTGTTCAGTGGTCTCAGCTATCATTTCCGGCCCCAACAAGCCTTTCTCTCCAGCTTCATACCAACATAGCGGAGATTGACATTTCCTCCCATACAATGCCTCATACGGAGCCATTCCGATGCTCGCATGGTAACTATTATTGTATGCAAACTCCACTAACGGCATATACCGATCCCAACTCGTCGGTTGGTCCAAAACACAAGCTCTCAACATATCCTCTAGTGTTTGGATCGTCCTCTCAGATTGACCATCTGTTTGAGGATGGTAAGCTGTACTCAAGCTTAATCGGGTTCCAAAAGCTTTCTGAAATGCACCCCAGAACCTCGAAGTGAAACGAGGATCTCTATCAGAGATTATAGTAGCAGGTACACCATGGAGTCTCACAATCTCCTTTATGTATAACCGAGCTAGCTCCTCAAGGGTGTAAGTCATCCGAATGGGCAAAAAGTGAGCTGACTTCGTCAGTCGGTCCACAATCACCCAGATAGCATCAAAACCAGTCCTAGTCCTTGGCAATCCCGACACAAAGTCCATTGCAATACTTTCCCACTTCCATTGCGGAACCTCTAAAGGTTGCAACATCCCGGAAGGTCTTTGATGTTCAATCTTTACCTTTTGACAAGTTAAGCACTTTGAAACATATTCCGCCACATCATTCTTCATACCCGGCCACCAAAACATCACCTTTAAATCATGGTACATCTTAGTACTTCCCGGGTGAATGGAGAATCCACTTTTGTGTGCCTCCCTTAAGATATCTTGTCTCAAAGTACCAACATCCGGCACAATGATCCTACCCTTGAATCTCCATAACCCATCTTTTTCTTCCGACACTCTCCACTGTTTTCCTTGCTCGATAGCTGGTAACACCTTCCGTAACGCTTCATCATTTTCATGAGCCTTTAGGAGTTCGGACTTAAAGTCACTTGAGATTTCTAATCGGCTCAAACACAAGGTTCCAGATACTTCTCGAACACTAATTTTTAGACTCTCGAATCCCTTGAGCAACTTCTCCTCTTGAAGCATCATCCAAGCCGCATATAACGACTTCTGACTTAACGCATCCGCCACTATATTCACTTTTCCCGGATGGTAATTCAACTCAAAGTCGTAGTCTTTCAACAATTCCATCCACCTCCTTTGCCTCATATTAAGCTCTTTCTGATCAAAGAGGTATTTCAAGCTCTTGTGATCGGAGAAGACTTGGAACTTAACCCCATAGAGATAATGTCTCCACACCTTCAAGGCAAACACGATCGCAGCGAGTTCCAAATCGTGCGTAGGGTAACTAAATTCATGAGGTCTCAACTGTCGTGAGGCATACGCCACCACATTATGATGCTGCATCAGCACGCACCCTAGACCCTTTAACGATGCATCACAGTACACCTCAAAAGGCTCGTTCGGCTCAGGTAACACTAACACAGGTGCAGTGGTCAACTTTTTCTTCAATGCCTGAAAGCTCTCCTCGCACTCAGGAGTCCAAACAAACATAGTGTCTTTGCGAGTTAACTTTGTCAACGGCAAAGCTAATTGCGAAAAGCCTTTGATGAACCTTCGGTAATAGCCAGCTAAACCCAGAAAACTCCTTATCTCAGTTACTGTGGTTGGTTGCTTCCATTCCATCACAGCCTCCACCTTAGTTGGATCTATGGCTATTCCCCTCTTACTCACCACGTGACCCAAAAACTTTACCTCATCCTTCCAAAACTCACACTTAGACAATTTCGCATAGAGTTTCTTCTCCTTTAAAATTTGCAACACGGTCCGCAAGTGTTCCGCATGCTCTTCTTCGGTCTTGGAGTAAATTAGTATGTCGTCAATGAAGACAACAACAAATTTATCCAGAAACAGACGGAACACTCTATTCATGTAATCCATAAACACTGTAGGAGCGTTCGTCAACCCAAAAGACATTACAGTATACTCGAAATGACCATAACGAGTCCTGAAAGCAGTCTTAGGGATATCCTCACCCCTCACCCTTATCTGGTGATAACCGGATCGCAAATCGATCTTGGAGAAAACCCCAGCTCCTTGTAATTGATCCATGAGATCATCAATCCTCGGCAATGGGTATTTATTCTTTATGGTGACCTTGTTCAGCTGCCTGTAATCCACACAGAGCCGCATACTTCCATCTTTCTTCTTTACCAGTAATACTGGAGCACCCCACGGGGAAACACTTGGTCGGATAAAGTTCTTACCCAACAATTCCTCTAACTGAGACTTTAGCTCGGCCATCTCTAACGGTGACATCCTATAAGGAGCACTTGAGATTGGTCCCGCCCCAGGCACCAACTCAATAGCAAACTCGACCTCTCGGTTAGGTGGAAATTCCTCAATATCATCGGGAAACACTTCTGGAAACTCACACACTACCGGAATCTGATCCAACTTTTGATCATCACCCGAAACACCAGCGGTTAACAACAGGATACCCTGACATTCGATTCCAGAACAGTTCACCATCATCGAATTCAAGTAATAATTATTCACCACGACCGGCCCTTCTGTATCTTCCGGCATAAAGTACACCGACTTTGTAGAACAATCAAGCAGGACATGGTTCTCAGATAACCAGTCCAATCCCAAGATAAGATCAAGACCGATCATCGGCAAACAGATTAAATTATGGACAAAATCACGCTGCTTGAACCTGAACAAAACTTTCGGGCATCCTAGCCTAGTTACCATGGCTTCATGGGTAGCATTATGTACCTTTAGGTCATAACCTAAGGTTACGATCTTCAATCCTAACTCATGGGCTTTCTCAAATGCAATAAATGAATGCGATGCTCCCGAATCAAATAAAGCATTTAAAGTTTGACCAGCCATTTCACAATTACCTCGAATGAGTGTCTCAGATCCTTCTGCACCCACAGCTGAGGTGGTGAACACCCGACCAGTCTGTTGTGCTTTCCCAGCACCTTGCTTTTGCTTCTCTGGACAACTTGCGGCTTTATGCCCCGCCTTTCCACAATTGTAGCACAAACCCCATCCGGCCTTGCATGGTACTCCCGGATGGTGACTCCCACACCTAGTACAAGCTTGATCATTCTGAGGCTGCTTCCCAAACCTTTTTCCCTTGGGAGTAGTTGTTGTTGGGCCTCCTAAAAGAACCTCCCCTCTTGAAAGACAGACCTCTAGGTGCAAAGCTCTTCCCTCGGTTCTGTGGAAATGATCCTTTGTGACTTCCTTTCTCAGCGGCTGCCCTCTTCACACACTCTTCAGCAACCCTACACTTGTTCACCAATTCGGAGAAAGTCCTAATCTCCATTGGCCCCACCGAACCGAAAATATCACTCCGGAGTCCTCCCTCGTACTTAACACACTTCCATTCCTCATATTCCACCGGAGTCCCTTGACACATACGAGAGAATCTGAACAACTCCTCAAACTTGTCAGTATACTCAGATACGGACATAGTACCCTGCTTCAGCTGCAACAATTCAAGCTCCTTGGCCGTCCTAGCAGAAGTCGGAAAGTACTTCTTATAGAACTCCTCTTGGAAGACGTCCCAGGTGATATAATCATCACCCTGCTGCAGGAGGCGTCGGATACCCTGCCACCAATGCGACGCTTCACCTGTGAGCATATAGGTAGCGAACTCGACACGCTGTCCTTCAGGCACCACCTGTGCTTGTAGTGCTCGTTCCATGGCCTGAAACCATGTATCGGCCTCAGTCGGGCTAGTAGTTCCCTTGAACTTCGGGGGATTAACCTTCAAAAAATTTGCCAGTGTCATCGGGTCCTGAACTCCACCTCCGTCATTACCATGGTTGTTCATCTGTTGACCAAGAGCCTCAGCAGTGGCTTGCATAGCAGCAGCCATGTTTTCCAACGCAGTCATAAAGTTCACCGGGTCATTAGGGTTAGTCTCCGGCACACGAGCATTAGTACGACCTCTCCCACGGCCTCTACCGCGTACATGAGACGCCATTTGGTCCCTATACACACCAAACAATCGATATTAAGTTGATCAGTCTCAATATCGGAAGTTTAGTGCTTCAAAGTCCCAAATGCATGCTCATGAACATTTATGCCAACTATATCAAGTAGATATACTAACAGCACATAACACACATACAGAGAATGCACAGAAGCATAGTCAGTCCATTCCTCAGGCTCTACAGGAACGAACTGCTCTGATACCATAATGTAACACCCTACCATACAGAGACTTATGCTTAAGTCATAATTCAGAGATGGCAAGGTATTACGACCTCTAAAACAAAAATTTAGTACGTATAGTAGTATGAATGATTGATTATAACTAGGAGCCTTGTAGAAAAAAGGGATAAACAAAAACCGCAACTCGAAAGCGCAACACTCCGATCACTAACACAATGAGCAAAGGATAAGCTAACGCAAGATCATATATATAAAGAGTATCAAAAACAGGAATATCAAGACTCAAAATCCGGCTGCGAAGGTAACCGGTTCGAGCATAGCAATATATACATATAATAAAATAAGGAAAACCCCAAGGAAAACCCAAAGGGACATAAATACCGAAAACCTAATCTCCAAAATCCCCTCTAGAAGGAGTCATCACAGTTTGTATTATTTAATGGAGATAAAAGTATCTAAACAAGATATATAAATCAAGATAGAGTCCCGAGAACAAGAATCTTCGCTAATCCCGAAGTCCCCAGCATGCCTCAACGAGAAGCCTCGCGTCCTGCATCTGAAAACCACAAAATCCGCATGGGTGAGAACCAGAGGTCCCCAGTACGGTAACAGCTTCCACATATATAATACATAATAATAGAGGAAAGCCGAAGGCAATCCTAGAACTTCCTCCAGGAAATATCAAAGCTTATAAACAAGCTAAACCGTAAGCGGCAACTAACTAAAGATCCTTCAGTCTAACTAATACTTCCCTTTCTACTTCCTTCAGACCTCCCAACAACCAGCAGGAGTATAATATAGCAAACACAGTTATATCAGACAAGAGATTTACAAATAGGAACAAATAAGGCATTTAGGCAATTAGCAAGTAATATGCAGTCAAATAGGCAATCTCAAACAATTCATGTAGTATGCTTATGATGCATGCCTGTCCCTAGTGGCTGATGATATCATCTGTCGGTTATAGAGCCAACCCGACAAGTCCTGGTAGCTAGCCATTGGACTGTCCCTCTGTCGTGCATCCCCAACTCGAGTTATACTCATCATAAACTTGATCATAATCATGATCCATATCCATCACCCTCACTGGTGAATATTTATCCATCACCATCACTGGTGAATATTTATGGGGGCGAGCTCATCCGGGCCTTTCACAGTGCCCGGCCACACTTACGACATAGGGTCAAAAGAGCTTCGAGTCTCAACCTGGAGCACATGGTGGCTAGCCATTGCTACTACCCAGGGAAACCCTCATCTCCAATGGTGGAAGTGCAAACCTTCACAATTCAATCAACATCATATATGCATTTATACTTGGCCATAAACATGGCTCCGCCGTAACACGGCAATAATCTAGCCACCCGGCTCACGGTTAAATCCATAACCAGCCAATTCATTAACAATTACGGCCCTTCGGCCCATGGCACAACAAGCACTTCCACCGCCATTCTCCGCATCTCACATAATCATCTTTGATCCTCAATGATCACTCATTTTTCCCTTGCTTCACTCGCAAGTTACCACATTCACTAGCCCTTTTTCTCATGCTAGGCATATCATAATGATTTAAGACATAAGTGGTGAGATCGGAGGCTTAGAAGTATGAAATTTGGCTTTTAAAACTCAAAAATCAACTTTGGGATGAAAACAGGTCCACGCGTACGCGCACTCCACGCGCACGCGTGGATGGCGCTTTCTCGAAGAACGGCGCGTACGCACCAAGTGCGCCTATGCGCGAGGGGTCATTCTGCTAAAAATTTTCTAAGTTAAAAGCTGCAGAATTTACAGATTCAAACCCCAATCTTCCGACGGACATAACTTCCTCATTTTAAATCGTTTTTCACTCGTTCTTCGAACGGCATGGACATCCCGGATCCAATTTCATTTCTAAACAGATTTGGCACAAATCAAAGATCCGTAGTCCAAGTTATGTCCCGTCAAAGTATGCCCAAAAACCATATTTTTATACAAAACCACAAGGTGCCATTTTCAAAACAAGCCACTTTCAACTCTTTTCAAAATCAATCAAACATGCCAATTTCAATCCTTCTCTTTGAAATCATTCAAAATGTACCAAAATCAACAACAAGCCATCCTCAACTCACACATTGACACTTTACCAAGGTTTCCAAAACCACATCCAACCATTTTAACACTTCTCAATCAAATGGCTAAAGGACAAACACAATATCATGTCATACATCCTTCCTCATCCCAATTTCCAATAATACCATTTCCAATTAACCATCATTATGCATAATCAACATCATACTCACCATCAACATGGTACCACCCATCAATTCAACCTCAATCATCCATCAAGCATATATCACAACATGCATTTCTCATATTTCACACAATCAAGGCACCAATATTCATAATCACATATATGAACACATCATATATTTCAACCATTCAACAACACCAACAATTCAATGCCTATCTTAGGGCCTCTAGCCTAAGTATTTCCTACCACATTACATATTAGATACGGGAAACTAAAACCATACCTTAGCCGATTCCCCAAGCTCAACCGGAGCACTTCCAAACCACTTGTCCACAAGCTCTCAAGGTATCAACACCTCCAAGAACAGATTTTATCACACAAAACCCTCTTCCAAGCTTTCCAAAATCACCAATCAAGCTCCAATATTCACATATACACAACCTAAGCCACAATCATCATACCCACACACAACATCTCAATACCCAAACATCATAGAACAACAAATTATACTAGGGTTGAGAATCTTACCACACCCAAGGTCCAAGGAGACAAGATTAACCTTCTCCTTCAAGAGAGTTGGGTCCTATAACATCAAAGAACCCAAAATCTCAACATTTTTGCTCATGAAACTCGAAATCAAGGGCTGGATTTTCGAACAGTAAAACGTGGCTTACCTCAAGATTGATTGTATGGGTTTTGTAGAGCTCTCCGCGGTGAACGCGTGGCCGCAAACGGAGCGGCAATCGGAGCTCTAGATCAAAAGTTATGGTGGTTTGAAGATCAAGTGAGAGAAAGAAGTTGAGAGAGTGTTCTTCCCTTCCTCTCCACCATTTCAGCGTGTTTGAGTGTGTTGTGAGGAGAGAGAGTGCTGAAAACTAGGGTTTTGGTTTAGTTTAGTTGGGCCAAGGGCCCACTTTGGGTCCGGTTGGTCCGGTTTGGCCCGTTCGGTCCAATCTTGGTCCGATTTCTATAAAATTGGTACCGAAATTCTCGTCTCAATTTCCTCTATCACATTTAGCCATAAAAATAATATTTTTGGCTTTCTAGAATAAATTCTCATTTATGAGTTAATTAGCCATTAATTAACCGGGTCTTACAAGAGTCGTCGTAATGTCCGAGCTATCAGAGTTACGCAGCCGGAAGCGTGAGCTTTGGTAGTTAGGGTGTTACATAATTCGAATTAGGTTGATTCGAATTATAATGTGTCTGCGTGTGTGAATAATTCGAATAACGTTGATTCAAATTACATGTAATTCTAGTTTGAAACATACTGATTCGAACTATATAGTAATGTGCATTGGTGGATTCACGAATCAGTTTTTCATTAGGCTGATTTGTGTAAAATTTTGTTCTCCTTGACTTATTATAGTGTTTTGCCTTAAATTAGTAAAGTTAATTTTAGATTGGACTTTATTTTAGTAGGTCTAAAGTTTTTTTATTCAATCTAATAAGGAGTTATAAATGAATTTATTTTTAAATAAATAAAAAAATTATATTTACTCTTTTAATCGGTTTTTATTTTTTTCTTTACTGTTTTGAATATTCTAAAACCATTGTATGGACAAGTGAGATTGAGTAAGTCTCTCTCTTGTTGCATTGAAAAATTGGGTAAAAGATTGAGTGAGTTATTTCGATTCAATTTTTAAACTATAATGCAGACAAGTAAGGTTGAGGAATTCTTTTCTTATTGTATCAAAAAACTGGATAAAAGTTGAGTGATTTTCTTTGTATTCAATTTCAACCTATCTTCTTATTTTTATTTTTTATTTTTAATTTATCTTTTTCTATTTTATTCTTATCTTTTTGTTTATCATTAATTCTTTTTTTTTTATCATTTAGTATCATATTTCAAATATTAAATTAATTTTATCAATTTATATTTGTTCTTATTGTGTACAAAATAAAAAAAGTTCCAATGTCTCTCGCATCTTTTTTTATGTTCTTGTCATCCCTATATTTCTTGTTTGTATTTTATTATTATTTTGTTGTTCTTGTTGATTTCATAATTTAAAAAAATTAAAAAAAATATACAATGCAAAAAAGGAAGAAAACACAAAAAAAAAAATTGAGAAAGTGTTTTTTTTTATATTTGAGAATGAATCTTTTTTGAAGAGTTGGAGAACGATACATATGTTCGTGATATGAAAATTTCAAGTATTATTTAGTAGTTATTAGTTTATATTTTAAATATTAGAATGTTCAATTTAATTTTATGTATTTTAATTTTGTTTATTTAGTTACTAGATTGAGTTTTATGTTAGTGGGTTTAAGGTTTTCTTTATTTAACCTAATAAGAAGTTATAAATATCTCATAAACTATTGTAGTCGTCATTGAGTAATTAAAGGTATAATTGTATAACCCCCCCCCTTTTGGATTTCATGATAAAACGATGGAAAAAGTTAAATTTTTAGCCATAATTAGTCAAAACTTTTCATAATGTACTTCATTTAGATCACTTAATAACAGTTTTATTTTTTATCCTACTCTCTTATCATTCTACTTATCATATTCTTATCAAATCTACTTATTAATGATATTAATTATAAAATCATATCTCTTTTTATTAGGCATTCTTGTAATCAATACTTAATATTTCTTTTTATAATTTGATTTTTATATATAAAAATACAATAAAGATTAATAATAATTATAATTAAGAACGATAATTATAATATCAATTACATTAAATAATTGCAATTAATTCTTTGTCCGTTATGGTATTTATCATCAATTATTGGAGATATGAAACATGAAACCTATCCTAATATATACTTTATGTTAATTCAATCATATATATCTATCTATCTATCTATCTATCTATCTATTCTATTATATAAAAATTGGATTTCTACACTTAATGACGGAGCTGACGTGGCATACTTCTGAGAGTGTTTCCTTATTTATTTCTTTTAATTCTGTAAAGCAAATCAATTATAACTAATTAATAATATCAATTAATTAATTTGATTAGACATTTAAATCTCATAATTAATTATATCAATTAATTAATTTAGTTAATTATATTAATTATTTGATTTGATTTGATTGGAATAAATATCAAATTATTTTATTAAATAATAAATATGATAATGAAATATATGAATTAATTTAATTAGTTTATTTTTTCAATATCATCTATTTATACATTAGTGAGACTATTTTTATTATTAATATTTATAAATATACTATTATCTGTATAATTAATTGAATCATCTTATTCGTTTAAGTTTAATTTTATTGAATTACTTAATTATTCGAAGTGTCATGGCTATCTATTTCTATTTTTAAAATGTTTTTTCAATATTATTTAACACTTATAATAGCATGATAATAGTTAAAAAAGGACAGAACAAAAAAAATTTTAATGTGAAAATAGGGTAAAAAGAATAAATTTATTTAATAACTTTTTCAGAATATATATGTTTCTTTTTTATAGATAATTATTGTAAGGCATCAAAAATTCTAACAATTATTAAAAATAAATGATCGTTATAAAAACAATGCCAATTTAAATGATATATATATATATACAAATAATTTATTTTGTCATTAATGTATATATACTCCTATATTATATATTCTATGATTCTTATATTCTCAGATAATATTTTTAAATTTTTGTTAGTTTAATTTATTATTTTTAGTCATCAAAATTTATTATTTTTAGTAATTATTTTTAGACATCAATTCAATTTCTTTAATTTAATAATTCAACAATATATTTTAATTATATATAATTAGAATGTGTTTTCTATCCGTTTTTCCTTTTTATTTTGTGCTTCGCGTGTAATGTTTGTAATTTTTTTATTTTTGTTTTTTCTATCTTAATTTTGCTAAATATTTTTATAATTTTGTTTTATATCAATTATTTTTTTATGTATTTTGATTAATAGAATTATTTTTTTAAAGACATTTTAAATTTGTTATAATATTTTTATAAAAGTTGATTAATAGGTTCTTTTTCAAAAAAATTTTCTTGAAATTTGTTTAATGAGATCGTATTTTAATTTTTCTCCTTTATCTGTTATATTCATTGATTATATTAATCTTCTATTACAATATATTTTTTATTTATTTCACACATTATTTGTTTCACCTTCTTTTACTTCTTTTAATTATTCTCTTTATTTTATTTTTACTCCTCATATATCTACTTAATATACTAAAACTGGGTTTCCCCCGGCTACTAAAGGTGACGTGTCGATCAATCACGCCTCCGTTTTCCCTCCAAAATGAGTGAATTTTTTTCTATTCTAAATTATTTTATAAAAAATATCTTTATTGTAATTATATTATAATTAATGTTTAATGAATAATATATAATTATACTACTTTAGGAACATATCTTCATTATAATTATATCAAATCAATATTTAATGCACTGTTAAATTACTTATCAATTATCAATTAAAAATACTTTTAATAATAATAATAATAATAATGATATTAATAACGAACATTAATTTTAAATATTTTTAGATATTTTAATTATATTAATTTTAAAAATATTGATATAATTCTAATTCTTATTCATTATTCAATAATAATAATAAAATATGACCCGTTATAATTTTTGTTCATATTTTAAAATTATAATTTTTTTATTACTTTAACACCCGTTATAATTCTATTTTTTTATAATATTTATTTCAAGCATTTTAAGTTATTAAAATCGTGCATGATAATATATCTTTACCCCCTTTCTATTTCAATCTGTGTATATTAGGTATAATATTGTTATTCATTGTCCGAGATTTCTCTGATCATGATAGAAAATAATGATTCTATTCATGATATGATAAAATTATATAATTTTAACAAAATTAATATATGATGCATAATTACTGTACATAATAAAAAATTACCTTAATAATAAGTAATTTACATACTTATTTTTGTTTTACTACAGTCTATATATACTGTTTTCCTGTGGTACTTGAATATAAATTTGAGAGTCAACTCATAATTTTATAATTAGTATTTTTTTTACTACTTCATAGAATAAGAATGTATTCTTCGTTTTTTATTGAAGTTAATCCTTTTAAGGTACAATTTATAATTTTTTATAATATTTTCATATACTCATTTTTATTATATTGTGTATCCATGTTTATAGACTAATTTTGCTGCTAATCTTTGAGCTTTCATGAACAATTTGTTTAAAAAAAAATGGTGAATTCCAGTTCATTGGACTGTAGAAATTTAAGGAATTTGTTTGATTTCATTTTGTTTGTTTTAGTCTCCAAGTTTTGCTTGATCATTGTTAAACGTTCATAAATCAATATTTTTTCAAGTTGATTTTACAGCATTTTATTACCGAATGTGTACTGAAAAATAATTGTTCGGTTGCATAAATTCTCATTAGATTCACCATCCTAAATTGGTCAATTTGGTTCAAATTCAGATTTTATTTTTGTTTTTTTTTAAATTGCTCTTATTGCAGCAAGTGTTCTCAGATTTTTATTGTGAGCTGCAGAATGAATGTCCCAAATTCATATTAATTTTGTCATTCTCTTCGTTGTGTTTTTGCCTATGTTGATGTACTGTTCAAATTCAGTATGATAATTTATTAATTGTTGTTACTCTAATTTATTTTTATCGTTTAATGTTTCAGTTCGATTATCTTTTGTCACAATCGTTTACAATGCATCACATCCATAAAATAGATTCAATATTGTTTAAGTAATTTGGTTTTAATATTAGTATTTGATTAAATTATAATTATAGAATTTTAAATTATTGCCTCAATTTATATATTATGAGTATTTTTTGTGTATGTGCTATTTTTAAATAATTTAATAAAATGACGTAGTGTCGAATATAATTAAGTTTATTTTTATCCTTTATTTCTTTATTTGTATTTTCATTATATTTGACAAAAAATTTCTACCTAAGCATATAGTAAATCGTTGACCTAAACACAATTTATTTGCCAATAACGACAGATTTTATCTAGAAAAAATAATGAAACATCAATAATGTATGATTATGTTATTTCCACGACTAGCTAATTAATGCAAAATCGAGTGCCCTTTCTTATTTGATTGAGGTCATATTCTGTTTGGTGAAAATTTTAATCACCTTAATTAAATCCTGTCTTTGTGCCTTAGCTTATACAGACAGTAATATGTTACATATTATTTGGTATATCTAAGTAGTTATTTCCCATAGCGGAGATGTAAAAATCATATTAAAATTTATTGCCAAATAATTAACTCATAAATAATGTATGATCATATTATTTTAGAAAATTGTTTTTATTATAATTACATCAAATCAATATTTAATTATGATAAAAACATGTTAATTATAATTATATCATAAAATTATAATAATTACAATATTTATGTTATATATTTTAATCATTTATGTAAGTAAATAAAATAGAAATCAATCAAATCAAATTTCGAATAATAAAATTTATTATCACGTGAATTATCATTATTACTCAATAATAATAATAATAATAATAATAATAATAATAATAATAATAATAATAATAATTTCGAATTCATATAATTGATATAATTGATATAGTTCTAATTCTCATTCGTATGTAATAATTTATTAGTATGTATTCACAGTTTTAATCAATATATAATAATAATATTATATGGACATATAATAATTAGTTAACAAATTGAATTTAATTTATGGAGTTTTATTTTCTACTCAATTTTTTAATAATTAGTGTTTTTTTTTATATTTACAGTAAATTTTGACTATAAAAAGAAAAAAAAATAGTTTTGATTGTTTCCTATTTTATTTATTTACAGTCATAATTAAATTTGATATAATTATAGTAAGTCTCTATAATTATAGCAATATAAATCTGCTTCATATATAATTTGACATAATTCGTTTTCTAAAATTGGGTTTTCCCCCAACTAATGAAGGTGAGGTATCGATCCCTCGTGATTTTGTTTTCCCTCCAAAATGAATACACTCTTCTCTATTTTAAATTATTTTATATAAAATATCTTTATTATAATTATATTATAATTAATATTTAATGAATAATACATAATTATACTAATTTAGGAATATATCTTCATTATAATTATATCAAATCAATATTTAATGCATTATTAAACTACTTATCAATTGTCAATTAAAAATAATTTTAATCATTTTAATAATAATAATAATAATAATAATAATAATAATAATAATAATAATATGATAATTATATGATAATGGCACCGGTTATTAATAAGTAATTTATATTTTTCTAAATAAATTTATTTTAAAAAATATCTTTATTATAATTATATTACAATTAATATTTAATGAATAATGCACAATTATATTAATTTAAGAAAATATCTTTATTATCTATCTATTCTATTATATAAAAATAAGATTTTTGCACTTAATAACAGAACTCATGCGACATGCTCTTAAGGTGTTTCCTGATTTATTTCATTTAATTCGTTAAAGCAAATCAATTATAATTAATTAATTATATAAATTAATTAATTTGATTAGACATTTAAATTTTACCATTTATTATAATTAATTATATCAATAAATTAATTTAGTTAATTATATTAATTATTTGATTTGATTGGAGTAAATATCGAATTATTTAATAAATAATAAATATGATAACGAAATATATGAATTAATTTAATTAGTTTATTTTTCTCAATATCCTCTATTTATACAAGATCTAATACTTTTTACTCATTGGCCTTCTTTTCTCTCTCTCCCTCCCTCGTGCTTAGGTACAATTTTTTATTCTTTTATCTTTATTTATACATTTTATTTTTTTATATTTTTAAAATTTTTGTTTATTTTAATTACTTATTATTAGGCGCACACTTTTTTTTATTATTTTAACTTCTTATTAACAAAAAATTAGTGACTTTTTATGTTGTTTTTAAATAATCTTACTATAATTTTGTTTTGTAATATTCTATTTTGTCATGTGTACTTCAATTCATATATGTATGTATGTATGTATATTGTCTTTTTTTGTGATTCACAATTAATATATACATTATTCGTATATGTGGTTTATATGTTAATGTTTTTATTGATTCTCTTTGTAACACCCTAATGAAATATATGAATTGATTTAATTAGTTTATTTTTCTCAATACCCTCTATTTATACAAGATCTAATGCTTTTTACTCATTGACTTTCTTTTCTCTCTCTCCCTCCCTCCCCCTCTCCCTCGTGCTTAGGTATAATTTTTTATTCTTTTATCTTTATTTATACATTTTATTTTTTTATATTTTTTAAAATTTTTGTTTATTTTAATTACTTATTATTAGGCGCACACTTTTTTTTTATTTTAACTTTTGATTAACAAAAAATTAGTGACTTTTTATGTTGTTTTTAAATAATATTACTATAATTTTGTTTTGTAATATTCTATTTTGTTATTTGTACTTCAATTCATATATATATATGTATGTATGTATATTGTCTTTTTTTGTGATTCACAATTAATATATACATTATTCGTGTATGTGGTTTATATGTTAATGTTTTTATTGATTCTCTTTGTAACACCCTAACGAAATATATGAATTAATTTAATTAGTTTATTTTTCTCAATACCCTCTATTTATACAAGATCTAATGCTTTTTACTCATTGGCTTTCTTTTCTCTCTCTCCCTCCCTCCCTCCCTCCCCCTCTCCGCTTAGGTACAATTTTTTATTCTTTTATCTTTATTTATACATTTTATTTTTTTATATTTTTTAAAATTTTTGTTTATTTTAATTACTTATTATTAGGCGCACACTTTTTTTTATTTTAACTTCTGATTAACAAAAAGTTAGTGACTTTTTATGTTGTTTTTAAATAATCTTACTATAATTTTGTTTTGTAATATTCGATTTTGTCATGTGTACTTCAATTCATATATATATATATATATATATTGTCTTTTTTTTTGTGATTCATAATTAATATATACATTATTCGTGTATGTGGTTTATATGTTAATGTTTTTATTGATTCTCTTTGTAACACCTTAACTTTTAGCACGTTATGATCGTACCAAAAGTAAGACATTACTAACCTATTTTCCTTATTAACTATTTAATATTGAGCCTTTAGTTCGATATCGCGTTTCAGTTTTATAGAAAATTCCAGGAAATTGTTTTTAGTAATTAAAATCACATATCAAAGATCTTCAAATAATGATAATCACATAATTATTAATAATAATAAGTGTTATACAAATAAATTCAATATAAAACTCGAATTCAATACCTATCCCTCTGGATAAAATAAAAGTTAAAGCAGCAAGGGCGAGGGAACTCTATAAAAACAACAAGAATCACAAGTAAATCTACTACTCGTCCGCAGCTTCATATTGAACCTTCGAACCTGTCACTAAAAGGGTGGAAGATTGTGGGGTGAGAACAAACCACACGTTCTCAGTAGGGAACGGGAATGCCGTAAAAGTAGAGATTAAAATGCAAATAATCGATTTACTCAAGAGAACTATATTTTTACCAACCCCTGAAAATACTTTTAAATTTTACTTTAGATAACTAAATACTTTCTTTTAAATTTCCGAGTTTAAAACGAAATTCCATTCACAAAACTTGTCATATTAACTATTTTTGAGCCACATAATTAATCATCAACAATCACAACATCAATTCTTAAGCACCTCAATACATTCACAAACTAATAGCTCAAGAAAGAGATCCAGACCAACATACAAACAAGTCAAACAGCACAATCACAGAGAAGTAATACAAGCAAACACAACCAAATGCAAAGGTGCAAACAAGGATGATGCATGTCTAGTCCTATCGCAGGTAATGAGCTCATTTGTCGGTTTTGACCCGCATCCGACGCAATCCGACTCGCAAGTCAGATAAGGCATTCCAGCGGCATAACCTCTGCAAGGTTTCAACCTCTTGCAGGCCCTGATTCTCCAGCTGAAGTATGCCGAACATGACCTCTACAAGTACTTGCAGGCGCTGATTCTCCAGCTGAAGCATGTGCCACTTTCTCCTGGAAGCCATTCCATACACACGGGCATTCCCGCATAATCATTCACACATAAAGCCCACGGCTTAACATTCTCACATCAGCACCTCAACTATTTACTTTTCGTCACCCTCTCGTGACCTTTTAGTCATTCCTTAACCACACGTACCGCGTTCTCTTATTCCTTTTCTTTCTTATTCTTAACAAACCGAATTCATTTCATAACTTAAAACAAAATTTCTTCTCAAAAGATTGGATTTAAAACATTATACTTTTCATAGTAAATTGAATTCAAAATAGAATAAATCTTTTCCCAACTAAATAAGTCTCAAATAATATAACTTTCTAAAACAAATCTTTTAAAATAGCATTTCAAATAAAGCCCCAAATTTTATAAAAATTTCGGCAACACTTCGCCTAAAACTCGGGCTTAGCCACCCTTACGGGTTCCCTCTTTCTCAATAAATCACCAGCCCTTTTCTCAACAACAATTATCAAATCAGCAGAATTCTTAATGATAAACATATTTTATAGCCATATACTTTTAATAATTCCAAAATTATTTATAAATCCTCAAAATTATTATTTCAGTTAAGAAATCAATTTTTAAGAAATCAGTTTTGAAATCCAAGCTTAATTTATTCTTTGTTCATAAAACTTCAATCTTTACAATTCACTTATTTTTTTCTCAACAGTGATCAAAACAGCAAGGTACCCTAATTCATTCAGTTTAGTAACCAATAAATTCTCTAACAAGCTTGCAACAATATCCACCGTTATCAAATAAATCTCAATTCCACAACTAAATCAAGAAATCAGTGTAACTAGGAATTCGAGTAATTAGTCACTTTCAAACAATTAAATCATTATTCACCGCCACAATTCAACCAAATTAATCGCCAAATTCAATCAATTTTTATCAATTAATCAAGCAAGACATTTATAAATCATTTGCAGTTACTCACTAAATTTCAATGACATTCATAAATTAAAACAGTTAATTTTAAAATAAATCTCCTACCTTCGTATGAAATCAAAATCATCGAAAGCTCCGAAAAAATTTTCTGACTGAGCTCCTGAAGAGGAAAGCGTCAAAAATTGTTTGTGCTTCCTAGAACTCCAGTTAGCCGAACTCAAGGGAAAGAGGAGCTACGTCACCGTCAACTTCTACCAGACAAAAATAACGTCAACGTATAAATGAAGAAGATACGAACACTTTTATCGAATTAGATTTTTTTATTGAAGTTACGAATCATAAGAAATCAAAGCTGGAAGATCAATAAAAATCACGGTTCTCTCTCTTTCTCTCTCGGTCACTTCCTTCTCTCTTTTCTTCATATTGGTTCGTGATGAAAGTGCCAAATAAAGCAATATGATGGTTATGGAGATTAATAAATAAATGGGATATGTGTCATGGTTTCATGTGATCCACGGTTATATTGAATATAAATCATACAAGAGAATGTGGCAATTAATTGATAATTATATGAGTGAAAGAAGGTTAGGTGTCAAACTTATATAAGCCACGTTTCTTTCTTTAATTTTCTTTGGGTTTCTTAATGGCTTTTACCAAAAGTAATAATAATAATAATAATAATAATAATAATAATAATAATAATAATAATAATAATAATTTTTTATCTTTTTAGAAATATCTCATTATAATAAAAATAATTTAAAATTTTTAATAAATTTTAAACTCAAAATATCATAAAATTTAATTTAATTATTTTAGGAACATAATTTTTTTAAATAAAATAATAAATTATGAATAGCTCATTATTTAATTTTTCAAAAACAAGGGGTGTTATATCCTACCCACCTTATAAAAATTTTCGCCCTCGAAAATTGATATAAGATGGAAAAGATTCATACTAACTTCAGAGCTCCAAGTACTTAAACTTCAACGTGACGTAACTTCACCATTCCCAATCATACCTTATTAAACAGAATTTCTGCGAATTCTCAACCTCATCAAACACTCCGCAACCCACTAACAGGTACAGGTCTAACATCAATGGAACTTCTTCGCAAGAATCAAGCTCCTCAACATCCTGTGATGTCGCACACTCACAAACTCCACCTTCCGCGTCCGCAAAACGTATCCTAAAGAACTAACATATCGCTTGCTATATCTAACGATCATACGTGTCGCTAAAACAAGTCTCAAGTCGCTCAAAAGGATACAAGACCTCAGAGAAAGGACAAACAACAAGGACAATGTTCACAAAGATTTCTACGACGTTTCTCTTTGATGCATCAACAAGTCCAAAATTATATCAAAGAATACATGAGCCAATGCAAGAACAGAGTTTAAACAACACAAGGCAGTTATCCAAGCTTAAGAAATCACACGTTACTTTAAAACAAGCTTGAGTTACCTAAAATTAAAGGATATCAAACTTAGGAAGAGAAGAACAAAATTTATGGATGGGGTTCACATAAATTTAAGAAAATGTTTAAGAATACAATCAGACAGGGAACAAATCAAATCAAAGCTTCTTCCCAATAAGAAGTTAAGACAAGAACATCAAGAAGATATCAAGGATACAATCTGGTAGGGATATTTATGAGACGCAAGAGATGAAGCGAAGAACCAAATCGCATTTCAAGGAAAGCATACATATGCCTTTAAGATCAGCAAGAATGCATATGAACAGGGAACATGATTGAAGAATAAGCAAACTACTTTTCAAGAAAGAAATCTCGAATATGAACTTCAAGGTAAACCATAAAGAAACAAATCACATGAGACTAGCAGAGTCCAAAATACGTAGCCGAGTAACCTCGAGACGCAACCTCTAGCATTCCCCAAACCGTAATTAGCGTTACCTATTACTTCTATTCTGCCTATGATAATCCGATAGTGCTCTCATATACATGAATCATTAGTGTTAAGCTGGCCAAGCTTAATACCATGAAGTATGCAATGATAGCCGAACGGCATTAATCAATAGACAATCATGCATTTCAAACTCAAACCCTTGTCATTAGGACAAGTCCTACTGCATGACAGACACTCAGAGTATGCAGTAAAACATAGTCAGTCCATTTCCAAGGCTCTAACAGGAATGAACTGCACTGATACCATAATGTAACACCCTAACTTTTAGCATGTTATGATCGTACCAAAAGTAAGGCATTACTAACCTATTTTCCTTATTAACTATTTAATATTGAGCCTTTAGTTCGATATCGCGTTTTAGTTTTATAGAAAATTCCAGGAAATTGTTTTTAGTAATTAAAATCACATATCAAAGATCTTCAAATAATGATAATCACATAATTATTAATAATAATAAGTGTTATACAAATAAATTCAATATAAAACTCGAATTCAATACCTATCCCTCTGGATAAAATAAAAGTTAAAGCAGCAAGGGCGAGGAAACTCTATAAAAACAATAGGAATCACAAGTAAATCTACTACTCGTCCGCAGCTTCATATTGAACCTTCGAACCTGTCACTGAAAGGGTGGAAGATTGTGGGGTGAGAACAAACCACACGTTCTCAGTAGGGAACGGGAATGCCATAAAAATAGAGACTAAAATGCAAATAATCGATTTACTCAAGAGAACTATATTTTTACCAACCCCTGAAAATACTTTTAAATTTTACTTTAGATAACTAAATACTTTCTTTTAAATTTCCGAGTTTAAAACGAAATCCCATTCACAAAACTTGTCATATTAACTATTTCTGAACCACATAATTAATCCTTAACAATCACAACATCAATTCTTAAACACCTCAATACATTCACAAACTAATAGCTCAAGAAAGAGATCCAGACCAACATACAAACAAGTCAAACAGCACAATCACAGAGAAGTAATACAAGCAAACACAACCAAATGCAAAGGTGCAAACAAGGATGATGCATGTCTAGTCCTATCGCAGGTAATGAGCTCATTTGTCGGTTTTGACCCGCACCCGACGCAATCCGACTCGCAAGTCAGATAAGGCATTCCAGCGGCATAACCTCTGCAAGGTTTCAACCTCTTGCAGGCGCTAATTCTCCAGCTGAAGTATGCCGAACATGACCTCTACAAGTACTTGCAGGCATTGATTCTCCAGCTGAAGCATGTGCCACTTTCTCCTGGAAGCCATTCCATACACACGGGCATTCCCGCACAATCATTCACACATAAATCTCACGGCTTAACATTCTCACATCAGCACCTCAACTATTTACTTTCCGTTCCCCTCTCGTGACCTTTTAGTCATTCCTTAACCACACGTATCGCGTTCTCTTATTCCTTTTCTTTCTTATTCTTAACAAACCGAATTCATTTCATAACTTAAAACAAAATCTCTTCTCAAAAGATTGGATTTAAAACATTATACTTTTCATAGTAAATTGAATTCGAAATAGAATAAATCTTTTCCCAACTAAATAAGTCTCAAATAATATAACTTTCTAAAACAAATCTTTTAAAATAGCATTTCAAATAAAGTCCCAAATTTTATAAAAATTTTGGCAACACTTCGCCTAAAACTCGGGCTTTGCCACCCTTACGGGTTCCCTCTTTCTCAATAAATCACCAGCTCTTTTCTCAACAACAATCATCAAATCAGCAAAATTCTTAATAATAAACATATTTTATAGTCATATACTTTTAATAATTCCAAAATTATTTATAAATCCTCAAAATTATTATTTCAGTTAAGAAATCAATTTTTAAGAAATCAATTTTTAAGAAATCAGTTTTGAAATCCAAGCTTAATTTATTCTTTGTTCATAAAACCTCAATCTCTATAATTCACTTATTTTTTTCTCAACAGTGATCAAAACAGTAAGGTACCCTAATCCATTCAGTTTAGTAACCAATAAATTTTCTAACAAGCTTGCAACAATATCCACCGTCATCAAATAAATCTCAATTCCACAACTAAATCAAGAAATCAGCGTAACCAGGAATTCGAGTAATTAGTCACTTTCAAACAATTAAATCATTATTCACAGCCACAATTCAACCAATTTCATCGCCAAATTCAATCAATTTTCATCAATTAATCAAACAAGACATTTATAAATTATTTGCAGTTACTCACTAAACTTCAATGGCATTCATAAATTAAAACAGTTAATTTTAAAATAAATCCCTTACCTTCGTATGAAATCAAAATTATCGAAAGCTCCGAAAAAGCTTTTTGACTGAGCTCCTGAAGAGGAAAGCGTCAGAAATCGTCTGTGCTTCCTAGAACTCCAGTTAGCCGAACTCAAGAGAAAGAGGAGCTACGTCACCGTCAACTTCTATCGAACAAAAATAACGCTAACATGTAGAGGAGAAAGATACAAACACTTTTATCGAATTAGATTTTTTATTAGAATTACGAATCATAAGAAATCAAGGCTGGAAGATCAATAAAAATCACGGTTCTCTCTCTTTCTCTCTCGGTCACTTCCTTCTCTCTTTTCTTCGTATTGGTTCGTGATGAAAGTGCCAAATAAAGCAATATGATGATTATGGAGATTAATAAATAAATGAGATATGTGTCATGGTTTCATGTGATCCACGGTCATATTGAATATAAATCATACAAGAGAATGTGGCAATTAATTGATAATTATATGAGTGAAAGAAGGTTAGGTGTCAAACTTATATAAGCCACGTTTCTTTCTTTAATTTTCTTTGGGTTTCTTAATGGCTTTTACCAAAAGTAATGAAATAATAATAATAATAATAATAATAATAATAATAATAATAATAATAATTTTTTATCTTTAGAAATATCTTATTATAATAAAAATAATTTAAAAATTTTAATAGATTTTAAACTCAGAATATCATAAAATTTAATTTAATTAATTTTAGGAGCATAATTTTTTTAAATAAAATAATAAATTATGAATAACTTATTATTTAATTTTTCAAAAACATGGGGTGTTATACTCTTTATTTTATTTTATTTTTTGTATGTCTCTTTGTTGTTCTTTATTTTAGTTATATATATTCATTGATTTTTTTATATTGATGCTCTTTTAATTTGAAATATCGTGACAATTTAAAGTGTATGTTGTGACCCATGTGATATTCGTTAATTTGGTGTATCTTTTTAGATAGTTTATGTTATAATGTGTTTAAGGAGTTGACTTAAAATTATAATATGAAATATAAATTTATAATATGATTTATAGTATGCTAAAATATTAGGACATTATCATATAAATATTTTTTTATTTGTCCGTTAGATTTAACTATATAAGATCTTGAAAATTATGCAATTATGTAATTAGTTATTTTTTCATATAATTATTGTATTGATCATTTACATTAGTGAGACTATTTTTAATATTAATATTTATAAATATACTATTATTTGTATAATTGATTAAATTATCTTATTCGTTTAAATTTAATTCTATTGAATTAATTATTCAAGGTGCCATCGTTATTTCCATTTTTAAAGAATTTTTTTAATATTATTTAACAATTCTAATAATAACAATTAAAAAAAGTAAGACGGTACAAAATTGTAATGACGATAAGATTGAAATACCCGTGATAAAATTATGTTGATAATATATACTTGGGTATTACTAACAACTATGTTAGTAATTACTTAAAATAAATAACAAAATAAGTTATAGGGTATTATTTTATTTAAATTATTAATAATTAAAAGAATAAAAGATCAGTAATTATTTTTAAAGTAGATATTAAATTTAATTTATGGTACTAATTTATTTGAGTTGTTAATAAAATTTATAATTTTCAGATTTATATCTACTCAATTTATATATTTTATTTTATTTTACTTTAACAAAAAATTGAGACGTGCATTTTTAATTATTTATTTAGAAAGTATAGCGAAATAAGTTATATCAATTATAATTAATTATCAATAATTGATATCAATAAATTGATTCTATTAATTTATTAAGATGAATAACGTGTAATAAATGTTATGAAATTAATTATAATAAATTAATAATTAATAAATAAATAACTAAAAAGGACTTTTTTATTGCTTTTTGATGGATATACATTTTTATAATTTTACTTTCTCTTTATTTCTTCTTTTCACATTTATTTCTTTTAATTTATTGAACTAAATCAATTATATTAATTATTTGTATTAACTAATTAAGTACTTTTTAATGGATTATTATAAATGTGCCTTTTTAATGGTTTATAAACCATAGGTTAAAAATATTATAAAAAATCTTTTATAAAAATTGTTGCAAAATAAATATTTTTAAGATGTGTCCTTAAGACATAAATTAACTAAATTATTTTTCAATTTAATGTATTTGATTCATTCAATTGTATTAATTATAACTAATAAATTATGTAATTTTATTTGATTAGGATAAATATTTTATCATTTAATAATTTATTTGATTCATTAAATTACATTAATCATAACTTCAAATATTTAATTTAATTAGAGTAAATATCAAATTATTTTAAATTTTGTTTGATTCATTAAACCAAATTAATTATAACTAATTTATTATTTGATATGATCGAGATAAATATTAAATTATTTAATAAATAATATATAAAGTAATGAAATAAATGAACTCAATTAATTCAAATTATTATCTTATTATTTTATATATCCCTTTTCTCTTTCTCTATTTTGTACTTCAGGTAAAATATTTGTAATTTTTTATTTTTGTTTTTTTATCTTAATTTTGCTAACATTTTTCTATGATTTTGTTTTATATTAATTTTTTTATTTATTTTAATTAATAATTCTTAAGGGTATTATTATTTTATTTAAAGATAATTTAAATTTTTTGTAATATTTTTATAAAAGTTGATTAATAGGTTCTTTTTTAAAATATTTTTTTTGAAATTTTTTTAATAAGATCGTATTTTGATTTTTCTCTTTTATCCTTTGTATTAATTAATTATATTAATTTTCTATTGCAATACATTTTTTATCTACTCCACAGATTATCTTTTCTATCTTCTTTTATTTTTTTAATTGCTCTTTTTACTTTATTTTTAATTGTTTATTTTACTTTTACTTCTCATATATAGATTTATTATAATTCATCACATGTTCTTTTTGAATTTAAGTGATTTTTTAGGTTATATTTTACCATTGATATTTTTATTTTGTTTAGTGTATTTTTTAGTCTGTGTTTAATATAATAATTTGTAAATATCTATTCTATTATGTAAAAATTAAATTTCTGCACTTAATGATAAAACTGTCGTAACATGTTTCTGATGATGTTTTTCGATTTATTTCTTTTAACTCATTAAATTTATTTTATTATAATAAATTAGTTATATCAACTAATTGATTTGGTTAATTTTTTAAATATCATACAATTTATTATAATTTTTATCAATCAATTAATTGTAATTTAAATTGAATGATTATTTTGTTACGAAATTATTATTTCCTAATTTATGGACAATACATATATTAATTATAATCGTAAATTAAGCTATTTTACATTAAATAATTTATATAATGGTCATCTCATTTATTATCATAAATGCTGAATTAAATAAGTCATTATTACTTTTGATTTAGAATTAAATGAGAATAAAATCAAAGATACTATTTTATTTGGTCTTTTAGGTTTAATGGGTGTGACACCCAAATATAAATAGTGACTTTCAGATTTTGGTCTCCAACACATCAAAGCCATCTCCGTAACTCTTTTTTCATAAAAATAATTTTGATTCAACTCTATCAGGGATACAGAAGGTTTTCAAAGAACAAAATAATGGTCTGAATTTGCACGAATTCTAAATATTCGAACTTATGACGTTGTTTTAGTTCGTTGTCATTACAAGAATGACTCTGATCTATACGTGTCTAAGGACTAGAATAGATTAAATATTATTTAAGTAATTTATTTCTAATATTGATATTTGATTAAATTAGTTTTAGAGAAATTTAAATTGTTGACTCAATTTATATATTACGACTATTCTTTTTGAATATATTATTTTTATATTTTTTAATATAAAATTTCTTTTTTTTTCTGATTTTTAAGTTTATTTTCTTTCTCATTTTATATTTCAGGTTAGTAATGTAATTATTAAGAAAAATGTATTTAAAAAAAAGAAAAAAATATTAAAACATCACTATTTAAAAAAAAAGAAAGATACGTGAAAAAAAAGGAAAATGAAAAATTAAAACATCACTATTAGGAAAAAACTGTTAATATGCGTATGAATGGAGTCAGAATTGAAGAATATATATAGATATAAAAAATAAAAAATTATTCCACGATTGTAGAATAAAAATAATCATATATATAAAATGAAATAATTATAACAAAAAAATAATTAATATATGTGATTTAGATGTTTTTAATAACCGGTAACATAGAGTTTAACAAAATATAATTCACATATTATTTTATTTATGTATATGTATATATATTAAGAAAAATTACCATAATATAATTCACATATTTTTTTTATTTATGTATATGTATATATATTAAGAAAAACTAGCGTAATATATATATAGAATTATGTAACAAAATTAATATATAAGGTTATGGAAAGTTCTATCCAAATTTGATAAGAACAAGACAACTTACATAGAAATGGTTCTCATGGATAGTAAGGTAAAATGATTATTTTCCATGATTCTTTCAAGTGATGTTAGGTCCATTTTATAAATATTTTTGGTTCATATATTTTAATATTTTTAATAACCGGTAACATAGAGTTTAAAAAAAATATAATTCATATATTTTTTATTTATGTATATGTATATATATTAAGAAAACTATCATAATATATATATATATATATATATATATATATAGAGAGAGAGAGAGAGAGAGAGTTATTTAACAAAATTAATATATAAGATTATGGAAAGTCTCATCCAAATTTGACAAGAACAACACGACTTACATAGAAATGGTTCTCATGGATGATAAGGTAAGTTGATTATTTTCCATTATTCTTCTTTCAAATGATGCTAGGTCCAATTTATAAATATTTTTTGTTCATATTTTAAGTTTATCTGATAAGTAAACCCTTGCACGCGAACAAAGACAGTGCGATTTTATAGATTTATAAATGCTAATAGCCTTTATATTTAATTTGTTTTATAGTGTGATAATAACTAATATATTTATTGGTGAATTTAACTATTACTATATTATTTTTGATCACATTCAGTATATATGTCTAATTTATTGAAAAAGTAGGTTATTAAAATCGATTAATAACTATTTTAGAGTTAATCCAATTAATACTAAATTAAAAAAAATAATACATAATATGTTACTTTTTTATTAATCAAATTATTATAATTCAAATTAATTTTAAAAAAATAATTTAAAATTATAATTTCAATCTTATTACGTGCATGGCACGGATAATTATACTTGGAAAAGTCATGACGTAGCTCCAATCCTATATTTTCTTTATGTTGTATGGAAGGAAATGTTGAATTGCCTTTCTTGAAGCATCCACCTCAAACGTTGCAAGAGTTACATAGTGGAACGAACGAAAAAAACATATACTTTCTTAAAAACATAAGGGCTTTCAACGGAATGTTTGCATTCACTTCTATGGCAGGAAGAGTTGACCATTTGGTAAACAAAGGTGGTGCACCTCCTATCTTTCGCATTGGAGGTCAAAATTATCACCGTATTGGCAGTTTACTACCACCGGAAAGTGAGAAACCAAAATTTGCCCAGCTATACATTTATGATACTGAGAATGAGATTACAAACCGCATGGAATCATTTAGGTAATTGTTCGACTCACGCGTGTAATTCTTCTATTTCCTATCTTTATCTAAAACGCTAATTATAGTAATATATTATGAGGAGTTAAATTCTAATGCGATCTTCTCGAAGCTTAACAAATGAATTGAAGTTCTCATATATTGTTTATTTATTAATAGGTCAAACATCAGTGCAGAATTGATGGAAACTGAAATTGTTTCATCCTTGAAAGTCATGATGGATGAAAATAATGTCCTAGCAAAGGCATTTCATTCAGCACAGGATATATACCAAATTGATGGCTCTGCTGATGTTAAGTTACGGTTAATAACCAGAAGAAATACTGATGCAAGGACACATAATTTGCCAACGGCATCTGAAGTTGCTGCACTGATAGTTGGAGATATTGATGAGAGCGGAGTTAATAGGGATATAATAATTGAGACAAAATCAAGAATCTTGCAGAGGATAGAAGTAGTACATCCAATGTACCTTGCTCTTTGATGAGCGGATAATTTATACGCTTTTTGGCATTGTTTTTAGTATGTTTTTAGTATATTTTAGTCAGTTTTTATTATGTTTTTATTAGTTTTTAAATAAAAATCACTTTTCTGGACTTTACTATGAGTTTGTGTATTTTTCTGTGATTTCAGGTATTTTCTGGCTGAAATTGAGGGACCTGAGCAAAAATCTGATTCAGAGGCTGAAAAAGGACTGCAGATGCTGTTAGATTCTGACCTCCCTGCACTCGAAGTAGATTTTCTGGAGCTACAGAAGCCCAATTGGCGCGCTCTCAAGTGTGTTGGAAAGTAGACATTCTAGGCTTTCCAGCAATATATAATAGTCCATACTTTTCCCAAGATTTAATGGCCCAAATAGGCATTCTAAGTCAGCTCAAGAATTCTGGCGTTTAACTCCAGAACTGGCACAAAAGCTGGAGTTAAACGCCCAAACTGGCACAAAAGCTGGCGTTTAACTCCAAGAAAAGTCTCTACACATGAAAGCTTCAATGCTCAGTCCAAACACACACCAAGTGGGCCCCGGAAGTGGATTTTTACACTAAACACCCTAGCTTACTCATTTTCTGTAACCCTAGGTCACCAGTTTACTATAAAAACTACTTTTAGTGATTCATCTTGTACCTCATGACATTCTACACGTTTTATATTGTATCTTCTACAGCATGAGTCTCTAAACCCCATTGTTGGGGGTGAGGAGCTCTGCTGTTCTTCATGAATTAATGCAATTACTACTGTTTTCCATTCTATCACGCTTGCTTCTATTCTAAGATATTCATTCGCACTTCAACCTGATGAATGTGATGATCCGTGACACTCATCATCATTCTCACCTATGAACGCGTGCCTGACAACCACCTCCGTTCTACCTTAGATTGAATGCATATCTCTTAGCCTCATGATTTAGATCAGAGTCTTCGTGGTATAAGCTAGAATTATTGGCGGCCATTCCTGAGATCCGGAACGTCTAAACCTTGTCTGTGGTATTCTGAGTAGGATCTAGGAAGGGATGACTGTGACGAGCTTCAAAATCGCGAGTGTTGGGCGTAGTGACAGACGCAAAAGGATCAATGGATCCTATTCCGACATGATCGAGAACCGATAGATGATTAGTTGTGCGGTGATAGCGCATTTGGAACATTTTCACTGAGAGGACGGGAAGTAGCCATTGACAACGGTGATGCCCAACTTAAAGTTTGCCATGGAAGGAGCCTTGCGTGCATGAAGAAGAAGATAGTAGAAAAGCAGAGATTCAGAAGACAAAGCATCTCCAAAACCTCAACGTGTTCTTCATTACTGCATAACAAGTATTTATTTCATGTTCTTTTACTTTTTACAATTAAATTTGAGAATTATTGATATCCTGACTAAGAGTTACAAGATAACCATAGCTTGCTTCAAGCCGACAATCTCCGTGGGATCGACCCTTACTCACGTAAGGTATTACTTGGACGACCCAGTGCACTTGCTGGTTAGTTGTGCGGAGTTGCAAAAGTGTAATTATAATTTCGTGCACCAAGTTTTTGGCGCCATTGCCGAGGATTGTTCGAGTTTGGAAAACTGACGGTTTATCTTGTTGCTTAGATTAGGAATAATTTGTTTTTGTTGGTTTAGAGTCTTTTATTTGAGTTTAGTTTTATATTTTAAGTTTGGTGTCAGTTGCATGCTTTTATTTTCTTTCAATTTTTTTCGATTTTGCATGTTCTTAGTTGTTTCTTAATCTTTAAAAATTCTAAGTTTGGTGTCTTTTTTGTGTTTTCCTTTAAATTTTCGAAAATTTGTGCTTGATTTTCTAAAAATTTTAAGTTTGGTGTGTTTTTGTGCTTTTATTTACTTAAAAAGTTCTTTTTTTCAAAAATTTGTTCTTGGTGTTCATCTTATCTTCAAAGAGTTCTTGGTGTTCATCTTGACATTCAAAGTTTTCTTGTTTATTCTCTTTGTTTTGATCTACAATTTTTAAGTTTAGTGTCATTTTGTTGTTTTTCTCTTTCCTCATTAAAATTCAAAAATAAAAAATATCTTTTCCCTATTTTATTCATAATTCTCGAAATTTTGCATTAATTTAGTCAAAGATTTTCGAAATCATATCTTTTTTTTAGTCAAGTCAAAAATCCTAATTTCAAAAATTGATCTTTTTAATTTCTTCAATCATATCTTTTCAATCATATCTTTTTTTATTAAATTGCAATCATATCTTCTCAATCATTTCTTTTTCAAAATAATTTTTAATCATATCTTTTTTATTGCTAATTCCAAAATCTTTCTAATTAATTAATTAATTTAGTTTTCAATTTGCTTTTATTTCATTTTCCTCTAATTTTCGAAAACCATATCCAAAATTTTTCAAATCTTTTTAATTAATTAGCCATTTTAGCATTCGAATTATTTATTTATCTTTTTTCTTTTTCTTAAATTTTCGAAACTTTTATTTTATTTTTCATTTATTTTGTTTTATTTTTCGGTTACTTTTAATTAAATAAAAAAAAAGAAATTTTCATATCAATTCCCTTTTCTCCACCATTGACATAAGTGGAAGTGGACAGTCCAAAAGGACTCTAGGGTCATATGCTAACCCCATTGCAGTTGCATATGGGAGTAGCATCTGTATACCTCCCATCAAAGCAAGCAGTTTTGAGCTAAATCCTCAGCTCATTATCATGGTGCAGCAAAATTACCAGTATTCCGGTCTTCCACAGGAAGAACCTACTGAGTTTCTGGCACAGTTCTTACAAATTGCTGACACAGTACGTGATAAAGAAGTGGATCAGGATGTCTACAGATTACTACTATTTCCATTTGCTGTAAAAGATCAAGCTAAGAGGTGGTTAAATAACCAACCCACAACAAGCATAAAAACATGGAGACAGTTAACAGACAAATTCCTGAATCAATTCTACCTTCCAAAAAGGATGACACAGCTAAGGCTGGACATCCAAGGCTTTAAACAAGAGGATCATGAATCCCTTTATAATGCCTGGGAGAGGTACAGAGAGATGCTAAGGAAATGCCCCTCTGAAATGTTTTCAGAGTGGGTACAGTTAGACATCTTCTACTATGGGCTTACAGAAAAAGCTCAGATGTCTCTAGACCACTTAGCTGGTGGATCTATACACATGAGGAAGACGATTGAAGAGGCTCAAGAACTCATAGATACGGTTGCTAGTAATCAATATCTATACTCAAGCAGTGAGTCCTCCATAAAAGAAGAGGCTAGGACAGTAACTACTGATCCTAATCCTCAAGAACAAATTGTTGAACTTAATCAGCAATTACTCCTTGTGACAAAACAATTAGTAGGATTTAAAGAGATACTCCAGGACACTAAAAATGCTAATGAGAATATGGAAGCACAATTAAATCAGACAAGACAGCAGCTATCTAAACAGATAATAGAAGAATGCCAAGCTGTCCAATTAAGGAGCGGGAAGACATTGAATAAATCAACTCAAAGTAGCAGAAATCTAAGAAAGGAACAACTGATAGAGGATGACCAAACCACTGCCCAAAATCCCCCTGAGGACAGCAAGAGCCCAGAGAGGAATAATTCTAGCGTTCAAACGCCAGAAAAGGGTGAAAGACTGGCGTTAAACGCCCAGTGGATGCCCAATCCTGGCGTTCAAACGCCAATGAGGGATCAGACACCTGCAAATGCTGATAGTAACTCCTCTAAGAAGGCTTCTCCAACCACCTCTGTAGGGACTAAACCTGCAGCACTAAGGTTGAAGAATATAAAGCCAAGATGCCTTACCCTCAGAAACTCCGCCAAGCGGAGCAGGATAAATAATTTGCCCACTTTGCAGACTATCTCAAGACTCTTGAGATAAAGATCCCATTTGCAGAGGCACTTGAGCAAATACCCTCTTATGCTAAGTTCATGAAAGAGATCTTAAGTCATAAGAAGGATTGGAGAGAAACTGAAAAAGTGTTTCTCACTGAAGAATGCAGTGCAGTCATTCTGAAAAGCTTACCAGAGAAGCTTCAAGATCCAGGGAGCTTTATGATACCATGCACAATAGAGGGTACTTGTACTAAGACAGCTCTATGTGACCTTGGAGCAAGTATCAATCTAATACCTGCATCCACCATTAGAAAGCTTGGCTTGACTGAAGAGGTCAAACCAACCCGGATATGTCTTCAACTTGCTGATGGCTCCATTAAATACCCATCAGGCATAATTGAGGACATGATTGTCAAGGTTGGGCCATTTGCCTTTCCCACTGACTTTGTAGTGCTGGAAATGGAGGAGCACAAGAGTGCAACTCTGATTCTAGGAAGACCTTTCCTAGCAACTGGATGAACTCTCATTGATGTCCAAAAAGGGGAAGTGACCCTGAGAGTCAATGAGGATGAGTTCAAGTTAAATGTTGTCAAAGCTATGCAGCATCCAGACACGTCAAATGACTGCATGAGCGTTGATATTATTGACTCCCTGGTGGAAGAGGTCAATATGACTGAAAGTCTTGAATTAGAGCTAGAGGACATCTTTAAAGATGTTCAGCCTGATCTGGAGGAATCAGAGGAAATAAAAGAACCTCTGAAAATCCCTCAGAAAGAGGAGAAACCTCCTAAACCCGAGCTCAAACCACTACCACCATCCCTGAAATATGCATTTCTGGGAGAGGGTGACACTTTTCCAGTGATCATAAGCTCTGCTTTAAATCCACAGGAAGAGAAAGCACTAATTCAAGTGCTAAGGACACACAAGACAGCTCTTGGGTGGTCCTTAAGTGACCTTAAGGGCATTAGCTCAGCAAGATGCATGCACAAGATCCTATTGGAGGATGATGCTAAGCCAGTGGTTCAACCACAGAGGCGGCTAAATCCAGCCATGAAGGAAGTGGTGCAGAAAGAGGTCACTAAGTTACTAGAGGCTAGGATTATTTATTCTATTTCTGATAGCCCCTGGGTGAGCCTTGTCCACGTTGTCCCCAAGAAGGGAGGTATGACAGTGGTTCATAATGAAAAGAATGAACTGGTTCCTACAAGAACAGTTACAGGGTAGCGTATGTGTATTGACTACAGAAGGCTCAATACAGCCACCCGATAGGATCACTTTCCTTTACCATTCATAGACCAGATGCTAGAGAGACTAGCAGGTCATGAATATTACTGCTTTTTGGATGGCTATTCAGGTTACAATCAAATTGTAGTGGATCCTCAGGACCAAGAGAAAACAGTATTCACATGTCCTTCTGGAGTATTTGCCTACAAAAGGATGACTTTTGGTCTGTGCAATGCACCTGCGACCTTTCAGAGATGCATGCTCTCTATTTTCTCTGATATGGTGGAAAAATTTCTGGAAGTCTTCATGGATGACTTTTCAGTATTTGGAGACTCATTTAGCTCCTGTCTTGACCATTTAGCACTTGTTCTGAAAAGATGCCAAGAGACCAACCTAGTTTTAAACTGGGAAAAATGTCACTTCATGGTGACTTAAGGAATTGTCCTTGGGCATAAAATTTCAAACAAGGGAATAGAGGTGGATCAAGCTAAAGTGGAAGTAATTGAAAAATTACCACCACCTGCCAATGTAAAGGCAATCAGAAGCTTTCTGGGACATGCAGGATTCTATAGGAGGTTCATAAAGGATTTTTCAAAAATTGCAAAACCTCTAAGCAACCTGCTAGCTGCTGACACGCCATTTGTATTTGACACAGAGTGTTTGTAGGTGTTTGAAACCCTAAAAGCCAAGCTGGTCAGAGCACCAGTCATCTCTGCACCTGACTGGACATTACCATTCGAACTAATGTGTGATGCCAGTGACCATGCCATTGGTGCAGTGTTGGGACAGAGGCATAACAAGCTTCTGTACATCATTTACTATGCTAGCCGTGTTTTAAATAATGCACAGAAGAATTACACAACCACAGAAAAAGAGTTACTTGCAGTGGTTTATGCCATTGACAAGTTTAGATCCTATTTAGTAGGTTCAAAAGTGATTGTGTATACTGACCATGCTGCTCTTAAATACCTACTCACAAAGCAGGATTCAAAACCCAGGCTCATAAGATGGGTGTTGCTTCTGCAAGAGTTTGATATAGAAATAAGAGACAGAAAAGGGATAGAGAACCAGGTAGCTGATCACCTGTCCCAGATAGAACCAGTAGCAGGGGCGTCCCACCCTCTTACTGAGATCTCTGAAACCTTTCTGGATGAGCAACTCTTCGCCATTCAGGAAGCACCATGGTTTGCAGACAGAAAAAGGAAGAAGCATGAAAGGCTTCTCTCAATACAGAGTCAAATAAAACCCCCACATTCAAACTCTAAGTTTGGTGTTGGAAGGCCACAACCAAACTCTAAGTTTGGTGTTAAGAGGCCATCATCATGCTCTGAGTATCTGTGAGGCTCCATGAGAGCCCACTGTCAAGCTACTGACATTAAAGAAGCGCTTATTGGGAGGCAACCCAATATTACTTATCTATGTTAATTTCTATTTTCCATTGTTATTTTATGTTTTCTGTAGGTTGATGATCATGTGAAGTCACAAAAACAATTGAAAAAGCAAAAACAAACTGAAAAACAGAATAAAAAATAGCACACCCTGGAGGAGAAGCCTACTGGCGTTTAAACGCCAGTAAAGGCAGCAGAATGGGCGTTAAACGTCCAATTTGGCACCATTCTGGGCGTTTAACGCCAGAAATGGGCACCAGACTGGCGTTTAACGCCAGAAAAGGGCAAGAAGCTGGCATTAAACGCCAGAAATGGGCAGCAACCTGGCGTTTAACGCCAGGATTGGCAGCAAAGGGCGTTTTGCAAGCCTAATTGGTGCAGGGATGGGAAATCCTTGACACCTCAGGATCTGTGGACCCACAGGATCCCCACCAACGTAAACTCACTCTCTCACTTCTTCACACCTTTTCATAATACTCTTCCCCAAATAACCTCCACCAATCACCTCCATTACTCCTCCAAAACCATCATACAAACCACCTACACCCACCCACTCAAATTTAAACCATCACTCTTTCCTTTTCCACATCATAACCACCTAAAACCCCCCTTGGCCGAATAATTCACACACCTCCATCTCATCCATCTCTTCTTCTTCTCCTCCTTTCTTTATTCTTTTGCTCGAGGACAAGCAAACCTTTTAAGTTTGGTGTGGAAAAGCTCAGCTTTTTTTTTCGTTTTTCCATAACCATTAATGGCACCTAAGGCCGGAGAAACCTCTAGAAAGAGGAATGGAAAGGCAATTGCTTCCACCTTCGAGTCATGAGAGATGGAGAGATTCATCTCAAAGGTCCATCAAGACTACTTCTATGAAGTTGTGGCCAAGACTCCTCATTGAAGAGGACAAGCCCATCACTAAGAAAAGGATGGAGCAAACAAGAGAGCCCACTCATGGACCTCAACAAGAGCATGAGGAAAATCATCATCATGAAATCCCTGAGATGCCTCAAGGGATGCATTTTCCTCCACAAAACTATTGGGAGCAAATTAACACCTCCCTAGGAGAATTAAGTTCCAATAGGGGACAACTAAGGGTGGAGCACCAAGAGCATTCCATCCTCCTTCATGAAATTAGAGAAGATCAAAGAGTCATGAGAGAGGAGCAACAAAGACAAGAAAGAGACATTGAGGAGCTCAAGCACTCCATAAGATCTTCAAGAGGAAGAACTAGCCGCCATCACTAAGGTGGACCCATTCTTTAATCTCCTTGTTCTTTATCTTCTGTTTTTCAAATTTTTATGCTTTATGTTTATCTATGTTTGTGTCTTTATTACATGATCACTAGTGTCTTAGTGTCTATGCCTTAAAGCTATGAAAATGAATCCATCACCTCTCTTAAATGAAAAATGTTTTTAATTGAAAAAGAAAAAGAAGTGCATGAATTTCAAATTTTAAAACAGATTAATTATTTTGATGTGGTGGCAATACTTTTATTTTTCTGAATGAATGCTTGAACAGTGCATATTTTTGAATTTGTTGATTCATGAATGTTAAAATTGTTGGCTCTTGAAAGAATGATGGAAAAGGAGAAATGTTATTCGATAATCTGAAAAATCATAAAATTGATTCTTGAAGCAAGAAAAAACAGTGAAAAGCTTGCAAAAAAAAAAAAGAAAAAGAAAAAAAAAAGAAAAAGAAAAAGAAAGAAAAAGAAAAAGCAAGAAAAAAAGCCAATAGCCCTTTAAACCAAAAGGCAAGGGTGAAATAAAAAAGGATCCAAGGCTTTGAGCATCAGTGGATAGGAGGGCCTACAGGAATAAAATCCTGGCCTAAGCGGCTGAACCAAGCTGTCCTTAACCATGTGCTTGTGGCGTGAAGGTGTCAAGTGAAAACTTGAGACTGAGCGGTTAAAGTCGTGGTCCAAAAGCAAAAAGAGTGTGCTTAAGAGCTCTGGATACCTCTAATTGGGGACTCTAGCAAAGCTGAGTCACAATCTGAAAAGGTTCACCCAGTTATGTGTCTGTGGCATTTATGTATCCGGTGGTAATACTGGAAAACAAAATGCTTAGGGTCACAACCAAGACTCATAAAGTAGTTGTGTTCAAGAATCAACATACTTAACTAGGAGAATCAATAACACTATCTGGATTCTGAGTTCCTATAGAAGCCAATCATTCTGAACTTCAAAGGATAAAGTGAGATGCCAAAACTATTAAGAGGCAAAAAGCTAAAAGCCCCACTCATCTAATTAATACTGATCTTCATAGATGTTTTTAGAATTCATTGTATATTCTCTTCTTTTTATCCTATTTGATTTTTAGTTGCTTAGGGACAAGCAACAATTTAAGTTTGGTGTTGTGATGAGCGGATAATTTATACGCTTTTTGGCATTGTTTTTAGTATGTTTTTAGTATATTTTAGTCAGTTTTTATTATGTTTTTATTAGTTTTTAAATAAAAATCACTTTTCTAGACTTTACTATGAGTTTGTGTATTTTTCTGTGATTTCAGGTATTTTCTGGCTAAAATTGAGGGACCTGAGCAAAAATCTGATTCAGAGGTTGAAAAAGGACTGCAGATGCTGTTGGATTCTGACCTCCCTGCACTCGAAGCGAATTTTCTGGAGCTACAGAAGCCCAATTTGCACGCTCTCAAATGAGTTGGAAAGTAGACATCCTGGGCTTTCCAGCAATATATAATAGTCCATACTTTGCCCGAGATTTGATGGCCCAAACAGGCGTTTCAAGTTAGCTCAAGAATTTTGGCATTTAACTCCAGAACTGGCACAAAAGCTGGAGTTAAACGCCCAAACTGGCACAAAAGCTGGCGTTTAACTCCAAGAAAAGTCTCTACACATGAAAGCTTCAATGCTCAGCCCAAGCACACACCAAGTGGGCCCCGAAAGTGGATTTTTACACTAAACACCCTAGCTTACTCATTTTCTGTAACCCTAGGTCACCAGTTTACTATAAAAACTACTTTTAGTGATTCATCTTGTACCTCATGACATTCTACACGTTTCATATTGTATCTTCTACGGCATGAGTCTCTAAACCCCATTGTTGGGGGTGAGGAGCTCTGCTGTTCTTCATGAATTAATGCAATTACTACTATTTTCCATTCTATCACGCTTGCTTCTATTCTAAGATATTCATTCGCACTTCAACCTGATGAATGTGATGATCCGTGACACTCATCATCATTCTCACCTATGAACGCGTGCCTGACAACCACCTTCGTTCTACCTTAGATTGAATGCATATCTCTTAGCCTCATGATTCAGATCAGAGTCTTCGTGGTATAAGCTAGAATTATTGGCGGCCATTCCTGAGATCCGGAACGTCTAAACCTTGTCTGTGGTATTCTGAGTAGGATCTAGGAAGGGATGACTGTGACGAGCTTCAAACTCGTGAGTGTTGGGCGTAGTGACAGACGCAAAAGGATCAATGGATCCTATTCCGACATGATCGAGAACCGATAGATGATTATCTGTGCGGTGACAGCGCATTTGGAACATTTTCACTGAGAGGACGGGAAGTAGCCATTGACAACGGTGATGCCCAACTTAAAGTTTGCCATGGAAGGAGCCTTGCGTGCATGAAGAAGAAGATAGTAGAAAAGCAGAGATTCAGAAGACAAAGCATCTCCAAAATCTGAACATGTTCTTCATTACTGCATAACAAGTATTTATTTCATGTTCTTTTACTTTTTACAATTAAATTTGAGAATTATTGATATCTTGACTAAGAGTTACAAGATAACCATAGCTTGCTTCAAGCCGACAATCTCCGTGGGATCGACCCTTACTCACGTAAGGTATTACTTGGATGACCCAGTGCACTTGCTGGTTAGTTGTGTGGAGTTGCAAAAGGGTAATTGTAATTTCGTGCACCATTCTTTGTAAGACCCGGTTAATTAACAGCTAATTAACCCATAAATGAGAATTTATTCTAGAAAGCCAAAATGTTATTTTTATGGCTAAATGTGATAGAGGAGAGTGAGACGAGAATTTCGGTACCAATTTTATAGAAATCGGACCAAGATTGGACCGAACGGACCAAACCGGGCCAACCGGACCCAAAACGGGCCCTTGGCCCAACTAAACTAAACCAAGACCCTAGTTTTTAGCACTCTCTCTCCTCACAACACACAAACACACGCTGAAATGGTGGAGAGGAAGGGAAGAACACTCTCTCAAGTTCTCTCCCTTGGTTGATCTTCAAACCACCATAACTTTTGATCTAGAGCTCTGATCGCCGCACCGTTTGTGGCCACGCGTTCACCGCGGAGAGCCCTACAAAACCCATACAATCAATCTTAAGGTAAGCCACGTTTTTCTCTTCGAAATTCCAGCCCTTGTTTTCGAGTTTCATGGATGAAATGTTGAGATTTTGGGCTCTTTGATGTTATAGGACCCAACTCTCTTGAAGGAGAAGGTTAATCTTGTCTTCTTGGACCTTGGGTGTGGTAAGATTCTCAACCCTAGTGTAATTTGTTGTTCTATGATGTTGGGTATTGAGATGTTGTGTATGGGTATGATGATTGTGGCTTAGGTTGTATATATGTGAATATTGGAGCTTGATTGGTGATTTTGGAAAGCTTGGGAGAGGGTTTTGTGTGATAAAATCTGTTCTTGGAGGTGTTGAGACCTTGAGAGCTTGTGGACAAGTGGTTTGGAAGTGCTCCGATTGAGCTTGGGAAATCGGCTAAGGTATGGTCTCGGTTTTCCGTATCTAATATGTAATGTGGTAGGAAATACTTAGGCTAGAGGCCCTAAGATAGGCATTGAATGGTTGATGTTGTTAAATAGTTGAGATATATGATGTGATCATGTATGTGAATATGAATATTGATGCCTTGATTGTGTGATATATGAGAAAATGCATGTTGTGATATATGCTTGATGAATGATTAAGGTTGAATTGGTGGGTGGTACCATGTTGATGGTGAGTATGATGTTGATTATGTATAATGATGGTTGATTGGAAATGGTATTATTGGAAATTGGGATGAGGGAGGAAGTATGACATGATATTGTGTTTGTCCTTTAGCCATTTGATTGAGAAGTGTTAAAAGGGTTGGATGGTGATTTTGGAAAATTTGGTAAAATGTCAATGTGTGAGTTGAGGATGGCTTGATGTTGATTTTGGTACATTTTGATTGATTTCAAAGAAAAGGGATGAAATTGGCATGTTTTGATTGATTTTGAAAAGAGTTGAAAGTGGCTTGTTTTGAAAATGGCACTTTATGGTTTTGTATGAAAACAGGGGGCATACTTTGACGGGACATAACTTGGACTACGGATCTCTGATTTGTGCCAAATCTATTTAGAAATGAAATTGGATCCAGGATGTCCATGCCGTTCAAAGAATGGGTGAAAAACGATTTAAAATGAGAAAGTTATGTCTGTCGGAAGATTGGGGGTTGAATCTGTAAATTCTGCAGCTTTTAACTTAGAAATTTTTTTTAGCAGAATGACCCTCCGCGCGTAGGCGCACTTGGCGCGTACGCACCGTTCTTCAAGAAAGCACCATCCACGCGTGCGCGTGGTGTGCACGGGTGCGTCGATGCGCTACACCAAATACCCAGCTATTTTCCCGAGAGTTGTGGCAGTTTTGTGCCTGGGGCGCAAGAGCACCCACGCGTACGCGTGGTTGACGCTCGTGCATCGTTTGACTATTTTTCAACCCGCGTGTCCGCGCGTATGACTCTTGCGTGTCGATGAGATTTTGTGGCCATCCATGCGTGCGCGTGGAGTGCGCGTACGCGTGGCCCTGTTTTCATCCCAAAGTTGATTTTTGAGTTTTAAAAGCCAAATTTTATACTTCTAAGCCTCCGATCTCACTACTTATGTCTTAAATCATTATAATATGCCTAGCAATGAGGCAAGGGGCTAGTAAATGTGGTAACTTGCGAGTGAAGCAAGGGAAAAATGAATGATCAATGAGGATCAAAGATGATTATGTGAGATGCGGAGGATGGCGGTGGAAGTGCTTGTTGTGCCATGGGCCGAAGGGCCGTAATTGTTAATGAATTGGCTGGTTATGGATTTAACTGTGAGCCGGATGGCTAGATTATTGTCGTGTTACG
The DNA here is from genome assembly GCF_059453495.1 of Arachis ipaensis. NCBI lineage: Eukaryota > Viridiplantae > Streptophyta > Magnoliopsida > Fabales > Fabaceae > Arachis > Arachis ipaensis. The sequence goes on along the minus strand of NC_142440.1, from coordinate 21,997,241 downwards.
GCGGAGCCATGATTATGGCTAAGTATAAATGCATATATGCTGTTGAATGAATTGTGAATGTTTGCACTTCCACCATCGGAGATGAGGGTTTCCCTGGGAGGAAGCAGTGGCTAGCCACCACGTGCTCCAGGTTGAGACTCGAAGCTCTTTTGACCCTATGTCGTAAGTGTGGCCGGGCACTGTGAAAGGCCCGGATGAGCTCGCCCCCGTAAATATTCACCAGTGAGGGTGATGGATATGGATCATGATTATGATCAAGTTTATGATGAGTATAACTCGAGTTGGGGATGCGCGACAGAGAGACAGTCCAATGGTTAGCTACTAGGACTTGTCGGGTTGGCTCTATAACCGACAGATGATATCATCAGCCACTAGGGACAAGCATTCATCATATGCATACTATATGAATTGTTTGAGATTGCCTATTTGACTGCATATTACTTGCTAATTGTCTAAATGCCTTATCTGTTCCTATTTGTAAATCTCTTGTCTGATATAACTATGTTTGCTATATTATACTCCTGCTGGTGGTTGGGAGGTCTGAAGGAATTGGAAAGGGAAGTATTAGTTAGACTGAAGGATCTTTAGTTAGTTGCCACTTACGATTTAGTTTGTTTATAAGCTTTGATATTATCTGGAGGAAGTTCTAGGATTGCCTTCGGCTTTCCTCTATTATTATGTATTATATATGTGAAAACTGTTACCATGCTGGGGACCTCTGGTTCTCACCCATGCGGATTTTGTGGTTTTCAGATGCAGGACGTGAGGTTTCTCGCTAAGGCATGCTGGAGACTTCTGGATTAGCGAAGATCCTTTGTTCTCGGGACTCCGTCTTGGTTTATATATCTTGTTTAGATACTTTTATCTCCACTAAATAATACAAACTGTGATGACTCCTCTTATAGGAGATTTTTGGAGAATAGGGTTCTGTATTTGTGTCCCTTTGGATTTCCTTTGGGGTTTTCCTTATTTTATTACATGTATATATATTGCTATGCTCGGACCGGTTATCTTCGCATTCGGATTTGAGTTTTGATATTCCCGTTTTTGACACTCTTTGTATATATATGATCTCGCGTTAGCTTATCCTTTGCTCGTTGCGTTATCGATCGGAGTGTTGCGCTTTCGAGTTGCGATTTTTGTTTACCTCTTTTTCTACAAAGGCTCCTAGTTATAATCCTTATTCACACTACTATACGTACTAGATTTTTGTTTTAGAGGTCGTAATACCTTGCCATCTCTGGATTATGACTTAAGCATAAGACTCTGTATGGTAGGGTGTTACACTCTTCAATATCCTTTATTGTTTCCATACGGTAAGGATGGTTACAAATTACATATAGCTACTTCTTCTCGACCAAATGTCAGAAGAACTGAGAAAAGATCAACAATAAGCATGAGAGACTTATTTGCATACAGACTTCAGAGAAGGACTAACGAGTCTCAGATCCTTTTGTGGTCAAGAAGATTACTGCAACAATTCATAGTAGATGCCTACACTATGGTTGAGTTAGAACGGCTTTTATAATTACGATTGAAACAACCAAACTTGAGGCTAGGCAAGTTCAAGCAATTGCATGAGTGTATGGTTCGCGGTGAAACTAATGCCGTTAACACTGGACAAAGAATTATTCTCCCAAAGAACTTTACCGGTGGTCCAAGGTACATGTTCAACAATTGCAAAGATGCTTTTGAAATATGTAAATATGCTGGATATCCAAGTTACTTTATCACTATGACATGTAATCCAGAATGGAATGAGATAAAAAGAGAGGTAACACCCCAAGGACTCCATACAGAGGATAGACCAGACATCTTATGTAGAATATTCAAGTTGAAGGTTGATAAATTAATTAAGGAATTGAAGAAAGGAACATTTTTTGGAAAGATTATTAGATGTAAGTATAACTAATCTTCCTACGAGTTTTTGTTTACTCTATCTATATTATCTATAGTACACTCATTGTATAGTACACTATCATTATTAAGAAACAATTATATATATAGCATATACATGGTACGATCATTCGATAGTGTACTATCTTGAGTGTATTACAGTGCATTTATATAGTTTGTATTCCCTCAGGCTCATTGTATGGTACACTTATACAGTTTTATATGATTTTATTTTAGCATATTTTTTTCCTATTTACTTTATTGTGCTTATTCGCACTACACGCTTAGGTTTATATAGTTTAGTTTAGAATCAACTGTTTTTTAAATCACATTATCTAACTTATTTTCAATGTACTTAGTCTTATATGCTTTAGAATTTCGCATAAATATTTATATACTTTGTCCAAATTATTAGTAATATCATATTTTTAAATTTGCAGATTGTCTAACCATAGAGTTTCAGAAGAGAGGTCTACCTCATGCCCATCTTCTTTTATTCATGCATCCGGAATCAAAACCACAAACTATTGATGACATAAACAAGGTTATTAAGACAGAGATTCCAGATTAGAGGGAAAATCCAAAATTGTATGCTGCTGTTGAGAAATATATGGTTCATGGTCCATGCGGTCATTTAAATAGTAAGAGCCAATGCATGATCAATGGTAAATGCTCAAAGTTTTTCCCCAAAGCATTCCGAGATAGGACAATTATTGACGAAGCAGGCTTTCCAAGATATCAAAGAAGAGATGATGGGCGAACTGTATCAAAGAAAAATATAGAGGTTGACAATTCCTTCATAGTTTCGTACAATCCCGGTCTTCTTCTAAAATTTGGATGTCACGTCAATGTTGAGTATACTTGCCAAACTTCAGCAATCAAATATTTGTTCAAGTATCTTCACAAGGATAATGACAGGGTGACAGCTGCATTTTATCAAAACAATGAATATCAGGTAGATGAAATTCGTAATTATTATGATTGTAGATATATATCAGCATGTGAAGCTGCATAGAGATTGTTTGGTTATCCTATTCAAATGAAGGAACCAGCAGTAATAAGATTGCCATTCCATCTTCCTGATGATATGCCAATTGTCTACAAAGATACCGATACAATTTAGTCACTTGTTGAGACTTCTTTTTTCAAGCAATCTATGTTGATTGGATAGTTCAAAGCAAATGAAGCCCATAATGATGCAAAAAATCTGACTTATTCTGAGTTTCCAACAAAATTTGTTTGGAATGGAGAGCATCATATGTGGACTCATAGAAAGCAAGGCTATGCCATAGGAAGGATATCTCATATACCACCAATGAATAAGGAAGATTACTATCTAAGGCTACTTTTGAACATTCAAAAGGGATGCACGAGTTTCAGTGATCTAAGAACAGTTGATGGTGTCGTTTATGACTCCTTCAAAGATGCATGCTATGCTCTAGGACTGTTGCAGGATGACAGAGAATTCATTGATGCAATATCTGAAGTAGGAACATGGCACTCTGCAACTTTTTTAAGGAGACTTTTTGTTGTTTTATTAACATCAAATAATATGAGTAGGCCAGATTTTGTTTGGCAAAAGACTTGGAACTTTCTCTCCGATGACGTACTATATGAACAAAGAAGATTACTGCAAATGGAAGGTAACTATAGTCTATTATAATTTTTTTTCCATGGTAGAATTCAATTTATCATATAATTATAATAAAAATATTGGATAAGAAATTTTAAGAGTTATTTTCTTTAACAAAATGCCTTTTTTGGGAGTAAAATTATTATACATATGGCAAATTGTTTATTGGTGTTCACTTTAACTTTTTCTCTTTCTCTCTGATAATATTTAGGAAATATAACAAAACATTACTTAAAAATTGGATTATATATATATTAGTTTCGTACTTGCTTTACTTCCTCCTCTTAATACAAATTTTGATTCATTGCTGTAAACCATATCTACTTAATCTAAGAAACCGTAACTAAATCCACATACTTCTAATACTTGCATTTGCATCGGTTGTTTGTGTGCCTTTTTTTTGTATGTTATAATGATTTTGATATTCATGTTAATCACAATAATATTTTTTAAAAGGACATGTTACTAATGAAGCATTTTTTAAACTAAAAACAAGGAGTGTTATTTATCATTCAACAATGCATTTCAAACTTTTTTACGAGAGACTAATTTAATAATTTTTCAAGTAATTGTGTTATTTTAAATTGAAAAAATACATATTTGATCATGTCAGAAGTCCAAATAAAAGATATTGCACTTGTAAAAATTGAGGATTTGCTCCAGTTAAATGGCAAGTCATTGAAAGAATATTGTGGAATGCCATATCCTTCAGAAAATTTGGTGTCCAGCTTAGAAGACAGAATTATAATGGAAGAGTTGATCTTTGACATTAATGCTCTCGCGAATGAACTAGGTGGGTATTTAGAAAGGCTAACTAATGAGCAGAAATTTGCATACGATCAAATAATTGGTGCTGTTAGTGGTAATATGGGTGGAATTTTCTTCTTATACGGTCAAGGTGGTTGTGGAAAAACATTCTTATGGTCAACTATATCATGCTCAATTAGGTCTAAAGGAGTTATAGTTTTAAATGTTGCTTCGAGTGGGATTGCTGCACTTTTATTGGCTAATGGAAGAACTGCACATTCAAGGTTTAAAATTCCTTTGACCATAAATGAAGATTCTTTGTGTAGCATTAAACAGGGAAGTCCTCTTGCAAGGTTAATATCCAAGGCCAAATTAATCATATGGGATGAAGCTCCAATGATAAGTAAATATTGTTACGAAGCTTTGGACAAATGCCTCAGAGACATCTTAAGGTGCTCAGATTCGTATAATGCTCATTTGCCATTTGGAGGTAAAGTTGTTGTTCTCGGAAGAGATTTTAGACAAATTTTACCTGTGATTCCCAGAGGCTCAAGGCAAGATATAATTCAGTCTTCTATTAATTCTTCATATTTGTGGCATAACTGTAAGGTTTTGAAGCTTACAAAAAACATGAGATTGTCACTAGGTGAAAACAACAATATACAAGAACTCAGAAATTTTGCAGAATGGCTACTCAAAATTGGTGATGGTTTGGCTGGTGATACAACAGATGGTAAATCGATCGTTCATATACCATCTGACATTTTGGTTAAGAACTCTGAGACAGCTTTGGATGACCTCATTGATTTCGTGTATCCAGATATGTTATCCAATTTATTCGTAGAAAATTATTTCAAGGATAGAGCAATTCTTGCACCAACTTTGGATTGTGTCACTGATGTCAACAAGATGACTGTAGGGTTACCTGGACAAGAAAGAGTCTACTTAAGTTCAGACTCTGTGTGTGCTGAGGAGGAAAATATGGAATTTGAGTTAGATGCTTTCTCGCCGGAGATTCTAAATGGAATAAATTGTTCAGGTCTACCATCACACAAGTTGGTTCTGAAGGTTGGTGCTCCTGTTATGTTGCTACGGAATATAGACCAAATTAATGGTTTGTGCAATGGAGCGAGGATGCAAGTTAGAAGAATGAAAAATCATGTGATAGAATGCAAGACTTTAACTGGTAACAAAGCTAGAAGTATTGTTCTTATCCCAAGACTGAATCTAATTCCAAATAATGAAACATTGCCGGTCAGGTTTCAAAGAAGACAATTCCCAATTATCATATCATTTGCAATGACAATAAATAAGTCCCAGGGACAAATTCTATCGAAAGTTGGAATTTACCTTCCAAGGCCAGTTTTCACCCATGGTCAATTGTATGTTGCGTTATCAAGGGTAACGAGTAAAGATGGTTTGTGAGAGCTGTTGCAAGATCATGGACACTTGAAAGATAACTGCACGATGAATGTGGTATATAGAGAAGTTTTTGAGAGCCTATAATGAAAAGGTAATAACAAAATGTCTTACTAAATCTATTTATTTATTAAAATTTATTACTATCACTTCAAAAAATTTAGAAATTCTAGGAACTAATAGATGAATTCTTATTGTACATTAATAGTTTGAGAATATTAAAATTATCATAAGAATTCGTATTATTTTATTCTCTTAATAAACAATTTTATAATTACATTAACCATATAATTTTATATACAAACATTGATACCGTATTGTTTCATGTATATATTTTGCAGGTATCAAAGGATAGCATTGAATTGTTATTTAGTAGGTTTAAATTATTTATTGTTTATTACATAACTTTCTGCATTAGGATTCTCTATTAATTTGTTCTTCATTTTGAGCTGATTTTGATATGTTCTTACTTCACAGTCAATCAACATGTAAAACTTTGTTAGTGGATTTAAGTATTACTAGATTATTTATGGTCATATTGAGTATATATGTCTGATTTATTGAAAAAAGTAGATCAAATAACTATTTTATAGTTAATGCAATTAACACTATATTAAGAAAAGAAAAACAATGCATACAAGTTATTTTTTATTAATTAAATTATTATAATTAAAATTAATTTTAACACAACAACTTAAAATTATAATTTCAATCTTATCACGTGCATGGCACGGGTAATTAAACTTGTAAATTTATTATAATTCATCACATGCATGTTCTTTTTGAATGTAAGTGACTTTTTTACGTTATATTTTACTATTGATGCTCTATATTGTTTAGTGTGTTTGTTTTTAATTTTTTTAGTTATCTGTAAATATATTTATAAAATATATTTTATTTTATCCAGTATTTACTACCACGTTTAGTAGATAAATAACAAAATTTTCATTTATTGTTACATTGATTGAGTTTGAAGATTTTATTTCTACTTTTATACATTTGTTTATATTGTATGATTTGTATTTGTATTAATGATATTACGACAGTTCATACATTTTAATATTTGTGTAACAAATCTTATAAATTATTTTTACAAGTTATAATTTATTTTTGTTTTATCTGGATATTCAATTTTTAATAATAATAATTATTTACTTATAAATATATTATTTCCTATTTTTATTTAAAAAAATTATAAAATAGTAAATATAAATTCTTAACTTTATCCTTAATATTTAATTTTAGTTTTATTCTTGATATTTCAATATGTTTTAGTTATACTACTAAATAAAAAACATTAAGTATAAATAATTAATTATACTAATGATTTAATTTGAACAAAATAAATATTAAACTATTTAATAAATAATGAATAAGAAAATAAAATAAATAAATTTAATTTAAACTTTTTACCTATTATTATTATTATTATTATTATTATTATTATTATTATTATTATTATTATGTATTTTATACTTTTTTTTCTCTTTTTTTTGTACTTCCGTTATAATCTTTGTAATTTCTTTATTTTGTCAAAATTTTCTATGATTTTGTTTTATATATTTTTTTATATATTTTGGTTAATAGTTTTTAAGGGGGTTATTATTTTATGAGAATGATATAGTTTAAACTTTGGTTATCTAGGAATTTAATAAGTGACTAGAATAGTTTCACATCACGAACTAACAAATGCTAGCAATTAGAATAATAAAAGAACTAACCAATCTGGGACTAAATGAAGATCAGTAAAATTTTTACAGGTGAAGACCTGTCCACGTGAAATCGACTGGGATGGGGACATAGGTACCCTCTTCAAAGGACCCGTTAAATTCACGTGAATATAAATTACTGATTTATCCTTATATATATATATATATATATATATATATATATATTTCTTAAATTTGGTAATCCTAATTTCTCTCTCCAATTTAAACTCTTTTTTTTTTCTAGAATCATATTTAGCCTTGATTTTGTATCTACTCTTCCTCTAACTCACTTTCTCTGCCTCTTAAGTTCGTTATTATGTCGCTCAGTCTTGCTCTAAAATATTATATTATGTTATTATGTTGGAAGTTATTTTTATATTTTTTTAAATGTTATTTTTTATAATAAATATATTATGAGTTGTGTTAAATTATATTGAATTGATTTTATTATTATTATTATTATTATTATTATTATTATTATTATTATTATTATTATTATTATCTACTTAATATACTAAAACTGGGTTTTCTCCCAACTAACGAAGGTGAAGTGTCGATCTCTCGTGACTCCTTTTTTCCTCCAAAATGAACTTTCCTATTCTCTATTCGAAATTATTTTATAAAAAATATCTTTAGTATAATTATATTATAATTAATATTTAATGAATAATACATAATTATACTAATTTAGAAACTTATCTTTATTATAATTATATCAAATCAATATTTAATGCATTATTAAACTACTTATCATTTATCAATTAAAAATACTTTTAATTATTTTAATAATAATAATAATAATAATAATAATAATAATAATAATAATAATAATATATGATAATGATAATTACCCGTGATATCATTTATTGAAAAAAATATAACATAAAAAATATCATTTATTTAAAATATCATTTATTGTATATAATTTATAAAAAAATATATTTTACTTTTATTATTGATTAGAAGATAACTTATTTATATTTTGATTAATTTCATTTATTATTACTATATTTAATTTACAGAAAGATAAATTAATAACCATATTATTATTTATCAATATATTAATATTGATAATGATTACATAAAAATTATTTAATATTTAATATTTTTATATTATTTATTTTTTATATATTTTGATATATTTATAAATATTTTTTATTATTTTTATATGCCATATGTTTACCTCCACTATTTAAATTTTCTGGATCTGTCACTACTTTTGAGCGTGTTTCTTAATTTATTTTTTATAATTCATTGAATATAATTCATTACAGTAAATTAATTATATCAACTAATTGATTTGATTAGATATTTAAATATCACACGATTTATTATAATTCATATCAATCAAATAATTGTAATTTATTATATCAATTATTTTAATTCATTAATTTCTAAGGTACATAATAGCATAGATGAATTGTTACTTATAATGATTAAATACAATAAATACAGATTAATTTAGTTAAAAAAATTATTGTCTCATATGTTTTTCTATTTATTTTTTTAATTTATTAAATCCAATCAATTATAATAAATTAATTATATCAACTAATTAATTTAATCAATTATTTCCTAATTTATTTTTTTGAATTCAATAAATCAAATAAAATCAATTATACTAATTATTTGTATCAACTAACTAATTTGATTAATTTTTAAAAATATTTTTATTTAATTTATTTTATTTATTTAAATACATGAATTATAATTGATTAGTTATTTAATTTTATTACGATAAATATCAAATTCTATTCCGAATATAAAAATATAAAATTTTATTCCTTCCATTTTTATTTTACCACTATAAAAGACCATATATGCTAGAAGAAAATATCATTCATTTACCAATTACTCTTTCATTAGGTAGCTTTTACAACAATTCTTTTTCTTCCTATGAGGCGTCGTCGCAAAAAGTTAACTATCGTGGACACAAACCACCACACACTCTTCAACTCCCGTGCTCATCATTCAGAGCAATATATGATATGTTATCCATGAAGCATTCATAGACCATGGTGTTATCATGTATGCATAAATAAAAAAAATTCTGTAATTAAGCTTAAGTCATTTACCTGTTTGTGTGGTATATTATAATGTAAATTATTTTCAATTTGTGTTATGGAATGATATTATGGTTTAATTTAAGCTTTTGTTTTAGAACTGTGTTATGATTTTATCTCATCATTTTCTCTTAGATATCAAGTTGATGTATTTTTATTTATTATTATTGAAACGGATGTGATATAAAATTGTAAAAAAAAATAAAATTCTCACACTTAATTTATTTTATTATAGTCTTTTATCTCTTCTATTTCTTTTTATTTTCTTCTTATTCATTTTATTTTTTTTAAATATCATATAATTTATTATAATTTATACCAATTAATTAATTATAATTCATTATATCAGTTAGTTTAATTCGTTGATTTATAATATACATGATAAAATAGATTATTTGTTACTTATACGTTTATTCTTCTAAAATCTAAATCTGAATAATTATATTTTTAGTTTTAGTTATGAATAAAATATTAATAATAATAAATGATAATTAACCACTCATACTTTTAATAAAAGTGTTTGGATGATTTTTATATTTATTAATATTAATTGTTGATTATTTTTCGTCAATAAATTGTATTATAATTTTATGTTAATTCATAATTGATTAATGATTAATATTCATGAAGCTATGTTATTCTAAATTTTATATTTTACACTTATTTTATTTAAATATATTTTAAACATAAAAATGTATTATTTTTAATAATATTATACTTTTACTTTTTTTAATTATTCTAAATGAATATTTTATCAAATACTAATTAAAGTCATCCTTCCATTTGCTTTTACTAATTTATTATCTAACTATTATATAAAATTAAAATCGTATTGATGACATGTCACCGTGTCATGTTTTTTTATGCTTTTTCATACAAGAAATTGATGATTTGTGCTTAAATATTGAATGCTTTTGTACTTAATTGGTATATTTCCTTGATCTTTTGATTTGATAAATTTTGTAGAAAATAAGAAGAAAAAGAAGCAAAAGAGCACAAAATAAACTAAAAAGAAGAAAAGAGAAATTTTGGACACACTTTGAAAATTGAACACACCTTGGAGCCTTAGGCCACGCTTTTAAAAGCATGACTCATGACCATGAAGCCATGGCATGCATATATGCCTTATGAATGCATGAATTAGAAACTAAAGCATGCATGGATGAAATGCACGAGCTTCACGTTAATTGGCATTACAAAGCCAATTAATGCATGCATAAAGCATTAAATCATTTATGCCAAAAAAAGGGAATGCTACGGCATTACTAAAAGGAACCAATGAAAGCATGCATGGAACTTAATTACTAATGCCAATAAATGAATGAATGAAATGCATGCATTAAAGCCAATGGAAGAAAGCATGTCAATTACAAAAACGCTAATGCATTGGCTTTATTAATAAAAGTAAAGCATGCATTTAATTAATACTATCATCGGCATTAGTAATGGATGAATGGCAAAGACAGTTGGTGAAACGTATACACCCAGGGAGGTGAAACATCTATACCCAGGGGAGGCCAAGTTTGCATCCAAGTTTGCCTCAAACTTGGAGGCAAACGTTGGCGTCAAAGTATTCTTGGAAGGAGCACGTTTGAGTTCACGTTAGATCTCAAACGTGAACTCAAACGTGAGTGACAGATAAATCCCGTTCTGCATAATTTCAGCAATCCAACGTTTGAGTTAAAGTTTGCCTCAAACTTTGACTCAAACTTAAAGGCTCCAAAGTCCAAATTGCAAACGGATTTCTTCTCAAGTTCAAGACCAATCAACTGAGGCTATCTTCAACCCAATTTCATCAAGGCCATCCGATCCATTCTTCCTCAAATCCAAAGCAAGCTAAGCCCATTACCATCACTCAAAGGTACAAGAGATAGTTAAGTAGGAATTTCATTTAATTGTAATTTATTTTTAATTTCAATTTCATTTTCATTTTCATTTTGTAAAGCCTATATAAGGCATCATTTTCATCTTTGTTAAGAGGGAGGTTGGCTCTAATAGAGAGCATTAGAGGCTGGCTTCACTAAGGATCATTAGGATTTGAGAGCTCTCTCTTAGTTTTCATTTCTGTTTTGAATCTTGGGTTGAGAATTGAAGAAATTCTGTTTCAATCTCACCTTGAGAATTCTCTATGTTTTCTTCTTCTGCAAACTTTCAAGTGAATTGTGATTTGAATCAAAGTTCTTTTCATTGCTTTCATCTTTAATTTTCCTACATCTTGTTCTTTGTTGGATCAAGGAAGGGAGTGAGATCTAGACTTGTTTTCTAGTCTCTTTGATCCCCTGAGATCTTCACTTGTCTTTTTAGATAGATTTCACAATTGAATTGAGTTTTCTTGCTGGTTTATTTTTTTGCTACAATTTTTTTCTCTGCAATTTTTACTTTCTGTTCCTAATGCTCTCAATTTATTTTCCTGCACTTTTGTTCATCTACACTTTACATTTGAGCTGCTGTGATTTGAATTTACTTTTTCCGCACTTTAAATTTCCTGTTACTTGTTCTCAAGATCTCTTCAATTGCTTGCTTTACTGCTCTCTTTAATTTCCAGCACCCCAACCCCCTTTATAATTCACTGCAATTTACATTTATTGTCATTTAAGTTTTTGCCAATTTATATTCCTTGCCCTTTACATTTATTGTCATTTACTTTCTGCCATTTATATTTCACTGCAATTTACTTTCTGTTGATCAACGTCACACAATTCACGCAATGTTAACTTGACTAAACTAATCACCCACTAAAGTTGCTTGATCCATCAATCCCTGTGAGATCGACCTCACTCTAAGTGAGTTTTACTACTTGATGCGACCCGATATACTTGCCGGTGAGTTTTAGGTGTTTGGAATTTGTTTTTCCACAAAAACACCATCACGTATTAATGAATTTAATATTAAAGTTAATTTGGCTTTTTATTTAGAGTGTTTTTCGATTTTTTTAGTCTAATCAACCAAAACTATTCAATTATAAATAGTTACTTCTATCTTATTTTATATTATTAACTAATTAAAATTACTAAAATTCAATCCATCTAAGCTATATAATAATCATTTTAATTTTTATATTTTATAATGTAATACTGCATACATTAATAGTAAAATAATATAGTAAATTTTCAAGTTTTAATATTAAATATAAAATTAATACAAACAAAAAATTTTAAGCTTTTAAATCAATACAAATCATTGTAAATATATACTTATTTATGGCATAAACAAAGAAATACATAATCTTAAGTTTAGCATATAAAAATTTAGAAACATGTTATATGTACAAATGTAATTGCATAGTATTATTTTTTTTAATGGTGTAGACCAACAACTCTAATTTTATTTCATGGTCAAATTTTTAAAAAAAGTCGTAATTTTAAAGGTAGTAAAAAAAATAACAAAATTAATAAAAAAAATAGTTAACTTATATTATTCTATTAATTTATTTAATATATTAAATTATTTTTATTTATATTAAGATTAATTTTAATATTTTAAAATAAAAAGTATAATTAATTATAATTTACATCTTAAATTATGTTGAGTATATGATATTCTATTGTGCTGCTAAAAGTAAAAATGAGATAACAAATATAATTTTATCTCTTAATTCAGTATATTTATTTATATTTTATACTTTTTTTACGATTAATTTTGTACGGTGTTGATATATTAAATAAAAATACCTGTTATAATAACAAAAAATAAAATAAAATTTCAATCAATAATTTTATATTCTTTACCTTTTTTTTCAATTTTATTTTGGATTTTAATTTATTACTAAAAGGTAGTGATTCTATTGATACTGAAATAAAGTTGCAAAAAAGTCCATAGGGTAGAATAAGTAAAATAATGTGATACCCACATTACAATATCTAAATGAAACAACCTAAGATCTAAAATGTTTATCTTTCTCTTTCTTGCCGTCTATTATATTATCGATTCTATTATATAAAAATTGATTTTTTACATTTAATGATTGAGTCAACGTAGCATGTTTCTGAGAGTGTTTCTTAATTTATTTTATTTAACTCGTTAAATACAATTCATTATGATGCATTAATTATATCAACTAATTAATTTGATTAGATATTTAAGTATCACACAATTTAAAATTATGTATATTGATTTGATTTTTATGATATATAAATTTAAGGAATAAATTAAAATAATATAATTTATTACTTATTTAATTTGAATATAACAAATACAAAATTAATTTAGTTAAAAGTTTATTATTTTCTAATCTTCTATACATAAAAATGACAAAACAAAATTGTAAAAATAATCTTTTTATCGTTTTTGCTATTTTAATTTTATTTTCTTTGCTTTTTATGTGTAATTTTATTTTATATTAACTTTGTGTATTTAATAACAAAATATACTCATATTAATTCTATCATATAATAATATATTTTTCTCCTATGTTAATCAAAGAATTTTAATAGTTATCAACTACATCTAATAGAATGACTGAGAAGTGAGAACTACGACAAGTTAAACCCAGATTCAAAATACTGAAATGAAGGAAAGAAAACAGTGGATATATGATTAGAGAAAAATATATAATAACGAGAAATATACTAAAACTGGATTTTTCCTCCAACTAATAAAAGTGAGGTATCAATTTCTCATGAATTCATTTTTTCTCTAAAATGAAATCACTATTTTCTCTTCTAATTTTATTTTAAAAAAATATCTTTATTATAATTATATTACAATTAACATTTAACGAATAATGCATGATTATACTAATTTAGAAAAATATCTTTATTCTAATTATATAAAATCAATATTTAATACATTATCAACTAATAAAAGTGAAGTGTCAATTCCTCATGAATTCATTTTCCCTCCAATTATTATAATTATATTACAATTAACATTTAATGAATAATGCATAATTATAGTAATTTAGAAAAATAAAATAAAGTCCAGTAATTTATCTTTCGACTGCACACGTATGTAGAATAACTTTTAAGAAGGAGTCACGTATAGTAAATACGGTCGATGATTGTAAAACTATATACTAACATTGATATAATATTATTTCAGGTATGTTTTGCAAGTATCAAAGAAAAGTGTTGAGTTATTTTTTAGTGGGTTTAAATTATTTATTGTTTATTAGAGAATTTTGTGCATTAGAATTCTCTAATAATTTATTATTTATTTTTAGCTGATTTTGATATGTTCTTACTTGACAGTAAAATAACATATAAAAAATTGTTGGTGGATCTAAATATTACTAGGTTATTTATGGTCACATTGAGTATATATGTTTGATTTATTGAAAAAAGTAAATTACTAAAATTAATTAATAACTATTTTAGAGTTAATACATTTAATACTAGATTAAGAAAAAATAAACAATACATAATATGTTACATTTTTATTAATCAAATTATTATAATTCAAATTAATTTTAACAAAAGAATTTAAAATTATAATTTCAATCTTATCACATGCATGTCATAGGCTATTACACTTGTTATTATTATTATATTATTATTGTTTTTTTTTGTTATTTTTTTCAAAAATTTTCAAAGAATATTCATAAATTAAATAATCGTGGGTATCTGCATTCGCTAAGGGATAATTAAATAGGGGAATTTGCGACGAAGATGGAGAGCGAACGGGGGATTTTTTTTTTTTAAAAAACGGGAACGAAGGACGGGAAAAGGGGTCTGCCGTCGTGCCCACACAAGTATCTATTACTATATCTAACTAACACCGAAAATCCAATTTGAGCCGATTTGAGATAGGACACGTGAACTTTATCTGGATCGGGTTTTAAGACAATGAACCTAATTCGGATGTAGGATCCTAACAATAGACCTAGATTGATCTTACTCACTTGACTTAATATTTTGAGTCATTACTGTAATAAATATTATACTATTAAATATGATTATATTTAGTATATATAAAAGTTAGATATACTTACAGTAGATTTTATAATCAAACAAAAAATTCTAATTATCTTTTTTTTATATATTATTTACTATCTTATTGAAAAAGTGAATAATAATAATCACTCACATAATTAAAATAGATCATCCTAATATATATGTAACACCCTAACCTTTAGCACGTCATGATCGTACCAAAAGTAAGGAGTTACTAACCTGTTCTCCTTATTTACTATTTAATATTGAGCCTTTAGGTCGATATTGCGTTTCAGTTTATAAGAAAATACCAGAAAATTATTTGTAGTAATTAAAATCACACAATTATTAATAATAGTAAATGCTATACAAATGAATTCAATATAAAACTCAAATACAATACCTATCCCTCTGGATAAAATAAAACTTAAAGCAACAAGGGCGAGGGAACTCTATAAAAATAACAGGAATCACAAGTTAATCTACTAGTCGTCTGCATCTTCTAACTGAATCTTCGAACCTGTGTCACTGAAAGGGTGGAAGATTTTGGGGTGAGAACAAACCACAAGTTCTCAGTAGGGAATGGGAATGCCGTAAAAGTAATGAATTTAATGCAAATAATTAACTTACTTAGTAAAACTATTTTGTTAACCCTTTGAAAATACTTTTATTTCTACTTTAGATAAATAATTACTTTTCTTTAAATTTCTAAACTCAAAACAAAACTTAAATATAAAACTAGTCACATTTTCTGTCTCTCAGGCACATAGTTAATCCTCAGTCAAAAGTCAACTCGTAATCACTTTAATACACTCACAAACAAATAGTGCAAGCAAGAGATTCAATTCAATGCACAAGCAAGTCACAACAAGACAAACAATACAATCACAAAGTAATAAAACAAGCAAGCGCAATCAAATGTAAATGTGCAAACAACATGATGCATGTCTATCCCTAACGCAGGCCATGAGCTCATGTGTCGGTTGCCTACCCGCTCCCGACATTACCCGGGCACAAGTCCCAGATATGGTTCCAGATGCATCAGTGTGCTTATAAGTCGTACGGCCAGGCCGCATCAGTGTGACTTTAAGTCGTACGGCTAGGCCGCATCAGTGTGACTTTCCAAATCAATAAGCGTACATCTGAAAAACAGTTCTCAGTGTGTGGGCGTCCCCACTTTACATTTGGCACTAAGGCCCAAACAATGTCACATCTGCTCTCCTGTGGCAGACACTTCATTAATTAATATATTCTTTAAATCCTTGTTCTCTGCTCTCCTATGGCAGAGATTCCTTTTCTTAATAAATTGAGCTCAAATCTTTACTTAAAACAAAATCTCTCCTTAAAAGATTGGGTTTAAAACATTATATTTTTCTTAATAAATCAAACTTTAAAATAGAATAAATCTTTTCTTAACTAAATATATTTTAAATAATTTAATTTTTCAAAACCAAATCTTTTAAAATAACTTTTCAAATAAAACCTCAGATTTTATAAAATTTTGGCAGCACTTCCCCTAAAACTCGGGCTTAGCCACCCTTTTCGAGTCTCAGCTGAACTATTTTCAACCTCTTTTCAATCAAGAAATTAAATACATATTCATCAAATTCAGTCATTCCAAACAATCTTAAATTATTTACAAATACCCACTAGACTTCCATGGCATTCATAGTTTAAAACAGTTAATTTCAAAATAAAATCCCATACCTCCGTACGAAATCAAAACAACAGAAGCTCCGAAGAAGCTTTCTGATCGAACTGCTGAAGAAAAAAGCATCAGAAATCGTCTGTGCTTCCTAAAACTCCAGTTAGCCGAACTCAAGGAGAAGAGGAGCTATGTCACCATCAACTTTTATCGAATCAAAAGTGACGTCAACGTGTAGAGAAAGAGGATACAATCATTTTTATCAGATTAAATTTTTTATTGGAGTTACAGATCGCAAGAAATCGAAATCGAAAATTTGAGTGGGGTTACAGTTCCTTCATGCAACATTCGGTCTCTGCTTTTCTTATTTTCTTTCTTCTGAGTTCGGTGAAGAAAGGAACAAGGAAATTATTCATTGAGTAATAAGTTTAGCTAATGAGGTGGCTGATGGTGCTTTATAATTAGAAAAGGGGATTTGCTTAGTAATAAGATTAGGTGTCATGGTTTAATTAAATGAAAGAGAACATGTGTCATCGTTATACATATATACATGTACATTAAGCCATGTTTCTTTTCCTTTTATTATCAAATGATTTCGTTGGAAACTTTCCTAATAATAATAATAATAATAATAATAAAAATTTATAAAAATTAATTTAAACTGTAACTATCAATATAGTTTCTGATAGATAATTCAAAATAATAGAATAAGTCATAATTAAATTAAATTTTATTTTTAAATTTAAAACATAAAATTTAATTTTAAAAATTCGAG
The DNA here is from genome assembly GCF_059453495.1 of Arachis ipaensis. NCBI lineage: Eukaryota > Viridiplantae > Streptophyta > Magnoliopsida > Fabales > Fabaceae > Arachis > Arachis ipaensis. The sequence goes on along the minus strand of NC_142440.1, from coordinate 21,979,484 downwards.
TTGTTATAATATACATGACACTACATACATCAAGGATTATTATTTGTGATAAATTATTTCTTTATTTTTCTAAAGATAATTTATATGTAAATTAACTAATCTTTATATCATACGATCTATTGCATAATTTTTCTCCTCTTGATATGGATAAATTGATGAATTTAATATATAAAATATAATTTATATTATTTAACATATGAAATAAGTAATTTAAGCCATTATCTATGACAATAAATATAATAGTACAAATACCTACATATTTATTAGTATTAAAAAATATACAAATAATATAAACATAATTTTTTTGGTAAAAAAATAATAATAAAGGTTATTAATTAAGTTAATTACATAATAAAAAATTATGAATAATTTTTTAACTAATAATAAAAAATAAGATCATTATTTTCACATACCACAAAGTTTATAAAAAAACTTTAGACAATAAATCAATTCTCAATAAATTATACATTAGCTCTGTTAAAAAAATTAAATGATATATTAGATATTATTATTTGTGTATTAATATATATATATATATATATATATATTATCGATTATTAAGTTATAATTAATTTCTAACTTAATTTTTGGTAATTAAAATTTAAATGATTGAAATTATTAAATGTTGAATATTTTGTAGCTAATCAATTTTGTTTTTGTTATTAAAATTTTAAAAAAGGTGAGTTGTCCATCACTTTTGAATTCAAATTTAAATTTAAATTTAAATTTGTGTAAGAAAATATTTTAAATTTTTTTCACTAAACAGTATTAATTTTAAAATAAAAAATTATTTGTACATATCATATTATAAAATAGTGTAGTTATTTATTTTTTTAATGGCAATTATTGTCAAATAAAATGATATAAAAATGGAGGAAAAAATATATTCCAATCTAGGAATAATAATTCATTTTTCAATAGAATAAATTATATATTGAATAACAAAAGTTATTATAGTTTCTTTTTACACAAATTAATATACTCAACTATGGTGTTTTGGTAATATTACCAAAAAATATTAATTAATCTAATAGCTTTTCTAATGACATAAGTTTATAAGTTTAGAAGCTTGAAAATTATGTCATAAAATATAAAATTTTAACCGGTAATAACGTTGATCATATTGTTTGACTTCTTGAATGAATATGATACCAATAAATAAAATTGTCACAGTTAAATTTCAACTAAAGAAAATCTCTATAAATATTACTATCATCAATGAGAATTGTTCTACTTTCAAGACAAATACTATTTTCTTTCACTGTATTTTCCAACTCGGCTGGTCGAGAACTAATCCTCCACGGATTGAAGCTCCATTTATTAAGGGTCTGCCGTAGCCAATGAGTTGTTATATACACAAGACGGGATTCGACACTCTAATACTTACTTAGATAGACAAGTGAAATGACTACTCAATCAATCCAAATCAGTTAAGACAAATACTAATTATTTTTAATATTTTTAATATTAAAAATAATTAAATTTTGATTTTAATTATAACTTTATAAAATATTTATAATAATAATTATTATATATATTTTTTGTTTAATCTCTTTTAAAAAAATTTATATATTTTTATTAATTATCCCGTACAACATACACTAGTTCATTCAAAAATCACAAAAATAACACCATTGCAAGCACAAATAGTGTATAAGCCAAGAAATTTTACAAGAAATTATTTTTATCATTGAAATTTGTATGGAAATTGATTTCGACCTTAATACAGTACCTCTGGCAGAAGGTGTTGAAGAATTTGAATAACAGACGGACTCACCCGATGAAATTGTTGCCAGTCAATCAATTTCTGAGAATATGGAAAACTACACTAGCTTTGATGAGGTATGGTAATAACCCGGATTATTTTTTGTGTATTTTTTAGCACTTTAGTTATATGCGTAACATTCTTGATCATTATTTATTTGCTATTTATGTCAAGAAAAATATTTTTTTTATTATTTTTGTTATATTTTTTAATTTTTAAAAATAGTTTTATGAAAATAGAAGCATTTAAAATTGTTTTCGTAACATGTGAATGATATACTTTCAGAAAAATAAATTTTTTTATTATTTTTGTTATATTTTTTAATTTTTAAAAATAATTTTATGAAAATAGAAGCATTAAAAATTGTTTTCGTAACATGTGAACGATATACTTTCACCTTTGATTTATTTTTACATCTTTTTTTCAAAATTTTATTTGTAGTATCCTTAATTATATCTTTAGATCTCTTATTAGCAAAAACCTAATTTTTATAGAGATTAAAAACTGAAAAACCAATAATTATTTTAGAAAAATGTTTTATATACCATTTTATATATGTTTCAAATATATACCTTCAAATGTATACCTTCAATTTTTATATATGTTTCAAATGTATACCTTTAATTTTTTAAAATAGTTTTATGATGTTGATCTCTAAAATAAGCAGTATTTTTTTTTAGTATTTAAATTTTTTTTGGTAATTGGTATTTAAATCTTTTTTATTTTGCTCATTAATTTTTTTTAGTTATATGCATAATATTCGTGTAAAGTTCATGCTTTATGCAATCAATAAGTTTATATGAATAACATTCATAATTACATGAAGTTAACATCCACGTTAACATACATAATAAAACGAAAATAGCACCTAAAATTACAGTATTGTGTTTTATTTGTTATACTCGATAGTGAAATTAGCCACTTTTGTATAGTTAACTATTAGGTAGAGTTTCATTTGTTTTTTCTTTCTTTCTTTTTTTTCTAAGTCATAAACCAAGCCATTGGTGACAAGAAGCTAGATCTCAAGGAGGGAATGTGCTTCGGCACATTAGAAAATGCGCGTGCATATTATTACCGATATGCGGCTAGGACTGGATTTGTCGTCAAAATAAGAACCACCGGCTGGGAGACTAGAAATGATCAGAGAGTGGTTGTTAATCAGGCTTTGCATTGTAACAGAGATGGATACCGCACATCTCGTGTAAAGGCACCAAAGAGAAGGAAAACAGTGGTCTCAACAAACTGCAAAACTCGTTGCTATTTGGCATTAGATAAAATAACAGGGCAATGGAGGATTTCTCGAATAGAGGTATCCCACTCACACCCGCTTAATCCGAAGCTATCTGGAATGTTCTCAGCAAACCGTCAGCTAAATTTGCATGTGAAGGACCTGATACAGCAAAACGACCAAGCTGGCATTAGACCGAGTAAGACGTACCAGGCACTAGCCAATGCCACCAGTGGCCCTGCCAACCTCACCTTTACGGAGAAGGATGTTAGAAATTATATTAGTCGTCACTTACGCATTTCCGGGGATGAGACGGATCCAAAAGAGTTACTTAAGCACTTCTCACGGATGAAGGAGCTCAATCCGAACTTTTTCTTTGAAATAGATGTGGACGAAAACCATAGCATTAGAAATGTGTTTTGGGCCGATGCTCGGTGTAGAGCTGCATGGGAATATTTTGGTGATGTCATGACGTTTGACACTACTTACAAGACTAATAGGTACCTAATTATTATTTTTTTGTTCGACTTAATTAGATTTTTTTCAGCCAAGGCATTTGGAGTTTCCACCTACATTACATGTTTTTATATTTCCATTATTTAGGTACGACATGCCGTTTGAGTCTTTCGTAAGTGTCAACCACCATGGGATGTCTACACTTCTTGGGTGCACATTATTGCGGAATGAGGACACTCGTACATTCCAATGGCTTTTTCGTACTTTGTTGAAGTGCATGGATAAGGCCCCATATGTGTTATAACAGATCAATCGCTACAGATGCGTTCTGCATTAGAGACCACATTACCACACACACGCCATAGATGGTGCATATGGCATATCCTAAACAAGATACCAAACAAGCTGGTAGGTTACCGTCGTTTCAATCAGCTCAACACATGCATGAAGAGGATTGTGTTTGAATTCAAATCTAAGGACTCATTTGAGGGAGATTGGCACGATTTTATTGAAGAGTATGACCTCTACAATTCTAGGTGGCTAAAAGGTAGTATAATCTTCCGGTTCATTGCCGCCTCTGTGTTGCTTCTTTATAGATGTTATTTTATAGTCAATATGGATGTTGCACTTATGGGTTAACTTACGCTATTTTTTTTTTGCATTTTTTGTTTTTCCTATTCATTTGCAGATATGTTTGATGACCGACACATGTGGGTGCCAGTATTTTTCAAGGACGAATTCTGGGCTGGCATGAGGAGCACACAGCGTAGTGAGAACATGCATTCAGTTTTTGATAAGTACTTAAACAGTAAGAGCTCTTTGTTGCAATTTTTTCGCCAATACCAAAACTGTGTTATAGACAAAGAGCAGAAGGAGCTTGAGTGTGACGCTGCTGATTTAAGGGGTATTATCCCTTGTGTTTCCAGCTCACCAATAGAGAAGCAGTTCCAGAGAGAATATACAAACTCCATGTTTCGAGACGTTTAGGATCAATTTATAAAAAAGGCTGATTGTGACATCTCCTCAGTCAACCATCATGGCACAAGTATAGTTTGTGAAGTTGACCAACAAAAGATTGTGTTTGACATGTTAGTGTATAGCAGATACCAAGTCGTGTATTGCCGCAGTCATCAGAAGTTCAATGTGATTGCTTTATGTTCCAATCGAATAGTATTCTATGCTGCCACAGTCTTGTTGTTCTTCTACATTTTTGTGTGACAGCAGTGTCCTCACAATACATTCTATCCCGATGGAGTAAGAATGTTAGTTGGAGACACACATACATCAGGAGTAGCATTGACATGGACCGTTCTGATGAAAGCATGACCATTTTTAGGGAATTGTGTTCTGATTTTTACGTCGATCAGGATTTCGTGGCTACTTCAGAGGTTGCTGCTATATGCGTGATGCCATGGACAGTGCTCGGTGTAAGACCCAGAATCTTTGAAAAGTCTTTTTATGATCAAGTCTCAAATCATATAGTTATTTATAGCCTTAATTTCAGAAATTATTTTATTAAAGATAATTAAGGCAAGTTTTGATTTATTGGATTTGAGATAAGTTATGATTATTATCCAATTTTATAATTATTGGATTATTTTCTATATTTAAAGTATAAGGTTGATAGTTATGAAATAATAAGGATTTTTATATATGATTTGGACTAGATAAGTAATATTTTAAATATTAATATTGTTATTTTGGAAAATAAAGAAATTAAGTATATTATTTCTAATTATTTGGTTGGGACATTTTATTGAAAATAATTTGTGAAATTGATGAGCAAATAGTATTTTCTATATACAATTAGTGTTGGATTTAATTTGGGTTTCAATTACTATATTATCCTTATTTTTGAGTGAAATTACAAAAATACCCCTAACCCTAATGGAGTCCACATTTTCCCTTCCAAAAGCCAACCCTAGCTGCACATTATTGATGATAGTAGCAGCAGCAGCCACCCCTCTATTTCATAAACACACGCGGTCCCCTGTGAAAGAAAAGAAGGAGATCTGGAGGGAGGGAGGCCGTAGCCACCACGCCCGCCGCCGCACCACCGTGCCCTCGCCATCGAGCTCATGACGTCGCCGCCCAGTCGCGTCCAGTCCATCGCCGGTTGTTGTTGCCATCGTCAAAAATGGAAGAGAGGGAAGGAGTCAGACGCGCGGAGGAGGGAGAGCAAGATCTGAGGGCGAGCTGAGGTCTAACCACCGCGTCGGAAACCTCTCGCGTCGCTGTGACCTCCAGCCGGTGTGCTCTGTCGCTGGGAAACTAGTTGCTGTTGGGGTCTCGCCGCCGCCGTCCCTGTTGTGATTGGTGTCGCGCCGGAGGACCACCATCGCAGGAGAAAGGGAGGGAGCTCGTGGTGAAGAGAGAGGGGCGCTGTCCTGCGCGCCGCCGTCGCACCTGGATACCGCCGCTGCTACCGCGAGCTCGCCGACCATCACCGTTATTGAGGAAGCTCACCGGAGTTGCTGAAGGCTGCCGCCGCTCTGCCTGGTTTTGTGTTGAGTCGCGCCGCCGTGCCTGGATGCCGGAAAACCCCGCTGCCGTGCCGAAAAACTCTACCGGTAAGGGTTTTTGAATTCGGTCTTCATTCGTTTAAGATTCTGAAAGCTTTAACGTCTCTATATGTGGGTTCCAGGCGCCATTGCCAGAGTCCAGTCGCCGCTGCTACTTGAGGTGGCTGCCGGGCTGCTGCCGAACCGGTTCAGAGATCACCGCTGTTTCGATTCAGCTGCTCCTTCTTCGTTCGGTAAGCATTTTCGATTTGAAAGCCCCTTAGTTACTGTTCTGTTAGCATACGCTGAGGTTTGTGGCATTAATTGCTATACGATTGAGTTTCGGTTGTTGTATGTTACGAATAGAGTTGTTGAGACTGTTGCGAAAGTGGCTTGGAACCAAGGTTTTGGTTGCCGTCAGTTCGGGCTGAGGTGGAAAGGACTCTGTGAGACGTTTGGGTTATGGTTTGCGTTTTGAGGTAGGGGCGCTTTCCAAAAACTATATTTTGTGTATTGGAATTATTACATATGGATACTGGTGCGAGATATTGTGTATTTAGTGATTGTATCTGCCTTATGTATTATTTGATTGACTCGAATGACTATGGATGTTGATTTGGTTGAATTGTTGTGCGGCTTTGTGAAATGTAATGTCTGAAGTTGATTCTTTAAAGATTTGAGATATGAGTTTAATCCGTTGAGGATTGGTTTGAATTGATTCAATTATTTTGATGATGTGAAAGATAGAATACTCTTGAAATTCAGCCTGGGTTGCTTAAATTGATTTGGTTTTGATAAATGATTTAATGCTGAACCGATTCTTTAAAGCTTTCGAAAGGAGTTGATTCAGTTGATATTGGTATGATTTTGAAACGGCTTTCTTGAGATATGCCAATGAGGCGACTGTTGGATTTAGCTTGATTTTGAATTGATTTTGGATTCTGGACTGTTGAAAAGGATTGTGGAACGGTTTAGTGGGGACCCGAACCGGGTGGCAAAGTCCAAGTTTTAGGGGAGGTATTGCCGAAATTTCTATAAAATCCGAGTCTTTATTGAATGTTGTCTGGAAAAATGATGAGTTAAAGACTTCTACTATTTTACTTGAATTATCAAGAAAAGAATGATTCATGCTTTTGAAATGAATTATTAAAGAGGAAATTGTGATTCAATCTTGCTTCTTAAGAAACGCATTGTATCTCTTTCAGAAGAAAGTTATTTAGATGAGACTTGTGTTTTAAAGCAGTTTGGATGTGAAAAGGGTTTATGCCTTTGAATTTGACTTGGGGGTTTTAATTAAAGAAGTTTCAATGACTTTGAAAGAACCTGAGTGTCTATTGACAAGTTTCATTTTGAAATGTTTTGAGAAAGGTTTTGAGTACTCTTTGAATTCTGAATTCTTGCAAGACTAAAACAATTTTTAACAGTTGAAACGTTTTAGAATTTGTCATGGGGGTTAAAGCAGGTTTTGCCTAAGTAAAGGAAATGGCTTTGAAGGAAGTAAATGATTACGTGACTCGGTTTGGCTTAGATCTTATTTTATTACTCAAATCGGAAAGCCAAGGTTTTAATGATTTTAAATGAATTTGGCGAAATGAGTTATGCTATTCTCCCCTAAGGACTTGGGACTTTGCCGAGGAACTTTTGTTACAAAAATCCCATTGTTGGATGGGTGATTTTGAATGATTCAAAAGGAATCTTTAACTTTCCATGGTTTTGGAAGTTTTGGAAAGAGGAAGCCGAGAGTGGCTTATTTCAAAAAGGAAATTTTCCTTGAGTAAAATTGGCTTATGAGCCTGAGATAATTTGAGAAATGAGATTTTTAAAGCCAAGGCTGAAAAGAGTTGAAACTTGATTTCAAAGTGAAATGAATTGAGAAAATGATTTATGGCTTAAATGCCGATTTCATGAATTTGATGATTTTGAATGTGGAAGTGTTGTTTTATTATGAGCCGGAATGGCTATGTATGATTATGAATATTGACTGGTTCTGGATTGAAGGCTGTGTGTGATTATCAATATTAGCTGGTTCTGGACTGAACCGTAAGCCGGATGGCTGAGATGGATGTTGATCCATGGATGAGAATGAATGCATGTATATGCTGAATTATTGATAATTGTGATTTTTGCACTTCCACTATTGGAGATGAGGGTTTCCCTGGGTAGTAGCAATGGCTAGCCACCATGTGCTCCAAGTTGAGACTCGAAGCTCTGTTAACCCAATGTCGTAAGTGTGGCCGGGCACTGTGAAAGACCCGGATGAGCTCGCCCCCATAAATATTCACCAGTGATGGTGATGGATAAATATTCACCAGTGATGGTGATGGATAAATATTCACCAGTGAGGGTGAAGGATATGGATCATGATTATGATCAAGTTTATGATGAGTATAACTCGAGTTGGGGATGCACGACAGAGGGACAGTCCAATGGTTAGCTACCAGGACTTGTCGGGTTGGCTCTATAATCGACAGATGATATCATCAGCCACTAGGGACAGGCATGCATCATATGCATCTGTGTGACATCGCTTGGGTGTGCATATTATACTTGGTTTGCCTATGTGATTAATTGCTAATTGTTCTACTTGCAATAACTGTTTGTTTGTGTTTGAACTTCCTATCTGTGTTTGCATCTGGGACTCTGTTGGATTGTGGTGATTGGTTGTTGGTTGGATTGTTTGGGCCTAGGGCCGTGGTTGAAATGAGATGAACCGATGGTTGAATTCGGTTTTGTGCTTCTGGTTTGGAATAAAACATGAAAGGCTGTTTTGGTTCAGCATAGATAAACCGTTTTAAAAGGCTTTTGAGTTTTTGAGAATTGAACTGTTCGTCTTTCAGAAAAGATTTCAGATTTCTATTTATTGTAAACCGTTGTTTTTGAAAAGAGGCATAAGACGGTTATTAATCACTGGTACAGTTTATCTTCACGTATCCTATTACAGTAATTCCCAAAAACCCTCTACTGAGAACCCTTTCGAGGATGATGTTCTCACCCCCCTTACATTTTTCCTCTTTCAGGATATGGGCGCAGAAGTTACGAAGAGTTTATTTATTTGTTATTGAGATGCTCTGTATTGTTTTAGTTATGGTTTATTATACCCTCGCCTTTATCTTGATATATTCTGTAAGAGGGATAGGAATTAGGAATTGTATTGGATAATGACTGTAATATTATGTATGTATATATATATATATATATATGTATATATATATATATATACATATATATATATATATATATACATATATATATATATATACATATATATACATATATATATATATATATATATATATATATGTATATATATATATATATGTATATATATATATATATGTATATATATATATATATGTATATATATATATATGTATATACATGGATGTACTCTTTATGAGTTGTTGTAAGTTGAATGGTATTTATGGATGTACGTTGTATATCAAAAGTATCTTTGGGAGCGGTATTGCGGTTTAAAGTTTTAAATAGGCTCATATTTTAGTATTAAATAATATAAAAGTCGTCGTAATGTCCGAGCTATCAGAGTCGCGCAGCCGGAAGCGTGAGCTTTGGTAGTTAGGGTGTTACATTATGGTATCAGAGCAGTTCTTCCTGTAGAGCCTGAGGAATGGACTGACTATGCTTCGGTTGCATGCTCTGAGCGTTTGTCATGTATTAGGTATTGTCGAAAGACGAGAATTAGAGCTTTATGCACATGACAGTCTATTGATTAACGCTGTTAGTCTTGCGTTGCATAATTCCTGATGTTAAGTTTGGCCGGCTTAATACTAGTGAATTATGTATATGAAAGCACTGATGGGTTATCATAGATGATATACGAGTTTCGAGTAAAGCGAATCGCGGGCTTTGGGGGAACGTTAGAAACTTTTTCTCGAGGCTATTCAGTTGTGTGTCTTGAATTCTGTTCGAGTCGACCTGTTCTTTTATATCCTAACTTGAAGTTCTTGTTTGGTACTCCTCTTGAAAAGTAATTTGATGTTTCCACTCTATTCCTCTATTCATATGCATTCTTGAATGATCTTAAGTGCATATGCTTGTTTAGAATCCTTGATGCATCTGTCTTCCTCTGTTTGAGTTCTTCTTGATTCAAGTATTCTTTGATATAGTCTTGAACTTGTCTTAATGTGCTGTGACTTTTAACGTTGGGTTCCGAGTTCATTCTTAGAGAACTTGTTGATTCAGTTTTCCTCTTATTTGACAGTGATTACAGCTAATTTTGGGATTTTTATAAAAATTGCTGTTGACTAGATATACACTTATCTATATGTGGAACTTTGAAGATTTCTTATACAGTTTAACAACTATTTATTTCTAATGCCTCGCCTGTACCTTTACTGGTTTATAGAACTGCACCTACTTAAAATACAAATTGACTTCCTAGTAACTTTACTATGGTTCCAATGCACATCTTCATTTGATTATGTATTTGGGTATTTTTTTCAAAATTTTGAAAAGAAAGGATTTACCACTTTTGTCTCGGTTGAGTTTCGTTTGATAAACTTTACTTAATTCATTTTGATTTGAGTTTGATTGAGCATGCTACATGGTTTGTGCCATGGTTGTTCTTTTGAAAGTGTTGGACTCATAGCTTTCTTCCTATGAACGGACTAAATTCTCTATTAAATCTTCCATCTCCATGAATGTCATGTTTGACCTTGTTTTTAACTGATCTTTTACATTTTGTGGATATTGCCATTGATCTTGGTTTTTCCTCTTGTGTGAATCTCACTCTTATGTGAGTCAGCTTGATTTGTTTCAATTTTGTGCATCGTTTATTCTCTCATTGTCTTTACAAGAGTTTTTAGTCAAAAAAATTTATCCTTGAGAAATTACAAATGATTGAGTTGTCTTTTCTATGACTTTGTATTCTTTTGGATCAATTTAAAACTTGTTTGATGTTTCATGTCTAGTGGATCTTGTTTGAACTACTTTAATTTAAGATCCTTTCTTGCAAGGCTTGACTCCTTTTTAGTACATCTTAAACTTCTTGAATGTTCTTCTGAGATGGTGATTTCAAGAACACTTTTGGAGTCTTGTTTTGAACCTTTTTAAAGGAACTTTGAATTCTCTTTGAAGAAATATTAAACAGAATTTATTTTCTGTTGCTTGATTGAGATTGAAATCATTGTTCAATTTTGACGAAGTTAATTCAAAGTTGGCAAGCGCTATTTTAAATGAGGTTTTGGAAAGCTCCCTTGTTTAGTGGAAATTGGTTCGTTTGTAATGCACCACTTATTTCCTTTACCAAATTGTAAGCGAATTTTTACTTCGGAGTTTCTTTTTTTAAAAAGAGTTTAACTTCCTCTTTCATACTTGTTATGAATATTATACACGCTTGTTTGAATACGAAATTTTGAGAATTTTGAACAAGCATTTGATTACTTCCGAGTTTTTATGAACTGCTTTTGGTTAAGTTGTGCATCTAATTATCTTTCTAAAATATTTGAGGAAATATTTTAGCTCTTAGCCAAAGTTGTGTGCATTTGTTTTTGGAACTCTACAAAATCTACTTCAACATGAAATTGAATTAAAGCAAAGCCACGATTATGCTTTTATTTTTCTCTTGAAGGAGGCTTGTTGCTTAACTTTTCTTTTAAACTGCGAAGTTTTCGATTCTTTTAAGAACAATGTATTCGAAAGTATTTTAATTATGCTCGAGTTCTGTGAGCTTGACTTGGGTCTGAGATATTCTTTTCTGTAAACCTCTTACTTCTTCGACTCAGCTTGAAATTGTTCCGAACTAATGCGCTGATTCTCCTTCCTATTGATCCTATTGAATTTCCTTGATCCAAGGGTTATCTTTGAAGTTGTCAATTGATTTATTTCTAGCAAACTTCATTGCTTGAGTGTCTTTGTTTATCTGGGAATTGGATACATTCTCTTAAATCTATGAGCATTATCCTTGATATTGTTTCCTCGTTCTAAATCTTGTATTCTTCTGAGTAGACTCGAGAATTGTTTTGATATCACGTGTGACGTATAGACGTAGTAACGCGATGCGTTAGTGGTGCACGAAATTGTGATGTCCATTAATGTAGTACTCTTTGTTATTGTATGAAATCATTATTATGGCTCTTTACTATGTGTGGACACAACTCCGATACAACTAACCAGCAAGTGCACTGGGTCGTCCAAGTAATACCTTATGTGAGTAAGGGTCGAATCCCACGGAGATTGTTGGTATGAAGCAAGCTATGGTCACCTTGTAAATCTCAGTCAGGCGGATATAAAATAATCATGGAGTTTTCGAATAATAAATAATAGAATAGGGATAGAGATACTTATGTAAATCATTGGTAGAAATTTCAGATAAGCGAATGGAGATGCTTTTCGTTCCTCTGAACCTTTGCTTTCCTGCTATCTTCATCCAATCAGTCTCATTCCTTTCCATGGCTGGCTTTATGTGATACATCACCACTGTCAATGGCTACTTTCGGTCATCTCACGGGAAAATGATCCAATGCCCTGTCACGGCACGGCTAATCGTCTGAAGGCATCACCCTTGCCAATGGCTTCATCTTATCCTCTCAGTGAATCATATGCTCACGCACCCTGTCACGGTACGGCTATTCATCTGTCGGTTCTCGATCATGCTGGAATAGGATTTACTATCCTTTTGCGTCTGTCACTAACGCCCTGCAATCGCAAGTTAGGAGCTCGTCACAGTCATTCAATCATTGAATCCTACTCGGAATACCACAGACAAGGTTTAGACCTTCCGGATTCTCTTGAATGCCGCCATCATTCTAGCTTACGCCACGGAGATTCTGATTAAAGAATCTAAGAGACACTCATTCAATCGGATATAGAACGGAGGTGGTTGTCAGGCACACGTTCGTGGGTTGAGGAAGGTGATGAATGTCACAGATCATCACCTTCATCACAGTTAAGCGCGAATGAACATCTTAGAAGAGAAATAAGAAGAATTGAATAGAAAACAGTAGTACTTTGCATTAATCTTTGAGGAACAGCAGAGCTCCACACCTTAATCTATGGAGTGTAGAAACTCTACCGTATGAAAATACATAAGTGAAGGTCCAGGCATGGCCGAGATGGCCAGCCCCCTAAACGAGATCAATAGTCTCCTAAGATGAATAATGGAATAAAACTGAGACCAAAGATGCCTAATACAATAGTAAAAGGTCCTATTTATAATAAACTAGTTACTAGGGTTTACATGAGTAAGTATTTGATGTATAAATCCACTTCTGGGGCCCACTTGGTGTGTGTTTGGGCTGAGCTTAAGTGTTACACGTGCAGAGGCCATTTGTGGAGTTGAACGCCAGTTTCTGTGCCAGTTTGGGCGTTCAACTCTGGTTTTGGATCCTTTTCTGGCGCTGGACGCCAGATTTGGGCAGAAGGCTGGCGTTGAACGCCAGTTTACGTCATCAATTCTTGGCCAAAGTATGGACTATTATATATTGCTGGAAAGCCCTGGATGTCTACTTTCCAACGCAATTGGAAGCGCGCCATTTCGAGTTCTGTAGCTCCAGAAAATCCACTTTGAGTGCAGGGAGGTCAGAATCCAACAGCATCAGCAGTCCTTTTTCAACCTCTGAATCTGATTTTTGCTCAAGTCCTTCAATTTCAGCCAGAAAATACCTGAAATCACAGAAAAACACACAAACTCATAGTAAAGTCCAGAAATGTGAATTTAACACAAAATCTATTAAAAACATCCCTAAAAGTAACTAGATCCTACTAAAAACATACTAAAAACAATGTCAAAAAGCGTATAAATTATCCGCTCATCAGTTAGTTCTTTAAGATGTGATATGTGTATACGGAAGTTGAAGCGGTAGGTGTACAACGTTAAGAGTTGTGGGTGTTTTGTTCCTTACGAATTGGTTTGCGATCATTAGGCTTATGATCGGATATGGGGATTGTAAAGTACTTGATGGAGTTGGGAAGTTGAAGCTTTGAGGTTGATATGAGATTAGTGTGCGAATGTTGAGTACGTCGTTTTAACCCCATCATGTCTTATAGCCTTCGATGCCTTGCCTTACTATCACATGATTGACCCAGGATACCTTTTGCATTGAGCCTATCTTGTAATGTTTGCTTTGCGACCATGCTCCTACCTTTGTATCCCTATGCATAAGATAATCCAAGTATTTGAAAACCGTATATATGTTTATACGTTGAGATATTTTTACTTATTCCTTAAATGTGTTCAAGGGTGAACTGTTATGGAATTTCTTTCATTTTGTATCAATTTTCGAGGGCGAAAATTTTTATAAGGTGGGTAGGATGTAAGACCCAGAATCTTTGAAAAGTCTTTTTATGATCAAGTCTCAAATCATATAGTTATTTATAGCCTTAATTTCAGAAATTATTTTATTAAAGATAATTAAGGCAAGTTTTGATTTATTGGATTTGAGATAAGTTATGATTATTATCCAATTTTATAATTATTGGATTATTTTCTATATTTAAAGTATAAGGTTGATAGTTATGAAATAATAAGGATTTTTATATATGATTTGGACTAGATAAGTAATATTTTAAATATTAATATTGTTATTTTGGAAAATAAAGAAATTAAGTATATTATTTCTAATTATTTGGTTGGGACATTTTATTGAAAATAATTTGTGAAATTGATGACCAAATAGTATTTTCTATATACAATTAGTGTTGGATTTAATTTGGGTTTCAATTACTATATTATCCTTATTTTTGAGTGAAATTACAAAAATGCCCCTAACCCTAATGGAGTCCACATTTTTCCCTTCCAAAAGCCAATCCTAGCTGCACATTATTGATGATAGTAGCAGCAGCAGCCACCCCCCCTTTTTCATAAACACACACGGTCCCCTGTGAAAGAAAAGAAGGAGATCCGGAGGGAGGGAGGCCGTAGCCACCACGCCCGCCGCCGCACCACCGTGCCCTCGCCATCGAGCTCATGACGTCGCCGCCCAGTCGCGTCCAGTCCATCGCTGGTTGTTGTTGCCATCGTCAACAATGGAAGAGAGGGAAGGAGTCAGACGCGCGGAGGAGGGAGAGCAAGATCTGAGGGCGAGCTGAGGTCTAACCACTGCGTCGGAAACCTCTCGCGTCGCCGTGACCTCCAGCCGGTGTGCTCTGTCGCTGGGAAACTCGTTGCTGTTGGGGTCTCGCCGCCGCCGTCCCTGTTGTGATTGGTGTCGCGCCGGAGGACCACCATCGCAGGAGAAAGGGAGGGAGCTCGTGGTGAAGAGAGAGGGGCGCTGTCCTGTGCGCCGCCGTCGCACCTGGATACCGCCGCTGCGAGCTCGCCGTCGCCGGAGCTGGGTAGTTGTCCTTGTCAGCAGCAAAGAAGCGAGATGAAACCCCTCCATGTTTGCTGTTTCGGTTCGCCGAGAAAGAGCTATCACCGCCGTTCCTGCCGCCGGCAAGCCTCGGTTAGCACCGCCGAAGCTCCGACCATCACCGTTATTGAGGAAGCTCACCGGAGTTGCTGAAGGCTGCCGCCGCTCTGCCTGGTTTTGTGTTGAATCGCGCTGCCGTGCCTGGCTGCCGGAAAACCCCGCTGCCGTCGCCGGAAAACTCTGCCGTTAAGGGTTTTTGAATTCGGTCTTCATTCATTTAAGATTCTGAAAGCTTTAACGTCTCTGTATGTGGGTTCCAGGCGCCATTGCCGGAGTCCAGTCGCCGCTGCTACTTGAGGTGGCTACCGGGCTACTGCCGAACCGGTTCAGAGATTGCCGCTGTTTCGGTTCAGCTGCTCCTTCTTCGTTCGGTAAGCATTTTCGATTTGAAAGCCCCTTATTTACTGTTCTATTAGCATACGCTGAGGTTTGTGGCATTAATTGCTATACGATTGAGTTTCGATTGTTGTATGTTGCGAATAGAGTTGTTGAGACTGTTGCGAAAGTGGCTTGGAACCGAGGTTTTGGTTGCCGTCAGTTCGGGCTGAGGTGGAAAGGACTCTGTGAGACGTTTGGGTTATGGTTTGCATTTTGAGGTAGGGGCGCTTTCCAAAAACTATATTTTGTGTATTGGAATTATTACATATGGATACTGGTGCGAGATATTGTGTATTTAGTGATTGTATCTGCCTTATGTATTATTTGATTGACTCGAATGACTATGGATGTTGGTTTGGTTGAATTGTTGTGCGGCTTTGTGAAATGTAATGTCTGAAGTTGATTCTTTAAAGATTTGAGATATGAGTTTAATCCGTTGAGGATTGGTTTGAATTGATTCAATTATTTTGATGATGTGAAAGATAGAATACTCTTGAAATTCAGCCTGGGTTGCTTAAATTGATTTGGTATTGATAAATGATTTAATGCTGAACCGATTCTTTAAAGCTTTGGAAAGGAGTTGATTCAGTTGATATTGGTGTGATTTTGAAACGGTTTTCTTGAGATATGCCAATGAGGCGACTGTTGGATTTAGCTTGATTTCGAATTGATTTTGGATTCTGGACTATTGAAAAGGATTGTGGAACGGTTTAGTGGGGACCCGAACCGGGTGGCAAAGTCCAAGTTTTAGGGGAGGTGCTGCCGAAATTTCTATAAAATCCGAGTCTTTATTGAATGTTGTCTGGAAAAATGATGAGTTAAAGACTTCTACTATTTTACTTGAACTATCAAGAAAAGAACGATTCATGCTTTTAAAATGAATTATTAAAGAGGAAATTGTGATTCAGTCTTGCTTCTTAAGAAAGGCATTGTATCTCTTTCAGAAGAAAGTTATTTAGATGAGACTTGTGTTTTAAAGCTGTTTGGATGTGAAAAGGGTTTATGCCTTTGAATTTGACTTGGGGGTTTTAATTAAAGAAGTTTCAATGACTTTGAAAGAACCTGAGTGTCTATTGACAAGTTTCATTTTGAAATGTTTTGAGAAAGGTTTTGAGTACTCTTTGAATTATGAATTCTTGCAAGACTAAAACAATTTTTAACAGTTGAAACGTTTTAGAATTTGTCATGGGGGTTAAAGCTGGTTTTGCCTAAGTAAAGGAAACGGCTTTGAAGGAAGTAAATGATTATGTGACTCGGTTTGGCTTAGATCTTATTTTATTACTCAAATCGGAAAGCCAAGGTTTTAACGATTTTAAATGAATTTGGCGAAATGAGTTATGCTATTCTCCCCTAAGGACTTGGGACTCTGCCGAGGAACTTTTGTTACAAAAATCCCATTGTTGGATGGGTGATTTTGAATGATTCAAAAGGAATCTTTAACTTTCCATGGTTTTGGAAGTTTTGGAAAGAGGAAGCCGAGAGTGGCTTATTTCAAAAAGGGAATTTTCCTTGAGTAAAATTGGCTTATGAGCCTGAGATAATTTGAGAAATGAGATTTTTAAAGCCAAGGCTGAAAAGAGTTGAAACTTGATTTCAAAGTGAAATGAATTGAGAAAATAATTTATGGCTTAAATGCTGATTTCATGAATTTGATGATTTTGAATGTGGAAGTGCTGTTTTATTATGAGCCGGAATGGCTATGTATGATTATGAATATTGACTGGTTCTGGATTGAACCGTTAGTCGGAATGGCTGTGTGTGATTATCAATATTGGCTGGTTCTGGACTGAACCGTAAGCCGGATGGCTGAGATGGATGTTGATCCATGGATGAGAATGAATGCATGTATATGCTGAATCATTGATAATTGTGATTTTTGCACTTCCACTATTGGAGATGAGGGTTTCCTGGGTAGTAGCAATGGCTAGCCACCATGTGCTCCAAGTTGAGACTCGAAGCTCTGTTAACCCAATGTCGTAAGTGTGGCCGGGCACTGTGAAAGGCCCGGATGAGCTCGCCCCCATAAATATTCACCAGTGATGGTGATGGATAAATATTCACCAGTGATGGTGATGGATAAATATTCACCAGTGAGGGTGATGGATATGGATCATGATTATGATCAAGTTTATGATGAGTATAACTCGAGTTGGGGATGCACGACAGAGGGACAGTCCAATGGTTAGCTACCAGGACTTGTCGGGTTGGCTCTATAACCGACAGATGATATCATCAGCCACTAGGGACAGGCATGCATCATATGCATCTGTGTGACATCGCTTGGGTGTGCATATTATACTTGGTTTGCCTATGTGATTAATTGCTAATTGTTCTACTTGCAATAACTGTTTGTTTGTGCTTGAACTTCCTATCTGTGTTTGCATCTGGGACTCTGTTGGATTGTGGTGATTGGTTGTTGGTTGGATTGTTTGGGCCTAGGGCCGTGGTTGAAATGAGATGAACCGATGGTTGAATTCGGTTTTGTGCTTCTGGTTTGGAATAAAACATGAAAGGCTGTTTTGGTTCAGCATAGATAAACCGTTTTGAAAGGCTTTTGAGTTTTTGAGAATTGAACTGTTCCTCTTTCAGAAAAGATTTCAGATTTCTATTTATTGTAAACCGTTGTTTTTGAAAAGAGGCATAAGACGGTTATTAATCACTGGTACGGTTTATCTTCACGTATCCTATTACAGTAATTTCCAAAAACCCTCTACTGAGAACCCTTTCGAGGATGATGTTCTCACCCCCCTACATTTTTCCCCTTTCAGGATATGAGCGCAGAAGTTACGAAGAGTTTATTTATTTGTTGTTGAGATGCTCTGTATTGTTTTAGTTATGGTTTATTATACCCTCGCCTTTATCTTGATATATTCTGTAAGAGGGATAGGAATTAGGAATTGTATTGGATAATGACTGTAATATTATGTATGTATATATATATATGTATATACATGGATGTACTCTTTATGAGTTGTTGTAAGTTGAATGGTATTTATGGATGTACGTTGTATATCAAAAGTATCTTTGGGAGCGGTATTGCGGTTTAAAGTTTTAAACAGGCTCATATTTTAGTATTAAATAATATAAAAGTCGTCGTAATGTCCGAGCTATCAGAGTCGCGCAGCCGGAAGCGTGAGCTTTGGTAGTTAGGGTGTTACACTCGGCACAAGCTCAAAGAACACAAGGAATCCAAGCATCAAGCTGCACATGTACCAAGTGCGATTTACTCACATACGCGTGATGAGTTTCCCGTTAGCATGGATGAGCTACAGGGCCCACGTCGTGTTCCTACGCGAGGTCGAACAATTAAGTGCTCTTAACTGAGCGCGAACTAAAATAAAGTAAGTTGTGTAACTTGCCTAAGATTAGATGGATAACATCTATTATTGATTAAACATTCCACCTCAAAAGTAGTAAATAGTCAGAGATAAAAAATCATGCACCTACTATAATTATCAATACTTCGTATTATTGTTAAATTCATCTAACTTGCCTTTTCTTTGAAGGTCCTTCATCAACATTATCATCTGTTCCGTTTTCAACAGGTGTGTCAGGCATTGTCTCATCCCCTGTGGGCGGTTCAACACATGTCTTCTTCATACTCACAGTATTCCCCCTAATGGACTTGTTTTGGGACTCTTGACTATAGTTTCTGTTTAAATAAATTAGAAGTTGAGCGGCTATATGTGATAATAACAAAAGACACCTGATAAAAATTTGAGATGATCAAGTAAATATAGTATGCTTAAATGTGTAAATGATGTTAATTTGAAAGTTTACCCAAAGCTTCTTTGTGCAGAATACAGTAAAAAAATGGTTAGTACGTAACATCAGCAGTGTCAACCAGTTAGCAACCATAATGCCACACAGATAACATCGGGTATGAGGCATGTATAACATCCGAATTTAAATGATAAATATTAGCTATTCGAATTCCTATTCAAGATAAAACTACAAGTTACAACCCTTAATGTTGCCATCCTCCTCAACTAAGTACAATATTATACGTAGGTAACGTATATTAAAATTACTTGATAGATGATAGAATTTTATATACAAACAAATGTAATGATTAATTATGTCAACGCAGATTAAAATTTATATACTATTAAAATTTATACCAAAAAAATTTATACTAGTATACTATTAAAATGAGGTAGGTTAGAGCATTAAAAGTTCATACTATAACTGAAAAATCAGTAACTTGCCTTTCTTCGGAAGGCCCTTCATCAACATTATCATCTGCTGCATTTACCATTGGCATGTCGGCCAATGTCTCCTCCCCTGTGGGCGTTTCCATACATGTCTTGTTCGTACACACTTTATCCCCCCCAGTGCATCCGTTTTGGGAATCTTGGCTATAATTTCTGTTTAAATAAATTTGAGGATAAACAACTATAAGTGATAATGAAAAAGGTCACCTAGCACAAATATAACCCGATCAAGTAAATCTAGTACACCCAAATATATAAATGAGTTTAATTCAAAATTTACCAAGGCTGCTTCGTGCCGAGTATAGTATAGAATGGACAATAACATCCGTAATTCCAATCAGTTAACATCCATAAGGCCACATGGATAACAGCATGTGTCAGGGATACAAAACATCCAAACTAATAAGACAAAAATTAGCTATTCGAAATACTATTTAAAGTAAGGCGTATTGGCATTACTTAGATCTTTATTTAATTGGAATAACGCTCATCAAACTGTCATCCATGTTGCACATTAAAACCAAAGCAGCTTAGTAAAGGGTATTTAGCTATGCACATAAGGAAGAGGTCACATAGTTTTCAAAGTTATTATGTTACGAAGTGAATGCTAAAACACAAAAAGATGTATTTACATGTGTCAGGTCTATTACCATGCTCAAGATAAGTAGCTCCAATAGTTTTTTTAAAGATAGATCTACAAGTTACAGCATCAATATCACACTTCTAAAATTAGATAAATAATTAATTACTCTATACATGGTAAAACTTTATATACAATTAAAAGGACGTAAAATCTGAAAAATATTTATACTAGAATACTATTAAAAAAACGCAAGTTAGAGCAATAAAATTTTATAACAAAACTGAAAAACATTGAATTGCCTTTTTTGGGAGGATGTTCATCAGATTTAGCAGGTGATGCATGACCAGCCGGTATGTCGGTCTCATTTTTATCTACCGTGGGAGCTTCTTTACGAGTCTTTCTATTAGACTTTCTTTTTTTCCTAATGCAACCTCTCTTTGATACATGGCTGTACTTTTTCGGTAACCCAGACATCTTCCCAATTAAATTTAGAAGTCCCTACAGTGGACAAAGTATAAGTTTTATTTTCGTTAGAGCTTAACAGAAGTGATCCGCTTAACATATCTTTCACACTTATCACTATTAAAAGATTATATATCTATCATATGCCTCACCAAATGAGATATGCTTTCCTCTTCATCCATCTTCTTCAGATTAGCAAGCGACTAGTCTCTGATCCATGGTTCTCTCCCATTATATCTTCCTAAATCTCCATTCTTGTTAGCATGGAGATATATAATCTGAAAGTTATAGTAATTGCTTTAAACAAGGTATACTATAAAATATCAAACAACAAATCAAAGGTTAGGGATACACGGCTCACCAGTAATGAGAACATACATCCATCCACTGTCTTCTTCCCTACATCCTAAAACCTCAGAACTCCCTCCATTAGAAAATCATAAATGTACCTTGCCCAATATATCTTCCTTGGGTTCGATACACAAATGGCAACCCGTATATGTATGTCTGAAACGGCGGCCTTTGGCGAGGGAAAGAAGAAACACTTCGCTATCAACATGATGAATTGTCTCTGGAAGTTGATTCTATCGGCGTCGGACTGCATCGAGCATGTGATAACATCCCTTTTCAAATCTGCTTGTGTCTTTCCTGTGAAGCTGTTAACAAGTCGGTGCTCTGCTGGTGTTTCTGGAATTTTGAAACTATTCCCTGCCAAACACAAAATGAGTCGATGCAGTCCAAATCTTTAATGGCTAATTTTACCGAAAACATACACTCAACAAGAGTATTATGGATAATTTTTTTCCTTTTCTCCCTATTTTATTTGGGGCTTGCTTACCATGGTTCGGTAGTCCAAAACACCGCGCAATTGATTGAACCGATATGGAAATTTTTCTTGTTCCGACGACCAAAGACTTCTCATCCCGACTATGTGATGATGCTAATGCCACCATCATATCTTGGTTGACAGCCCATTTAGGCACATATTGCAGCCAGCCAAATCCCATGTTCTACACCTCCATTATTTTCTCTCTGCCCGCGTCTGAACCTAATTGCTTCATAACTGAAGCCACGCAACATGGCAAGCACCTAGATACCAGTGTTTTCTACACAAACATTCATAATCAGCACAAAGTGACAACAAAGGAGAATGTCAGTTTTAACATTTACTATCAAAACGCAATATCCTGAGTTTATAGTTAATTCACCGCTAACCATCCAACGTACCTTTTTTGGTTCACCAGTTTTTTTTTGTGATCCTCTTTCGAGAATGTTATTCTTATGTGTCTCTTTTTTGCTCATGGTACGAGCCATGCCTACTTCTTATTTTTTTAACACCTGTTCATAAGCAACTGCTATATATACTCAAATAACCCACTTAAATTAACCATTAACATACCAACATGTTTATTAATAGCATAGATACGCTAACAACTTTGCTTAGTATAACATCTATGATTGAAACATATCTTGCACTATCATTATACTATCACAGTGACCCCTCAAAATACCATTTACATGTCCATCTTTTTGAGAGTTTACTGTTAATCTCTATAAAATTTTAAATTCGATACCCACCTGAACTAACAACTTTGCTTGGAAATAACTATGAACAAAAGTATGATATCAAGAGATTGCATATGAAATTATGATCCTCCCTCATATTTCATTCTCTATTTCTACCGTGATTATTGTGACAACGACGCTAATTAGGTTAGTTCAATATAAAAATCATGATTATTTACTATGTATCCATCATTCTCATTATCATTTCACTAAAGTAACTAATCAAAATTCAGTGAATTAATTTGTTTAACTATATACCATTATTTAAATAGTCATATATGTATGTAGGTTCAGTTTTTAAGAGACACCAATAAAGATAAAGCACTTCACACTAAAAAAATTTCATACAAAATTTCAACTCAACCTTTTATAAAGATAAAGCAATTCAAACTAAAAAAATATCGAGGCATAATATCTCTATTGCATCCGTAGCTAGAAGGATTTTCTTTTTCTTTACATGAATAAAAATAGAAATCTAAAAAAAAATTAATAATTTGCCACTAACCTTAAGTACTCCTAATGTACTCCCAATATAGTTAACTACCATAATCAGTCAACTATTAAAAAATATATAATCTAAGTGACAGACATGAAAAAAATACTTTATTCATTTTTTTATCTGTCTCATGGTAGAATTGACAAAGAGAAAAAAAAATGAACGGTACCTGAAGCAGCTAGAATGAAAGAGAATTCGTTTTTACTCTACTCTTTCGCCTCAACTTTATCATCTAGAGACACAATTGCGGCTTTTTCAGTGGAGACCTTCAAAGTATGGAGGTAACCTGAACGAAATGACTACTTTATATTAGTCACACAGTTAATAACTTGAAAGAAAGCACAACACCAAGCACGCAAAATAGCAAATCAATCCACGGTTGAATAGATAAAAAAATTGTGGAACCGTAACACTCCAGAAAAAGCATGGATACTTATCAAAATGAAAAAAAATCCTTTTTTGATGCTTTCCCTTCATCTCCAGCCCAAAATGCCATCTTTGCAAGTTTTTCCCTTTTCCCAAACCCATTAAAGTGAGATAAAGAACAAATTTTTTATCGTTAACATCGACTCCAGCTGCATGCAACAACTGATAATGGAGCCCCAATATGCCAATTAATCGAAACACAATTAACAGAAACATAAAACTACATAACATACCTATAGGAGTTGGAGACAAAAAATCATCTCAATACATGTTCATATGCACCGCATACGTGAGAATAAAATTTTCATAAAAAATGGGGAATTGAAATATTGATAGAAAGGCTTTTTATAAATAGATTGTCATATTAGAAAGCATCCACGAAGGACACACCAAATTCCATTGAAGAGTTAAGACAGAAATTTTGAATGGTGCCTTGCCATATCCATAATCAATTAAGAGGAAATACTTTCTGCCAAAATAAAAACCAAAAAATAAAAAACTCCCCCTAACACACAGTATCAGGATTCAAGAGTAATATATACTATAACCTATAATCATTTATTCACATTGCAAAACGAGTCTGTTATAGCATAATTACAGAGTGACTCCACAATCCCGATTAACAAAGATTCCAGAGAGGGAAAGAAGAATGATTAGCATCAGAACCGAATGAGAGTATTAATAATGAGCAAAGAGAGAAGCCACATTATGATAAACACAACGAAGACAGTGATCAAAAGCATGATAATGTAACATGCATAACATGATCACGCGCACATTGCAAAACGGAAAACAGTTCTAACGGCCGCAACAATTGAAAAAAAATGATTCAATGAGTTTCAATAGACAGAAAAATCATTCAGATAATCAAAGTCCAAAGCCCATAAAGAGAAAACGAGGGAACAAGCGAGTGAGAAAAAGGTTTTACTTACCGTAGAAAACCGTGAATGAATGCTAATATAGGGAAGATGAGAGTGTGAGACTGAGAACTGAGAAGTGCATTGAAACCGTTGGGTGCGAGAATCGGGCGAAAGAAAAAGGGATTAGATGACGAAACGCGTTTCGGCGTGTTAGCGAAGAAGAGAAGCGCCGGAAAACAAAAAAAAAAACCCTTTTCTGATACCTTCCCTTCATCTATACCCCCAAAACGTCATCTTTTTAAAGCTTTTCCCTTTTCCCTTTTCCTAAACCATCAAGGTGAGATAAAGATCAAAACTTTCATCGTTAACATCAACTCCAATGACATGCAACAACAGATAATGTAGTCCCAATATGCCAATTAATGGAAACATGAAACTAAATAACATACCTATAGGAATCAGAGACAAGGCTATGGAATGCTCCTATGACGAAGCTGCTGGGTTACTCCTCTCTGCGTCTTTTCCTCTTCCTCGGTTGTGGGTTATGGATGGAATGAAATGGGGAGAAAAGTATTAATCTTTCGCTTGGATTAATGTCGTAGTATATTCAGATGTTAATCCACTACACTGAAATTGCATTTAAATGGAATTAAATGTATATGAGAAATTTTTAGGGATTTGATTGAGAGGAAACTGAAATTAATTTTGGGAATGGAATTAATTACTCCCAGAATGGAGAAGAAGGTAGAGTGATAAGTATGTTATTGATAAGCAAGTGTACTCCACTCGCTTATCATGAGACTGGCGTTTATTTTGTACTATATCTATAGTATACATTATTTTTTGGCTACCTAGCACTACCCTAAAACGATGGTGTGTATAAGTGAGATTGAGTGATCCCCTCTCTTGTTACATTAGGGAATTAGGTAGAAGATTGAGCGAGTTCTTTCGATTCAATTCTTAAACTATAGTATGAACAAGTTAGGTTGACGAGTCTCTTTCTTGTTGCATCGAGAAATTAGATAAAAAGTTGAGTGATTCCTTTGTATTCAATTTCAACCTATCTTTCTGTTTTTTATTTTCAATTTAAATTTATTTTTTTCTATTTTCATTCTTATTTTCTTGTTTATCATTAGTTTTTTTTTTCTTTATCACCTATTTAAACAGTTTTTGTGAGACAATCTGATCATTTTTTATTAATAAAATTTTCTATTACTTTATGGTAAAAAATATGATGGTATAAATGTCAATAGTAATAATTTATTGGCGAAATTTATTTGTACAAATCTATTGCTAATTATCGTTGAATTTTCAACAGTAATGTCTTTTAGAATAGTCAATTTAAGTAGTGGATACTGTTGAATTTATCCCACGTAAAATTCGACGATTACATATTTTCTTAAAAAATATTTTATTTAATATTTTTAATTGTGTATCATGAGAAGAACTGCTACTGAAGTTGAATCTTATATCTACTTCCTAGATTCTATGATTCATTAGATAAACTTTCTCAAAAATGTCAAAAATTGATTTCATTTTCTATATATAACTCGTACACCAAATAACAATAAAAAACATGCAACACAACAAATTAAAGGACATAGCAATACGCATATGACATTAGCAAAAGTGCAATAGAGACAAGAGAAACATGTTTGAAGACTTTATAGCCAAGTCTAAGTCTAACATATTGGTCCTTCTGAAAATTAAATATGCTCCATGAGAACTCAGTAGCTCCACTAGACTTCCTTTGCAAAAAGAAAAGTACGAGCTTTCATTAGATCATAGGAAACACAAAGTCAAGAACTAATTGTGCATGTTTGATTAATATAAGAAAAATATGGAATCACAAAAAAATATAAAATGTCATAATCAGACTCTTTGGAAACATACTAAATTATTCATGTTCTCGTTTAGAATAGTTCTTATGATACTGAATGCTTTTGATTTGAGCTATTTCTATAAGATAAGTTTTTAATTTGAAATTTTGACAACTCCTTGTTACGTTTAAGAATTTTTTAGATTTGCAATTCTAGAATTTAATTTCACTATTAAGATGAATCCAATATTAAATTCCTCAAATTGAGATTCTACCAACAACAATATACATTGCAGTGATTTTACAATACAAAAATTAATTAAGTAGTAATTTCTCATCAAAGAAGAAAAATTGTAGAACCAGAATTTTTCATAAGCTTCAACCATAACAAAACAGAGCAAGAAGATTACCTATAATGGAGAGAGCAAAGCACCACGACAAAACAGAATAAATAATACCTGAGGATCCATAAGAAGTTAGAGAATTACACAAAAGGTGCAGAAGATACTGAGTTGCTGTCGTAGGGAGGAGGAGGTGGTGTTAGAGTTTCATTAAAAAACCAGAAAATAAATAAACAAAAGGGAGAATGAGACATGCAGAAGAACTAACCTGAGAATGGGAGGAGAAAGGGAGCCTCACACACAACAGGCACAACGGCGACGGCCAAGCTTGGTAGTGACATAGACAGATCAGAGATGGAGGAAGAGCATGACGGTGGCTCGTGCAATAGCAACAACGACAGTGAAGACGAGGATACCGATAGTGACAGTGCTTCAGAAAGGAGGAGGCAGAAGCAGAGCTTCTTGCTAGCAACAATGGTGGCTGGTGGTAAGAGAAGAGAAAGAAGAGAGGAGAGAGAGGAAAGATGCAGAAATGGGGGAGGGGTGCGCAAATTCGAATTTAGGTTAAATTTACCATCGGATTTTCCGTTGAAAAAATCCAATAGTAACATTAGTTTTATTTAGTAAAATGGCGCGTTTTGAAATTTTGATTACCGTCGAATTTATCCGACGATAATTTTAACGGTAATAGGCGTACCATTTTAATTTGGATTCGTGTCAACTGTTACCGTTGGATTTACCGATGGTTTTGCTAATCCGACTGTAATGCTAACAGTTTCACGGAATTGTCACGTTAACCGCCGCAAAAACTGATAGTAAATTTGCCAGTAACTGCCGATGCAAAGTTTAACAGTAATTTTTAGTATTAGTTCTTTTAGTTTCATCCCTTTGTTCTAGATTGACAGATTTTTTGAAGATCTAAATAGGAAAAACATTTCTAATAACCTAAATTACTAAGAATAAGTTTTTTAAAAAATTTAATAAAAAAATTTTAATTATTTTTTTTTCCACTGTGTTTCTTTTTATTTGTGCTATTTTCTTTATTATCTTGCTCAATCATCATTGTGGAACTTTGGTATAATTTCTATAGTATCCAGTTTATTGCTTAGGAAGGCTTTATGAATGTCATTGTGCAAATGAATTCTAAAATAGCCATCCATGTATGCCAATAATTTAGGAATGTAGCGACATGTTATTAAGTGATTATTAGGAATTTGGTTGCTAAAAATTTGGTAGCTTTCTTATAATATACTTCGGAAAAAAAAATTATATTTAACAAAATAATAAAAAAATTAAAAAGATCTATTTTCAAGAGGACCGTTCTTGGTCATAGTCAGGTGACTTCATATTAATAAGTATTGGCATATTTATTGATTTATTTTTTATTTTTTAAATGTATATATAAGTATAAAAATTAAAATTAGTTGAAATTATTTATCGTATCATCGTGTGTCAACGTATTTTATTTTATTTTATTTTTTAAATAAATTCAAAAATAATATGTTATTATTTATTAAAATAAAAAAATATTTTAAATATTTTATATATTTAATAAAAACATTAAAAAACAGATTTTTTAAATAATAAATAAATATTTTAATTATAAATATACATTAATTTAAAGGTATTTACGGATTTTTATTAAGTGATTTATCTTCTTTATGACCATAGTGTAAACGATATAAGACATAAACACATGGCAACATATCACGTTTACAAACGTGATACGTGGAAAATAGCTGGTTAGTCAACGTTTACACGGTAAACGAGATACGTGAGATTAAAAAATGTCTACATAGTAAACGAGATATAATACGACAAAAATCAACCCCTTATAAAAGGATCAGGAAACTATTGGTATTCCTCAGAAATCTCTCAATTCTTCTTTCTCTTCTGTTTTTCTTTGAAAAACTTAGCAAAAATGTATAGTGGCAATGGTTTCTTTGTTGTGATAGTGTATCCCAACTGTCAGATAAGAAACAGTGACAGCGGAGTTATATTTGAGTGTAAGAGTAGTCCTGCGTTGTTCCGAACTCGAAGAGCAAATTCGTTTCTGAGTTAAAGAGTATGATATTGATACACGTCTGCGATGGGGAGAGAAAAGAGGTTGGTAGAGTTGGGTATATGATGCTAGCACTGATGGAGAATGGTGTATTTCAGTTTCGTCTATTCTGGCTCAATGGCGATGAGCATGTGCGCCTAATGTTTGACGTGCACGACAGAATTATGGTTGAACAAGTGATGGAGCTTTCTGCGGAGATTCGTGATGTTGGTGGTGCTGGTGCTGGCAGCTCGAACTTTGTACCGGATGATCCTTCGCTCGCACCATAACTGTTGCACTGTGCTAGTCCCAGTGCAGGATTTGGACGTTGAGGATGAGGAATCCGACAAAGAGTACATTGCCGATAGCCATGAAAGTGGTTCCTCTAACGATGACGATGACGATGAGTTCATACCTGAGACTCCTGTTGATGGACCAGTTCGATACCTTTTGCCTGCTCCGCGTCTAATTCCAGAGTTATCGTATGTACCCAGCCACTACCATACATTGGATTTGGATGCGATGCACGAGAAAACTCCATATTCGAATATGGGGACCGACGATTACAACACCAATGGCGGTATGGAGTTTTGGGTTGGTCACAAATTCAAGAGTAGAGAGGTAGTGCTGTAAGGCATGAAGAATTACAACATTCAGAGAAGTGTCAAGTATCGATAGTCGAGTCAAATCGGTTAAAGTACCACGTACATTGCCGGCAATTTACGGATGGTTGTCCTTGGAGTCTCCATGTCGCCCTCTGACAGAATCTGGGATATTGGTGAGTGTTATTGTATTTGTTGTCTTCTTCGTCATTCTTATTTTGGTTAGATTTTAATTCGACTATATTTAAAATGGTTAGGGAGATGCATAAATTCAACAGACCACACAGGTGTTTGGCCCCCACCATGTCACAGGATCACCAACAGGTGGACAGCAACCTCATATGCAGGATCATCCTGACACTCATATAGTCCAGTTCATCAGTGACCATTCCTGTTCTATAGAGTATAGTGAGATAGAGCTATCACTTCAAGCCGTCGTACAGGAAGGTTGGGATGGCAAAATAAAAGTCAATTGTGCAGATATATGGTGATTGGAAAAAGTCGTACAACAAGGTGCCACGGTTGCTCTAAGCATCGCAGAGTTGTCTCCCTGGCACGGTATGCGACTGCGGTCAATTCGACAAGGTGTTCTAGTCATACCTTCCCTGCATTGAAGCTTTCAAGCATTGTAAGTTGTTTGGCTCCCTAGATATCACGCACTTGTATGGAAAATATGGTGGAGTGTTGCTAATTGTAGTTGCACAAGATGGTAACAATAACATCCTCCATATGTCCTTCGCCATTGTTGAGTCTGAGAGTACGAAGTCATGGTCCTTCTTTTTTACCAATCTGAGACGCCATATGACACCGCAAGAATGGCTACTAATTATATATGAT
The DNA here is from genome assembly GCF_059453495.1 of Arachis ipaensis. Taxonomy (NCBI): domain Eukaryota; kingdom Viridiplantae; phylum Streptophyta; class Magnoliopsida; order Fabales; family Fabaceae; genus Arachis; species Arachis ipaensis. The sequence goes on along the minus strand of NC_142440.1, from coordinate 21,949,541 downwards.
AGATCCCATGCAATCAGGGCTGCACTTAGAGCTGATGACAGCTTCTGGAAGCCTCCTAGGGCGTTCCATGTGTATTGTGTCAGGCACATGGCTGCGAATTTCATGTCTCAGTTCAAGACAGCCGGGGGCAAGCGATATCTTATTAATGCTGCATATTGTCCTAGCAATGCTGGGTACGAGTGGTACATGGATGCTCTGAGGACATTATCGCGTGAGATGGCTGACTAGGCCGGTAGATTCAATAAGGAAATATGGTTATAACATTATGATGGTGGGCGTCGGTTTGGGCACATGACAACTAACCTATCCGAATGCATCAACGCAGTTCTGAAGGGTACAAGATATCTACCTATTTCAGCTATTGTTTGATGCACGTACGAGAGATTGCAGCAGTTGTTTGTCCAAAAAGGTAAGGAGGCGCAGGCTCAAATGGCAGTGGGTAATCGGTATTCACAGTGGCTGCAGACTGCGATTGAAAAGAATAGAAAGGGTATCCAGAAGATGTGGGTTACACATTGCGACAGGAGAGCTTCGATTTTTTTTTGTTACAGGAATTAGAGCTGTTTAAAAGTTGGAGCCCAGGTTCATTCCGTGTTTGGTTGAGCTCAGGGACATGCGACTACGGGCTTTTTCAGTCACTTTATTTCCCCTGTCATCATGCACTTGCTGCTTGTGTTGTTGCTAGCGTCGAGTGGGGGCCATATGTTCATCCAGTCTACCTTTAAGAGTTTGTGTTTAACGTTTACGAGGTAGAGTTTTCCCTGATCCCTGACGAGAAGCTTTGGCCAGGGTGGCACAGGGCATGTTTGCGCCCTAATTCGGCCATGCGTAGAAAGGCAACCTGCAGACCAGTTTCTATGAGGTTTTGTAGCGATATGGACGAGGTGGAGTGCCAAGAGAGACGGTGTGGGCTATGCTAGCAAACGGGCTATACTCGGAGGGGTTGTCCGAATCAACCCATAGAAGATACTTAACAAATGCATAACTTGTGCTGCATTTCATATGTACTAGAAGCGTGCTATTCATTTGAGTTTACGTTATGTATCGTTGTTATTTTGTTTTATTTAGCAATCGAACTGCCTATGTTTTATGTTCTATTACGACAATTTGCATACATAACCCTAATCAAGGCATCGATAGTAACTAAAAAAATTTGTTAAACAAGGTACATAAAACAAAGATAGAAATAAAGGAGTACAGCATCACTATAATGTAAAATTTTGGTACAAAACACTGTACTTTGGAGTAATACAGGATAAACTACTAAGTAATCTAACAATACGTATTGCTGATCATGGATGCTGGTCCCTAGGTAATGAAGGTGATGCCCAGTGCCACAAAGGGGAGGCTGGGTCTGGTGAGGTGGTCTGCGGCCTCGCGGGTCCTTAGGTGCCAGTGGTGGTGGAAGGGCCACTGCATGTGACGGTAGTGGAGGAGGCTATGGAAAGTACGGGTCTGCTTGATCAGTCGCCTGTGTCTAGAAGTGTGGTGGCAGTAATAGATGCTGAGATAGGGGAGGTAACCAATGTGAGGTAGTCATCAGTCAGTCGTAGTCAACGGAAGGAGGAGTAGCATATTAAGACCCTAGACGGAGATTTGGTCTGTAGGAAGAGCTGGCACCTGGGGACATCTAAGGCATCTAAACCGAGGTAGTCACTGGTGGGGCGGAGAAAGGTACACCATAGGCGGCACCATGCTCTATGGCCGTGCGAAACTGCTCTACAATCCGCTGCATGGTTTGCTGGTCAGCCATCCGCCCATCTGAACCTGAAATACCTCGTCAAACTGTATCTCATCCACCATTGATCTCTCTTAAATGCTGGACGAGGCACCCAGGTCCACCCAGCCAGGTGGAGCCGTGAAAGGATCATCATGATGCACATAAAAGCCTGGTGCTGCTGCTTGCTGGTGCTGCTGTTGGTAGTGGTGCTAGTTGGGGGGGAGTCATCCGCATCCTTGGGTATGTCGCCGACATCCTCCTGCCGGACATACTCTGCCTCCTCGTCGGACTCAACGTCCAGCCTCTGCCTGCGAGGTCTGACGCACTCTCGTCGAGGCACGGCAGCTCCTTCGGGGTCCCTCCCACCGCTCTCCCTCCTATGGCGATCAAGCACATCTCGTGGAAGGTGGAGGATATCCCTGGGCAGACTAGGTGTGGGCTGGATGTCATCAGGGAGTGTCGAAAGTCTAGGGTCATCAAGCACATCCTCCCCGAACAGATGTCTGACTTGGCAAGCTTGCTGGTACCAGACCTAGTACTCTTGTGTTAGCCTGTCGGCAGAGGTAGGCTGAATGGAGATCATGTAGCCCTCCTCAAATTGGGCTTTGAAATCATCATACCACTCCTGAAGGCGAGTAGGCCACCACACATACTCTTCTCGTCCAGTAGTAGTAAAAACTTGTCAAAATGAACTGGATCGCCAGGAACTGGCTGCTCACCTCTGAACTACCGTTTCACCCGATCGGCCTAATGAAACTCCACAATATTGAAGGATACCAGGGGACAATAGACAACCAAGTCCCCCACTCTCCACCGGACCTCACCCAGTCCGTAGTAATGTCATGCAATCTGGGGTTAACATACGGCGTCCACCGAAACTGCATAACCAAGTGTCATAGACTCATCAGAAGCAGTTTATATGATAATCGTACTCAAACGTTTCATATTCAAGTAAGTAAAAGATAAGGGTATACCTTGTCCAAATGCAGCCGATCTAGCATCCTACGCCAATGGAGGACTCTTTGTGCATGGTGATCCCTAGTCTGCTGGGTCATCTCGATCAACCTATTAACATACGCAGTAATCAAATTGTGTCAATTTGTGCAGGTAAAACTTGAATTGAGTAAATAGAAATCGACAAGAACATCAAACAATAACAATTAGTCAATTACCTCACTACTAAGGAAAAGGTTGGAATCTACCTCTCCGACGAACACCACTGTGAAATTCTGTGGTATATCCACGAGACTAGCAGCGGTGTACATCCGGCTATGTCCGTGGTGTCACAATGTGCTGCATGGCACAAGGAGTGGTACGTTCATGCAAGCATAGCGGACCCCCATGGTAGACAGCTGCACCTCTCAAAGTCAGCCAACAGGGGCAACCATCTGATATGCACTTGATTGTTGGACTTATCGGTCATCAGGTAACTACCGATCAGCAGCATGATCTAGCACCTAGTGTAATGTCAGAGGAGTGACTGGATCCGTGGTACTTGGAGGCATGTGGTGGACTCTGTCCCGAAACCATGTCATCTTGATGATAAATGAATCCTTCCTCTGGGCACCCTGCTGCGGACCGTGTGGGGGTCCGGAACCCAAGAGCTCTTCTACGTACTCCCATGTCGGTCACTGGTATCAAGTCTGGAAGTCACACAGGCACCCACCCACTGGCTTCTCGTGTGTGTGTAACCCGAGGTGGTACGCAACGTCCTGTAGGGTGATGATGCACTCACCCCATGGCAGGTGGAAAGTGTGGGTCTCTGGACATAGCGTCCAACGAATGCAGTAATAAAGGAGTTGTCAAATACAAAGTCCCTAAGCTGCACCGTGTCGTCGAACCCAGCCTCCCTCAGGTAAGGGACGATGGCGTCTGGGGGTGCAAGTGTGTGACTAACCCGCCTAGGTAGTAGCAGGCGAGACCTCTATTTAAAAGAAAAACTTTTATAAAGATTTGTTTCCAAACTAAGTTTTCTAGCATGTCCAAATCTATTCTAACAAACCTAAAATGCAACTCAGATAAATATCACAGCATAATAAACAGGATACAAAACCAATACTTAAAAATTCTCTCTGAATTTAAAGAAAATATTAACTAACAAAAATATTTAATTAACTAATCAAATCAAAGTACTTAGTTATCTAACTTTTACTATGAGTAAATTAAACACCTAACTCATGTTATTAACTTGCCAACTAAACTAAACTGTGTTACCTCAATATCATCCAGTCTATTCATGTGCTAAGACACTAACTCTATAAAAGTTTTTGAAATAAAATCGTATACACTTATTAATTTAAACAATAAAGATAACACTAATCTCAAAATTGATAGCTCCCGCAATGTATCAACTAGTGTTGAGGCGATTGATGCCAGGGTCTCGTGTGTTCGTGCATGCGTCCCTGCGTGCCATAACATCCAGAGAACTAATAAATATTGACAAAATAGTTTAAGACAAAGAGAGAAATGTGAGAGAAATATGGGGTTAGAGACGTTGTGAATAACTTTCATTTATAGTCGCTATCTAAACTTATCTCGTTTAATGTATAAATGGGATAAGTACGACCATGAGCCACTTAATGAAAATCCATAAATATCCTCAAATTAACCTATATATGTAATTAAAATATTTATTTTATTTATTTAAAAAAATTCCATTAAAAACGGTTAGAATGCTAATTTAAAAAAAAAAAAAAGAGTGAATACCCACCGGTCCACCGATTCCTGACAATTAAGGACAACGAAGCTCCCAAGAAAAAAAACACCCAATCCGACCCTGATATTTTTTTTTGGGACTAATTAGTCAACATGCTAAAAAAACCAACATTGCCTTTTTTTTTTGCATAGGAGCCTCGTTGTTCTTTCGAGGTAATTGTTAGGGACCGGATTAGATTTTTTTTTGTTCAAGAGCCTCATTCTCTTTCGAGGTAATTGTGAGGGACTATTTTGAATTTTTCTCAAAAATTAAATTTCCGTATCACGTCGAGTTCGTGTAAGTCACCATAGTTAGTTTGTGATCCTGTTTAAACCCAAATAAAAAAAAAGGAAAAGAAAAAGAAAAAAAAGACACGTGCTTGAGGCCTGCGGGCAGGAGTGATAATGTGTGATCGTCGTCGCGGCTACATAAAGCCAACGTATGTAGTTTGCGTCTTTGTGAGGGTGTTTGGTTTTGTTGCAGCAATGGCATGATTATGAATGAGCAGCGACCACCAAATTTGATTCCCAAAAACCTACGAAAGACAGAAGATGTCGCTTTCCCACCGCATCTATTCATTCCATCAATCCCCACCACCCATATGAATGTGAATGACCCCCTTCAATCCATTCCTGCTACTATTCTCTTCTTTTCTATTACTCCATTACCGTTGTTAATTACTAACTTATATTTCCTCATTCGTCTTTTCCCTTCTCCTTAATTATATTATTAATTCATTATCATTACTTTGAGGGATGCTCTTCTTTTTTCTTCTCTAATTAAATAACAAGAGAAGAATCATCTCATTGTGGGGGGAGTTTTGATTCAAAGCGGAAATGACTGGCACTGGAACAGCAACTGTGGGGGCAGAAAGCGTTTTCCCTCTTCTTCGGCTTCAAACGACGTCGCATATTCCCAAGCTAGGGTTCTTAAAGCTCAACCGCTCTCTCATCAGCCTCAGATCCCTCCAAATCAAAGCCTCCGACAGCTCCAATCAGCTGCGCCTCAATGGCGCTCACGACCTCACTCTCTCCAACTCCAATGGCAATGCCACCGGATCCGGTAACCTTCCGTTCCCTTCATTCTCTCTCTCTCTCTCTCTCTCTCTCTCTCTCTCTCTCTCTCATTATGACTTGCTGGTTGAGCAAGTTTCAGTTTAGTTGGCTATGTAGTTTCCTGACGCGGTTCTCAATCAGGGACAACGAACCTGAAGCATTTATCTACAATTGGAAACTCTACAAATATTCAATGGCACAGCTGTTCCGTCCAAAAAGATGATAGGCACAGGTTACTCCATCAAAAAGGATGTGTCATATGGATCACTGGTCTTAGTGGCTCTGGTTAGTGGCTCTCTTCCTCTTCATTTTTCTCACTTTTCTTTCGTTTTTTTTTTCCCTTTTTTTTTACAAATTATATAAACATACAACATAACTCATAAATCTAGAAAAAGTATAAGTTGGTTTGGTAAAGTTTCTTTCAAGAGGGTTTTCACAAGTACCTCATTTTGCTTTTCGTAAATAAAAAAGTTAATGTGTTTATTTTTGCAGTTTTTAAAAGTTAAGATGTTTTTGAAAGCATTAAGAGAGGTTTTTAAAATTAACTTGTATTTATCAAAATTAAAAGGTTTAATATAATTTTATATATTAATTAATATTTAAATTTAATTATTATATTAATATTTATTATATTATTTTTAAATTTTAAAAATTATTTTCCTAAACGGATTTGTTGTTGTTTGTACTTATTAAAAATTAATTTTAATTTAATTTATCAAATACGGATTTGTTGTTGTTTGTACTTATTAAAAATTAATTTTAATTTAATTTATCAAATACAAATGTTTCGGCCTTTTAAAAAGTTAATTTTTAAAAGTTAATTTTTATAAGGCACTTTTGAAAAGTAAAAATCTTACCAAATTAAACCTTAGTATTTAGTGTTTATAAATTAGGGTGTAGGATTAAGGGTTTATGATTTAGAAGTCAAGATAAATACAATAAATTTTAAAAAGTTGGCTAATGTTAGTCGAAAAAAGTTAGTTACCTAGCATTATTCATTTTGTAATTACACAATTTACAGGGAAAAGCACCATAGCTTGTGCTTTGAGTCGAATCTTGCATCAGAGGGGCAAGTTGACTTATGTTCTTGATGGGGACAACATTCGGCATGGCTTGAACAAAGACCTTGGATTTAAAGCTCAAGACCGTGCAGAGAATATCAGGAGAATTGGTGAGTTTTGTTGTACGGAATCACTTGAATGCTATTTGATTGTCATGCAAGTTTTGAAAGCTCTACTTAAAATAAATATCAACAACACAACTTGATTTTTCCATCCAGGTGAGGTAGCAAAGCTATTTGCAGATGCTGGAGTTATTTGCATTGCAAGCTTGATTTCTCCGTATAGAAGAGATCGAGATGCCTGCCGATCAATGTTGCCAAATGGAGATTTTATTGAGGTAATTCATTATTGTGACTGCTCTTTTTCCTAGATTACTTACTTAACTGAGATTTCACATTATTACAGGTTTTCATGGATGTGCCATTACATGTTTGCGAAGCAAGAGACCCCAAGGGCCTTTACAAGCTTGCGCGTGCTGGCAAGATCAAAGGTAGTCTTGCACAGCCTTTTTTATTCCATTCTTCACTTTTGCTTCTTTCTTTACATGTCGTCCATATATTATTATGACTATGACTACTAGAGTGTCTCCAGGCTTTACAGGGATTGACGATCCTTACGAGACACCGATTCATTCTGAGGTATGTGTCCTGAACTTTAATAGAATATTGTTGATTGACTTGTTGGGATGTATGTAGATTGACATTCCTATCACAAGTGGTCCAGTTTAGAAATTTTGTTGCATTTTTTAGGTGAGTAGCCCTTAGCATGCCTTTATTGCTAAAGAAACTTGTGCTAGTTATGCATTTCAAGCCTGCACCTTTTATTTCACCGTTTATATTCCTGAATTTGACTGGTTTCTTCCTTCAAGCTTGTATCTTCTGTTATCACAAAGAATAATATTGGAAAAATATATTTAGCTTTCTCTCTTTTGAAATGATCAGATAGTGCTGAAACATGGAGAGCCATGCGCTTCCCCTGTTGAGATGGCAGAAAAAATAGTCGTATACTTGGAGAACAAAGGGTACCTACATGCATAATATGGCGGTGCTCCTATCTTCATTCTTCAGCCACCGAAATTTTGACTATATACTTTCTTTAGTTTCTTAAACACCAGCTCCTGCAGCGTTGAAGTGATCAATTACCTAATGCTACCATCTACTTTGTCTCCTCTCTCTCAAGAGTTTAAGCCTGTAGTTTATTATTGTAAATATAGTATGAAATTTGATGGATTTATACTTTCTAATTTCTATACCTACAAGCCTACAACCCCTTTTGTAAATATCTTTTTTTTTTTTTTCTGTAACGGTGTTATGATATGTATTCCTAAATAGCTATACGGTTCTTTGCCTGTTCTGTTGTACGTATGATAATTGAAATTTCTGTTGGTTAATCTGAAGTTAAGACATTAGACTCAACGGTATCTTTACTTTGTTCTTGGACATGCTAAGTATGAATTAATTCTAATTGTTATCAGGTACGTGAACTTAATAGAAGTGCCAAATATGAGAAACTTCTTTCGTCTAAAGTGCACACATGGAACCATGCGGTGGTTGGTGGCTGGTGATTTAATAATATAATATCTAAACACTATAAAGGCGAAAAGTGACATGGAAAAATATTAAAATGAAACCAGGCTGTTAAAGTGCGCCTTTCTTGCTTGATATTCGGTGATCACTGATGACTGATGAGTTACATGGTTCCGAAGATCTAATCGACGAAAGGTCCGTTTAAAATTAGTAAGTGCGATAAAAATAAAGGGGCATTCCGAGAATCGAACTCGGGACCTCTCGCACCCAAAGCGAGAATCATACCACTAGACCAAATGCCCGCGCTATAAGAACTTTCATGTTTAATATTATATACCTATATAAATCATTTGATAAGAGAATTATAACAATTAAAATAATTAATATTTACTTTGTATTTTCTAAGATTTTTTTTGGGTAATATTCTTAATTAATGTCTTTAAAACAGTTGTAAGAAAAACCTTTTAACATAAACTAGTATTAAATAAACAAATATTATTCAACCAAACTCCCATTCAAATATCCTAAAAAGATAACAAAAAATAGAATACACACTGATCTATTTTTTCCTTTCCTTCATCTGTATTCTCTTCCCCATAGATTTATACAAAAGAAATTATGTATTTTAATTCAATTTCCGAATATAAGCACTTTACAAGCCGGCAACTATTTCAATATCTTTCGAAAATTACAGAATAAATGTGTAAATTACTCTTTCTCGATGGTAATTTTTATCCTTCGTTTGCTTCGTTTTCAGTTTCAACTGGAGCGGGATATCTTGATTCTTCACAAAATGCTCTCTTTTAATCGTCATCCTTGAGGACCAGAGACAAAATGTCTGGTTGCAGAAAATTATATAACACGAAGATAATTGAACTAATACTGTAATAGATTACACACTGAATTAATCAAATGGCAACAAGAAATGCAGATTAAAGCACTCGAGATATTTCAACAAATTGGGTAATAGGTACAAACATTCTATTACACATATCACCCTGGTCAGATGGAATCCCCAATTTGCAGCTTTATACAAACCAAGACGTCAGTAATAGTAGAAAACACGGAAGGCATCATACTACTTCAATTTCAACTATCAACAGCCATGTTATGTTGGTTTGCGCGATCTCTCAATATCTGAGCAGCAAATATCAAAAGTTCTACCATCTCAAGCCCCGCCGCAGAAACAGTATCTATCTTCTCATCACTGCATTCCTGATGCGGCGTGCCACTGCCCCCATTATCTCCCGTGTAACCAGCATCTCCTTCCCCTGACCAACTGATGGGTAAGGAGCTCCCAAGTGCAGTCTTTACAAGTTTTGCTTCATTGATAATTTCATTGAGGACTTCGGAGATATTAGAAACTACATCTTCACAGGCAACAGATTCCTTGGTCTAGTTTGCCATATCAAGCAAGCAACCCATATTAATATGTTTCAGATGTTGAGTTTCAAAACTAAGCATGACAAAATTGATACGTCAAGAGGGGAAACCTCCCTTTTATGCTTTGATTCTTTCAAATATAGAAGTTTTAGCACTTACGGAACGAAATATTTTTATACCTTGAAAAGAGAGAGACGAAGCCTATGAATTGATGAAGTTAAACACTCCAAGCTTTCCATGCTTTCCTTAAATGTAGCAATTTCAATCTTCATTCTGATGGACAAGACATGTTACCATATAAATAGACAGAAGTCTGAAAACAATCACTATTTGTCATAGTGGTAGCTTCATGCAAGTCAATTAGATTAGAGATATGCTTAAATTACCCTCCAAAATCATCTATTGATGCAATAAATTCAGATTAACTGACTACCAATAAAACACTTACCTTGCAAAATCCATACTGGTGGATCTCTTATTAAGGAATTTTCCTTCATTATTTGGATTACTGTTGACTTCATTGCCGCTCTTATCAAGTGGGCCAATCCATCGACTTAGATATGTTTTCTTCAGTAAGTTTTTTAAACTTCCATCTCTTTCATGAGTAATAAGCTTGCTTTCTCCAATGCTAACCATGGCTTTTCCGTGTTTAGTCTCCTGATCCAGTTTCCTAGACAAGAATTACAGCATATTTTGATAATCATGCAATATTTAAGGAAGAGAAACATCTCACTTATTTCATAAAACAGAGAGGTTCAGACTCAGTTTTCTGATGGTACATGTTCGCATTATTTTGTCCCCAGAAAACTAGCAAACTATTTTCCAGAATGCTTTTCAATTTTCACATGTTATTCAGTTGTGGCAATCAAATCAAAATCTAGAAAATATAATTGTTCAGAAAACAGTTGAAAACAACACTCTGAAACAGCTTAATGCAGGTTTATCCTTCAAAATACACAACACTATTATAAAGATACCGCTGTTTTCAATGAATGCTTTTCGGTTGATTAACAAAGATAAAGATGCTTCCAGGGGAAAAATTTCACTACAGAATAACAAAAATAAACAGCAGCCACTAATAATATAAAAATGAAAAAATATGATTCCATAACCATCATATGAAAGCAATCATACTCTATCAGTAACTGATGCTCCTGCTTTAGTTGTGCAAATTCCACAAGAGCTTTCACCTTTTCATTGGTAACCTGAATTAAAAAAATAAAATAAAATAAAATAAAAACCTTACAGATTAGAAAATCATATCTGGAAACAATAGATAAAAGCAAGGATCCCTGCACATGTAGCTCTTCAAATTATGAATCATTAATTCACAATTCGGAGGCACATGCATTATTGAAGAAAAAAAGTTACAAGATAATAATAGAGAACAAAAAAAACGAAAATAAGGTATTAAACAAATATCGAGCTGTCTCAAAACCTCAAGTCCTTTTCTAAACTCTGCTAGCATCAAAATCTACTAGCACCTAAATGTTCCAAGTGTTCGAAGCAGAGAGGTGACTTATAATAACCTGCACCAAATTTCTCTGAAGTTCTTCAATCTTCTGTTGAAGGGCTGCATTCATATTTCTCTCCAATAGATGTCTTTCCTCCTGTTGTGATAAGAGCAATAATGCAGCAACCTGAATATAGCATAGTGAATATTAGAATGCTAAATTACCATATATCAAAAGCACATATACTTTTGTCAGCGAAAAAGCTATTAAAAACTAAATAAATGGAGAATAAAAGTATATGATCAGATGGTGTAAAGACCTTTTCTTGTAAAGCAACTGCTAGAGCATCAAATCTATCACCTTTTCCACCAGCTTCCAGTTCCACCAAGCTAGGATCACTCTGCAATAGAGTGATCAATTATATTAATGAATACCAAGGATTACACTTCATATCAGTCAACATAAATCAATTGAATAAAGTGAGGCTCCACTCTAGACCAGGTTAATACATTTACGTTGGGTCCCAGTGTTACCATAACATTGGATAACTTTCTATAGGGAAGACCATTTTTGTTGTTATACCATCGGGAGTAACTCTATCAAACAGCTTAACTTTAAGGGTAAGTTTGCTATCGGCAAAAATGATAAGTCCCTTTGAGAAAGGAATACAATAGTCTCAGCATTGCAGATTCAAACCTTAGATGATGATACTGGTTTAGTTTGAGGGCTTATATGCACATCTCGACATTCATGATCTTCTAGTTGTCCATCTCTTTGGGGGATCAAATATGGCACAGTACTCTGATCAAAACTCCTGACTCTTTCATCAATCACATTGATTATGGATTTAATACTTGATTCCCCATCATTCAGTAAATTCATAATATGCTCCTTATACTGAGAGTGATGATGCTTTAGGTCTGCTATGCCATTATCAACCACTTTGTCCATCGAATTCTGCAAATTACTCGTTGGAATGCAAAATAACCAAACAGGTAAGGAAAGAAAAAAAAAGAAGCCAAAATAGAATAGATTAAACGATTAATTCCCTTTGAGTTTTAAAAGTACTCACTTGTTTCTTTTCCAGTATAGTTACTCTCTTCTTCAAATGATTTTCAATTTCCAAGCCCTAAAGCATCCAAAACAGGAAAAGAATAACTGGCTATTGAAAAATAGGGTTAACATAGCAAACATGACAAAAGTAAGCTAGATCATACCACCCTTAGTTTATTTTGAAGACGATCTACAGAATTCCTCAATGTCTCCAGCTGTTCTTCTAATGCACTCTGTCTGAGAAAGAGTTATTAACACCATGTATAGAATATTGGATCTCATTAAAAAAATACAAGTCCATTTTGTTAGGTTAAGCATCCCAAACATGCAATAAAAATCATCTGTCACTAACAGAAGCTAAGTCTAGAGTTATAGCATGTCATATATTGTTACTTCCATATTGGACACCATATGAATGACCAGCATAAGCTAGGAAACAGAATTTTCAAGGGAATAGAATACCAGGGCTCCAAAATCTTACAATGTATTTAGAGGTGGAAGCATCATTAAAACTCCACAATGCATCAGGATCATGCAAAAGGCATGCACATTTATCATCCCAACTTGTATCTTCAAATTCTTCCAGAGAACCTTGTCTGATCTGAACAAACTTATTAACTACCTGTAAGGGCAAAACAAGTATAAAGAAAAAGTCAATAAAAATGGAGCCTGCCATAGACAATCAACATGGAGTACAAAAAATCACTAGCCAGCTGAATGCATAAGAATTAAAGCATATAAATGCAATCACACAGCAAACAAAGATATTAATTATTAAGTATTTCCTTTTTTTGTGTGTGCGTTTGTTTGGGGGGGGGAGAGAGGGAGTAAATCTTTTCAAGTAACCTTGACACTCTGTAACCAGCATCCTCCAAAATATGCTTTATGCCAATAAAGATATAGCACAGCTAACCAGTGAGAATATTTCACTCGTGTATTCTTAAATCAGTTAGATGCTGAAACAAATCATTTTTTTTATTTCTTGCATAATAAAGCAATAGAGAAGAAATGTGCAGAACAGCCCAGCTTTTCAACTATTACGTGCTGAATCTTGAAAATATCAGGAAACCTATAAAATTATCATAACAGGAAATTAAACAAAGATATAGAGAAGGAAAAAGGGGAGAGGAAATATTACCATCTTGAAATTTACACTCAGCTCAATCTGCTTTGATAGATCAATCTGCAGAGCATCATTAAACTCTTTCAGTTTAACACAATCGGAGGTGAGCTCCTCTATCCTGTATAAAAGAAGATTGCATGAAGTTATGAAAAAAGTATATATATTTGGGGTAAGCCAAGTCCTACATATATAAAAACATAACCACAGGGAGCAGTGGTATAGGCAATCATATAATGAGCAACAAGTTTCACGTTTCCAATATTGCTTCAAAAGTTACCATAACAACACATTTCATTCTTGACCTCTATCAATTACTCCCATAAACCATGATAGGCTAAAGAATTGAAGATATCCACCAACAGATAGTTCAATACCCAGTAAAAGATAATGCTCTACACCAAGTTCTCCTTTATCTTTCTTTTTTTTGGTTTTGACTTTTGAATTTGATATTAGCTACATGTTTAATCACCATCAGCTTCCCGTTCTCATTAAATTTAAAGGGATCAAAGATTCAAAATACCTTTGATGAATGCCATTTATTTGTTGTGACATTATCTCCTCCTTTTCCTTGGCCTTTTCAGCCTGTTATTAGCACATTGAATGTTTAGAATATCCATAACCACCATAGTGCAAAGAACATAGAAGAGTGAAGCTGATACTTTTTCTAATGAAAATTGCCATACCTCAATAATTGCTTGATCCCTTTCAGCAAAAGCAGCAGCTACACAACCCTGGAAAAATTTAACCTGCTTCTCTGCTTCCATATTCTGGAGATATAATCAGTGAACCATGTTACTGCTCATGTACATTGTAGGTCAAAATATGTACAAAATCGATAAAGTTGACAACACAAAAGCATTTAATTCTTTCGATAAACTCTAGCACTTGTGCGGCAATTTATAAATTGGATTAAGAACTCTTTCCATTGTGTGCTTGCCATAAGTCATCGTAAAATTAGACATTCAAGTATAACCATTTTATATGAACAAATGGAAAACCATTACACCAATGTCTGTATGTGACCAAAAACTTTCATCAAGTTGCCGAAGCAGGAAAACAGATCCGTAATGCAATATCTGTTTAGAAAGAATAATAAGAAGAGTATGCAAGTAAAGGGATGGAGAGAAAGAATAGGAACCTTGGAAACCTCGGCATTGTGTAGATCTGCCAGTTGACTCTGAATACAGTAAAGTAAGTAAGTAAACAAGATAGAAAGAATTATTTAAGCGACAGAAACAAAAGGTTCAATAACCCACTTTAATTCTATAAGCCTCTGAAAGCTCCTCTTGCAGATTTAGATTGTCTCGTGTACAAGCAGCCACCTTCTTTTTCAAACTCTCAATCTCCTGCTCCAATCCAGCTGTCCTAATTGGGCATGAATTTCAATATAATGGGTAATCGTTGATTACCTTAACATAATAGATACTTATTGTACATAGCTTTCGTAATGGACAAGGAAAATGAATGGATACCTTTGGAAATGCATTCGAGTAGCCACAGCAAGGTACCCAGGCCCAGCTTGCTGCATGCATAACTGTTCAATATCTTTGCGTAATTCATCACGCTCTGCAAAAACATATACTCGTTAAGCACATCTTATAACTTTAACAAAGAGCCATCCATAAAAAGAATTTCTGAATTGTTATTTACTATATGCTTGGTATGAAACAAAGGAGGCTTGTTTCGGGGTTGCAATCAGTGAGGAATTAGGGGCATGATATGGTGTGGTTATAAGAACAACCCGTTCCTATGATTTTTTGAAAATTCGGAATGAATAGTACAATAGCTAATCAAAGTTAAGTCCAATAGCACAGAGAAAATAAAAGAAAGTTGACGTACATACCCTGTTCCAGTTGTTGGATCCGAGCCAACAAGGACTCGTCCGTTGCACTCTCAGCCATTCCGAAAGAATAAACGATGAATCACTATTAAACCAAATTGCAAGAGACGAGGGAGGAAGAGCAGCAAAAAGTTAAACCCCGAAAAACAAATCGAAACAACCAAATTGCTAATCCATCCATGAAACTCTGCATACGCGGTAGAGAACTGACGATTTGTTTGGCAGCCAGGAAACGAAAGAAGAAACCGAATCGAACTGGACACTCGCTGCCCCCTCTCTCACAAGTCACAACACCCACCAATTTTATGGAATTAGGATTCTTTTTTCCTTTTTTGGTGTCTATGTGGAATTAGGAATTTAGGATCAGAACTCTGATTTTCACAGGAGATACTTACGTTACGCTACGATTTTATTTTGGTTCAGCGATCTTAATTGTTTGTAAACGGGTAGCGTCAGATGTTTAACTAGATGGTTTGTTATATTTTTGCCATATTTTTATTAGAGGTAAAATTTTCTTTCTCTAACATTATTATTAGTTAAGAATTATTATAGAATTTGATATATTTAATTAAAATATTATTTAATTATTTATAATTATTAATTTTTTATAAAAAATAATTGTATATAAATATTTATTTTTTATTAAGGTAAATTTTAGTATGTAAATGGTTATAAATTTATAATAGTTACAATAATTATATAAATATTATTAAAATTAAAGTTAAAAAATATTATTAAATAATAAAAAAACGCTATAACATAATAGCATAGACATAATAGTACTAGTGAATGACCCATGCGATGCACGAAAAATATTTAGTACAGTTAAAAAATACATTAAATCATATAGAAAATATTCAGTACACAAATTAAAAAATATATTATGTATACACATAATATAATATCAACTATTAATCAAATTAAATTAACATACACAAATTTTTTTATTGAATGAAAAATTAAATTTATTAATTACTAATGTTAAGAAGTTTTTTTATGTCATATTATATAATAAAAAAGAATTTTTCATGTTCATTGTATACAAAAAAAATTAGGTTTAGCAAAAAAAAATATATAAATAAAAATATTTAAATTCACACATCTCTGAATATGTCTACCTTCAACTTAAATAGATGTGTTAATATAATTTTGAATATACAAATATCTCCAACTTGTTAAATATCTATTAACAAATATTAAAAAAACTTCAATAATCACATAGTTAATATCATATCATGATCATCTGATAAAAATTGGATAAAAAAAAATACATGATATAATACATAATATGATCATGTAATGAAAGGTGAGGTGTCTAAATAAAAATAAATTGCATTCATATATATATATATATATATATACACACGCCGTTAGTATAGCATATTATAAATTTACACAATACATATTTTATAAAAAAATAACTAAAGTATTATATGTTTAAAATCTTACTACTTAATAAATCTAACACAATTAAATAATCTTTTTTTGATAATTTTTTTTATAATTCAATGAGCAGATTATACTAAAAAGAAAAATTTGTAAGTCAAGTTGAATGTAATTAATTATTTAGTTTTAATTATGTATTATAGAAAATATTATATTTTTTTATTGACTAAATGTTATATATACAAAAAAATTAATTTATTAAACATTATATATATTTTCTAAAAAATAACCCATTCTACCTTTGAAATGTCTAATATACAATGCTACATTAATATAATTGAATAATACAATGAGTTAAAAAATAAAAAAAATGGATAGGTAAAAAAGATACTACATAATTTATTTGTATTTGAATAATTTTATGAGTTCAAAAATCATACATGTTTAACTTACATAAACCATGAACATTAAAAACACCAATAAATTTTGAACGTTTACATCTCATTTTTTTTTAAAATGCTATAAATATTATATAATTATATGATATTAAATTTAATGTTAATTTATATAATTACACGAATTCTTACTTTTATGTGTTCCAAGTGTATTGTTTGTGCAAATTACGGAAAATACTTAATATATCTTGCTTAATTTTACATTTATACAAACACTTGGAACATAAAAAACATTCAAATATATCTAGCAAAAATGAAAAATCTTAAAACACTTTTAATCAAAATGAAAATAACTAATTGTCGAAATCATGCGCCATTTAGAGTCTCTACATAACATCTTCATGTGCTTGATAAATCAAGTAGTAGTAGCAGAATATAAAGCAAAAAATTTCACATCATAATCATAATTAATAATTTATTAGAATAGGTATGTTTTGTTTTCTGCTAATGGTGTTCAGAACATACCTACATCTCCTTTTTTAAGGAGCATTTAAGAGACAACTCACTTTAACATTATAATATAGATTGTAAAAAATATAGTAAAAAAAATCTGATATACTATAAGGAGAAAAAATTATGTTGCTATTAGATTTGTTAAATGAGTAAGTTTTATAGCTTCAGCACCCTTATTATTTGACAATGTATTGACAAATTCTTACATGAATTTTATTATATTGTTGGGATTAACCTCCTCAGTTTGAGACATACGATGGACTCACATCTTAATTCTCTTTTTTTTTTTTCTTTTTATATTTTGATTTGTACAGTTTCATTTTCTTATCTCTCCAAAAGGCCAAAGTTCAACTCTTCTTCTTTATATTGTCAAGCCAGGAACAATAGACAGATTGAGCAACCTCTTCATTGAATGCAGTAAAGCAAGAACTTCATCTATGTGCTTAACTTGAATACTCATCAACTCACTGCAACAAATTTTCATTTTAGCAACGGCATAATAAAAAACTCCAACATAAAAAAAAAGAGATAAATGTCCAATCCCCAATAACCCACACCCAATAAAATAAAATAAAGTATGAAAAAAAATAACAACAAATTTTTCACATATTAAATAATTAAATATTTCAAATAAACCATGGTTGTAAACATGACTATTAAAATTTAATTAAAAAAAAAGAAGACTCTCAGACATGATATGAGGAACAAATAAAGAAGTAATGGACATGAAAGCAAAACATTATAGTTATTATTTGTCGAAACTATAGATAACTAATGAGTGTAGCATATAGTCTAAGCAAGCACATTAGTTTATTATTTGTAAAAATATAAATACAAAAGTAAGACGACAAATCTTATCAGCTACACTACAACTGTTATAGCAAAAATTGAAGGATGAAAGGTCCAGATCACAGTAGAACAAAGGATAAAATTGCATTTGAGTAAGCTTTGCATGCAATGAGAACAGAGCAATATTGTATAATTGTGCGAAAGTAACAAAAAAATACATATTAAATACATATCATAATCATGTAATAAAAATTGGGTGACTCAAATGCCCATAAAAAATACATGATAATAAATATAATTATGTAATGGAAGGTGAGGTACCTAAATAAAAATAAATTGCATTCATATTACAAATAAAAAAATATCAATAGATGATACATATATATATTAGACCATGCATAATTTAAAAAAAGTAACTAAAATATTATAGGTCTAAAATCTTATTATTTAATAGATCTAACAAAATTAAATAGTCTCCTTTTTTTTTATGATCTTTTTTATGATTTAATAGGCAGATTATACTAAAAAAAGTAAGTTAAGTTGAATCTAATTAACAAATTAGTTTTAATTATGCATTATAGCATTATATCAACATTATATATATATTTTCTTAGTGACTAAATGTTTTATATATTAAAGTTAATAGACCACACTTTCATTCTTTAAAAGAAATTAGTTGACAAAATAGATTATTATAACTGGGTATTTGATATTTAAACTAATTAAAATTTCTCAAAGAATACGTAATAGTGAAAAATTAAAATAATTCAGGATGAAAAAAAATATATATGACTCCCTTGAAACACACCTTGAAAGTTTTTGCTCACTTATATTATTACCTTTTGTAAAAGTGGTTGTTGTAATCATTTTTCACTATTCTTATGTATTTAGAGACTGCTTCCTAGGTTTTTATATTTAGAACTATAGTTTCTCAAAATTTAATCATTAGAAACAATAAACTAAAAGATGATAAAAAAATACTAAAAGTAATAAAAGTTATTGAAATTTTTAATCATTCATGTATTTAATAGAGTGCGACTCTCTTTTAAAATTATTATATAATGCTTCATCTACTATTGAATTACCTAATAGGAGAAAAAGAAACCAAAAAAATGCTTAATATATCATAATTCATTTATAAATTGCATAACTTAATAGATTCAAAAATAATGCAACTACACTGCAAAGAATAGCAAGACATGGAGTTAAAGGAAAAAGTCTTAATACAAAACATATACATAAAACTCAATAAATAGAAAATAGTTAGAATGCTTAAAATATATTTTATACAAATAATATAAATATTTATTTAATATTTACTCATAATCATATTTATTATAATTATTAGTAGTAGTAGTAAACAAAAGATAATATGAGAGACAGGGTATTTTAAGTTTTTAGGTGGTTCAATAACTAATAGTTCCATTAAGTCATCAATATCTCAAGATGTGAACTGCAAACTTAGGAATTTGGTGAGGAGGAACTTCCATAAGAATTTTCGTGTATTATTCCTTTTAGGTGGTTCTAAGTGAAACTTTTCATTGCAATTAGAAGAACTTAAGGCTCCTATTAAACGATTCCGTTAGTAATTAGAGGACCAATCACATCTGTTTATATCTTATCAGTATCAAAATGAAGGTGCAAAATTAAGTATGGAAAGAAATGTGCAAAATTAAACATATACAATGCTTAGAATAATGAAACTACTCTTGGTAAACATACATGCAAATTATATGTTTGTTATGTGCAAAATATCTGTAAATATAGGTACAAATTATTGCTAGTCAGAAATGATAATATTTGTAGGCTAGGTAGCATTGCTCAATTCTAAAAATGAAGCAGATTTAAATTTAAAAAAAAATAGCATACACAATCAAGCAGAATCACAAACATAATAATACAAATTCAGTCAACATGTCATTGCCATCACATTTCTTAGAGATATAAGGCACATAACAGCTCTTACCAACATATTATCACCACCCCAAAAAGGATCTTTGAAGATTTTTTGAGGACTGGACAAATTAAAAAACTAAAATTACCCTTTATGCATGTGACCATACAATTATATAGCAAAAGTAATAGAAATATTAGTTTGAGAATTCTTACTATAAGAATATTTCACTATCTGCACTTGTTGTCTGTCCGGTGCAAGATCCATCATAGTTTCACTTTGAGATCTCAGGATGTTTAATAGGCCCCGATATTATCTGGAAAGTTTAAAAGTTGGATTGCTCATGAACAATGCTGCTGTATAAATAAGTTCCAAACAATGATTGTGAATCACATACCTTTATTTTACTCCTTACACGTCGCTAATGTGCTCTATGCTTTCCTAGTCTTGCTACATGTGCTCTAAATTATCACTGCTCAGTTTTTGCCACCGATCTATTCTATTCAACTGTTTTCTCCTTTAAATCCACCACCACCACATTGATAACCACCACCTCTATATTCTGCTCCACCACCATAGTGGTCGCCATCTCATCCACCACCTAACTCCTACCTCAACGTTCATTGCAATGCCACCGCCACCATGATGATGGATTCAAAAAAAATAAGCGAAGAAACAACTATACAATTCCACTAAACAATAAATGTTGGGGTTATAAATATACCTTTTTTTGTTGCCATTCAAATTTTAAATTTTAAATTTCTAAGTTTTTGTTACTTGTTAGGTGAAGAGAAAATAAATATAGAAGCAGAGAATGGATGAAAAATAATCAGTGATGAAAGAGAATTAATTGAAGGAAGAAATGGTCAGAAGTCATGAAAAATAAGAAGTAAAATTCACTTGAAAAAAATAAATAATTGAATGGGAGACTACAAATGAATTAATTGTATAGAAAATAATATAAAATATCTAATTCTCAAGTCCTCTTTATCAAGATATTTTGAATCACTACCCGGAATGGATAAGGTTTTGTGTCTTAGAGTTTCATAATTGAACACCTCACTGAGACTATAGAATTTGATGAAGCAAAAAAAAAAACGATTTAAAAAATAAAAAAAATTAAAATATAGTAGATCTGAACAAAAATTTGAAAAACATCAAACGAAAAACCTTGAAATTGAAAATTTCTGAAAATCGAAAGTGATCAAACCTTGTTTTCAAAGAACTTGTTAGGCAGTCCATTACAAATTATCTAGAATCCCCATAGTTGTAGCAGATTTGCGTTTACCATCCCTGCCATACATGCCTCATTGGTTACAATTCCAAGCCATGTGACCCATCCCACTGCAGTTGTAGCAATCGTAACTGTAACCATGCTCTCCACCGTCACCACCGTGATCATGATGATAGATTGTAAAAAAAAAATAGGCGAAGCAACCAAAAGAATATAATGAATAATGGAAGAAGGGGTTATAAATATGCTTGTTTTTTCTATTCAAAATTTAAATTTGAAATTTTTCGTTCTTCTTATCTTACTTGATATTAAAGGAAGGAGTTGAAGAGAAAGAGTTGTTAGAGGAAATAAATGTATGTAGCAAAGAATGAATGAAAAAACAGAAGGACATTAAAGGGATCGGAGAAGTTGAAGGGAGAGTTATTAGAACACATTAAAGACATTGAAGCTAATATTACTTAATACATAACCCAAAATCCCAAATATTGATGGAGAAGAAATGAGTAAATGAGAGACCACAGATAATACACCGCATAAGGAGCACCATAATGAATCCAACTCTCAAGCTCTCTCCTGTAAGACACGTTGGATTTCCACTACCTCACAACCCTCTATTAATAGTTTAGTATTAGATAGACATATTAAAATTATTTTTTATTAAAACTATTTTATTTAGTTCAATATTGATAAACGATTTAATATTAAAAATTGGCTAATATTTATCCTTTCTTTATTGTAAGAACAATTTAATGTTTTTAATCTTTATTCCTTAAGAATTCCTTGTTAGATGAAAAAAATTTTAAATTATTTTTATTCACACAATATTTCATTATATTTTTTTCTTTAGAAAATTTTTGCTGACCCATAAGTAATTATTGACCTATAACTTATGAAATACAGATACCCTAATATAAATATAGAACACAATACAATATAAAATATACGAAATATTACTTTTATTTTTTTATAAGACACAATAAATCTAATCTAATATAATATAATCTAATATCTAATATCTAATATTATCCTTTTAATAAAGGATTTTTAAGTTAGTGGAATTTTACGTTGTCAAAATCTATAGATGGGATGCAACTGTTCACGACATGTACATTCATCTAGTTTCATCATGATTCGTTTCAATCAGTATTCATTATACTCTATTTCATGTTCATTCCATCATGCATACATTCATACATACCGAGAAAACTATATTTTCCTTTATCAGTAGTTCGCTTTCTTTTACCACCTATATCTATATCTTTTTAGTTACACATGAAACCCATCCACTATATATATCTAGCTATTTTTCGTCAGCAGTTAGAAAAGCAATCATTGTTTCAGTTATAACCAATCAGGGCCTTTGTTTTCATTAGATATTCATACATACTTATCGATTTCATCAACTTCCCAACTTCAGTTTGATTTCCTTGATATTTCTTATTTGAATTTAAATTTTGAGATTATATTTGGCTAGTTTTATTTATTTAACT
This sequence comes from Arachis ipaensis, assembly GCF_059453495.1. NCBI lineage: Eukaryota > Viridiplantae > Streptophyta > Magnoliopsida > Fabales > Fabaceae > Arachis > Arachis ipaensis. The sequence continues at coordinate 21,926,930 of NC_142440.1, read as the reverse complement.
TATTTATTTTATTTTTTTATACGTTTTTTCTGATTGTTACTTTGTCCCATTTTTTATAAATTGTCCAATGCTATATTATTTTTCGTATTTCTACTCCAAAAGGTTGTATTCCTTTTCACATAATAATTTATTATTCTTCTTATAAACCCCGCTAAAATTAGTAAATAATTAGTCAATAAATCAAATTTTAAATAGGAAAATTAAAAATACAAAACTAATATCAAAATAGGATAGAGCTCATCAAAACGGAAATTTTGATACCAATTTCGAAAATTTGGTCCAAAATTGGACCGAAAGGGCCGAACCGGTTGAACTGGAGCCCAAATCGGGCCCGTGGGTCCAACCGGACCCATAACTTAAAAGAAACAGCAGCTCCTTCTTCCCCCATTTCATGCAACGATACCAAACAGATTGGGGGAGGGAAGAAGAGCTCTCAAACCCTCATCAACCTTTGATCTACCATAACTCTTCCGTCCGAGCTCCGATCGCTGCACCGTTCGCGGCCACGCGCCCAGCGCGCCGAGCTCTACATTTCTATCGGATCAATTTCACCGGTAAGCTCCATTTTTGTTTCAGAATCTTCATCCCCTTTCTATTCTTGAAATAAAAACCCTATGGTGAGATTTTGCCAATTTTGATGTTCTAGGTTCGAATTAGCTTGTGGAGCTTACTGGGTTTGAGCTGCTACGCGTGTTGGAGCGGTAAGGTTACCCTAATCTTAAATTTAATTTTTAATCATTAGGTAAAATCTGAATTGGTAATATATGTGTGTATTAGGTATGTATTAAGTCCATATATATGCGTTGGAAGTGAAAAGTGAGTATTTGAAGGCTTATGGGTGATTGAAGCTTGGTTTGTGGCTGGTTTCTTTGGGCGTTGGGGCTGTGTTCTTGCTTGTGAGCCTGTCTTGGATTGAATAAAGTGATTGGCCAAGGTATGGTTTAGGTTTCGCACGTTTAACATTTAAGGTGTTGTGAAAACTTAGGCTAGAAGAACCATAGGTTAAATTGAATTGGTTAATTGCATTAAGTGATTAGTCTTGTGAAGTTGTTGAATAAATTGTGGATGAGCATGTGTTGAAATTTATGAGGTGTTGAAGTTATTGAATGTGTGATCTTGAAATTGAGCTAGTGTTAGAAATTATGAGCATGAATTGTTGGTATTGAATTTGTGTTCTTGAATCCATTAATGAAGGGTGGATATATGTTAATGGAATTTAATTGATATATGTTGATAAAGGGTTGATACATGTGATGAAGGGTTAGTATATGTGAAGAGTTAATATATGTAAATGAGGGGTTGTTTATATATGTGATGTATGTGATATGTATTGGTGGTTAAGGCTTGATGGATTAGTGAAAGGTAAATTGGAAGTGGTTGTTAATGAAATAGGCTTGGTGTGTTAGTAATGTGCAGGTCTTGATGGTAAGGAACTTGAAATTGGTGAAAATGAGGTTTAGAAGTAAATTGGTAAAAAGTGAATTTTAGTGAACTTTGGAAGTCCATAACTTACTCCTCAAATTTTGGATGGAATTGTGGTTTGTTTCAAATGAAAGATGGTTTTGTAAACTTTTAAACGATATCAATTTTATGAAAAACGAAATTTTGTAGAGAAAGTTATGGATGACGGAAATTTGGTATATAAAACTGTGACGCAGGTGCTAAAATCTGGTTTATAGCAGCTTCCTGGTGTTCTACCAATTTTGGAAAAAGTTCATCCACGCATACGCGTGGCCCACGCGTACGCGTGGCGTGGCATTTTAACGACGCATGCGCGAGAAGCCATGTGTGCGCGTGAGAAGCTAATGCGCATGATCACGCGTACGCGTGACTTGCTGTTCGCTCCACGCGTACGCATGACCCACGCATACGCATGGCCCCTGTTTGCTGCAAAACTGGATTTTAACCTTTTAAACCAGATTTTCCCACTTCTAAACTTCCATTTCTCCCTTTTAGACTTAAGGTATGGTACTAAGACCAGTAGCTAGTTGAAGCTAGGAAAATAAGATAATTTGAGGATGAAGTAAGAGGTAAAATAAGGAGTTTTATAAAGAAGATGAGAATGTTAAAGGAAGTTTAATGCCATGGCTTGATAAAATGATTATATATTGATTATGAAAATGAAATGGCTTATGAATGATGATATCTGAGATACGAGTTTCCCTGGGTAAGAACCGTGGCTTGCCACCACGTGTTCCAGGTTGAATCTCGATACTCTGTTGGCCTTACGTCGTAAGGTGACTGGGCACGTATAAATTCCCGGTATGGATAGCCCCATTGAGTGATTATATGACAAATGAATGTGAAATATATGCATAGACTATTGGGGATGCGCAACGGGGGACAGTCTAAGGTTTTCGGACTTATCGGGTTGGCTAGATAACCGACAGATGAGCCTCATCAGCCGTAGGACAGGCATGCATCATGTGCATTTGTTTGTTTTGATTGCTATGCATTTCCTGGGTTTGCCTAATTGAATATATACCTCCTGCTACCTATTGTACTTGCTACTTGCACTATCTACTTATTACTTGTGCGTGAACTTGCTTGGTTGCTTGTCTCTGCTGAATTATAGATGACGGAAGGATGGAGGAAAGGGTGAAATGGTTTGGTGTTATGTTAGGTTTAAAATTGAGTGAGTTTAGGCAGGTTTAGCTTACCTACCCCTATTTATAGCTTCTGTTTAGTAATTAAGTTTTACAATTGTACGATGGAGTTCTAGGATTGCCTCTGGCATTCCCAGGACCTTATTTATTATACGCATGGCACCTTTACCATGCTGAGGACCTCTGGTTCTCATCCCATACTGTGTTGTTGTTTTCAGATGCAGGTCGAGAGGCTCTTCGCTAGGCGTCTGGATCTTGAAGCGGAGTAGTCCCTGGGTTATTTTGGACTTTATGATTGTATATATATATATGTACCTTTGTACTTAACTTGCTCTCCAAGAAACTTGTTTATTTTGTTCCTCATAGAGGTTAAGGGAGAGCTAGGACCTTATTTTGAGTTTTGAGTATTTTGGGATATCTGTATATGTATGTATATATATTCTCCGGCCAGCCTTGGCTACGCAGGCTGAGTCAGGAGCTAGTTATGCTGTTTCCTTGGCTTTCCTTTACTCTTTTTATTATCTTTATCATTTCCTATTAGGTTTCTTAGCACGCAAGTAATCCTATTCCTTAAGCATTGCGCTTTTTATTTTACGAATTTTGTTTTACCCATTTTTCAAGGCTCCTAGTTTATTATTTTCTTTCTACTATTATATGTATGTATTTTATTTTTAGAGGTCGTAGCGCCTCCCCACCTCTGCCTTACATCCTAGGTGTAAAGCTCTGTGTGGTAGGGTGTTACACTTCTCCTCATCAGATGGCTCTTACTTTTGAGATAACTCAAGGGAGGTCATTTTTCCTAGAGGTATCATCTGAGATGGTAAGAATGTGTGATCATAATATATTATCTAATTTATTAATTTGTTTATGTCTTATTCAATGCAGATCTTTTTTTGTTCAACCCCTTATATGACTACACTTCGTTGCTAATTTATGCTAACAGGACATGGGTGAGCTTCTGGTTACTTTCTACAGGAGATTTTAAGATGAGTTATCTTCTTTATTTTCACTGATTGTGCTGGGAACGAGTTGGAAGTTTTGATTGAGAAAGGTCCTACACTGAAATTATTATTAATGATTATCGTAATTTTTTCTTCCTTTTATGGCCTTAAACTTGGCGGTTGCCTTAAGATTTTATGTGTAGGCTCTAACCAATTCATAATAAAGGAGGCCTTTGATCATAACATGAAGATTAAGGATTTTTTATATCCTCCGTTCAAGATGTCTCTAGATGTTAAACTGACTGTAGGATCTGATCATGTCATTGATATCTCTGATGATTATCCCTGTGTTAGCTCTGTTCAAGTTAGAGACACATCCTACAAAACTCACACTCCATCCTTTAATCAAGTATCCTTTTTTGGTGATAGCACCAGCTCTGATATTCCCGTTGATAATCATAGGCATGTTCCATTAGAATTTTATCAACAAATTCCTAACACATTACAAGTTGTTAACCCATCCCAAATTCCTTCATCTTTTAATGACATGTGTGACAGAACTGACTACATTTTCAATCAAACACAATCCCATCAAGATTCTATTCATGTTTTCTTTTTTTGTAATGAGAGGCAACTAAACTCTTTTCATGATTTATTTAGGACTAGGTGTCATAGTGTATTGAAAACCATACTTCTCTTTATGGAGGATTCTACCATGTCTCTTGGGAATGAGATATCTAACTCATTCAATCAATGCATGCCTGTGCATAATATGAGTCCACCTAATCATTTCCCCAATCCCACCACCTCCCTCACATGGTTCATCTATTGTTTATTCAATAGTTAAGGTCATATCTCCTTATCGAGCCCACCATTATGCAATGGTTAGTTTCTTTACTTTATCTAAATAATTTACATTCACTAATAAACTACTTTGGCTGATTTTATAGTTGACCACTAATTTTAAATCTTCGTTGCTCATTTTCAGTTACTTCCTGCTAGGTTTGCTAAAAGAGCATTAATTTCCCAAAAAACTTGATTTTGTCAATGTTGTTCAACCCTCTGGACACTTGATAAGGATGAAACTTGGATGGTGTGATATTAGGCCCAACGAGGTGTTCCTCACAAAAGAATGGTAGAAGGAAATGTGTTGCATTTTAGTGTTTCCTCAATAGATGAGACAACCATGTCAATTAATATATCAAGTCTTTGAAGTACAATAGATGCTTAGTTAGTGGGTTGGGTTTCGTGTTAGTAATATTTTGCAATTATGCAATGTTATTATTCAGTTTAATGTTATGTTATTGTATTCGCATTTAATTTCAGTCCATGTTATTTTAGGAAGTCTTTATTAATTCTATGTATGTATATTGGTTTAGTTGTTTATCTAATGGATATTTTAAATATAAATTTTATTAACGCTAGCATGTTCTACTATTTGGTTCTTATCTAATCATTTATTACTCATCCTAATTGTTTTTCTATAACATTATGTATATAACATTGACGTTAGGATTTTTGCCAGTAAAGAATTTTAATAAAACAGTCGCGTCGTAGATATAGTTTCTAAACCAACAAAAATCCCTTCGTACAAACGTTTTGGTTGTCACAAGTAACAAACCCCTTAAAAATTGATAACCGAAGTATTCAAACCTCGGGTTGTCTTCTCAAGGAACTGCAGGGAAGTATGTTCTTATTATTGGTTATGGAGATTGTAAATTTGAGGTTTCAAGAATGAGGAACAAATATGACAAATAATTTAAATGGCAATTAAAAATAAATAAATACTGTAAAGCAAACTTTTGGCAAGATATGAGAAATTAGAGGTCCTATCTTGGCTATCCTTATCAATGATGCTAATAATTGAATCTTAATTCCACTTTGTTAGCCTTTACTAATATAAAGGAAGGTCAAGGGATTAATTGGTTTGATCTTCAGATCCTATTTATTTCCTAAGAAAAGATTGGGATTATTGAAGTTCAATTCAATTAACAAGATAACAATTATCAATCGTGTTTGAGTTTGACAACTCCTGAGTTACTGATTTCTTAACCAAAACCAAAAGGGGAAGTAAATCTACTGGAATAAAAATGTCTTCAGAGTAAAAGCAACAATAGCATAAATAAAAGAAATCAATATTAAACTTAAATACCTCAAATAACATTAATAAAAGAGTGATCTGTAACATGAAAGGATTCATAAAGTAACTTGCAAAAGTAAATAAAAGGAATATTGAACCTGACCAAAAGAGATAATCTTGAAAGCGAATAAAAATCCTAAATCTAAATCCTAATCCTAAAGAGAGAGGAGAGAACCTCTCTCCAAACTAAATCTAAATCATGGAAAGTAACTAAATTGGCGAGCTCTCCTTGAATGGATGCATTCCCTCACTTCATAACCTCTGACCTATGCCTTCTGGACTTGGATTTGGGCCAAAAAGGGCTTCAGAATTTGCTATGAGCGTTTTCTGCAATTTCTGGTGCGTGGCCTCTATCACGCGTCCGCGTGGGTCACGCGGTCGCGTCATTCGGAACTTTTCTTGTCACGCGGTCGCGTCAGTCATGCGGCCGCGTCATATGTGTTATGCTTAAGGCGCACGGTCGCGTCAGTCATGCGGCCGCGTCGCCGCTTCTTCGCGCTTGGCATGCGATCGCGTTGTCCATGTGATTGCGTGGATGCTAGTTTCTTCAAGGACTCCGTTTTGTGCTTTCCTTCCATTTTTGTATGTTTCCTTTCCATCCTTTGAGTCATTCCTGCCTTAGAAGATCTGAAACTACTCAACACACTAATCACGGCATCGAATAGAAATAAAGGTAATTAAAATAATTAATTTTAAAGCATAGGAAACATGTTTTTCACATACATCACATAATAAGGAAGGAGAAGTAAAACCATGCAATGAATATGAATAAGTGGGTGAAGGATTGAATAAATCACTCAAATTAAGCACAAAATATATCATAAAATATGGGTTTATCAACCTCCCCACACTTAAACAATAGCATGTCCTCATGCTAAATCCAAGGTAAAGAGTAAGGTAAGATTAAAGTGGTGGAATGTTATGCAATGCAACCTATTCTAAATGCAACTACCTAAATGAGTCATGCAAACATGTTTCTACCTACTTGGTTAAAAGCAAATAAGTTCTCCAAGACAAACATAAATCAGATTTCACTAATTCAAATTATACAATAAGAGACAAGTAAACTTGTAAGAAGATAGCTCATGAAAGCAGGGAACATAGAATTAAGCACTGAACCCTTACTGGTAGTGTATATCACTCTAGTCTCTCAAGTGTCTAGGGTCAATCACTCTACTCTTCTCTAATCATGCTTTCTAAACCTTGTTCTTCATCTAACCAATCAACAAATATTTAATGTACCAATGCAAACATCATGAGGTCTTTTCAAGGTTGTAATGGGGCTGAGGTAAAGGTAAGGATATATGTATGGCCAAGTGAGCTATAATATGAATCTTTAATTAACCTAAGCTCTCACCTAATATACATATACTCTATATACTTTTAAATTCATGCCTAGCTACCCATAATTCCCACTTTTGTATAATTCCCATACTCATGTACCAAATTTTCTTTAATTTTTATCACATGTGCATTGATCTTTTATTAAACTTAATATTGGGATAATTTTGTCCCTTTATTTATATTATATATATATATATTCTTTTTTCTCTTTTTTTTTGAATCATAAAAGCAAACATAACTTATCAATGCACATGGATTCTCCCTTATTTTTCTATTTTGGTTTTTCATGAGTAGGTTCCCAAATTCCCAATATTCAAATAAATTAGAAACATGATACATTCTCTTATTAACCCATGTTCCCACAATTTCCCCACACTTATTTGATACACAATCTCTATCTTAAGCTAACCAAAGATTCAATTGGGATAATTAATTTATTTTCCGCTTAAGGCTAGTGATGTGGTAAAATATAGAACAAATGGGGATTAAAAGGCTCAAAGTGGCTGACAAGGGTAATTTAAAGGGTAGGCTTATTTGGGATAAGTGAGCTAAAATCAAACAATGGCCTCAATCATGTGCAAGCATGTAAATATACTAAATAATGGACATATAGAATGGGACAAAGCAAAGATTGCAATTATAGAGAAGAAAACACACAAGAATAAAATATTTATGGTTAAATAATGTAACCATATAAATAAGCTCAAAATCTCACAGGTTGTGTGTTCTTTGGCTCAAAAACCATGTTCCACATATAACTTCAAACAAGTTTTAACATAAAAATTTTTTCAATTTAAATTAGTGAAAATTTTCAAAGATAGGGTCTTAAAAGAATTTTATTACTTTAACCAAGTAGTAACTAAATGCATAAAATCAAACAAATATGCAAATGCAATAACTAATTTAACAAAGAAAATTTAAACATTGGTGTTGAAACAGGAAGGTACTAACCCATGGAGATCGGTATCGACCTCCCCACACTTAAAGATTGCACCGTCCTCGGTGCATGCTAAGATATGCAAGTGGACGGGTGGCTTCAACTGATGCTTTTCTCTATAGATTGTGTAGATTGACTTGCCTGTCTCCCCATGTAAACGTCTTCCGGTTCTCTTCCGGGTGGCCATCCTGAAAGAAAAAGGGAAGAAGAGTAACCCAAAAATAAAGATAGGAAAATAAATACAGTATGGGTGGGTTAATGCCAAATGATAAAGGTCTCAATTACATGGTAGCTACAACATGCAAGTGAGAAAACAATAGAAGCCATGGCATGCCAGTGGTACAAAATGTACAACAATGGGGAAGAGAGTGGGGAAGGAGAGATAATATAAATTCATGTCAATGCAAAAGTAATACAGATATAAAAGATTTGCATTGATTTAAATAATATTACTTAATCAGAATTAAACAAGTCATGAAGCACCAAGAAAATACCAGAAAAGATGTAACAGTTGAATAAGAACATTTGAACACCAATGGTAAAATAATAAATTTAGAAAAATAAAAATATGCAATGAATGAAAGTATGAAAATAAATAAAATAAAATAAAAGATAAGAAGAATGAGAAGGGAAAGAAATAAAGTAAGAAAGAAAGAAGAAAGAAGAAAAGATAGAAGAAATTAGGAGTAGAGAAGAAAAGATAAGAAAATTGGCATTAATCTGGATAGGTTGTGTGACGCTGGCGACGCGGTCGCGTGGGTGACACGGTCGCGTGGTGTGCAATAAGGTCAGGCGACGCGGACGCGTGGGGCACACGATCGCGTGACTTGATTTGTGCTAGTGGCGCGAGTGCAGCCTCGCGGTCGCACAACTCTCTGTTCAAAACTTAGTATTGCCAAAATCCAGAGTGACGCGGTCGCGTGGTCAACGCGATCGCGCGGGTGGCCTTATTTCCAATATGACGCGGACGCGTGGGTGACGCGTTCGCGTGGCAGGGCTTGTGCTGCTAGCACGGGTCCAGCCCAATTCCAGCTCGACTTTCGGCCATACACCCTTGTTACGTGGATTTCGGACGCGTGGGGAAGCTATTTTGCAAGTGACGCGGCCGCATCAGCGATGCGGTTGCGTGGATCAATTTGTGCCATTAGCGCGCCTCCAGCCACGCTTTCGCGTGACTCTCTGTTCAACCTCATTTTCTTCCAAACGCACATACGACGCGGACGTGTCGGCGACGCTATCGCGTCGCGTGCGAAAATCTTTTTTTTTTAATGCAATATGCAGAATGCAATGCTTAATGTGAATGCTATGAAAACTTCCAGGTTCAATGAAAATTAAAATAAAATAAAAATAAACAACATGAAATAAAATTGAAAAAGAAACGATCATACCATGGTGGGTTGTCTCCCACCTAGCACTTTTAGTTAAAGTCCTTAAGTTGGACATTTGGTGAGCTCCCTGTTATGGTGGCTTGTGCTTGAACTCATCCAGGAATCTCCACCAATGTTTGTGATTCCAGTAACCTCTGGGGTCCTAAACTAGGCATGTGAAGCTTCTGAGCAGCTTCAAACAGATTTTCAGGCTCCCGGGGTGATGAATATCAGAATATTTTCCAGGATCCCAAACTTTGGTTCTAAATCCGCCTTCGTTTTGATCTATACTTTTCCATCCGGGCGGTTTGGAAATTAGATTCTCACCAAGATGACCAAATGTTTTCCAAGATCCATTCGATTGAACATGATACCAATCCGTGCACTTCGAGTTGAAGCGTGGAACCTTATTGAACCTTGTGCACCAGCTCTGAGTGCGAACCATTTCCCTCTTACTCTTAAAGCCGCAGAGAGCTCTAAGCTGGCCATCTGTTTCAAGCAAACCATATTCAAGTGGAAAAGTAAAGATTAAAGCTAAGGATTGTACCCACTTGAAGCTTGTATTAGGTGGTAATGGCCTTGGGATATGTGTTTTCAGTGGTTCTGTAAGTTCTGCTCCCTGGTAATCTTCTGTGAATTCCTCTACTTCTTTGCAAGGATCTTCAAATGTATCTGTGTCCTGATCAAAGTCTTCTATGTCTTCCTCATCACTTAAGTCATCGACTGGAGGTTGAGAGAAATCTACCTCCGCATCATCTTCGTATTCACTTGGGGAAGATTCTTCGATCTCAGAGAATTCACTTGCGGATGCAAGTTCATTACTAAGAGAACTTGACTTGTGACTATCATCATCAAGGGAATTTGTGTCCTGGGTTATTCCCTCTAGTTCTTCATAAACGACTTGCCTTGGGGATTGTGCACTATCCTCCTTAGCATCAACTGTAACGTCCTTGACAGAGTTCTCCTCAGCTCTGGATTCCCATGGAGGTTCAGCGTCTCCTAAATCTTCAACCAACTCTTCTTCTTGCATAATGGCAGCTTCTTCTACTTGTTCTAGTATGAATTCATGCTCTGTCTTGTCCACTGGAGCTTCTAGTGTCTCCTTCATGCTACGCTCTTCATTAGATTGTCCACATAGGGCCGTGGTTGGTCCTTGAATGTTCGCACGTCTAGAAGCTAATTGAATTACTGCTTGCTCCAGTTGTCGAATGGTTGTTTGAAGTTTATTTACTGTTGCCTTGAGGCAAACCTCTGATTCTCGGGGTGATGGATTTGGACATGAAACATAGGGAAGTGGTGGCGGTTGGGAGTGATTGGATTGGAATCGGGGTAAGTGAGGATCATATGGTGGCGAATGGTGAAGAGAAGCTTGTGAGTGTGGTGGTTTGAGGTTATGTTGAGAGGATGGTCTATAGGCACGGGGTGGGGCTTGTTGGTAGTTACAAGGTTGTCCACCATATCTATCAGCTGGGGATGCATTGTAGAATGGTCGTTGTCCATGATATCTTGGAGGGTGTTGTTGCCTAAAGGGTTGATTAGATCCTCTTGGTTCCATCCATCCTTGATTGGTCTGACCTTGATGCATATTCCTACTGTGGCTTCTATTTCCTTCAACAAAGTTAGAACCAAACTCAAAGCGAGAGGGGTGAGAGTTCATAGTAGCAAATAAAATTAAAAAAGGAAAAGCAGAAATAAATAAACAAGTAAAAGAAAAATATTTACAATAACCAATAATAAGGCACACGTTAGTAGTTCCCCGGCAACGGCGCCATTTTGACGTTAGGATTTTTGCCAGTAAAGAATTTTAATAAAACAGTTGCGTCGTAGATATAGTTTCTAAACCAACAAAAATCCCTTCGTACAAACATTTTAGTTGTCACAAGTAACAAACCCCTTAAAAATTGATAACCGAAGTATTCAAACCTCGGGTCGTCTTGTCAAGGAACTGCAGGGAAGTATGTTCTTATTATTGATTATGGAGATTGTAAATTTGGGGTTTCAAGAATGAGGAACAAATATGACAAATAATTTAAATGGCAATTAAAAATAAATAAATACTGTAAAGCAAACTTTTGGCAAGGTATGAGAAATTAGAGGTCCTATCCTGGCTATCCTTATCAATGATGATAATAATTGAATCTTAATTCCACTTCGTTAGCCTTTACTAATATAAAGGAAGGTCAAGGGATTAATTGGTTTGATCTTCGGATCCTATTTATTTCCTAAGAAAAGATTGGGATTATTGAATTTCAATTCAATTAACAAGATAACAATTATCAATCATGTTTGAGTTTGACAACTCCTGAGTTACTGATTTCTTAACCAAAACCAAACGGGGAAGTAAATCTACTGGAATAAAAATGTCTTCAAAGTAAAAGCAACAATAGCATAAATAAAAGAAATCAATATTAAACTGAAATACCTCAAATAACATTAATAAAAGAGTGATCTGTAACATGAAAGGATTCATAAAGTAACTTGCAAAAGTAAATAAAAGAAATATTGAACCTGACCAAAAGAGATAATCCTGAAAGCGAATAAAAATCCTAAATCTAAATCCTAATTCTAAAGAGAGAGAGGAGAGAACCTCTCTCCAAACTAAATCTAAATCATGGAAAGTAACTAAATTGGCGAGCTCTCCTTGAATGGATGCATTCCCTCACTTCATCACCTCTGACCTATGCCTTCTGGACTTGGATTTGGGCCAAAAAGGGCTTCAGAATTCGCTATGAGCGTTTTCTGCAATTTCTGGTGCGTGGCCTCTATCACGCGTCCGCATGGGTCACGCGGTCGCGTCATTCGGAGCTTTTCTTGTCACGCGGTCGCGTCAGTCATGCGGCCGCGTCGCCGCTTCTTCGCGCTTGGCATGTGATCGCGTCGTCCATGCGATCGCGTGGATGCCAGTTTCTTCAAGGACTCCGTTTTGTGCTTTCCTTCCATTTTTTTATGTTTCCTTTCCATCCTTTTTGTCATTCCTGCCTTAGAAGATCTGAAACTACTCAACACACTAATCACGGCATCGAATGGAAATAATGGTAATTAAAATAATTAATTTTAAAGCATAGGAAACATGTTTTTTACATACATCACATAATAAGGAAGGAGAAGTAAAACCATGCAATTAATATGAATAAGTGGGTGAAGGATTGAATAAATCACTCAAATTAAGCACAAAATATATCATAAAATATGTGTTTATCAAACATTTTATCTATGAAGATCCAGAATTTAATTTCATGAGTAATATTAAGGGTTAAGTACGATTTTGGTCCCTAAGGTAGGGGTTGAAATTTTTTTTCGTCCTCAACCTTTTTTTGTTGACAAAATCATCTCTAAGGTTTAACTTAATTTTAAAACCGTCCTTCGGACCAAAATACCCTTCCTTCTTTCCCAAAATCAACCAGATGCAGAAGTAACAATGAAACAAAAATGCAAAAGCAGAAGCGACCAGAAGCAACAATGCAGAAACAGAAGCAACAACAATGAAACAACAACAACCAGAAGTAGAACAACAACAACAACAATAGATAATGGAATCAGAGGAACAACAACATAAGAAGCAAGCATTAGCAAGAGTAATAACTCAAGAGAACATGTCAAACTTCACTCACCACCACCAACTCAAACTCACGGCCAAGTTAATTAAATTCTGTAGCTACTTAATTAAATTAAACATGGTATGTTATGTTATATATATAGACCCTGATGCTGAAGTAATAGCATTTCACCGAAGACTCTGATGGTGACGAACAGATTCTTATGTGAGATCTATGGGAAAGGGATTTAGAGGAACCAGAATTTGCAGCTGCACAGAAGAGGCCACAACTTGCCGTGGAAACTGAAGTAGAGAACCAAGACGGAGGTGGTGAGGAAGAAGGTGTAGGTATGCTCGGGGCCAACTTGTATGCACCACGATCCCGCCAGAGCACTAGGAGACCTCACCGGAATCAAGAAGCACTTCAGCCGGAAGCACGGCGAGAAGAAGTGGAAATGCGACAAGTGCTCTAAGAAGTATGCCGTTCAATCCGATTGGAAAGCTCACTCTAAAAACTGTGGCACCCTCTTCGCAGATCTGCTGGCGTTGACATCGAGCTAGGAAGAGGAGCAGCGGCGGCAGATTCCCTTCCCTTTCCCTACCCCACCTTCCCTTCCCCTTCTTCTTCCTTGAAACCCCCCTTTCCCCCTTAACGTGTTTTCCCTTCCCCCTTTCCCTCTTAACGTGTTTTCTTTTTTTTTTAGTTAAGGGTAATTTGGTAATAAAAATTAAAATTTTGGTAAAAAGAAGGATTTTAAAACTAAGTTAAATCTTAGGGACAATTTTATAAGCAAAAAAAAGATTGGAGACGAAAAAAATTTTCAACCCCTATCTTAGGGACCAAAATCGTACTTAACCCTAATATTAACTATTATATTGTTAGTAATAATCTTTAACTTTTTGTTTTATTCCTATATCAGTGAGCAACTCACTCATGAGATATGTTTCTTAAGGATAGTTTTGCAGGCAATATCTTTTTTATTCCCATCAATGTTTTGTTTAATATTAAATGCATATATATGATTGAGAAAGTATAGGGAACGATGCATATAGTAAATAATGTGAACAACGGATTAAAAAAAAGTAAAATTAAAATTAAATTTTAGATTCTTAATTAATTAATTATTATCAGATTTAAAAATTTAAAAAATTAGGATTAGCACCTAACCACATTCACACTACTTACGATTACTTCCAATCACACCATAACCTCATTTTCCGATGTCCACGGCATAGCCTACACAGTTCTTCTCTAGTCCATGTCCAAAACTCGTTGTCGTTGCCAGAGACAGTCGTTCAGACGTAGCAGAATGCCGCTGTTCCCCCGCACCCTGTTCAGACGCAACAGAACACCGTTGTCCCCTCGCATACCCATGTAGACGCAGTTGCAGCCGCATCCCATGTGTTTCGTTCACGTTCTTGTGCTCCCTCCGTTGCTCTGATTCACGACACTTCCACCACTACCGTAGCTGTTGTCTCGTGGTCACTAAGGGCGACACCGCTGCTGCTATCCCAAGTCCAATACCGTGTTTCGTGTTGAAAACACGATCATTCTCTCTCTAAAAAAGGTGAGGCTAGTGAGTTATAAAGATAAATAATTTCTCAATGTGCATTCAAATCCTCCTTGTTTACATAATACATTGGTCTTTTCATTATTCAATAGAAAGGATGAACAAGAAGTTCTAAATCTTGTAAAAATTTTCAAAGAGCCACATAACCGATTGAGATTTGGTTGGCTTCCTTGCTGCCGCAAACTCTATCACATTCTTGTTCCTTTAGAAGTTTGTCTGTTTATTGATTAGGATAGAATTTGTTAGTTTTGAGTTTGTTTAAACTATTATGTGTTTTTTTCTTCCATGTTGGTGTTTTAGCAGTGGTTGTTTTAAATTTTTCGACACCCTAGACATATGGTATTATTAAAGATTGATTGCAAAAACTGCTACATAATAAAGTTGCACTAACATCACAGATATTGGCAGAGAATGTAATTGAGAGACTGCCAGTGAATTTGGAAAAACTCCAATCTCTAAAACTCGTGAACCTTGATGGAAATCAAAATTCTTTCTTGCCGGATGAATGTAATTCTCTTTTTTAATTCAATAAGATACTTTTCTTAAAGAAATGATTTTGCCTTATTTTCTTCCATGACATGTATTTCACGGAACATTTTCTTTGAGATTTTATTTATAGCTGACAGTGTATTCTTTTTCCAGTGGAACAGTTGGTAAGGCAACGTTTATCCATCTCTGAAAATTTGTTAACATCCTTGCCAGCAACTATTGGTAGTTTAAGAAATGTGGTGATCATACATAATGAAACCTAAATATCATTTCACTGTTCTATTCCTTCTCAGATTTGGAGTTTTCATTCATGATGCATCTTTATATGGATATGCTTGTTACCACAGCATAATCAAGGAATGTTGAATGGTTTGGGATTACCCTATTATTAATAGACATTTTGAATTGGTAACTTTTCTCCATGTCATAAACACATTAGCTATGATGCAAAGTTAGTTACACTGTAAGACATTTTAGATTGTGTTGTGTCATTCTTATATCTTTTTTCCATCTAACTGTTCATGATTCTCTAGATGTACACTTAATTTCTCTTTGATATTTGCTATTTTGTTACCTTCGATATTGTATTATACTGTTAACACCTATGGCACTTGGATCATAAGGATGTATTCATGTTAAATTTGCTGAATTTGCTGTTATTGTGTTTTCTTTAACAATTTAGGATATTTTGATATAAAATGTGTACCATTTTTTAACTTTAAAGTTTTATGCATGTTTAATAATGCAACTGTTGATTTTAAATGTGTCAAATAACAAGTTATAGTCTCTTCCAGAATCTGTTGGGAGTTGCTACTCTTTGGAAGAAATACAAGTTAATGGTTTGTATATACTTAATTTGACTTCTTTGTGTATGCATCGGATGAGGATGATAATGCATGATTTTGCATGTATTTTCCATCACATCCATTTTTCCCTTGCCAGTCATGCAAATAGATCAAAGACTTCTTTTATCAATATGTTGGTCTTATTTAACTGGGTTTGGAAGATTGTTGACCTTACTAAACTGAGTTTAGTTGATTATTAGCTTTATAATCTTAAAGATAGTGTCAAAATTTCTGATGAAGAATGATTGTGATATATATACTGTAAGACTTCTCTAAGGATGGACAATTTTTATGATAATCTAATTTGGATCTTTGGAATAGTTAACATCATCATCTTTTTTTTTTTTTTTTGTTAAATGGCTTCTTATTGTACTGACTTGGCTAATTTTGAACATTTCAGATAATCAAATTGAAGAGCTTCCTGCGTCCACAAAATTCATTAGTTGATCAAGTGCGAACGATATTGGAAGACCAAGCTGAACTTTTATGCCGCAACCATCCAAGAAACAAGTGTAAGGAGGTGAGAACACCATTCACAACACCAAGCATGAGGACTATAATACAACGGGCCAAAGGATTACCCATGAAAAGGACTGACAAAGTGAGAAAAAAATAACCGAATAAAGTTGAATAGTATAATCTCCTTTGATATTGTTTTAGTATTGAATAGTTGGAGTTTATTTATAAGACACAGTGTGATGTTTTTCTAGTCATAAACATATAGATGCTTCGTTCTTTTTTGAACTTGTGTAATTCTGTTGTTGCAAAATCAAGCAGATTTGAGTTAGATCCAATCCAATAAAATAAAAGTCCACTTAAGAATAAAAATAACCATCTGCATATCTAGTGAATTGAACATTTGTCATACTTTTATTGTACCTGCTTAAGTCCAATCCAATCAAATAACCATCCACTTAAGAATAACAATAATCATCCACATACCTAGTGAATTGAACATCCAGTATATGTTAATTGTATCTCCTTAAATCCAATCTAATCAATTAAACATCCCCTTAAGAATGAAAATAACTATCCGCATACCTAGTAAAATAAACATCCGGCATATTATTGGTTGACCACAACTTCTAACATGTACATTAAATTTCTCATTCATTAGACACTCAGAATAATAATGGCATATGTTTTATAATTGATAAATTTACATTCTACGTAAATCACCTAATTAAGTAGGATTTAGTGAGTTAGTAACATGTGTTATGATAATAGTTCCCATGCCTTCAGAGTTTTTTAACAAAGTTTTTAATTTTAATCACTTATATCCAAATGCCATAACTCGAGCCCATCTTAAATTCAGTCAACGTTAAACTAAATCTAATCCAAACCACATAACAAGAGAAAAATGCGGAGCATGTGCATGTAGCATGAAGCAAACTAACTAAAATATTAATGATATACTCAAATAAACATCCACATTAGAATGAAAATAATTATCCGCATACATAGTGAATTGAACATCCGACATACTTGATAAGAAACAACTAATAAATTGACTAAAAAAAATAATATAGTGGAATCCGTATTCAACATAGACTAGCTATTCCCAAACGAGTTTAACAAAGACATAAACCTACCAAATCCTTACGGTTCATTCTATCCAACAAATGCATCAAATTCTCTATTTCCAGAGGATTCTAAACGATTATCCTGTAAAATTCCCACACAAACAAAAATAAGTCACTAACTCCACAAAAATATCTCAACAAAAGGTACAAATTTAATTAATGCAAACACATGTTAGGGTTGAATTCCTCTTCTTCCTCCGTACTGATTTCATGATTGACTTGCCCATATCATCTCCAAGCCTCATATCATGAAGTAAATATTAGGAAAATACACAACCAGTCAATGACAAAACAAATCAGATAAACACACAATAAAATACATCCAATTATTTTAAATCATCCAACAAGAAACAACTATTCACATAGGAAATCAAGCCAAAGACCATTGGTATTACCCGAACAAAATCCCTTCTTTGAACTGCAATAACCATCCACATACATGCTAAAATGAACATCCTTATTAGTGGTTAGGTAACAACTAACTCATTAACCAAAATATCACCGGTGCATCCGATTTAAATGACTCCCATCAAACCCAATTTCTATTCAAAATAAACCTACGGAGCATGTACATACCGATTCCAGCAATTCAGTAAACAAAGCAATGGTATAAATCAAACAAATAAGCAGTTCTCATATAAAAGAACCAACTGCATACGTGGTAATCTCAACATCTTCGTCAATTATTAGGCAACCACTAAGACATGCTATAACTAAATTATTCAAACCAAAATTAACATCCACTAATTTATAAAAGCAACATCCAGTAATTAAAAATTTATAAAACAGGAAGAAATAAATAAAGAAAGTACCTTTTTCTTGATAACTTTTTGAAACATTTTAACTCGGTGAAAAGTTGGCTAGGGTGTGGGTTTGAAATTATGTTTACCTCTTCCTCTGTTATTTATAAAGGAAGACAAATTTTTAGACATGCAATATATGCTTAACATATAAATAGATGACAATAGCAATAACTAGCTCTTAACTTAGGATTAGGATCATAACTATTATCCATTATATATAATTAAATAAATTTCAGCTACTGCGTTCAATTTATATACACATTTAACAATTAAACACATAAATAATAATCTCTAATGCAATATAAATATTTGCAGAAGAATTTAATGATGATGGCATATGCAAGGAAGTAGTAAAGACTGAAAGAGTACCTTTGATTTCAATTGAAGACGAGTTCGTTCTACCTCTTTTGCATTCATTTTTTCCTCTATTTTCCTAGGAGACTAGTTAAGAACAAAAGACGAAGGAGCATTAATTTATAAAAACAACATCCAATAACTAAAGATTTTTAAGACAAGAAGGAGTAAAGTCCACTAATTCAAACCAAAATTAATATCCACTAATTTATAGAAAAAGCATCCAGTTACTACAAATTTATAAAACAAGAAGAAGTAAAGTCCACTGATTCAAATCAAATTTAACATCTACTAATTTATAAAACTAACATCTAGTAACTAAATATTTATAAAACAAGAAAAAGTAAAGTCCACTCATTCAAACCAAAAATAACATCCACTAATCTATAAAACCAACAACTAGTAACTAAAAAAAAAAGAATTCAAGCTAAAGAATATCCAAAAATCCAGTTCAAACAATTGAAGAATGCAATCAAAATTTCAAAAGAAACTATAGGAAGAACCACTACTAATGGTGTCGGTGACCGCTTAGGGCTTACGACGTGATGAACCAGTTATGCAGGGGGGTGACAGTGCGAGATGGGTTGCCTCCAGTGTCCGACTGTGGCTGTACTAACCTCTGTTTTCTACGGCAACTACGAAGGCGCGGGGAAGACGAAGAGTTAGCGGAGGGATGGAGATGATACGGCCCGGCAATGACGTGATGATGACGAAGAGGCGATAGTGTAATGGAGATGCGATGACACAGCAACAGTGGAATGCGGTTCGGTAATTTTTGAGTTTCGGGAGGTTGCGTTTAAAAATTAGGGTTTAGGAGTTGGTAGGGTGAAATTGGGTTATGGAGTAGCTGATAGGTGAAAGTATATTTTGGGTTTGGGATATTTGACTAAATACTACGCTTGAAAACGCGGCCCGTTGTTCGCAACTCTCATTGTTTACCTAGCGGAATTGATTAGAATGATATTATATACCTTTTTAATATTAGATTTCAACTAATCATCACCACCGGTTCTAGGATGATTTGCTATCTCATATATGTCTCACATGGTTTCATATCTACATTCTTTAGTACCACGTGTAACAAGGTTGTACCAATTTTGTAATATTATTTTCAATATAGCTCACAACTTTATTTATTTGCATAGCAGTTAAACTGATTTGATTTCACTTTTTGGATTAGATTTCCTAAGTAATGATTATAGGATTATACATGTGTATGTCTCATTTGTATAGCATTGATTTGATTCTGTATCAATCCTAAATAGCTGTTATTATTTTTTCTTATACAAACACTTTAGAGTAGTTAAACCTGTCAGTGCTTTACTCTTTTAACAACTTTTACTCTTATCATATTTAAACCACAAAGTTAGCGATTATATGCTTTATTCGCTTACATGCTTATTGTTGTTTGACAGATATTTTACTTTTGCCTCTTTTTTTTATTTTTTATTTCATTTATGCACATTATCTTGATTACAGGAGTGGTATTAGTTTTTACTCTATGTAGATAAAACTCCATTTTGCTTTTTTCTTTGATCTTACCCATTTCTTGGTACATGTCACATCTTTTTGCAATTTTATTTTTTTATTCTTAGCTCTATAAGTATTTTTTAGTTTTATTCTTATATACCTTTTGAGATCAATATTTTTGCAACAATCTATGATTTCGCATTCAATTTCATTATATACACGTTATGCATGCATTTACCTATGCTTATAATGCAATTACAGTAAAATACATTTTTTACATGTTTTGCTATATATGTTATAAATTTTCTTTCATGCTTTATTTTTATTGGTTCATAGTAGTATAACGGCCTTTTTTTTTTGAGGTAGTATACTAAGAAAAAATGCAGATGTTATTAGTTCTTGTTTTAACTCTTTTTACATTTATATAATTATGGGCTATACTATAGCTTTTGCATTGTTACTCATAGTCTGCTATCATGTCCATTTATATCGTATATGGTCATGTCTTCAAAGGATGAATTTCCACATTTTTCTTTATTACAGAGTGTTGTATCTATTTTGACCAATTTTCTTTTGGATGTATGGTGCATGAAATTGTTATCACACTTTTCACAACTCCGGTACAACTAACCAGCAAGTGCACTAGGTCGTCCAGGTAATACCTTACGTGAGTAAGGGTCGATCCCACGGAGATTGCCGGCTTGAAGCAAGCTATAGTTATCCTGTAAATCTTAGTCAGGAGATTCAAATGATATGAATGATTTTGTTTATGAAAAGTAAATAACATAAAATGAATGATACTTGTGATTAAGCAATGAGGAACATGTTGAGGTTCCGGAGATGCTCTATCATTTGAATATCTGCTTTCCTACTGTCTTCTTCTCCAAACACGCATGGCTTCCTTCCATGGCAAACTGTATGTTGGTGGATCACCGTTGTCAATGGCTACCATCCGTCCTCTCAATGAAAATTGTCCAGGTACGATTTCTGTATGACTAATCATCTGTCGGTTCTCACTTGTGTCAGAATAGGATCTTTCTATCCTTTTGCACACTATCACTGCAGCCAACATTCGTGAGTTTGAAGCTCGTCACAGTCATCCCGTCCCAGATCCTACTCAGAATATCATAGACAAGGTTTAGACTTTTCGGATCTCAGGAATGCTGTCAATTGGTTCTAGCCTCTACGACAAAGGTTCTAATCTCATGGGTTTGAATGCTCTGTTGTCAGGAGATGCAAGTCAAACTCGTGGATTAGAAACCCAAGAGATACGCACTCAAGCTGTCGCCCAATGACTACGTTGAGCTCAGATAGAACGGGAGTGGTTGTCAAGCATGCGTTCATAAATTTGAGAATGATGATGAGTGTCACGAATCATCATATTCTTTATATTGAAGTACGAGTGAGTATCTTAGAACAGAATCAAGCGTGATCGAATAGAAAACAATAGTAATTGCATTAATCCATTGAGACACAGCAGAGCTCCTCACCCCCACCTATGGGGTTTAGAGACTCATGCCGTAGAAGATACAATATGAGATGTAAAATGTCATCCATTCCAAAATGAATCTCTAAAAGTAGTTTTTATACTAAACTAGTAACTTAGGTTTACAGAAAAATGAGTAACTAAGTGCAGATAGTGTAGAAATCCACTTTCGGGGCCCACTTGGTGAGTGTTTGGGCTGAGCTTTGAAGCTTTCACGTGCATAGGCCATTCTTGGAGTTAAACGCCAGCTTGGGTGCCAGTTTGGGCGTTCAACTCCAGTTTTGGTGCCAGTTCCGACGTTTTACGCCAGAAAAGGGTCTCTGGCTGGCGTTTAATGCCAGTTTGGGCCATCAAATCTCGGGCAAAATATGGACTATTATACATTTCTGGAAAGCCCAAGATGTTAGCTTTCCATCCCAATTAAGAACGCGCCAATTGGACTTCTGTAGCTCCAGAAAAACGCGTTTGAGTGCAGGAAGGTCAAAATCCAACAGCATCTGCAGTCCTTTCTCAGCCTCTGAATAAGATTTTTGCTCAGGTCCCTCAATTTTAACTAGAAAATACCTGAAATTACAGAAAAACACACAAACTCATAGTAAAGTCTAGAAATGTGATTTTTGAATAAAAACTAATAAA
This sequence comes from Arachis ipaensis, assembly GCF_059453495.1. Classification (NCBI taxonomy): domain Eukaryota; kingdom Viridiplantae; phylum Streptophyta; class Magnoliopsida; order Fabales; family Fabaceae; genus Arachis; species Arachis ipaensis. The sequence continues at coordinate 21,904,823 of NC_142440.1, read as the reverse complement.
AATATAATAAAAAGTAACTAAAACATACTAAAAACTACCTAAAAACAATGCCAAAAAGCGTATAAATTATCCGCTCATCACAACACCAAACTTAAATTGTTGCTTGTCCCCAAGCAACCAAAACAAAATAAGATAAAAAGAAGAGAAAATACAATAAATTTCAAAATATCAAGGAAGCTTAGTTCCAATTAGATGAGCGGGACTAGTAGCTTTTTGCTTCTGAACAGTTTTGGCATCTCACTTTATCCTTTGAAGTTCAGAATGATTGGCATTCATAGGAACTCAGAATTCAGATAGTGTTATTGATTCTCCTAGTTTAGTATGTTGATTATTGAACACAGCTACTTTATGAGTCTTGGCCGTGACCCTTAGCATTTTGTTTTTCAGTATTACCACCGGATACATAAATGCCACAGACACATAACTGGGTGAACCTTTTCAGATTGTGACTCAGCTTTGTGATGCGTGAGCATCTTCCCTATCTTTTCCTAGTGAATTTGCATTTCATTTGTTGAGTTTAATCAAGAATTAATTATCTTTTAGCAACTATGGATGTTACTTTGAGTCGTGTGAAATTCTGTTTATTTTAGGTAGCATTTGGCTGGATTTGATGGAGTTTCCGCAGAAAAAGAGAAGAAGGCGAATGATGCTGTCAACCCTGACCTCTCTGCACTCAAATCTGAATAACTTAAGCTACAGAGGTCCAATGAACGTGATTCTAGTGGCATTGGAAAGCTAACTTTCAAAGCTTTCCAACGATATATAATAGTTCATACTTCTTCTCCAACCACGCTGCCATGGCTGCGCCTAACTTGAGATTTCTCAAGTTAGGCGCAAAACATTAATAAGCATGCATAAGGATTAGGCCTCCATCAAGTTAGGCGCAGCCATCAAGCCCAACACGCCTTTCCTCACTTCATTCACACCAAGTAAGGCGCAGCCCATCACCAAGTTAGGCGTGGATCCTGCAAAGCAAGTGGTCCCCACCCATCAACGGAAGACTTGTTAATTAATTCGAATTTAAATTCAAATCCTAATTTTTAGGAAAAGATATTATTTTTAGTTTTAGAAGATAGATTTTAAATTTATTAGGATTAGATATAAATAGGGGGATTCCAGCTCAACATTATTCCATTCAGAGACTTCCAATTCTATACAAATTTACATTCCATATTCCAGAGTTTTCCTCTCTGAACCATGAGCAACTAAACCTCCATTGTTAAGGTTAGGAGCTCTGTCTATTTGTATGGATTGATTTTATTGCTTTTCCTATTTTAATTTATGCATGGATTTATAATTTAAGAATTATTTTCGCTCTTTATCTTATGAATTTGGGTGGAACGAAAGTATGACCCTCTTTCTATTTGAGTTCTTGTATAACTTGGAAAAGCTCTTTACTTGAACAACATCTTGAAAACATATTCTCCTAAATTTTAATTATCTGGATTTAACGGGATACGTGACATATAATCCTTTTATTTTTGGGTAATTAGAATTTTTGTGGCATATGAATTGGAATTTGATCATGCAGCTTCTAATTGGAATTAATTGACCAAGGAATTGGCAGTTAATGAATTTTAGAGGAGACTAGAAAGGTCTAAGGAATTAGGGTCTAGTCACATATAGTTTGCCATAAATTAAATCCTACATGATTAAAATAGTTAGTAAGAAAAGTTAATCCGAAAAAATAGATAACTCCGAAACCTTAACTATCTTCTCCATATTTTCTTCCCAAAGTATTTACTTGCCTTTCTTCAATATTCTTTATATTGTTTAATGTCTTTTATATTGCCCAAACATTACTTTCTGTTTTCCTGACTAAACCTATCACTCAATTATTGTTGCTTGATCCATCAATCCTCGTGGGATCGACCCTCACTCACCTGAGGTATTACTTGGTACGACCCGGTGCACTTGCCGGTTAGTTTATGGTTAGAAAATCCACACCACTTTGCTAGAGTCCCCAGTTAGAGGTGCCCAGAGTTCTTAAGCACACTCTTTTTGCTTTGGATCACGATTTTAACCACTCAGTCTCAAGCTTTTAACTTGGACCTTTGGTGCACGAAATTGTGATCTCAGGCAATGGCGCCAGAAACTCTGTACGCACGTCTTAATAAATCATTTTTCATTCACAACTTCAATACAACTAACCAGCAAGTGCACTGGGTCGTCCAAGTAATAAACCTTACGTGAGTAAGGGTCGATCCCACGGAGATTGTCGGCTTGAAGCAAGCTATGGTCACCTTGTAAATCTCAGTCAGGCGGATATCAAATAGTTATGGAGTTTTCGAATATTAATAATAAATAGAAAATAAGGATAGAAATACTTATGTAATTCATTGGTTAGAATTTCAGATAAGCGTATAGAGATGCATTCGTTCCTCTGAACCTCTGCTTTCCTGCTGTCTTTATCCAATCAATCTTACTCCTTTCCATGGCTGGCTTTATGTAAGGACATCACTGTTGTCAATGGCTACTTTTTATCCTCTCTGGAAAATGGTCCGATGCGCTGTCACTGCATGGCTAATCGTCTGGAGGCATCACCCTTGTCAATGGCTGCATCCCATCCTCTTGTGAAAATGGTCCAAATGCTCTATCACAGCACGGCTAATCATCTGAGGTTCTCGATCATACTGGAATAGGATTCACCCTCCTTTTGCGTCTATCACTACGCCCAGCACTCGCGAGTTTGAAGTTCGTCACAATCATTCAATCCCAGAGTCCTACTCGGAATACCACAGACAAGGTTTAGACTTTCCGGACTCTCATGAATGCTGCCATCAATCTAGCTTATACCACGAAGATTCTGATTAAGAGATCCAAGAGATAATCATCCAATCTAAGGTGGAACGGAAGTGGTTGTCAGGCACGCGTTCGTGAGGGAATGATGATGATTGTCACGTTCATCACATTCATGTTGAAGTGCGAATGAATATCTTAGAAGCGGAATAAGTTGAATTGAATAGAAAACAGTAGTACTTTGCATTAATTCATGAGGAACAGTAGAGCTCCACACCTTAATCTATGGAGTGCAGAAACTCTACCGTTGAAAAATACATAAGTGAATAGAGGGTAAGCATGGCCGAGTGGCCAGCCTCCCATGGAGGTCTAGAGATCTAAAAATGATCAAAAGATGTCTAATACAATAGTAAAAAGTCCTATTTATACTAAACTAGTTACTAGGGTTTACAGAAGTAAGTAATTGATGCATAAATCCACTTTCGGGGCCCAGTTGATGTGTGCTTGGGCTGAGCTTGAATGTTACACGTGTAGAGGTCAATCTTGGAGTTGAACGCCAGTTTGTAACGTATTTCTGGCGTTCAACTCTGGCTTGTGACGTGTTTCTGGCGTTTAACTCCAGACAACAGCGTAGAACTGGCGTTTAACGCCCTTTTACGTCATCTAAAATAGGCCAAAGTATGGACTATTATATATTGCTGGAAAGCCCTAGATGTCTACTTTCCAACGCAATTGGAAGCGCGCCATTTTGAGTTCTGTAGCTCCAGAAAATCCACTTTGAGTGTAGGGAGGTCAGAATCCAACAGCATCAGCAGTCCTTCTTCAACCTTTGAATCTGATTTTTGCTCAAGTCCCTCAATTTCAGCCAGAAAATACCTGAAATCACAGAAAAACACACAAACTCATAGTAAAGTCCAGAAATGTGAATTTAACATAAAAACTAATGAAAACATCCCTAAAAGTAACTAGATTCTACTAAAAACATACTAAAAACAATGCCAAAAAGCGTATAAATTATCCGCTCATCACAACACCAAACTTAAATTGTTGCTTGTCCCCAAGCAACTGAAAATCAAATAGGATAAAAAGAAGAGAATATACTATAAATTCCAAACTATCAATGAAACATAGCTCCAATCAGATGAGCGGGACTTGTAGCTTTTTGCCTGTTGAATAGTTTTGGCATCTCACTTTATCCATTGAGGTTCAGAATGATTGGCATCTATAGGAACTCAGAGTTCAGATAGTGTTATTGACTCTCCTAGTTCAGTATGATGATTCTTGAACACAGCTACTTTATGAGTCTTGGCCGTGGCCCTAAGCACTTTGTTTTCCAGTATTACCACCAGATACATAAATGCCACAGACACATAATTGGGTGAACCTTTTCAGATTGTGACTCAGCTTTGCTAAAGTCCCCAATTAGAGGTGTCCATGGTTCTTAAGCACACTCTTCTTTTGCTTTGGACCTTGACTTTAACCGCTCAGTCTCAAGTTTTCACTTGACACCTTCACGCCACAAGCACATGGTTAGGGACAGCTTGGTTTAGCCGCTTAGGCCAGGATTTTATTCCTTTAGGCCCTCCTATCCACTGATGCTCAAAGCCTTGGGATCCTTTTTATTACCCTTGCCTTTTGGTTTTAAGGGTTACTTGCTTTTTCTGCTTGGTTTTTCTTTTTCTTTCTAATTTTTTTTTCGCTATTTTTTTTCTGCAAGCTTTGTTCTTTACCGCTTTTTCATGCTTCAAGAATCATTTTTATGATTTTTCAGATTATCAAATAACATGTCTCCTTGTCATCATTCTTTCAAGAGCCAACATATTTAACATTCATAAACAACAACTTCAAAAGACATATGCACTGTTCAAGCATTCATTCAGAAAACAAGAAGCATTGTCACCACATCAATATAATTAAACTAAGTTCAAGGATAAATTCGAAACTCATGTACTTCTTGTTCTTTTGAATTAAAACAGTTTTCATTTAAGAGAGGTGATGGATTCATAGGACATTCATAACTTTAAGACAAAGTTACTAAATACTAATGATCATGTAATGAGACACAAACATGGATAAGCACTTAACATAAAGAAAACGAAAAACAGAGAAAGTAAGAACAAGGAATGAGTCCACCTTAGTGATGGTGGTGTTTCCTTCTTGAGGAACCAATGATGTCCTTGAGCTCTTCTATGTCTCTTCCTTGTCTTTGTTGCTCCTCCCTCATTGCTTTTTGATCTTCTCTTATTTCATGAAGGATGATGGAGTGCTCTTGATGTTCCACCCTTAATTGTCCCATGTTGGAACTTAATTCTCCTAGGGAGGTGTTGATTTGCTCCCAATAGTTTTGTGGAGGAAAATGCATTTGAGGCATCTCCGGGATCTCATGGTGATGAGCTTCATGTGTCTCTTGAGATCCATGAAGCTCTCTTGTTTGCTCCATCCTTTTCTTAGTGATGGGCTTGTGAGATGAATCTTTCCATCTCCCATGGCTCAGAGGTGGAAGCAATTGCCTTCCCTTTTCTCTTTCTTGAGGTTTCTCTGGCCTTAGGTGCCATTAATGGTAATGGAAAAACAAAAAGCTTATGCTTTTACCACACCAAACTTCGAATTTTGCTCGCCCTCGAGCAAGAGAAGAAAGAATAGATGAAGAAGAAGAAGAAATAGAGGAGAGGGAAAGAGAGATGTGTTTCGGCCAAGAAGGGGAAGATAGGGTTGTTTTGTGTGAAAATGAAGAAGAATGGAGGGCTTTATATAGGGAAGGGGGGTAAGGTTCGGCCATAAGGGTGGGTTTTGGGTGGGAAATTGATTTTGAATTTTGAAGGTAGGTGGGGTTTATGAAGTAGGTTTATGGGGAAGAGTGGATGGATGTGAGTGGTGAAGTGGTTATAGGGAAGAGAGATTGAGGTGATTGGTGAAGAGTTTTGGGGAAGAGTGTTTATGGGATTGTGTGAAAGAGGGGTGAGAAGAAGTGAGTGGAGGTAGGTGGGGATCCTGTGGGGTCCATAGATCCTGAGGTGATCTTGTGGGGTCCACAGATCCTGAGGTGTTCAAGGATTTACAACCTTGCACTAAATTAGGCATACAAAATGCCCTTGCACACAACTCTGGGCGTTCAGCGCCAGATTGGTGCTTGTTCTGGGCGTTGAACGCCCATTTGTTGCCCATTTCTGGCATTGAACGCCAGAACCATGCTTGTTCTGGGCGTTCAGCGCCAGCTCTTCTCCAGGGTGCAATTCTGTCGTTCAAACACCCAGATGCTGCCCATTTTGGGCGTTCAGCGCCAGAACCATGCTCTGTTCTGGCGTTGAACGCCAGCCAGATGCTTTTTACTGGCGTTTAAACGCCAGTAAGGTCTTCCTCCAGGGTGTGATTTTTCTTCTGCTGTTTTTGATTCCGTTTTCAATTTTTATATTTATTTTGTGATTCCACATGATCATGAACCTAATAAAACATGAAAGAACACGAAAAATAAAATTAGATAAATAAAAATTGGGTTGCCTCCCAACAAGTGCTTCTTTAATGTCAATAGCTTGACAGTGGGCTCTCATGGAGCCTCACAGATGTTCAGAGCATTGTTGAAACTTCCCAACACCAAACTTAGAGTTTGACTGTGGGGGCTCTGGTTGACTCTGTTTTGAGAGAAGCTTACTGTGCCTCTTTTCCATGTTTACAGAAGGGTAACCTTAAGTTGTAAACACAAGGGAGTCCTTATTCAATTGAAGGACTAATTCACCTCTGTCAACATCAATCACAGCTCTTGCTGTGGCTAGGAAGGGTCTTCCAAGGATGATGGATTCATCCTCATCCTTCCCAGTATCTAGGACTATGAAATCAGCAGGGATGTAAAGGTCTTCAACCTTTACTAACACGTCCTCTACTTGTCCATAAGCCTGTTTTCTTGAATTGTCTGCCATCTCTAATGAGATTTTAGTAGCTTGCACCCCAAAGATTCCCAGTTTCTCTATTACAGAGAGGGGCATGAGGTTTATCCCTGAACCAAGGTCACATAGAGCCTTTTCAAAGATCATGTTGCCTATGGTACAAGGTATTACGAACTTTCCAGGATCCTGTTTCTTCTGAGGCAATGTCAGTTGATCCAGATCACTTAGTTCATTGGTGAACAAGGGAGGTTCATCTTCCCAAGTCTCAATACCAAATAAATTGGCATTCAGCTTCATGATTGCACCAAGGTACTTGATAACTTGCTCTTCAGTAACATCTTCATTCTCTTCAGAAGATGAATACTCGTCAGAGCTCATGAAGGGCATAAGGAGGTTCAATGGAATTTCTATGGTCTCTAGATGAGTCTCAGATTCCTTTGGTTCCTCAAAGGGAAACTCCTTATTGATCACTGGATGTCCCAGGAGGTCTTCCTCACTGGGATTTACGTCCTCCCCTTCCTCTCCAGGTTCGGCCGTGTTGACTATGTCAATGGCCTTGCACTCTCCTTTTGGATTTTCTTCTGTATTGCTTGGGAGAGTACTAGGAGGGATTTCAGTGATCCTTTTACTCAACTGGCCCACTTGTGCCTCCAAATTTCTAATGGAGGACCTTGTTTCATTCATGAAACTTACAGTGGCCTTAGATAGATTAGAGACTAAGTTTGCTAAATTAGAGGTATTTTGTTCAGAGTTCTCTGTCTGTTGCTGAGTGGATGATGGAAAAGGTTTACTATTGTTAAACCTATTTCTTCCACTATTATTAAAGCCTTGTTGAGGCTTTTGTTGATCCTTCCATGAGAGATTTGGGTGATTTCTCCATGAGGGGTTATAGGTGTTTCCATAAGGTTTACCCATGTAATTCACCTCTGCTATTGCAGGGTTTTCAGGATCATAAGCTTCTTCTTCAGAAGATGCCTCTTGAGTACTGTTGGATGCAGCTTGCATTCCATTCAGACTCTGAGAAATCATATTGACTTGCCGAGTCAATATTTTATTCTGAGCCAATATGGCATTCAGAGTATCAATTTCAAGAACTCCCTTCTTTATAGGCGTCCCCTTACTCACAGGATTCCTCTCAGAAGTGTACATGAACTGGTTATTAGCAACCATCTCAATGAGTTCTTGAGCTTCTGCAGGCGTTTTCTTTAGGTGAATGGATCCACCTGCAGAAGTATCCAATGACATCTTAGCCAATTCAGATAGACCATCATAGAATATATCCAGGATGGTCCATTCTGAAAGCATGTCAGAAGGACACTTTTTGGTCAGTTCTTTGTATCTCTCCCAAGCTTCATAGAGGGATTCACCTTCTTTCTATCTGAAGGTTTGAACATCCACTCTAAGCTTACTCAGCTTTTGAGGAGGAAAGAACTTGGCTAAGAAAGCCTTGACCAGCTTATCCCAAGAGTTCAGGCTATCCTTAGGTTGAGAGTCCAACCATATTCTAGCTCTGTCTCTTACAGCAAAAGGGAAAAGCATAAGCCTGTAGACTTCAGGATCTACTCCATTAGTCTTAACAGTATCACAGGTCTGCAAGAATTCAGTTAAGAACTGAAAGGGATCATCAGATGGAAGTCCATGAAACTTGCAGTTTTGCTGCATCAGAGAAACTAGCTGAGGTTTCAGCTCAAAATTGTTTGCTCCAATGGTAGGGATGGAGATGCTTCTTCCATGTAAATTGGAATTAGGTGCAGTAAAGTCACCCAGCATCCTCCTTGCATTATTATTATTTTCGGCTGCCATGTCCTCTTCTTGTTCAAAAATTTTTGAAAGGTGCTTTCTGGCTTGTTGTAATTTAACTTCTTTTAGTTTCCTCTTCAGAGTCCTTTCAGGTTCTGGATCTGCTTCAACAAGAATGTTCTTGTCCTTGCTCCTACTCATATGAAAAAGAGGGAACAGAAAAATAATAATAATAGGGATCCTTTTTGCCCAAGTATAGAGGTTCTCTTATGTGAGTAGAAGAAAAGAAGAAGAGAAAATCTGAACTCAGAGAGAGAGAGAGAGAGAGAGTTCGGATTTTTGGTGAGTGAGGAAGAGATGTTAGTAAATAAATAAATAAATAGAAGGAGATGAGAGAGAGAGAAAATTTTTGAAAATTATTTTTGAAAAAGAGTTAGTGATTTTCGAAAATTGTTTTTGAAAAAGGTTAGTAATTTTCGAAAATTAAAATAATTAGTTAATTAAAAAGAAATTTTTGAAAAAGGGGGAGATATTTTCGAAAATTAGAGAGAGAGAGTTAGTTAGGTAGTTTTGAAAAAAGATAAGAAACAAACAAAAAGTTAGTTAGTTAGTTGAAACAAATTTTGAAAATCAATTTTTAAAAGATAAGAAGATAAGAAGTTAGAAAAGATATTTTAAAATCAAATTTTTGAAAAAGAGAAGATAAGAAGATATTTTTGAAAAGATATGATTGAAATTAGTTTTTGAAAAAGATTTGATTTTTAAAATCATAATTAATGACTTGATTCACAAGAAATCACAAGATATGATTCTAGAACTTAAAGTTTGAATCTTTCTTAACAAGCAAGTAACAAACTTGAAATTTTTGAATCAAAACATTAATTGATGATGTTATTTTCGAAAATTATGTGATAAAGATAAGAAAAAGATTTTTGAAAAATATTTTAAAAATTTTCGAAAATAACTAAGAAAAATGAAAAAGATTTGATTTTTGAAAAAGATTTTGAAAAAGATAAGATTTTTAAATTAAAAATTTGATTTGACTCATAAAAACAACTAGATTTTAAAAATTTTTGAAAAAGTCAAATCTAATTTTCGAAATTTATGAGTGAAAAAGGGAAAGATATTTTTTTGATTTTTTTGAATTTTTAATGATGAGAGAGAAAAACATGAAAATGATGCAATGCATGAAAATTTTGGATCAAAACAATGAATGCATACAAGAATGCTATGAATGTCAAGATGAACACCAAGAACACTTTGAAGATCATGATGAACATCAAGAACATATTTTTGAAAATTTTATATGCAAAGAAAACATGCAAGACACCAAACTTAGAAATCTTTCATGTTCAGACACTATGAATGCAAAAATGCACATGAAAAACACCATACAACATAAAAACAATGTAATATGAAGATCAATCAAGAAGGTTTATCAAGAACAACTTGAAGATCATGATGAATGCAATGCATGAATGCAATTTTCGAAAAATGCAAGATGAGTATGCAATTGACACCAAACTTAAAAATTGACTCAAGACTCAAACAAGAAACACAAAATATTTTTGATTTTTATGATTTTATGAATTTTTTTTTTCGAAAACAGGTGAGAAATTTTTGAAAGATTTTTGAAAATTTTTTTTTTGAAAGTAAAACAAAAAGAAAATTACCTAATCTGAGCAACAAGATGAACCGTCAGTTGTCCAAACTCGAACAATCCCCGGCAACAGCGCCAAAAACTTGGTGCACGAAATTGTGATCTCAGGCAACGGCGCCAGAAACTCTATACGCACGTCTTAATAAATCGTTTTTCATTCACAACTTCGATACAACTAACCAGCAAGTGCACTGGGTCGTCCAAGTAATAAACCTTACGTGAGTAAGGGTCGATCCCACGGAGATTGTCGGCTTGAAGCAAGCTATGGTCACCTTGTAAATCTCAGTCAGGCAGATATCAAATAGTTATGGAGTTTTCAAATATTAATAATAAATAGAAAATAAGGATAGAAATACTTATGTAATTCATTGGTTAGAATTTCAGATAAGCGTATAGAGATGCATTCGTTCCTCTGAACCTCTGCTTTCCTGCTGTCTTCATCCAATCAATCTTACTCCTTTCCATGGCTGGCTTTATGTAAGGACATCACCGTTGTCAATGGCTACTTTTTATCCTCTCTGGAAAATGGTCCGATGCGCTATCACTGCATGGCTAATCGTCTGGAGGCATCACCCTTGTCAATGGCTGCATCCCATCCTCTTGTGAAAATGGTCCAAATGCTCTATCACAGCACGGCTAATCATCTGAGGTTCTCGATCATACTGGAATAGGATTCACCCTCCTTTTGCGTCTGTCACTACGCCCAGCACTCGCGAGTTTGAAGTTCGTCACAATCATTCAATCCCAGAGTCCTACTCGGAATACCACAGACAAGGTTTAGACTTTCCAGACTCTCATGAATGCTGCCATCAATCTAGCTTATACCACGAAGATTCTGATTAAGAGATCCAAGAGATAATCATCCAATCTAAGGTGGAACGGAAGTGGTTGTCAGGCACGCGTTCGTGGGGGAATGATGATGATTGTCACGTTCATCACATTCATGTTGAAGTGCGAATGAATATCTTAGAAGCGGAATAAGTTGAATTGAATAGAAAACAGTAGTACTTTGCATTAATTCATGAGGAACAGCAGAGCTCCACACCTTAATCTATGGAGTGCAGAAACTCTACCGTTGAAAAATACATAAGTGAATAGAGGGTAAGCATGGCCGAGTGGCCAGCCTCCCATGGAGTTCTAGAGATCTAAAAATGATCAAAAGATGTCTAATACAATAGTAAAAAGTCCTATTTATACTAAACTAGTTACTAGGGTTTACAGAAGTAAGTAATTGATGCATAAATCCACTTCCGGGGCCCAGTTGATGTGTGCTTGGGCTGAGCTTGAATGTTACACGTGTAGAGGTCAATCTTGGAGTTGAACGCCAGTTTGTAACGTATTTCTGGCGTTCAACTCTGGCTTGTGACGTGTTTCTGGCGTTTAACTCCAGACAGCAGCGTAGAACTGGCGTTTAACGCCCTTTTACGTCATCTAAAATAGGCCAAAGTATGGACTATTATATATTGCTGGAAAGCCCTAGATGTCTACTTTCCAACGCAATTGGAAGCGCGCCATTTTGAGTTCTGTAGCTCCAGAAAATCCACTTTGTGCGTAGGGAGGTCAGAATCCAACAACATCAGCAGTCCTTCTTCAACCTCTGAATCTGATTTTTGCTCAAGTCCCTCAATTTCAGCCAGAAAATATCTGAAATCACAGAAAAACACACAAACTCATAGTAAAGTCCAGAAATGTGAATTTAACATAAAAACTAATGAAAACATCCCTAAAAGTAACTAGATTCTACTAAAAACATACTAAAAACAATGCCAAAAAGCGTATAAATTATCCGCTCATCAACCTTCATGACACAAGCACATGGTTAGGGACAGCTTGATTTAGCCGCCTAGGCCAGAATTTTATTATTTTGGGCCCTCCTATCCAGTAATTCTCAAAGCCTTGGATCTTTGCCTTTTAGTTTAAAGGGTTATTGGCTTTTTGCTCTTGCCTTTTTGTTTAAAGAGCTATTGGCTTTTTTTGCTTGCTTTTTCTTTTTCTTTCTTTTTCTTTATTTTTCGCCATTTTTTTCGCAAGCTTTGTGTTTTTCACTGCTTTTTCTTGCTTCAAGAATCAATTTTATGATTTTTCAGATTATCAATAACATTTCTCTTTTTTCATTATTCTTTCAAGAGCCAACAATTTTAACATTCATAAACTTCACTATAAAAAATATGCACTGTTCAAGCATTCATTCAGAAAACAAAAAGTATTGCCACCACATCAAAATAATTAAACTATTTTCAAGATAGAATTCGAAATTCATTTACTTCTTTTTCTTTTTCAGAAAACATTTTTCATTTAAGAAAGGTGAAAGATTCATGGAACATTCATAGCTTTAAGACATAGACACTAAGCACTAATGATCATGTAATAAAAACAAGACTTAGACAGAAAATAAACATAAAAACAGACAAATAACAATAAAAGCAAGGAAATTAAGGAGCGGGTCCACCTTAGTGACGGCGGCTACTTCTTCCTCTTGATGGTCCAATAGAGTGCTTGAGCTCCTCTAGTTTGCTCCATCCTCTTTCTTAGTGATGGGCTTTGGTGATGAATTTCTCCATCTCCCAAGGTTCGGAGGCGGAAGAATTGCCTTCCCTTTCCTCTTTCTAAAGGATTCTCCGACTTTGGGTGCCATAAGTGGTAATGGAAAGCAAAAAGCAGAACTTTTCCAAGCATTCATTCAGAAAACAAAAAGTATTGCCACCACATCAAAATAATTAAACTATTTTCAAGATAGAATTCAAAATTCATATACTTCTTTTTCTTTTTCAGAAAATATTTTTCATTTAAGAAAGGTGAAAGATTCATGGAACATTCACAGCTTTAAGACATAGACACTAAACACTAATGATCAAGTAATAAAAACAAGACTTAGACAGAAAATAAACATAAAAACAGACAAATAACAATAAAAGCAAGGAAATTAAGGAGCGGGTCCACCTTAGTGACGGCAGCTACTTCTTCCTCTTGATGGTCCAATGGAGTGCTTGAGCTCCTCTAGTTTGCTCCATCCTCTTTCTTAGTGATGGGCTTTGGTGATGAATTTTTCCATCTCCCAAGGTTCGGAGGCGGAAGCAATTGCCTTCCCTTTCCTCTTTCTAGAGGATTCTCCGACTTTGGGTGACATAAGTGGTAATGGAAAGCAAAAAGTAGAACTTTTCCACACCAAACTTAAAAGCTTTGCTCGTCCTCGAGCAAAATAAAATAGAAGGGAGTAGAAGAAGAATGAGGTAATTAATTTTGAAAAACTTGTTAATGTTAAAAAAATTAAAAGGATTTGAAAGAATTTGAGAAGATATGTAAGTTTGGAAAAAGATATGGACAAGAATTAATAAAAGAGTTAAAAAGAATTGAAGGGATTATTAGTTTTTGAAAATAGAAATTGAAAGATGAACATTTGAAATATTTTTTATGCAAAAAAATTATGAATTAAAACATGAAAAATTGAAAAAAATTGAATTGGAAACAAAATTACCTCCCCTTTGCTGTTCTGGTATTAAACGCCCAGAATGATAGCCATTCTGACGTTTAACGCCCATCTGGCAGCCAATTTGGGCGTTTAACGCCTAGCCAGGTATCCTGGATAGCGTTAAACACCAGAATTTCTTTGTTATTGGGCTTTTTTTCTGAACACCCAGGATACTGCTGTTTCTGCCGTTAAATGCCCAGAATGATAGCCTTACTGGCGTTAAACGCCCAGAATGATAGTCATTCTGGCGTTTAACGCCCAAAATGCCCCTTTTCTGGCGTTTTGACACCAATGAGCTCTTTTTCTATGTGATTCATCTGCTTTATGTCCTGAACCTTCATTTCCCTGACTTATTCACTGAAATGCATTAACGAACATGAATAACAAAATTAAATAGACTCATATAATTGTTATAAACATCTAATTTTTGATAATGGTTGGGTTGCCTCCCAGCAAGCGCTTCTTTACTGTCTTTAGCTGGACTTTACTGAGCTTTTAATTTAGTCTTAGTTTTGAGCACTCTTGCTCAACATTGCCTTCAAGATAATGTTTAACTCTCTGTCCATTAACAATAAACTTTTTGTCAGAGTCAATATCCTGAAGCTCTACATATCCATATGGTGACACACTTGTAATCACATATGGTCCCTTCCACCGGGATTTCAATTTCCCAGAGAACAATCTGAGCCTAGAGTTAAACAGCAGAACCTTCTGTCCTGGCTCAAAGACTCTAGATGACAACTTTCTGTCATGCCACCTTTTTGCTTTCTCCTTGTAAATTTTAGCTTTTTCGAAAGCATTGAGTCAGAACTCCTCCAGCTCATTCAACTGGAGTAATCTTTTCTCTCCAGCTACCTTAGCATCAAAGTTTAGGAACTTGGTTGCCCAGTAGGCCTTGTGTTCCAGTTCCACTGGCAGATGACAGGCTTTTCCATACACAAGCTGGTATGGAGAGGTTCCTATAGGAGTCTTGAATACGGTTCTGTATGCCCACAGAGCATCATCCAGACTTCTTGCCCAATCCCTTCTACGGGTACTTACAGTCTGTTCCAGGATTCATTTTAGTTCTCTATTTGAGACTTCAGCCTGCCCATTTGTCTGTGGATGATATGGAGTTGCCACTTTGTGGTTAATTCCATATCAGATCAGAGCAGAGTCAAGCTGTTTATTGCAAAAATGAGTGCCTCCATCACTTATCAGTACCCTAGGGACACCGAACTTGCTAAAGATATGCTTTTGGAGGAACTTCATCACTGTCTTAGTATCATTAGTGGGTGTTGCAATTGCCTCTACCCATTTAGATACATAGTCTACTACCACTAGAATATAAGTGTTTGAATATAATGGTGGGAAAGGCCCCATGAAGTCAATACCCCATACATCAAACAACTCAATCTCTAAGATCCCTTGCTGAGGCATGGCATAACCATGAGGCAGATTACCATATCTCTGGCAACTGTCACAGTTACGTACAAACTCTCGGGAGTCTCTATAGAGAGTAGGCCAGTAGAAGCCACATTGGAGAACCTTTGTGGCTGTTCGCTCACCTCCGAAATGTCCTCTATATTGTGATCCATGGCAATGCCATTGGATCTTCTGTGCCTCTTCTCTACGTACACATCTATGAATTATTCCGTCTACACATCTATTAAAGAGATATGGTTCATCCCACAAGTAGTACTTTGCATCAGAAACTAATTTTTTTGTTTGCTGCCTACTGTACTCTTTGGGTATGAATCTCACAGCTTTATAGTTTGCAATGTCTACAAACCACGGTACTTCCTGAATGGCAAAGAGTTGCTCATCCAAAAAGATTTCAGAGATCTCAGTAGGAGGGAGGGACACTCCTGTTACTGGTTCTATCCGGGACAGGTGATCAGCTATTTGGTTCTCTGTCCCTTTTCTGTCTCTTATTTCTATATTAAACTCTTGCAGAAGCAACACCCATCTTATGAGTCTAGGTTTTGAATCCTGCTTTGTGAGGAGATATTTCAGAGCAGCATGGTCAGTGTACACAATCACTTTTGATCCTACTAAATAAGATCTAAACTTGTCAATGGCATAAACCACTGCAAATAACTCCTTTTCTGTGGTTATGTAATTCTTCTGCGCGTCATTTAAAACACGGCTAGCATAATAAATGACATGCAGAAGCTTGTCATGCCTCTGTCCCAATACTGCACCAATGGCATGGTCACTGGCATCACACATTAGTTCGAATGGTAATGTCCAGTCTGGTGTAGAAATGACTGGTGCTGTGACCAGCTTAGCTTTCAGAGTCTCAAAGGCCTGCAGACACTCTGTGTCAAAGACAAATGGTGTATCAGCGACTAGCAGATTGCTCAGAGGTTTTGCAATTTTTGAAAAATCCTTTATAAACCTCCTATAGAATCCTGCATGCCCCAGAAAGCTTTTGATTGCCTTAACATTGGCAGGTGGTGGTAAATTTTCAATTACCTCTACTTTAGCTTGATCCACCTCTATTTCCTTGTTCGAAATTCTGTACCCAAGGACAATTCCTTCAGTCACCATAAAGTGACATTTCTCCCAGTTTAAAACCAGTTAGTCTCTTGGCACCTTTTCAGAATAAGTGCTAGATGGTCAAGACAGGAGTTGAAGGAGTCTCCAAATACTGAGAAGTCATCCATGAAGACTTCCAGAAATTTCTCTACCATATCAGAGAAGATAGAGAGCATGCACCTCTAAAAGGTTGCAGGTGCATTGCACAGACCAAATGGCATCCTTCTGTAGGCAAATACTCCAGATGGACATGTGAATGCTGTTTTCTCTTGGTCCTGAGAATATACTACAATTTGGTTGTAACCTGAATAGCCATCCAAAAAGTAGTAGTATTCATGACCTGCTAGTCTCTCTAGCATCTGGTCTATGAATGGTAAAGGAAAATGATCCTTTCTGGTGGCTGTATTGAGCCTTTTGTAGTCAATACACATACGCCACCCTGTAACTGTTCTTGTAGGAAATAGTTCATTCTTTTCATTATGAACCACTGTCATGCCTCCCTTCTTGGGGACAACTTGGACAGGGCTCACCCAGGGGCTATCAGAAATAGGATAAATAATTCCAGCCTCTAGTAACTTAGTGACCTCTTTCTGCACCACCTCCTTCATGGCTGGATTCAGCCGCCTCTGTGGTTGAACCACTGGCTTAGCATCATCCTCCAATTGGATCTTGTGCATGCATCTGGCTGGGCTAATGCCCTTAAGATCACTTATGGACCACCCAAGAGCTGTCTTGTGTGTCCTTAGCACCTGAATTAGTGCTTTCTCTTCCTGTGGCTCTAAAGTAGAGCTTATGATTACCGGGAAAGTGTCATCTTCTCCCAGAAATGCATATTTCAGGGATGGTGGTAGTGGTTTGAGCTCGGGTTTAGGAGGCTTCTCCTCTTCCTGAGGAGTCTTCAGAGGTTCTTCTATTTTCTCTGGTTCCTCCAGATCAGGCTGAACATCTTTAAAAATGTCCTGTAGCTCTGATTCGAGACTCTCAGTCATATTGACCTCTTCTACCAGGGAGTTAATAATATCAATTCTCATGCAGTCTTTTGATGTGTCTGGATGCTGCATAGCTTTGACAGCATTCAACTTAAACTCATCCTCATTGACTCTCAGGTCACTTCCCCTTTTTGGACATCAATGAGGGTTCGTCCAGTCGCTAGGAAAAGGTCTTCCTAGAATGAGAGTTGCACTCTTGTGCTCCTCCATTTCTAGCACCACAAAGTCAGTGGAAAAGGAAAATGGCCCAACCTTGACAATCATGTCCTCAATTACACCTGATGGAATTTTAATGGAGCCATCAGCAAATTGGCGGCATATCTGGGTTAGTTTAACTTCATCAGTCAAACCAAGCTTTTTGATAGTGGATGCAGGTATCAGGTTGATACTTACCCCAAGATCACATAGCTGTCTTGGTACAAGCATCCTCTAATGTGCATGGTATTATAAAGCTTCTGGGATCTTTAAGCTTCTCTAGTAAGCTTTTTAAAATGATTGCACTGTATTCTTCAGTGAGAAAAACTTTTTCAGTCTCTCTCCAGTCCTTCTTATGACTTAAGATATCTTTCATGAACTTAGCATAAGAGGGTATTTGCTCAAGTGCCTCTGCAAACGGAATCTTTATTTCAAGAGTCCTGAGATAGTCTGCAAAGCGGGCAAATTGTTTATCTTTTTCCACTTGGTGGAGTTTCTGAGGATAAGGCATCTTGGCTTTATATTCTTCAACCTTAGTTGCTGCAGGTTTATTTCCTATAGAAGTGGTTGGAGAAGCCCGCTTAAGGGGGTTGTTATCATCACTTGCAGGTGTCTGATCCCTCATTGGCGTTTGAACGCCAGAATTGGGTGCTGTATGGGCGTTCAACGCCAGATTGCCACCCTTTTCTGGCGTTTGAACGCCAGAATTGGCCATCCACTGGGCGTTCAACGCCAACTTCTCACCCTTTTCTGGCGTTTGAATGCCAGAATCATTCCTCTTTGGGCTCTTGCTATCCTCAGAGGGATTTTGGGCAGTGGTTTGGTCATCCTCTGTCAGTTGTTCCTTTCTTGGCTTTTTGCTGCTTTGAGTTGAGACATTCAATGTCTTCCCGCTCCTCAAATGAACAGCTTGGTATTCTTCTGTTATCTGTTTAGATAACTGCTGCCTTGTCTGATTCAATTGTTCCTCCATATTCTTGTTAGCATCTTTGGTTTCTTGTAGCATCTCTTTAAATTCTGCTAACTGTTTTGTTACAAAAAAATAGTTGCTGATTGAGTTCAGCAATTTATTCTGGAGGACTAAGTTCAGTGGATGCTGCCTCAGCTTCTTCTTTCATGGAGGTCTCACCACTTGAGTATAGGTGCTGATTACTGGCAACTATATCAATGAGCTCTTGAGCCTCTTCAATTGTCTTTCTCATATGTATAGATCCACCAGCAGAGTGGTCTAGAGACATCTGGGCCTTTTCTGTAATCCCATAATAAAAGATGTCTAACTACACCCATTCTGAAAACATTTCAGATGGGCATTTCCTTACATCTCTCTGTACCTCCCCCAGGCATTATAAAGAGATTCATTATCCTCTTGTTTAAAGCCTTGGATGTCCAGCCTTAGCTGTGTCATCCTTTTTGGAGGGAAATATTGATTCATGAATTTGTCTGACAACTATTTCCATGTTCTTATGCTGGCTTTGGGTTGGTTGTTTAACCACCTCTTAGCTTGGTCTTTTACAGCAAATGGAAATAGCAATAATCTGTAGACATCCTAATCCACTTTTTTATCACGTACTGTGTGAGCAATTTGTAAGAACTGTGCCAGAAACTCAGTAGGTTCTTCCTATGGAAGACTGGAATACTGGCAATTTTGCTGCACCATGATAATGAGCTGAGGATTTAACTCAAAATGGCTGGCTCTGATTGGGGGGGGGTATACAGATACTACTCCCATATGAAGCAGTAGTGGGGTTAGCATATGACCCCAGAGTCCTTCTGGACTGTTCATTTCCACTTAGGTCCATGATGGAGAAAGGGAGATGATGTGGATTGTAAATAAAATTTTTTTTTTTGAAAACCGAAATTAAAATAAAATAAAATAAAATAAAATAAATGAAAAATTGAATATAAGTTCAAAAATTAGAAGAAAAAGAAATAAAAGAAAATTGAAAACTAAAATAATTAATTAATTAAAAAGATTTGAAAAATTGTGGGTGATGATTTTCGGAAAATGAAGAGAGAGAAAGTTGTTAGGAAGTTTTGAAAAAGATATGTCTTAAAATTAAAGATACTTGTAAGAAAATAAATAAAAGAAAAGATTTGAAAAAGATATGATTTTAAAATTTTAAAGATTGAAACTTTCTTAACAAGAAAACACCAAACTTAAAATTTTTCAATCAAAATAATAAAATAGGATAAGTAATTCGAAAATTATAAAAAAAAGAAAAAGATTTTGAAAAATTTTATAAAATATTTTCGAAAAATATAAAAAAAATTGAAAAAGAATTTGTTTTGAAAAAGATTTAAAAAGATAACTTTTTTTTAAAATTAAAATTTTGACTTGACTAACAAGAAACTACCAAATTTTAAAAATTTTGACTAAGTCAACCCAAGAAATTCGAAAATGATGAGTAAATAAAGGAAAAGATTTTTTTTTAATTTTTTTGAATTTAATGAGGAAAGAGAAAAACAATAAAAAGACACAAGACTTAACAATTTTGGATCAAAACAAAGAAAATAACCAAGAACACCTTGAATGTCAAGATGAACACCAAGAACACTTTGAATGTCAAGATGAACGCCAAGAACTAATTTTTGGAAATATTTAAGAAAATAAAAACACAAAGAACACCAAACTTAAAAATTTTTATACTTTGGACACTAATAATTCGAAAATGTACAAGAAAAATAAGGAAAGACACAAAACAAGAAAAACTAAAGATCAAACAAGGAAAATAAATAAGAACAACTTGAAGATCAAGAAAGAACAAGAAACATAAAACTCGAAAATATGAAGAATAAAAAGAGCATACAATTCGAAAAATTGAAGGAAAATAAAAACATGCAAATTGACACCAAAATTAAAACATGAAACTAAACTCAAACAGAAGACTCAATTATTAGTTTATTGGTTTTTATCTATTTATTAAAAATTTTCGAAAAAAATCTAGAAAAAGAAAACAAGGATTTTAAAATTTTAACAAAAACAATAAAATAAAATAAAAAACTCAAAGAAAAATTAAAGATTAATAAAGAAAAACAAGATTTTTAAAAGATTTTTGAAAAGAAAATAAAAAACTCAAATTTAGTGACTCTAAACAAAAAAAAAAAGATAAAATTTTCCTAATCTAAGCAACAAGATGAACCGTCAGTTGTCCAAACTCGAACAATCCCCGGTAACAGTGCCAAAAACTTGGTGCACGGAATTGTGATCACACTTTTCACAACTTCAGTACAACTAATCAGCAAGTGCACTGAGTCGTCTAAGTAATACCTTACGTGAGTAAGGGTCGATCCCACGGAGATTGCCGGCTTGAAGCAAGCTATGGTTATCTTGTAAATCTTAGTCAGGAGATTCAAATGATATGAATGATTTTGTTTATGAAAAGTAAATAACATGAAATGAATAATACTTGTGATTTAGCAATGAGGAACACGTTGAGGTTCCGGAGATGCTCTGTCGTCTGAATCTCTGCTTTCCTATTGTCTTCTTCTCCAAACACGCATGGCTTCCTTCCATGGCAAGCTGTATGTTGGTGGATCACCGTTGTCAATGGCTACCATCCGTCCTCTCAGTGAAAATGGTCCAGGTACGGTTTCTGTACGGCTAATGATCTGTCAGTTCTCACTTGTGTCAGAATAGGATCTCTCTATCCTTTTGCACACTGTCACTGCACCCAACATTCGTGAGTTTGAAGCTCGTCACAGTCATCCCGTCCTAGATCCTACTCAGAATACCACAGACAAGGTTTAGACTTTTCGGATCTCAGGAATGCTGCCAATTGGTTCTAGCCTCTACCACGAAGGTTCTGATCTCATGGGTTTGAATGCTCTGTTGTCAGGAGATGCAAGTCAAACTCATGGATTAGAAACCCAAGAGATACGCACTCAAGCTGTCGCCCAATGACTACGTTGAGCTCAGATAGAATGGGAGTGGTTGTCAAGCACGCATTCATAAATTTGAGAATGATGATGAGTGTCACGGATCATCATATTCTTTATATTGAAGTACGAGTGAGTATCTTAGAACAGAATCAAGCGTGATCGAATAGAAAACAATAGTAATTGCATTAATCCATTGAGACACAGCAGAGCTCCTCACCCCCACCTATGGGGTTTAGAGACTCATGCCATAGAAGATACAATATGAGATGTAAAATGTCATCCATTCCAAAATGAATCTCTAAAAGTAGTTTTTATACTAAACTAGTAACTTAGGTTTAGAGAAAAAATGAGTAACTAAGGGCAGATAGTGCAGAAATCCACTTTCGGGGCCCACTTGGTGAGTGTTTGGGCTGAGCTTTGAAGCTTTCACGTGCATAGGCCATTCTGGAGTTAAATGCCAGCTTGGGTGCCAGTATGGGCGTTCAACTCCAGTTTTGGTGCCAGTTCTGGTGTTTTACGCTAGAAAAGGGTCTCTGGATGGTGCCAGTTTGAGCCATCAAAACTCGGGCAAAGTATGAACTATTATATATTGCTGGAAAGCCCAAGATGTTAGCTTTCCAGCCCAATTGAGAACGCGCCAATTGGACTTCTGTAGCTCCAGAAAAACGCATTTGAGTGCAGGGAGGTCAGAATCCAACAGCATCTGCAGTCCTTTCTCAGCCTCTGAATCAGATTTTTGCTCAGGTCCCTCAATTTTAGCCAGAAAATACCTGAAATTACAGAAAAACACACAAACTCATAGTAAAGTCCATAAATATGATTTTTGCATAAAAACTAATAAAAATATAATAAAAAGTAATTAAAACATACTAAAAACTACCTAAAAATAATGCCAAAAAGCGTATAAATTACCGCTCATCAATGTATCTATTTGTAATTTTGTTAATTTTTTTTTGGTGCTGTCCAAGTATACAGTCCGTTCCTATAAATATATCTAGTTCTTTCTACATTTTTTTTCATATCTCATGCAAATCTGCTTATCTTTTGTTGCTTAATCCTTTTATTCGAATATGTTTTTTACTCCTCAGCTCCCATGGCAACTTCTTTTACTATGCTTAAGGACCTTGATGCCTCATCTGACCAACCAAATTAGCACCTCAAGGTTAGAGTCATTAAGAAATGGTCAATCTCTACTACTGAAGACAAATATAGAAGACCAATGTTGGAGATGATTGTGATGGACCAAATGGTATGTGTTTTTTTCTGCCTATATTTTTAAGTAGTATTTATAATGTTAGTTACAACATTGAGTTTAGTGATGTAATGAATTTTGTTATGTTTTTTTAGGGTCATATAATTCAATGTTCTATTAGGAGCCCTCATAGGAGATGTTTCGAGAA
The DNA here is from genome assembly GCF_059453495.1 of Arachis ipaensis. NCBI lineage: Eukaryota > Viridiplantae > Streptophyta > Magnoliopsida > Fabales > Fabaceae > Arachis > Arachis ipaensis. Next base: position 21,882,351 of record NC_142440.1, on the reverse strand, counting down.
CGACATAACTGAGCGGAGGCTTTACTCATTAACAAGCTTCTCCCTTGCTGCTAATGATAAAAAAATATGAGCCCACTTCCCATGCTCTTCGTATTTATTTTAAGAGAAAAACTCAGTTTCTCCATGTCAATGATATTAATTTTCTACTAATATCTTTCATTTTGTTCCAAATGAATTAATATTTTTTCAACAGAATCCACAGTCCCATCTCATAGGTAATTGTTTTTTATGGACATTTTTGCAAAGAATTTCAAGATAGACATTTTTGTTATATATTATTATCTCTATTTTGTGTCTCATTTTTACCTATAGATGTTACGGGTCTTCTTACTGCAAGAAGGGACATAGTTGAATTCTCAAAAAATGGAAAAAAAATCAATTTATATGGTTGTGGAGCTTGATGACCTGCAGTACATTTTTTTCATATATTCTTTAAATAGGTGTTGCCCATCTTTTTAATTGTTAATCACAGATTAATTATTTTCTTCTATTTCTTCATAATTTTAGGGACAAAGGTACCAATAGGTGTACTCTTTAGGAGGAGTTTGCCACATAATTGGTTCGCCATATGCAGGATGTAACACCCTAACTACCAAAGCTCACGCTTCCGGCTGCGCGACTCTGATAGCTTGGACATTACGACGACACTTATACTATTTAATACTAAAATATGAGCCTATTTAAAACTTTAAACCGCAAAACCGCTCCCAAAAATACTTTCGTACGATAACGTACATTCACAGAATACCATACAACTTACAAAAGCTCATAAAGAGTACATCCATATATATACACATATATATATAAATAATATTACAAGCATTAACCAATACAATTCATATCCCTCTTACAAAAGTATAAAGACAAAGGCGAGGGAACAAAAATATACTAAAGCAATACAGAGCATCTCAACAACAACTAAATAAACTCTTCGTAACTTCTGCGCCCATGTCCTGAAAGGGGAAGAATGTAGGGGGTGAGAACATCATCCTCGAAAGGGTTCTCAGTAGAGGGTTTTTAGGAATTACTGTAATAGGATACGTGAAGATAACCGCACCAGTGATTAATAACCGTCTTATGCCTCTTTTCAAAAACAACGGTTTACAATAAAAGTAAAGTCGGAAATCTTTTCTGAAAGAAGAACCGTTCAATTTTCAAAAACTCAAAAGCCTTTCAAAACGGTTTATCTATGCGGAACCAAAATAGCCTTTTATATTTTATTCCAAACCAGAAACACAAAACCGAAATCAACCATCAGTTCATCTCATTCCAACCACGGCCCTAGGCCCAAACAATCCAACAACAACTAATCACCACAGTCCAACAGAGTCCCAGTAGAAAACACAAATAGGAGGTTCAAGCACAAACAAACAGTTACAGCAAGTAGAATAAGTAGTAGTTAATCTCAAGTAATCACATAGGCAAACCAAGTACAATATGCACACGCAAAAAATGTCACATAGATGCATATGATGCATGCCTGTCCCTAGTGGCTGATGATATCATCTGTCGATTATATAGCCAACCCGACACGTCCTGGTAGCTAACCATGGACAGAAACACCCATCGCGGAGCAAGTAGGTTTGAGCTACAACCCCATTGCTACTACCCGCTCAACCCAGAGCCAGTGGAATCACCACTACTACCGCTACTACCCAGGCATCACAGTCTCTAACCTGGAGCAAGTGGGACGAATCACAACCCTTGCTACTACCCAGGTATCTCAAGCATATATTCATTCAGTCCCAGCCATCGATCAACATCCATCTCAGCCATCCGGCTTAAATTCATAATTCATAGTCAGCCATACGGCCCATAACTCATTCGGCAATCAGCCATAAATCAATATCATACATAGCCATTCCGGCTCACGGTTCAATCTAGAACCAGCCAATATTCATAATCATACACAGCCATTCCGGCCCATAACAAAACAGCACTTCCACCATCCAACATCATCAAATTCATGAAACCGGCATTTAAGTCATAAATCACTTTTTCTCAAATCGCTTCACTTTGAAATCAAGTTTCAACTCATTTCAGCCTTGGCTTTAGAAATCTCGTTTCTCAAATCATCTCAGGCTCATAAGCCAAATTTACTCAAAGTGAGTTCCCTTTTTAAAACAAAGCCACTCTCGGCATTCTCTTTCCAAAACTTCCAAAACCATGGCAAGTTAAGGATTTATTTCAAAGTATTCAAAATCACCCATACAACAATGGGATTTCATAACAAAAGTTTCTCGGCAGAGTCCCAAGTCTTTAGGGGAGAATAACATAACTCATTTCGCCAAGTTCATTTAAAATCATTAAAACCTTGACTTTCCGATTTGAGCAGTAAAATAGGATTTAAGCCCAACCGAGTCATATAATCTTTCACTTCTTCAAATCCGTTTCCTTTACTTAGGCAAAACCAACTTCAACCCCCATGATAAATTCTAGAACGTTTCAACGACTCAAAATTGTTTTAGTCTTGCAAGAATTCAGAATTCAAAGAGTACTTAAAACATTTCTCAAAATATTTTAAAATGAAACTTGTCAATAGACATTCAGGTTCTTTCAAAGTCATTGAAACTCCTCTAATTGAAACCCTCAGGTCAAATTCAAAGGCATAGCCATTGTCACAATTAAAATAGCTTTAAAGCATAAGTTTCATCTAAATAACTTTCTCCCAAAAGAGATACAATGCCTTTCTTAAGAAGCAAGACTAAATCACAATTTCCTCTTTAATAATTCATTTCAAAAGCATGTATCATCCTTTTCTTGATAATTCAAATAAAATAGTAGAAGTCTTTAACTCATCATTTTTCCAGACAACATTTAACAAAGACTCGGATTTTATAAAAATTTCGGCAGAACCTCCCCTAAAACTTGGACTTTTGCCACCCGGTTCGGGTCCCAACTAAACCGTTTCACAATCTTTTTCAACAGCCCAAATTTCAAAATTAGTCCAAGGCAAGCCAAAATCCAACAGTCATCTCAATTCCATATTTCAAGAAAATCGTTTCAACATCAAATCATTATCAGCCGAACAAACCCATTTCTAAAGCTTTAAAGAAATGGTTTAGCAACAATCATTTATCAACAACCAAGCCAGCCAGGCTGAAATCAAGAGTGTATTCTATTTTACACGTTCTCAAGAAAATCCATTCAATTCAAATCAATTTCTAACGAATTAAACTCGATCTCAAAGCTTTAAAAGAATCAACTTCAAAAGCATTTCGTTTCACAAAACCACACAACAGTCCAGTCAAACAAACACCCATAATTATACAAAACAACCAAACAATACATAGGACTGATACAATCACCAAATACACATCCTCACATCAGTACCCATATGTAATAATTCCAATAATAAACTATAGTTTTCGGAAAGCGCCCCTACCTCAAAACGCAAATCCATAACCCAAACGCCTCATCAAGTCCTTTCTGCCTCAACCCGAACTGACAGCAACCAAAACCTCAGCTCCCAGCCACTTTCGCAATAACCATCGCAACACTATTCGCAACATATAATAATCAGGACTCAACCCCACGTTATCAAAACTCATATTCCTTAACCGAACACAACAGAATACTAACGCGTGGCTTTCCGAAACATAAATACTTACCGAAACTAAGAAAGGACGGCTGAACCGAAACAGCGGCATTCTCCGGGCTGGCTCGGCAACAGCCCGGCAGCCACCTCAAGCGGCAGCGGCGACAAATTCCGATCACGACATCTGAAACCAACACGCAGCGACTATAGTATTTCCGGAATTCAAAAAGGACAGAAACCACAATTAAAACCCTTACCGGCAACCTTTTCCGGTGACAGCAGCAGGGTCTCAAGTGGCAGAGGCTCAGCCCAGAGCTCCGACGAAGATCCCAGAAGTCACAGGACCATCCCCAGCAGTCAGAATCACAGAGATGCAGCTCCCTTATCTGGCAGCGACACCGGCGGCGACCTGAGCCCTTTTCTGATGGCGGCAGCGACAACCGGCGTCCTCAGTGACGATGGAGGCACGGCGGCGTCGCTCCTCCTCCAACACGGCTTGATGGCGACCCTGTGACAGCTGGCCGTGGCGGGTGTGGCAGCATAGGCGGAGATTGGGCAGAGCGGCTTCCCACCTTCGCAGTCCTCTCTTTCTCACCTCAGTCCTAATTCGCAGCAGAGGTGGCCTCTCGGACAGTGGCGGCGGTCTTCCCAGCGACAGTGGCGGCGCGACAGTCCCGAGCAACGCGGCGGCAACAAGCTTCGATCACGGCAAGGGACAACGCCATTCTCCTTCTCCATTTTCGCGCAGCTCCCTTCCTCAAGGCTCGCCTCGATCTCTCTCTCTCCTCCCTCCATCCTTCGCGCGATTCTGGAGGCAGCGTCACGGGTCGGCGGCGACGAGGGCTGGACGCGATCTGAGCACGGCGCCGAGATGACCGACGACCGCGCGACTCATCCCCTCCCCGGATCGCAACTCTGCTCTATCCTCCCTTTCTGCTTCTATTGCTTTCCGTTCATGGAAAGAGAGATAAAAAACTGTGTTGTGGCTAGGATAGGGCTGCGTAGCTGCTGGGTTGTGGGGGAAGCTGTGCGTGTGTGTGTCTGCTTGGGAAAGAGAGGTTGCAGCTGCTGAGGGGAAGAAGAAAGGTGGCAGCTGCTGGGTATAGGATTAGGGTTTCATTTTTTGAAACTTAGGGTTAGGGTTACTTTTGTAATTTCAAATAAAAGTAGGGGTAATATAGTAATTAGGAACAAATTTTAACCCAACAAAATTAGTGTATAAAAATACTATTTGCTCATCAATTTTATAAATTATTTTTCATAAATTGCCCAAATCAAAATAATTAGAAATAATATAATTAAACCCTTTATTTTCCAAAGTAACAGTATTAATATTTAAAATATTAATTATTTAATCCGAATCATATAAAAATCCTTATTATTTCACAACTACCAATTTTATAATATAATTATAGAAAATAATCCAATAATTATCAAATTGGATAATAAATCATAACTTGTCTCAAATTCAATAAATCACAATCTGCCTTAATTATCTTTAATAAAATAATTTCTGAAATTAAGGCTATAAATAACTATACGATTTTGAGACTTGATCATAATAAGACTTTTCAAAAGTTTTGGGTCTTACGCAGGATAATTCTACTATTAAATACATTCTTATTATTCAGTTTGTTAAGCTCAATTTTTTAAGGGTTTGTAGCTTTCTTTCATTATATTAGTAAATAATGTATGCACATGAAGTTTGTATATGATACAAGGTTGATTTTCATAATCTTCATACCATTAAATTCCTAGATTTGTTTTGCAGGTGCTATGGGTGTATCAAATACTAACTATAATTCAATTCTATATATCAATCCTAATTTTGAGGAGGTTAATATTACTCTTTAAACGTATAGTTGCAACAATGTATAAGATGTTATGTTTAAATGTTTTTATGGTATTCTGAATTTAGATTTTTTTTTCCAGTTTCATTATTCGCAATGGTCAGTCCAGAAATGTCTTAACTCAAATTCCTTCTCACACGACATACTCTCTTCAGGATGATATGCTCAATAGAATTTCATACAAACTTATTTGTGAGATTAAAGAGTTAACTGAGGTATCATATTATTATTTGATAATGTACTTATGTTATTCGTGTATGAATTATTTATAAAATGTAGTTAATTTATAATTTTTCAAAGTGGATTCTATTGTACTATTGGCACTGTGATTTCTTTCGAGAGCAAAAATGGATGATGGTACAAAGGTTGCAAGTTCTGCTATCATGCATTGAAAGAGGAAGAGAGTTCATTTTTATGTCGTAAATATTCACTAGTGGCATAACATATCTCAATGGATTGGTGTAATTTTTCTACTGCATGTACATTTTCATAATGATGGGGTTTTTCCAAAATAAAACTTTGTTGTTCAGCATCTTAAACAAGCCACCAATTTAGTATTCCATTCAAATATTCCATTCAAAATATTTTTTCTTCTTATAAAATAAATAGATTCCAAAATAGATATTTATGAGTTATAAGTAAAAAATTTTATTTAATAGAATTATTTTTATTTAAAAATTCTATTAAATTTTAAATCGAAAAAGATTCCAACTATCCTTTTTTTTTTCAAACCATTTTTTTAAATTAACATGGTGGTAGAAAGAATACTATACTGCGTCTAAATTTAAAACTACCTATGCGTAGCTTTGCTTTAACTATGGTAATAGTCCAAAATTGTTAGTTCATAAGGAATCAAAGTGGATTTAACAATGAATCACGAAATGCTATGGTTCTAAATTCATTTCCTAATACTCATGTCCCTAGTTTGGTCAAACATGCATTTTTGGATTTTTTTTTTGCTAATTACTTTACTTATTTGCAACTAGCAATTTTATATTAACTGATACACTTTTCTCATTCAAATTTTGTGTCCAACTCAGGGTTTATGATGACACTGATAATGCATCATTTGTCATATGATGATAAGGAGGCTTCCTGATATCTTGGCATTTCTACTTCAAATCTCCGTGCTACTCAATTGTCCAAGGTAAGTTCATGGATTGTGTGTAATTGTTTTTGTTCAATACATTCCCTTTTTATCCATGTTAGTGTTGTGATTGACATTAATTTATTATTGTTTCCTGTCATATAGGGCTCTTCTAAGGATGACTTTTCCAGATGAACTTAGTTCCTTTAGAGGAAAGAAATTTTTGTTCAAAATTTTTATCAAACTTGATGACATAAATGCTTGCCAACCATGCAATATAATTGTTCTTATGCTCTGTGAAGATTTGCAATTGATATCATTAGTGGCATCTAAATACATCATTTATGATGTATGGTTTCTTAACTTTAATAATGTATTTTTTTATTACCTATTTCGTGGTTAATTATTTTCTCTTATGCAAGGAGAACATTACTATGGTGAACTCTGAATACAGAGTATACAAACTAGTTACAATGAAACTCCTATAGTATGTGTTGTTTTATTTCTAAGTCATTTTAATCTCAATTTTTATCTAATTTTTTATGATTCTGATTTCATAAAAATAAAAAATTCTCTAGGATTATAACTCCCAATCATGTGAGATAATCAACCTTCCAGGACTATATATATATATTACTCCTAAGCGCCCTTTAAGTTCTGTAGAGTGTGCTAAAGTTTTTGCTGATGTATTCTCGGAGCTCGATAAATTTTCATCCTCTAAATGCAGGAAGATCATTAATGAGTCTATTATCACTGTTGACAAGGAGCACATTGACTAGATTGAAGTTACCTCTTATGTTTGAGTCACCTGCTATGTAGTTTATTATCCTTAAATAATGTTATGTTTTTAATTTTTATATTCAATAAAGTATGTTTGTGACTATGTCACCATGCTATGTCAACAAGTATTCGTAATTTCTAAGGTGTTATTGCAGATGTCTTTTATTTGTATCTTCTCTTTCTTAATTTGATCTAATTTCATTGATGGTTCATGTTGGTGTTTGTCTCTTATGATTTAATCTTATATCAGATATTCTATTTTAATTCAGTTATTTATTTTTGCTATAATTTTTATTATTCCAAATGAAACAACATATATAAGTGCTTAAATAAATGTACTTTTATTTGCCATAAATTTTCTAATCAATATATATGTAAAAACTTTTTTCAATTTTCATTGCCCCTCTTGGCATTAAATTCAATAATCAACGTGTGCTTAATAAAGTTTTGTTTTTTCACTTTACTTTGCTGTTAATTCTTATTGACTACTATGTAATGCTTTATTATACTTTTTGTATATGATTCTTTCTTATGTGATTAGATAAACTATAATTTATATAAATTCTTTAAACTAATTATTGACCATTCCATCCATCAAATATTAGAAGATGATTTTTATAAACCAATCATGTTCAGAATTTTTTATTTATGAAGATCACCCTACAATAACCTTATATATATATATATATATATATATATATATATATATATATATATATATATATATATATATATATATATTATAGTTGTATGTTCTCTGTGTAGTTGATAATTTTAGTTAGTAGACATTTATTAGATGTTTGAATGCTTAGTTTTACTTGTTCAAGCTAAGTAACCTATGTCTCATCACAATATACTCTATTTTACTGCCATATTCTCTACCATTATGTATCATCAATTTTATTTTTCAAAGTAGTTAGCTTCATTAATTAATATATATTTTAATATATAGTTTTCTTTAGCCTATTAATGGTGCAAAGGTCTTCACAGTGTAACATGTAAGATCCGGTTAATTAACGGCTAATTAACCTATAAATGAGAATTTATTCTAGAAAGCCAAAAATGTTATTTTTATGGCTTAATATGATAGAGGAAATTGAGACGAGAATTTCGGTACCAATTTTATAGAAATCGGACCAAGATTGGACTGAACGGGCCAAACCGGACCAACCGGACCCAAAGTGGGCCCTTGGCCCAACATAACTAAACCAAAACCCTAGTTTTCAGCACTCTCTCTCCTCACACAACACCAAAACACGCTGAAAATTGAGATGGAAGGGGGAAGAACACTCTCTCAACTTCCTTCTCTCACTTGATCTTCAAACCACCATAACTTTTGATCTAGAGCTCCGATTGCCGCTCCGTTTGCGGCCACGCGTTCACCGCGGAGAGCTCTACAAAACCCATACAATCAATCTTGAGGTAAGCCACGTTTTACTGTTCGAAATTCCAGCCCTTGATTTCGAGTTTCATGAGCAAAAATGTTGAGATTTTGGGTTCTTTGATGTTATAGGACCCAACTCTCTTGAAGGAGAAGGTTAATCTTGTCTCCTTGGACCTTGGGTGTGGTAAGATTCTCAACCCTAGTATAATTTGTTGTTCTATGATGTTTGGGTATTGAGATGTTGTGTATGGGTATGATGATTGTGGCTTAGGTTGTGTATATGTGAATATTGGAGCTTGATTGGTGATTTTGGAAAGCTTGGAAGAGGGTTTTGTGTGATAAAATCTGTTCTTGGAGGTGTTGATACCTTGAGAGCTTGTGGACAAGTGGTTTGGAAGTGCTCCGGTTGAGCTTGGGGAATCGGCTAAGGTATGGTTTTAGTTTCCCGTATCTAATATGTAATGTGGTAGGAAATACTTAGGCTAGAGGCCCTAAGATAGGCATTGAATTGTTGGTGTTGTTGAATGGTTGAAATATATGATGTGTTCATATATGTGATTATGAATATTGATGCCTTGATTGTGTGAAATATGAGAAATGCATGTTGTGATATATGCTTGATGGATGATTGAGGTTAAATTGATGGGTGGTACCATGTTGATGGTGAGTATGATGTTGATTATGTATAATGATGGTTAATTGGAAATGGTATTATTGGAAATTGGGATGAGGAAGGATGTATGACATGATATTGTGTTTGTCCTTTAGCCATTTGATTGAGAAGTGTTAAAATGGTTGGATGTGGTTTTGGAAACCTTGGTAAAGTGTCAATGTGTGAGTTGAGGATGGCTTGTTGTTGATTTTGGTACATTTTGAATGATTTCAAAGAGAAGGATTGAAATTGGCATGTTTGATTGATTTTGAAAAGAGTTAAAAGTGGCTTGTTTTGAAAATGGCACCTTGTGGTTTTGTATGAAAACATAGTTTTTGGGCATACTTTGACGGGACATAACTTGGACTACGGATCTCTGATTTGTGCCAAATCTGTTTAGAAATGAAATTGGATCCGGGATGTCCATGCCGTTCGAAGAACGAGTGAAAAACGATTTAAAATGAGGAAGTTATGTCCGTCGGAAGATTGGGGTTTGAATCTGTAAATTCTGCAGCTTTTAACTTAGAAAATTTTTAGCAGAATGACCCCTCGCGCATAGGCGCACTTGGTGCGTACGCGCCGTTCTTCGAGAAAGCGCCATCCACGCGTGCGCGTGGAGTGCGCGTACGCGTGGACCTGTTTTCATCCCAAAGTTGATTTTTGAGTTTTAAAAGCCAAATTTCATACTTCTAAGCCTCCGATCTCACCACTTATGTCTTAAATCATTATGATATGCCTAGCATGAGAAAAAGGGCTAGTGAATGTGGTAACTTGCGAGTGAAGCAAGGGAAAAATGAATGATCATTGAGGATCAAAGATGATTATGTGAGATGCGGAGAATGGCGGTGGAAGTGCTTGTTGTGCCATGGGCCGAAGGGCCGTAATTGTTAATGAATTGGCTGGTTATGGATTTAACCGTGAGCCGGATGGCTAGATTATTGCCGTGTTACGGCGGAGCCATGTTTATGGCCAAGTATAAATGCATATATGATGTTGATTGAATTGTGAAGGTTTGCACTTCCACCATTGGAGATGAGGGTTTCCCTGGGTAGTAGCAATGGCTAGCCACCATGTGCTCCAGGTTGAGACTCGAAGCTCTTTTGACCCTATGTCGTAAGTGTGGCCGGGCACTGTGAAAGGCCCGGATGAGCTCGCCCCCATAAATATTCACCAGTGATGGTGATGGATAAATATTCACCAGTGAGGGTGATGGATATGGATCATGATTATGATCAAGTTTATGATGAGTATAACTCGAGTTGGGGATGCACGACAGAGGGACAGTCCAATGGCTAGCTACCAGGACTTGTCGGGTTGGCTCTATAACCGACAGATGATATCATCAGCCACTAGGGACAGGCATGCATCATAAGCATACTACATGAATTGTTTGAGATTGCCTATTTGACTACATATTACTTGCTAATTGCCTAAATGCCTTATTTGTTCCTATTTGTAAATCTCTTGTCTGATATAACTGTGTTTGCTATATTATACTCCTGCTGGTTGTTGGGAGGTCTGAAGGAAGTAGAAAGGGAAGTATTAGTTAGACTGAAGGATCTTTAGTTAGTTGCCGCTTACGGTTTAGCTTGTTTATAAGCTTTGATATTTTCTGGAGGAAGTTCTAGGATTGCCTTCGGCTTTCCTCTATTATTATGTATTATATATGTGGAAGCTGTTACCGTACTGGGGACCTCTGGTTCTCACCCATGCGGATTTTGTGGTTTTCAGATGCAGGACGCGAGGCTTCTCGTTGAGGCATGCTGGGGACTTCTGGATTAGCGAAGATTCTTGTTCTCGGGACTCTATCTTGATTTATATATCTTGTTTAGATACTTTTATCTCCATTAAATAATACAAACTGTGATGACTCCTTCTAGAGGGGATTTTGGAGATTAGGTTTTCGGTATTTATGTCCCTTTGGGTTTTCCTTGGGGTTTTCCTTATTTTATTATATGTATATATTGCTATGCTCGAACCGGTTACCTTCGCAGCCGAATTTTGAGTTTTGATATTCCTGTTTTTGATACTCTTTATATATATGATCTTGCGTTAGCTTATCCTTTGCTCGTTGTGTTAGTGATCGGAGTGTTGCGCTTTCGAGTTGCGGTTTTTGTTTATCCTTTTTTTCTACAAGGCTTCTAGTTATAATCAATCATTCATACTACTATACGTACTAAATTTTTGTTTTAGAGGTCGTAATACCTTGCCATCTCTGAATTATGACTTAAGCATAAGTCTCTGTATGGTAGGGTGTTACATTATGGTATCAGAGCAGTTCGTTCCTGTAGAGCCTGAGGAATGGACTGACTATGCTTCTGTGCATTCTCTGTATGTGTGTTATGTGCTGTTAGTATATCTACTTGATATAGTTGGCATAAACGTTCATGAGCATGCATTTGGGACTTTAAAGTACTAAACTTCCGATATTGAGACTGATCAACTTAATATCGATTGTTTGGTGCGTATAGGAACCAGATGGCGCCTCGTGGACGCGGTAGAGGCCGTGGGAGAGGTCGTACTAATGCTCGTGCGCCGGAGACTAACCCTAATGACCCGTTGAACTTTATGACTGCGTTGGAGAATATGGCTGCTGCTATGCAAGCCACTGCTGAGGCTCTTGGTCAACAGATGAACAACCATGGTAATGACGGAGGTGGAGTTCAGGGTCCGATGACACTGGCGAACTTTTTGAAGGTTAATCCACCGAAGTTCAAGGGAACTACTAGCCCGACTGAAGCCGATACGTGGTTTCAAGCCATGGAACGAGCACTGCAAGCGCAGGTGGTACCTGAAGGGCAGCGTGTAGAGTTCGCTACCTATTTGCTCACTGGGGAAGCATCGCATTGGTGGCAAGGAATTCGACGCCTCCTGCAGCAGGGTGATGATTATATCACCTGGAATGTCTTCCAAGAGGAGTTCTATAAGAAGTACTTTCCGACTTCTGCTAGGACGGCCAAGGAGCTTGAATTGTTGCAGCTGAAGCAGGGTACTATGTCCGTATCTGAGTATACTGACAAGTTTGAGGAGCTGTTCAGATTCTCTCGTATGTGTCAAGGGACTCCGGTGGAATATGAGGAATGGAAGTGTGTTAAGTACGAAGGAGGACTCCGGAGCGATATTTTCAGTTCAGTGGGACCAATGGAGATTATGACTTTCTCCGAGTTGGTGAACAAGTGTAGGGTTGCTGAAGAGTGTGTGAAGAGGGCAACCGCTGAGAAAGGAAGTCACAAAGGATCATTTTTACAGAACCGAGGGAAGAGCTTTGCACCTAGAGGTCCGCCTTTCAAGAGGGGAGGTTCTTTTAGGAGGCCCAGCAACAACTACTCCCAAGGAAAAAGGTTTGGGAAGCAGCCTCAGAATGATCAAGCTTGTACTAGGTGTGGGAGTCACCATCCGGGAGTACCATGCAAGGCTGGATGGGGTTTGTGCTACAATTGTGGAAAGGCAGGGCATAAAGCCGCAAGTTGTCCAGAGAAGCAAAAGCAAGGTGCTGGGAAAGCACAACAGACTGGTCGGGTGTTCACCACCTCAGCTGTGGGTGCAGAGGGATCCGAGACACTCATTCGAGGTAACTGTGAAATGGATGGTCAAACTTTAAATGCTTTATTTGATTCGGGAGCATCGCATTCATTCATTGCATTTGAGAAAGCCCATGAGTTAGGGTTGAAGATCGTAACCTTAGGTTATGACTTAAAAGTGTATAATGCTACCCATGAAGCCATGGTAACTAGACTAGGATGCCCGAAAGTTTCGTTTAGGTTCAAGCAGCGTGATTTTGTCCATAATCTAATCTGCTTACCGATGATCGGTCTTGATCTTATCTTGGGATTGGACTGGTTATCCAAAAACCATGTCCTGCTTGATTGTTCTACCAAGTCGGTGTACTTTATGCCGGAGGATACAGAAGGGCCGGTTGTGGTGAATACTTATTACTTGAATTCAATGATGGTGAACTGTTCTGGAACCGAATGTCAGGGTATCCTGTTGTTAACCGCGGGTGTTTCGGGTGATGATCAAAAGTTGGATCAGATTCCGGTAGTGTGTGAGTTTCCGGAAGTGTTTCCCGATGATATTGAGGAATTTCCACCTAACCGAGAGGTCGAGTTTGCTATTGAGTTGGTGCCTGGGGCGGGACCAATCTCAAGTGCTCCTTATAGGATGTCACCGTTAGAGATGGCCGAGCTAAAGTCTCAGTTAGAGGAATTGTTGGGTAAGAACTTTATCCGACCAAGTGTTTCCCCGTGGGGTGCTCCAGTATTACTGGTAAAGAAGAAAGATGGAAGTATGCGGCTCTGTGTGGATTACAGGCAGCTGAACAAGGTCACCATAAAGAATAAATACCCATTGCCGAGGATTGATGATCTCATGGATCAATTACAAGGAGCTGGGGTTTTCTCCAAGATCGATTTGCGATCCGGTTATCACCAGATAAGGGTGAGGGGTGAGGATATCCCTAAGACTGCTTTCAGGACTCGTTATGGTCATTACGAGTATACTGTAATGTCTTTTGGGTTGACGAACGCTCCTGCAGTGTTTATGGATTACATGAATAGAGTGTTCCGTCCGTTTCTGGATAAATTCGTTGTTGTCTTCATTGACGACATACTAATTTACTCCAAGACCGAAGAAGAGCATGCGGAACACTTGCGGACCGTGTTGCAAATTTTAAAGGAGAAGAAACTCTATGCGAAATTGTCTAAGTGTGAGTTTTGGAAGGATGAGGTAAAGTTTTTGGGTCACGTGGTGAGTAAGAGGGGAATAGCCGTAGATCCAACTAAGGTGGAGGCTGTGATGGAATGGAAGCAACCAACCACAGTAACTGAGATAAGGAGTTTTCTGGGTTTAGCTGGCTATTACCGAAGGTTCATCAAAGGCTTTTCGCAATTAGCTTTGCCGTTGACAAAGTTAACTCGCAAAGACACTATGTTTGTTTGGACTCCTGAGTGCGAGGAGAGCTTTCAGGCATTGAAGAAAAAGTTGACCACTGCACCTGTGTTAGTGTTACCTGAGCCGAACGAGTCTTTTGAGGTGTACTGTGATGCATCGTTGAAGGGTCTAGGGTGCGTGCTGATGCAGCATCATAATGTGGTGGCGTATGCCTCACGACAGTTGAGACCTCATGAAGTTAGTTACCCTACGCACGATCTGGAACTCGCTGCGGTCGTATTTGCCTTGAAGGTGTGGAGGCATTATCTCTATGGGGTTAAGTTCCAAGTCTTTTCCGATCACAAGAGTTTGAAATACCTCTTTGATCAGAAAGAGCTTAATATGAGGCAAAGGAGGTGGATGGAATTATTGAAGGACTACGACTTTGAGTTGAATTACCATCCGGGAAAAGCGAATATAGTGGCGGATGCGTTAAGTCGAAAGTCGTTATATGCGTCTTGGATGATGCTTCAAGAGGAGAAGTTGCTCAAGGGATTCGAGAGTCTAAAAATTGGTGCTCGAGAAGTATCTGGAACCTTGTGTTTGAGCCGATTAGAAATCTCGAGTGACTTTAAGTCCGAACTCCTAAAGGCTCATGAAAATGATGAAGCGTTATGGAAGGTGTTACCGGCTATCGAGCAAGGAAAACAGTGGAGAGTGTCGGAAGAAAAAGATGGGTTATGGAGATTCAAGGGTAGGATCATTGTGCCGGATGTTGGTACTTTGAGACAAGATATCTTAAGGGAGGCACACAAAAGTGGATTCTCCATTCACCCGGGAAGTGCTAAGATGTACCATGATTTAAAGGTGATGTTTTGGTGGCCGGGTATGAAGAATGATGTGGCGGAATATGTTTCAAAGTGCTTAACTTGTCAAAAGGTAAAGTTTGAACATCAAAGACCTTCCGGGATGTTGCAACCCTTAGAGGTTCCGCAATGGAAGTGGGAAAGTATTGCAATGGACTTTGTGTCGGGATTGCCAAGGACTAGGACTGGTTTTGATGCTATCTGGGTGATCGTGGACCGACTGACGAAGTCAGCTCACTTTTTACCCGTTCGGATGACTTACACCCTTGAGGAGCTAGCTCGGTTATACATAAAGGAGATTGTGAGACTCCATGGTGTACCTGCTACTATAATCGCTGATAGAGATCCTCGTTTTACTTCGAGGTTCGGGGGTGCATTTCAGAAAGATTTTGGAACTCGATTAAGCTTGAGTACAACGTACCATCCTCAAACAGATGGTCAATCTGAGAGGACGATCCAAACACTAGAGGATATGTTGAGAGCTTGTGTTTTGGACCAACCGACAAGTTGGGATCGGTATATGCCGTTAGTGGAGTTTGCATACAATAATAGTTACCATGCGAGCATCGGAATGGCTCCGTATGAGGCATTGTATGGGAGGAAATGTCAATCTCCACTATGTTGGTATGAAGCTGGAGAGAAAGGCTTGTTGGGGCCAGAAATGATAGCTGAAACCACTGAACAAGTCAAGAAAATCCGAGACAGGATGCTTACGGCGCAAAGTCGCCAAAAGAGTTACGCCGATCAGAGGCGGAAGCCCTTGGAATTTGAGGAAGGAGATCATGTTTTCCTGAAGGTTACTCCGACCACAGGAGTAGGTAGAGCGATTAAAGCAAAGAAGTTGAATCCTCGATACATTGGTCCATTTCAGATCCTGGAGAGGATTGGGCCGGTGGCGTATCGGGTGGCTCTACCACCTCATCTTTCGAACCTGCACGATGTGTTTCACGTGTCACAGCTTCGGAAGTACACTCCTGATGCTAGCCATGTGTTAGAAACTGAATCAGTTCAGTTAAGAGAAGATTTGACGCTTCCAGTGGCTCCAGTTAGAATTGACGATACTAGTATCAAACGATTGCGTGGAAAAGAGGTTTCATTAGTCAAAGTGGCTTGGAGTCGAGGCGGTGTTGAAGAACACACTTGGGAACTTGAGTCGGAGATACGAACGGATTATCCGCACTTATTCTCAGGTAATTGAATTTGAATTTTGTGGGCAAAATTCCCAATTAGGTGGGTAGAATGTAAGATCCGGTTAATTAACGGCTAATTAACCCATAAATGAGAATTTATTCTAGAAAGCCAAAAATGTTATTTTTATGGCTTAATATGATAGAGGAAATTGAGACGAGAATTTCGGTACCAATTTTATAGAAATCGGACCAAGATTGGACTGAACGGGCCAAACCGGACCAACCGGACCCAAAGTGGGCCCTTGGCCCAACATAACTAAACCAAAACCCTAGTTTTCAGCACTCTCTCTCCTCACACAACACCAAAACACGCTGAAAATTGAGATGGAAGGGGGAAGAACACTCTCTCAACTTCCTTCTCTCACTTGATCTTCAAACCACCATAACTTTTGATCTAGAGCTCCGATTGCCGCTCCGTTTGCGGCCACGCGTTCACCGCGGAGAGCTCTACAAAACCCATACAATCAATCTTGAGGTAAGCCACGTTTTACTGTTCGAAATTCCAGCCCTTGATTTCGAGTTTCATGAGCAAAAATGTTGAGATTTTGGGTTCTTTGATGTTATAGGACCCAACTCTCTTGAAGGAGAAGGTTAATCTTGTCTCCTTGGACCTTGGGTGTGGTAAGATTCTCAACCCTAGTATAATTTGTTGTTCTATGATGTTTGGGTATTGAGATGTTGTGTATGGGTATGATGATTGTGGCTTAGGTTGTGTATATGTGAATATTGGAGCTTGATTGGTGATTTTGGAAAGCTTGGAAGAGGGTTTTGTGTGATAAAATCTGTTCTTGGAGGTGTTGATACCTTGAGAGCTTGTGGACAAGTGGTTTGGAAGTGCTCCGGTTGAGCTTGGGGAATCGGCTAAGGTATGGTTTTAGTTTCCCGTATCTAATATGTAATGTGGTAGGAAATACTTAGGCTAGAGGCCCTAAGATAGGCATTGAATTGTTGGTGTTGTTGAATGGTTGAAATATATGATGTGTTCATATATGTGATTATGAATAAATGCCTTGATTGTGTGAAATATGAGAAATGCATGTTGTGATATATGCTTGATGGATGATTGAGGTTAAATTGATGGGTGGTACCATGTTGATGGTGAGTATGATGTTGATTATGTATAATGATGGTTAATTGGAAATGGTATTATTGGAAATTGGGATGAGGAAGGATGTATGACATGATATTGTGTTTGTCCTTTAGCCATTTGATTGAGAAGTGTTAAAATGGTTGGATGTGGTTTTGGAAACCTTGGTAAAGTGTCAATGTGTGAGTTGAGGATGGCTTGTTGTTGATTTTGGTACATTTTGAATGATTTCAAAGAGAAGGATTGAAATTGGCATGTTTGATTGATTTTGAAAAGAGTTGAAAGTGGCTTGTTTTGAAAATGGCACCTTGTGGTTTTGTATGAAAACATAGTTTTTGGGCATACTTTGACTGGACATAACTTGGACTACGGATCTCTGATTTGTGCCAAATCTGTTTAGAAATGAAATTGGATCCGGGATGTCCATGCCGTTCGAAGAACGAGTGAAAAACGATTTAAAATGAGGAAGTTATGTCCGTCGGAAGATTGGGGTTTGAATCTGTAAATTCTGCAGCTTTTAACTTAGAAAATTTTTAGCAGAATGACCCCTCGCGCATAGGCGCACTTGGTGCGTACGCGCCGTTCTTCGAGAAAGCGCCATCCACGCGTGCGCGTGGAGTGCGCGTACGCGTGGACCTGTTTTCATCCCAAAGTTGATTTTTGAGTTTTAAAAGCCAAATTTCATACTTCTAAGCCTCCGATCTCACCACTTATGTCTTAAATCATTATGATATGCCTAGCATGAGAAAAAGGGCTAGTGAATGTGGTAACTTGCGAGTGAAGCAAGGGAAAAATGAATGATCATTGAGGATCAAAGATGATTATGTGAGATGCGGAGAATGGCGGTGGAAGTGCTTGTTGTGCCATGGGCCGAAGGGCCGTAATTGTTAATGAATTGGCTGGTTATGGATTTAACCGTGAGCCGGATGGCTAGATTATTGCCGTGTTACGGCGGAGCCATGTTTATGGCCAAGTATAAATGCATATATGATGTTGATTGAATTGTGAAGGTTTGCACTTCCACCATTGGAGATGAGGGTTTCCCTGGGTAGTAGCAATGGCTAGCCACCATGTGCTCCAGGTTGAGACTCGAAGCTCTTTTGACCCTATGTCGTAAGTGTGGCCGGGCACTGTGAAAGGCCCGGATGAGCTCGCCCCCATAAATATTCACCAGTGATGGTGATGGATAAATATTCACCAGTGAGGGTGATGGATATGGATCATGATTATGATCAAGTTTATGATGAGTATAACTCGAGTTGGGGATGCACGACAGAGGGACAGTCCAATGGCTAGCTACCAGGACTTGTCGGGTTGGCTCTATAACCGACAGATGATATCATCAGCCACTAGGGACAGGCATGCATCATAAGCATACTACATGAATTGTTTGAGATTGCCTATTTGACTACATATTACTTGCTAATTGCCTAAATGCCTTATTTGTTCCTATTTGTAAATCTCTTGTCTGATATAACTGTGTTTGCTATATTATACTCCTGCTGGTTGTTGGGAGGTCTGAAGGAAGTAGAAAGGGAAGTATTAGTTAGACTGAAGGATCTTTAGTTAGTTGCCGCTTACGGTTTAGCTTGTTTATAAGCTTTGATATTTTCTGGAGGAAGTTCTAGGATTGCCTTCGGCTTTCCTCTATTATTATGTATTATATATGTGGAAGCTGTTACCGTACTGGGGACCTCTGGTTCTCACCCATGCGGATTTTGTGGTTTTCAGATGCAGGACGCGAGGCTTCTCGTTGAGGCATGCTGGGGACTTCTGGATTAGCGAAGATTCTTGTTCTCGGGACTCTATCTTGATTTATATATCTTGTTTAGATACTTTTATCTCCATTAAATAATACAAACTGTGATGACTCCTTCTAGAGGGGATTTTGGAGATTAGGTTTTCGGTATTTATGTCCCTTTGGGTTTTCCTTGGGGTTTTCCTTATTTTATTATATGTATATATTGCTATGCTCGAACCGGTTACCTTCGCAGCCGAATTTTGAGTTTTGATATTCCTGTTTTTGATACTCTTTATATATATGATCTTGCGTTAGCTTATCCTTTGCTCGTTGTGTTAGTGATCGGAGTGTTGCGCTTTCGAGTTGCGGTTTTTGTTTATCCTTTTTTTCTACAAGGCTTCTAGTTATAATCAATCATTCATACTACTATACGTACTAAATTTTTGTTTTAGAGGTCGTAATACCTTGCCATCTCTGAATTATGACTTAAGCATAAGTCTCTGTATGGTAGGGTGTTACATAACATTTGTTCATTATAGAAAAGAGACATCTGACAAACCTGCATGGATATTTAAATTATGAGCTACACTCATGTTTTTCTTCCTTTTCCTATTCTTAGCTACTTTACATTACTAGCCACCATCTTTATCCAATTAGAGTTCTGTTTATATTTTCCTTTACCTAACAAATCATTCAAGAATATCCCAGTCAATCAAATACCAAGTTTTCATGATCAAATTCCTTTTATGTAATTAAATTTTAACTATTGCTTCTAGGAGGCTTTTTGCTCAAGTTTTTTTTTGTAGTTTTCTTATTTCAATGGTCTATAAATATTTGTCTCAATAGCACAAATTATTTCAAGCTTTCAAGCATGCAAACAATAGGTTCCAAGCCAAGTAAAATTATTTTACTCAAAATATGGATGCTTCTTTTTCGACTTTCTTTCAATGAATCCCTCGTAATTGATATTTATGTCTTTTGTATATTTCGTAGAGATTGATAAGAGTTTATTTCTTCCCGCTGATTTTGAAGATGATAGGATTTTTTACTTTGTAGTTGATCCGAAGGAGGTTGATTTTTTTAGTTATACTTGATGTTATATTGATGTAGTTCTTATAGATTTTATTTATTATATTGGTTATTAAAAGACATTCTGGATATCCTTTATTCAACTTTTGTGTTTCATGTAGGTTCAACCTTAGTTTTCATCTATATTCTATAGGAGATATAAGCAACAACTTTTTGAGAGATTTTTTTATTGACCTAAATGAGAATTTGGTTGAGTTGATAAGAGGATTATATGAGTCTACTAGATATATTCTATTTGGCTTTGATAATTTGGTAAAGTTGTATGGTTTGGATAATGGTGGCTAGCTTAAAATGATCTATGTAGGTGAGAATATCTTCATAATCACGAAGGTTAAAAATGTTAACATGGCTAGGAAGCCACTTCCTTATTCATCCTAGAAGTGTTTTCTCGATCCTATATTACATCTTCTTTCCAATACCACAAGCACTGATCCTTCTCTTAAGGTTTTATCATTACAACCCAATCCTAATGTTTGTGATTGATATCTCATCTAATTTTAGCTTTAACTCCAATGTCTCACCTTTTATTGAGCAATTCTCTAATGATTGTGTCATGCCACAGCCTAATATTTTGAGCTCTATCCCATCTCATTGTACAAATTATAGTGGGATTGATACAAATATTATGTCTTTGAAGATACAATAAACAATTATCTTCAGACATAGCAACAATCTTATTCTAAAGATCCCATAATTCATGATTACCCTCAGATGAATTATTCATATGTTCAACATCCAATAAATTCTCCATTCCCACTACAACATGGTGATCCTGTAGGTTTTAGTTTTAGTTTCAGCTCATTTATTAACATGAATAACAATATTCTAAACCTTGCTAATAGTTCTTTGTAGAAAATTAACCATTGTGACATATCTAGCCCCTTTAAGCAGCCAGATAGCATCTCTATGAAGCCATCTCCTGTAGTTGCCACAAGTAACTATCCTCTAATTAGCTTGATATTTTCTCTTTGATAATTTTTTATACTTTATTTTTCAGAATGTTATATTTTTTAGTTTCTGATTTAACTTTATTGACATTCTTTTTTCCTTTATCATGTAGCTCCTCCCTTCAAGATTTGCAGAAAAAACTTTTCTTAGCAGGAATGGTTCTACCCTAGTTGTGTTTCAGAATGGACATTCATATAGAATGGGTTTAAGATGTGGTAAAGCTAAGAAGGCTCAGCTCTATGTGACAAGGGAATGGAAGGATTTTGCCACTATACATGGTTTCAAGAATGGCACCCTATTAAAGTTTTCTGTTTGTTCTTTGGACGAGCCTATAATGCATGTGAAGGTTGTTGAAGCATAAACAGTCAAGATTTTAGCTGATCTAAGTTTATTTATTTCTGAATTTTTTAGTTCAATTGTTTTAATTTAAGTGTAGTAGT
Organism: Arachis ipaensis; assembly: GCF_059453495.1. Classification (NCBI taxonomy): domain Eukaryota; kingdom Viridiplantae; phylum Streptophyta; class Magnoliopsida; order Fabales; family Fabaceae; genus Arachis; species Arachis ipaensis. The sequence goes on along the minus strand of NC_142440.1, from coordinate 21,860,830 downwards.
TCAGTCTCTAGTTTGTTATGAATCTTGTATCAATTTACCTTTCTTATCATTTTCTATTTCTAATTTAGGTTTATGATATTTAGTGTTATGTTAAGTTTGTATTAATTTTTTATTTTAGTAATTTTTCTTAAATCTGTTTCATGTGTTGGCATTGTGTTTTCAGTTGTGCAATATGAGTTACTTTATGTTTAATCAAATTCAAAATTACTGTACCAATTTTTAGTTTTTTTTTTTTTGCACCGAATTGATATTATCTGCTCTTCATTACCATTGCCCAATATTCCGATTTTGTTATATTTAGATTGTTTTTCAGGAGAAAACTTTTTTACTCGTGCTTTTTAACATTGAACCAGTTGCATATGATATATTATCAGAAGTTTTTGTTTTTGTTATTTTAAAGGTGTTTTAATCATTTTTTTCTTGCTGTTTAACAATTTAGTGAGTTTGTTCAGTGTTCTTTCAGTATAATGCATTATTATATATGTCCTACGCTATTTAAAATTTGTTAATGTTAGTACTTTCTTTAGTTCTAATTGAATTGTCGTTGTTGAGTTTTTAATATTTGAATTGAGATTTAATAATTTTTCCTTTTTATTTTGTTCAAATGTCATAATTTAATATGTAATCCATTTTGTTTGATGCAATGGCTACGTTAGTTTTCATATAGTCATTCTTCATTAGCATATCACATCTCAACTTTATCTAATGGTTTATTCAGTTCAGTATTCATTCAAATGGTTTCTTTCCATTATGAAATTATATTGGAAAAAAGTATTAAACTTGCATATTAGGTTTTAGAATAATTCTATAAATCACTGCAGATTCTGTAACATTTAATTCTTATACAATTATTATAGTAGGAAGTATGAATAGAACATAAGTAGGTCTTTCTGTTTAGTGCTTGTTTCTCTATTTATTTAAATTCACATAGCTTAAACAATTTTTATTTTTCAATATAGTTTTAATCATTGACCTGATATTGCCCTTTATGGTGGACATCCCACCTCTTTAGATCAAATATATTTGCACTGCTCAATGCTAATCATGATATTTTTTGCTCTTGAACTAACCAATCCAGATTCTGAGCAGCAGTAGGTTCTTAGCTTAACTTATTGTATTCCTTCTAAAAAGTAAACAATCCACAAGTGGTTTTATTTTGAGCACATTAAAGGAAAATATATTTTTGATTTTTTTATTAATACATACGCAACATTTTTAAAATCCATTAACAAGTTTAAAGCTTTCAATTCAGCATGATCATGATATCTAATAGGTAGGAAAGTGTAGAATATGCAGTGTCATTTACTCAACCTATTAAACTATTATAATATTTATTTATATTATCAAAGTTCATTGTTTCTTTTTTTTTTTCCGATAAAACCTTTGTGTCTCTCAAAAATTTTCATTAGTTGATTACTTTTTCTTATTGTCTCTAAATCAATTTCAGTGTTTCAATTCAATATGTAACACTTTAAATGAACCTCGTCTAACTTACATTAAGTTTTTCTTGAATGCATAATTTACTTATTGTTATCTTCATTACTAATTTTTTTACTTCATTTATTGTTCTGCATCAAGTATTCATCCTAATTCCTAACTACATTAGTCAATTTCTCTCTTTATTGCGTAGTCTATCAATAACTAACACCAATATTTCACATATCAAAGATATGGAGGCTAAAGTATTCTACCTAAATATTGATCCCTTTTCGGTAGGTGAATTTCCTTTAATGACACATTTCGATATTTTAGTTCTATGTATATATTAGTTACATCTATCATTAATACTTATCCCCTTTGTTTACTTTTTGTTTACTGTGTTTGTTCTTTTGTAGTCACTGCATGGGATTCTACCTCTCTTTTATAGGAAGTACAAGAATTTCTTTGGGGATATCATATTGCTATATGATGAGAATGACAATCAAATTGAGTTGCGTATTCTTAGAGGAGAATCAAGTGCATATATTATTGATGGGATGCATAATATTATTGAACTAGATGGTATTAAAAATGGTGGTTCTTTGAAAATTAAATATATTACCCAAAAGTTATTTTCTATTCTTAGGGTGAGGGATGGCTTGGCCTTAAGAATGTTACCGCTAAAACGTAGTTACAAGTTTTCTTTGCATGTTACTGTATCTCTAAAGGGAAAAGTTTTTATTTTTGATGATGAAGAACAGATTTTTAGGCAGAATGTTATAGCTGCTTACAAGAAAAAAATATAACAAGGATGATAATTCTTCTCAAGTGCCACCTCCCATTAAGGATAATGTATTGGACTAGAACACACATTATATGCATGATCCAAATCATTCAAGTAACATTGGTAGCACTGTGAAGCAAGCTTTTGAATTTACTCCACTCTATACCAATAATCCAGCTCATTCTATTGAGTATTTGATTCCAATCAAATTTCATGATTTTTTTTCCAAAGATTCTAATGACCAAGTTGTTTATCTTCCTAACCATCCTATATCTGATGCTGCATTGAACCGTTATATGTTTTTGAGTTTTTCCCAAATACCTAGCAATCCCAGTCGTTCTTTGTACAATTTGTTGTTGTACTTGATGTCAACGGTATCCATTTTGCATCACTGGTAAGTTTGCATGCTTTTTGTATATCAATATTTTTTTATTCTCATTAAACATGTTGTTTGGTTAACATGTATTATTCTTTGCATTGGCTTTATCTCTTTTGATTTCGCAAAGAACGCATTTCCTTCTTAATTTGATTATATACGTTTACTTCAGAAGGGTGAATATGCTTACAATATGATGCTAAGATGGATTAAGGTGAAGGCTTATTATGAAGTTTTAATGACAAGGGCTTGGCGTGCATTCATTAGGAACAACTTACTTAGTACAGGTAATGAAGTTAGGTTCATTGTATCATCAAGAGATGAGAGAGTAATTTATGCAGAGATTTTAAAAAATTAAATTAGTAACTAGCATTAAGTCTAGATAGTTCTATTGTATTTATGCATGGTTTGTTGTATTTAATTTATGGCAAGTGGTTTAATCATGCACCAATTTTTTGTTTTGATAGATATGCAAGTACCATGTTAAGATGTTCATGGTACCTTAATATCTAAAGATTGCTTTATTTTGTTGTAATCTACGACAGCTATTTATCTCAACTTATGAACCCATCAGTTCAGTATTTATGCTCATCTTCATTATTTTATGAGTTAAGATTGTGTAATTTATATTTTTTAATGATTAGTTCAGCTTTGAATCATCAGGTGCAGCTTGTCCAATAATAATATTATTTAATTAAAAAATGGTTTAATACTTTAATTGTACATTTTCTTTGATAATTTGTTATCTTAATTTAGTTAATAAATCTGTGTCATTCTTAAATTTTTTTTTATGAAATCATACCTTAATTTGTTCTTTCGGGTTCTTAATATGATTTCTTATTTTGGTTGTATTAAGTAATAAATAATTGCTACCATTTTTACTCTGTTTCATACTTTGCAATTGCATAGCTTTAATATTTCTATATATATTACTACTTTTTAATCATAATTTATTCATTTTTGTATTTAAAGTTAATTCCATTACTTTAAGCACTAGGGTAGTCACATTTATGTTTCATTTAATTAACGAAGCCAGCATGACTGTGCTTTTTTATTTCTATGCACTAACGAATAGATCACTTTAGTGGATTTTTTCTATTCTTTAATTTTACTACAATTCATTATGTTATATGTATACTTATGTATTCTTTTTTTAATGTACCTAACACGTTAATTATATTTGTTATTAGCATTAGTTTATAGTAAATCATTAGTTGTCTCAGTATTGTTGAGTTGTGTGTTTTTCACAGTTCTATGTGCTATTATTTAGTTTCACTTCATTAGCAAATACCCTGTTGCTTAGGCCAATGCAACGTCCTCATATTGGTGTTATTTTACTTCTTATTTTAATGAAATGATACACTAGATATCTCTTTTTTTAGCTCTATAGTTTTGATAACATGTGTATTTTTCTTTTCTTCACGTTTCTTATGATTGTCGTTGATTTTATTTATTAAGATTTTCAATTTATCATCTCATTTAAAATGATACACTAGATATATCATTTACCATATATCACCAAAGCTTGCAAGGGCAAATAGAATTTTCATAAGAAGGCAGAAGAAGAGTTTGAATGTGGTATTTCAAGGTTATATAATCTACATCTTATGAAATGTATCACAAAACTGCATAGTAATTTTGATATTTTACATATTGTCCAAATAATATATCTATTGAATGCTGTGTTTTTAATCTACAGAAGTTTCAGATAGAGATATGTTACCATTCAAGAGACCTTTGGTCAATAGAAATGGATCTATGATGTCCAAAAATGAAAACATTCTACAAATGAGTAATCTATGTGCCAATGCATCACGTTCAAATTTTCAGAAAGCAACAACTTCTCATATGATCTTGTAGTTTCTGATCAGTACTATAGAACATCACTATTTGATATATCTAATGGTTAGCCTCTTTAACTTTTCATTTAAGTGGTTTTTAATTAAGGTCTCATTTTATTTTAGATTAAGTTTTTTTATGTATTACCTTTCCACATGTATACATTTTGCTAGCTCAACAAATTTATCTATCGAACAAGAGATCTGGGGTTCAAATTCATGGAAAGAAAAATACTATGTTGGACTAAATTGTTGTTTTCAATTATAAAGAAAAGATGAAGCTTATTTCAGATCCATCTAGTAGTGGTCTAGTATCTTTTGATATGTTGTTTTAGATCTTCCTCTAAATTTAATTATGGAACCAATGCAGAACCATGTTATAGGTATTTTGATGAATATGTTTTGTTTTTTTCTTAGTTCTTTTATGCTTTTACTGCCACATTCTTTTTTAAATTTGTATTTTTTTTTGTCACATTTTGATTCACAACGCTATCATGCTTTAATTTATCAGGAACAAGCATCCTTTGAATCCCTCGACAGAAACTTTGAACTCTCTTGCACGTAGTACATGCAACATGTTTAATGAATCTCAATTAAACATTGATCATTCATCATTTAATTCAGTGGATATTGCTTCTATTCAAGAATATTCTAACAGTGAAGAATATGAAGGTCATACATTGTTTTATTTAATTTTTTATATACTTATATGATACTTCTTTTTCTACATTTTTTACATATTAGTGAATTTTTTTTATGCAGTAATTGATGGTTATGATGATATTATCTTAGATGAGGATTTCACCACAAAACCAGAAGAGATGGATGTCAATGGTAAGTGATGGTTGGTCTCATTAGTGGCCTTTATTATTGTATTATATATTTCAATTTAATTTCGTTCTTATATAGTTTAATCTATCTACCTATTTATTTTTCAAACCATTTTTACCACATTTTGAGCAGGATGTTGTTACCATGCATGAGGAAGGTATGAAGATTAACCCTTAGAATTTTTTAACAGTTATGCGTGGTACCTTTTACATTTTTTTGGTATTAATTTGTATTTTTTGTTGTGAAATGTCTATTCTATGTCGGTATAGAATATTGGGATGCTGGTGATCCTATTTATACATGTGTATTTGCAATGCCAACATGTGGGATAAAGAGAGGTTTAGCATGACTAATGGCCATGCTAGACCACATTTTGGTCTGTGTTGTATGGATACAAAGGTTGAATTGCCTGTTCTAAAGTCAGCACCTAAGATTTTACAAGATCTTCACTTTAAGGATGATGACATGTCACGATACTTTAAGAAGAACATTCAGTTATTCAACTATATGTTTTAGTTCATATCTATGGATGGTAGAATAAATAACATAAATAATGGAACTGCGCCACCCACATTCTTACTAAGTGGTCAGAATTACCATTGCATCAGGAGTTTACTCCTTTTAGTGAATAATAGCCCAAAGTTTGCAAGCTATATATTTATGATATAGATAATGAAGTAGAAAATCGAATTAATGTTGTTCGGTTAGAATGCTTTTTCATTTTATTTTAAATTAAAAGTTAGAGGTTTATGCCACGAACATTTTTGTTTTAGTTTGTTGTTAATTTTTTATCTTTGTTGCAAAATTTTTTAAACAGGCAATTTGATTCTTGCAATGGTCTTGAAAGGGTCATTGTTGCTGAGCTAAAGAGTATGCTTGATCTCCACAATCCCTTGGCCAGTACATCTCGATATGCTTGAGACTGGTTTAAAGAATGCGATTCTCATAACATAAGAATAAAGTTGATTTGGAAAAGAGATATCGATGGTTGGCATTATAATCTGTCAACTGCACCCAAGGTTGCGGTAATAGTTGTCAGTACATCTCCATATGCTTGAGACCGGTTTAAAGAATGCAATTCTCCTAACATAAGAATAAAGTTGATTTGGAGAAGAGATATCGATGGTAGGCATTATAATCTGTCAACTGCACCCAAGGTTGCGGTAATAGTTGTCAGTGATATTGATGAGTCCTGTTTGGATATGGATATATAATAATAGAGTCATGCTCTAGCCAGCTTAAAAGAATTGATGTTCTTCACCCGTAGTACCTTGCATTGCAATATCCTTTATTGTTTCCATATGTGGAAGACGGATGCAGAATTGGAATTGAAACTTCTTGTCAATATAATACTAATGGTTCGAAGAAGAGGAAAACTATCAGCATGAGAGAGTTTTTTTCATATTGCCTGCAAATGCGGTTTCTCAATTCTCTTATTTTGTTGTATTCTGGTAGACTGTTTCAACAATTCTTGGTGGATTCATATACGATGGTTGAGGCCAAATGATGACACGTCATCTTAAGCAATTTTTAAGGTTATGTTTTTATTTATTTTCTTAGATTTTTAATTAAATTTCTTATGATTTCTAATAGAATTTAATAAATAATCAAATATTTGGAGTTGAGATAATGTTTTTATGTTTTCAGGGGTTTTAGACTTAAAAAGTAGCAAAAATTAAGGCTTTTTTACAAGAAAGCACAAAAAAATAGAAGCATGGTGTAAGAAGTGTAGCCCAAGAAGCATAGCCTAAGTTACAAAAGCATGCCCAAAGGGAAGGAAACTGAAGCCCAAAACACATACGCCCATCGTACATGTCCACCAGCCCTGACCTCTTTGCACTCCAATGGTCATAACTTGAGCTATAGAAGTCCAAATGAGGCGGTTCAAGTTGCGTTAGAAAGCTAACATCTAGAACTTCAGAATGATATGCATATGTTTATAGTGGATGTTTTTGTCTCAGCCACGTACCACCATCATCTTTGGGACACAAAAAAACAGCGCCCTAAACAACTCAAAATGCAAGCCCAGCGCATTTCAACTCTCAGGATGCAACAATTAAGGCTCAAGCTTAATTATCTACATCATCAGAAGCCTTAACCACATCCAAAACACTCAAAATTCTAGAAGATTAGTTATTAATTCTTTCTAAATCATAAAATATTTGGTTGTTAGGATTTGATTTGAATTTGAAAGTTACTAATTAGTTATCTTATCTTTCTCTCTCTGAATGATAAGATTAGGATAGTTTGAATTTGAATTCTAGAATTTAGGCTATAAATAAGTGAACCTTGTTCACAAGAGAAGGCAATCTGGGGGAGGATCTTAGGATCCAAATCCAATTCTCCTCAGAATCTCTTCTTTTTATTTTTCTTACTTCTTCATAGGTAACTAATTCTCTGTCAAAGGGTTAGAAGCTCTGTTTATGTTTTCCATGGATAATTAATCTACATTTATTTTATTTCGAAGTCTTGCATTGATCTATTTCATGATTTAGTTATTCATTTTTCATTCGGATTAGTGAATCGGAAGGTAAGCTAATGCTTTTTGGATTCTTGTATTATAATTGGAAAATTTGATATTTGAAAGCCTGAAAACTCTTCACACGACTATTTGTATTCGGCTAGGAATAGTGGTACAATTAGTGTGCGACATATACATGATTTTCAATCACTCTAATTTTGAATAAGTGACATATAATTTGGATTAGAATAACTTTTGAAAATTATGTTTTCTTTTAAGATTTAATCGGACAAGACTAGCTTGAATATGTGACATATAATTCGACTTAAGGACTACTTTTTAAACTTATTTGAATCAAAAATCAGTTTTTGTACTTAATCTCTTGATTAATTAAAGTGACGCCTAATTAATGCTTGAGAAACTAAGGAGCCAAGAAATTGAAAATCAGTTACTAAAGGTTTCGTCGTGAAAGATCTTTGCAAACTTCAAGATAAATAAAAAAGATTGGTTATCCTAAGAGCATAAGCATCTCCAAAGCCCTTGACTCTCATCATCACTATCTGTGGCATTCAAGCATCCAACATTCAAGATTCTCAACCCTCCCAGCGAGATATTCTCTTGTCCTCTTTGATCATCAATAAGGTTTTATTAATCTAATTAGGATTTTTAATTGGATATTTACTTGTTCAGTCCTTTAATCCTCGTGGGAACGATATCCACTCACCATGGTATTACTTGTACAATCTGGTGCACTTGCCGGTATCTGTGAGCTTCAATTTTTGCTCATCACCGAACAATTAAACTTTATAAGATTTAACCAACCAAAGTTAAGGGTTGAAAGGCTTAAAAGTCCTTCATGAGTCTTTGGTAAGCGGAGAAGTTGATGCTGTTGCAATTGGCCAGCGTATTATTCTACTAAACACTTTTATTGGTGGTCCAAGGTACATGTTTAATAATTGCAAGGATGCTTTTGCTACTTGCAAGTATGCCAGATATCCTAGATTTTTTTATTAACAATTACTAGCAACCCTGAACAGGATGAGGTCAAGAGATTGCTTTGTGGAACATGATTATCACCTCAAGATCATCCTGATGTTGTTTCAAGGATATTCAAAATCAAGCTTAATAATCTAATCAGCAAATTTAAAAGTGGCATTCCTTTTGCCAAGATTGTTGGATGTAAGTATTTTTGTCTTTTACATGTTTTGGTTATTCATTAGGTAATATTCATGCTTCTTGAATCTATAATATATTTTTCATATTTTTGTAGATGTTTGCACTGTTGAATTTCAGAAGAGGGGATTACCTCATGCACACATATTGTTATTCATGCATCCTACAAACAAGCCAAGGTCTCCATTAGATATTGACAGGTTTATTTCTGCTGAAATACCTGATAGGCTCCGTAGACCAAGGTTATATGCTGCCTGACGAACGGATTTCTGTCAGTAAAGAATTTCACAAATAAAGTCTCGTTGTAAGTATAGTTTCTAAACCAACAGAGAATCCTTTCGTACAAAAGTTTTGGTTGTCACAAGTAACAAAACCCAATAAAATTTATAACCGAAGTATTTAAACCTCGGGTCTCTCAAGGAATTACAGGGAAGTATGATTTATTATTGGTTATGAAATTGTATCTTTTTGGGTTTTTGAAATAGGGAACAGGAAAATAAATTGGCAGGAAATTAAATTAATAACTAGAAAAACTCTTGGCAAGGTATGAGAACTGGAAATCCCATCCTAGTTATCCTTATCAGGTGTGATGAGAATTGTTATTGCTCCCACTTATTTAACCCTTACTAAATAAAGGAAAGTCAAGTGGACTAATCAATTTGATTCCTCAAGTCCTAGTCAACTCCTATGGAAAGACTAGCTTTAGAGGGATCCAAATCAATCAGCAATTTCCAATTTTCAATCAACAGCTGAGTTTGACAACTCAAGTGTCACCAATTACTCCACCAAAGCCAAAAGGGGAAAAATCTAAATTATTTATATCATAAATAGAAGAAAGCAATCATAAATCTGAAATACCTCAAATTGCATTAAATAGAATATTCAAATCTAACATGAAAATGTTCATAAGCCAATTTGGCAACATAAGTAATTAACAAGTAAAAGCATTAGAATAAATAAAAGTAGAAAAGAAACATAAATTAAAGAACATTGAACCTGGAATGAAAAAATAACCATAAACTAAGAGGAATCCTGATCCTAAATACCTAAGAGAGAGGAGAGAGCCTCTCTCTCTCTCTAAAACTACATCTAAAACCAAAAATTGTGAATAATGAATGTTGTATGAATGAATGGATGGATTCCCCTATAGCCTCTAATCTGTGTTTTCTGGGCCGAAAACTAGGTCAGAAACAGCCCAAAAATCGCCCCAGTGATTTCTGGTACGTACAGGTTGTAAGACCCAAAATCTTTGAAAAGTCTTATTATGATCAAGTCTCAAATCATATAGTTATTTATAGCCTTAATTTCAGATATTATTTTATTAAAGATAATTAAGGCAAGTTTTGATTTATTGAACTTGAGATAAGTTATGATTTTTATCCAATTTTATAATTATTGGATTATTTTCTATATTTCAGGTATAAGGCTGATAGTTATGAAATAATAAAGATTTTATATGATTTGGACTAGATAAGTAATATTTTAAATATTAATACTGCTACTTTGGAAAAATAAAGGGGTTTAATTATATTATTTCTAATTATTTTGATTTGGGCATTTTATGGAAAATAATTTGTGAAATTGATGAGCAAATAGTATTTTCTATATATAATTAGTATGGGATTTAATTTGAGTTTCAATTACTATATTACCCCATAATTTTATTAAAAATTACCTAAACTACCCCTAACCCTAAAAACCCTAACCCAGTTAACCTTTCCCTCTAACCCTATAGCCACAAAACCCTCCCCCAACAACCAGCAGCAGCAACGCTGCAATGGAAAAGGAAAACAGAGGCAGAATCAAGGATAGGGGAAGAAGGGGGAAGCAGGGAAGGGAGATCCGAGAGGGGAGGAGGGCGACGCAGCCGCCAAGCCCGTCACTGTGCCGATTCATCGCGCGAGGAGCTCGTGCCGTCGCCGATCATCCTTGCGCAGCATCAGGGGCAGAACCGCGACCTGAAGAGAGCGCGAGCCATAACCACCGATGGAAAAGGAGGAGCGAGCGCGGAGAAGGTAAAGTCGCCGCTGTCGCCGGCACCTCCAGCCCGCGTCGCCGCCGAACACGCCGTGGCCTCTGCCGTCGCCAGTCTGGTTTGCTCAGCCGTCGTGCCGTTGAAGAGAAGGCCGTCCAGTCACACCAAACAGGAGAGACAGAGAGATCTGAGGCTGAGCTGGGGTTCAACCACCATGCCCAGCCGTGCTTGCGTTGCCGGCGCCGCCTCGGTTGGAACTGTCGCCGTCAGAAAAAGGTCCAGGCCGCCACTAATGGAGCTAGCCGGAACTGTTCCAAGGTTTTGCCGCTTATTTAGATCCTGCTCTATTTTGGTTCGTGGCGTTATCATTGTTCTGGTCGCCGGAAAACCTTGCTGCCGTCGCCGGAAAAGTATGCCAGTAAGGGTTTCAAACTTGGTTTTCGTTTCTTGTGAGATGATGGGAGTCTTATTGTCGCGGCATGTTGGTTTCAGTCACCGTCGCCGGAGTTGGGTCGCCGCAGCCGCTGAAGGTGGCTACCGAGGCTACCGCCAAACCGGTTCAGAGGCCGTTACTTTCGTTTTGGTATTACAGTAAGTATCTTATGTTCCGAAAAAGCCTCGCGTTAGTATTCGGTTGTGTTTGGTTAATGAATATGAGTTTTGGGTAATGTGAGGCCGAGTCCTGATTACTATATGTTGCGATTAGTGTTGCTATGGTTATTGCGAACGTGACTTGGAGCTGAGGTTTTGGTTGCCGTCAGTTCAAGTTGAGGCGGAAAAGGACTCTGTGAGACTTTTGAGTTATGGAATTTGCGTTTTGAGGTAGGGGCGCTTTCCAAAAACTATAGTTTATTATTGGAATTATTACATATGGGTACTGATGTGAGATATTGTGTATTTGGTGATTGTATCTGCCTTATGTATTAATTGATTGACTCGAATGACTATGGATGTTGGTTTGGCTGAATTATTGTGTGGCCTGTGAAATGTAATGTTTGAAGTTGATTCTTTAAAGATTTGAAATGAGTTTAATCCATTGAGAATTGGTTTGAATTGAGTCAATTATTTTGATGATGTGAAAGATAGAATACTCTTGAAATTCAGCCTGGGTTGCTTTAACTGATTTGGTTTTGATAAATGATTTATCGCTGAACCGATTCTTTAAAGCTTTAGAAATGAGTTAAATCGGTTGATATTGAGTTGATTTTTGAAATGGTTTCCTTGAGATATGCCACTGAGGCGACTGTTGGGTTTAGCTTGCTTTTGAATTGATTTCTGGATTTGAGCTGTTGAAAGGAATGAGAAACGGTTTAGTTGGGACCTGAACCGGGTGGCAAAAGTCCAAGTTTTAGGGGAGGTGCTGTCGAAATTTCTATAAAATCCGAGTCTTTATTGAAATGTTGTCTGGAAAATGATGAGTTAAAGACTTCTACTATTTTATTTGAATTATCAAGAAAAGGATGATTCATGCTTTCGAAATGAGTTAGTAAAGAGGAAATTGTGATTTAGTCTTGTTTCTTAAGAAAGGCATTGTATCTCTTTCAAGAGAAAGTTATTTAGATGAAACTTGTGTTTTAAAGCTATTTGAATGCGAAAAGGGTTTATGCCTTTGAATTTGACTTGGGGGTTTCAATTAAAGAAGTTTCAATGACTTTGAAAGAACCTGAATGTCTATTGACAAGTTTTATTTTGAAATGTTTTGAGAAAGGTTTTAAGTACTCTTTGAACTCTGAACTTTTGCAAGACTAAAACAATTTTGAACAGTTGAAATGCTTTAGAATTTATCATGGGGGTTGAAGCTGGTTTTGCCTAAGTAAAGGAAACGGCTTTGAAAGAAGTAAATGATTACGTGACTCGGTTCAGCTTAGATCCTATTTTATTACTCAAATCGGAAAGCCAAGGTTTTAATGACTTTAAATGAATTCGGCGAAATGAGTTATGCTATTCTCCCCTAAAGACTTGGGACTCTGCCGAAAAACTTTGTTATAAAATCCCATTGTGGGATGGGTGATTTTGAATGTTCCCAAAATTAATCTTTAACTTTCCATGGTTTTGGAAGTTTCGGAAAGAGGATGCCGAGAGCGGCTTTGTTTTAAAAAGGGAACTCACTTTGAGTAAATTTGGCCTGAGCCTGAGATGATTTGAGAAACGAGATTTCTAAAAGCCAAGGCTAAAAAGAGTTGAAGTTTGATTTCAAAGTGAAATGGCTTGAGAAAAGTGATTTGTGGCTAAAATGTCGGTTTTATGAATTTGATGATGTTGAATGGTGGAAGTGCTGTTTTGTTATGGGCCGGAATGGCTGTGTATGATTATGAATATTGGCTGGTTCTGGATTGAACCGTGAGCCAGAATGGCTATGTATGATATTGATTTATGGCTGATTGTCGAATGAGTTATGGGCCGTATGGCTGACTATGAATTATGAATTTAAGCCGGATGGCTAAGATGGATGTTGATCCATGGCTGGGACTGAATGAATATATGCTTGAGATACCTGGGTAGTAGCAAGGGTTGTGGTTCGTCCCACTTGCTCCAGGTCAGAGACTGTGATGCCTGGGTAGTAGCGGTAGTAGTGGTGATTCCACTCGCTCCAGGTTGAGCTGTTAAACACCCGCCTGGGTAGTAGCCGCAGTAGTGGTTATTCCACTGGCTCTGGGTTGAACGGGTAGTAGCAATGGGGTTGTAGCTCAAACCTACTTGCTCCGCGATGGGTGTTTCTGTCCATGGTTAGCTACCAGGACGTGTCGGGTTGGCTATATAACCGACAGATGATATCATCAGCCACTAGGGACAGGCATGCATCATATGCATCTATGTGACATTGTTTGGGTGTGCATATTGTACTTGGTTTGTCTATATGATTAACTGCTAATTGTTCTACTTGCTGTAACTGTTGTTTGTGCTTGAACTTCCTATCTGTGTTTGCAACTGGGACTCTGTTGGATTGTGGTGATTTGGTTGATGGTTGGATTGTTTGGGCCTATGGCCGTGGTTGGAATGAGATGAACCGATGGTTGATTTCAGTTTTATGTTTCTGATTTGGAATAAAATATGAAATGCTATTTTTTTCAGCATAGATAAACCATTTTGAAAGACTTTTGAGTTTTTGAGAATTGAATGGTTCCTCTTTCAGAAAAGATTTCCGACTTTACTTTTATTGTAAATCGATGTTTTTGAAAAGAGGCATGAGACGGTTATTAATCATTGGTACGGTTTATCTTCAAGTATCCTATTACAGTAATTCCCAAAAACCCTCTACTGAGAACCCTTTCGAGGATGATGTTCTCACCCCCCTACATTTTTTCCCTTTCAGGATATGGGCGCAGAAGTTACGAAGAGCTTATTTAATTATTGTTGTGATGCTCTGTATTGTTTTAGTTATGATTTACTGCACCCTCGCCTTTATCTTGATATAATTTGTAAGAGGGATAGGAATTGTATTGGATTATTGCTTGTAATATTATTTATATATGTATGTATGTATATATATGGATGTACTCTTTAGGAGTTGTTGTAAGTTGTATGGTATTTATGGATATACATTATCGAACGAAAGTATTTTTGGGAGCGGTATTGTGGTTTAAAGTTTTAAACAGGCTCATATTTTAGTATTAAGTAATATAAGTGTCGTCGTAATGTCCGAGCTATCAGAGTCGCGCAGCCGGAAGTGTGAACTTTGGTAGTTATGGTGTTACATTATGGTATCAGAGCAGTTCTTCCTGTAGAGCCTGAGGAATGGACTGACTATGCTTCAGTTGCATGCTCTGAGCGTTTGTCATGGAATAGGTCTTGTCAAACGATGAGAATTAGAGCTTTATGCACATGACGATCTATTGATTAACGCTGTTAGTCTTGCATTGCATAGTTCTTGGTATTAAGTTTGGCCGGCTTAATACTAGTGAATTATGTATATGAAAGCACTAATGGGTTGTCATAGATGATATACGAGTTTTGAGTAAAGCGAATCGCGGGTTTTGGGAACGTTAGAAACTATTTCTTGAGGCTATTCAGTTGTGTGTCTTGAATTCTGTTCGAGTTGACCTGTTCTTTTATATCCTAACATGAAGTTCTTGTTTGCTAGTCCTCTTGAAAAGTAGTTTGATACTTCAACTCTATTCCTCTATTCATATGCATTCTTGTTTGATCCTAATTGCATATGCTTGTTTGAAATCCTTGCTGTATCTATCTTTCTCTGTTTGAGTTCTTGGTTCATGTATTCTTTGATATAGCCTTGAACTTGTCCTACTGCGTTGTACATTGTAACTCTGGGATTCTGAGTCCATTCTTTGAGAAATTGTTGATTCAGTTTTTCTCTTACTTGACAGTGATCACAGCCAATTTTGAGATTTTTATAAAGTTGCTGTTGATTAGATATATACTTTTCTATATATGAGACTTTGAAATTATTTATACAGTTTAACAACTATTTCTTTCTAATACCTTGCCTGTACTTTTACTAGTTTACGCAATTGCACTTACTTTAAAAGTAAATTTTGACCTTCTAGTAATTTTACTATAGTTCCAATGGACATCTTTATTTGATTGTGTATTTGGATATTTTCTGAAATACTGGAAAGAAAGGATTTTTCGCTTTTATTCCGGTTGAGTTTCGTTTGATAAGCTTTACTTAACTATTTTGAATTGAGTTTGGTTTAGCATACTACATGGTTTATGCCATTGTTGTTCTTTTGAAAATGTTGGATTCATAGCTTTCTTCTCATGAACGAACTGGTTCCTTCTTAAGCTTTTCACCTCTATAAATGTCATACGTGATTTTGTTTTTAACTAATCTTTTACATCTTGTGAACATTACCATTGATCTTGGTTTGTCCCCTCTTGTGAATCTCATCCTTATGTGGGTCAGTTTGATTCGTTTCAAGATAGTGCATTGTTTATTCTCTCATTATCTCTACAAGAATTTTTAGTTAAAGATTTATCATTGAAAAATTACAAATGATTGAGTTGTCTTTTTCTATGACTTTTGTATTCTTTTGGATCAATTTAAAACTTGTTTGATGTTTCATGTCTAGTGGATCTTGTTTGAACTACTTTAAATTAAGATCCTTTCTTGCAAGGCTTGACTCTTTTTTAGTACATCTTAAACTTCTTGAATGTTCTTCCGAGATGGTGATTTCAAGAACGCTTTTGGAGTCTTGTTTTGAACCTTTTAAAGAAGTTTCGAATTCTCTTTGACAAAATATTAAACGGAATTTATTTTCTATTGTTTGATTGAGATTAAAACCATTGTCCAATTTTGACGAAATTAATTTAAAGTTGGCAATGCGCCCTTTTAAATGAAGTTTTGGAAAGCTTCCTTGTTTAGTGGAAACCGGTTTGTTTGTAACACACCACTTATTTCCTTACCAGATTGTGTGCAAATTTTTACCTTGGAGTTTCTTTTCTAAAAGGAGTTTAATTTTCCCTTTCATCCTTGCTACGAATGTTATACACGCTTGTTTGAATGTGAACTTTGAGAATTTTTGAACAAGCCTTTGATTTCTCTCCCGAGTTTTATGAACTGCTTTTGGTTAAGTTGTGCTCTAATTATCTTTCTAAAATATTTGAGGAAATATTTTTGCTCTTGGCCAAAGTTGTGTGCATTTTGTTTTTGGAACTTTACAAAATCTACTTCAACATGAAATTTTATTGAAGTAAAGCCACGTTTATGCTTTTGTTACTCCCTTGAAGGATGTTTGTTGTTTAACTTCTCTTTTAGACTGCGAAGTGATATTTTTACAAGTTTTCGATTCTATTAAGAACAATGTATTCGGAAGTATTTCAATTATGCTCTTGAGTTCTGTGAGCTTTGTCTTGGGTTTGAGAGATTCTTCTCTATAAACTTCATACTTCTTCGACTCACCTTGAATTTGTTTCAAACTAATGCGCTGATCCTTCTCTTTGTTGATCCTATTGGATTTCTTTGATTCAAGGGTTATCTTTGAGGTTGTCAATTGAATTGTGTCTAGTAAACTTCATTGCTTGAGTATCCTTGGTTATCTGGGATTGGATATATTCTCTCAAATCTATTATTGCTATCCTTGACATTTGACTCTCCTTTCTAAGTCTTGTATCCTTCTGAGTAGACTCGAGAATTGTTTTGATATCACGTGCGACTTGTAGACGTATACGTAACGTGATGAGTTAGTTCTTTAAGACGTGATATCTATATATGGAAGTCGAAGCGGTAGGTGTACAACGTTATGAGATGTGGGCGTTTTGTTCCTTGCGAACGGATTTGAGGTTGTCAGGCTTATGATCGAATATGGGGATTGTAAAGTGCTTGATGGAGTTGGAAAGTTGAAACTTTGAGGTTGGTATGAGATTAGTGTGCGGATGTTAAGCACGTCATTTTAACCCCATTCTGTTTTATAGCCTTTGATGCTTTGCCCTACTATCACGTGATTGACCCATGTTATCTTTTGCATTGAGCCTACCTTGTAACGTTTGCTTTGCAATCACACCCCTGCCTTTGTACCCTTATGCATATGATAATCAAAGTATTTAAAAATCGTATATATGTTCATATGATAAGATATTTTTGCTTCTTCCTTAAATGTGTTCAAGGGTGAACTGTTATGGAATTTCTTTCGTTTTGTATTAATTTTCGAGGGCGAAAATTTTTATAAGGTGGGTAGAATGTAAGACCCAGAATCTTTGAAAAGTCTTATTATGATCAAGTCTCAAATCATATGGTTATTTATAGCCTTAATTTCAGATATTATTTTATTAAAGATAATTAAGGCAAGTTTTGATTTATTGAACTTGAGATAAGTTATGATTTTTATCCAATTTTATAATTATTGGATTATTTTCTATATTTCAGGTATAAGGCTGATAGTTATGAAATAATAAAGATTTTATATAATTTGGACTAGATAAGTAATATTTTAAATATTAATACTGCTACTTTGGAAAAATAAAGGGGTTTAATTATATTATTTCTAATTATTTTGATTTGGGCATTTTATGGAAAATAATTTGTGAAATTGATGAGCAAATAGTATTTTCTATATATAATTAGTATGGGATTTAATTTGGGTTTCAATTACTATATTACCCCATAATTTTATTAAAAATTACCTAAACTACCCCTAACCCTAAAAACCCTAACCCAGTTAACCTTTCCCTCTAACCCTATAGCCACAAAACCCTCCCCCAACAACCAGCAGCAGCAACGCTGCAATGGAAAAGGAAAACAGAGGCAGAATCAAGGATAGGGGAAGAAGGGGGAAGCAGGGAAGGGAGATCCGAGAGGGGAGGAGGGCGACGCAGCCGCCAAGCCCGTCACTGTGCCGATTCATCGCGCGAGGAGCTCGTGCCGTCGCCGATCATCCTTGCGCAGCATCAGGGGCAGAACCGCGACCTGAAGAGAGCGCGAGCCATAACCACCGATGGAGAAGGAGGAGCGAGCGCGGAGAAGGTAAAGTCACCGCTGTCGCCGGCACCTCCAGCCCGCGTCGCCGCCGAACACGCCGTGACCTCTGCCGTCGCCAGTCTGGTTTGCTCTGCCGTCGTGCCGTTGAAGAGAAGGCCGTCCAGTCACACCGAACAGGAGAGACAGAGAGATCTGAGGCTGAGCTGGGGTTCAACCACCATGCCCAGCCGTGCTTGCGTTGCCGGCGCCGCCTCGGTTGGAACTGTCGCCGTCAGAAAAGGGTCCAGGCCGCCGCTAATGGAGCTAGCCGGAACTGTTCCAAAGTTTTGCCGCTTATTTAGATCCTGCTCTATTTTGGTTAGTGGCGTTATCATTGTACTGGTCGCCGGAAAACCTTGCTGCCGTCGCCGGAAAAGTATGCTGGTAAGGGTTTCAAACTTGGTTTTCGTTTCTTGTGAGATGATGGGAGTCTTATTGTCGCGGCATGTTGGTTTCAGTCACCGTCGCCGGAGTTGGGTCGCCGCAGCCGCTGAAGGTGGCTACCGAGGCTACCGCCAAACCGGTTCAGAGGCCGTTACTTTCGTTTTGGTATTACAGTAAGTATCTTATGTTCCAAAAAAGCCTCGCGTTAGTATTCGGTTATGTTTGGTTAATGAATATGAGTTTTGGGTAATGTGAGGCCGAGTCCTGATTACTATATGTTGCGATTAGTGTTGCTATGGTTATTGCGAACGTGACTTGGAGCTGAGGTTTTGGTTGCCGTCAGTTCAAGTTGAGGCGGAAAAGGACTCTGTGAGACTTTTGAGTTATGGAATTTGCGTTTTGAGGTAGGGGCGCTTTCCAAAAACTATAGTTTATTATTAGAATTATTACATATGGGTACTGATGTGAGATATTGTGTATTTGGTGATTGTATCTGCCTTATGTATTAATTGATTGACTCGAATGACTATGGATGTTGGTTTGGCTGAATTATTGTGTGGCCTGTGAAATGTAATGTTTGAAGTTGATTCTTTAAAGATTTGAAATGAGTTTAATCCGTTGAGAATTGGTTTGAATTGAGTCAATTATTTTGATGATGTGAAAGATAGAATACTCTTGAAATTCAGCCTGGGTTGCTTTAACTGATTTGGTTTTGATAAATGATTTATCGCTGAACCGATTCTTTAAAGCTTTAGAAATGAGTTAAATCGGTTGATATTGAGTTGATTTTTGAAATGGTTTCCTTGAGATATGCCACTGAGGCGACTGTTGGGTTTAGCTTGCTTTTGAATTGATTTCTGGATTTGAGCTATT
The DNA here is from genome assembly GCF_059453495.1 of Arachis ipaensis. Classification (NCBI taxonomy): domain Eukaryota; kingdom Viridiplantae; phylum Streptophyta; class Magnoliopsida; order Fabales; family Fabaceae; genus Arachis; species Arachis ipaensis. Next base: position 21,841,302 of record NC_142440.1, on the reverse strand, counting down.
GAAAGGAATGAGAAACGGTTTAGTTGGGACCTGAACCGGGTGGCAAAAGTCCAAGTTTTAGGGGAGGTGCTGTCGAAATTTCTATAAAATCCGAGTCTTTATTGAAATGTTGTCTGGAAAATGATGAGTTAAAGACTTCTGCTATTTTATTTGAATTATCAAGAAAAGGATGATTCATGCTTTCGAAATGAGTTAGTAAAGAGGAAATTGTGATTTAGTCTTGTTTCTTAAGAAAGGCATTGTATCTCTTTCAAGAGAAAGTTATTTAGATGAAACTTGTGTTTTAAAGCTATTTGAATGCGAAAAGGGTTTATGCCTTTGAATTTGACTTGGGGGTTTCAATTAAAGAAGTTTCAATGACTTTGAAAGAACCTGAATGTCTATTGACAAGTTTTATTTTGAAATGTTTTGAGAAAGGTTTTAAGTACTCTTTGAACTCTGAACTTTTGCAAGACTAAAACAATTTTGAACAGTTGAAACGCTTTAGAATTTATCATGGGGGTTGAAGCTGGTTTTGCCTAATTAAAGGAAACGGCTTTGAAAGAAGTAAATGATTACGTGACTCGGTTCAGCTTAGATCCTATTTTATTACTCAAATCGGAAAGCCAAGGTTTTAATGACTTTAAATGAATTCGGCGAAATGAGTTATGCTATTCTCCCCTAAAGACTTGGGACTCTGCCGAAAAACTTTGTTATAAAATCCCATTGTGGGATGGGTGATTTTGAATGTTCCCAAAATTAATATTTAACTTTCCATGGTTTTGGAAGTTTCGGAAAGAGGATGCCGAGAGTGGCTTTGTTTTAAAAAGGGAACTCACTTTGAGTAAATTTGGCCTGAGCCTGAGATGATTTGAGAAACGAGATTTCTAAAAGCCAAGGCTAAAAAGAGTTGAAGTTTGATTTCAAAGTGAAATGGCTTGAGAAAAGTGATTTGTGGCTAAAATGTCGGTTTTATGAATTTGATGATGTTGAATGGTGGAAGTGATGTTTTGTTATGGGCCGGAATGGCTGTGTATGATTATGAATATTGGCTGGTTCTGGATTGAACCGTGAGCCGGAATGGCTATGTATGATATTGATTTATGGCTGATTGCCGAATGAGTTATGGGCCGTATGGCTGACTATGAATTATGAATTTAAGCCGGATGGCTAAGATGGATGTTGATCCATGGCTGGGACTGAATGAATATATGCTTGAGATACCTGGGTAGTAGCAAGGGTTGTGGTTCGTCCCACTTGCTCCAGGTCAGAGACTGTGACGCCTGGGTAGTAGCGGTAGTAGTGGTGATTCCACTCGCTCCAGGTTGAGCTGTTAAACACCCGCCTGGGTAGTAGCCGCAGTAGTGGTTATTCCACTGGCTCTGGGTTGAGCGGGTAGTAGCAATGGGGTTGTAGCTCAAACCTACTTGCTCCGCGATGGGTGTTTCTGTCCATGGTTAGCTACCAAGACGTGTCGGGTTGGCTATATAACCGACAGATGATATCATCAGCCACTAGGGACAGGCATGCATCATATGCATCTATGTGACATTGTTTGGGTGTGCATATTGTACTTGGTTTGTCTATATGATTAACTGCTAATTGTTCTACTTGCTGTAACTGTTGTTTGTGCTTGAACTTCCTATCTGTGTTTGCAACTGGGACTCTGTTGGATTGTGGTGATTTGGTTGATGGTTGGATTGTTTGGGCCTATGGCCGTGGTTGGAATGAGATGAACCGATGGTTGATTTCAGTTTTATGTTTCTGATTTGGAATAAAATATGAAATGCTATTTTGTTTCAGCATAGATAAACCATTTTGAAAGACTTTTGAGTTTTTGAGAATTGAATGGTTCCTCTTTCAGAAAAGATTTCCGACTTTACTTTTATTGTAAATCGATGTTTTTGAAAAGAGGCATGAGACGGTTATTAATCATTGGTACGGTTTATCTTCAAGTATCCTATTACAGTAATTCCCAAAAACTCTCTACTGAGAACCCTTTCGAGGATGATATTCTCACCCCCCCTACATTTTTTCCCTTTCAGGATATGGGCGCAGAAGTTACGAAGAGCTTATTTAATTATTGTTGTGATGCTCTGTATTGTTTTAGTTATGATTTACTGCACCCTCGCCTTTATCTTGATATAATCTGTAAGAGGGATAGGAATTGTATTGGATTATTGCTTGTAATATTATTTATATATGTATGTATGTATATATATGGATGTACTCTTTAGGAGTTGTTGTAAGTTGTATGGTATTTATGGATATACGTTATCGAACGAAAGTATTTTTGGGAGCGGTATTGTGGTTTAAAGTTTTAAACAGGTTCATATTTTAGTATTAAGTAATATAAGTGTCGTCGTAATGTCCGAGCTATCAGAGTCGCGCAGCCGGAAGTGTGAACTTTGGTAGTTAGGGTGTTACACAGGTTGCTACAAAGTCACACGTACGCGTCGTCCACGCGTACGCGTGGATTGAATTTTTGCCAGGTCATGCATGCGCGTGATTTACGCGTGCACGTCGCCTATCTTTGAAACAGCTATGGCAAATTATATATTGTTGCGAAGCCCCAGATGTTAGCTTTCCAACACAACTGGAACCACGTCATTTGGACCTCTTTAGCTCAAGTTATGGTCGATTTAGTACCAAGAGGTCAGGCTGGACAGCTTTAGCAATTCCTTCAGTTTCTTGTATTCCTTCCACTTTTACATGCTTCTTTTCCATCCTCTAAGTCATTCCTGCCCTATAATCCTTGAAAACACTTAACACACATATCAAGGCATTGAATGGTAATAAAGGATAATTAAAATTGACAGTTTAAAGGCCTAGGAAACATGTTCTCAATTATATCACAGGATTAGGAAGGAAAATGTAAAACCATGCAATTAGTATGAATAAGTGTATGAAAGATTGATAAAATCCACTCAATTGAGCACAAGATAAACCATAAAATAGTGGTTTATCAATCTCCCCACACTTAAACATTAGCATGTCCTCATGCTAAGCTCAAGAGAAGCTATAAAGGAGTGAAGAGGAATGGTAGAATGTATGAAATGCAACCTATATATATGAATGCAACTACATGCAAAATGTTTCTACCTACTTGGTTAAAAGTAAAAAAATCTTTTAAGGACAAATATGAACTAGATTTCACTAATTCAAATCACAAAATAAAGTACAAGTAAACTTGCAGAAGAAAATAGCTTATGAAAGCTGGGAACAAAGAATCGAGCATCGAACCCTCACCGGAAGTGTATACACTCTAATCACTCAAGTGTTTAAGGTTCAACTCTCTCAATTCTCTACTAATTTTGCTTTCTAAGGCTTGCTCTTCTTCTACCAATCAACAGAAATTTGATGCACAAATACACATATCAAGAGGTCTTTTAAGGGTTGTAATGGGGTTAGGGTCAAGGTAGAATTGTATTTGGAAAAGTGGAATAAAATCTGAATCCTTAATTAACTTAAACTTTCCACCTAACTTTAGACAATCCATGTAATCATAATACCACATCTAACTATCCATTAACCATGTTTTCTACATATTCATGCATCCTAATTTCGAGTACAGTATATATGCATTGCTTTTCACCATTTACTTTGGGGCATTTTGTCCCCCATTTTTTTATTTGCTCTTTTTTCTTTTCTTTTTCTCCTTTATTTTTTTCTTTTTTTTTCTCTTTTTATTTTATTTTATTTTATTTTATTTTATTTTTATTTTCTCAATGCATATGATTAAATTATTGAATGCATGAACATGTCCTAAATATTTCTTTTTCATAAAGAAGTTTAACATACTTAATTTCTAAAACCAAACGTTTCCAAACCCACTTTTCCCATACTTAATTCATGAGCACTCTCACTAGTCTAAGCTAACCAAGGATTCAAATTAAGGACATTATTGTTTTCCGCTTAGAGTTAATGATGTGCTAAAGTAAAGAACAAAGGGGTATAATAGGCTCAACATTGGTTTGCAAAGGATAATGAAAGGGTAAGGCCATATGGGTATGTAAGCTCAGTGAAACAAAGGCCTCAATCATATAAGTGTATGCATACATCAAACAATGGAAATATAGAATTAAGCATGACAAAGATCACAATTTTAGAAAGAACAACACACACCAAAAAATAAAATATTGGTTGATAAAATGCAACCAATTCAAATAGGCTCAAAATCTCACAGGTTTTGTGTGTTCGAGCTCTAAACCATGTTCCAGTATAATATTCCTTCAAACAAGTTTATCAAAAATTTTAAATCAAATTAGTGAAATGTTATAAAAAGTTTCTTGAAAAAGAAAATATTACTTTAACCAAGTGGTGGTAAAATATGCACAAAATCAAGCAAATATGTAATCAAACATGCAAATACAACAATGAACAAACAAAGAAAATAAAACATTGGTGTTGAGAAGGAAATAACTAACCCACAGAAATCAGTATCGACCTCTCCACACTTAAAGATTGCACCGTCCTCGGTGCATGCTAAGATATGCAAGTGGACGGGTGGCTACAACTGATGTTTTTCTCCAAAGATTGTGCAGATGGACTTGTTTGTCTCCCCATGTAAAAGTTTTCTGTTTCCCTTCCTCGGTGGCCATCCTAAAAGAAGAGGAAAAAGAAGAAAAGTAACCCAGGAATAAAGAGAAGAAAATAAATAAAGTATGGGTGGGTTAATGCCAAATAATGAGGGTCTCAATTACATGGTAGCTACAACATGTACGTGAGAAAGCAATAGAAGCACATGACATATCAATAGTGTAAAAATTGCAACAATGGGGGAGAGAGTGTGGGTAATGAAAGACAGTGTGAGTGCATGTCAATGCAAAAGAATACAAGTGTCAGAAAAGATCAACATTGACTTAAATAATATTACCAAATCAGAATAAAACAAGTCACTAAGCACCAAAATAATACCAGAAAAGACACAACAGTTGAAGAAGAAAATTTAACACCAATGGAAAAATAATAAATTTAGAAAAGAAAATAAAAATATGCACAAAATTAAAATGCAATGAATGAAAGTATGCAAATAAATTAAGTAATATAGAATGAAAGTGAAGAGGGATGAGAAGTTAAAGGGATGAAGAAGAAGAAAGTAAGAAAGGAGGAAGAAAGAAGGAGAAAAGATAGAATAAAAGGGAGGGAAATTAAAAACGGGACGCGACGCGTGCACGCAGGGCACGCATGCGCGTGAAAACTACATAAACCATGTGATGCGTAAGTGTCTCCCACGCGTACGCGTGGGTGGTCAGAATTTAAAAATGGCACGCACGCATCAGGGACGCGTACGCGTGGGTGATTTTGTGCCTTGGGCACAGTGCCCGCACCAAGCCAGCACAACTTTCGGCCTGAAACCTCTTTACGCCGATTTGTAGGGTCACGCGTACGCGTGGGTGACGCGTACGCGTAGAAGGCTGATTTTGCAATTGATGCGGACGCGTCAGGGACGCATTCGCGTGGGCGTGTTTGTGCCTGAGGCATGCCTCCAGCCACGCTCCCGCGCAACTCTCTGTAAGGTTTAGCGTCGCATGTGACGCGTGCGCGTGATTCACGTGCACGCGTGGAATGTGCTTCTCCTTTTTTTTATGCAGTATGCAGAATGCAAAATGCATATGCTGATGCAGACATTATGAATGAACACTAAGAAAAATAGAATAAAATAAAACTAAGAATAAAATAAAACAAAATAAAACTAAGAATAAAAATATAATAAAATAAAACTAAGGATAAAAATAGAAGATAATACCATAGTGGGTTGTCTCCCACCTAGCACTTTTAGTTAAAGTCCCTAAGTTGGACACTTGGTGAGCTCCCTGTCATGGTGGCTTATGCTTGAACTCATCTAGGAATCCCACCAGTGTTTGTAATTCCAATAGCTTCCAGGATCCCACACTAGTTGCATAAATCCTTCAAGCAAGTCAAAGCAAGTGACAAGGCCTCAAGAGTGTTGATTGCCAAAATGAATTCCGGGGTCCCAAACCTTGCTTTTGCACCCGTCTTCTTGTTGATCATCATTTTTCCACTTGGGTGGTGAACAATCGGAATTCTTACGGAAACATCCAAACAATTTCCTAGACCCATTCAATTGAGAATTATACCAACCCTTATACTTCAATTTAGAGCATGCAACCATATTGAACCTTGCATGACAACTCTTGCCACTAACCATCTCCCTCTTACTCTTATAACCACAAAGTGCTCTAAGTTGCCCATCCGTCTCAAGCAAAACATATTCAAGTGGGCTAATTAAGCTTAGAGATGAAAGATTTACCCACTTGAATGAAGGAATGGACGGTGATGGCTTTGGGGGAGAGGTCTCCAACAACTTTGGCAAGGTGATTTCCAACTCTATTCCCTTGAGCTCTTCCTTGACAACTTTCACCTCCTTGCAAGCTTCTTCAATTTCAACCTCTTTCTCTTGGTAGCTTTCTTCCAATTCGATCTCTTCTTCATTGTTTACCAAGGGCATGGGAGGTTGTGCTTCTTCTTCTTTAATCTCCATGTCAAGTCCAATGGGAGAGGATTCAAATGTAGATAAGAATTCATCAATGATTGAATCCATCTCTTGATCACTCCCTTCAACGTCTTCAACCATGATATGCCTTGGAGGTTGTACACCCTCCTCAACAACAAATTCAAACTCTTTAGAAGGGGGTTCTATGACTGGGCTTTCCCATGGACGTTCCGCATCTCCTAAGTCTTCGACCACTTCTTCCTCTTTAATGATTATGGCTTCCTCCAATTGTTCTAATACAAAGTCATGCTGCTCACTGTCCACTGGAGTTTCTAGTGTCTCCTTCATGCTACGTTCTTCATTAGATTCTCCACATGAAGCCATGGGGGTTCATTGAGTGTCCAAACGTTGGGAAGCTAATTGATTTATTGCTTGTTCCAGTTGATGAAGGGTTGCATGAAATTGATTTACTGTTTCCTTGAGGCGAGCCTGTGATTCTTGGGTCGATGGATATGGACATGGTGCATATGGAAGTGGTGGTTCTTGGGAGTACTTGGATTGGAATTGGGGTGGATAAGGGTTAGGGTCATATGGAGGTGAATGGTTGTAGGTGGCTTGTAAGTATGGTGGTTCGAAGTTATGTTGAGAAGGTGGTTCATAAGCATATGGTGGGGCTTGTTGGTAACTACAAGGGGGTCCACCATATCTATCATCTTGGTATGCACCTTGGAATAGCTCTTGACCATAGTAATTTGGTGGAGGTGGTTTGTCACGAAAGGGTGAAGAGCAGAAGATTGATGGTTTAGAAGTTATAATAAATACTCGTTGTAAGTATAATCACTAAACCAAGCAATCAACCTTTCTTACAAACGTTTTGGTTGTCACAAGTAACAAACCCCTAAATAAATTGATAACCGAAGTATTCAAACCTCGGGTCGTCTTCTCAAGGAACTGCAGGGAAGTATGTTCTTATTATTGGTTATGGAGATTGTAAATTGGGGTTTTGAGAATGAGGAGTGAATAGCTTAATTAGCAAATAAAGTAAATGAAGAACAAGCAATTTAAATGGCAAGTAAAATAAATAAATGACTGTAAATAAACTTTTGGCAAGGTATGAGAAATTAGAGGTCCTATCCTAGCTATCCTTATCAATGATGATGAAAATTGAATCTCAATTCCACTTTGTTAACCTTTACTAAGATAAAGAAAGGTCAAGGGATTAATTAGTTTGATCTTCGAATCCTATTTATTTCCTAAGAAAAGATTGGGATTATTGAAGTTCAATCTAATCAACAAAGATAACAATTATCAATCATGTTTGAGTTTGATAACTCCTGAGTTACTGATTTCTTAACCAAGACCAAAAGGAGAAAAGTAAATCTACTGGAATAAAAATGTCTTCAGATGGGAATAACAATAATGTAAATAAAAGAAAGCAATATTAAACTGAAATACCTCAAATAACATTAATTCAAAAGAGTAATCTGTAACATGAATATAGCATAAGCCAAATAGGCAACATAACTAATATAAGTATTAAAGTATCTGAAAGTAAGAGATAAATATAAAGTAAAAAGAACATTGAACCTGGGATTGAGAGTCACTCCTAAAACTAAGAGAAATCCTAAATCCTAATCCTAAGGAGAGAAGAGAAAGGAGAGAACCTCTCTCCCAAAACTAAATCTAAATCATGAAAACTAACTAAAGTGGAGACTCTCCCTGAATGGATGCATTCCCCCACTTCATAACCTCTGGTCTATGCCTTCTGGACTTGGATTTGGGCCAAAAAGGGCTTCAGAATTTGCTGGGAGCGTTTTCTGCAAATTTTGGTGCGTGGCCTCTGTCACGCGTCTGCGTGGGTCACGCGGTCGCGTCATTCGGAGTTTTCCTTGTCACGCGGTCGCGTCAGTCATGCGACCGCGTCATATGTGTTTCGCTCAAGGTGTGCGATAGCGTCAGTCACGCGTTCGCGTCGCGCTCTCTTTGCACTGGCATGCGTCCGCGTCGTCCATGCGATCGCGTGGCTGCCAGTTTCTTCACAAACTCCGTTTTATGCTTTCCTTCCATTTTTGTATGTTTCCTTTCCATCCTTTGAGTCATTCCTGCCTTAGAAGATCTGAAACTACTCAACACACTAATCACGGCATCGAATGAAAATAAAGGTAATTAAAATAATTAATTTTAAAGCATAGGAAACATGTTTTTCACATACATCACATAATAAGGAAGGGAAAGTAAAACCATGAAATTAATATGAATAAGTGGGTGAAGGATTGAATAAATCACTCAAACTAAGCACAAAATATATCATAAATATGGGTTTATCAACCTCCCTACACTTAAACAATAGCATGTCCTCATGCTAAGTACAAGAGTAATGTTAGGTTAAAGTGGTGGAATGCCATGCAATGCAATCTAATCTAAATGCAACTACCTAGATGCATCATGCAATTCTAATTTTTATTCACTTGTATATAAAGCTTGCATGTAGTTGAATTAATTCACATTCTCAAGGAGTCATATATATATACATAGCCAAACCTTAGATGGTTGATAAAGTGCCTTTACAATTGAGATGGGAGAGAAAAAACATTTTATAAACTTGCAAGACAATTAATAATTTAAGCAGAGATATATGTTAATGAGCTATTGAACCCTCACTGGATTTTGTGTTTACTCTCTAGTCACTCAGTGTTTATTGGGTTAATCACTCTATTCTTCTTTTTATTCTTACTTTCTATAACTTTGTTCTTCATCTAACCAATCAACAATTATAGAATATAGACATACCAAAAATCATGAGGTCTTTAGTTAAGGTTGTAATGGGGCCAAGGTAAAGGTAAGGGTATATGTATAAGGCTAAATGAGCTAATAAGTGAATCCTTAATTAGTCTAAGATCTCATCTAACATACATACTTTGTAAAGCAAAGCTTCTTCACCTATTCTCCCATATTTTCCCACTTTTGATGTTACATGCTCATGTTTCAATGTTTATTTTTATCCCATGTGCATTGCTTTATTTCACATTTGGGGAATTCTTTTGTGTCCCCTTTATTCAACTATTGAAAAATAACACTTTTTTTTTAATGCACATGGTAATTCAATTATTTTGATTTCACATGAGTATGCTTCCCAAAACTTTTATTTTGAATTATTTTATTCTTTTCAACTTTTCTACCCTTTTGTTTTTATCATCCATGTTCCCAATAGGTTTCCCACATGTAAACCATACACAATTTCTATCTTAAGCTAACCAAGGATTCAACTTGGGATTTTTATTTTGTTTTTCTGCTTAAGGCTAGTAATGCGGTTTATAGAATAAAAGGGGATTTAAAGGCTCAAGGGGACTAACAAGGGTGATGTAAAAGGTAAGCTATTTTGGGATAAGTGAGCTAAAATCAAATAATGGCCTCAATCACTCTCTTGGTATGTATTTCTATTCTATAATCGGACATATAGATTAAAATAAAATAAAGAACACCAGAATAGAAAAGAAGGGTGGAACACACAGGAATAAAATATTATGGTTTGAATGTAACCATACAATTAAGCTCAAAACTCACAGGCTGTATGTTCTCTAGCTCAAAAATCATTTATCAGTTATGTATGTCATGCAGGTTTAGTTAAAAATTCCCATTATTCTCAATGTAAAATTTATATTGAATGGCTTTAAATTTCTATTGTTTCTCCTTGATGAAATGTTGTTAACTAACTAACATGTAATGCTATATATACAAGTTGTGTGGATTGTTTCTATTATGTTCAAGTTCCTAGTTTACTCTCCTTTTATATTTTTCAATTCAAACTAAGCTATCTTATGCTAAAAAGGGTAAACTATACTAATTAATCCACAATTTCTATAACTAATAAGTTAGAATTGCTACTAAGACTAAATGGCTAAAATATGAACTAAAGTGCAACATAGAATAAATACATAAAAATAGCAATATATATAAGTACTGAGAAAATAAAAATAAAAATAAAAATAAAAATACAGAAAAGTAGCAGAATAAATAAAAAGAGTCTGTAGTGGTTCACCAAAAAAAGGAACGCCAGAGATGGCGATCTTCCCACACTTAAAATGAAGCATCGTCCCTGATGCTCACTCAAGCAGGGTGTGAAGGGGTGTCATCACTGGAAGGGTGGGTAGCTGGAGTCTCTGTGGTGGTGGTCTGAGGATCAGCCTGCTGCAGAGGAGGTGCTGACTGGATAGGAATCTTGGGGTCTACAGCCTAAATCTGAGGCAGAGCCTCCTGATGTGATGCGGCCTGTTCTGTGCCTGCCTGCGCAGCCTCACTCTGGGGATGGGTCTCTGCCTCGTGATCATCCACCTCCTCCTCAGATGCCTCGGATGGTGTGTCAGGCTCGGAGGGGATGTCGCCAGATCGTATCATTAGCTTCAGGTGCTCATAGCGTCGCTTGTTGCGACGCTCCATCTGGTCAAGCCGTCGAAACAGGCGGTGCACTAGATGATAGATGGGCTCTGGGGCAGGTGGAGGTGCAGTGGTGGTGGCAGGGGTAGCTGTAGAGGAAGAGGGGCCGGCAGATGGTGTAGCTATGTCAACAGTAGCAGTGAGGAAAGGAGGTCTGTAGCCCAAAGCCAGAAAGTTCCTGCTGTGAGGAATAATCTTCTTGCATTCTGCAGCAGGTGGCTTCTCATCAGCATCCTCCCAAGGCACGTCAGCTCGACGGCCTACCTGTGTAATCAGATAAGGAAAGGGAAGAGTGCCTCGGACGTGGACCCTGGCCATGTGGTACCGGATAAAGCGTGGCAGGTACAGGTCCTTACCCTCCATCACACACCAAAGGAGGGTGATCATAGCGGCTGGTATCTCAGTCTCGTGAGTACTCGGCATAATGAAGTTGCTAAGTATCTGATGCCATAGCCGAGCCTCATCATTCAGGTAAATCCGCTTGATTCCCTTTGGCATGGTGGTGTTCTGACCCATAATCCAAGGAACGGTCGAGTCAAGGGCTATCCTGGCCTTGACTGCATCCCAATCAAACTTCAAGAAACGCATATCTTCCTCAGCTTTCTGATAACCATCCAGCTGATCAGTTTTAGGCAGAAGCTTCAGAACGTCTTCAATTGCCTCTTCGGTGACCAGAATCCGCTTTCCTCTAAGGTTCACTGCATCTAGGGAGGTTTTAAAGTAATTGCAGTAGAATTCCCTAACCCAAGATGCATTGACCTCAGTCAGGTTTCTCTCCAGGAAGAACCAGCCTCTTTGTTTGATCTGGTCAGAGGTGTATTGCTGGAGTTCTTCTGGGATCTTCAAAGTTCTCTCCAGGTATAGGTTCCTGGAGTTTGCAAACACCGGATACTTCAGCTCACAGTGTCGGTTTGCAAACTTTATTGGATCAGTGGCAGGGATTAGCTGGTCGGCCTTCTCCTGCGGGGTAAAATTTTTTTCCCGCAAGGAGTCATCGTGCATGATATCCATAATGGACATGGAGGATTCTCCTCTTTTCCGTTTGCCAGTAGTAGCCTTTCCTTTTCCTTTTCTCTGGCTGGCAGACATCCTGAAAAATAGAAAACCAGGATATAGTGAAAATAGGAAAATAAATAGGCAAATAATAAAAAAAAACACAAAGTGGCAAAGGAGCAAAAGGATAAGGAAAATGAGTTAAGTAAATGTGCATTAAGGATTGTATAGGAGTTAAAAGTCCGAAAAGGAGAATTCACAATCCAAAATGGAATTGAATTCATGTTAAATAGAAAAATTAACATCATGCCATGGTCAGAATGTTAAAAGAAAGTGAAAGAAAATCAGAAGAGAAGTTTTGAAAGGTTAGGTTGGTTGGAATTGAAAAAGAGTTTAGGAAGTTAACATTAGTGAGTTAGTAAAAAGTGGGTTAAAGTAAGTGGCATAATGAAAATATTCCAAGTAACAAGTATTCACAGTTAGAAGCTATAAGTAACTCATATCCAAATAAGGAAAACAGGTTGATGATGATTCAAATAGATATAGAAATAGCAAAAATTAGAATCAAACATCAAAAATGCAAATTATGAACCAGGAAATCAAAAAGAATAAGAAAGCTTGCCCTGGCATTCATGAATTGTTTTGGTTAAATCTAAGGAAAGCACAGTTGAAAATGCCAAAATCAAGACATGAATGGAAACATTTTACAGAGATTTGGGCAGCATTCCAGCTAAAATTGGATTGTCCCGGAAAATAAACAACAACAGGATAGTTCATATGAATCAAAAAGACAGCTGCAACTACATATAAGGAATAAGAGCATGAAAAATCAGAGTAAAGAGCAGCATGAAACAAGAAATTACAGCATATGAACAAAACTAACATCACAACAACAGCAGAATTGCGAAAATAATGAAACAAGAGACATGAACAGCGCAATTAAACAGACCTAAATCTACTAACCATATCCTAGGCTACCTAACAACCTAAAATCCACTACAACATGCATATCTAACTAGCCTAATGACGAACATAAACAGAAAAATATGAATTAACTACGAAGGATAGAAGGGTGGCGTTCGTCAGAACCGGGTAGGCGTAAGAAAGAAAGTTGGGCAGAGAGGTGGCTGGGGATGACGGCACTGGCGTCCGACGCGGCGGAAGAGGGTGGCGCGGCGGCGGTGGCTGCTGTTCGGAGGAAGTGAAGGAAAGGTAGGGGTAATGAGGGTAGGGGGTAACAGGGGAAGGAAAGGGGCGTGTGGGTGGCGCTGGGCAGTGGTGACAGGGCGGCGGCGATGGGTGGTGCTCGCGGAGGGGGGGCAGTGGCGTTGGAGGGGAAAGAAGAAGGAAGAAGAAGAAAGAAGGGGGAAGGAGGAAGGGGGTGGGTGGCGGCGGCGTCTGGGTGGTCGGCGGCGTGATGGTGGTTCGGTGGTGGTGGCTGGGTGGTGGTGGTGTAATTGGAGAAGAAGAGAGGGAAGAGAGGGGTTTGGGGGGCGACTGATAGGGTTCGCGTGACTGGGGGAGGTTATAAATTTGAATCCACGCGATCGCGTGGGGCACGCGGCCGCGTGGTTGGGCTGAAATGGTGGTTGACGCGATCGCGTAGGGCACGCGATCGCATGGAATGGGAAAAGAGTGAATGACGCGATCGCATGAGGCATGCGATCGCGTCGCTGGAAATTGTGCAAAATGCACGATTCCAACGTCGTTTCAGCGCAACTCTCTGACTCCTTTTGGGGTGTTGTGCAATCCATGCGATGCGATCGCGTCGCTCACGCTGTCGCGTGGGATTGAGGTTGTGCAAGTGACGCGATCGAGTGAGGGACGCGATCGCGTGGGTCATTTTTGCCAAACGCACAATGGCCGCATGATTCCAGCCTAACTTTCTGGACGTTGGATCTTTACGCCGATCTCCAGGTCACGCGGCCGCGTGAAGGACGCGGTCGCGTGGGAAGTGTTTTTCGCAACTTGACGCGATCGCATGAATGATGCGGTCGCGTCGCGCACCCCTTTTTTTTCAGGTATGCAATTATGCAGTATGCAGAATGCAATGATTAATATGAATGAGATGCAAAACTCCAGGTTCAATAAAATAAAACTTGAAAACAAATAAAACTAAATAAAAATTGAAAAAGGGACGATCATACCATGGTGGGTTGTCTCCCACCTAGCACTTTTAGTTAAAGTCCTTAAGTTGGACATTGGGTGAGCTTCCTGTTATGGCGGCTTATGCTTAAATTCATCCAGAAATCTCCACCAATGCTTGGAATGCCAATAACCTCCAAGGTCCCAAACTAGGCATGTGAAGCTTCCGAGCAGCTTCAAACAGATTGTCAGGCTTCCGGGGTGACGAATGTTAGCATAGATTCCAGGATCCCAAACTTTGCTTTTAAATCCGCCTTCGTCTTGATCTATACTTATCCATTTGGGCGGTTTAGAAATTAGATTCTCACCAGGATAACCAAACGTTTTCCGAGATCCATCCAATTGATCATGATGCCAATCCGTGCACTTCGAGTTGAAGCGTGGAACCTTATTGAACCTCGTGCACCAGCTCTGAGTACGAGCCATTTTCCTTTTACTCTTAAAGCCACAGAGAGCTCTAAGCTGGCCTTCTGTTTCAAGCAAACCATATTCAAGTGGAAAAATACAGTTAAGGTTAAGGATTGTACCCACTTGAAGCTTGTATTGGGTGGTAATGGCCTTGGGATAGGTGGTTCTAGCGGTTCTGTGAGTTCTACTCCCTTGTGCTCTTCTGTGAAATTCTCCACTTCCTTGCAAGATTCTTCAAATGTATCCATGTCCTGATCAAAGCCATCTATGTCTTCCTCATCACTTAAGTCATAGACTGGAGGTTGAGAGAAATCTACCTCCGTATCATCTTCGTATTCACTTGGGGAAGAGTCTTCGATCTCAGAGAATTCACTTGCAGATGCAAGTTCATTACTAGGAGAACTTGACCTGTGATTATCATCATCAAGGAAATTTGCTTCTTGGGTTATTCTGTCTAGTTCTTCATGAAGGACTTGCTCTGGGGATTGCGCACAATTCTCCTAAGCATCAATTGTAACATCCTTGACAGAATGCTCCACAACTTTGGATTCCCATGGAGGTTCAGCGTCTCCTAAGTCTTCAACCAACTCTTCTTCTTCAATAATAACAGCTTCCTCTACTTGTTCCAGTACAAAGCCATGCTCTGTCTTGTCCACTGGAGTTTCTAGTATCTTCTTCATACTACGCTCTTCGTTAGATTGTCCACATGGGGCTGTGGGAGGTCCTTGAATGTTCGAACGTCTAGAAGATAATTGACTTACTTCTTGCTCCAGTTGATGAAGGGTTGTTTGAAGTCGGTTTACTGTTTTCTTGAGGCGAATCTCTGATTCTCGGGGTGATAGATTTAGATATGGTACAGGGGGAAGTGGTGGTGTTTGGGAGTGATTGGATTGGAACTGGGGTAAATGAGGATCATACGGTGGTGAATGGTGGAAAGGAGCTTGTGAGTGTGGTGGTTCGAAGTTACGTTGAGAGGATGGCCTATAAGCACAGGGTGGGGCTTGTTGGTAATTACAAGGTTGTCCACCATGTCTATTTGCTTGGTATGCATTGTAGAATGGTCTTTGTCCATGATATCTTGGAGGGTGTTGTTGCCTAAAGGGTTGATCAGATCCTCTTGGCTCCATCCATCTTTGATTGCTCTAACCTTGATGCATGTTCCTGTTATAACTTCCATTCCTTTCAATAACATTAGAACCAAACTCAAAGCGAAAGGGGTGAGAATTCATAGTAGCTAATAAAAATAAAAAGGGGAAAATAAAGACAAATAAACAAGTAAAAGAAAAATATTTACAATAACCAATAATAAGGCACACAATTGCAGCTCCCCAGCAACGGCGCCATTTTGATGAGAGAACTTTTGCGTGGTCTAGAATTTTGCGGATAAATCCTCGTTGCAAGTATAGTTTCTAAACCTTCAAATGTCCTTTCATACAAACGTTTTTGTTGTCACAAGTAACAAACCCCTAAATAAATTGATAACCGAAGTATTCAAACTTCGGGTCGTCTTCTCAAGGAACTGCAGGGAAGTATGTTCTTATTATTGGTTATGGAGATTGTAAATTGGGGTTTTGAGAATGAGGAGTGAATAGCTTAATTAGCAAATAAAGTAAATGAAGAACAAGCAATTTAAATGGCAAGTAAAATAAATAAATGACTGTAAATAAACTTTTGGCAAGGTATGAGAAATTAGAGGTCCTATCCTAGCTATCCTTATCAATGATGATGAAAATTGAATCTCAATTCCACTTTGTTAACCTTTACTAAGATAAAGAAAGGTCAAGGGATTAATTAGTTTGATCTTCGAATCCTATTTATTTCCTAAGAAAAGATTGGGATTATTGAAGTTCAATCTAATCAACAAAGATAACAATTATTAATCATGTTTGAGTTTGATAACTCCTGAGTTACTGATTTCTTAACCAAGACCAAAAGGAGAAAAGTAAATCTACTGGAATAAAAATGTCTTCAGATGGGAATAACAATAATGTAAATAAAAGAAAGCAATATTAAACTGAAATACCTCAAATAACATTAATTCAAAAGAGTAATCTGTAACATGAATGTAGCATAAGCCAAATAGGCAACATAACTAATATAAGCATTAAAGTATCTAAAAGTAAGAGATAAATATAAAGTAAAAAGAACATTGAACCTGGGATTGAGAGTCACTCCTAAAACTAAGAGAAATCCTAAATCCTAATCCTAAGGAGAGAAGAGAAAGGAGAGAACCTCTCTCTCAAAACTAAATCTAAATCATGAAAACTAACTAAAGTGGAGACTCTCCCTGAATGGATGCATTCCCCCACTTCATAACCTCTGGTCTATGCCTTCTGAACTTGGATTTGGGCCAAAAAGGGCTTCAGAATTCGCTTGAAGCATTTTCTGCAATTTCTGGTGCATCGCCTCTGTCACACGTCCGCGTGGGTCACGCGGTCGCGTCATTCGGAGTTTTCCTTGTCACGCGGTCGCGTCAGTCATGCGACCGCGTCATATGTGTTTCGCTCGAGGCGTGCGATAGCATCAGTCACGCGTTCGCGTCGCGCTCTCTTCGCACTGGCATGCGGCCGCGTCGTCCATGCGATCGCGTGGCTGCCAGTTTCTTCACAAACTCCGTTTTATGCTTTCCTTCCATTTTTGTATGTTTCCTTTCCATCCTTTGACTCATTCCTGCCTTAGAAGATCTGAAACTACTCAACACACTAATCACGGCATCGAATGGAAATAAAGGTAATTAAAATAATTAATTTTAAAGCATAGGAAACATGTTTTTCACATACATCACATAATAAGGAAGGAAAAGTAAAACCATGCAATTAATATGAATAAGTGGGTGAAGGATTGAATAAATCACTTAAACTAAGCACAAAATATATCATAAAATATGGGTTTATCAAAGGGTCCACCATAACTATTGTCTTGGCATGCATCGTAGGATGGTCATTGTCCATGGTATCTTGGAAGGTGTTGTTGCTGAAAGGGTTGATCAGATTCTTGTGGCTCCTTCCATCTGTGATTGTTTCAACCTTGACGCATGTTCCTATTATAGCTTCCATTCCTTTCAACAACATTAGAACCAGACTCAAAGCGACGGGAGTAAGAACTCATAGTAGCTAATAAAAATAAAAAAAAAAACAAAAATAAAAATAAATAAACAAGCAAAATAAAATATTTACAATAACCAATAATAAGGCACACGTTTGCAATTTCCCGGCAACAGCGCCATTTTGACTAACAGATTTCTGTCAGTAAAGAATTTCATAAATAAAGTCTCGTTGTAAGTATAGTTTCTAAACCAACAGAGAATTCTTTCGTACAAAAGTTTTGGTTGTCACAAGTAATAAAACTCAATAAAATTTATAACCAAAGTATTTAAACCTCGGGTCTCTCAAGGAATTGCAGGGAAGTATGATTTATTATTGGTTATGAAATTGTATCTTTTTGGGTTTTTGAAATAGGGAACAGGAAAATAAATTGGCAGGAAATTAAATTAATAACTAGAAAAACTCTTGGCAAGGTATGAGAACTAGAAATCCCATCCTAGTTATCCTTATCAGGTGTGATGAGAATTGTTATTGCTCCCACTTAGTTAACCCTTACTAAATAAAGGAAAGTCAAGTGGACTAATCAATTTGATTCCTCAAGTCCTAGTCAATTCCTATTGAAAGACTAGCTTTAGAGGGATCCAAATCAATCAGCAATTTCGAATTTTCAATCAACAGCTGAGTTTGACAACTCAAGTGTCACCAATTACTCCACCAAAGCCAAAAGGGAAAAAATCTAAATTATTTATATCATAAATAGTAAAAAGCAATCATAAATCTGAAATACCTCAAATTGCATTAAATAGAATATTCAAATCTAACATGAAAAGGTTCATAAGCCAATTTGGCAACATAAGTAATTAACAAGTAAAAGCATTAGAATAAATAAAAGTAGAAAAGAAACATAAATTAAAGAACATTGAACCTGGAATGAAGAAATAACCATAAACTAAGAGGAATCCTGATCCTAAATACCTAAGAGAGAGGAGGGAGCCTCTCTCTCTCTCTCTAAAACTACATCTAAAACCTAAAATTGTGAATAATGAATGAATGGATGGATGGATTCTCCCACTTTATAGCCTCTAATCTGTGTTTTCTGGGCCAAAAATTGGGTCAAAAACAGCCTAGAAATCGCCCCCAGCGATTTCTGGTACGTACAGGTCGCTGCAAAGTCACGCGTGGATTGAGTTTTTGCCAGGTCACGCATGCGCGCGATCCATGCGTGCGAGTCACCTATCTTCGGGGAAGCTATGAAAAATTATATATCATTGCGAAGCCCTAAATGTTAGCTTTCCAACACAACTGGAACCGCGTCATTTGGACCTCTGTAGCTCAAGTTATGGTCGATTTAGTACCCAGAGGTTAGGCTGGACAACTTTAGCAGTTCCTTCAGTTTCTTGTATTTCTTCCACTTTTGCATGCTTCTTTTCCATCCTCTAAGTCATTCCTGCCCTATAATCCCTGAAAACACTTAACACACATATCAATGCATCGAATAGTAATAAAGGATAATTAAAATTGACAGTTTAAAGGCCTAGGAAACATGTTCTCAATTATATCACAGGATTAGGAAGAAAAATATAAAACCATGCAATTAGTATGAATAAGTGTATGAAAGATTGATAAAATCCACTCAATTGAGCACAAGATAAACCATAAAATAGTGGTTTATCACTGCCATAGAGAGATTCATGGTTCATGGCCTTGCGATCGACATAACAAAAATAGTCTGTGCATGGAAGATGGTCATTTTTTAAAATATTTTCCTAAGAAATTTAGGTCATGTGCTGTTATTGATGTAGCTAAATTTCCAAAGTACAAGAGACCAGGCAATTGTTGCACGATAACTAAGAGGAATGTTATCATTGATAATTCCTTCATTGTTCCATACAATCCGTATTTGTTGTTGAGATATGGTTGTCATATAAATATCGAGCATACATGCCAAACTTTTGCTATCAAGTATCTATTTAAACATGTGTACAAGGGCAATGATCGAGTAACTGCTTCTTTTTATCAATTTTCTACTGACTCATTGCTAGACAGGTTGTGGATGAGATACAAAATTATTATGATTGTCATTATATATCATCATGTGAGGCAGCTTGGAAGATATTTGGTTATAATATTCAGATAAAGGAACCTGTAGTTATTAGGTTACCCTTTCACTTTCTTGAAGAGCATGTTGTTATCTTTAGAGATGATGACAATATTCAAGATGTTCTCAATCGTGTAGATGGCAAGTTGACAAAATTATTAGCATGGTTCCTTGCTAATACTTTATATACTTTTGCCCGGTTGTTGACTTATAGTGAGTTCCCTAACAAGTTTGTATGGAAAGATGATGTTTGTATGTGGTTGCCACAAAAGTAAGGCTTTTCTATTGGTCGATTGACTCACGTCCCGTGGGAAAATAGTGAAGATTATTACTTAAGACTTTTACTTAACATATAGAAAGGATGCACAAGTTTTGTTGACCTTAGAACTATTCATGATGTTATTTATGATACATTCAAGGAAGCATGTTATACATTAGGAATTCTCCAAGATGACAAGAAATTTGTTGATGCTATATTGGAAGCAAGTTCGTGGGTATCAGGATCTTACATTCATGACCTCTTTGTTATTCTTCTTCTATCGAATAACATTCTTATCCTAAATTTGTTTGGCAGTCATTTTACCAGCAATTATCTGAACACATCCTATATATTCATAGAAGAAATCATCGTTGTGAAGGTTGTTGTCATATTTCTCTCGCTAAAGAGTGCATAATTATTTTTTTTCTCTTGCATTTCTTATTTCATTTTAAGTAACTTCCATTACTTAGTTGTTTTATTTGTTGTTGTTAGAGCTACCATTATCAGATGAGCAAATATTGAATTTGACATTGGTTAAAATTAAGGAAAAATTACAAGCAAATGGAAGATCTCTTAGAGAATTCTCTACATTATCGTATCCTGATATGCAAAACATTGATGGTGTATATGATCGATTCTTAATGGATGAGATGAATTTTGATAGGGAATTACTACATGAAGAGTTAAAGGATTCTTTGAAATCTACGACTCACGAACAGAAGAATGCATACGATCAGATATTGAATTCTATCTCCATGGACCTTGGTGGATTTTACTTTGTTTATGGTTACAGCGGTACTGGGAAGACTTTCCTTTATCGCACGTTATCTGTGTCATTAAGGTGTAACAGCAAAATTAAGCTAAATGTTGCATTAAGTGATATTGCTTCACTATTACTCCCTAATAGACACACTGCTCATTCTAGATTCAAGATTCCACTAAACATAAACGAGAATTCGCTTTGTAACTTTAAACAAGGTTTCTCCCTTGCTAAGCTTCTTGCTAGAGCCAGTTTGATTATATGAGATAAAGCTCCAACGCTTAACAAACACTATTACAAGGCTTTAGACAAGTCATTGAAGGATATTCTTAGATTTGAGCAATCCTACAAACCTGACATGCCATTTGGAGGAAAGGTTGTTGTCCTAGGTGGTGACTTTAGGCAGATCCTTCGAGTCATACCTATGGGATCACGATAGCATATCGTGCAATCTTCCAATAATTCATCATATATATGGGATTACTGTAATGTACTAAAGCTAAGTAGGAATATGCATTTATCTTCTTCATCATGTTCTCAAGACAATTGCGAAATTATGGATTTTGCCAATTAGCTTATTCATATTGGAGATGGATTGGCTGGTGATTCTATAGATTGTGAGTCTGAAGTTTTGATCCCGAATGAGATTCTCATTGATGATACTAACACTGATTTTGAAGAGTTGATACAGTTTGTCTATCCCATGCTATTATATAACATGACCAACACAGATTATTTCAAGAAACAATCAATTCTTGCTCCCACTCTAGAAGTTGTTAACAAGGTGAATAACAGTATAATGAGTCTTTTACCTGGCGATCAAAGGGTTTATCTTTGTTCTGACTCTTTGTGTGTTGAAGAAGGTAACATGGAGTCTCAATTAGACACCTTTTCACTTGATATGTTGAATGCTATTAATTGTTCAGGATTACCTAATCACCAGCTATGCTTGAAGGAAGGTGTACCGGCAATAAGAAATATTGACCAATCTAATGGTTTGTGTAATGGTACTAAGTTGCAGGTACGTTGTTTAGGTCATCATATAATTAAGTGCATTGTATTGACTAGAGAAAAAGTGGATAGAGTTGTGCTTATTCCACACATGAACATATCAAACAATTACACTTTGCCACTACAAGAAAAAAGGCCTATGGCCACGCTTTTGTGAGGGTGGCAATTGAATAGAGATTCAGCCACGTTTTTTTCGCCACGCTTCAAAAGCGTGGCGAAAAGGGTCAATGGCTACGCTTTTGTAAGGGTGGCAGTTGAATAGAGATACGGCCACGTTTTTTTCTGCCACGCTTCAAAAGCGTGGCCATAGATAAAAACAGGGACGTTTTGAAAGCGTGGCAACAGGATTTCACTATAGTAACATTTATAAAGCGTGGCCATATCCTGGTGCTCTTTTGCCACGCTTTTAAAGCGTGGCCATATCCTGATGCTCTTTTAGCACGCTTTAAAAGCGTGGCCAAAAAGTTTTCTAAAAAAAAAACCTAATAACCCGCCCCAAACCCAATAACCCCTGAATCCTAACCTAAAACTTTGCCAACAGATCCCCACCCTTCATCGAGACTCTCTAACTCTCAACTCTTACACCTTCACTCTCGTCGATCCAATTCACTGACCTCATGAATCCAAAATAGACACCACTCCCATTCCTTCCACCACCGAAACCCAATTCCAAAGCTTTCTAACTCAATCTAACACCAGAAAATCAAATCTCCCCATACTAATAACCCAGTAAATCCGCAGTAACCAATTATGAGTTCCGTGAACCTCAACACAAGTTTCCTGTTCCACCAAGGCAGCAGATCCAGATCTCCAACTTTTCATCTGTTCCACACACTCACAAAACTCCCCATTTCTTCAATTACCACGAAGAAGCCACAAAAAGGGAATCGATTTTTTCCTTTTCCTTCATTCTCGGTCTCCGTGGTGCTTACCAAAGAAGAAGTCCTCAAGGGCAAAGAAGAAAATAAAGAGAGCGAGAAACCCGCTTTCAATTTCAAGTCCTATATGGTCAATAGAGCGAGAAACTTTGACAACCTCCCCTCGCTGCGCCATTTTGAGGATTTGATGGTGACTCCCTTGGCGCTCACCGTCTGTCACGGAGGGAGCGCCGGAGCTGTCACAGAGGGAGCGCCGGAGCTTCTCCCGAAAGAGAAGGATTCAGAAGGCGGCGAAGGTGGAAACAAACAAGGACAACAAGGGAAGGCGTCAGAGGGAGAAGAACGAGCTAGCGAATCGCCTTGCAAAGCTGAGTCGCAGCGCGGCATGATGAAGAGTTCAGATAAACCTCCGAAGGGGTCGAATTCAGGAACCCTAGCTGCTGAATCACCTGTTGTGAACAATCGGAGTGATGGTACGGTTTGGTTTCAATGAGTATTTGCATTTTTTTTAATCTTCAAAAATCTAAATGAGTGATTTCTTTGTGGTGAAATGGTGCGGTTGGGGTAGCAGAATTGCAGGGGAGCCCTGCTACGCCGAATATGGATGTCAAAGCTGAAAGTAAGGTTAGAGCATTTCCATGATAACTTGTGACTATTTTTATTATATTTCTTAAATCGAGATTTTAAGTATTGTTTTGCTGTGATCGTTTTAAATTTTGTGGGAATCTCACTCTTCGTGTTCATCTGCTTGAAGTTGTAAACTGTACTTGAACATATGTGATACGTGAGAAGGTCTGGTTTTGGTTATGGTTAGAATTTTCTGAGCCGCCTGGTTTAGGGTTGTTCTTATCTTTCTTAATGTTGAGTGTATAGTCTGAGAACAGCACCGATAAATGAGAATTATACTTTGCAAATTAGAAACTTGGATCTGGAATGATCGATAGGTCATTACGATTAACCAGTTGGTGTTTGGACTTATGGTATTTATTTCTAAGGCCTTCCGTTTTCATTTTTCTTTTAAAAATTTAAGTGGATGCCTATAAACTTCTTGTTAAGTATTAATAAGGAATTTAAATTTGCCCTGCTAAATACTTGTTGATTGATCCCATACAAATGAGGAATGGAATTTAATAATGATGGTTTAAGAATGTAATACATGAAATTAGTTTTCTTGAATTCATGTTAGCATATTAGTATCTATGACTACGAGATGGTTCCATGGTGTACTGAACAATAGTCATTTGGTTGCTTTTCTTGCATTTAAATTAAGCATTAGCAAATTATAGGTTCTCTACTTCCAACATAGATTTGGTTTCTTTTGCACTAAAAGTAGGTCATTTCATGCTCAGGAGACAGATGGACCTCAATTTTTTTTTCAGATATATAAATCATTAAATTCTCTCTCTCTCTCTTTCTAAGTCTTCATAATCATCAAAGCTCTTAAAATCTCAAACACTTTGGCTGCTCTCTCCATTCTCTTCCTCTTCTTTCTTTTCTCACTCAAGCTTAGATTTTCCAAGACAAAATAAAAATAATAGGAAAGAAAGAAAAAATGTATGCAAAAACTGGTCTTTTCTTCCCGTTTTTGCAGAACTTCTCTCAAGAGCTTCAACAGCTTCGGGAGTATTGCATGAACCAGAAATCCATTGATTCAATGGTACCTATATAAATCTCTTATTAATGCTTTTACTTTGTTCAATTTTCTTCGGCACTGCTTGCTTCATCTGCATTTGACCTAATGAGCTCTTTTACTTGCATGAACTAATTGAAATCTCAAAATTGAGTTGCTTGATTCATAGTACTAAGTTTAATGAGAAGAAAATTGAGTTGATACTTATTTAATTTTTGTCAATTTATTTCTTTAACACCATGTTTTTTTTAATTATTATTTCATTTTGATCGTTCGCACCATCCCATTCAGAATGTTTTCATGGCTGGAGTTGGATTTTATATGCTGGATCTGGAAAAAGTGTTACAAAAAAAAAAGGGAAAAAAAAGAAGCATTGATGGAAAGTGTTATTAGTTGTGATACTTCCGTGTTCTGTGCAATTTCTTTCTTTCTTCTATTTTTAAATTTTAATTTTAATATTTTTTGGTGATGAAGTGTGAACTCATAGTGGGGCTTGTCTTTTTGTGCCGCACTGAGGGAGGTTGATTGAAGGGGAAAAAAGATTAAAATTCTTTTATTATTATTATTCTCTTTTTTCTTTATGGCAATGATAAAGAAAAGGGTTAGAGGAAAAGGACTAGTTTATGCTCAACTTAATAGCTTCATCATGGCTTTGTCTCGCACTAAAATTTTGTAGTTGGAGGAGAAAGGAGGCGATTATTATACTAGTTTGCTTCTATTTCTCTGCACTACACAATTTTAAAATAATAAAGTCACTAATAAACAAATAAAAAAAGTACTGCTTCACTTGCAAACATGTTTCTTGTGATTCTGTTGCAAGGGTTTCAGTTTCTGATGGTTACAGCTGGCGGAAGTATGGTCAGAAGCAAGTGAAGAGTCCCACAGGATCTCGAAGCTATTACAGGTGTACTCATTCAGAATGTTCTGCAAAGAAGATTGAATGCAATGATGATGTGGGTCGTGTAATAGATGTTGTTTATAAAAGTCAACACAGTCATGATCCCCCACATAAGCTCAATTCTACAAGGGAAAGTAAGTTAGTGTCTTCCGATGGCGCAAGTATGGACAGAAAATGGTGAAGGGGAATCCACATCCGAGGTGATTGCCTGTTTAGATCGTTTCCTTTCTAGTTTATTCTTAATGTTGATTACTTGATTTCATAAAGTTTCCTTATAACGTAAATATCTCTCAACAAATATGCAAGTTTTTATTAGATTTAATGGGTATTTAAAATAAAATAAATAAAATAATCAGTTATATAGTGGCAACTGGCAAGCTACATCCATTTTTCTGGTAAAGCAGTCTGAAGGAATTAAAAAATGATATCTTAATCTATTGATTTAGGCTAATACTTTGTTGGACCTAATAAAAGCTCTTCTAACCTTTTATTAGCTTTTTTATGTTTACAAGTGGTAATAATACTAAAAAATGTTGTTCCAAGGCTATTTAGGTTAAAAACGTTCTATATGATAATATGCTGAAAGAAACTTGTGCTTAGTGTCAAATTAACGGGTTTGAGCAACTGGAACATTTATGCACTTACTCACTTTGATAGTTTTGGATTAGGTGATTGCTATGGTGCTTAAAAGGTAATGCCTAACATGCCAAAACAAGTTAAAAATCAATATTTAATTTAAAAAGTATAAAAGTAAATAATTTCTAAATATTTAAAGTTTGCCATAAAAGGTAAGTTAGGCACTAATTAGGCACTAAGTAATAGACATCATAGAATTGGCCTTTGGGTTAAAGTATTTTTCGAATTGTTCTGCATGCTTAGTTTGTACTAATTAGACACTGTCCAATTGATATATACTTTGTCTTATTGATTGATAATTCTGAACCTACACCTGTTGAAGCCATATATAAAAATAATAGAGAACATAGGAGAGATGGTAGCTTATAACAAACTTAACTAACTTAAACATTTGTATCTATTTTTGCCGCCTTTTGCAGGTAAAAAGGTTCACAAATATTTCCGAAACAATTATGTATGATCTAAGGGAAGGAAGTTTGAGAGGGCTAGAGGAATGAGAAACAGCAAGGGACTTAGGATTTAAGTTGTATTGTTTTTGTATTTTTCTTTAGTTTTTAGTTTTGGAATTTGAACTCTAGATTTATTTTGTATTTGAGTATTAGTTTTTTAATGTATAAAACAATTATAGCAAAAATTATATATGTCACTAATTATTATTTAATTTGTCTTGTAATAAAAATTGTATACTATATTTATAAGTTTGGTAACAAAAAAGAACTGAAAAATTTATATTTTGTATTGATGAAGGTAAAAATCAGAAAAATGTTTTTTTTTTTTAATTTTACAAGGTTATTGCCACGCTTTGAAAGCGTGGCCGTATCTCTCTATCGCCACGCTTCAAAAGCGTGGCCATAACCTCCCATACGGCCACGCTTTTAAAGCGTGGCCATATCTCCCACATACGGCCACGCTTTAACGGGTTGCCATTTGTAAAAAGCGTGGCAAAAGAAAAAGCGTGGCGATAGGTTACCAAAAGTGTGGCGGTAGCTCAAAAAGCGTGGCGAAAAGCTATCGCCACGCTTTTTTCAGTTTTTCGCCACGCTTTAAAAGCGTGGCAATATAGCTATTTTCTTATAGTGTGCCTTTTAGATTCCAAAAGAGGCAGTTTTCGTTAATTGTATCTTTTGCAATGACCATGAATAAGTCACAAGGTCAAGCACTGGGTATGGTTGGGTTGTATCTACCGAAACCCTTATTTACTCATGCTCAACTCTATGTTGCTCTATCTAGAGTCAAATTAAAGAAATGTCTCAGAGTTCTAAATCAGAACAACGGTTTCATGCCTAGGGGTAGTACCATAAATGTTGTATTTAAGGAGGTTTTTAACAATGTAACTTGAATAGTATATCATATCTAGGGAGGATATTATGGTTGCTTCATGCAACGATATTAGTGAAAGTGCTATATTTGATATTGTAAAATAATTCGCATCCCTCGACATTATGTTCTTCTTCAGCTTCTTTTGTTGATCTATTTCCGTGCATAGTACGGGTCCTTCCCGTGTGTGTATATATATATAAAGCATTTTTTTGAACAATTTTAATAATATTTTATATTAAAATACAAACTAAAGCTAACAAATATTTTTAATATTTTTTAATTGTATAAAATATTTAAAATAATTTTATTTCAATAAATAATGATATATACTATTTCAAAATTCATTTTAAAGATATAGGTGAACAGTAAGGTTGGACACAATGTATTTGTAGAAATTAAATGTTTTGTTATTTTTTAAAGACAGATAGACATAGAAAAGGCGCGTATCAAGTCGACACGCAAACATAACAAGTTAGGAAAGTACTCGTACTTTATAATCTATAAATGAACTAATGAAGTCCTTTTACAAACTTGTTTAATTTGGTAGTTTTTATTTAAATAAAAATTTCTTTGATTTTCAATTTTCGTTCAAAAGTAAAAGGTTTATGCTTTAATTTTGCAGACTTCGGTTGCAAAAAAATACTTTGTAAGCCTTGTCCACAAAATGAATGACAAAAATTTTACATTATATATTTCTTATGTAATTTATATTAAATATTAATTTATATATTTCACTACATGAGCTAATTGATTTTATTTTCCATTAATTTCAAAAGAAATATTTTGATAAAAAAATCCTTATTTTATCGTAAATAAAATATTAAAAAATTAAAAGAAATACATATGAGAATTTAAATTCTGTATTTTAGTGTAAATTGAAGAATTTTTTACAAATTTATAAATTTAAATTATTAATACTTTTTAAAAAATATTAAAAATTATCTTTTAGTTCATTAATATATGAACAATTACCTCGAGAATTTTTATTTTAGGAACAAGACTTAACAAATCTTTCAAGGTGATATTTGAATGATAAATTTTTAAAAACCTTTTCGATTTGCATCACACATGTGGGGATGTTCACCTGCAAAATGAGCATTGGGTCGGCTTGCATTGGGGAGAGATTTTTTATTAAAAATTTATTAACAAGTCCAGTTTCTAGTCTCTACTTCATTCGACGAGTTCTGGACTCCGAGTCTCGGCCTCCGGGTAATCCATATAATAAAAAGGGTTAAATACAATTTTGGTCTTTATCATATAGGTTGAAATTTTTTTTGTTTTTAACTTTTTTTGCATTCAAAATCGTTCCTAAAGTTCAAGCTGCTTTTAAAATCGTCATTCGGACAATTATCCTCTTCTCCTACTTCACCAAAATATTCAGCAACAACAATAAATCAGAAGCAAAAACAATGAAGTCATCTCTTCTTCTTTTTTTCTTCAGCAACAACAATGAAGCAAAAACAAAAGTAGAATAGGAAATAAAAAAACAGAATCATAAGCAGAAGAAACAGAAGCAAAAGTATAATTAAAAATAAAGCAAAAACAAAATTGGAAATAGAAACAGAAACAAAAATATAAGCAGAATAAAAAACATCAAAACAGAAGTAGAATCAGAAGCAAAAGAAATAGAAGTAGAAGAACAATGAATTAACAAAATAAGAAATAGAATCAAAATTGAAAACAATACGATTAACAAAATCAAAATCAGAATCAAAATTAGTGAATTAACAAAATTAGAATCATAAACATGTGGTTAACAATCTGATTAACAAAATCAGAAATAAAAGTAAAATTGGAACCCTAGAAAAGATAGGTTTTCCAATCTGATTAACTAAGTCCCATTGCAGCTTTAGCACAGTCCTTCAGCAAATGGAGAAAGAGAGAGAGAAATTAGTACCTTGGGAATAGAAGATGCTGGGGAGCCAGAGCAAGTCCCCGTTAGAAGACTCTAGAAGGTTATAGACCTTGCGAAAATTGCGGTGATGGTGATGGGGAAGACCTAGCGGAGGATGCCGTCGTTCGGCGGCAGCAGTGTAGGAGGGCGAGAGTGCGGTTCAGGGTGACTTCAGTGACGATGCAAACTCGTTGAGGGACTGGGCAGTGGCGACGCGGATGACAGAGGAGAGGTTGTCGCAGAGGGACTGAGTTCGGCGCAGTCGCAGTGGCTCTCTCCCTCTGGTTCTGATTCCCGACGGCAATGGCGGCTCCAAGCCTCGCCGGTGCCGTCCTCCCTTTCCTTCTCTTTCATTCTTTTCCTTCTTCCCTTCTCCTCCTTCTTTTTCCCGTCCTCTCGCGATTCCCTTTCCCCTCATCCATCCTCTTTCTTTTCTTTTTTTTTCCTTTTTTTTAATTTATAGCTTCTTGGTTAGGAGTAATTTAATAATAAAAATTAAAATTTTGGTAAAAATAACGATTTTAAAACTAAATTAAATTTTATGGACGATTTTATATGCAAAAAAATGTTAGAAATGAAAAAAATTTTCGACATATATTTTAAGGACCAAAATCATACTTAATCCTAATAAAAAACTTTAAGAAATTATTAATTATTCTATTTCAAATTCATAATGTATATAAAAATTATTTTCTAAACTTAAATTTAAACATTACTAATGGTTCTATTTTCATTTTTATTCATTTATTTTAGTTTGGAATTCTCGCATTTCACAATTTTTTTTTTAAATATTAACATTTTGATTCTTTTTTATGTCAATTGGAAGGAGCGTATCAATTTCCAAGACTTTTATTTATGGTGGAGCTGTGACACGGAGAACAGTTTATGATAACAAATGCTAGCATTTGAAAGAGAGAAATTGAGAAACGAGTAGTGCAGAGACTACAACTACAATTTTTTTTATTTGTAGCTATCAAGTAGTTATTAATGATATTTTTAAGAGGAATGCTAGGAGGCCAGCAACATTTGGGATTTATAGCCATCAAATAGCCATCAATGAGGTTTTTAATGGTGTGAGATTAATGTGAGATTTCATCCAATGGCTCACTCTTCTTTTATGGTTACATGCTGGCCAGAATTTGATAAAATTGCTGGCTCCCTAGACTTTTCCTATTTTTAATGGTGTGAGATTTCATCCAATAATATATGATTATTCATTTTCCTTTTGCTAGTTACATGCGGACTAGAATTTAATAAATTTGTTGGCCCCTAGACTTTTCCTTGAGAAACTGAGACCGAGAGATAAAGACGGAGAGATAAAGATTGAGAAACAGAAATTGAAATAAATTTTAGTATTATATTTAGTATAAAGTGGGAGATAGAGACCGAACCTCTAATTTAATTTGCGCAAAAAGTAAAGTTAGAATTAATTAATTGAAATAGAAATATTTTAGGTATAAAATGTTATTAAAGTTTCAATCTTGATTCCAAAATATTTTAGTCTCTTATGTCTCCACTTTTTATTTGATGATAGAGATTAAAATGTTAATACCAATCTCTAAGTTAACAAAATATTAAATTCCAATCTTTCGATCTCTGTTCAATAACTCAAAATAAACGTTAATACATACCTTTTAGAAACAGTTAAGTAATTCAATGTTCATATTATTATTTAACAGAAATAAAGTAGCGAACTAACAACGAGAAAAGAGACCTATAGCTAGAAACATAATATATAATATATTATGTATGTTCAAGTTTAGACACAGTTTCTGCAAATTGAAGCATATATTATCTTCTCATCAGAAGCACGCATCCAACAAGCAGCAGCAGCAGAGAGCAGCCAAACTGCACAAATTCACAAAATTTGAACAAAATCAACATCGATATCGCTGCACATCACTATTCAACAGCACACTAACAATTTCATATATCCAATATATACTATAAAGAATTAGACTTCTCCTTCCATGCATGCATAATAATTACACAAAACTTTGTTCTGAAATGAGTTCTCCGATCCTTTGAGGCAAATCTGAGAAGTAGTCATCACCTGTGACTAACTCATCGTCTGAGAAAAATGTACCTTGCTCATTTCATTATTTTATTGATTCAAGAAGAGATCACATCAAATGATTCTGGATTGGACATAACTAAGTACGCATGCACTAATAAGTGGGTTTGAGTAGTTAGCTGGAATGAGTGAATCAAAGCTAGGAATTGGAACAACAAACATGCAGATCTGATCTCTATATATATGTAATCAATATACACATGTAATAATAATGAGTGATGAGAGAGAGGAAGAGGGACTAACCAGCCTTCCAAGCAACCAGGGCCGGATGAGTTATTATTATGGTGATGGTGATGCTGAGGAGGCGGAGGCTGATGATGCGGGTAAGGTGGTGCGTAGGGCGGAGGATACCCCTGTGCTGGGTATGGCGGAGGAGGATAACCTTGAGTGGGGTATCCCGGCGGTGGAGGATACCCTGGTGGTGGGTACCCTGGAGGCGGATACCCTGCCGGAGGATATCCCGGCGGCGGATAACCTTCTTTTGGTAGATCTGGCGGTGGATAACCTGCATCAATGTAAATGCACACAATTATATTATTTATGAGACAAGAAGGATTATATTCCTGAGATTTTGGCATGACATGATCAAAATCGATTGATGAGAGGAAGAGGAAGAGAAAGGGGAGGGACCTTGGGACGGCGGAGTTCCAACAGGGGGTTGATGCTTCTGGCTGTGATGATCATGACCCATGGTCTCTGGCTGATTGTGAATACAACAAGGTTGTGGTTATGTGTTGCGTGTGCATGCCCTGCTTTAATTTAATAATGGTTTGCTCTCTGCGTCTTAATCAATGTGAGTTGTGACACCCTATACTCTCTGCGATTACCAAAAATACATAACCACTATACCAATAATATCAATATGTGTATTAAAAAACACTGTATTGTTATTACTAAGTTATGCATGCCCTTCTATTTTTGGCGTAAAATCCTAACTGTATAACTTAATAAACGCACCATTAACATTTTTATTCAACGAATTTAGACGATTATTAGTTCATCTTGTTGCAATTCTTATTAACAGGCTATCCCGCATTTTTTTTTTCAAAATGGAGATATTATTGGGGTCTTAAAGGGTTAACATTTTTAATTAAAAAAATGAAAAATTAATTAGTGTAGGGTTAAAGGTAAAAATTATGTTTCTTCCAAAAAAACTAGAACAATCACAAGGTGTAATTAATACAGCAAATACCTTGTGTAAGAGCAACTCAAACAAAAGTTTTTTGATAAAAAAAATCTTAAATAACTAGTCTTTTGTTCAGATTGAATTGAGACCAACTATTAAAATATTAAATTTTATATTTAGTCTTAAATCATTATTTATTATATATGATCTCGTAAACTTCTGCGGAACATTTTATAGGATTTAAGATAAAAAAGAATCAAACCATCAAGTCAAGTAATGGCATAGTCTCCTATCTTTCCAAATTTTAATGAGTAATAACTCAAATGGCATAGTTTTTCCATACTCAATTAAGAGGTTGCGAGTTCGAGTCTCATATCTTTAGTAAAAAAAAAAAATTAATGGCATGATGGATTTTATTTTTTGTTTAAAGTAATCCAGTATTCTCATATGAATTACAATAATGTTATTGCAATTTTTTTTAAAGAAAGAAAGCTAAACAAAAAGGCCCAAAATATCACGTTAGACATGGGTTCAAACCTCAGGCGGTATGACCAACTAAGGTTTTTTTTTTTTTTTTTTCTGGAGATCACTTCGATAAAGACATTAAAAATATCTTTTTTTTAAAGACATTTACATGCGTCATGGTATTATTAGATATCTTTATTAAACCTAATAATTTATTTTTTAATAAATTAGAACAAAATTGGTTTATTATAGCAACAATAATAAACCCAATTGTTCGTATTATAATTATTAGATCCGATTTGATCCGATCGATTTACACAATCTAAACTGAATCATGTTTAAATTTTTTTATAAAAAGACAAATATATCCCTGATTTTTGTGTAAAAAAAACAAAAAAAAACCATGATCCAGTGGATTATGTAAATTGGTCGGTTCGACCAGATCTGATAACAATTAGGTTTATTGTTATTGTTATAAAAAAATCAATTTTATTCTAATTTGTTAAGAAATTAAAAAATAACCGGCTTATTAATACATCCAATAATAATGCGACACATAAGTGTCTTTACAAAAAGACGTTTTACGCATCTTTATAGGAGCATCCTCCTTTTTTTCTTTTTTAACGGGTGAGATTTGGTAAGTTTTAAACTTGTGTATAGCTAGTTAACTTCTCCAAGAGTGGAGCCTCACGCTCTCCAAAAGTGGAGATACACTGCTTCGACAAGCGGAGCTTTGATCATAATAATTTCTCAAGTCTAGTTCAGATACAAATTTGAAGACAATCACAAAATAACTGAGAGAGACAAAACAAAAGAAGGGAGTCAACTCAACTAGGCAAGTCATGGAAGGTACAAAAAATTCAGACATGGAAGGGGATGTTTTAGAATTGGAAGAATCTCCAGCTCAACATGGAGATAATACAAATCAGAAACTAGTGGGCCGGGTGTTGACGGAAAAGGTGCTAAATACGGTCACAGTGCGTAAAACGATTCTTAATATGTGGGGAGATCCGCAGGGTCTGGTGATCACCAATGTAGGACCAAACTCCTTTATCTTGAACTTCAAAAGTCTGGAGGAAGCTAGAAGAGCGTATGATGATGGACCATGGAGAATTGAAGGTCATATGCTGAGTCTGCAATGGTGGAGCTCAAACCTGTCCATTGATAAGGTAAACTACAATCAACTTCCTATTTGAGTCCAAATACATGGGTTACCTTATGATAAAATTAATATAAAAAAAATGCTGAGAAAATAGGAGTCATAGTAGGAAGAGTGATATGTGCTGAGGATCCTTTTGTTGAAGGAAACATGCTTAGATCCTTTTTTAGGGTCAGAGTGGAGATAAATGTTCAAATAGCTCTGAAAACGGGTTTCTGGTTCAAAAGAAATGATGGAAGTCACCCATGAGCTGAATTTAAATATGAAAAACTGTATGATTATTATTATAAGTGTGGAAGAATTGGGCATGACAAAAGAGCATATGTTGAGGAGCTAGTGAGGTCATTAGTAAACCCAGAAATGCCTAGATATGGACCTGAACTCACAACCCTGGGGCTGAGATCGATAGAGAATGAGGCAAGAAAGGCAGGAATCAGGAGGAGAAAGGAGGAACAAAATAATTGGGTGGAGGAGTTGTGGGAGGCGCGTGAAAGAAGTTTGCAAGGGAGAGAGTGGCTGAAAAGACAATCACAGAAGGATAGAGGGGAGTCAAGTCTAGGGGGGTATGAGAAGCTCTCAAGCTAGTGCCTCTGCCAAATCTTGGGACAGATTAGCAAATCTACATGAACAAATGGGAGAGAGACAAGTGGCAATACAAGAAGTGCAAGATCAAGATGAAGGGGCTAATGATGATGGAAAGAACGGTGAGAAGCACAACAATATTTTCAATGTAGATGATGGGACAACAAAGCACAAAAAAGGGAATCAGATAAAGTATGGGAGAAAGAGGAGGACAACAGCAAAAATCCTAGGAAGCATAAAGAGAAAGGTGGGCCAAGCATGAGAAGAATAGACAGCATAAAAAGAGGGGCATAGGCTTTCATAAACCAAAGGCCCAATAGAAACAGACAACAAATTAAAAGTGGACCAACTGAAGAAGAAAGAAACCTCACTATTGGACAAATATTGAAGGAGTTCAACAAAAACATGGCTGAAGAAAAAAAGGAAGAAAAACAAAGAAAAAAGAGTTGAAGAGGAGGCCCAAAACATAAATAACATGGACATTGATGGGCTAATCAGACAGTACAAACCAAAAGAGCAAGAGTCAGAACAGAAGAGCAAGCAATTAGTCATAGAGAGCGATGGAGGCTTCTATTATGTAGAACTAGCAGAAGATGAAGAAATAGAGCAGAAAAATGGCAAAGCAATTGTAGTGGCCAGAGAATACGAAACAGAACTTGTTCAAAGAATGGAGGAAAAGTTGAAGCTTAAAAGAAGAATGGAAGAGGACCAACAGGAGCAGATTAGAAATTTTCTAAAAAAGAAGAAGAGAAAGCTATACAGATGTGGAGGGCCAACAAGAAGAACAAATGGGGCAGATGCCTAATAGAAGGAAAAGCGCATGAGGAAGGGTCAAAGATCAAAGAAGACTTGGAAGACTCAATGGCTGAGGAGGCGGGCCTACACAAGCCCCAAACTCAACCATGAGTATCATAAGTTGGAACTGCCGCGGGGTAGCGGCCCCTGCGACAGTTTTTGAACTGCACAGCATGTGCAAACAATTAAAGCCTGCAATAGTATTTCTTATGGAGACTAGAGCTAGAGAAAGTACTATTAAGAAGCTGAAAAGAAGGCTACATTTTGAGAATGTATTTCACATAGAACCCCGGAGATTGTCCGGAGGGCTATGCCTTTTGTGGAATAAAATATATAATATTGATATTTATTTCTGGTGTGATAATCATATAAAAGCCCGTATTGATTATAGAAAGGGAAGATATGGGAGTGCAACTTCATATATGGAAACCCATGTTCTGGAAGAAGAAAAGAGCAATGGAGAGCTATCACAGCGAATAATGGCAACAAGGGGGAACCATAATTATTCATAGGGGATTTCAACGACATTTTGAGTTAAGAGGAGAAAATTGGTCTACATCCAAAGCCACAAAGCCAGGTGAGAGAATTTAGGCAGTTTGTAGATATGAATTATCTTATGGACTTAGACATAAAAGGAGGAAGATTCACGTGGTTCAGCAACCCGAGGAATGAATTTATCACCAGGGAGAGGATAGATAGGGCACTAGTCAATTGGGAATGGAGACTCCTGTATCAGCAGGCATCACTCAAAGCTCTGTCGGCTATTAGTTCTGACCATTGCCCATTAGTTTTGGACATAAATCAGATTCAAAGAATAGAGAGGAGTTTTAAATTCGAGGCATTTTGGACCAATCATGACGAGTGCAAGAATACAGTAAGAAAGGGATGGGATAAGGAAGACGTCCAATGATGCGTTTGGAAAGGAATTACAAGGAGAATGGAAAATTGTAAAGAGGAGCTTAAAAAATGGAGCAAGAGGACATTTAAATGAGCGGACAAAGAAATCAACAAGTTGAAAGAGGAATTAAAGAAGCTACAAGAGTCGAAATTAACACAAGATAAGCAGGAGAAAATACAGCAAATAAAGGAGAATATAGCTGCTTTAGGGAAACAGGAAGAAAAATTTTGGGGACAAAGAGCCAGGTTGAAGTGGTTGAAATGGGGAGACAAGAACACATCTTTTTTCCATGCCACTACCATTCATAGAAGGGGAAGGAACCGAATTGATAAGCTTAAAAATGAGGCGGGCCTATAGATAGAGGATAGAAAAGAAATTATGAATCACATCGAGGAACGATTTGAGGTGTTATTTACTTCCAACAACAAAAGAAATTGTGAATCAGTCTTAAGCAAAATTCCAATGAGAGTCACGGAAGACATAAATAGGGAGCTGATCTCAGAGGTCATCGAAGAGGAGATTAGAAAAGTAGTCTTCAGCATGGGCAGCCTCAAGACTCCGGGGCCAGATGGTCTGAATGGACATTTCTACCAAAAACACTGGGAGATAATTAAGAAGGAGGTATGTGCAGTAATTAGAGAATTCTTTTGGAATGGGTACTTGCCGGAAGAGATTAGTGAAATTATAGTAGTCTTAATTCCAAAGGTCAAGAATCCGGAAGAACTTAATCACTTAAGACCAATCAGCTGCTGTAACTTCATTTACAAAATTATAACTAGGGTCATAGTGTTAAGGCTGGAAGGGCTTCTTGAGGATATAGTGTCCCCAACCCAAAGTACTTTTGTGGGAGGAAGGCTCATACAAGATAATGTAGTAATTGTCCAAGAAGTTTATCATAGCCTAAATAAGAAAGGAAGAGAGGGATCACAGAATATAACAATCAAGTTAGATATGAACAAGGCATATGATAGGTTAGAATGGGATTTCCTTGAAAAGGTGCTCATGAGACTCGGGTTCACCGAAAAATGGGTTGAATTGGTGATGAAATGTGTCAGAAGTGCAAGTTATAGGGTGAAGGTCAACAGAGAGTTATCTAAGAAGATCAAGCCTCAGAGTGGTCTTCGACAAGGGGATCCATTATCCCCCTACCTTTTCATTTTAGCAGCTGAGGTATTCACAATTCTAATGCAGGAGGCTCAAGCGAAAGGCTATATAACTGGCCTACAGATAGCCCCAACAGCCTCGGTTCTTACTCATTTGTTGTTCGCAGACGATTGCATTATATTCGCGAAAGCAAAGAAGGATGAGATATTTTATATTATCACCGTGCTAAATGAATACACAGAGGCATCCGGACAAAGGATCAACTTGAACAAGTCAGGCATTACTTTTGGAAGCCAGGTCTCGATACAAACGAGAGTAGAAATTGAAGAGATTTTAGGCATGACAACATGGGACACGCCGGAAAAATACCTGGGGTTACCAGCCATATGGGAAAGATCTCATAACAAAGCTCTAGTATGGATTGAAGAAAAAATCATGAATAAACTAGAGAGATGGAAAGAAAGGTTACTGAATCAAGCAGGCAAAGAAACACTAATAAAGTATGTAATTCAAGCAATGCCATCATATGCCATGAATGTCATAAAGTTTCCCAAGAGCTTTTGCAGGAGAATTTGTACAAAGGTTGCAAGATTCTGGTGGGCAGCATCGGGGAAAGAACGAGGCATCCATTGGAAAAAAGTGGGACAACATTACTGATAGCAAGAGCGATGGGGGGCTGGGGTTCAAAGACCTCGAGAAATAAAGTACTGCCTACCTTGCCAAACAAGCATGGAGAGCATTGAAGAACCCAGATGCAATCTGAGTACAAGTTTTGAAATCGTTATATTTCCCGGATGGCAACTTTTGGATAGCGACACGTAAAAAGGGCGCGTCATGGGTCTGGAGAAGCATCTTGCATGGAAGAGAGTTACTAAGGGAAAGAGCAAAGTGGAGCATCGGAGACGGTTCCAAAGTAAACATATGGAAAGACAATTGGATCTCTGGGAGGAGCAAGCCTCTTAATGCTAACAGCACAAATGACTCGAAGGTAAAGGATCTCATTGTGAATGGGGAAGGGTGGAATAAAAGAATGATTGAGTGCATGTTTCCCCAGGACATTTGCAAAGATATTCTCAACACCCCTGTTAGTGTAATGAACAAAGAGGACCACTTGTATTGGCCATGGAAGGAGGATGGAAATTATTCAATAAGAACAGGATATTATGCTGCAAAAAGAGTTGGGCAGAACATGAAATATGAAAATCCATCAACGAGTGAAGATAAAAAGGAGATATGGAAGGAGGTATGGAGAATGGAAGTCCCACAGAAGATCAGAATGTTCTTATGGAAAGCATGTCATGATATATTACCAGTAGGTTCTAACTTACATAAAAGAAAGATGGCACCGGATCCAGTTTGTCAAATATGCTTAAAAAGTTTAGAGACAGTAGAACATGCATTACTGCTATGTGATTGGGCTAGGGCAACATGGTTCGGAGCGGAATGTCAATGGACCCCAACAGTTGAGATAGTCAGCTCAATCAGAAATTGGATAGTGGAATGCATAAGAAAGGTGAGAGCAAGAGGTAGAGAGGACCAGGAGAAGAGAATTAGCAAGTTAGGATTTCTCATGTGGGAGATATGGAAAATGAGGAACAGTAAGTTGTTTCAATAACAGGAAGTAAACCATAGTTGGACAATTAGCAAGGCAAAAGCACTAGAGGCAACATACTGGAAACTAACAGAAAAACATCAGTCACAGAAAACAGAAGCCAATAGGAGCAAAACTAACCTGGTGAAATGGAGACCTCCCCCTGAGAACTGGTTGAACGTAAATGTTGACGCAACCTTCAGAAAGGATACTGGAACAAGTGCAATAGCTGCAGTTATTAGAGACAGTAAAGGAAGGATTATTTTAGGTTTCTCAGGAAAGATTCAAGCCAAATCAAGTACTGTGGCAGAAGCCCAGGCAATAAGGCAAGCTTTAATCATAGTGAACAATCTACAAATGGGCAGAACTCTAATAGAATCTGACAACTTAAAGCTCGTTCAAGCAATCAAATCCAAGACAACATTGGCAGGGGCAATGGCCATAATCCAAGACATTCAAATTTTAATGAAGAGTATACCTGAAAAGGGAATGACTTGGACTCCTAGAAACGGAAATCGTCTAGCCCATGCAGTGGCAAAAGCAGAAACATTACGAGCGAGTTGGAGCACTAAACCACCTGCAGACATACAGAGCATTATCAGAAGTGAATTTCAAATGTGAAGCAAAAACTATAAAGAATTATAGGAAATATCAAATCAGGCAAAAAGAAAATGCTTGAACCAAGCAGAGAGGCAGGAAAGTCCGGATACAATCCAGATCGTTAATGATCTGAGACAGAGGATCTGCATGCAACCCAAGGCGACGGTGGTACTCGGATGGTGCTGCGGCATCATGAAGCAGAGGAGGGCTAGGGCGGTCTCAGCAGCGGCGATCTACGGAAGCTGCGGAATCCAACTGCTGGGCGAAACCCCGACAAGAACATGCTATGCCGGCGTTGCTCCGGCTACGTCGCTATCAAGCAAGGGTTCACTTATTGCTCTGAATTGATGGGTCCGAGTCGAGCTGCTGGAGAGTGGAAAGTGATGGAAGGCTTTAAAGACGATGTCCTGGCTACTGTCATGGATGCAAGACGGTGTGAAGGCGGCTCAGACATGAACGCTCTTCGGGGTAGTCACTCCGGCAGCGTCGCCAGTGCGCAGGGGTCCTATCAGCGCTTCGGTTGCTGACGAAAGGATGCTGCTGCGTAGCCTTGGCAAATTCAACCTCTCTCTCATGGTAAGGGTGGAGAAACACGGATGGATTGCGGGTCGGGTAGAGGCATGGATTCTTGTTCTGGACCTGGGCTAATCTGTTGGCCTGGGTCTCTGTCCAAAAAAAAAAAAGAGTTTTTCTATTAGAAAAATCCAAAAGAATCTTCCTTTGTATGTGTATCTAGTAAAGCAGTAACAACCTCTATATTATCAAATTTCAAAATAAGGTAAAGAAAATTGTTGGTACAAAAAAATGGATTTTTTTTATAAGATGGTATTTCGATTACTAATAGTTTTAACTACAGAAGCAAATACAAGTAAGTTGAAGTTGACAAAATATAATATAGTGATGGTCGAAATCGAAAGACAATTACTTCTTTTTCTAAAGCATCAAGGCCTGCTATTCGATTTTTAGGATGAATGGAGAAATAGGCACTAAATTTAAGGAGCATGCAGAAGAAAATGTGAAACTTGAAGACCAAGAAAGATATAGGTGTCAAAACTTGAGAGACAATATTCTTCATAGTCAATGTGAGGTCATAGTTGAGAAAAAGGAGGAAGTAAGATAGTAGACAAACATGCTCTATGGCAAGTCTATGCTCTATAAATAGTAAAAATTCAAAAGAATTAGAGGACTTCAACTAACAATACTAGATCATCACATAAACTCATAAAATTCTCAGTCCCAGCGACACAACGGATAAATAGAGTGTAAGTGCATGTGAGTATTAGAAGTCAGCTTTTAATTTGCTTTCTTTTGTTATTTGATTCATTTTCTTTTATGTTCTTTGAATTTTGCTGTCATTTTGCTTTGATCAATATTTTTACACTTTCATTGTCTTCTTTATTCAATTATTTATTCCTTTATATTGTTTTCATAAGTCTGCCAATAGTAATTTCGACATAAATTACTTTGACACCATATTAAGTAATTTCCGGGTCGAGCTCACTATTTTTCAGAAGAAACGTATCTGCTCTACAATACTTGAGATCTTAATACAAACTTAATTCGACACCTTGTCAAGAAATTCTGTCGAGCGGTTACCAAGAAAGTTTTGAGAAAGATGAATTTCTGAAAAGTGTTTGATGAAAGTAATGAATAATGATGAGGACTTGGAATATAAAAGAGTTTGAATCAATAAAGGTCTATTAAAGCCCATTAGAAACGTTAACATTTCCAGAAACGCACAAATCATTTCATCTTCTTATAACCATTTTTCAAAATTTGAAAATTTAAAAGAAGCACGTGATTCAGTAAAATTACTTTGAAATAATGTTTTAAAGGGCAATATTAGAACCCTTTGAAGTCGAAGAAGTTTTCAATGCCCTTTGAAATCGGAAAAGTTGTTGATGGCAATGCGTATGGAATAAGATATACAAATAACAGCGGAATCACGCATGTAAAAGGTAAGTATCTCAACAAATATCATTGTCACTAAAACAAAAAAA
The DNA here is from genome assembly GCF_059453495.1 of Arachis ipaensis. Taxonomy (NCBI): domain Eukaryota; kingdom Viridiplantae; phylum Streptophyta; class Magnoliopsida; order Fabales; family Fabaceae; genus Arachis; species Arachis ipaensis. The sequence goes on along the minus strand of NC_142440.1, from coordinate 21,800,064 downwards.
AGTCGGAAATGCTAAACAAAATAAGTAGAACTAGAATAAGCTCCTTAACATAAGTTTCAGATCCTGTTGATGTTGCTCCAGGTTTGAGTAAGTTCCTTAAAATAAGAGTCCTTCTCTCTTTGATGCAACCCTGCCCTCTCTCTCTTCCTGAAAATCTTGGGTAAATTCTCTTTGAAGGCATAACCGACTGAGATGTAATTCACTCAAACGGACATCACATAAAATAAATCATTTGATTGCTAACTCAAATATCATCACTAAAATATTATATTATACATAAAAAAATCAAACGTTCAAACAAGTAAAAGAATTAGAAACAAGAAACAAATCTTGAAGCAAACAAAGAAGAGACAACATCGTATCACTTGGCAACACATTGAAAAGAGCTGCTTAGCTTCTCCAAAACAAAATCATACACTTTGATATCATCTTTTCCCAATTTCTATCACTTTTTATATTTAGTTTCTCTCTCATTGACAGATTTTAAATCTTCCATCCATTATTATTAAATTTGAAGGATTTCTTGAAATTTGGTAAAAAAATCTTTGTTCATATGAAGCCTGCATCACCAAAATACATGCACATTTAATTTTTCACAAATCATAATTCAGATCAATCTCAAACTTGGCATCAGAAGCAATCTCACAAAATAAAAACTAAAATTGAGTTTCAAAACTCATAATAATATTTGCAAGAAATGCAAGAAAATCATCAAACTCAAGCTTTTTGCTTGATTTTCCTGTCACGAAACATATGGAAGAATGTTATAAAACTAAAGTTTAAAGAGAGAAAGACGAGAGAAAGAGGAGAGCATACTAAAGGGTTGCCTCTTCATTGTCGACTGGAAGCAGAAGGAGGTGCGGGTGCAGTGGTGGGTGGTGGGTGTCGGGTGTGTGCAGCAGCAATGTAAAGGGGCGCAATGGAGAGAGGGAGGAGAAGAAGAAAGCTTTTTGTGAAGCAGAAGAGTGTGATAACAAAGAGAGAGCAACAAATATAAGAGTATTTTCATCCGAAAAACGATTTTAAAACTAAATTTAATGTCAGACACGATTTTTAATGCAAAAAAACCTTAAGGATGATTTTGATTTTTGGCCAAAACTATAGATACTAAAATCATACTTAACCTTCAATTTATCATAACTCTTCACACTTCTAAATCTTTAAATTATATTCCTTACGTATTTAATTTCATTTCTGATTTGAAAAAAAAATACCTTAAGATATCAATTAATGCAAAAATATGGTGTGACGAGAAATTAACTTGAGATGAAGTGACTAAAAAAGATATAATTAAGATGAATAGTGTATGAATTAGTGCACAATTTCTAAAATTATGTTTAAATCAAATGGAAACACTATTCATACACACTATAAGAAAAAATAGTATTTATAACAAAAAAAATTGTTAAAAAAATGTCAAATTTGTTATCATAGAATTTTATAACAAAAAAAATTGTTTCAGAATTGTTGCCATATGTCTCGCTATAAAAAATTTTTATAACAAAAAATAAAATTGTTACAAATTTACACTACAAGGTAATACTTTGTAATAATATTTTTTAATACAAAAAATAAAATTTGTTACAAAATCATTAACAAAATTGACAAGTAAACTCTTTTTTGTAATAATTTATATTTTGTGTTGTAATATTTTGTAAATTGTTACAAAATATTACTTATTTTTGTAACTTTTTTATTCTTTTAGTTACAAAAATAGAAGATTCATTGTAATATTTATTTAAATAATTGATATATCAATTAATTTTCTAAACACACTGGTGCACGAAATTGTGATCTCAACTGCACCAACAACTTGGTACGCACGATCATAATCTCAATTCTTTTTCACAACTCCGCACAACTAACCAGCAAGTGCACTGGGTCGTCCAAGTGATAAACCTTACGTGAGTAAGGGTCGATCCCACAGAGATTGTCAGTTTGAAGCAAGCTATGGTCATCTTGTAAATCTCAGTCAGGCAGATTCAAATGGTTATGAGGTTTTGATAATTAAAATATAAATAAAACATAAAATAAGATAGAGATACTTATGTAATTCATTTGTGAGAATTTCAGATAAGCGTATGGAGATGCTTGTTGCTTCTGAATCTCTGCTTTCCTACTGTCTTCATTCAATCATCTCCTTTCCATGGCAAGCTGTATGTTGGGAGATCACCGTTGTCAACGGCTACCGTCCGTCCTCTCAGTGAAAATGGTCCAAATGTGCTGTCACCGCACGGCTAATCATCTGTCGGTTCTCGATCATGTTGGAATAGGATCCATTGATCCTTTTGCGTCTGTCACTACGCCCAACACTCGTGAATTTGAAGCTCGTCACAGTCATCCCATCCCAGATCCTACTCGGAATACCACAGACAAGGTTTAGACTTTCCGGATCTCAAGAATGCTGCCAATTGATTTTAGCTTATACCACGAAGACTCTGATATTTCGGAATGGAGGCCAAGAGATACACACTCAAGCTATTGTAGATAGAACGGAAGTGGTTGTTAGGCACGCGTTCATATGTGAGAATGATGATGAGTGTCACGGATCATCACATTCATCAGGTTGAAGTGTGAGTGAATATCTTAGAATAAGAATAAGCTTGAATTGAATAGAAAAACAATAGTACTTTGCATTAATTCATGAGGAACAGCAGAGTTCCACACCTTAATCTATGGGGTGTAGAAACTCCACCGTTGAAAATACATAAGAACAGAAGGTCCAGGCATGGCCGAATGGCCAGCCCCCTAAACGTGATCAAGAGATCAAAAGTGATACAAAGATAGTCTCAACAATGATCAAAAGATGTGAAATAAATCACTAAAAGTAGTTTTTATATTAAACTAGTCACTAGGGTTTACAGAAAATGAGTAACTAAGTGCAGATAGTGCAAAAATCCACTTCTGGGGCCCACTTGGTGTGTGCTTGGGCTAAGCATTGAAGCTTTCACGTGTAGAGACTCTTCTTGGATTTAAATGCCAGGTTGCAGCTTGTTTGTGGCGTTTAACTCTGGTTTGTAACCTGTTTCTGGCGTTTAACTTCAGAATAGGGCAGGAAGTTGGCGTTTGAACGCCAGTTTGCGTCATCAAAACTCGGGCAAAGTATGGACTATTATATATTGCTGGAAAGCCCTGGATGTCTACTTTCCAAATCAATTGAGAGCGCGCCAATTGGGTTTCTGTAGCTCCATAAAATCCATTTCGAGTGCAGGGAGGTCAGAATCCAACAGCATCTGCAGTCCTTTTTCAGCCTCTGAATCAGATTTTTGCTCAGGTCCCTCAATTTCAGCCAGAAAATACCTGAAATCACAAAAAAACACACAAACTCATAGTAAAGTCTAGAAATGTGAATTTTTCTTGAAAACTAATAAAAATATAATAAAAATTTACTAAATCATACTAAAAACTACCTAAAAACAATGCCAAAAAGCGTATAAATTATCCGCTCATCACAACACCAAACTTAAATTGTTGCTTGTCCCCAAGCAACTGAAAATCAAATAGGATAAAAAGAAGAGAATATACTATAAATTCCAAAATATCAATGAAACTTAGCTCCAATTAGATGAGCGGGACTAGTAGCTTTTTGCCTCTGAATAGTTTTGGCATCTCACTTTATCCTTTGAAGTTCAGAATGATTGGCATCTATAGGAACTCATAATTTAGATAGTGTTATTGATTCTCCTAGTTCAGTATGTTGATTCTTGAACACAACTACTTTATGAGTCTTGGCCGTGGCCCTAAGCACTTTGTTTTTCAGTATTACCACTGGATACATAAATGCCACAGACACATAACTGGGTGAACCTTTTAAGATTGTGACTCAGCTTTGCTAGAGTCCCCAATTAGAGGTGTCCAGGGTTCTTAAGCACACTCTTTTTTTGCTTTGGACCACGACTTTAACCGCTCAGTCTCAAGCTTTTCACTTGACACCTTCACGCCACAAGCACATGGTTAGGGACAGCTTGGTTTAGCCGCTTAGGCCAGGATTTTATTCTCTTAGGCCCTCCTATCCATTAATGCTCAAAGCCTTGGATCCTTTTTATTTTACCCTTGCCTTTTGGTTTAAAGGGTTACTGGCTTTTTGCTCTTGCTTTTTGGTTTAAAGAGCTATTGGCTTTTTCTGCTTGCTTTTTCTTTTTTCTTTTTTTTTTCTTTTTATTTTTGCCATTTTTTTCGCAAGCTTTGTTCTTCACTGCTTTTTCTTGCTTCAAGAATCAATTTTATGATTTTTTAGATTATCAATAACATTTCTCCTTTTTCATTATTCTTTCAAGAGCCAACAATTTTAACATTCATAAACAACAAATTCAAAAGACATATGCACTGTTCAAGCATTCATTCAGAAAACAAAAAGTATTGTCACCACATCAAAATAATTAAACTAATTTCAAGGATGAATTCGAAATTCATGTACTTCTTGTTCTTTTGTTAAAACATTTTTCATTTAAGAAAGGTGATGGATTCATAGGACATTCATAGCTTTAAGGCATAGACACTTAGACACTAGTGATCATGTAATAAGACACAAACATAAATAAAACATAAAGCATAGTAAACGAAAAACAGAAAAATAAAGAACAAGGAGATTAAAGAACGGGTCCACCTTAGTAATGGCGGCTAGTTCTTCCTCTTGAAGATCTTATGGAGTGCTTTAGCTCCTCAATGTCTCTTCCTTGCCTGTGTTGCTCCTCCCTCATAGCTCTTTGATCTTCTCTAATTTCATGGAGGAGGATGGAATGCTCTTAGTGCTCTACCTTTAGTTGTCCCATGTTGGAACTTAATTCTCCTAAGAAAGTGTTGATTTGCTCCCAATAGTTTTGTGGAGGGAAATGCATCCCTTGAGGCATCTTAGGGATTTCATGATGAGGAATTTCCTCATGCTCTTGTTGAGGTCCATGAGTGGGCTCTCTTGTTGGCCACAAATTCATAGAAGTGGTCTTGATGGACCTTTGAGATGAATCTTTCCATCTCCCATGACTCAGAGGTGGAAGCAATTGCATTCCCTTTCCTCTTTCTTGAGGTTTCTCTGGCCTTAGGTGCCATTAATGGTTATAGAAAAACAAAAAGAAATGCTTTTACCACACCAAACGTAAAAGGTTTGCTCGTCCTCGAGCAAAAGAAGAAAGAAAGAAGTAGTAGAAGAAGAAAATGGAGGAGATGGAGGGAGATATGTGGTTCGGCCAAGGGGTAGAAGTAGTGGTTGTAATGTGTGAAAATGAAGGAGTGGTGAGGCGTTTATATAGGGGTGGGGGGAGGGTTAGGTTTCGTGTATTAGGGTTAGGTTTGGGAGGGAAAAGATTTTGAATTTGAAGGTAGATGGGGTTTTGGGGGAGAGTGAATGAGGTGATTGGTGAAGGGTATTTGGGGAAGAGATATGGAGGTGATTGGTGAAGGGTATTTAGGGAAGAGTGTTATGAAAAGGTATGAAAAAGAGAGAGAAAGAGAGAGGTGGGGTAGGTGGGGATCCTGTGGGGTCCACATATCCTAAGGGGTCAAGGACTTATCATCCCTGCTCCATTTAGGCGTGTAGATGCCCTTAGAGTGCAATCTTGGCGTTTAACGCCAGACTGCTGCTTGTTTCTGGCGTTAAACGCCAGCTTTTCTCCCTTTATTAGCATTTAACACCAAGTTGGTGCTTGTTTCTGGCGTTAAACGCCAGACTGCAGCCTGTTTGTGGCGTTTAATGCTAGCTTGATGCTTCTTTTTGGCGTTAAACGCCAGTCTGATGCTTCTTACTAGCGTTTAAACGCCAGTAAGCGCTTCCTCCAGGGTGAGCTATTTTTAATGCTGTTTTTCATTTTGTTTTTTATTTTTCAGTTGTTTTTGTGACTTCACAAGATCATTGACGTCGGGCTTTCTACCAGTAAAGAAATTCATAGAACGGTTGCGTTGTAGATATAGTTTCTAAACTGGCAAAAATCCCTTCGTACAAACGTGTTGGGTGTCACAAGTAACAAACCCCTTTAAAAATTGTTAACCGAGTATTCAAACCTCGGGTCGTCTTCTCAAGGAACTGCGAGGAAGTATGTTCTTATTATTGGCTATAAAGGTTATAATCGGGGTTTAGAAGGTGAGAAGCAAGTAATCTAAATGACGAGTGAATTAAATGGCAATTAAGAATAAATAATAACTGTAAAGCGACTTTTAGCAAGGTAGAGAAATTAGAGGTCCAACTTAGTTATCTCTCTCAATTATAATGAAAGTTGAATCTAAACTCCACTTGGTCAACCTTTACCAGGGCAAAGGAAAGTCAAGGGACTAATTAAATTGACTTTTGAATCCTAATTATTTCCTCAGAAAAGGTTGGGATTATTTAAGTTCAGCTCAATTAGCAAGATAACGATTATCAATTATGTTGAGTTTAATAACTGTTGAGTTACTAAATTCTTAACCAGAACCAAAAGGGGAAAAGTAAAATTTCTGGAATAATAAAAGTGTCCTTAGATGGGAAGCAATGGCAACTTAAGTCAAAGAGAACAATCATAAACTGAAAATACCTCAATCATCATTAATTCAAATAGAAATCTGTAACATGGAATAATTCATAAATAATAATAATCAATTCAAATGTTGGAATAAATAAAGAGAAGTAATATTAAAAGAACATTAAACTTGGGATCCAGAGTTACTCTTAAAATAAGAAGAAATCCTAAATCCTAAAAGAGAGAGAGAGAAGATCTCCCTCTCAACTAAATCTAATTCATTGAAAGGTGAAAATATGCGAGCTCTCCCTGAATGGCTGCATTCCCTCACTTCATAACCTCTGGTCTATGCCTTCTGGACTTGGATTTGGGCCAAAAAGGGCCTCAGAACTCGTTATGAGCATTTTCTGCAATTTCTGGTGCGTGGCCTCTGTCACGCGTCCGCGTGGGTCACGCGGTCGCGTCATTCGGAGCTTTTCCTTGCCACGCAGTCGCGTCAGTCATGCGATCGCGTCATGTGCGCTCTACTCAAGGCGCACGGTCGCGTCAGTCATGCGGCCGCGTCGCTGCTGATTCGTGCTTGGTACGCGATTGCGTCGTCCATGCGATCGCGTGAACACCAGTTTCCTCAAAGCTCTGTTTTGCTTTCTCCTTCCATTTTTGTATGTTTCCTTTTCCATCCTTTAAGTCATTCTGCCTTAAAAAATCTGAAACTACTCAACACACTAATCACGGCATCGAATGGAAATAAAGGTAATTAAAATAATTACTTTTTTAAAGCTTAGAAAACATATTTTTCATTATATGACATAATAAGGAAGGAAAAGTAAAACTATGCATTTAATGTGAATAAGTAGGTGAAGAGTTGAATAAATCACTTTAATTAAGCACAAAAGAACTCATGAAATATGGGTTTATCAACCTCCCCACACTTAAACACTAGCATGTCCTCATGCTAAATCCAAGGTAAATAATTAAGGTTAAAGTGATGGAATGTTATGAAATGCAACCTATGCTAAATGCATCTACCTAATGAGTCATGCAATTCTAATTCATCCACTCATATATAAAGCTTACATGTAGCTAAGTTAATTCACATTCTCAAGGAGTTATATATATATATATAGATAACCCTTAAATAATAAAGTACTTTAGCAAATGAGATGGGAAAGAAAACATTGTACAAACTTGCAAAACAATTAGTAAATTTTGAGCACAGATATATGTTGATGAGTTATTGAACCCTCACTGGATTTTGTGTTTACTCTCTAGTCACTCAGTATTTATTGGGTTTATTCACTCTATTTTTCTTTTTATTCTTAATTTCTTACAGCTTTGTTTTTCATCTAACCAATCAACAATTATAGAATATAGTCATACCAAAAAGTCATGAGGTCTTAATTAAGGTTGTAATGTGGTCAAGGTAAAGGTAAGGATTTATGTATAGGGTCAAGTGAGCTAATAAGTGAATCCTTAATTAGACTAAGATCTCACCTAACATACATATTCAGCAAGATAAAACTTCTTTACCTATTTTCCCATAATCTCCCACTTATTGTTACATGCTCATGTTTTACTTTTTATTTTTATTCCATGTGCATTGTTTTCATTGGGGAATTTCTTTTTTGTATCCCCTTTTATTTGGATGCTGAAAAATAAAATAATTTTTTTTAATGCACATGATACTTAAATCACTTAGATTTTGTTATGAGCATGCTTCCCAAATTTTATTTTATTCCTTTTTACTTTTTCCACCCTTTTGTTTCTATCACTCATGTTCCCAAAAGGCTTCCCACATTTTACTCTATTCATAATTTGTCTATCTTAAGCTAACCAAGGATTCACTTGGGATTTTATTTTGTTTTTATGCTTAAGGCTAGTAATTTGGCTAAATAGAATAAAGGGGTTTTAAAAGGCTCAAGGGGGCTAACAAGGGTGATGTTAAAGGTAGGCTAATTTGGGGTAAGTGAGCTAAAATCAAATGATGGCCTCAATCATTCTCTTGGTATATATCTATTCTATATTCTATAATTGGACATATAGATTAAAGCAAAGGAAAGAACATCAGAATAAAAAGAAATGTAACACACAGAAATGAAATTATGGTTTGAATGCAACCATACAATTTAAGCTCAAGACTCACAGGCTGTGTGTTCTCTAACTCAAGCATCATATATCATTCATATATTGTATGCAGGTTTAGTTAAAAATTCCCATTATTCTCTTAAAAAATTTATTTAGGGTAGCTTTTAAAGTTTTAATGTTCCTCTTTGATGAAATGTTGTCAACTAACATGTAATGCTATATATACAAGGTGTGGGTTATTTTGATTCTGTTAAAGTTTCTAGTTTACTTCCTTTTTATATTTTTTCTATTTAAACTATACTATCTTATGCTAAAAAAAGGGTAAACTATACTAATTAATCCACTAATAAATCAGAATTGCAAACTAAACTAAATAACTAACATGAACTAAATAACTAAGATATGAACTAAAGATGCAAAATGCAGAAAATAGAGTAAAATACACAAGTAACAATGTATAAGTACTCAGAAAATAACAATAAAAGAAAAAGAGAAAAATACAGAAAAATATCCAAAATAAAAGAAAAAGTATGTAGTGGTTCACCAAAATAAACGCCAGAGATGGCGACCTCCCCACACTTAAAAGGAAGCATCGTCCTCGATGCTCAATCAAGCCTGGTGTGAAGGAGTGTCATCACTGGTAGGGATGGCAGCTGGGGTCTCTGTGGCGGTGGTGGGCTGAGGGTCTGGCTGCTGTGGAGGTGGGACGGACTAGAGCGGGATTTCCGGATCTGCAGCCTCGATCTGGGGCATAACCTCCTGATGCGGGGCAGCCTGCTCTGTGGCTGCCTGCTGATGAGTCTCCACCTGGGAATGAGGCTCCTCCTCGTGCTCATCCTCCTCCTCGTGCTCATCCTCTGATGGCTCTGAAGGGGTGTCGGGCTCGGAAGGGATGTCGGCGCCCTGTCTGATCATCAGCTTCAGATGGGAATAGCATTGCCTGCTGCGGCGCTCTAATCTCTCATACCGGCGCCTGTTACGGCACTCCATCTGATCAAGCTGACGGAATAGACGGTGCACGAGGCGATAGACCGGCTCAGAAGCAGGTAGAGGTGCAGTGGTGGCAGCAGGGGCAGCTGGGGCAGTTGTGGATGAAGAGGGTCCAGCAGACGGAGGGGCTGTCTCATCAGTAGCAGTGACAGGTGGTGGTTTGTAGCCCAAAGCAAGGAAGTTCCTGCTGTGCGGGATGATCTTCCTGCAGTCCGCTGCTAGTGGTCTCTCATCGGCATCCTCCCAAGGCACATCAGCCTGACGGCCTAGCCGTGTAACCAGGTAAGGAAAGGGGAGGGTACCTCGGACGTGGGCCCTGGCCATATAATGCCGGATAAAACGAGGCAGATAAATGTCTTTACCCTCCAGCACACACCAAAGGAGGGTGATCATGGTAGCCGGGATCTCCGTCTCGTGAGTACTCGGCATCACAAAGTTACTCAAGATCTGATGCCAAAGCCGAGCCTCATCATTTAAGTACACTCTCTTGATCCCTCTAGGCATAGTGGTGTTCTGACCCATCTCCCAAGGAACAGCAGGGTCGAGAGCTATCCGTGCCTTCACGGCATCCCAGTCACACTGCATCTGGCCCATGTCCTCCTCAGCCTGTGCAAAACCATCTGGCTGATCGGACTTGGCTGGGAGCTGGAGAATGGTCTCTATGGCCTCCTCAGTGACCAGAATTAGCTTTCCTCTCAGGTTCACTGCATCTAGGGTAGTAAGGTAGTAGTTGCAATAGAATTTCTGGACCCAAGATGCATTGACCTCTGTCAGTGGTCTCTCCAGAAAATACCAGCCCCGTTGCTTGATTTGCTCAGTAGTGTACTGCTAGAGGGCCTCTGGAATCTTCAGGGTACGTTCCAGGTATAGATTTTTGGAGTTTGCAAAAGCCAGGTACTTCAGTTCACAGTACCGGTTTACAAATTTTATAGGATCATTTGCAGGAAGCAGTTAGTTAGCTTTCTCCTGCTGTGTGAAATTCTTCTCCCGCCATGATGAATCGTGCATTAAAGAAATGATGGACTGGGAGGAATCTCCTCTCTTGCGCTTGCCTTTACCTTTCCTCTGTGAAGCAGACATCCTGAAAAACAGAAAACCAGGAATTGGATAAAATAGGAAAGCAAATAGGCAATTAAATAAAGGAAATCCAAGCGGCAAAGGAGAAATAAAATAAGGAAAATGAGTATATGAAATGTGATTGAATTAATGTTAAATGGAAAAAAAATTAAGCAATATGCCATGGTTAGAAAGTTAGAGAAAAGTAAAAATAAACAGAAAAGAGATCAAAAGGGTTAGTATGGTTAGGAATTGAAAAAGAAATTAGTAAATTAAAATTAGTGAGTTAGAAAGGTAAGTGGCGTAGAAAAATTCCAGATAACAAGGATTCACAGGTAAGAATAGAAGTACTCATAATTGAACAAGCAGTTTATGAACCAGGAAATCAAAAAGGATGAGAAAGTCTGCCATAGCATGTATGTAATGGTTTGGGTAAAGCAGAGTGAAACAGATTTCAGAAATGCCAAACCAAAACATGAATGAAAACAAATTTTAAAAAAAATTGGGCAACATTCCGGCTAAAATTGGATTGTCCCGGAAAATAAACAGCAATTTAATCAGTTCATATGAATTAAAAAAAAATCAAGCTGCATGTACATAGATATAGAATAAACATAAAAACTTAATGTAAACAGCAGCAACATACAAGAAAGCAGCATATGAAACATGATTATAGCAGCAACATATTTGCACATAGGGTAAAACAAAAGTAAGAACAGTGCAAGTAAACAGACCTAGATTCACTAACCACAGCGTAAGCTACCTAACAACCTGAAAATCCACTACAACATGCAAGTCTAGCTATCCTAATTATGAACATAAACGGAAAAAATACAGAAAAATAATGAACAGATAGAAAGGGCTGCGTATTGCGGAACCTGGTTAGCGGAAGGGGTGGGACAGGGAAGAAGGTGGTTGCGGCGACGTCCGGCGCGGTGGTGGTGCACGGCGGCGCAGTGGTGGCGGCGGAGGGGGTTGGTGGCGGAGAGAGGGTTTAGGTTAAGTGTTGGAGGAAGAGGATAGGGGTGAGAGGTGGGGGTTGGGGTTGCTAGCTGAAGGGGTGGGGCGCGGTGGATGGCCGGCGGTGGTGGGCGGTGGTGGCGGCGAGCAGCGGTGGAAAGGGGAGGAGAGAGGAAGAAGGAAGGAGAGAGAAGGGGAGGGGGTGGTACGGCGGCGGTGGTGGGTCGGCGGCGGCGTCTGGGTGATGGTGCGGTGGCGGCTGGAAGGTGGTGGGTGGTGGTTGGAGGGAGAGGAGGCAGAGAAGGGGGAGAGGGTTGGGGGTGAGGGCTGCGCGACTGATAGGGTTCGCGGGCAGGGGGTTATATTTTCGAATCCACACGGCCGCGTGGGGCACGCGGTCGCGTGGTTGGGATGAAAATGGGGGTGATGCGATCGCGTGGGTCGCGCGATCGCATGAGAGGGGGGAAAAGGGGTGACGCGATCGCATGGGTCGCACGATCGCGTCGCTGGAATTCGTGCTAAACGCACGACTCCAGTGCCGTTTCAGCGCAACTCTCTGTCTCCTTTTAGGGTGATGTGCAATCCATGCGACGCGATCGCATGGGGCATGCGATCGCGTGGGCCAATTTGTGCGAAACGCACAAGGGCCGCACGATTCTAGCCCAACTTTCTGTTCGTTGGATCTTTACGCCGATATATATATCACGCGGCCGCGTGGGTCACGCGGTCGCATGGGTGGTGTTTTTCGCGATATGACGCGATCGCATGGGGCATGCGGTCGCGTCATGCAACCCTTTTTTTTATATGCATGAAAAGTGCAGAATGCAATGACTATCATGGATGCTTATGCATGATTCCAGGTTTAATAAATTAAAATGAAAAAGGAAAAATGAAAGCAATTAACAAGAAATAAATTGAAAAAGAAGCGACCATACCATGGTGGGTTGTCTCCCACCTAGCACTTTTAGTTAAAGTCCTTAAGTTGGACATTGGAAGAGTATCCTGTTATGGTGGCTTGTGTTTAAATTCGTCCAAAAATCTCCACCAGTGCTTGGAATGCCAATAGCCTCCGGGGTCCCAAACTAGGCATGTAAAGCTTCTGCGCAGCTTTAAACAGATATCCAGCCTCCCGGAATGACGAATGTCAGAACATAATCCATGATCCCAAGCTGTGTTTTTAGATCCGCCTCCATTTTGATTTGTAAGTTTCCATTCGGGCGGGTTAAAGAGTAGAATCTCACCGTGGCGACCAAACGTTCTCCGTGATCCATGCAATTGAGCATGATACCAATCCGTGTGCTTCGAGGTGAAGCGTGGAATCTTATTGAACCTGGTGCACCAGCTCTGAATACGAGCCATTTCCCTCTTACTCTTAAAGCCGCAGAGAGCTCTAAGCTGGCCATCTGTTTCAAGCAAACCATATTCAAGTGAATAAGTAAAATTATAAGTTAAGGATTGTACCCACTTGAAGCTTGTATTGGGTGGTAATGGCCTTGGGATAGGTGTTTTTAGTGGTTCTGCAAGTTCCGTTTCCTTGTGTTCTTCTGTGAATTCTTCCACTTCCTTGCAAAGATCTTCAATTGTATCTGTATCCTGGTCAAAGTCTTCTATGTCTTCCTCATCACTCGAGTCATAGATTGGAGGTTGAGAGAAATCTACCTCCGCATCACTTTCATATTCACTTGGGGAAGATTCTTCGATCTCAGAGAATTCACTTGCGGACGCAAGTTCATCACTAGGAGAACTAGACTTGTGACTATCATCATCAAGGAAATTTGCTTCTTGGATTATTCCGTCTGATTCTTCGTAAACGACTTGCCTTGGAGATTGTACGGTATCCTCCTTAGCATCAACTGTGGCATCTTGGACGGAGTTTTCCTCAATTCTGGATTCCCAAGGAAGTTCAGCATCGCCTAGATCTTCAACCAACTCTTCTTCTTGAACAATGACAGCTTCTTCCACTTGTTCTAGTATGAATTCATTCTCTGTCTTGTCCACTGGAGTCTCTAGTATTTCTTTCATGCTACGCTCTTCATCGGGCTGTCCACATGGAGCTGTGATTGATCCTTGTATATTTGAGCGCCTAGTGACCCATTGAATTAGTGCTTGCTCCAGCTGTTGAACGGTTGTTTGAAATTTAATCATTGTTTCTTTCAGGCGATCCTTTGCTTCGCGGTTTGCCAGACTTTGACATGATACAAAGGAAAGTGGTGATGATTGGGAACGATTGGATTGGTATTGGGGTAAGGAAGGATCATATGATGGCGAATGGTGAAGAGAAGCTTGTGAGTGCGGTTGTTCGAGGTTATGTTGAAAGGACGGTCCATATGCATGGGGTGGGGCTTGTTGGTAGTTACAAGGTTGTCCACCATGTCTTTCAGCTGGGTATGCACGGTAGAATGGTCTTTTTCCAGGATATCTCGGAGGGTGTTGCTGCCAAAAGGGTTGATTAGATCCTCTTGGTTCCATCCATCCTTGATTGGTCTGACCTTGATGCACATTCCTGCTGTAACTTCTATTTCCTTTAACAATATTAGAACCAAACTCAAAGCGAGAGGGGTGAGAGTTCATAGTTGCAAATAAAGAGAAAAAAGGAAGAACAAAAATAAATAAACAAGCAAAAGAAAAATATTTACAATAACCAATAATAAGGCACACGTTAGTAGTTCCCCGGCAACGGCGCCATTTTGACGTCGGGCTTTCTACCAGTAAAGAAATTCATAGAAACGGTTGCGTTGTAGATATAGTTTCTGAACCGGCAAAAATCCCTTCGTACAAACGTGTTGGGTGTCACAAGTAACAAACCCCTTTAAAAATTGTTAACCGAGTATTCAAACCTCGGGTCGTCTTCTCAAGGAACTGCGAGGAAGTATGTTCTTATTATTGGCTATAAAGGTTATAATTGGGGTTTAGAAGGTGAGAAGCAAGTAATCTAAATGACGAGTGAATTAAATGGCAATTAAGAATAAATAATAACTGTAAAGTGACTTTTAGCAAGGTAGAGAAATTAGAGGTCCAACTTAGTTATCTCTCTCAATTATAATGAAAGTTGAATCTAAACTCCACTTGGTCAACCTTTACCAGGGCAAAGGAAAGTCAAGGGACTAATTAAATTGACTTTTGAATCCTAATTATTTCCTCAGAAAAGGTTGGGATTATTTAAGTTCAGCTCAATTAGCAAGATAACGATTATCAATTATGTTGAGTTTAATAACTGTTGAGTTACTAAATTCTTAACCAGAACCAAAAGGGGAAAAGTAAAATTTCTGGAATAATAAAAGTGTCCTTAGATGGGAAGCAATGGCAACTTAAGTCAAAGATAACAATCATAAACTGAAAATACCTCAATCATCATTAATTCAAATAGAAATCTGTAACATGGAATAATTCATAAATAATAATAATCAATTCAAATGTTGGAATAAATAAAGAGAAGTAATATTAAAAGAACATTAAACCTGGGATTCAGAGTTACTCTTAAAACAAGAAGAAATCCTAAATCCTAAAAGAGAGAGAGAGAAGATCTCCCTCTCAACTAAATCTAATTCATTGAAAGGTGAAAATATGCGAGCTCTCCCTGAATGGATGCATTCCCTCACTTCATAACCTCTGGTCTATGCCTTCTGGACTTGGATTTGGGCCAAAAAGGGCCTCAGAACTCGTTATGAGCATTTTCTGCAATTTCTGGTGCGTGGCCTCTGTCACGCGTCCGCGTGGGTCACGCGTCTGCGTGGGTCACGCGGTCGCGTCATTCGGAGCTTTTCCTTGCCACGCGGTCGCGTCAGTCATGCGACCGCGTCATGTGCGCTCTACTCAAGGCGCGCGGTCGCGTCAGTCATGCGGCCGCGTCGCTGCTGATTCGTGCTTGGTACGCGATCGCGTCGTCCATGCGATCGCGTGAACACCAGTTTCCTCAAAGCTCCGTTTTGCTTTCTCCTTCCATTTTTGTATGTTTCCTTTTCCATCCTTTAAGTCATTCTGCCTTAGAAAATCTGAAACTACTCAACACACTAATCACGGCATCGAATGGAAATAAAGGTAATTAAAATAATTAATTTTTTAAAGCTTAGAAAACATGTTTTTCATTATATGACATAATAAGGAAGGGAAAGTAAAACTATGTAATTAATGTGAATAAGTAGGTGAAGAGTTGAATAAATCACTTTAATTAAGCACAAAAGAACTCATGAAATATGGGTTTATCAATCATCAACCTAAAGAAAACATAAAATAACAATGGAAAATAAATAGATATAATTAAATAACATTGGGTTGCCTCCCAATAAGCGCTTCTTTAATGTCAATAGCTTGACAGTGAGCTCTCATGGAGCCTCACAGATAATCAGAGCAGGGTTGGGGCCTCTCAACACCAAACTTAGAGTTTGGTTGTGGCCTCCCAACACCAAACTTAAAGTTTGAATGTAGGGATTTTATTTGACTCTGTATTGAGAGAAGCTTTTCATGCTTCCTCTCCATGGTTACAGAAGGAGAACCTTGGGTCTTGAATACAAGGTAGTCCTCATTCAACTGAAGGACCAACTCTCCTCTGTCAACATCAATCACAACTTTTGTTGTGGCTAGGAAGGGTCTGCCAAGGATGATGGATTCATCCTCATCCTTCCCAGTGTTTAGGATTATGAAATCAGCAGGGATGTAAAGGCCTTCAACCTTCACTAGCACGTCCTCTACTAGTCCATAAGCCTGTTTCATTGATTTGTCTGCCATCTCTAGTGAGACTCTTGCAGCTTGCACCTCAAAGATTCCCAGTTTCTCCATTACAGAGAGGGGCATGAGGTTTATCTCTGACCCCAGGTCACACAGAGCCTTCTCAAAGGTCATGGTGCCTATGGTACAAGGTATGAAAAATTTTGCGGGATCCGGTTTCTTCTGAGGTAATGTCTGCCTCATTAATGCATTCAGTTCATTGGTGAACAAGGGGGGTTCATCCTCCCAAGTCTCAGTACCAAATAACTTGGCATTCAGCTTCATGATTGCTCCTAGATATTTAGCAGCTTGCTCTTCAGTGATGTCTTCATCCTCTTCAGAGGAAGAATATTCATCAGAGCTCATGAATGGCAGAAGAAAGTTCAATGGAGGACCTTGGAGTTTCAGTAATCTTCTTACTCAGCTAACCCACCTGTGCCTCCAAATTTCTAATGGAGGACCTTGTTTCATTCATAAAACTTAGTGTGGTCTTGGATAGATCAGAGACTATGGTTGCCAGGCTAGAATGGCTCTATTTAGAATTCTCTGTCTGTTGCTGAGAAGATGATGGAAAAGGCTTGCTGTTGCTAAACCTATTTCTTCCACCATTATTATTGAAGCCTTGTTAAGGCTTCTGTTGGTCCTTCCATGAGAAATTTGGATGATTTCTCCATGAAGGATTATAGGTGTTTCCATAGGGTTCTCCCATGTAATTCACATCTGCCATTGCAGGGTTCTCAGGATCATAAGCTTCTTCTTCAGAAGATGCTTCTTTAGTACTGTTGGATGCAGCTTGCAATCCATTCAGACTCTGAGAAATCATATTGACTTGTTGAGTCAATATTTTGTTCTAAGCCAATATGGCATTCAGAGTATCAATTTCAAGAACTCCCTTCTTCTGAGGCGTCCCATTGTTCACAGGATTCCTTTCAGAGGTGTACATGAACTGGTTATTTGCAACCATTTCAATGAGTTCCTGAGCTTCTGCAGGGGTTTTTAGATGAAGTGATCCTCCTGCAGATTGGTCCAATGACATTTTTGACAACTCAGACAGACCATCATAGAATATACTTATGATGCTCCATTCTGGAAGCATGTCAGTAGGACACCTTTTGATCAATTGCTTATATCTTTCCCAAGCTTCATAGAGGGACTCACCTTCCTTCTGTCTGAAGGTTTGGATTTTCACTCTAAGCTTGCTTATCTTTTGAGGTGGAAAGAATTTAGCCAGGAAAGCACTGACCAGCTTTTCCCAAGAGTTCAGGCTTTCCTTAGGTTGTGAATCCAACCATGTTCTAGCTCTGTCTCTTACAGCAAAAGAGAAAAGCATAAGCCTGTAGACCTCGGGATCAACTCCATTGGTCTTGACAATGTCACAGATTTGTAAGAATTCAGCTAGGAACTGATGAGGATCTTCCAATGGAAGTCCATGAAACTTGCAATTCTGTTGCATTAGAGAAACTAATTGAGGCTTAAGCTCAAAGTTGTTTGCTCCAATGGTAGGAATTGAGATGCTTCTTCCATAGAAGTCAGAAGAGGGTGCAATAAAGTCACCAAGCATCTTCCTTGCATTGTTGGCATTGTTATTGGGTTCAGCCATGTCTCCTTCTTTTTCGAAAATTTCTGTCAGATCCTCTCCAGAGGGTTGTGTTTTAGCTTCTCTTAGTTTCCTCTTTAGAGTCCTTTCAGGTTCAGGATCAACTTCAATAAGAATGTCTTTATCCCTGTTTCTGCTCATATGAAAAAGAAGAGAACGAGAAAATATGAAATCTTCTATGTCACAGTATAGAGATTCATTTATATGAGTAGAAGAAGAGAAGAATAGAAGAAGGAAAAGAGAAAAATTCGAACACAGAGAAGAAGAGGGGGTTCGAATTATGAGTAGAAGAGAAGTGTTAGTAGATAAATAAATAAATAGAAAGAGATGAGAGGGGGAAGAATTCGAAAATTAAATAAAATAAAATAAAAATATTTTTGTTTTTATTTTAAATATTAGTTAGTATTCAAAAATTAAAAAGAAAATTAAAATTAAATTAAAATTTAAAATAATTAGTTAATTAAAAAGAAATTTTGAAAAAGTGGTAAGGGATTTTCGAAAGTAATGAGAGGAAAAAGTAGTTAGGTGGTTTTGAAAAAGATAAGAATTTTAAAATCAAACAAAAAGTTAAGTAATTAATTGAAAAAGATTTAAAAATCAAATTTGAAAAGATAAGAAGTTAGAAAAGATTTTGAAATTAAGTTTTGAAAAAGATGTGATTGAAATTTATTTTGAAAAAGATTTGGAAAAAGAAATTTAAAATGATTTGATTTTTGAATTTAAAGTTAATTACTTGACTAACAAGAAATAAAAAGATATGATTTAAAATTTAAAGATTAGACCTTTCTTACTAGCCAAGTAATAACTCAAAATTTTTAATTAATCACATTAATTGTTAGCATTAATTTTGAAAATATGAAATAGAAATAAGAAAAAGATTTTGAAAATTTTCGAAAAAAAATGAAAGAAAAATGAAAAAGATTTGGTTTTTGAAAAAGTTTTGAAAAGATAGGATTTTTAAATTGAAAATTTGACTTGACTCATAAGAAACAACTAGATTTTTAAAATTTTTTTTTTTTACTAAGTCAATCCAAATTTTCGAAATTTATGAGAAGAATAAGGGAAAGATATTTTTTTTTATTTTTGAATTTTTAATGAAGAGAGAGAAAAATATAAAAATGATGCAAAACATGAAAATTCAAGATCAAAACACATGATGCATGCAAGAACACTTTGAATGTCAAGATGAACACCAAAAACTTATTTTTGAAATTTTTAAGAAAAGAAAAACATGCAGGACACCAAACTTAGAAATTTTCAAACTATAGACACTAACAAATTGAAAATGCATATGAAATACAAGAAAAGACACAAAACATGAAAATACAAAGATCAAACAAAGAAGATCATCAAGAACAACTTGAAGATCATGAAGAGCATCATGCATGAGTTTTCGAAAACTTTAAGAAAAGTTAAAAAGATGCAATTGACACCAAACTTACAATTTGACACTAGACTCAAACAAGACACACAAAATTATTTTTGGTTTTATGATTTTATTAAATTTTTTTGGTATTTTTCGAAAATTAATTGGAAAAAAAATAAGGATTTCAAAATTTTTAATAGGAGTTCCAGGAATCATGCAATGTTAGCTTAAAACTCCGGTCCAGGAATTAGATATGACTTACTAGCCAGCCAAGCTTTCAGTGAAAGCTCCGGTCCAAAACACTAGACACGGCCAATGGCCAGCCAAGCTTCAGTAGAACATTACATACAACAACAAGATTGATAGAAATCAACAAGCTCTTGTGATGATAAGTTGAAACCTCGGTCCAAAAGATTAGACATGGCTTCACAGCCAGCCAGACTTCAACAGATCATCATGAAACTCTAGAATTCATTCTTAAAAATTCTGAAGTCATAGAATAATTTATTTTTTTTGAAAATTTTTCAAAAATAAAAATAATAAAAACAAAAAGCTTAAAATTAAAATAAAATTACCTAATCTGAGCAACAAGATGAACCGTCAGTTGTCCAAACTCGAACAATCCCCGGCAACGGCGCCAAAAACTTGGTGCACGAAATTGTGATCTCAACTGCGCCAACAACTTGGTACGCACGATCATAATCTCAATTCTTTTTCACAACTCCGCACAACTAACCAGCAAGTGCACTGGGTCGTCCAAGTAATAAACCTTACGTGAGTAAGGGTCGATCCCACGGAGATTGTCGGCTTGAAGCAAGCTATGGTCATCTTGTAAATCTCAGTCAGGCAAATTCAAATGGTTATGAGGTTTTGATAATTAAAATATAAATAAACATAAAATAAGATAGAGATACTTATGTAATTCATTGGTGAGAATTTCAGATAAGCGTATAGAGATGCTTGTTGCTTCTGAATCTCTGCTTTCCTACTGTCTTCATTCAATCATTCATACTCCTTTCCATGGCAAGCTGTATGTTGGAGATCACCGTTGTCAATGGCTACCATCCGTCCTCTCAGTGAAAATGGTCCAAATGCGCTGTCACCGCATGGCTAATCATCTGTTGGTTCTCGATCATGTTGGAATAGGATCCATTGATCCTTTTGCGTCTGTCACTACGCCCAACACTCACGAGTTTGAAGCTCGTCACAGTCATCCCATCCCAGATCCTACTCGGAATACCACAGACAAGGTTTAGACTTTCCGGATCTCAATAATGCTACCAATTGATTCTAGCTTATACCACGAAGACTCCGATATTTCGAAATGGAGGCTAAGAGATACACACTCAAGCTATTGCAGATAGAACGAAAGTGGTTGTCAGGCACGCGTTCATATGTGAGAATGATGATGAGTGTCACGGATCATCACATTCATCAGGTTGAAGTGCGAGTGAATATCTTAGAATAAGAATAAGCTTGAATTGAATAGAAAGATAATAGTACTTTGCATTAATTCATGAGGAACAGCAGAGCTCCACACCTTAATCTATGGGGTGTAGAAACTCCACCGTTGAAAATACATAAGAACAGAAGGTCCAGGCATGGCCGAATGGCCAGCCCCCTAAACGTGATCAAGAGATCAAAAGTGATACAAAGATAGTCTCAAAAATGATCAAAAGATGTGAAATAAATCACTAAAAGTAGTTTTTATACTAAACTAGTCACTAGGGTTTACAGAAAATGAGTAACTAAGTGCAGATAGTGCAGAAATCCACTTCCAGGGCCTACTTGGTGTGTGCTTGGGCTAAGCATTGAAGCTTTCACGTGTAGAGACTCTTCTTGGATTTAAACGCCAGGTTGCAGCTTGTTTGTGGCGTTTAACTCTGGTTTGTAACCTGTTTCTGGCGTTTAACTTCAGAATAGGGCAGGAAGTTGGCGTTTGAACGCCAGTTTGCGTCGTCAAAACTCGGGCAAAGTATGGACTATTATATATTGCTGGAAAGCCCTGGATGTCTACTTTCCAAAGCAATTAAGAGCACACCAATTGGGTTTCTGTAGCTCCAGAAAATCCATTTCGAGTGCAGGGAGGTCAGAATCCAACAGCATCTGCAGTTCTTTTTCAGCCTCTGAATCAGATTTTTGCTCAGGTCCCTCAATTTCAGCCAGAAAATACCTGAAATCACAGAAAAACACACAAACTCATATTAAAGTCTAGAAATGTGAATTTTGCTTGAAAACTAATAAAAATATAATAAAAATTGACTAAATCATACTAAAAACTACCTAAAAACAATGCCAAAAAGCGTATAAATTATCCACTCATCACACACTAATTCAACATTTATATAATATATAATCATATAGATAATTAAAATATTTTAATATAATTAAAATTCTTTTACAATAAAATAAGTTCTACATATTCAACTAAATACAATTTTTTCTAACAAAAAATTTGTATCATGTAACCATGTAGGATTTATAATCATTGACTCTTTTAGTATGTTTCAGTCAATATAAATTCTGGCATGTTGTCATCAATTTTGTGCCTTTGCAAATTTGAACAATGAAAATTAAAATTAAAAATAACACATATCTTTGTCAAAGTAAAAAATAAAATAGAACTCTATATAAGTTAAAATTAACTAATTCTTTGAGAATCGATTTTCAAAATTCAGAACTAGCCAATCATAGATGCAAATGATCAAGAATTGACAATTTAATATATAAATTTGAGGCAATAAATCATAGTTCAATCACAAATATATTTGACTTATTTTTATATTTTTACACTCACAAAATTTCATATAAAGATAATGAGATTTATGTCAAAACACAAAAATAAGAATCAACAAAATAACAAAAAAAAAAAAAAAACAGAAATACATCAGACCTAAGAACATATATACTACACCAATATGAGAAAAAAAGCATTAATGTCAAGAAAATAAAAAATATTAGACACCTAGTAATGCTATAAATTGTCGATCCAACATGCTTTCTTTATCAACTATCATAAGAATAGAGCATGACCTCAACTTAGCTTAATCATGTGACCATATTTAATTTCCTCTCATTTCATATTTTCTTCTATTGCAAGAAGCCTTGTTATTTCTCCTTTCATCTCATTCAAATTTAATCTACTTTCTTTAAATATAACTATTTCTAGTAGAGGAAGTATAGAGAGTCAATGGAGTATCTGTACAATGTGTATAATGCAGAGGCGGATTTAAGGGGGACCTGCATAGGCCATGGCCCCCCTAAATTTTTAAAACTTAGAATATATTTAATATAATGTGTAAAATTTTTAATAATATACCTTCTAGTTCAATGATTAAAAGGAGACATTTTATACTCCAACACATAAGTTCAAATTCCATTTCATGCATTTTAAATTTATTTTTTTTATTCTTTCAATTTTTTTATCTTTTTTATAATTTTTCTATTTATTATTATATAAAAATATTTTAGTTTTATAATAATTCCTAATTAAATGTAATAAGAAAATATATACATAAAAATAAATTAGATTAAATTTTATTTTTTATGATATTAAAATCAAAATAAGTGAATTATTTATTAATACGAATATATCTTATATATTATATTCATTATTTTATTTTATATATATATATATATATTAAAAGTATTAGAGAAACAAATTTATATTATTTATATTATATCTTTTATAATATGGATAAAAATTAGAATTTTATGAAAAAAATTTTGATATAAATGATTTTTTTAAAATTAATTTTAATTTAAAATAATATTAAAATATACAATTATTTTTTTATTAAAGCTTTCAATTTTAATATGGTACTTTCAATTTTTTGTTTTCGGCCCCCTCTTCATAAAATTTCTGGATCCGCCACTGGTATAATGGGCTGTATTATGTTCGATTTAGTAGGATATCATATGTTTATTATCCCTGATACCCGGATGGTTATTCTGGATAGTATGGGTGTATTGTGTTTGATAAATTAGTAGTATTTTACCCTTGATGTTCATTTTTAACTCATATTGGGTCAAATAAACATCTCATTATATACATTGTACAGATATTTCATTGACTCCCTAGCGGGATTCATTTCTAGTATTTTACAACACCAAATTATATCATAAAAAATAAAATACCATACATCTTTTGGTTTGCTTGAAATTTTTAGTTCTAGTCATGTTTTAAAACATGACAAAGCATTTTCTAGTCATACCCACACCAGATTTTTCTCCTTCAATATTGCTCACCAAATACTCCATGATATCTTGGATCTGAAAACAGTTTTTGGACAATACAATTTGAGAACTCTTCTAAAAAAACGCCAAGTCTAGCCAATTTCTCCTTTGTATTGAGTTTTTCACGCAAAACAAAATATATATACTAAACCTTATTCAAGGTTAAAAATATGAAGGTAAGTTAGTTCAATTTCTATTAAGACTTAATTTAATTAGGTACTTTGTTTATTAAACATATTTGAGAATTATTCTCAACTTTCAATGCCATCCAATATCAATAGTAATCATAAATGTAAAATCTGGATAAATCCTGAATAATTAATTAATAAATTAATTATAAGCATAAAGTATTAGAAAATTAAAAGTTTATAATTTGGGAAAATACCGATGAGAATTTATTTCAGAAAAATAAAATTGAGCAGAAAAATATAACTAATTATGGAAAAATGCATACCAGCATGAAAATTGTTTGTACCGACTTAAATCTGACCGGTACTGCAAGTGAAAAAAGTTGAAAATGTAAAAATGATAAGAAAAAATATTTAGAACGAAATTCTAAGTACTTATCTTAAAAGTTTTGACTCAAAGTTGAGTCAAAGGGATAAGAACTTAAGTTGGACCACACTTGGACCCAAGTCCAAGTATATAATCCCTCACTTAGGTAACATTTCAGCACCTTCACTATTCATTTAGAGAGGGGGCTGCTGAAATAGAGAGAAGAGAGAAGGGAGAGCAAATTCTAGCTCCATCATTTTTATTTAGTCAAAACTTTTGCTCCGGAATTTCAATTGACGAGCCGTTTGCAGCCACGCGTCTCTCTCCTCATCCTCTTCAATTCTATCTAATTAGTTTGGTGAGTAATTTGAAATTCTAGGTCTAATTTCTCATTCAAATCTGATTTCATATTTTGAGGTTGGTTATTAAGGATTTTTGGTGATTTTGATGTTATAGGAGTTCTCTAACTTGTGTTCTTGGTGATTTTTATCACTAATTTTAGTGGGTAAAGGTAAGAACCCCTTTTTTCCTCTTAGTTCATCAATTTATATGAGCCCTAGTTTTGACGTTGTGCCAAATTGTATGATATGGTGTTAGATTGAGTAATTAGAAGCTTGATTATAGTTGTTATTATATTGATTGATGTGAAAAATTGGGTCGGAAGCCATAATACGGTGAGGAATTCCCTATTTGATAAGGTAAGGTAAACATTGGTGTATCATATTGTAAATTGTTGGAAATAATGATAATGAGTTGGATGATTAGTTTTGGTCTGGTTGGAAATGTGGAATTATGAGTGTTGTTATTGTAAATGGAAGTACTAAATGAATTAGAATGGGGTTTGGTTAGGTTTGAAATAGTTGAAAATCGGTGAATGAGTATTTGAAAGGGGTAAAAATGGTTTTGGAGATGTTTGAAGTTGAATTTGGATTGATGTTTGGTGAAATTGAGCAAAAGTGAGAATTCGGTAAAAATGAGTTTTTGACCAACTTCGACGGGACATACCTTGGCGCTCGGAGTTTGGATTTGGGTGAAATTTATATTGAATTAAAATTGGAGAAGAGAAATTTAAAATTGTCAAAGAATGGATGGAAACTAAATTTTTGTAGCAAAAGTTATGCATGTTTGAAATTTGATGTCAAAAACTGAATTCTACAAATTTTGCAAAAAGTTGGGGACATGCGTACACATGACATGCAAACAGAATTAAAACCATGCGTACGCATGACCCATGCATACGCATGACACTCTTTTTTTTTAAATGATGATTTTGGACTGTTTAGCCTGTCCAGTCTGTTTGTAAATCCCTCTAACCTCCGCATGAAGTTGAATAACCGATAATTAAGCTTTTAATACATTGGGGAGTGATATAATGAGATGAACTGATTAATTCCCGGATAACCACTTGGTAAACCAGATAAAATTATTGCAGGGATGGTAGTTTTATCCCGTCCGCGGTGAGGACGGAGGTTCCATCCTGCTCACGTGTTAATGAAATTGGCAAATTGATAAAAGATTAGCGGTTAATGAGTTTAAATGTGATAAATTTATAATGAATTGGGGTTAATGTACCTAATAATTCCTAAAATTGATTAAAGTTAATGATACGTGGTTAACTTCCTAGGTAAGATGAAAGAATTGTGACTTGCCCCACTTGCTCCGAGTTAAGTGGGGATGGTAGCTTCATCCCGCCTCTAGTAAGGACGGTGGTGTTATTCCGCTCACAAGAAAACAAAGTTGATTACTTAATAAAGAATTGGGGTAAAAGAACATACTAACTTATGAAACTAATTTAAGACAATGATAATAATGAACTATGGTCTGAGTGACCGAATTGGCAAGGATGATGGTATCATCCCGCTTACCCAGTGCACTATTGCTTTGTGGGGATAGTGGCTTTGTCCCACCCACGGTGAGGACAGTGGCGTTGTCCCACTCACGAGATAAATAAATTAATGAAGTGATAAAGACATGGAGATTTATGAATCTAATAACTTGTGAATTTGATTAAAGACTACGAATATCATAGATTTCCTAGGTAAGACACAAGGGTTGCAGCTTTGTTCTACTTGCTCCGGGTTGATATTTGAGGCACCTGGGTAAGATGAAAGGGTTCGATTTTATCCCACTTGCTCCAGGTTGATATTTGAGGCACCCGGATAAGATGAAAGGTTTGTGGTTTGTCCCACTTACTCAAAGTTGAGATTTTAAGCACCTACCTGAGTAAGATGCACGGGTTGTGGCTTTGTCCCACTTGCTCCAGGTAAAGGTTTGAGACACCTGGGTAAAATACAAGGGTTGAACTTTGTCCGACTTGCTCCAGATTGAGACTTAAGACACCTGGGTAAGATGCAAAGGTTGAAGTTTGTCCCACTTGCTACAGGTTGAGACTTGAGACACCTGGGTAAAATGCAAGGGTTGAGATTTGTCCCACTTGCTCTGGGTTGAGATTGTAAACACCTGCTTGGGTAAGATGCAAAGGTTGAGGTTTGTCACACTTGCTCTGGGTTAAGCGGATAAGAGGCAAGGGTTGCGGTTTAGTCCCACTTACTCCGTGTTGTGGTGTTCTATATCCGGGTTAGCTACCAGATATATTGGGTTCTAAAAGTTTAAACGACGTGTGAGCTCATGGCCAGTAGGACAGGCATACATCATTTTTATTTATGTGTATTGATTGGGTGTGCATCTTGCATTTGGCTTGTCTTATTGAATAATTATATCTATATGCTATTTGAGCTACTTCCTTTATCTATTCTCTCTATTTGTGTATTCTTTGTATTGTTTTGTATGTGTTTGAACAATTGAGAGATCTATTATACTGGCGATGGTGATGCTGAGGTTTGTTCTAAATGATTTGTTAGTGATTAGATGATGGAAATGAGTTTGATTGATATTTGAGTTGTCTGGGTAGATGCAAGAGTTGTGGCCTTGTCCCACTTACTTCGGGTTAAGAGTAAACATTGAGAATAAATTGATACCATTGGGACTGAGATTTGATATAGAATTATTAAATATTGGACAATTATGATATAGAGAGAGATGGTGGCTTGTATTGAGAAGATTTGAGATTTTGATATCGCTAGTATGACTGAGACTTAGTTTGATTTTTCTTGTTTGAATTTAGAAAGGACCCTAGGCTTGAATATGGTGCATTTTGGAGTTTAGGATTGCCTAGCGGGTTCATATCTTTATACATAGTCTCTATTTGGAATTATTACCTTATCGGGAACCTTCGGATTCTCATCACCTGTTGTCAAATTTTGTAATTTTCAAATGCAGGACGTGACGCACCTCATTGAGCATGCCAGACTTCCTTTGCAAAGCGAAGACTCTTCTGTATTTTATGTTTAGTGTATTTACATTATCCACTTTTGAACACATGATTGTATATCTCTTAGAGGTTTATTTATGAAAAAAAAAGTTGTATTTTATTTACTGTTGGGTTGTATTATACCTTCTATTTGCCCTTATTTTTGTAGGTCGAGATTAGTATTTGCTATGTATCTCCTTTTTGTATATTGATGTGTTATATCTTTGACGTTTTGAGTGCAATGTGATTATTTGTTCTGTCATCTTTTTTTCACAGGCTCTTAGATATATCATTATCTTCAAATACTATGTACATATTCTTAAGTTTTAGGTATCGTAATGACTCGCTATCTCAGACTATAGCGTAAGATTTTGTGTGGTAGGATGCTATAATAAATGTGTAATCCCAATAACTTATCATAATCAAGCATAAATCATCAGCCACACCCAATCACGTGAGAACATGTATGTAAGGGTAGGATACCCTTTCAATGACAATGGGTTCCGGAGAAAACTAATAATTTTGGAAGTGACGAGAAGAATCGAACTTGAGATTGATGGAGAACAACAACGAAAACGGAATCTGGAATGAGAAAAAGCCCATTCATGTTGTTTAATAGCCCTGTCCTAATTCATGGAGGAAAGGAAGGAGTAGGGGAAAAAAGTGTGATCAATAAGGCTTTGGTAAAACCAATCTATTCTTTTTCATTTGTGTTTCTTATATACTACACCACATCCGGCAGATAGCAGCGGTTGATAAATCCGCTGAAAGATAGTGTGCGGCTAAACCCTTAGCAGCGGTTATTAGTAACCGCTGGAACAACCGCTGCTAAATGGTATTTTGCAGCGGAATTATTTTGCAGCGGTTTCATCCGCTACTAAATCGTCAAAATATTATTTAAGGGACAACCGCTGCAAAATGCCATACGTTTACTAATCCTGTTATGAATATAGCAGCGGATTTAAAACCGCTGCCAAATATCGAGTAACACTTTTTTAAAAAAAAAAACCAGAATTTATAATAGAATATGACAACTCTTTTATTCTTTATATGTTCATCCACTCAACTGCGTTAATTTATTAAAATAAGCAACAGCCAATCCAAAAACAACACACGAAACAAAACATAATTAATAAATGCAAAGGTGAATAATTATAACGATAATTTTCATCCAGTGCATCCATTACTGTAAACTACAATAAAGTCAACAAGATAAAAAACTACAAATAAATATCTCAAAAGTCATTACGAAAGTAAATAATAAAAGAGTATTCCAATTACAATACTGATAAATCAAATCATTAGTGCCCACACATCATCTTGCATGGGATGAGGTTGGTGCACTTCTCAAAGAATCCAAACCCGCAGCTATTTCAGGTGGCAAATTACCTCCTTGTTGCTGGATTACGTATGTCAACAAATCTCCCATTGTCTGTATTTTTGCCTTCCCTTCAGCTTCCTCTGTCTCCATTCTCTGTCTCTTTGTCTTTTCCTCTACTGCTGCTGCCTTGAGTTCTGCTGCCTCCGCCTTGAGTTCTGCTACCTCCGCCTTGAGTTTCACAATCTCCATCTGATACTCCTTAATATGTACACCGTAGTCCGACTGCTCTGGAATGTTACGAAAACACCGACTCGGACATGTACCAATACCAAGTCCACGAACTCTTCCTGGGTGCTCCTTTCCAAGCACTTGTGCAAGGGAATCATTCTGTGAAAATTCCTTGCTAGAGGGATCTTGGCTCTCAACAAGTTCAATTGCTTCCTGTAAACATGTGAGGTCCGGATTTACACTAATCTAAATTCAATGATAGTAATTGCAAAGGAAAATTTGAAAAAGTAATGAACATGATTTACCCCAACCAAACGCGCTTCTTCATTCATATACTTTCCATTCTTTTTTTTATGACTCAAGGTCCATCCCTCTCCTCTCCCAATAGGCCTTCCCAGTCGTTGCTCCTATAACAATCATCAACACACATTTGTATTAAACACAACACTGTATTACCAGAAACATGTCAATATTGTTGAACTGAAGTTAAATTAATTACTTTTTCGTGTCTCTTTTTTGCCATCATTTTAGAACCTCCGGTATGTGTGTATTGTTGCTTTGAACGATTAACGGCATTTTTTCTACACTTCTCCTGCACACAAAACAAAAAAAAATAAATGTTATCGGGATAAATTACTACACTGTTAATGATTTTATAAATCAGCCTTGAGCGTACAACTTTAGGAAACAAAAAAAATGATAAGATGATGAAAATTTGGGTAGTAGTTTTTCCACTATCACAATAAATTCAGCATATTTAGTAGTAGTTCATTACCATTTAAAATCGCATACATTGAAATTTCAACTACATATTTGTTACCTTCGTGTCATCGTCCAATCGATATTCAAGAAACTTTTTCCAGTGATTTGCCTCTATTCCTGCTGGCTTACGCTTGATATTTTCCTCAAAAGTTAGTTCTTCGTCATAAACCTTATGGAACAAATAATTTCTTGAATTCCTCCAGCAGTTTCCTATTCTTTGTAAAATTTTCCGCTTTATCCACCCTCTTTTATCATCCTCATAATGGAAGACTCGCTACAAGTAGTTCAAATCAAAAGACAACATATAATAATTAACCACCTCAAAAAGACTTATGTATTATCAAAAGACATACTTTATGACATCAACAATTCTCGACAACAAAATTCACAGAAGTCAACTACAAGAAACCCAACATGCACTATCCTTTTCTAATTTACCAGACTAAAACAAATAAAATAGAAAACCAATTGTGTATCCACCTACTAACGGAGAGTTGCTGCACACAAAAAAACAGCATCCCCATAGAAAGGAAACAATGAAATAATCTCTCAAGAAAAAATTAAAACCACATAAACATTCAAAATTTCAAAGTTAGGATGGTAACATAATTAACTTGTGCAGATGTGTTCCAATTTTATTTTCCTCAGGCATTTTCATCTAACCGAAAATCATAAATAATAGCTAGTCACTCTCTAATTAATAGTAATAGGAGCAGCTTTAACATTCTCATGAGGTTTATAAGTTTCTTCATTATTGTTGTTATTATTATTACTACAATTCTTAGTTACATTGCTATACACGAAGGATCAGATTAATTGGGGATTAAGCTGTATAATTATATAGTGCAATTTAAACTATACAAAAAATTCCTTAGAAATTTATCGAATATTCTATAAAAATTCGTATGGTCGATATCATGTGTGTGCGTCTTAATCTTTCCTTCTATTGTTCATTTAATATGTAAAAAAATAGCAATTTACACCGAGCATTGGTAGCGCCTTACTTTATCAAACAAAAGAGTAAACATTACCTTAACCTGGTCATACGCATGCTCCTTGGAAGCCTTGCTCATTGTCTTCCAACTCTTTGTACAAATTGGTAATTGTTGAAAATCATATCCCAATGTCCCCAAGAACCCGCTCAATAAGCCCGCTGCCTGACCAACTTGTTGCAACTCTCTGTTATGGTGTAGAACGATCTTCTTTCCAGGAGGAAGTGCTAATGCCTCCTTAACAGTCAGCTCCATAGAAGAGATCACACCATTTTCTAACAGCAATGAACAAACTTCAAATGTTAGTTTACTAAGAGAATATAATGCACAGAGAAGAATCGTTACATTTACTAAGAAGCAAGCATCAGAAGAATACTTATGACATCAACAACCCAATAATCAGTGTCCTTTTTTTGCGGTTTACATTGCCTTGACGTTCAATTTCATGTGCGGCAAACATGTTGTCTAGATGGTCATCGAATGACTCGATCTCATCCGCCTCCGGGTCATAGTCTTCATCTTCTGAATGGTCATCTACACCTTCATGTGAATCCGGTGGATGCTTTCTATTTGTCGCAGGAGCTCGAGCGTCCCCAATGTCACTTGATGAAGCCATCCGTGTTTCATTGCGAGGTGGTCGAAAGGGTACAGCGTTAACACGGGATTGTCGAGCACCGTTGCCGGAACGCGTATCATGTGTTCCATCCGTTTGCTAAAAACAAAGTAGTTAGAACATCAAGTGTACATATTGGCATCAGAAGCTCAGCTCGTGTACTATGTACGTGATGAAGTATATCAAGAATGGAGTGTAGTGGTTCATGTAAAACCACGAGACTTGTATGACATGGGAGGAGAGAATGAGGATGTTGAAGCTGCTTTTTCTCCTCAGCCCGGGTTGAACATGTCAGCAGCAGGTGACATCAGTGATTTACAGTTGACAAGAGATGATGATATAGAAGACCCAGTAGCAGATGGTTCTGATAACATAGATTATGTGCCATAGTGAAAATATGGCAAAACATGTGCAGCATTTTCAGAAAAAACTGTGTGTGTTTGATAAGTTTAACAGTGTTTATGATGTGCGCAGTTTGCTGGTTACATTACTATCTGTGTTTTCGTATTTGAATTAAGTTTTCATTTCAAGTTGATTTTCATGAATGCCACCAGTTCCTCATCATCATTGTTATTGTTTTTAACATCCAATAAAGAAAATTATGACATCGAGTAAATTATCTTGAATTACAATATTGTTATCATTGACAAGTATAGTTAATATAAAAAGGTGTTGTAACAGGAGAAATGAAAACGGAGGATTTCTCATCATGCTGTGCAGGCACAACGTTCGATAACAAAATGGCTATGGCCTCTCCATTCTCTTCATTGGAACATGCAATTACGGTTGCCAGAGACATATGGTCCCGTAAGTTGAATGTTAGGTCTTAGTTGGAGGCTTTATCAGGTCGATCTTGTTCTAATGAATACTTGGAAACGGCAAACGAAGCTACTGTGCAGGTATGTTCATTAGCCGTACCCTTAAACACTTGCGTTCAACATTATTTGAAAAATAAGAATTTTAAGTTGCTATATGCTTATGACATTTAATCAGTGATAGTAGTTCCATTAATGCTAAAATTTGTAGGAACTTCATGAATGGGGATCAAGGTACGAGGAGAAATTTGGCTATGTTTTTGTGACATTTGTAGCTGGTAGGACATCTGAAGACATACTTGCTGAATTAAAGGTTGGTAATAAATTTCTAGCACAGTAAGTGAATTACAGAGACACAATATGTTTTACAAAATAGACCATCAACTATACATTTTATTATGGTGCAGATGCGCTTTAATAACTCGCATGGTGTTGAGTTGGAGATTGCTTCAAAAGAGGAATTGAAGTATATAGAACGTGATATTAGAGAGCTTCTTTCCAAGAAATCTGTCCAAACTACTGAAGAAGGAGGCGGTAATAGTTAATTTTGCATTTGTTAATTTTGAAAGTCCTCTTCCCATATTTCCGAAAATTTCTTTCCTTAATAACTAGAATGACTTGGAAGTTATCATTATCTTTTAACTAGATTTATATGTTGTTGATTGCATGTTCATATATTCAGTGTCAGCTGAATATTCAGGCAAAATAGTTGCTGACACTCTAGATGGAGCAGACACTGATTCAGAAGATGATTTAGATGCTATCTCCTCCGGTGGATATGACATCTCCAGGGATGTTGAGCTTAATAGGGTTCCAGAAGAAGACAATAAAACTTTAAACACCCAACACAGAGAAGATGCAGTAATGCTGCAAAAAGGGGTTTCGATCTGAACAAGATACCATGGTTTGGAGATGACTTATCAGATCCGTTATCACGTCACTGCAGCGCTTTTTTGACAGAGTATTTCTGGCCAGGTCAATACGATGTTGATGAGAAATTTTGACTCAAAACTTGTTTGTCTACTTTAGTAATTCTGATTTTTATGCTCCATTGAACTTTGTCTTGACTTAGTGAATTCGGACGTTTACTTGATTTTTATGTTACCAGTTATGGTTAAATACAAACTCAAAATGGCTGATACTACAAGAGAAAACATGATTCGTAAATTCGGTTTTAGTTATTCATGTATAATTTTTTTTAAGTAATGAATTATTTTTTATGTAACACAAAATTGAAAATCCATTTAATGCATTAATTAAGTTGCAGTGTTTGAACCTTATCTTTTCATTAAAAAAAAATAGCGAGGATTAGAACAGTTATAAGAAGGCAATAATGTTTATACAAAAAAAAATTCAAGTTAAAAAAAAATTGCAGCGGTTGGAAAAAAACCGCTGCAAAACGAGTATCAATGTATTCAACAACTGGACATTTAGCAGGGGTTTCAGAAAAACCGCTGCAAAATGAGATTATTTAGCAGCGTCCCCTAAAACCGCCACAAGAACCGCTGCAAAACGGGTGCATCTTGCAGCGGTTACCGAAAAACCGCTGCAAAATAAGCTCATTTGGTAGCGTTCCCTAAAACCGCTACAAGAACCGCTGCTAAATAACCGCCGCTATCTGCCGGTTTTCTTGTAGTTATTAGTGGATCATTTTCATTCTAGTGAACCTACAAATTTGGATGTATTTATTTCACTTTACTGATGATATCATAAGTAGACTTGTGTATTTTCTTTTTTGTTTCCCTTATTTGGTTTTTTCCCTTCAGGTAAGTGCACAAAAGGATCGGAGAAGGAAAAAAAAAGAGATAAGTATGATTTTGGTCCTCAACGTAGAGGCTGAAAATTTATTTCGTTCCTGACCTTTTTTTCGCTATAAAATGATCCCCCAAAGTTTTAGTTTGTTTTAAAATCGTCCTTTTTACTAATTTTATTTTTTTATTACTAAATTATCCCTCATTAAAAAATTATAAAATAAAATAAATATAAAATAAATAAATAAAAAGAAGAAAGAAAGGGATACAGAGAAGGGGGTGGGGAGAGAAAGAAAGGGGGCGCGAGAAAAAGGGGAGGAGGAGGGGGAGAGAAGGGGGACCGCCGCCCTACCGCACCGCACCGCACCGCACCACTGCACCACCACCATCTTCTTCTTCGAAGGGGGAACGGTCTCCAGAGCTTGAGGGTGGGGGTGGGGTGGGGGTGGGGGTGGGGATTTGGTTCAGGCAAGAAGAGGGGAAAGGGCCACCATTGCCGCTCCTCGCCGCCACCGCCACGCCTGCTCCTCGCTACTGGATCTCACTGCAAGGGTTGAGCCGTTTCTGCTCCTCCTCTTCGCCTTCACCGACGTCGCCGCCTCGCCCTCGTGCCAGCGAAACCACCGTCCACCACCTCTTCAGCTCCTCTGCCTTCTGCTTCTACTTCTGCTTCTATTTTTGTTTTTGTTGTTGCTTCACCATTGTTGATTCACCTTTCACAATTGTTGTTGTTAAGTTATTATTGGTGATACTACTTCTGATTATAGTAAATTAGTAATTGCTTCTAATTATAGTAATTGCATAATGATGATTTTTTTTTTGTTTTCTGAGTTCTGAGTTCTGCATTTGGGTTCTTGTTTTTCTGGTTCTTGTTTTTCTTGGTTCTTGGCAATGATGATGATGATTTTTTGGTGTTTCTTCTGATGATGATGTTTCTGGGTTTTTCTTCTTCTCTTCTTCTGGGTTTTTGTTGTTGTTGTTTTTCTGATTTCATTATCTTCTGGGTTCTTGCTTTTGTTGTTGTCCTTCTGCTGATTCCATTATCCAATTGTTGTTATTGTTGTTCTGCTTCTGGTTGTTTGTTTTATTGGTATTGCTTCAGCTTCAGCTTCAACGTCTGGTTCAGCTATTGTTGTTCTGTTCCTGCTTGTGCTTCTGCTTGTGTTTCTGCTGGTGCTTCTGCATGATTTTGGGGAAGAAGGGATAGGGACATTTTAGTCTGAAGGACGGTTTTAAAATAAATTGAAACTTTGGAGACCATTTTGTAGCAAAAAAAAAGGCCAGAAACGAAATAAATTTTCGGCCTCTACATTAGAGACCAAAATCATACTTATCCCAAAAAAAAAAAAAGAGACAGAGGATCTTCAAGCTAAGTATGCTGCTGATTTGAGCACGAACATGTGCATAACATTAACACCTTTTTAAGATAAATAGTTAAATACATTTAACATATAGAATCTATTGTAAAAGAATAATGTTGGAGACATAATCATTTAAAGTTATTTTATTAAATTTAATATTTATAATTTTATATATACAATATTATAATTATATATTTATTGTATTTAATACTATGTATTTATTCTAGTGGTAATTAAAGAATAAAAAAATTATGACTATTTTTTATTCTCAAACTTCTGTTACAACATTTTCGTTGTAAATGTTGAAATGCTATTTCAACAGGACGTTGCTTGATTGCCAAGGGGATTCTCATAGGTAGACTTTAATTTGATAAGCACCAAGGTAATTATTAGTATGTTGTGATATTTCATAACTAATATATATATATATATATATATATATATAATTAACAATAATTAAAATAAGATAAATATTTTCATATAATTATTTTTATGTAAAGTTGATAATTAAAAAATATTTGATAATAATTTAATGAGGTAATGACCAAATCAGTACCCGAAAGATTCAAACGCTGACATTTTGGTACCTCACTATTGTTATTGACAAAATGGTCCTTAAAAGATTTTAAAATTTGACAAGCGTACCCACGAGTTCACCGGAGCACATTTCCGGCAAACACAGTGCTGACATGGCCACTGCGTTTTGATGACATGGCAAATACCCTTCCCCACCCTAATTCTTCTCCTTCTCCTTCCCCCTCCCCAACGCACTCCCCCCTTCCCCTTCCTGAATGCATTCTCCCCCTCCCCAACCCTAATCCTTCCCTCCCCCTCCCTAATCCTAATCCCCCATCTCCAACGCACTTCCCCCTCCTCAATCCAAAATCCCCCTTTCTGAACCCTAATCCCTTTTCTTAACTAATTCTCCAGTAAAACCAAGACAAGCTATTACCTTTACCAGAATTAATTAAAAACCAACATGCTGAAAGCATAGCATATCAGAAGAATACTACAGCATCAGAGTAGTTTTGAAAGAAATGGTGGTTGAAGAGAACAACAGCAACAACAATAATGGTGGGTGGGCACCAATAGGGTCTCCAATGAATGTGAATGTGCAGAGCAGAGATGACTCCCATTTGACCAACTTTGAGAGTTCAGTCAACGCTGTCTTCTTTGGCTTTGTGGCCACTGCCATCCTCATCTCCATGTTCCTTCTCATGGCCATCTTTGAGAGGTTCCTTAGACCCAACAACTCCGATGAATTCTCTCCCTCTGCTCGCCGGACTTCCACTGATCTTGAGCCCCAGATGGCCTTTCCCGGCAAGCTTGGCCACCCTTCACCCAAAAGTGCTTTCTTTCATGCCAAAAGTGCTTTCTTTCTTTGGTGTTTTACTGATTTACTCTTTATTACTCTCACATTTTTCTGAGGAATGCTGATTGTTGCAAAGTGCTATTTTTTACTTCAAAAGTCTTGCCTTTTTTTCTATTCGGGGTAGCTAAATTTGGGTTTTGGATAATTCATGATGAGGATTCTCTGACAAAAGATGAAGATTTAGTTTCCTAATTCTGGTTGGCAATAGCAGTGAAGACGAAGGGGAGATAGAGTTGAGAGTGTGAGATACTGGGTTGGGAAGGGGATTAGGGTTCAGAAAGGGGGATTTTGGATTGAGGAGGGGGAAGTGCGTTGGAGATGGAGGATTAGGATTAGGGAGGGAGAGGGAAAGATTAGGGTTGGGAAGGGGGAGAATGCATTCAGGAAGGGGAAGGGGGGAGTGCGTTGGGGAGGGGGAAGGAGAAGGAGAAGAATTAGGGTGGAGAAGGGTATTTGCCATGTCATCAAAACACAGTGGCCATGTCAGCACTGTGCTTGCCGGAAATGTGCTCCGGTGAACTCGTGGGTACGCTTGTCAAATTTTAAAATCTTTTAAGGACCATTTTGTCAATAACAATAGTG
Organism: Arachis ipaensis; assembly: GCF_059453495.1. Lineage (NCBI taxonomy): Eukaryota > Viridiplantae > Streptophyta > Magnoliopsida > Fabales > Fabaceae > Arachis > Arachis ipaensis. The sequence goes on along the minus strand of NC_142440.1, from coordinate 21,763,043 downwards.
AGGTACCAAAATGTCAGCGTTTGAATCTTTCGGGTACTGATTTGGTCATTACCTCTAATTTAATTAAACATGTGAAATCATATAGCCAATTACATTTTCTATCTTAAAATAACCATGGCAAACGTGAATCCAAATTAAAACACACTGCATGCATTCAAGTAGGATGAGTGTTAATATAAGGGAAGAACTCGAACTAAAAATAAAAGACAGTTACGTTTTAAGTTGAAGTAGTGAATTGATAGAAGTGCGTGTGCACGTGCAGACATGTGTTTGAATATGTGGAAGCCCGCATATGAATATTATGCACACGTGCTCACATGCTGTTGTGAATCCTAATCCAGATAGTAGAGTAAATTCTTGAAAAGGAGAGAAGGAAGAAGGTGATTGCATGTGGACACTCATTCATAAAATCCCAGTCAAGTCATAGTGCACTGCGCCCCAAAAAAAATTTTACAGTAGTAGTGTCCATTATTATTGTTGTAATTCTGGCAAAAGCTAAGGCAATTGTGATTTGTATTTTAATTATTTCCCTATGCATGCATAGTTATAGAATCTCTTGGTGGTGGTTTGAATTAGATTCGGAGGATGAGACTACTGAGTACTGACAGAAAAAAACAAGCGGCACATTTTGAATGAATGGCAGTAGAAAACATAAAGGATGGAGAGGGATATGTTTGCAGTAGAGAGAGCATTAATTAAATATTGTTTAATGGTGACACATGATGGGCATAAGGGGAAGGGCAACTGGGGTTCCTGGACAATATAATTCCTTTCCCCATTGGAACGACGACATTAAATCACGTACATTTACTACTCTCTCTTCTTGAAGAACAACCTCCCACATACACCCCCACCACCCCGGGCCCCTTGCACATTGCAAATGAATGGAAACAAGACAGCAAGTAATGCTAATCTCCAAGTAGTAATGTAATAATATTAATGATAAGGTGTTTTAAGTTAATAGTAGCTACTAATGGTAATAATAGATGGTGCAGTGTGTGTAGTCGGTTTTGTTAAGAAGAGGGTACTACACTACACACTACACACTACACACTACATAGTACAGAGTGCCTGGCTGTCCAGCATGTGATGTGATGAAATAAAAGGGGATGCACTCACTCACTCAGAACATTGCTATATTTAAGTGTAACCCACCCCCAACTGGCACTCACTTAGCTTCATTCATTTCATTCTTCGAATGGGAGTGAGGACAAAAGCAGTTTTCTCTCTTGGTTTTGAACTACACTAGTCTCTCCAACTTGGTGCTTCAGCTCTCTTAATCTTATGCTATATATATAAACATAACATAACATGCACCCTTTCACCACTTGTCTTGTCTTTCCATCATATATATAATATAGTACACATACACCACGCACCCCGCCCACTACGCTAGCTGAGATGATGAATGCACTGCCGTCAGAATGCAGCAGCGGTTGCGAATCCGGTTGGACTCTATACCTGGAGGAGCCCTCTTTCCTCAATGCTTCCACTTCCACTCCCTTTCTGCCTCAAGAGCACCACAAGATGAAACCCAAAACTAGTGTGCCACAAGAAGAAGATGACTTGTCCATGCTTTCTGATGCTTCCTCTGGGCCTCCACCTCCGGCGGCCCATCAGAGAACTATAAAGAGGCAGAAACTAGCTGTTAAAGAGAAGCGACACCACCTCCCTTCTTTTCTCGACGATGACGACGAAGACACTGCCAGCTCTCCTCTCTGTGACTTCTCCATCGTCAGTACTAGCTAGCTCATTCTCCCTTTTCATTCCTTTTACTGCAAAAATTAATACTCATTTTGTTTTCCAGAACAATGTTACTACTTTCACCAACCAACAAACTTCCCAAGACAGTGTGCTAGAGCTAGATTACTCACACGGTTTCTCCGCAACTTATTTTGAGGTACGTACTTGCCCGCTTCCCATCTCCTTAATTAACGAATTGTTTCTCTTCATCACTAGCTGCTAATATTTTTTGTTCTTGCAATAATAATGCAGGGGAGAATAAGAATGACATCTTCCTTGCAAACAGTCTCTATCAGGAAATGAAGTCAGGCTAAATGAAAGCGCTATTCAACTGCATTCTCTCTCTATCTTGACCACATGGAGAGAAAGGGGATGGAAATGAAGATCCAGAATCATGCACGGATCAGATGGAGCTAGCGTGTACAAGGAATTATATTTCATCACAAAACATATCCTGTTATTTCCTTTTTATTTTTTATTTTTTAACAAGCCAAAGAGAATCAAAGGGAATTTTAGAAATAAACCTTTTTTTCTTACTTTTGTGGTCTTTGGTAATTTAATTCTCGTGAATGAATAGTGATTAGTCAATAGTGCGTGCGTGTGCACACAAGCTAAGATGACTAAGTATGGCAGGCTCATGTGCTGAAGCCTCGTACCAAATTTATATCACCAAATAAAATTAAATTAAAGCAAAGCAGTAGCAGCGGCACTTACCCAACAAAAAAGATATTTAATTCCTCAAAGAATTAACCTCACTGTGAAATGGAACTCTTTCCACATGAAGCGCTACAGCTGCAACTTGCAAACGCCTAGTTAGTTAGGTTTGAGTAAAGTGCTGTGTATCTTGTGTCCGTATTCAGAATTCATGTGAGCATAGATACCCGCTTTCACTCAATGCTTTGGAAATGTTAAATAAATTTCTATATATGCAACCTCGGCCTTTGCGACCTCTGAGGTGCTCCACTTCCACAGTTCACATCTATAATTCTATACTGTGTCCTAAAGTATTGGCTCTGTAGGACACCACAGAATTATGATCAAATGCACATCTAAAAATACTTAATGCAGTCGCTAATGCACAAAACCACATACATGGTGTAGCATTTGGTTTTTGTTCTAAGATTAAAAAAAATACATTCAAATAGTAGGAGGAGGCTATACGGCTTCGAAGAGAGATTGAAACCAAATTAAGTTTTTGTATTGTGTTTGGTATAAAATGTAATGAAGTAAGTTATGTTTCAATATCATTTTCTGTTTAAAAAAGTTTAGATGACTAGTACTTTTAATAAAATTTAGCTAGCACTTAATCAATAAAAGAAAAATGAATAATCTCATACTATTAAATGTAATCTCACACCATTAAAAATATTAATGATGATTAATTGATGACTACAAATCACAAAACCTGGTCTCTAAAATTTCCATGGCCCCGAGTCCCCATTTTGTCATTTTGTAGAAATAAGAATTGAAATTTCAATTTTAATCTCTCGGATCACCAAATGCAATATTCAATCTTAAGTCTCAAAATACAAATGCAGTCTATCGAATCAGGATGTTTATGTTCGTTTAGTAGAACGAATAAATTAACAAGTAAAAGGCTTAACCGATATTAACCGCCATGCAGTCTTCTGAAAGTTAGAAGGAGAATGCGAATGCAGGTGTTGGCATTACTACCAAATCTTTTCACAATGCCCCGTTTTGTTCAGCATGTCAACTTTTTCTCGTTTGGAAGGATTCCCCATTGCTCGTTCCAACTCTGTTTGCTGTCATCCCACAATTGCGTATCCTGCTTTCATTCTTTTTAATATTCCCCTTCATTTCCTCCTCATATTAAAATATGCGTGTGGGAGCCTAGTATCATTAATGGGGAGAACATTTCTCGCCTTCAAACAGAGAAGAGGTAGGCAAGGGGCTTTTGTTGCTCCACAAAACACGCTTCGTGTTTGATCTCATCTTATATCTGTGGCAACACTCCCTGCATCTCTGCCGCTTCTAACTTGTCTTCCTATGCTATACTTTAATTTAAAAAAAAAGTGAGAAACTAAGCAAATCTAAAGCAACAATTCATGTTTTTCCTTATTCGGACGCATGGCATGGAGACAACCTTCCATCCCAGGCTAAATACTGCTCAGTGCTCCCCAAGTTAGCCGATGTCTCTCTCTGCACAATGAGTCTTTCTTCGTGTGGTCTTGTGTAAGATTTTCACATTAATTAAAAAAATAGAACTCGTATGATATATAAAAATGTAAGATTTCATTTCCTTGTATTGAAATGAAGTGACATTATAAAACAATTTACAATAGAAATCCAATGAAGTTGAGTGACAAATTATCCACAATAACTAGTCTGATAACAACTATCCACTATAATTTTTCACTTACCCGAATTTTTATTCCCTAAGATTATCAAATTACTTTACCCTATTGGCGTACAGAAATTATTTCCTAAAATGTAAACAATTACATATAAACTATATCATTAAGAATAAATTTAATTTTGATGCATAAATAGCATAAACAAATTTATATGAGAAATTCTCCACATACAAGCATTTTTTTATACAAGTTATTATATTAACGCGCTTGAACGTTACTATACGTTCTTCTTTCTCTTCCTCTTCTTCTTCTTTTCTTTCGTTTCTTGCTTTCTCTTTCTCCTTCTTCAACCGTTACTGCACAATTTCACTGCACCGTCTTCTTCTTCTTCTTGCTGCACATTCTTCTTCCTCTTCCTCCTCTTCTTCTTCTTCTTTTCTTTCGTTTTTTGCCTTCTCTTTCTCCTTCTTCATTTACGTGCTTTTCTCTTTGTTTTCTTTTTTCGTTATTCTTGATTTCCATTATTTTTTGATATCAAGCTCTGAAATCGTTTTTGAAGAAGAAGAAGTATCAGAAGATGAGGAGGAGAAAGAGAAAGAGTTCTGAATTATGCATAAGGTGTCCTTTGGATGTATTTCTGTAATCGTTTGAGTGTATTTCTGTAATCGTTTGGGTGTATTTCTGAAGTTCCATTATTTTCAAAACGATTTCAAAACTTGATTTTAGAAACCATGAAAATCGAAAAAAAAGAAGCAAGAATACCAGTAATAAACGCAAGTAAAACAACTAATGAAAAGGCAAAGAGAATAACAAAAAAATATCGTTTAGGTGAATTCCTGTAACCGTTTGGGTGTATTTCTGTAATCGTTTGGATGTATTTCTGAAGTTCCATTATTTTCAAAACGATTTCAAAACTTGATTTCAGAAACCATGAAAATCGAAAAAAAAGAAGCAAGAATACCAGTAATAAACGCAAGTAAAACAATTAATGAAAAGGCAAAGAGAATAACGAAGAAATACATGGAGGAAGAGGAGTCGTTCATAATCCACGGTGAGTGAAGAAGAGGAAGAGGAAGAGGAAGAGGAAGAGGAAGATGAGTCGTTCATAATCCACGGTGAGTGTAGTGCTTTGGAAACTGAATAACGCATTAAAAGACCCTAATGTATAGCAACTTGTAAAACTTGTAAGTCAAAAAGACTTGTATGTGTAGCAAGCCTCAATTTATATTGTCATACAATCAGATTTTAAATTATCATTTAAATAATAAAATATAAGTTTAAATTCTAAATAAAAATCGTTTCGAAGATTCAATTGTACCAATTACTTCTTTAAAATTGGTAAAAGCGCAAGATGTTAGTCTCCAACTAGTCTTATGATAATAGCGCGTTGACATGGCACAATGATGTAGATCTTTAGTGACATGTTAATGTGAATGGTTATACACGTGTCACAATGTTATTTGATCACGTATTGACTTGTACTACATGTCACAATATTATTTAATTACGTATCATCCGTTATGTCATCATTGTAGATGTATCAAATTAATTCCTGACTTTGTATTTAATAACTCATTTTAATCTCTGAAATTGAACGTCGTATACCAAATTAGTCTCCATAAATTTTTCTCATTTTTTTATACATTTAACACTCTTAATATATTTAAATGCACTAATTTTAATTCTATTTTTTTATATTGTTCAAATACTAGTTCTTTAATAAATTTTCACGTGTTTATTTGACTCATAATCATACTATTACACATTGTCAAACCATAATATTAACACGTATTACTAAAAGTCTATGTCAGCCACATTAGCATACCGTTAACGAAAAATAGAACAGAGACTAACATAGTGTATTTTTGCCAATCTCTAAAACATTTGATACAATTGAAATTTCAAAGACGATTTTGGTATATGATGTAGATCAATTTCAGAGATCACTTTATGGATTTATCCGCACCAAACTTTTATAAATAAAACTTTTACATTAATATATTTTTATTATATAAAAGTTGATGTCAAAGTTTTTGTACATTAGATTTAAGCCATTTTTGTTTTTTTTAATGATGTCATATCAATACATTTGCTTACTTGGTAAAATTTAAAAATCAACCAATCAAAAGTTAGAAAATTAAAAATTAAAACCATAACTCCCACAATTAATTAATTAATTTATTACGTATTATTATTCAATAGAAATATAAAGTATTAATTAAATACAATAAACATCTATATTAAAAGTATCATAATAATATTATCATAACAACTTTTAAATTACAAACTATTCAATTTTCATAATATTTGATATACTTATATATTATACATAAGACTCTTACAGCTATTACTTCATTTTACAATTTGTGGTTTGCCTACAAACATATTTACACCAACAAATGAATAGAGCCTATTTATTTAAAAATGATTCTATTAGATGATTAGGTACAAAATAAAAATATTTATTATATTTTTAAAATAAATTTATGAAAAAAAATACTCTTATTACTTTTATTATTTATACTTTTTTTATTATTTTATAATACTTTACATATAATTATATTTTAAGATATTTATAATTATACTTATTTAAATATGCTATTTAAATTAAAGAATCAATTTTGATCATTTTTCAGCACTATTTTCAGTTTGTATCACTTGAAACATTGTCTGATAGAGTGAGTAAAAAAAATACTAACAGATATTTTTACTTTATGCTATTTAAATTATTTTTTATTAAAAATAACTTATTCAATATGCACACACACACAAAAATACATATTCTAAAAATTTTTAATCTTACTATTATAGATGTTATTGAAAAACTAAATACACTAAGAGAAGAAGAATAAGTAGATATAAAAAAAAAACCCACAAAAAATAAAGTTTTTATGCTACAACATAAAATATTATTAACATGTATTTTTACTTTATACTATTTAAATTATTCTTATTAAAAATAATTTATTCAATATATTATATATACACAAAATAAATATTCTAAAAATTTTTATTCTTACTATTATAGATGTGATTGAAAAACTGTATATACTATGAGAAGAGAAAAAAGTAGATGTAAAAAAAAATTCACAAAAAAATACAAAAAATAAAATTTTTGTGTTACAACATAAAAAATATTACATATTCAAATTATAAAAAATTTCATCAAATTCTATCAAATTATACCTATCATAAAAAATTTCATCAAATTATAAATTACTAACTCAATAATTATTATAAATTCAAAATTAAATTAAAGATTTTAGATTAAAGTACTACAATAACTTTTGTGCTATTTGATAGAGAAGCAAAAAAATTATTGGACACTGGACACAATTACCTTAAATCTAATTACACTCCAAGATAGTAATGACACTCAAGCATCATCCCAATTGAAAAATTTATATAACTTCACACTTATATTTGAAGTCAAAGTAAATAATTTTAACTATGCTCTCAACAATACACTATTATCAAGATATTTGTCCCAACAAAAATACCGAAACTCAACTCCTGTTACAATGGACCAACTTCACCAACACTAATATCATCATACCTAAATGACATACAAACTAAGAGATTAAGGAAAAAGAAAAGTAAATAAATCTAAGATACATCTTCAAATGAAGAACATATATACAAAAATGGAACAAAAAAAGATAATAGATAAAAAAATATATACAAATTAACAGTTCAAAAAAACCATGTCTCCACAAGATCATATGATAAGAAGAAGAAAAAAACAACTCCAACAACAACCGAAAATTAAAAAGGACAAACACCATATAAGAAGACTAAGTCCGTCATTAAAACAAATACGAAAATAAAAATAACAAATAAAAATATAACTAACTCTGTACAACTTTAATAAAATAACTTTTGTATTACAAAATATTTTAAATAAAAAATAGGGGTAAGTATTGTTTTGGTCCCTAAAGTTTAGGGCCAGAATCGAAATCGTCCCTCTTCTAATTTTGGATTTAAAATCATCCTTAATATTTTTTTTTGTATTAAAATCGTCCTTTTTATTAAAATTTTTAATTTAATTCCTAAACTACCCCTATTCCTATTTTAATAATAAAATTTATAAAATTAGAAAAAAAAAACAAAATGCGTGTTTGGGGAGGGGGGAAGAAAACGCGTGGGTGGGGGGGGTATACGAAGGTGCAGGGGCAGGGGAGGGGAGGGAAGGGAAGGGGGATGGCGCTGGGGAGGGAGTAGCTCGCGTTGCTGCCGTCAGACCCTGTCGCCGCCGTTCGTGCTTCAGTCGCCGCTGCGCCGTTTGCCTCGTGCCATCGTGAGCAGAACCACGAAGAGAGATGGATCGCGAGTGAGGGGGGTCACGAGCTTGGAGCCGTCGCGCCTTCATCACCACCGCGTCCTCGCCGCGCTGCCGCCGTCGTCCTCACCACGCTACCAGGGGGTGGAGAAAGAAAGAAAGGGGGGAGAAACAGGGAGGTCGCCGCCGTGACCTCCTCGTCGTCGTCGGCTTCCGCTCCGCTGCTGGTCGCCGCCTTGCCGCTGCTGCTCGCCGCCTCTGCTTCGTCTTCTGCTTCTTCTGCTTCTTGATTTGTTGAATCTTTGATTTGTTGAATCATTGTTGGTTTTGAGTTGTTAGTTTTCTTGATTTCTGAATTTCTTGATTTCTGAATTGTTGTTTGCTGTTGATGGAAGAAGTTTGTTAATTGATCTCTGTTTGTTGTTTGCGGTGGTGGTGGTGGTGGTGCTGTTGCTGCTGGTTGTGGCGGTGGCAATGGTGGTGGCGGTGGTGTTGGTGTTGGTATTGGTGTTGGTGGTGGTGGTGGAGGAGGTAATTGTGTTGGTAGTGGTGAGGGTATTTTTGTCCAAAAAAAATTATAAGGACGATTTTAATACAATAAAAAACATTAAGGATGATTTTAAATCCAAAATTAGAAGAGGGACGATTTCGATTCTGGCCCTAAACTTTAGGGACCAAAATAGTACTTACCCCTAAAAAATACATCAAATTTAATATTAGTTTGTATATATCTATTTTAATTTCTAAACAATATAATATTTTTTAAATTATACTATATAATATCATTAATTTACCCATATTGCGTGAGTCTCACTCTAGTGTATAGAAATTGAATACACAAAATTTACTCTATTTCGACTATAGAGTAAGGCTGTCAACCCAAATACACGAATAATCTTGAAAAATTGGAAATAAAATGACACTGCCGAGAGTGATTTCATATTATTGCATCCACAAATATTGCGCAAAACGAACAAAATAGTTGAAGATCACAGGTAAGTAGCAGCAGGTAATGTGGTGATGTAGCAATGTTACACTGTATTAGAACTTCAGGTGGATAAAAAAGGAGGGATTTTTATATTGCATAACATTTCTTCTAGGTGTGCACATAAACAGGGCATGCAGCTACTCGAGCAAGCGTTTGTACTTGCACCAGGAAATGGCAACCACATACAAGAAAATGGTTCCGGCAGTGTTGCCCCCAACAGTCCAGAAGAACTCTCGATTCCCGGCAACATTTGAATCAAATAGTTCAATATGAATATTCATGCCAAAAATACCAGCGACAACGACAAAGGCACTCACTACCAGAGTTGATGTGGTCAACATGACTCCCATTTGGAGCAAATGATTCTGTTTGTCATCCAGCATTATGTTGATGTAGTCCTCTGTGTCGTCCACGTATTCCCTTAGCTTTAACAGGATCACCACAACAAAACAACATCAAAACCAATCTTATCATTCAGGTAACATGTAAATCACATACAAGAAGTTCACTAGACCAGAGATGTTAGCTAAAATTCGTTTTAAGCATTTTCTTTGAAAAGACCATAGCCTAAAACTATCGAGGCACAATATTTGCCTCTATTACCCAAAAGAAGGAGAGGTTGTCACTAAGATTTTGAATCTCTAACATGTTTGGATCTTTTGCAAGCAATAACAAGCGAAATCCTCAATTAGAAACCAGAAGAGCCTCACAATAATTCTTGGAAACGGGAATTAGTTGGTTATGTTGTTGGTTATAAAACACAAGAAGATTAAAACTGTAAATGGTAGTTATAGGCAAGGAAAAAGGGCATGACAAAGAAATGAAAAGGCATACCGTAGAGAGCTTGTTGAGTGTGCCATCGATTTGCACAAAATATGCTTCCAAGAGCATCTCAAGCTCCTCCACGTCAAGATGCTTAGTTGTGGTACTATAGGTAGTGCTAGCGCGGCTGTCCCTGCTAACTCCCACTAATAACCTGTCATCATCATGTTGATTATAGTCATCGCTTGCAGCAGCTCCACCCTCTTCCAGTGATATTTCAGGAGGAATGCAGCTAAATGGAGGATTAGAATCAGTAAAGCAGTACTAACTAACAAGAATCAAGGCAACAGAAAAGATTTACATGTACACGTGCCTGTCATCAACATCAAGCTGATTATGGTGGTCATTGTCTACATCATCATCATTTATAGAGGAGGCAGAAGAACTGTGGAGCTGTTGTAACTTGTCGGTGAGATACATCTCAGCCATATCATCCTTGTCATCAAGCAAGTGTTCTAACTCATCCCTTACCTTCTGAACGCGACCAGTGATGGCAACAAGGCGGCTCTTAATTTGGTGAACACGTTCCAAATTGAGAGTACTGATCTTGGAAGTGAGCTTGTCCAAGGCAGGGTGGGCCTCTTGTTCCAAGGTTTTTGCCTCGTTCTCTAACACACTGCACGCAGCCTCCAGGCAGGCCTCCAGTGCCACAAACTCGAATGGCAGGATCTTCATGCCATCGCCATTCTGGATATCATTCTGCTTCGATTGGGATTTCACTTCCTCCCCAACGGGATCGGGATCTTCATCTTCATCCTGTCCCTCTCTTGATTGCCCTTCTTCCGTGTCATACACTTTGCTCAGCTTGGAATCATCCGAAGCCGCAGCGGCCACAGCAGCTCCCTGGGCTTGGTGGTGCCGGAGGATCCTCGAGTGGAGCTCCTCCACGAAAGGGGTCACGGAGGGGTCGCGGGAGTTGAGGAGGAGGACCTCGTGGGCGGTGATGATGGCCTTGATGTGCTCGAGGTTGATCACGATGGCCCTCTCACGGCCCAGTACGGTCGAGGGGTAGGATAGGAGGGGGTCGAGGATACGGAGGTCATGGGCGGGGAGACCGGTGCGCCGCATGATGGCGTGTTTGCCGGCCTCCACAACCTGCTTCTGACTACTGGAATCGAGAAGTAACCACGCCCTCACCCCGGTCCCCCTTCTTTCTGCTTATCGGATTCGGAGCAACAGGAACCCCAATCCCATCCATCATCCCTGCCGCCGCTGCCGGAATCGGAGGCGGACCCTGACCCTGACCCCGAATATTCATCGCTTCGATTCCCTCCTTCGCTTAATCAATTATTCAACTCTTGCCTTGTATTAATCGTATTCTATATCTTTTAGATTTTGGCATCTATCTGTTCTTCGCATACACAGAACGCTTTCCTCACCCTCATCCTCATCGTCACCCTTACCCCTCTTTCCACTTCCCCCTTCTCTGTTTTTTTTTTTTTTTAGTTTCTTAAATCGGAGAGTTTTAACCATAATAATTTAATCATTATTTAGTCACCAAAAAATTTAATCATTATTTTATCTTAATACAATTTTGTAACATAATGTTAGAGCACTACTGCTCATGTAAAGGTTGCAAAAATAATTTTTTTTATTAAATTATTTGATTAAAGTTAAAAAAAAGTATTTTAACAATATAAATTAATAATAAAAGTATAAATTCAATTGAAGATTTAATAGAAGAAATAATTATATTAATGATTCTAATTAATATTTAATTTAAATGATATTGAATTTTTTTTCAAATTAATATAAAATATTTTTTAAATTTTAATTTTACAATTATTAAAAAATAAAAAAAGAATTATTAGACTAAAAATAGAATAATTAGCCATAAAAATTAGTTGATTAAAATACAAATCTTCAAAATTCAGAAAAAAGAAAAAATTGTTAAAAAATTATAAAAATTGTAAATAAAAATTTAATTAAAAAAATTATTAAATTTGTAAAATAAAAAATATAAAAATGATAATGAAATGAAAGCAGAAAAATAATTTCATAAAATTTATAAAAAAAATAAAAGTAAAATAAAACAATCTTTTAATAAAATTTTTGTTAAAAATTTAAAATTTAAACAAATTAAAAAATTAGTATCAGAGTCAAATTAATGATTTCAAGAATATAACAATATTTTTTATTAAAAGAACACTTTTAATCTATATTATTTAATGAACGAGATTAGACATGTTTATTTAAAGACATTTTAAATGTTTTTGTCTGAATATCAACCTAATTTTAATTAAAAAATTTCATTATATGTATTAGTCATTTAGTCATCAGTCATCACTTTTAGGACTTTAATTTAAATTGATGTTAAATTTTAAAGAAAAAACTTACTTGTTATTTTCACCAATTTTGAAATATAAACTTATTATAAAATTTGAGGTCTAGACATTTTACTTGACTACTATTTGTTTGGAATTGATAATGAAATTTTATATTAATAGTTATAAAGACTAAAATGAAACATAATTAGTTTGATCATGATATTAAAAAAAAAAGCATGTAGTAGTGCCAGGCTTGGAAACCTTGTGAGAGTAGTTCATAATTGATCATGATATACATTAGTTGAGGTGGTTTTATTCATCCAGTGAGTTGGACTTATTAAATTGAAAAGTTGTCCTTCAAAGACTGACAAGGGGGCAATCCATCATGCTAGTGAAAAAGTAAACATCTGAATAGTATTAAGACAGCAGCTAAAGATAGTAATAAGAAAGCCACCTGCTAATCATGTTAAAGCTTTCCTTGGGCTTGTACTCTGCTGCTGTGTGACCTCCTCCCTACACAATTCAATCACACTTCACTCAAACCAAATACTATCGCAATATTTATTTACATGTATTAGGGACAGTGTGGTGGACTATTTTCTTGCCTTCACAGTAGCAAATGTCATCACGTACTTATTCTTTGTGTATATCTCCGTGTAACTGCAAGGCAACACAAATATCACAATTGATGAATTGAATCCTATATATGCGTCCTTGAGAAATTAATTAAGGCGAAAGCATAATAAACAGCAGACCCTGCAACTTGTCCATCCTGAAACCATGGGCTCCACACATCATCGGAAGAAACAGTTAAATTCAGAGATTGTATCCATTCCTCAGTGCCCACATATGGAACAATCAGATCATGATCTCCGCTGTGCCATAATGCAATCATGTTTCACGTATGTCATACTGTTGCCGGAAATAAAAAATAAGCTAAATTACCAATATACAAGATACCGAAGATAATGACACCTGTAAATGATGGCTCTAAGGTCTTCGCTGGTAAAGTTCAGGTGATATTCAACACTACTTGTTATGTCATTCACATAAGCTAAGTTTTTACTACACATCTCCCACGTTTTTATAGTTCCCTGATTAATTAAATTTCATTATATGTTAGATAAAGATATGTTGATTTTTATGGATGTTTCGTTTCAATTCATTTACTTACGTTTCTAACATGCAGAGCTTCTTGAACTTCTCCATCATTAGCCCAGATGTTTACTAACAAGTAGTCATAGTCCTACCCAAAACAAGTATGTAGTTGAGGAAATTTAACAAAAGCAAAGGCATTTCAAATGTGTGGTAAGTAGCTGATTCGATGTTTGTTTTCTGTACGAGTAATGCTAAATGTACACCAAAATTAGCCACCAAAATCAGCCACCGGTATAAAATACATGTTGGAATATAAATACACATTGAAAATAAATTAAACCACACATGTATTTATACACAAATACATTGGTAACTGATTTTAGTGGCTAATTTTAGTGTACAAATAGCATTTTTGTTTCTGTAATTACTTACCCTGCAGCGTCGAAGTTCTAAAAGAAGTGTATCTGAAGATGGGGTTGTGGTTGAACCCCACTTAAGAATGTTGTTCGGCTTCGCTGATGAGAACGGGCTACACTTTCTCTCCAATATCATCGGAGCGAATATGTCTTTCAAGCACTACAAATAAATGTGAATATAACAATAATGCTCTACGTTTTAGTTTTCATTCTTATTTGTAATTTTATCAGAATCGTTTATCTCACCAGATCCATTATCTCAAGATTGCTGATGCATGCACCTTCACTTTTATTTGGGCGAACATACTCTCCTTTACAAGAAAGCTCCAGTGCCTTCAAAGTATATACTTGTAATTACCATGAATGAAGAGCTAACGCATGTAAAACTTGGAAGCGAATTAACAAGGGTTCCTTATAAATAAAATAAAAAGAAAGAAAAGCTACCAGATAGAGTTCATCAGATAGAAGTCCAACTCTGTGGGAAAACTTAACTCTCGAGTTTATATCATATCCGATATCAGTTAATGGGTTTCCTAGAATGTAACCCTGAAGGAGCATCAAAATTCACAAGCCATTTTACCATTTAATTTGCAGCAGAGTAAATAACACAAAAATACTAGAAGAAATTGGATAAGGAAGCAGTATATATAGTATACTCTGAGATTGATGGGTGGCAATGTTCCAGCTTTGTTACCTATAACATCAAAGAGAAAAGAGAAAAGAAAAATTGAAATTCAAGCAGCAGAGTGAGTGCATTAAGAATAGTAAGAAGGAACTCGATAGAAGTTGATTTACCATCAGAGATTTCTTTAACAAGGACTGGAACCGTGATTCCGCTATAAGAATCACCAGCAATGTAGAGAGGATTTGCACGAAACCTAGGGTGAGCCACAAGCCACTGCATCATCATTACTAGTTACAGCTAGATTGTAAGTAGACTAAACATACATACATTCACTCATTAAGAATCAAACTCTTGACCTTTCGGACATAAAGCTTTGATACCATATCATGAAACTACTCCTTCCAAAAGTTTAAGTTGATGGGAGAAGGCAACGTTAATAGTTATATCTCTAATAATTATATGTATATCTGGTGGAAGCTAAGATTAGTAGATTCACCTTTCTCAGAAACATATAAATGTCTGCAGCTGACTTTGTGTCATTCGTGTTGTATCCAGATGAAGTTTTGGCATATGAAAATCCCGTGCCAACGGGCGCATCCAAGAAAATAATGTTGGCAACCTAATTAGAATATACATCAGGAAAGATAAAATATTAAATTCATCCTTGCATAGAGGAATCTTGTACCTTAGTCCATGAGTAATCGTTCAAAGTTAAAACTGGTTTCTTTCCCCCACTAGACCTTCCGTAATCGAAAGATAATGGACCTGTAAACAAAAACAGGGGGCTATATTGGTTGCATGCATATGGAAATGCAAGAGCAAATGTGAGGATTCAGAGATGCAGATGCATAGAGGAGCAAGCATATATTATATATACCAATCTCATACATGAGACCGTAGAGGGCTGAGCAACCAGGGCCTCCTGTGAGCCAAAGCACGAGTGGATTATCTTCTGGCTCCCCCTCTGACTCTATGAAGTAATAAAATAGCTCAACCTCATCTACTTCCCCTACGTCTATGTACCTGATCCGTAATTAAATTCAACTCAAATATGTATTGTTAGGGCTAATATTAAATAATTGATTAGTGGAGGGCCGCACTGAGTCACTGACCCTGTTTCGAGTAGGAAAGGTAGCTCCCCGGGGAAGCCTGGTAAGCTCTTGACAATGTTGGCATCTGATGCAGCTGACTGATTGGATAGAGTCAGTAGGAGGAGAATCGTCAAGCCCCAAAACATCTTGATGCACTTGCTGTTCTGGTAGCGGTGGTGTTGGTGGAATTGACAAGCTGCTATGGTTGCCTTTGCTGGTTCCATATCTCAGTTATTTAGCTTTTCAGTATAACACTTCCAAAATGGTTGTCATTTAATATACATGTAGTGATTCGTCTTGCCACGGGTTGAGTTATTTTCTTAGTTTGTATTGGTTGAGAGGGTGAATACTAAGTAAAGACTATGCAGATTAGGCTTATTGACCAGCATGATAATATGTGTGTTTTATGTTGTAAGTCTGTTGAATTTGCTTTTCATCTATTTATTGGCTGTAAGCTTACTTGGTAGGTGTGGTGTGCTTGGCTGTTTGCTCTTGGAAAGATTTGGACTGTGCCAGGTACACTAAAGTAACATTTTGAGAGTTGGACGAATGCTTCACAACGAAAGAATGAGAGGAAGGGGTGGTTGATTGGATTCTTTGCTATCATTTGGGCAATTTGGTTAGAAAGAAATGATAGAGTCTTCAATAATCAAGGCTCAGGTGTGGTGGAAATTATAAACAGATCTTTTATGCTCTCTGACAAGTGGATGAGTAGTGAACCTTTTAGTTGTTTATAGCAATGCCGAAAATGACTAGAGGGTATTCTACTTTCTGAGTTGTTCAATGACATTTTGTACTTTAAGTTGTCTTTGTTATTTGATATTCTGTTGCTCGACTCTGTTGTTTTAAACACATTTTACTTAAAAAAAAACATGTAGTGATTGTTGTTAACAGTCACAGGTAATGCTAGCTTTAAGTCTTTAACCGTCACCTTTAATTTCTTTTCCTTTTTTTTAAACTGTTTTATTTATCCTTCCTGATACGTAGAGGGAGACAAATAATAATTATTGGTTCATCGTAAGCTGAACGAAAAGTTGATGTGCATGAAATTTTGGTGCACCTGTTGTGATACAGCGGGAGATGGCATTAGAGGAGGTTGTAGTATGCAAGCTAATTTAAGGGTCATATATAGTTGCACTGGAAATTCTATTTTTCTTAAATAAAATTGCACGTGTACAAACTTCAAAGTCATGAGTGAAGGATAGGATACACTACATATTTGTCCCCTAATAAAATTACAAAATCAAGCTGATCATAGTATCATACTGTCTATTCAATGAGCATAACATGCATATTTCTTTCTTAGCCTTCATCACCTACCCACCTACCCTTCTCATACGCCAACAACCCGCAAGCAAATTAACTCTCAGCTTATGCGTTTGGGTTGCACCACTGTGCCTTTCCTTCACGTTGCTCGTTAGTAGTTGCTTTTCAGACTAATTCAATCCAACTCATAGTCTCTTTTTCTCGCCAAAGTTTTTTTTTTTTTCATTATTATAAAAATAATTTATTTATTCTAATTATTTACATAAAAGTATTTTTATACTAAAATAATAATTAAAATATAAATAATATATTAAAGAATTTAGCGAAATATGTCAAAAATTTGTTGATTTCATCTATTAGTTTTGCATAAAAACATAATTATCTTGTGATTATTTTATATTCTATACACACACGAAATTGAATTGAAATCTTATAAATAGCTCAATAATAAAGAGTATTTTAAAAACAAAAATATATATACAAAATACAAATCATCTTTTCAATTCTCATTATTTATGCAAAATGGCAAAAAACACCCAATGAACTATAACTCAAATGACATAGTCTCCTTATATTTAATTAAGAGGTTGCGAATTTGAATCTCCTTATCTTTGATAAAAATATATGCAAAATATATGGTAAAAAAGCAAAACCTTATGTTCCTTAAAAAAACATGCATTTATTTATATTTTGTTGGTGATATATGGATTTATTTAGAGTAATATTCAAATTAGTCCATAAGAAAATTTTAGGGAGAGAATTTAGTCTTTAATAAATTTTAATTACTAAATTAGTGTCCAAACTTTTATTTCATTAGACATATTAATTCTCAAATTAGATTATTTGTCTATATAAAAGAATTGATATGAGAATTTTAAATTTTTTAAAAATTAATATGTGTTTATGAAACAATGATAAAAATTGATTTGTCTAACTTTTTACTAAAATTTAACATCAGAATTGATATATCTAATAAAATAAAATATTAAATTTTATTGAGAGTTTAACTAAGTTTTTTGGGGAGTAATTATTGGATTTTTTTCTATTCTAAAATAAAAAAAATTGTTTCTCCCAAAAAATTATTCAACTTTTAATTTCTTGAATCTAACCTTTTTTGTGGAGATAAGTTCGTCTTATTCCCGACAAATTTCAAATTTCTATGCTTCTCAATTCCTTCTGTGTTTTTAATTAGGAAAAATATATACTCCTAATTTTGTGCTTTTAATTTAAAAAATATATATATATCATGATCTTAATTTTAAAAAAATCTAGTTTGGTTTAATTTGGATGAAAAGAAGAGTTAGAGAATTGAATACTAGATAAGCAATAAACATGACTTTTTTAATATTGTCAATGGCAATGACAACCATTTTTAAACTAAACTAAGTTTTTTTTAAATTAAGTGGTTGGGGAACACTATTTTTATAGGAACACTATTTTTATATAATTTTGTGTACTCTTATATTGTAATTGAGGTTAACGATATTGTCTAGTATTTAACTTTTTAACTTTTCTTCCTACCCAGTGAAGTTCACCAGAAAATGCCACAAACCCTATAAAAATATAGAAGTCCAGATTCGCGGGGTGGGACGAACTAAACTAAATGCCAAAAAAAAAAGTATTTCAGAAATTAAACTCTAATTCATTTTTTTTTTGGTAAAATAAAATTTTTTTTATTTTAGCATTGAAAAAAAAAACCCTAATTATTTGCCCAACCCTTTAACTTTTATTGGTTTTTTCTTTTTCCTTTAGGAAAAGTAGCCCAACAAGTTGGGAGATTAGATTTTAGAAGAGAGGGAAAAGCACCATGCGCAGGCCCAATAAAGTTTTGATGCTAGGCAAGCCATATTCAACAACCCACAATTTGAAAAAAACAAAAACAACTGGGAGACGAAAGAAGTTGACTGTCCAAAAAAAAAAGCAGAAGTTAGGAACAGCGATGGAAGTTACAATTTACAAAGCAACACCAAAAAAAAAAAAGTTACAATTTAGTGAATTTACAAAGTAAAAATCAAATCGGTGACGCAGAGGATGTGGTAGCAGCGTGAGCGTCACCTTCGTAGCCGCCTCCGAGAGCACAGATTTTGTTCCAGATGTGGTCCGGCACGGGCACAACTGAGAGCCTAGGCTGCCTGAAGAGAGCGAAGCCCTTCATCTCAGGATCCCCTTTGATCTCCTTTAGGTCCACCGGCCTCCGCATCTCTCCCACCGCCTTGACGTCGACAGCACCCCCGGCGTCCCCCTCTTGGTACCACTGGCGCACCACTGTGACAACTCCGACGATGCGGCGGGCCTTGTTGCCGGAGTGGTAGAAGAAGCAGAGATCGTGGAGGGACATGGACTTGAGGTAGTTCTGGGCCTGCCTGTTCTTGACTCCATCCCACTTGGTTATGCCTCCGTTGGCTGCTTGGTCCTCCCACGACCACTCAGACGCCTCTGTCTTCAGTAGATAGTACATCTTTCTCTCCTTACTTGTTAGGACCGAGTGAGTAAATGAAATAAATACGTGTTGGCAACCGTTCCCCTGCCCTTCTCCATCCCTGACTGGACCACTCTTCTAGTCTTCTCTCCAACGGGTTACGGGCCGCTTCGTTACCCAGATTCCCGCTTCATGTATTTAATCCATAGTTATCAAGTCCCAAAAAAAAAATCCATAGTAATAAGAATGGTCTATTAATTTATTGATTTAATTGATGAGCTCCATAGTTACGGCCCCTTCATATATTTAATCCATAGTTATAAGAATTAAATCGGATCCAACTAGTTAAATTATTGGTCTACTAATTTGTTGCGTTAATTGATGAGTTATTAGTTGAATTTTTTTTTTTACCGAAGATATGGAGACTCAAATTCGCAACTTCTTAATTGAATATAGAGAGACTATGTCATTTGAGCTATTGTTTCTTGGCGAGTTACTAGTTAAATTAATACTTAATAGAATCGATTTTATCTAAATAAAATATATAAAATAGTAAAAAATTTAAAATTAAAATTTAAAATATTTATTTACACTAATATTTTTAAAACAATCAAATTTTAATAAATTATAATTAATAAGCTTTAATTAAATTATTATTAAATAAATATATAAAATTTTAATATTTTTATAATAAAATAATTTTTATTTTATTTTATATTAAAACATTTTATATTTATTATATTATTATATACTATATATATTTATTAAAAAATAATATTAATAAATATCATATAATCATAAAAAAATAATTATGTTGTAATTAATAAAAATATTTGATATTTTTTATTTATACATATTTAATAATATTTATATTAATAATTATGAATAATAAAAAATATAATTAATTTAAATATAAAATTAAAATAATATTTTTAAAAAATTATCGTACAATTTTATTATATAATTAATAATTAGCAAATGAAATAATAAGAAATAATATAGTTTAGTGTCAAGAGGAGTATGTAGTACAAAAAAATCCAAATTCGAACTACCTTTTAATTAATTTTAGAATTTTTTTTGAATAATTTAGTTGGATTGATTTTTTATCAATTTTTATCGACTTAATTGATTCTTATTGATTTTTAACTTTAAACGATTCTTAGACTGAATCGAATTAATTGAGAATCTAATTCATCAATTTTTTTTTTATCAAACTAGTCAATTCGATCTAATTTTTATAACTATAACAAGTGTAATTACCCATATGCTGTGCACTTGATAAGATTAAAATTATAATTTTAAATTATTTTTTTAAAATTAATTTGAATTATAATAATTTGATTAATAAAAAAGTAGTATGTTGTGCATTGTTTGATTTTTTTTTAATCTAACGTTAATTGGATTAACTCTAAAATAGTTATTAATCAGTTTTAATAATCTATTTTTTTCAATAGATCAGACATATATACTGAATGTGATCATAAATAATATAGTAATAGTCAAATCTACCAACAAATATATTGGCTATTATCACATTATAAAACAAATTAAATATAAAGGCTATTAGCACTTATAAATCTATAAAATTGCACTGTCTTTGATTCGTGCAAGGGTTTACTTATCAATTAAACTTAAAATATGAACAAAAAATATTTATAAAATGGGCCTAACATCACTTGAAACAATCATGAAAAATAATCAACTTACCTTATCATTCATGAGAATCATTTCTATGTAAGTCGTCTTGTTCTTGTTGGGACTTTCCATAACCTTGTAATTCTTATATTTATTTTTCAAACTTTTTCATTACATAATCTACCATAGGTAATACTGTTGATAGAATCGTGTATATATATATATACACTAATTATACATGGTAATAATTAGCAAATACTTGCTACAATTAGGTGAAATTTATGCCATTATATTTTATTAACTTTTATGATTAATTCAATAGAGATACTTACTCAATATATATGTTATTGACATTAATTATATGCCAATAATTTTAGGAAAGAGCTAAAAGAGGAGATATATAAATATATATAATATTATTGCTATATAGGAAGCATACATAAATTGCTACATTTTTTTTATTATATTATACAACTTAAAATTATAGTATCATGTTATTATTAATTCTAGATACTTGCTATAATTATATCAAATTTAATTATGACTCTCAATAAATAAAATAGATAATATTCAATATTATTTTTTTCTTTTTTACATTCAATATTTATTGTAAATATAAAAAATAAAATAATTAATGAAAAATATGAGCAGAAAATAAAATATATTAATTAAAATTCAATTTGTTATCTAATTAATCTTGTGTCCATACGATATAACTTTACGAAAATGTTATGAATCACAATTTTTTTTATTCTACAAAAAAAAACACTATATGTAGCCTTTAGTAGCACAAAAAATAATTATAAGAATTAGTTATTGATATTGATATTAATCACAATTTATTATTGATATCCTAATTTTTTTTAAAATATATTTTATCTTTTTAAAATATAATGCATGTATCATGTAGACCTTATTATTATTATTATTATTATTATTATTATTATTATTATTATTATTATATGGGTCACTATTAATGTGTGCATTAACTATCTCTTAATAAAATTATTGCACTTAAATTAGAATTAGAACTAAATCAATTGATATAATTAGAATGATTAAAGATATCGATGATTGATAAATAGTTTAATAATGCATTAAATATTGATTTGATATAATTATAATGAAGATATTTTCTTAAATTAATATAATCATGTATTATTCATGAGCTAATTGTAATATAATTAAAATAAATTTGTTTGAGAAAAAAAAGAGTTCATGAAATTATAATAATTTTTTTATTTATGTATACGTATATATTAATTATATATATATTGTTACGGTGGGTAACCGGAGATTAATGGGCTGGATGGCGTTGGTTGGCCCAAACGTATGAAGGAGGTGGCTTTCGAGTGGATTTGCTACTCGGTGCTCCTCCGTCCGACTTGTGCGTGTGAAAGAATGGGGGGTGGTACCTGCGAAGACACTCCGATGCCTAAGTTAGCAAGAGTGTGAGCAGGTTAGAGAATATTGGGACTTAGAGATACCTGAATAGTGTCAGTGTATTTATAGTGGTGAACCAATAACCACCGCTGAAGTAGTGCCACCTTTTTAGGTGGATAACCGTTCCCATATCTTAGGGAGGTTAAGATATGGCTCTATGAAGTGGTTAGAGAGTTTCTAGGGGCAGTTACTCATTCGAATGAGTGTTATCTGCCAGCTAACCCTCGTGTCCGACTTCTTTGGAGCAGGTCGTGTTTAGTACCGACTTCTTGGGATGAAGGCTGGTACTGGATGAAGGCCAACCCTTTGAGTTGGCCCTTTTTGCTTGGATCCTGGACCTTTATTATTGGGCCAGGGTATGAACAGTGCCCCTACTCGAGCCCAATTTCTTTTTAGGATTTGGGTTCGAGTATTCAACTCGGGGTCGTAGCCGATTTGTAAGAGGACTGACGTGATGGTTTAAAAACCGACGTGATTTTTCGTGACCTTTTGGTTCTGACAGTTACGTTTAATCAAGCGTCGTGTCCGTTAGGGGTGTGCGTAGGGATTTAATGGCCTTGGTAACGGTGCATCTTCATTAATGATTGCCCCAATTTTACCATTATGCCCCTAACGTTCTTATAAATACTTTCCCTCTCTTTCGTTGTTTCGTTTCTATGATCTTTCAAATTTCCCTTGCATTCGTTCGTGCTGCATTCTTGCGTTTTTGAAGGCTTTTGCTTCCAACCCTTATTTCCGGATAAAGGTTAGTTCTTTAATATGCCCTTGTAGATAAATTTGATTTGCAGACTTTAGTTTCGCATCCTCCTCCCTTTAGAGACCGTGTTGGTGATTTTTCTTTTCCCCTTGTAGGTTTTGTTACCCCCTTTTTTATAAAAAGAAATGGCTTCTGTAGATGCTCTCTCTCACTGGGTTGATGTCACGGTCTTAGGGGAGGAGCCCTCAGTCGATTCTGAATTCATTACCAGCCTTCGCACTCATCACAGAATTTGTACTTCTGAGGATGACGAACCAAAATATGAATTGGTAGTCCCGGGTCCTGAAGACCGGGTTTGTTTTGGAAGAGTCAATGAGGCGGCCCCTCATTTTTTCTTTATGTATGAGTGCATGATCACCCGTTTGGGTGTTTTTCTTCCTTTTTCAAATTTTGAGATATCTGTTTTGCGTCACTGTCGAGTCGCTCCCACCCAGCTTCACCCCAACTCTTGGGGTTTTTTGAAAATTTATCAATTCATCAGCCAGGCTTTAGAGTTCCCGACTTCTTTAAAGATTTTTTTCCATTTTTTTCATATGACAAAACCCTTCAGTGGGCTAAACAATAAACAACAGTGGGTGTCGTTCCGAGCCATACAAGGTCGGAGAATCTTCACCCTTTTTGACGAATCCTTTCACGACTTCAAGAACTACTTTTTCAAAGTGCAAGCTATAGAGGGTCACCACCCCTTTTTCCTGGATGATAATTCTTCTCCCCGATTTCCTTTATATTGGCTAGAGGCCTCCCCCTGCGAGAAATATGGTCTGGATGACCTAAATGAGGTAGAAGCAGCCATTGTGGGGTTCCTCCGAGAAGTGTGGGGGAGGGCCCCATACTTGGACACAAAAAAGTTTCTCCAGGGGTCTCCGACCTTTGTCCAGGCACAGCTAGGTAGCTTTTATTTGTTTGCTGGATTTCCGACTTGTCTTATCCGACTTGTCTAATCTATCATTTGTTGCTTTTTTCAGAGATGGTAAAGGCAAACGCTCAGGAATCTTACCAAAGGGTCCAGGAGGCTAAAGCAAGGTCTCGCGCCAGGACTGGTGGCGCCAGGGCAGTTATCTCTCCTCCTCTTCCTCCTCGGAATGTTGGGACTCCCTCTCAGCCCATTGTAATTTCTTCTTCAACTTTCTCTCAGCCACCCCCCTTGCTCGACCTTCTTCTGAACCAGATAATAAGAAGCGCAAGACCTTAGAGTCTGGCTCTTCTGGTGAGGCGAAGGCGGATGCTCTTGCATTCGTCCGAAAGAACATCTATCCCAACGTTCGCATAAACATGGATGATGTTTCTGTTCGGTGCCACCTTACCACTCTGGTTGAGGAGAGCCTGAAGGCGGCGAGGGTTTGTGGCAAACTCTTGGATATTTTCGAGAAGGCCCCTCTCAGCTCTTTAGGGATGACCTCGAGGGTCGAAGAGCTGGAAGGAAGGCTTCTCATATATCATGAGCATGAGGGGAAGTTGAAGGAGGAAGTCGCCAAGCTGAGGGAGGAGAGAGATAATCTCCGGGAGAGTGGGAGGAAGTTGCAAGCCCAATGCAACATGGAGGTGGATTTGAGGAAGGCACCGCAAGCCAGCTACAACAGTTTATTTGATGATCTTGTGTCTGTAAAGAATGACTTGCTGAATGCTCGGAAGGCCTATACCGAGTTAGAGGACTCTATTGCAGATGATGCTGATGAGGCTTGGAGGGTTTTTAAGGAGCAGGTCGGAGTCATTGCTCCTGACTTGGACCTTTCTCCTTTGGACCCTGATAAGATTGTTATTGATGGTGCCATCGTGGATCCTCCTGTCCCCGTGGTGGAGTCCGAGTCCGATTTGAAGACTCGGGGGCAGAGGATCATAGAGTCCCCTCCTCGCTCTAAGGACGCTCCGGGTTCTTCTACTGCTCCTCCGACTTCCTCTCCAGCCCTTGCTCCTGGCGTTCCTTTCGACTCTGCTGGTGGTGCTCCTTCTATTCCTCTTGTTAAGAAGTGATTTTGGCTATTGGGGCCCGGCCTGTGGGCCCCTCTTTTTAAACTCTTTTATATTTATTTGTTGATGTTTGCAACAATTTTTTGGCCTTTTAGGGCCGTAAACAAAACAAATTTTCGATACCCTTTTTAATAAGGGTTTAATTTAGCGTTTAAATAAATGCCCTTTTTTGGATAAGGGTTTTGAGTTACCTTATGCGCGCATGCTTTCCTATTCGTGGTTCTTTTGACTTTTTGATCTTTTCTGGAAAAAACCTTTTCTTTGGGGCTTGCCTGCTTTTCTAAATCTTTTTTGATCTTCAAGGCAGCCTTATAACTTTTTCTTAGTTTTTCCTATCTCTTTTTGTTATTCCTAGTACTCAATTTTGTTTCATTGAGTTTTTCGTGACTTAGGCTACTTTTGCGATTCATTTTAATTTTACTCGGCTTCGCTTTCCGACTTATGAGTCGGACTGCTCCCGAGTTTATCATGATCGACTTCTATAGCCTCTTTACGCCGACTTGTACCTCGTTGTTTTATCCTGACGACCATCTAGGTCAGTTCATGGGATTTTCACGTTTTGTCGAGCTTAAATCGGCGCGTTTCGTAGAAAGAGAATAAAAAGGGAATTTAAAAGAGATATTTAAAATGAAAGAGATCTTTATTAATTGAGGAGGTACCTTATTGCTACTAAGGGCTTTTGATAATTTATTTTTCCTTAGCCCCTACTATGATGCCTCATTAAAAACCCTTCTCCAGAAAAAACCCTTTAATTTTGGGAAAAAATCATGAAGTTGGGAAAAGAGTACATCAGGGAGTAGGGTTCGCTTTTTAGCTGTAGTACCTTTTCATATTACAAGCATGCCATGATCTTGGTAACTCGTTGCCGTCAAAGTCGGTTACCCTATAATAGCCTTTTCCTAAGACCTCGTTGATCTTGTATGGTCCTTTCCAATTCGCAGCGAGCTTTTCTTCCCCAGATTTGTTGACTCCAATGTCGTTTCTGATTAAGACCAAGTCATCTGGGGTGAAACTCCTTCGAATGACTTTTTTGTTGTATCTGGTAGTCATCCTTTGCTTCAACGCTGCTTCTCTTATCTGTGCTTCTTCTCGGGCTTCGGGGAGCAAGTCGAGCTCTTCTTTGTGCCCCTGTATATTTCCGATCTCGTCGTGAAAAACCACTCTTGGACTTTGCTCATTAACCTCTATTGGGATCATGGCCTCTACGCCATAAACTAGTCGGAAGGGTGTTTCTCCAGTGGCGGATTGGGGGGTTGTTCTGTAAGCCCATAGTACTTGTGGGAGTTCTTCTGCCCAAGCTCCTTTTGCATCTTGTAATCTTTTCTTCAGCCCTGCTAGTATGACTTTGTTGGCTGCCTCGGCTTGCCCATTGGCTTGTGGGTGTTCCACTGAGGTGAACTGGTGTTTGATGTTCATACTGGCTACTAGGCTTCTAAAGGTGGAGTCGGTGAACTGGGTTCCGTTATCTGTGGTAATGGAATAAGGTATCCCATACCTTGTGATTATATTTTTGTAGAGGAACCTCCGACTTCTTTGTGCAGTGATGGTAGCCAGTGGTTCTGCTTCTATCCACTTTGTGAAATAATCTATTCCCACTATTAGGTACTTGACTTGTCCTGGCGCCTGGGGAAAAGGACCTAACAAATTCATTCCCCATTTTGCAAAGGGCCATGGAGAGGTGATACTAATGAGCTCCTCTGGGGGGGCCACGTGGAAATTTGCATGCATTTGACATGGTTGGCACTTTTTCACAAAGTCTGTGGCATCTTTCTGCAAGGTTGGCCAGTAGAATCCAGCTCGGATCACCTTTCTGGCTAATGACCTTGCTCCGAGATGGTTCCCGCAGATTCCACTATGTACCTCCTCTAATACCTCGGTGGTTCTTGAGGTCGGTACACACTTTAACAATGGTGTTGATATCCCCCTTCTACAGAGAATATTTTTCACCAAGGTATAGTGTTGGGCTTCCCTTCGAATTTTCTTTGCCTCTTTTTCCTCTTTGGGGAGGATGTCGAATTTCAGAAATTCGACTAAGGGGTTCATCCATCCGAGGTTCAATCCGACCACTTCGAAGACTTCTTGTTTGTCTTCTATTTTTACCACTGAGGGTTCCTGGAGAGTTTCTTGGATCAGGCTTCTGTTATTTCCTCCTGGCTTGGTACTTGCTAACTTGGATAGGGCGTCTGCTCTGCTATTTAGGTCCCGAGTTATGTGCGTGACCTTGGTTTCTGCAAAGCGCCCAAGGTGTTCCAGAGTTTTTTCCAAGTATCTCTTCATATTTGGGTCTTTTGCCTGATACTCTCCACTTATTTGGGAGGTCACCACTTGAGAGTCACTGTATATCATCACCTTCGTAGCACCGACTTCTTCTGCCAGCTTCAATCCTGCAATCAAGGCCTCATATTCTGCCTGATTATTTGAAGCTGGGAATTCAAACTTGAGGGAAACCTCTATCTGGGTTCCCCTTTCGTCTACCAATATTATGCCTGCGCCGCTTCCTGTTTTGTTGGAGGATCCATCTACATAGAGTTCCCATGTAGTTGGTTTATCCTCTTGATCTCCTGCATATTCTGCAATGAAGTCGGTGAGGCACTGGGCTTTAATCGCCGTCCGAGTTTCGTACTTCAAGTCGAACTCGGAGAGCTCTATTGCCCATTGAACCATTCTTCCTGCAATATCCGTCTTTTGGAGGATTTGCTTCATGGGTTGGTTCGTGCGGACTCTTATTGTGTGAGCTTGAAAGTAAGGCCGTAGCCTTCGTGAGGCTACTACTAAGGAGTAGGCAAACTTCTCTAGTTTATGGTACCTTAGCTCAGGGCCTTGCAGAACTTTACTGGTGAAATAAACTGGGTGCTGACCGGCCTTGTCTTCTCTTATCAGGGCGGATGAGATGGCCTTGTCTGCTACAGATAAGTATAGTACAAGGTCTTCTCCAGCCATAGGTCAGGTCAAAATAGGAGGCTGGCTCAAAAACTTTTTGAACTCCTGGAACGCCTCCTCACATTCAGGAGTCCATTCAAACTGGTGTCCCTTTCTCAGCAGGGAGAACAGTGAAAGGGATCTTAGTGCTGATCCTGCCAAAAATCTGGAGAGAGCTGCTAGCCGGCCATTCAGCTGTTGGACCTCTCTCAAACAAGTCGGGCTTTTCATTTCCAGGATAGCTCTACACTTGTCGGGATTAGCTTCGATTCCTCTTTGTGTTAGCATGAATCCTAGAAATTTTCCTGCCTCCACCGCGAAGGCGCACTTTGCAGGATTTAGTCTCATCCCGTGCAACCTTATGGTGTCAAAGACTTGTGAAAGGTCAGACAAGAGGTCGACTTCTTTCTTGGTCTTTACCAGCATATCGTCGACGTACACTTCCATTAAGCTCCCTAGGTGAGGGGCAAGCACCTTATTCATCAGCCTCTGATATGTGGCCCCTGCATTTTTCAATTCAAATGGCATGACCACGTAGCAAAAGTTAGCTCTGGGCGTGATGAATGATGTTTTTTCCTGGTCTGGTTCATACATCGGGATTTGGTTATACCCCGAGTAGGCGTCCATGAACGACAAGTATTGATACCCCGAGCTAGAGTCTACTAGGGCGTCAATGCTTGGTAGTGGATAAGGGTCCTTGGGACATGCCTTATTTAAGTCGGTATAGTCGACGCACATTCTCCATTTGCCATTTTGTTTTTTGACTAGCACTACATTGGCTAGCCATGTTGGATACTTGACTTCTCTGATGAAACCGGCTTCTAGGAGCGCTTGTACTTGCTCCTCTACTATTAGAGCTCGCTCTGGGCCGAGCTTGCGTCTTCTTTGTTGTACAGGTCGAGATCCCGAGTAGACCGAGAGCTTGTGGGACATGAACTCGGGATCTATCCCAGGCATGTCGGAGGCCTTCCAGGCGAAGAGATCGGAATTATCTCTTAGGAGCTTAGTCAACTCTTGTCTTAGGGTTTCCCCCAGGTTGGTTCCTATGTGAGTGTTTTTTCCTTCCTCTTCTCCGACCTGAATCTCCTCGGTTTTTCCTCCGGGTCGTGGTCGCAGCTCTTCTTTAATCCTTGCTCCACCGAGCTCTATTGTGTGAACTTCTTTGCCTTTTCCTCTCAGGTTTAGGCTTTCATTGTAGCATTTCCTTGCCAACTTCTGATCTCCCCTCACCATTGCTATCCCCGCTGAGGTCGGGAATTTCATGCAGAGGTGGGGTGTCGATACCACCGCTCCGAGTCGATTAAGGGTAGCTCTGCCGATTAAAGCATTATAGGCCGACCCCACGTCGATGACTATAAAGTCTATACTCAGAGTCTTTGATTTTTCCCCCTTTCCAAAGGTGGTGTAGAGGGGCAAAAATCCTAGTGGCTTTATTGGCGCGTCGCCTAATCCGTACAAGGTGTCGGGGTAGGCTCTTAACTCTTTCTCATCTAACCCTAGTTTGTCGAAAGCGGGCTTAAAGAGGATGTCCGCTGAGCTTCCTTGGTCTACTAGTGTTCTGTGGAGATGGGCATTTGCCAGGATCATGGTAATTACTACTGGGTCGTCGTGCCCAGGGATTATTCCTCGCCCATCTTCCTTTGTGAATGAAATGGTTGGAAGGTCGGATGACCCCTCTCCGACCTGGTAAATTCTCTTGAGATGTCTTTTACGAGAAGATTTTGTGAGTCCCCCTCCCGCAAACCCTCCTGAGATCATATGGATATGTCTCTCCGGAGTTTGTGGTGGTGGGTCTCTTCTATCCACGTCATCTCGCTTTCTTTTTCCATGATTGTCCGACCTTTCTATGAGATATCTGTCAAGCCGACCTTCTCTGGCCAGCTTTTCTATCACATTTTTAAGGTCGTAACAGTCATTTGTGGAGTGTCCATATATCTTATGGTACTCACAGTAATCACCGTGGCTCCCCCCTCTTTTATTTTTAATGGGCCTGGGAGGGGGCAGCCTTTCGGTATTGCAAATTTCTCTGTATACATCCACTACAGGAACTTTCAGTGGAGTATAAGAGTGATATTTTCTTGGCCTATCGAGGCCGAGTTCTTCCTTCTTCTTAGCTTCCCTCTCCCTCTCTTTCGTTGAGGGAGGGTGACCAGGTCGCCAACTCGGGTCTCTTAGCCTAGCATTTTCTTCCATGTTGATGTACTTTTCAGCTCTTTCCTGTACATCACTTAAAGAGGCGGGGTGTCTTTTTGATATGGACTGTGAGAAGGGACCTTCTCTAAGACCATTGACTAGCCCCATGATGACTGCCTCGGTAGGCAGGTCTTGAATCTCCAAACATGCTTTGTTGAACCTTTCCATAT
Organism: Arachis ipaensis; assembly: GCF_059453495.1. Lineage (NCBI taxonomy): Eukaryota > Viridiplantae > Streptophyta > Magnoliopsida > Fabales > Fabaceae > Arachis > Arachis ipaensis. The sequence goes on along the minus strand of NC_142440.1, from coordinate 21,732,629 downwards.
AGGCCCGTAAGGACTCCCCGACCTCCTGTTTTATTCCCAGGAGACTTGGTGCATGTTTTACTTTGTCTTTCTGGATGGAGAACCTCATCAAGAACTTCCTTGAGAGGTCTTCGAAGCTGGTGACAGATCTCGGGGGGAGACTGTCGAACCACTTCATTGCTGCTTTTGACAAAGTCGTCGGAAAGGCTTTGCATCTCGTAGCGTCAGAAGCGTCAGCCAGATACATCCGACTTTTAAAGTTGCTCAGATGATGCTTTGGATCAGTGGTTCCATCGTAGAGGTCCATATCGGGGCTTCTAAAGTTTATCGGAACTTTTGCCCTCATTATGTCCTCGCTAAAAGGATCTTTCTCCCCTAAGGGCGAATCTTCTCTACCGTCGTGGGAGTTCTGACCTTTGAGGGAGGATTCTAACTTTAAGAGTTTTCTTTCTAACTCTTTTCGTCGCTCCATCTCCTCTTTTAGGTTCTTTTCGGTTTCCTTTTGTCGTTCCCGTTCCTGTTCTAGCTGCTCGAGGCGACTGTGGACTAATCCCATGAGCTCAATTGCGTGGGATGGTCCTTCTTTTTCTGATTCGCGCCCCTCTGAGGAATTTACCTTTGGGTTTTTGATTCCGGAGGTGCCTTCCCTGTGTTGATCATTGGCTTCCTGGTGAAGGGTCTGGTCTGCCTCATTGTTTCCAGTGTTCAGATTCTCTTGCTCAGAATCCGTCTCCACATGACCCTCTTCAGGGGATCTATCCGCCATTACTGGTTGATCTCTCGGGTCCCCGGCAACGGCGCCAATGTTACGGTGGGTAACCGGAGATTAATGGGCTGGATGGCATTGGTTGGCCCAAACGTATGAAGGAGGTGGCTTTCGAGTGGATTTGCTACTCGGTGCTCCTCCGTCCGACTTGTGCGTGTGAAAGAATGGGGGGCGGTACCTGCGAAGACACTCCGATGCCTAAGTTAGCAAGAGTGTGAGCAGGTTAGAGAATATTGGGACTTAGAGATACCTGAATGGTGTCAGTGTATTTATAGTGGTGAACCAATAATCACCGCTGAAGTAGTGCCACCTTTTTAGGTGGATAACCGTTCCCATATCTTAGGGAGGTTAAGATATGGCTCTATGAAGTGGTTAGAGAGTTTCTAGGGGCAGTTACTCATTCGAATGAGTGTTATCTGCCAGCTAACCCTCGTGTCCGACTTCTTTGGAGCAGGTCGTGTTTAGTACCAACTTCTTGGGATGAAGGCTGGTACTGGATGAAGGCCAACCCTTTGGGTTGGGCCTTTTTGCTTGGATCCTGGACCTTTATTATTGGGCCAGGGTATGAACATATATATTACGGTAGTTTTTCTTAATATATATACATATACATAAATAATTATATACATATACATAAATAAAAAATATATGAATTATATTTTGTTAACCTCCATGCTACCGGTTATTAAAAATATTTAAATCATATATATTAATTTTTTTTGTTATAATTATTTCGTTTTATATATATGATTTTTTTTTATTCAACAATCGTACAATAATTTTATATATATATATATATATATATTCTCCTCAATCACGGCTCCATTATTTTTTTCTAATAGTGATGTTTTAATTTTTTATTTTTTTAGGTATCTTTCCTTTTTTTTAAATAGTGATGTTTTAATAATTTTTTAAAATATATTTTTCTTAATAATTACATTACTAATCTAAAATATAAAATGAGAAAAAAAGGTGATACATATATTCAAGAAAAAAAATAAACTTAAAAATTAGAAAAAAAATTATATTAAAAAATATAAAAATAATATATTCCAAAAAATAGTCGTAATATATAAATTGAGTCAATAATTTAAATTTCTCTAAAACTAATTTAATCAAATACCAATATTAGAAATAAATTACTTAAATAATATTTAATCTATTCTACTCTTTAGACACATATAGATTAGAGTCATTCTCGTAACGATAACTAACTGAAATACATTGTAAGTTTGAACATTTAGAATTTGTGCAAATTCAGACCATTCCCTTGTTTAGGGGTACACAGACCCGGCCCGGCCCGAAGGCCCGACCTGGTCCCGAACACTTTAGGGGTTAATTTGGTGTGATTTCATCGGGTTTAGGGTCGGGTAAGGGTCTCACAAATAGACCCGGTCATTATTTCGGGTCGGGTTCGGGCCATAGCTCGGGTCACCCGAAGTCGGCCCAGTGGCCCAGTCATCATACACAATTAATATTTTGTGTTATTAGTGATGGATCATAACTATTTTTATGTGGAATTTAAGTATTGTAAACCTTAATATTTGTATTATTAGTCATTATAAGACTATAAGTTAATGTTTTATGTTTAGAATGCATAAGGCTTTAGACTAATGCATAATATTGTGTTATTTGTATTGATTTAAATATTTGGTATTATTAGACAATATTAGTATTGATTGTGATTTTGCTTTAATTTTAAAGAAGGGTTGGTTCTTGTTATATTTTTCTAAGTGAATTTTACCATGTTAAATAATGGTTGGAGTCTTAGAAATTTGGATATTTTTACATGCTAGCTTACAAGAAGATATCAACGTAATGTAATGTTAACGGCCCGATTTTCACCCGGTATAATTGTGGCCCGAAAGTGTATTGGTTTCATCGGGTCTATGATCGGGTTCGGGTCTAATAAATAGACCCGGTGTATATTTCGGGTCGGGTCTGGGTCACATCAAACCCGGTTTCACCCGGCCCATGTGCACCCCTACCCTTGTTCTTTGAAAACCTTCTGTATCCCTGATAGAGTTGAATCGCAATCCCTTTTATGGAAAAAGAGTTGCGGATGTGGCTTTGATGTGTTGGAGACCAAAATTCGGAAGTCACTATTTATATCTGAGTGTAACGCCCATTAAACTCTAAAGCTAAATAAAATATTATCTTTGATTTTATTCTCATTTAATTCTAAATCAAAAGTAATAGTGACTTATTTAATTCAGCATTTATGATAATAAATGAGATGACCATTATATAAGTCATTTAATGTAAAATAGATTAATTTGCGATTATAATTAATATGTGTATTGTCCATGAATAGATTAGGAAATAATAATTTTGTAACAAAATAATCATTCAATTTGAATTACAATTAATTGATTGATAGAAATTATAATAAATTATATAATATTTAAATAATTAACCAAATCAATTAGTTGATATAATTAATTTATTATAATAAATTGAATTTAATGAGTTAAAAGATATAAATCGAAAAATACCATCAAAAACATGCCACGACAGTTTTATCATTAAGTGCAGAAATTTAATTTTTATATAATAGAATAGATATTTACAGATTATTATATAAAACACAAATTAAAAAAAACACTAAACAAAATAAAAGTATCAATGGTAAAATATAACCTAAAAAATCACTTAAATTAAAAAAGAACCTGTGATGAATTATAATAAATTTATATATGAGAAGTAAAAGTAAAATAAATAATTAAAAATAAAATAAAAATAGCAATTAAAAAAGTAAAAGAAGATAGAAAAGATAATGCGTGGAGTAGATAAAAAATGTATTGCAATAGAAGATTAATATAATTAATTAATACAAAGGATGAAAGAAAAAAATCAAAATACAATTTTATTAAAAAAATTTCAAAAAAAATATTTTAAAAAAAAATCTATTAATCAACTTTTATAAAAATATTACAAAAAGTGTAAATTATCTTTAAATAAAATAATAATACTCTTAAGAATTATTAATCAAAATAAATAAAAAAGAATTAATATAAAACAAAATTATAGAAAAATATTAGCAAAATTAAGATAAAAAAATAAAAATAAAAAATTATAAATATTTTACCTGAAGTAGAAGGAGAAAAGGGATATATAAAATAATAAGATAATAAATTGGATTAATTGAGTTCATTTATTTTATTGTTTTATATATTATTTATTAAATAATTTAATATTTATCTTGATCAAATTAAATAATAAATTAGTTATAATTAATTTGATTTAATAAATAAAAAAATTAAAATAATTTAATATTTACTATAATTAAATTAAATATTTAAAGTTATGATTAATGTAATTTAATGAATCAAATAAAATATTAAATGATAAAATATTTATTCTAATCAAATCAAAGGGCAAGTTACTTAAATAAATAGATTAGAGAAAACGTTTACCTGAATGTGCAAAACTGGTTCTTGTTACCTGCATGTGCAAAAAGCCATTTCTATGTAAACCGTGGCAACCCACCACGGTTTCAAAACGTGCGTAAACCGTGGAGACCCACAGCGGATTAAGGTTGAAAAAAATAGAGTGTAAACCATGGTAGGTCACCACGGTTTACTAAGGAGAAATTGCGTGCATAAACCGTGGAGAGTCACCACGGTTTATGAAGAAAGTTGTTTGCACATAAACCGTGGTAGGTCACCACAGGATTTTATGTGCAAACAACTTTCTTCATAAACCGTGGTGACTCTCCACAGTTTATGCACGCAATTTCTCCTTAGTAAACCGTGGTGACCTACCACGGTTTACACTCTATTTTTTTCAACCTTAATCCGCTGTGGGTCTCCATGGTTTATGCACGTTTTGAAACCGTGGTGGGTTGCCACGGTTTACATAGAAATGGCTTTTTGCACATGCAGGTAACAAGAACCAATTTTGCACATTCAGGTAAACGTTTTCTCTAATCTATTTATTTAAGTAACTTGTCCCAAATCAAATTACATAATTGATTAGTTATAATTAATACAATTGAATAAATCAAACACATTAAATTGAAAAATAATTTAGTTAATTTGTGTCTTAAGGACACATTTTAAAAATATTTATTTTTCAACAATTTTTATAAATTTTTTTTTATAATATTTTTAACCTATGGTCTAAAGACACAATTATAATAACCTATTAAAAAGTAATTAATTAATTAATACAAATAATTAGTGTAATTGATTTAGTTTAATAAATTAAAATAAATAGAGTAAAGTATCGTTTTTGTCTCCAACGTTTGGGGTAAGTCATATTTGTGTCCCTAACGTTTAAATCGTCCTATTTGTATCCCTAACGTTTATAAAAGTGATTCAATGTTATCCTACTATCAATTATACTAACAAATCAGATTATATTTTTCAATTATTCTCACTTGGATGTATTCATTCTCAATTAGGCCTCACTTGGATGTGTTCGATTTTAATATTATATCCACTATTGTGTTTAGATTCGATTATGTTCTTAGAAAAGTGAATTATGTAAATGTTGTAGGAATTAGTTTCAACTTTTGATGAGCTATTTTTCGGAGTGGATCATCAATTCTATCCTAGATATTTATATTCTAACTTCAAAAAGAGATTTTTAAAACTCAAACTAAAGCGTTCATGATGTATAATTGACGGCAGGATAACATTGAATCACTTTTACAAACGTTAGGGATACAAATAGGACGATTTAAACGTTAGGGACACAAATAGAATTTATCCCAAATGTTGGGGACAAAAACGATACTTTACTCAAAGAAATAAGTGTGAAAGAAAGAGATAAAGAGAAAGTGAAATTATAAACACGTGTAGCCATTAAAAAGCAATAAAAAAAGTCCCTCTAGTTTTTTATTTATTAATTATTAATTTATTATAATTAATTTCACAACATTTATTATACGTTATTCATCTTACAAATTAATACAATCAATTAATTGATATAACTCATTTCGCTATACTTTCTAAATAAATAATTAAAAATGCACGTCTCAATTTTTTGTTAAAGTAGAATAAAATAAATTACATAAATTGAGTAGATATAAATCTGAAAATTATAAAATTTTATTAACAACTCAAATAAATTAGTACCATAAAACTAAATTTAATGTCTATTTTAAAAATAATTACTGACCTTTTATTCTTTTAATTATTAATAATTTAAATAAAGTAATACCCTATAACTTATTTTGTTATCTATTTTAAGTAATTACTAACATTCTATTTTTAAATTATTTGCTTGTCTTATTTATCATTTATGCTTTTAATAAATTATATTAATAAACAAATAAACTAAATCAACTCCGGTTATACTTGGACTATTCAACAATTCAATATAATCTTTTTAATTTGGGATTAACTACTAATGATAAAAAATAAAAAATTTAGAGTAATTCAATGTTATGAACATTAATTATTATTGTGAAATAACCTAAAATCATAATAAAATTTATTTTTAAAGAAATAATCAAGTATTATTGTTAAGAATTTGGATCCTCTAAATTTAAATTTGTACTTTAGAGGGTAAAGTGTGATCTTCTACCCTTGAATGGTTTCTCTCTCATATTTATTCTTGGTCACACCTATAAAATAAATGGTGAGAGATCATACTTTTCTCTCTAAAGTGAAATTCAAACTTTAGAGAATCCAAATCTGTTTGTTAATTATGAAATAACCTAAAATCATAATGCATTTTATTTTTAAAGAAAAATCATCCATTAATATCTATAAATAGAAACTATCGTCAAAATGCTTTGATTAAAAATATGAGGGATTAATTACTATTCATTATTAATAATATATCGATTATATCAAAAAGTAAAAATATAATTTTCTGCATTTACACAATTAGAAGAATTACCATCATGAGTAAAATTTTATAAAAAAAAGAATAAATAAATTGCATACATAGTGAATTTAAAAAATAAATATCGTTAAGTAATTATGCTTTTTTTAATAAATAGTAAAAAATTAAATATCATAAACTATATTTTTTCAAAAGTAACCCTTATAAGTTGTTATGTTTGGCATGCATGGTTTGTTTGTATATAATTTAAATTAACATTATTTTTAATTATAACAATTATTTATCTTTAATAATTATTTTTAGAATTTAATAATTTATCATGCCTTACAATAATTATCTATAAAAAATATATATATCCTGAAAAAATTATTAAATAAATTTATTCTTTTTACCCTATTTTCACATTAAAAAAATTTTTGTTATGTTTTTTTAATTGTTATTATGTTATTAGAATTGTTAAATAATATTAAAAAATTTTTTAAAAATAGAAATAGTGATGGCATCTTGAATAATTAATTCAATAGAATTAAATTTAAACAAATAAGATGATTCAATCAATTATACAAATAATAGCATATTTATAAATATTAATAATGAAAATAGTCTCACTAATGTAAATGGTCAATACAATAATTATATGAAAAAACAACTAATTACATAATTGCATAATTTTCAAGATTCTATATAGTTGAATCTAATGAACAAATAAAAAAAAATATCTATATGATAATACCATAATATTTTAGCATATTAGAAATCAAGTCAACTCCTTAAACACATTATAACATAAACCATCTAAAAAGATACACCAAATTAACGAATATCACATGGATCACAACAGACACTCTAAATTGTCATGATATTTTAAATAAAAAGAGCATCAGAGAAATCAATGAATATAACTAAAATAAAGAGCAACAAAGAGACACACACAAAAAATAATAATAAAGAGAATCAATAAAAGCATTAACATATAAACCACATACATGAACAATGTATATATTAATTGTGAATCACAAAAAAAAAAGATTTTATATATATATATATATATGAATTGAAGTACACATGACAAAATAGAATATTACAAAACAAAATTATAGTAAAATTATTTAAAAATAACGTAAAGATGACATATCTTTTTTGTTAATCAGAAGCTAAAAGAAAAAAAAGTATGCGCCTAATAATAAGCAATTAAAATAAAAAAATTTAAAAAAATAAATGTATAAATAAAGATAAAAAAATAAAAATTAAATAAATTATAAAAATTGTACCTTAAACATGAGAGAGAAAGAGAGGAAGAGAGGGAGGAAAGGAGAGAGAGAGAGAGAGAGAAAAGAGAACGAATGAGTAAAAAATATTTGATCTTGTATAAATAGATGGTACTGAGAAAAATAAACTAATTAAATTAATTTATATATTTCATTATCATATTTATTATTTATTAAATAATTTGATATTTAGTCCAATCAAGTTAAATAATTAATATAATTAACCAAATTAATTAATTGATATAATTAATTATAATTAATCAATTCATATAAATTATAATAAATGGTGAGATTTGAATGTCTAACCAAATTAATTAATTGATATCATTAATTAATTATAATTGATTTGCTTTAACGAATTAAATGAAATAAATAAGGAAACACCTCAAGAGCATGTCACATCAGTTCCATCATTAAGTGCAAAAATTTGATTTTTATATAATAGAATAAATAAAATAGATAGATAATAAAGATATTTTCTTAAATTAGTATAATTATGTATTATTCATTAAATATTAATTGTTATAATATAATTATAATAAAGATATTTTTCTAAAATAAAATTATTTAGAGAAATATAAATTGGTTATTAATAACCGGTACCATAATCATATAATTATCATATTATTATTATTATTATAATTAAAATGATTAAAAATATTTTTGATTGATAATTGATAAGTAGTTTAATAATGCATTAAATATTGATTTTATATAACTATAATAAAGATATTTTTCTAAATTAGTATAATTATAATAAAGATATTTTTATAAAATAAACTTAGAAGAGAAAATAGTGCATTCATTTTGGCGAGAAAATGGATTCATGAGGAATCGACATCTCACTTCCATTAAATGGGAAAAACCCAGTTTTAGTATATTAAGTAGATTTATTTATATTATTCTCGTCATCCTATAATATTATGTAATATTTATATGAAGTTAATTGCTATGCCATTGCCCGATAAAGATTAGTCCTTTTTGAGTACAACAATGTTAGGGAACCAAAAGGGTATTAGCAAAAAATCAGCCAAATACCTCTGGGTGAATCCAAAATCTCTACAAGTTAATATATATGGATGTTTCTTCTGCTAAGTATCAGAATGTTTCTTTTTTATACTAAATGGATGTTTTTTTTTAATATATTTTTTGAATTTTTTTGTATTGCAAATGTGAATATCTTTATTTCTTTAAGAATTTTATATTTTTTTAAAATTTTATAGATATTTAATTATTTTTGCTAAAATATAACTGGATATTTCTTTTGTTAAGTATTACGATATTTTTTTTCATATTAAATGAATGTTTTTTTTATATTTCTGTAATTGTGTAGTTTGCAGTTTCTTTAATCATCAAAACGGCACCTAATATTCCAAAACGCAGAGAGCAACATCGTGATGATTTCATATGAATTTGGAATGATTAGCTTAGCGTATCCAATTTTTAACCAAAAAAATTTAAAAATAAAAAAGAGATAGGCATAGAGAGTATGGTGGAACATAGAGCAGCGTAGAGTACCCCAACGCATCTGCATTCTGCTCCCACAGGCCACAGCCTGACCTCACCGACCTCGAACCCGAACCCTCTCTTCGTCTCACCACCCCAAACAAGACCCAACCCATTCGATTCATTCTTGCCTATCGCACCCTTCTTTATTCTGTTATTCATCAAAGCAACACCAACACCACACAAATCTCTCGTATTTCTCAGCTATTTTTCACTGCTCAATCACCACAACAACATCAATATGGCTCCGGTAACACATCTGGTTCACGAAAGGGAAGTGGTTCTTGTCGACAGTAGCGAATTCGACGAGCCAGATGTCGATGATAGAAGAGGAGTGGTTCGCGGTGGGGAGGCGGAAAGGGCCTAACGGTGAGAGAGAGAGGTTTGTGTGTGTGATTATTGGAGGTGGGTAGGTTAATGTGAGAGAGAAGAGGAAGATTTTTATAGGTTTCAATTAGGTTTACTTAATCAATTTTAAATTTTTTAAATTTTTAATTTAAAAAATTTAAAATTAATTATTAATATAAATTAATATGGTTTTGTTTAGTTTTTGGCTGGTAACCTCTTGGTTCCATATACTTTTCCTTTTAAGTATCTGAAAATAGGAAAATTGAATTGGGTGGCAGGGTTAAATTTATAAAATCATTTTAAATTTGCATATTAAATTGAAAGTGAATTATAGGGTACAGAGCAAAAGTCATACAGATTTAAAGATTTGCTTACTAAACTACACTTTCCAAAGCCACACTTTTCACTTAAAACCGTAGCTCTTCACAAAGAAAAGCGTCACCTAATGGAAAAAAGTAAATTAGAAGATTTAAGAAAAGAAATAATTAAGTTATCAAAATTAATAGATCAAAAATTAATGATTTTAACTAATGTTAACTGTAATGACACCGAATTCTTAAAATCAATACAAAATGATTTTTCTCAAAATCTTTATTTTACTATAAGTTTTATTGAAGGACTTCAAAAACCTGAAAAAACTTATTTTTCACATGGAATTTCTAAAAAATGTTACCATGGAAATGATTCCCCACATCTTTACCATACTTTTAACCCACAATTAAATTCTATAGTAGATATGCTTGAAGAAATATTAGTATCCATAAAATTTCAAAGAAATAAGGAAAAAGAGAATCCCAAAGAAGAAAATTTTCAAAATATAATCAACATAACAGATTTAAAAGTAAAACCACCACTAAAATTATGAATATTGAGGAAAGATTAGAAGAAGTTACAATGCTTTTTAAACAATTAAAAATGGCTCAAGAAAATAATATTATGGAACAGGGTTTTCAAATAGAAGAAGAATTAGTAAATTCTGAAAATATAGAAAATGAAGAACACATCCTAGATTATTCAAGTGACGAAGAACCAGCAATTCCAATACAAGTAAAAAATGAAGCTGGAACATCTAAGGATAATCAATCTCAATTTAAATGGGAAACAGGTTTTGATAATTATGCTTTTAAAAAAGGTTTTATAAATAAAGATTCAAAATATACAAAAATACCATCAAAATATGTTCCTAAAATCCAGGAAATGGAAGGAGAAAGAATGCTCGATTTAGACTGTAAAAAGAACGAAAAAGAAATTTTCGAAAATTGGTTGAATTCCTTTTTATTAGAAGCCTTTACTAATCCAAAACTTAGTGAATTATTTGGAAGAGATATTTGGAATTACATAGGGTTTCATACTAAAGGAACTATAAGAGATTATATGACATCAATAGAAAACCAAATAATAGAAGAATTAGCAACAAAAACTACAGCTTATGATAAGATATTATATAATGATGATTCTATATAAAGAATTTTTTGGAAAAAATATTATAGATTATAGACAAGAAGTTTATAATAAAGAATATCAAGAAGCAAAAAACCATTTAGCTAATATTCAGATATATGATCTATGTAATGTGGAGTCTTATATATGTGAATATAGAATACATTATTACAAATTAAAAGAAGAAGATAAAAATCATTATCTTAGTATGTATATAACAAAACTTCCATATCCTGCTAATGAATTTATAATGGGAAGATTTATAAGAGAAATAAATAGAGGAACAATTGAAAATAACTTTGGTGGAGCAACCTCTGCAATAAGAGAGGAAATAAAAGAACGTTGTATGCAAGAAGCAACTCAAAAAAGATTTGCAAATATAATTAGAATTTGCTGTCAAGATAATGAAGAGATACCTCAAAAATATGGTCTTAATAAAAATTTTCAAAGAAAAAGAAAATATCAATTTAGAAAAAGAAAATACTATCCAAACTGGAGAAAAAAGAGATATTTTAGAAAGGAAAATAATAATAAAAACAAAAGACAAAGAAATAACTATTGCCCGAATAAAAAGGAAAATTGTAAATGTTGGTATTGCCAAGAAGAATGACACTATGCAAATGAATGTCCGAAAAAGAAGGATAAAAAGGATCTTACTAAACAAATAGAAATTGCTAAGTCTTGTTTCATGTAACCTTTAGAGGAATCTGATGATAACTTAGACTATATTTTTGAATATGTCTCGGAAACAGACTCAGAGACTGAGTAATAATGCTACATTTATTACTATAAAAATAACAGAAAAGTTTATAAATGCTTTCATAGATTCTGGAGCAACACAATGCTTTGCTAGTTCAAATATAAAACTTGATTGGAAAAAAATTAAAGAAACCATTAAGAGTTAGAATAGCTGACAAATCAATACATAAAATTGACCAAAAAGCAGAGATGGTTGAAATTTTTATTCAAAATTATAGGTTCATTGTTCCATCTATATATATGTTAGATTCTGGAATGGATTTTATCATAGGAAATAATTTTTTAAAGCTATATCATCCATTCATTCAAGAATTAACATATATAGTTTTAAAAGCTCCACACGATTCTTCAATAAATCAAAAATCAAAACGTATAAAAATACCGACTACTACTATAGATAAGATCTTAAAATTTAAAATATTTTCTATATTAGAGACATGTTATTTAAATTTATACTTTCAGATAAATATCCCAAAAAATAATCTTGAAATAAAGATAGAAGAACTTTTGGATGAAATTTGTGCTGAAAATCCTTTAGATATTAAAAATACAAATAACGAATTAGTAAGTATTAAATTAAAAGATCCTACAAAAGAGATAAATGTTCCAAATAAAATTCCTTATTCCGCAAGAGATAGAGAAGAGTTTTCACTAGAATGTAGAGATCTTTTGGAAAAAGGAATTATAAGATTAAGTAAAAGTCCTCATGCGGCTCCAGCCTTTTATGTCGAAAACAATAATGAAATTAAAAGGGGAAAACGAAAAATGGTTATTAACTATAAGAAGATGAATGAAGCAACTATTGGTGATGCTCATAAACTTTCAAGAAAAGATTCTATTTTAGAAAAAATCAAAGGAGCAACTTGGTTTTCATCTCTTGATGCAAAATCAAGATATTGGCAACTTCGTTTAGACGAAGAAACAAAGAAATTAACTGCTTTTACTTGCCCAACAAAAGAATCAACAAGTGTGTTGCTCTATGAATGGAATGTATTGCCATTCGGATTAAAACAAGCCCCAGGTATTTATCAAAGATTTATGGAAGAAAATCTAAAAGAGTTAAATGAATTTGTTTTAGTGTACATTGATGATATACTAATTTTTACAAAACAGGATAGAGAAGATCATCTTCAAAAATTATTAATAGTTTTAGAAAGATGTAAAGAAAAAGGATTAGTTCTTAGCAAAAAGAAAGCAAGAATAGCAAAACAAGAAATAGAGTTTCTTGGATTAATTCTATCAACTCAAGGAAAGCTAAAACTTCAGCCAAATGTCCTAGAAAAGGTAAATTTATTTCCTAATAAAATAGAAGATAGAAAACAATTACAAAGATTTTTAGGGTGTATAAATTATATTTCTGATCAACGATTTTTAAAGAATATAACAGAATACACTAAAAGCTTATTTCCAAAAATAAGTACTAAAAAAGAATGGAAATAGGATGAAAAAGATAGTATACAAATTCAAAGGATTAAAGAATTATGTGAAAAACTTCCAGAACTTTATATTCCAGAAGAAAATGACTACTTAGTAGTAGAAACAGATGCTTCAGACATAACCTGGTCAGGATGTCTAAAAGCTAAGAAAGCTATAAAAAGTTTGGAACAAGAAAAAGAATCACTAGATTCTAAAGATTCCCCAAAGGAATTACTTTGCAGGTATATTTCAGGGACTTTTACTCCAACAGAACAGAGATATACCACTCATGAAAAGGAAACTCTAGCAGCAATTAAATCTCTTAAGAAATGGAAAATTGATTTACTACCCAGAGAATTTACATTAAGGACAGATTCAAGTTACCTAACAGGTTTCATACGATATAATTTAAAAGTTGATTATAATCATGGACGATTGGTAAGATAGCAATTATTTTTGTTACAATATCCAATAAAAATTGAATATATTAAGGGTGACAAAAATGTTATTGCAGATACATTAACAAGAGAATGTAGTTCGTTTACAACGCATTAGATCAAGAAATTCAAAAATATGAGCAAGAACTCGAAAAATGCAAGCATTGTCAGCAAATAAGGACACAGATCCAATCTCTCAAGAAGGCCATCGAAACAATGAAATCAACACAACAAGCAAAACCATCAGAGTTCAGCCAGCTAAGCGTGATGGACAAATCAGGTGAAGAAAACATTTCAGAAAATAAAACAATTGCTGAAATCATTAAAAAATCCACCCAAGATAAAAAATATTATGTAATTTATAATGGCCCCATGAAAGGAGTATATGATGCCTGGGAAAAAGCAGCACCATTCACACATCAATCAAGGATAATTCATAAAGGAGGGTTTCTAACACTGGAAGAAGCAAAGGAATCCTTCAGGGAATATGAAGCTCTCCATCCAGAGCAAACCTTAAAAAGAGCAGATAAAGCTCCAATTCAAACCCAGAGAACAGGGATAATAAGAAACATTCCTACAAGGGCTGAAATCAAGGAAAAGAAAAGGGTCTGTAGATCAAATCTCAGAGAAACCCTTAACATAGTCCTGAATTGGACTGAAGAAAAAAGGGCAATTTTGGGATATTATCCTATTGCCAAAGAACAGCTAACAAAGTTGGTTATATTCCCAGATGCTTCCCCATCTGACACCTATCAGTTTTTCCAATATGGATTAATTGATACAATTTTAATTTTTAATGATCTAAAAATTATTAGTGAGTTTCCTGCAGGATTCGTTGATGCAGTAAAGAGATTTAAAAATATGATTGACAATGTAAATCCAAGGGATATATCCCTAAAATTTACAAACAGTCAACCTATTTTTAATGAAGAAGAAGAACACCAAGTAATATTCATGTCCGTCTTCCCAGGAAATTTTCAACCAATTGATCAGATTCAAGATTTAACGATTTACAGTCATGAAGGAAGGTTAGCTAGCACATTAGCAAGGGTCTTTGAAAGAACTCAAAAAATAACGAAGGAATCTCACACAAGGATTAATTATAAAAGTAGAAATACTCTGCTTGTGTCCAGTAAAAGAAATGAAATTGAAGAAAGAGAGATGAGACTCTTGGTAGAATTTGAATCAGCATTCTACAACTTATCTGGACTTTTAGAAAAGCTCCCTAAAGGGATAAAGAGGAATCTCTGCTATTTGATAAAAGACAGAGAAGACCACAAGTGCCAGCTATGTGCCTTAGAGATATCTGAAGAAAGCAATAATGAAACGGAATCAACTCACATGATGAAAGAAGGAGACAATGCATCTGAGGGTCACATGATAAAAGAGGAGGACAGTGCATCTGAAGCATCTCTCAACATTATTGCATAGTGACGTAAGCACTTAGGTCATAGAGCACCAACAATGTAGCTGGTGCAAAAGAACAAACAATGACGTAAGCAATGACGTCATAAGAAGGGTAAGGATGGGAATTGTCCATCAAATCCAACTATTATAAATAGGTTGCTTAGACAATTGTAGAAGCATCAGACAATAGGAAGCAGGAGGCTAAGAGTACTCATATGCTAGGAAAGTAAGGAGGAAGCTGCCGATGCGATTCTATAGTCTGAGGAAGAATTCCCTTAGGGAAAAATAGTTCTAAACTCCCCTCTGGAGTTAGTATCTACAATCTCCCCTCTGGAGATAAAAACCCCTTATGTAAAATATACTAAATAAAGGAAGTTGTTCTCTAGAAAGGTACATCTTCATTCTAGTCTTTCAATTATGAATTATTTAGAAAGTTTAGAATTAACAGAAGAATCTGATTATTATAGATTAACTGCTTTATTAGATAATGAAAAGCAGGCTGTTCTAAAAACAGAATTAAATCTCAAATCAAATGAAAATTTTAATAAACAAAATCTTTTAAAAGAAGTTTTTAATAGAAAAAATATAATATACTATGGAAAAATTCAACTTGAAGCTCCTATAAAGATAAAATCTGCCAATGGAGAACTTGAAATAGCTTTGATAAATAATGAAGAATTAAGTAAACAGATTGAGAAAATTAAGGATCAACAAAAAAGATCTAAAATTGGATGGATTCATATTAGCACTATACAAGTCTTAATCAAATCTACATATATGAAAGGAATTAATTCACCAATAAGTTTAGCAATCTGTGACAAAAGAATTACTGATGACCCAATAGATCAAATAATTGGAATTGTTCATGGAAATTTGGCAAACGTAAATGTTAAATTTAATGCCCATCTTGGATATGCTATACCTTTATCAACTGAAAATCTTGGAAGATCTATAAGTTTGGCTTATAAATTTCATAGAAAGAATCTAATGGAACAAGATGATGAACCATTTTCAATTACATATGCAATAAATTATGCTTTAACAAATAGCCATCATAGTATAATATTTAAAAACAGAGAAAGAATTTATGTCGATGAATTATTTCAGAAAATTGTAAAAACAGAAATACCAAAATATAAAGCTATTGAAAACTCAGTTCTATTATTAAAAGAACCATCAGGAAAATTAGTTTCATTAAATTTTCAAATAAGAGAATCTAAAATTAATAGCCCTTTAAGTTTATCTAAGTTAAAGATTAAAGAAGAAAATTCTGAAATAAAAGAATTAACAAAAAAGGTCGAAAAATTAAATGAAACCCTAAATACTAAATTATGACAATAAATAAAGAAGAAATATATGTAACTTATCAAGATAAGAAACAAGAGCTCTTTGAAAGAGAAAATCGTTTGAATTATTTGCAGTTTTCTGAAATAAATCAAAGAGCACTTGAAGCTCTAAAAATAATCTATGACAAGTTAAAAAGAGAAATTGAAGAGCTAGAAAAATTAATAGAATCTCTAGAAAATAGTGATGAAGCGATGATAGAATTTGCAGAAATTCTAAAATAAATAATGAAGCATACAAAGATTGAAAGACCAGAAAATAAAATAAAAAGAAAAAGAGCGAAAAAATTAAAAAGTAAAATAAAGGAATATAAAAGGGAATTAAATAATCTTCAGATCGAAATTGATGACCTTATAATAAAAAGGATAGAAATAAGAATAAATATAAACAAGTTGGAGTTAAACTTAAAAAATTTATAAATGCCTGGAAAACCATATTATGACTTAAAAGAATTAAAGCTGTTAAAAGAAAAAATGGAGAATGAGGTTGAAAAATTAAAAAGATATTTAGAAACAACAGAAAGCGTAGAAATAAAAGAAGTTTTTGAAGATTTGAGAAATTATATTAAAGAAAATGACAAACAGATAAAAGATTTTATATACAATAATCCATGCAAAAAAGAATATTATAAACTAAAACAAGATTGAAAAACTATAAAAATGAAATCAGAATTATAAATACTAGTAATAGTAGAAATGGTCAACATTTTTATGAATTTGCAAATTATTTCAAATTTATACAAATTATAAACTTATTCGAAGAAAAATATGAAGAGTGAAATTGGTATCAGAGCCAAGTTAACGATTAAGGGTAACACTTTCTCTTTAAGCAACACTTTTAGTGATACGCTTTTAAATCAATAAACAACCAAATAAAAACAAAAATCTGTAAATCTGTACCAAAACACATCTGTACACTAGATGGACCCTAAATTGAATTACAAACTTAACTTGAATAATAATTTTAAATTAAATCATTGTCATCACTACAGCAGAGGCGGAGCCTAACGGCGGCTAAACAGCGGCCCTGGCCAAAATCGCCGCGAATTGAAAATATCCTAGCAGAAGTAAGCAGCGGTCTAGCAGAAGCTGTAAAATGCCCCTTGGATAGCGGCTATGCTCAGAACCGTTGCGAAATTGGGGGTATATATCTTCGCAAATAATAGCGGGAGCAGAGGCGCGAAATTTCACCCACACTCCCTGTGCCGCAACATCCCCAGCGACTACCCCCAGAAACGCCGCTAGGTCAGAAACTTATCAGAAGTCACTGTTTCAATTCCCCTTTTAATCTTACAACCAGTTATTGATTTTTCCCAATTTTGCAGTTCCCGCGAGTTGAGCCTGATAACACGCCAATCAAGAGCGAGAGCAGAGGCGTGAAACCTTGAACTCACCCAGGTGAGGGTCTTATCATGATACAATTTTTCCATTCCTCCTTGTCATCTTACAACCATTAATCGATTCCCCCAATTCTGCAGAAACCCCCAATTTTTCAAGCTTTTGCGTCTCAACCACAATCCCCAAAACCCAAACCTCCCTCATTCACGGCGTGCGAAATCCCCGACCTCTGCTCCACCCTGGGCCTCTGTGTGGGTGGTTGAGTCGCGCAGCTGCCATCCGTGCTTCTCTCACTGGCCTCGAAGTGGAGCATATCCTCGATCGTGCGTGAAACCGGTATCTATGTTTTGTTTTGTATCATCTTTATTTCCAAAATTTTGTTCCGGCTTGATTTTGCATCTCAATATGAGGTACTTTAGTTGGCATTCTTGTTATCTCTGTTCTGTTATGCTTCCTCCCTGCAGAAAATTAGGATTTCCATTAGATTTATGGGTCAAAGTATTAATTAATTTGTTAATGTGTTCCTCACAAATACTGGAGTTTTATATGTGGGGTTTTATTTTGAATTTTTTTAATTCATGGAATAACTAAGAAAACAGGGTTAAGATATGTGATGGCAGGTTGGTGGATTAACAATTAGTTTTGCAGTGTTTATGATTCGGTACATGGGGGAAGGAAAAAAAGTTGGTGTGTATGGTATTATTAAAAACCTTGTGATGTTGTTGTTTGGTGAATATGTTCCTTGACACAGTGATATAGCTTATTAGCTTCTGATTGTGATCTTAGATACCATGGTACTCATCTATCCCTCTCAAGTTTTCATGCTTCTTTCCTTTTGTTTTTCTGGAACCCTGTTGGGATCTCAAGTGGAAAGCATATCCTTGCACTAGTAACTGCACGTCTTTGATCAGATTTGAGTTCTGGGAACTAAAATCTCGCTGTTTTAATGTAGATTCATTTGAAACTAAAAGTGTGTAACGGCTCTTCAACGAAGAAGGTTCTGGTGTAGGAAGCAACGTCGTAAGGTGTCGAGACTGCGATCAAGGTTATTTTACTTTCAACTTTGTCATTTGTTATGGGTATGATGATTTAGATTTATTATTATTGTTCCATTCATATTTTGCCTATGTGAGATATAGAATTGATCATTCTCTTAGTTAGGAAAAAAAAAATAATAAGAAGTAATTGAGACTGGTACAACATATGATATTGTTAAGGTATAATATTCAGCATTGACAACTTCTCAACACTGCCACTTGTTCAGCGTTATTGCACGTATACATTTTCACTACTTTGATGAGAGTTCTCAATCTGAAAAGCATATTCAGATCAAAGGACTTAATATGTAACTAATCAATAATTCAGTAGGAGCAGCCATGCTTAATATTCTGTAGATATTGTACAAGCTATTACCCAAGAAAAATAAATTGAAGTCATCCTATAGAAATTCATACTTTGTATATATTTGTACCCAAGTTGATAACTACTATCCACATATTAGTCATCAAATTCAGTATTTAAATAACATCGATATATATATATATATATATATATATTCTAATAAAAAGAAATTATTTTTGAATGTGTCCTACAACTTAAAAGAATTTCAAAATTTTAGTTCCTTAATAGTCTATACTTATCCCTAAAAAAAACAACATTCATTCTATACTTTGCACATATACATTTTGTATTTATAAGAAACAGAGGTGAATGGGGGTATATAGTGTTTATCTTAAAGTAGCAATGTTGATTGATAGAAGTAATAGCATTATTGCCACCTTGGGATGATGAGACCAAAGTAATAGCTTTGTTTTTCTTTGGACTTTCCTGTTTTCAATTGTTATGAGAAACGGTGAAACTAATCCTTTATATGAGTTGTGTTTCCCTTGCAGCTTTTAAAGTAATACAATAAAATAAAATAAAACCATGTTAGAGTTTGAACTTATAGTCCTTTAGGATTTGGTTATTTTTGCATTGCTTTCATTCTGAGTTAGTTATGAAATGCTATTTGGCTTGTTTGATCCCATGAGATTTTTATGGAGAGTAGGAACTCCTTCAGTTGTCACTATCTTTATCTTCAAAATCTCTGAATTTGTTTGGCGTTGTAGCATAACTGGCTAGTCTTCTGAATAAATACCTTCTTAACATGCTTTCATGAAAATGTCAGTGTTAGCAATTACCTTAACGATGATCCCAATGCTATTGTCGTTCAAGGCACCTTCCTTAAAATTTTCGTGAGAGATATTAACTATTGGAAAAGGCATATAAAACTTTCAGCAGAGTTGGTGAGAGACGTACTTTTTGGTCTTGCATATGGGGGTAGCATTCCCGGATACCTTTTTATTTTAAAGCTTAGTGCAAAGCATCCCGCATTATCAACAGATAAAATAATATGCTGCAGAGCATTAATTATCCAACATCCAAAACAATATTTGAGCTTTGCAATTGAATGTTTGTTTTATTTATTTAATTTTTCTACTTGTGGTTCATTTGGCAGTATAATGTTGATTGAAAGAAAATATAGCCTTGGCTTGTGATATCTAGATTATTGTCTTTAACGTATTTATAGGCTTTTGCCACTGCATGAGAGAGTTTGAAGTAGTTGCACATGAATACTGATAGTAATCTATTTATATAAAAAAATAGTTAAGTTCTATTCAAAAAAACCACTTAGGTTCTAATGAAAGAATGCCAAAAAAAATGGTTCAATGAAATCAACTCTGGAAAATCCTACCAACTAGTTCAAAACCAATTTCAGGAAAAATACCAGATACTATTGGCAACTTGCATAAGCTAACTACTCTTAATTTGGACACGAACAATGTTTCTGGTGTTATACCATATTCTATCAGTTCTTGTGTCTCTCTTAATGAAATAAACTTTGCTGGTAACTCTCTTTCCGGAGAAATACCAGTTGGTATTGGATCTTTGCTCACACTCAACTCATTAAACTTGTCCTCGAATAAACTTTCCGGCAAAATTCCATCAAGTTTATCTGCACAAAAGCTTAGCCTTCTTGATTTATCAAACAACCAGTTGTCTGTTCCCATACCAGATTCACTTGCTATCTCAGCTTACAAATAGGGGTGAGCACGGGTAGCGGGTACCCGATTACCCACCCGAATCCGAACCAAACCAATCAAATTGGTTCTGGAACCGACGGGTAATCGGGTCCAACCCGAACCAAACCAATGACATTTGCTGATGATTGGTTCGGGTATCAGTTTTAGGGGCGCGGAACCCGAACCAACCCGTATACCCGATCATAATTAATTAAATAATATATATATATGACTTTTTATGTGTTTTCTAACTCATAACCCTAATCCTATCTCACTAATGTTTAGATTTTAATGTGTTTTAGTTTTAGCTTCTTTCAAAAATTATTCACTAGACTTTTGTATTTAACTTCTAATATTTTTATTGCACTTTTATATTTTCATTAGACAAGATTATTTACTATTAATATGTTTGGATTTTGATGAGTTTAATTTTTAATGTATTTGGTATTTAATATGTTTGCATTATTTCTGTTGATGTTACATGTTTATTGTATTTCTTGAATTTTTAAGATAAAAATTTGCCAATTTGATTTTTTTTTTATGAATTTCAAAGTCATTGGGTACCCGCTACCCGAACCGAACCAATCCGCTCTTAATCGGTTTGGTTTGGTTCGGATACAAGCACAAAAAAATGCAAATCCGAACCAAACCAAACCAATTACTTTTTAATCGGTTCGGTTCTAATTTTACCTTGAATCCGAACCAAACCGACCCGTGCTCACCCCTACTTACAAAGATGGTTTCATTGGGAATCCTCACTTATGCAGCCAGATTTTGGAGAATTTCAAGCCATGCTTCTTTGAATCTGAGGGCTTGAGACGAATCAGAACACTTGTGCTGTGTTTGATTGCTATTAGTACAGTTTTCTTACTGTATATCAATATGATGTTTCTAGAAAAAATTATGCCATCTACATATTAGTATAGTTTTCTTACTGTATATCAATATGATGTTTATACTTACCACCAAAGTCAAAGAAAATAACAACTCCATGAACAAACTTATTTTATTACTTTATTAAGAACCTTTTGTCATCCTTACAAAGATCTTCATCATCAACATAAACATGCCAGCATGCTTTACTAGAGAATCTTGGGAGTAAATGTTTAGATTTATCTCCAAAATTTTTTTATTAAATTATTTTTTATTAATTTTTTCCTAAAATGAACTTTTTATTTTTTTTTCAAGTGATCTTTTTAATCAAATTTATCTTTCAAAGAATTTAAATTAAACATAACAGAGGATATTATATCCGGCTATTCTCTTCTTATTTTGTTGAGTTAACCCGCAATTAAGGGCAGAAAATTTGTATTTGAGGTTTCTATTCTTTATGATTGTTTAGTTTCTTATTAGTTATTACATAAATCTAACTTTTACTCCTTTTTTTTTTCTCATTTTTTAAGGTTTTTCCTTCTTTGTCTTTTCATTTTTTGGACTTGGGATCAGCAATTCTTTCTATCAGTAATTTTTTAGAAAGCACAGAATTTTGACAATGAGTGAGCAACCTCCCCAATACCTTTCTACATGGTTTTGCTTGCAATATATTGTCGAGTTTATTACGTATGGTACTCTCCCATCTCATAATTGTGATAAACTGTTACTGGTTTTCTTGACACACACCCCATTTTTTCTTTTTTTTTTTAGTTCTATGTAATTTTTTACTATTTATTTATTTGTTTGTGCTATTTTATCTATTTAGACATTGATAAGAGCTGGATTACAAAGCCACGAGGTAGTGTAGAATATAGGGATGGTCTGAATAGATTTCTTGACTTCGCATTTGCCAATGCATCATCTGATGGGATGATACATTGTCCATACCCTTTGTGTGGGTTCCAGTTTTTCCAAACTAGAGAGGACGCCTACGATCATCTTCTAATGAAACCCTTTCCCTCTAACTATACCTTTTGGTTACATCACGGTGAGAGGATCGTAGACGAGAGATCCAGCGGTAGGGAAGAACTAGAACCCACTGTAAATTCAGGAGATCAAATGCATGACATGGTCCACGACGCATTCAACTTGCCAGGACTGCAGAGTGATGATGAAGACTCGATGAATGGGCATGTCGGAGACGTTGCGAAGGGGTTGCCGTACTTATCTGACGAACCTAGCCGCGAGGCTCGTGCCTTTCACGACTTGCTAGAGGATGGCGAGCAGGAATTGTACCCGGGATGCTCAAAATTCTCGAAGCTGTCTTTCTTGGTGAGGCTGTACCATATCAAGTGCATGTGCGAAGTGAGCGACAAGGCTTTTCGTTTGATTCTAGAGCTACTGAGGGATGCCTTTGAGCATGCAAGGATTCCAAAGACATTGCACGATGCCAAGAGGATCATAAGGAAGCTCGGTATTAAGTATAAGAAGATAGATGCATATCCAAATGACTGCATGCTGTATCAGGGCTTTGATCAAGACCTGTCTAGATGCAAACGGTGTGGAGCATCCAGGTGGAAGCAAAAGACCCGGAAGAATTTCTTATTAAGGATCAACACAGTTGTCAAGAAGAATGAGAAACCTCTACTGGCGAAGATTCTCTGTTACTTTCCTTTGATTCCACGGTTGCAGTGATTATTCATGTCCAGCAAGACATCCGTGGACATGTTATGGCACAAGAGAGGAACCAACTCTGACGGTTTCTTGAGGCATCCCAGGAACGGCGAGGGTTGGAAAGCATTTGATAGGAGATATACTGACTTTTCTGGCGATCTGTGCAATGTTCGCTTAGCCCTGGCTAGTGATGGCTTCAATCCTTATGGAAACCTCAGTTCAAAGTACTCAATATGGCCAGTGATTCTTATTCTGTACAACCTACCCCCATGGATTTGCATGAAACAAACCAACTTTATTCTCTCTATGATTATTCCCGGTCCTAAAATGCCTGGCAATGACATAGATGTCTACCTACAGCCCCTGATCGATGAGCTGAAGCAGTTGTGGGCCGGTGTTAATACGTACGACGCCAGTGAGAAGAAAACATTCAAGATGTGAGCTGCACTGATGTGGACTATCAGCGATTTTCCTGGCTTGGACAATTTATCTGGCTGGAATACTTACAGCGGGAGAGCTTGCCCCATGTGCAATTTGGATGCTGAGACTATGCGACTCACCTTCAGTCAGAAATGGTGTTATATGGGTCATCGTCGCTTCTTGAATCGCGATCACAGATATAGACAGGACCGGAGTAGATTTGATGGCAAGTTAGAGGATAGATCCCCACCTACCAAATTGACTGGTAGGGATGTCTTGAGACAATTGGAGGGTGTTCCCGTCTCACAAGGCAAGGTGCAAGCGGTGGGCGGTAAAAGAAGGCACGGACAGCAGACCGTGGTGCAAGACGAGTCTCCTTGGAAAAAGAGGAGTGTATTCTTGATCTGCCGTACTGGGAGAACAACGAATTACGTTACAACCTTGACGTGATGCACATAGAGAAGAATGTATGCGACAACATTGTTTTTACCATGTTGAACGAGAGCGGTAAGTCTAAAGACTACCTAAAAGCTCGAAAAGATCTCCAGCTGATGGGCATCCGGCAGGATATCTGGCCACTTGAAGGTGGAAAGTATCCCGCTGCAATCTTTACCATGCGGAATCCAGAGAAGGATGTCTTTCTTAGGACAATCAAGAATGTGGTCTTTCCAGACGGATACTCTAGCAACATCTCTCGCTGTGTTGATTTAAAACAGCGCAAAATATTCAGCTTGAAGAGTCATGACTGCCATATTCTAATGGAACATCTACTGCCAATTGCGTCAAAACACGTGTTGCCCACCCCAGTTTCCGCCGTCTTGGCTGAGTTATCAGCCTTTTTCTGACTAATATGCAGTAAATCCATAGATCATCAACAACTTCCTCTCCTTCAAGATCATGTGGTCCATACTTTGTGCCACATGGAGATGATATTTCCACCTTCCTTCTTCACAGTTATGGTTCATCTAATGGTGCACTTGGTCAAGGAGGTACGTCTCGGTGGCCCAGTGCATTACTGGTGGATGTACCCAATTGAGAGGTATTGATCTACTTAAGGTTGCAGAGGGCTACTTCGTATTTTTATGGATATATAACTTTGTTTTGCTTATATTTTAATTTTGTTTTTGCTACAAGTTTAGATTATATTTTTGTTGAAAATATCCGCTCTTAAAATAATAATAAATATAAAAAGAATTTAAAAAAATAATTCAATAATACTTTAAATAAATTAGGCGGGTTTTTTTGAAAAACTGAAATTTCTTTTTTTTTTTCTTAAATTAGCGGCGGTTTTAAACCGCCTCTGTTCGGGTTTAGAGATTATAAAAACGTTTACATCTGGCGGCGGTTTGCAACCGCTGGTAACTTTGAGCGAAACTGATGTCCCATTTGTGGAAACTTGGACATATCGTGATAACTTGCGGCGGTTTGAAAACCGCCGGTAAATATGAAGCAAACCGTGTCAGACTCAATTGGCGGCAGTTTTCTATTGTGTGTCGCAAAATTTTGATTTAGCAGCAGTTATATTAGCGGTTTATGAAAACCACCGCCAAACCCAATTTCGACGCCCATATCCATGGCGGTCCTATGAATCACGGCATTTATTTTGCGGCGGTTTAAAACCGCCGCTAATAAAAAAAACCGCCGCCAATTCGCACCTCCCTTGTAGTGATATGTTAAAAATATTAAAATTAGCATAATATTTTTTAAAATAAAAAATGTTTATTTTAGAGATTTATTTTTCAAATGTGGATATCTTTAATTTGGAAAAGAATTTTTTGTTAATTTTAAAACTTTTTGCATAGTAAGAATCTAATTACAAATTTAAAATAGTGTAGAAACTTTATTAAAAATTTTTAAATTATAGAAATTTAATTACAAATTTAATAAAATTATAGAAACTAATAAAATAAATTAACCTTATCTTTAGAATAAATATAAAGAATTAATTTTTAACTAATCAATATTAACTAATTTTTGTTTTTTATTATAAAAATATTTGTTTACCCTTATTTTTGGCGAGTTTAGAATTTAGAGCACGGTTTAGAATTTAATATTTAGAGTTTAAAAGTTGATTTTAATTTTAATTTGTGTAAAATATTTTACACATTTATCTAATCATATTTGTTTTTTAAAATGATCATTCATGCATTTAATGTAAAAAGTTTTTTGATGAAATAAAGTTATATAATTAAATGCACATATAAAATTATTTTAAAATTAAATAATTTTAAAATATTGGTTAATATTAGTTGAAAATAATTATTCTCGAACTGAACTCATACATTTAATATTTAACATTTTGTCAACAATTTTCATTTGATACCATGTAACTTATTCTACTTCTGTAATATCACTACAAGAAAAATGTTGAGTATTGTTAGATTTTTTTTGTTAGAAAAAAGGACAAAAAATTGACGGTACTAGAATTATCATTGGAATAAATCAAACGATATAAATCTCGCAGGTAAATATTTCCTGTCAGAATTTTTTCGTCCAACTGTAATTATCATCTTTTGCAACGGATTACGAGCTCGAAAAACTAATTGGTTACCGACAAATTTTTTTGATGGTATTATTGGTGCCAAAAATGTTGTTTTCTTCACTGTTACCATTGGATTATTCTCACGGTAAATCCGACGATAATGTCAATTTTTTTAAATTTAAAATAAATGGTCAATTTTAATTTTTAATTTAAATTTATTTTTCACACAATTTATGGTCAATTCATAAATAATGAAAACATATTATTCAAAATAAATAATACAATATTCAAATAAATTAAAAGTCAAGTACATCAAATAAATATAATGAAATAATAAAACAAAACATTAATAAATAGAGATTCAGGTAGTCCTCGTCATCGTCATCGTCGTCGGTCCTGTGGCCCTGAGGCGGCGGCACAGAAGGTAGTGATGTTTGTGTGTCCCCAGCAGAGATGATGCCAGCGGCGCACATCTGTGCCTGGTACACCTCCATCTGAGCTTGCATACGCTGAAGCCGTTTTAGCTGCTCCCTCCACTCTAACTTGAGGTCATCCCTATCCGTCAGGCGTGTGAGGATCTCTTGATATCTCTCCCAATAATTGTTTAGCTCCTGAGCCTGCTGGTGAAGGTTGCACTGGAGCTCCTACACTTACAACCTCAAACCCACACCTTCTTTGAACTTGACAGTTCGACTGGTGGCAGAGCCTAACGACGGCCTCAACGTGGAAGTGTGGATGCTGCTGGCAAAGAACGACTGGAGCTGCAGAGCTATAGGTGGCGTCTTCCCCACTTTGCTAAGACTGCTGAGTCGCAGCCTCTAGTCTCTATGTGTAGGACTCCTGTGTAACACAAGTTATTGTGATTAGTATGATAAATATACAGTTAAGCTCTAATAATTTTATACCAGAAGATCATATGTATGTTTACTCACATAATGATCCTGAGATCATTGATCAGCAAATTTCACTTTGTTCTCCTTTAGTGTGTGATTGTACTTGAACGTCTCCGCCAATGTTGCCTCACGATCTAACGACTTCGACTACACATGTTGCACTGAAACAATATGATTCGAATGTATAGTGAGGATATGTAAAAGAATATAATTAAGTTATTAATAGAATTAAAGTCGCTACATACCAACCTGACTTTAGTCTTCATGAAGGTTGCTGAGTCGCCAGTATATTTAGACGACCTGGTTGATGTCTGTTAGCTCTATTGGTGAGATGTCGATACCTGAACTCCTCATCAGTCTTTCAATGAACTAATAAAACCTTTTTTTATTTTCGGTAAATTCAACTGTTCTCAATATTTTTCTTATAGCATATGTCACATTTTATCTAGTCGTATAATTGTATTATACTAGATTAGATTAGATATCTTGAGCACATTATCATACCATCACTGAATATTTAACATATGCTCAATGCCTAAAAGTTTTCAGAAATTTCATAAAGAAATTGGCGTTACAGTTACCAAAAATTAGGTAGAATTTTCTATTGGTATGTGTACTTAGGCATCGTTTAGTTGATGTCTGTGTATGCCAAAGATAGAGACATGGTAGGACATGTTTTTTGTTTGGTACGTGAGACATAAAACTAAGAGAGACACGGTGACACAAAGATAACCACGAAAAATATGTATTTTGTGTCTTTTTAATTTGCTAAGACACTCACTTTTAGTTTGAGACACTGATATTTTTACCACTTTATCCATTCAACCTAATTTTCTTTTCTTCAACCATTCTTCATTTTCTCTCTCTGTAGCCTCCATACTCTCTGCCCATTGTTGTTGCCCGATTTGGGCTTCGATGGCATTGCTTCCATTTATTCTCTGGCAGCGCTGTTTGTCTTCTGTCTTCTCCTTGCAGGCGGCGTCACAGCAAAGAAGAAGGTCTGTCTGCCTCACCCTTCGATCAGCATCAACAACGATTGCCATAACGACGAAGACCTCTCCCCCTTCGCATTTCGTTCTTCCTATCTTTGGCAGCAGGAAGAACTGCAGATCTATTGCGGAAGCAACCACATATCTCATTCTTCTCTACTTCTTTCTTTTCTTTCATCTACTCTATTGCCTTATTCTACCTCACATTCAATTTGTATTTGTTTTATTTTTTTAATAAAATTTTTGAATCCGTTTGTATTATTCAAATAGGAAGATATTGAAGAACTTTTGTTTATTTTATAAATATCAAATTTCGAATTGAATTTTATTTGTGGTGTTTTTTGCTGTGGACGGGGTGATAACTTATTCTCTGTTTGGATTAATGGAGATTTGTGTTTGTTATGATGATTTTTAGCAATTTTGGGTTAGTTTTGATGCTTTTGGGGTTGATTTTGTTTTAGATGAAGAATTACTAAAAATTAAAAAAGAATCTGTGTTAGTTTTGAAGATAGTGATGCCATAGTAAATTGTGATGATTTTGAAGGAATGTGAAAAAGTATAAGTGGTGATTGATAAACCACTATTTTATGGTTTATCTTGTGCTAAATTGAGTAGATTTTATCAATTATTCACACACTTATTCATACAAACGGCATGGTTTTACAAATCATTCCTAATTTTGTTCCATGATTGAAAACTTGCTTCCTAAGCCTTCAAATCGTTAGTTTTTAATTCTCCTTTATTACCATTCGATGCCGTGATGTGTTTGTCAAGTGTTTTCAAGTTACAGGGCATGAATGGCTTAAGGGATAAAAAGGAGGCATGTCAAAGTGGAAGGAACACAAGAAACTAAAGAGATTACAAGCGAGCAGCGACGCGCACACATGGCTGACGCGTGTGCGCGCATTGGCGCATTTCATAGTGACAGTACACGTGACAGAGCGTCACGTGCTGCACTTATCAGAACTTACTGAGGGCGATTTCTGGGCTATTTTGGACCCAGTTTCAAGCCCAAAAACGCAGACTAGAGGCAGGGGTATAGCTGAGACTGAGGGGACACTTCACTTTCATTTTTTTTAGTTTAGTTTTAGTTTTTTGAATTCTAGAGAGAGAAACACTACCTCTTCTAGGGTTCTTATCATTCTTAGTTTATCTTCAAGTTGGATCCAGAGAGAGCTACTACTACCTTCAAGTGGAGTTATTATCGTTATAGTTTGCATTTCTATTACCTCTACTTCTTTGTTTTTCCATTTAGTTACTGGAATTCATATTGGGATTTTGTTAATTTTAAATTTATTAATGCAATTAAGTATTTTTATATTTAATTCTATTACTTTTTAATTTTTTTAATTAATTATTAGTGCCAATTTTAATTTTACTAATTTATTTTAAATCACTATGTCTCTTATTTATTCTTATTCCATGTTGTTGAAAATGACATTCATGTTAATGATTTAAAGCTCCCAACTTGGCTTGGGAGTTGATTAATTGAAAACCCTTGAGTTGGAATACTCAAGTATTAATTTGTAATTGGAAATTGCTAGCTAACTCTATTTTCACTAATTCTAGTCCTTCCTTAGGTTGTGACTAGGACTTGTGAGTCAGAGTTAGTGCTTCTTACTTGACTTTTCTTTATTAGTTAGAGGATAATTAAGTGGAAGTAATAACCTTTTACTATTATACTTGAAAAAATCAACAAGGATAGGAACTCTAGTTTTCATTCCCAGCCAAGGTCCTTTATTTCAAATACACATCTCTTGTTATTTGCCCCTTGCGTTAATTCCTAGTTATTTATTTTTCCATTTTTCAAACTTCAAAAATTACACAGAAAATTCTTAACCAATAAATTGCACCTTGTGTCAATTCTTTGGGAAACGACTTGGAAATTCTACTCTTAGTTATTTGATTTTAATTGTGACATCCTTTTAAATTGATAGTGAAATTTTTGTCGGTTAAAAACTGTACTTGCAACGCTACTTTTACCAAAAAATCTTAACCGATATTTTTCCACCCATCAGATGGTGATACAAAAATAAATTGGATAAAATTGATTTTTTAATAGAATTGTGAATTGAATATTTTGTCTATGTCTTAATTATCAAATAAAATATAAAATTAATGTCTTCTTGCATTTATATACTTTTATGTATTTGTATCTGTGTTTTCATAGTCTTAAGACATGAACCAAACGCAATCTTAAAGAAAGATGTCTTCCTACAGACACCGATGACAAGACAAAACAAGCTAAGGAAAGGGGAACATATGCGCATATCACTACGTTGAGTTGTTAGATGAGTGTGGTTTTAGATCTGTGAAGTAGATTGGGCCAGGAGTTTTCTGCGATAACTTATGAACTTGTTCCACCTGTTTAGCTCTATGCTAATTCTTAAGGATAAAATAGTGTAATTATTTTTCGATTGTGATATGTTAGAATATACAAAAATACTATTTGTACAATAAAATTAGTCACTAATGTATTTGTATATAAATATATGTGTGATTTAATTTATTTTTAATGTGTATTTTTATTCTAATATGTATTTTATATTAATAGCTTATTTTAGTGGCTGATTTTGATATACATATAACATGGTTGTAAAATATATTTAGAATATTATATATTAATATGATATTTTAGTATATTTAATATTAATTTTATATTTATTTAAACTAAAACTTGAAAGAGTTTAAAAATGTGAAGCTTTTCTTTGTCTCTGCCTGCCTACAAAAGTGTGTTCACTTTGGAAATTAAAGTGACTTTGGGTCCATGTTGTTGGTTATAATATGCAAAACAAGTTGAGAGGTTTACACCGGACACTTAGCTAATGCAAGGTTTACACCGGACACTTAGCTAATGCATCATGAAAGATTACATTTCCAAGTTTCCAATCTGAAGATTATGTCACTAGAAAAACTTATTACACACTGGTTTATAGTATGAAATTTCCTGAAACTGAAACAAGTGACAATTGGATTTTCATTGTTCACGGCTTTTGCTTCTTCTGTGTGTAGATATAGTCTATGTGGGCTGCAAGTGTTCTTCTCATCAAGCACTCTTCTTTGCCCATGCCTTCACAAGTGTCCTTCTCTTCCAAAACCTTCAAGATTTAAGAATATACAAGACAAGGGCTCATGATGATTTGTAATTGTTATGTAATTGGCACTTGTCAGTAATAACTCCGGACAGAAAAAGTACGAACCAATTACGGTTTAAGATTTATGATTTAAAGTTTAGAATTTAAAATAAAACAAAATAGTTTTAAAAAAATTGGGTGAAGTATTATTCTTCTAAATAAATGAATGAAACAAACTCACCTCATTTTGAATATTGCTTGAAACATCAAAGCAAGATGCAGAGCCAGGAGCAGTGGCAGGGGCAGGTCTGCCTGCATATGCGAGGGTTAACAAGAAAGAGAAGAAGACGGCTGCCGTGCTAACGCTTTTCTTTTTCATTCTTTGCTTTCTTTCCACAATACTCGCTCAGAGTTGATGCCAATTTATAGACAGTGCTCAAGGGGCAGAGATGTAACTTCAGTTGGACTCTTAGTTAAATAAAAGTGAGTAATTACAGAGTACAATAAAATCAAGTAAGGTTGAATAACTACAGGCTCTCATGACTTGCTTATTCTGTTCACAGCCAATGATTGTGATTAGCATTCAACCATAGTGGACACACTCTCAAGGCTAAATATGGGGACATAAAATGTGACAAATGAGTTTTGTATTAAGTCAATGTATATGTTATTATCAGATATAGATATCATTACTATCGAATAGTTTTTCGCGTTATTCTAGATTTATCCTCATTTCTTGGGGGAAAGAAATTGCTTAATGGTTCAATGACTTCTTCACCACCTTAATTCCTTAAATATATTTTGTTAAAAATCATCAAGGGCATAAAATGGCAAGTTATTAGCAAAGTCGCTGGCACGGTGGAAGGTACTTAATAATGAAGATAGAAAAGTGATGTTATGTTGTATTAATGATTCAGAATAATAATTACAAGAAAATTAGAGTTATATGAGTTTATAGTATTATTTGAAGAAAAAATAAACCAATGAAACAGATATGAATTAAGAAAAGAAAGTGAAGTAGAAATGTAGCAATGCTCGTTGTGTATGAAGACTTGAACGAAGAGAAGAATTAATTAGAATAGATACAAGAAATTCGATATGATCAGAAGAAGGGGAACATAATGATAGAATGACACTATACCAGGTTTAAGTTATCTTCCATAATCCTTTCATTTGGTATTTATGATGCGTCCTCTCATGCTTCTACGCATGTCTAAAGGAGGTGGGTCAGCAATCACGTGTCTCTGTTTTGTAATTAACTTTTCCTTAGTAGAATTGCTAGCATTAGAGTGCTGACTCCCATTCAATTCTGTTATTCTCTTTATTACATTACCCTCTCCATTTAGATCAACCGTGTCCTCAAGGTTGAGAGCAGGGTATAGTCTAGTCACGTCTGTAACTGGTTCCCATGATGTTTTTGCAGTGTCTCCAATCCCATTGCACTTGGACCTATTGTTCTGGTTTTCCATGTTTGAGAATGGTGCGAACTCCCAGAACTCGAGAAGGCTCAAGAATAAGACCCATGGCACTAGTCTGTAGAGGCAATGGCAAGTAATGATCAGTGATATCCCCGCGGAATCTTTTTAACACTGAAATGTGGAGCACATTATGAATCTTGGCCTCTGGAGGAAGTTCGAGTCTATAGGCCACCAAGCTAAGTTTCTTGACAATGCAAAAAGGTCTAAAGTATCTAATTTCCAACTTCTGATTTTTCCTCAAAGCCACTGAGTGTTGGCGGTAAGGCTATAAACAAACCAGTACCATATCATTCTCTTCAAATTCAGCATCTCGATGATTTTTATCAACAAACGTCTTCATATATTGTTGGAAACGATTGAGGTTGGCCTTAAGCTGTTCAATCAACGTGTCCCAATTGGTTAACAACTCTTGCAATGATGATTCGTCAGCATGAGAGAACTCATATCTAATGAGATTTGGGAGGCACAACCATATAGAGCCATGTAAAGAGACATTTTGATGCTTCTGTGATGAGAAGTGTTATACCAATACTGGGCCCAAGGTAGCATATCGAACCATAACCTGGAATTCTCAAAAATAAAAATAAAAAAAGCAACAAAGATACATCTCCAATGTCTTGTTCACGACTTCACTTTTCCCATCCATTTGTGGGTGGTATGTTAAGCTCATGGATAAAGTAGTGCCTTGCAACTTAAATAATCTCCGCCAAAAGTGACTCATAAATATCCGATCCCTATCTGAGACAATAGAGCTAGGAAAGCCATGGAGTTTGACAATTTTTCTGATGAATGCCTTTGCCACTGAAGGGTTGTCAAAGTCATGTTTCAAGGGTATAAAATGAGAAAATTTTGTCAATCTATCAATGACCACCATAATAACGTGTACCCATGAGACTGTGAAAGAGCAGTGATAAAATCCATGCAGATAGCCTCCCACACATGTTATGGTATTGGGAGAGGTTGGAGCAATCCTGTAGGTAGTCAGGCTTCTGTTTTTGGCGCGCTAGCAAGTGGAGCAGCAAAGAACATAAGCTCTTATATTTCTTTGCATATTTGGCCAATAAAAGGCAGAACAAATCCATTCCACAGTCTTGAAAATGCTGAAATAACCTCTAATCACGCCATCATGGTATTCGTGCAAAATTGCTTGCATTAGAGTGCTCACTCCCATGAGCTTATGTATCCACTTTTGCTGGTCATAGGTGTGCAAGGTCTGATCTCCCAGAGTCTTTAAACTTTACTGATCTATACGTATAATGAATTTCTTCCCCCATAAGTAATGGTAGAACTTGGCTACTGCTTCAGTCACCACATAGAATTTTCGGGCATAAGCTGACTGGCGCTGCTTGTTAGTAGATAATTTATTAGAAAAGAAGGCAATGGGGTGTTTATCTTGCAAAATTACCGCTCCAATTCCTGTACTAGAAGCATCAGTTTCCACTATAAAAGGTTGATCAAACTTGGGAAGAGCCAAAACTAGTTTGAAAGTAATTGCCTTCTTCAATGACTCGAAGGCATGAGCAGCAACGGAACTCCACTGGAAGGAATCTTGCTTCAACAAATCTGTGAGAGGAGATGCAAGAGAAGCTAGCCTTTGATGAAGCACCTATACTAACCTGTCAACCTAAGAAATCCCTGAAGTTGTTTGAGGTTCTCAGGTGTCAGCCAAGCTATTATTGCCTGAACTTTATCCTTCTCCATATGGACGCCCTTCTCAGTGATGGTGTGACCCAGATAGTCATTTCGGACATAGCAAACAAGTATTTTGACATCTTGGCAATAAGGATTCCTTCTGTAATGTTTGTAACACGATCTCCAAATGTTCTAAGTGCTGAGAAGTGGAAGGACTGTAGATCAATATGTCATCGAAGAACACAAGGACAAACTTTCTTAAGAATGGCTAAAAGATATCGTTCATAAGATGTTGGAAGGTGATAAAAGATATCTATCCTCTGGCTTCACTAAAATCTGGTGATAACTTTATCTGAGATCCAACTTTGACAAAATTTTTGCTCCAAATAACTCATTGAGAAGTTCATCCACTGTGGGAATGGAAAATCAATCTTTGACTGTAATATTATTCAAAGCATGATAGTCTGTACAAAATCTCCAAGAGCCATCCTTTTTCTTGACCAAAAGGATTGGTGATGAGAAGGGGCTATGGCTTGGTTGAATGACGCCATCCTTAAGCATCTCTTGAATCATGCACTCAATCTGAGTCTTATGGTGGTGAGGGTATCGATTTTGACCCGAATTGGCGCTGCCCCCTCTACCAAGGGAATAGAGTGATCATGCCATCTTTGTGGGGAAAGTTCTGTAGGTTGTTAAAACACTATTTGATACTTCTGGAGAAGTTCAGCAAAAATAGGCTCCATGGTAGGAGAAAACGGCAGGGGAGTGACTGGATTCTGTGCAGGTTAGTGAACTTCTACTGTGAAGACTTCCTCAATTGCATCAGTGTTGAGAAAATGCCGAATGTAGTGATACTGAGCTTACTCCGGGGTAGAGTTCTTATCACCATGAACTGTAACAAACTCACCATTATGAAGGAATCGAAGAAAAGCAGCATCATAGTCCACAATGTGCATTTTCAGTTGC
Source organism: Arachis ipaensis (assembly GCF_059453495.1). Taxonomy (NCBI): domain Eukaryota; kingdom Viridiplantae; phylum Streptophyta; class Magnoliopsida; order Fabales; family Fabaceae; genus Arachis; species Arachis ipaensis. Next base: position 21,697,283 of record NC_142440.1, on the reverse strand, counting down.
TTGAGGCAAGGGGAACCAATCACGAAGTCACCTCCAGCAACATGCACCACAACGACATGTGGAATAGTGACTTTCCACCTGATTATTGTGACATCCAGAGAAGGAATATAACCCTCAACATCTATGATGCCAAAATTTCCCGCTATCACCCTCACACTAGGGGCAAGCTGCATTGGGATATTCAAGAATTTGGCTATTCGGGGCTGGAGGAAACTGTCAGAGCTTCCCCCATCTAGTAGAGCCTAAATCTCTAACCCTTAAAGGAGATTCTAATTCGGATAGTGGATAAACCAGAGGTACCATGGATGGTATTGTAGGATAGGTGATGGTCAGTTACTTGTTACTCATGGGTCTGGAGTAAAGGATCTACTACCTTGTCAATTGCAATTTGCTGTTCCACATTCGAGGCTTCTTCTTCTTCAAGCTAAAATAACATGAAGTGCTGATTTGGGAATTTATGGAGAGTCGTGTACTTCTCATCGTACCAATAACACAAGCCTTTGGCTCTCTTAGCCTGAATTTCAGCTGAGGATAACCAGCAAATCGGATTTCATGGAGAAGCGAAGGATTGTTGGGATGGCGCTGACAGTAATGAAGGTAAGCTTGTATGTAGAGAATGCTTAGGTTGAGTTAAAGCTAGGGTCTGAAGGATAACAGAGCGGAACGAGGTTGGCACCGTAGTGGTACTCTAATAGGAGGAGAATTTGTCCTCGTATAAATGGGCGAAGCTCACGGCCCTCATCAAGAAAGGCAGACATTGTGCCTTGATCTTGCGCCTAATGTCCTGTTGTAACCCACTGATGAAACAATCCCTCAAGGCCTCCAGGGAATCAATGTGGGATTTGTTAGCCAATGCCATAAATTCTGCATAATAATCGAAAACTGACCCTTGTTATTGGAGTTTGAAAAGAAGTTCTCTCAGCGACTCGAACAGCGAAGGACCAAACTCAATTTCAATTGATCTCTTCAATTGGATCCAAGAACGAAAAAGTGATGTACGTTGCATCATCTGAAACCATGGGATTTCCATACCCGACATGTGCATCGCAGCGAGACCCACTTGTTCCTCCTCAGGAACCCAGAAGAACTCAAAATATTGATCAACAGAAAAAAAATCCAAGCTAAAGCATCAGATCCATCGAATATGGCCAAGTCGTAGTTTACCTTCCTGGGTTGTGTAGTTTCACGCCAAGAATGATCCCCTCCAGAGTTCGCGCCATGGTGAGAACCCAAAACAACCGATCTAGCCTGAGATGACTCATTAGTGAGTTGGGAAATGGGAGCTTGAAGAGACTCGAATTTCAGATCTGTTGCTTTCTTCAATCGAGCTCGCTCAGATCTATTCTCCTTCATTATCATCTACATCATCTGAAACAACTTCTTGACATCGGCCTCCAAACCCTTTATTCTGGTGTTGTCGGCCATGGCAATGAAAGCACCAAATGAAAGGTACTTAATAATGCAGATAGAAAAGTGATGTTGTATTGATAATTCAGAATAATAATTACAAGGAAATTGGAGCTATATGAGTTTGTAATATTACTTGAAGAAAAAATAAACCAATGAAACAGTGTTATGAACTAAGAAAAGAAAGTGAAGCAGAAACATAGCAATGCTTGTTGTGCATGAGGATCTGAACGAAGAGAAGAATTAATTAGAACAGATACAAGGATTCGATGTAACCAGAAGAGGGAAGAACATAATGATAGAATGACACTATACCAGGCTCAAGCTACCTTGCATAATCCTTCCATTTAGTATTTATGATGTATCCTCTCATGCTTTCACGCACGTCTAAAGGAGGTGGGTCAGCAACCATGTATCTTTGCTCTGTAACTAACTTCCCCTTAGTAGTATTGATTGCATTAGAGTGCTCACACACATTCAATTATGTTATTCACTTTATTACATTACCCCCTCCATTTAGATCAACCATGTCCTCAAGGTTGAGAGCAGGGTATAGTCTAGTCACGTCTGTTATTGGTTCCTAGGATGTTTCTGCAGCGTCTCCAATTCCCCATTGCACATGGACCTGTTGTTTTGGTTTTCCATGTTTGAAAATGGTGTGAACTCCCAGAACTCGAGAAGGCTCAAGTATAGGACCCTCGAAAATAATTTCTAGTCGAATTTTTGAGAATGCCGATTCGAAAAGTGGCAAGTGATTTCGATTTGATATAACAAGTCGAAGCTAATAGTTGACATGTCGAATTTAATGATGTAATATATAAGGGCAGTTACTTGGCTTTGCAGTTTGGTGAGAACAATTATTCTTTCAAATTCTTTAAAGGTGACACTTGGCAGTACAAGATTGGTCAAATTTATCTATAGATTGACAAGGTTTAGAGGAAGTAAGAGTTTGGAATTCATATTCAGAAAGTATTCTCACACACTCATATTCCAGCGACTTTCTAAGTCTGCCACGAGTTTATTTTCTGTAGGATTCCTTCCATGTCTTTACATTTCTTTTCAAGTTCTTGTAATTTACTTTCATGTAATTCATTTTCTTTTTACAAAAGTCATTTTCTTTCTTCTTTATGTTCTAAATTGTCATTTTAATTTCAAAGTCCTTCGACTACATTAAAGGCAATTGCTTACTTAATTCGAAGTATTTACTTTTATTCAATCTCTTTCTTTCTGAATTTAAAGATCTTTATTTCAGTTTGTGTTTTGTTACTTCTTTCCTTTCATTCGTTTAGAGTAAAATCTTTGGTGCATAAAAAAGAAAAGTAGTACTCACAAAAGAGGAGTAGATTTTGTCCCTGGATCATAGATATCTAACCAACTAAGATTTATGAAAAATCTGTATAACATAGATATGGGATAGTTTTTCATAAAATTGTGTTAAAGATTTTTCATTTTGATATGGTATTAATTTAGTGCAGGGGCAGAGCTAGATGAAATATTAGAGAGGGCCAAAAATATTTTTACAATAAAATAAGACTAAAATAAAATTTTAAAAAGGGAATAAACTGAAATTTATATATCATTTATATGTAAAAAATTATAATTAGGGGGCCATTGCCCTCTTCCCCACTCTGAAGCTCTGCCTCTGATTTAGTGTATGCAACTTCAGAGTGATAAGAATATTAATATGACTAACGAAACTTCAAACAGTAATATAGAATCTTCATCAAACAATAATATCCCTGGAGTTGTAGCACAAACTTCTGCAAGTTTAACATCCCACACAGAAGAATGTATTCAGAATCCTGGAAATGGTTTTGGGGAGAATGTTGCAGTTAATAATGCAATCGCTGGGCATAGTGGGCATAACCCGCGTTCTCGAATTTCTCCAACTCAAATTCAATCGTCGGTAACTATTGGTTGGCCTCCTTTTGGCCTTCCTCCAGGTTATACCCCACCCATGGGTGGTTATGCACTTTTAGTTAGATTTGAAAATGCGCCAGGTGCGGTAAATAACCAACCAAGTTTTTCTCACTCCGATATGAGTCTAGATTACCATATTGGTTTGACGTCGAATAGCGCAGGGTCTTTTGTTGTCTTTCGACAGCATATTGATGAAAGCCATCATGATTTAGTCAATTTGTTAACTCAACAAACGACTGCTATTCTAAATCCTATAATGATTGATAAAGAAACAAAGTACAAGCATTTGCCTAGTCAAGTCAAACGAATTGCTCGAATTGTTGATTATGATAAAAGGGAACCTCATCATCAAAATCTTAGAGTAGATCCAAAGAACTTAGGCAATAATCGAGGAAATTTACATGATAACACTGATGAGGAAGAATATATGCTTCATGTAGTTTGACGCAATTAGAATACTGATAATGTGCAACCAACGTGGAGATTATTACCGGATGACTAGAATTGTCGAAAATGTTCACAATAGGGTAGGTATCAATGTAGGGTTTATAAATCGACCTTATTTTGTATCAAGTTTTTCTGCTAAAATTCAAATGGCTGAGGTGCCAGGGGGTATGAAAAATCCTAAGATAGTAACAAAGTTTGCTGGAACGGTTGGAGAGTCTACCATTGAGCATATTGCCAGATATATGGTCAATTAAGAAATCTGGCAAATGATGAAAACTTGAAAATGAATTTCTTTCCCTCCTCTTTACCAAAAAATACTTTCACATGCTTTTTAAATCTGAGGCCTAGTTCGATTTTGATTTGGACACAATTAGAAAATACTTTTCATACTAAATTTTATATAGGGGAGTTAAATATTGCAGTAACAAATTTGGACACAATCAAGCATGATGTTGGTGAATCAATTGATGATTTTATTATTTTCTTTAAAAACACACATAATCAATGCTATGTATCACTTCCTGAAAGTGAAGTGGTCAAGATAGCTGATGAGCGGATAATTTATACACTTTTTGGCATTGTTTTTAGTATTTTTTTAGTATATTTTAGTTAGTTTTTATTCAAAAATCACATTTCTGGACTTTACTATGAGTTTGTGTGTTTTTCTGTGATTTCAGGTATTTTCTTACTGAAATTGAGGGACCTGAGCAAAAATCTGATTCAGAGGCTGAAAAAGGACTGCAGATGCTGTTGGATTCTGATCTACCTGCACTTGAAGTGGATTTTCTGAAGCTTCAGAAGCCCAATTGGCGCGCTCTTAATTGCGTTGAAAAGTAGACATCCTGGGCTTTCCAGCAATATATAATAGTCTATACTTTGCCCGAGATTTGATGGCCCAAACCGGCGTTCCAAGTCAGCATAAAAATTCTGGCGTCAAAATGCCAGAACTGGCATAAAAGCTGGAGTTAAACGCCCAAACTGGCACAAAAGCTGGCATTTAACTGCAAGAAAAGTCTCTACATGTGAAAGCTTCAATGCTCAGTCCAAGCACACACCAAGTGGGCCCGGAAGTGGATTCTGCATCATTTACTCATTTCTGTAAACCCTAGGCTACTAGTTTTCTATAAATAGGACCTTTTGTTATTGTATTCTCTACGGCATGAGTCTTTAAACCCCATGGTTGGGGGTGAGGAGCTTTGCTGTGTCTCGATGAATTAATGTAATTACTACTGTTTTCCATTCTATCACGCTTATTTCTATTCTAAGATATTCACTCGCACTTCAACTTGATGAATGTGATGATCCGTGACACTCATCATTATTCTCACCTATAAACGCGTGCCTGACAAACACCTCCGTTCTATCTGCAATAGCTTGAGTGCATATCTCTTGGGTTTCTAATCTAAGATTAGAACCTTCGTGGTAGGCTAGAATTATTGGTGGCCATTCCTGAGATCCGGAAAGTCTAAACCTTGTCTGTGGTATTCCGAGTAAGATCTAGGAAGGGATGACTGTGACGAGCTTCAAACTCACGAGTGCTGGGCGTAGTGACAGACACAAAAGGATCAATGGATTCTATTCCGACATGAGTGAGAACCGACAGATGATTAGTCGTGCGGTGACAGCGCATTTGGACCATTTTCACTGAGAGGACGGATGGTAGCCATTGACAACGGTGATCCACCAACATACAGCTTGCCATGGAAGGAGCCTTGCGTACATGAAGAAGAAGACAGTAGGAAAGCAGAGATTCAGAAGATAGAGCATCCCCAAAACCTCTACCTGTTCTCCATTACTGCAAAACAAGTATTTATTTCATGTTCTTTTAAATTTTACAATTAAATCTGAGAATTATTGATATCCTCACTAAGAGTTACAATATAACCATAGCTTGCTTCAAGCCGACAATCTCCGTGGGATCGACCCTTACTCACGTAAGGTATTACTTGGACGACCCAGTGCACTTGCTGGTTAGTTGTGCGGAATTGCAAAAGTGTGATTGTGATTTCATGCACCAAGTTTTTGGCGCCGTTGCCGAGGATTGTTCGAGTTTGGACAACTGACGGTTTATCTTGTTGCTTAGATTAGGAATAATTTATTTTTGTTGGTTTAGAGTCACTAAATTTGAGTCTTTTATTTGAATTTAGTTTCATATTTTAAGTTCGGTGTCAATTGCATGCTTTTATTTTCTTTCAATTTTTTGAATTTGCATGTTCTTAGTTCTTTCTTGATCTTTAAAAATTCTAAGTTTGGTGTCTTCTTTGTGTTTTCCTTTAAAATTTCAAAAATTTGTGTTTGATTTTCTAAAAATTTTAAGTTTGGTATCCCTTGTGCTTTTATTTACTTAAAAATTTTTCAAAAATTTGTTCTTGGTGTTCATCTTGATCTTCAAAGTGTTCTTGGTGTTCATTTTCACATTCAAAGTTTTCTTGTTTGTTCTCTTTGTTTTAATCTAAAATTTCTAAGTTTAGTGTCATTTTGTTGTTTTTCTCTTTCCTCATTAAAATTCAAAAATTAAAAAAAATATCTTTTCCGTATTTTACTCATAAATTTCGAAATTTTGCATTAAATTAGTCAAAGATTTTCAAAATCATATCTTTTTTTTTGTCAAGTCAAAATTCTAATTTCAAAAATTGATCTTTTCAAATCTTTTTCAAAAATCAAATCGTTTTAATTTCTTCAATCGTATCTTTTCAATCATTTTTTTAATAAATTGTAATCATATCTTCTCAATCATATCTTTTTCAAAATAATTTTCAATCATATCTTTCTGATTGCTAATTCTAAAATCTTTTTAATCAATTAATTAATTTAGTTGTCAATTTGCTTTTATTTCATTTTCTTCTAATTTTCGAAACTTTTATTTTATCTTCCATTTATTTTGTTTTATTTTATTCGGTTACTTTTAATTAAATAAAATAAAAAAATTTTAAAAATATAATTTAATTGCAATTCATATCAATTCTCTTTTCTCCATCATGGACATAAGTGGAAATGAACAGTCCAGAAGGACTCTGGGGTCATATGCTAACCCCATTACAGCTGCATATGGGAGTAGCATCTGTATACCTCCCATCAAAGCAAGCAGTTTTGAGCTAAATCCTCAGCTCATTATCATGGTGCAACAAAATTGCCAGTATTTCGGTCTTCCACAGGAAGAACCTACTGAGTTTCTGGCACAGTTCTTACAAATTGCTGACACAGCACGTGATAAAGAAGTGGATCAGGATGTCTACAGATTATTACTGTTTCCATTTGCTGTAAAAGATCAAGCTAAGAGGTGGTTAAATAATCAACCCTCAGCAAGCATAAAAACATGGAGACAGTTATCAGACAAATTCCTGAATCAATTTTATCCTCCAAAAAGGATGACACAGCTAAGGCTAGACATCCAAGGCTTTAAATAAGAGGATCATGAATCCCTTTATAATGTCTGGGAGAGGTACAGAGGGATGCTAAGGAAATGCCCCTCTGAAATGTTCTCAGAGTGGGTACAGTTAGACATCTTCTACTATGGGCTTACAGAAAGAGCTCAAATGTCTCTAGACTATTCAGCTGGTAGATCTATACACATGAGAAACACAATTGAAGAGGCTCAAGAACTCATAGATACGATTGCTAGAAATCAACATCTGTACTCAAGCAGTGAGTCCTCCTTATGACAAAATAATTAGCAGAATTTAAAGAGATGCTCCAAGACACTAAAAATGCTAACAAGAATATAGAAGCACAATTGAATCAGACAAGACAGCAGCTATCTAAACAGATAACAGAAGAATGCCAAGCTGTTCAACTAAGGAGCGGGAAGACATTGAATAATTCAGCTCAAAGTAGCAGAAAGCCAAGAAAGGAACAACTGACAGAGGATAACCAAACCACTGCCTAAAATCCCTCTGAGGACAGCAAGAGCCCAAAGAGGAATAATTCTGGCGTTCAAACGCCAGAAAAGGGTGAAAGATTGGCGTCAAACGCCTAGTGGATGCCCACTTCTGGCGTTCAAACACCAGAAAAGGGGGAAAAGTTGGTGTTAAACGCCCATTCCTTGCCCAGTTCTGGCGTTCAAACGCCAGAAAATGGTGGGAAGCTGGCGTTAAATGCCCATCCAGCACCCAATCCTGGCGTTCAAATGCCAATGAGGGATCAGACACCTGCAAGTGCTGATAGTAACCCCTCTAAGAAGGCTTCTCCAACCACCTCTGTAGGGAATAAAACTGCAGCAACTAAGGTTGAAGAATATAAAGCCAAGTTACCTTATCCTCAAAAACTCCGCCAAGTGGAACAGGATAAACAATTTGCCCACTTTGCAGACTATCTCAGGACTCTTGAGATAAAGATCCCGTTTGCAGAGGCACTTGAGCAAATACCATCTTATGCTAAGTTCATGAAAGAGATCTTAAGTCATAAGAAGGATTGGAGAGAAACGAAAAAAGTTTTTCTCACTGAAGAATACAGTGCAGTCATTCTGAAAAGCTTACCAAAGAAGCTTAAAGATCTAGGAAGCTTTATGATACCATGCACATTAGAGGGTGCTTGTACCAAGACAGCTCTGTGACCTTGGAGCAAGTATCAACCTAATACCTGCATCCACTATCAGAAAGCTTGGCTTGACTGAAGAAGTCAAACCAACCCGGATATGTCTTCAACTTGCTGATGGCACCATTAAATACCCATCAGGCATAATTGAGGACATGATTGTCAAGGTTGGGCCATTCACCTTTCCCACTGACTTTGTAGTGCTGGAAATGGAGGAGCACAAGAGTGCAACTCTCATTCTAGGAAGACCTTTCTTAGAAACTGGACGAACTCTTATTGATGTACAAAAAGGGGAGGTGACCCTGAGAGTCAATGAGGATGAGTTCAAGTTAAATGCTGTCAAAGCCATGCAGCACCCAGACACATCAAATGACTGCATGAGCGCTGATATTATTGACTCTTTGGTGGAAGAGATCAATATGACTGAAAGTCTCGAATCAGAGCTAGAGGACATCTTTAAAGATGTTTAGCCTGATCTGGAGGAATCAGAGGAAATAAAAGAACCTCTGAAAATTTCTCAGGAAGAGGAGAAACCTCCTAAACCCGAGCTCAAACCACTACCACCATCCTTGAAATATGCATTTCTGGGAGAGGGTGACACTTTTCTAGTGATCATAAGCTCTACTTTAAATCCACAGGAAGAGAAGGCACTAATTCAAGTGCTAAGGACACACAAGACAGCTCTTGGGTGGTCCATAAGCGATCTTAAGGGCATTAGCCCAGCAAGATGCATGCACAAGATCCTATTAGAGGATGATGCTAAGCCAGTGGTACAACCACAGAGGCGGCTAAATCCAGCCATGAAGGAGGTGGTACAGAAAGAGGTCACTAAGTTACTAGAGGCTGGGATTATTTATCCTATTTCTGATAGCCCCTGGGTAAGCCCTGTCCAAGTTGTACCCAAAAAGGGAGGCATGACAGTGGTTTACAATGAAAAGAATGAACTGGTTCCTACAAGAACAGTTACAGGGTGGCGTATGTGTATCAACTACAGAAGGCTCAATACAGCCACCCGAAAGGATCATTTTCCTTTACCATTCATAGACTAGATGCTAGAGAGACTAGCAGGTCATGACTATTACTGCTTTTGGATGGCTATTCAGGTTACAACCAAATTGCAGTAGATCCTCAAGACCAAGAGAAAACAGCATTCACATGTCCTTCTAGAGTATTTGCCTATAGAAGGATGCCTTTTGGTCTGTGCAATGCACCTGCAACCTTTCAGAGGTGCATGCTCTCTATCTTCTCTGATATGGTAGAAAAATTCTTGGAAGTCTTCATGGATGACTTTTCAATATTTAGAGACTCATTCAGCTCCTTCCTTGACCATTTAGCACTTGTTCTGAAAAGGTGCCAAGAGACCAACCTAGTTTTAAACTGGGAAAAATGTCACTTTATGGTGACTGAAGGAATTGTCCTTGGGCATAAAATTTCAAACAAGGGAATAGAGGTGGATCAAGCTAAAGTAGAAGTAATTGAAAAATTACCACCACCTGCCAATGTTAAGGCAATCAGAAGCTTTCTGGAGCATGTAGGATTCTATAGGAGGTTTATAAAGGATTTTTCAAAAATTGAAAAATCTCTGAGCAATCTGCTGGCTGCTGACACACCATTTGTATTTGACACAGAGTGTCTGCAAGCGTTTGAAACTCTGGAAGCTAAGCTAGTCACAGCACCAGTTATTTCTGCACCAGACTGGACATTACCATTTGAACTAATGTGTGATGCCAGTGACCATGCCATTGGTGCAGTACTGGGACAGAGGCATAACAAGCTTCTGCACGTCATTTACTATGCCATCCGTGTTCTAAATGACGCACAAAAAAACTACACAACCACAGAAAAAGAGCTGCTTGCAGTAGTTTATGCCATTGACAAGTTTAGATCCTATTTAGTAGGTTCAAAGGTGATTGTGTATACTGACCATGCTGCTCTTAAATACCTACTCACAAAGCAGGATTCAAAACCCAGGCTCATAAGATAGGTGTTGCTTCTGCAAGAGTTTGATATAGAAATAAGAGACAGAAAAGGGACAGAGAACCAGGTAGCTGATCACCTGTCCCGGATAGAACCAGTAGCAGGGGCGTCCCTCCCTCCTACTGAGATCTCTGAGACCTTTCCGGATGAGCAACTCTTCGCCATTCAGGAAGCACCATGGTTTGCAGACATTGCAAACTATAAAGCTGTGAGGTTCATACCCAAAGAGTGTAAATCATGTTGCTTGTATGCGAAGTTTGTATTCATAGGTTTTGATGAATGACAAACCAACAAACGACATGAAAGACAAACCAACAAACAACTTGAATGAACAAGCATATTGAAAGATCAACCAACATTCAACGTTGAGGAATGAAGAGTTGAAAGCAACACAACAACAACAAGAAACTCAAGTCCACAACATTTGAAGACAAGTATAGTGTCTTAGGACTTAGGTAACTTCTTGTTAAGAACCAATTGCTAAATCTCTCAACACACACTCACAAAATGTTTTGATGCACATCTTGCAATTCAATGCTAGCCAAATGGTTTAAAAACTTGTTTTCAAAGGTACAAAAGCATAGGAATTGACTCCAACAAGTTTGAGATCAATCCTAAGTAGTTTGAAGTGATTTTAAGCCATTCTTTAAGGTTTGCATCGATGCACACTCATCTTGCATCGATGCAAAGCATGCAACGACTTGTTGCATCGATGCAAAGATATTTGCATCGATGCAACCTAGCTGAAAATTCAAATTTCAGCTTCAAAGACACATTTGCATCGATGCAAAGTGTTATGCATCGATGCAAATGATTCAAAAACATAAAAAACGGCTAGTTTTAACAAAACGGCTCCATCCCATTAAACTCCCAAACGTTTCTAAGGTTTGGGAAGTCTATAAATAGATGGATTAAAGCCTTATTTCACACATGTGAGTATTTGCAAACTATCTTGTTCATATTCTTTCATTCTACACATTTTTAAGGTGTTATAATACACAATTTGAGAGAGCAATATCAATTGGTTCAATAGTGCTAAACTTGTAATCATACACTCTTCTAGAGAGTACTCATTTCATCTCAACAATTCTTTGAGAATTGTTTTCTTGTAACACTTTGTAAATTGGAGTGTGATCTCCAAGGTTGAGTCAAGAGTTATAAACACTATAGTCGGTGAGGATACCAAGGAAGTATACTAAGTACTCAAGGCAAATCTTAGAGAAGGAATCTCTAAGTGGAGTGGGTTAGTATACGAGTGGTGATCATATACCGTGAGGTGTTAGAAACTAAGGACTCGGATTGTAAAAGGTTTTGCGCGAGCACCTTGAAGCTTGGCAATAGTGGAACTTCTCAATAGCGATTGAGAAAGAAAGTGGACGTAGGACAAGGATTGTGCCGAACCACTCTAAATAGCGTTTGCATCTCTCCAAACTCATCTCTTCAATATTATTGTCTTTTACCTTTGAGCAAATAAATTGTGATCGAAAAGTAGCTTCGTAAGTACTTAAGGAATGGCTTAAGTCCGATTGGTGAAAAGCTTGATCAATTTATTTGAGTTGATGTCTATTGGAAAGTAAAAGCTCCTTATAAATGCTTAGCAATTGAGTTAAGCTCTTGGAAAAATACTAGTACAATAACACTTTTGTATATTGTCTTTAACTTTCGCAAAAAGATTCATTGTTGTTGCAATACTCAATTCACCCCCCCCCCTCTTGAGTAATTGTGCATAGGTTCTACAAGTGGCATCAGAGCTTAACCCTTTGAAAGACTTAACCGTTTAAGGGAAAAGATCATGGCAAGCACAAGCTTTAACAACAACAACACTAGTGAAGGTAACTCAACCGCTAGACCTCCTCTTTTTAGCGGAATAAATTACTCTTATTGGAAAAATAAGATGAGAATTTGGATCCGTTCTCAAGATGTGAGAATTTGGAAAGTGATTGAGAATGGAAATCACATTCCAACAAAGACAACAAGCGCTAAAGAAGGAGAAGTCTCCGTCTTAAAGCAAGTACCGAAAGGAGAAAATGAATATAGTGACGATGATTGGAAGAAAGTGGCAATGAATGATAAAGCCATCAACTTCATTCATTGTGCACTTAACGAGCATGATTATATGAAGATCTCTACATGTGAAACCGCTAAAGAGATTTGGGATAAACTCCAAATCACTTACGAAGGAACCGACCACGTTAAAGAATCAAAGGTATTTATGTTGGTTCATGAATGGGAAAATTTTAAAATGAAAGATGAAGAGAGCATTGAAGAAGCTCTTGAAAGACTCTCCAAGATCTTCAACAACCTAAACATGCTTGGCACAAAATACAATGATAAACAAATTGTGACCAAGGTGCTTACAAGCCTTACACCAAAATGGAACTCCAAAGTGAACGCCATTGTGGAAGGAAGGCTCTATGATCAACTTACATTTGATCAACTACGAGGTAATCTTCTCACCTATGAGATGACTATGCTAAATAGACAAAAAGGTGAAGAAAGCAAGAAGAAAAGTCTCGCCCTTAAAACAACATCACTACAAGAAGAGAGTGATGATAATGAAGAAGAAGGAGATGAAGAATTTGCACTCTTATTAAAAAGATTCAATAAGTTTGCAATGAAGAAAAACTTCAAGAGCAAAACAAAGGTACCAAAATGCTATGAGTGTGGAGAAGTTGGACACATTAAACCCAATTGTCCAAAACTTCAAAAGGAGGACAAAAACAAGAAATTTAAGAAGAAGGAGAAAGCATACATATCATGGGAAAACGAGGATGAATCCGACTCCGATGACGACGAGGTTGCAAATCTTTGCTTAATGGCAAGCGAAGAAAAGGTTAGTAATGACAACTCTACTTCTTTTAATTTACAAGATGAATATGATGCCTTACTTGAGGTGTACACAAAACTTACCCAAGATTATTCTCTCCTAAAGAAAAAGAATATGGATCTTTTAAAACAAAATGAGATGTTGAAAAATGAGAATATCAATCTTGGAAAAGATAAGTGTAGCACAAGTAGTGATCCATACAAATCTTGTAAAATGCATGAAAATGAAATTACAAATCTTAAGAACACTTTAGCTAAGTTCAATGAATCTTCAAAGAACTTAGATAAAATGTTGAAAAACCAAAAGCATGTTCATAATAAGGAAGGTTTAGGTTTTGAAAAAGGAAAATTTAAAAATGCTAAAACTCCTATTAGGCAACCGCAAGCCCAAAAGGCAAGCATGCCTAAAAGGAATGAAGCCTTTAAACATCCTCCTCAACATGCTTCATTTAGAAATTATAATCACAATGCATATAGATCAAAAGATGTTGCATTTAGGAAACAACCTAGGCAACCATTTAGAAACATGCATAGGATGCATAATCCAAATGTCATATGTCATTATTGTAAAAAAGTAGGTCATATAGCACCCGTATGCTTTACTAGAATTAAACATATAAACTTTCGTAGTCAAGATACGAGATGGGCACCTTATGGGCATTATGCTCATACTAACCATCAAGGACCCAAATTCACTTGGGTACCTAAATCCCAATTTTAATTGTTTTGTAGGTACGTGTTGGAGCTAAGGATACAAATTGGTATGTTGATAGTGGATGCTCCAAACACATGACCGGTGATGAATCAAAGTTCACCGCAATAGAGCCTACAAACGGAGGAAACGTGATCTATGGAGACAACAACACCGGCAAAGTAATCGGCGTTGGAAAAGTTGGTAAAAATTCTTCTACCTCCATAGATAATGTTATACTTGTCAAAGGTCTCAAACATAATCTCATCAGTGTTAGCCAACTTTGTGACAAAAGAAACTTAGTCACCTTTGACTCAAAATGTTGTTTGATAAAAAGGCAAGACACTAATGAAATTGTGCTAATTGGACACCGTGTTGACAATGTATACATGATTAATCTAGATGAAGTTTCCTCAAATGATGTGAAATGCCTTGTTAGTAAAAATGATGAAACTTGGTTATGGCATCGTAGAGTAGCTCATGCTAACATGGACCATCTTAGCAAGTTGGTCTCTAAAGAGTTAGTAATTGGCTTACCAAAGCTACGTTTTGAAAAAGACGTCCTTTGCGACGCATGTCAAAAGGGAAAACAAGTAAATGCCTCTTTTAAATCTAAAAACATTGTTTCAACAACAAGGCCATTACAACTTTTGCACATGGATTTATTTGGTCCTTCCAGGACTATGAGCTTTGGTGGCAATTACTATGCTTTAGTTATTGTTGATGATTACTCTCGATTTACATGGACCTTGTTCCTAGCAAACAAGAGTGATGCATTTCGAGCATTCAAAAGATTAGCCAAAGTTATTCAAAATGAAAAGAATTTGCATATATCATCTATTAGAAGTGATCATGGTGGAGAATTTGAAAACAATCTTTTTGAAACTTTTTGTGAAGAAAATGGCATTGAGCATAATTTTTCCTCTCCTAGAACACCACAACAAAATGGTGTGGTTGAAAGGAAAAATCGTCATTTAGAAGAAATGGCGAGAACTATGCTCAATGAGGCTAATATTCCTAAGTACTTTTGGGCGGATGCGGTTAGTACCGCGTGTTATGTTATGAATAGGATTATCATTCGACCTATTCTTAAGAAAACACCGTACGAATTGTACAAAGGAAGAAAGCCAAATATTTCCCACCTTCACGTCTTTGGTTGTAAATGCTTTATTCTAAATAATGGAAAAGATAACTTAGGCAAATTTGATGCTAAGGCTGATGAAGGAATCTTCTTAGGCTACTCTTTAACTAGCAAAGCTTTTAGAGTATATAATAAACGCATCATGACTATGGAAGAAAGTATTCATGTCGCTTTTGATGAAACTAACCATTGTTGTGCTAGAAAAGATTTTGATGAAAATGTAGAAAACTTTGATTCACTAAATTTGAATGGTGAAGACAAAGAAAAAGATTTAAATGAAGCCTCTACAAGCTCAACAAAAGATAGCGTTCAAGTTGAAGAAATTGAACCATCACACGCACAAATAAATGCACTTCCAAAGGACTGGCGTACTTCAAAGGACCATCCTCTAGACAACGTCATTGGTAATGTTTCGAAAGGGGTAACAACTCGATCTACTTTTAGAAATTTATTTACAAATAGTGCTTTTGTTTCTCAAATTGAACCATCTACCATTGAGTCCGCAATTGATGATGAACATTGGGCTATGGCAATGCAAGAGGAGCTTAACAAATTCAAACGAAATGACGTTTGGGAATTGGTGCCTAAACCAAGTAATCAAACAATTGTAGGAACAAAATGGGTTTTTAGAAATAAACTCAATGAAAATGGTACAATTGTTAGAAACAAAGCTAGATTGGTAGCTAAAGGTTATAATACTAGTGCTTGATCACATTCCTATCAAATGTGATAATACTAGTGCAATAAATTTAACCAAGAATCCGGTTCAACATTCAAGAACCAAGCATATTGAGATTAGACATCACTTCATAAGAGACCATGTTGAAAAGGGTGATGTGGTTATTGAATTTGTCGAAACTAGTAAACAACTAGCGGACATCTTCACTAAACCTTTATGTAAAGAAAGTTTTTTTAACATCTGAAATGAACTTGGTATCTTGGATTCTAATCTAATATGATTTGTTTGAATTCATTGCATTTATATTACTATTTTTGTATCTCTTACTAACTTAAGCATTGGAGATATCCAATTAGCCATTGTCTTGTAGGTTTATGAGTTGATGAATGAGTGATTAATCTTGAGGTAGATTGAAGAATTTGAAGATTATAAACAATGGAAGATCAACAAATTGAAGTTTATAATAGTTTAAGTGAGTATATACATGATGGAACTCAAAGGATTGAAGAAAGAACCACCAAAGGATTATATGAAGACCAAGATTGATTGTCTCCTCTTCATCAAGTCACTTTTTATTGCTTTATGTTTATTTGATTATATGAATTGTTAAACTAACTCCTAGTAAGCTAAGGATTTCTATTATGGTTTAAATACTTTGATATTTCCTTCATAATTTTGTTTAATGATTAATGCTTGTATGCTTATTTGGTGAATAACTCAAAATAGGCTTGGTACCCCTATTTTAAGTTAATGTACATGCTTTAATATATTTCACTTATTTAGGGGGAATTATGCATGTTTTTTATATATATAAAAAGAGGAAATCAAATTCTTTTTGAAAGGGGGAATATCTCATCCTTGAAATTAATAGAGAAATTGAACTTAAAAAAATACATTGTTTTATGCATGCTTCTATGACACATTTCAAACTCCTTTCTTTTTGATAATGTCAAAAGGGGGAAGAGAAGTTTGAGGATATTTGAAATTTTAAACTTTTGAAAAAGAAGAAGTTTAAGGATTTGAAAAGAAGAAATAAGTTTGCGAAACAATTTTTTCAAAAAGACTTCCGCTAAGCAAAAACTTTGATATCTAAATTGTTTTCTTTGATAAACGCCCATTAAGGGAACAAATGCACATATTTAGGGGGAACTCCTGCAAAATTTTTTTTGTGAAGTCTTCTCCAAAGCTTTCTATAAAACAAAGTGCATTATTGTTGCTTTCAAAAATCATTTATAAATGCATATCCTCAAAATTGGTTTGTCATTATCAAAAAGGGGGAAATTGTAAATCATGTTGCTTGTATGCGAAGTTTGTATTCATAGGTTTTGATGAATGACAAACCAACAAACGACATGAAAGACAAACCAACAAACAACTTGAATGAACAAGCATATTGAAAGATCAACCAACATTCAACGTTGAGGAATGAAGAGTTGAAAGCAACACAACAACAACAAGAAACTCAAGTCCACAACATTTGAAGACAAGTATAGTGTCTTAGGACTTAGGTAACTTCTTGTTAAGAACCAATTGCTAAATCTCTCAACACACACTCACAAAATGTTTTGATGCACATCTTGCAATTCAATGCTAGCCAAATGGTTTAAAAACTTGTTTTCAAAGGTACAAAAGCATAGGAATTGACTCCAACAAGTTTGAGATCAATCCTAAGTAGTTTGAAGTGATTTTAAGCCATTCTTTAAGGTTTGCATCGATGCACACTCATCTTGCATCGATGCAAAGCATGCAACGACTTGTTGCATCGATGCAAAGATGTTTGCATCGATGCAACCTAGCTGAAAATTCAAATTTCAGCTTCAAAGACACATTTGCATCGATGCAAAGTGTTATGCATCGATGCAAATGATTCAAAAACATAAAAAACGGCTAGTTTTAACAAAACGGCTCCATCCCATTAAACTCCCAAACGTTTCTAAGGTTTGGGAAGTCTATAAATAGATGGATTAAAGCCTTATTTCACACATGTGAGTATTTGCAAACTATCTTGTTCATATTCTTTCATTCTACACATTTTTAAGGTGTTATAATACACAATTTGAGAGAGCAATATCAATTGGTTCAATAGTGCTAAACTTGTAATCATACACTCTTCTAGAGAGTACTCATTTCATCTCAACAATTCTTTGAGAATTGTTTTCTTGTAACACTTTGTAAATTGGAGTGTGATCTCCAAGGTTGAGTCAAGAGTTATAAACACTATAGTCGGTGAGGATACCAAGGAAGTATACTAAGTACTCAAGGCAAATCTTAGAGAAGGAATCTCTAAGTGGAGTGGGTTAGTATACGAGTGGTGATCATATACCGTGAGGTGTTAGAAACTAAGGACTCGGATTGTAAAAGGTTTTGCGCGAGCACCTTGAAGCTTGGCAATAGTGGAACTTCTCAATAGCGATTGAGAAAGAAAGTGGACGTAGGACAAGGATTGTGCCGAACCACTCTAAATAGCGTTTGCATCTCTCCAAACTCATCTCTTCAATATTATTGTCTTTTACCTTTGAGCAAATAAATTGTGATCGAAAAGTAGCTTCGTAAGTACTTAAGGAATGGCTTAAGTCCGATTGGTGAAAAGCTTGATCAATTTATTTGAGTTGGTGTCTATTGGAAAGTAAAAGCTCCTTATAAATGCTTAGCAATTGAGTTAAGCTCTTGGAAAAATACTAGTACAATAACACTTTTGTATATTGTCTTTAACTTTCGCAAAAAGATTCATTGTTGTTGCAATACTCAATTCACCCCCCCCCCCCTCTTGAGTAATTGTGCATAGGTTCTACAAAGAGTACATCAGGGTGCAAACGAAAAAATTAATTTCTGATGCAAAGTACTATTTATGGGATGAACCATATCTCTTTAAGAGATATGCAGACGGAATGATCCACAGATGCGTACCTAGAGAGGAGGCACAAAAAATCCTATGGCATTGCCACGGATCACAGTATGGAGGACATTTCAGAGGTGAGCGAACAACCACTAAGGTCCTCCAATGTGGTTTCTACTGGCCTACTCTCTATAGAGATGTCTGAGAGTTTGTGCGTAACTGTGACAGTTGCCAGAGAGCTGGTAACTTACCTCATGGTTATGCCATGCCTCAACAAGGGATCTTAGAGATTGAGTTATTTGATATATGGGGTATTGACTTCATGGGTCCTTTCCCACCATCATACTCAAACACTTACATTCTGGTGGCAGTAGACTACGTATCTAAATGGGTAGAAGCAATTGTCACACCCACTAATGATACTAAGACAGTGCTGAAGTTCCTCCAGAAACATATCTTCAGCAGATTTGGTGTTCCCAGAGTACTCATCAGTGACGGGGGCACTCATTTCTGCAATAAACAACTTTACTCTGCTATAGTCCGATATGGAATTAGCCATAAAGTAGCAACTCCATATCATCCACAGACAAATGGGCAGGCTGAAGTCTCTAATAGAGAACTAAAAAGAATCCTGGAACGGACTGTAATTGCCCGTAGAAAGGATTGGGCAAAAAGCTTGGATGATGCTCTGTGGGCATACAGAACAGCATTCAAGACTCCTATAGGAACCTCTCCATACCAGCTTGTGTATGGCAAGGCCTGTCATCTGCCCGTGGAACTGGAACATAAGGCCTACTAGGCCACCAGATTCCTAAACATGGATGCTAAGTTAGCTGGAGAGAAAAGATTGCTCCAGCTGAATGAGCTAGAGGAATTCAGACTCAATGCTTTTGAAAATGCAAAAATTTATAAGGAGAAAGTAAAAAGGTGGCATGACAAGAAACTGTCATCTAGAGTCTTTGAACCAAGACAGAAGGTTCTGCTGTTTAACTCTAGGCTCAGACTATTCCCCGGGAAATTGAAATTCCAGTGGAGGGGACCATATGTGATTACAAGTGTGTCACCCTATGGATATGTTGAGTTTCAGGATATTGACTCTGACAAAAAGTTCATTGTTAATGGACAGAGAATCAAATTGAGCAAGAATGCTCAAAACTGAGACTAGAATAAAGCTCAGTCAAGGTCCAACTAAAGACAATAAAGAAGCGCTTACTGGGAGGCAACCCAGCCAGTAGCAAGTTATTTGTTTTTATTAATACTTATAGAAGTTTGATATAAATTTTCTTCAAGATTAATCATCAAATTGTAGGAATTCACAGAGTTACACAAGGATTCAGTGCAAAAAGCAGAGAAAAGGAGCTCACTGGCAAGAAAACGCCAGTAAGGGGCATTTTGGGCGTTAAATGCCAGAATAGATACCATTCTGGGCGTTTAACGCCAGTAAAGATACCATTTTGGGCGTTAAACGCCAGAATGGGTACCATTCTGGGCGTTTAACGCCAGAATTGCAGCATCCTGGGTGTTCAGAAAAATGCCCAGTAACAAAAGATTTCTGGCATTTAACGCCAGCCAGGGTACCTGGCTGGGCGTTAAACACCCACAATGGCCAATATATGGGCGTTAAACGCCAGAATGGATACCATTCTGGGCGTTTAACGCCAGAAAGGCAGGGGGAGAGGATTTTGTTTTCCACTTCAAAATTTTTCAAATTTTCATGTTTTGACTCATAATTTTCTGCATAAACATGTTACAAATTTTCATCATTCACCTTCAATTTTAAAAAATTTAACAATTTTCTAAATCTCTTTTCAAATTTCTTTCAAATCCTTCCCAAATCTTCTTCAAAAACTCAAATATCTTCTCAATTTCTTTCCAAATCTTTTCCAACTTATCATATCATCTCTTAATTCTTAGATGCATCAACAAATTTTCAGATTTAACCTCTTCATATCTTTTCCATTTAAAAATCTCATCTTTTTCATATCATGGTTCTATTTTTTTTCACCAATCATATCTTTATGTCATATCTTTTTCAAATTTTCGAAATCTCTCCCCTCCACTTATAAATACACATTCGGCCATCCCCACCTCTCCACCATTCAAATTTGCCTATCCTCCTATCTCTCTCTTTTCCCTTCTTTTGCTTGAGGACAAGCAAACCTCTAAGTTTGGTGTATTTTTCCGTGATCACCGAGCTAAGACTCATTAAGATCATGGCTCCTAAAGGAAAACAAACCAACTCAAGAGGCAAGAAAGAGAATACTCCAAAGAGTCTTTGGAATCAAGAGAGGTTCTTAACCAAAGAACATGCAGACCATTACCACAAAATAATGGGTCTGAGGTCAGTGATCCCGGAAGTTAAATTCGATCTGAAAGAAGACGAATATCCGGAGATCCAAGAGCAAATTCGAAACAGAGGATGGGAAATTCTAGCTAATCCTGAGACAAAAGTTGGAAGAAACATGGTTCAGGAATTCTACTTAAATCTGTGGCTGACAGATAAGCAGAGAATAACTGGAACCGCCTTTCATACCTATAGAACTATGGTCAGAGGGAGGATTATTTACTTCCACCTGGACAAAATAAGAGAGGTCTTCAAACTGCCTCAACTACAAGATGATCCAGAATCCTTTAATAGGAGAATGGTGAGAGTAGATAAGGGGTTGAACCAAGTTCTAGAGGACATATGCCTCCCTGGAACTAAGTGGATAACCAATTCAAAAGGTGTCCCAAACCAACTCAAGAGAGGATATCTCAAACCAGTCGCAAGAGGCTGGTTGGACTTCATTGGGCGTTCTATACTGCCCACTAGCAACCGCTCTGAGGTCACTGTCAAAAGAGCAGTGATGATTCATTGTATTATGCTGGGAAACGAAGTGGAGATTCATCATCTGATTTCTTGTGAGATTTACATAATTGCAAACAAGAACTCCACTGAAGCCAAACTGGCATACCCAAGCTTAATTTCTCTGTTATGTAAAGATGTTGGGGTGAGGATGGGAGTAGATGAATTCATCCCAATCGAACACCCAATCACCAAGAAGTCAATGGAAGGACAACAAGTGCAAGATAACTCCATCAAAAGGAGAGCGCAGGAGTTCCTCCCAGAAATCTCTGAAATTGACTACTGGACCCGCCTAGAAGCATCTGTCACCAAGCTGCAAGAAGCTGTGGAGCAACTTAAGGAAGAACAGCAGAATCAAAACTGCATGCTCTGCAAGCTGCTTAAGGAACAGGAAAAGCAGGGGCGTGAGCTACAGGAGTTGAAGCGCCAGAAGCTCTCCCTTGAAGGACCAAACACCCCACAGAAGGAAGGAGCATCCACTTCTCAAAATCAAGGTTGTTGAGTCCTAACTCTGTGATAACCTTTATTATTATGAATCTATTTTAAGAGTCATTTATTTTTCTGTTTTTAATTTTCTGTCTTCTATTATTATTGGTCTACTCTTATATTTATTTTTGAGTCTTATTTTTATTTTCCATGATTAATAAAATTTAAAGTTTATGTCTTAAAGCTATGAATGTCCTATAAATCCATCACCTTTCTTAAAGGAAAAATGTTTTAAATCACAAAAGAACAAGAAGTACATGATTTCGAATTCATCCTTGAAATTAGTTTAATTATTTTGATGTGGTGACAATACTTTTTGTTTTCTGAATGAATGCTTGAATAGTGCATATGTCTTTTGAATTTATTGTTTATGAATGTTAAAATTGTTGGCTCTTGAAAGAATGATGGAAAAGGAGAAATGTTATTGATAATCTGAAAAATCATAAAATTGATTCTTGAAGCAAGAAAAAGCAGTGAAAAGCTTGCGAAAAAAAAAGGTGAAAAAAAATAAAAGAAAAAGAAAGAAAAAAAAGTAAGCAGAAAAAGCCAATAGCCCTTTAAACCAAAAGGCAAGGGTAATAGAAAGGATTCAAGGCTTTGAGCATCAGTGGATAGGAGGGCCCACAGGAATAAAATCCTGGCCTAAGCGGCTAAACCAAGCTGTCCCTAACCATGTGCTTGTGGCGTGAAGGTGTCAAGTAAAAACTTGAGACTGAGCGGTTAAAGTCGTGGTCCAAAGCAAAAAGAGTGCGCTTAAGAGCTCTGGACACCTCTAATTGGGGACTTTAGCTGAGCTAAGTCACAATCTGAAAAGGTTCACCCAGTTATGTGTCTGTAGAATTTATGTATCCGGTGGTAATACTGGAAAACAAAATGCTTAGGGTCACGGCCAAGACTCATAAAGTAACTATATTCAAGAATCAACAAATCCTGAACTAGGAGAATCAATAACACTATCTAAATTCTGAGTTCCTAAAGATGCCAATCATTCTAAACTTCAAGGGATAGAGCGAGATGCCAAAATTGTTCAGAAGCAAAAAGCTACTAGTCCCGCTCATCTAATTGGAGCTAAGTTTCATTGATAATTTGAAATTTATAGTATATTCTCTTCTTTTTATCCTATTTGATTTTTAGTTGCTTGGGGACAAGCAACAATTTAAGTTTGGTGTTGTGATGAGCGGATAATTTATACGCTTTTTGGCATTATTTTTAGTATGTTTTTAGTATATTTTAGTTAGTTTTTATTATGTTTTTATTCAAAAATTATATTTCTGGATTTACTATGAGTTTTTGTATTTTTCTGTGATTTCAGGTATTTTCTAGCTGAAATTGAGGGACCTGAGCAAAAATCTTATTCAGAGGCTAAAAAAGGACTGCAGATGCTGTTGGATTCTGACCTACCTGCACTCGAAGTAAATTTTCTCGAGCTACAAAAGCCCAATTGGCGTGCTCTCAATTGCGTTGGAAAGTAGACATCCTGGGCTTTTCAGAAATATATAATAGTCCATACTTTGCCTGAGATTTGATGGCCCAAACCGGTGTTCCAAGTCAGCATAAAAATTCTGGTGTCAAAACGCCAGAACTGGCATAAAATCTGGAGTTAAACGCCCAAACTGGCACAAAAGCTTGCGTTTAACTCCAAGAAAAGTCTCTACATGTGAAAGCTTCAATGCTCAGCCCAAGCACACACCAAGTGGGCCCGGAAGTGGATTCTGCATCATTTACTCATTTCTGTAAACCCTAGGCTACTAGTTTTCTATAAATAGGACCTTTTGCTATTGTATGTGGATACCTCATGACACTTCACACATTTCATATTGTATTCTCTATGGCATGGGTCTCTAAACCCCATGGTTGGGGGTGAGGAGCTTTGTTGTATCTCGATGAATTAATGCAATTACTACTGTTTTCCATTCTATCACGCTTGTTTCTATTCTAAGATATTCACTCGCACTTCAACTTGATGAATGTGATGATCCGTGACACTCATCATTATTCTCACCTATGAACGCGTGCCTAACAAACACCTCCGTTCTATCTGCAATAGCTTGAGTGCATATCTCTTGGGTTTCTAATCTAAGATTAGAACCTTCGTAGTATAGGCTAGAATTATTGGCGACCATTCCTGAGATCCGAAAAGTCTAAACCTTGTCTGTGGTATTTCGAGTAGGATCTAGGAAGGGATGATTGTGACGAGCTTCAAACTCACGAGTGCTGGGCGTAGTGACAGATGCAAAAGGATCAATGGATCCTATTCCGACATGAGTGAGAATCGACAGATGATTAGCCGTGCGGTGACAGCGCATTTGGACCATTTTCACTGAGAGGACGAGTGGTAGCCATTGACAACGGTGATCCACCAACATACAGCTTGCCATGGAAGGAGTCTTGCGTGCATGAAGAAGAAGATAGTAGAAAAGCAGAGATTCAGAAGATAGAGCATCTCCAAAACCTCAACCTGTTCTCCATTACTGCAAAACAAGTATTTATTTCATGTTCTTTTACTTTTTACAATTAAATATGAGAATTATTGATATCCTGACTAAGAGTTACAAGATAACCATAGCTTGCTTCAAGTCGACAATCTCCGTGGGATTGACCCTTACTCACGTAAGGTATTACTTGGACGACCCAGTGCACTTGCTGGTTAGTTGTGCAGAATTGCAAAAGTGTGATTGTGATTTCGTGCACCAATAGCTATCATAAGTTTGGATTTTTACATGCGTTGAAAATTGTTGAATGTTCATATTTCTAATTTGGCCAAGAGAGTTAGACAGATCAAATTGTTTAAGAAACAAAAAGAAACATTTAAAAATGAGAAAAAAATTTAAGAATTATAAGTCACTTGTTCGAAAGGAAAAGGTTTCTTACGTTGAAATAGAATCATCGAGTGAAGATTCTGAACGCGAATATTTTGAAGTTGATTTGGCTGAATTAAAGAACGGGCCACACCACCTTTTGTCTGTGCTTCGGTGGAAAAAGTTGCAAATATTGATAAAGTTAGCGAAACTATGTATAAGAGTGGTAAGAAATATAGTTTCGATATTTCGAAGTTGGAACAAATATTTGATGTGTTGCTTAAAGATAAGCAATTTATTTTTTCTGAGAAAAAACTTTACCCTCGATTAAAGACTTAAAAGGAAAACTTTTTTGTAAGTTTCATCAAGCAACTAGTCATTTGACGAATAATTGTGTTCCTTTCAGGGATCTAATTTAAGAAGCAGTTATGGAAGGAAGATTGAAGTTCGAAAAAAGGAAAAAGGACATGAAGGTTGATGTAGATCCTTTTGACGTAGCTGTAAACTTGTTGAACCTCATTTCCTGGGGGGAATATGGCTGGTTTTACTTCATTTGAATTCGATACAACTTTGGGAGATTTTGAGACTAATGTCTGGCAAGTGTACCCTAGTATCGATGATAGGCTACCAGAATTTTTAATGCACCAAAAATTAAAATACAGAGATATGTCATTATGTCCAAGGTGCAATGTTGTATTTGATGTTGCATCTGCAGCAATCTTTGAGAAGAAAAGAATGAAGAAAGAGCTAGCTCATAAAGAGGAGCAAGCTCGTTAGAGGCACCCTCCTTGATGACAAGAAGGTCTGGATTCTCAAAATCCTTAAGAAAACTATTCTCCTTGATTCTTCCACTCCCAGACTATTAGTGTTTGGAGGATAAAAAATTTTCAAGAGTTTGGGGAGCGTAAATTTCGAGAATATCAACAGCAACAAGCTCGGAGGGGTTGTCGAGGGCGTGGTTAGGTTGATATCCATATCCCTAAGGAAGGATGGGGATAATCGAGGTTCAAGACATTTCCGTCGAGTAGTAATAGATAAGCCTTCAACTTTTGCAGACAAGGGGGTAAAACCTTCTGCTTTGACAAGAGTGGTTTTCCCGTCTGATGGCAAGACTATTGCTAAGGGCAAAGAGTCTTCAGATTTGTTGGAAAAAGGGAAAGCAGTCGAGTTGACTCCTGCTAAGACTAATGAAAATGTTGTTTTAAACCCTGATCTTGACGAAGAATATTTTGAGGAAGGGGATGATGAGATGGTTGGTACAGTCTCCGTTATCTCGTTTGAGTTCTTGGGTAGTTATGAAAGAAATCTTAGTGGGGATTATGATGCCGAGTTTGAAGATGAAGATGCATTCGCATTCATTTGCGATCATGCAGAAGTGGGATATTTTAATAAGCCTACTGATAAATAAAGAGCACACCTTCGACCACTCCATATCAAGTCCATGATGAGTGTTATTTCTATCAACAAAGTGTTGGTCGATGGTGGGCAGCGATTAGTCTACTTCCGAAAAGAATGTTGGTCAAGATTGGGAAGCATTTCGATGATATTGTACCCACCAATATCTCTGTCACTTATTATAGTGGAATTTCAATACCAGCAAAAGGGTTGGTTACTCTCAAAGTTCAAGTTGGTTCTTCAAAACGAACAACTATGTTCGTAGTGGCATCTTCAAAGGCTAGTTATAATATTCTGTTGGGTCGAGACTAGATCCACGATGTCAGTGTGGTACTTTCGACTGTTCACCAGAAACTTCTCCTTTGGACTTATGAAAGAAAGACTAAAGTTATAGATGCTGATGATAGTCTTTATGATGAGCAGATGCACGTCGACTTCAAGATTTACAACGACAAACTGAAGCCTCTTGATGACGATAGGAATTTGCATTCTTACAACTTTGAAGGTTGTTTCTTAATCTTTGAGGGTCTTAACATAAAGCTTAGGTGCCTAACATCGGAGTATACTCCTTTAGTTTAGGAGCAGTGTCTCCATTTGAAAATAGTTTGATTAGGAACGTTTCAAGATTTCTAATGAAAAGGATGTGTCAGACTATTTTTTTTTTTTTTAAATTATGTGAATAGTTTTACTTCTGCAGCATATTTTTCTTCTTCTAGTGATGATTCTTTTGATAAAGTTGAATCAATTAGGGATTTAAATTCAGCAACATGTAATTCAATTTCTAAGGCAGTTTCGATTACTAAGATCAAACTTGGTAGCAATTTACTTTCTACAGCATGTACCTTCCCTTTTAAGTCTAGTGCCATAAGTACTACTTTGTTTATCAGTCTAAGATCGTCAGTCAATCAAGTGTTGATGTATCCCAAGATCTTTGTATTGTAAATTACTCGACAATTAATTTGGCTGATGATTCTAATAATATTTCCTTATGTGATTCAATTAATTTATCTTTCGATTGTATCTATGATCTTGAATCTTTGGATTTTGAAAAAACTTTAGTTAACGATGATCATATCGAAAAGGGATTTGAATCCCAAGATCCACCTCAAAAAAATTAATTTGCGAGTTGATGGTGCCGCGAGGCCCACTTACATTAGTAAACATATTCATGGAGAATTTCGAATGGAATTTACTAAGCTTTTGAGTGAGTACAAAGATTATTTTGCTTGAGATTATGACGAGATGTCTGGTCTTGATTAATCTTTAGTTGAGCGATTGCCATTAAAGCCATATTCTCGACCAGTAAAGTAGGCTCTTAAGAGATTTGCACATGAAATAAATCTCAAAATTAAAGAGCATATCGAACGATTGATGAAAGATAAATTCATTAGGACTGCTCGTATGGTGATTGGGTATCGAATATTGCTCCTGTAATGAAAAGGAATGAGAAATTGCATGTGTGTATTGATTTTTGAGATTTAAATAATGCAACTCCTAAGGATAAATATTTTATGCTTATAGCGGACATGTTGATCGATTCTGTAGCTAGTAATGAAGTCCTAAGTCTTATGGATGGTTATAACCAAATATTTATTGCCGAGGAAGACGTGTCAAAAACGGCCTTCGTTACCCAGGTGCTTTGAGTACCTATGAATAGATGATGATGCCTTTTGGTTTAAAGAATGTAAGATTAACATATCAACGCGCAATGAATGCAATTTTCTAGAGTATATTGGAAAATTTATGGAAGTTTATATCGATGATGTGATAGTCAAGTCAAAATTCTATCGGCCAATATCTTGAGTATTTGCATAAAGCCTTTAAGATAATGCATCGAAAAGGATTAAAATTGAATTCCCTACAATGAGTATTTAGTGTGTCTACTGAAAATTTCTTTAGGTTTTGTAGCTAAAAAAAAGGAATTGCAATCGACCAAAATAAGGCTAAAGCTATTTTGGAATTATCTCCTCCAAAGTCGAAAAGGGAAGTCCAATCTTTTTTGGG
Source organism: Arachis ipaensis (assembly GCF_059453495.1). Classification (NCBI taxonomy): domain Eukaryota; kingdom Viridiplantae; phylum Streptophyta; class Magnoliopsida; order Fabales; family Fabaceae; genus Arachis; species Arachis ipaensis. The sequence goes on along the minus strand of NC_142440.1, from coordinate 21,669,298 downwards.
GAAAGTAAATTTCTTACGATGATTCATTTCGAATTTGTCTGGTCGAATTCGAATTTTCTCTTCCTTAGTTAAATTGAAAGATGCATCACAATATGTATGGACTAAGGACCATCAAGAGGCTTTCAATTCAATAAAGGCCTATCTTTCTAACGCACATATCATGGCTACTATTCGTCCTTTAAAACCACTAAAATTGTATATCGCAGCTTCAACAAATACAATTGGGTGTATGCTTGCACAGAATGATAAAGTACAAAATGAAAGGACTATTTATTACTTTAGTAGTCTTATCCGACTTTGAGACGAGATATTCCCTTATCGAAAGACTATATCTATTTTTTTTACTATGCTTGTACTAAACTTAAATGTTACATGATAGCCAAAACTATTAGGATTATTGCACAAACTGACCTTGTCAAATACATGTTATCCTATCCTGTTTTGTGAGGTTGAATTGGAAAATGGATACTTATCATGATAGAATACGATTTACAATATGTTCTTACTAGGGTAGTTAAAGGTCAGGTCATTGCAGATTTTTTAGACGATAAACTAGGTAATCTTAATCACCAGGGGACAATTTGTTAGTCGAATAGTTGCTAGTTAAATTTTTGAAAATGCCAATTTGAAAAGTGGTTGTTGACAAAAGGGGTCTCAATTTGATCTAACACGTCGATTAATGAAGCTGATAATTGACATGTCGAGTTCAATGATGTAATGCACAAGGGCAGTTACTTGGCTTTGCACTTTGGCGGAAACCGTTATTCTTTCGAAGTCTTCAAAGGTGATACTTGGCAGCACAAGATTGATTAGATTGGTCTATAAATTGACAAGACTCGGAGGAAACAAGAAGTTGAAATTTATATTCAAAAAATACTCTCGCACATTTATATCCCAATGACTTCCTGAGTTTGCCACGAGTTTATTTTCAGTAAAATTCTTTCCATATATTTACATTTCTTTTAAGTTTTTGTAATTACTTTCATGCATGTAATCCATTTTTTTTTTCACAAAATTCATTTTCTTTTTTTTTTAAGTTCTAAATTGTTATTTTAATTTCAACCTCCTTCAACTTCATTAAAAACAATGGTTTATTTTTTTCTTAATTTTCAATTTCTCTTTCTAAATTTAAAGATCTTTATTTCAGTTTGTATTTTATTTTTCTTTCTTTTTGTTCGTTCAAAGTAAAGTTTTTAATGCATAAAAAAAAATTGATACTCACGAAAGAAGAGTAAATTTGGCTTCCAAATTATAAATATCAAACCAACTCAAATTTATAAAAAATCTGCGTAAAAGTGAGAATGATTTTTGTTGCTCACGAAATAAAGTCATAAATATATTAACGAGGCATGCGTGCTACCTAACTGGGAAAGTGGAAAGTGGAAACCCATGCATATAATGTGTGAGCCTAAATTTGACAACTATCATAATATATATTTTTCTGCAGTGAAAGTTCCGGGCAGCATTTGCAGCATCAAGCAACGATGAGATGAGAGGGCACTTCTTTTCGCCTTTATTAGATTAGATGAGACATTTAATTTGGAAATAATATGGATGGTACTTTTCATTTGCGTCTATACTCTAGTCTATAATGCAATCAAACTCGATCAGTAATAGTATCTTCACGAGCTTCTACTACATAGTAGGAAGTAGGAGCACCATATTCATAATTATAAATGTAGTTGAGATTCGTTGCCTTTGAAAAGGATACATGCATGGGTGGTGGCTCTTGTATAAATAGAGATGATGACGGATTCAAAATTGAGTTCACACTTCACACTCAACCTTCCCTCAGCTCTAATCTCTGCTGCTACTACTACTGGTGGTGGATCAAGTTTGGATTTGTGTCCTACTGACCAGTGACTAGTGTAGTGTAATGATGTTACATTTGAAAAGTAAATCGAAATTGCTTGCTCACTACCCACTGTACACGTGGAGAATCATTTTAATATAAAATTTTTGGGATTGATAGTCAAGTTCGTCTTGAAAGATTACACATTTTTTAAATTAATCCTCAAATAATTTTTTTTAGTCATATTAATCTTTGAAAGATAGAACGTAAGTCAAATTTATCTTTCTATTAGTTAATGACGTATCACGTTAAGTGTCACGTAGCATGGTGACATGGTAGGTTAATGCCACGTATCACTTGACATATAAAAAATTATTTACAATAAAAATAGTCTTTGAAAGTCCAACCGTAAATTATTTTTATCCCTAAAATTTTAAAAATTAATAATTGAAACATGGAATCACTTATTGAATCTTAATATTTTAATATAATTTTTTTAAAATAACTACTATATTTATTTAGTAAAATCTAAAAGATTAAAATTAGTTATATACTAAAAATTTTAAAATTTTGAATTTTACTAAATAAATATAGTAATTATTTTAAATATTTTAATCTTTTAGATTTCACTAAATAAATATAATAATTATTTAAAAAAATTATATTAAAATATTAAGATTCAACAAGTGATCTCACAAATCGGTTTTTCAATTATTGAGTTTTACCATATAAATTAAACAATAATAAAAATTATAATTTTAAAAAGTTTAAAAAATTTAAAATTTAAAATAACTACTATATTATTTAGTAAGATTTAAAATATGAAATTTTTAAACATATAATCAACAATAATTTAATAAACTCATTTAAATAAAAAAAATTCACTATAAAAAATTACAATTTGAAAATATAAAATTTTAAAATACAAATGATAAAATAACTTTATAATAATTTAATTATTTTTATTATTTTATGTAAAGAGAATTTTGTATATTAAAGTCTAAAAAATAATATTAAAATTAGTACGATCCAAAAATATTTTAAATTTAATATTATGGAGAAAATAAAAGAAATTTATATAAGGACTAATTTGATTAATTTTTAAAATTTAGTGATGAAAATTACTTAAGTCTGGACTTTCAGGGACTATTTTGATTATAAATAACTTTTTTACATGTCAAGTGACATGTGGCGTGCTAGGTGTCACTGACTTGACACGTCAACCAATCATCTTGTGACACGTGGCATTAACCTACCACATTATCATGCCACGTGGCACTTAACGTGATACGTCATCATCTAACTAACGGAAGGACCAATTTGCCTTACGTTTTATCTTTCAAGAACTAATATGACTAAAAAAATTATTTGAGAACTAATTTAAAGAATGAATAATCTTTTAGGAGCGAATTTGACTATTAACCCAAAATTTTTGCTCATACCATGGTTAATACCAGCCTTTTATTTTGTGACTCAATCGATTATATTATTGCTCCTTAAGTATTAGTGACTCTTTAGATTTAATTATTCTTCAAATCTCTATAGTTTTATCAAATTTTTAATTAGATTTTTATATTTTTTTAATTGGATCCATATACTGTTTAATTTTTTCTAAATTCCAAAATCACCCTCTTATTTTCTATCTTCAATTCTTCTTCAGTACTAATTCATTCCATAAGATAATCCTTTATCATTGTCCTGCTTCTACCACCAATCCCTGCGCGGCCGAAATCACCGCCATTAATGTCACTCTTCCTCTTCTGATTTTTACTCTCCACACTCACCCCATCCGACAAGAAGCTACCTTTCTCTAACCCCACCTCCGGAGAAGTCCCCGCAGCCGCCGAAGACATATCTGAATCCAAAACCCTCATCACCGCAAAACTCTTCCTCTTCTTATTCCTACTCCGCACACTCTTCACCGCCGAACTTCGATCACACTCTTCATCACCACCGCCCGCCACTACCACAACCTCAACCTCCTCCTTTACCCTGGCAAGCCCAAAATCCCCAATTATAGCCCTCAACTCAGAATCCAACAAAATATTTCTCAGTTTTATGTCACCATGAATCACTAGAAGGCCACAGCAATGGTGCAAGTACTCTAACCCTTTGGCCACCAAAACAACAACGTTGAAGCGGGTTTTTCAGTTCATAAGCTCGGGATACTTGAGGCGCCGTTTCCAGCCGTGCATCGCACGCTATCATCGTGTTGGGTGATCTGCCATTGCGGACATCGTCGTCTTTCTCAACTGGTTCTATTCCTCACGACGTATGATCGCCAGCGTTCAAAGCTCATGCTCTGCATTCAAGTAGGTTGGTTCCTGAATCAGAAGCTCCAATTGTAGATTTGAAATTGTGGTTGTAATTTGAATTTGCCGTGATTTTGTTGCCAATGAGTTGCTCTCTTCCCGTCCGTTGTCGGTGTCAGTTTCTGAATATATTGATGTGGTATGAGTTCAGTTGGATGAATTGGAGTAGAATTTCTGTTGAAATTTCCTGTAAAAAGTGCATATAAGGTGTAGAATTCTATGAATTTAGTAGTAAAAATATAAATTTTAATTAGAGGCTACTTTTGGTAATAGAATTGAAGGTTATCTGTGTTAATGTTACAAGTGTGAAGAGTATAAGAAGTTAGTCCCACATCAAAAAAAGTAAGAAAGAGTGAGAAATTTATAAGATGAGAGATCTATTAACTTATTACTTTAAGGTTTTGAGTTGGATGTGGTGTCTTCTTATCTTATATTCTCTCATTTGATTCCTCCCCGAAGTCTCTCATGTGGTCGAGAGCTCTCCACAGTGGCCCAACAAGTGATATTAGAGCCGGTGGTTAATCGGTCTGGTGTAAGAAGTACTCAAGGTGAAGTATCGAAAGTCTTCCCAACAAAGGTGGTCCGGGCGGCGTGTCCCGCGGTGTGGTTGCGGCAGTATGATGAACGAATACTCGTGGTGGAAAAGTTAGAAAGAGGGGGAGTTGATGCTTGATGTGGAGGCTCACATTTGAGGGAGAGATTGTTAATGTTGCAAGTGTGAGGAGGCTTTCATCTTATGTTCTCTCACTTGATTCCTCCCGGAAGTCTTTTCGGTTGTCAAGAGCTTTCCATGATGGCCCAATAATCTGTATTCTGATTGAATGCCTATTGCAAGTTTTAATGCATACTAATTTTTTTTGTACTTATATTGGATTTTGACTTTATTATTATTGGGTGGAACTGTGTTGCACATGTTGCATTAGGTGTACTCTCCCATGAACTCTTTAAGTTTCTCCTTCACACTCTCCTTCAGCTTCGTCGCACCATTGGCCGTGAAATTTGCTTGAAAGTACGATCCCCATTCCTTCTACTATGTAGAAAGGGAGCTTGTTGGTAGAAGGAGGGTGGTGATGGGGAAAGAGGGTGAGAAGATGGTGGACAAGGTGAGGGGAGTGGTGAAGGGCAATAAGGGTAGAAATTATAAATCTAGAGTATAGGTAAATAAACGAAAATGTTTAGTAATCAAAGAAAATCAATGCTAAATAAGGTAAATTCTGACTGTTTTTTTTTTTGTCTACCTAGCATTACCCATAAATAAATTCACACTTTACTAACGTTTTTTAGACGTTTAACGCCAATAGGGACTTAATTGAAAAAAATTAAACGGTATAAAAATCCAATTGAAAAAAAAAATTTAAGGATCTAATTGAAAATTTGGTAAAATAACAGAGACATACGGAGTAATTAAACCAACTCTTTATTAGGACTAGTGATGGATAGGATTTAAACTCTATTTCAATCTTATTTGCAGATCAAATCTTTTTAAAATTTAATTTTATCGTCAAAAAATTTTTAATCTGAACCGTAAAGTTTTTCATCCAATTCTATCCAAAAAAATTTATTTTTTTCAATCAAACACAATATTTAATAATTCTATATTTCATAATTATACTGATAAAATAAAAAAAATAAATTTATATTAAAATTAAAAATAATAAAATAACTGTATTTGTAGTTTAACTCGTTTTATTTTTGACTCACCTTTCTGCATATCAGATTATTAATCTTATCTAAACGAGTTGGATCGAGTTGGATACTCAGAGATAGAAATAGTATTTCTCGTCTACTTTTTATATACCATCACAAATAAAACATACATGCTTTTTTAAAAGAATTTTAAGTATATCTAAAATATCAAATGTCGGTATTGTAATAATTTTAACCATTGATCTTAATTAGAAAAAATATATATAATATACACTACTTAAAATCAACTGTGAAAATCACGGAACTTAATGTTCAAATTCGTCCCTAAAAGATCACGCGATTTTTATTTTCGTCCCCGAATGATTTTTTTAATCAAATTAGTCCCTGAAAGATAAACTGTTAGTCAAATTAATTATTCTGTCAATTAGATGATGACGTGTCACGTTAAGTGCCACATGACATGATGACCACGTGACAGGTCAGTGACACGTGACATGTCACGTGTCACTTGACATATAAAAAAGTTTTTTATTAGTCAAAATAGTCCTTGAAAGTCTAGACGTAAGTCATTTTCATTCCTCAAATTTTAAAAATTAGTCAAACTAGTCCTTATATAATTTTTTTATAATATTAAATTTATAATATTTTTTATACTACTAATTTTAATATTATTTTTTAAACCTTAATAAACAAATTTCTCTTTATATAAAATAATAAAAATAATTAAATTTTTATAAAGTTATTTTGTCATTTGTATTTTAAAATTTTACATTTTCAAATTGTAATTTTTTATGTGAATTTTTTTTATTTAAATGAGTTTATCAAATTATTGTTGATTATATATTTAAAAATTTAATATTTTAAATTTTACTAAATAATATAGTAATTATTTTAAATTTTAAATCTTTTAAATTTTTTAAAATTATAACTTTTATTATTATTTAATTTATATAGTAAAACTCAATAATTGAAAAATTGATTTATGGAATCACTTTTTGAATCTTAATATTCTAATATAATTTTTTAAGTATTTCATTTAAAACAAAAGGAATTTTATTTTAATATGAAGCATATCTATTTATATAATGTACTAGTGCGGAGTAGCCTGTGTTATGCATATGTATAATATTTCCTATTTCATTTTATCTCATTGATTTGTGAAATTAACAGCCTGTTTAGAATGCATCTGATTTGAAATCATAGATGAATTGAATTCTATTCCTTGCTTTGGAATAGAAAAAAAGCATGAAGTTGAATTCCGGTGAGAATTCCAATTTTCATTTTACCCTCATTTACAAATCAGACTTACTTTGGTCTGATTTCAAAATCAATTCTCACCTAAATCTCACTTAAACTGTGCAATATCAAAAATACCCCTGTCCAAATTATAATATTCTATACTCAAAACTCGAAAACATAGTAAGGTGTTGCCACGACAACAGTAATGGCGGGAGCTACGGCAAGAACCCTCTTCTTCACCCTCTTTCTCTCTTCCTCCTCCTTCACGCACCTCTCTCGTCGCTCCAATCTCATCCCACTTCTCATGCGCTCTAAGCCCATCATCAATCTTCTTGAATTTTGACTCTAAGTATCACTACCATTACATCCTATATATAAGTAATATCGTAATGAAAAAAAAAAGATGTAGTAGAAAAAAATAGTGGTATAACTTTGTTTAGGTTAACATACATAAATTTTTATTTTGAGCATATAACTTTGTTTAGGTTAATAAATACATACATTTCAATTTTGAGTATATGTATATATAGTCCAGCAAAATGTAGTAATGTAAGAAAAATGTTTTAGAATAGAAAAGAATGAGAGAGATTTTGAGAAGAATTAAATGAGAGAGATAATTTTATGAAGAAAAAATTAAAAAAATTATATAAGGACTAGTTTGACTAATTTTTAAAATTTGAAGGATGAAAATGACTTACGTCTGGACTTTCAAGAACTATTTTAACTAATAAAAAAACTTTTTTATATGTCAAGTGACACCTGGCATGCCACGTGTCACTGACCTGTCACGTGACGTGCACGTGTTACTGACCTGCCACGTGGCGTGTCACGTCATCATGCCACATGGCACTTAACATGACACGTCATCATCCAATTAACGGAAGAACTAATTTGACTAACAGTTTATCTTTCAGGGATTAATTTGATTAAAAAAATCATTCGGGAACGAAAATGAAGATCGCGTAATCTTTCAGGGACGAATTTGAACATTAACCCCCACATATACACTTAAAATTTTTCCTGCTTTATTATCGGACCAAGGTTTTACATCTGATAATATTATATAATCCCTTATCTCCTAGTTATCGTAATCGTATCATATCTATCATGGTTCCAGCTCTCTGTTTAGTCATACTTCGTGTATGGCCGATTAAACTCCCATAACTTGGAACTTGGAACATAGATTTCTTTGGCCCAACATAGTTTCTTCTAATCAGAAAGCATCAAAATCATTAACACCAAAAACCAAAGTATGAGAGTGTTAGTCAGGGGTTGTACATTAAAAAAATACAGTGTTGACATTTTATCATCTCACACGCTTGATATAGATCAACTTATGAATTTCGTTAGTGTTGTTTGCACCCCATTTGGCAGTTTGTTGTACTGAATTCCACATTAGGTTCTGTGTTTGCACCCCATTTGGCAGTTTGTTATCAGAAAATAGCAAGCAAATAGTACAAAACGTTGTGATGTTGAGATACTTTTTGTTTCCTGCAATTCATTTTAACTCTTTAGACCTTGATATGTATAGATGGTGTAAAAAGAGGTTCGATGTGAGTGGGTGATTGTAGCTTTATATTACTCATTTTAAACATTGCTTTTTAATTTACTGAAAAATATGTTAAAAGTAAATATAGAACAACACCAGAAGTGATACGTGCTTCAAATGTTCGTGATATGAAGAGTTCAATAGTTATTTAGAAGATATTTTAGTTTACATTTTTAGAATATTTTATTTAATGTATTTTAATTTTGTTTATTTAATTACTAGATTGGGCCTTATGTTTATGGGCTTTAGGGTTTTCTTTGTTTTAACCTAATAAGAGGTTATAAATACCTCTTTGGCTATTGTAGTCGCAACATAGAATTTTTAGATGTTTCAAAACCCCTTTTTGGTTTCGTGATGAAACCATGGTGTGGACAATTGAGGTTGATGAGTCACTCTATTGTTACATCGGGGAATTGAGTAGAAGGTTGAGGAGTCCCTTCGATTCAATTTCCAAACTATGGCGTTGATAAGTTAGGTTGAGGAGTCCATTTCTTGTTGCGTCAAGAAATTGGATAGAAAGTAGAGTGATTCTTTTTGTATTCAATTTCAATCTATCTTTTTTATTTAATTTCAATTCTTGTCTTGTTTATCCTATTATTTCCGTATCATTTGGTATCAGAACTCGGGTATTAGATTAATTCTTATTAATCTATATTTGTTCTTCTTTTATCATAAAAAAAAGAGTCCAGTGTTTGTCGCGTCTTTCTTTTTGTTCTTGTATTCTTGTTTTCATTTGCGTTTCATTATTGTAAAAAAAAAAAGCATAAAGTGAAAAAAAACAAAAAAAGAAGAAAAAAAAAAGAAATTATCTTCCTTATAATTGTTGTCCTTTTTATATATTTTTTTTCCACCTATAAGATTCGAGGACGAATCTTTTTTGTAGAGGAGGAGAATGATACGTGCTTCAAATGTTTGTGATACGAAGAGTTTAAGAGTTATTTAGAAGATATTTTAGTGTACATTTTTAGAATATTTTATTTAATGTATTTTGGTTTTGTTTATTTAATTACTAGATTGGCCTTATGTTTATGGGCTTTAGGATTTTCTTTGTTTTAACCTAACAAGAAGTTATAAATACCTCTTTGGCTATTGTAGTCGCAGCATAGAATTTTTAGAGGTTTCAAAACCCCTTTTTGGTTTCGTGATGAAACCATGGTGTGGACAATTGAGGTTGAGGAGTTCCTCTATTGTTACATCGGGGAATTGAGTAGAAGGTTGAGGAGTCCCTTCGATTCAATTTCCAAACTATGGCGTTGATAAGTTAGGTCGAGGAGTCCCTTTCTTGTTGCGTCAAGAAATTGGATAGAAAGTAGAGTGATTCTTTTTGTATTCAATTTCAATCTATCTTTTTTATTTAATTTCAATTCTTGTCTTGTCTTGAACTCTTCGTATCACGAACATTTGAAGCACGTATCATTCTCCTCCTCTTCAAAAAAGATTCGTCCTCGAATCTTGTAGGTGAAAAAAAATATATGAAAAGGACAATAATTATAAGGAATATAATTTCTTTTTTTTTTTTCTTCTTTTTTTGTTTTTTTTTTTCACTTTATGCTTTTTTTTTTTTACAATAATGAAACGCAAATGAAAACAAGAACACAAGAACAAAAAGAAAGACGCGACAAACACTGGACTCTTTTTCTTATGATAAAAGAAGAACAAATATAGATTAATAAGAATTAATCTAATACCTAAACTCTGATACCAAATGATACGGAAATAATAGGATAAACAAGATAAGAATTGAAATTAAATAAAAAAGATAGATTGAAATTGAATACAAAAAGAATCACTCTACTTTCTATCCAATTTCTTGACGCAACAAAAAAGGGACTCCTCAACCTAACTTATCAACGCCATAGTTTGGAAATTGAATCGAAGGGACTCCTCAACCTTCTACTCAATTTCCCGATGTAACAGTAGAGGGACTCCTCAACCTCAATTGTCCACACCATGGTTTCATCACGAAACCAAAAAGGGGTTTTGAAACCTCTAAAAATTCTATGCTACGACTACAATAGCCAAAGAGGTATTTATAACCTCTTATTAGGTTAAAACAAAGAAAACCCTAAAGCCCATAAATATAAGGTCCAATCTAGTAATTAAATAAACAAAATTAAAATACATTAAATAAAATATTTTAAAAATGTAAACTAAAATATCTTTTAAATAACTCTTGAACTCTTCATATCACGAACATTTGAATCAAGTATCAAGAAGAAAATAAATAATATAGAAATTCAGAGAGAGATGGAGGTTAGGCAATACAATCGGCAACGGCAAGGCAAGTAGTGAATGTGAATTAATGATACTTTTCCTTTCAGATATGTCAGAGGCACCTCAAACACTGCAAGGAAGGACAAACCATTTTCTTTAGGCTCGTCTCTCCTGCTGTAAAAGGTTGCCGAATGTCGAAGATCATTTCAGATATCTGCTCTCTTCAACGTTAAAAGTAAATAAATATATTTTTTTTGAAGTACTTCAAATGGTCTTTTTTCTTATGAAAGAAAATCTGCATTGATTCTATTTATATCTGTCTTTGCCCACCTTTGAAGGCTAAGAGCCTCCTTTGGATGCTTAAACAATAACATGACGTCCCCATGTCACTCATACTTTCCCCAAATCCCTGATCATAAAAGTACCACTATAATGTATATTGCTCATTGCATCAAGACCCACCCCCACATGTTCATTTTAATATTTCTAGTATAAATAATTAACAAATACTTGCTACTATTGCTTTTAGAGTAAGGAATAACAGATATAAGAAATTTGGACAGAGGAGCATAAAAGATGGAAAAGAAGAAAAAAGCAAAGCAATGAAGAAATTTGATATATGAAATAAACAGACAGGATGGCACCACAAACATGAGTAGCTCTTCCCTACTCACTCACTCCAACTCCAACCCCTTGCTTTAATTATAATAGGCTATTACAACTAACACAGCCATGGCCATGCTCTCTCTCTCTATTCTCATTCACTTTCACTTTCAGAGCGTGAACATCTTCTTTTCTGTCCTTCACATTCACATGGATGTTTCCAAGACACTTAAAGAACATCTTCAAAGACAACAAGAGCCGTTTTCGTTGCAAGATTACATCATAGAAAGAAGTTACTTGTTCAACAAGTGCAAGTCTGATAATAGTAGTGCAAAGCATCTCAAGTATGATGATATACACAAGATAAGGAAGAGGTTCTTACATGCTACTGGCATCCTAAGAACACTACTTTACAAGTTCATTCCCTCAGACTGGGATGATGAACACCACAGCCACAGCGGTGACAAAAAACAAACAGATGATGAGCTCTTTTCATTGAAATCATTAACTGCTCCTGATTATTATACTAAGAGCCAAGTTGAGGACGTGTTTCAGACATTCACAACATCAGAGGTAAGTACAAGGTGTTGTATTCATATGCCTATGTTTATGCATTATGCAATCACATAATCACTGATTCATTATCATAACATCATTTGTCAAAAACTAACTCATTAAACTAACTCATTAACCTAACAGCAGCTGCATATAGCTTACGAACCATATCGGATCAGCAGAATGTCACTACCCAACGCAGGTTCCACATTCCCCTCACAGTCTCAAAATAGTACTATCATTTAGGATAATGATCCATTTCTCAAAATTTTGGTTGTATTGGAACAGAGACAAGTCTAGAATCCCAGCTGCCAAATTCTCCACCGGAACTCGTTCGAGACTCCTTGTTCTCCACCTATTTGAGAAAGCTACTACTGAACCCAAATATTCTGAAATTGAGGCCAGCAAGAAAGCATAAACTAGAGGATGCGGTTGACAAGAGGGAGCGGTTCCAGCTACCGTTAGAGTTCTATTTACAGCAAGACCAAGGCAGAAGTCTTTCAATACAAGCAGATTCAGATGACATTCTAAGTGTTAAAGATCAGCACTTAAGCTTCTTTGGGAAACAGTGGAGAAAAGTTAATAGTATCAGCGACCTCTTTTATACGGAATGTTGTGTCACATCCCAGGAGTGGAACATGTTCCAAATAGTACATAGTGGGGAGATACAAATGGAGATAGGAGATGCCATCTTATATGACATTATCAGCGAAACAATTAATTTGTTTTAGTTTTAACTTTGAATAAAATAGATACACCATGGTCCATGTTCATATCTAGAAGGCATATACTGCCTTGTCTTCGTTTGGTTTCCAATAATATGGCTTAATTAACGCTTAACATGACTAACTGAATTTATTAACATTATACGGTTAATCAATCAGGTAACTAGATTTAATGTCCGTTGGAGATTTAAGATGCACCTCAGTGGAAAGGTTTCAAGGAAAAAAAGAAAAGAAAGTAGTTGGACCTGTCTGCTTCTGAGTTGGGTTTATGAAGAATTCAAGTTGATTGAAATGGAATGGACCCACATTTTTTTCTAATTAAGTGTAAAGAATTTGATGGGATAGTATGAAAATTCCACCAATTGAAGTGGGGCGTGTGTCACCATCAAAATCCGAGATGCTGTGTGGAAATTTGTCGCTGAGTTGATTGCAGTGTACACCTGTAAAATTCTCAAACCTTCTGGAGTTTGCCAACATATACGTGAAACTTGGCACAAGTAGAAGTATGTCCCCTCATCTCCAAATTCTCAACTATATGATCATCTATCTACACCCATGGCAACTCTTTCTGCTCTTTCCTATTCTTCGATCCCATACAGATACAGATACAGTTGCAGATGCGGGAGAAGCCTCTTCGTTTTTCCACTCAGCCACCGAAACGGCCATCTTTCCGTTTCTCTGCGCTCAAAACATGCTTCGTTGTTGAAACCCCTCAACTGCTCCCTGAAACAAGACGACTACCAGCACCAAACCCACTCCGCTGACTCTAACTCTGACTCTGACTCTGACTCTGCTACTGCGGTTGCCGTTTCCCCTGATGGGAATCCTACGAATGAGAGCCACAAAGAAGAAGATGGGGAGCAAAAGGAGAAACAAGAACAGGAAACGGATTGGAAGACGGATGAGGAGTTCAAGAAGTTCATGGGCAACCCTTCGATCGAGGCCGCCATCAAGCTTGAGAAGAAGAGGGCCGACACCAAGCTCAAGCAGCTAAGCAGAGAATCAAGCGGTGCTACTAATCCCCTTGTGGCTCTTCTGAATACCTTACGCCGTGATACTCTAACCAAGGAAAAGGAGAGGTTGGAGAAAGCAGAGCAAACCTTCAGGGCTCTTGATCTTAACAAGGTAGGCAACTCAATCACCCTTGCCAAGTTGCCATTATGCATGACTCTCACTCACTCTGCTCTTTTGCTACTTCTAATAATGCAGTTGAAGAGTTGCTTTGGCTTTGACACTTTCTTTGCAACCGATGTTCGAAGGTTCGGAGATGGAGGCATCTTCATCGGCAACTTGAGGAGACCCATCGATGAAGTCATTCCCAGGTTGGAGAAGAAGCTCTCCGATGCTGCTGGCCGTGAGGTCGTCCTTTGGTTCATGGAAGAGAAAACAAATGACATTACCAAGCAGGTACACGCACATTGATGAACTAATGTACGTAGACATACATGATACATACTCATACACATTATTTTCAGGCTTGTGTGGTGCAACCCAAAGCAGAAATAGATCTCCAATTTGAGTCAACTAAGCTGAGTAATCCCTTGGGCTATCTTAGCGCCATTGCATTATCTGTTACTACCGTTGGGACAATTGCTCTCATGAGTGGCTTCTTCCTCAAACCGGACGCAACATTGGATGATTATATAGCTAATGTTGCACCTTTGTTTGGTGGGTTCTTATCTATTCTAGGCGTTTCTGAGGTAAGAAAGAGTCAATTTTATTCTATTGTATACGAATTGATGATGATGATGATGGATGTGTTCCTAATGTGTAGATAGCAACGAGAGTAACGGCAGCTCGTTATGGTGTGAAACTGAGCCCGTCGTTCTTGGTTCCATCAAATTGGACAGGGTGCTTGGGAGTGATGAACAACTACGAAAGCCTGCTCCCAAACAAGAAAGCACTGTTTGATATTCCAGTGGCCCGAACAGCGAGTGCATATTTGACATCACTAGTGCTTGCAGTAGCGGCATTCGTAGCAGATGGAAGCTTCAATGGAGGGGAGAATGCACTGTACATAAGGCCGCAGTTCTTCTACAACAACCCGTTGCTGTCATTCATCCAGCTGGTAATAGGGCCGTACACGGATGATCTTGGGAATGTGCTGCCGTACGCGGTGGAGGGAGTGGGAGTGCCTGTGGATCCGCTTGCATTTGCGGGGCTGTTGGGGATGGTGGTGACGTCATTGAACCTCTTGCCATGCGGGAGACTAGAGGGAGGGCGCATTGCGCAGGCCATGTTTGGGAGAAGCACAGCTGCAATCTTGTCTTTTGGGACGTCGCTGTTGCTTGGGATCGGCGGGCTGAGTGGGAGCGTTCTGTGTCTGGCATGGGGCTTGTTTGCAACCTTCTTGAGGGGAGGAGAAGAGATGCCTGCAAAGGACGAGATTACCCCTCTCGGGGAATCCAGATTTGCTTGGGGTATTGTCCTTGCGCTCATCTCTTTCCTCACCCTCTTCCCCAACGGCGGCGGCACTTTCTCCTCTTCCTTCCTCTCTGCTCCCTTCTTCCGGGGAGACATCTAGATTTCTGCCAATTTTGCTTGCTTATATTTCAAATTTCAATTCCAGCTATTTATGTAAATGTGATTCATATACATTATAAAAGGAAATAAATCAACATGGAGCTAGATTCTTAGCTAAGAGCTATGTATGTAAACTGGGATTTAGAGTCTTCGTCGAGGAGTTCATATGGATCCACATAACAGCTGCATCTTACTCCCATCATGCACAAACTGCATTAAGTTAGTGAGGGCAACATGTTTCACACACTCAAGTAATGCTCTATAAAGTTTTCTTGTTCAAATAAGAAAGATGGTCAAGTC
Organism: Arachis ipaensis; assembly: GCF_059453495.1. Taxonomy (NCBI): domain Eukaryota; kingdom Viridiplantae; phylum Streptophyta; class Magnoliopsida; order Fabales; family Fabaceae; genus Arachis; species Arachis ipaensis. The sequence goes on along the minus strand of NC_142440.1, from coordinate 21,653,839 downwards.
AAATTGCTTATAAAGTAGAGAGCAGAAAAAGATGCCACAGTTATGACTTATGAGGATCAATGGCCAAAATTTCAAGAAAAATGTTCCTCCAAGTGTCAACGGCACTTTAGCCCGAGGGACCAATCCCTGACAAAATACATCAAGTGATTTCAGCAATTTCATCAAAGCAGGTTTGTTGATTAAGATCTCAGTACAATACACACTATAGAAGTAGGAGTATGATCCAATGAAGCCACACTTACAATGCCAATTATTAATTAATTAATTAATTAATACTAATATGCAGTTAAAAGAAATGAATGTGTTAAGAGAAGAGAAGCAGCAACCTCAAGGCCTTGGCTGTTGACTGTTGAGGGCCATAGATCGCTCCATTTTCTGGTAAAATTGGATTGAGAAAGCGAACGTGAAGAGAAGGCGGGTTTCTAAAGTTGCAAGGAAGCCATAGCCAACAAGCAGAACACCAAAGTCTCTCCTCTTCTAGAGGAAGGAAGAGACAGAAGCGGTAGCAGGCGGACAAGTGTCTAACGTGCGCGGAATATGGTCCCTTCTTGTGGCCAGAATTTGAGGCTCACGTTAACCGTATACCGGCCACGGGATAAAACGAAAACCGAATATTACTATTATTATTATTTCCTGTGATAAAATCAAGATTTCGCTAATGACTTATAGCTCAATTCAAATGCTCAAAAAAAAAAATGGAGTTTTGAAAAATAATAAATTTTTTTATTTTATTTCAGTGAAAAATCCTTGCATTGCAAAAGAAAATTGGAAATGCAGAATACACTCCATCTCATATTCAAGTGTAAGGTAAAACTTTAATGAATTCACTTCATTTTCTAAGGAAAAAAAATCAGAAATATTTTTTATTAATATTAATTAATATTTTGAAATAACATTTTATATTTATACTATTAGGATTTAGATTTTAAAATTTAGTATAGAAATATCTATCTTGACCAGGTATCGACAAAAATAATAAATTATATTGGTTATTTAACATTTTTTTTTTGGAATAATTCAGTATGTGTTTGGACTACAGTTTGTAAACGAGAGTTTGTATAAAATTAATTTTGATGAAAAGTAAGTTTGGGTTAACGTGATTTATGTTTGACAATTTTTATATCAAAATTTATTATAATAAAATAAATGTTGTTTGGATTATATTGCTCAAAATTATTTTTAGATGAAAAATTACTAAAAGAGACATCAATTTAAATAATTTATTTTTATATACATGCAAAATTAGAACACTAATAAAAATAATATAAAAAATGCTTATCATATAAATAAAATAATACAATAAAAAATAAAAATATAAAAGCGAGTACTATAACTTTTATAATGTCAAGCAAGAAGAAAATATTCTATAATTTTTCTAGTACCGTCAGTGCTCTTTAATTTAGTATTATTTTAGACTATAAATTTTCATTATTTATGGCTCTATTGTTACTTATAATTAATTTTTTATTTATTTTGTCTTTTTTTTATTGGATCATAATTTATATTATACAAAATTTTGATAATAAATGTAGTATATAATAATTACAATTACAAATTTTACAAAGTCAAAATAAAAAATAAAAAATTAATACAAAATAAAAATAGAGTATATCAAAGAATAGAAAAAAATCATACAGATAAGAAATAATAAAAATTCCATAAAACTAGGGCTGGAAGTGAGCCGAGCTGAGCCGAGCTAGACCAAGCTCAAGCTCGGCTCACGAAAATTGAGCTTGGCTCACGGCTCGGCTCATTAACAATCGAGCTTATTTCTTAAGCTCAAGCTCGGCTCACCAAAAACTCACGAGCTGACTCGAGCTCACAAGCTGGATCAAATAAGAGAAACATAAATACATAATCTATAATTCTATATCAATAAATTATAACTTATATATTTTAAAAAATATTTGAAAAGATCAATTTTATATATTGTTTATCTATCAATAAATTATAAATTTTTTATTTATGTCCTATATTAAAATTATATGTAAAAAATAAATATAAATATTATATATATATATATAATCGAGCCAGCTCACGAGCTAATGAGCTGAGCTTATCCAAGCTCAAGCTCGGCTCATTTAATTTATGAGCTCAATTACAGGCTCAAGCTTGGCTCACTAGCTCACGAGCTTAGCTTATCGAGCTGTTAACGAGTCGAGCTCGAGCTGGCTCATGAGCTGGCTTGACTCACTTCCAGCCCTACATAAAACCAACAACATATATCATATGAACAAAAAAATACAATAAAAAGTAAATAAAATTCATATGAATAAAATTAAATAAAAAATAAAAAAATTCATACACAACATAAATACAGTGCAGTAAAGGATAAAAAAAAGAATTCATATGAACAAAAAATAATAAAAATATCATAAAAAAAAGTCAATAACATTTGTCATATGAATAAAAGAAATACAATAAAATAAATAAAAAATTATATGAACAAAGCCAAACAAAAAAAATAAATTTCATAAAAAGTATACATATAAAAAATAGTATAGTAAATGATAAAAAAACTCGTAAAAACATAACATGAGAAATAAAAATACTACACATATAATATAAAAATATTTATCATATAAATAAAAAATATAAATAAAAATATAATTAAAAAACATAAAAATTAAAATATGAAAATGAGTACTAAAAATAATTAAAAAAATTAAAATATTCAATTTGCTCGTAATTGAAACAAATTTGAACGATTTTGATAAAAAAAAATTGGAACAAAGAATTATGAAGAAGTAGAAAGAACTACAAAGAACTAATGAAGGTAATAGTTACTGGTATCCTTTCTATAGAAGAAGATGAAGGGTAGGGTTGGTAAAAAAGAAATAAATTTTTCACCTAATTTTCTAAGGATAATCAGCAACCATGAATGTGAAACATAGAAGCTAATCATTAAAGATAAAAATTGTCAAACATAAAGTTGAAATTTTCAAAAAGCTCAAACGCGCTTCTCTCCTCACAACGCGTTTGTTAAACACACTCACATTCTCCACAAAGAATTCCAATAAGATTCATAAAAAAATGAGTAAAACATCTCCCCGACCTCTAACCATTTATGAAAAAGATCTGTCATCCCTTGACCATTAAAAAATAAACACGATCCTTATCCATTCTCTCCGTGTGATCGCAATGCTCTTTTGGCGTCCCCTGATTAGAGCTGCACACGGATCGGATATAGCCTAAAATTCTATCCGATCCGCACTGCACTCATCGGATTGGATCGGATACGATATCCGCAATTTTTCAGGCCGGATTTGCGGATCGGATCGGATCGAATATCGGATATATCTGCATAATTCAAAAAAAAATGTTTTCAAATTCCATTTGGCTGTTTTTACAAAAAAAGATTCATTTTTCACTTGTTTAAACATATTTAATTCTAAAATATTATCAATAAAAGTTCTCATGAATAACAAAAAAAAATAATAACACAAGATTTAAGTTTGATTATTCTAAGTCGAAGTACAACATAAAAAATAAAAAACAAGATATCATAAAATTTATAAAATAACACACTAAAATTCATATCACATTAGGGTTTATTTTCTTAAACTATGCTACTTATATGTGATGTGCGGATATGCGGATTTGCGGATCGGATCCGCGGATATCACTGCCAAATCCGCAATCCGATCCTACCATAGTGCGGATCGGATCTGATCCGATCCAATGGCTCTGCGGATCGGATAATATCCGCAAAATTCGGATCGGATGCAAATAATTACTGCGGATATGCAAATATTATCCGATCCATGTGCAGCCCTACCCCTAATTATTAGGCTCTTCCGGTTACTTTTTATTCGAAAATCGACAAGAGGATCCTTTCGATCACACGGAGAGAATGAATAAGAACCGAGAGAATGAATAAGGACCAGGTCCTTTTCGTAAATGGTTAGGTACTGGAGAGAGGTTTTACTCAAAAAATTGGGATCGAATGATGCTTGGATTCAATTTGCGTGTAAACCAGTATGCTACTAATTATTTTAACATTGAAAAATTGCTCAAGGCAAGTAAGTCCATCCATCATGCAATTCATACTAATAGTTGTTAATATTAAATATCATTGCAGAAAGTAAAATGGGCATAACATAAAGTACAAACGACTAGTGCTGAAAGTCGGTTCTCGAAATGAAGATAAACTGTCAAGGCATACTAAAAATAAGGTCTATAAATTACATAGTAAGTACCCAGTATAACAATACTACAACATAGCCTCTCCGTCTCAGACAATGGTCTTCACCTGAATTGACTGGGAAGCCATCGGAGTTGCGCGTGTCGGAGCAACATCCGACACCACCAAAACAACATCCCCATGCATGATAAGTCCTCTGGATTTCATGAACTCGATGGATTTTGAGATGTTGGATTCTGTATCATCTGACAGGTCAACCTGGAAGGGTACAACACCCCAATTTAAGTTGAGAGCCATTATGGTACTTTCGTCCTTTGTGAATGCAAATATTGGAGGATTGGGACGATTTCGTGATAGAAGTGATGCCATGTATCCATGCTTTGTGTACACAAATATGGCATCAACACCAAGATTGTTGGCTGCAAACAATGCATACACGTACAAACATAAGATAGTACTACATTTCGCAAGAAGATGAATTCATTGTATACTAAACTATTTTAATCACAAGTTGCAAGAAGAACTGCATGGAATTACCCATTTCAACAGCACAATTGCATATCTGCTCGGCAGTGCGATCTGGTAAAGAAACTCCAAGTTGATAGTGATTGAGAAGGCTTTGCCTGTTTTCCTCTCTGGCCCATGATTCGATTCTGGTGCTTGTCATATCTAGGACTGCAAGAGCCTTTTGTCCATATGATCCAATGGCTGACTCACCAGACAACATCAAAGCATCAGCATACTGTCGAACTGCTTCAGAAACATCTGCTACCTTATTGCATAAAACCAAATGCTATCAATTTGATATGATTCCCTTCGACCAAATTGACTGAATAATGTGATTCGCTTACCTCGGCCCGTGTTGGTGTTGGGTATTCAACCATTGACTCAAGAAGTTGAGATGCTACAATGACTGGCTTGTTTAATTGTCTACAAATGTAAATTATATCCTCTTGAACTGTGGGAATCTGTTCCAGTGGTATTTCAACTCCAAGGTCACCACGAGCTACCATGATTCCATCGGAAGCTTGTACTATTTCCTTCAGATTATGAAGGGATTCTAAGCTCTCTATTTTTGCTAATACTTTGATGGATCTTCAATGACCATTTATGATTCATGATATTAATATTCCAATCACAATAAATTGATAAATTAAGAAATCTCATCCCAATGAGATTTGAGTTAAAATTACAAAGCTTTTTTTTTAAGCAGAATAGGCAACGATGTTTAGAGTTAAGACAATATGAGGGAATTAACCATGATATGAATAGGATGTTCAGAACAACTATCATGCAGTAATGACAGGGAGGGACCTGATTGATATTATAAATCTAGCAATGCATTGGTGCTTAATCTAGAAAAAGTGCTGAACAAGCCAATTTCTCATAAGAGATTCAAAACATAAACTTATGAGACTGGTAACAGTTGCAACCTGAATGATATCAAGTAATAAAATATGGAAAATGACACATCGGATTGATAAGGACATTTCAGTGAATGAAAAGCCCCATGATGTATGGTGAGTAATGCAAAACAATGGATCTAATGCCTCCCTTGTGACAAATTCCTAGAGTGGTTCTTAATATGGATAGAACTGTACATAATAACCCTTTTATAAATTTGTGCTTTCTTACTTGGTTGATTTAGTAGAGAGGTAGTTCTTCAGATGTTGAACAGAATCAGCATGATTGACAAAGGACAAGGCAAAGAAGTCAACTCCCTCGGAGATACCAAAATCAATATCAGCCCAATCCTGTGCATTAAACAACCTGAATATATGAGAAACACATGCAATCTAAGAGAACGATTATTGTTTTACAGGAAATGCTGGGTTCTGAATAATGGAAGGTGAAAAATGAATACCTTCGTGGACAGGGTGGGGAGCCTGTGATTCCTTCGTACAAGCTTTCCATCTCTCCAGAAACTAAATTTGGCTCCAGGAAGAAAAAGACCTGGATCTATGCACTTGCAATGCAAATCATTTCCAGTCTTTTCAAAAACCACAAAGCATGCCATTCCACCATCAATAACAACTTCATCGCCCACTTCAATACCTGGTTATCACTAACAAGCTCACCAATATAATAAAGAAAATTTGTTGTGAAAGAAAGTTAAGGTTTTGATTGGCCACAAGATTAGCACCTTCAGAAAAGCGTTCGTAGTTGGCTTGAACGGTGAACGGACGAGAACCCTCAATATTTTTAGCAGTAAAGAGCCAAATAGAATCTTCCTGACAGTGAAACAAACAAGAAAGAAGAAACATTTCTTAAAGAGTGTTGGATGTTTCATGGTGTTCCAAATTATAAGAACTAACCTCAACTTTGAGAGAGGAAGGAGCACCATGATCAACAACATGGATCTGGCTACCCTCAGTATCAATCATGAGAGAAATAGAGAAACCCTTGTCCTCATTCAACATTTTGATCTTCCTGATGACGTCACGGTGCCAGTCCCTGGAGCCATGGCACATGTTGAGCCTCGCAACGTTCATACCGGCCAATGCAAGCTTCTCCAGATCGTTGAGTGAGGAGCAAGCAGGGCCAATGGTGCAAACGAGCTTCGTCTTCCTCAAACCCATGAAGCCCTTCTCTCTCAAACCCACTTCTGAAACCACATCCATCCCAAAAGTCTTCTCCAATGGCTTAGTTGCCTTTTCACTCTCAGAACCCAGTTGCACAGCTGCACGAACCTTGAACCCAGCATTTCCCCTTCTCCCTTTCTTCAACAGATGAACCCCACACTTTCCCAAAGCAGCTAGACGGCTTCCGGCAACGCAAAATTGCGAAACAAGACTCAGATCGCGCGCCGCCGCGGCCATGGTGACCACAGAAAGTGTGAGGCAAACTTGTTTTTTGTTGGAAGAGGCAAAAAAAAAAAAGGTCAAAGTCTAAATAATGCGGAACTCAAAGCTTTGAACTTTGCGCCATTGCTGATGTGGGTTTTAATGGGACTCCGTCGTAAACTCCGTCAGGGGTTTATACTTTGCTTTGGTTTCGTCGCAATACAACTACGATTGTAATTTGTAAAACACTTGCATATTAACGCACGTGATTATATAAAACTGTTGTGGTAAAACCGTAAAACTGTAAAAGAAAGGATTATGATACACATCCAAACATTTATTTATTCAAGTTTTATCTAAGTACGTCAAACATTAACAAAAATCACTTTTTCTTTAAAAGTGTTGTGAAATAAAAGATATATAATAGAGATGTACAAATAGAAGACTCTAGTATTAAAATAATTAGCCCAATAATAATTTATATATATATAATAATATTATATGTTGTAATGTGTATATATATACAAAGATAGAAAGAAGTATTAAAAATAAAGAGAGAGAGAATCGCATCTGTTTATTGTTGCAATCTCAATATAATAAAGATGGTTAATATTGCTATTAATATTATATGTAAAGAGTAATAGAAAATAGAATTTAAAATACTTATAAAATAAAAGAAGAGAAAGAATTGTAGTAGAAATATAAGAAGAAGAGTATTTGATTGCAGCATAAAATAAGATTGATTTATTTGTATGAAAAGGAAGGGAGAATAGTATTTTGTTATTGCTTGTAGTGTTCATATCATGCACTGAGGATGTCTATTTATACATGCAAGGAGGCTATAATTTTCAACTATCATTAAATATAAGGACATTGATAATGTAGCCATTCAGCATGGAAAATATGATCTGCTCATGGTCATCCATTTTTATCCTTATCGCAACACTCCCCCTTGGATGACCATTAAGGATTATTGCCTCATTAAAACCTTACTAAAGGAAAACCCTGTGGGAAAAACCTCAGTGAAGGAAAAAGAGTACAATATCCTTTGTGATGGGGACTGCCTCATTAAAAACCTTGTCAAGAAAAACCCAATGGGAAAAAACCTGACCAAGGAAAAAAGAGTACAGTCTCCCCCTCTTGCCGACATCATTTAATGTCTCGAAATCGGCGCATCCCAATCTCATGTACCAATCTTTCAAAGGAGGATTTCGGGAGTGACTTTGTGAATAAATCTGCCAGATTGTCACTTGAGCGGATCTGTTGGACATCAATTGTCCCTTGATTTTGAAGGTCATGAGTGAAGAAGAATTTGGGAGAAATATGCTTTGTTCTATCACCTTTGATGTATCCACCCTTAAGTTGAGCAATGCATGCTGTATTATCTTCAAACAGGACAGTTGGAGCTATCTTATGATCAATCAGTCCACATGATGACAGAATATATTGAATCAGACTCCTCAGCCAAAAACATTCACGACTAGCTTCATGAATCGCCAGTATTTCAGCATGATTAGAGGAGGTTGCTGCAATCGTCTGTTTCGTGGACCTCCATGATATAGCTGTACCACCATATGTGAACAGGTATCCTGTTTGAGATCTCCCTTTATGTGGATCAGACAAGTATCCGGCATCTGCATAGCCAACTAGTTGTGACTTGGATCCGTAGGGATAAAATAATCCCATATCAACCGTTCCATGAAGATATCGAAAGATTTGCTTGATTCCACTCCAATGTCTTCTGGTTGGAGAGGAACTATACCTTGCTAGTAAATTCACCGCGAATGATATATCGGGTCGCGTATTATTAGCAAGATACATTAGTGCTCCAATGGCACTAAGATATGGTACTTCAGGACCAAGGATATCTTCATTTTCTTCTTTAGGACGGAATTGATCCTTTTTCACATCTAAAGATCTTACGATCATTGGGGTACTTAATGGATGTGACTTATCCATATAAAATCTTTTCAAGATCTTTTCTGTGTATGTTGCTTGATGAATAAAGATCCCACCTTTTATATGCTCGATCTGCAGGCCGAGACAAAACTTAGTCTTTCCAAGATCTTTCATTTCAAACTCTTCTTTTAGAGTTTTTATAATTGTTGGAATCTCTTCAGGAGTCCCAATGATATTTAAATCATCAACGTACACAGCAATTATAATGAACCCAGATGTAGTTTTCTTTATGAAAACACATGGGCAGATATCATCATTCTTGAATCCGTTTTTGGCCAGATACTCAGTAAGACGATTATACCACATTCGTCCAGATTGTTTTAGACCATATAAAGATCTTTGCAATTTGACTGAGTATAACCCTTGCGAATATTCATTGGATGGTTTAGATATCTTTAGTCCTTCGGGGACTTTCATATAGATATCCCGATCTAATGAGCCGTATAAATAGGTTGTTACCACATCCATTAAATGCATATGCAGTTTATGATATGCAGATAAACTGACCAAATAACGCAATGTTATCGCATCCACTACTGGGGAATACGTTTCTTCATAATCTATACCGGGCCTTTGTGAAAAACCTTGTGCCACAAGTCGGGCTTTATAGCGCACAACTTCATTTTTCTCATTTCGTTTTCTCACAAATACCCATTTGTATCCAACAGGTTTTACATCTGCAGGTGTACGGACTACAGGTCCAAAGACTTCACGTTTTGCAAGTGAGTCTAATTCAGCCTTCATGGCTGCTTCCCATTTTGGCCAATCACTTCTTTGTCGACATTCTTCGACTGATCTTGGCTCAAGATCCTTACTTTCATGCATGATATCTAATGCCACATTATATGCAAATATTTCATTGACAATTGTCTTATTTCGGTCCCATTTCTCTCCTGTAAAGACATAATTTATCGAGATCTCGTCATTTTCACAATTTTCAGGTACCTGAACGTCTTCTGGCGTTATATCAGAATTTTGGACAACTGCAGGTGTCTTTACTATGTCTTTTTCAACAGGAATATTATTTACCTCTTTTCTCTTTCGAGGATTTTTGTCTTTGGAACCGACAGGCCTGCCACGCTTCTGGCGTGTATTTGCTTCAGTGGCTATTTTTCCTACTGGGACATCAATTCGAATTGGGACATTTTCCGCCCTGCCACACTTCTGGCGTGAATTCGCTTCAGTAGCTACTTGTCCTACTGGGACATCAATTCGAATTGGGGCATTTTCCGCTGGTATATAAGATTTGGTTATCCTCTTTGTATCGGAAAATGCATCAGGCAATTCATTTGCTATTCTTTGCAAATGTATAATCTTTTGAACTTCTAGTTCACGTTGCGCTGATCGAGGATCTAAATGCATCAACGATGATGCATTCCAATTAAGTTCCTTTTCAGGAAGCTTATTCTCTCCCCCTAATGTTGGAAATTTTGATTCATCAAAATGACAATCCGCAAACCGGGCTTTAAACACATCACCAGTTTGTATCTCAAGATACCTCACTATAGAGGGAGAATCATATCCAACATATATCCCCAATTTTCTTTGGGGTCCCATTTTGGTGCGATTAGGTGGTGCAATGGGAACATATATCGCACACCCAAATATTCTTAAATGGGAAACATTTGGCTGCTGGCCAAAAGCTAATTGTATAGGAGAGAATTGATGATAACTCGTTGGCCTCAAACGAATAAGTGCTGCGGCATGTAAAATAGCATGCCCCCAAACCGAGGTTGGGAGATTTGTTCTCATAAGCAAGGGTCTAGCAATTAATTGGAGGCGCTTAATAAGTGATTCTGCTAACCCATTTTGTGTGTGAACATAAGCTACTGGATGTTCAACACTTATTCCATTGGCCATACAATAAGCATCAAACGCTTGGGAAGTAAATTCACCAGCATTATCAAGACGAATTGCTTTAATTGGATTTTCTGGAAATTGTGCTTTTAATCGAATAATTTGAGCCAGTAATCTCGCAAACGCCAGGTTGCGAGAAGATAATAAGCACACATGTGACCATCTCGAAGATGCGTCTATCAGGACCATAAAATATCTAAAAGATCCACATGGTGGATGAATAGGTCCACATATATCTCCTTGAATCCTTTCTAGGAATTCAGGAGACTCAAATCCAATCTTTACTGGTGATGGCCTTAAAATTAACTTCCCTTGAGAACATGCAGCACAACAAAATTCACTAGTTTTAAGAATCTTCTGGTTCTTTAGTGAATGTCCATGAGAGTTTTCAATAATTCTCCTCATCATGGTTGTTCCCGGATGACCCAATCGGTCGTGCCAAGTTATGAACTCATTTGAGCTAGTAAACTTCTGGTTTACAGTGGCATGTGATTCAATTGCACTAATCTTGGTATAATACAACCCAGATGAAAGTGAGGGTAATTTTTCTAATATAACTTTCTTATTTGAATCATGAGTTGTGATGCATAAATACTCATGATTTCCCTCATTCATCGTCTCAACATGATATCCATTTCGGCGAATATCTTTGAAACTCAACAAGTTTCTCAGAGACTTGGTAGATAATAGTGCATTATTTATTATAAATTTTGTTCCTCCAGGAAACAAAATTATAGCTCTTCCGGAGCCTTCTATCACATTGCCTGTTCCAATAATAGTGTTAACATATTCCTCTTTTGGCACAAGATGGGTAAAATATATATCACTTTTGAGAATAGTGTGCGAACTTGCACTATCCGCAAGGCATACATCTTCATTACATATCCTTGCCATTCTCTTCAAAAACAAATAATAATAAAATGAGTAGTATGCACAGTTAAATCGAATACTTGATCAGAATTATTTTCTAAGAAACACTGTACATAAAATAATGTCATATACCAAAATTTTATTTTAAAATTTGACACAATTAATAATTTCAAAATTCATAAATATTAATATTTCATTATTTATGTACATCACATTTGAAACTTAAATACATAGAAAATAAAATTTTAACAATAAATTTTTTACATTATTTATTTACATAGATACTTCACAATTTCACATATTAAACTATTCCATCATTGATCAAATGGCCAATATTTCCTTCAGGGTCCTCAAAGAAATCAGATACATCATAATGAGTGGTGGAGTTCTCAGCATCATTTGAAACAAAATTTGTTTCCTTTCCTTTGTCGTTCTTTTTCAAAGATGCCTGGTAAAGATCGACTAGGTGCCTTGGGGTACGACAGGTACGTGACCAATGGCCCTTTCCACCACAGCGGAAACACTTCTCCTCGGTTGATTTATTCTGCCCGATATTCTTTTCTTTGTCCCACTTCTGGTGAGATCCTCTCTTTTGAACATAATTCTTTTTCCTTCCATAATTTTTCTTGTTATTAAAAGCTTGCCATTTACCTCTTCTGGGGTAATGATTTGCCGCATTTACTTCAGGAAATGGGGCGGCGCCAGTTGGGCGCGCTTCATGATTTTTCAATAACAACTCATTGTTGCGTTCGGCAACAAGAAGGCAAGAAATTAACTCAGAATATTTCTTAAACCCTTTCTCTCGATACTGCTGCTGCAGGAGCACATTCGAGGCATGGAAAGTTGAGAAAGTTTTCTCCAACATATCATGATCAGTTATTTTTTCCCCACACAATTTCATTCGTGAGGTGATCCGAAACATTGCAGAATTATATTCATTTATAGATTTAAAATCTTGTAAACGCAAATGCGTCCATTCATACCGGGCTTGAGGAAGTATCACCGTTTTCTGATGATTGTACCTTTCTTCAAGGTCTTTCCAAAGATCTGCAGGATCTTTTAATGTAAGATATTCATTTTTCAATCCTTCGTCAAGATGACGACGGAGAAAAATCATGGCTTTGGCTTTATCCTTCTGGGATGCATTATTTTCAGCCTTAATGGTATCTCCAAGATCCATTGAATCAAGATGGATTTCAGCATCTAGTATCCATGATAAATAATTGTTTCCAGATATATCAAGAGCATTGAATTCAAGATGAGAGAGCTTCGACATAATGAAAATTTGTTACCTGAGTCTTCCTAAAAATTTGATCAGAGTCTCGTGCTGATAACGTGTTGTGAAATAAAAGATATATAATAGAGATGTACAAATAGAAGACTCTAGTATTAAAATAATTAGCCCAATAATAATTTATATATATATAATAATATTATATGTTGTAATGTGTATATATATACAAAGATAGAAAGAAGTATTAAAAATAAAGAGAGAGAGAATCGCATCTGTTTATTGTTGCAATCTCAATATAATAAAGATGGTTAATATTGCTATTAATATTATATGTAAAGAGTAATAGAAAATAGAATTTAAAATACTTATAAAATAAAAGAAGAGAAAGAATTGTAGTAGAAATATAAGAAGAAGAGTATTTGATTGCAGCATAAAATAAGATTGATTTATTTGTATGAAAAGGAAGGGAGAATAGTATTTTGTTATTGCTTGTAGTGTTCATATCATGCACTGAGGATGTCTATTTATACATGCAAGGAGGCTATAATTTTCAACTATCATTAAATATAAGGACATTGATAATGTAGCCATTCAGCATGGAAAATATGATATGCTCATGGTCATCCATTTTTATCCTTATCGCAACAAAAAGAACGTTATTACGCACTTCTTTTTCTTCTTTTTTTCGTGCTTCTTCTTCTTCTTTTAAATACATATACAATTATACATCATTTTCTTCTCTTTCTCAAATTCATGAATACTTCCTTCTCTTTTGCGCACGCAGAGTCTTCTTCTGCTTCTCCTTCTCCTCTTTTTCTTTTGTTATCGTTATCACCAACAACACCAACATTTTGCTAATAGATTATTTTTCAATCGAATTGAATGGATTGTAATTATTAACTTGAATTGAATTGATAATCTCTAAATTATAGACAGAGGTATTTCGAATTTAATTTTATATAATGGATTATGTTTTGTTCAGTTAGTACTATACAATTATTTTACCATAAGTACGTGTTCGGTTCATTATGCAAAAAGCTGTTCGAATTTGATTTTATATAATGGATTATGTTTCGTTCACTCAGTACTATACAATTGTTTTACCATGAGTATGTGTTTCGATTTATTATGCAGAAAGTTGTTCGAATTTGATTTTATATAATGGATTATGTTTCGTTCACTCAATACTATACAATTGTTTCACTATGAGTACGTGTGCAGTTCATTACGCAGAAAGCTGTTCGAATTCGAATTTATATAATGGATAATATTCCATTCATTTAGTACTATACAATTGTTTCACCATAATAACATGTTCGGTTCATTTCTGTTCTGTACAATTCAAAACTCTTCCTCCTTACCTTCTACTGCTTCTTCATCAAGGAGAGGAGGGAAAGACAAAAAAATATAGCAGCAATAATAACAAAAAAATGACGATAAGGAGAAAACATATGAAGAAGAAGGAACGCGAAAAAAAGGAAGAGAATGAGGAGGAGGAGGAGGAGGAACGCGAAGAAGAAGGCGAGGAAGAAGAAGACGCTTCGTGCGTAAATGAGCATGAGAAGCACGGGAAAAAGAGAAGAAGAAGAGAAGAAGCGTGAGGAAAGAAGAAAAATAGAAAAAGCGCATACCTAAAATTACTTGGATGAGCTTGGATGCCAAAATTGTTTGGATGTGGAGAATATCTCTAAAAAAAATAAATTTCAGTTATTGATTATGGCTAATATTATTTAGAGTAATTATTCAAATCAGTTTTCGAAAATTTTAAAAACAACATTTTAGTCCTTCAAAAAGATTAACAGTAGAACAATTTCTAATATTTTTTTTACGTCAAACTGTGTTTGGTTGGTATTCTTTAGATACAGAGACACAAACATAAATACACAAATAGACATAGACATAGATGTACACAAATTTTTTTTATTATATTTGGTGATGTTATACAAGACATAATTCTCTAATTTAAATGTCTATTTTATCCTAAACATGACCACTACTGTCACTATCGTTATCACTTATTTTCACCATTAATGTTAATTTTTCAACTTTAGTCCAAATTAATATCATCAGCAAAATTTAATCATTACTTCAATAATTTAAACTAAAAAATGAATCAGAGCAAAAAATTTAGTAATTATCTTTTAAAAATCAAACACTAATCCACAATTAAAAAAAAAAACAAAAATGAAGATGAAAAGGATGTAATGAGAGTCGAAGAAAGTGCAGATCTAACAAAAATAAAAGAAAACAGAGAGAGCTGGAATAGATTTGAAAAATTATAGTGAAAAAGCCGTGAGACCGTGGCTGTGAAGTAATGAGACCCATCACCACCATGAGACCCGTGGCAGTGATGATATGCAATGATAGGGCGACGCGATATGCAATGCTGGGTTGCGAGGGGTGGACGATAGATGATGGTTCTGCAACGACACGACGACTTGGACAGCGACGGCGCGATGACGGTTTTAATGGTGGGCGACAGATCTTGAGGAGTGGCAACAGCGGCGGTGACAGAGGGATGAGTGATTGAGGGAAGAGGATATAGATAGAGGCAGAAGAAGATGGAGGAAGGAAGAGGGAATGAAAGAGAGGAAGAAACGTTATTAGGGTTTAAGGTTAAAATTAGAATTTAAAGAGAAAAAATCAGTGTCTTGTGTCTATGTTTTAGTGTCTTAGCTTATAAATGGTACATAAATTTTGCGTATTTATGTCCATCTATGTCCATTAAATTTTTGTGTCTAACCAAACTAAACGGAGGAAGTGTGTTACTGTGTCTATATCTTAGAGGGACATGGACAGTAACCAAACGCTACCTAATAGTCTCTGGCACGCTTTTCCGTTTGTGGCAACGAAAAATATTGAAGTGGCATATTTAATTTTCAGAGTATCCGATAATGTGTACAAGTGTCCAGATGAACAAATCGGTCCCTATCCTTACCACCAACACGATGCCGTTTAAGGGTATAGCGCACAAAACGCATCGTTGAGGTGGGAGAGTGAAAGTCACCGTTTCTCCCTCTCCATCTTTCTTCGATAGCAAGCAAGAAAATAAACACACCCGCTCTCTATTTTCTCTCTGTTTATCTAAGCTAGAGACACCTAAACTCAGAGGAAAGAAAAACCCTCTTTCACCTCAATTCGAGGTTGTGTTCAAATAAATTGGACATGGCAGTAATGGCAACGGAGGAAACTGGAAGCAGTAGCATCGGTGATGGCAACAGCACCACTATAACCATGATCGATAAGACCTACGAGTCCTCGACGCCGAGGTTCTTCAATTTCATCAATGGGGTAACCAAAGAGGACGAGCGCAAGAGCTCAGCTATGGTTCGATACTGCCAGAGAACTGACCGACCACAATCAGAACCCGCATGAAACCCAACCCATCCTGAGACCCACCCACCTCTTCTTCACCATCAAATTTGCAGACCAAGACACATCGTCATCAAAGATGAACTTTAGTCACTTGCTACAAGGAGTCAAGACCAAGCCTCGTGCTTCGCTCCCATGACCATCATCAGACGCCATGGTTGCTATCGCATGGATGTTGACGCGTATGGACGTTGTCGCGCCTCCCCCGATAACTTTCATCACCACTGCCAAGCATGTCACTGCTGTTGCCACTGCCACTGCCAGACCTCGAACCATCGCCGCCACTGCCCCCTGCCATAGACGTGTTTGCAAGGCATCTGCCTCACCTGCGACCCCTTATTGGCAAACCGCGCACTGGTTATGCTCTGATGGCGGCGTCGGACCGAGTGGCGCTACAAGAAAAACATTGAATACTGTCAGATTTAGTGGCGGATTTACCTTTAGATTTGACAATAAATTCGTCGAATGGTAAATTCGCTGATATTTAGAGAGAAAAAATCGGCACGATCATTATCGTTGAAATTACCAGTGGATTTATCCGCCAATAAAACTCAACTAATGGAATATTGTGTTTTGGTCATGCGCAATGCATTACGGTTGGATTTATCCGCCAGTAAATCCTATAGTAAATTTGTCCTGAATTGAAATCATGTGCCCTCTCCTCATATTTTGAAAGACCCACACACACACACTCTCTCTCTCTCTCTCTCTCTCTCTCTCTCTCTCTCTCTCTCTCTCTCTCTCTCAACCCCAAACCACCTCAACAGCCCCCTCTGGCAGCACCGATGCCATTAATAGTCTCCAAAGACTGCATGGACTCCTTGTGTCATGTTGGTCGCTCTATAGCTGCTGTTTTCGTTGTTCCTGCCGTTGCTCCCTCTGTCGCGGAAACTCCCTCCTTTCCTCCAGGTATATTGTCATCCACTCTTTTGCTATTTTTTTTTGCAATTGTTTAAAAAATCCCTAATGCAACTTGCCAGTTGGTCACTGCAGTCGCTACTGTGTTGTCCATGCTGCCATTATACCAGAAATGTCCTCTGTGCCACTACTATCTCTGGGTAACTCACTCATCACTAATTAGTTTAGAATAGTTAAATTCTAACCCTAATTTATGGTGTATTCCTCTGTTCCTGTTTTATTTTGATTTTGTTTCTATTTTTATTAGATTTTAGAATTTGTTCTGATTTTTTTTGGTTTATTCTTATTTGAATTTTAGGATTTAATTTGAGTTTATTATTTTATTTTAATTTTGAAATTTCTGATTTCTAAATTCACTATTTTCTATTATGATTTCAATTCTAGTTTGTTCTTAATTTGTTATGTTTCTCATTTTTGTTATATTTTTAATTTGTTATTGATTTTTGGTTGAGATTTTTTTTTTTGCAATTTTTTATTGTTCTCCAATTATTGTTTGATATTCTTGGTTCTTAATTTTAGTTATGTTTTGTTATTGTTAGAATTCTCTGTTATAATTTTTTTTTTTATATTTCTGTTGTTTAAGTGTGAGAATGTTAGTGGAAAGATTTGTATTTTGATAAAATGTTGATGAGACATATATAATTATTTATTTAGTTTTAATATGCCTTTATACAATTACCGACAAGGTTTATACCGTTTAATTTATTTCAACAATAAAATATATTATTGACAAATTTTTTTGGTAAATTCACAGATAAATCAGACGATATCCGACGAATTTCTTGTAGTGTGACCTAAAATATATCTTGAATCTAATATAAAAATAACACTAAATGAAAATAATAAATTCAAACTTGCTAAAATATATCTTAATTCTAGGTCAAATTTTAGATCGAATTGAATTTTGTGTATCCCTAACTACTATATAAAACACTAGGTAACAAAAACATCATTAAAAATTAGAACACGATATTTACTATGAAATGAAAAAGAGTATTTAAAGATCTAAAACATTTTTGGATTTTCAATAAGATAATATGCCTTTAATAAATAGTTTTTTTTTTTACTAGAAAATAAAATACAACCAAATAAAAAAGAAAAATAAAGTCGTAAGGGACTACGAAAGTATAGAATAGTTTGGTTGCATATTATTTTTAAATTCTTTCTATGTCATTAGAAGCTCTACATGTTAAAAATGAGATCTCATTTCTATTTTTGTTATAGTATCTGCTATTATATTTGCATCTTTTAAAATTAAACGTCTATCAATATACCACTTTTAAATCATGATATTTCATAACAAAATTGAAAGTCTTCAAACAATTTATTTCACAAATTACATCTCATTGTCCTAAATCTCGAACTAAAAAAAAAAAATTTCTAAATAACAAATAATTTTTTAAAAAAGATATTATTACTCTTAATTATTTCCAAACAGTTTTATTATTAATTTCTATTCCAATCTCGGTTAATAGATAAAACTAATCTGATCCCCTAACCAAAAACAATTTCTTATTTGTAAGTCGGGCTATTCCTTAAACATCGAAAGTCAAATTTGATATTTGGATTCTATACAAATGATTTCTTTCTTTTTACAAAATTACGGAAACCTATTATTTTATATAAAAGTAGGATGTGAATAAAAAAATTTATTATTAAATTAGTTATTATATCTTCGTATAATAGTTAAATACGTATAATATTAACTTATTTTAATATATATTTTATATATTATTTTAAATTAATTATATTATTTATATATAAAAAATTAATAATCAAATTAATCATTCATAAAAAATATATATTAAAATAAAAAATAAATAAAAAATATGTGTATTTTTATAAAATATAAAAATTTAGTTTTAATATGTATATAATATTTTTTATTTTATAAATTTAATAACTAATATTTTATTTTCACTTGATATAATTATATTTTATAATTAATTTTTGGCTCAAACTAATCAAACATCTAATTTAACAAAGGACATAAAAAGACAAGAAAAATGGTGCATATATTATTTACTTTTATATATATATATATATATATATATATATATAAAGAATTTATTATTTCTATTTTTTATTCTATCCATAAGTTTTTTTGCATCATATATTTGATGAAAGTAAAACAATTATGTTTAATCAGTATCAGTATTTATACATATCAAAATATAAAATATATATTAAAATAAATTTAATTATATATATTTATATATAAATATATAATAATTAATTTGATAATTAATTTTTAAGATATATATACCTTCTTTAATTATACATATATTTTAATGTGATAAATATATACTAAAATTAATTATTATAAATATATATTATTTAAATTTTTTTAATATATTTTTTTATTTTAACATATATTTTATAATAATTAATTGATTTTGGTTATATATATATATGCATGTCACTCAGAGACTCACTGTCTTGGCCATACACAAAATCGCATCTCTCTTGCACTCGCGCACGGAGACACTCTGCAACCTGAATATTCCTCCCACAAAATCTGCACACAACTCTCTCTCTCTCTCTCTCTGTGACACTTGATTCACTCTCGGCTCAAGATTATTACATCGAAACAAGATAAAAGCAGTTTTTGAGAGGCCAAAACACAAGAATCTCTCTGCTCTTATGATTTTGCAAATTTCATTTGCGCGTGGATCGGGGATTCATTCCGAAGGCAAATAGAAGCGAGATCATAACGACGACAAAAAGAACCGATTTTAATTAGGGCTTTGTTGGGGATTGCAGACATGAGGTTGAACGGAGAAATCTCTCACCGAGACAGAGAAGGAGAAGGAGAAGGGGAGGAGGAAGCAGAGAACGAAGTAGGTTCGTCGCAGGAAATTGTGGTCGGGTACGCCTTGACGTCCAAGAAGAAGAGTTAAAGTTTCTTAGCTTTGCAAGGTACCCACTTTTCCTCAACATTGTTGCGTTGCCATCTGCTGCAACAGTTCCACGTTCATCTTCACGTGCCTCTTATGCATTGTTTAATTTCATCATTTCCAGAGAAATGGGTTTCATCGTTAGTTTTTTCTTGTTCTGCTATTTTTGCCACACCCCGGCTGTCACTTTCGTGTATCAGTCAACATTTGTTACATTGATTGATTGGTTGGTTTTGCTTCTTCTTCTTCTTCTTCTCTTCTTAATGTTAGAGGTCTTGCTCATGAGAATATTCCACCATGTATGCTCCGTCATCTCTTCCTTTTGATTTGTCAACGATGAGAATTCAAGGTCAAATAGTTATTAGTAGAACCTTGTTCTTTCATCTGTATTTAAATATTTAACCAACTTGGTCCAGTGTTAGTTCCTTCGTCTGCTTAAGCATCGGATCAAATTCGGTCTTATGGATACAGCAACACATTGGCCAGCGTCTTCAAATTGAGCTCAGATCTGCGGCGAATTAGTATGATGGACAACCAAACAAAATATTTACGTTTATTCCTAGTGGGTGTATCTTTAATGATAATGTAATCTACAGCAAATATTATTATTTTTGGCCTGCATTTTATCCGTAATAATTTTTATTTATATTTACAAAAATTTTGCACACAAAAAACATATAATTTGTATTTATATTTACCAGAATTTACACATATAAATCAATATAGTTTGTACTCATATTTTTTAGAGTTTCTATATATAAATTAATAAAATTTATTTGTTAAAAATAATTTAGTATTTATACTAGTCAAATAACAATAAAAAATACTAAAAAAGTTTCTCTTTACATAATTGTCCATTATTTTTTATTCTGACTCCAATTCACACAGGATTGCTGCCAACTGCAGTGATAATTACTGTAGCAAACAGTGCAGCTGTTTCTTTTTTGTGTTTTTTAATTTGTTTTATTATTATTTAAAATTTAATATATGGTGAATTATAATTTTCCTATAAATCGCTACTCAAGAAATTTATATTGAATATATGCTATCTGAGAAGAATGTGTTGCTAATTTTGTCACCCACGATACTAATCCTTGAATGCTGCTACATTTAATGAAGGAATAAGGGAATATTCTTTGTTGCCATTGATCTAAACAAGCCACTGTTAGAACAAGGTCCTTTTGAGTTTTGATGTTGTCTTGCATAAGGTTTGTGAAAGTTTTCATATTCTCTTCTTTCATTTTTTCTTTCAAGCCTGGATTTATTGTTTTGCTTTTGCCTCATCTTTGCCTGTCAAACATCATTTTCACTATGTTAATAATTGTTATTGTTTTGTGTTCTGTGTATCATAATTCATGCTTTACAGTTGTCAGGAAAAGAGTGGCGTGAGGTTATTGAGGTTTGTGAACTCCAAGTAATTCTACCCAGTCTCACATTGTACTAGCAATCTTGTGTTGTTATGGTCGTTGAATATATCCATTTGTGGCATTGCATGAAATCATTAGCATCTGATAACGCTGTTAAAGTGTGAAATGGTGATGATTGGCCGGACAACCTAATCTTCTACATTCCTAAAAACTTCTTATTGTCTGACATAACTTGCAGAGTTCTTGCTCTCCTCATAATGAATCATGATCAGAGAGTTGAAATCAGTCCCTCAAGTATTGGAACAAGTGAGGATTTACTCTTATGATTAATCTAAATAACTTGATTAGGCATTGATGGATTTGTTCCAAACATAAAGAATTCTTATTTCCCTAGACGAGTATTATGTGTTCCATAGATTGAATACATTCCTAATCTCACTATTAAAGAAATAATTTTTTTCTGATAAAATTTTATATGCTTCCTCTTTTCAACAATCAGAAGGCTGGGCGTTTATTAATTGTCAATTCTATGCTTGTATATTAATTGTATTGACTAGCTGTATCAAAATGAGAATACTATTTCCTTTAAAGGGACGAAATGTGAATTTGGCTGTTTGATTAGGTTTTTCATTTTGGCCATCCTTTTCTCGCATGTCCTATATCCATCATAACTTGGTTCCCTGGAATCTTTGCCAGTTCTTTCATTATTGAGAGTTGAGACCATTGAATGTCTTTGTCTTAGTGTGTTAAACCTTTGGTTATGTTCATGGCTGAGTGGAAGTATAGATTGGTGATTATGTCATACTTTCTGATTATTGTGTGAAATTTGCATTATGATGAGAATTACCTTTCTTCTTGTTTTATTTTTAAAGGAATACAGTGAAAAACATCCTGAAGTAACCATCCTTGATCCTCCTGATGCAATTCAACATTTACAAAACCGGCAATCCATGCTACAAGATGTGGCAGATCTAAACTTATCTGATTGCTATGGTAACTTGTTTACAAAAATTTTCCTTGCCGTTACTGTGATACATGATTACACAAGCACTTGGTGCTTGCTTGTTTGGCTGCCATTATTTCAATCAAATTTCTTCTAATAAAAAAGAAGATATTATTTATTTATTTATTTATTTTACTATGTTTTGGATATAGTCTTAGTAAAACTAGACTCATTAGTAAAATAAAACAATGTCTTATTTGATTAGCTATTGTTTCCATCTTCTAAAAAAAATGATCTTTTGTAATATAAAAAATATATTCAAGGATAAAAGAGCTTAATATTTTACATCCAAATATAAATTAATTTAGGTTTTTTAAAAGATCCAAATGTAAAATAGGTTTAATTTTTCAAAAGATATTTTAAACAAGATCAATTGAACCCTTGATCTTATAGTTTCAGGATTGTTATTGTCTATTCATACCTCCATGCTAATAATTAGTATTAACTATTAAGTCATTTTAGCTAATATAACAAGAAGTTATTTTCTTGCAATGTTTTAGAGTGAAACTGTTTCTATTATGGTAAATTGGATTAGTGGTTGAACTACTCCTTAACTTTTGATTTTAGGCAAGGTTGGAGTTCCCCGGGAATTGTTTGTAACAAAAAATCCATCTACTATCCCTTATGAAATCACTAAGGCTGGGATGAAGTTACCATTAGGTACCTATCTTTATTTTCTCATTGAGGTCTGTACTTTCTTTTGATTAGGGTGTATATCGGTTGGATGATTATTTAGAACGTGATATGTTTTATTAACTGAGATATATGTAGCATTTCAGAAACAAGCCAATCAACCAGGGTAAACAGAATCTATACGTAGACATTTTTTTTTATTGCTGTTATGCTCCCATATAATTCTCATATAGTATAATATCTCTTACTACAGAATTTACTGTGGTGTATCTTAAATATTTACTGTATTATTCATGTAATATTGTCTTCATTTCAGTTGCTAAACCACTAGTTGTGGATGGGACTGCAAAGTCACATGAACTGTTTCTTGCATATGATGAATTCTCTCTTTCAGAGCTTGAGCCACCACTTGTTCTGCAAGAGTTTGTCAATCATGGTTTGTGAATTGATCTGAACACCATAACCTTTTCTGCTTGATCTTCAGTTCTCTAATTTCCATTTTTCCCCCCTTTTTCTTTGTTTGGGGTTGGGTTGTAACTTGTAACATCGCAGGTGGACTTCTCTTCAAGATTTATATTGTTGGGGAAACCATTAAGGTTGTGAGGCGTTTTTCTCTGCCTAATATCAGTGAACATGAGCTATCTAAAGTGGATGGTTTATTCCGATTTCCAAGAGTTTCGTGTGCAGCCGCGTCTGCTGATGAAGCTGATCTTGATCCTACTATTGCTGGTGAGACTTGTAAAATAGTCTTTAAAACATTTATATACACTCTCACACAAAAGCTTCTTTTATACTTGAATGCTATCATATTATTTTGAATTTTCATTTTCATAAGATGGGGAAATCGGATCAAACACTAAACCTATTTGTCATAGATAGAACCAATTCTTCTAATAGCTTAAGTTGTTGGGTAGGAGGGAAATGAATGGTGTTATATCCATCCATGTATGCTAAAGTCAAAAATTTATTTCATTATGAACTCGTGTTTTGAGTCTATTGATATGCACGGCCATTTTTTTAAAGCCTTATAAATGAGTACTGTATGATTGAGAAGTATCTGCTTCCAACTGTGTTGTTGAAACTAAAGCGTCTCTGAACTTACTGTTACAACTTCTTGCAGAGCATCCACCAAGATCTTTATTAGAGAGGCTTGCAGGGGAGCTTTGACGTCGTTTGGTATTATCTGTAACTATCTATTTTGTTATGTTCATACTTTTCATTCGGTGACAATGTACTAAAACAGAACTGCATTTTCGGTTCTAGGGACTCCACTTGTTCAACATAGATATGATACGGGAATATGGGACGAAGAATGTGTTTTATGTCATTGATATCAATTACTTTCCTGGCAAGTATCAAAAGCACATGATGATGAGGATGATGCATATATTTATCGGACCTCTGACCATGGTTGCATATGCTGTGTGTGCAGGATATGGAAAAATGCCAGACTATGAGCACGTATTTACAGACTTCCTACTAAGCTTAGTTCAGAACAAGTTTAAGAAGAGACCTGACACCTGAGGAATGACTGTTCTATCCTTGCCAATTGCATTCTGCTTTTAACGTGTTTATTTACGAACAATCAATCCTATATACATTAACACTTAATCCTCGTGAAAAATGTTCTAATAGGGGTATCATAATCTTGCCCCGCTAATCTCTCTCTCTCTCTCTCTCCAGGCTTCACCAATAAGCTTTCTCTCGTATATAACATTGTGATTAGTGTTATTCGGGTTCGTAAATTGTTTAATTCATGTTATTTGCCTTTCAAACCCATTCCCGTTGATATTTAAATTTTTTGAAACATGATCTTCTAAGAAACATCTCGACTAAAATATCAATACCATTGGGATCTGCAGCGCACATCTCCCCAATGATCGATATGCTCCAGTCACTGTTGATTGCGTGTGATGACTAAAGCTTGCGAATATAATCTAATCTTTATCAACCCGCCACAATATATTCCACCGCAACAACACAAGTATTCACCTAAATTTTACATTAAAGCGCAAGGAAAAGAACAAATTCGGACGCAGAACTGTCCTACTGTATAACATATTAAGTTATTAACATAGATGCAAGTACTGTGCTCCAAGAAACAAATGCATTCATACACCGTAGTTGCAAAAGTACGATCGCAAACCCTATTTCGCATGTGTGCAGTTGCATGCTATGACAAACAAACCATTTATTTATTTAATTTTCAAAACAAAGAAAACAGACCTGGGCAAGCAGAACTAAGCTTCCTAATCCTCTGTAAAAAGTTCTATATTTCACGTTAATGTAGTCTTTGGTTCATCTTATTTACAATCATACCGTAACAGAGCTATAAAGCGACTAATTGCTGTTTATCCATTGTTCGTGGTTTGATGTTTTCATCTAAGAATAAGAAGCCCAACATAATGTTAAAAAAATACCATGACTACAATCCCGTAGTTCCAAAAAATATTTACAGAGACCCGGTCGAAACGGGGTCCAACTAGTACAGGGACTGAACAAGTTGCTGTGTATATCATACATAAATACGAGGGAGGAACCGGATCTCGCAATATCCACGGGGAGTCTTCACTATATACAGGTTATATACAATATTTACTGCTCCCATGAGATTCACCAGAAAGGGCACCACCTGAAAACATTAAGAGAAAAACATTAAAATTTATAAGCTACTATTCACTGAAACCATCAAAATTATTTCATTATGAACTTACATTATCACATCACCATCAGGTTAAAAATATTTTTCTCCTAATAATAATAATAATAATAAAGGAGAGGAAAATGAATGTGCAGCCAATTGATCACAACCCAACAGCAATCCAAATTTACGATCGAAGAGGAGCACTCATTCTTAAATTTCTCATAACTGGCCCATACACCATAGCGGTTGCCAAATTTCGGACACATTAAAAGTTTGCCTTGTATTAGTAGTATATTTATACAGTGAAAATTAAAGGAGTCAGAGATCATACCCAACATAATTTTGGCACAAATTTTCATGTGAGGTAGCCTGCACAATTAACTTTTGAACTTGCAATTTCACGGATAAAGCATGATCTACTTCACGTGTGTCCCCTGAAATTAAGCTGCTATGTTCCATGGCATGCTGAAGAGAGCTGTTCAATACCGCTGAACTGGTTGAAAAATCACGTCCTGTAAGCTTATTGCTCATGCGAGCCATGACAACCACAGCACGCTCATTCAGAACCTCATTGGCATCTCCAAGTTGATTAACAGCCTATAAGTGTACGTACATGTAATAAGCAACATTAATCAAGAAGCAACAAAATAAATCTCTGCGGAGTCTTTAGTTACCTGAAGAAGTTCCCTTTCCCGTGCACCACGCTGAGGATGGGCAAGCTCTCTAGTTGGGGCAGATTCTTCAGCATTTACAACAGGAGGCACATGATTGCTTGTAAGCATGGACATTTGTGGAACTTCATTGAAGTTGAAAAGACGCCAATTTATGAGAGGATCGTGTACAAAAGCCTGAATGCAGGAAGAGCAAATCATCAACTTTATGATCTTTCACGTAAAGCTCAAAGCCTTAATTGATCACTCATCACTATGGTCCAACACATGAATACTCCACAAATTTCCTTATGTTTTCCATCCAAACAAATTTTACTATATTATGTTAGTAAATTAACAACCTAGAACAGTAAAACCCACATAAGCATAAAAGATGCCAACACTTGTACTCCAGAACGTGGCAGCTTGAACCAGTACTTACCAAGTACCAACTCCCAAGTCGTCAAATATATTTTTATTTTTTTAAAAATTAAGTTGTGAAGATACAAGTAATTGCTCATCCAAGTATCCATACCTCCATCATGGCCATAACACTATCCTTATTTGTTCGCAAAACTTGCATCACATTTTCACAAGTTGAGCGGAAGTTTCCCTCAATACCGCTGACTTCCATGGCTTTCACAAGCATCCTTGTCAAACGAAAAGGAACCTGCACATGAATTTAAAAAGTTAAAGGGAGGAAAAAATCCACAGTCCCTATGATCCACAGTTCATAAGTTGTTCTTGAATCCACCTTCTCTGGGAACTTCTCACGGTTCATTGAAGCTTCAAAGCAATCTCCAAAATCTATGTGTAAAATCTTCCCACTGCAGAATATCATAAACATGAGATACATGAAAATTTTTTACTAATCATGTCAATCTAACTAACTTTCTTAATCACAGATTACCTAAACCGATGCAACATAAGATTGCTGGGGTGGCGATCGCCTAAGCCAAGAAGGTAACCAACCTGACAAAAAAAACCCTTAGTTTGGCCCAGAAAACAATGAGAACAACTGGGAAATTTTAATTACAGACGGTAAATCTTAGAGATGGAATAACTAAACCACAAAACAATATGCTATATGTAATAAAAACAAATGACGAAAGGTCACAACTAATTAAGAGTTGATAAAAAAAATAAATAGCATAGCATGTTAGATTTACAGTTTAGTCTTATTGACAAAAGAAAATGGATCAATTTGCACTACTAAAGGTTCATAATAGTGGTTATGAGCCAGTTTAAAACTGGGAAGCCTGGGAAGGACATCAAGTGATGGGAAGAATTTTTACTTGCATCTATTCCAACTGGTTAAGTTCAGCTAATCAACAGGACTAACAAATGCTTTCAAAATAAAATAAAATCCTTATTGAAGAACCCCCCCCCCCCCTTTCCCCACCACAAAAAAAAAAAAAAAAAAAAAAACCTGAAAAGCACAAGTTCTCCAGTCAAATCTGTACAGTGTATATTGAAATTTCATTATGATACAAGTACTTATAAGGCAGACAGACATGATCACAAGTTCCACTCATGCATATTAATCACACACCATGCTCATAACTGCCAAGCTCCTAGTGTAATTTGTCCTCCTCTCCAGCCACACTTCAGATGTACGGCTCTTCAACCAAAGCACCTAGGGGAATAGGAACATTGCGAAACTCAAATGAGTATGTCATAGAAGACCATATAACACATCTATAAAGCATCACATACCCTTGCCAGGTCATTTCCTTCAGTATTGTTCAAAGCATATTCAAACACCTCCACTTTAGCTATTAGTGGCAAATGATCGTAATCAGGTGCAAAACTGAGCATATATTTGTGTTCCTGATTCAAGGTAATCTACAAAAGAGAGTATATAGAAATTCAAGAAAATATAAATTGGAAACTACCATAGCTACGAGTGAAGAAATAACTACTTTATTAAAACCTGGTTTATCCAAAACTAAGTGAAAACAAGAGAGAGAATGGGAGAAACAGATAGAAGAAACCACCAAGGGCATTCTGACCCCACCTTTCTGGTATCCCTGTATTCTCGAATGAGATGATGCAAGGTGTCACAATTTGGGACCCATTCAATTAAACCACTGTTTGGTGATAAAGGAATCACAGCATATCGTTCAATAGACAGATCTTTCTCTGCTGTCTTTGGAGAATTCTCAAGCAGAGTATTCACCAAACCAAAAAGCTGTCAAAGAACAACAAAGTTCTTATCAAGTAGGAAGCAAGAAAGAATCTAGAGAAATTGACCAGGTACCACTATACAAGAACCATGCTCATAACCAGAAGAGAAAAGATACCTGCATGACTCTTTCATCCTGGCGTAAATCCTCATGTCCCTTCAATAAGAAGGTATAATCTTCACCATCACTTCCATGAATTGTCAACTTTCTTGGTCGTTGCTTAGATGTTATGACAACAAGCTGGCGTGCAAATGATGCAATTGTAACAACAGGTGCATCTGAAATAAAGATGTGGGCATCCTGATATGCTTAATGTACAAAATAATTTAATGCTGGAAGATGGAAAGAAAAAAACTAATTTACCAGCACGATATGTCCCAGGAACAGCAAGCTCCAAATTGCGACATTCTAGTAATTCAGGAGAAACAGCCTAGAAAACATGCACAAAAGTACGGGGGCATAACTATCAAAAAATAATGCTAATAATAATTAAAAAAGAGAATCAACGATTAAGCATTACTCTTACCTCCAAGTCTAATGTTGTAAGGCTCTGAAGTTGTTTATCTATCTTTCTGAATACGTGATAATAGATGTCCCATGCCTAATGAAGAAATAATCAGAAAAGAGGGGGAAAATAAATTCACAGGAAGGAAAAAAGGCAGAAGCAGACTGCAACTATTATCTCTTTCATATATATTTCCTTCCCATATATTTAATTCTCCCCTCCATTTCAAAATAATTGTTCCATTTGCATTTTTGAAGGTTTCAAAATATTTGTCCCATTTACAATATCTAGGTAGCATTTATTTCTTTTTCCATTTTTGTCAATACTAAAAATGTAGCTTTTAGAAAGAGAATACATGTATTAAATAAAGGATAAATAAAGTGTTTTTTTCATAGGGATAATTCTATCTATCCATATAATTTTCTAAAATTACTAAGACATTTTTTTGTTTCATTTGATGTCTGTTTTTGACATTTTGGTTTTGGGGAAGTTATCATGAAACAAAGGGAGTAAATTTTATGTCATTGCCAATAGAGAATAGAATGTACAGACAACAATGGATCAAACAACATAGCAAACAATTAATAGATTTTTAATTTAATTATTTGAATCCCAGCATTTGTATGCTACTCAGGATTGCAATATTTCTTGGTACTTCAATACTTCAGAAACCTGGATATTATAAAAAAGATTAGCATTTTTTTTTCTGCTCAACTATTTTCTGTTGTCACATAGCAGGTCTGGTCTAGGCTCTAGATTCTCCAGACATGTAACCCCTACTTCCAATTTCTAACCCAATCCCACCAGAGTCCAAATTCTTCATGCAGTGGTAATCTTATCATAAAGATCTATAGGTAAAATAATGTTGTCCTTCCAATTTTAACTCCGCATCAGATAAAGACAGAAACTCCGAATCCTTCTTGCAGCTGTGCTTAGTACTATTGTACATATTTGTCAAAAATTCTTATCCTACTCAGCACTCACTGTCCATGTTGATTAGTCTGCAAATCACTCTTTCCAGGATAAATTGACCTAAACTTCACAGGCTTCAATAGGAATAAGGTTGCCAAAATTTAATGGATGTGACAAAGTGTTGCATTATGTGTATCCTTTTAGCTGTAAGAGATCTAGTGGGATCATGATATTTTGGTTGAACTTATCTAGGGTTCCCCCCTTCGTGGAGACCAGGAGAGAAGTTTTCTACCATGAATAGGAATAAGATTTAGAACAATGTCTGTGCCAAAATATTATAGCATCCCAATATCCAGGACCTTCATTCATAACAAGTAACATTTTCAATTCCAAATGTCATACCTGAGTAAGCTCAGCATCTTTCCCCGTTCTCTTATAATTCACACAGCATTCATAAGCCTCTAATAATTCCTGTCGATAGGCCTGACAATAAAAAGAAAGCACTGAAGGATTTAAAATAAAAACTTTAAAGTGATAACCCTGTGGAAATATAATATGGTTTTAATGAAGCTACGCCAACATTTATGATAATGATATGGATAAAGAAACAAAATGGAAAATCACCGTATGACCTCAATAAATATTCTCTCCTTTAAGGTAACATTGTTTTCCATTGCTCCTTTTTCAAGCATTTCATGTAATGGTTCCAAAACCTTTAGCATCCCTTCGATGTTATGTTCACCAAAATACAATCGGCTAGCTTCTTCCAGTGCTTCATGCCACATTTCATGCCAAAGAATAGCAACCCTGATAAGTTCTTTGGATACAAGTTGTGCCTGCAAATAAAACCCAGTTAAGGTTAAAACTGCATCAGTTTTACACAATAAACAGTAAGCGTTAAGAAAGTAAAATAGTAAGCGATGAATAGAAGATGTTATCTAAACTTGTATGTCTATTTAAACAGCATTGATCATACGCTATATATATATATATATATATATATAAGAAGAATTTTGTTAAAATGAGAAGAATATTACAAATAGATGCTATAAAGCCTAACTTTCCAATCTTTCTGAGTCGAGCTTTACACCAAATAGATGCTAGGCATCTAACCCTATCCCTAATGGGTTTGTCTAGATGGCAAGGGGTTGTGTTTTGGAGGATTGAAAACTGGAAGCGGATGTTAGGGACTTGGGTATTATGGGGTGCCCAAAGTGCCACATTGGGTAGTATGGATGCTTGATGATGTATTTAAGGAGAGTAGTTCTTCCCCCTTAATAACTAGCTTTTAAGATGTGGTTTCCCACTTTCCTTAGGTACTTAACAGCGAGATTTACAACTGAAACTACCAGAGGAGTCAAGACCTTATCTTTTTGTCAGGGTTAGAAGAGAGAAAAATCAAGGAGGCCTAAGAGAATAAAAATTTTAGAGGATTCCCTATCATTTAGGTTACAAAAGATGTGGCCCTAGGAGTAAGAAGAACCCTATGAAGTGCAAAAGGAGCGAATAAGAATATTGTGCAAGGAAGATAGATGATACAGACGAGATAAGGCTAAGTTAAAAGAGGTATCTACTATCCAATGGTCTTCCCAAAAGTTAAAATGAGATCCCATCACCTACCGTAAAGGAAATAATAGATTTCAAAATAGTGTAACCTTGAGAAATGAACTTCCTAGGGATAAAATGAGTAGCATGGTTAGCAGAACTAGTATTCTTGCCATTCTTATCCATACCATCTTTACTTTTGATAACTTGATGCTATAGAGAGTGAGATTCTAAAGGAAAGCACCATTTTTGGTACTGAAGCAACATTCTTGGACACAATATTGCCAAGACCCAAGCTTCCTTCCTTTATAGGATGAAAACAAACTACCGAATTCCCCAAGTAATCCTAGTTTGTATCCAAAGCACCAGACCAAATGACTATAACAAGTATTTATGAGCAGACGTTATTTTCAAAAGTACTCTATCGTCGTTTCCAAGGTAGGGACTAACAACAGATAGATCATTGTCTCAAACATGCAAACCTGATCTACAAGTACACCACTATGCTGCCGAACTTTGTCAACAACTTCTTGAGCTGCTGCTTTACGTAAGTTGCTTATTGATTTACAGGCCACAAGCAAAGGATACATGAGAGCCTACAGAACAAATCAAATGCAAACAGCCGATCAGTTAATAACAAATTTGGCATCCAAAGCATTATAAGTTGACGTGGGCAACAATACAACATGAAACATTAAATAAGCTTAACACATAACACTCTGGTTCTTCCCTCAAGAATAAATTGTCATTTGTTAAATAGGATGCTTCAATAAAGGAAAAAGAAAAAACCACTAAGGTTAAAACCAAATAGGAAGGTTGAAAAATTGTACTCAATTTTCAATAAATTCATTCATTTCAAGGCAGCAACAATAAGTGAAATATTCCAAAAAACAACACTTCGCAGCTTCCATGTGTGAAACAGCAATCAAACACTTAAAGGGTGCAACTAACAAATGTAAATAACTGGGTGGGCATGGCTCCATGCTCAAGCCACATACCTGAGGGTGATTTTGCCCAATCCGAACCAGAAGTGATTGTATCAACTCTCTCACAGCATGATTGTTAGAATGTATCCTGGCAATTATTTGAGGAAGAACGACTAGCCAAGTATTGATATTAACTAGAGAGAATCCTCTCGTCAGGGCCATTTGAACTTCTGCCGTGGCTCCATGGTTAAACCATAGTGTCAGAAGGCGAAGGATATCCTGCCACCAACAGCAAAGTTTTATAAATCAAATGATTGAATAAGGTGAAATGTAATATGCCAGAAGCTAATTGTGGAGGGCAATCTGTGAAGCAGGCCAAAATCCAAGGAAGCACAATAGTAAATTGTCACGTCGCCTGTTCATAATAAATATTATGTGGATAAATTAGGAACACAGAGAATAGAAACCAGCATGAGCATGAGGCCCCAGCAGATTGTTTAGAGACGCCAATTTGAATCCTAGAGATTTACAGCACCATTGAATACAACGGAAGACAAAAATGGTCAAAACACAAAATGCCGTGGTAACAACAGAAGATAATAGTAGGAATAATGGAATCACTAAAAGAAATTTGTAGACAAACATGTAAAGGTGGAATTAAAATTATGATACTATCAAATAACCACGGGATTTTCTCATCCTTTAAATCCACTAATTAATTCTAAGATGATTAGTGCTTGGGTCATGACATCTAATAGTACCAGCAAAAAATTACGTTATTGTCATTATACTGCAAAATCAAAATTGATGGAAACACGTTTTGGATCATACTATAAGAAATTGTCTCTTACCTGTAAACTGTCATCAACACCTTTAGCATTTGCTGCACATGCTATCGAATGGAAGTATCCAGTGACAGCTGCAACAACATACCGAGCGGCGAAATCTGGAAAACCTCGTAAAGTGTAATGAGACATCACTGCTGTATTGAAAAGTGCCCATTTATGCCAAGCTTTGCCCCATTTATTTGCATGATGAGTGGCTTTTTCAAATGCACCAAGTATATCTAAACATAAAAGGGGAGAAAAGTAAAAGAAAAAAAATGGAAAAGATCAATATAGTTGTATCTTTAATGTTCAAACTATGACATCTAAGAACCTGTTATGGAATCATCATCCAGCCCAGGAGAAAGCGACCACTGCCAGGATCCAAGTATTAGGTAAACACGAGCAAGGAGGGGAACAGTCGGACTTAAACCACTAGTGAAGCCCGAAGATGAAACAGGTTGGATGCTCAGTGCACTTGAGAGCTCCATAGCCAAACTCTAAGTCAAAAGTAAAGCAGGCATGCATATCATTGGTGCTAAATATTTGAACTCCAGTAAGTGTTCAACATAAAAAATCAAATACCACTTGTAGATATTTTACCTGCAGCCTAATAAATGCTTCCCTGCGCTTTGAATCCTCCCCAAGTGACCACTGGTACTTCAAGTATGCCAACATTACTTGAGGATGGCCATGGTATCGTACATTTTCGGCAGACATTTCGGGGTCATACTGAGGAAAAGAAGGTGGGGGAGTAGTTGACTGTCAGGTACAGGATAATGAGAAATGGCACAAAACAGAAACTTTTTCAAAGCAGGTAACAACCCAAACCTGCAAAAGCTTTACTAAAGTCGATCTTGCTTGGCTAATTCGACCACTTTTTCTGCAAAGTGAAGCAAATTTAAGCCAAGTTTCAACATCTTCCACAGGAGGCAGCACAAGTGCTCTAATAGCCAAAAGTGCCTGCCAGACCTGCACACACACAAGTATCAGAAAATTAAAGGGAAAAAATAGATCACAAACAGGGAAGGGAATCAAGGCCCAACTTTAAACAATGTTACCTAGATAAAATTCTGGCTGCATGAGCTCCTTTAATCCCAATAACCCCATAAACAAATGATGTTCATAACAAAAAATTTAGATACCCACATCTTGAGACAGAACAAAAACTCTGAAGTAACCCACTCATAGCATTGAATAGTAAAGGTTTAATTACTCTAGAAGTCCTATATTTCACTTAATTTTCAATTAGGTCCCAATATTTAAAAATTTGTCTTATTGGTTGACTTACAATTCAAATTTATAACCGCAGTTATGGCCTCATGTAGCAACAAGGGTTGTGACACTACTTATCTATAATTCCATTCATTTTCAAAGAAATAGTGATGAACTCCATGCATACAGTCAGAAGACTGTTTAATTGCAAGAATCCCTAAAATTCTTATGTTTAAGCATATTTGCTTTTAGGAAAATCTGTTTACCTCAACATTACTTTTAGCTCCTTGTATACGCTGAGTCCACATATTGCGAATAAGAGCCCGTCGCTCCTCAGCAACCCTGTCTGCTATAGGAAGTGTGCGGTAATCAATAACCTGTCAAGAGAAAAGCATTACCATGTTACGCTACAATTATAACATCAAATAACGGGTAGTAACTTAAGGCAAGAATTCTGGACATATTAGAACAAACCTCTTCCAGTTCCGATAGTTGTTGAACCCGAACCATGTTGCTATATGCACGTTCATAGCTCTCCAAAACCTGAAAATGAAATAAAATAATACAATTTAGGAGTATTCAAAACCGAACAAAACCAACGAACTGAACCAAAAAAACTGAGAACTGAACAAATCGGAAACCGAAAAATTGAATTAAACCTTAAAACTGAAGAACAGCAAATTTCTTCGCACACAACTACAGGGTTAAGGTGAGGAGAAGGACCGTACAAATTGGGGGATAAGGGATCCCCGATACAAAAACAAAACAAAAACCAAAAGATTTTATCTA
The DNA here is from genome assembly GCF_059453495.1 of Arachis ipaensis. Taxonomy (NCBI): domain Eukaryota; kingdom Viridiplantae; phylum Streptophyta; class Magnoliopsida; order Fabales; family Fabaceae; genus Arachis; species Arachis ipaensis. Next base: position 21,618,606 of record NC_142440.1, on the reverse strand, counting down.
TAAAGCATAACTTTCCAATCTCTAACATGTCTGAGAGGGAAAGTCCCCTATAAAGATCATGAGTGTTACACCAACTGGATCCAAGGCATTCAATTCTATCCCATAAAACATGCTTGTCAGAAAATCAGTCATTGAAGGTGTGTGCATTACGCTATCAAACCGATCAATCCTTGTCAAAAGAAATTGGTCTAGGGTAGCCCAACACTCATCAAAGATGCTAAATAAGTTGTTTCATAAGAAAACAGCTATTGGGCAATGCAAAACAGATGTGGATTTGATTCTGAAATTGCCCCACACATAAAACACATAGCCTTATGTGGCCTTCGAACCTACAAGAAGTCATTGGTATTAATTCTGTTAAGCACAGCTATCCATATAAAAGATTTGACTTTAGAGGAATGTTTGGACTTCCAAATGGATTTGGCTATATGGAAAGGTGTGTTAGAGGAATGAGTGGGAAAAAGGAAGAAGAAATTACAACTAAAACTACTAGAGGGGTCAACAGACCATATCTTTGTCAGGGTTAGGAGACAGAAAAATTATGGAGACCTAAGAGAATCAAAAGTTCAGCGGATTCCATATCATAAAGGTTACGAAAGAAGTGGAAGTCCCAAGAGAAAGAGGAACCTTGTGTAATGCAAAAGGACCTAATAACTGAATAAGAGAATTATGCAAAGAAGATAGATGATAAAGAGGAGGAAAGGCTAGGTTGAAAGAGTATCCCTTATTCAATGGTTTTCCCAAAGAATTACATCATATAATACGTGGACAGTACAAGGTTATTGCACTAGGCAATAAAAATAATCCAAAGCTAGTATGTATAAAAGGCTTATCAACCAACATTTGATGGTAATCAGTGCATAAAGCAATATTACTCAAATAATGATCATAATCAGCACAAGATTCAAACATGAAAGTAAAATTGTAGAAAGCTTATGACCATTAAGTGAAAGATCAACTCAGCAAAACACAATTCACAATTGCTTAGAAAGATCTAGTATGGTTTTTATGAACACTGTGACATTCAAGATTTCAAGTCATCTAATGCATCCCAAACCTGAGATCAAATTAATAATAGAGCTTGCGAAAACAACTTAAACATGGTATGAGAACTTCTTGTGAATGCCGGTCCAGCACACACATCCTTTGATTGTTCAAAAAACAAATATAAACACACCTTTTCGTGTTTATCTTTCATTCAACATGACCATTACCAGAAATAGAATATAGTACAACACAAGTACAGCATGAAAAAGTACTTTAAAACTTCCCCACCCTGTTTCCAGAGTGACACTGATCAATTAGTATCTGGGAGAGTGATTGTAGTGCAATGATAACTCACAAACACTATGTAACCAACTAAATATTAGTGAAATTCAAGTTAACCAATGCTGAAGGACAAAACCAAATAAGGAAAGTTTATGAAGCATACTAACCAGAGCTGCAAGCTCTGTTGCCAGACATTTTCTAGCTCTTTCAACATATTCGCGTGCTTCATCATACTGCCAATAGAATTAGATCACAACATAAGCAAACTACAGAAAATGGTAAGAAAGGTCAGATACCTCAAGTAAACAAATACCTTTCCTCTATGAACTAAAAGAACAGCCCTGAAAAAAGTACCGCTGCTACTTCCATCACCATTGGAAGCAGTATTCCCCAGGCCCCGCAGTTTTGTTTCATCACCATCATCTAATCGAGATACATATTCTGCCATTTGATCCCATTCTCCCATGTTCCAAGCAGCACTTGCAGCCTAACATAACAATCAGCATAAGCACAGGCAAGTGAAAAAATCTTACACACAAGGAAAGGCTATGAAACCAACCATTGATGCCATTTCAAGGCGAGCAGCTGGCTCAGCTGGGGTCCAGTATTCTTTACATAGGTTATTCAATTCTTCCCATCGAGCCAATGCAGCAAGGCATCTCATCCTACCTGCAAAGCCAGCTCCAATCACACATTTTCCAAGATGGAAAAGAAGTTCCAACATGAAAAGCTAAGCTAGTAACAAATTTAAACGTACAGTTGCAAGAAAATGTTATCAATATTTAGTGTATACTGAGAAGGAAAAACTGGAGAATGAACAAGAAACTGTTGAGGCCAATCAAGCCACTTCTGCTTGGGGCATCATCTATAAATTGCCAATATTTGTATTCATCTCATGGCCAACATGGGCATCACCCTTTACATAGGATAAGATTGTTTCACTAACCAGGAAGCAGTGGCACAACATCGTTAGCTATGCCTCACTGTCAGAGACAAAAATGTGGAAACTTGTGTGCATTGCATCAAGCTTTGTATTTTATTATTTTTAATTGTTGATTAATTCTTTTACCTTGGTAGCTGGCCCATATAGCAGAAACATCAATCTTCAAAGCATCCCAACCAGACTTCGTACATACAACAGTTGCATAATTCTTTTGTCTCGATATTATTGAGTTTTGAATTTTTGAAATTTAGTTCAGCATAATATAGATACACCTATAGTGTACACAGCCATGCCAAACTAGGGCAATATAGAGGCGAATTCAAATAATTCAAAATAAGGGACTAATAAAGGATGTTAAATGCATCAATAGTTCATTACAGACCTAAAGTAGCATCCAAGATAACATGTGGACTTGTTGCTTGAGTAGCCTTTGCAGTATAAGCCTTGAGGGCATCATCCCATCGCTGCAGTTTCTCATACCTACACAATACATACTATAAAACTTCAATGTCTTGAAGAGTTTGTCAGAAATATAAGCTCAATAAACCAAGATCAATGATATAGATAAAAAGCAAAAGTTACCATGACTCCTTAAGTTGAAAATCCAGATTCTGTTGTGCATATGTCAATATACCAACTGCAGCCTACAATATATGTTAAATTGAAATGGACGGGAAGAAAGTCAACATAGAGGGAAGCAGCCAAATTATAAACTCGATGAGAAATCATATCAATTCAAACTAACCTCATGTTGGTGTAATTGATTGTTGATATGTATAAGAGCTTCAACTACTGCAACAGGATTGGCATCCATCTTCTTAGAACGTGCTCCTTCAAATTCCATTTCTTTATAGTGTAGGGCTTTAGCAAATGCACGACACTGCAACATAGAAAAATAACAGCATGAAAAAGTGCATAGAAATCTGGGAAAATTATCCAATAAAACGTCGTTAAAAGTTGTTAAAAGAGCAAAATGTGTTGAACAGTGGAGACATGTAATACACACACCCAAAGACATAAAGGGAAAGAGAGGAGACCTTCTCAGCAAGAGCACCAAGTAGCCGAATGTCTATAGGAAGAGGCTTCTCATCATGTTCCATGAACTCAGCCTGCAAGAGCATAAATTTCAACAGGAGCAAAATGCAAAAGATTCACCTCACCAAATCTTCAAAATATGTATCGTTAATATTAAAATATGAACAGTGTCTAAAACTAAACTTCAACAAAAGTCAAGCATGCTATACAAAATTTCCAACACAACAGTAAAGTCTCTGAAAATTCAAGTGATAAGGGATCTCTCAAGAACAAAACTACTAAAAACATCAAATTGTATTTATTTTGAACAAGGAAAATAGTATGCTTGGTAATTTGGCTGATGGAATTCAAGAGGCAATTCATTCTTCAGTTTAAAATCCATTTAATGAGCCTACAGCAGTAAATTTCTCTATGGAGCCACACCATTTTACCATTATAGTCCTATTTGGGAAATAAAAATTAACATTAATAAGTACATCACTTCAGCCTTCTTCAAGCAAAAGTATATGTTAAAAAAAAAACAGTAGAAATAAATGATGATAGAATGTATTTTTCTCAGAAATCCAAAAATATTAGTGGGAAAAAGAGGGGGTACATTATAAGGTTTGCAACACAGCTTAAAAACAAGAATAGATTTCCATCACAATTATCTAAATTCCTCACTGTCCTAGTACATTATATCCACTGATCTACATATTATCAACTAAAGTCTCACCCATGACCCTTTCTAAGATGCTGTTACTATTCAATAATCTTTAGGAAGCAAATATAAAGATATCATAGTTTCCTCTCACAGATTCTATAGAGTTAACAAGACAAAAGGCATACCAAGTTAAGAAGTGTAGCCAAGATTTCTGGAGGAATATTTGGTGAAGAAAAGGCCATCTCTAGATTTCGAACTAACTGTTTCTGGCTGGTCTCATTCAGATGTGCCCAACAGCTGACAAATCCAGCTGCAAACAGTTCTCGTCCAACAAAAGGCTGTCAAAGGCAAGAAGTGAATATTGGATAGGGGACAGTAATTCCACAATGAACAATATCAACAGGCAATTATACCTGCAATTGTGCCAGCCTAGCACAGGTTCGTAAGGCTGGAGAAGGAGATTCCTTTAGAAGTTGAATGCTAAAATGCCTCATCCATTCTGCCCAGTCCTCTTTAGTGCTTCTCTGGGAAGCCTCCCCAGCTGTCCGCAATCGGCCATCATTAACCTGTATGGAGACATGTGCTTAAACCCTAAAAATGAACATCACAAAACCTAGATACCTATGAATTGGATTCCTATGTCATATATCCAAATTCAAGTTCAAGAGTCCCAATACACCAATCTTTAGAGTAGAGTTCCCATCTAACGTGTGTGTAGGGATTCCACTAGCACAATGTGTAATGACATTATTAAGACAATCAACAAATTATTTATTGGAAGGTTCATAGATTATACAAACCAATTGATCCCAAATGAATAATCTCATGTTAAATCAGTTATAATTAAGTGTTGTTAATGGGGTGGTATCAGATGTAACATTAAGGAAAACTATTGTCTTGGTTTCAGATGCAATATATAAATGTAACATTAAGGAAAACTATTGTCTGCTTTCAGGTGCAATATATAAAACCTGAACAAGACTTAACCCAACTAAACATCTTACAAATGCAATCTTCAAATATTTGCCTTTCTCCTTTACTTCCATTTTTCCCCCTGCCTCAGCATTACTTCAATTATACCGACTTGCACTTATACTTTCCTTTCCCAGTTTAAACTTTTCATTCAGTACTCAGACTTCACTGCTTCTTCTGTAAATCCTATCTTCCTGTCACTTGCTCTCCCCCACCCCCACCCCCACCCCCCAAAAAAAAAACACACGAAAATATAAATATATAAAAGGAAAAAAAGGGAACCCCTCTGCCAATTGTTTATCTCTACAACCAGTATTAATCAATACAGCAACAACAGAAGCCTTAAGATTTTCATCTTCATTGGTTAACCCTCGGGTTTCCAATTTGTAGTAGACATGTTTTAGAAAAAGCCAACATATTTCGACTCATCACAAGAGGATACCTGATGGCCTTTGAGTTTATGGGCATCAGATCCATCTTCATAAGGATCGATCTCCACATCATCTAAAGGATCACTAACAACCTCAACAGGAAGCCTTCGGCTCAGTCTTTGAGAAGTTGTGGTCCCAAGGATAAGTGGTTCACGTTTCTGTAGACGCCCTTCAATTTCCTCAAATTCCTTGTGCTGCAGTAATATATTACTTAACAAATTTTCAAGGGAAAGATATGTTAATGTAACCTAAAAATCCAAACAGAATTGGAAAAACTCAGACCCGCAGGCGATATTTCAGCAGAAGTTTGTGTATTGATGGAATAAAAATTGTAAAATCCTCGCCAAGGGCATGAGCCAGACAACAAAGTGCATCTACGGCATCCTTCCGGAGCTCATCATTCTTTCTGTCAATTTGAAGCAAAACTGTAAGAACTACCAGACCAGATAATTAACATGAATGTCTAAAAAATTATATGAACTAAATATGGAGAAAACTGAGCTACTAAGAGATATAAAATTTATGGGAGGTCAACAGACTTTTAATTTCTGTTTTTAATTTCTGCTTTCATCTCCATGTTTTCTGTTTTCAAATGTTTGTAAAGCAAATACTAAAAACAGTAAAAAAGATAAAATCATTTCCAGTTTTCGCATCATGTTTTCACGATTTCCTTCACAAAATCTAGAAAACAAAATATGAGAACAGAACCAAACAGGCCCTTAAACTCTCTAATTATGGATAACAAATCCCAAATTCCTCAATAACAAACCAAAATTCTGACTTACAATTACTTCATACTTCAGAAAGTATTTAGTACAATTATTATCTCCTCATAGTGCACCATAACCCCTTTGCTAGAAAAAGAGCCAAGGGTTTGCAAACTAGCAATCTTCTAGGAATAATTTTCGACACTGTTAAAATCCTAAGATCAAATAGTGTGGAGAGGAATGGCAACAAAATTCCAAATTTCCAATAATAATTCTGAATGAACTTCTGTGTAAGGATGCGATAGATTTGCAAATTAATTATACACACCTTACAATTTAAAGCTCCTTATGATCATTGTTCACATTTAAAACAAAGATCTCTTTAAGTGTTACCTTTAATTATTAACTATTATGTCAAACAAAGGGGAAAGGACAATGGGTTCCACTACAATATGAAATTCTAGAATTTGCATACTCACCCATCCAATACTAGTTTCAGGTGATGCACAAGAGAGGATATATGACCCGTGACCTGCAGATAAAGGGAGAAAAACCAATAGAATAACCAAAAAGAAAAAAAATAAAAGTGTCATGTTATATCAGCATAAACAAGCCCACTATAAATATATGCGTATGGATCCTCATAAACCAACCTGCACACGAGGGATCAATCTTGTCAAAGTTTTGATTGCGGCACGTCTTATGTCTACGGAGGCATCCACTTTAAACAAACGTATAAGAGCAGGAAGAAGTAGATGCATGTGTTCATCTAAGGTGCCTAAATTACCAAGAATAAGGTCGTCATGGTTAACCATTTTCTGGCCAAGACAATCACATATGTTATAAATTCCTTTTGTACAGTAAATCTGATATAGAACTCATGAAATCAAAGGCATAAAACCTATTTTTACTAGTAGTGACACTCACGCTTTTCTTTCTGCTGAATTTCATGTTATTTCCAATAAAATTTGCATTTCAAATTCAAATAACCATTCAAAAGGAATAGTAGCAATATGGGGTATGATATACAGTTATACACAATCATAAATGTTGGGTTGACTGGTTCAAGAATAAATAACAAGTTGTAAGTTGCAATGACAAATGACACAAGTTGAAGGAATCCTGTGTGATTTAGCACGAGTAACAAAAAAGGGAACAACATACTATGTAAAGACTACTAACCACCAAACACTTCAAGAGTGTGGAGAATATCAAGCACATATGTGTAGTCATTACACCGTTCTGCATCACTAATAACCTGAATGCAACCTGGCAGAATAACTGGAAGATATGTTCTAAATTCATCATTGAGAGCCAAGCAAAGCTGTTCCACCAGGTGAAGAACCTGTGACATTCAAGCAAATAACCAAACAAAGAAAATGAAAAACCACCAGAGAAAATCTCTAGGTTAATCTACATAAATTGGAAAAGCAGCACTACTAACAGGATATCCAAGAGCTGGACGCGCTGGGGCTGGAAGTGTGAATGATGACCACAGTTCAGATATTAGAGAAAGCAAATCTTGCAAATATTTACGAATGTGCTGCAAATTCAGAACCAAGCATGTGAGCAGAAAAGGAAACAATGATCAATTTGATTACGCACGCACACACACACATATATGTACTACCTGGCGCACAATAGAAACAAGAGTTCCAAGCTTCCATGTAATGAAGTCTTTTAGACTATCTTCACATGTACGAACAGTATGAAAGAGATCAGGCAAAACCTACAATAAAGCAAGGACAAAGCCCAAAGTTTTAGGTCACAAAATGAATTTAAATGCCATAGACAAGTACTATGGCACCAAGTCAAATACAACAATAACAACAAACATGGACTAAAGACCATAAGAAAAAGTATGGCTGAGCAAAGATGTAAGATAGAGAACTAACCTTTGGCAAGTACGGAACACAACCAAGACCCATTGACTGACCTCACAAACAACAAAAAACAATCATACCAGCAATGAGTATCAATAATGTAGATGCATGGAAGCATAAATGCAATTTAACATCCAACTGGTGAAAGAGAACACTTCAATATCCCTTCAGTTACAAAAATTCTATCAAGATACCAAAATCAAAATACTTGGTTGCTTAAATAATATTCTTTTACAGTGTATTTCATAAATCAAATATTAGTAACACACGTACATCAGCCCAATAAAAAAATTCATGCTCTGAGGTTAAAACTCTTGTATTTAACAACACTTCCTTCACAAAATCTGCTATATCAAGAAAAGCTAGCAGGAGGATTCCGCAAAGAGGATAGCAAACTATGCAACACTCAGTTGAAATTAACCATCCTGGTAAGACTTGCCATCAACTTGGTGTGTTCTTTCGATTAATCAACCACTTGGTTCAGGACATGAATTTCATAGGAGAGATATAGAAATACTAAAGATACATGCAAACTTAAAAATTTACAAAATATGAAGTGATTCAAAAAATAGAGTATAGAATATAAAGGATAAGCAAAAAGGGGTCTCTCCTGCTCCTCCCCCCCCCCCCCCCAAACAAAAAAAAAAAAAAAGAAAGGAAAGTAAGTAGAAAATGAAGGGCATAAATATATAGCAGAATCAAGTTCTATGTCAGTCTAATCATTCAGCAACACTTATAACATCACAAGTGTAATTGTATTTGAATTAAATTAAATTTTTCTTGCATTAATATATTAATGAACATAAAAGAAAATAAGGAAATTTTATAGCATTTATGAGGAGAAAAAACTATGGTAACCAGACAAGGACAATGGCCCATTATTATTTCTTTATTTTGCAATTCCATGTCAACTATTTTAGAAATGTTGTATTCTGTATTTCAGTTTCAGGTGCATCTCCTCAAATTAATTCATTTATCAGATACAGGGACAGAAGTGAGCTGATCATAACAAGACAACACTTTGCTCCTGTTTACTTTTATAGAAGAACTTACTAAGAAAGAGGAGACCAGGAGAATACAAACCAGGAAAATTAGAAATTGCAGGATACACAGAAAATAATAGAGGAAGCACAAGACACAGGCCTGTTGCATGCTGGCATACCTTGAATATGAACATGAGAGAACCAACCACTTTCAAATGGTAACTAGCAAGAGATGGATCCCTCAATATACGCATCAGAGAATTAATTGCAACCTGAAATCATAAAAAATCAACACAAGTTGGGTGAAAAATAAAGGTACAGAAGTTTTGTGTTAATGTGCTACCGTGGAATAATAATCATCTGATGAAGCAAATGAAGGCCACAGGTCAACAGGAAATTCATCCATGCACTGAATCTGCTGACTTGAATCACTAGCCGGGCGGGTAACTTCTCCATGAGACCCTGGCAAGGCTTTCTGATTCCGTTTATGCACATGAGGATCCAGAGCACCCATAATCCCAAGAACCTGGAAGAACCCAAGTACAATTTAAGGACAAAAGCATGCCTATATCAAAAGATATCATCTTTTTAGTTTTTACTATTACCTTCAATACTTCCCGTCTGGTGGACCACACCAGTTCACCATTCAGTAATTTTAAGAGTAAGCCAAGTAACTGGGGGTACTCATTATATGGAGTTATAACATACCTATCAAAATTGTAAACAAATTTGATCACATTAATATAGAAAAATTGAGCATTAGACTTCAATGCCCTCTTCAAACTATTTTATTCATAAGTACATCTCGATAAAAAAAGGTAATGCAAGAATTTGAACGTGGGTACTAGTTTTAAAGAACATCCCGGTATACATGCATCATGCACTAACACAAAGTCCGAGGAATGGTCACACCCAAAGGATGCAATGTAGAGAGTCTAACCTAATAAATGCATCAGTGGCTTATTCCACAGCTTAAACCTGTAACTGAGGTCACACAGAAACAACTCACCCGTTACCCTAAAGCTCCCCTTTCGTGGGTACTAGTTTTAAATTTCAAATTTTTTGTTGACGAAAACACATCTGGATAAATTATCATCAAGATGCACAAGAAAACACTTTTTTGGGATAAAAGAAGAAATATCATTTGAACAAAGAGAACATTACACGAAGTTGGAAGATAAGATATCCTGAATTATTTTATAATTTATATACTAGCAAAGAACTTCTTTAACAATCATCCTCAAAATAAATTTTCAATGTTAAGAAATTAGGAGAGAAAAAAAAGAACATTATGTAAACAATATTATGTAAAAGATAATATAGCCATATTATATCAATTTGCTAGTTCTAAAATAATATTGCCAAACAAGTTTCAAGTTCTATTAATTTTTGAATACTTGTAAAAAAAATTAAAAAGAGATTTAAGCATAAATGATATGAGTTCAGACATGATTCAAGTCTGGGTGCAATTGCATCATTTGATCCATGTAACTATCTGCACCTATTGAGATGGGGCTTTATCGTTGTTGTTCAAAAAAACAAACATTTCAAATAGATTTTATTCGTAATCATTAAGATGCTATTTTAAGAACACTGTTACAAATTAGTTTTTTGTTCTTTTATTCATTTATTTTTTTGTAAAGAAGTTGAATTTAAAGTAAACCTGATTTTAAAACTGTTATAGAAAACTATAAAAAAATTTCTAAACAGGCACAAATACAACCATGTTCTTTACCCTGTGCTTTGTACAACTTGACCAAGTGTAGCAACAGCCACTTCCCGTTTAGAGACGGCTGCTCCATCCACTAAAGCATCCACTATTAAAGGCATAAGTTCAGGAATGTATTGCCTCATGGCAAAACCACCCTACACAGAACCATCCAAGTTAGTTTGGTACTTACCAAAATTAAAAAATAATAACAAATAAACGCCCAACAAGACTTAATTCACTAACCACTCTGGCAAGGTCCCCGACAGTCACAAGGACTCCACTAATGATTCCACTATTCGCACTAGCATCAACAAGTCTGGCCACAAGAGCCTGAAATAATGAGAAAACTCGTTAAGTTACTAAATAAACTTAATATAAGAATGTATCTCTAACACCAGAACTAGTAAAACCTTATGCACTGGAGCAATGTATGGAAGTATAAGCCTTTCACAATTCCTTATCAAACACCCAAGTAACTTCGCACTTTCTTCTTTGCATTTACTATCTGCACTGCTGACATGGCAAAACAAAATGGAAATAGAACAGAATAGTTCTGCTACCAATGCATCCTATAAAAATAATGAATCTTGGTATACATAATACATGAAGATGATCCACTAAATATTATAAACAATTCAAATTCACCTCTGCTCTAAGTATGTTAACAACTGTATAAGATGGCGACGAAGAGCTGGGAGAACATATGCAGGATTTTTCTCTGATAACCTTCCAGCCAATGAAATAGCATACTCCCGAACGTCAAAATCCTGCAGAAATAGACTCTTAAATATCAACAGTATTCAACAAAATGAAGCTCCAATAAAAATAAGGGAAATATAATCCTATGCAAGTGTACAGCATTATACAACACTTAAATCACAGCCATAATTCGGTCTAGAGAAGATATTAGAGGTCTGATCTGTCGATTTTTCTCCAATGAATCTGAAACAAAATTTATCAGGAAAAAAAAACATGTAGATTGGAATTACCAGTTAAATACTAAAAGTACAAGTACATAATACCATCAAAGTTGTCTATTGATATAATATGTGAAAAACATTTTTCTAAATTATAAAAGATAAATGTGAATGTGATTTCCCAAGATATCTAGCTACCACAGTTGCAACTAAACTTAACATCCTGCAAACTACTCTATAAGAATCAGCCAATAAACAACAGCAAATCACAACATATCTAGCTTTGTCACACCTCATCATTTAAAGCAGCAAATACTGCACTCAGATTGTCAGCCTGAGCCAAATACTCATCAAAACCTCTATCTCCATGGAGAGAAGTGAAGATAGAGTGGCGAACAGTAACATCAGCATCTGCAACAGCAGAAATGAGAAGCTTCTCCACAAGCTGCAAAAGGTCCAAAATCATTTAGTGACAAGCACATCATATATAAGTGTGCATCATTGCACAATTAAAATACCAAGATTCACTAAAGATAGCATAAGGAGTAAGGACTAAAGACTAGAGAATAGGCACCATATTATAAACATATGCAACTTGTATTAAAAAATGTTTCTGACAAAATTTAACCGCGAAACATGAAAAATCTGACAAAGGCGCAATTGTCTAAATTTCATAGTTCAAAAAAGAAAAATATTAGATTAATTTTTCACAAAATTACTTTTCCCTTGTCAACCATCTGACAGACCTACAGAGTAATTATAAAGTCAGGACTAAATCAATCACTAATCATTAAAATTCTATTTTGGGGTTTTCCAATTGAAACCGAATATTTTATTACCTTCATAATTAAGTTCTTATAGTCCCAAAATTTTCAACATAGATCCCTACTGTTAAAGCACCATTATAAACTATGGGAATCAGGGGCCCAATTAAAAGGTTTTTGAAACAGGAGTTACAAAAATTCATGTGTCACATGTTCAGCCTAGCCTACTATTAGAGAGTTAAAATGATGCTTCAATAATAGGACCCAAAAACAAGTCAAACTACAGTCCCCAATTACAAACTTCTATGCAGAAACCAAATTGGACATCCTCAAAAAGAATAGAGGCCGACATAAAATCTTCAGATGGTACTTCAGCAAAGAAACTTTCTTTGTTTTTTTTTCCCTACAGGGCACATCACAAAGAAAAGAGGGGTGGGGGGGTATCTACTAGTAAGAGCAAAAAGGACCAATAACTCCAACAAATCTAAGAGCAGAAACTTCTTCAAACTCCAACCAAACCATTCATTCCAACCAGATTTTCTGCATAACTGGACTGCAATTAGTCCACCGTAACAAGTCCGCCTTTTAAAAGTCTAACCCTTGCTAAACTTTGCATAAGATAGTCCACTGTAACAGAATTGACCTCGGCTCATTATACACAATAAAATGCTATCTGAAAGAGTCTAATTATTTTCTAAATTAAAAAAGGACTTCTTATCTTGGATTCTAGAAAAAGGAAAGTTTCAAAAAATTGGGGGGAAGAATTAGAAATGCACAGTCAAAAGTGAACAAGACAAAAGATATGAAGTATACAAAAAATAAATAACTAAAAAATTTGTAAACACCAAACCTCTTCCACAAGTCGGCGACGCTTTCCACCCGATCGATTTGACCTGCTAGAACCAAAATGAGCACATGCTACGCCAGAGAAAGAACTAGCGACCAATTTGCAACAACAAAGAGCAGCATCTTTTCGGGTAACTCCATCCTCATCATCCAAATATACAACAACTGATTCTCTAGCAAATTCAAGTAGGTCATGACCCTATATCAAGCGAGATAAACAGGGTTATAACATCTACCATTTTCCAATGTTTCTAAAAAAATGATAAAGACAATATATAAGGACTTTATTGAACATGACAACAGTTCATTATATTTATTGAAAATGAGCTTTGAGAACCTTGAAGTTAAAACGAGCAAGAGTTTGCAGAGCAAGCTGTATAAGACCAGGACCACTAAGCTCAGAAACCTGCTGCGGAACATTCATCACTGTTCCTCTACCAATGGAAGCTGCAGGCCTCCCAGGATGGTAATGGGATTTAGAAAGAACCATAGATATGCTGTCTAGCAACCGCTCTTGAATGGTAGGCAGAAGTGATGGAATGCTGAAGTAATGACAAACAACACAAATGAAACATTTTAAAAAATTAATCACTAAAAAGGTGGAAAATTTGTTGCAAACAAAACCTATACCTAGCACATATTTGCTCAAGAGCCTCCACAAGCACAGTTGAAAGACCCGTAGAAAACATAATATCCAAAAGCCCACGTACATGAGGTTCCATGGTTGGCCCCATTGCTTTCGCAATACTTCCAACACAAGCCAATGCTTCAAGCGAAGGCTTACTCCTACGAGGAGCAATCTACATCAATAGAATGGATATACTGTCAAATGATATCCTCAATTCCTCATCACGTATTATAGAGCAAAATACAACCAAGCATGAATCCTAATAGCAAATGCATCATGGAACAAGATGAATAGTGACATCAAACAACAGTTTCTGCAACATACCGCCTCGCGTAAGTGGGTAGTTATTGTCGGCAAATAATGAATGAGTTCCCCATCAAGTGCTCCAGCCATCTCTCCAAGGGCAATGAACCCACTATCACGATCTTGAGGTACTTTCAACACGGAAAGAATATGATTCATGCATATCTGCAAGGGATTTCATCTCCCATAGGAACTCATATAAGTATATCATTAAGTTACTTGAAAGTCTCCGTTCTGAATACTCTTCCTCCCAGTTTAATAAATGCAATCAACTAACAGGGAAAAGCTAACATACTGTTAAATAGTTGGTAACGAAACGATCACGTAGAAAATGTGCGATTCGAGGAAGCAATGAAGTTATGCTTAGGCGAACAAGCCGGTCTCGGTGCTCCAGGTATCTGAGAACAATTTCCGCAACTTCTCGGTATCTGGACATCATGAACTCACCAGTATTCCTTCACAGCAATAATTACATATAAACTAATTTCAGAATAATAAGATTAACTAGTAACCAACCCGAGTTTCATAATAACACATAGAAAAGTAGCGAGCAGATAATGTGATTAACAAACCCAGTCTCTTAGTATTGTCCATGTAGAATTTTTCCAGTAATATTATTAGGCACAACTGGCACTTGACTATTTTATTTTTACTTTCCATAAATTAGTTATTTAACTTTCAGGTTGCCATATAGAGTGGCAGCATTAAGCCGCGTAAGTTTACAACCTCCATTCCATTTTCATATTTATTTAGTATATGAATCTGTTAAAACATAGTTTTTCCCCAAGCATGCTTCATAAAGGACAGAACACTAGCAACATACTGGGTTGACTGGATAAAGTGTTTAATAAATAATTTTCAAGCTTAAAATGATTCTGAACTTTTAATTTATGCAGGAAAATCTGAAAATATTAGAAGAAGCGTAGAAAAATGCTCACTAAAAATGTAAACAATTTGTTAAGAATGCTAGCTTGAAAAAATTACAAAATTTTCATGGATCAGTGCAAAATGTTCAAACTTATAGCAACCTCAAAAGTTCTCCAACAGCAAGCAGCGAACCGTGTATGCTGTGCACTGGGGCATTTCTACCCAATCCATCTTGTGTTGCCTCAAACATTCGATAGTACCTGATACCAAATAAAAGGTAATGAACCTGACCTGATCTCTAACAGGGGTATATTATGCAATAGAAGATTAAAACCATCAAAATAAGCATGATGTGAGAAAAAACAGATGAATGAAAGGTGTAGCCAGAACCTCCAAAATGCACTGCTCTGGCATCAACTTTTACTACCACCATGGAGGATATCAAAGAAAGTAAACAACTGAATGAAATAATGCTGGATTTGGTGCCATATATTACTGTAAAACCAGGTTTCATGTTGGGTACATGCTGATGGGCACTCCTTGCTTTGACAAGGATGCCCAACAGTAGATGTTAGCCTCAAGTAGAGACAATGATCATGAAATGCAGTCCATATTTGTTCATACTTCTGCTTTAGCGAAAAGTTCAGAGTCTATTCAATAGTTAGTTCAGGTGTTCTACCATGTTGGATGTGTAATAGGTGTGAATCCGCCTGTCCTTCAGATATCTTTAGTGAAAGTTTAGTTGTGGAACGAAACAACTCATTCAGCTGGTAGACAGTTGAACGGTCACACTTCTACACAATCAACCTCGAATTGCTCTAACTCTTACATGAAACATAGCTTCACTAATTATATGTCATTTAGTTGGAATAGATCCACTGGTACCAAAGGCAACCAAAAAAGAAACCTACTACCATCTTCACAAATGTTAAAAACATAAAGCCTAAAAAAAGTAAGAACTTACCACTGAACACGCCAGCGTGTTTCACGCTTTTCTATAACACGAAGGCAGGCACGCAATGCCTCCACTGCCCGCTCACGAACAGGCAACGCTGGATCCCTCAAAGCGACCCAGATAGCATCAACAAATTCTGGCACATGGACATTGAACACGGTTGAAGCATTTTCTGCCATTTCCTGCAATGACCAAAAGGAAAATGATAGTGAATAGATATTCCAAACTTGCTAAAGAGAACAAAAAAATTATCAGCCTTACTCAATCAAATGATAACTTCAAAAAATAAAATGATCTTCTTCAACTGGAAAAGGGAATGAAGCCTCTATCAATTCTGACAAAATAACAACTATAGTGGCACTTACTTTCAGGATGAGGACAGCAGCAAATCGCCGATATTCCACTCTGTTCCCTCGAAGCCAGTCTAGAGCAATTTTCACCTACGAGATAAGAAAAATCAACGCACTCAAAACTCATGTCAAACAGAGCATGTTACAATGCTAAAGGTAAGGGTGAAAGTAGACGGGAGGGAAACCTGGCGCTCGACTTCATCGGCAGTCATAGCCCCACCAGCCCTGGCAAGATGGCCGAGAACCCTACTGGCATGAACCAAAATCTCAGGGTCACGCTTGGCCTCAAAGACTGTCCTCATGTAACTGGAGAATCTGGAGACCTTGGAAGCGTTCTCCCCAAGAGCCACATCTATGAGCTCGTCAATGGCCCTCAGAGCTCCCAAATTCTCAGCCACGTCACTGCTCTCGAGGAGGCTGGAGATCCTGTCGTATAGCTGATCCATGAAGCGAGAGAAGGCCTCGCCACTTAGGTCACGTGCTTCCTCCTCCAGATGCTTCTTGAATGCCAGCGTAGCACCCTCCTGCGTCACCAGAATGAACTAGTAAGTGAGTGAGAGTGAAAGAAAGTGAAAATTGAAGTGGAGGAGGAGGAGCAGAAGCAGAAGAAGTGAGAGAGTGTGAGGTAGAAACCTTGGGGTGGCCCCGGGTGCAGAGGTCTGCGAGGATGCGGTTGAGCGAGTCGAAGGAGGTGCCGGGGACAGGCGGTGGCCCAATGTAACGGTGGGACTGAGAGGGTGTTGCCATTGCCATCCTTGATTTTGGTGTGATGTTCCTAATCCCTAACTAAACTAAACTAAATCAGATTAAATTATTAGTGTTATTATTGAATTGAAATTTAGGAACGATGGATTGGAGAATCAGACATAGCATCCCGCCATGCCTGAGAATAGAAAGAAAAGACAGTGTGAGTGTGAGGGGGGCACCTCGAGATGAGGTTTATTAACTAGTTTCTGGGTGCTCCCAAGCGTGACCAAACTCACCCTGGTGATGGCGTGAGGTTGATGAGGAGACGAGAACTGGAGCGACTCGAGAACGCACCACACCCGCCACACGCACCCAACATACTCCAGTCCGACCCGTTACAATATTCCGCCCCAACATAATAATAAACAAGTTTAGACACTAAACTTTAGTAAATGTGCAAATTGACCCCTAAACTCTCTTAAATGATGAATTGACATTTTAATACCATAAACTTTGAATAATGTGTTATTTTATTCAATTGGTGAAACTTTAGTTTAAAGAGCTCATTTGCATTCTTGAAAATGCTCGGAGATAGATTTATTCATTCATTTTTCAAATTAGAATCTTAAGGACATATAGTATATAAATTGAAGACAAATGTAAGATTTTTATAATAAATTAAAAAATACATTATTTTCATAAACAAAATAAAAGAGCATTATTTATAAAGATTTATTTGTTTTCGGTTTGAAATACAGTTTGTCTAATATTTTAACGAACTGCATAAATTTTTTCAAATCGCTTAGTAATACAACAATTTACATGTCGAGAATGTAGTTCGTCCAATTATAAAAAGCATTCATTTCCCTTCATATTTTTTGCTTTTTCTCAAATTCTCTCTCCAAGTCTTTCTCAATTTCCTTTCTCCTCCTCTTTCAATGACAATCTTCTTCATTATTCATCTTTTACCAGGTTAGTTTTCTCTTCTTTCCTCTTGTTTTTGTTTATTTTTCATATTATATTTATTTAAGTATTTAGTTTAAATAATATTAATGATAGTATTATATGAATAGCTAGGTTATCATTATGTAAAAGTAGTTGTTAATTATTATAGGAATAAATATTTTAGAGTAGTTTATGATTTGAGTTCATAATAATATATAGAATCGTTTTTAATTATTATAAGAATAAATATTTTAGAGTAAATTACAATATATAGAAATAGAGTAGTTTATAATTTTAATTTGAATTTAAAATATATTTAGAATAGTATAATATAATTTATAGTATAGCATTATGTGGGTGTTCTTTATTATTAGTCTAATATGATAATAAATTATAAATTAAGTATAGAAATAAATTATTAATGGTAGCATATTAGATTTGAATATATAAAAATAAATTATAAAATAAGTAGGATTATGATGATATTCTTTATTATTGGTTTAATATGATTTAATTTTATGCGAATTTTATTTTCGATTTAATATGTCTTGATTATTTTTATATTTTTAAAAATTTATATAGATTATATGAATGGAGCAGAATTTATTAAGAGGGTACGAGCAGAACTTGTATAGGCTAGATAGGAATGATCATAGTACTAGAAGACTTGGATAAATAGTATAAAATTTAAATTATGTATTTAATGTGTATGAAATTTATATTTTTTGTAATTTGAATTTTATTTTCTTCTTTTTTTTTGTAGTTTTTAGGAGTCGTACCAGAATTTACTGATAAACAGAATCAGAGTAAATGGGTCATCAATCTACTATGATTCTAAGAGAGTGTGTCAAGAGTTGGATAAGTACTCTACGAAAGAACGATGCATACAGTACACCCGAAGATATATCATGCATATTATAGGGGTAACTTGTTTCCGGATGCGTCTGACTCCCGAATCCATATGAAGTGGCTTCGACGATAGGAAACGACTATGCTTGATTGACAACCCGCTCCAAACTAAGTGCACTAGACTGAATACTTAAAATAGTCACTTTTTAATATCTTATATGATATACATCTTAATTGTCATAAAAAAATTTTCGTTTTCAAGTATATCTACTGGTTTAGCTTCCATTTTCTCGTTATCAGATATGACTTAACTTGATACGAATTGGTCATTGGGTCTCAAATTGCAAAATCCTCGTGGCTTTCAATATTTACTTGCCACATGCCCTTTAGGGTATATTCTGATCTTTATGAATTGAGCCTTCATTGCTATCCTTCGATGTCATGTTTAGATCAACCAACAATTTTTTAATATTTCTTTATGAATTCTATTTGATAAAATAGATGAAAACAATTTAAAAAATATGTATTACCCCTTCATTCAAGCAAAATTTATTATCCTCTTCTTTATCCCTAACATTCTCTCTTATCAATTCCTTCAATCTCTAGTAAAAAATCAAAAGAATTAAATTCATAAAAAATCAAATAAAAAATAAATATTACCATATTAAAAAAAATAAAAAAATTCATTATTATCAAATTAGTATTAATATTTTTTTTCTTTCTTTTTTGCAACACCATGTTCTATTCAAAAACCAAATGAAACAAAAAAATTAAATTTGGAAACAAGAAGAAGATAAAAGAAGAAGATAAAGGAGGACGAAGAAGACTAAAGAGGAGAGGAAGGAAGAAGATTAAGAAAATTAAGGCACGAGAGGAGAAGGATTTGGAAGCACTAGAGGAGGAAGAGAAGAAGGAAAAAAGAAGAAAATAAAAAGGAAAGAAGGTAAATGAAAAAGAAAAAAAGGTGTCACAGAAGAAGATAATGAAAAAAGACAGAAGAGACATGGTGTTAATGAGTAGGATAATTTTGGAATTTTAAAAAAGTAATAAGCCTAAAGCTATCTAAAAATATAATTTAATCTATGTCTTAATATTTTAAAAAGACACAAAATACATGTCTCTTATGGATAATTATGTATAAATGTGTTTTAAAAAAATTGTGTCTCAACAAAGAACGAGAAGTGTTATACAATTTTTTTTATTATTTTAAAAATAGAATCTTGCATTGTGCGAGAAAAAATGAAGATTAAAAAAATATATAATATTCTTTTTGAACAAGTCTACTTTGTCTGTTTTAGCATTTTTTTTCATATCTTTGTGGTGGAAATGAAAAGTATCACAACATTACACAAAATTTAAATATATTGAGTGTAAAATCCTTTTAAACTGAGAGTACTTCAATTAGTTCTTAGCAGTAACGTTTCACAAAGGGAACAAAATAGCAATTATGTTTATGCCCATATGCCATGACATCACACTCATTTATAGCTTTAAGATTCTTTCATAAATCTCTTATTCACTAGAAATACAGATTACAGAAGAAACCACTAAAATAAAGTCCTTTGTGTTTCCTTGACTAAAAACAAAGAATGATAAACTTCTTCTCCAAATCCACAATTTGATCACTTGAAAATACTAGAGCTCATGTTATTTTTCGAAGGAGCAATCCTTTGTCATCCGTTGAATCTCACAACATAAAGATTTTTGAATCCATTAGAGCAACCCACCTCATTCGTCCTTCTACTGTTATCACCATCGTCGTCGCTTCCATCCTTTGCCAATGCAAGATTTCCCTAACACTACCACCACGGCGACCACCGGCACAATAGCTCAAGGACCTCTTCGCCACCTCTCCATGACCGTCGCCAGCAAATAACGCCACTCCCCAAAACGGACTAACGAGACTTAGAACAACAATCGTAATAGCTCCACCACCATGAGTGGGATTCGGATGGGAATGTGTCGACAACCCACCTTTTTGCTGACTGTGTGAAGCCTAAATCAGAACCTCGCACTTAACGAGAGGCAGAGATGGGCCATGTTGAAGTTAATCACTACCAACCCTCACAACCATGAATTATACCAATATTCAACCCATTTTAAAATTAAAATCTAGTTATTTATTCATTACTAAATGGTAAAAGGATAAAAAAGGAGTGGATATGTTAGTACCTTTTGATGTAGTTACGAGCTTACAAGATTTTAGGACCCTAACTTGAGCTGTGTCAACATCAAGCTCGAAGGACAACCTACAAATGCACTCTTATACTTAAGTTGGTAGTATATTTAGTATGATTGTAATGAATTATCTCTTCCCTCATGAGTTTCTTGTTTCCTATATTATACCTTTCTCGAGGTAACTGCTAGACATTTACGGCCTTAAATGTATGTTTCGATGTCATGATCTGACACCTTTTCAAGATAATAATTTTATTTATTTTAATGACATATCTGTTATCCATTAATAAAGATGGTAATGTACTATTCTCATTTAATCAGAATCTCACTATATTATTTTTATCCAAAATAGTGTCCCAACTTGTGTTTCTTGACTTATGATTAATTTTTTTTGTACCCATTATATTTTAAGCGTCAAAAAACCATTAAGAAACCTTTTCAGTTTTCTTCGAGCAGTTGCAGCTTCTCTCAATTTTTGAATGGTCAAGTTTTAATTGCAACATCTCTCTCCATCAATCAATGTCATTTATTTTTCAATTAAAAAACTCCACTTTAACCTTTACTTACGATTTTCAACTTCTTCCTGAAAAAATCTCATCCTCTTTCGAAGAAAACTTTCAAGTTCTCTCATTTCTCCAGCGCTACTGGGTGTCCGAAGCGGATTTACTAGCCATCCATCTGCAAATTCCCATAACAGCTATCTCTTATCAATGTAAAAAAACTTATATTTCACATTTTCTATTCCTAAATCATGCTTGTTGTTTTATTTTAAGGATGAGATATGCAAAAATTTCTTCTTCTTAATGCCTCTGCCTTGATCTTTGGTATTATTGTAGACATGCGTTTTCATATTATTGACTGAACTACCAGTGACATTGCTTTGCATTTTTGAATAATTACAGTTTAGTACGGGTACCACTATTTAGCTTTTCCCTACTTTGAATATTAGTTTTTTAGGTATTTCTTGTCTTTGTTGGAAATTTGTAGGATTTTCACTGGATTCATTTAGTGTTTTTCTCAAAGTTTTCCCTTTTGTAACATAGTGGTGGTTCTCCTGTAAGTTTTTTTAAGATGCCAAGACAAATGGTCATCCTCACACGTGAATGTGTTGGAACATCTAAACCTGCTTCTCGGCCCAACCCAACTCAGCACGTGGATCCCTACTCTTGGGTTTCCAAAGAATTGACATCCACCACATCTACCATCTCCCAAGATAAGTTAGATGAATTACGAGATGTCGGAGTCATCTTTAACTCAGATGTAGAAAATTTATACATCCTTTCTACCCCAAACCAAAACAATCATCTTTGCCATTTTAACCACCATGCGGGCTCCCAACCTGACTAGTTATGGATGTATAAGACGTTATTCACGTGTTTTGGTGTCCGACTTTCTTTCATAGATTTTCAGCAAGACATTCTAAGATATACAGGATGCGCCCCTTCACAGCTTCATCCCAATAGCTGAGACATCATTCGAAGCTTCAATTTTCTATGTTATTTTTTAGAATTAGATGCCTCTTATAGATTTTTTTTTATTTCTTTAATTTAACTACGCCCTTCAGTTCTCAATGTCGTGGGTTTATTTCCTTCCGATGTAACTCAAATAGGAGGATTTTCAACCTTTTCGATGAATCCTATCAGGGATTTAAGGAAAGATTTTTTAAAATTGAAAGAGTAGAAGGCACAACACCATTTTTTATGACTTTGAAAGATGAAAAATGTTTAACTTGCATTGGAATTTTAACGTCTCATCGCCAAAGATCCAACTACAAGGTGTTAATGCTTCTGAGCTTGCTAGAATCCACATGCTTCTAGAATTGTGGTGTGATGAATCCATATTTGATGATGATTTTTGGTTGAAATTGAATGGATTTCATCATATAAACTTGCACTTATTCCCTTAATTAGCATGATTTTGAACTTTCCTCCTAATTTGTGCTTAATTATAAAAACATGCCTAATTTGATCAAATTTTTATCCCATTTGCCTTCCATTCGATGTCTTGATGTTGTTTGTGAGTGTTTTTAGATGTATAAGGTAGGAATAGCTAGGAGGAAATGGAAGAGGAGCATGCAAAGAGGAGGAAGCATGAAGAATCAAAGGAGAAGAGCACAGCGATGTGTGCGTATGCACAGACATGTGTGCGTACGCACAAGCACCAAAGAAGAACGAAGCGCGCGCGTGAGCTGCATCGTACGCGTCGCGTGAATATTTTGAGCATCGCCTAATGTGCGTGCGCACAGCTACTTGTGCGTACGCACAAATAGAGATTTTGGTAGAGTGTGCGTACGTACACGTCTGTGCGTACGCACAGGTGTCCGCACATGGCTTCATTAAAATTGCACGTGACTCGCGATTTTGGTGGATTTGGAGGCCCATTTCTGAAGCCAATAGCTCATAATGAAGAGAAAATGAAGACCATAGCATAGAATAACATTAGGGTAGCTTAGGAGTAGTAGTAGGAAGCTTTAGTATAGTTTTTCTCTAAATTTTTTATCATCTCCATTAGGGTTTATACTAGGATTTTTACATTCAAGTGCCATTTCCATTTTTGATCTTGGATTTTGCTAGCTTCCATTGTAAGTATCTCTTTGTTACTACTCTTTATAGCTACATTGTTCTTACCCTTCCTTATAATTCAAGTCATAGTTCAATTTTACTTCTCTTTTGCAATTTCAATTTCTTGTTGATGAATTTGATGATTGGTGATTGTTACATACTTGCTTGAGTTATTATTGTTGATTGAGATTATTTGTTGTTTTTAGTTTCAAGCATTTTCTCATTTTTTCCATGTTTAGTATTTTTGCCCACCCAGTATTTGACAAAATGTCAATCATAGTTTTAGGCTAATTTTCTATCTCTTGGTTTGGGAAAAATGAGTATTTGGGTTCCTAGAGTGGGAATGTCCAATATTTAGTGTCAATTCTTGGATTGTTAATTGTTCTTGTTCCTACTAACGCTAATTTATTCCTATGGTAATTAGCAAGCAATTTAGGATTTGTGGGTTAAGAACACTTATGCTCATTTAACTTGCTCTCCGATGTGAGGGTTGACCAAGTGAGATTAATCCATTCTAATTATTATAGCTGTAGTTCCAACAAGGAAAGGACCCTTAGCTCATTCCAAGCCAAGATACCTTTCATGCTTTAATCTTTCATACACATTTACATTAATCCTTTTTATACCTTACTTGTCTATATTACATAGTTAGTTCTTTAACTCCTTTATTAGTTCATTTATTGCAACTTTTCATGTTCTTTTATTTCTTTATATGTTCATCTCTTCATTAAAAACCCCATGAGCACCACAACCGTAATTGTACACTCATTGATCTTAAGTGTCCTTGGGAGATGACCCGAGAACTAAACACTCCCGGAATTGAATGGTTTTGAATTGTGACATTCTTTGAATTAACATTTGATTGATGTTCAATTGTTGGGTTTGGACTATACTTGCAACGCCAATCCTATTTTTAGTGCGAAAATCCAAACCTAGCCTATTGAGGCATTGTCAAATTTGGCGCTGTTGCCGGGGAAACACTTTAAATGCAATGAGTGCTATAATTTTGATTGTTGTAAATATGTGAATAGTTTGAATATTTGATTTTTGTTTACTACTTGGCACTAATTGGTAGATAGCACTTCTATCTAGCTAGTCTTAGTAGTAATTGACTATTAAGTTGGTTTTCATTTGTTTGCCTATTCTTGTTTTGCTTGTCATAATTGCATGCTTTCATTGCTTCCTCAGTTGAATGACACGGTCACTTCCAGACCCGAGCTTGGCTCCTTTTGATCCGGAAATAGAAAGAACTTTAACTTATATTAGGCAAGCTCGGTGCCGACTAGCATTTGTGAATAGTGAATCAGGCTTGCTTGAAGAGCACACCAATTCATTATCACCATCAACCTGTGACCATTATTCTTCAATTAACGAGAAAATCTTATATTCATCTGTGGGGAGTGCTGAGATCTCTTTGAGTGAATCAGATGACAGCACCATGGCGGATCCACCTCGTAGAATCACCTTAAGGAAAGCCGGAGCTCCAGATATTAACTTGCAACTGATACAAATCCGGTATCCGGCTTTGGATCCAAATTTTGAGCTCAAGACCGGCACGATAAATTTATTCCCCAAATACAATGGACTACCTGGAGAAGACCCTCTTAAGCATCTAAAGGACTTTCAAGTTGCATGCTCCACTGCGAGAAGACATGGTGCAGATGAAGTAGCAGTTTTGATTTTCACTTTTCCTTTCTCTTTGGAGGAAAAAGCAAAAGAATGGTTTTATACTCAACCGGGAGATGTGATTTCCAATTGGGACTTGCTACGTAAGAAATTTCTGGAAAAGTTATATCCACCTCAGAAGACAGATAAGATGCGAAAGGAAATCTCTTGCATTATGCAAAGAGATGGGAAAGCTCTTTATGAGTATTGGGAAAGATTCAAAAAGTTGTTGGAAGCTTTCCCCTATCACCATATTGACAAGTTGGTGCTTATTAGTTATTTTTGTCAAGGGATGAACCCCCAAGATAAGCTTCTTCTAGATGCCTCTAGTGGAGGATCCCTCACCAAAAACAAGACCGCCGAGGAAGCTTGGAAAATCATAGCGGACTTGGCGGACTCAACTCAACACTCCAAGGCAAGAAATTCACAACCAAAAGATTTAAGCGAAGTTTCTCCTTCCGGAGATGCCATTTTGACCAAGACCCTCGGTGAGATGACGATTTTGTTGAGACAAATCACCCAAGGGCAACAAATCTCCCAAGCTTTGCTATCTCCTCCACCTCAACCTCCAAGAATCAAAGGACCACCAAGATCATGCGGTATTTGTGCTTGTAACAACCATTACACTGATGAGTGCCCTCAACTCCAAGAGGACACTACATTAGCGGTAACCAATCCATACCCACAAAGGTCCAACTATAATCAAGGAGCTCCTCAAAATGGAGGGAATCAAAACCAAGGATAGAGGGATAATTCTAATCAAAGGTGGAACCAAGCCTCTCAAGCTCAACCATACCCAAACGCGCAAGCCTACTATCATCAACCTCCCCAAGGTCAACCATAATACCAACAATCCTATCAATAATCCTACCAACAACCACCACAATCTCAACCTCAAGGGAGGTATCAACACTCAAATAGTAAATCTAACCCTCCTCAAGGCAATCAAGCCCCTCCTCCAAATCAACCTTACATTAATGACACACTCCAAGCCTTTATGCAAGAGCAATGGGAGTTTCACAAGAAACAAGAAACATATATAGCTACTATTGCCGAAGCTCTCTCCCGTTTGACTCTTTCTCCTCCGACTACACAAAATGCCCAACAAGCTTCAACTTCTAGTGGTCTACCCTCTCAACCCCAACCAAATCCAAAGGAGAGCATCAATGCTATCACCCTTAGGAGTGGCACCAAGTTGGATAAAATTGGTGTTGTGCCTACAAGTTTAAGTGAGGAAGCCCACAATGAAGAGATGGGAGATGAAGTGAAAGTGATGAAAGATGAGGAGAAAAATGTTGCAAGAGGTGAAGAGGAAACACTCAAGGTCAAGGATCCAAAAAGGAAGAATCCGCTTGAAGAGCCTATGCCAATTCTATTTCCAACTTTGGCTAAGAAGGCTAAGAAGCAAGAAGAACTTGACCCCAACATGGTGGAAATTTTTAAGAATGTTGAAGTCACCGTCCATCTCTTTCAAGCCATTCAATAAGTGTCCAAATATGCCAAGTTTCTCAAAGATGTCTGCACACATAAGGACAAGATTGGCGAGCTCAACAAAAAGCCGGTGGATGATTCTATCTCTTCTCTAATTCCTGAAAAATGCAATGATCCTGGTCCGTGTTTGTTTACTTATTTGATTGGTGGAATGAAGTTCATGGATTGTATGTATGACTTGGGGGCATGCGTAAGCATTATGCCACTCCCCATTTATGAGAGATTGAACTTGTTGCCACTAAAGAGATCCGGGGCGAAATTTGTGTTGGCAGATAAAAGCATTGTATCAGTTGTGAGGATTGCGGAAAATGTCCTAGTTGACATCCGAGGATTACTCTTCCTGGTAGATTTTTCACATCTTGGAGACCCCTCCCATTGACTCAAACAAGCCATCATCCATACTCCTTGGAAGGCCATTTTTGAAGACATCTCGTTTCAAGTTGGATGCACTTTCAGGAGTCTATTCTTTTGAGGCCGATGGCAAGGTGGTAAAATTCACTTTGGAGGAATCCAAGAAGCCCGTTCTCGAAGCCTATTCTATCTTTGGGTGCAATATAATTAAAGATCAAGTGATTGAGGTTAGCAAGAAGCAAGAAGAAAAGAATGTTGCCAAGAGGTCTAGTTCAATGGATCACACTCAACCCAAGAATGCTAAGGAGTTGGAGATTTTCCTCCTTGGAGAGGTCTCAAATTGATCAATGAAGCCATGCAAGTCCAACTTAGGACTCTAAACCAAAGTGCTTGGTGGGAGACACCCCACCATGGTAACGTTATTCCAACTTTATCTTTTGTTTATAGCTTTTTGAATTAGTTTCTTTCTTGTGATATGATGATTAGCTTAGGTTTGGTTTGATGTTTTTGAGTCAAATAAGTTAAATTACTTGTGGATCATGAATTTATGAATGTTTGTATGATTTGGGGTTGATATGTTGATGCACTAAGGGTTGGTACCTTAGTTTTGGAAGAAATTTTTTTTTATGAAACAGGGCATCTGTGCGTATGCATGCTGCTGTGTGTGCGCACACAACTGCGATTTTCACCATCTATGCATGCGCACGAGACGGTGCGTCCGCACACCCCTTGTAGTGCCCTCTGGTCGCAGCGCCAGCACAGTCTGTGCATAGGCACTGCACTTTTTTCTATGACCTGTGCGTGCACACGCGTCTCCCTTCTTGCGCCCTTGTGCGGCCACACAGACGTGTTCGTCTGCACGCCAATTTGCAGCCCCTCTGGTGGGATCGTTGGCATCATTTGTGCACGTGAACGCCCCCTATTTTCGTCTTTTGTGCGTGCGCACGGACCTGTGTGCGCACGCACACATGATTCTTTCTTCCTCAAGAATTTCTGTTTAAAAAAAACGGGGGGAAGCCATCTGTGCGAGCGCACGTCTTTGTGCGTCCGCACGCTTTGTTCCAGTCCCTCTGTTGGGAGCGATCGCACGATGTGTGTGCTCGCATTCCCTTATCTTTCTGCGTCTTGTGCATGCACACTCGCTTGTGCGTACACACACACCCCTCTTTCTAGCGACCCTTGTGCACGCGCTCACAGTTGTGTGCCCGCACACCCCTTTTCACACCCTCTGTTCGCAGCGATCGCACACAGTGTGCGCTCGCACCCCTCTATTTTTCGTCTTCTGTGCATACGCACACGACTCGTTTTGGGCATTAATAGGGCAACCTGCCCTGTTGAGATAGCAGCCTTCTTCACTTCTTCCCTCCACTGCTGCTACTCTCTACTCACCCCAGCCCTCAGGCGACCCTGCCGCCGGCCACCGCCGCTGTCAGCCGCCGCCGCCCTCTCTCTCCTACTCTCTCTCTCTTACTTCTCTTTTCTTTCTTTCTCTCTTTCCTTTCTCTTTTCTTTCTTCCCCACCGGTGAGTTTTTCTCCTCCGGTGCTTTTTCCGGCAAAGCCAACCACCGCAAGCTCACAATGGCTATAAGAAGTGCCATTGTTTCCTCCCCAATTCTTGTTTTCTTCAACCTTCAATTTTCAGGTTCTTATTCTCTTTTTATGGTGATTTTTGAAGTTGTTTTTATTTTCTTTTCATGCTGCTTAGACTAAGTTTATTGCTTTCTTTGTTTTTCTTTCTATTGCCAAGTGTTGATACTTGTTTGTTAGGTTGATTATGATTGAATTTGAGCTTAATTGTGATAAGCTTGCACATTGCATACTACATGTTTGATAAAATGCCTCAATGAATAATTTGTTTGATTCATATGACATGGCCATCATATGTGTTCAATTTATCTCTTGTTAGGCATATTGTATGAATTGTGCAACTTCAATTATGACTTTTGATGATAATCAAGTTAGATTCACGAATACATTTCCTTGTTTGTAAGCTTTAAGTTCCAAACACCCACATCTTTCATGACTTGTGTATTTTGTTGATGGGTGGTTTTGGTTGCAAATGCATTGTGCTTGATGGAATTCAAGTTTCATTGTTCATCTTGGAATATTGATTAAGTGATCGCTTTACAAATGTTCAACTTTTGATGATGGGATCAAACATCTTTTGACTCTAAATCAAGAACATTGTACATGTGATTACAACTTATTTAGGATGAACAATTGACAAGTCACTTTGAGTGAATGGTTATTGTTGTTGTACAACCTTTTTGCTAATGAACTTTTACACTGACAACCTCAATGACCATTCCACTCAAAGAATTCAAATGAATCATTTGGGTGCTTGCTTGAAGTTGCTTTCATATCCATGCTTTGGATTTGCAACTTAAGCACTTAATTGAGAAGCATTGAGCTTTGATTGGTTAAGAGTGTGATTGCTGTTATATCCGGCCGGTGTGTGTGTTCCAACTACGCGCGCCCACCATTGGAATATACACACTATCTTTCTTGCAAATCACACTATTTTAAAAGCTTCTTTTAACTTTATTAGTGCTTCCTTGTTACTTTTATTTTATTGTTGCCCTATGATGTCGAAAATCTTTTGTTTTCATTTTTAGGATGCGGAAGAAGGGTAAGGCACCGGTCACTTCACCGATTGTGCAACCTACAACTCGCCCATCCAGACCTTACTTCATGGATCGCCCAAGTGATAACCCAAATGTCTTGGTTAACCAAAGAACCGACTTCCGATATAAAAAATTTGAGAAAAGATCAAACCATTGGGAGCGGGCGCTAAAGGTTCCAAGCAAATACAAGGCGGTCATCCATAAACGGATTGCCTCACTTCATTGGGAATTTCTTGAGCAAGACCCAACTGAAGTTAATGAATCCATGGTGCGGGAATTCTATGCCAACTACCAAACTTGGAAAACGGAGACGATATTCCTCCGGGGAAAGAGGTTGGACACTTCCAACCAAGCTCTAGAAGCTATTCTGATGATCCCCCACATTCCGCCTGAGAAAAATGATTATCTGAGAATCAAAGCGAATGTGTTCAAGGGGAGGATGTCTTTGTCTCCCATTCTTGAGAGAATTGGCGATCCCGGTGCATCTTAGGAGTTTAGCAAAGGGAGAAAATTTGTTCCCACTAGCATTGCTTACTCTGATTTGAATGCCGAGGCTCGTATTTGACATCAAATTGTGGCAGACTACATCATTCCTAGCACCCATGCTACCCATGTCAGATTCAAGACTGCTTTGCTACTTTGGGCTATTATGAAAGGAAAGAGCATAGCCATTGTGCCTTTGATACGCGCATCAATTTGGAAACTGATTGAAAAGAAGAAGATCAACATTCCTTTTCCATCGATGGTGATGCGTTTAGCAATAGCAGCGGGGGTACAGAGGCAAACGACAGATATCATGTTCGAGATTCCAAGAGGCAACAAGTTCATTCCGATGGGATAATTGGAAGGATCGACAAATAAACCACCCTCGAAGAGGAAGGCACCCACAGCACCACCATCAAGTCTACCAACTTCATCAACTCCTTCACCGTTTCTCCAGTCTCTTCCGGAATTATTCCAAGACATCTTGCACGATATCTACCAAATGGAGTATCTGGAGCAGAAGCGTTTCGAGTGGATAGCGGCAAAGCTAGAGAGAAGAGACTGACGTGGCAGAAATTGGCGAGTTAAGAAATTATTATAAGAGATACGTTCCAAGTACAGTCTTTAACCAACCGAAATTCCGTTTATCAATTTAGAAGGGTTGTCACAAAAATTAGAATTAAAATACTGGGAGTATGAATCCCAGGTCGTCTCCCAATGAGTTGCAGAAAGATGTGCTATTTTATTAATCAGATATTTTCAAAAATGGTTTGAGTTGATAAACAGGAAATTAAATTAGGGAATTTATGTAATTTAAATAAAAACCTTGACTGGGAGTAGATTAGTTGGAAGCCCTATTCTTGTTGGAGTACTCTCAAGATTAATTGATGATTGAAGGTTGTTCTGCTTAGTTATCCCTTACTGGGTAGAGGAAAGTCAAGCAAGTTGAAAAGCTATTTCTAGTCACAAGTCTCAATCCTCTCCCTTGGAAAGGATTAGTGTCAGTGACTAGAGGACAATCCAACAATAAACCCAATTACAATTTTTCTCTTGAGCATTCCAACTCAAGGTCCTCCTTTCAATCAACTCCCAATCAAGTTATGGAACTACTCGCTCATTATGAATGTAAACTTCATAAAATAATAAATAGAAATAAAGAAAGACATGATAGATAATAATCAAAAAGATCAATTAAAAATAAAAATAGTTTTTGTATTAATAAATTCTAAAAATAACCCAATAGTAATTCTGAATAAATTAAGGACATGGAAGAGTAAGAGACAAGTAAGGAAACGAACTAGAATAACGAAGTCTTGGCGGAGGTAATAACTCTTCTCAATATCCCAATCCAAAAAGCAATAAAAACGAAATCCTAAGAACTATCAATGTGTGGAGGAAAACCTAGAGGAGAGGTAAAATCAGATCTAAAACTAAAATTAGGCAAAATGAATGTTCTCCTTGGTCTCTGCATGTTCCTTGGCTCTAATCTATTTTCTGGGCCGAAAACTGGGTCAAAACAGGGCCCAAAATTGCCCCCAGCGAATTTTGCAGATTCTGCAGATCGCGCACGTCACGCGATCGCGTCATCCAGCGTTTTGCCTTGCCACGCGTGCGCGTCGTCCACGCCTTCGCGTCGCTTGTGTAGTTTCCAATCCGCGCGGTCGCGTGAGCCATGCGTCCGCGTCACTGCAATTTCCTCTATGTTGCGCGGTCGCGTGAGCCATGCGTCCACGTCACTTCTCGCTGGTCATCTCCTTAATTTCTTGTGTTCCTTCCATTTTTGCAAGCTTCCTTTCTAATCTCCAAGTCATTCATGCCCTATAAAGCCTGAAACACTTAACACACAGATCACGGCATCGAATGGAATAAAGGAGAATTAAAATACAAAATTAAAAGTCTCTGGGAAGCAAGTTTTTAACCATGAAGTATTTTAGGAAGGAATTATAAATGCATGCTAATCATATGAATAAGTGGGTAAAGATTTGATAAAACCGCACAATTAAACACAATATAAACTATAAAATAGTGGTTTATCAACCTCCCCACACTTAGATATTAGCATGTCCTCATGCTTAGTTGAAGGAGATAAAATAAATGAGTAGGAACATGTAAAACTCATGCAATGCAATGCAACCTATATATGTGAATGCAACTATATGATTTTTGTCCACTTGGTCAAAAGTAAATAAGTTCTTCAAGACAGTCACAGATCAAATTCCACTAATTCAATTCTTATACAGTAAGAACAGATAAAAATGCAAGAAGGTAGCTCATGAAAACAGGAAACATAGAATTTAAGCATTGAACCCTTACTGATGATGTATGTATGCTCTAATCTCTCTGGTGTATAGGGTAATCACTCTATCCTTCTCTAATCATGCTTTCTAGTTTTTATTTTTCACCTAACCAATCAACAATATTTAATAAACCAATGCAAACATCATGAGGTCTTTTCAAGATTGTAATGGGGCCAAGGTAAGGGTACGGATATATATATGGCTAAATAAGCTTATAAATTGAATCTTTAATTAACCCAAGCTTTCACCTAACACACATATATAAATTCTATATAACTTAAATTTTATACCTAGCTACCCAAAATTTCTCTTTCACATTCCATACTCATGTATCAACTTTCATTTTAATTTTATCATATATGCATTGATCTTTGAATTCTTAACTTAACATTGGGGTAATTTTGTCCCCTTATTTAATAATTGAATATTTCTGGATTTTTTTTTAAATGCAGCTTATCAATGTACATAGAATTTTAATTCCTATAGTTTTACATGAGTAGGTACCCAAATTCCCATTATATTATCATGACACATTCCCTTATTATCTTTTGTTCCCACAATTTTTCCATACTTAATTGACATACAATCTTATCTTAAGCTAACCAAAGATTCAATTGGGATATATAATTGTTTTTCCGTTTAAGGCTAGTAATGTGGTAAAATAAAGAACAAATGGGATTTAAAAGCTCAAAGTGGCTAACAAAGGTAACTTAAGGGGTAAGCTTAATTTGGATAAGTGAGCTAAACAAATAATGGCCTCAATCATATGTAAGCATATAGATATATTAAACATTGGACATATAGGATGAAACAAAATATAAATTACAATCATAGAGAAGTAAACACACAAGAATAAAATATCTAAAATAGTGAAATTTTGTTCTAAAAATAGGGTCTTAGAAGAAACTTATTGTCTTTTCAATCAAGTAGAACATGCATGCAACTAATCTATTACTATGCAATTTATCCTATTCTACAAAAGAGAAACTAACTAAATATCCTATTTTATTGGTGCTAGGGAAGAGAAATTACCTCCGAAAGTCAGGTACTGACCGACCTCCCCACACTTAAGGCTTTGCACCATCCTCGGTACCATCTGTCAGGAACAAAGGTGGGCTGGTAGCAGTATCTCCATAGTCGGGACCATCATGGCTCCCTGTGCTGGTAAAGGAAGTGGAGTCCGGGGTGTCTGAGTCTCTGTATTTTCCCTTAAGTAGCTCCTTGAGGTATGTGAATCGGCGCTTGTTACGGCGCTCTCTTAGCTGTGCTTTGTGTTCCTACCGATCCAACCTTTCAAGTATCTGATGGAGCAGTTGGTTTGTTGTAGGTGCTTGTGGTGATGAAGGAGGAATATCTTCAGCCGGTTTAGTAGGCTGGCTTGTAGTGGCTGCTGGAGGTCTGATATATTTCTCGTTAGGGACGTATTGATCATCCCATGGAAGCATGGCTTTGGTGTCCCCAGCTCTGTAGGAGACTCCGGCTGCTGAGACAAGATCTGAGACCAAGGTGGGAAAAGGTAAGTTTCCCACAATTTGTACGTGTCCCATGGCATTCCGGATGTGTCTTGGTAGGTTCAGAGGCTGATCTGTAAGGGTGCACCATAGTAGAACGGCAATGTCTGCAGTGAAGGAGGACTCGTGGGTGCTCGGAAAGACATAATGAGACATAATCTGTGCCCATACGCGAGCCTCCAAGGTAAGTGCAGAAGCCAATATTCCCTTAGGACGGGAACGATGGTATCCATAAATCCATCTGCTGCCAGGTAGTGCGATAACTCTGAGAACAGCGTCCCAGTCGAATTGGTACATCTGGCGCTTGAGTGCGGCTTCTTGAAATGCGTCCAGTCCTTCTGGAGTAGGGGGAGATCTAAAACTCGTTGAATGACCTCTTCTGTAATGGGGACTTGCTTCTGACGGACATAGACAGACTGTAGGGTTGGCAGTGGAAGTTGGAGTAGAACTCGACTACCTAGGAAAGATTAACCTGCCGTGGCTGTCTCTGTAGAAAACCCCATTGTCTTCGTGCAATTTGCGGCTCAACAAATTCAGCGATATGGGTTGGAAGGATAAGAAGGTATTCGTTGTTGTAACTCCTTTCTGCCAGGATGGAGAACATATGCTCACAGTAGCAATTGGTAAATCGCGCAGTGTCCTTTGCTGGGAAGGCTTTCTCTTTATCATCAACCTTTATAATCCTCTTAATTCTTTTTGTTGAGGGTTTAACTGCAGTTGAAGATGGCTCTGCCACTAATGCTCTCTTTGTTCCTCTTCTTGCTGGAGGTTTGGGAGTAGCTTTCTCCTTGCCTTTCTTGGTGGCCATCCTAAAAGAAAGAAAGAAATAGTATGTTAAAATGTCAAGGGTTGGAGCAAGGAAGAGGGCGAAAAAACTGGTAATCAATGCACATTAAAAGATGAATGATGTTAACACATGGTCATGACTACATGTGGAAAATCATCAATAGAAATATAGCAAGTGCATATGGGGACAATTAAATGCTAGGTGTTTATTGGCATGCCGGCAAAGGCATGAGTAGCATAAATCAAGCATTTAATATCCAAGTTAGATTACCAAACCTTTCAAACTGATAATTTGTTTGTAATGACAATTATATTTAAATAATAAAATATTAAAAAGAGTTTTGTGAAAAACAGGCATATAGAGTGGTAGATTAAAAGAAATCCAAAAATAGTGCACAATGCCATACGGGCGTTTTCACAAACACATAGCATGCATGGTAAATAAGCTATTGAAAGTATTAAATTGAACATGCAAGCAACCCTTTTAAAAAGTAAAATATAATTGTCAAACAATTTCTGAGTAATCCACAAGCAAACCATAAGGAATAATAATGACCCTAATAAACATCCAATACCAATTAAAAGAAAAAGAAAGAAAAGAAAAACATGGATAATGCAAGTAAAAAGAAAAAAGAAAAGGAGAAGAAAACATAAATTAAGAAGAAGAATAGAAAAGTAAAGAGGGAAGAAGAAAAGAAAAACCTTGATAATGGTGGTGAGAGAGAGAAAGTAGAAAGTGAGAAAGAAGGAAGAAGAAGAAAGGGGAAGAAATTAATGAGGAGGGAAAAGAAAAAGTAGGATTTGGGGAAGAGAAAGATAAGATATTTGGCAAATTAGGATAAGCTGTGTGGCACAAGCGACGCGGACGCGTGGGGTACGCGTTCGCGCGGATGGCACTTAAATGAATTGACGCGGACGCGTGACTCGTTTTGTGCTACGGGCGCGAGTGCAGTCTCGCGCTCGCACAACTCTCTGTTCAAAACTCATTATTGCCAAATTCCAGGGTGACGCGGTCGCGTGGTTGACGCGATCGCATGAGTGGCCATTATTGGGATATGACGCGGACGCGTGAGCCATGCGTCCGCGTGGTAAGGCTTGTACGTTCAGCACCAGTCCAGCACCACTCTAGCATAACTTTCGCTCGTGCACCCTTTCTTACGTCGATTTTCAGGTCACGCGTCCGCGTGAGTGACGCGGACGCGTGGAAGGCAATTCTCTCGCATGACGCGGACGCGTCAGCGACGCGGTCCCGTGGGGCGATTTGTGCCAAAGGCACGCCTCCAGCCACACTCTCGCATGACTTTCTATTCGATTTCTTATTCTTTCTGAACCACCTGTGACGCGGATGCGTCGGCGATGCTGTCGCGTCGCGTGCTCTCCCTCTCTCTTTTTTTTTTTAAATAAAAATATGCAAATGCAGATGCAAACTAAATGTGCTAATAATGAGAAGAGTTATTGAAAAAGAAAACTAAGAATAAAGAAAGGAACGATCATATCATGGTAGGTTGTCTCCCACCTAGCACTTTGCTTTAACGTCCTTAAGTTGGACGCTCCATTAGCTCAGTCTTCTGCTGTGAGTGGATCCTCCAAGAGGAAGATATCTAACTCCTTGTTTTTCTTCACCTTCTTACCATGATAGAGCTTCAAACGATGTCCATTAACTTTGATGAGTTCAGAGCTTGAAGGGTGACTTAGGTGAAAAACTCCGTACGGCTCAGCCTTCTCTACTCTATATGGACCTTCCCATCTTGATCTCAACTTGCCTGGTATGAGCCTCAGTCTAGATTTGTAAAGGAGGACTAAGTCCCCAGGTTGGAACTCTTTCCTCTTGATGTGCTTATCATGTACAGCCTTCATCTTTTCCTTGTACAGCCTTGAGTTCTCATAAGCTTCTAGGTGAAGGCTTTCCAATTCTTGCAATTGCAACTTCTTTTCAACTCCGGCTGTCCCAATTCCCATGTTGTACTCCTTTACTGCCCAAAAGGCTTTGTGCTCTACTTCAACTGGGAGATGACATGCTTTTCCATAAACTAAGCGGAAGGGACTCATCCCAATAGGTATCTTGTATGCTGTTTTGTATGCCCAGAGTGCATCTTGTAGCCTGGTGCTCCAGTCTCTTCTATGAGGTTTGACTATCTTCTGCAATATGCGCTTTATCTCTCTGTTAGACACCTCGGCTTGCCCATTAGTCTGAGGATGGTAGGCTGTTGCTACTTTATGAATTATCCCATGCTTCTTCAGTAATCCTGTTAGTCTCCTGTTACAAAAATGGGTACCTTGATCGCTCACGATTGCTCGTGGTGATCCAAAGCGACAAATGATATGGTTTCTAACAAAGGAAACAACAGTGTTAGCATCATCAGTGCAGGTAGGAATTGCTTCCACCCATTTAGAAATGTAATCCACCGCTAACAATATATAAAAATAACCATTAGAATTTGGAAATGGACCCATGAAGTCAATGCCCCAAACATAAAAAAGTTTACAGAAAAGCATAATCTGTTGAGTCATCTCATCCCTCTTAGATATATTACCAAATTTTTAGCATGGAAAACAATATTTACAAAATTTAGCAGCGTCTCTAAAAAGAGTGGGCCACCAGAATTCACAGTCTAAGATTTTTCTAGCTATTCTTTGAGGGCCAAAATGTCCTCCACTTTCAGATGAGTGGCAGGCCTCTAAAATGGACTGGAATTCTGATTGAGGTACACACCTTCTAATTACCTGGTCAGCGCCACATCTCCGTAAATATAGGTCATCCCATATATAATATTTAGACTCACTTTTCAGCTTGTCTCTTTGATGCTTAGTAAAGTTTGGAGGAAAAGTGCGGCTAACTAGATAATTAGCTACAGGTGCATTGATGAGCGGATAATTTATAAGCTTTTTGGCATTGTTTTTAGTATGTTTTTAGTAGGATCTAGTTACTTTTAGGGATGTTTTCATTAGTTTTTATGTTAAATTCACATTTCTGGACTTTACTATGAGTTTGTGTGTTTTTCTGACTGAAATTGAGGGACTTGAGCAAAAATCAGATTCAGAGGTTGAAGAAGGACTGCTGATGCTGTTGGATTCTGACCTCCCTGCACTCAAAGTGGATTTTCTGGAGCTACTGAACTCAAAATGGCGCGCTTCCAATTGCGTTGGAAAGTAGACATCCAGGGCTTTCCAGCAATGTATAATAGTTCATACTTTTCCCAAGTTTAGACGACGCAAACTGGCGTTCAACGCCAGCTCTCTGCCCAATTCTGGCGTCCAGCGCCAGAAAAGGATCCAAAACCAGAGTTGAACGCCCAAACTGGCACAAATGCTGGCGTTCAACTCCAAGAAGGACCTCTACACGTGCAACACTCAAGCTCAGCCCAAGCACACACCAAGTGGGCCCCGGAAGTGGATTTATGCATCAATTACTTATTTCTGTAAACCCTAGTGACTAGTTTATTATAAATAGGACCTTTTACTATTGTATTAGACATCTTTGGAGACATCTTTGGATTATCTTTTGATCATTTTTAGATCTCTAGACCTCCATGGGAGGCTGGCCACTCGGCCATGCTTACCCTCTATTCACTTATGTATTTTTAACGGTAGAGTTTTTACACTCCATAGATTAAGGTGTGGAGCTCTGTTGTTCCTCAAGAATTAATGCAAAGTACTACTGTTTTCTATTCAATTCATCTTATTTCGCTTCTAAGATATTCATTCGCACTTCAACCTGAATGTGATGAACGTGACAATCATCATCATTCCCTATGAACGCGTGCCTGACAACCACTTCCGTTCTACATTAGATTGAATGAGTATCTCTTAGATCTCTTAATCAGAATCTTCGTGGTATAAGCTAGATTGATGGCGGCATTCATGAGAGTCCGGAAAGTCTAAACCTTGTCCGTGGTATTCCGAGTAGGACTCTGGGATTGAATGACTGTGACGAACTCCAAACTCGCGAGTGCTGGGCGTAGTGACAGACGCAAAAGGATAGTAAATCCTATTCCATTATGATCGAGAACCTCCAAGATGATTAGCCATGCAGTGACAGCGCATCGGACCATTTTCACAGAGAGGAATAGGATGCAACCAACGACAAGGGTGATGCCTCCAGACGATTAGCCGTGCTGTGACAGAGCATTTGGACCATTTTCCCGAGAGAGATCGAAAGTAGCCATTGGCACCGGTGACATCCTTACATAAAGCCAGCCATAGAAAGGAGTAAGACTGATTGGATGAAGACAGCAGAAAAGCAGAGGTTCAGAGGAACGAATGCATCTCTATGCGCTTATCTGAAATTCTCACCAATGATTTACATGAGTATTTCTATCCTTCTTTTATTAATTATTTTCGAAAACCCCATTACTAATTTATATCCGCCTGACTGAGATTTACAAGGTGACCATAGCTTGCTTCATACCAACAATCTCCGTGGGATTCGACCCTTACTCACGTAAGGTATTACTTGGACGACCCAGTGCACTTTCTGGTTAGTTGTGCGAAGTTGTGAACCATGGTATTGGCATCATGTTTTTTGGCGCCATTGCCAGGGAAAGAAAGAGCAATGAATTTTACATAATCAAAGTGCAATCACAATTTCGTCCACCATGCATACCAAGGGACTACCTCAGATACTGCTTGCAGGTTATCAAAAGGGAAATTATCAGCTATAGGAGTGGAGTTATCCTTAATGTGCTCAAGGCGACTCAAGTGGTCTGCCACTAGATTCTGGTTACCACTCCTATCTTTAATTTCTAAATCAAATTCTTGTAGTAGCAGTATCCAACATATAAGCCTTGGTTTGGATTCCTTTTTAGCTAATAAATACTTTAGAGCTGCGTGGTCTGAGTACACTACAACTTTAGTACCAAGTAAATAGGCTCGGAATTTATCCAGAGCGAAAACAATAGCAAGAAGCTCTTTCTTAGTAGTAGTGTAATTAGACTGAGCGGCGTCTAAAGTCTTAGACGCATAAGCAATTACAAAGGGGTCCTTATCGTCACGCTGAGCCAGCTCTGCTCCTACTGCATGGTTGGAAGCATCGCACATGATTTCAAATAGCTGGCTCCAGTCTGGTCCTCTCATAATTGGAGCTTGAGTCAGGGTAGTCTTCAGCTTATCAAACGCTTGTTTGCAATCCTCACTGAACTCGAACTCAATATCTTTCTGCAGTAATCTGGATAAGGGAAGTGCTACCTTACTAAAGTCCTTAATGAATCTCCGGTAAAAACCTGCATGGCCAAGGAACGAACGAACTTCCCTCACAGAGGAGGGGTAAGGCAAACTAGAAATAACATCCACCTTTGCTGGATCTACAGAAATGCCAGTATTAGACACAGCATGTCTGAGTACAATACCTTGTTTAACCATAAAGTGACATTTTTCAAAATTCAATACAAGGTTTGTACTGACACATCTATCTAATACTCTAGATAAACTATCTAAGAAAAGGCTAAAAGAATCACCATAAACACTAAAATCATCCATAAAAACCTCCATACAGTCCTCAATGAGGTCAGAGAAAAGACTCATCATGCACCTTTGGAAAGTAGCTGGTGCATTGCACAAGCCAAACGGCATTCTCTTATAAGCATAAGTCCCAAAAGGACATGTAAAAGTGGTCTTCTCCTGATCTTCAGGAGCTATATGAATCTGAAAATAGCATGTGTAACCATCTAAAAAGCAATAATGTGATTTACCTGACAGGTGATCCAGCATTTGATCAATGAATGGAAGAGGATAGTGATCCTTATGAGTGGCCTAGTTTAGGCGCCTGTAATCAATACAGACCCTCCAGGCATTCTGTACTTTGGTTGTTATGAGCTCTCCATACTCATTCTTCATTGTAGTGACTCCAGACTTCTTGGGTACCACTTGTACTGGGCTTACCCATTCACTGTCTGAGATGGGGTAGATGATATCTACCTCCAGTAGTCTGGTCACTTCCTTCTTGACAACCTCTAAGATAGTGGGGTTCAGTCTTCTTTGGGGTTGACGAACAGGCCTTGCTCCCTCTTCTAAAAATATTCTATGCTCACAAATTTGGGGATTGATGCCTTCTATGTCTGCCAAGCTCCATCCAATTGCCTTCTTGTGCCTCCTCAGCACACTAAGTAACTGCTCTTCTTGTTGAGAAGTGAGTTCCCTTGCAATGATAACTGGAAACTTCTGCTTGTCCTCAAGGTAAGCATATTTGAGGTGTGGAGGGAGGGGTTTTAATTCTAACTTCTGCTCATGGCCAGGCTCTGGATTGTCTGGAGCTGGTGACAATAGGAAAGTACTTTCATTTTCCTCAGAAAGTGTCCCCACACTCAGACCTTGTCCTATGTACTTCTTTTCTAACTCCTCCTGGTGAACTTCAGCTTCATCTATGATGTCACACTGGAGGATAGAATGATCTTCCGGAGGGTGCTTCATAACTCCATTCAGATTGAAGCTTACTACTCGGCCGTCTATTTCAAAAGAGTATGTTCCTGAAAAAGCATCCAATTTGAACTTCGAGGTCTCCAGGAATGGTCTTCCGAGTAGGATTGATGATGGCTTCTCTGAGTCATTTTGGGGCATCTACAGGATATAAAAATCAATGGGAAATGTGAGCCCTTTAATGCCCACTAATACATCTTCAGCAACTCCAACCACTGTAATAATGCTTTTATCTGCTAACACAAAATGAGTTGCCGACCTTTTTAAGGGAGGGAGCCTCAAAATATCATATATGGACAAAGGCATTATACTCACACATGCTCCTAAATCACACATGCAGTCAGAAAATACCACACCACCAATAGTACAATTAACCATACATGGACCTGGATCACTACACTTTTCAGGTATACCTCCCATTAAAGCAGATATAGAACTACCTAAAGGAATAGTTTCTAATTCATTAATTTTGTCTTTATGTATACATAAATCTTTTAGAAACTTTGCGTATTTAGGTACCTGCTAAATGACATAAAAAAGGAAAACAGTTACCTCAACCTTTTTGAATATTTCTACCATTTTGGGATCAGGTTCCAACTGCTTCCTGGGCTTCCTTGCAAGTTGTGGAAATGGAATAGGAATGACATTTTTTGCAGTGTCTGTGCCCTTTGGTGCTTTTTCCTGTGATTGAGCTTCTTCTTCTTCAGCCATGTCCTGTATGTCCTCTTCCTCCTCAACATCTTCTATTTCCACTACCTCTTTAGCTGAGGCGTGTTCTGGTGGGCTTGGCTCCTCCTGATTCCTCTCTTGCAATGTGGTTCCGGACCTTAGGGTAATGGCATTGATGCCACCCTTTGGATTGGGTAGGGGTTGAGAGGGAATTCCACTGGAGCTTGCCTGTTGAATGTTTGAAGTGTTGGGTGATGCCAGCTGAGAGATGAGAGCTTGTATAGCAGATGTTAGGCCATTAAGTGAACTTTCCATGTTCCTTTGTCCTTGTGCAATGGATTGAAGAGCCTCGCCACTCGGAGAGGAATTAGATTGAGTGATCTATGGAACTTGTTGTTGGTTGTGCTGTGGTCGTTGGGACTGCCTCAGGTGGGGTGTTCTATAAGGCTGGTTCTGGTTCTGCTGCCTGTTGTTGTTATTATTCCACCTCTGATTTCCCTGATTGTCTCTGCCTCTTCTGTTATAGTTGTCCCTCCAATTTTGGTTAGAATCTCCAACCTTAGTTAGAACTGTCCTGCCATCCATGGTTGTAATTGCCACCTTGATTGTATCCTTGGTTGGGGCAGTCATAGAAGTTATGAGTGGCTACCACAGTGTTGTCTTCCTGCTGGAGCTGCGGACATTCATCAGTATAATGGCTATAATCAGCACAGATCCCACACACTCTCTGTGGGACTAACTGTTGGCTTTGCTGTGCTTGTTGTTGACTCAACTGCATCTGCTTCAGTAAGTTGGTCATTTCACATATTCTCTGAGCCAGAGCGGTGGTTTCTTTGCTAGAAGATACCTCTGCAACAGCCTTTGACCGGCCTTGTTTCTGTCGGTGATTTCTAGTAGATTCAGCTAAGTCGCTGATCAGTTGCCATGCCTCATCAGTGGTCTTGTACTTTTTTATAGACCCATTGCTAGCACTTTCCAATGTGGTC
Source organism: Arachis ipaensis (assembly GCF_059453495.1). NCBI lineage: Eukaryota > Viridiplantae > Streptophyta > Magnoliopsida > Fabales > Fabaceae > Arachis > Arachis ipaensis. The sequence goes on along the minus strand of NC_142440.1, from coordinate 21,575,904 downwards.
TTATCTTGGGGCCTCATGCCCTGTGTTACGTAGCCGAGCAACACTATCTTGTCAATCATATGGTGGGGGTATGCTTCCAGAAGGTTGTTGAAGCGCTCCCAGTATTCGTAAACAGTCTCGGATTCGTCCTGGACAATCATGGAAATGTCTTTCCTTAGTTTGTCAGTAACTTCAGCTGGGAATAATTTTTCTAAAAATTCTCTTCTGAGCATATCCCAGTCAGAAACAGTTGCTGCGGGTTGAGTGTAGTACCACTCTCTCGCCTTTCCCTCAAGAGAGAATAGGAAGGCTTTTAACAAAATTGAAGTTTCATCTACACCATCTCGCCTGAAAGTAGAATAGGCTGCTTGGAAATCCCTAAGGTGCTTGATAGGCTCTTGAGCAAGTAAGCCATGAAACTTAGGCATCAAGTTGAGCAGTGCAGTCTTTATTTCAAAATCTGTAGCCACTGCTGGGTGATGCGCTTGAAACAGTTGCATTGTAAAATCAGGGGCTCCAGCCTCCTGGATAGTAATTCTCCTAGGTGCTGCCATGTCACCTGCACGTAAATCAACCGAATCAGCAGAATGGGAGCTTGTTTCTTCCTCAAGTGACGTTTCATATTCGCCCTCGGAGAGGATTAACCGACGCCGAGTTGCCTTATTCGTGAGATAGTTCTTTCAATCTCAGGATCAAATACTGGCAAGCTTGGATCAGGAAGTGAACGCGTCATTTAACGAAAGAAACATGCAGCTCATAGTAGCAAAATAAAATAAAATGCAAATAAATAAATTCCAATCAATAACTTAGCACTCTGTTGCAACTCCCTGGCAACGGCGCCAAAAATTGACGTGGCGAAAATTGGCGAGTTAAGAAATTATTATAAGAGATACGTTGCAGGTACAGTCCTTAACCAACCGAAATTCCGTTTATCAATTTAGAAGGATTATCACAAAAATTAGAATTAAAATACTGGGAGTATGAATCCCAGGTCGTTTCCCAACGAGTTACAGGAAGATGTGCTATTTTATTAATCAAATGTTTTCAAAAATGGTTTGAGTTGATAAATAGGAAATTAAATTAGGGAATTTATGTAATTTAAATAAAAACCTTGACTGGGAGTAGATTAGTTGGAAGCCCTATTCTTGTTGGAGTACTCTCAAGATTAATTGATGATTGAAGGTTGTTCTGCTTAGTTATCCCTTACTGAGTAGAGGAAAGTCAAGCAAGTTGGAAAGCTATTTCTAGTCACAAGTCTCAATCCTCTCCCTTGGAAAGGATTAGTGTCAGTGACTAGAGGACAATCCAACAATAAACCCAATTACAATTTTTCTCTTGAGCATTCCAACTCAAGGTCCTCCTTTCAATCAACTCCCAATCAAGTTATGGAACTACTCGCTCATTATGAATATAAACTTCATAAAATAATAATTAGAAATAAAGAAAGACATGATAGATAATAATCAAAAAGATCAATTAAAAATAAAAATAGTTTTTGTATTAATAAATTCTAAAAATAACCCAATAGTAATTCTGAATAAATTAAGGACATGGAAGAGTAAGAGACAAGTAAGGAAACGAACTAGAATAATGAAGTCTTGGTAGAGGTAATAACTCTTCTCAATATCCCAATCCAAAAAGCAATAAAAACGAAATCCTAAGAACTATCAATGTGTGGAGAGAAAACCTAGAGGAGAGGTAAAATCAGATCTAAAACTAAAATTAGGCGGAATGAATGTTCTCCTTGGTCTCTGCATGTTCCCTGACTCTAATATGCTTTTCTGGGCCAAAAACTGGGTCAAAATAGGGCCCAAAATCGCCCCCAGCGAATTCTGCAGATTTTGCAGATCGCGCACGTCACGCGATCGCGTCATCCAGGCGTCCGCGTCGTCCAGCGTTTTGCCTTGCCACGCGTGCGCGTCGTCCACGCCTTCGCGTCGCTTGTGTAGTTTCCAATCCACACGGTCGCGTGAGCCATGCATCCGCGTCACTGCAATTTCCTTTATGTTGCGCGGTCACATGAGCCATGCGTCCGCGTCACTTCTCGCTGGTCATCTCCTTAATTTCTTGTGTTCCTTCCATTTTTGCAAGCTTCCTTTCTAATCTCCAAGTCATTCATGCCCTATAAAGCCTGAAACACTTAACACACAGATCACGGCATCGAATGGAATAAAGGAGAATTAAAATACAAAATTAAAAGTCTCTGGAAAGCAAGTTTTCAACCATGAAGTATTTTTAGGAAGGAATTATAAATGCATGCTAATCATATGAATAAGTGGGTAAAGATTTGATAAAACCGTACAATTAAACACAATATAAACCATAAAATAGTGGTTTATCAGAGACCCTGGCCCAACTCTGGAAACTTCATCCAAGCTAGTTGGAGAGGAGCATGATGAAGGTGACCAACCCAATTCCGAAACCACCAACTGAAGGTGGACCCCTGAAATTATCTTTCTCCCGGATCGTAAGCTTGTACGGAGGACCGTGCGCGAACTAAGTATGGGGGAGGATTGACGACTTCGTGGGGGGGGGTAAAAATTCTTTTCTCAAAACACTTTGCAATACCTTTTTAGTCCTTTTTCTTCATTTGTAGTAGCTTTATTTCTATTGCCCTTGTCTGGTTTGTTTGTAAATTTTTCTTTATTGTTTATAGTTATATGGTGGTTAATGTTTGCATGTTGCATAATAGAGTGAATAAGTTTAGTGAAACACCAAGAAATTTTCATGAAATCTTTCTTAGGGCGAGCCATTGATTGAATTGAAGAAAAATTTTGTGTTTTTCAACTTGCTTGCAGTAATCTGTTTTTAGAACATAGAAAAAGAGCTAGAACAACATACCTTGTGAGATTTGAGCTCTAATAGATGGTTGAATTCTTCAACCATAATGTTTGTTCTTGTATGATTACACTCCTTTTTTATTGTGATCATTGATTTACATGATTCTTTATGTCCTGTATTTGTTGTTTGGATGCATTTAGCATGATTGAGGCCATCTTTGATGTTAAACTCACTAACCTATATGGCTAACCCTTGCATTCACCTTTGTGAACCCCTTTTGAGCCTGTAAATTCCCTTTTGTTCTGATTTTAGCATATTATTCCCCTTAAGCGGAAAAACCATTGATGTCCCTGAATTGTTCTTTGATTAGCTTGGGTGGATTAGTGTGTATATTCTAAGTGTGGGGGGAATTATTGGGAAGCATTGGTGATAAAGGCATGGAACTTTGTGAAAATTTGGCAATTGATTTCTTTCTAGCAAACTTCGTTGCTTGAGCATCCTTGTTTACCTGCAATTGCATTAAGTCTTTCAAATTCTCGCGAACGCCGTCTTTGTTGCTTTCTTTCTTTTCTATGGTCTATTATCCTTCTGAGTATACTTCTTGCGACCATTAGATTTAGGTAAACGACACCTTAGTCCTTTAGGACACGTTTGGTGAATACAAAAGGGAAACTCGTAAGTATACGATGTCACAGAGAGTTGTGAAACCTTGTTTTACGTAAAAGAGTTCTGTTGATATGGGGCTTATCACCAATAGTAAGGTTTGTAAAGTGTTTAACAAAGTTGAGAACCTTCAGATGAGTTGCCTAATAAAGTACGGTTGAAAATGGTGGAGATAAATTATGTTGAAGTTTAAATATTTGAATCTCTGAAGTTGGTATGAGATCAGTAAGCGGACATTAAGCACATCGTTTTAACCCCGGCTTGTTTTATAAACTTTTTCTACCTTATTTTACCATCACATGTTTGAAACATATCATCTTGTACATCAAGCCTACCTAATAACGTCTTTTTCACATCATACTTATACCCTTTATATTTTTATGCCATATGAAAATTTTGGTATTTGAGACTATATGAATATATACTGAGAACTTTTTGCCTTTTCTTTAAATAAGTTCAAGAGTGAAGTAATATGAAATCTCTTTTAATTTTGTATCAATTTTCGAGGATGAAAATTTTTATAAGGTGGGTAGGATGTAAGACCTAAGACTTTTGAAAAGTCCTATTTTGAATCAATCTCAAATTATATATTTATTTATAGTTTTAATTTCAGAAATTATTTTTATTGAAAATAATTAAAGGCAATTAATTGGACCTGAAATAAATTAAGGTTTTTATCCAAACTCTATACCTATGGATTATTTTCCTATTTATGATTTAAAGTTCCAGAAATTCAAAAATAATAAGGTTTGGCTATTTAAATTAGAATTTTGTCTAATTTTATAATTATTGAATTATTTTCTATAATTAAATTATAAAATTGGTAGTTATGAAATAATAAGAATTTTATATGATTTGATTTTAGATAATTTATATCATTTAATACTTTAAGTTAAAGATAAAGAGAAATTAATTATATTATCATAAATTTTCAATTAGAGTAATTTATTGAAAATCAATTAGTATTTTTATACAACAAATAATATTTTAAAGTAATTTTAGAGATTAAATTAGTTTTTCAAATATTAATACTTTATGCTCTAATTTTATTAAAATTATTAAATTATCCCTATACCTAATTTTTACCAAAACCCTAAATCCCCAAAATATCACCCTAACCCTAGTTTCCCCAAAAACCTAGCTGCCTTATCTCTTCAGCCACCGAATCCCTTTTCTTCCCTAAACCCAACAGCAAATTCATGGAAAAAAAGAAAGAAATAGAAAGAAAAGAAAGGGGAGAAGTGAGAGGGGAAGTGATGGGAAGCAGAAGCTGGTGAATTAAAAATTTATTAAAATGGTTACGTTGCAAGTATAGTTCTTAACTCACCGAAAATCTGCCTATCAATTTAGAAATATGTCACAGAGAGTTTAAATTAAAATTACTGGGAGTTTTAAGTCCCAGGTCGTCTCCCAATGAGTTGCAGAAAAGTGTGCTGTTTTATTAATCAGATGTTCCAAGAAGTTGAGCTAAGTAAATTGGAATTTAAATTGAGGAATTTTAAATAATATAAATAAAAGCCTTGACTGGGAATTGATTAGTTAGAATCTCTATCATTGATGGAGTGATTTTTAAGATTGATTTATAATTAACGGTTACTCTGTTTGGTTATCCTTTACTAGGTAAGGGAAAGTCAAACAAGTTGGAATGCCAGATCTGTTCACGAGTTGTAACCCACTTAGTTCAAAGGGATTGGCGTTGGTGACAGGATAGCAATCCAACATTTAACCCAACTACAAATTTCTCCTTCAATCCTTCCAACTCAAGAGTTCCTTTTTAATCAACTCCCCATCAAGTAATGAAACTACTCACGCATTGTAAATAAAGAATCCATAGCACATGAAAGGGAATTAAAAGAAGACATGATTATTGGAATTGAAATTGAATTAAAAAGAAATAATCCTTGCATTAATTAATCATAAAAGTATCTGAATGACAAAATTGAACATAACAAAGAACATGGAAGAATAAAACCAAGTTAAGAGAACAAACTAGAATGATGAAGTCTTGATGAGGAAATAACTCTTCTCAATGTTCCAATGCTAAGACCAATTGAAAATCCAAATTCTAAAAACTAGAGAGAAAAACCTAAGAGAGTGAAAAACTAGATCTAAAAACTACTGAAGTGAATGTCTGTGTTATTTCTACATATTCTCTGACCCTAGTCTGCTGTTCCGGGCCGAAAACTGGGCCGAAATAAGGTCCAAAATCGCCCCCATCGAATTCTGCAGATTATGCAGATCGCGCATGTCACGCGATCGCGTCATCCATGCGGACGCGTCGCTTGCGCTTTTTCCTCTCCACGCGTTCGCGTCGTCCACGCTACCGCGTCGCTTGGCTTTCCAATCCGCGCGGCCGCGCAAGCCATGCGGCCGCGTCACTGCGATTTGCGCTCCTTCGCGCGATCGCATGAGCCATGCGACCGCGTCACTTCTTCCTGGTTATCTCCTCAAATTCTTGTGTTTCTTCCATTTTTGCTAGCTTCCTCTCCAATCTCCATCTCATTCATGCCCTATAAAGCCTGAAACACTTGACACACAGATCACGGCATCGACTGGAATAGAGGAGAATTAAAATTAAATAATTAAAGTCTCTAGGAAGCAATTTTCAAACATGTACTGAATTTAGGAAGAAAATCTAAATGCATGCTAAATTGATGAATAAGTGGGTAAGGATCATGACAAAACCACACAATTAAACACAATATAAACTATAAAATAGTGGTTTATCAACCTCCCCACACTTAAACATTAGCATGTCCTCATGCTAAATTGAAGGAGACAAGGAAATAAGTATGAACATGCAGAAACTCATGAAATGCGATGCAATCCTACATATATAAATAAATACAACTATATGATTATTGTCCACTTGATCAAAAGTAAATAAGCCCTTCAAAATAATTACAAATCAAATTCCACTAATTCTATCATTATACAATAAAACCGATAAAAATGCAAGAAGATAGCTTATGAAAGCAGGAAACATGAAAATTTAAGCATTGAACCCTCACTGATAATGTATGTACGCTCTAATCTCTAGTGTATAGGGTAATCACTCTACTCTTCCCTAGTCATGTTTTCTAACTTTTGTTTTTCTCCTAACCAATCAACAACAGTTAATATACCAATGCAAACATCATGAGGTCTTTTCAGGGTTGTAATGGGGCCAAGGTGCAGGTAAGGGTATACATATGGCTAAGTGAGCTTTATAAATTGAATATTTAATTAACCTAAGCTCTCACCTAATATACATATATTCTACATACTTTTTAAATTCATGCTTAGTTACCCATAATTCCCTTTTTCAACCCATACTCATGTTTCAACTTTGTATTTTAATTCTATCATATGTGCATTGATATTTGAATTCTGAATTTAACATTGGGGTAATTTTGTCCCCTTATTTATTTGTTTATCATTTTTTTCTTTTTTTCTTTTTTTTTTTTGGAATTGAAATAAATAAAGCTTATCAATGCACATAGATTTTTTATTCTTATAGTTTCACATGAATAGGTATCCAAATTCCCTTTAAATTTTCATGACACATCCCCTTAACAACTTTTGTTCCCACAATTTTCCATACTTAACTAGCACACACAATTCTATCTTAAGCTAACCAAAGATTCAATTTGGGATATGCAATTTGTTTTTTCAGCTTAAGGTTAGTAATGTGGTAAAATATAGAACAAAAAGGGTTTTAAAGGCTCAAAGTGGTTAACAAGGGTAATTAAAAAGGGTAGGCTTGATTTGGATAAGTGAGTTTAAACAAATAATGGCCTCAATCTTGTGCAAACATGTAAATATAATAAATATTGGACATATAAGATAAAACAAAATATAGATTACAATCATAGAGGAGTAACCACACAAGAATAAAATAATTATGGTTAAATGATGTAACCATACATAAAGGCTCAAATCTTTCACTGGTTGTGTGTTCTTTAGCTCAAACATCATGTTCCAAATACAACTCAAGCAGATTTATCATAAAAATTTTGAAAAATTAGTGAAATTTTATTCCAAAGATAGATTTTTAAAAGAAACTTATTGTCTTTTCAATCAAGTAGAACATGCATGCAACTATTCTAACCTATGCAATTTATTCTATTCTATAAAAGAAAGAAAGTCTAACTAAAATATTCTAATTATTGGTGTACAGAGAAGAGAAATTACCTCCGGAAATCAGGTACTGACCGACCTCCCCACACATAAGGCTTTTTACCGTCCTCGGTGCCATCTGTCAGGAACAGGGGTGGGCTGGTGGCAGTATCTCCACAGTCGGGACCATCATGGCTCCCGGTGCTGGTAAAAGAAGTGGAGTCCGGAGTGTCTGAGTCCTTGAATTTGCCCATGATCAGCTCCTTGAGGTATGTGAATCGGCGCTTGTTACGGCGCTCTCTCATCTTAGCTTTCTATTCATGCCTATCCAACTTTTCAAGTATCTGCTGGAGCAATTTCTCAGTGGTAGATGCTTGTGGTGTTGAAGAAGGAATATCTTCAACTGGCTCAGTAGGTTGGCTTGTAGTGGCTGCTGAAAGTCTGAGGTATTTTTCGTTAGGGACATATTGATCATCCCGTGGAAGCATGGCTTTGGTGTCCCCAGCTCTGTAGGAGACTCCGGCTGCTGAGACAAGATCTGAGACCAAGGCGAGAAAAGGTAGGTTGCCCGCGATTTGTACATGCTCCATAGCATTCCGGATGTGCCTTGAGAGATTCAGAGGTTGGTCTGTAAGGATGCACCATAGTAGAACAGCCATGTCTGCAGTAAAGGAGGACTCATGAGTGCTTGAAAAGACGTAATGTGACATGATCTGTGCCCATACGCGAGTGTCCAAGGTAAGTGCGGAAGCCAAGATTCCCTTAGGGCGGGTACGGTGGTATCCGTAGATCCAACGGCTGCCAGGTAATGCGATGACTCCGAGAACGGAGTCCCAGTCAAATTGGTATCTTTGGCGCTGAAGGGTGGCTTCTTGAAAAGCGTCCATTCCTGTTGGAAAAGGGGGAAGACTCAGAGCTTGCTGGATGGCCTCTTCTGTAATGGGCACTTGCTTCTGCCGGACATAAATAGACTGCAGGGTCGGTATGTAGAAGTTGGAGTAGAACTCAACTACCCAAGAGAGATTGACCTGCCTCGGCTGTCTCCGTAAGAAACCCCATTGTCTTCGTTCAATTTGCGGATCAACAAATGAGGCAATATTGGATGGGAGGATAAGAAGGTATTCATTGTTATAGTTCCTTTCTGCTAGGATAGGGAACATCTGCTCACAGTAGCGATTGGAAAATCGCGCAGTGTCCTTTGCTGGAAATGCTTTCTCCTTGTCGTCAACCTTTATTATCCTCTTAACTCTTTTTGTTGAGGGCTTGACTGTGGTTGAAGAAGGCTCTACCACTAATGTTCGTTTAATTCCTCTTCTTGCTGGTGGTTTGGAAGTAGCTTTCTCTTTTCCTTTCTTGGTGGCCATCCTGAAAGAAGGGAAGAGAAAGTAAATTAAATTCAAAGAGATATACAGCAAGGAAGGAAACAGAAAAGAGGGTGATGGATGCACATTAAGATATGCTGACATTAACACATGCTCGCGAGTACGTGTGAAAAGCCAACGATGGAAAATAGCTAGTGCATATAAAGACAAATGAATGCAAGGTGTTTATTGGCATGCTGGCAAAGGGCATGAGTAGCATAGACCAAGCAATACTTTGTAACAAACCATCACGTTTATATTGACAATTACATTCAATTAATAAAATAAGAAGGAGAATTTGTGAAAAGCAAGCATTGAATAGTAGAGTAAAGTAATGTAGAAAAGTGCATAGTACTATATAGGCTTTTTCACAAACACATGGCATGCATGTTAAATAAGATATAAAAAGTATGAAATTGAACATGCAAGTAATCCCTTAAAAATAATAATAATTGTCAAATAAATTGTAACAAGTCACAAGCATATAATGAGGGATAATGACTCAAAAAAATTTCTAACACCATGTAAAAAGGGAAAAGAAGAATAAAGAAAATAGGAATAATTAAAAGAAGAAGAAAAGAAAAAGAAAATACATGTAGAACAATAAAAAAATGATAGAAAAAGAAAGAAGGAAGAAGAAGGTAAAACCTTGTTAATGGAGGAGAGAGAGAGAGAGAGAGAGTGAGAGGTGAGATAGAAAGGGGAAGGGAGAAGGAAGAAAGAAGGAGGGAAAAGAAAAATTAGGATTTGAAGGAAAGAAAGATAAGATAATTTGGCAATTAGGTTGAGCTGTGCGGCGCATGCGACGCGGCCGCGTGGGGCACGCGTTCGCGTGGATGCGCATCAGGTAAGAAGACGCGATCGCGTCAGTCACGCGGTCGCGTGACCCGTGTTGCGCTGCTGGCGCGAGTGCAGCCTCGCTCCAGCACAACTCTCTGTTCAATTTATTTTAATAGCCAAAATTGAGTGACGCGATCGCGTGGGTCACGCGATCGCATGAGTGTGCGTTATAAAATGGGTGACGCGGCCGCGTCAGCGACGCGGTCGCGTGACAAAGATTGTGCTTCCAGCACCAATCCAGCATCACTCTGGCACAGAATGCGACAGTGCATCCTTTTACGCCAAAACCTCAGGGCACGCGGCCGCGTGGGGCATGCGGTCGCGTGGGAGGCCATGATTTCCATGCGACGCGGTCGCGTCAGCGACGCGGTCGCGTGGGGTAATTTGTGCCATTGGCACGACTCTAGCGCTCCTCCTGCGTAACTTTCTGTTCATTTTTATTTTTCTTTACTCTTCCTGCCACGCGGACGCGTTGCTGGTGCGATCGCGTCGCGCAGCGAAAATTTTTTTTTTTTAAGGAAAGATAAAGACATGTAAATGAAAAAGCACGAAAGCACTAATAAAGAGAAGAGTTATTAAAGAAGAAAAACTAAAAGTGAAGAAAAGAACGATCATACTGCGGTGGGTTGTCTCCCACCAAGCACTTTGCTTTAACGTCCGTAAGTTGGACGCTCCACTAGCTCAATCTGCTGCGATGTGGGATCTTCCAAGTGGAGGATCTCAAGCTCCTTGCTTTTCTGCACCTTCTCACCATGGTACAGCTTCAGGCGGTGTCCATTAACCTTAATAAGTTCAGAGCTTGAAGGATGGCTTAGGTGATAAACTCCGTACGGTTCAGCCTTCTCTACTCTGTATGGACCTTCCCATTTTGATCTTAACTTACTGGGCATTAGCCTTAGTCGAGATTTGTAAAGGAGGACGAAATCTCCAAGTTGAAATTCTTTCTTCTTGATGTTTTGATCATGCACAGCTTTCATCCTTTCCTTGCAAATTCTGGAATTCTCATAAGCTTCTAGGTGAATGTTCTCCAGTTCCTGCAGTTGCAACTTCCTTTCAGCTCCGGCCTTCTCAATTTCCATGCTGCACTCTTTAACTGCCCAAAAGGCCTTGTGTTCGATTTTAACTGGAAGATGGCAAGCTTTTCCATAAACTAAGCGAAAGGGACTCATCCCAATGGGTGTCTTGTATGCTGTTCTATATGCCCACAGTGCATCTTGTAGTCTGGTGCTCCAGTCTTTTCTATGAGGCTTCACTATCTTCTGCAAGATACGCTTAATTTCTCTGTTTGACACCTCGGCTTACCCATTAATTTGGGGATGGTAAGCTGTTGCAACTTTATGGATTATCCCATGCTTCTTCATCAATCCTGTTAGTCTCCTGTTACAAAAATGGGTGCCTTGATCGCTCATGATCGCTCGTGGTGATCCAAAGCGGCATATAATATGGTTTCTCACAAAGAAAACAACAGTGTTAGCATCATCAGTGCGGGTAGGAATTGCTTCCACCCATTTGGAAACATAATCCACAGCTAACAATATATAAAAATATCCACTAGAATTTGGAAATGGACCCATGAAGTCAATGCCCCAAACATCAAAAATTTCACAGAAAAGCATATATTGTTGAGGCATCTCATCCCTCTTGGATATGTTACCAAATTTCTGGCATGGGTGACAAGATTTACAAAACTCAGCAGCATCTCTAAAAAGAGTAGGCCACCAAAATCCACAGTCTAAGATCTTTCTAGCTGTTCGTTGAGGGCCAAAATGTCCTCCACTCTCAGATGAGTGACAGGCCTCTAAAATGGACTGAAATTCTGATTGAGGCACACAACGTCTAATTATCTGGTCAGCGCCACATCTCCATAAATATGGGTCATCCCATATATAATATTTAGACTCACTTTTCAGCTTGTCTCTTTGATGTTTAGAAAAATATGGAGGAAATGTGCGGCTAACTAAATAATTAGCAACAGGTGCATACCAAGGGACTACCTCAGATACTACTTGCAGGTTGTCAAAAGGAAAATTATCATCTATAGGAGTAGAATCATCCTTAATATGTTTAAGGCGACTCAAATGGTCTGCTACTAAATTTTGATTACCATTCCTATCCTTTATTTCTAAATCAAATTCTTGTAACAGCAGTATCCAACGTATAAGTCTTGGTTTGGATTCCTTTTTAGCTAATAGATACTTTAGAGCTGCATGGTCTGAATACACTACTACTCTAGTACCAAGTAAATAAGCCTGGAATTTATCCAGAGCAAAAATAATAGCAAGTAGCTCTTTCTCAGTAGTAGTATAATTGGACTGGGCAGTGTCTAAAGTCTTAGACGCATAGGCAATAACAAAAGGATCCTTACCTTCACGCTGAGCCAGCGCTGCTCCTACTGCATGGTTGGAAGCATCGCACATGATTTCAAACGGCTGGCTCCAGTCGGGTCCTCTCACAATTGGGGCTTGAGTTAGAGCAGTCTTCAACTTATCAAATGCTTGTTTGCAATCGTCACTGAACTCAAACTCAATGTCCTTCTGTAGTAATCTGGATAAGGGAAGTGCCACCTTACTAAAGTCCTTAATAAATCTCCTGTAGAAACCTGCATGGCCAAGGAACGAACGGACTTCCCTCACAGAAGAGGGGTAAGGTAAACTAGAAATAACATTCACCTTTGCTGGGTCTACAAAAATGCCATTATTAGATACCACATGTCCTAATACAATCCCTTGCTTTACCATAAAGTGGCATTTTTCGAAATTCAATACAAGGTTTGTATTAACACATCTATCTAATACTCTAGATAATCCATCTAAGCAAAGGTTAAAAGAAGCACCATAAACGCTAAAATCGTCTATAAAAACTTCCATACAGTCCTCAATAAGATCAGAGAAAAGACTCATCATGCACCTTTGGAAAGTAGCTGGTGCATTGCACAAGCCAAAGGGCATTCTCTTATAAGCGTAAGTCCCAAAAGGACATGTAAAAGTAGTCTTTTCCTAATCCTCAGGAGCTATATGAATCTGGAAATAACCTGTATAACCATCTAGAAAGCAATAATGTGATTTACCTGACAGGCGATCCAGCATTTGATCAATGAATGAAAGTGGGTAGTGATCCTTACGGGTAGCTTGGTTGAGACGCCTGTAATCAATGCAGACTCTCCAAGCATTCTGAACTCTAGTTGCTATGAGCTCTCCATGCTCATTCTTCACGGTAGTGACTCCGGACTTCTTGGGCACCACTTGTACTGGGCTTACCCATTCACTGTCTGAAATGGGATATATGATACCTGCTTCCAATAGTCTGGTCACTTCCTTTTTGACAACTTCCAAGATGGTGGGATTCAATCTTCTTTGTGGTTGATGGATAGGTCTTGCTCCCTCTTCTAAAAATATTCTGTGCTCGCATACTTGAGGGTTGATTCCCACTATGTCTGCCAAACTCCACCCAATTGCCTTCTTATGCTTCCTCAGTACATCAAGTAACTGCTCTTCTTGTTGAGAAGTCAGTTCCCTTGAAATAATAACCGGAAGCTTCTGCTCATCTTCAAGATAAGCATATTTGAGATGTGGAGGGAGAGGTTTCAATTCTAACTTTTGATCATGGGCAGGCTCTGGATTATCTGGGGCTTGTGAAAATGGCAAAGTGCTCTCACTGTCGGTTAAGAGGGTCCCCACACTTGGACCTTGTCCAGTGTGCCTCTCTTCAAACTCTTCTTTTTGAACTTTAGCCACACTTTCGTCTATGACATCACACTGGAAGATAGAACGATCTTCTGGGGGGTTGTCAATGACTTCATTCAGATTGAAGATTACTATACGGCCATCTATTTCAAAGGAGTATGTTCCTGAAAAAGCATCCAATTTGAATTTTGATGTCTTCAGGAATGATCTTCCAAGTAGGATTGATGATGGCTTATCTGAATCATTATGGGGCATCTCCAAGATATAAAAATCAGTGGGAAATGTGAGCCCTTTAATGTTCACCAAAACATCTTCAGCAACTCCAGCCACTATAATAATGCTTTTATCTGCTAACACAGAACGAGCTGCCGACCTTTTTAAGGGAGGGAGCCTTAAAACATCATATATAGACAAAGGCATTATACTGACACATGCTCTTAAATCACACATGCAATCATAAATTACTACACCACCAATAGTACAACTAACTATGCAAGGACCTGGATCACTACATTTTTCAGGTAATCCTCCCATTAAAGCAGATATAGAACTACCTAAAGGAATAGTTTCTAATTCATTAATCTTGTCTTTATGGATACATAAGTCTTTTAGAAACTTTGCATATTTAGGTACCTGCTGAATAACATCAAAAAGGGGGACAATTACCTCAACCTTTTTGAATATTTCTACCATTTTAGTATCAGGTTCCAGCTGCTTCCTGGGCTTCCTTACAAGTTGTGGAAATGGAATGGGAGTAGTGTTTTCTGTGGTGCCTGCACCTTTTTGTGCTTCTTTCTGTGGTTGAGCTATCTCTTCTTCAGCTATGTCCTGTGTATCCTCTTCCTCTTCAACATCTTCTATTTCTACCACCTCTTCAGCTGAGGCGTATTCTAGTGAGCTTGGTTCCTCCTGATTCCTCTCCTGCAGTGTGGTTCCGGACCTCAGGGTGATGGCATTAATGCCTCCCTTTGGATTGGGTAATGGTTGAGAGCGGACCCCAGTGGTGCTTGAATGTTGGTTACTAGAATTTTGTGCTGAACCAAGATGTGTCATAAAAGCTTACAGAGTAGAGGTGAGACCATTCAGACTGGCGTTAATAGTGTTCACGATGGTACTCTCCATGGCCAGTTGTCTTTTCTCAAAAGCTTGTAATAAATCTTCATTAGAAGATATAGAAGAATGAGTAAATTGAGAGGTTTGCTGCTGATTGTTTGGTGGTCCTTGGTTTTGCCTCAGGTGAGGTGCTCGGTAAGGTTGATTTTGCTGCTTGTTGTTGTTATTATTCCACATCTAATTTTCCTGATTATCTCTGCCTCCCCTATTATTGTTGTCCCTCCAATTCTGGTTTGAATTGTCCTGCCATCCATGGTTATTATTTCCACTTTGATTGTACCCTTGGTTGGGGCGGTCATAGAAGTTGTGAGTGGATGCCACCATGTTGTCTTCTTGTTGGAGCTGCGGGCATTCATCAGTGTAATGGCTGTAATCAGCACAAATTCCGCAAATTCTTTGTGGAACTAGTTGTTGGTTTTGCTGCGGTTGAGTTTGCTGAGCTTGTTGATTCAACTGGATTTGCTTCAGCAGGTTGGTCATCTCACAGATGCTTTGATTTAGAGCAGCAGTCTCTATGCCAGAAGATACTTCTGCAATGGCTTTTGAACGACCTTGCTTCTGTCTGTGGTTCCGAGTAGATTCAGCTAAATCACTGATCAATTGCCAAGCTTCATCAGTGGTCTTGTACTTCTTCATAGACCCATTGCTGGCACTTTCCAATGTGGTCTTATCTTGGGGCCTCATACCTTGTGTGATATAGCTGAGTAGCACGATCTTGTCAATCATGTGGTGGGGGCATGCTTCCAGAAGATTATTGAAGCGCTCCCAGTATTTGAAGAGAGTCTCATTGTCATCCTAAACAATTGTAGGGATATCCTTCCTCAGTTTATCAGTAACTTCAGATGGGAAGAATTTCTCCAGAAACTCCTTTCTGAGTGTATCCCAGTTGGATACATTTGCTATAGGTTGAGTGTAGTACCACTCTCTTGCTTTTCCCTCAAGAGAGAACGGAAAAGCTTTCAGCAGAATTGAAGTTTCATCAGTGCCATCACGCCTGACAGTAGAACAGGCTGCCTGGAAATCTCTCAAGTGCTTGATAGGCTCTTGAGCAGGTAGGCCATGAAACTTGGGCATCAAATTTAACAGTGCGGTCTTTATTTCAAAATCCGTAGCTACCGCTGGATGATGCGCTTGAAACGGTTGCATTGTAAAATCAGGAGTTCCTTCCTCCTGAATGGTAACTCTTCTAGCTGCCATGTTTTCTGCACGTAAAACAACCGAATCAGTAGAACGGGGGCTGGTTTCTTCCTCAAATTCACTTTCAAATCCGCCCTCAGAGCGGGCTAACCTACGCTGTTCTCGCCTTATTCGTGAAATTATTCTTTCAATTTCAGGATCGAATATTAGCAAGCGCGGATCAGGAAGTGAACGTGTCATTTGGCAGAAGAAACATGCAGCTCATAGTAGCAAAATTAAATAAAATGCAAATAAATAAATTCTAATTAATAAAATTAGCACTCTATTGCAACTCCCCGGCAACGGCGCCAAAAATTGATGGGAAGCAGAAGCTGGTGAATTAAAAATTTATTAAAATGGTTACGTTGCAAGTATAGTTCTTAACTCACCGAAAATCTGCCTATCAATTTAGAAATATGTCACAGAGAGTTTAAATTAAAATTACTGGGAGTTTTAAGTCCCAGGTCGTCTCCCAATGAGTTGCAGAAAAGTGTGCTGTTTTATTAATCAGATGTTCCAAGAAGTTGAGCTAAGTAAATTGGAATTTAAATTGAGAAATTTTAAATAATATAAATAAAAGCCTTGACTGGGAATTGATTAGTTAGAATCTCTATCATTGATGGAGTGATTTTTAAGATTGATTTATAATTAACGGTTACTCTGTTTGGTTATCCTTTACTAGGTAAGGGAAAGTCAAACAAGTTGGAATGCCAGATCTGTTCACGAGTTGTAACCCACTTAGTTCAAAGGGATTGGCGTTGGTGACAGGATAGCAATCCAACATTTAACCCAACTACAAATTTCTCCTTCAATCCTTCCAACTCAAGAGTTCCTTTTTAATCAACTCCCCATCAAGTAATGAAACTACTCACGCATTGTAAATAAAGAATCCATAGCACATGAAAGGGAATTAAAAGAAGACATGATTATTGGAATTGAAATTGAATTAAAAAGAAATAATCCTTGCATTAATTAATCATAAAAGTATCTGAATGACAAAATTGAACATAACAAAGAACATGGAAGAATAAAACCAAGTTAAGAGAACAAACTAGAATGATGAAGTCTTGATGAGGAAATAACTCTTCTCAATGTTCCAATGCTAAGACCAATTGAAAATCCAAATTCTAAAAACTAGAGAGAAAACCTAAGAGAGTGAAAAACTAGATCTAAAAACTACTGAAGTGAATGTCTGTGTTGTTTCTGCATATTCTCTGACTCTAGTCTGCTGTTCCGGGCCAAAAACTGGGCCGAAATAAGGTCCAAAATCGCCCTCATCGAATTCTACAGATTATGCAGATCGCGCATGTCACGCGATTGCGTCATCCATGCGGACGCGTCGCTTGCGCTTTTTCCTCTCCACGCGTTCGCGTCGTCCACGCTACCGCGTCGCTTGCGCTTTTCCAATCCGCGCGGCCGCGCAAGCCATGTCGCGTCACTGCGATTTGCACTCCTTCGCGCGGTTGCGTGAGCCATGTGACCGCGTCACTTCTCGCTGGTTATCTCCTCAAATTCTTGTGTTCCTTCCATTTTTGCTAGCTTCCTCTCCAATCTCCATCTCATTCATGCCCTATAAAGCCTGAAACACTTGACACACAGATCACGGCATCGACTGGAATAGAGGAGAATTAAAATTAAATAATTAAAGTCTCTAGGAAGCAATTTTCAAACATGTACTGAATTTAGGAAGGAAATCTAAATGCATGCTAAATTGATGAATAAGTGGGTAAGGATCATGACAAAACCACACAATTAAACACAATATAAACTATAAAATAGTGGTTTATCAGAAAAGCCGTGGGAAGAAAGGAAGGGGGAGAAAGAAAGAGGCGGCGCGGTGGGTGTTACTGCCGTCGTCGCCGCCACTGTCGACAGGAGAAGAGAGGGAGGTCTGAGAGAGAGCTGAACGGGAAGAGAGGGGAGGAGAACTCGCCGTCGCGCCCAGCCCGCTGCGTGCCTTGTCCCATTGCCGTCCAGACCGCGTCCAACCCTCACCGCCAGCTACGCCTCACTGCCGCCCAACTTGCCGTCGCGCCAGCCACCACGCCAGAGGAGAGAGATCGGACAGAGAGAGACGCGAAGAGGGAGGACTCGCACTGCTGCTTCTGTTCATGCCGTCACGGAGGAGCGTCCCTGTCATCGCGAGTTGTCGCCATCACCGACCCGGACCCATCGTCGTCGTCGTTTCCTGCACCACCGTCGCACCCAGCCTTGTCGCCAAGTCGCCGCGCAGTCACACCAAGGAAGAACGCTCGCGGGAAGAGAGAAAAGATACCGCCGAGGATCCCGTCGCCGTCAGATCTGTGTCTCCATTAGCGTCGTGGGTCTGCTTCATCGCCGAACTGAGTTATGGAATGAAGGGTTAGAACGTGACGGGAAAGGGAGACACCTTCTGCCGCTGTCTCGCCGCCAGAGCCGTGTCACCGTCATGAACCGCCGCCGTTCTGGCTGCTGGAGGCCGCCGCCGAGCCTTTGCCTTCTTGGTAAGCGTTTTTACTTCCAGAACTTTTGATATCAATATTCCAATATAAGTTCTTCGAGGCTCTGAGCTGTTGGTATTGTAGGATTGAGTTCCGATGATTTTATATCAAAGTTAAGGTTATTGTTGGACCATTGGAGTTTCTGGCCACTGTCGGAGCTGCCGCCGGGTCAACTTGGGATTGCGGCTGTTCCATTTTTTCTCTTACTGTAGGTATATCTTATTGCGAACCCTCGCCATTAGTTTTCTGTTATGTGTTATTAAGGTTTTCGTGATATTTATGTTTTAGGATTGAGTTATCGGGATTGCTTGTTGCAATTAAAGCCGTTTCTGCTATTGCGGAAGTGAGCAGACCTGCGATTGAAGCTGCAGTTGGTTTCGGGCATAGAGGAATGGTTCTTGTGACGCCTTTAGTTTATGGGTTCAACTTTCGAGGTAGGAGTTTTTCTTAAAATCTATTTTATATTACAGAGTTGTTATAAATAGATATTGATGCAAAAAGATATACTTCTGTGATTATATTTGTCCTATGGATGTGATGGTTCATTAATCTGAATTATTGATTGCTTGATTGCTTGAGTGGTGTACGGTTGTTGATGAGAAATTGGTTTGTAAAAGTTATTTACTTAATTATTATAAAATGTGGTTTTTCTTGGTTTTGAAGTTATTTAGTGATGTAAATGAATCGATTTTGGAAATAATTTGAGATATGAAAATAAATTGATTCTGGGAGCGGTTTGATTTTGAGTTGGTCTGATTTTATAAATGATTTTATATTTAAGCTTATTTGATTTTAAAAAGAGTTTTATTGTTGGAATTGATTTGATTTGAAAATAATTTGATATTGAAACTGGTTCAACTCTGGAAAATGTTTGAGATTTGGAAATGGTTGAGAAAAGGTTTGAGAAATGTTTGGATGGGACCCGAACAGGGTGGCAAAGTCTGAGTTTTAGAGGAGATACTGCCGAAATTTTATAAAATTGGAAGTTTCGTTTGAAGTAATTATTTAAAAAGATTTGGTTTTAAACGCTATATGTTTTAAGATTGATTTATTTAGAAGAAGGAATTATGTCTTGAATTGGAATTGTTAGTGAACGGAATGGAAAGAAGGATGATGAAAATTTACTTTAAAACATGGTTTTTGAATGAAATTGGAACTGAGATTTGAGTTGATGAATGATGATGATGTTGAGAATGTTGAGATATCGATTAAGAATGTTGAGATATGATCTTTGAATTATTCACATGGCTTATGATTTTGAATTATCTGAGATACGAAGTTCCCTGGATAAAGTACCGTGGCTTGCCATCACGTGTACCAGGTTGAAAACTCGATACTCTGTTGACCCTACGACGTAAGTGTGACCGGGCACTATATAAATTCCCGGGAATATAATCCCCATTGAGCAATATTGATTATTTGAGAAAAAGCTATACATAGACTCTTGGGGATGCACGTCGGGAGACAGTCTAAGTTCAATTCAGACTTGTCGGGTTGGTTGGATAACCGACAGATGAGCCTCATCAGCCATAGGACAGGCATGCATCATATACATTTGTATGCTTTGCTTGGGTTTGAACTTGTTTTGTTTTGCCTAATTGCTAAACTGTTCTTAACTGCTACTTGAAATATTTGCTGTAACTGCTACCTAAACTTGTGCTTTCCTTGTCTGCCTTGCCTGTGTTTGCCCTGGCGTGCTACATTTGAGAATAAATTTTGGTGATGAATTAATGATTGTGTTGTTTGATTGCGTGGTTGGTTTCTGATTGAAATTTTCTTATAAGAAAGGAAAGGTTTCGGATTTCTAAAAGATTAAACATTGTTTCTTTGAAAAGGTTTTGAACGATTATCTATTGGTTTTTAAAGGATTCATAAGGCAATGATAATCACTGAGCTTGAAAACAGTTTTCTTGTTAAATATCTTCTTATGACAACTTTGAAACGCCGTGGTGAAACCATGTGGTTAGGTTCTCACCCCCTACAACTTTACCTTTTCAGGAACTGGATGAAGAAGCATTAAGAAGAGTTAAACTGCGTTTGGTTTTATATGTTGTTGTATTAATTAGATTATTTTCTTCCCTCGTCTTTGTTATTACAATTTTGTAAGAGGGATATGAGTTGTATGTTTTATATATATATTACATTATAAGATATTATGTAAAAAGTCTTGTATATGAATCTATGCCTGCTTGTTTTTTTTTAAGATAAAGTATTTATTTTCGGTTTTCAAAGATAATCAGCGATACAGTGTTGTGTCACAAGCTCCTATTTTAATATTAAGTATATAAAGTAGTTGTAATACTTCTTTCTATCAGAGTGGCGCAGCCAGAAGCGTGACATTCTGGTAGTGAGGGTGTTACAATAGTTGCATGCATTTAGGTAGTACATAGAATAAATTGTTTTCCCTTTCATCTATCTCCTTTGAGTGTGTTTAGCATGAGGACATGCTAGTGTTTAAGTGTGGGGAAATTGATGAATCCATATTTGATGATGATTTTTGCTTGAAATTGAATGGATTCCATCATATAAACTTGTACTTATTCCCTTAATTAGCATGCTTTTGAACTTTCCTCTTAATTTGTGCTTGATTATGAAAACATGCTCTTTTATGCCTAATTTGATCAAATTTTTATCCCATTTGCCTTTCATTCTATGCCTTGATGTTGTTTGTGAGTGATTTCATATGTATAAGGTAGGAATGGCTAGGAGGGAATGGAAGAAGAGCATGCAAAGAGGAAGAAGCATGAAGAATCAAAGAAGAAGAGCACAGCGATGTGTGCATACGCACAGACCTGCGTGCGTACGCACAAGCACCAAAGAAGAACGAAGCGCACGCGTGAGCTGCATCGTACGCGTCGTGTGAACATTTCAAGCATCGCTTAGTGTGCGTGCGCACAGCTACTTGTGCGTACGCACAAATAGAGATTTTGGCAGAGTGTTCGTGTGCGCACACGTCGTACGCACAGGTGTCTGCACATGCCTTCATTAAAATTACATGTGACTCGCGATTTTGGTGGATTTGGAGGCCCATTTCTGAATCCAATAGCTCATAATGAAGGGAAAATGAAGACCATAGCATAGAATAACATTAGGGTAGCTTAGGAGTAGTAGTAGGAAGCTTTAGTATAGTTTTTCTCTAAGTTTTTCATCGTCTCCATTAGGGTTTATACTAGGGTTTTTACATTCAAGTACCATTTCCATTTTTGATCTTGGATTTTGCTAGCTTCCATTGTAAGTATCTCTTTGTTACTACTCTTTATAGCTACATTGTTCTTACCATTCCTTATAATTCAAGTCATAGTTCAATTTTGCTTCTCTTTTACAATTTCAATTTCTTATTGATGAATTTGATGATTGGTGATTTTTACATGCTTGCTTGAGTTATTATTGTTGATTGAGATCATTTGTTACTTTTAGTTTCAAGCATTTTCTCATTTTTCCCATGTTTAGTGTTTTTACCCACCAAGTGTTTGACAAAATGTCAATCATGGTTTTAGGCTAATTTTCTATCTCTTGGCTTGGGGAAAATGAGTACTTGGGTTCCTAGAGTGGGAATGTCCAACATTTAGTGTCAATTCTTGGATTGTTAATTGTTCTTGTTCCCACTAACGCTAATTTGTTGCTAAGGTAATTAGCAAGCAATTTAGGATTTGTGGGTTAAGAACACTTATGCTCATTTAACTTGCTCTCCGATATGAGGGTTGACCAAGTGAGATTAGTCAATTCTAATTGTCATAGTTGTGGTTCCAACAAGAAAAGGACCCATAGCTCATTCCAAGCCAAGATACCTTTCATGCTTTAATATTTCATACACATTTACATTAATCCTTTTTATACCTTACTTGTCTATATTACATAGTTAGTTTTTTAATTCCTTTATTAGTTCATTTATTGTAATTTTGCATGTTCTTTTATTTCTTTATATGTTCATATCTTCATTAAAAACCCCATGAGCACCACAACCGAAATCCAAACCTAGCCTATTGGGGCATTGTCATGGTGCAACCAACCTTTAAGTTTGAGGAACATTTTGGCCGACGAACATGTTGCTTGGAATGCCATTTGTAAATTATATTACTAGTTTAATGCATTATTTTTTCTTTAATAATTCTTATATCACTATCTTCTAGCTTCATTATTTTATAGCTTTTCCCTCTTCTTTTCTTGCCAGTTGACATGTCTAGATGCTTATAAGCTATTATCGCCATGAAAAGGAGGTTAGCCACTTCTGAGGCTAACGCCGTGATCAACTCAGGTGGTAGGGACAAGGTTTCTTCCTCAACCACATTGAGTAACCTTCTCCTGCCGCCAAGATTCAACGAGGGAGCTAGCCCCGAGATTCATGACTTAGATAACCCCTCTCCCACTAATTTTCCTAAAAAGAAGAAACAGAAGAAAAGGAAAAGGTCGTGTTGAGGCAACTGGGATTTTTTCCTAACTTCTTTTGGCTGTATTTTGTTGAAGGAATTTCAGGCTCTCGTGTTTATTAATGAATACCTCATGAGATGAGGCTAAGTCAGGAATGGCTAAACTACCCCTCGAGGAGACCCTTCCCCATGTTTAGAGGATGTTACTTTGCTCAGCCATCTATATTAGGGATGCTGAGAAAGAAGTTGTTAACTTTCACTCTAAATATTCAGGGCAAGAAAAAGAACTAAAGGAGGTGAAGTCACAGGTTTAAAGTTTAAATGAATCCTTGGCAACTCTTAAATAAGAGAATAAAACCCTTCAAACTAAAATTGAATCAATGGAGGAGGCAAAAAATATTTCTGACGCGAGGGAAGAGAAACTTAAGAAGCAGGTTTTTGAGCTCATGAAGCAAATCGAAGAGCTCACCTCATTAGTTAAGAACGCTGAGCGCGCTACAGTGGATGGGGTATTTTATGTTGAACACAATATGCTCGAGCAAATTAAATTCTTAGCCCCCCGACCTGGACGTCTCCAAAGTCGGTGTTTTCTAAAAAGTAATAGATGCGAAAATAGTTGGCATAGTGTAATTCCCCTTTGTGAGATTTCCTAAGTTATTATACTTAGTATTTTGATTTGCCTTCATAGACAACTTACTCCTCATTTTTTCGAAAGATATTTAACTGTTTAAAATTCTGTCAAAGACTTTATTAGTCTGTTATTTAAATTTTATCACCTTTAAATGCGCTTTTTATTTTACCATTTTTTCGATATTAAATCGCACATTTATTGTCATATCGATATTAATACTAAAGGCGCTTTTATTTACTTGTTAAGCCATTGTTCCTAGCTTTATCACTTATGCGAATTAAATAGGCCATAAAGCATGAAATAATTGCTAATTATTAAAGCATCAAATAACTTGCATTACTGAATACACATTTCAAAAATAAGAAGGCCTCATTAAAAACCTAATTTAATAGGAAAAGTGTGCCCTTATTCTAATATCAGAACCTTCCTAAGAATAATACCTTTTGTGATGAACAACATTTCATGTCTTCGGAATCTTAGAACCATCAAGGTTTTTTAATTTGTATGCCATTTTGCCTAGACTTTTCTTAACTCTGAAAGATCCTTTTCAAGTCAGAACTAATTTTCTCTAATACGCCGAGGATCTAGCGTTGGCTTGTCTTAACACTAGATCACCTTCTTATAAGTTCTTTGGCCTGACTTTAGGTTGGCTCCTGACCTCACTTCATCAATAAGGTCAATATTCAAACTCCTTCCCGAATTGCCGAGCAACAATCTCGGGATGGGCTCACCAATTTCCATGGGAATTACTGCCTCTTCGCCATAAATAAACCTAAACAAAGTTTCTCTAGTGGAGGATTGAGGTGTAGTACAATAAGACCATAGGATTGACCATAATTTGTCGACCTATGAACCCGAAAAGTCGTCCAGCCTCTTCTTTAATCCTTTCAAAACTATTTTGTTTGTGGCTTCGGTCTGCGCATTAGCTTGAGGTGCGCTACCCATACAAAGCTTTGACAAATTCCTAATCCACTCAAGAAATCTCAAAACTTGGAATCAGTAAACTGAGATTCATTATCTGTTACTATAACCTCAAGAATTCTAAACCTCGTTAACACCTCTTGCCAGATAGATTTCCGACATTGAACTGAAGTAATACTTGATAATGGCATAGCTTCAATTCATTTTGTGAAATAATCTATCGCCACCATTAAGAACTTTACCTGCCCAGTGCTTTGGGAAAACAGTCCTAACAAATACATCCCCCTCTTTGCAAAGGGTCTTGTTGGAACCACATAAATGAGTTCATGATGTAGGGCTTGATGTAAATTGCCATGAAGTTAGCACTTCTAACACTTCTTTACATACTCCATGCACTGCAATATTTTCAGACTGAGATAACATTTAAATTTTTTTCCCTAAAAGTTGATAAAAGGTTGCTTGTGATCTGTAGCAATACTTTTGTACTTAAAGCAATGTTTTTGAACTCCTTATCGCCATTGTCTTAGATTACAGGCAATGCTTTTTTTATTCAAAAGCAACGCTTTCGTAAGCAACACCTAATTAGTGCTGCCTTTGGTTGAAAAAGAACAACGCTTCAGAGGTGTGTTTAAGACAACACTTTTGCTATGTTGTCTTTTCTCTCACGTTTCGGACACTATAAAATGAGTTGCCTATTTGCTATAAAATGCAATCCTTTTATGCATGCTTATAAGTTTAAATTTGCAAACCGTTGAAGTGTTGCCTAATATTCAGAATATATAACTTATTAAAATATTGCTTAAAGCCAAATATGCAACTAGTAGAAGAGTTGCCTTTTTGGTAAAACTAAAAGTTATTTTTGTACTAAAAATACAAAAACTATAAAATTCACTATAGAATTTTTTCTGTGCATAAATAATCATTTAAATTATTAAACAAATTTGTGCATAATAGAAAAATTTTAAAAAGAACACAAAATAACTAATAATAAAGTTCTAATTAAAATAGATATTAAAAGATCCGGTTAGCGTTTTAAATATATATATATTTGCCAATAATTTCCAACAAAATAGTAATTAATATTTATAAAAAAAAATATCAATCTACTTTCATATTTTATATCCATGCTTGACTTGTCCAATATGCTAAATTTGCAAATAATAATACAAAGAATCTTAAGTCAGTTGTGCACTTAGTATGATTGTGTGAATTATCTCTTTCCTCATGAGTTTTCCGTTTTCCTATATTATACCTTTGATGGAATAATCGTTAGGCATTTACGACCTTAAAGGTACGTTTTGATGTCATGATTTGACAGCTTTTTGAGATAATAATTTTTTATTTATTTTAATGACATATCTGTTACCTATTAATAGAGCTAGTAATGTACTATTCTCATTTAATCGAATTCTCATCATATTATTCTTGTCCAGAACAAGGTCTAAAATAGGACTTCCAAATGTGATAAAGTGGTGATCTCCCAATATTAGAAATGCATAATAAACAAGTTAAAGCTTCTATTTTTTCTTCTTAAGTCGAGTTACTCCTATATGAAATTCCTCCATGAGTTCCATTGCAACTTAAATCGATGTATAAATTGCAAAGCGAAAAAAATGACGTACATATTTAAATAATTACAAACAACTATTTCGATCAGTAATATTATAACTGTTAGGGTTAAGTATAATTTTGATTCCTAAGATTTAATCTGAAAATCGAATTCGTCCCTAACTTCTTTTTTTGTATTTGTATTCGTCCTTAAGCTCTATTTTGGTTTTAAAATTGTCCTTTCAAGAGAAAAAAGTTTTTAAGGACAATTTCACCCCTTGGGGTCATTTCCTATATTTCATTCCCTAAAATCATTTTGTCTTCCCTAATGCGCAGAGCTAAAACCATGAGGTGAAATCGACAGATTCTGGTAGGCAAGGGTCGGCGGAGCAGTGCCTCAGGACGGATTTGGCAGCGAGGAGAATTGCGGTGCCTGAGGAGGCGGCAGCCAAAAGGAAGGCGCGGCGAGAGGCGCAAAGGGAGCTCCAGTGGAGACTTGAGGTGGCACGAAGGATGATGTTGCTATTGCAACGGCTTCGCAAGTTTCTCTCCCTTTTCTTTCTCTGTAATCGAAGGAAGTTCCGTCGTCACCGACATCGTTGCTCCATTTGACCTCTCCTCCTACGTTGTTACTCCGCTTAACTCATGCACCGTCGCTTGTGTCTCTACCGCCTTCGCTACGGCAGCATCTCTGCTCGCGTTCGTCTTTTAGCGAGTAAAACCCGTAGTAGTTCCTGAGATTCGTGTGATTACCCAATGTAGTCCTCAAGATCTCGATTTCTTCATTGTAATCCTCCAGATAGAGCTCCGAGCACTCATAGTGGTTTTGCCATGCTGGTCATATTTCTGGTGATGAGTTATCATCAGAGTGCTTACGTCGCATCGTTTTGCCACGCTGGTCCCTCCCACTATACCCATATTGGTCCCTCGCAGTTGGTGATATTGTACAAAGCCCCACTCTTGCACGCTTCGCTCTCCCTCTTCCTCGCGTTCTTCATCACATTCTTCAGGCTCTCAATTCTATTCCTCTACGCTCTCCAAACCTACATCACCCCGATGCCCAACCCTCCACGTCCAACGGCCTTTGTGCTACCATTCGCCGTCCTAGCGCCCCCGAAGGCCCTGCTCCCGACCTCAGAAAGTGGCCCAAGAATAAAGACAAGCTCAATTTTGACGAGAAGAATACCCAAATCTTCAGGCTCAAGTTCGACCATGCTCACCTTCAATCCCACCTCTACATCGATTAATACTGTGTTGCGTTCATCGTCTCCTTCGTTACCCTCTGTTCCCTCTTCCTTCACTCTTACTTGGGTTCCGATACCAATTCTGACTTCTTCGTGAGTGGTGCTTTCGTTTCGATTCTGTTGTCAAGTTTGAGCCTTTACATGTGGGTCATGATGCTTGCGAGGCTCACTTTTTGAGAGATCTGCGTCTAGGAGATCTGAGAAGCAGCTCAGTATTCTTTTTGGTGTTTTTCGGAATTTTTGTGGGGATTTTGGGTTTGGATCACACCTCTTCGTTGTTTTAGACCTCCTTTTTGCTAGTCTTGATGGGTTCTGGAAGATTCTCCTTACTCAAGCAGCATTTGGTGAGTATATTTGATATAGTTTATTTATTATATCACATTCTTATGTAAAGTAGTTGCATAATTAACAATGCAAGAATGCTTTACACATAATTGATCCTCAAAAACTATGTTGGGTACTCAAACCAAGTTAATTGAAGACGATTCATACACATATAACAATTCTAAAACTATCATTGCATGATTTGAAAAGGTTTCAACCTTGCTTTTTCAGGGGAAAGATTAGGAGTGTGGCTTGCTCTCTTCCCAACTGTTTATTTATCAGCAAGAACTACAACTGCATTGATCCTTATAGGAGGGGAAACCATGAAACCCTTCTTCCAAATAGTTTGTGGTCTAACGTGTACCTCAAATCCTTTAACCACAGTGGAGTGGTACCTGGTTTTCACTCCTCTATCCATTGTCCTATCTCAGCTTCCAAACCTCAATTCAATTGCAGGGCTCTCACTCATAGGTGTTGTGAAAGCAATCACTTACTCCACCATGGTTTGGGTTCTATCTGTGAGCCAACAAAGGCCACCCTCCATCTCTTATGAACCTTTGTCATCGCCATCATCTTCTGCATCTTTGTTTCTTGCCTTGAATGCTCTTGGAATCGTAGCATTTTCTTTCAAAGGCCACAATTTGGCACTAGAGATTCAGGTACTAATAATGTCTTGCCATAAACTTTGTCTAATTAAACTTCTGATTTTTCTCTCTTTAGTTAATGAAAATATGAGTTTTTCTTCTTTTTCAGGCTACAATGCCGTCGACTTTTAAGCACCCGACTCGGGTGCCAATGTAGAAAGGTGCCAAGGTTGCTTATTTCTTCACTGCATTGTGCCTCTTTCCTTTAGCTTAGTTAATGGATTATGATTGATTCTTTAGGTAACTGCAGACTTCGAAATATAACTGAATTGTTTGTAGCTGTTTATCAAAATTTGGAGATTTAGGGTTAAATATAGTGGGAGAGACCAATATGGGTGTAAATTGGAAATGAGCCAGCTCAGATAGTTGTTGGAGTCATCCAACATGGCAAAACGATGCCACATAAGCGTTCCAGTAATGACTCATCACCAGAAATATGTCCAAGGACCACTATGAGTACTCGGACGCTCTATCTGGAGGACTACAATGGAAAAATCGGGATCTTGAAGATTACATTGGGTAATCACGCGAATCTCAGGGACTATTATAGAGATTTACTCGTCTTTTAGCATCTCTGCCTACTATCTTTGTCGTAGTTGTTCCACCTCTGCCCACCCTCTCCCTCGTCTCTGGTAAGACATTTTGACGCTCTCAATTTCTGTATTGAATTTGCTTCTTGATTCATAGATTTCATTAGTAATTTATCCTAATTTTTGCCTTGTTATTGAGTGCTGCTTGCTGTTTGATTGGAGAATTTTGTCCTAATTTCATGAATTTGTATTTGAAGTTGTGAATCAATTTGGAGAAGAATTACATCTTTCAGGTTTCAACCACAGTCAGTATTCTCATATGTTGTTTGAAATTTATAATTTGAAATTTAAGATGGTAAGGCTTAGTTAGATAAATTGTGTTTGGAATTCAGTTATTATTGTTTCCGTGTTGGTTGAATGGATAAAGTATGTAAGTCAATGTGTGATCCGCTACTCCTCGTTGTTCACAATAACGAATTTTGGTGAGGAGTGCTTAATGCTTTTATTGGTGATCAGCGAGTGAGAGTATTTTTTTGGTGACTAAACAAGGAAAGAAACAAAGCAAAAACTATTCTAAATCCGAGCGGATGATTCGTTGGAGATCAACACCAGGCTCAGACCAAATAACATGATTAGAGTTACTCTTGGCACCATATTTAGCCATTCAATCCGCAGCTCTATTTGCTTCTCGGGACACCCATTCAACATGAACAAGCCAAGGATGAGATAAAAGCTCCTGAATCTTGTGAACCAAATATGTTACTTCAGATGGATACCCACTTGTAAGCTCATGCATGATGGGCAGAATGTCAAGGCAATCTGTTTCACATATAATATCCCTCAAACCGCAATCCCAAGCTAAAACCAGCCCCCTCCAAGCAGCAAATAATTCACATCTGATTATAGACCAAGGGGGAATGCTTCCAGAGCAGCCCGAGATCCAATCTCCCTTAGAATCTCTAATAATACACCCAAATCCCGCTAAATTTGAATCCATATACAAGCTTGCATCACAATTAACTTTAAAACTATTG
Source organism: Arachis ipaensis (assembly GCF_059453495.1). NCBI lineage: Eukaryota > Viridiplantae > Streptophyta > Magnoliopsida > Fabales > Fabaceae > Arachis > Arachis ipaensis. Next base: position 21,546,487 of record NC_142440.1, on the reverse strand, counting down.
CCTACTGGTGGTTCCCAACACAGGCAATTTCGGAGAGACCTAAAGCCATTGCTTCGATTCCTGTAAACCTGTAAGTCCTTGGCTGTAAACACAGCGAGTGAGAGTATAATTGTCTAAATAACGGTTTTAAAACTAAAATAGATTTTAAGAGCAAATTTAAATGCTAAAAAATAGAAACGAATTCATTTTTTATGTTAAATCTTAGACTAACATCGTACTTAATCGTGAATTTTAATAATCAGCATCGTAAATTGAAATAATAGATACTCTTTTTTATCAATCAAAGTCTTGAGTTTTAAAGTCACCAAAAAAAAAAGTCTTGAGTTTTAGATACAGTTAGCCAATATTAATTAGAATTATGTTTCTTTATCAAATCTCTAATGTTCAAATAAGATTTTTTTTTTCAAAGATAATAGGTTATATTTCATTAATTATTAAAAAATGAAATACAAAGATGTCCAAAAGCAGAACAGCATAATAAAAGGTGGGGATTTCCCAAAAACACTACACTGAAGGTATTCATCCAACGGTGCGTGGTCGAAAAACGAAGAAAAATCTTAAAGAAGAAATAATGATAAATCAAATTGAATGCAACTAAGAGCTTGTCTCATGGAGATAACGACCTAAATTGGGAGTTCTTTGGATTTCACGAAGCAACTTGACAGAGCTTGCTAGAATGGCAGACGGCATAGAAGTAGAACCTTCAAAAATCAACTGGTTGCGAGCTTTCCAGCAGTTCCAGCAAATGATGGCAAGCAATTGAGGATTACGGTCAGCATTCTTCAACGGGTTAAGTATCTCTGTTGATGCAGTCCACCATGTCCAAAAGTCGTTAGAACTCTGAGGGGGAAGACAGTCACGAAGATAACTCTGAGACCATACGTCTTTAATTCTAGAGCAATCGATCAAACAATGAGTGACTGTTTCCGTTGCTTCATGACAGCAAGGGCATATTGGTGATATAGATGGGATGCGGTGATGAATCTGAGCAAGCACCGGAAGTCGGCCATGGAGAGCTTTCCAGATAAATAGTTTAATTTTGTGAGGCAAGTTCAACTTCCATAGATCAATCCACGGTTTTTTCTGCTGCATATAATTAGGGCAAAGCTCCAGAGGTGGATGGTAAAATAAATAGCCAATTATGTAACCTGAAGCTGTATCATATTGTTTGGATTTGTTCAAATCCCATTGCAATTTGTCCCTACTCTGCTGAATTTTAACTAGCAAAATCCTGTTTGCAACGTCTTGGGGAAATAATTCTTGAATGAGATTCTGATTCTAATTTCTATCTTCAGTAATTAGATCTTTAACTCTTGGAACCAACTCAGAAATAGCCTGTCTATTTGGCATGTCAGAAATCATTAAAGGATACGGATGAGGCAGCCAATGATCCTCAAAGGTTCAGATATTCTCACCAGTACCCACAGCCCAATTAAGACCTTTTTCAACAATCTTTCGGCCTTCCAGTATGCTCCTCCATCCCCAAGAAGGTAAGACTCCAATTTCTGTCGTTATAGCATTACCATTGCTAAAGTATTTACCTCTTAAGATTTTGGATAATAAGGAAGTAGGCTGTGTTACAAGTCGCCAAAACTGTTTGCCTAAAAGCGCCAGATTTTGGATTCTGAGATCTTTAAATCCAAGGCCTCCTTCTTTTCGTGGGCGAGTCATAGTGTCCCAGCTAATCCAAGCCATCCTCCTTTCAGAACCTTTTTGTCCCCGCCAGAACTGAGAAAGTAGAGAGTGAATTTCCGAAATTAAACCATCAGGCAACTTGAAGCAAGACAATGTATAAATAGGAATAGCTTCTCCCACTACCTTAAGCAATACGTGTCTACCACCTGACGAAAGAAGATTGCGCTTCCACCCTTGGATTCTTTTCTGAACCTTTTCTTTGATCATACTAAAAGAAGCCTTTTTCGATTTAGAGACTGTAGAAGGCAAACCAAGGTATTTATTCTGAGCCCCAATATGATTAATATTCATAGAGTTAGCCAGTAGTGTACGAGTAGTAGACGGAGTGTTGTGGCTAAAGAATATAGCAGATTTATTAAGATTTACCCTCTGGCCACTGATGCTTTCATAAGAATTCAATAAATGCAGGATATTTGAACATGCTTCAAGATTAGCCTTACAGAATAAAATGGAATCATCAGCAAACAGGAGGTGGTTGACCTTGGGACATTGCCTATGTATCTGAAGACCCTGAATTAGTATGTTTTGTTCTGCCTTGTGTAGCAAGAAGGAGAGACCTTCTGCACAAAAAAGAAAAAGATAGGGGGATAGAGGATCTCCTTGTCGAATACCTCTATTTGGTTTGAAGAAACCATAAGGTTGTCCTTCCACAATAACAGAATAAGAAACAGTTGTCACTAATTCTCGAATCCACATGATCCATCGGGAGTCAATACCAAACTTCTCCAATATAAACCAAAGAAAGTTCCATTCCACCCTATCATATGCCTTACTCATATCTAATTTTAGCGCCATTTCATTTTCGAGACCCCTTTTTTTGTTCTTCAAGTAATGCATACACTCGTGAGCAATTAGGATATTATCAGAGATTAATCTGCCTTTAATAAAAGCACTCTGCGTAGGGCTAATTAGTCTATTCATCATACCCTGAAGCCTATGTACAAATACTTTGGAGATAATATTGTAAAAGACTGAAGATAGGCTTATTGGTCTTACCTGAGTCATATCTTTAGCATCCGAAATCTTGGGAATAAGACAGATCTGAGTGTGGTTAAAACCCTTTAAGATTCTGCCTCCAGAAAAGAAGCTCTTAACTGCTCGAAACACATCACCACTAAGTATGTTCCAGAAGCTTTGAAAAAATTTTGCTGTCATACCATCATCTCCTGGAGCATTTTGAGGATGAATGCTAAATGTTGCACGTTTCACTTCCTCCATAGTCACTGGTCTTTGAAGCCTACGGTTCATGTGAGCTGTAACCTTAGGTTCAAAATTAATAAACAGAGGTTCAGGGTTCTCATGACAAGTGGAGGAAAAGATGTCCTTGAAATAAGATTCAGCCACAGAAGCAATACCAGCATTTGAAGTAGCCACTTCACCATCACTGCCAGTTAGTTGCCAAATTCTATTCCTTCGGGTTTGGTTTCTAAATTTCTGATAGAAGAAAGCTGTATTCTGATCACCAGATTTGAGCCATTTGACTCTAGACTTATCTTTCCAATAAGATTCCTCATTTTGCAATGCTTTTTCAAGTTTGTCCTCTATTTCTGAAATGATGTCGCCTCCATGAATTCCTGCTAAACGAAGTTCCTCTAATTCCGACTGTAGTAAATCAATCTCCACCTTCGAATTAGATCTGTGTTCTTGCTGCCATCTGATAATCTTATGCCGACAACGCTTTATTTTTTGAGCTAGGATATACATGGCTGAACCATCAATCTGTTCATGCCAAACCTCTCTAACAATCTGCCTTATTTCATCATTAGAACACCATCTTTCTTGGAATTTGAATCGACGTTTAGATCTCTCAGTTCTCGGATTAGAGTCTAGGAGAAGAGGGGCATGATCCGAGCCTAATTCTGACAGTCTAAGAACCGTTGCATTGGGATAGAGTTGCTGCCAATCAACTCCTACCAAGAATCGGTCCAGTCTTTCCTATATCAACTCATCACCCCTCCGTCTATTTGACCAAGTGAATGGTCTTCCGACCATACCAATATCAATCAGGGAATTATCATCAATAAAACTATTAAAGGTTTCAATAGAAGAAGGAGATTTAGCACCCCCACCTTCTTTCTCCAATTGATTAGAAATGGCATTAAAATCCCCTATTAACACAACCTTACCATCGAACTGTTGGGTGATTGAAGTTAATTCAGCAAATTGAGCCATTCTATGTTGATCATTTGAACTGAGATAAACACCTAGAACACCATAGGGATCATTAGAACCAGCTGTCAAAACTGATGCCGCAATGAAAAATCTACCATGTTGTAAAATCTGAACAGTACAACCATCCCTCCATGCCATTGCCAAACCCCCTGATAATCCATCCGGATCTACAATAAACCATTCCTTGAAACCACAAGATCTTAGTTTTCCTTCAACTTGTCGAGATTGATTTTTTGTTTCACAGATAAAACCAACATCGGGAGAGTAGGATTTGCAAATCCCTTTAAGATTGTGGATTGTCAGGGGTCTCCCCAAACCCCGATAATTCCACGAGAACAGTTTCATATTTCTTTGGGTGCCACTTGAAGGCTGGCACCCTCCACTGTCATAGCAATTATATGAGAGTTCTGAGTCTCTGATTTGTTGCTCATGGTGTAGAGAAAATCAGAATTGGTATTCAATGATTCCAAAGAGACATAAGATATATGGAATGAGTGAATTAGAAAATGGAATGAATTAAAAGAGGAATGAAATGGGAGAGAAAACGAAAATTAGGGAGCTAAGTAGAAAAGAAATTAGAAGAAGATGGAAAAGAGTTTGACGAAGAAAAGACAAAGAAAGGTGTAACTATGGAGGCGGCGCAGTGAAACCCTAGCAGAGCGTCGGGCGCTAGATGAGGAGTACGTACTCCCGGGAGTCTATGCCATTTGAGCTATTAGTCATTGGCTTAAAATTTTGGAAAGATAGGAGATTCGAACCCGCAACCTCTTAATCGAGTATGGGGAGTCTATGCCATTTGAACTATTACTCATTGGCAATGTTCAAATAAGATTACTTCCAAAGCTAATTTTATGTATATTATATTATATATTTGACGATAAGTTTAAAATTTTAAATATTTTAAATAAATATCACTTTAAGATAATTTCAAAATTAAGATATATTTAAAATATATAAAATATAATCAAATAAAATATGATACTCATCATTTAAAAATTGCATTTTTTAAAAAACAACATGATATCCAAAATCATTATAACATTCCTTATAAACACTTTAGTAAAATCTTTTTCGTTTAAAAGTTTTATCGAATTATATTAAACTAACATTCAATTAAATTTTAAAATTAAATGTTAGCCCAAAAGTCGTCGCAACATTCCTTAAAAAAGGTTGTATATATTTCTAAATTAGAATAAAATATCATGTAAAAATGACAATATGAAAAATAATGGATTTAATTAATGAATCATGTTAAATATAAAAAATTAATTAAATTAGTTATTTACATATAATATAAATTAGAATATAAAATATATATTAAAAATAGTATAAAATAATATGTTTATTTATATATAAATACATAATTATTGATATGGTTAATTTTTGAGTAAACGTGAAATAATTCCCTTATTTTTTATCTCAAAAAAAATAAATTTTAATTAATTAAAAATACAAAAATGTCCTACACTTTTTAAAATGCGAAATATTTAAATATTTTGACCAATTTATTCTTTTATACTTTGAATGGAAATATTTAAGTGTTTCATATTTTAAAAAGTCAGGAATATTTTTGTATTTTCAATTAATCAAGAACTTAATGTAGCGTTTGTTGTTTTGAGATATTGAGACAAAAATTGAGAGACTCAAATTAGTATCATGTTTGTTGGTTTAGAGACTGGTACTAAAATTTTTGTCTCTATCTCTAAAATTTCAGTATTTCAGTACCTCCAAAAAATAGGGACATAGGGGACTAAAACTTTTAGAGATAGAGACTGACACTTTAATAACATTTTATACCTAAAATACCCTCATTTCAATTAATTAATTCCAATTCTACCCTTTGTGCAAATTAAATTAGAGTTTCGTTCTTGTTTCAATTTCTGTCTCATATTTTACACCAAACAAAATATTGAGATTTATTTCAATCTCTGTCTTTTAGTCTCTGTCTCTCAGTCTCAGTCTTTCCGTCTCTTTTTCTTCACCAAACAATACCTGTGTCTTCTAATTAAAAGTTAGGGGACTTATTTATCTTTTTTTTTTTCTATTTTTCTTGTATGCATATATTTTTAATAGAGGAGTACTAGGACCAGCAAATTTTATAATTTGTAGTCATCAATTAGTTATTATTAATATTTTTAATGGTATAAAATTATATCTATAATAATATAAAATTATTCTATTTTCATTTGATAATTAAATATTGCCAAATTTTAATAAAAATGGTGTCTCTAGACTTTCTCTTCTTAATAATTAATAGCCAATTGCATAATAGCCTCCGTTGAAATTTCTCTATAAAATGATCCATTCTGCTACCATATGCCTACACCATTTCACAACTTGGAAGTTAATTACATATATTTTAACTTTGTGCTTTCATTCTTATCATTTTGCAATAATTGTTTCAGGCACCAAGGATGGCTTCAAATTCAAGCTCCAATTCGAAGAAAAACAAAGGCCGCCAAAAGATCGAGATGAAGAAGATGATGAAGGAGAGCAACTTGCAAGTGACATTCTCAAAGCGTCGCGGTGGGCTTTTCAAGAAAGCGAGCGAGCTAAGCACCCTTTGCGGTGTTGAGTTGGCACTCATCGTGTTCTCTCCGGGGAACAAGGCCTATTCTTTTGGGCACCCCAGCGTGGAAGCCCTCATCAAAAGCTTCACGGAAGGTGGGGGCCCGCCACACCTGGACGCCGCCACCGTCCACTTCACGACGGAGGCTCATGATGAGCTCAACACATTGCTGGCGAAGATCAACGAGGAGATCGAAGCGGAGAGGAAGCAGTTGGAGGAAATGAAACGCTGGCGGAAGGAGGCAGAGGCTAAGTGGTGGTGGGCTGCTCCTGTTGGTGAGATGAGTGTGCCCAAACTGAAGCAATATAAAGTGGCGCTGGAGGAGCTGAAGAAAACCGTTACTTGCCACTTTGAAAAGCTTCGTATTAACAAAGACCCTGTGGCTGTGGGGAATTATACTCCTAATAACATGATGCCGCTGCATGTGCCGATGCCAGTGCCGTTACCGCCAATATTTTTCTCGTCGCTGTTTCAAAACTCTCAGATGCATAATCATCATCAAGCATTTGGAGATGAGATACCGTACCACCAGTTTTATAGCTACACTGCCATGCTGCAGCAGGGAGGAGGATCTCCCTTTGGACCGTACACTCGTAACAACTAACAATGGCGAGCTTTTGAATTGTGATCACCCATGCATGTTCTGATCCTAGCATTTATGTTGTTTAATTTACTGTTAATTGTTATTCCAGCTGTTCGAGGAGTAGCTTCTACTTTCCTCTTCATTATTGGTCATATTTTAAATTTTCTGTTAAGTCTCTGTACATGCACCTATTTGCATGCAGTTTGAAAATAAAAATTAAAGCTGTGATACCCTTATCGTTTTCTTTTTAAAAATAAATAGCATCTTATTGCATTTTTATTATATTATACAATTCTTATAAAAATAAGATTTATCCATAGAGCGTATTTAATTTGAAGGAAAGGACAATAGAAATCAACCAAATTACATATTCAAATCAAATAAATAAAAGACCATCACTAAATAATTAATTAATTGACAAGTATATTTTTGTATGGTGATGTCTCTTATAGTATTTAATATTTACTGTAAGATTCAAAAATAAAAAATAGTCCACTTTATATTATTTTTATTTTTAGATAAATTAAATAAAAAATTACAAAAAAATTCACCTTCATATGTAGTCAAGTGTTTTTATATACCCACATTTTTTTTATTTTCTCTATCTATATTCAGTGGGCGAATGGATGTAAATTATTTTTTTTTTCAATTTTGGTGGAGAATGGATGTACATTCTTTTCTCGTGTAAATTTTTAATTATCAAAAGAAAATGAAAAGATATAAAGTATGTGTTTAGTTTAGTATTAATAATTTCATATAGTACATTTAGTTTGTTTTAAAATTTTATTTTTTTATTTGACTTTTTTTTGTTATCTCAAAAACAGATATAATTCTATAGTTTAACGTATGTTTATTATCAAAAACTAAAAATTGTAATTTTTGTGTTCACTTTTTCAGTTAGACTATTAATTACAGAAATTTATTTTTTATTTATCAATTTTATTTTTTATTATTTGTATCATAAATTTTATTTTTTTTTGTAATATTTTTTTCTAATATTCTCTCGTACATGTTATTACTTTTAAAATTCTTGTTATTTCTTGTTTATATGAGTTTTTTTACCACTATTATTATTTTTTTTATATGGAGCTTTTTTATTGTTTTATATTGTAATATATTCATCCCATTAGAAAGACAAAATTAAATAAAAATAAAAATAAAAATAATATTAGAATTACAAGAAGTGAAAATTATAACTAAAAGAATACTTAAAGTATTGAGAGTATTTAAAAAAATACGAAAATTTAAATATTTTTTATTAATTTAATTATTCTATTAGTCTTTATAGTTTCACCAAAATTGCAATTAAGTTCTTATATTTTTTTTCTTTTCAATTGAGCAGTGTAGGAATGTAATTAAAAAGAAAAAAATATAAGAATTTAATTGTAAGTTTGATGAAACTATAAAAACTAATAGAATAATTAAACTCTTTTTTTTATCTAAAAATAACTTTGAATAATATAATTCAAATAATATTTAATTTATTACATTTTATTTTGATATAAAAGTAGTCAAACATAAATTCTATTAACACTAATTTATTTTTAATTAAAAATTAATTTTATTCAAGTTACTGTATACTGACTGTAATATGAACACACAGAAATATTAGAATTATCCAACAATAATAAATGGCGGTAGACATATTAATTGATTAAGCATTACATATTAATTAAGTGTTACATTATTTTTTCGTGAAGATTTTCAATTGTATTTAGTGGGAGAATGGATGTACTCATGTACACCATTTTCTCGTGTAAATCTTCCATTATCAACAAGAAAATGGTAAAATATAAAGTATGTGTTTAATTTAGTATTAATAACTTTAAATCATATATTTAGTTTGGTTTAAAGTTTTATTCTCTTATTTAACTATTTTTTTTATTCTAAACACAAATATGACTCTATAGTCTAACATATGTTTATTATCAAAAATTAAAAATGGTAATTTCTATGTTTATATTTTCAATTAGACTGCTAATTAAATTTTTTTTATCGATTTTGTTCTTTATTATTTGTATCATAAATTTTATTGATTTTTTTTGTAATATTTGTTCTCTGATACTCTCACGTATGCATTTATTTTTAGAGTTCTTAATTTTTTTTATATATAAGATTTTTTTACCGCTATTATTTCTTTTTTGTATGGAGTTTTTGTTGTTGTTTTATATTATAATTCTATTAATCTCATTAAAAAGACTAAATTAAATAAAAAATTAAAAAAAAAGTAATATTAGAATTACAAGTAATAAAAATTATAGCTAAAAGAATACTAAAGAATAGTGAAAGTACAAAGAAAAGTACTAAAATTTAAATAATTTTTTATTGATTTAATTATTTTAAATTATAATTAGGTCTTTATATATTTTTTCTTTTTAATTGAACAGTATAGGAATGCAATTAAAAAGAAAATATAAAAAATTAATTAAAAATTTGATAAAATTATAAAGACTAATAGGATAATTAAATTTTTTTATATAAAAATAATTTTAAATAATATAATACAAACTAACATTTAATTTATTACAATCTATTTTGATATAAAAGTTATCAACCATAAACTCTATTAACACTAACACATTTTTAATTAAAAATAAATTTTATTCAAATTATAATATACTAACTTTAATTCAAACTCACAAAAAAATTGGAATTATCCAACAATAATAAATGGCGGTGGACATATTAATTAATTAAGCGTTACATGTTTAACTCAGCGTTAGTCACCCAAAAAAAATTTAACTCAGCGTTGACTCAATCATCTAATGAATTTTTTGTTAAATGAATTTTATTTGTTGGCTTTTAATTTTAAATTCTTTTTATTTATTGTTTCAATTTAAATTTGATATAGAGAATGAAAGCTGCACAAACGAAAAACCTTCTCAAGAAAATTTTTTTATTATTTATTAGTTTATTTTTAGTCAGTAATTATAATAATTTTTAATTATTTAAAAAATATTTTTATATATAAATACATTGTGATAAATTTTTGTACACGGATAATATTTTTTATTATTAATTAAATAATTAAAAATTATTAAGATTATTGACTAAAAATAAATAATAATAAAAAAATTTTATTAACATTTTAGAAATTATTAACGTTTTGTATTATAACTAATTAAATAATTAGAGCCAATGAACTCAAATGACATAGTATTTCCATATTCATCTAAGAAGTGGTAGATTTGAGTCTTACTGATCTTCGATAAGAAAAATTAAAAATTATTATGATTACTAATTAAAAATAAACTAATAAATAAAAAAGATTTTTTCGAGAGAGTTGTTTCTCTGTTTGTCTAGTTTTCATTTCCTATATCAAATTCAAAATTAAAATAATTAATAAAAAATAAGATTCAAAAATAAAAAAAGTCCACTTTATATTATTTTTATTTTTAGATAAATTAAAAAAAATTTTAAGTATAAAAAAATCCACTTTCTTGTGTAGTAAGTGTTTTATATATTTATTTTTTTATTTTCTCTATATTCAGTGAGAGAATGAATGTACATCCTTTTTTTGTGTAAATTTTTAATTATCAAAAAAACGAAAATATATAAAATATGTGTTTGGTTTTTTTTTGTGACTAAATATGTGTTTGGTTTAGTATTAATAACTTTATACGGTACATTTAATTTGTTTTAAAGTGACTATTTTTCTTGTTATTTCAAAAACAAATGTGATTCTGTAGTTTAGCGTATGTTTATTATCAAAAACTAAAAATTGTAATTGTTGTGTTCACTTTTTCGGTTTGACTATTAATTATAGAAATTTATTTTTTATTTATCAATTTTATTCTTTATTATTTGTATCATAATTTTTTTCAATTTTTTTTAATATTCTCTCGTACATGTTATTACTTTTAAAATTCTTGTTACTCCTTGTTTATATGAGTTTTTTTATTGCTATTATTCTTTTTTTTATATGGAGCTTTTTTATTATTTTATATTATAATTTATTAATCCCATTAGAGAGACTAAATTAAATAAAAAATTAAAACATAAGTAATATTAGAATTATAAGCAGTGAAAATTATAATTAAAAGAATACTAAAGAGTATTGAGAGTACTAAAAAAATACTAAAATTTAAATATTTTGTTGGTCTTTATAGTTTCACCAAAATTGCAACTAAGTTTCTATATTTTTTTTCTTTTCCAATTGAGCAGTGTAGGAATGCAATTAAAAAGAAAAATATAAAGATCTAATTGCAAATTTGATAAAACTACAAAGATTAACAGAATAATTAAACTTTTTTTTTATTTAAAAATAACTTTGAATAATATAATCCAAATAATATTTAGTTTATTACAATCTATTTTGATATAAAAATAGTCAAACATAAATTCCATTAACACCAACTCATTTTTAATTAAAAATTAATTTTATTCAAATTACTGTATATTAAATATAATCCGAACACACAGAAATATTAGAATTATCGCAATAATAAATGGTTGTAGGCTATTAATTAATTAAGCATTGTATATTAATTAAGCGTTGACCTACACGGTGTGATCAATTTCTGTCAAATATGAATTAAACGTTACATATTAATTAAGTGTTACATCATTTTTCTCGTGTACAAGGGGAATGAATGTACACCATTTTCTCGTGTAAATCTTTAATTGTCAGAAAAAATGATAAGATGTAAAGTTTTTTTTTTTTTTGGTGACTAAATAGAAAAGAAAGAAAAAAAAAGAGACAAAACCAAATTAATTGGCTAGAGTCATATCTAAATCTATTAGATGTTGAAGCTCACTCCATGGTTGGCTCCAATTCGAGTGAATGTCCGCGACAGAAGCAGCTGCTTTAGCCATACAATCTGCAACACTATTTGCAGTCCTCTGAATTAAAAGAATAGAGACTCTCCAATTCCAATTCATAACCTCCTGTATATGTTTTGCCAAATCCCATTCCGGAATATCCTTACCAAGCATTCTTTGGTTTACCAAGAAAAGAGCTTCTAAACAGTCTGTTTCACAAATAACCTCACGAAATCCACTCTCCCAAGCAAGAAGTAAGCCTCTCCAAATTGCATACAATTCAGCAAAAAGAACACTGCACACTTCGACTTTCCCAGTGCAACCTTTCAACCAACATCCATCAGGATTGCGAATGATACAACCAAAACTAGCATAGCCAGAAGGAGCAAACCAACTAGCATCACAATTCAATTTAACAGAATAAACTGGAGGTGGAACCCAATGCAAACAAAGTGAAGGAGGAGACAGAGATTGATGCATAGCAAAAATAGTGTGAAACTCCCTTACTGAACTACGAATCAAACTCACCACTTTACTAGCACTCCATGAATCATCTATATTAAATAAGTCATGGTTCCTGCTTCTCCAAATCCACCAGATGGTCGAAAAGAAAAGAAAAATATTTTCACTCCTTGCACCTCTATAGAGCCAATCATGTAAATTCGAGTTATCTGAATACAGGCCTAAAAGGTTCCAGACCTCCTTGGCACTAGGGCACTCCCGAAGACAATGAAGAATTGATTCAGAACCATTCTGACATCGATGACAGGTGCTAGATAAAGCTAAACCACGACCTAAACGAAACTCTGCCGTAGGAATAGCATTATGAAGACTGAGCCAAATCAAGAACTTGTACTTCTCAGGAATATGCAGTCGCCATATCCACAACCAATTATCATGCTCATTCCAGTCAAACTTTCTTTTAGCTAGCCAACTATACCCACTCCTAGCTGAGTAAAGTCTAGAAGATGCCACACCCCACGACCAACCCGAACTCTCTCCAGCATTCAAATCTGGATTATAAGCATTCAAACGCTGTTTGACATCTTCTGGAATGATAGAGAAAATATCATGGAGATTCCATTGACCATCTTTCCAAACGTCTCTAATAGTTAAATCAGAGTCAGATATATGTACAAAAGGGACATCTTGAGCAATTGGACCCTCAATACTCCAATTGTCAAACCAAAAAGATTGATCAAGTGACCCAACGCACCAAGAGAAGGCATCCTTAAGAGCACCAAAAGCCTTTGAGATACTCTTCCAAACATGAGAAGCATTGCAAGGGACAGGGCCATCTAAAACTCCCTCATTCCTCATATACTTCGCCCTCAATAGAGCAACCCAAGGCTTGTCCTGACAATGAAAAAGTTGCCACACCAATTTACCAAGTAAAGATATATTAACACACGCAGGATCTCTAACACCCAGGCCACCAAATTTTTTTGGAGTGATCACGGTCCTCCAATTAACAAGAGAAAGACCTTTACCATCAACTTGACCCTTCCAAAGGAACTGTCTCATCATAGAAGATAATTTATCGCAAACCCAATTTGGAAAAAAAGATACCTGCATATGATAGACAGGAATGGATGCTGCAACAGAATTGATCAGGCAAAGTCTCCCTGCTTTATTTAGAAGCCTTCCTTTCCAATTAGCTACTCTTCCCCTCACCTTTTCAATCACCGAATGAAAAGAAGCCCTACTGGTACAGGAATGATTAAGGTTAACTCCAAGATATCTTCCTAAGTCCAAAGCAAAACGTATTAAAGAAACACTAGTAAAAATATCTCTTCTACGAGCAGTCACATTTTTAGAACAAAAAGCTTTAGACTTTTCAAGATTCACTTTCATGCCAGATGCCTTGCAAAAAATGTTAAGAGAATGCATGACCATTGGACCTGACTCTTTGTAGCCTGACAGAAGAGTAAGAGATCATCTGCAAACATCAAATGAGAAAATTTTGGGCCACCCCTAGTGACAGAAACTGGTTTCCACACACCCTCGACCACCTTATGAGATATATAGCAAGCAAGTCTTTCCATACAAAGCACAAATAAGTAAGGAGACATTGGATCGCCCTGTCTAAGCCCCCTTCTAGGAGCAAAACTATCCAATCTATTCCCATTCCACATAATAGAAAGAGATGATGCACGGACACAAGTCATAATCAAATTAACAGTGATGATAGGAAAACCAAAAGCAATGAGAGTACTCTCCAAAAACCTCCAATCCATCCTATCATAAGCTTTTTCAAGATCAATTTTAAAAGCAAGAGTACCTTTCTTGGATTTTGTATGCTTCATGAAATTCAGAATTTCTTGGGCCACAATAATATTATCAGGAGCACCACGACCCGGAATAAAACCTCCTTGTAAAGGACTAACAATATCTAGAAGAAAAGGCCGAAGTCGGTTAGTCAATACTTTTGTGATAATTTTATAAACAACATTACACAAGCTAATAGGCCTGAAATCCTTCATAAAGGTAGGGTTATCAATTTTAGGAATAAGCACAATCAGAGTTTCCATGATGCTAGGATTTAAGAACTCTCCCAAAAAAGCGCTCCGGACAATATTCCAAATCTCAGTGCCTACTATCTCCCAATATTCTTTAAAAAAATAAGCTTGAAAGCCATCTGGACCAGGAGCCTTAAAAGGGCTCATACTGAATACTGCTGTCTTGACTTCCGCAAAAGAGACAGGGTCAATTAACCTGGCACAAGCCTCAGTACTTAGAGTGGGCATCGGAACATCCCCTAAACAATCAACCTCAACCTCTTCCGTTGTACCAAAGAGATTCTTGTAAAAAGAGAGAGCTTCTTCCTGGAGAATATCTGGATCAGTAGACCAAGACCCATCTCTAACATATAATCCATGTACTCTATTATGGTTTCTACATACCAAAGTCTGAAGATGAAAGAATTTAGTGTTTCTATCCCCATACTTGACCCACTGCTCTCTAGATTTCTGGTACCAAAAAAGTTCCTCTTGCAACAAAAGCCTATTGTAATCTTCCCTCAGTTCAGCTTCTTTAATTCTCAGAGATAACACATCGGTAACCTCCAAACGCCGTTGAATCTGATCAATCTGATATTCCAGCTTATTTTTTCGCACAAAAATATTTCCAAAAATCTTTGAGTTGAAGTCCAAAGAAGCCTGTTGAACCATCTTAAGCCTTTCGGTAACACTTCCAAACTCTTGATTCCAAGCCTTACTAATAACATGTTTATAAGAAGGATGTGTTGCCCACGCAGCTTGGAACCTAAAAGGACGTGAGCCTTTCACTCTGGGGCTACCATGACAACGAACTAAAATAGGACAATGATCAGAATGAAGCCTGCTAAGAATTTCAGAATAACCCTCAGGAAACATTGTCATCCACGCCTCATTAACTATAGCTCTATCCAACCTTTTAGCCAAGTCCCTGCCAGCCTGAACTGCTCTATACCAAGTATATCTCCTACCAGTCACTTTAAGATCAAAGAGCTCACAGTCATCTAGAGTAGTAGTTAATAGACTAGCTCTGTGAGAAGAAAAATAAGCACCTGTACTCTCATCTGGTGCCACAATCTCATTAAAATCACCAACGGCCATCCATGGTCTATTATGGCCTGAATTAATAGAACGCAAATGATCCCAAAGTATACATCTTTTTTCGAATTGAGGACTCCCATATACTGCACTACAAAGCCAAACTAAGTTACCCACACTCACTTTTACTGTGATACATTGGTCAATTTGATCAATAACCACACAAGAAGCATTAGCAATAGAAGATAGAAACCAAATGCCACCCCTGTGTCCTACTGCTTCCTCAATACCAACACAATGAAAACCCAACTTATCCCAAAAATTCTTCAAATTATTAAACATGGTATGAGTCTCAAAGAGAAAGAAGAAAGATGGTTTATATATTCTCACCAAATTTTTGCAATGCACACGGGCCATGCACCCCTCACATTCCAGGCTATGATATTGAAACTATCCATAAAAACAGCAAAAAGGAAGCTCCAATAACAAACCCGAGACTCAACATGATGTCCCTGTCTTCGACGATCCTGCCTTTAATGGACTCTCAAGTTGCAGCCCAATTTTCTCCGTCGAAACTTGTACCATACCCGCCGTCGATGCTCCATCCTTATCTACTGGTGAATTCTGCAAAGAGTTTGGGCGAGGACGCTTTCGCACAGTGCCATTTGTTGTCTCACCTTGCTGCTGATGATGAACATTGTGCCGGGTCCCCGAAGAAGCCACACTAACCGGTTTTCCAATATTGATGCCCCTGCTTAATTTTACTTTGGATCCAGTTGCATGTGTTGTACGTTGGTGATTAGGCCTTGTCCAAGTATTGGTAGCCTTGTTAGGAGTCTTCTTTACTTTTGGTTGGACCTGATGGGTGCTAAGAGAAGGCTTTTGACCCATTTTATACTTTCCTTTCCTAATCACTTGAGTCCAACCTTCCAAATCCTCATGTTGTGCATGGTCTACATGAACAGCATGCAAATCACTCTCCACCAAATCCGGGACAGTAACATTTACAGTCTCATCTCCAAGATTCTTGCCAAAATGAAAACTTGCCTTTTCTACATGTACTGGATTTTTTGAATTTGAGCTTTCTGGCTGCTTTGCTACATCGCTGATCACCTTGGTATTAGTTCCTCCTCCTGCATTGCTGTCAGTCTTGCACACCTTCATATCATGACCAAACTTGAGACAGGAGCCACAAATAAGGTGAAGACTTTCATATTCAACCTCATATTCAACACCTTCAACAAGAATCTTCTTAGTCACTGGCAATCCTAAATCTATCTGAACACAGGCTCGAGCATATCGTCCTCTTTCAGCTAATTTTGTTGCCAAATCAACCTTAACGGGAATGCCAACTGTAGCCGCAACACGGAGCATTGCATCTTCTTGGTAGCACCAAATTGGTAATCCGGAAATTCTAATCCACACTAAAGTTGCTCCAAAACAGTTTTCACTTGATCTAAACTCTTGATCCCAAGGCTTCACAGCCACATAATTTTCCTCGATCATCCACGGACCTCCTAAGAGAACCTTTTCTCGCTCCTCAGCTACATCAAACTAGCACCTTAATCATATATTTAGTCTAGTTTAAAGTTTTATTTTTTAGTTTGACTATTTTTTTAATTTTAAATAAAAATGTGATTCTATAGTCTAACGTATGATTATTATCAAAAATTAAAAATTGTAATTTCTATGTTTACATTTTCAATTAGATTATTAATTAAAAAAAATATTTTTATTTATCAATTTTATTCTTTATTATTTGTATAATAAATTTTATTGCCTTTTTTGGTAATATTTTTTTTATACTCTCTCATGTATGTTATTATTTTTAGAGTTCTTATTTTTTTTGTATATATGATTTTTTTTACCGCTATTGTCATTTCTTTTTTGTATGGAGTTTTTTTTGTTGTTTTTATATTGTAATTATATTAATCCCATTAGAAAGACTAAATTAAATAAAAAGTTAAAATAAAAGTAATATTAGAAGAGAATTATAAATAGTGAAATTATAGCTAAAAAAATACTAAAGAGTAGCGAGAATACTAAAAAAAGTACTAAAATTTAAATAACTTTTTATTGATTTAATTATTTTAAATTGTAATTAGGTCTTTCTATATATATATATAATTGACCAGCATAGGAATGCAATTAAAAAAAAAAAAACATAAGGAACTAATTGAAAATATGATAAAATTATATGGATTAATAGAATAATAAAAAATTTTTTTTATCTAAAAATGACTTTAAATAATAGAATCCAAATTAAAATTTAGTTTATTACAGTCTATTTTAATATAAAAGTTGTCGACTATAAACTCTACCAACACTGACTCATTTTTAATTAAAAATAAATTTTATTCAAATTATAATATACGAATTTTAATTTGAACACACAAAAATATTGGAATTATCCAAAAATAATAAAAGACGGTGGACATATTAATTAATTAAGCGTTATATACTTAACTAAGCATTGATTCAACAATCTAATAAATTTTTTTGTCAAATAAATCTTATTTGTTGGCTTTTAATTTTAAATTCTTTTTATTTATTGTTTCAATTTTAAATTTGATATAGAGAATGAAAGCTACACAAACAAAAAACCTTATCGAGAAAAATTTTTTGATTGTTTATTAGTTTATTTTTAGTTAGTAATTATAATAATTTTTAATTATTTAAAATTTATTTTTATATATAAATACATTGTGATGAATTTTTGTACATAGATAATATTCTTTTATTACTAATTAAATAATTAAAAATTATTAAGATTATTGACTAAAAATAAATAATAATAAAAAAATTTTATTAACATTTTAGAAATTATTAACTTTTTGTATTATTACTAATTAAATAATTAAAAATTATTATGATTGCTAACTAAAAATAAACTAGTAAATAAAAACGATTTTTTTCGAAAGAATTGTTTCTCTATTTATCTAGCTTTCATTCCCTATATCAAATTTAAAATTAAAATAATCAACAAGAAATAAGATTTAAAAATAAAAATAGTCCACTTTATATTATTTTTATTTTAAGATAAATTAAATAAAAAATTTTTAAGTACACAAAAATCCACCTTCTTGTGTAATAAGTATTTTATATATCCACTTTTTTTTTTAAATTTTTCCTGTATTCAGTGGGAGAATTAATGTACATTATTTTTTCGTGTAAATTTTTAATTATTAAAAGAAAATGGAAAGATATAAAGTATGTGTTTGATTTAGTATTAAAAACTTACATGGCAAATTAGTTGGAGTACGTATTCCTCATCTAGCGCCCGACGCTCTGATAGGGTTTTACTGCGCCGCTTCCATGGTTACACCTTTCTTTGTCTTTTCTTCGTAAAACTCTTTTCCATCTTCTTCTACTTTCTTTTCTTAATTTCTTTTCCACTTAGCTCCCTAATTTTCGTTTTCTCTCCCAATTCATTCCGTTTTCTAATTCATTCATTCCATATATCTTATGTCTCTTTGGAATCATTGAATACCAATTCTGATTTTCTCTACACCATGAGCAACAAATCAGAGACTCAGAACCCTCATATAATTGCTATGACGGTGGAGGCCACCTTCAAGTGGCACCCAAAGAAATATGAAACTGCTCTCATGGAATTGTCGGGGTTTGGGGAGACCCCTGACAATCCACAATCTTAAAGGGATTTGCAAATCCTACTCCCCCGAGGTTGGTTTTATATGTGAAACAAAAAATCAATCTCGACAAGTTGAAGGAAAACTAAGATCTTGTGGTTTCAAGGAATGGTTTATTGTAGATCCGGATGGATTATCAGGGGGTTTGGCAATAGCATGGAGGGATGGTTGTACTGTTCAGATTTTACAGCCTGGTAGATTTTTCATTGCGGCATCAGTTTTGACAGTTGGTTCTAATGATCCCTATGGTGTTCTAGGTGTTTATCTCAGTTCAAATGATCAACATAGAATGACTCAATTTGCTTAATTAACTTCAGTCACCCAACCGTTCGATGGTAAGGTTGTGTTAATGGGGGATTTTAATGCCATTTCTAATCAATTGGAGAAAGAAGGTGGGGGTGCTAAATCTCCTTCTTCTATTGAAACTTCTAATAGTTTTATTGATGATAATTCCCTGATTGATATTGGTATGGTCGGAAGACCATTCACTTGGTCAAATAGACGGAGGGGTGATGAGTTGATACAAGAAAGACTGGACCGATTCCTGGTAGGAGTTGATTGGCAGCAACTCTATCCCAATGCAACGGTTCTCAGACTGTCAGAATCAGGCTCGGATCATGCCCCTCTTCTCCTAGACTCTAATCCGAGAACTGAGAGATCTAAACGCCGATTCAAATTCCAAGAAAGATGGTGTTCCAATGATGAAATAAGGCAGATTGTTAGAGAGGTTTGGCATGAACAGATTGATAGTTCAGCCATGTATATCCTAGCTAAAAAAATAAAGCGTTGTCGGCATAAGATTGTCAGATGGTAGCAAGAACACAGATCTAATTCGAAGGTGGAGATTGATTTACTACAGTCGGAATTAGAGGAACTTCGTTTAGTAGGAATTCATGGAGGCGACATCATTTCAGAAATAGAGGACAAACTTGAAAAAGCATTGCAAAATGAGGAATCTTATTGGAAAGATAAGTCTAGAGTCAAATGGCTCAAATCTGGTGATCAGAATACAGCTTTCTTCCATCAGAAATTTAGAAACCGAACCCGAAGGAATAGAATTTGGCAACTAACTGGCAGTGATGGTGAAGTGGCTACTTCAAATGCTGGTATTGCTTCTGTGGCTGAATCTTATTTCAAGGACATCTTTTCCTCCACTTCTCATGAGAACCCTGAACCTCTGTTTATTGATTTTGAACCTAAGGTTACAGCTCACATGAACCGTAGGCTTCAAAGACCAGTGACTATGGAGGAAGTGAAACGCGCAACATTTAGCATTCATCCTCAAAGTGCTCCAGGAGATGATGGTATGACAGCAAAATTTTTTCAAAGCTTCTAGAACATACTTAGTGGTGATGTGTTTCGAGCAGTTAAGAGCTTCTTTTCTAGGGGCAGAATCTTAAAGAGTTTTAACCACACTCAGATCTGTCTTATTCACAAGATTTCTGATGCTAAAGATATGACTCAGGTAAGACCAATAAGCCTATCTTCAGTCTTTTACAAGATTATCTCCAAAGTATTTGTACATAGGCTTCAGGGTATGATGAATAGACTAATTAGCCCTACGCAGAGTGCTTTTATTAAAGGCAGATTAATCTCTGATAATATTCTAATTGCTCACGAGTGTATGCATTACTTGAAGAACAAAAAAAGGGGTCTCGAAAATGAAATGGCGCTAAAATTAGATATGAGTAAGGCATATGATAGGGTGGAATGGCACTTTCTTTGGTTTATATTGGAGAAGTTTGGTTTTGACTCCCGATGGATCATGTGGATTCGAGAATTAGTGACAACTATTTCTTATTCTGTTATTGTGGAAGGACAACCTTATGGTTTCTTCAAACCAAATAGAGGTATTCGACAAAGAGATCCTCTATCCCCCTATCTTTTTCTTTTTTGTGCAGAAGGTCTCTCCTTCTTGCTACACAAGGCAGAACAAAACAGACTAATTTAGGGTCTTCAGATACATAGGCGATGTCCCAAGGTCAACCACCTCCTGTTTGCTGATGATTCCATTTTATTCTGTAATGCTAATCCTGAAGCATGTTCAAATATCCTGCATTTATTGAATTCTTATGAAAGCATCAGTGGCCAGAGTGTTGAGTTAAGAAATTAACTAAATTAATTAGTGATGACAAACATTATTTTTGACAAAATAAATAATTAGAGTGGTTTAATTAACAAGTATATGTTGCTAATTATTTATTATATGTTGCAGGCCAAAATGTGAATTACAGCCCAAATGGAATGAGAAACAAAACAAGATTGATGGGCTGGTAAATCAAGCAAAGCCCAAAAGGAAGCAAGCTTAAGAAATTAAAATGAGCCAAGCATATCTCTACCCGATCCAAGCCCAATTTTGTTTCAGCAAACAATTCCCTCCATCTTGCTCCAACCAAAGCAACGTTCCTCTCATCTCTAATCAAGTCAAATCAAGAGTTCAGAAAAGTAAGAAAGAGAAAGAGAGAAAAAGCTTCCTCCATAAGCCAATAACCAAAGAAGCAAGAGAGAGAGAGTTGAAGCTTGAAGCACAGAAGCTAAAACAGAAATCCCAAGCTAAATCAAGCTTAAGAAAGGTAATCCATCTCATCTTGCATGCATCAAATCTTCATCCCTTCTTCCCAACTCTCTGCTATATCCGAAAATGGCATTCAAGGGAAAGTTGGTCTCTGCCCTATTCTGCTTCACATCTACGGTCACAAGTGATACTTGGGGACCAAGTAGTTTTTCAATGGCTAAGATCAAGTTGACCAAAAGAAGATTTCTATTGTTACTGTTTTGTGGCTTTCGGTCAAATTGGAAAAGTCATAAGCAAAGGTTCTACTTTGATGCTTGAGAAGAAAAAGTAAGCTTGTAGGTTGTTGAAGCTCAAGGCTCAAGGTGTTGACCTTGGAAGAAGAACTCAGCCACATGCAAGGAGATATAAGAAGCTGGCTGTTCATTCAGAAGGTAAGGAGAGAAAACCAGTGAATAGAGGTTTTGTTCTGAGAGAGCACTTTGAAGAAGTTCAACTAACTGGACAATGTAACCTAATCAAAGGTGCATTCCGCCAGTATGAAGAACTAAATCAGAGGCTTGCTAATCTGGTTTTTCGCATAGCACAGAGGCTGTTGATGAAGTCAATCTCCTTCATGTTTTGCTGATTGTAATGTACTTTTCTAAGCTTATCTTTCTGTAATTTCTTGAGAGAAAAGGCATTGTGAGAAAGCTTGAGAAAAAGCCATGAGTGGAAAAAGGCTGAGAGATACACTTGAGAGAAAAGCCTAGAGTTATTTTCTGATTTCTTTAGGTTGATTAAGTGTCTTGTATCTAGTATCTGAATGGTATCCCTTTCTTAGTTGGGTTAGCACTAAGAGGTATAGTTAGGTATTAGCATAGCCAATGTCAAGTTAGGTTAGAACTTGAGTGTGAAAGGATTGGGTCAATCCTGTGTTATTGGTGTATGTAATACTGTTTACTATAGTGAAACAGTTGTGGAGGAGACTGGATGTAGGTTGCATAGCACAAGGCAACCGAACCAGGATACATGCTGGTGTTAGCTTTTCTCTTCTCTGCTGTGTTCTATTTTCTGATATTCATGAGACAAAAATAAATTGTCTCATAAATTTCCGCTGCTAAGTTAAAACAGAATCAGAATTGCAAATCTGTTTAAAAAGGGTAACAACAGTAATTAAAAAGGAAGGCATAGATTCAACCCCCCATTCTCTAAGCCTACCACAACCTTCAATTGGTATCAGGAGCTAAGGTCTCAAGAATCAAGCTTAACCGCTTGGAGCAAAGATCCAATGGCGAACAATCTGGGCACAACCACAATTGCCTACACCCTCACTGAAGGCCAGTCAAACAACCGGCCACCTTTCTTTAACGGAAAGAACTATTCCTACTGGAAAGAAAGGATAAGGATCTTCATCCAATCCATTGACTACAACTTATGGAAGATCGTTGTGAGTGGTCCCAAGATCCCAACAAAAACTAGTGCTGATGGAGTGGTGACTCCGAAAGAAGAAGCTGAATGGAATGAAGATGATAAGAAGAAGATAGAGCTGAACGCTAAAGCAATCAACCTTCTTCACTGTGCTATCAGCTTTGAAGAGTACCGGAAGGTGTCTAGATGCAAGACAGCCAAAGAAATCTGGGAAAAACTCCAGGTTACACACGAAGGCACTAAACAAGTCAAAGAAACGAGGATTGATATGCTGCGAAAAGAGTATGCGATGTTTAGCATGAAGGATGGAGAAAGCATTGATGAAGCATTTGAGAGATTCTCAATCATAATCAACAACCTTGATGCTATGGGTACAAACTATGCAGAACAAACCTTGGTGAGAAAACTCCTTAGAAGCCTCACAAAAGAGTGGAAAAACACTGCCACTGTCCTAACCGAGAGTAACAACATAAGTCCCATAACCTATGATGAGCTGAGAGGAAAACTCCTTGCCTATGAAGCCACACACACAAACACAGACTCAAAGAAAAAGGGAATAGCCCTCAAGTCACAAATAGAACCGAAAGAGAGTGAGTCTAGTGATGGTATTTCAGATGACGAACTTTTGTTTTTTGCTAGGAGATTTAGAAGGATGATGAAGAACAAAGGCAAATACAAGGGATCAAGTTCAAAGGAGCACAAGATAGACTTGAGCAAAGTGACGTGCCATCATTGCAAGGAGGCTGGACACTTCAAGTCAAACTGTCCAAAGCTCAAAAAGGAGGACAAAGGCAAGAAGGAAAGGAAGAAAGTACTCATGGCAGCTTGGGAGGATCTTGAGAATGACTCAAATGAAGAAGAAGAATCTGAAGAAGATGACAAAGACTGTTTCATGGCTGGAAACAACAATCTTGATGAGGTAAATTATTATGATTTGACCATTGAGGACTTGCATGTTATTATTGATGATCTCACCTTAAACACCTCAAAACTGCTTGATAAATACAATGGATGCAGATCTGAAAGAGATGTGTTAAGAGCTGAAAATGAATTTTTAAAAGAAAAAGTGAAGGAAACTGAATGTGCTTTGGACATCATTGAAGAAAACAGATTTCTAAAATCTGAACTTGAAAAATTAAAAGGAAAGCACATTGTGGATCCTTCACATGAGTTAATTGCTGAAAACAAAAGATTAAATGATATGATTAAAATGTTGAATGGTGACTTAGCAAAATTTGCTCAAGGTTCTAGCAACTTGGACAAATTACTTGCAAGTCAAAGACCATTGTTTGAAAAATCTGGTTTAGGCTACATAGCCAAGGAAGATGTTGTTTCTAACACATCCTCTATAAAATTTGTGGCTTCTTCATCAAATACCAAATCCATACCAAACAAATCAGGTATCGGATATGTTTCAAAATGTGAAGAAAAATCTGATGAAGAATGCACAAATGTAGCTGAGCCTTCACCAAGAACTGGTCCAAGTTCAAACCGGCCAGGTTTGGGTTATATTTCGAAAAATGAGGCTGCTTTCAAGAAACCAACTTTTCACAACAAAACCTCATTCTCGAAAGGCAAAAATATTCAAAAAAATTCTGGTGAAAATGCTTTTGCAAAGAGGAATAACTTTACCAAAAATCAGTTTGTCAAAAGAAATGCATCTCCTCCAAGAACCAGAAAATTTCAAAAATTTAATCATTTCAAGCAATATAACTCACATCAGTTTCAGCAACACACACCAGAAAATCATTGTGCTAATTGCAAGAAATTTGGTCACTCATATGCACAATGCTTCATTGAAAAGAGAGTTGTAGGAAACAAAGTCTACAATGTTATTTGTGATTTCAATGCACTTGGGCAACCAAGATGGATTAACTTCAAAGGATCCAAATTAATTTGGATACCTAAGGCTACTTGAAACTCATCATGCAGATTTGCCTAGCATCCAAGAACAAAAAGGACATGTGGTACATGGATAGTGGATGTTCAAGGCACATGACTGGAAGGTCAACCTACTTCATCAAACTAAATAAGTATGATGGAGGTTTTGTGACCTTTGGAGATGATGGTAAAGGTAAAATCATTGCTGTTGGAAAAGTAGGTAATGAGCAATCTACTTTCATTGATGATGTACTTTTGGTTTGTGGTTTAAAGCACAATCTTTTAAGTATAAGTCAGCTGTGTGATTTGGGATATTTAGTTGTTTTCAAAAAGCTTGAATGTTGTGTTGTCAATGAAAAGACAAATGAAGTGATGTTTGTTGCCAAGCGTTTCAATAATATGTATGGACTTACTCTTGATGAACTAAAGAATCAAAATGTAGCTTGTCTTCACTCTAAAGAATCTGAAAAGTGGTTATGGCACAAGAGATTGGGCCATGCAAGTATGTTTCAAATAAACAAACTTGTAAAGAAAGAATTAGTAAGAGGTCTTCCTTTGATAAAGTTTGACAAAGACATCACTTGTGATGCTTGCCAAATGGGAAAACAAACAAAAAGTTCTTTTAAACCAAAGGAAGACATCTCTACTAAAAGACCACTTGAGTTGCTACACATCGATTTATTTGGTCCAACAAGAACTCAAAGCCTAGGTGGTAAACATTATGGTTTAGTAATTGTGGATGACTACACTAGGTTTGGTTGGGTTTTATTTCTTGCACACAAAAATGAAGCCTTTTCGGCCTTTGAACCTTTTTGCAAGAAAATTCAGAATGAAAAGGATTTGAAAATCTCTTCTATAAGGAGTGATCATGGAACTGAATTTGAAAATAATTTGTTTGAATCCTTTTGTGAGGAATTTGGAATATCTCACAACTTCTCTTGTCCAAGAACACCACAACAAAATGGTGTTGTGGAAAGAAGAAATAGAAGCATACAAGAGATGACAAGAGCTATACTTTGTGAGAGCAATGTTCCAAAATTCCTTTGGGCTGAAGCGGTTAACACAGCTTGCCACATTTTAAATAGAACAATCATAAGGAAATTTTTGAAGAAAACCCCTTATGAACTTTGGAAAGGCTACCCACCAAACTTAGATTACTTGCACATCTTTGGATGCAAATGTTTTGTTTTAAATAACAAAGAAAATTTGGGAAAATTTGATCCAAAGGCTTATGAGTGTTTGTTTGTAGGATATTCCACAACTAGTAAAGCATATAGGGTTTATCATCAAGATGCTAGAATTATTGAAGAGTCCATACATGTTACATTCTGTGATACTAACTTGGTGCAGAGTATTTTGGAAGATGTTGATGCAGGAAATCAAGCTCAAAAGGAGGATGAGACTGCTCAGAATCATGGAAAAGAGAATTCTGGACAAGCTGAACCAGAAACAGCAAATGATGAAAATTCAAGAGACAATTCCATTTTGTCTCATGAATCTGAAGGAATTTCTGCAGACAGCAGCACACAGAATCCATTGGTGACTGAATCTGCCTCCAAGTCCACCAGACCTCGTGAATGGAGATTCTTGAAGAATTATCCTGAGGAATTTGTCATTGGGGACGTCTCTCATGGAGTGCAAACAAGGTCCTCCGCTAGAAAGGCAAATGAAGGTTCAAACATTGCCCTTCTTTCACAAATAGAGCCTCAAAATGTCAAGGAAGCACTTAGTGACCCTTCTTGGGTTAAAGCTATGGAGGATGAACTTCTTGAGTTTGAAAAGAACCAAGTGTGGACGTTGGTTCCAAGGCCAAGTGGAAAGAAAGTGACCGGCACCAAGTGGATATTCCGGAACAAGTTGGGAGAAGATGGTAGCATTGCAAGGAACAAGGCAAGGCTGGTGGCACAAGGATATGACCAAGAAGAATGAATCGACTTTGATGAATCCTTTGCCCCTGTTGCACGAATGGAAGCCATAAGACTTCTCTTAGCTTATGCTGCATTTTGTGGTTTTAAATTATACCAAATAGATGTGAAATGTGCATTTTTGAATGGAGTGATAGATAGAGAAGTGTATGTGGAGCAGCCTCCTGGTTTTGAAAATAAAGAGCACTTTGATCATGTTTTCAAACTATCTAAAGCTCTCTATGGTTTAAGACAAGCTCCTAGAGCTTGGTATGAGAGACTTAGCTCTTTTCTTTTGAAAAATGGTTTTCAAAGAGGCACCACTGATACAACTCTATTTATCAAGAATTCTAATGATTCTTTTATCCTAGTCCAAATATATGTTGATGACATTATTTTTGGATCAGCCAATGAATCCCTTTGTTCTGAATTTGGAAAACTCATGACAAGTGAATTTGACATGAGTATGATGGGTGAACTTAATTTCTTCCTTGGGCTGCAAATTAAACAAACTGATAAAGGAATTTTTATTCATCAAGAGAAGTATGCCAAGGAATTAGTTAAGAAATTTGGTATGGAAAATGCCAAACCCATGGGAACTCCCATGCAGCCTAATTCTAAATTAGATAAGGGAGAAACTGAGAAAGATGTTGATGAGACTAGGTATAGAGGAATGATTGGCTCTCTTATGTACTTAACTTCCTCTAGACCCGATATTGTGCAAAGTGTTGGATTATGTTCTAGGTTCCAATCCAAACCAAAAGAGTCACATCTCTCGGCTGTTAAAAGGATCATTAGATATGTTCATGGCACATCCAATTTTGGTCTTTGGTATCCTAAGATTGATGATTTTTCTGCAGTTGGTTATTGTGATGCAGATTTTGCTGGTGATAGAGTTGATAGAAGGAGCACTTCTGGTTTATGTTGCTTCCTTGGGAAGTCCTTAAATGTATGGTCAAGTAAGAAGCAACCAACAGTGGCCCTTTCCACTGCAGAGGCTGAGTATATAGCTGCTTCTTCTTGTTGTTCTCAGCTTTTATGGTTAAAAACACAGCTTGCTGATTACAAATTAAAGGCTGAAAATATTCCCCTGCTGTGTGATAATATGAGTGCCATAAATATTTCTAAAAATCCAGTTTTGCACTCTAGGACTAAACATATTGAAGTGAAATTTCACTCAATAAGAGAACATGTCCAAAAGGGGGATATTAGTATTCAATTTGTTAAATCAGAGGAGCAATTAGCAGATATTTTTACAAAACCATTAGCTGAGGATAGATTCTGCATGCTTAGGACTTGTCTAGGAATTTTGAGTTATGATTCCTTGTTTGAAAAATACTGATGTATTTGCTAGAGCTTTTTGTCTCATAAACAGGTATGAGACAATTCTGGGCAGGTGATGAACGTTTCTATCAAGTCAACGTGTTCTGGGCTTGTTTCAAATGAATCTCAATTTGGGCCAACCTCAATATTCAGATCAAGAGTGGTCCAAATATGTTTCATTAATTTCTTATCACCTCAAGGCCCAAATATGAATGTTACAATCTTGTGTGTTAGTTTTTGATGACTTGTGTGTTTCATGAAAGGTTTTCAATAAATGTTTTGTGGCCCAAAAGGTTTTCAAGAGGATTTAATTTTGGCCCGAAAAGGTGTTTCAGGTTAATATTGTTGTTTTTCAAAATTTTAAAATTAATTTTTAAAATCAAATAAAATCTTTCTTGAATGAGGTAATGTCTTTTCAAGTCTTTTCAAATGGTGATGCAGTTGCATGGTTTTGGAAACTTGCTTTTGGGTACGGTTACCAACACTCCCTCTCTTCCCTCCATAACTCCTTCTCCATCACTTCGGTTTTCACCACTACCCTTACTACTCTCTCTTCTTCTTAAATTGAAACTAACCAAATGAGGAAGAAAACCATTGCAAAAAGGGCTCCTCGTGAGAAGGTTTTCAAGCTACCCACAAAGCCATCCACTCGCTCTCAAGACCGCACCTTTACCCCTTCTCCTTCTCCTCCTACCTCTCCTCATCGCTGTGACCCCATGGCTCGGACCAAAAATACTCCAAGGTTTCCTGCCTCTGCCAAGCCGACGCCACCACCAAAGGCCACACCTTCCAAGCCTGGCTCCTCAAAACCAAGTTCAGCAAAGCCTGGCTCCTCCAAAGGCAAACGTCAGGCGACTGAGGAACCCATACCCGAACCATCTCAACCAAAATCCAGGTCGGTTCCAATGCGCTCTCAACGAGGTAACACTCGAGTCCCTCTCCAGAATGTTAAAGAACCAGACATTGGACCTTTTGATCACAAAGCTCACTTTTTGACTTCTCATTCGAACTATAACCCTTATAGATTCAAATCTGCCATGAACAATGATTTTTATGAGAAGGTTATCCAGTATCGTACCCTATGTCCCTCTTTTCTCGCTGATTTGCCATTTTTGAAAAGAAAAGGTTTTCCTTTTGTTGATAACTTGATTTTTCTGGACTGGAATCACCTTTTTGATATCAAAAAACCTGTTTATCCCTTGTTGGTCAAAGAGTTTTATGCAAACATGACTTATCATGAGGGCACTGCTCATTCGTATGTCAAGGGCCGAGATATCGTTTTAAACAATGAGACCGTCAGTGATGCTTTGAAGTATACTGATGTTGGGCCCTGTGCCTACACGTCAGTTAAGTGGGATGAAGGAGTTGGTGTTTCTTACAATGATGCCCTGGCTAGTATTTGTGAACATATCTCTTTAATAGATGGCATTACACCCACTCACAAAGCCCTAGGATACTGCTCCGTCCACTGAGGGTACTTCCATTTCCACTGGGAAGAAATCCACTCTGCTGAATGTGGTCAGGGATGTTGCTCAAGAGTTTGTCTCTCAATCGAACCACTTGATTGAATTGAGCAAAGAGAAAAGGAAGCTGGCTAGCAAGCATGAGAACTTCCTGAAGAAGTCAAGGGATAGGGTGGCTGTACTGATGACCTTCATTGATAACCTTCAAAATGATGAAGATGCTGCCACTGATGTTGAAGAGGATGCTGTTTCGGAAGGGAATGGTTCTGATGCCTAGGATTTGTCTCATAAAAAACTGCTGCTGCTCTCTTTTTGTCTCATGATTTCTGCTTCTTTTGCTACTTTTGAACTATTTCTTTTTGGATGACTGTAATAACTCTTACTATTGATGCTCCTTAGACAGCTTAATTAGTACTTTGATCTGTGCTCTAACTCTTTTCTGCAGGATACAAAACTTTGTTTTTGTTGCTCTTATCCGCCCTTGATGACAAAAGGGGGAGTAAAATAGCAATAGGATAGGATAAAATAGCAATAGGATAGGATAGTAGATCCTAGTACTAGTACTTGTTACTTGTTTTTGCTGCATTAATACTTGTTTCTCACATGCTGAATCTGTTTGCTGATGGTAATAGCTTGATGTTGGGCTGATTATGTGATGTTGCTCATTTGATATCCCTTGTACAAGATATATTGTACATAACTCTTTATTGTGCTTCCTTTAAGTACAATGTGAAACAGGGACAAAGAGGAAAGCATAGATTCAGGGGGAGCAACATAAAATCAAAGGGAGTTTTCTAAACCTAACTCAAACTTACTTCCTTTTGATTATTGCTTAAATCATGTTTGTCATCAAGGGGGAGATTGTTGAGTTAAGAAATTAACTAAATTAATTAGTGATGACAAACATTATTTTTGACAAAATAAATAATTAGAGTGGTTTAATTAACAAGTATATGTTGCTAATTATTTATTATATGTTGCAGGCCAAAATGTGAATTACAGCCCAAATGGAATGAGAAATAAAACAAGATTGATGGGCTGGTAAATCAAGCAAAGCCCAAAAGGAAGCAAGCTTAAGAAATTAAAATGAGCCAAGCATATCTCTACCCGATCCAAGCCCAATTTTGTTTCAGCAAACAATTCCCTCCATCTTGCTCCAACCAAAGCAACGTTCCTCTCCTCTCTAATCAAGTCAAATCAAGAGTTCAGAAAAGTAAGAAAGAGAAAGAGAGAAAAAGCTTCCTCCATAAGCCAATAACCAAAGAAGCAAGAGAGAGAGAGTTGAAGCTTGAAGCACAGAAGCTAAAACAGAAATCCCAAGCTAAATCAAGCTTAAGAAAGGTAATCCATCTCATCTTGCATGCATCAAATCTTCATCCCTTCTTCCCAACTCTCTGCTATATCCGAAAATGGCATTCAAGGGAAAGTTGGTCTCTGCCCTATTCTGCTTCACATCTACGGTCACAAGTGATACTTGGAGACCAAGTAGTTTTTCAATGGCTAAGATCAAGTTGACCATAAGAAGATTTCTATTGTTACTGTTTTGTGGCTTTCGGTCAAGTTGGAAAAGTCAGAAGCAAAGGTTCTACTTTGATGCTTGAGAAGAAAAAGTAAGCTTGTAGGTTGTTGAAGCTCAAGGCTCAAGGTGTTGACCTTGGAAGAAGAACTCAGCCACATGCAAGGAGATATAAGAAGCTGGCTGTTCATTCAGAAGGTAAGGAGAGAAAACCAGTGAATAGAGGTTTTGTTCTGAGAGAGCACTTTGAAGAAGTTCAACTAACTGGACAGTGTAACCTAATCAAAGGTGCATTCCGCCAGTATGAAGAACTAAATCAGAGGCTTGCTAATCTGGTTTTTCGCATAGCACAGAGGCTGTTGATGAAGTCAATCTCCTTCATGTTTTGCTGATTGTAATGTACTTTTCTAAGCTTATCTTTCTGTAATTTCTTGAGAGAAAAGGCATTGTGAGAAAGCTTGAGAAAAAGCCATGAGTGGAAAAAGGATGAGAGATACACTTGAGAGAAAAGCCTAGAGTTATTTTCTGATTTCTTTAGGTTGATTAAGTGTCTTGTATCTAGTATCTGAATGGTATCCCTTTCTTAGTTGGGTTGGCACTAAGAGGTATAGTTAGGTATTAGCATAGCCAATGTCAAGTTAGGTTAGAACTTGAGTGTGAAAGGATTGGGTCAATCCTGTGTTATTGGTGTATGTAATACTATTTACTATAGTGAAATTCTTCCACAGTTGTGGAGGAGACTGGATGTAGGTTGCATAGCACAAGGCAACCGAACCAGGATACATGCTGGTGTTAGCTTTTCTCTTCTCTGCTATGTTCTGTTTTCTGATATTCATGAGACAAAAATAAATTGTCTCATAAATTTCCGCTGCTAAGTTAAAACAGAATCAGAATTGCAAATCTGTTTAAAAAGGGTAACAACAGTAATTAAAAAGGAAGGCATAGATTCAACGCCCCCTTCTCTAAGCCTACCATAACCTTCACAGAGGGTAAATCTTAATAAATCTGCTGTATTCTTTAGCCACAACACTCCGTCCACTACTCGTACACTACTGGCTAACTCTATGAATATTAATCATATTGGGGCTCAGGATAAATACCTTGGTTTGCCTTCTACAGTCTCTAAATCGAAGAAGGCTTCTTTTAGTATGATCAAAGAAAAGGTTCGGAAAAGAATCCAAGGGTGGAAGTGCAATCTTCTTTCGTCAGGTGGTAGACACGTATTGCTTAAGGCAGTGGGAGAAGCTATTCCTATTTATACATTGTCTTGCTTCAAGTTGCCTGATGGTTTAATTTCGGAAATTCACTCTACTTTCTCAGTTCTGGTGGAGACAAAAAGGTTCTGAAAGGAGGATGGCTTGGATTAGCTGGGACACTATGACTCGCTCACGAAAAGAAGGAGGCCTTAGATTTAAAGATCTCAGAATCCAAAATCTGGCACTTTTAGGCAAACAGTTTTGGCGACTTGTAACACAGCCTACTTCCTTATTATCCAAAATCTTAAGAGGTAAATACTTTAGCAATGGTAATGCTATAACGGCAGAAATTGGAGTCTTACCTTCTTGGGGATGGAGGAGCATACTGGAAGGTCGAAAGATTGTTGAAAAATGTCTTAATTGGGCTGTGGGTACTGGTGAGAATATCCGAACCTTTGAGGATCCTTGGCTGCCTCCTCCGTATCCTTTAATGATTTCTAACATGCCAAATAGACAGGCTATTTCTGAGTTGGTTTCAAGAGTTAAAGATCTAATTACTGAAGATAGAAATTGGAATCAGAATCTCATTCAAGAATTATTTCCCCAAGACGTTGCAAACAGGATTTTGCCAGTTAAAATTCAGCAGAGTAGGGACAAATTGCAATGGGATTTGAACAAATCCAAGCAATATGATACAGCTTCAGGTTACAGAATTGGCTATTTATTTTACCATCCGCCTCTGGAGCTTTGCCCTAATTATATGCAGCAGAAAAAGCCGTGAATTGATCTATGGAAGTTGAACTTGCCTCACAAAATTAAGCTATTTATCTGGAAAGCTTTCCATGGCCGACTTCCGGTGCTTGCTCAGATTCATCACCGCATCCCATCTATATCACCAATATGCCCTTGCTGTCATGAAGCAACGGAAACCGTCACTCATTGTTTGATCGATTGCTCTAGAATTAAAGACATATGGTCTCAGAGTTATCTTCGTGACTGTCTTCTCCCTCAGAGTTCTAACGACTTTTGGACATGGTGGACTGCATCAACAGAGATACTTAACCCGTTGAAGAATGCTGACCGTAATCCTCAATTGCTTGCCATCATTTGCTGGAACTGCTGGAAAGCTCGCAACCAGTTGATTTTTGAAGGTTCTACTTCTATGCCGTCTGCCATTCTAGCAAGCTCTGTCAAGTTGCTTCGCGAAATCCAAAGAACTCCAAGTTTAGGTCATCATCTCCATGAGACAAGCTCTTAGTTGCATTCAATTTGATTTATCATTATTTCTTCTTTAAGATT
Source organism: Arachis ipaensis (assembly GCF_059453495.1). Classification (NCBI taxonomy): domain Eukaryota; kingdom Viridiplantae; phylum Streptophyta; class Magnoliopsida; order Fabales; family Fabaceae; genus Arachis; species Arachis ipaensis. The sequence goes on along the minus strand of NC_142440.1, from coordinate 21,513,020 downwards.
TTTCTTCGTTTTTCGACCACGCACCGTTGGATGAACACCTTCAGTGTAGTGTTTTTGGGAAATTCCCACCTTTTATTATGCTGTTCTGCTTTTGGACATCTTTGTATTTCATTTTTTAATAATTAATGAAATATAACCTATTATCTTTGAAAAAAAAAAAAAACTTCATATCGTACATTTAGTTTGTTTTAAAATTTTATTGTTTTGTTTGATTATTTTTTGTTATTTCAAAAACAAATATGATTATATAGTTTAGTGTATGTTTATTATCAAAAACTAAAAATTATAATTTTTGTGTTTACTTTTTTAGTTAAACTATTAACTACAAAAATTTATTTTTTATTTATCAATTTTGTTCTTTATTATTTGTATCATAAATTTTATTTTTTTTTTTGTAATATTTTTTTTAATATTGTCTCGTACATGTTATTACTTTTAGAATACTTGTTATTTCTTGTTTATATGAGTTTTTTTTATCGCTATTACTATTTCTTTTTTATATGGAACTTTTTTTATTGTTTTATATTGTAATTTATTATTTCCATTAGAAAGACTAAAAATAAAAAATTAAAATAAAAGTAATATTAGAAATATAAACAGGAAAAATTATAACTAAAAAAATATTAAAGATGATTGAAAGTACTAAAAAAAAGTACTAAAATTTAAATATTTTTCTATTAATTTAATTATTTTATTAATTTTTATAATTTTACCAACTTATACTTTTTTTTTCAATTGAGCAGTTAAAAAGAAAAATATATAAAAATTCAATTGCAAATTTGATAAAATTACAAGGATTAAACCTTTTTTTTATCTAAAAATGACTTTGAATAATATAATTCAAATAATATGTAGTTTATTACCATCTATCTTGATAAAAAAATGTCAACCATAAACTCCGTTAGCACCAATTTATTTTAAATTAAAAATTAATGTTATTCAAATTACAGTATACTAACTTTAATCCGAACACACAACATTGACAAAAATATTAGAATTATCCAGCAATAACATTATGCGGCTGTCTGTGCATGTGCGGTTGCCAGTGCCGTTGCCGCCAATATTTTTCTCATCGTTTCAAAACTCTCAAATGCATAATCATGATCAAGCATTTGAAGATGAGATCCCGTACCACCAGTTCTATAGCTACACTGCCATGCTGCAGCAGGGAGGATAATCCCTTTGGACCATGCACTGGTAACAACTAACAGTGGCGAGCTTCTGAATTCTGATCACCCATACATGTTCCAATCCCAGCATTTATGCATGTTTTGTTTATTTTATTTTTAATTATTATTACAGCTGTTCGAGGAGTAGCTTCTACTTTTCTTTTTGTTATTGGTTATAGTTTAAATTTTCTGTTAAATTTCTGTATGTGCACGTATTTGCATGCAGCTTGAAACTAAAAATTAAAGCGTGTAATATCCCTTATCGTTTTCTTTTTTTAAATAAATAGCATCTTATTGCATCTTTATTATATTATACCGTTCTTATAAAAATAAGAATTATTCATAGAACCTATTTAATTCGAAAGAAAGAACAATAGAAATCAACCTCATTATATATTCAAATCAAATAAATAAAAGATAATCACTAAATAATTAATTAATTAACAAGTATATTTTTGTAAGGTGTCTCTTATAGTGTTTAATATTCAAAAATAAAAATTAGTCCACTTTATATTATTTTTAGTTTTAGATAAATTAAATAAAACATTTTTAAGCTCAAAAAAATCCACCTTCATGGGTAGTCAATTGTTTTATATACCCATTATTTTTTATTTTTATTTTTTTCTATTCAATGGAAAAATAGATGTACATTATTTTTTCGTGTAGATTTTTAATTTTAATAGGGAACGGCTTTATATTGTTTTATCGTATAAATTTTTAATTATTAAAAGAAAATAGTAAAATATAAAATATGTGTTTGGTTTAGTATTAATAACTTTATATGGTATATTTAGTTTGTTTTAAAGTTTTATTTTTTATTTGACTATTTTTTTTAATTTCAAAAGCAGATGTGATTCTATAATTTAGCGTATATTTATTATCAAAAACTAAAAATTATAGTTTTGTGTTCACTTTTTTCGGTTAGACTATTAATTAAAGAAATTTATTTTTTATTTATCAATTTTATTCTTTGTTATTTGTATAAAAAAATTATTATTTTTTTATAATATTTTTTTTCAATATTCTCTAGTAAATGTTATTATTTTTAGATTTTTTGTTTTTTTTGTTTATATAAGTTTTTATACCGCTATAATTATTTCTTTTTTGTATGGAGCTTTTTTTTTGTTTTATATTATAATTTATTAATATATTAAAAAGACTAAATTAAATAAAAAATAAAAATAATATTAAAATTATAAATTGTAAAAATTATAACTAAAAAAATACGAAAGAGTACCAAGAGTACTAAGAAAAGTACCAAAATTTAAATATTTTTTATTGATTTAATTATTCGGTTGATTTTTATAGTTTCATCAAAATTACAATTAGGTCCTTATAATTTTTTTTTTCTTTTCAATTGAGTAGTGTAAAAAATGCAATTAAAAAGAAAAAAATATAAAGATCTAATTACAAATTTGATGAAACTATAAAGATTAATAGAATAATTAAATATTTTTTTATTTAAAAATGACTTTGAATAATATAATCCAAATAATATTTAGTTTATTACAATATATTTTGATATAAAAATCGTCAAATATAAACTCCGTTAACATCAACTTATTTTTAATTAAAAAATAATTTTATTCAAATTAATGTATACAAACTTTAATCGAAACACACACAAATATTAAAATTATCCAGCAATAATAAATGGCGGTGGACACATTAATTAATTAAACGTTATATATTAATTAAGCGTTGACCCAAATGGTCTGATCAGTTTTTGTCAAATAAAAATTAAGCATTGTATATCAATTAAGTATTACATCATTTTCTTGTGTAGATTTTCAATTGTATTCAGTGGAGGAATGGATGTACACCATTTTCTTGCGCAAATATTCAATTATCAAAAGAAAATGATAAGATATAAAGTATGTGTTTGATTTAACATTAATAATTTTAAATCGTATATTAAGTTTGTTTTAAAGTTTTATTTGTTTGTTTGACTATTTTTTTTATTCTAAACACAAATGTAATTTTATAGTCCAACGTATGTTTATTATCAAAAATTAAAGGTTGTAATTTCTGTGTTTTCATTTTCAATTAGACTATTAATTAAAGAAATTATTTTTATTTATCAATTTTTTTATTATTTGTATCATAACTTTTATTGCCTTTTTTTCGTAATATTTTTTCTCTGATACTCTTTGATATATGTTATTATTTTTAGAGTTCTTATTTTTTTTATATACGAGTCTTTTTTACCGCTATTGTTATTTTGTTTTTACATGAAATTTTTGTTGTTGTTTTATATTGTAATTTATTAATCCCATTAGAAAGACTAAATTAAATAAAAAATTAAAATAAAAGTAATATTAAAATTATAAGTAGTTAAAAGAATACTAAATAGTAGTGAAATTACTAAGAAAATTATTAAATTTAAATAATATTTTATTAATTTAATTAGTTTTAATTGTAATTGGGTCCTTACATATTTTCTTTTAATTGAGCAGTATAAGAGTATAATTAAAAAGAAAAAAAATATAAGGATCTAATTAAAAATTTGATAAAATTATAAGGACTAATAGAATAATTAAACTTTTTTATCTAAAAATAATTTTGAATAATATAATCCAAAAAATATTTAATTTATTACAATCTATTTTGATATAAAAATTATCAACCATAAACTCTATTAACACTAATTCATTCTTAATTAAAAATAAACTTTATTCAAATTATAATATACTAACTTTAATTCGAACACAAAAAAATATTGGAATTATCCAACAATACTAAATGGAGGTACAATACTAAATGGAGGTGGACATATTAATTAATTAAATTTAATTACACGTTGACTCAATCATCTAATAATTTTTTTTAAATGAATTTTTTTTTTATCAAAGATAGGAGACTCGAATCCATAACCTCTTAATTGAATATGGGGAGACTATGCCATTTGAGCTATTACTCATTGGCCAAATATTTAAATTTAAATCTTATTTGTTGGCTTTTAAATTTGAATTTTTTATTTATTATTTCAATTTTAATTTTGATATAGAGAATGAAGTTGCACATACGGAAAAATCTTCTCGAGAAAAAATATTTATTATTTATTAGTTTATTTTTAGTTAGTAATTATAATCATTTCTAATTATTTAAATAGTAATAATTTTAAAATAGGTTCTTATATTTTTTTTCTTTTCAATTGAGCAGTATATAAGTACAATTAAAAAAAATATAAAGATCTAATTACAAATGTGATGAAATTATAAGAACTAACAAAATAATTAAACTTTTAAATAATATAATTTAAATAATATTTAGTTTATTACAATCTATTTTAATATAAAAGTCATCCAATATACACTCTATTAATACCAAATTATTTTTAATTAAAAATTAATTTTATTCAAATTACTGTATAATATCTTTAATTCAAACCCACACCAATATTGGAATCCAGCAATAATAAATGGCAATGGACATATTGATTAATTAATTAAGTGTTATATATTAATTAAGCGTTGATGGTTTGATCAGTTTTTGTCAAATAAAAATTAAGCGTTACATAATATTAAGAATTACATCATTTTTTCGCGTAGATTTTCAATTGTATTCAGTGGAGAATGAATGTACACCATTTTCTCGTGTAAATCTATTTTTTTTTATCAAAGATAGGAGACTTGAACTCGCAACCTCTTAATTGAGTATGGGAGACTATGTCATTTGATTACTCATTGGCCTCGTGTAAATCTATTGTTATTAAAAGAAAATAGTAAGATATAAAATATATGTTTGGTGTAACGACCCAATTTCCTAAGTCATGATCATACCAGAAACCAAGTGTCACCAACTCGTTCACATTAAATCTTTACTATGTATTATTAAGTCTGTAATCGGGTTAGCGTACTATCCAGTTTTGGAAAAACTTTTATAAGAAAACTTGCAAGGACAACTAATTAAACATACACAAGCATAAGCATACAGGTACTGTTGTACATATATATACTCGTCCTCGTCATCGAAAATCTCTATAATCTCGGGAGGGGCACTGGCACTCGTGCTACTGGTCTGACCAGCACTCGCCGGTCCACTAATAGAGGCGGTGAGCGGCTTCTCAGAAGATGGCTCGGATGAAGATAATGAGATCTGCTCCACGGGGATGTCCTCCTCCAGTACAGGCTCTGGAAAATGCTCCTCCATGGGCTCAGGCTTAGGGTCCGCCTGATCCGCAGGCTGATCGGGATGCTGGTGAGGCACCGGCCCATCATGAAACGGGTGAAATGGAGCATCTGGGTGGAGCCACTGCAGTGGGAACTCATAGGGCATGTCGGGGTTAAACCGTGGAATGTCAATCGGGTGATGGAAAGGATGATCACGCAGAATGTACATACGAGTCCTAATCTCCGCAGCTACTACATAAAACCTATGCTGTACGATATCCTCGTATATATAGGGAGGGTCCATCTCGTAAAATATAACTCCGGTCTCCATCTGAAGGGGAGGAAGAGAAGGGGTAAGAACTGGGGGTTCTTAGTAGGGTCGAGGGTGGTTAGTTTAGTCAGGATTACCACAGTTCAAGTAATTCACAATGAAATATACAAGTGTCACAAAGAAATATCTAGTCACCACAATTCAGAATAACATTAAGGAATGTATAAACACAAGAAGACAATCACAAACAATTTCACAATGTCAAGTAAAATGCAAATGCGCAACAAGAATGATGCATGTCTATTCCTAACGCAGGCCATGAGGTCATGTGTCGGTTGCCTACCCACTCCCGACATTACCCGGGCACGAGTCCCAGATATGGTTTTCCAGATGCATCAGTGTGCTTATAAGCCGTACGGCTAGGTCGCATACAGTGTGACTTTCCAAATCAATAAGCGTACATCTGGAAAACAATTCTCAGTGTGTGGGCGTCCCCACTTTACATTTGGCACTAAGGCCCAAACAATGTCACATCTGCTCTCATGTGGCAGTAATTTTGAATAAAAACTCAAAATAGCATTTTCCTTTCAAAACTTAGTTTATAATAATAAACATAACCTCAGTCTTTTTATAAAAATATAATGACATCCTTTAAAATAAAATTTTCAGACTAATATCTTGTCCTTCAACGAGACCGAAAACCTGTTTTATTTTTTATCAAAATATTAACTTAAAAATTTATCCATTCTCGAGCTGACTAAAACACAACTTCATCAAAATATCAATATATCAACAAAATTCAACATGAAATGCAATCAAATTTCAATAACACTCAATCCAAACATCAATTTACTTATCAAATATCATTTAGTCGGTAAAAATTTATCAAAACCCTACCTTCGTACGTAATCGAAATACTCGAAACTCTAGAAAAACTTTCTGACCGTGCTGCTGAAGGGAAAAACGTCCGGAATCCTCCGTGCCTCCTAGAACTCCAGTTGGCCAAGCTCAAGGGGTAGGGGAGCTACGTCACCGTCGATTTCCACCAGACAAAAGTAACGCCAACACGTAGAAGAGGAAGATACGAACACTTTTACCGGATTAAATTTTTTATTGGAGTTACAGATCGCAAGAAATCGAGGCCGAAAGGTTAGAGGGTTTTACCGTTCTCTCATAAAACTTCGGTCTCTCTCTCTGTTCTTTCTTTTTCCTTAGGCTTGTGAATGAAAATGAAAAGTTAAGCAAGGAAAGTAATTGGTGATGATTAAGGCTTAATGAGTTGTCAAGTTCTTATCTTACATTCTTATATTAAAGCCATGCTCCCCCTTTTCTTTACCTTTCATTCCATGTACATATAAGATATATGTATAAAAGTAACATTAGTAAGAATTATATATATGTATATAGTTAAGCATGCAAGCCACGTTTTGGCTTTTTTTATTCTAATTCCCTTAAGGCTTTGGCCAAAGAGAAATAAATATATAAATATTATAAATATATAATAATAATAATAATAATAATAATAATAATAATAATAATAATAATAATAATAATAATAATAATAATTTTCTTTAAATAAAATAATAAATCACAAATAACTCATTATTTAATTTTTTAAAAATTTGGGTCTTACATTTGGTCTAGTATTTATAACTTTAAATTATATATTAAGTTTGTTTCAAAGTTTTTTTTTTGTTTGACTATTTTTCTATTCTAACAATAAATGTGATTTTATAGTCTAATATATGTTTATTATAAAAAATTAAAAGTTGTAATTTCTGTGTTTATATTTTCAATTAGACTATTAATTAAAAAAATTATTTTTATTTATTAATTTTGTTCTTTATTATTTGTATCATAAATTTTATTGTCTTTTTTTGTAAAATATTTTCTTTGATACTCTCTCATGTATATTATTATTTTTAGAGTTTTTATTTTTTTCTGTATATATGAGTTTTTCTTCTACCGCTGTTGTTATTTCTTTTTTTTGTATGAAATTTTTGTTGTTGTTTTATATTGCAATTCTATTAATCCTATTAAAAAGACTAAATTAAATAAAAAATAAAAATAAAAATAAAAATAATACTAAAATTATAAATAGTGAAAATTATAGCTAAAAGGATACTAAAGAGGAGTGAGAGTACTAAGAAAAGTACTAAAATTTAAATATTTTTTTATTGATTTAATTATTTTGAATTGTAATTAGATCTTTATATATTTTTTCTTTTTAATTGAGCAGTATAGAAATCCAATTAAAAAGAAATAAAATATAAGGATCTAATTAAAAATTTCATAAAATTACAAGGGCTAACAAAATAATTAAAATTTTTTATCTAAAAATAATTTTAAATAATATAATTCAAACAATATTTAATTTATTACAATTTATTTTGATATAAAAATTGTCAACCATAAACTCTATTAACACTAACTCATTTTTAATTAAAAATAAATTTTATTCAAATTATAATATACTAACCTTAATTCAAACACACAAAAATATTGAAATTATCCAAGAATAATAAATGGCGGTGGATATATTAATTAATTAAGCGTTACATATTTAACTAGACGTTGACTCAGCCATCTAATAAATTTTTTTCAAATGAATCTTATTTGTTGGCTTTTAATTTTGAATTTTTTTATTTATTATTTCAATTTTAATTTTGATACAGAAAATGAAAGCTGCACAAACGGAAAAACCTTTTTGAAGAAAAAATCTTTATTATTTATTAATTTATTTTTAGTTAGTAATTATAATCATTTTTAATAATTTACTTAATAATAATTTTAAAATAGGTTTTTACATATTTTTTTCTTTTTAAGTAAGTAGTATAGAAATACAATTAAAAAAATATAAGAATTTAATTACAAATTTAATGAAATTATAAGAACTAATAAAATAATTAAACTTTTTTTTATTTAAAAATGACTTTGAATAATATAATCCAAATAATATTTAATTTATTACAATCTATTTTAATATAGAAGCCGATATAAAAATCGTCAAACATAAACTCCGTTAACACCAACTCATTTTTAATTAAAAAATAATTTTATTCAAATTACTGTATAATAACTTTAATTCGAACGCACAACAATAATATTAATTAAGTGTTATATATTAATTAAGCGTTGATGGTCTGATAAGTTTTTGTCAAATAAAAATTAAGCATTACATAATATTCATTTTCTGGCATAGATTTTCAATTGTATTCAAGTGGGAAAATAAATGAACATTATTTTCGTGTAAATCTTCAATTATTAAAAGAAAATTGTAAGATATAAAATATGTGTTTGGTTTAGTATTAGGAACTTTAAATTGTATATTAAATTTGTTTTAAAATTTTATTTTTTTGTTTGACTATTTTTTTTATTCTAACCACAAATGTAATTTTATAGTCTAAGATATGTTTATTATCAAAAATTAAAAGTTGTAATTTCTGTGTTTACATTTTCAATTAGACTATTAATTAAATAAATTATTTTTATTTATCAATTTTGTTCTTTAGTATTTGTATCGTAAATTTTATTGGTTTTTTTTAATATTTTTTCTCTGATATTCTCTTGTATATGTTATTATTTTTAGAGTTCTTATTTTTTTTATATATGAGTTTTTTTTACCGCTATTGCTATTTCTTTTTTTTATGGAATTTTTGTTGTTTTATATTGTAATTCTATTAATTTTATTAAAAAGACTAAATTAAATAAAAAATTAAAATAAAAATAATATTAAAATTATAAGTAGTGAACATTATAATTAAAAGAATACTAAAGAGTAGTAAAAGAACTAAAAAAAATACTAAAATTTAAATAATTTTTTATTGATTTAATTATTTTAAATTATAATTAGGTTCTTATATATTTTCTCTTTTTAATTTAACAGTACAGGAGTGCAATTAAAAAAAATATAAGGATTTAATTAAAAATTAATAAAATTATAAAGATTAATAGAATAATTAAAATTCTTTTATTTAAAAATAATTTTGTATAATATAATCCAAATAACATTTAATTTATTACAATTTATTTTGATATAAAAATTATCAACCATAAATTTTATTCAAATTATAATATACTACTTTAATTTGAACACACACAAATATTGGAATTATCTAAGAATAATAAATGGCGGTAGCTATATTAATTAATTAAGTGTTGACTCAATCATCGAATAAATTTTTGTCAAATGAATCTTATTTGTTGGCTTTTAATTTTAAATTTTTGTTTATTTATTATTTCAATTATAAATTTCACATAGAGCATGAAAGCTGCACAAACTGAACAAAGAAAAAAAATCTTTATTATTTATTAGTTTATTTTTAGTTAGTAATTATAATTATTTCTAATTAATTAATTAGTAATAATTTTAAAACAGGTCTTTGTATTTTTTTTCAATTGAATAGTGTAGAAATATAATTAAAAAAAATTATAAAGACCTAATTATAAATTTGATGAAACCATAAGGACAAATAAAATAATTAAAACTTTTTTATCTAAAAATGACTTTGAATAATATAATCTAAATAATATTTAGTTTATTATAATCTATTTTGATATAAAAATAATCAAATATACACTCCGTTAACCAACTCATTTTTAATTAAAAATTAATTTTATTCAAATTAGTGTATACTAACTTCAATCCAAACACACAACAATATTAAAATTAAGGGTGTTCGTGGTACGGTTTGGTTCGGTTTTAAGAAAAAAGTCATCCGATCCGAACGCCTAATTATATGTGCGGTGCAGTTTGGATTGGATGAACTTTTTTTGGAAATCCGATCCGATCCGATTACAAGCGGTTTGGATCGGTTTGGATTTGCGGTTTTTTGAATAAAAAAATTTAATACATATAACAAGTCTCAACATCAAATTTTAAATAACAAACAATGACATAACAAGTCTTAACAATATCTTAAAAAGCCAACGATAACATAACAATAGAAATAAAATTATAGGTTAGTTAAAATAAATAAATAAATAATATTTTGAACATAAAATATTTATTAAATAATAATAATACATGAATAATAGAAAAATGTATAACAAATTAAACATGTTATAAGTATAATTGTAAATATAATAATAAAATAAACCTGAACAAATCCAATCTTAGTGAGAGTACGTACTCTTTAAAAATGCTCTGCTAGGGTTTTTTGTGCTTTGGTAGGGTTCCGTGACTCTGCTAGAGTTTTTTGTGATTCTTAAATTTTTCTTCAATCAGTATAAGTCATAAGCACAAATCATTGTGAGGATCTTCTTTCCTTTGACTCTTCTATCTTCTTCTATACAAATTTTACATGGCAGTAAGGGAGGTACGTGGAACTCAAAATCCTAATTCTCCAGGAGAAGAAGTGGAAGAGATCATGAACCTTGAAGTGGAAGATGTGAGGGAAGGGATTGAAACTTGTGCAAAAAGTTTGATAGGGAGATTAATGGCGGATAAGGAATTTAGTAGTGGTACAATGGATGGTGCTTTTACTGCAATTTGAAATTATCCAGAGGGATTCCGAGTTAAATCACACGGAGAGAATATTTTTCAATTTTTCTTTAATAAAGAAGCTGATGTTATCCGGGTGAAAAGGGGGTCTCCATGGTTGTTCAGACAATTTATGATACATTTAAAACGGTGGAGTCCTAATATGAAGGTGGAAGAAGAGGACTATACAAGAATTCCAGTATGGATTCAAATGTGGGGAATGCCAGAATTTTACAAAACCAGAACAGCAGCGATGAGGATAGGGCAGAGATTGGGGGAGGTAGTGGAGGTGGATTCCTTCTTGATGAGAGGGAAGGAGGATAGAATTATGAAAGTGAGAGTCAACTTAGATGTAACCAGAACTCTTCGACAGTCAATTAAGATATCAAGCCCTGACAAAATTATGTTTGAAATCATGCTGAAGTACGAGAAAATTGGGATTTACTGTGGCTTCTGTGGACACATTAGACATGAAACTAGAAACTGTGCTAATTATTTGGAGATCTCAGAAATAAATCAGGAAGTGGAAGAAAGATGGAATAAGGAGTTAAGGGCATATCAACTTGGCTGGAGAATTGATGAAACTAAGGAGAATGCCTACCCTAATCATAGAAGAAAGGAAGTCAGGTCAATTCACCCAGATAGTAAGCCTACACCAGTGAGTCTATTGAAGAGTTTTTCTCAATTATCACTATCCAACCCAAAATATATTCCTTTCTCTCACAATAACATAGCCCCAAAAGAACACACAAATCCACCACCTATACACAATTCCTATAACACCACAAAGCAGAATCATAACATGGAAAACCTACCACTGCTATCTGGTACTGAAGCTAACCAGAGCCTGGGAGGAATTGGGGGAGAGCTGAATATAGGAGGAATAGGAGGCTTTCAACTGGGAACCAATGATGAAAGTTCAGAAAGGTGCAAGAAGAAACAGAAAATCAAACAGCTAGCAAAAAGGACGGAGGTGAGGGATTCTATTGAACCAATCATTGGAGTAAAAAGGAGCTCTGAGCAAAGAGAAAAGGAGACAGACCATGAAGGAACTGGTTATGCAATTGAGGTTTCTGAAGGGCTACAGGGTGCCATCCCAAAAGCGGCACCCCAAGGGCCATGAAGATGTTCATGTGGAATTGTCGGGGTTTGGGGAAACCCCTGACAGTTCACAACATCAAAGGGATTAAGAATTTCCATTCCCCAGAGGTGTTGTTTTTGTGTGAAACTAAACAACAACCCTCTTATGTTGAAAGACAGTTGAGAAATTGTGGTTATCAGGAAATCTTCACTGTGAATCCTAATGGAACGCCTGGTGGACTAGCGCTTGCATGGAAAGAGGGTGTAAAGGTGGAAGTGGTAAAAGCTGAGGAGTTTTTCATCCTTTTTTCCATAGAGGATCAAGAAAGATAGCTGATTTGGGAAGTCTTTGCAGTACATTTACACAGCTCTGATCACATTCGCAATAACCAATATGAGGTGCTGCTAAATCTTATGGAGAATAGGGGAGAACGGTACTTAATAATTGGTGATTTCAATGCAATTTTGTCTAATCAAGAAAAACAGGGAGGAATGAAAAAATCAACTCAATCAATCTAATCTTTCCAAGACTTTATCAACAGAGGACAATTGATAGATATGGGTTTTAATGGTGATAAGTTTACCTGGTGGAACCGAAGTTGCCAAGATAGTGCTATTCGAGAAAGACTAGACCGAGGACTCCTATCTCCTAAACTAAGAGAGGAGTATCCTTGGGCCAGTGTTACTCACTTAGAAGACACAGGATCAGACCACAGACCACTCTTGATGTGCACTAACCAGACAACACATAAGGGCAAGAGGCGCTTCAGATTTCAAGAGAGATGGTGTGGAATGGCAGAGGTTGATAAAATTGTATCTGAGGCATGGCTGACTTCTTTTCCAGGTTCATCAATGTACCAACTGTTTCAGAAATTAAAGAAGTGCAGACATGAACTGGTTAAATGGCAATCAGCTAGAACAAGTAACTCTAAAAAGAAGATAGACGAGCTGAAAGCACTATTATCAGTGGTCAAGGCAGACCCAACAACAGCAGATAAAAAACAGATTCTATTATTAGAAGATGAACTAGCTGCCGCCCACATTAGTGAGGAACGCTACTGGAAAGAAAAATCAAGAGTGAGCTAGCTAAAATGGGGAGATCAAAATACCAAGTTTTTTCATGCAAAAAATCAGTCCAGAAACAAAAGAAACAAGATATGGAAATTAGAGGTGAAGAGGGGAATTGGTGCACCACACCCGAGGCAATTGGCGACAGGGCACAGAGGTTTTTTGTTGATCTATTTGAAAGCAATATTCCAGAAGATCCCTTTCAATTTTTCACCGAACTTAGAGTCAAAGTTTCTTCTGAAATGAATAGGAGTCTAACTAAACCAGTCTTAGATGATGAAATTAAAAGGACTGCATTTTCCATTAATGCAGAAGCCGCCCCAGGAGACGACGGATTCACTGCAAAATTTTATCAGTTCTATTGGGGCAAGATTAGAGGGGATGTATGCAAGGCTGTGAGAAGTTTTTTTTAGTGGCAGCAGTATTCTAAAGGGATTTAACCACACCCAAATTTGTTTGATACCTAAAGTGACCCAAGCTACTTCTATGAATCAAATTCGACCAATCAGTCTCAGCACAGTCTTCTATAAAATTATCTCAAAAGTTCTAGTTCATCGACTTCAACCTTTTATGAGTATGTTAATAAGCGACAATTAGAGTGCTTTTATTTGGGGAAGACTCATTAGCGACAACATTCTTGTGGCTCATGAATGCATGCATTTTCTAAAGAATAAAACCCATGGGGGAAACGACATGGCGATAAAGGTTGATATGAGTAAGGCATATGATAGGGTGGAATGGAGTTTTGTGTGGTTTATTATAAAGAAGTTGGGTTTTTGCTCAAAATGGATTGAATGGATGAAGGCTTGTGTCTCTACTATATCCTATTCTGTTATTGTGGATGGTACACCAACTGATTTTTTCAAACCAAGTAGGGGTCTCAGACAAGGAGACCCCCTCTCACCATATCTATTTCTTTTCTGCACAGAGGGTCTATCCTATCTGCTCCACAAAGGAGAACAGAATAACCTCTTTCAAGGACTGCGATTGAACAGTAGATGTCCGACTATTCATCATCTCCTATTTGCCGACGATTCACTCTTATTTTGTAAAGCTACCCAATACAACTGCTCTAATTTATCCCAAATTCTCCAACTATATGGCAGACTAAGTGGACAACAAATTAATTTCTCCAAGTCTGCTGTGTTTTTCCAGCAAAAACACCCTTTTACCCATCAGAACTGAACTAGCGGCATCTTTGGAAGTCCCAAATATTGGGACGCAGGATAAATATTTGGGGCTACCCTCTATAGTACACAGATCCAAAAAAGAAACATTTGCTTTTATAAAAGAGAAGGTGGCGAAGAAGCTCTCGCATTGGAAGAAATCATTTCTATCTGCTAGTGGAAGGGAGGTGTTGATCAAAGTAGTGGGTTCAGCTATATCAATTTATACTCTGGGTTGTTTCAAACTCTCAGATACCCTCTTGGATGAACTGCACCGAATGATGATGCAATTTTGGTGGAGACAGAAACAGAATAAAAAGAAAATACAATGAATCAGTTGGGACACTATGACCAGAGAAAAGAATTTCGAGGGTATGGAGTTTAAGGACCTAAAGGCATTCAATCTAGTCATGTTAGCTAAACAAGGATGGAGGCTGATGACTAAACCACATTCTCTTTTCTACAAAATCTTCAAGAATAAGTACTTCAGATATATATCCTATCTAGAAGCCAAACCAGGAAATCGACCATCCTGGGCTTGGCAGAGTCTTTTGGAAGGAAGGAAAATTTTGGAGAAAGGAGTTAAGTGCAAAGTTTCAATTCAGGGATCTGTCAGAATCAGAGAAGACCCATGGTTTGGGGACCAACCACCATTTCGCATTGCAGTTAATGAATGCAGAGATGAATCGCTTACCTGGGTTAGACAGCTAATCACAGCCGAGGGAGAATAGAATCAACAACTCCTTATGGAAGCCTTTCCACTAGACACAGCTAAGCAAATTCAACAAATTCCTATCACAGAAGAGGAAGACTCGATTATATGGTGCAATAACAACTCAAGAGAGTACTCGGTAAAATCTGGGTATAGTATAGCATACCAATTCTTTCACCCTCCAGTGAATTCACTCCATCCCCGATATGCAGACTCAGAAATGTCGAAGACCTTATGGAAAATGAGAGTAACACCAAAGGTCAAATTATTTGCTTGGAGATTAGCCCATGAAAGCATTGCAGTTAAAGCAAAATTGAACGAGAAAGTATCACATGTTAGCAGCCTTTGTCCCCGCTGTCAATCGGCGCCGGAGACACCGATGCATGCCGTTGTCTTCTGCCCAGAAGTTCTTCAAATTTGGAACAGCTTCCTAGTAGCTAGCACTATTCCCCGCGACCCTAACCTAAAAGCTTGGGATTAGTGGAGTCAATTCATGGAAGTTGAGAAATCCAAACCCAATTTCAGAATCAAAAGTGCTCAGGTGGCTTACCTTCTATGGCAGATTTGGTTGGCACGGAACGCTTTAGTCTTTGAGGACCAGCCACAGAAACCTGGAAAAATTCTGTCTCAGGCAATATTGTTGGAGGAGGAATATCGGCGACATCATTTTCTTAGACCACCTTCTTTATGAACAGTAGTAACTAGCACTTTGGAACTTCTTTCTTTCTTTCTTAATTGTTTTCTTTCTCTCCTTTACCCATTAGATAATTTTTATTTAACATCTTGATTGAAAAATTTTTTTGTCTTGACATAATGTACTCCAAGAGAACATAATGTACTCCAAGTATAAAGTTCTTTTATGCAATAAAAAATATATCTTTGAAAAAAAATATAATAATAAAATAATAATATTATAGCACATTGTGCGGTTTGGATTGGAATGGATCGGTTATGAAAAATAGATCCGAAATCCGATCCAATTCAGCGGTTTGCAAAAAATAGAATTCAATCAAATCCGAATTAGTACGGTTTTAATCGGTTTTCGATTTGGATTGGATTGGATGAGCGGTTTAATTTAGATCGGTTTGAATTTGAACACCCCTAATTAAAATTATACAGCAATAATAAATGGCGATGGATATATTAATTAATTAAGTGTTATATATTAATTAAGCGATCCAACCGGTCTAAAAATTAAGCGTTGACTCAGCCATTTAATAAATTTTTTTTTCAAATGAATCTTATTTGTTGACTTTTAATTTTGATTTTTTTATTTATTATTTCAATTTTAAATTTGATATAGAGAATGAAAAAAATCTTCTGGAAAAATTTTTTTTATTATTTATTAGTTTATTTTTAGTTAATAATTATAATAATTTATAATTATTTAAAAAATATTTTTATATATAAATATATTGTGATGAATTTTTGTACACATATAACATTTTTTTATTACTAATTAAATAATTAAAAATGATTAAGATTATTGACTAAAAATAAATAATAATTAATAATTTTTTATTAACATTTTAGAAATTATTAACTTTTTATATTATTACTAAGTAAATAATTAAAAATTATTATGATTACTAATTAAAAATAAACTAATAAATAAAAAAGAATTTTTTTTCTTAAGAGAGTTGTTTCTATTTCTCCGATTGTCTAGCTTTCCTTCCCTATATCAAATTCAAAATTAAAATAATTAATAAAAAATAAAATTTAAAAATAAAAATTAGTCTACTTTATATTATTTTTATTTTTAGATAAATTAAATAAAAAAATTTTAAGTACACAAAAATCCAGCTTCATATGTAGTCAACTAATCAAGTGTTTTATATATCCATCTTTTTTTTTATTTTCTCTGTATTTAGTGGGAGATTAGATGGACATCCTTTTCTCGTATAAATTTTTAATTATCAAAAGAAAATAATAAGATATATATAATATATTTAGTTTAGTATTAATAACTTTATATCGTATATTTAGTTTGTTTTAAAGTTTTATTTTTTTGTTTGATTATTCTTTTTATTTCAAAAGCAAACGTGATTCTATAGTTTAGTGTATGTTTATTATTAAAAATAAAAAATTATAATTTTTATGTTCACTTTTTCAATTAGACTATTAATTAAAGAAATTTATTTTTTATTTATCAATTTTTTTATTATTTGTATCATAAATTTTATTACTTTTTTTTGTAATATTTTTTTAATATTCTCTCATACATGTTATTATTTTTAGAATTTTTATTATTTATTGTTTATATGAGCTTTTTTTACTGCTATTATTATTTCTTTTTGTATGGAGTTTTTTTTGTTATTTAATATTGTAATTCTATTAATCTCGTTAGAAAGACTAAATTAATCCTCGTACTTATTTAGAGGTTGCGGGTTAGTAGGAATGGAATTAAAAAGAAAAAAATTATAAAGATCTAATTGCAAATTTGATAAAACTATAAGGACTAATAGAATAATTAAATCTTTTTTTATCAAAAAATAATTTTAAATAATATAATCTAAATAATATTTAGTTTATTACAATCTATTCTGATATAAAAATTATTAAACATACACTCTGTTAATCCCAACTCATTTTTAATTAAAAAATAATTTTATTCAAATAACTTTACAGTGTATACTAACCTTAACCCGAACACACAAAAATATTGAAATTATCCAACAATAATAAATGGCGGTGTGTTGTGATAAGGATGAGAGATGGATGTCCATTAATGATATGGGCGGCAGAAGTTTTCAAGAAAGAGATTTGAGATTAATATGAAGACCAACTTTTAATAAAGGTTGAATTTGTACAACTATAAATAAGATTTGATAGCCTTACGATGTACAATATACAAGCAATAAAACAAAAATCAATTCTTTCTCTTTCTTTATTGAATACTTCTTTCTCTCTTTATTTATATATATATATATATATATATATATATCTTTTAGTAGATACATATATGAATTATTATTGAACTAAGTATATTAATACTAGATTCTTCGATTTATACATCTTTATTTTATATTTAGTATATCTTTTATTTATTTTACAACACGTTATCAGCACG
Organism: Arachis ipaensis; assembly: GCF_059453495.1. Classification (NCBI taxonomy): domain Eukaryota; kingdom Viridiplantae; phylum Streptophyta; class Magnoliopsida; order Fabales; family Fabaceae; genus Arachis; species Arachis ipaensis. The sequence goes on along the minus strand of NC_142440.1, from coordinate 21,494,890 downwards.
AGACTCTGATCAAATTTTTAGGAAGACTCAGGTAACAAATTTTTATTATATCGAAACTCTCTCATCTTGAATTCAATGCTCTTGATATATCTGGAAACAATTATTTATAATGAATATTAGATGCTGAAATCCATCTTGATTCAATGGATCTTGGAGATACCATTAAGGCTAAAAATAATGCATCCCAAAAGAATAAAGCCAAAGCCGTGATTTTCCTTCATCGTCATCTTGATGAAGGATTAAAAAATGAATATCTCACATTAAAAGATCCTGCAGATCTTTGGAAAGACCTTGAAGAAAGGTATAATCATAAAAAAACGGTGATACTTCCTCAAGCCTGATATGAATGGACGCACTTGCGTCTACAGAATTTTAAATTTATAAATGAATATAATTCGGCAATGTTTTCGAATCACCTCACGAATGAAATTGCGTGGGGAAAAGATATCTGATAATGATATGTTAGAGAAAACTTTCTCAGCCTTCCATGCCTCGAATGTGCTCCTGCAGCAGCAGTAACGAGAAAAATGACTTAAAAAATATTCTGAGTTAATTTCTTGCCTTCTTGTTATTGAACGCAACAATGAGTTGTTCTTAAAAAATCATGAAGCGCGCCCAACTGGCGCCGCCCCATTTCCTGAAGTAAATGCGGCAAATTACCCCAGAAGAGGTAAATGGCAAGGTTTTAATAACAAGAAAAATTATGAAAGGAAAATGAATTATGTTCAAAAGAGAGGATCTCACCAGAAGTGGGATAAAGAAAGAAATATTGGACAAAATAAATCAATAGAGGATAAGTGTTTCCGTTGTGGTGGAAAGGGCCATTGGTTACGTACCTGTCGTACCCCAAGGCACCTAGTCTATCTTTACCAGACATCTTTGAAAAAGGATGACAAAGGAAAGGAAACAAATTTTGTTTCAAATGATGCTGAAAATTTCACCACTTATTATGATGTATCCGATTTCTTTGAGGATCCTGAAGGAAATATTGGTCATTTGATCAATGATGGAATAGTTTAATGTGTGAAATTGTTAAGTATCCATGTAAATAAATAATGTAAAGAACTTATTGTTAAGTTTTATTTTATATATATTTAAGTTTTAAAAATGATGTATATAAATAATGAAATATTAATGTTTATACTTATTAATCATTAAATAATAATAGTGATAATGATGAAATTTTAGTATATGATATTATTTTTATGTACAGTGTTTCTTAGAAAAATAATTTCGATCAAGTATTCAATTTAACTATGCATACTACTCATTTTATTATTATATGTCTTTGAAGAGAATATCAAGGATATATAATGAAGATGTATGCTTTGTGGATAGTGCAAGTTCGCACACTATTCTCAAAAATGATATATATTTTACCCATCTGGTGCCAAAAAAATAATGTGTTAATACTATTATTGGCTCAGGCAATGTGATAGAAGGTTCCGGAAGAGCTACAATTTTGTTTCCTGAAGGAACAAAATTTATAATAAATAATACGCTATTATCTACCAAGTCTCTGAGGAACTTGTTGAGTTTCAAAGATATTTGCCGAAATGGATATCATATTGAAACAATGAATAAGGGAAATCATGAGTATTTATGTATTACAACTCATGATTTAAATAAAAAGGTTATATTAGAAAAGTTACCATCACTTTCATCTGGGTTGTATTATACCAAAATTAGTGCAATTGAATCACATGCCATTGTAAACCAGAAGTTTACTAACCCAAATGAATTCATAACTTGGCATGATAGATTGGGTCATCCGAGAACAACCATGATGAGGAGAATTATTGAAAACTCCCATGGACATTCACTAAAGAACCAGAAGATTCTTAAAACTAGTGAATTTTGTTGTGCTGCGTGTTCTCAAAGGAAGTTAATTTTAAGGCCATCACCAGTAAAGATTGGATTTGAGTCCCTTGAATTCCTAGAAAGGATTCAAGGTGACATATGTGGACCTATTCATCCACCATATGGATCTTTTAGATATTTTATGGTCCTGATAGACACATCTTCGATATGGTCACATGTGTGCTTATTGTCTTCTTACAACCTGGCATTTGCGAGATTACTGGCTCAAATTATTCAATTAAAAGCACAATTTCCAGAAAATCCAATTAAAGCAATTCGTCTTGATAATGCTGGTGAATTTACTTCCCAAGCTTTTGATGCTTATTGTATGGCTAATGGAATAAGTGTTGAACATCCAGTAGCTTATGTTCACATACAAAATGGGTTAGCAGAATCACTTATTAAACGCCTCCAATTAATTGCTAGCCCCTTACTTATGAGAACAAATCTCCCAACTCAGTTTGGGGCATGCTATTTTACATGCCGCAACACTTATTTGTTTGAGGCCAACGAGTTACCATCAGTTCTCTCCTATGCAATTAGCATTTGGCCAGTAGTCAAATGTTTCCCATTTAAGAATATTTGGGTGTGCGATATATGTTCCCATTGCACCACCTAATCACACCAAAATAGGATCCCAAAAAAAAATTGGAGATATATGCTGGATATGATTCTCCCTCTATTGTGAGGTATCTTGAGATACAAACTGGAAATGTATTTAAAGCTCGATTTACGGATCGTCATTTTGATGAATCAAAATTTCCAACATTAGGGGGAGAGAATAAGTTTTATGAAAAGGAACTTAATTGGAATGCATCATCGTTGATGCATTTAGATCCTCGATCAGGGTAATGTGAACTAGAAGTTCAAAAGATTATACATTTTCAAAGAATAGGAAATGAATTGTCTGATGCATTTTTCGATACAAAAAGGATAACCAAATCTTATATACCAGCAGAAAATGTCCCAATTCGAATTGATGTCCCAATTGGACAAATTGCCACCGAAGCAAATACACGCCAGAAGTGTGGCAGGCCTGTCGGTTCCAAAGAAAAAAAATCCTCGAAAGCGAAAAGAGGTAAATACTATTCCTGTTGGAAAAGACATATTAGAGACACCTATAATTGTCCAAAATTCTGATATAATTTTAACGCCAGAAGACGTTCAGGTACTTGAAAATTGTGAAAATGACGAAATCTCGATAAATTATGTCTTTACAGGAGAGAAATGGGACCGAAATAAGACAATTGTCAATGAAATATTTGCATATAATGTGGCATTAAATATCATGCATGAAAATAAGGATCTTGAGCCAAGATCAGTTGAAGAATGTCGACAAAGAAATGATTGGCCAAAATGGAAAGAAGCCATGAAGGCTGAATTAGACTCACTTGCAAAACGTGAAGTCTTTAGACCTGTAGTCCGTACACCAGAAGATGTAAAACTTGTTGGATACCGATGGGTATTTGTGAGAAACGAAATGAGAAAAATGAAGTTGTGCACTACAAAGCCCGACTTGTGGCACAAGGTTTTTCACAAAGGCCCGGTATAGATTATAAAGAAACGTATTCCCCTGTAGTGGATGCGATCACATTGCGTTATTTGGTCAATTTATCTGCATATCATAAACTGCATATGCATTTAATGGATGTGGTAACAGCCTATTTATACGGCTCATTAGATCGGGATATCTATATGAAAGTCCCTAAAGGACTAAAGATATCTAAACCATCCAATGAATATTCGCAAGGATTATACTCAGTCAAATTGCAAAGATCTTTATATGGTCTAAAGCAATCTGGACAAATATGGTATAATAGTCTTACTGAGTATCTGGCCAAAAATGGATTCAAGAATGATGATATCTGCCCGTGTATTTTTGTAAAGAAATCTGCATCTGGATTCATTATAATTGCTGTGTACGTTGATGATTTAAATATCATTGGAACTCCTGAAGAGATTCCAACAATTATAAAAACTCTAAAAGAAGAGTTTGAGATTAAAGATCTTGGAAAGACTAAATTTTGTCTCGGCTTGCAGATCGAGCATACAAAAAATGGGATCTTTATTCATCAAACAACATACACAGAAAAGATTTTAAAGAGATTTTATATGGATAAGTCTCATCCATTAAGTACTCCAATAATTGTAAAGAAGAAAATGAAGATATCCTTGGTCCTGAAGTACCATATCTTAGTGCCATTAGAGCACTAATGTATCTTGCTAATAATACACGACCCGATATATCATTTGCTGTGAACCTACTAGCAAGGTATAGCTCCTCCCCAACCAGAAGACATTGGGGGTGGAATCAAACAAATCTTTCGATATCTTCATGGAACGGTGGATATGAGATTGTTTTATCCATATGGGTACAAGTCACAATTAGTTGGCTATGCAGATGCTGAATACTTGTCTGATCCACACAAAGGAAGATCTCAAACATGATACCTGTTCACATATGGTGGTACAGCTATATCATGGAGGTCCACAAAATAGACGATTGCGGCAACATCCTCTAATCACGATGAAATACTAGCGATACATGAAGCTAGTCGCGAGTGTTTTTGGCTGAGGAGTTTGATCCAATATATTCTGTCATCATGTGGACTGATTGATCAGAAGATAGCTCCAACTGTCCTGTTTGAAGATAATACATCATGCATTGCTCAACTTAAGGGTGGATACATCAAAGGTGATAGAACAAAGCCTATTTCTCCCAAATTCTTCTTCACTCATGATCTTCAGAATCAAGGAACAATTGATGTCTAACAAATCCACTCAAGTGATAATCTGGCAGATTCATTTACAAAGTCACTCCCAAAATCCTCTTTTGAAAGATTGGTACATGAGATTGGGATGCGTCGATTTCGAGACATTAAATGATGTCGGCAATAGAGGGAGACTGTATTCTTTTTCCCTTGGTCAGGTTTTTTCCTATTGGGTTTTTCTTGACAAGGTTTTTAATGAGGCAGTCCCCATCACTAAAGGATTTGTACTCTTTTTCCTTCACTAAGGTTTTTTTTCTCATTGAATTTTTCTTTAGTAGGGTCTTAACAAGGCAATAATCCTAAATGGTCATCCAAGGAGGAGTGTTGTGATAAGGATGAGAGATGGATGCCCATTAATGATATGGGCGGCTGAAGTTTTGAAAAAGAGATTTGAGATTAATATAAAGACCAACCTTTAATAAAGGTTGAATTTGTACAGTTATAAATAAGACTTCATAGCCTTACGTACAATATACAAACAATAAAACAAAAATCAATTCTCTCTCTTTCTTTATTGAATACTTCTTTTTCTCTTTATATATATATATTACGACATATAATATTAGTAAATATATATATGAAATATTATTGAGTTAATTATATTAATACTAGAGTCTTTTATTTATATATCTTTATTTTATATTTAATATATCTTTTATTTATTTTACAACACAGTGGACATATTAATTAATTGAGCGTTATATATTAATTAAGCGTTAGTTCGAATGATCTGATAAGTTTTTGTCAAATAAATCTTATTTGTTGGGTTTTAATTTTAATTTTTTTTTTGTTGATCGTTTCAATTTTAAATTTGATACAGCGAATGAAAGCTGCACAAATGGAGAAACAACTTTTTCGAAAAATTTTTTATTATTTTATTTTTAGTTAGTAATCATAATAATTTCTAATTATTTAAAAATTATTTTTGTACATAAATACATTGAAATGATTTTTTTACACAAATAATACTTTTTATTATTAATTAAATAATTAAAAAATTATTAAGATTACTAACTAAAAATAAATAATAAAAAAAATTATTAACATTTTAAAAATTATTAATTTTTTGTATTATTACTAATTAAAGAATTAGAAATTATTATGATTACTAACTAAAAATAAACTAATGAATAATAATTTTTTTCCTCAAAAAAAAGTTGTTTCTCCATTTGTCTAGCTTTTATTTCTTATGTCAAATTTAAAATTAAAACAATCAATTAAAAAAATTTAAAATTAAAATTCAACAAATAAATTTTATTTGACAAAAATTTAGCAGATTCTTTAAGTTAACACTTAATTAATATATAACACTTAATTAATTAATATACCCACAGCCATTTATTCTTGTTGGATAATCCATCATTTTTTAAATAACTAGAAATTATTATAATTACTAACTAAAAATAAACTAACAAAGAATAAAGAAATTTTTTCTCGAAACAGTTGTTTCTCCGTCAGTTTAGCTTTTATTCCTGTATCAATTTTAAAATTGAAACAATCAACAAAAAAAATAATTTAAAATTAAAATCTAATAAATAAACTTCATCTGACAAAAAAAAACTTATCATATAGTTTGAGTCAAAGCTTAATTAATTAATATGCCCAGCCTCATCTATTATTGTTGAATAATCCAATATTTTTGTGTGTACTCGAATTAAAGTTAGTATACTGTACAGTCATTTGAATAAAATTTATTTTTAATCAAAAATGAGTTAGTATTAATGAAGTTTATGTTTGATAATTTTTATATTAAAATAGATTATAATAAATTAAATGTTATTTGGATTATATTTTTTAAAATTACTCTTTAGATAAAAAAAATTTAATTATTCTATTAGTCTTTATAATTTCATCAAATTTATAATTAAATTTTTATATATATATATTTTAATTGCATTCCTATACTACTCAATCAAAAAGAAAAAAAATATAAAAACTTAATTGTAATTTTGGTAAAACTATAAAAACTACCAGAATAATTAAACTAATAAAAATTTATTTCAATTTTAATATTTTTTAGTACTTTCAGTACTCTTTAGTATTCTTTTAATTATAATTTTTACTATTTATAATTTTAATATTACTTTTATTTTAATTTAATCTTTCTAATGAGATTAATAGAATTACAATATGAAGGTGTTCGGTAGGTCGGGTACCGGACGGTTCGGGTTGGTATCCTGGTTGAAGAGGGGGGAGATCTCGCCTGGTCGTACGTCACCGGGTTGGGGTAGGCGATGTCCCGAGCACTTCGCGTGAGGAGGGGAGTGTCACCTGCAAAGACACGTCGATGCTCTAGTCAGTGATATGTACAGGCGAAAAAGGGGTATGTGGGATGTAACGTACTTGGGGGAAGGGCTTACCTTCCCCATATATACCATGTCAGAGATGGGCCCATCAAGGACAGGCCCACCCTCCTTGGTGCCTCCTTCTCACAGCTAAAGCGTAGCTGGCAGGGACACGTGTCCGGGTCGGCGACTGAGCGTCTCGCTCCCGACCGTCCGGGTCGGGTGGTGCTCGGGTCAGGCCGTAACAGTGCCCCCAACGCGTCAGCAATGATCGTGAAGGTGTTTGGTGGCGTGTTATCTCTTATTCCGTGTGTTGTCGCCAGGTCGGCCGCCCATGGAGGGGACGTGCCTCTTGCGCGCGTGACTGTTTGTTGCTGAGGTGACCGTTTGTCGCCTCGTTCCTCGCGCGGAGCATTAAATGCTCATAATGGGTTGGAAAATCCTGTGCGCAAAGACCATTTTGCCCCTAGGCCTTTCGCGCTTCCTGAGTGGCAGTTTTAAACAGTTTTGCATTTGTTTTCCTTTCCCACTCTTGCTTCTCCTATTTTCTTCTTCTTCACTCCCAAATATTCCAAAGCCTCGTTCTAGCATCCTTGTGCATCTCTCTTTTCTTCCAAGTTTTCGCAACCAATTCAGGTAATCATTGATCCCTTCTCTTTTCTGCTTCAAGGCTCTCTTGTCTTTACTGTTGGTTTTTCTGTACGTTTACTATTTGTGCTTGCTTCTTGTATTTGCTGTTTGTTTGATTCGTATGATAGATAGTTTTAGTGTTAAATAGGTGCGTTAGGGGGTTACCATTCCACGATGTCCACTTTCTTGACTTGGATTGCGCCTTAGCCATACTTGATTTTAGTTTTTGGGTAGGTTGAGTATAGTTTCTGGGTTTTTCTGAGCTCCCAGCCTGTCAGACTAACCGAGTGGTAACCCCACTGTAGGTATGCCTCGCGTCGTCTCACGAGCTTCCACCTCCACCGTGGGCTATGACCCATACGCCTGGGTTGTTTCCGACTTAAAGGACTCTCCAAACCAGATGGCCGAGGAGGAGCTGACGGAGTTCCGACAAGGCGAGTATCTGTGCGGAGGGACAGACGAGGGGGCTAATTATGATGTTTTCGTCCCTGCTCCCAGCGAGCGGTTATACGAAATTAATTTCCACTCCCCCCGGGTTGCCGACTGAATCTGGTTTTATAAGGCCATGTTCACCCAGGTGGGAGTTTGTATCCCGTTTTCCTCTTTTTAAATGGCGCTTCTTAATCGGATATCCGTTGCGCCGTCACAGCTGCACCCCAACAGCTGGGCTTCTATCCGTTGTTTTGAGATGGTATGCGAGTATCTGGAGCTGCCGGTGTCTGTTGATGTTTTTCTCTTTTTCTTCAACCTTACAAATCCTTCCAAGGAGGGGAAAGTGAGGAAGGGGTTCATGTCCTTCCGATCTGCCCAGGGTCAGAGGATCTTTGGCTTGTTCGAGGACTCATATCATGTGTTCAAGGATAAGTATTTTAAGGTGCGTCCAGTTAAGGGTCGCCACCCCTTTTGGTTGTCGTTGGAGGGGGAACGGCTTATCCCGACGTACTGGAGTTTTGGGGCTGGGTCTAACACCTTTATTACTGTGACGTATAAGGGGATGTCTGCCGCAGACAAGAGAATTACCGACGTGTTGTGGGCTATTTTTGGGAAGAACCATGTGAACCCCCACCTGCTCATGGGTGAGCGGGAGGTCGCTAGGAATTATATTTGTGAGCTGCTTTGCCTTGTGTTTTTTGCATTGTGATCGCTTTTATTTGGTTTTGCCGGCTTCACGACTAACACGTTTGTTTGTCCGTTGCAGTGGAGATGTCGGCTTCGGTGACGGGGCTTGAGGGTTTGTATAAGACCTTCCTGGAGGAGAGTGATGAGGAGAAGGCCGACGAGAAGGTTGACAAGAAACCGGAAAACCCTCCAGAGGAGAAAAAAGATCAATCAGTGCCTTCACCTCGTGACACCGAGATGTCCGACAAAAACTTTGCCGGGCCGCATGCTTCCCCAGTTCTCGAGGAGACGGCCGGCATCGGTCATTCGTCCTCCTCCCGACAAGAGGATTCTGACTTGAAACTTATCCCCACTCCCAAGAGGCAGAGGGCGTCTTCCAGCCCTGAGGGGACTCTCACTGTGATGGAGAGGAAATTTGATGCTGGAGCTTTCATCGACTCCCAATTGATCCCCGGCATGGAAGATCACTTCCTTGGTACCGAGTTGGCGGGACAGGCGAGGTGGATGTATCGCACGCTGCTCCGTGGAGCTGTGATAGCTCGGAAGGCCGAGTTCGAGTTGTCGGAGATGCAGTCACTGCGAAGAAAGCTCGAATCTGCTGCCACGGCCAACAATGAATTCAAAGTTCAAGTCGAATTGCTTCAGGAGCAGCTGTCCGAGGCGGGGGAAAGGCTCAAGGCTGCTGAGGAGAAAGCTGTGTCTGCCGAGGAGAAGATGAAAGCCTCCGATGAGACCGTGTCCCGTTTAACCGAGGGCGAGATGACTCTGGAGAGCCAGCTGAATGCCGTGCAAGGTCAGGTAGTGGCCTTGAAGAAAGAGCGTGACGAGGCCGTCTCATTGGCTAAGGCTGTTCAGGCCGAGGTTGAAGAGCTTAAGAAGAAACACAAGGCGACTAGAGAGCAGGGAAAGAATGCGATCTTCATGACTGAGGAGGCCCTTAAGGCCCAGGTGAAGATCGTAGCTCCCGACTTCGACACATCAGCGATTGGAGTTTTCAAGACGATCAAGGATGGAAAGGTCGTTGACATGCCGAAGAAATGAGCTCTTGTGCCTTGTGTTTTTGTATGGATTTGTGGTTTTTGTTGTAGAACTTGTTCATATTGTAGAATTTTATATTGTTATACTTTAAAAGTCGCTTGGTCGGCTTATCGTTACCGTCGTCTTTGCCTCTGGTATTGTTTTTAATTTGTCGTGTTACCGTTTTGTTGGTGTGAGCTTTGCGCTCGTGTTTGTTTACCGTTGTATTGGTAGTTTGTCGGAGCCAGGTCGTGGCCTTTTATTATCGCTGTAGCCATTTGTAATGGCTTTGGTTTAGGTGGCTCCCGGGGTAATCAGTCCTGGGGTGCCGTATTGTGGTTCCGTTTAATGCGTCGTGGAACTTGTTGTCGTGTGATGTTTAAGTAGGAAAAAGAATAATAGAAATAAAATTGGTAGAAAAGACAAGTAAAGATTAACCGTTAATTAAGCAAGTCTGTTACCATAGTAGATACAAAGGTAAGCGATTAAGCTCATTACATCGCCCGGTCGGCATGCTTGATCTAGGGGTAAAACCTTCTCAGGTTGCCCGCATTTCAAGTTCTCGGGACCTCTCTTCCATCGAGCTTCTCCAATTTGAAAGAACCCTTGCCAATCACTTCTTTGACCCTGTAGGGGCCTTCCCAGTTCGCCGCCAGTTTGCCTTCTCCCTGGGCCGGTAAGCCGATGTCATTGCACCGTAGGACAAGGTCGTTCTCTTCGAATTCCCTCTTGAGCACTTTGGTGTTGTAGTTCAGGGCCATTCTTTGCTTTAGTGCTACTTCTGACAGGTGGGCCTTCTCCCTGGTCTCATCCACTAGGTCCTTTTCTACAGCTTCTTCCACCCCCTTGAGAAGTAACCGTGGACTTGGCTTGCCGATCTCTATAGGTATCATTGCGTCTACCACGTATGTCAGGCGGAAGGGGGTTTCTCCCGTGGCGGACTGCTCGGTTGTACGGTAGGATCAAAGGATAGAGGCGAGCTCATCAACCCATGCTCCTTTCTTGTTGTCTAGCCGTTTCTTGAGGTCCAGTAAGATGACCTTATTTGCAGACTCGACTTGTCCGTTTGTCTGGGGTGCTCTACTGAAGAGAATTTCTGTTTGATGCCCAAGCCGGCGAGGAACTCCACGAATTTCTTATCGGTGAACTGCGTTCCGTTGTCTGAGATGACGACTTTCGGGATGCCGAACCGAGTTATCACCTGCCTCCACATGAATTTTCTACAATTGGATGAGGAGATAGTGGCCAGTGGCTCGGCCTCTATCCATTTGGTGTAATAGTTGACGGCGACTATGAGGTATTTGACTTGCCCTGGGCCAACCGGAAAAGGTCCCAAGATGTCGATTCCCCACTGTGCGAAGGGTCGGGAGGCCGTCATCAGGCTCAGTTCGGTGGCTGGTGCTTTGTGAAAATTAGCGTTCTCTTGGCACTTCACGCATTTTTTCACGAACTCCTTGGAGTCTTTCATCATTGACGGCCAGTAGTATCTAGCTCGGATGAGCTTCCTTGCTAGGGCTTTGCCCCCGATGTGGTGACCACAGCACCCCTCGTGGACTTCTCTGAGCACGTAGTCCGTCTGGTCGGGGTGTAGGCACTTTAGCAGAGGTTGGCTAAGCCCTTTTTTGAATAGTTGGCCCTGTATCACCGTGTATTTGGCAGCCTCCCTTCTTAACGCTTTGGCTTCCTTCTCGCCTCCAAGAAGTTTGTCGTTTTGCAAGAAATCGGTGATGGGGTCCATCCAAGAGGGGCTCATCTTGGTCAGGTGGAGGGCAAACGCTGGCTCTTTCGTGATACCCTGGATGAGGGAGCGGTTACTGGTTCCAGGTTTTGTGCTCGCTAGCTTGGACAGGAGGTCTGCCCGTGTGTTCCTCTCCCTTGGAACGTGTTGGATCGTGACCTCCTCAAACTGTTTGCTTAGTTCTTTAACCTTCTCTAAGTACTTCTGTAATAGCGAATCCCTAGCTTGGTAGCTTCCATTCACTTGCGACGTGACGATCTGCGAGTCGCTGCATACTTCTAGCCTCGTAGCCCCGACTTCCCGGGCTAAAATCATACTGCCTAGGAGGGCTTCGTACTCCGCTTGGTTGTTCGACACTGGGAACTCAAACTTGACCGATTGTTCGTAAATGACCCCGGTTGGACTTTCTAAGATGATCCCGGCGCCCCCGGACGTCTGGTTGGAGACTCCGTCAACATGGAGCTTCCACTGTGTGCCCGTGTCCTCGGTTGGGTCTCTGGTTACTTCCACCAGGAAGTCTGCCATTGCTTGAGCCTTGATTGCATGTCGAGGCTCGTACCTTAAATCATATTGGGACAGCTCGATGGCCCAGGTCATCATCCTTCCCGCTAGGTCGGATTTTTAGAGCACTTGACGAATTTCCTGATCCGTTCTTACGACAACTTGGTGACCTTGGAAGTATTTCTGTAGCCTGCGGGAAGAGGTTAGGAGCGCTAGTGCCAGTTTCTCCAACTTGCTGTACCTAAGTTCTACTCCTTGTAGTGCCTTACTCACAAAGTAAATTGGTTGTTGGGCTTTTGCTTCTTCCCGCACCAAGACCGCTGCGAGCGCTTCCTCCGTTACTGCCAGGTACAGGTAGAGCGGTTCCCCGACCACAGGTTTCCTGAGCATGGGTGGTGTTGCGAGTATCTTTTTGAAATGGTTGAACGCTTCCTCGCATGCCGGGGTCCATTCAAATGCTATTCCCTTTCTCATTAGGTTGAAGAAAGGTAGGGCCTTTGCAGCCGACGCCCCGAGGAAGCGAGATAGCGTGGTGAGCCTTCCCGCAGTCTCTGGACGTCTTTGACGCAGCCCTGGCTCTTCATTTGGAGTATTGCTTGGCATTTTTCAGGATTGGCTTCCACCCCCCTTTGGGTTATCATGAATCCTAGGAACTTCCCAGCCTCCATGGCAAAGGCGCACTTGAGAGAGTTGAGCCTCATGCCGTGTTGTCGGAGAGCCGCGAATACGCTTTCCAGGTCACTTAGAAGGTCTTCGGGTCGGGTGGTCTTGGCCAGGATGTTGTCCACGTAGACTTTCACCGTTTTGCCAATGATGTCGCCGAATATCTTGTTCATCAACCTTTGGTATGTGGCCCCTGCGTTCTTCAGGCCGAAAGGCATTACCTTGTAGCAGTAGATTCCCCCTGGCGTTATGAATGCCATTTTTTCTTCGTCTGGCCGGTGCATCGGTATCTGATTGTAACCGGAATAAGCATCCATAAAGCTCAGATACCGGTACCCCGCCGCTGGGTCGACGACTGCGTCATTGTTGGGTAGGGGGTAGCAATCCTTGGGACATGCTTTGTTGAGATCGGAGTAATCCACGCACATCCTCCACTTCCCACTATGCTTTCTTACCAAGACTACGTTTGAAAGCCAGGTCGAGTAGTCAAGTTACCGGATGAATCCTGCTTTGAGGAGGCTGGCCGTCTGCTTGGCCACCTTTTCTGCTCTTTCCTGTGACATCTTCCTCCTCCTCTGAGCCACCGGTCTGGCTTCTGGCTTGACGGCCAAATGGTGCGACATGAGTTGGGGGTCTATTCCCGGCATGTCGGCCGGTGTCCAGGCAAATAGGTTGCCATTGGTCCTAATCAGTTCGATTAAAGGTTCTTTCAGCTCGTGAGGGAGGTTTCTGTTCACGAAGGTGAACTTTTCCTCCGTGTCGCCGACTCAAAACTTTTCTAGGCTCCCTTCTGGTTCGTGTCTCAGCTTGTCGCTGACTCTGGCATCCAAGTCAGCGAGGAATACTCCTGATACTTCTTTGGATTTCTTTCTTAACGAGAGACTGGCGTTGTCGCAAGCGACTGCCGTTTCCAGATCTCCTCTTATAGACCTTACTGATCCTTCTTCAGTTATGAACTTCATTATCAGCATCCTCGTACTGATGACCGCCCCTAGGTCGTTGATGGTCTTCCTCCCTAGGATGATGTTGTAGGCCGTGAAGTCTCGTAGGATCACGAACTCTGCCATTACCGTTCTTCTCTCTTGGCGTTGTCCCACGGAGGTCGGCAGGGAGATTATCCCGTCCGACTTGATAAAGTGGTCGCCGAGCCCTACAACACCGTGCTGGTGAGTCTTTAAGTTGGCGTCCTTTAAACCCAAGGCGTCGAACACATTGCGGAACATGTGGTTCGAATCTGCCCCTGTATCAACAAGGATCCACTTGACGAGGCCGGTTCCCACTCTGGCCGTAATGACCATGGGAGGGCTTTCCGCGACCTCGTCGAACCATTGGTCGTCCGAGCCAAATGAAATGGATGGAAGCTTCTTGTGGCTTCGCGCAGAGGATGTGAAAACCGCCAGGACTTTGGCGTCTTTCTTATGTGCCGACTTGGACCTGGGCGCCACGTTTCTCGCCGTTACCACGTTCACTATGGTAAGGCCGTGGTCGTGGTCCTCTGGCACTTGGCGTCGCTTTGCTGCCCGGGTCTTGTCTTCGCCTTCGTGATCTCGGTTCCGTCTCCTCGGCTCCCTAATGAGGTGGGAGAATTCGGATAACTTTCCGTCCCTGATCGCTTGCTCCAGTGCGTCCTTCAGGGCGAAGCAATCTTGTGTCTTGTGCCCGTAGCCCTTGTAGTAATCACAGTAGAGGTTCATATTCCCTCCTGTTCGTTCCTTCAGAGGTCGGGGCTTCGACAAGATCCCCTTCTCGGCTATTTGTTAGTAGACTTCCATAATAGGCGCGGTGAGGGGGTGTAATTGGTGAACTTCCTGACACGAGAAAACAGCCTGGGAGTTTTACTCGGACCGCCGTCCCTGGCGTGTTCTTTTTGTCTTTCACCGCTCCCGTGATGCCGGGCTTGATTGTAAGTGGGTTTCCGTTTGTTGACAGCCACGACCTGACTGACTTCTTCATCGTTAATGTACTCCCTGGCTACACATTGGTTCTCCTGCATTGTCCACACTGGCTTTGTGGTGAGGTATTTTCTGAAGTCCTCATTTAGGAGTCTGTTCGTCAGGCACAAACTTGCGACCGAATCCGTCAGCCCGTTAATCTCCAAGCACTCATCGTTGAATCGGTCTAGATATTTTTTGGTCGGCTCGTCGGATCTCTGGGTCACTCCAAGTAGATTGATTGGGTGCTTTGCCTTTGTGATTCTGGTTGTGAATTGGGCTAGGAAGGCGCGGCTGATGTCCGAGAACCTGGTCACCGAGCCCTGCGGGAGGTTATTGAACCACCGTATTGCAGGTCCCGCTAAGGTGACCGGGAAAGTTCGGCACCTTACCTCGTCTCCCACTCCCTCCAGGTTCATTCTGGCTTCGAAAGCCGTAAGGTGTTCCTGTGGGTCTTGGGTTCCGTCGTACCTCATGTCCATTGGCTTGTCAAAGTGTTTTGGCAGCCGGACCTCGAGGATGGAACGATGGAATGGGGTCGCACCCATTATCACTAGTCTTCGCGTTCTGATTGTTCTTCCCTCGTCATCCTCCCGACGGGCATCCTCACGGTTTCGCTCCATGGTACGCCTATCGTACCTGGCGTATATGAGGGGGTCGTGACGTCTTTTAACGCGTCCTTCCTCCCTGTCGTTCTCAGCCTCAGAGACTGGGCTAGCTGTTCGTCGGGAGCAGCTTCTTGAGACAGAGCGGGAGTGGCTTGATTCGGGAGTTTGTTGACGATGTTCCCGGTCTGCCAGCCGGCGCTCTAGGTCTTGCATTCTGTGGCGTAATTCTTGCATTATTCTGGCGCTGTTGTCGCCAGTTCTCCCAAAGGGTCGCCTTTCGGGAGATCGAGTAGTTTGTCGCAGAGGGGAATTCGTGCGTGGCCGGGGAGGGGCCGCAGAGGCTTCCCCTCTGCACTCGGTCTCACGGCCTGCTCCTCCTGGGCCCAATACAACTTCCATTTAGGTGGTTAATCCCCACAGACGGCACCAATGTTTGGTAGGTCAGGTACCGGATGGTTCGGGTTGGTATCCTGGTTGAAGAGGGGGGAGATCTCGCCTGGTCGTACGTCATCGGGTTGGGGTAGGCGATGTTCCGAGCACTTCGCATGAAGAGTGGGGTGTCACCTGCAAAGACACTCCGACGCTCTAGTCAGTGATATGTGCAGGCAAAAAAGGGGTATGTGGGATGTAACGTACTTGGGGGAAGGGCAGGACCTTCCCCATATATACCATGTCAGAGGTGGGCCCATCAAGGACAGGCCCACCTTCCTTGGTGCCTCCTTCTCACAGGTGAAGCATAGCTGGCAGGGACACGTGTCCGGGTCGGCGACTGAGCGTCTCACTCCCGACCGTCCGGGTCGGGTGGTGCTCGGGTCGGGCCGGCCCACTAGTGGTTTGGATCAGGCCGTAACAGAAGGTTGTAGAAGGCTTAGAGAAGAGGGGTTGAATCTATGGCCTTCTTTCACTTTAATGAAATAACCCTTTAAAATAAACTTTCAATCTAAATCTATTTGAACTCAGCAGCGAAAAATTTATGAGACAATTTTATTTTGTCTCATGAACATCAGAAAACAGAACAGAGCAGGAAAGAGAAAAGCTAACACCATCATGTATATATCCTGGTTCAGTTGCCTTGTGCAATGCAACCTACATCCAGTCTCCACCATAACAGTGGTAGAATTTCACTATAGTTAAAGTATTACATACATAATTCCACAAGATTGACACAATCCTTTCACACTCAAGTTCTAACCTAACTTGACTTGGTTATGCTAATACCTAACTCTTCACTTTTAATGCTAACCCAACTAAGTAAGGGATACCTCACTGGTACAAGATACAAGACACAGAATCAATCTAAAGAAATCTGAAATCACTCTAGACTTTTAACTCAAGTGTTTCTCTCTGCCTCTTTCCACTCTTAGGCTCTTTCAAGAACTTTCTCATTCAGTCTTTTACCTCAAGAAATTACAGAAAGATAAACATTAAAAAGAAAATTACAATCTGTAAAACATGAAGGAGATTGATGCTTTAACAGCCTCTTTGCTATGTGATGAACCAGATTTGCTTGCCTCTGATTTAGTTCCTCATTCTGGCGGAATGCTCCTTTGACTAGGAAGCACTGTCCAAGTTAATGAACTTTTTCAGAGAACTCTTCTCAGAACATAGTCAACATACACCTTGAAACATTGATTATCTCTCCTTTGCTTCTGAATGATGAAAAATCTTCTTTTGTATCTCCTTGCATGTTACTGAGTTGCTCTCTCCTAGGTCAACCCTCGAGTTGTGTGCTTCACCAACTCAGCCGTTCACTTTCTTCCATTAATCCTCAAATTAGGAACTTTGGTTCTGACCTTCTTTCTTGATCGAAAGCCTCAGGATAGCAAAAAAAAATATTTTCAATGGTAAACACAGATTTGATCCATTGAAATACTACTTGGTCCCCAAGAAACAATCTTGGCCTTTGATTCACAGCAGTGTTTATCAGAGATCATCTTTCCCATGTATCCTAAATTTGATTGGCAGAAAGTTGAAGATGAAGAGAAGAAAATAAGATGTATGTAAAAGGAAATAAATCACCTTTAGCTTCTGACTTCTCTTGATACAGTTTGATGTGGGTGATTAGACTTCAACCTTTTTGCTTAACCTTCTCTTTCTTGCTTCTTTGGTGAACAGCTTAGGAACTAAGCTTTCTCTCTCTTTCTCTGAGTTCTAACCGAAGAGAAAATGTGAACGTTGCTTTAGTGGAAGAAAATGGAGGGATCAGCATTGAGTGATATCAAATCGGGCTTAGGTTGGCTTGGATTCAATTAGCCCGTTTAATTTCTTTGCTTTGTTTCTTTTGGGCTTCCTTTGGATTATCAGCCCACCAGCAGGTTCAATTTGTTCCATAATGGACTGCAGCTATATATTAATTTTTTACCGTATCACTCAACCAAAATAATCAAAACTAATTGGGTAATTAGTCCAATATTCTAATGTTTGTCATCATCAATTATGTTAGTTAATTTCTTAACTCAACACAATATAAAAAAAAACTATAAAAAAAAAATAACAAGAGTGTAATAAAAATTCATATAATAAAAAATAACAAAAACTCTATAAAAATAATAACATGTATGAAAGAGGATAAAAAAAATATTATAAAAACAAAGTAATAAAATTCATGATACAAATAATAAAGGACAAAATTGATAAATAAAAAATAAATTTTTTTAATTAATAGTCTAACTAAAAAAGTAAACACAAAAATAACTATTTTTAATTTTTGGTAGCGAACTTAGGTTAAATTATAGAATCACATTTTACCTTTACGTTTAGAATGAGAAAAAAAAACACTAAATAAAAAAATAAAATTAAAAAAAATAAAATACAAATTTAAAGTTCTTAATACTAAATCAAACACATACTTTATATTTTATTATTTTTTTATAATTAAAAATCTACACAAAAAAATGATATATATCTATTCCCCCACTGAATACACAGGAAATAAAAGAAAGGATAGGTATATAAAACACTTGTTATACAAGAATGTAGATTTTTTGTTGTGCTTATAAAATTTTTATTTAAGTTATCTAAAAATAAAAATAATATAAAGTGGACTATTTTTTATTTTTGAATCTTATGAATAAATATTAAACACTATAAAAGACACCATACAAAAATATACTTGTTAATTAATTAATTATTTAGTAATTATCTTTTATTTATTTGATTTGAATAATGAGAGATTTTATATTCGATTTCTATTATTTTTTTTCTTCAAATTAAATATGCTCTATGAATAATTCTTATTTTTATTATATATACACACGCTTTAACCTAAATGACAAAATTGTATAAAATTAAATAAAAATTTACGTGTAGTTATTTTTATATACAATTATTTTTTATCTAAAATTAATTAAAAATTATTAGATAATTTAATATTTTTTATTAAATTATTATTTAAAAACTTTCACACAATTACATGCATAACCGTAACTATCAAATATTACACAATTTATTCACAGATTGTGCGGCTTTTAGACTTTCATTACCACTGCTCCTCCGCTAGCTTGCCTCCGATGACCTCCACAACTCTTTCTACATATGGGAACGACCACCTTCAACTTAGACAAGGACTATCACACCTCGTACTAATCTTCTTAGCGAAGTCCATCTACGACCCTTCCTACGGTAACTACCACTTTCAACGTAGAATAAAGACTATTACATCTCGTACTCTTCTCCTTAACGAAGTTCACCCACAATCTGTTTCACAAAATTTGTTTGATAGAATTTTTTGGTTGGATGACAATTTTTATAGATCTAGTTTTTTTTTGTTATTATTTTAATCTCTTAAATTTAAAATTTATTTTATTAATTTTCAAAATCTAATTTCAAATATTATATTGATTCAACATTTTATTTACTGATTCAATAGTAAAAAAAATTTTTAGACTGATATAATATTTAAAATTAAATCTCAAATACTAATATAATAAATTTTAAATTTAAGAGATTAAAATAATAAAAGTGATAAATCTAAAAGAATACTTTGAAAATTTGGTCATAACCCCCGTTATGCACACCGATTTGGGGTTTACTTAACTTTTTGCTAAAACATTTTCCCAATCCTACAATGTTTCCATATTGTGGTTAGACACATTCCACTCCACCGATTTATTCATCACTTCCATTACCTGATCACTCTTGTTAGTTAATACAGTCTTTTCACAGGCCAATACGCCATTCAGTCTTTTCACACAATCACACGCTAATAAGCCATTCACTTTTTAGAGAACGTCTGTATTCTTCGCCACCACCAATACGTGATATTTGTCTCAATGCATATAATAATATTAAGTTTATTAACACACATAACTAAATTTAAATATAATATGATAATAGTTATTATATATTATGTTTTTTGTTCTTTTTGAATACTAATTTAAACGGGTTGGTTTTTAAGAAAATAATATACTAATTTTAAATGAGCAGTTTTAAATTAGATAATATATTCAGTCGTTGGTCAACGTGTGAGTTAAAATTGCATATTTTTTCTGTTATTTTAAAACTATCAATCTTTTCTATTATTTGAAACCGTATATCTTTTTTATTATTTAAAACATTCTATTTTAAAGAGTTTTGTCTAATTTAAATTATTAATACTTTTATTATTTTTTAAAATTATATTTTTATATTTACAGTGTAAACGAAATAAATCAATGTGATATAAATTAATAAATACACTATAAATTACATATCTTGATAAATAAAATGATTAAATTATTTATTTAAAAAAATTTCTCTAAATTTATATAAAATTAGAAAATAAAAAATATTCACAAGTATGTACTGAGAAATTAATTTAAGCATTTAAATTATAAATTAAATAGTTAATCCAATCTAATCCTTTTGTTTGACTAGCAACAAGATGACAGCCCACATGTGATAAGAAATAAAAGATAACAAAAAGATAAAAATTTAAATTGAATAAAAAAATATATTAAAATTGAAATAAAAATAAAAAAGATAGATTGAAATTGAATATAAAAAGAATCATTATACTTTTTATCTAATTTCTTGACGCAATAAAAAAGGGACTTCTCAACCTAATTTGTCCACACCATAGTTTAGGAATTGAATCGAAAGAATTTCTCAACCTTCTACCCAATTTTCACATCATGGTTTGATCATGAAACTAAAAGGAGGTTTTCAAACCTCTAATAACGAAATACTGCGACTACAATAGTTAAAGAGGTATTTATAAATTCTTATTAGGTTAAAACAAATAAAACCCTAAAACTTACAAACATAAAGTCTAATCTAATAAAATAAATAAAAATAAAAATATATTAAAATAAATTAATAAATTTTAAATAATATTTAATCTTTTTATATCACAAATATTTAAACCAGATATCAACATGGCTCCAGGTTAATGAAGACGGCACTGTCATATTTAACCTTCCCTGTTGCGAGTGTATGAGTATGGGCATGGCTGCTGATCTACTGCATCTGCAACGTATATAACATTGTATTGAATGGCGTTTCCACATCTCTTCATCCACGAAAAAAAATAGGAAAAGTACAGAGAGTCAAGTGTTCACCAATCAAAAATTGAATAACTCAATTAATAATGATTAATTTTAAATTATTTTTTAAATTCAAAATTTGATTAATTGACATTAATGACATTTTTGAATCAAAACTTACTTTAATTTATTTTCACTTCTACTCAATATTCACCACACAAAACCACAAATCCTAATCCCTCTTCCCAACGTCCCACGTTGCCGCAGTTTTGTCCTCGCGCTGCTAGCGTTGCCGCAGCACCGTCCTCGTGCGCAATCACCGGTCGTCCTTGCATCCTTCTCCGCCGCCTAATATGCCGTTCGCGCAGGAAAGACAGCTACCATTGCGCTTCTACTTCACATTCCTCGCGTCCCATCGCGACTCCCCGTCACTCGTCCGACACACTCTTGCCGCTCATGACTCCCCATCGCTCGCCACTTGCACCCCACGACTCTCCATCCGTCGCGACGCAACCACCAACAGGTCCCCATTCGCGACGCGCGATCAACTACTTCGATCCATGGCGACTCCTCCACTCATCGCAACACGCCACCGCTAGTCTCCCCACTGTCCACGCAACGTCGTCCAAGACATCGTTGCCGGTCACCCTACGCCTCTTCTTCTCCTTCTCCTATTTGGTTTTGAACGATTTTTTTAACTAGTTTTTTATGTTTCTTTTTTCTACATTTCAGATCATTCTTTTTATTAGTTTTAGATGATTTTTTTCCTATATTTTGTATGTTTTTTTCTTAGGATTTGGATGATTCTTTTTATTAGTTTTGGATGATTCTTTTTTCTATGTTTTGTATGTTTTTTTCCTTAGAATTTGGATGATTCTTTATCTTATGTTTTGGTGCTTTTTATTTTTTGGAGTTTCAAAGTTTTTTTTTTAGAAAGAGGAATTAGTGTTTGTGTAAATGGTAAAAGATGAATTAGAGTAAGAAGAGACAATTAATAATTGTTCATACCTTGACCCAACACTATAGCCCAGGTCCAAAGTAAGCCAAAGGCCCAATCCAAAGATCGGCCTTCACCACCTGCCGACCTCATCTAAAGAGGTCGGGCTCGACATAGGCTCCTCCCCAAAGAGGTCATGCTAGACATGAGCTGGTAGATAACACTTATTCAAATAAGTAACTGCCCCTGAAATCTCTCAGTCCACTTCCAGAAGTAATATCTCAACCACCCTAAGATAAAGGGGCGGTTATCCACCTTCAGAAGTGGAACTACTCCAATGGTGGTTATTGGATCACCACTATAAATACACTGACACCCCTTAGGTATTGCCAAGTTTCAATATATTTTAAACCTGCTTAACCCCTTGCTGACTTAGGCATCGGAGTGTCTTTGCAGGTACCACCCCCCATTCTTTCATACATACAAGTCGGACGGCGGCTGCCAGACGTGAACCAAGTCGGAGATCGCCCTCCACTGACGTTTGTGCTGATCCTTCAAGCCCAATCTACCTAAGAGATCACCTAATAATGGCGGACGACCAGAATGAGGACGTACACACCGCATCAGAGTCCGAGCAAGAGCAGCAAGATGCTGTCAACAATGATCGGGCTATAATATCCCTACAAGGAGAAGGGGGTCAACACCGCGAAGGTCCCTCTGGTGTGAAAGACCCTAGGGGAAACCCCTCTGAGGTGCACAAACCAGGACAAGAGGGACAACCTCACGCTGCCGATCTCATGGGATTATTCTATGGCCATCAAGAACGGCTAGAGCAGCTGGAACAAGAGCTGGAGTGACATAGAGAACGCAAAGAGAAACCTAAGGAGAGAGGTTGACGAACGAAAAGAGCTTGAGGAAAAGCTCTTAAAGATAGAAGCTAGTCTCCGAGATAAGAGTTCTCGCAGTGACCGAGAAGATTCTCCTTTGGGGGAGAGGATCCGTTCATTGAAGACATCATGAGGGCAAAAGTTCCAAAGAACTTCAAAAGCCCTGACATGGATCTCTATGACGGGACTATCGACCCAAAACATCACCTGAGCAATTTTAAAAGTCGGATGTACTTAGCCGACGCTTCTGATGCTACTCGCTGCAAATCCTTTCCGACAACTCTAACAAAAGCAGCGATGAAGTGGTTTGATAGCCTCCCCACAAGGTCGGTTACCAGTTTCGACGACCTCTCCCGTAAGTTTCTCATGCGATTCTCAATCCAAAAAGATAAAGTCAAGCACGCACTGAGTCTCCTGGGAGTAAAGCAGGAGGTCGGAGAATCTTCGAAGGACTACATGGAAAGGTTCAACAAGGCGTGCCTAAAAATTTAAGACCTGCCTACAGAGGCTGTGATCATGGGCCTAGTAATTGGACTTCGAGAAGGCCCCTTCTCCAAGTCCATCTCCAAAAGGCATCCGACTTCTTTGAGTGATGTACAAGAAAGAGCTGAAAAGTACATTAACATGGAGGAAAATGCCAGGCTGGGAGAGCAAAGCTGGCGACCTGGGCACTTTCACTCCTCAAAGAGATATCACTCTTATACTCCTCTGCGAGTTTCCATAGTTGACGTCTACAGAAAAATTTGCCATACCGAAAAGCTGCCTTCCCCTAGGCCCATCAAAAATAAGAAAGGGGGGGAGTCGTAGCGAATACTGCGAATACCATAAGATATATGGGAATTCAACAAATGATTGCTACGACCTAAAAAATGTGATAGAAAAGCTAGCTCGAGAAGGCAGACTCGACAGATATCTCATAGAGAGGTCGGACAATCATGGAAAAAGAAAGAGAGATGAATAAGATCGAAGAGACCCACCATGGACCCCGGAGAGACATATACATATGATCTTAGAAGGGTTCGCTGGAGGAGGTCTCACAAAGTCATCTCGTAAGAGATACCTGAAAGAAGTCTACCAGGTCGGGAACGAGCTACCCGACCTTCCAACAATTTGTTTCACCAAAGAAGACGGCCAGGGTATTGCCTCTGGACATAACAATCCAGTGGTAATTACCATGATTCTCGCCAATGGCCATCTACATAGAACCCTGGTGGATCAGGGGAGCTCGGCCAACATCCTGTTCAAACCAACATTCGACAAGCTGGGATTGGACGAAAAGGAGTTAAGGGCATACCCTGATACCCTATACGGGCTGATGGATACACCCATATAACCACTAGGATTCATAGCCCTACATACAACTTTTGGAAAGGGGATGAAATCCAAAACTCTAAGCATCGACTTCATAGTCGTTGATGTGGGTTCGGCCTATAATGCTTTAATAGGAAAAATGACCCTTAATCGGCTGGGAGCAGTGGTATCCACCCCATCTGTGCATGAAATTTCCAACACCAGAGAAAATTGCAACCATCAAGGGAGAACAGAAACTAGCAAGAGTGCTATAATGAAAGCCTAAACCTGAGAGGTAAAGGCAAGGAGGTTCATACGATTGAGCTCGGAGGAATTTGAGCTAAAGAAGAATTACGACCACGGTCCGGGAGAAAGATAGAAGAGGTACAAATCGGGCAAGGGGACGGAAAGAATACAAACATAGGAGCCAACTTGAAAGAAGACTTGAAGTAGAAGCTAATAAGGCTCCTACAAGAAATTTTTGACCTCTTTGTCGGGAAAGCTTCTGACATGCCCGGGATAGACCCCGAGCTCATGACGCACAAGTTGTCAATATACCCCAGATCGCGACCTGTTCAGCAAAGTAGACGGAAACTCGGTCCCGAACGAGCTCAAGCAGTCGAAGAGCAAATACAAGCCCTCCTAGAAGCTGGCTTCATCAGAGAGGTCAAATATTCGGCGTGGCTGGCAAATGTGGTGCTAGTAAAAAAACAGAACGGCAAGTGGAGGATGTGCGTTGACTACACCGACCTGAATAAGGTGTGTCCAAAAGACCCATATCTACTCCCAAACATTGATACCTTAGTAGACTCTAGCTCAGGGTATCAATACTTGTCGTTCATGGATGTGTACTCGGGATACAATCAAATTCCGATGTACAACACGGATCAAGAAAAACATCTTTCATCACACCTAGAGCAAATTATTGCTACATGGTTATACCTTTTGGGTTAAAGAATGCAGGAGCCACATATCAAAGATTGATGAATAATGTGTTTGTACCTCACCTTGGAAGTTTAATGGAAGTATATGTGGACGACATGCTGATAAAAACCAAGGATGAGACGAACCTCTTGACCGACCTCTTGCAAGTCTTCAACACCATAAGGACGCACGTGATGAGACTGAATCCCGAAAGTGCGCCTTCGCGGTGGAGGCTGGTAAATTTCTAGGATTTATGTTAACACAAAGGGGAATTGAAGCCAACCCCGATAAGTGCAGAGCAGTCCTAGAAATGAAAAGCCCGACTTGTTTAAGGGAGGTCCAACAGTTGAATGACCGACTTGCAGCTCTCTCCAGGTTCTTGGTAGGATCATCACTGGGATTCCTACCACTTTTCTCTCTACTACGAAAAGGATGCCAGTTCGAATGGACTCTTGACCAGGAGTTCAAAAGGTTTTTAAGCCAACCTCCAATTCTGACCCGACCTAAGGTCGGGGAAGAACTCGTCCTATATTTATCTGTAGCCGACAAAGCTGTGGCATCAGTGCTAATACGGGAAGGCGAGTTCGGGCAGCATCCATTGTACTTTACCAGCAAAGTTCTACAAGGCCTCGGGTTAAGGTACCAAAAACTCGAGAAGTTTGCGTATGCCTTAATAGTGGCGTCTCGGAGGCTACGACCTTATTTTCAAACCCATACCGTAAGGGTTCAAACGAACTAGCCCATGAAGCAAATTCTTCAAAAAACAGACATTGCAGACAGAATGGTTCAATGGGCCATAGAGCTGTCTGAGTTCGATTTAAAGTACGAGACTCGGATGGAAATTAAAGCGCAATGCCTGACCGACTTCGTTGCAGAATATGTAGGAGATCAAGAGGAGACCTCCACAAATTGGGAATTGTATGTGGATGACTCTTCCAACAAAATCGGAAGCAGTTCAGGCATAATACTAGTCAACCAAGAGGGAACTCAAATATGAGGCCTTGATTTCTGGATTGAAACTAGCAGAAGAAGTCGGTGCAATCAAAGTATTGGTCTTCAGCGACTTTCAAATGGTGACTTCTCAAATCAATGGGGAGTATCAGGCTAAAGACCCAAATATGAAAAGGTATTTAGACAAAACCTTGGAATACCTTAGGTGGTTCTCAGAGACCGAGGTCAAACATATAACTCGAGATCTCAACAGCAGAGCAGACACCCTTTCCAAGTTAGAAAGTACCAAGCCAGGAGGGAATAATAAAAGCCTGATCCAGGAAACTCTCCAAGAGCCCTCTGTCACAAAAACAGAGGCTAAGCAAGATGTTCTTGAGGTATCCGGATTAAACTTTGGATGGATGAACCCACTAATCGAATACATAAAATTCGACATCCTACCCAAAGAGGAAAAAGAGGCCAAGAAAATTCAGAGGGAGGCACAAAACTACACCTTGGTGAAAAATATCCTCTATAAAAGAGGGATATCCACACCATTGTTAAAATGTGTCCCGACATCGAAGACAACAGAAGTCCTAGAGGAGGTTCACAATGGTATCTGTGGGAATCATCTCGGGGCAAGGTCCCTGGCTAGGAAAGTTATTCGTGCTGGGTTCTATTAGCCAACCTTGCAGAGAGATGCCACCGAGTTCGTAAAGAAGTGTCAACCATGCCAAATGCATGCCAACTTCCATGTTGCTCCCCCTGAGAAACTCATTAGCATAACTTCTTCATGGCCTTTCGCAAAATGGGAGTTGGACTTACTCGGACCTTTCCCCCAAGCGCCTAGACAAGTGAAGTACCTAATAGTGGGAGTGGAATACTTTACAAAGTGGATCGAAGCAGAGCCATTGGCAACTATCACAGCTCAGAGAAGTCAGAAGTTCCTCTACAAGAATATCATTACAAGGTATGAAAATCCCCACTCCATCACCACTGATAATGGTACCCAGTTCACCGACTCTACATTCAGAAACTTGGTAGCCAGCATGAAGATTACGCATCAATTCACCTTGGTTGAACACCTACAAGCAAATGGGAAAGCTGAGGCAGCCAACAAAGTTATACTGGCCGGATTAAAGAAAAGGTTACAAGATGCAAAGGGAGCCTGGGCTGAAGAACTCTCCCAAGTGTTATGGGCATATCGAACTACACCCCAGTCTACAACAGGAGAAACACCCTTCCGACTTGCTTATGGCATAGAAGCCATAATACCAGTTGAAATCAACGAGAAAAGTCCAAAGGTGAGGTTCTACGATGAGGTCGACAACATTCAGGCACACAAAGAAGAACTTGAATTACTCCTAGAAGTCCGAGAACGAGCCTAGATAAGGGAAGCAGCGCTGAAGCAAAGGATAACAAATAGATACAACAAGAAAGTCATTCGAAGAAGCTTCACCTTAGACGACTTGATCCTGATCAGGAATGACATCGGCGTTAACAAGTTAGGTGAAGGAAAACTTGCTGCTAATTGGAAAGGGCCATATAAGATAATTGAAGTCCTAGGAAAAGGATATTACAAAGTAACCGACTTGAGCGGTGCCGAGCTCCCAAGATCATGGCATGTTTGCAACATGAGGAGGTATTACAGTTAGAAGTGAACTCCACTCTCTGATGTACTCTTTTTCCCGACTTCATGGCTTTTTCTCAAAAAGGGTTTTCCTGAAGGAGTTTTAATGAGGCATCAAAGTGGAGGCAAAGGGTCAATAAGCTTTAAAATTCACTTAGTAGCAAAGATCAAAAGTTACCTCCATCAATAAATAAAGATTTTATTCTATCTCTTTATAATTCCATTATTGTCATCATTATTCTACGAAATGCACCGATTTAAGTTCGAAAAAATGTAAAAATCCCAAGACCGACCTAAGTGGTCGGCAGAATGAAATGATGAGGTACAAGTCGGTGTAAAGAGGTTACAGAAAAGGAACACAAAAGAGATAAGAAAAATCCCTCAAAAATACAAGCAAAGGCAATTTCAAGTCTTCGAAAAATCTTAATTTAGACAAAAACAGGTTGCGTAGTAAAAAGATTTTTTCAGAATCAAAAGGTTTTCACAAAAATCTTATGAAAATCACAACAAAGCATGCACACGCAAAGTATTTCATAAAAAGCCCTTATCCAAAAAAGGGCGAGTCAAACAAAGCAATTTCTTTTTGTTAAAAGGCCAAAGTCAGGAACCACCACAACAAATATAAAGAAAGATAAATTGTTCAAAGGGGGCCCACAAGCTGGGCCCCAAGTAGCTAAAATTAATTGGAAGGAGGATTGGAATCACCAAGAGGAAGGGAGCTCGGATCTGCAACAGGAGGAGTCGGAGCGGTCTCTTCAGCAGCAGAAGTCGGAGCCTTTGAAGAACTCGACAGGAATCCCTCCTGCTGCTCCTCACGAGGAGGAGACTCAACAATCCTTTGCCCGCGAGTCTTCAGCTCGGATTCTGTCTCAGGATGGAGAGGAGAAAGGTCCAAGTCAGGAGCAATAACTCCGACCTGCTCCTTGAACACCCTCTAAACCTCCCCCGAGCTCTTCACAATCGAATCCTCCAGCTCCTGATAAGCTTCCCGATTAGACTCCAATTGCCTTTCAAGATCAATATTTTCAGTGAAGACCCTGATGTAATTCTGCTCCGCCTTCTCCTTCAAACCCTCCGCCATGGCACACTGAGCCATTAGCTTCTTTTCCCTCTCCTAAAGCCGGGCCTGCTCTTCCTTCAGCCAGTCAACCTCCCCTTGAAGCCGCTTCTCCTCCTCTTGATAAAGGACAATCCTCCTTTGAAGCTCTTCCACAACTTTTTGGGAAGACCCCAAAGAACTCAAAGGAGTTTTGTCCAAAATATCAAGTAGAGTAGTGTAGACTCTAGCAGTCCTAACACCCCCAAAACCAGAATTTGAAGATGATTACGAAGGGAAGCATCATCCATAGCAATTTGGCTATGAGGAAAGATATGCTTCTGAACGAATTTGGGACCATCGAAGTTGGCCTCCCCAGAAGGAGAAGAGCCAGACTTCAAGGTCTTGCCTTTCTTCTTTTCAGGTTCGGAAGGAGGTCGGATTGGGGGGATAGGAGGAGGAAGAGGAAAAGCAGAGGTAGAGGATACCAGGATAGGGCGAGAAGAGGTTCCCAAGCCATGAGGAGGAGGAAAAAGAACGCCAGTAGCCCCGACTCTAGCTGCATCAGCTCGAGCACGAGCCCTTCTCTTGGTGTCCTAGACTTTCTGGTAAGAAGCACTAGAGCCACTCTTCACCATCTCTGACAGGGAAAAATAAAAAGCAATCAATTAACAAATCGGAAAACACAACAAGTCGGAAACCTTCAGAAGCAACAACAAAAAAGAAAAACTACCTAGTTGGGTCTACACAAAACTCTGAGAACCCAAAAGAAACTTCTTAGTATCCAGATGGGGAGCCTTTCCCCAAGCCTCTCGAAAAACCCCACAATGGCCTCCTCAACTTCGTCCGAATTTTCCAGACCATACTTCTCAACAGGGGAGGCCTCCAACCAATAAAGAGGAAATCGGGGTTCATGGTTATCATTCAAGAAAAAAGGATGGTGGCCATCTACGGCTTAGACCCTAAGGAAAAAGTTTTTGAAGTCATGGAAGGAGTCATCAAAGATCGAAAAGACCTTCTGAGCCTGAATAGCTCGGAAGGATACCCACTGTTGTTTATTATTCTGAGCGCTAAATGGTTTTCTCAGATGGAAAAGATAGAAAAAGATCTTCAAAGAAGTCGGGAAGTTTAGCTCTCGGCTGACAAGTTGGTAAATTTTCATGAAACCCAAAGAGTTGGGGTGGGTTGAGAAGGAGCAACTCGACAGTGCGATAGAACCTCTACCTCAAAATCAGAAAAGGGGAAGGAAACCCCCAGACAGGTAAAAAGACAATCATATATAAAGAAAAAGTGAGGGTCAGAGTCAGTAATCCTCCCGGAACAAACTCGGTTTTCAGGACCCGGGGCCACCAACTTATATTTAGGCTCATCGGCCTCTAAACTACAAATCTTATGGTGAACGCAAAGTTCGATAAGGTAGTCAGTATCTACTAAAGGTTTTTCACCAAGAACATAATCGTCTACCCATCTCGAAAGGGCCTCAGTAACACGGAAAGACATTTTTTCTGACAACTAGGAAGTAGATATAAAAGCGATAAGACCTACAAAGAAAAGTAAAAAATCATCAAAAAAAAGGCTCCCAAAAACTAAGCAGTCTTTTCCCCCAAAAGCCAAGCAAGAAAGAACCACCAGATTACAACAATGACAACACCTCACAATGCAAACAAAGGAGTAGCAAAAGGCATGAAAATCTCCTCAAAACACACAAAGCGTAGAGATAAAGTATTACGCAAATGATAGAGTAAGATAAAGAAAAGGCTAACCTTTCTCTGTAGACCTGAGGAGAGGTAGTCACAGCAACAGCAAAACACCCAAAGAGGGAAGGCTAAAAGAATTTCTTTGGAATGAGTGAGAAGTGAAAGCAATAAACTTCGAAGACAAAAGAAAACAGAGGAAAAAGAGGGAAAAGTATTTATAACATGGCAGGGGCACGAACGTAAAAGACGCAATCATTAAAGAAACGCGTCGTTACCAATGTAACTGCCCCCACGCGTAAATACGAAACCCCAAACGGACACGACGTTTGATTAGACGCGACGATTGAGAAGCCTAGAATCACGTCGGTTTCGAGCTAAAAATCATGTTGGTTCCCAACTTGAACGATCTCGAGTTCAATTAGTACTCGAATCCAACTCATAATCAAAGAGATCGGACTCGAGTAGGGGCACTGTTCATACCCTGGCCCAACAGTATGGCCCAGGTCCAAAGTAAGCCAAAAAGGCTCAATCCAAAGATTGGCCTTCACCACCCGCCCGACCTCATCTAAAGAGGTCGGGCTAGACATGAGCTGACAGATAACACTTATTCAAATAAGTAACTACCCCTGAAATCTCTCAGTCCACTTCCAGAAGCAACATCTCAACCACCCTAAGATAAAGGGGCGGTTATCCACCTTCAGAAGTGAAACCACTCCAACGGTGGTTATTGGATCACCATTATAAATACACTGACACCCCTCAGATATCGCCAAGTTCTAATATATTCTAAACCTGCTTAACCCCTTGCTGACTTAGGCATCAGATTGTCTTTGCAGGTACCATGCACCCCCCATTCTTTCACACATACAAGTTGGACGGCGGCTCCCAGACGTGAACCAAGTCGAAGATTGCCCTCCACTGACGTTTGGGCCGATCCTTTGAGCCCAATCTACCTATTTCAGATTACCTACGTAACAATAATGATTAATTTTGTATTTTTCAAAAAAAAAATAAATAACCACTAATTAATGACAATTAATACTATTAATTAGTATAGAATATATTTTAAAAATATTTATTAGCTGGACCCCTCTTAATTCTTTAGCATTATTGAAATAAATATTGTTTATTCCTCTACAATAATGTACCATAGAAATTGAGCACCACACTAGCTTACAAGTTACAAGCAAACCAGGAAAATTTAACGTAACTTTCTTAATTAAAGTGTCGGCTTAGTTATTTTTAGGCCTAGGCACAAGGCCTTCACTTTCTGAAAATTTATCTTTTTTTAGTAATGGGAATAACGACAAATATAAATTAGTTATCTCATTAATTCGTTTAAATAAGTGTTAGTTCAAATTTTGTTTTATTTATGCAATAATCTATTAGCTAATAAATAATAAATCCTTAAATAAAACTTAAATTCACAACATATTAATTTTTAATTTATCAAACTAAAAAAAACCTTAAAAAAAACAAATATAAATACAGTGAAATCGCTAATGTAGATTTGTTAATAAACACAAATTATAGCTTACAATTTCATAAATTACAATTTTTTTAAATAAAAAATATAAATCGTGACTCATGATTTTATAAATTATAATTTTTTAAAATAAAAAAAAATCGCCACTTGCTATTTTGCTTTTTCCAATACAATACAATTTCATATCAACAAAATTTAACCAAAATCTACCATATTTTTACAAATTAAATCACATGCTGGAGCCTAGTATAAAAAATATTAGCCTCACTTTCTAAGGTTTTTTCTGACAAATTATTTTTAAAAAATACTCCATAAGTAGAATATCAATTTCTAACACATAAAAAATACTTTGTATTTATAAAAAATTAATTATTTATATTAAATATATTAAAATATAAAATATATTTTAAGTTTTTATATTTTATAAAAAATAAAAAACCATCTATTTTCTAAAAAAGAACTTAAAATAATATCACAATCGACGTAGTCAAAATTTTATCAAATTCTAAAAATTTTCCTTAAAATATGAAAAAAAAGGCCTACTGAAAATGAGTGAAATCCGTTTGAAAGGAAAAAAAAAATAACGGTGATGTTACTTTTATAAGTTTTTTTTTTTTTAAATAATAAGTCTAATAAAGTTGGTATAAATTTAATAAAAAGAAGACACCAAAAAAGAAATTATAAAAAGAAGGATTAAATACGATTTTGGTTCCTAACGTATAGGTCGAAAAGTTTTTTTGTTCTTAACCATTTTTTTCATACAAAATTGTTCCTAAAATTTAGCCTAATTTTAAAATCATTCTTTTTACCAAAAATTTAATTTTTATTACTAAATTACTCCTAACTAAAAAAAATATAAAATAAATAGAAAAGAAAGAAAACGAGTTAAAGGGGGAAGGGATCGCGCTGGAGAGGGAAGAAGAAAGAGAAGAGAATCATGCAGGCTAAGGGGGAAGGGAGGCCGCCACTATCGTATTGGGTTTATCGCCGCCGTTGAGCCGCGTCGTTGTCGCCGTTCTAAACTGCTCCGTCATCGCTAGATCTGCCACCGTCACTGACCGCGAAGAGAAAGAGAGGGATGCATGAGCTGAAGGTAGAGGAGGAGTGTCGTCGCCATCGCGCCAGCTGCCACCGCTGCCGTCCGTTGAACCCAATGCCGTCGCCGAAGGTCCTCCGCTGCTTTGCATCCTCGCTGCTGGATCTCGCCGTTGCTCCTCGCATGTCGCTGCTGCTTCTCGTCGCTCGTCGCTGCTCTTCGCCGCTGGGTTCCAATTCTGTCTCAGATTAAGTTGATTATTCTATTTTTGTTTTTGATTATTCTGCTTCTGTTCTAATTCTGATTTTGTTAATCACACTATTGTTGTTGACTCTGATTCCATCATGGGTATTGATTCTATTGTTTTTCTGTTTTGGTTTTGCTTCTGATTCTATTCCATTCTTCTGCTTCTCTGTTTTGATTTTTTTATATCTTTTAGTTGAAACTTTGTTGCTGCTGTTGAAATTATGTTGTTGTTGTTGAAATTGTAGTTGAAATTTTGTTGAAATTCTAGTTGAAGAGGAAGAAAAAGAAGAAGAAATATTGTTGTGATTGTGATGAAGAACTGGGTATTGGGTATTGCTGTGATAGAGAAGACGAATTGGGTATTTTGGTCAAGAAGGAGAAGGGTATTTTGATACGAAGGACGATTTTAAAACTAAGTTAAACCTTAGAGACGATGTTGCATGCAAAAAAAAAAGTTGAGGATGAAAAAAATTTTCGACCTATACTTTAGGAACCAAAATCATATTAAACCCTAAAAAAAAAATGCGCACATGCATCGTCACTGTTTTTTTGTGCTTTTTAGTACAGGAATTTTTATTGAATAAGACAAAAAATTATTAACATAATATAGAATTTTTACGCAAATAACAAACTTATCGATGTAACATAAATTTTTGCACACCATATGAATTTTTACGCATACGACAAATTAAAGTCTTTTTGTACATAGCACATAAATTTTTGTTATGATTGTAATTTATTGGTTGGATGAGTTAATATTCTGGACATGTGATTTTTTAAAAATTTGTGTGCTATACATAAAAAAATTTTGTATTATGTATTAGAAGTTATGTATTGTGCACTAAAATTTTTCTGTATTGTACACCAAATTTTATGTGCTGTGTACTAAAGTTGTGTATATTTTTTTAGTTATGTGTTAATGTTCTGATCATGTAGTTATTTAAAAATTTATGTGCTGTATCAAAAATTTTTATATTGTACATTAAATTTTTTGAACTGTGAATCAAAATTTATGTACTCTAATTTTCTGAATTTATATAAAAGAAGAAGACTACGACAAGTATGGTAACGATGGAAAATCAAAAAGAAAAAAGGAGGAAAAGACATCAAACAAAAGAAGAAAAAGAAGATAGCGTTGAAAAAGAATAAAAGAAGAAGTATGACGATGGCGACGATGACGTTATTAAAAAAGAAAAAGACGGCTATGATGAAAATGTTGACGAACAATAGTAAAAGAAGAGTAAAAAAAAGAAAAAGCAGTAAAGCGTATATACGTACATTCGAAAAAAATATGTTGGAATAAATTAATTTCAATAAACCAGATCATCCATATTGAATCACCAAAAATCTATAACAATATATAATGCCAAAACATGGGGGTTTGGTGTCCAATTTTCTATTTCCTATTTTAACCCTACTAACATAATTCAAAAATATTTTACGGTTACTTATTTCACTAACAAATTTCAACTCACGCATAACTTCTATTTCAACTCATCATAACTTCTATTCAATTCTTTACTCCCGCAATCTCTCTTTTTTTTTTATGATTCTCCTTTATCTTATGAACTCTTCTCTGTACGGAATAATTATTTAAATAAGTTTTTGTGACATTTTAAACTAGGTAAAGACGATGTCAAAAAGTTTATTTTTGTGGCCACATATGAAATGAGAAAAAGAATAATTAGAAACCAACAAGTGTTTAACCAGTGGTGATAAATAGTTTTTTGTATAGATCTTATTATATTGAGGTATTTATTTTAATTATGTTTTGTTTAATTTTATGTTAGTCTTTGTTTGTATAGTGTTGTTTTAAGTATGTCTGTGAGTACTGTACTTTAATGGTCTGACCAGCAGTTTAGCCTCATTCTAATTATTCTATTAGAATTTTTTTATAATCATAAAAAATATATTTTTTTATTTTTTTTATAATTTCATCCATTCTACCATAGGTTATCAATTAGGCGGACATTCCCGCATTAGCAACCTAACCACCTTTCAAACACTTTTCAAAATATTTCCAAGTAACAAATCACTTTCAATAATCACACCGTTCGAAATATCAAATAAGTTTTCAATAATCAAATCATTTTCTTTAAAGCTAAGCCTATTTCTATTTCAATAAAATTTAGCTCCCTTTCAAATCTTTTGCTATTAAAACCAAAGGAAAAATTCGCACATTCATTCAAACTTTACAAAACCTTCCGACCATATTCTTTTTACATTTAACATTAACCAAAACCACATTTTCATTTATTTTTACAAAAACTCGGACAGAACTTTCCCTTAAAACTCGACTTCACCACCCTTACGAGCTCCCTCACTTTCATAACTTCTCGACAGTTTACCAGCTTTCTATTAGCTCTTTTTAAACATAAGGTTCTCAATAATCGACATATAATTCCAATTCTTGTAAAATCATTAATAAACTCTCAAAATTACTATTTCTAGTTAAGAAATCAATTTCCATTCACTTTCATAATCAAAAACTCAATCACAAACACAGTAATCATTCACAGGCAAAAATCCAAACTCAATACATTATAATTACTAACATATTTGCAAATATTTACTATACTTTTGGGTATCCTTAAATTTAAAACTGTTAATTTTAAAATAAAACTCCCTATCTCCGTACGAAATCAAAGTCAACGAAGGATTTAGAAAAACTTTTTGACTGAACTGCTGAAGAAGAAAACGTCAGAAATCGTTTATGCCTCTTAGAACTTCAATTGATTGATCTCAAAGAGAAGAGGAGTTACATTACCGTCAATTTTTATGGGACAAAAATAACATCAACGTATAAAAAAGGAGAATACAAATATTTTTTTTTAGATTAAATTTTTTATTAAAATTACATATCACAAAAAATCAGAGTCAAAAACTCGGAGATTCCAGGGTTTCTCTTCCTCACCCTCGGTCACTCTTTCTTTCCCTTATTCCTTGATTTTTGTTTTGGTGATGAAAGAAACCAAATGAACTAAGCATGGTAATGGTAATTAATAAATGAAAGGATAGGTGTCATTGATTAGTAGATAAAGGTGGCATATGTAACAATTATATATATATACACACACAAAAGCACATAAGCCACGTTTCTAATGCTTTCTTTTGGTTATATATACAAAGAGAGCAGGTGTCATTAGTTATATATATATAATATGAAAATATATATAATGGCTTATATGTATAATTATTATTATTATTATTATTAAAATTCTTTTATTCTTTTTAAAATATTTTATTATAATAAAAATTATTTAAAAATTCTAATTGATTTTAAATTTAAAATATCATAAAATAATAATCATGAATAATTTATTATTTAATTTTTTAAAAATTCGGATTGTTATAGAACTAGGTTAGAAGGACAACCTGCAATACCCTCTAATGCTTAAGTTAGCTAAGTGTTTTGATAGCATATCTTATCTTGGGTTTATTGCTAAGTTTCTTCTCCTTTTATCCCTGCATTCTGAGATTATCGTTTTCCCAACATTTAGTGCCTTTATGTCGTGCTCTTAATTTTACGATTTAACAGTTTTGAGGCTTAATGGTGTGGCCGTTGTACTGTATCCGACGCTATCTAGTAATGTCAGGTTTGTCGGATGTTTATTTAATTGTTATTTTATCACGTTATTTATCTAAAACAGTGCCCCTAACTCGGGTCTCTTGACTTTGATGTTTTTGTCAAGGGTATCCGAGTTTATGAAGTCAGGTTTAGGGGATGTCCTTTAATCGGAACCTAAAGTATCTATAAGGAACTAAATAGTTTCTTTTGGCTCTCTTGGCGGGAATATAACTTCCCTCGTTTTGCGAACCGTCAATCCATTTATAAATTCTCTCTCCATCAATTAATGCAGCATTAACTTTAAATAAAATAATCTCACACTTTAACTTTACTTTCCACATGAAAATACTTCTTCTTCCTTTCAAGAAATTTTTCTCCATTTGATCTTCCTCCTCCGCCGTGCTAGAAGAAATCATCCTTGCAAGCGTGTTCTTCAACGAATTTCACAGTAATCTTCGATAATGTTAGTGAAGCTTTTATGCTTTTCTCTTTTTCCTTTCTCTGTTATTTTGCTGGAGAATCTTCCTCATTTTACTTTGTGTTTCAATTTTTTCTACTGCTTCATGTGTTCTCTCTTATGGTTTCTGGCATTCCTTTCTTCATTTGCTTTGAAATGTATTCGCATTCGTTACCTTTGACTAGGTTTAACGTAGTAGGGCCACCACTATTTTAAGTTTTCCTAATTCGATAGCGATGATTTCTGTTTTTGCCTCTATTTTTCACATTCATCTGTATTTTCTAGAATTCTAACAAATTTTGCATTTTCTAGTAGTGCCCATGTAGGTTTTCTTGAGATGGCAAGGAAAAAGGTTATCAGAAACCGTGAACATGGTGGAGCTGCTAACCAGCCAAGGTCCTGACCTGCCCCCTTTCGCAAATGAATAGTGAGCTCGAGGTGGATATTTACTCCTGGGTATCCAAGGAGGTTAAGGTTATCCCTTCCACCATAATACAAGAAGAGCTTGATAACCTGAGGGAGGCTAGGGTTATTTTTTATTCTGATTTGAGTAATTTGTACATCTTCTCAGTTCCCATGTCTGAAGATTAATTATGCCTTATGAACAAACATGCTGGTACTGTCTCAGACTGGTTGTGGATGTATGAGACCTTATTCTCTCAAATTAGGATTTGACTTCCTTTTATTAACTTCCAAGTGAGTGTGTTAACCCACACCGGATGTGTCCCTTCCTAAATCCATCTAAATAGCTGGATCATTATTCACTGTTTCGAGCTTTTATGCTCGTTTTTGGATATCAAACCCTCTCTTAGGATTTTTTTTTTATTTATTTACTTTGACAATTTTCTTTAGATTACAAGGACGTGGGTTCACCTCCTTCCGAGGTGTTCCAAATAGAAATTTTTTTAATTTATTTAAAGAATCTTACCATCGGTTTAAAGAAAAGTTTTTTTAATATTGAAAGAGTAGAGGATACAACTCTTTTTTTCATGACCTAAGAAGGTAAAAAGAAGTTTAACTTATACTGAAATTACAATGTGTCCTCTCCAAAATCTGAGTTACCGATGTTAATGCTTCCGAGCTTCTGAGCATTAATTTGTTAATGTCGTTGTGGAATGAGCGCCCTCTCAATTTGAGGGGTATAATAGTGAATGAACAGACTGTTCGAAATGCTATCAGTAAGCTTTGTTCCTTGCTTCCTTTTATATTCATGATTTCATATACTCATGATTTCTTTACCCTACCAAAATTTTATATTCTTATTTCAGTTGATATGGCCAGAGGAATTGCTGCCATTGCCGCCATGAAGAAGAGGTTGGAGACTCAACCACCGATTAGTGTAGGTGGTGATAGAGTTTCTTCTTCCGCCACTATCAGCCGTCAGCCGCAACCTCAGAAAATTGAGAAAAGCAGAGAGGAGCAAGGTCCTGAAGTCCATATTCTGGAGGAAGACTCCCCTAACCATTCTCCCAAAAAGAAGGCAGAGCGTACTGCCATGGATAGAGTTTAATGCTAAGCAGAACATCCTTGACCAAATCGAACTGAGAGCTCCCGACTTGGAGTCTTCGAAGTCGATGCTTTCAAGAAAGTGGTGGATGAAAAAGTTGTTTCTATTTTATAGTGTTTTTATGGTATTTTCTTAAGTGTTATGAACTTGGTAGTTCTAAGCTCTTAGTACTCATAGTACTTTTTGTGTAGTACTTTATGTAGCACGTTTCTCGTGTAATTGGGATTAACTTAAATACTCTAACATTTTTACCGTTTCGATGCATTAAAATATCGGATCCTATTACTTTAAACCATTATACTTTGAGCTTTAATTTTAACCAGAATTCTATTTTTACACATATTGAAGGGATGTTTTATTGAAAAGTGCATTTATTCTAGGAAAAGAGTGCATTTATTCTACCCATAGATCTATCATAAAAAATTCTAAGAATAGTACTTCTTTAAGTGAGTTACATTCCAGCTTCTCGAAACATCGGAGCCATCCAATGTTTCTAGTTTGTAGGCTCCTTTTTCCAGTACTTCCTTAATCCTAAAAGGGCCCTTCCAAGTGAAGGCTAACTTACCTCGAGTTCCCAATGTTCCAGCATTAGACTGTCTCAACACTAGGTCTCTGACTTGGAAACTTCTGGGTCGAACTTTGGTATGGTATATTTTATCTACCCTTTGCTTCAAGGCTTGTTTAGCTAGGTTAGCCGCATTTGTTACCTCATTAATCAAATCCATGCTCTCGTGAGTTTTCAAAGTACCCAAGAGCATTCTCGGGCTAGGCTCACCAACTTTTACTGGTATAACTGCTTCCTCACCATAAGTGTGTATGAAAGGTGTTTTCTTGGTAGTAGATTGAACTGTAGTTCGATAAAACCATAATACTAACCATACCTCGTCAGCCCAGGAACCCGGAGACTCGTCTAGTCTATTCTTCAACCCTTTTAGGATTACCATGTTAGCAGCTTCAACTTGTCCATTCGTCTATGGGTGTTCTACCGAGGCGAATACTTGCCAAATCCCTAACCCACTTAGCAGTTCCTAAAATTTGGAGTCCGTAAAGTGAGTCCCATTATCTATGACCACAACTTTTGGGATCCTAAACCTTGCGATGACTTCTCTCCAGATGAACTTCCGGCAGTGAGCAGAACTACTTTGCTCAACCCCCTGCTGCCGCTGGAAAGATCGCCGCCATTGCTCGATACACTCCCTTCTCTGTTCTCTGTTCCCACTACTGCTGCCCTGCCACCGCTGCTCGAACCGTCTATTTTTGTTCTAGGTTTTCTCTCTTCTCTCCTCTAATTATTTTAATTAGATTGATTTCTGTTTTAGTTGATTTTAGGTGGTTAGGAATTTTCATTGAATTAGTTTTCATTGATTTTAGGTAGATTAATTTCTATTGTAAATTATTTTTAGGTGGTAAGTTTAGGATAATTTAGTTAGATTGATAAGTTTTGATCTCTACTCAATATGTTTGTTATAATCTGAGATTGCCGATTTTTATTGTTGGGATTATTTGAATTGATCTGAATTATTAATTCTGCGTTTTATCGTTAATTTGACTGAAGAATTGTTGCTAAATTTGTTTGAGCAACACTCAACTGTTTTGATGATTCGCTGGTTATTGTTACTTTGTTAGGAAATTACTATTTTGATGCTTATTTTGCTTATTCATATTGCTGCGGAAACTGCTGGTTTATGTTGATTAATTACAGCGTTTTGCCGTATGCATTGCTAGTGATGTTTCATCATGTTATTTTGTGCTTTCTTGAGTTTGTATAGGATAATTTTTTTATTGTTAGAATGGTTTGAAAATTACAATATTTTAAAAAATTGTTAACAAAGTTAGAATACTTTGAGAATTAGAATGCTTTGTTAGAATAAAGTTAGAATGGTTTGAAAGTCTAATTTAATTATTTTGAAACTAAAATACTATGTAATTTTTTTTTCTTTTTTTGATTTACTAAACTAAACCACTTTTTAAATTATTTATTATTTCTTGAGTTTATTCTTATGTTATTATTTGTTGGTGTTTGCTATGTTATTAATATGCTATTAATATATTTGCTGTACAGATATGATGACAAACAGTAGAGGTAGGTTGAGTGGGACACGTGGTCATGGTAGAAGCCGGGATTCCACCGAATTCTCCAAGACTTCCCAGTCATCTCCCTCTACCCCGGCTATCCCATCGACCCCTGTAACGTCACAGGCGGGTCCATCGGACCAGCAATTTATCATGGACCCAAACCCGAACTAGGTACCTCCTTCTTCTACGCCCTGTGAAACAGCGACGATGTCGACAGAGCTTGCGGTGGATGATACCCCTGAGCAGGATGCCCGTCCACCACTGTCTGTCATCCGACTGAGGATTTGGTTCCAGCGGCGACGCTGTTGGTGTGGCACCGACAACGACACTTCAGTAGGGGGACCATGAAGCCGTCGCCGCCGCCGACAATTATCATGATCTATAAGGATTAGGATTTTATGCATTTTTGTTTGTTTAGGATATATTACTCTACTTTTGTGACATTTTATTGTATTCATAACATTTATTTTTAATAAAATAATTTGTTGATTTTTATTAATTTTAAATTTCTGATAATAATTTTGTTAACATGAATTTTAATTTAATTTGACTGTTAGTTGTGGTTAAACTGTGCCAAAAAATATAAATTTAAAATTCTACCAGTGGATGTACCTCGGATTAATCCGACGGTAAGTTTTAGTGCCATTTGAAAACACCAACGGAAAATTCACTGGTAATTAGCATCGGACTAAAGAATCTGCCGGAAAGGAGTTTCCGGCGCCGTTTATACCGTCAACTACAAAACGATGGTAAATTCGATTGTAATGTATTTAGCGACGGATTTATTTGATTAATTCGACGGTAAATCTCACGGTAACGAATATTTTTCTTGTAGTGAAACCTCAATCTCCTACTCATTTTTTCCTTCTCCTCAAACCTCTCTTGAAAAATTAACAGTATAAAAAAGAGTAAGAGAATAAAATTTGAGCTTGTTGAGAGGGTGAAGGTGAAAGAGAGGATTAAGTAAACGTAGCTTTAACAAAAACATTATAAATAGTACATTAATTTCGTTAATTGTTCGTGAAAAATCTAACGGTAAGATAATATTAATGCCGTTTTAAATATTTTGAGATAAAAATAGAACGATTAAAATGTTAGGAAGTAAATGAAATTCACCTCAAACATCAGAAATTAAAATAATATTTTACTCTAAATTTTAAATATTTTATTTTTTACTTTAAATATTTTATTTTTTATTTTTAAAAATAAGTTAGATAATTTAGACATTATAATAAAGTGATTATGGAATTTATTTTGGATAAATATATGAAAATAATTATAAAAAAAGAGTGAATATAAAATTTTGAAATGTACAGAATTTGTGAGTTTGAAATTGAATTGATTTAATGATACATATTTCAGTTTTAATCGAATAGGAAGAGAGGAAAGGTAGATTGGAGGGTGGCGGGTGAAAGTGAGAAGGGGGGACCACATAAACCAGATAATAACGGGGAGGGTGATGACGCATTAGCAGCTTTGTGATTAGAATAAGAATGAGAGACAGCTGTGTGAGGGTTGGATCCATCCCCGGCAAGGCAGTGGGGACTGGGATGCATAGCGACAATGAGTCTTGCTTGATTCTCTCTCCCTTTCTCTCTCTCCAGCTCATTCCTCACTCGCCTTTCGCTCCACTAAAATTGCACCCTCTCCTCCTTTTTCTAATCAATATGCCACTTCACC
Source organism: Arachis ipaensis (assembly GCF_059453495.1). NCBI lineage: Eukaryota > Viridiplantae > Streptophyta > Magnoliopsida > Fabales > Fabaceae > Arachis > Arachis ipaensis. Next base: position 21,452,918 of record NC_142440.1, on the reverse strand, counting down.
ACAAGTCCACAACCCATACGTTAATTAGTAGTTTAGTACTATCACAATATGCCAACACAAAACATCTTGTTTCTTCCTCTTCTAATCATATGATTAGACTACTATCTGTCACCTATTTTTAAAACTATCTTACATTTTGGTAAATATCATTAAGAAATTTTCTCTAAGGCGACCATTTTACTCATTCCTGAATTCCCCCAACCAACGATTTATTTTCCATTATTTTATAGGTTGTAGTTATTATTATTATTACAAAAGGTTAATCAGATAAGCCTAAGTTTCTGGTCCTATTTTAATAATATTATTTTATTTTTAATAGTATTTTTTAAAATAACATAACTGCAATAACCCAAACATACTAATATAACTCATACATTATTTAAGATAAATTTTATTCAATTCTCTTTAAAATAATATATAATTTATTTTTTATATGATGTATTAATTTTTAATTAAATATTATCTTAATATAATAACTAACTATATTTATAATTTGAGTTATTTTAATTTAATTAAAATTAATATCTTAATTATAATAAGATATTTTGTAATTAAATTATTATTTAAAATAAATAATTATATAATTTTTTAAAATATTAATAACTAAATCCTATTTTCTTCCAATAATGTTTTTTAAAACAAAAAAAAATTCTTTCTCTAAAATAGGTATTTTAACTATCTCTTTAATTTCTTTCACTTCTTCTCATTCTTTTATTTTTGTAACGCCTTCCAAAATCATACCCAAAATCATTTACCACGTCAAATAATTAACTTAAGGGCAATATACTCAAATAAATAAAAAGAGAAAAAGCTTTACGTGATTATAACAATTAAAAATTCTTTACCTGCATGTCCTTTTTTGTTATTAGATAACAATAGTTTAACAATGCAGAAATATACCCAACAAATCTTGTAACTAACGGTTTATGAAGGATTTTTTAAACTCATAAACCCCTGTAGACTGCCACGGTTTATGAGGAATAACTATTAGATTGAATAAACTTTATTAGTAGCACTATAATTTAAAACTATTTTGACTAGCATACAAAAATTAAATTGACTTCAATTAAAAATTTTAATAAATATAGCTGTTAGAAAAATCCTAACAATATATTTTAAAAAACAAAGTTTCATTAATAAAACTAAATAGTTAAATTTACAATATTTAATTAGTAAGAAAGAACCAATGTTTAATTAAATAACATTTTATAATTATTTTGACTGTCAAATTATTTTTTTAAACTTATTTTTTTAAGAATTTAGTATTTTTATTTATTTCTTACATATGTTTTAGTACATTCGAGTATGACAGATCAAGCATGGATCTGAATTTTATTTAAGAATTTGATATTTAACCAATGAATTTGCCTAAATAAAATTCAGATCCATGCTTGATCCGTCATACTCGAATGTACTAAAACATATGTAAAAAATAAATAAAAATACTAAATTTTTAAAAAAATAAGTTTAAAAAATAATTTAACAGTCAAAATAATTGTAAAATATTATTTAATTAAACATTGGTTCTTCCTTACTAATTAAATATTATAAATTTAACTATTAGTTTTATTAATGAAACTTTGTTTTTTAAAATATATTGTTAGGATTTTTCTAACAGCTATATTTATTAAAACTTTTAATTGAAGTCAAATTAATTTTTGTATGCTAGTCAAAATAGCTTTAAATTATAGTGCTACTAATAAGGTTTATTCAATCTAATAGTTACAGTTAAATCATAGCATTGTAGTTGACATCAAATGGTGTTCAAGCTTTTTCAAAACCCTTATGCTCATCACTATTTAATTTGTTGAACATTAATAATTTTTCTCATAAACCGTGGCATCCTACAGGAATTTATGAGTTTAAAAAATCCTTCATAAACCGTGGCTGACTACAGAGTTTTTTGGGTAAATTTCTGCATTGCTAAACCGTTGTGACCTACCACAGTTTATGTTCAGCACTTCTCCTTGTTAAACCGTTGCAGGCTGCCACGGTTTACATGTAAATAAGAAACCGTGATTAGCTCCCACGGATTATATAATAACAAAAAAGGACATACAGATAAGGAATTTTCAATTGTTGCAATCACGTAAAGCTTTCTCTCCTTTTATTTATTTGAGTACAATGTCCTTAATTTAAATACACTTTGGCAGAGGTGAATATATAAAATCTCATTTCTATCTAATTTTTTATTAAAATAAATCTCTACATTCAAGCAAAATACTTAACTAAATCTAACCAAGTTATTATAACCGCTTTTTAAATCACGCATCTTTTTCTCTGTTTCCTCCTTCTCCTCTTCCTCCTCCTCCTCCTCCTCCTTCTCTTTCGTTAATAATACCAATATTTTGCTAACATCTTTATTGGTTCTAATTTTTTCTAGTGCCATCATTAAATAATTTCGGTTCACTTTTTAGTTTATTTCAATTCATTCATGTGTTAATTGAGGTTTACTTGATACTGCTGATAAGTATTGACCAATTTTTTTATTCCTTAAGTAATTTCGGTTTATTTCTTAGTTTGATTGAAGTTCATTTTGATCCAAAAATGAATTCGATACGTGTTTTGTTGATGATTGAATTTTTTGACTACTTGTTCAAAATTGAACTAATTTGGTCAATACTTATCAGCAGCATTAGGTGAACGTCAATTAACACAAATAAATCGAAATTAGCTCAGTTTTGAACAAACAATAAAAAAGACTCAATCATAAAAAAAACACATTGAATTCATTTCTAAATCCATATAAACCTCAATTAAACTAAGGGGGAAAAGAAAAAACGCAGCAATATAAGAACAACAATTCACAGAAAACACACGACGAAGAAGAAGGAACACGAAGAAGAAAAAGGAGGAATGCGAAGAAGAAGAAGAAGAAAAACGCGAAGAAGAAAGAATGCGAAGATGAAGAAGGAGGAATGCGAAGAAGAAAAACGCGAAGAAGAAAGAATGCGAAGATGAAGAAGGATGAATGCGAAGAAGAGGAAGGAATAACGTAAAGACGAAAAAAATATGTTTGCGTTAGTAAAGCACGTGTGTACATACTGGTGTAATGAGAATGGTTTTTGTTGAGTTTGGATCAACTTGAGTGAACTTGATTGCCAAAAAAACTTAGATATGTAGCTGGACTATTTTTATTATCTCCTTTAATAATAATATATCATTCTTTATGTTAGTTTCGTCTAATAAAATTAAAATTTTAGCATGAATAGTTGGATTCATTAAAAATTTAAAATATATTTTGAAAAATTTAAATATATATATATATATATATATATATATATATATATATATATATATATATCCAAGGCATTCAACTATTATCTTGGTAGATAGTAAGCAGTTATATTAAAGAGTGACAGTGTGCTTTAAGTAACCAGAACTCAAAAATATTTTTTTAAAAAGAATAATTTAAAAAAAAATTAGTTATTAATATTTAAAAAAATTAGATAATTACTCATTTTAAATAATAATTTAATTACAAAATAATTCTACTATAATTAAGATATTAATTTTAATTAAATTGAAATAACTTAAATTATAAATATAGTTAATTATTATTAAAATAACATTCAATTAAAATTTAATGCATTATAAAAAATAAATGATATGTTATTTTAAAAAAGTTGGATAAAATTCACCATTATTTAACGAATGTTCATAGAAAAATTAAAAATTTTAAAGAGAACAGAAAAAAAAAAATAGAAAAAATGTTTAAGGCATTTAAACTCCATTTTATTCACGAGTTTAAAAGATTTAATAGAAAAAAGATTAGTCTTTTGTCTAAAAGGTACGATGATGGAGATCAGAGTATTTCGGGTTATAGGACAAGTAAGGTGCCAGGATCGTCAGACTTCTTTGAAATGGTCCTTCAGAGATCTGTTCTTCAGGTTGGATGGCGAGGAAAACGAGCGAGATCAAGTCCGAGTGTTTCATATATGTAATGAAGTTACCTACAACAACACTTGAACTCTCAAGTTAACTCTCGGTTAACTGGGGTTAGAATCATTTTATAATATGAGAGTGAGGGGATTTGCTTCATTTTCCGATTAATTGCAAGTTTGCTAAGAGGAAGAGGGAGGTGACCACTAGATCAATAGGTAAAGTAGGGTATAGACATATTGATCACGTCTGATGTGCATGGAGAAAGGCAGTTTTGTAACACTTTTTGAATTTTGGAAAATATTTTTTAATACAATAAAAAATTGAAAACTCGTCAAATAATCAACAATAACTCTGGTAAAAAAAAATAAAAAATAAAAAACTGATGAACACATTCTCATTACTTTTTCTTCCTTCCAGGCCAAAATTCTCATAAACCAAACACATGAACATGTTAAAAGCATTTGCAATTGTGATGGAAATTAAAATGTTATTATTTGAAATAATAAAATGCATGAAAAAAAGTTAAACAATCCCAAAACTTCCTCGGAGAAAATGAAGTGCTTTTGGACCATTACTCCTATTGCGTTTTGGTTTTAATTTGCGTTTCTATAAGTTGAAATAAAAAAGGTTAATTAAAAAATAAAAATATTATTTTTATATCAAAATCAAATATATTTATATATAAATATATATTGTTCAATTTATTTTTAATGTGTATTTATATTTTAATTTATATTTTATACTTGTACCGTACCTTACAACTCGGAACTGCCACCCTATATCTCGGCCACGTCAGTCACAAGCAGCAGATGATCACAACGTGATAACAACCCCAAGAATCTCGGTTAAAACCGAAATCCACTCTAACAAACCATCAATTAGAATCAACCTACAACTCTATAAAAAAGGCGGCTACCAAATGAATAGGAAAATCACGGCAACACTTGAATACTCTCGTACACATTTCCTACGCTTATACTCTGTTTTGTAACTGCTCTCCACTAACTTGATCGTTGGAGTCCTTTTTGTAGGTTCTCCACCCGGTTCGTGCTCAAGCTTGGCGTTTCTCCGCTGCAGAACAAAAGTCTCTTTCATTGACCAACGGAAGCCGACGTATAGCACGGAGCCGCGCATCCTTGCACGAACATTTGGCGCCCACCGTGAGGCCCGACCCCACCTCGCTCTTTAAGTTGCTGAGGCTAACAACGTAACACCCTGCTTTCCACTTTTTCTTCAGGGACCAAGCCATGACGAACCACTCAGTGACGCCTTCTACCAATCCGACCAATGTCGACCTCCTAGCTGCGAACACCGCCCTGCTTGCGGAAAACCAGCGGATGGCCGAGCAATTGGCAGAGATGCAGAAAAACGACGAACAGAAGGCCAATAAGAAAATACACACAGATCAACATGAAGAACGTCAGTCAGAATCCAACGTGAAGACAGGGAAAACTATCCCCAAAACGGCACGACGACGAACGAATCCTTTTTCAGAAGAAATAATGAGTTTTAAAATGCCCAAAAGCTTTACACTTCCAATGACCCTAACGCCGTACAAGGGGATCGGAAATCCTAAAATCCATGTCACAAAATTTGAATCAATGATGTTTCTTAATAGCGACTCCGATCCCATCTTGTGCCGGTCTTTTCCTACTTTCTTAGACGGGGCCGCCCTATTGTGGTTTTCTAACCTCCCTGCAGGATCAATAATAAGCTTCGATGAATTTGCCAAATTATTTATTAATCATTTTGCAGCTTCTAAAATTTATGTGCGGGACTCAGACTACCTCAGCACGATCAAACAAGGACAACACGAAAGTTTGAAGGAATACATGATGTGGTTCACAGAAGCAGCAATGCAGATCCCCGACCTTAACCCTGAAGTGCAATTGCATGCCATTAAAAGCGGTCTCCGCCCCGGAAAATTCCAGGAAGCAATTGCAGTGGCAAAACTGAAGACACTAGAGGAATTTCGAGAAAAAGCCCAGGGCCAGATCGAAATCGAAGAACTCAGGGAGGCACGGAGGAGCGAAAAGCCGATGAAGAAGGAAGAGGAGAGGTCTCATCGGCCCATAAGCAAAGACTCTAGAAAACCATTCAAACTAGCGCCGAAATTTGACACGTACACAAGATTCAACATGAAAAGGGAGGATATAATCAAAGAGATCTTACACAACAAATTGATCAAACCACCAGTCCGAGCAGGATCATACCAAGATCAGAAGTACGTGGATAAAAGCAAACACTGTGCTTTTCACCAAAAGTTCGGCCATACCACAGACGAGTGCATCGTGGCAAAAGACCTACTGGAGAGATTAGCCAGGCAAGGGCTCTTAGACAAATATATCTCGTCAAGAAAGCAGCGGGATACAGAAAGAGAAGCAGAAAGGGATAGCAGACATAAACAGGTCGAAACACCCCCATCCAAAGGGATCATTAACTACATCTCAGGAGGCTTCGCTGGAGGCAGGACCACCACCTCGGCAAGGAAAAGAAGTTACCGAGCAATGATGACAATGGAAGGATCTCGCCTGGAACGACAAGCATCAAGTCCGGCCTCACGCATCGACTTCAGCACGGCCGACCTTAAGACAACCTATCCGAATCTTGATGACCCAGTCGTCATCTCGATTCACATGGGGGAACTAACAGTAAAAAAGGTCTTACTGGACCCAGGGAGTAGCGCCGACGTCTTATTCTACTCCACCTTCAAAAAGATGCATTTCAGCGACAACGCACTACAACCGTCACCCGGAGAATTGGTAGGGTTCTTTGGGGAAAAGGTATCGGTATCCGGGTACATTTGGCTAAGAACAATAATTGGAGAACCTCCACATACCAAAACACTAGATATCCAATTTCTAGTGGTCGATTGCCCTAGCCCTTATAATATCATTCTAGGACGTCCATCATTAAATGCTTTTGGTGCCATTGTTTCAACTGTTCATCTTTGTGTGAAATTTCCCTTTTAGGATAACGCGGTGGGGACGGTTTATGCCGACCACAAGGAGGCAAGACAATGCTACAACGCAAGCCTCAAAACAGTAAAGAAGGAGGAAACACCTCGGATTCACACTGTCTACAACTCGGAGCACATACCAACGCTAGCCGAGCTAGATCCCAGAAATGACAACAGTCGTCCGACACCAACAGACGACCTTGAACAGGTAAAAATAGGTCATGATGAGAAATTTACTAACATAGGATCGGCATTCGTTGCAGGACAGAAGGTCGACCTTATCACGATATTACGAAACAACGCCGACCTGTTTGCATTGATGCCAGCAGACATGCCCGGCATCGACCCTAACTTCATTTGCCACAAGCTGGTCGTCAATCCAAATGTCTGACCTATACGACAGAAGAAAAGAAACTTGGGAGACGAAAGGAGAAAAGCAGCAGAAGCAGAAACCAAAAAGCTCTTAGAAGCAAGGTTTATCCGAGAACTTCGATTCTCAGCATGGCTAGCCAACGTCGTAATGGTACGAAAAAGCTCGGGAAAGTGGCGCATGTGCGTGGACTTCACCGATTTAAACAAAGCATGCCCTAAGGATGGTTACCCCCTCCCCAACATAGACAGATTGGTAGACGACACCTCGGGATTTCCAGTGCTCAGTTTCATGGATGCCTATTCCGGCTATAACCAAATTCTCATGCACCCGGAAGACGAAGAAAAAATAGCATTTATCACAGACCAAGGAAATTTTTGCTACAAGGTCATGCCCTTTGGGCTAAAGAATGCGGGAGCAACATATCAGCGGCTTATGGACAAAGTCTTCAAAGATCAGATTGGCCGAAACATTGAAATATATGTGGACGACATGGTGGTGAAATCAACTTCAGAAGAACAGCACAAACACGACCTGGACGAAGTATTTGCACAGCTCAGAAAACACAATATGAGACTGAATCCAGAAAAATGCGCGTTCGGAGTCAAGGGGGGCAAATTCCTCGGCTTCTTGCTGACAAACAGAGGCATAGAGGCGAACCCCGACAAATGTTCAGCCGTAATCAACATGCAATCCCCCAGAAACAAAAAGGAAGTCCAACAGCTCACAGGTCGGCTGGCAGCTCTTTCTCGGTTCTTGCCAGCAGCAGCGGAAAAGTCATACCACTTCTTTAACACCTTAAAGAAGTCGAACGAATTTGTCTGGACGAAAGAATGCGAAGAAGCTTTTACCAAATTCAAAAACACCTTGGGATCACCGCCCATATTGAAAAAGCCAGAACAAGGCAAGTCCTTGCACCTATTTCTTTCAATTTCCACTAACACAATCAGTTCAGTACTTGTAACAGATGACAACAAAGAACAACACCCACTATATTTCATAAGTAAAGTCCTACAGGGTGCTGAAACAAGGTACCCGACGATAGAAAAATTAGCATATGGACTAATCGTCATAGCTCGAAGACTTCGGCATTACTTCCAGGGGTACCGAATTATAGTTCGGACCAATCAACCACTCCGGCAGATCCTAGCCAAGCCCGACCTAGCAGGAAGGCTAACCAAATGGTCGGTAGAACTCTCCGAATTTGACATCACATATCAATCCAGAGGATCCCCCAAAGCCCAAGCTCTGGCCGATTTCATCTCAGAATTCACAAATGAAGTAGAAGAAATAAAACCATGGGAATTGTATGTGGACGGAGCGTCCAATGACAACGGATGCGGAGCAGGAATTCTGCTAAAAGACAACCAAGGTGTATATGCCGAACAGTCAATCAAATTCCAATTTCAAGCGAAAAATAATCAAGCCGAGTATGAGGCACTATTGGCAGGACTAAGGCTCGCGAAAGAGGTACACGTGCCGAGCTTGCAGGTATATTGCGATTCCCTACTCATAGTTCAGCAGGTAACCGGTAATTTCCAAACCAAAGATACACTCTTAGAAAAATACCTACATATTGCTAAGGACATGATACAAGATTTTCAAAAATTTGAAATAACACATATACCACGGGAACAAAACTCTAGGGCAGACATATTATCTAAATTAGCAACACACAGAGAAGATCAGCAATCAGGAAGTTTGGTACATCTCACACTAACAAAACCTAGCCTAGATTTGCAGTATTTTTGTCACAGGATGAAGACTGGCGAACGCCAATAATACACTACCTGAAGACGGGAATCGTACCAGATGGTGATCCGAGGTCTTTTAAACGGAAAGCAACCCAGTTCACCCTAATCGGAGATAATCTATACAAACGTGGTTTTTCTCGACCTCTGCTTAAATGTCTTGCAGGAGAAGACACCAGATTAACAATAGAAGAAGTCCACGAGGGCATTTGCGGACATCATATCGGAAGCAGAAGCTTGACAACAAAGATCTTACGTGCGGGATATTATTGGCCGACCTTAAGGTCGGACTGCACAGACAAGGTCAAAAAGTGCGAATCATGTCAAAAATGCTCGCCGCTAATACACAACCCAGCCGAGGCGTTACATACATCGGATGCAACTTGGCCATTCCACAAGTGGGGCATGGACATCCTCGGACCATTTCCCATAGCACCAGGCCAGGTAAAATTCCTTTTGGTAGCCATCGACTACTTTACAAAGTGGATAGAAGCGCAACCACTTGCAAAAATAACCTCGGATAAGGTACAAAAGTTTATTTGGAAATTTATCATTTGTAGATATGGCATGCCACGTGAAATTATCTCTGATAATGGTAGGCAATTTACTGACAAAAAGATTGCATCATTTTTTACTAACATGAATATTAGACACTATTTCTCCTCTGTTGAGCACCCACAGACCAACGGACTCGCAAAGGCGGCTAACAAAGTAATTTTGCAGGCCCTAAGGAAAAAACTAACCGAGGTTAAAGGTCGCTGGGCCGAGCTAATACCAGAGATACTATGGAGTTACAACACAACTCCGCAATCAACAACTAAAGAAAGTCCTTTCCGCTTAGTATACGGATCAGAATGCGTGATCCCTTTGGAAATCAGTCAAGGGTCAACTAGGACCGAGCATTTCAACGACAGTGCTAACAAACAAACTCGGCTTGCCGAGCTTGACATCATCGATGAAGAACGCAATCTCACGCAGTTAAGGCAAAAATCAATGCAACTAGCTATAAAACGTCAGTACGACAAGAGAGTGAGACCAAGGACCCTCCAGGAGGGAGATCTAGTGCTCAGACAGATAGAAGATGTTCGAAAACCACCAGGCCATGGAAAATTAGCAGTGACATGGGAATGACCTTTTCGAATCACTAAAGTGGTCGGAAGAGGAGCTTATCGTCTAGAAGCATTGAATGGGACAGCATTACCAAACACATGGAACATCTCATCACTCAAATACTACTATAGTTGATCACAATATTGTAACATACAGGATGGTGAGGTACTCTTTTTCCTAACCACGAGGTTTTTTCCTAAGGAGGGTTTACTCGGGTAGGTTTTAACGAGGCCGACCATCCTGCACACCTCGAACATGAGGGACAAATTCATCTGAATAAAATCATACATTTCCCCATACATGGATATACAAAGCAGCAATAAAACGCTGTAATCATAAAATATTCGCAAAAGCAAACTCTGACACTATACATCGGAGAAACAGTCGATAAAGTCGGAATAAAAACCAACAAGTCTTTCAAAAAAACATACAAGTCCAAACTACTTACTAAAGGCAAATATTAAAAATTTCTTTCAAACAGGAGGAGGCACGTTCTCATCATGATCTTCACCAGCCTCGTCCTGAACCAACTCCCTATTAACGACTATCTTCGTCACATCGAGCTGACGAACAACTCCCCAGTCATCTCACCTTTCGTCTTATCATTGTCCCTAATCTCGGCTTGAAAAGATCGAATCTGATCCTGAAGGCGAGCAACTTCTCGTCCCTTCTCCTCCAGCTTAGCAGCCGCATCAGAGACCGACCTTTCTTTCTCCTTCATTTTCGCTGTCATATCAGTAATGGCTCTCTCTTTTTCTTTCACCAAACATTCCAAAGTAGCAAATTTATCAACCTCAGCCTGCCTTTCAGCTCCAAGCAATTCAGTAGTACGCCCGACGCACAGCAAACGAGAAGCAACAACCTGACCAAACCCAGCATTAAAAACAAACAAGCAGAACCAGCAAAACAGACAGGAACAAGACAGACACAAAAGTTTACCTGAACATATTTGCCTAAAGCTTCCAGACCCACACGTCGAGTAAGCAGCATATCCCCAGGAAACTGGGAAGCTCTATCAGAGAGCTCGGCCAAGGGAAATTGGTCGCTCCACAAAGAATGGGCGTTTGCCCCAGGAATAAACCCATGAAGTTTGCGCTGGCGATCAAAAACAGTAGTAGAAACCTCGGCCACCTCCCTATCTTCCTCGGATAGCACCTCCAATGAATCATCAGCCACCCTTCTTTTTCTTTTTGAAGAAACAGGTTGCGCAGTCGAAAAAGCAGCACCCCCTTCATCAACATTCTGAGCAGCAGAAGTAGTTACACCCTTTTCCCTTTTTCTGTCAAGAAAAGATTGAAGCCTGGAGGAATTCAGATGCGGTACCCGTCCACCTGCAAAGCCAAGCGAAAGACATCAGTGTCGAAACAGAAAACTAATACCAGGGACAAACATGTACATTACCTATATAAGTACGCAACCCTTCCTTATCATTATCTTTTTCAAAATTTAACATCTCAGGGATTGAGAGACACTCGCCGGAAGCAAAGTTTTTCACCAAAAAGTCAATAATCAAGTCTTCTTCGTCACTTCTATACGCCTCAAGTACTTGCATAGGCTCAGAACACCAATACAAGGGATATCTTTCTATCAGCTCGTCATCAAGATAAAAAGGGTATTCTGTTTCTATAGATCGGACTTTCACAAACAGAGACTTGAAATTCTTAAAAGACGACTTGTACAGAAGAAATATAGAACGGCCAGGAAAACTGCTTAAACAAACCCATAAACCCCTCCGAACCCCTTTTGACTGAAACAGAGAAAAGAAAACGCCAAGGGAAGGAGGATATTCTAGAAAGGACATCAAACACTGGTAAGCTCTTAGAAATGCCCAGGAGTTGGGATGTAATTGGGAAGGAGCACAATTCAGTTGAGTCAATACGTCGCACTCAAAGGAAGAAAAAGGAAACCTAACATACAGTTCAGAGAAACACGGAGTATACATATAAAAATACCCCCAATCACCCCTACGTTCACAAACTCTATCGTCACTAGAACAAGGGAGAAGCTCGACACCAACATTAAAGCCATCCTTCACCAACTTCATCGCACGAAGCTCCTGGAGAAAATCAAAACTACCATACGAGGAAGCACGAGTTTTAACGTCGTCATGGACCCAATGATAAAGGTCATCCCTTTTTACCTCTACAACTTTCTGCTTCTCCTTCAACTTTTCTTTATCCATTACAGACCATAATTACGAAAAGATGGAGAAAGAATAGAGGATAAAGGGAATGGAAAATCTAACCTTTTGAAGACATTTTCTTTCAAAATCAGAGGGAAAAAGAGTGACTTTTCGAAGAATCACCAAAGACCAATAACACAAACAGCTTATTACAACCCACTAACAAAGTGGGAATGCAAAACCAAAAACCGCAGAGAAACCAAGGGTCAAAACCGGTTCAGTTACAAACATTAAGTGAAGTAATGGCAGCACGTTTTCCTAAAATAATGGGAAAACGCCCTCCTTATGCCAGTCGTTTCGTTTAAACATTTTTTTCAAAAACAAAGGCTAGTGCTTCACGCCCAAAACGCACGCAACGTTGAGCTTGGGGGCTGGCACGACTAGCCGAGATATAGGTCATCCTAAAAGCTCAACTTGCTAAAAACCAAATACCCAAGCAAGTCAAGCTTGGGGGCTATGTACCGTACCTTACAGCTCGGAACTGCCACCCTATATCTCGGCCACGTCAGTCACAAGCAGCAGATGATCACAACGTGTTAACAACCCCAAGAATCTCGGTTAAAACCGAAATCCACTCTAACAAACCATCAATTAGAATCAACCTACAACTCTATAAAAAAAGCGGCTACCAAATGAATAGGAAAATCACGGCAACACTTGAATACTCTCGTACACATTTCCTACGCTTATACTCTGTTTTGTAACTGCTCTCCACTAACTTGATCGTTGGAGTCCTTTTTGCAGGTTCTCCACCCGGTTCGTGCTCAAGCTTGGCGTTTCTCCGCTGTAGAACAAAAGTCTCTTTCATTGACCAACGGAAGCCGACGTATAGCACGGAGCCGCGCATCCTTGCACGAACAATACTAATAATTAATTTTAATGACTAATTTTAATGTATATTTAATATTGTTGATTAAAAAATATAAATTAATTTAGGATGTTTCACGTATTATTATTATTATTATTATTATTATTATTATTATTGTTATTATTATTATTATATGCTACTAAAATTTTGTTAGGTTAGGAGGCACTTGTCCCCATACCTTAGTGCGTAAATCCGTCCGTGTGTATATATATATTGAGAAAATGATAATAGTATTCTTATTTTTAATAATATTATTTTTTATATGATTTTTTGTATTATATTTTATATAAATTAAAAAAGAATATTATCCTAAAAGTGATATTATCATCTCTATATTTTCTTGGATACATATACAGGTATATCTTTTATATTTAATATTTGATGATCTCAAATTAGATTCTTTATTCATTTACTTTTGGAAAATAGTATCTAAGAAGATTGGTAAGCCTAGAACCGGAAAGAATAATTGTTGAGGTAAAATTGTTCCTATGTACGAATTATACCAAAAAGGAAGATTGTGGGAGTGATTTAGCGTGATTACGTGCAATTTTTGGAGATACTGATAATAAAAATAATAATGGGAAACCAGACGAAAACGAAATCCAAAAATAACTGAAGTAATCTGCTACTGATAATAAGTATATTTTCTTCAAAAAAGAACAAGCGAATATGAAATATAAATAAAAATAAAAATAACAGTTAAGAATTAGTTGTTGCAAGATAAAACGTCCCCACCATAATATTGCAGAGAAAATTGAGGGAGGAAGCAAAAACAGAAAGAAAAATAGAATAAATCAAAATATGCAAGGATACAGGCTGTCACATCCAGTTTTCCAGTTTTCCTACTCAACAAAGAAGCCTTCACTCTGTCAGCCATCAACTAAATTAAAAATAAAAAAGAAAAAGGCGTTGGCATATATACTCAGTCTTCTCCTATTCCTTCCCTCCATAAACTCATCAAGTCTCATCTCAACATGGATCCGTGCCACTACGTGCGGCTCCTCGTTGGAAACTTGGCCGTGAAATCACCGGCGTCATCCAAGCCCTCCTTCTCCGGCAAGGTGCACCCTTCCACTTCGTCGTGCTTCTGCGAGATCAAGCTCAGGGGAGCAGGTTCACAGCGATCCCACGCGGCCACAGTTCCTATAACCTCAGACACGCACCCTACTCCGCACTCCATGGCCGCATGCTTCGACTTCACCAAACCCCAAATTGAGAAGCTCCTGAGTTCCAAGAAGCCCACCACCATCACCATCTCCCTCTACAAGGGCCGCGCAGCCACTTCCTTCTCCTTCTTCTCCTCACCCAAACTCCTCGGCAAAATCTCAGTTCCCATCGATTTCACCATGCTAGACTCAAAACCCGTCACGTTCCACACCGGCTGGGTTAACCTCGCCAAAGCAGACGACAAATCCTCCTCCGCCCAGTCACTGCACCTAACAGTCCGGGCTGAGCCCGACCCCAGGTTTGTGTTCCGGTTCGACGGCGAACCGGAGTGCAGCCCGCAGGTTTTTCAAGTAAAAGGCGATGTGAAGCAACCGGTTTTCAGTTGCAAGTTCAGCTTTCGGGACAAGAATCAGGGACAGTTCCAATCTTCTTCGGCTAATGCGAATCACATGGCGGAGCGGAAGGGATGGTCCATCACAGTCCACGATTTGTCGGGTTCGCCAGTCGCCGCGGCCTCCATGGTCACGCCCTTCGTTCCCTCACCCGGGTCGCACCGGGTCAGCCGATCCAACCCAGGAGCATGGCTCATAATCCGACCCGACGGGGACGGCACCTGGAAGCCTTGGGGTCGTCTGGAGGCCTGGCGGGAACCCAACAGCTCCAACGCCGTAGGGTACCGATTCGAGGTGCTTCCGGCTACCGCCGATCCCGTGACCCTGGCCGCCGCTACTATCAGCTCCCAGCATGGCGGAAAGTTCACCATCGACGTTGCTACCGGCGTGACCCCTGTGAGCACTCCACATGGGAGCTGGGATTTGGGGTCCGGGTCTCGACCCGGATCGGGATCGGGTGTGGATTTCGGGTTGGACCCGATGTTGATGTATAAGGGGTTTGTGATGTCGGCGAGGGTGGACGGTGAGGGGAAGTGCAGCAAGCCGGAGGTGGAGGTTGGGGTGAAGCATGTGACTTGCACGGAGGATGCTGCGGCTTTTGTTGCTCTTGCGGCGGCGATGGACTTGAGCATGGACGCTTGCAAATTGTTTTCTCAGAAGCTCCGAAAGGAGTTGAGGCAGTAGAACTAAAAACATAGTGTGTGTATTTTTTGTCGTATTCTGAGTGCCGTTTCTGTCAGTTCAGCTAACACTACTCTAATATTCTTGGCGCTGGATCAAATTCAGCACTAACCCTCCTTTTGTTTTTTTACGGTTTTCGATGAGAACTATGTACAGTTGGGAGATTGGAAGTATCAGTTTAGTATTATTTTTGTTATTCTTTTACTTCTTGGTGAAGTTTTGGATTCGTATTTTGCTTACAGATTAGGTCTCGTAAAGCTTCTGTTTTTCAATTAATTGGTTCTGGCACAAGTAGAATTTTTAATTCATGTCTCGTGCGTTGTAACGGAATGCGAGATTGAGCCTGAGAATCCTATGTGCTGTCTCAAGTACATGTATCTTCTGTCACGCTTAGGTTTGCACGATTTCATTGCTACCATTACTGGACATGTATATAATAACTTAATCAGGTTTCCTGGAACCCGCACATTACTTTCGCTCCAACATATACGTTAATTAACATATGATGTCTATGTATTCTACCTTAATAAGTTTTTTTTTTTTTTTAAGAAGTACCTTGTAATTTTTATAGTATCCCCATTTTTTTTTTATTTTAAGAATTTCATCCCTATATCCCCCTCTTTCATTTACACTCCAAAATTCTGCGTGAATGAAATTGTTCTTGACTTCAAAATAAAAGAGGCACAAAATAAATAAATGAATAAAGAACAGTGGAAAAGGAATAATAGGATACAGCATTTGCTGTGAAATTCTCTTCAAAATTATGCGTGGCCATTGGCCAGGAGCAAACGGCTTAGAAGAGCCTGGGGCTTATTTCAGTGGATTTTCCTCAAGTTAACATTCTTTCAATTTAACCATAGTTGTTTGTAAGATTGAAGAAATTTCAACTAAGAGACGACGGTGATAGGATTGTGAGGATTCAAGTATAGAAGCAATGACCAAACACGTAACGTAGTCCAATTTAGACAATTTTGAAAAGCACACGACACAACGCCCAAAATGAATCGTAAGAAATTGGCTAGTCACCAATTTGGTTCACGTTGTGCTGTATCCTTGCTGTCCATTCTCTTGAAACACATTTTTCCTTTCTTAGCACAAAGTATGTAACTTTTATCCGACTCTAGTATGAAGACAAGGATTGTATAGCATGAGACATTCGACTAATCTACCAAAGAATTAAAGACTTTGATATGAATATCCACCAAACTACCTTAGTACGTTTTTCAAACACACTTACAAGGGGATCAAGTGGAAGGGTTTAGCTAACTACACAAGGTCAAAAAGAAAAACTTTATCACTTACAAAACATGACCATGTTACGAGTTTATTCTGTTGCACTTTTGTCACTATTATCTATTCCATTTCTAATACCGGCCAACTTATCCGGATCAGTCATCACATCCTTGATAACATGAAAATCAGTAGCATTATGATCATCTGAACTAGTAGTTCCCTTCCCAGTGAATGACCCTGATGATTCTCCACTTTCACCTGTCTGAGTGTCATCCTTCAATTTCTCATTGTCATTGTCGTTGACATCTGTGTTCTTCATGTTCAAATTTGAATTACTCCGTGTGTTGCTTGTTTCACTGTTATCCTTGTTCACAGTTTTGTTTAATGCTACAAATCCTGTTACCTTTTGAAATTCACCAGCAGCTGCATCGACCTCTCCATTTTCTGTTTTGATAGGGTCTGTTGCCTTAGAATCAGGAAGGTTTTCTTCAGATCCTCTATTGCCTCCCTGCTCTGTTCCTTCTCCTGTGACTGTTACGTTCACTGTATTATTTTGAGCATGGTCTGATTCGGAAAATATCCCCGTGTTATTCTGTTTAGATGAAGTGTCAGCTCCAGTTCCTGTCATGTTATTGCTGGCTGCACTGGTTGCTAGTGCTACTGTCAAATTACTGCTTGTCTCCGAGTTATTGTGAGAATGTGTTCTGTTGGTATTATTTAGATATGAACTATCCGCTGGGATGGGCAAAGTCTTGTTTACAGTTTCTTTACCAGAAGTTGTGTTAGAAGTCTCCCCCGTCATCAGTTGAGCTCCTGTGACCTTAATATCCAAATCAGTTTGATTCCCGCTACTTTCTTCTGCAAATGTAGTCTCAGTTTCAGTGCTACTTGAATGAGTATCATGAGTCACAGCACTGGAGGCATCATCGCCCTTGTAATGCTCCTCCCGGGCCTCATGAGTGTTGTGGTTTTCAACTGAACCCTCCTCCTTTTCTTTATCCTCACTCTCCTCTTCTTTATCTTTCTCTTCATCAATGAGCTCGTCATGATTAATATCCCTCCCTGAATTCTCTTGATTCTTTTCATCTATCTCATCATCTCCTACCTCTTGTCTGTCTTCCATCTCCTCACCTTTGTTTTCATCTTCGACTTGTTCTTCCTTTTGTCCCCTCACTCCGTGCTGGCTCTCTTCTTTTCCTTCTTGTAATTCTTCTTGTTCATGGAGTTCATGCTTGTTTTCATCCTCTTCCTCCACGATATTCTCATCTTCCACTTCTTCCTCATGCTTTTCATTTTGATTTATTTCAACCTTTTGTGCATTAAGGTCTTTTCTACCAAGTTTTGGAATCTGATGTGCAGTATTGTCATCAAATTCCTTCTTCTTATCATGTGAGTGCTTAATCTGATAGATCAACCAGAAGCAAACACAAAGCAACAGAATAATCTGCAGAACATGCTTCACCTTGATGCCTTTGGACCTCTGGTTCCGACTTGGCGACCGCCTTATCATGCTTAACTTACTTACAACGCCCAAGTTCTTACTTTCTCCAAATAGCCTGGAACCGAATAAGCAATGATCAGAGTCCTAATGGAGTTGGATGATAATTTCTATGCATTTTGAGTGATAAATTACAATGTCAACCAATACAACTGTAGAAAATGAACAAATCATGGTGGACGGCTGTCATTATGCATAGTTATTCACCATGATTTGACGTCATGCTTAGAAATCCATCTCTGTAAAGTCCGAAAGGAATCCCCTTCCTACAAAGTTATATCGAAGCAGCTAACAATATTTGTCCTTGCACAAATGGCAACACCATCATATAACATACATAAGGAGAAGAGGGGAAATGATAATATCACGCAAAAAGCAATCTATGTTACCAGAAAATTTCTACAAATGCGGGCATCATAATGGTTTAATTTAAGGGATTCTCCAAATCGAATATATTTATTGACCGAGGAAAGGAAACAGGGAGCAGCAGAATGGAACATTTTTTTTAAAAAAGGAAATACAGAGTGAGAAGAAAGAGAACTGAGGAGGGGTTAGAAAGCTGAAAACAATTTCACGCGAAAAAAAAAAAAAAAAAAGAGAGCACACACAAAACCCTAAAAGAAACCCCAGTAGAGGAAGAAAAAAAGGCAAGTAGGAAATTGATAGAGAAGTATGGAACTTTGAATGGGGAAAGAAGGCCAAGCATTGGTCCACAAATGAAGAGGAAAGGAATTCACCTGAGTGAGGGAGGGGAAGGCAAGTAGGGAAGCACGCAACGAGTTGAGAGCTGAGAGCCTGAGACTTTTTTTTAGCACCAAAAGTAGTCAGCTCGTCTTTGAGAATGCCACTTTGACCTCACTCCTCTCTCCGCTCTGCTTCTGCCAATGCTACATTCTGCAATTGGCTAACACTTAATTCAAATAATTATTTATTATTGTTTTACTTTTACATCACATAACTAACCTAACCATTTTCTTTATAGCTTAAAGTAGTTCCTTACTTCCTTACTAGGCTTAGGATTTGATGGCCACATAACGTAACGTTTAGATCATTAAATGGTTTCATAATGAAATATATTTTTTAAATTTTTTTAATAATGACTAAATAATTTTTTTTTAATTTTAATTATAAATTAATTTTATATATTTTATTTAATTATAAAAATTATTTTTTATTTTATAAATTATTATTTTATTATTCAGTTACTATATTTATGAACAATCAAAAACAAAAACAAGAACAAATTAGATTTTGCTATTCCAATCGATTATAAGTTTATATTTGATCCGTAACGTTTGTCCAGGGCTGTGAAATCGTGTTTCCTTGAAAATCAATCGATTGGATTACAGTTTATCACAAAACAATCGATTGGAAATTGCAAGGTAGCATGGTTTTCGCATAAATCAATCGATTTGTCATATTATCCAATCAATTAAACGATGAATTAAATGTGGATTTTTTTATAATTCAATCGATTGTTTATACTCTCCAATCGATTGAATGCTTCGAAACAACCTGAGATCTCACAATTCAATCGATTGCTTTTGTTGCTCAATCGATCGAATTCACCAAAACAGCATAAAATAGGGTAAAAAACATCTATGGAACTTGCCACACCTTGTCCGCAGATAACAGCATAAAGAAAGTATAATAAAGTAGGGTATGGGACCCAGAAGGAGAGGCTGGGCAAGGATTTCATCAAGCCCTTCGATGCTTGCTGCCTCTGCTTGAAGCCCTTCATTGACCCCATGAGCTGCCACAAAGGTCATGTCTTTTGTAAAGAGTGCATTCTCGAGTGCTTGTTGGCTCAGAAGAAAGACATTCAATGGTCTCCATTTTCAATCACTTTCTTTTTCAATTTTCTTTTTTTTTTTCACTTTTTATTCTGACTGAAAATAAGTTTCTGATTTGTTGGATTCTTATTCAAGTGGTGGGGCTGGATCTTTCTTAAACCCATGCTTGTGATGCAATGCTGTTTTGTGTTTTGATTAAGGGTAATTGTCTTTGAATTTGGCAAATCCATATTGTTTTGGTGAATTCAATCCACTGAGTAACAAAAGCAATCGATTGAATTGTGAGACCTCAGATTATTTTGAAGCAGTATAAACAATCGATTGAATTATAAAAAATTCACATTTAATTCATCGTTCAATCAATTAGGTAATATGACCAATCGATTGATTTATGCGAAAACTATGCTACCTTGCAATTTCCAATCGATTGTTTTGTGATAAACTGTAATCCAATCGATTGATTTTCAAGAAAACACAATTTCGACGAACGTTTGATTGTTCATAAACATAGTAGATGAATGATAAAATAATAATTTATAAAATAAAAAATAGTTTTTATAATTAAATAAAATATATGGGATTAATTTGTAATTAAAATTAAAAAAAAGACTATTTAGCAGTTATTAAAAAAATTTAAAAAACATGTTTTGTTATGGGACCATTTAATGATCCAAACATTTTGGGACCATTGAATCCTAAGCCTCCTTAACTTTTTGTTTCTCCATTATAATTAAGAAATTAACTTTAACATAAAAATACAAAATGTTATTCACCATTTTTTATTTTTGATATTGGAGTAACAATATTATTTTTTTTAAAATATAAACTGATGAAGTATTATTTTTAAATGTGGAATCGAGAAGTAAAAATCGGATCATCCGATTTGTAAAAAATACAGAAATCAGACCATCCAATTTATGAGAGATATAGAAATCGGACTGAGAGATTTTTGTTAAAAAATTTAAAAATTTGAAGTACAGAAATCAAACCCCCCAATTTATATATCTGTCACATTTTTTAAAAACACCAAAAGTTATAATATTAAAATTTATCAATATTTTTACTTCCATAAAAAAAAGTCATTTTTCAGAAAAATTAAATTAAAAAATTATGCATGTAACCGTAATAAAAATACACATTTTCCTTTATTTTAATGTTAATATCAAAAGTTCATAAAATGTTCAATCTTTCATTAATATCTCTCTCATAAGAAGAATATAAATGAATGAATGGTTGGTTATTGCGAAATGACAAAAATCTTGGTTATTGCTAGAAAAAAAAATCGATTCTCTTAAATTTTTTTAATTAAAAATATAAAATATGATTTTTAATTTTTTAATATCTTTTAAATTTATATTTTTTAATTTTATCTATTGATCCGTACATGAATAACTCGAATGTGTAATGCTACATTTTGGAATTGAATTTTAAATTCAAATACTTCGTCCTATTAAAATAACTGACTCCGAGCATTTTCAAAGTGCCAATACATATTTCGGATATGACATGTACATAACGGTCCATTGTGCAACAATAAATACAGGGCAAATAGGATTATAGATTCATTCATTTTCACTTACTCTTAAAAAAGAACTCTAATTGTATTTATAAAGATCGATTACTAACTTGAGCGTTAGAATCCTTTTTGCAGGTTCAACGCACAAGTCCGGCCTTTGAAGAGCTGCAGTTCACCTGAAGGTCTTGGAGAAGGAGCCTTTCGAGTGTTAACGAGCTATACTTCAGAAGGTAGTTTTTGATAGGAACATTTGGCGCCTATGGACCTATTTTTCAAAATGTGTTCCCACATTTTACTACCTTTTTCCACTCTTCTTTCTTTTTCTTTTTGCAAGGTTTCTTGAATCATGACGGACAATGCTATAGCTCCACAAGCACGTCCAACTTAAGTGGAGTTTTTGGCTATGAACGCTGCTTTGTAGGTCGAGGTTCAAAAAATGGCCGAACCCCTAGCAGCTAAACTAAATAACGATAAGGAGAATGGGGAACGCAAGAATCTTAATGATGAAAACACAAAGATGGGAGGAACACTTCACAAGACAGAAAGGTGGAGAACGAATCCGTTTTTCAAAGAAATAATGAACTTCCAAATGCCCAATTTACACTTTCAACAACATTGAAGCCTTATGAGGGGATTGGCGATCCCAAAGTGCATGTCACCACATTCGAGTCCATAATGTTACTAAATGGTGCCTCTGACCCTATCTTGTGTCGATCCTTTCCAACCTTTTTGAATAGAGCTGCTTTATTTTGGTTTTCAAATTTGCCTGCAAGTTCCATTGCTAGTTTTGATGAGTTTGCCGATCTATTTGTAAACAACTTCGCAGCATCCAAAATCTATGTACGAGACTCAGATTATCTTAGCACAATTACTCAAGGACAACACAAAAGTCTGAAAGACTACATGACGAGGTTTGCAAAGGCAGCGATGGAAATTTCCGATCTAAATCCCGAGGTTCATTTACATGCCTTGAAAAGCGGGCTTCGCCTTGGAAAGTTTCACAAGGCCATTGTAGTAACAAAACCAAAGACGCTAGCAAAATTCAGGGATAAAGCGATTGGACAAATTGAAATTGAAGAACTACGGGAAGCTCGAAGATTGGAAAAACTATTACCTCGCAGAGACGATGACAAGCAAGGTCGAACAAACAACCTTTGAGACAACAAAAAGCCGTTTAAGTTGACACCGAAGTTTGACTCATACACACAGTTCAATGCAAGGAGGGAAGATATAATCAAAGAGATCCTACATGCCAAAATCATCAAAACCCCCAGTAGGGCTGGGACCTATCAAGACCGAAAATATGTCGACAAAAGCAAACACTGCGCATTTCACCAGATGTTCAGACATACAATTGACGAATGTGTAGTAGCAAAAGACCTCCTAGAGCGATTGGCATGACAAGGGCTACTGGATAAATATATCAACGGCAAAATCCAAAAGGATGCGACAACCTCTCCTACAATGGCAGAACAACCAAATTCAACTTCAGTAGCAAAAGATAATGCAAGATGGACTACTTCAAACCCACCTCCCCTGACTCGAAAGATCATTAATTACATCTCAGGAGGGTTCACCTGCAGACGAATTTTTAGCTCTACTAGGAAAAGAAACTACAGGACCATGCTAACCCTCGAAGGAGAGGGATCAAGGCTACATCAGCCGACATGCTCCACCCCGAGTATCACTTTCCAAGCATCTGACTTCAAATCCCAAACCCCAAATCTCGATGACCTAGTGGTGATATTAGTGACCATAAGAGACACAAAAGTTAGAAAAGTCCTCATGGACCCTGGGAGCAGCGCCGATGTATTGTTCTTATCAACATTTCAGAAGATGCAGCTGAACAAGAATACTTTGCAACCTTCATCCGAAGAGCTAGTTGGCTTCTCCGGAGAAAGGGTTCTAGTAACAGGTTATGTATGGTTAAGGACGACTTTAGGATACCATCCCCACTCAAAACCTTAGATATTCAATATCTAGTGGTTGATTGTGTAAGCCCCCTACAACATCATATTGGGGCGACCATCATTGAATTCTTTTGGAGCTATTATTTCTACGATTCATTTGTGTGTTAAGTTTCATATGCAGGATGACATCATCGCAACAATACATTCCGATCATAAAGGAGGCAAGATAATGCTATAACATTGGGCTAAAAGTCCGACCATCGACCTCAGAATCAATCCCGCAGATCAACTCGGTGTACAATGCTGATGATATACCTCTACTAGCCGAGCTTGACCCTCGATGTGATAAAGAAGCATGACCAACACCAACAGATGACCTCCGCAAGATAAATCTTACTACCAATGAATCACAATGCACTAACATTGGCTATGCTTTCAATGTAGAAGAAACATCTAAGCTTGTAGCCCTACTGCAAGCAAACGCGGATTTATTTGCATGGACACCAGCAGATATGCTTGGAATCAACCTAAATGTTATGTGCCATAAGCTTGCTTTGGACCCCAAAGCTCGTCCAATCCGTCAGAAAAAACATAATCTCGGACAAGAACGAAAAGAAGCAGCGATCAAAGAAACCCAGAAAATATTGAGTGCAGGTTTCATAAAGGAGATCCAGTTTACGTCATGGTTGGCAAATGTGGTCATGGTAAAGAAGACCTCTGGCAAGTGGCATTTGTGCATTGACTTCACAGATCTAAACAAGGCTTGCCTAAAGGATTTATATCCCCTGCCGAATATTGACAAATTGGAAGATAGTACATTGAGTTTTAGAGTTTTAAACTTTATGGACGCTTATTCAAGTTATAATCAGATACAAATGCATATTGAAGATTAGGATAAAACCGCATTTATAACTGATCATGGCAATTTTTGTTACAAAGTAATGCCTTTTGGTCTTAAGAATGCAGGAGCAACATACCAGAGGTTGATGGACAAGATTTTCTGAAATCAAATCAGTCGAAACATGGATGTGTATGTTGATAACATGGTTGTCAAATCAGAAACTAAAAGTAGACACCGCTCCGACCTCGAGGAAATTTTCCAACAGCTCAGGAGATACAATATGAGATTGATTCCTGAGAAGTTTGCATTTGGAGTTCAAGGAGGCAAATTCCTTGGTTTCATGTTAACCCATCAGGGGATCGAGGCAAACCCAGAGAAGTGCCGATCTATAATAGAAATGAAATCTCCACGCACAATCAAAGACGTGCAACAATTGACTGGATGTAACACCCTAACTTTTAGCACCTCATGATCGTACTAAAAGTCCGAGCGCTACTTACCTCTATTCCTTTAATTATATACTATGTTTATTTAATATTGAGCCTTCGCGAGTACGAACCGAAATTTTAGTTAAGAAAATAAAAAGTTTTTACTTTTAATCCAAAAATTTTATTTCATTATTCTCAAATACAAGTCATATCCCCTCTAAAAACTAAAAACACTAAACAACGAGGGAAAAATAAAATCTAACAACTCAACTTGTGAAGATAATCTTCTATGCTCCTGTAGCTCTGCACTGAACCTTCACACTTGTAACTGAGAGATATGGAGATAGGGGGTAAGAATTGGAGAGTTCTTAGTATGGTCAGGGTAGTTAGTTAAGTTTGTTTTGTTATGTTCTAAGTAAATAACAACAGTCAACAAAGTATAATCTAACTCAGTAATTACAGAACATAGAATCCAATCATAAGCACACACAATCATAGAAAACACAATCACAAACAAATATACGCAAACAAGGATGATGCATGACTAGTCCTATCGCAGGCCATGAGCTCATGTGTTGGTTGCCTACTTGCTTCCGACATTACCTGGGCACGAGTCCCATGTATGGCTTTCCAGATACATACAGAGTGCATATAAGTCTTACGTGACTTTTAAATATATTGTAATATGCTTACATATGGAAAACAGTTCTCAGTGTGTGGGCGTCTCCACTATACATTTGGCACTAAGGCTCAAACAAGGTTGCATCTGCTCTCCTGTGATAGACAGTCTTTTAAAGCTTTTTCTTTATCTTTGTCCTCTGCTCTCCTGTGGCAGATATCCCTTTAGTTAATACATTCTTTTCTTTTCTGTGCTCTTCTCTCCTGTGACAGAGATTCGTTAGGTTCTTTTAATCTTTGTTCTCTGCTCTCCTGTGGCAGAGATTCTTTAATATTTTTCTTTCCTTTTCTTTTCTTTCTTCTTCTTTTCTTTTCTATCATTCCATAATATAATTTATCTTCACATTATTCCCTCGCCTTTCCCTAAGTGTCTTATAAAAAAGAATTATAAAGTACTTTAAATGAGTCTGCGTTCTCTAAAACTTTTAAGATCGCTCTGTTTGCTCTTCTATGACTTATAATAATATTAATAATATCTTTAGTAGATAATATTCTTAATAAGATAATAATAATAATAATAATATAAATAAGATATTTTAAATAATATATATATATATATATATATATATATATATATCTTTTCTTAAAATTTAGTTTATAAAACTTTATTTTAAACTTTTATTAATTACTTTTTAAACCACGAATTTTTAATATTCTATTTTTAACCTTAATATTTTATAAAATTATATTTGAACCCTCACTTATTTTCATATTTATAAAAATAACCCTAAACTTTTATAAAATATCCATTTTACCTCCCGTACTCTATTTATTACCCAAAATACCTAAAAACTTATATAATTACAAATTATACCTCGATTTTTATATACAAATACAATGTTACCCTTCAAAAATAAAGTTTAAATATTAATCTTCCTCTTATACCAAAACCGAAACCCTTAGCCCCTTCTTTTCAAAATATTATTTTTATTTTAATCCGTTTTCGAGTCTTTGGGTTACCGATTTTTCTCAACTTTTAATTTAATCTTTCAACCACCAAATCTCATTAATTTCCTCAAAATACCACATCACAACAGTCTCAAAAATATTAAAACAACTACAGCTAAGCTGTTCCTCATAGCCAAACTAACAAATCACAAGAAACAACAATAATTCAACATAAACTCATTCAAATTCAAACAATAATCAACAAAATCAATATTCACTAATCAAATTCACATTTAATTATTATAAAGTTACTAAACCCTACCTCCGTACAAAATTAAAATACTCGAAGCTCTAGAGAAGCCTTCTGACCGAGCTACCGAAAGAAAAAACGTCAGAAATCGTCTGTGTCTCCTAAAACTCTAATTGGCCGAACTCGAGAGGAAGAGGAGCTATGTCACCGTCAATTTCTACCGGACAAAAGTAACGCCAACGTGTATATATATATATATTGAAGCATAAGCCACGTTTGGCTTTAATGAAGGATGATTATATGATTATATACACTTAATGAATGAAACTAATGAGGTGTTATGGTTGTATATATGCATTTATGCATAAAAGCCATGTTCTCAAATCCATTTTTCTTGTTCCCTTTAATGATTTCGGTTAGTTAAATGGAACAAGTATTATAATAACAATAACAATAACAATAACAATAACAATAACAATAATAATAATAATAATAATAATAATAATAATAAATTTTGTTTATTAAAATAATTTTTAATAAATAATTCAAACTAATAAAATAAATTATAATTAAATTAAACTTTAATAATAATAAAATTCTATTTAATTATTTTTGTTAACAAAAATAATTTTTTTAAAAAACAAAATCTTAATATAATATAATAACTTATAAATAAATAATTATTTAATTTTCAAAAATTCGGGGTGCTATAATGGACACCTTGTAACTCTCTCACAATTTTTGTCAGCGGCGACAGCAAAGTCATATCACTTCTTTTCTAGCCTACAAAAGAACAAGAGTTTCACATGGACAGATGATTGCGAACAAGCATTTTCCAACTTCAAAAATATTCTCACCTCTCCACCTATATTGTACAAACCCGAATACAGTAAACCACTCTATTTATATCTCTTTATTTATGCTAATACTATTAGTTCTGTCTTTGTCACAGAAACGAGTATGGAGTAACACCTAGTATATTTCGTCAGCAAGATGTTGCAAAATACAAAAACTCGATACCCAATCATCGAGAAGATGGCATTCACCCTGATAATCACATCAAGAAGGCTCCGCCATTATTTTCGAAGTCATGAGATCATAGTTCGGATAAATCAACCACTGCACCAGATATTAACGCGACCAGATTTGGTGGGCCAATTAATTAAATGGTCGATAGAACTTTCTGAATATGACATCTCATATCAACCAAGAGGATCATTGAAATCACATATTTTAGCGGACTTCATCATTGAATTTACAATAGCCGATGACACCTTTTCCATCTTAAAAATGTACATTGATGGAGCTTCCAATGAGGATGGTTGTGGAGCTGGAATCATCCTCAAAGACAAGACCGGTGTATATGCCAAGCAGTCGATAAGTTTTTTGTTCACAGCAAGCAATAACTAGTCCGAGTACGAGGCTTTAATAGCCGGCCTACGATTAGAAAGAGAAATGAACATCCAACATCTCAAAGTCTATTGTGACTCATTATTGGTTGTCCAATAGGTAAATAGCAATTTTCAGGTACGGGATCCCCCTTTTGGAGCAATACCTAAACATTGCAAAAAATTTAATACAGAATTTCCAATATTTTGAAATTACACACGTACCTAGGGAAGATAATAATAGAGCAAACATTCTATCTAAGTTAGCTACTTCTCGAATCGTTGATACAACTCCAGTATTCTCACAACTAACCTTTGTGGAACCAAGTATTTACGGCATAAATGTTTTTGCTCTATCACAGATAACAGATTGGAGAACACCCTATGCGGAATATTTGAAAACAGGCAATATACCTACATCTAAAAGAAACCCAAAAATTTTCAAAAAATGAGCAAGCTACTTTACCCTAATAGGCGATGACCAATACAAAATAGGATTATCTCGACCACTCTTGAAGTACCTGGGGACCGAAGAGGCTAGCCTTGCAATGTCAGAAATACACGAGGGAATTTGTGGCACACGCATAGGAGGATGCCACCTAGCTGCAAAGCTGCTAAGAGTAGGATACTTCTGGCGTTCACTCCAAAAAGACTGCATGGATAAAGTCCAACACTATGATAATTGCCAAAAATGTGCACCACCAATACACACACCAGCCAAACTATTACACACATATGATATCGGATGGCCTTTCCATAGGTGGGGGATTAAAATCCTCAGACCTTTCTCGGTCTCTTGAGGCCAGGTAAAATTTTTTACTAGTTGCGATAGATTATTTTACAAAATGGATCGAAGCGCAACCACTTGCTAAAATAACTTCGGACAAGGTAAAATCTTTCATATGGAAGTTTCTTATATGTAGATATGGCTTACCAAATGATATCGTAACTAACAATGATAGACAGTTTACTGATAGAAAGATAGAATCTTTTTAACAAAATCTTAACATTAAACACCATTTTTCCTCCGTCGAGCACCCTCAGACTAATGGGCTTGTCGAGGTTGCTAACAAAGTCATTTTGTAGGCCTTGCGAAAAAAAAAACTAGCCGATGTCAAAGAATAATGGGGCGATCTAATTCTCAAAATCCTATGGAGATATAACCCCACACCACATTCGACAACAAAAGAAACACCATTCAGGCTAGTTTATGGTGCAGATTCAATGATTCCAATGGAAATCTCACTAGGATCATTAAGGACCGAGCTTTCAAACGTCAACATCAATGATGAAAATAGGCGAGCCGAGCTCGACACATTAGATGAGGAGCGTGAATCAGCAAGTCTTCGATAGCAAGCAATGCAAATTGACATACAGTAGAAATACAACAAAAGAGTGCGGCCGCAAACATTACAACAAGGAAACCTCATCCTACGAAAGGTAGAAGATGTTCAAAAACCTCCAGGCCAGGGAAAGCTCCCCACCATGTGGGAGGGCCCTTCAGAGTATCAAAGGTACATGGACAAGTAACATATTCTTTACAAATCTTAGAAGGGACCGAGCTTCTAAACATGGAATATATCGTCATTATGTTCTTATTACATGTAATTATGTATGCAACACAAAGCTGAGCGATACTCTTTTTCCTACCACCGAGATTTTATCCCATGTAGGATTTTACTCGGGGAGGTTTTAATGAGGCCGCCCACTTCGTATAGGAGGATATTCTCCAAAGCATTTAAAATACTATTTCATATTACCTACAAAAGTCTTTCTAACCAACAAAACACAAAATTGGAATTTCAAAATACGCGACTGAAGCGTTATATCATTTCGTCAAAAGGAAATAACCTTTTTCCAAAATAAACAAAAGTATTGGTGTTTATACACCATATAATCCACCCAACTACATAGAACAAAGAGTTCAAGCAAGCAACAACATAATTCAAAATAGATAGCCCTAAAGTCAGGGGTTTTTCTCAATAGTCTCTGCATTATCATCTTTTGCTTCACAAACAGCTTCATCATCTACAAGCTTGTCACTAACCACTATCTTGGTAACATCAAGATCCCCAATGTCAAATTTAGGAGCAAATGCCATCACCCTGTTGACAGCACAATCAAACCCTGTTGCGAACATCTCCAGCATCTCATTCTCAAGCTCATGCACCCTAGATGTCAACCTGCCTTTCTCATTGTCAGCATCCTTGATCTGACCTTGCAAAGCTCGGATATGATCATGTAGCTTCAACATCTCTCCCTCCATACCCTTCATTTTCGACGTCACATTAATAACGACTTCATCTCTTTCCTTTAAAGATTTCTGCAACTCCAACACCTTACTCGCGTCTTTCTTTTCCTCAACTCCGAGCAATTCCGTAGTTCGACCTATACAAAGCATCTTGGCACCAATAACCTGAAACATAGCCAAAGATTTCATTTACAACACAATACTAACTAAACTAAGTTGTTTAAACTTCTTTCTTACCTGCATATACTGTCCAACCGCCTCTTTTCCAACCTCTTTCAGCATTCTCACATCGACTGGGTGTTGGCGACTTTGTCGGCCAACTCAGGAAATGGAAATTATTCACTCCAAAGGGACTGAGCATTCACACCCCTAGAAAAACCATGAAGTTGCAACCGCTTCCCCAATTTATTTTCTTCCCACAAATCCAAATCAGCAGCAGAAAGAACATCAATGGACTTCTCTGAATCTGGTTTCTTCCTTTTCAATGGATGAGCACATGACTGTGCAGGGTTCACCCCCACGTCCTTCCCGACACCTACAGTAGAAACTTCATTGTCATTCTTCTTTTTATGGTCCAAAAAAAATCTCATTCATGTCGACGATAAGCTCGGAAATTTCCCATCTGTAACAAACAAGCAACATAAGTTTGAGAAACAGGTCTTCCACAAAACATAATTCCTACCCTATGTCAAAAGATTACCTATATACGTTTTCAAAGCTTCTTTATC
The DNA here is from genome assembly GCF_059453495.1 of Arachis ipaensis. NCBI lineage: Eukaryota > Viridiplantae > Streptophyta > Magnoliopsida > Fabales > Fabaceae > Arachis > Arachis ipaensis. The sequence continues at coordinate 21,422,151 of NC_142440.1, read as the reverse complement.
ATTTTCAACCTTTAACATATCAGAAATAGACAACAACTTTTTTGATGAAAAGCATTCTATTAGGAACTCCAGAACCAAACTGTCCTCTTCATCTCTTCTTAGAGCATCTAAAATTTGCATAAGCTCGGGACACCAATAAAGCAGAAACTTTTCCACTAACTCATCATCTAAGTAAAACAGATATTCAGTCTCAAACGACCGTACTTTTACAAATATTTCTTTGAAACTTTTAAAAGAAGATTTGTATAAAACAAAGAAGGATCGTCCCGGGTAGCTACTAAGATTTGCCCAAAGACCTCTATGCAGCCCTTTTGATTGAAACAACGAGAAAAAAGATGTTTAGAAAGGGAGGAGTTTCCAGGAACTCCATCAGACATTCATAGGCTCAAAGGAAAGCCTACGAATTGGGGTGTAGCTGTGAAGGAGCACAATTTAGTTGTGTTAACACCTTGCATTCAAAGTCAGTAAAAAAAAACTTCACATTTAACTCAGACAAAATGCAAACATAAAAATAAGCCTATTCATCCCTCTTCTCACATACCCTCTCCTCACCACCACAAGGAAGAAATTCTACACCCACTGGCATACCAATCCTAACACAGTTACTAGCAACAAGTTCAGAAATTTTTTCCATGTTGTGATAAAGAAGCACGAAATTTAACATCCGCATGTACCCACACATAAATGTCACCTTATACTTCTATTATTTTGTCTTTTATTTTGTCTCTAGCCATGTTAAGAAAGTGGAAAGAGAAGACAAGAAAGGAAACAGAGACAAAGATGGCAGGAAACAAGAAAAAAACAATACTAACCTCTTAAAGTAATTTTCTTCACTGGGTAATTTTTGTGCAAATAACACAGAAACGGTTCCTAATGTGTGAATAGGAAGAGGTAATAAAAATCTAAATATCCACTAACACACAATCTAAATCACTCTTTATCTCTAGCTATTTGATCAAGTGTAACTGTTCACCTACTTTCAAATATTGAACAGACAAAATTCTCTCGAGATAACTACGACGTAGTAATTATTGCATTAAACGCATTGAGAAATGGTGCGCACCCTTCATATCCCTTAAAACACGTGCTTTAAACCCAAGCTTGCCAAAACGACTATGCGTTGAGCTTGGGGGCTACTAGGACAAGCTTATAAAGTCTCGAGGAATAGCGTTAAGAAACTAAGCTCAAATTGCTCCCAACAAAACAACTGAAAGTCAAGTTTGGGGGCTGTGATCTGTACCCGAATAACTCAGATACATAATGCTACACCTCGGAACTGAATTTTAAATTCAAATACTTTGCCTTATTAAAATAATCGACTCCGAGCACTTCCAGAGTGCCGACATATATCTCGAGCATGACATGTACATAATGGTTGCCATTGTGCAACAATAAATACAGGGCAAATAGGACTATAGATTCATTCATTTTCACTCACTCTTAAGAAAGAACTCTAAGTGTATTTATAAAGATCAATTACTGATTTGAGCGTCGGAGTTCTTTTTGCAGGTCCAACACACGGGGTCTGGCCATTGAAGAGCATGCAGTTCACCTGAAGGTCTTGGAGAAGGAGCCTTTCGGGTGTTAACGAGCTACACTTCGGAAGATAGTTCCTGACAGGAACATCTATAAAATATATGATAAAAAGTTATACTTTATTCTCTTAAGTGACAAAAAAAAAATTTAGAGCATCCAATCTCGCTAGAGAGTGAGATAGAACTGGAATAATAGTGTAATGCCATATCCGTCGTTGTCTTCCACCACTTCTCATTAATCTTTTATACTAATTCTCCATTTTCCGAGTAGGCGGTTTGGAGCAAGAAATTAAATGAACTAATTTTTCACTAATCTTCGGAAGGCTTGTCCATTTTGCCTAATTCCCCACAAATGGACTCTTCTTTTAATGTCCTAGGATTTAGTAGATAAAGTATATATATTTTTTAAATTTATCAAAAATTTTAAGAATATTTTTTAGTTTTATTTTATTTCAGTTTTGTCCTAAAATTTTTTAATTTATATCAAATATATTTTTTACAGATAAATTTTTAAAAAATTTAGAACTAATTAAATAATAATGCATGATAATGATATCTAATTTAATTGTGTTTAAGATTATTTTTGTGAAATTATTGATGAATTGGTTCTAAATTTTTAAAATAATTAATCGCTAAAAATATATTTGATGCAAATTAAAAATTTTTGGAACAAAATTAAAACAAAATAAATTTTAAGGATAATTTTAAAATTTTTAGCTTATTTTAAAATAAAAAAATATATTTTATCCCATTTAGTATTACTGCTACTTTTCTCAATTACAAACCATACTTTGATATTTTCAAGCCTATTTCTACTATAAAAAATAGGCTCCAAAACCCGAACTACAACAATATTTGTTCTGGAATATTTTTATAAGCCCAATACTAAAAATCGGGTTCAAGAGTGTATAAGAAGTTCTAAGGAACTAATTTGATGATTAAGTATTCTCTCGGATTCTAAAGAATATGTTATAAATAGGATAATAACTCCTCATTCATAACTCATTCTAATGCCTAATAACTTAATTTTAAGATGTTAATTATTATATTGTAACCATCATGCTACTATTAAAGGAGAATGTTACAACATTAACTATATATAGGCCTAAAAACATCATATGAAGAGAGATTATAATAAGACATCGAGCATCATATAACGAGAGTGGCTCATGAAAAAAGCAACCCACATAAGAGAAGCATGTAACATCATAACCTCATAAAATATATGCATTATTCCAAATCTGTGCAGTCATATATGATCTCTATCTTATTTTTTTTGTGACCCATGCTAACTTGAGCATCGTAGTCCTTGCAGGAATATCCCTATCATTAGGAATGACAAACTTAGGACATTGCGGGATAGCGACAACATTGTATCTCCAACCTACTCTCTATAATTTTGTTCAAATAACTCCTAAACTCAAAAGAGTAAACATACTTCTCAACAATATCAATATAAGATTAAATAAAGAGAAGACGACCCACAAAACATCCAAATAGTACAATAGTACTTCTTCCATTGGGTATAACAATGCATAGAGAATATACCAAACAAAAAAATGCATAGAAAAAACTATACAGCAAAGTCTAATAAACAAGAAAGGATGTTACCAAAAAAGAAAATAATTTTAATATACAAATAAATTGCAATAGCCTGACCAAAAGAAAAAACTGCAATAGTAAATTTGGCAGTGTCTACTGTCTAGCAAAAATATGATCGTAGAAAACTTCCTTGCAATATGACACTAATCTATTAACTATTTTTTGTTTAATTTCTCTTTTCTTTTTTTTAAGGGTGTTTGAAAACTCCTTAGAATTCAATTCTCATAGAAATTGAATTCAATTCCAGTGTTTGAAACAAAAATAATTAAATTAGTTTAGATGAAATTCAATTCAATTCCATTATTTTCTCTCAAAATCAGTTCCAACTCAAATAGGTCCGATTTAAAATTTCATTCTATTAAAATTTTACTTAAAACTTAAAATGTCTAAAATGTCCTTATAATTTTTTTTTTTTGTGGAAAAGGAGGGTCAAAGACCTAACACACGAAAGGAAAAAACCAAACTAACACACTATCTAACACCTGTAAATCTCAATATGCCAATCTAAGAGAAGATTGTGACTAACATTGGGACGGGAGAATCAAAAGTATGGGACCAATAAGGAGAGAATGGCCTTTCTTTGCAAGAGTGTCCGCTATACTCTTACCTTCTCGAAGTATATGAGACCATTCCACATGCTGGATGCGACTTGAGAGAATACTAATGTCCTCAATGAGAGACTTGCAGGGGTGGCTAGAAGGACATCCCTCCTTCATAAAATTCATATCCATTCGAGAATCTGTTTCCACTATTAGGTGATTAAAATTTTTAGCAATTGTTACCTGGAGGCTCTTGAGAATCTCCCATATATAGTTTGCTTGCATTATAGAGCGACTATCCAAATTACTTGAGAACCCCACGATGCATCTACCTAAGTGATTTTTGAAAACTCTACCACAAGCAACGTTGTTATTGATGGAAAAAAAGGAACCATCAACCTTGACTGTGTGCTCCGGAGGAGGATTCTAGCTAATTAGATGCTCGGACGTCCAATTGAGATACCTCGTAGGCCGCTTCATGCTCATAACCTTTACAAACTCTGCACTGCAAACTTTAATCATTTCACCACTTCATTCGGGTCCATCATCTGCCCTTTAATTACCACATTGTTGCGCAGATACCAAAGGGTGGACACATCAGTTCCGAAGACGGTAGCCCAAGTGTTACTTTTGGAGATATTAATCCCTAGCCAACTTCTTATATCTTGGTTAAAAAAGTCGATTAAATCTTTTGGGATGTCAAGTATTTGCCACACAAGATACGCAAAAGTGCATTCGCGCAGAACATGAATTGCCATTTCTTGATTGTTGTTGCATCTTGGACAATTAAACACTTGTCATGTGACGCCTACATCTTTCAGCATTAGTTAGCAAAGCCTCATGCCTACTAGCCATAAGAAAGTTCTGATTCTTTTTGAATCATTCCAATTCCAGATTAATTTAAAGACCAATCAGGTGGATCATGGTCTTCAATAATAGTTTGATATGCTTATTTGAGATTGAAGGTTCCGTCCGAAGATGGAGCCCAGGCAATAGAGTCTACTTCCTTCCAAGATGAAGGTAGGGACATGGCCAGAATTCTCTAACCACTTGTTTTGGCAGCACCTCATCAAGCTTTTCCTCATCCTAAGAATCTGAAATTGAAAGAAAATCCATAAGTGATTCTTCCCTCTCATGGGGATTTATGACCTAATTAGTGTAAGCATAGAGTCTTCCCAAGTTAGGCACCCAGTTGTGCTCCCGAAATCTAATTTTAGAGCCATCACCAATACGCCAAATAGAATTTGTCTCCACTCGGTTCTAGGTACTGCAAATTTCTTTCCATATATTGGACATATTTTTTCTCCTAGTGACTGTTGGAATAATGTCATTGCCACAATTATATTTTGCTCTTAGGACTTTTGCCCATAAATTATCTTTCTTCTCTATCAAGCCCTAACCAAGTTTCATTATAAAGGGATGGTTTAAGTCTCTTGCATGTCTAATGCCAAGACCTCCTGAGATTTTGGGTTTTCTGGTTTTCTTCCAATTTAAAAGATGAACTTTTTTTGTATGTGATGTTTCTCCCCCAAAAAAAAAATTTCTGCATTTACGATCAATAATATTACTAGTAGTAGTAGGTAATAAGGCAGTTTGCATAGTATAACTAGGAAGAGAACAAATGATAGATTTCACCACTGTTGTTGGCCCTACTAGAGACAAGAATGAAGCTTTCCAACTATTGAATCTTACATTCATTTTGTTGATGATACCATTGAAAGTGTCCTTAGAGACTTTCGAGTGAATTAGAGGAACACCCAATTACTTCTCTAGATCATATGTTCTGGTGAATTGGATGAAACTATTGATGTTGTTTTTTATTGCATTAACCACATTATTGGAGAAAATTTTTTTCAGTTTTGTCATTGCTAACTTTTTGGCCAGAGTTAAGACAGAAGGCATCAAGGATCCTACTAATAACTTCTGCTTGTTCTATGTTTGCCTCCGCAAAGAAGATTAAATCATCCGCAAAGTAGAGATGAGATAATTCAGGGCCTCTTCTCTTAAGCTGAATAGGCTTTCAGAACTTGTGCTCACAAGCAGCTGTAATAAGTTGAGAAAGATGCTTCATGCATATAACAAAAATATAGGGAGAAAATAGGGTCCTTTGTCGAAATCCCCTAGAGGGGATGAATTTATCCAAGGCTTCATCATTCCACAACACCCTCATCCTTGCGGTACTAATACAGCTGCACACAAGCTCAATAAACCTCTAAGGTGTCCCTAGTGAAGCTCCATTTAAGTTTGTCGTAGACCTTTTCAAAATCAATCTTTATAGCCATCTAACCCTTAGGCCCTTTCTTATTCCTCATGAAGTGAATGACTTCTTCAGTAATGATAATGTTATCCAAGCTATGCCTTCTTGGAACAAAACTGCATTGAGTAGGAAACTGAAAACATTGTTGGAGTTCTCTGTTAAAAATGTCGCCGGAGTTTTTTGCCATCATCGGAATTCTCTTCCGATTGCCACATCAGCATTTTTCGTTCACTGTGACATCATTTTTTTACGGTTGAATGATTTTGTCAAATTTTAAAATCTCTCAGGAGTTATTTTATTAATAACAAAAGTCATGTACCATTTTATTAGCGCAAGAATCTTTTGAGTACCGATTTAATATTTACCTCAATTTAATAAATAAGTATATTTATTATTTAAATATAATATTATATTAATAAAAGATAAAATTGTTTGCTACAAAACTTTAGTTCATTTAATAAACATTTCAAATATTAAAATTCAATTCAATTTTATAGTTTTATTCATTCATTTCAAACACTAGAATTCAATTCTATAATTTTACTGAAAAAGGATTGGAATTATCATCCTCCTCTTCTTCCACCTCCTCCTCTTTTTCTTCCGTTATTGAAAATTCGTCAGTTGTATTATCATAATAGTTGCTTAAAGAGAATGGAGGTGCAAGTGGTAGAGGAAGGGCTGTAGTGCTTCCAAGCATCAAAATAACCGAGGACATGGTGGGCCTATCTTTGGGCCTTTCTTGAACACACAACAGTCCAATATGAATCCATCTCAACGCCACATCTATGGGGCAAGCGTTGACCAGGACATGATCCAGAAATTCCAGCTCCTTGCCTTCGCTCCAGAGTCGCCATGCCTGTTAAATCTCACGAAGGGGTAAACACTGTACCATCCAAACAAAAATAAATAAATAAAGAACGAACTTACATAAGATATAAGAGTTAGAGTTTGATCACGACGACGCTCTGGTTGGAAGAAACCAATGTTCTTTCTCCCGCTTAAAATTTCCAACATCAGTACCCCAAAGCTGTAAACATCAGATTTGACCGAAAATGACCCTTCCAAAGCATATTCTGGTGCCATATAACCACTGGAATAACCCAAAGTAAACACATTAGTTGGCCTCTATCAAGTTACAGGGTCATAATGGTTTATACATTAATGCTGTTTTAAAAAATTAATTAATGCAATGTCAAGTGTCTACACGTTTAATCATCCGGTTTGGGAACTAATTTGAGATTTGTGAATGTTTTATCTCAACCAATTACCAATAAAAAGAAAAAGGTTCTTGAAGGCTCAACCTCTCCATATAGTCCATTAGCCTTAGTAAAATTCAAGTTATTATTAATACAGTAAGAAAGAAACTACGTTAACCATAAATGAGCTAACTATGAAGTAGAGTTATTCGGAATAGCTGGCCGGCAAAAGAATGATAGCAAGTGAATTGAAGAAACCATCGTACGTATATATGGATTTACGTTGAACTGGGAGAACTGGTAGTACTTACTATGTACCAACAACCCTTTCGGTGCTTGCTTCAATTTGATCGCTATAAAATATTCTAGCAGTCCCAAAATCTGATATCTTGGGATTCATGTCTTGGTCTAACAATACATTGCTAGCTTTCAAATCTCTATGAATAATTTTCAGCCTGGAATCCTCGTGTAGATATGAAAGACCTCTTGCAATTCCATTTATAATTTTTTCCCGCTTAGGCCAGTCCAGCTTTCCACGTTTGTTTTGATCTGCATGCATGGCAGGATAAGAGTAGAAAAGATCGTGACCAGTGTATATAGGAAACAGAAAGAAAATATGTATATATATGATTAGGAAAAGTATAGGTAAGTGACAGGAAGAGCTAACCAAATAGAAAAGCATCGAGACCGGTGTTGGCCATGTACTCGTAGACAAGAAGCTTTTCGTTTCTATCAAGGCAGCATCCCAAGAGCCTAACAAGATTTTTGTGTTGAAGTTTTGCAATCAACGTCACTTCATTCTTGAATTCTTCAATGCCTTGTCTTGATTTGAATGAAAGCCTTTTAACTGCTATTTCCTTTCCATTATTTAACTTCCCCTGTACGTGTGATTTGCAAAATATAAATCATAAATAAAAAAACAAGCACAGCTAAAATACTAATCTACCAACTCATCAATGAGATTGATAAACTGCCCCACAATATTTTCCTAATGTGGATGGTAATTATTATTCTGTGGAAAAGTCCAAGTATAACCTTGAAAACGGGCCCAAAGCCACCTTCACCTAGCTTAGTGTCATCAGAAAAACTGTTGGTAGCAACCTTAATCGTGCTCAAACTAAAGCACTGTACTTCTCCTTTGTTGTCTTCGAGTGTAATCATTCCTTGATCCTTAAAGTACGACCTACTTGAACCTTTCAACTTATTTACTTGAATTACATCGGTAAGCTGTTCCCCTGAGTTAAAGATCTTGTTAGGAAAGTTGGGCAAATTTTTTTTAAAAAATATGGTGGTAGTAGAGAATAGAGACTAGAAAACTTGTAACAGTTGGTACGCACCTTGATTTCGTCTTTCCTTGGGTTGAGCTGACCAGACAAGACAGAAGAGCATAAAAACCGTAATTGGAATGACCATGTGGAGTATAAGGAGTTTTGCAGTGCGATTTCTGTTATCTGCTCGTTCAAGTTTCCATCGTGATTAGAAAATGGTTAAGCGTAAGTAGTTATTCACAAAATAAACAAGTTGCGATTCCTTACCTTTCGATGGTAGTCTCGGTTTGCTAGTATTAGGTGATACTAGTGGCTCTAAACTATCATAGAAGATATCCTTCTCGTACCTTATAATGCAAGTAGGAGCCAGTAAGCGCCACCCAACACTGTGTTCGCAACAAGTCTTAGATCTATCCATCAAATTAGACAAACAAGACGCACATGAAGAGCGATTTATATCCCTTGTACACTGCACCAACCCGTATCTATCCTCGGACCCATTATTTACCTTATATTTCCCTACACTGAACAGCATATCCCTACTTGAGGCTTGTTCTATCAACTGGTACATCACTGCTTGTACATTGAGATAAGTTTCAGTCGGTGAAGTGCTATTATTGTCGTCAATGTTCCAAGCAAATACTAATGGCTTAGTTTGCGCCACCCCAAAAAACTGTTCCTTGGAGTACCTAAGCATGCATTCGTCGTACCAGATTACTGCACTAGATTTCGATGCGCACTTGCTTTTGATTTCTATACTGGCAGTTATGGTACAGTTTTTGCAGGTGACCTGGGACACATCAGCCCTGCATTGGAAGAGGCCATACAGCCTTGTGGAAACATTAGCCTTGTGGAAGCTCTTAGAGAAAGCTGCTGAAGATAAAAGCCTCAAAAGATAAGTTAGATCAGATTGGAAAATGGCACCGGTGGTTGCATTCTCCAATAATGGATCTTTACAGTCATGATAATTGTATGTTGGCATTGAATTACCGTGCTTCATCAGCACAGTTGAGATTAGAATCAAGAATAAAGTTCTGCTGTTGAGGGAGCGAGACATTATTATTTTTTACTCTCTGCCTTCTCTGATAAGTTTGTTGCTTTGCAAGATATATATCATAAGTAGTATATCATAGAATGAAGGATGGAATATTTGTCTCCTAATAAGCCAATGTTGTCTTTTCGAAATGTTTCAGCAATTATTTTGCATTTTTTTTATTTAAGAGGGTTGTTTTCCATGGAAAACAACCATGTGCTAATCCAAAGGGACATTTGTCTTTTTCTATTTAATAGTAAACTACATATCTCTTTCATAAAATAGTAAAATACATGAAAAAGACATTAAACAGAATAAGGCACGGTGATTAGTGATCAAGCCTTGAGGTAAACATATGAACATTCAAAGAGAAGAAGCATAATCCACTAGACGTACTTTGCATTCGACAAGTAAACATTCCTTGATTTCAACATACTTAGATATATCACACTTAATCGATCAATCATCTAGGTAAGACACTGGACAATATACTCCCCCCGTTCATAGAAGGATTGGTTGTAGTGGCTGGACCTGGATCTTGATCAACATGAAACGCCCTACCCAATGAAAATGCTGGTTGACTTGGTTTTGGAAGAGCCATTTGTTCACTTCCTAGGAGAACCACCACGCTTGACATGTTAGGCCTCAGCTCCGGATCTTCCTGCACACACAGAAGCCCAATGTGCATGCACTTCACAACTTCACAGGCCACACACGATTCCAACAACACTGGATCCACAAATTCCAACTTCCTCTCTTCATTCCACAGCTGCCATGCCTGTCATGTTAGAATTCAGAAATAATTAGCTCAAGTTAAAGAACACTACTGCTACAAAATCCGGTATTTCAATTAGTGAAGTTATATATTAATTACATATGCCAGTAGTGTTGGGGCAAGTTCTGTTGTGTAGAACCCACTGTTTCTTTTCCCGTTGATTATTTCAAGCAACATGACACCAAAGCTGAACACATCCGATTTTACTGAGAAGAGTCCTTCCATTGCATATTCGGGAGCCATATATCCACTGTATTTTATACATAAGCATCATATCGGTTTATAATTATATAAAAGTACATGGAATGGAAGTATAATCCCAAGTATATATATTATGGCAATAACATAAACTAAAACAAAAGAAAAGTGAGAGTTGACCTACTATGTTCCCACAACTCTCTTTGTGTTTGCTGTATTTTGATTCTCGTAAAATATCCTAGCCATACCAAAATCTGATATTTTGGCAACCATTTCATGGTCCAACAACACATTGTTTGGCTTTAAATCCCTGTGAATGATTTTAAGCCGAGACTCCTCGTGAAGATAAAGCAGTCCTCTCGCAATGCCATTGATAATCCCATACCAAGTATGCCAATCAAACTCGGAACGTTTCTCTGGGTCTTGAAAATATATTAAGCAACAGCACAAGTCAACTGAATACCATGTTGATGTAAAAAAATTAAAATGAAGCAGTTTCCAAAAAAATGTAAAAATGGATTAACGATACATTTGGAAGGTTAATGGAAAAAAATGTGCAAAACATGAACTAACCAAAGATAAATTGATCAAGGCTTTTGTTTGACATGAATTCATATATGAGAAATTTTTCATCCCCCTCTAAGCCACACCCCAACAGCCTCACTAGATTCTTATGCTGAAGCTTGGCAATGAGTATGACCTCATTTTTCAATTCCTCTATCCCTTGCCAAGACTTTTTTGATAGCCTTTTAACTGCAACTTCACTGCCATCTGGTAGAACACCCTGCAATATGGATACCAAAATTACAGCACACTACAGAGGCCAAAACGAACTCTAGACGATTATATTATACATACTAGTTACCTTGTACACTGCACCAAATCCTCCTTGTCCCAGTTTATTTGTATCAGAGAAGTCATCAGTGGCATCCTTAATGGTTGCTAAGTTCATGAACGACAGTTCATCAGAGCTAATCAGGTCACCTTCCTGTGTAACTGCTACGCTCTTGGAGCTTGCCAACTGTTGTAGTAGCGTCCTTTCGATCCTTTCTTCATCTGTAAGAAAAAGAGAGCTTAGGCTTGCAATTCCTTGTTTTGCAATGATAATGAATTCTAGTTACACAAGTTTCACCTCTCTCTGTGTCCCCTTTGCGGAGCAGGCAAGCAGTGCACAGCAAAATAGTAACTGCTAATACTAAGAGTGAACCACCAATTGTCAATGCAAACATCCATGGCTTCCATTTTTCCCCTCCTTTGGAAGTCGGAAAGAGCAGCATCTTTGCTGATGAATGGTTGAAGAACCTGTATGATTCAAACCTCACATTGCAAGTCCGACTAAGAATGATACCGCCTTCTCGGAAGGAGCAGCATTGAGTAAGTTCTGTTAAGGCAGAACTCAAGCAAGTGGCACAGTCTGCTTGAGAGGTATCCCTGGTACACTGGACTAGTCCATAAAGCTTCTTGTTCTTGATACCATCAGAACCAGAATATTGAATCTCCCCTGCTGCAAACATGTTGTTGGCAGGAATAAAAGCTGCTTCTTGTGAGAGGTTGTTCATCAGATATGCCAAGACTTGATCAAATCCAGAAGGGTGCGAGATATTCTTCTCCTTAAGATTATGGTTAGGATACTTCCCGGTGTAAGTCATACTCGTGAAGAACATCTGAAAGGAGTAGCGGACTTGGCAAAGCTCATACCATATGATTGCATCTTCACTGTTGCACATCTTTGTTAAATCTTGGCTTGCTTTCTGAATGCATTCCTTGCAGACTGTGGAGTTGGTGATGTCTCCTCTGCACAGTGCTTGTCCGTACACCTTGTCTTCCCCATCTCCCACGGATGTGTTGTAGAAGCCATTCTTGGAAGCCGTGTTGGAGGGCAGCAACCCCAAAAGAAGCTTCAGGTTATTGTCAAATGTGCTGTTGCTGCTATATAATGGGAATTCAGTTGGACAATATGTGTCAAGAGGGTCTGTGCTGCTTCCAACACATAACAATAACATACAAATGACAAACATATACATAACTAAAGGTGTGTCCTTGTCCTTGTCCATGATCACCTTTTCAGCCAAAAGACCAAAAAGTAAGTTAGACTGATAGAGCATGTATGTTACTCAAGGAATCATGGCTTTTACTTTATAGCATGGATATTCCTCATCATAGTTTAGTGTAGATCCATTCAGCTCTCTCATATAAAATCTAGGAAATTGACCGGAACTTGTAATTAAGGAAGCACTTCATTCTGATGGTTTTATGAACGGTATTAGTCAAACACAAGGTTGGTATACGATATGGTAATGGTATTATCACATGCCTTCCTTTTATTCATTCTTGTTTATTCTAAGCTAATGAATTATTACTACTAGTCTTTCTTTTTTGCCGTGTAATATACTGCTAGTCAATAATAATTTACATGTGTCATGCATATATTTCAGTCACAATCAATAGGCAAAGCTAGGTTGCCTTGATTGAAAGAACCTACCTACACATGAAGAAGAAATCCGTTAACCCTCAAATTGAAGTCCGTGTAATGTATTTTCCTAATAGTCTCTAAATTTAGTATTTGTAATATAGTCAGCATCAATATAAAAGGATCTAAGTTAATTTTAACCATGGTTGTCTAATGGAGTAAAAGGAACTATTCTTCAACGACTTTCTTAAGGGAAGGAAGTGAGATAATTTTCTTTTCTTTATTAAAGCTGATTGTAACAACTATGCAACTTCCATTTGATTATACCGCTTAAAATGATGGAATAGAATTGAAAATAAAATCATGGAATGGGAAAGGCTTGGACTTCACTGAGCCCCGGGTTCTTGCTTAGAATAAAAATGCATAAACTAAGAACTGTTCCCTATGCTGACTAAGCAGTTGATTATTATAACCATTCAATACACTTCTCATTGCAGTGTTAAATATTAGTATGACCTCAATGACAATTCATATTTAATTTCCTCAACTTAAATCAATATTCTTGATATGCAAAATAAAATCCACCGTATGTTGTTATCACTTACTATTCTTCTGTCGTATTTGGAATTTTGTTTGTTATGATATATGAACAGGGAAAAGTTTACAAAAAATTTGGTCTTGGCACCCATGCTATCATTTTTTAATCAGTGTGCAGCAAGCTCTACATTCTGACCAATTCTCACATGAACCACAGACTATGAAAGTGACAACCTGGCCTCTTCTCATTTCCTCTTGTTTTTTTTTTCATTTCTCAACCAAGGTCGCACAAAATAAATTGATCAATAAATTTCAAATCTATATTTTAAATATACTTTAATTATATATATATATATATATATATATATATATATATATATATATATATATATATATATATATATATTTGTTTTCTTCTTTGTTTTTTGAAAAGAAATATCCCCTAAAGTCCTAAACATCTCTAATTATTAAAAATTAGGAATGATAATTTGATCTGTTCCATATGTCCCTTTCCATACGAAGCTGAATTTTCAACTGTTGATTAGGTTTTGGAACTAGCATGGGTAATATCTTATGATAATTGTTTGGGTATGAGGAAGTTATGGATAGTTGTTGCTCGATTCCATACTTATTCCCTACCCGACTCAAACATACACAAATGAAAGTTTGAGATAGACTATCGGGTTTGATGAATTTAATTTGATGAATACAAGCTTTTTTTTAATTGCTTATAATTTATAAAGTGATGATTTTAAATATTATATTTAGAACTTACATAATTTTGTAGCATTTGGAGTTTACATAGTCTTTTTAATACTTTATATTTTATTTTTATAGCCCATAAACTATATTTCATACTAGAAAAATACTATTTAAAAAAAAAAAAAACAAAAAACAAAAGGTATCACATTTCGAATGGGATGAACATAGGTATGTAAGATACTTGTGGATATGATTTGAGCTATAAATAAAGAGAAAGCCTAGAAAACCAATAGTTTTATTAAAATTTGGGACACTCAACCATAAAAAAAAAATGAGTAATATTATATTATTAGATGTAATCTTATCTCATTAAAAATATTAATAACCACTAATTAATAACTATAAATCACAAAACTTCATGCCTCTAACACTCCCCGTAAAATAAAATATCATTAAGCAATGGGACAATAATAGAACAAATAACTAATATTTGAGGGGGGGTTAATATGAAAATACATGTCCTGCTTCATTGCCATCTTTATTAAAAATGTTTTTAAAGCGAAATAATCTCGTGTAACTCTTATTTTTTAAAACTACTAAATAAATATTGAAATTATAGTATCCTTAATATTAGTACAACAGTTTTCAACAATAGAAGATAAAATAATTTTAATATTATAATATAAATATAAATACTATATGTTCAAAATATATTAATGCTAAGTTGCTAACTAATAAGTATATTGTATAACTGGTAGAAGGGCAACCTACTCAAAACTAAAACCAAGTTTTATTTATGAGGAATGCTAGGGGGCTAGCAACTTTGTGATTTGTAGCCATCAAATAGTCATCAATGATGGTTTTAATGGTGTGAGATGGATGTGAGATTTCATCCAATGGCTCACTTTTCTTTGTTGGTTACATGCTGGCCAGAATTTAACAAAGTTGCTGGCCCCTAGACTTTTCCTTTATTATATTTAGACGTAGCTCAGAGAAGTTCGAGAAAATGTGATAGTACCGGTAGTTTGAAACCATCAGAATTCAGATTTCTATAACTAACTCACGAGCATTTCAATACCACAATACACAAGAAGTTTAAACTTCAGTCACGAGGCAATAATATGTCAGAATCAGTTAAGAAAGTGATAGAGCATTGTCTAGAGTGTGGGTGAAGCCCATCATTGTCATTGAATTTCCCTACTGAGAAAGGTGGTCGCGCTGGTTGGCCAACTATTGCTGATTCATTCTTCAACATTAGAACAACAGAAGACATGCTTGGCCTATCATATGCATCTTCTTGAACACACAGCAGTCCAATATTCATGCATCTCAAGAACTCATCTTCTTGGCATGAATCACCTAACAAGGGATCCTTTAACTCTAGTCCCTTCCCCTCATTCCATAGATGCCATGCCTGCAAATTATATTGATAGTTAAACGTGCCTAAGTAAGTTTAGATTTTGGAAGCAGACACTTACATATGTTAGAAGACTAGGAGTACTTTTAGAGTGGAAGAAGCCTGCGTTATGCTTCCCTGTAATGATCTCAAGAACTAGTACTCCATATGCAAAAACATCAGATTTTATGGAATATAGTCCCTCCATAGCATACTCCGGTGCCATATATCCACTGTAAATTTGAAAATACAAAAGACTCATAAATGATGTAAGCAGATGGGAAATGTTCATAAAAGGGATTAAGTACTTACTATGTGCCAACTATTGTAGCCGTGTTAGCTTCGCCTTCATTCCCTGCGAATATTTTTGCCATTCCAAAGTCAGAGATCTTTGGATTCATGTCTGAGTCCAACAACACATTGCTTGCTTTTAGGTCTCTATGGATAATTTTAAGTCGAGAGTCTTCGTGAAGATAAAGAATCCCCCTTGCTAATCCATCTATTATATCAAGGCGTTTCGTCCAAACCAGCTTTGCACGTTCGTTGGGATCTGTCCCAAAAGTTATAATCAGTCTAATTTCTCAATGCTTTTAACTGCTTGTTTCATGGGTAAAAAGAATGAACTAACCGAAAAGGAGTACATCAAGGCTACCGTTGGGCAAATATTCATATACAAGAAGCTTCTCTTCCTCATCTACACAAAATCCAAGAAGCTTTACAAGATTTTTGTGTTGAAGCTTCATTATGAGCAGAACCTCGTTTATGAATTCCTCTGAGCCCTGCTCAGAACAGGTTGAGAGCCTCTTGATTGCTACCTCCTGCTCATTGCTTAGAATCCCCTGCAAAAGAAAATCTTCAAATCTGTCTTGAATGAATGAAGAGATTATTTACCGTATAACCCTTATATAGATTACCTTGTAAACTGGACCAAAGCCACCTTGTCCAAGTTTATTTGAATCAGAAAAGTTTTTGGTAGCAACACAAAGTGATCCAAAATCAATATAAGGGGAGTCCTCGGATATTACGCCATTTAATCGTGGAAAATCTGGATGATGGAACACTGCTTCATCCCGCTGGCCAAAGTTCAGATTTATTAGATGTATGATTTGCCTATTATTCCATTCCAAAGCAGAGAAATTAGAAGAATAAGAGAGCCTAGCATACCTTGTGTGTTTTCTTGTTCCGTATAAAGTACATGCAATAAATGAAAATAATTGCCAAGCATAGGACAAGTGCAACTGCAATTCCCGTAATAATCCATACTTTGCTATCTGCATGAAGGATCAATGGAATGAGGCTTTCTTCGGTGGTTGAAAGCATTAAATAAAAGAGATATGAAATGCTTACTTTTGCCTTGATTTGTGTGGGGTGAAGGACTTAACGGCCCTGTGGCACCAAGATAGAAGGGATAAAATTCATATCTGAGGTAACAACTGCGGCTCAGGACTCTGGCACCGATGGAGCCATAGCAACAGCTTGGTATGTCTCTCATAGCACTTTTGAGGCACTTGCTGCAATCATTGGCTGATAAATCTCTTGTGCACTGCACTAAGGCATATATTGTTTCATCTCCAAAGGGAGCTTCTCCGGTGGCATACATGTTTGCCGAAACATTAAAAGCTGCAGTGGACGAAAGATTACTCAGCATCTGGTTCACAGAAGACTGAAATTTGTGTGGTTCTGACACATTTTGAACATTGTCTTTGCCTATGTTCCCTGTGTCATTCAGCGTGCCGATGAAGTTGGTATTGGAATAACGTATCTGACAGCTCTCCTCCCAAAGAACAGCTTCTTGTGATTGGGGACAGAGTTTGAGGATGTCCTCTATTGTGGTGGCTATGCAGTTCTGGCAAGCTTTGCTTGAGATGAAGTCAAGGCACATGTAGAGCCCATACACTCTTTCTGTGGCGTTCCCATATGATGTGTTATAGAACTTAGAGGCTGATGCATTGGACGGTAGGGATTGGAGAAGGTTGTTTAGATTGTTCTGGAAGGTGCTCCCATTTTCATGGCTGGAGCAAATCTCATAAGGAGGGTCGGCATAGCAAACTTGTGAAACCAGAGAAAGAGAGCAAACAAGAATCACTAATTCAATGTATTTCGGAATCATTGGAGAACGAATCTTTTTTGATCTTTCTGCTTCTTCCCAAGTTGAAACCCGTTTATCTGCTAGTGATAGGAGTAACACAACAAAACACAACGCCATTTCCGTGGTTGGACTTCAACCAATTCACTGTAATTTCCAGGAAAATGTCTTTGCTTGTATTTACTACTTACTAAGATGGTCGTTAACCTGTTATTGGTATATATTTATTTCACGAAACAGGCAGACAAAATCAGCTGCTTGAGTTAGACATTTTAACGAAGGTGTGTTCAAATTATAGAGTTGAAAAATGAATTGCATTCTTGAGTCTTGACCCGGAAAACATGCTCCAATCAGTGTATCTGGTTTTGATTTTTTAAACAACATAAATAACTTAAACTGATTAAATACTATATTATATGGAATAAATAACATCAAAGAATGATACGTAAGCAACACATATCATTGATGGTGAAAGGAAAAACTACAAGAATTGAGAAAATATTAATAAGAAGAAGAAACCGGCAACCAGTTTAATCAGTATTAAACTATTAATTAACTTGAGAGCAGAGAGCAGAGGCAGCGTGGAACAAATACTTTGGCAAACAATAAGCAGTAGCAGTAGCAGCTAATGCAATGTTGTATTTGACTGTTTTATTTTATCTACTAAGTTGCTCAGTGCTCTGCCATTTCATCATGCTCTAGCGTGGCAAACTGGAATGCAGGGGACAATTGGTGCCAAACTACCAATAATGAGCCTCTATTAGTGTATTTCATTTTTTTTTAATATGCTATGCTATAATTAATAAAAACCACTCACATAAAAATATTTAAAACATATTTTTTTTAGTAATTAAAATTTAACATATATAATTAATTAAATTGTGTTATTTTTATAAAATTAGGTTAGACAAATTAATTTGACCGAAAAAATAATAAATTAAATTTTAAATTGATCTAAATTAATATTATTTTTTTTATAGAAAATAACTACACCTTTATTATAAAAATTAATTAAAATATTTTTATTATAGATATTAATTTTGAAAATTCTAAATTCTAATCCTTTACTTTTCTGCCGTCATAGAATTAGAATTTAGAGTTTTCAAAAAAAAAAAAAAATATATATATATATATATATATATATATATATATATATATATATAATAGGAGTATTTTAGTTATTTTTTATAATATAAAAATTGTAGTAATTTTTTATAAAAAATAATATTAATTTAGACTGATTCAAAATTTAATTCACTATTTTTTCGATTAAATTAATTTATCTGGTTTAATTTTGATAAAAATAATACAGTTTAATTAATTATATATATTAAATTTTAATTACTAAAAAATGTCTTTACAAAAAATATTTTAGACGTTTTTATCTAAATAATTTTCATAATTAATAGCATGGATTAATGCTTTCTCTCATATTTATACATGCACGTACGGCTGAGTTTATAGAGTTTATTGAATCAGAATAATTTTTGTAGATAATAAACTAAATTAATTAGTTATATATTTTGACGAACTAGGTTAATTCGAGTTTACTAGAGCAGTAGAGCTCCAATGAGTTAGAAAAATGAATTGATTTAGAATTAAAATTTATATTAAAATTAATAGATAAAATAAAATTAGTCCCACTTTAAAAATGTAGTATTTTTTTGATAAAAAAATTAATAAAATTTTATAAATTATATAATTATTTTTATGAAATAATTAAAAATAATATAAAATTTAAATTAAATTAAGATTAAATATTAGAATAATAATTTTTATATTTAATTTTAAATAATTATTTATAACATATAATTATGTAAAATAATGGGCAAAAAATCATATTAAGCCACATGCAGAAATGTGTAACCAAAATACGCCAAACAGAAATTTGTTTCAGCAATAAGCCAAGCGGCATATTTATATAAATCGAACCACCTAGGTTCGAACTCTATTAGCAAGTAATTCGAACCATTTCAGTTCGAACTACTACTGGAAAAATGTATATAATTCGAACCGGTTAGGTTCGAACCAGGAGAGCATGTAATTCGAACCGGTTGAGTTCGAATTATGTGGAGAGTAGTTTAGTGTAATAATTCGAACCAGGTTGGTTCGAATTATGGGGAGAGAGGTTGAGTGTAGTAATTCGAACCAGGCTGGTTCGAATTACATGTATCATGGTTCGAACCAGGTTAGTTCGAATTAGTAGGACTCAGAGCTCTATATAAACGCTGTAAACGTGATTTGCTCTCATTAGAGGGTGTAAGATGGCTAGTGAGGAGGAGAGTTTTGCTGTTTTGGTACACCACAGAGGATCCATCAAGAGGAAAACTCGGTCCGGAGTGAAGTTCACAGATAAGAATCCTCTCTATATTGTGGTGAATCGAACGACAAGCTATGATGACCTGGTTAGATCTGTGCTGATGAAACTTGGCCTGGAAGGTGCGAAGCAGATTAAGAAGTTTTTCTATCGCATTCCAGTCACGATCCTGCACGATACGGTGAAGTATGATTGTCTCACGATTGGTAGTGATGAGGACCTCCAAGTCATGTTTCTTTGTCGGAGGCAGTTTCCGGAGGTCCGCACACCAGAGTTGCTGGCAAAGCTGGTTGATGTGGTATCCAGCTCAGGGGGTTCGAACCGGAATACCACCAATGTAGCCACGGCAGCTGGCTCCAGTTCCATGGCTGCTGTGGCTTCTTCCTCCGTCCCAGTTTACGAGCCAGCGGCCCAACTTGTCGCCTCCCCGTCATTTGCTGTTGATTTGAATGACGGCGTCCGCGACGAGGTAGGATCCTTTGATGTTCTGCCAAACGCTTTACACGGTGTTCCACCGGTTGGCGTCGGAGACGGAGAATTGGGTGATCCTGATGAGGACGACGTTGAGCCCGAAACAATTGAGGATGATAGCGGGGACGAGGTTGTAGCGGCTGGGCCTGCATTGGCTGGCGGTGGTTCTAGCTCTGGCACACAGCAGTATCCACCATATTTTTCTTCGCTGGACCTGGACGCCATGACGCATGAGGGTGCGTTAGGGCACGCTGTTGGATTCGGAGCTAGAGATGCGGAAGGGAATGCTGGTCTCACAGAGTTCCAGGTTGGTCAGCAATTCCAGGATAAAGATGAGGCCCTGTTAAGTGTGAAGACTTACAGCATCCGGCGAGGGGTACAGTACAAGGTGGTGGAGTCCGATCACCGCCGGTATGTGGGCAAGTGTTCCGAGTTCGGGAATGGGTGCACATGGTTGATTCGACTGAGTCTCCGGAAGCGCAAGGGCATTTGGGAGGTCAAACGGTACAATGGCCCTCACACTTGCCTGGCCACATCCATATCAAGTGATCACAGAAGTTTGGATCATTCTATGATTTCGGCGTTCATTATGCCAATGGTTAGGGCTGACGCATCGGTTAGCATCAAGGTGCTCCTGAACGCCACGACAGCGCATTTTGGTTTTAGGCCGACTTACAGGAGGGTATGGATGGCGAAGCAGAAGGCCGTTGGCCTCATCTACGGTGACTGGGATGAGTCATACAGCGAGATACCTAGGTGGGTGTTGGGTGTCCAGCTGACGATGCCTGGTACTGTTGCGGTCCTCAGGACGAGCCCGGTTCGAGTTGGAGGACAGGTGGACGAGTCTCAAGCTTATTTCCACAGACTTTTCTGGACTTTCCCTCCGTGCATCGAGGCATTCCGGTATTGCAAGCCGCTAGTCAGCATTGACGGCACACATCTATATGGTAAGTATGGGGGAACGTTGCTCATTGCGATTGCACAGGACGGGAACTCCAACATTCTACCTGTCGCATTCGCACTAGTAGAGGGTGAGAATGCGGAGTCCTGGACATTCTTTCTCTCGAACCTTCGGCAGCACGTGACCCCGCAGCCCGGTCTGCTGGTTATATCGGATAGGCACAACGGCATCAAGTCTGCGCTTGAGGCCCCGGACGGAGGTTGGTTACCGCCATCTGCGTACCGTGCATTCTGCATACGACACGTAGCGGCTAATTTCGCCCTTACCTTCAAGGGCAAAGACGCTAGGAGGCTTCTCGTGAATGCAGCGTACGCGAAGACTGAGGTTGAGTTTGATTACTAGTTTGATATACTGCGGTCTGAAGACCCGGCGATGTGTGAGTGGGCGAACCGTATTGATTACTCCTTGTGGACGCAGCATCGCGATGAGGGGAGGAGATTCGGTCACATGACGACGAATATCTCCGAGTGTGTGAACTCAATCCTCAAGGGTGTAAGAAATCTTCCTGTAGCATCCCTGGTGAAGGCAACATATGGTAGGCTGGCCGAACTCTTTGTTCGCAAGGGGCGAGAGGCTGAGGCCCAGGTGGGCACCGGACAGCAGTTCAGTCAGCATTTGGTGAAGTGTATTGAGGCCAACTTGAAGACGGCCAGGTGCTTCACGGTGACGTTGTATGACCGTGATAACTCCGAGTTCACCGTAGCGGAGACCACTCCGACTGGTACTTTCTCATTGGGTACTTACCGAGTATCGCTTGCCTCCCGGACATGTGACTGTGGGTACTTTCAGGCGCTTCATTTCCCGTGTCAGCACGCACTTGCATGCTGTGCCTACGCACGTGTCAGCTGGAGCTTCTATGTTCATAGCGTCTATCAGATTACCTCGGTGTTCAATGTCTATCGGATGGGATTCACACCTCTAATCCCGGAGGGCTTCTGGCCACCTTACGATGGGCCCACCGTGATTCCGGACCCAAACAGAAGGCGTGCGAGAGAGGGGAGGCCTAGATCCACAAGGATACGGACAAATATGGATGAGGCAGATCCGAACAGGCCAAAACGGTGTGGCCTTTGTCGCCAACCCGAACACACTAGACGTAGCTGCCCACAGGTAGTAGGATCGTCTCAAACAGGGCGAAATTAGCTTCCATGATGTTATTGTTAGTGTTATTTACATTTAAGTTGTCTTGTTAGATGCATTGCTTGACCACGTATGTAACTTGTTGAGATTAATGCATTGTACTTTGGCTGTTGCGAGTAGTAATGAATATGTTGTCTTTCATTACAAGTACTGCTACAGGACTCGTTGATCCTCATTTTAATAACTAAACGAAATCATTATACCTTGTCATGTTTCATTTAATACAAATAGTCAATGTCCCCGAACACAAGTTACGAACAACATACATAAACAGAGCACTACATAACAAGAAAAGTACGCCTAACTATCATACATGACTGAAATAGAGGAAACAAAATACATGAAATGTGACTCATCTAAACAGATGCGAACCAGTACCACAGCGACGTGCTACCCGTGCCCTCTGCCCTCGGATCCCCCAGCTGAGTGTCCGCGACCAAGAACCTCTTCCCATGCTGACTCCACCACTAAAGGAACTCATGAGACGGTCTGGGGTCGGCAACAACGTCGAACCTCAATACACTGTCCTGACGAGCGTCCCAGTATGCATGCCACTTCCGCATGGAAGAGGGGAACCATCGATCGACGCCTCTCCCGTCCTTGGACATCAGAAAGTCGATGTTCAAGGCGGGACGCGGAAGGGCCTGTACCCCTCCAAACTGAGGAAGAACACGATCTATCTGATGCCACTCTATGACAGCAAAGTAGATCAGCGCGGTCACAGAGCGCCACACCGCCATGTGCCGAGGCTCCAAAACCTCCGGATGCAACACCTGAAGTACGTCGGGGCTACTGTACGGCATCCATATAAACTGCAGAACGAACCCACCCTTATCAGGGCAACTGTACGACCCAAGTGTAAAATATTTAACTTAAAAAGCATCACTTATAATTAGCATACTAACCTCCCTGGACTGTAACCGGTCTATCCGAAGCCTCCACATCTGCACTCTCGGACCCTTCTCGTTACCGGAAGGATTGTAACCTGCCCATCTGCACCATACACATGAGTTACATATACTAATATCTGTGTTTACATTATGCAATAGAGTATTAACATACACGCAGATCTGTAAGTCATATTGAAAAAGAATAGGCCCAGTATAGTACCTCGACGCCAACGGCCAGCTGAAAGTCTCATATCCTGCAGGCCTAAACTGAGGAAACCGCCAAAAGATCCAAGACTGCAGTAGCTGAAACGGGCCCGCTAACTTCACAACATGTCTGTTTGCCACTCTGCACATGCACCGGTACAACCAGGCCAGTGCTGCCGAACCCCAGCTGTACGTACCCAGCTCCTCCAGCCTCGCTACATACGGAAGTCATCTAATGTGAATCCGGTTGCCAGACTTGTCCGCAAACAGCTGCGTGCCCAGCAACATCATGATGTATGCACGGACATATCGGCGAACAGTGTCATCATCTGCATCCTCAGGGCACTCACCAAAGGTCTCCTGAAACCAGCTGCAGTTCACTGCGTACTTCTGAACCTGACTGGGAGGAGGTATAACTCCTAGCAACTCCTGGAACCAGACCCAGGGTGGACGGCCGCCATCGATGTATATATGGAACTCTGACAGGCACCCGCTCACGTAACGGCCATCCACTGGCAAACCCAGCTGGTATGCCACGTCCTGGAGTGTGATCGTGCACTCTCCGAACGGCATATAAAACGTGTGCGTCTCGGGACGCCATCTCTCCACGAATGCACTGACGAGCGCCTCGTCTAGCCGGAACCACCGGTCGTTCAGCCTTGCAAGATGGTATAGCCCTGCCATCTGCAAGTATGGAACGTATCTGTCATCAAGACGCATGCCCTACTGCCGCCTCATGCTCCTAATGCATCGCTGGGGCTGCGCATGAAAAGAACCGCATACTGAGATATATAACTACACAGGTTTTACAGTAAACCGGTTTACATTAACCATTTTGCTAAATTAAACAGCATAACATTACATGAAAGATAACTAACTGGAAAACAAACCCTAAACCACACAACTAAACCGCTAGCATATACCACAATTAACGAGATCCATTAACAAGAAACAAATTAAATAAACCGGCTTACTTAAACCACCTAGCATGAAACAACTACCCTAAACCACATAAAAAAACTGCTTGCAAAAACCGCTAACAAAAACCGCTAACATAAACCACCAACATAAACCACTACCAAAAACCACTGACTTAAACCACTATCAAAAACCACTACCCTAAACCACCACCTTAAACCACTAACATAAACCACTAACTTATACCGCTAGCTTAAACCACTATCATAAACCACCTACATAATCCCCTCACCTAAACCACCTACATAAACCACTAACATAAAGTACCGTCTAACCAAGATGAAAACCACTAAGGCACAACTAACGCTTGAATAAAAAATATTTCCGTACTAACCTCGTCGTTGATGACCCCGGCTATATGAGCGACTCCGTCCAACCGATATAACCGTGCCGGATCGTCCCCCATCAGCAGAGTAGTCCGTTCAGGTCTTCCTCGGAGAGAATCTGGGTCGTTTTCTCTGAGATTTTGTGGGGTAGGGGGAGGGATAATGGTTCGAATGAGGGTGATTCGAACTCCTTATATAGTCGAATCACACCTAATTCGAACCAGCCTGGTTCGAATTATGAAGGAGTGCACTAGGAGTAATTCGAACCAGCATGGTTCGAATTACATGAATTCGAGTTCAAAGCATAATTCGAACCACCCTTGTTCGAATTATGTATGAGAGAAGTTCGAACCTTTGTGGTTCGAATTATTCAAAAACGGTCAACACTAAATCGAACCATGTTGGTTCGAATTATGAAGGAGTGCAATTCGAACCAGCTTGGTTCGAATTATATTAAAATACAGTTTGGCTCATTGCTGAAACGAAATTGGATTTGGCGCATTTTGGTTACAGAATTCTTGCTTTGGCTCAATATGGTTTTTTGCCCTAAAATAATGTAATATTCTATAAAATTTAAAATAAAATTAAAATTAAATTATGCATTGGAGTTGCTCTTATGTACTAAAGTTTTTTTTAAAAAAAGTTAAAAATTATTAATATTTTTCAATTTTTTTACATAATAAACTTAATTAATGTATATGAAAAAATGATAAAAAATAGAGAAAAAAATTAAATGGTTATTGACAATTATCTTAAAATTAATTTATTAATTTATTTTTAAAATTTGTAGCATCTGTGTTTAGTAAATTAAATTTAAAATGACTTTTAATAAGCATAAGCAACAACAAGTGTGTTTGGTAAAATAACTTTTAAATTTTATAACTACTATAATAAACATTAATGTAAGAATTAAATGTTAATATTAATTAATATATGAGGTTATATTAGACTTTTTAATTTTGATAAGCAGGCACAAGCTAACTTTAAAAAACTTTTCCTTAAGTGCTTTCAAAAGTACTCATGACTTTTAAAAGCTACAAGTATGAGCACATGAGCTTTTATTTACTAAATACAAAATGAAATATTTATGCTTTTGAAAAGCACAAACATCTCTCCGATAGCTCCCCTAGGGTTCCCACCCAAGTGATAGACCTCATCCAACGTAGTACTAAGAAGGTCAAGGCACGAGATGTTGATCTTAACCAACCGGGAGACGACATGGAAATACTTGCTAATCATGCTGCGGAGATGATCATGAAGCCAAAGTTATCATACAAAGAGTCCCTCCTGGTGGCTCCAGGTTCGATGCATGAAGAAAATAATGTATTATTTGAAAGCATCACGGAGGAAGAATCTGATCTGAAAGATCGGTGGTATAAAGAAGACGATGACTTATCGAAAAAGGATACACCTTTTGATCTATGTACGGAAATAAAAGTTTCAAAAGAGGAGTTTGATAAATGGTGCAAGCCCTGGCATGCTGCTCTCATTGTCAAAGTTCTCGAAAAAAGAATTCATTTAGGAATTATGGAGCAACGTCTGAATAGAGATTGGGAAAAGAAAGGTAAGATTAATGTTATCGGCCATCGGAACTATGCTAAAAGTTCATAAAGCTACATCGACTCATTCGAAGGGATGTTTCACAAGGATTTTGGTGGAAATTAACTTATCAAGGAAACTGATCCCAAAAATTTGTGTACTGGGAAGCACTCTAAACCTCGAATACGAGGGCCTTCATCTCACTTGTTTCAATTGCGGGGTCTATAGACACCGGTCGGAGTCATGTGGAGAGGTACCGGTTATTGGGGAAGACTATCGGGTGGAGGTGGCAAACGGAAAACAGGTGGTTTCTAATGGAGACGCTAAGCAAGATAAGATTACAGGTGATCGAATGAGCGACAATAATCCTAGTAACAATCAAAATCTCCCTAATGTCGGTCCTTGGATGATGGTCCAGAAGAACCAAAAAGAAAACCAGAGAAGACACATCACATTAAAAGACAAATCAATCAAACCATGGATCTTGGAACAAATAAGGAAAGTTCTTATAATAACAGTAATAAAATCATGGAAACTGGATCAAGATTTAATATATTATTTGATGATAAGGAGGTGAAAATCTCGGAGGACACTAATGAAGGCAATGTTGCCCAAAACAGCTCTATGCATACTGGGCCAGTAATAAATCTGCAATTGAAAGAAGATGGACTCTCCATTCAGTCCCATGTTGATAAGCCTGTGGTCAATAAAGTTAATAGGCCTGTTGGACAAATGCAGAAAAGGGTTATCAAATCAGGTGCAGGGAAAAACCCTCAAGCACAAAAGAAAGACCTGTTCTTTGACTTTGGGCCTCAAAAACTGGTAAACTAACTAAGCCCAAACTAAAGGAAATGAACAAGATAGGTGTGAGTATGAAAAAGTCTCTGGCTCTGTCCCAGCCTAGCTCTTTCGTGTTGAGAAACCTTGTAACAATAGCGATGGAACAAGAGATACTGGAGAACATGGGACGACTTCAAAAGGAGTAAAATCAAATGGCAGATTTCACTATTCATAATGAGAAATTTATGGAGGCACACATGGTAAAGAGTGCTTTCTTCAATCAAGGAGAACCATCAACGAGGGCGAGGTGTCAACTACTCCACAAAGAGAACCCCCACCGGACAAGCCACCGGAATCCTCACCATCGAATTGGAGTCCTTAGCTTTGGGAACAAATTCAAGACATGACGAACCCGTCTAATCCAATTGCTACATCTAAAGATCTACATTAAGCCTTTGTGGTCTTGTGACCTCCTCTTTTTGCTTGCTGTTTTTATGAATCTCTTAGCTTGGAACTGCAGGGGAGCAGGAGGAAAAGCTTTCTCTAGCCTCATCAGAGACTTGCAAAAGGAGTATAAGGTTAGTTTTTTTATTCTTGTCGAAACACATTTAAGTGGCTCTCGTGGTAAATCGATGTGGGAGAAGTTTGGACTTGATGGATATTTCATTGAAAAGGCCAGAGGGCATTCTGGGAGTATTTGGTGCCTCTAAGACGCTAATCTTTAAGGGGTGGATATTCTTAGTCATAATTACCAGATGGTTAACACGAAAGTTCAATATGAAAATTCTGAATGTTGGTTACTCTCTACTATCTATGCTATCTCCCAAAGGGTTAATCGTACTCTATGGAATAATATTTGTGACCTGATTCTGGATAATGATCTTCCTTGGTGGCTGATCGGGGATTTTAATGCTACTCTTTTAGGGGTGGCAGTGGGGCGGGTAGGGGTGGGTTTTTGCCCTACCCGACCCCGCCCCGCTGTCTTATTACTCATGTACTACCCGCCCCGTCACTACCCGCGGGTAGTAAACTGCAGTACCCGAACCCGCCCCACCCCTACCCGCCCCTATAAAAATTAAATAACATTTTAATTTTTACATATTCATATATAAATTAAGACAAAAACTTAAAATTCATAGACAAATTAAAATACAAACATAAAATTCATATTCAAATAACTTGAAATTAAAAAAAAAGCTAGTGTTAGATCACTACAAATTTAACACCATAATAAAGAAATTACAATATTAGGCATAATAGAGTCTTCAATCCTTATTCTTGATCACTTTCAAGATCTTCATTATCATTAAAAGTTTACAAATCAAGATTTAAACCTGAAAATCAAAAGAGATAACAATTAACAAATTAATTAGTACTATATAAAAAATTAACATAAATGAAAATTAAACAATATATCAACTTTACTTCTCAAAGGTGCCCACAACCAACTTTGGCCACAACCTTTGCTTTAATTTTCCAGTTTAATACATGATTGGTGTCACAAAATGTATATCTAAAATCAAATTTACTCTAGATAAAAATAATTAAGGAAGCAACATCACTGTTGCCTAGTTGAGACCTATTTACCAAAACATAACCATGTGGTTAGCAAATAGTAACTTCTATTAGAAACAAAACTTCATTGACTCTTCAAAATTCACTCTGTTTCTTTGAAAAGGAATACACCTCATTCTCCAGAACAACTAGAAATAAAGAGTAAACAATGGGACTATCCCAAAAAAGTGAAAAACCATGCTCTAACCTCTAATACATTCAACAATACAGTACCTCCAAAAGATAGAAATCATCCACAAAAAATCATAAATGAGACCTTGAATATGACTGTGGCATGATGAAACAAACAAAAGCTCAACCTTTTCGAAGTCTCATATAAACTAAGAGAAAGGAGAAGCAAAAGCATAATTAGCGCATCACAAATCTGATTATGTTGCCAATGTTCTCTGAAGCCTAACGATGAAATGAATAACAGGAACATCACTTTGTTTACTCTACTATAATCTTTATTCTTATAATTGAATCTTATATATAAAAATAAATAAATAAATAATATTCAAGAAAAAAATACAGTGGCAAAATAAGCATGATTCAACTATTTTTGTCATATTAATTTGAACAGGTTTTCATACAAATAGAATTGCATGCAGCAACAAATCCCTGCTCAAATAAAAATTAGGACAAAATTGTAACTCAAATTAAAATTAGGAAACATTGCAAACCCTAAATAAAAATTACCAAAAAAAATTAGTGATTCACAGCGGACTCACAGCGACGGACTCACAGCAACGGCGACAGACTCACGGCGACGAAGGACGGAGGACGGAGGACGATGACGACGGCGAAGCTCTGCTCAGCTGCTCTCGGACGGAGGGTACGGCGACGGATTCACGGTGACGGCGACAGACTCATGGCGACGAAGGACGGAGGACGACGGAAGATGGAGGCTAGGTTCTGCGCTCGGACAGAGGACGTTGGCGGCGAAGCGCTTCTCAGCTGCTCTGGACGAAGGACGGAGGCAAGAACGACGACAGCCAGCAAGTAGGTGTTGGAGAAGAAGAAGGCAAGAAGCTCGATGCAATATTGGCTATTGCTCTCAGCCTCAGCCTCTCACTGTGGTTTCTGGAATCTGGAGAAGAGAAGAATAAATTTTTAGGGTTTCAAACTCTCAATGTTACATCTGAAAAGTTGTTTATATATTTTTAATATTTATTAATTTTTATATATTTATATTATATATTTTATTTTATATTATATTATAATATATACTGCGGGGCGGATAGGGGCGGGTTCACCCTAACCCCGACCCCGCCCCGCCCCGCTAGCGAACCCGCCCCGATAAAAACCCGCCCCGCACCCGGGGCGGGTAATAACCTGCCCCGACCGGGTAGGGGCGGGGCGGGTACCCGCGGGTTCGGGTACTCCTGCCACCCCTATACTCTTTATGATCATGAGCGAAGGGGAGGTTCAGCAAATAGTAGAAATGCTTGCAAGGATTTTCAATCTTGTGTTTCCGAGACTGGGCTTCTCGATATGGGTTTCTCTAGATGGCCTTTTACTTGAAAAAGGGGTGATTTATTTCAACAATTAAATTATGGACTCTGCAACCTAGATTGGCAAATCCATTTTCTGCTTCTATTAAATACCTTTCCAACTTTAAATCTGATCACTCCCCTCTTTGCCTTCACTTTCCTTCACCCAACAATGTTAATGTTGGTTGTAGACCTTTAGATTTATGGGCGCTTGGTTTACTCACCTCGACTTCTCCAACATGGTCAGCAGTAATTGGAATCTAGTGGGTTCTTGGTCTGATTACATTCTTAACTTTCAAAAAGCAATAAATTCTTGGAATTTTAATGTGTTTGGGAACATTTTGAATAGGAAGAGCAGAATTATTAAGCATTTAAATGGGATTACGGCTAGCATGAATCTCCAGAATAATCATTTTCTCTAAGACTTACAGGTTTCTTTTTGAAGGGAATATGAAGAAATCCTTGTTCAAGAAAAAGTAATGTGTTTCTAGAAATCTAGATGTAAGTTGATGGAAGTTGGAAATCGCCATATTAAATACTTTCATGGGACTACTATTGCCAGAAGAAGAAGGAATAAGGTGTTTAACCTCTAAGACACGGATGGTAACTAGGTAAGTGATAAAACTGCCTTAGAGGACATGGCCTCTACTTTTTTGTTCAACCTATATTCGGAGAATATCTCGAATTCTGAATTTATTCTGAGAAACTCTTTTCCGATACTGCCTTAAGAGGACCTGGATGCCTTAGGTAATATGTTTTCTTTCTCTGAGATTAAGGAGTCTATTTTCAATATGGGAAGTCTTAAAGCGGCAGGTATTGATGGCATTCAAGCAGTCTTTTATCAAAATCAATGGGATAAAGTCGGCTTGGATCTGGTTAAGCTGTTGAGGGTATCTTTATTACTCCGATAAAGCAGGGAAATAAATGAAACTCTTATTATGCTTATTCCAAAAGTAAAACATGTCACCAATCTGAAGCAAATGCGTCCGATTAGTTTGTGTAATGTCTCCTATAAAGTGATCACCAAAACTCTGGCTAATAGATTGAGAAGAGCTATGGATAAGATTGTTAGTCCTACCTAATGTATCTTTGTTCCAGGTAGACAGAGCTCGGATAACATCATCATCGCTCAAGAGATCATTCACTCGATGAGGAACAAAAAGGGTTCAAAAGGTTAGATGGCCATTAAAATTGATCTTGAGAAAGCTTATGACAGGCTGAAGTGAAGCTTCATTCGGGAAACACTCACTGATGTTGGGCTTCCTCTTAACATAATTGAGCTTATTTGTGCATGCATTTCCACCGTTAGAATGAGATTTCTATGGAATGGGGATGCCTGAAAGATATCTCCTTATATTTTTGTTCTGTGCATGGAAAGACTGTCTCATCTTATTAATTTTGCAGTCAGTATGGAATTTTGGAAGCCCATTCATCTAAATTGGGATGCTCCTGAACTTTTTCATCTTTGTTTTGCAGATGATCTGACCCTTTTTGCAGAAGCAAATATGGAGCAGGTAGACATTATTAGGAGAATTTTGGAAGCGTTTTGTACGAGCTCCGGTCAAAAAATTAGCATTGAAAAAACCAGAATTTTTTTCTCCAAGAACGTGGGGCACTATGTGAGAGATGACATAATCAATTGCTTGAATTTCCCTATAACGGACGACTTGGGTAAATACTTGGGTGTTCCAAGTATCCACTCCAGAGTAACAAAGGACACATACAAGGATATTAGGGCTAAGTTTAAGAGAAAACTTAACAATTGGAAGGCCTCCTCCCTCTTCCTAGCAGGGAGAACCACTTTGGTGAGATCTGTTCTATCTGCTATGCCTTTCTATACTATGCAAACTGTTTTATTACCTAGTGCTACTTGTAATTTCATTGATCGTAACTGCAGGAGCTTTATTTGGGGAGAAATAGAGCATACTAGAAAAGTACATCTCTTAAACTGGTGGATAGTGAACAAATAAAAAATGTATGGTGGTCTCGGAGTTAGACATGCTAAGGATTTAAACCGCGCCTTCATGATGAAAGTGGGTTGGGGTTTGATCGAGAAAAGAGACTCCCTCTGGTCGAAAGTTCTAAGGGCTAAGTACAGATGCGGAAATCACATTGTTCCTCTCGTTAATAGGAGGAAAATTGATTCCAATTTGTGGAAGGGTATTTGCGCTTCTTAGGAAGATGTCTAGGCTAACTCGATCTGGCGCATAGGTGACGGGTCTCAAATAAGGTTTTAAGAACACAACTGGGTGCCAAAATTGGGAAGCTTGAATAAGCTTCACCTACAGGTAAGCTCTGCCTTTGATTCAGGAACCTTACTTACGGACTTCCTTACTGTTTCAGGTGGTTGGGATGTAGATAAACTTAAAAGCTTACTTTCTGAAGATGGTGGTTTAGAAAATTGTGACTATTTCTTCGCCTTCGGCTTGGAAGGGAGGCGATCATATCACGTGGGCGAACTCCTCCGATGGAACTTTCTCCTTGAAATCTGCCTATAACTCGTTGCAAGATAACCTAGGAGTCCAGAATCATATCTTCAACCTCATATGGAGATGGAAAGGTCTGGAAAGGATCCATTACTTTTTATGGTTAGTGGCTCATAATGTCATTCTCACCAACACCAAAAGGTACAGAAGACATATGTCCCAAGACGCTGCCTGTCCCCATTGTCGTCATAGTAATGAAACCGCTATTCATGAGCTTCGTGACTGCTATTTTGCCAAAGCTACCTGGCGGTTACTACAGCCCCAATATCTTATAAGAGATTTTTTTTAGCCTAAACTAGATGGATTGGCTAATTCTGAACCTGTTTACACCTTGTGATTGGTATTCTAGAAACAAACATGTTTTCGAAGGAAAAAGCTTTAATTCTAATGAGGTGGTTGAGTCTATTAACAACATGAGTTATCAATTTAGTTTAATTATGAAGGCCAGCATCACACCAAAGAAGTCCAATGCTAATCGAGATGGTTCCTTCTACAACCAAACAGGGAATGCTAGTTGTGGAGGTGTCATTCGTAAGTATTTGGAGAGGTTTGTCACGAGCTTCTCTTGCAACTTGGGGGGTTGCTCAATCATGCAAGCAGAGCTTTGGGGAATTATAAAAGGGCTCCAGATTGCTACCGCTAATGAGTTCCATTATGTGATTATCGAATCGGACTCCGAAATGGCCATTAATTTTGCTAAAAATGGCTGCCTAGCCTAGCATCCGTGCACAATTCTTCTTGAGGACATTGCCATTCTTGAGAGAAAATTATCTCAGGTTAGTTGGTGTCATATCCTCTGGGAAGCTAATTCGGTGGCAGATGTTTTGACCAAGAAAGGACTAGATCTTCCTTACGGGCTTCATGTTTTTTATGCTTCCCCTTCTGATACAACTCATGCTCTCTCTTTAGATGCCAATGGTACTCTCAGATTGAGAGGGTATAAGTAGCTTTACTTGTGTTTTGTTTGTTTGTTTTGCCTTTTTCGGGGTCCTTGACCCCCATGTCTACCAAAAAAAAAAAAATTACCAAATCAAGCCTAAATAATCTAGGAAAAATATAGAGAACCAACTCATTAACCAGCCAATTTGAAGTACTTTTAAAAAATTTAATTTAAAATCAAAATAAAAGTTACAAAACCCTAAAACAAAAACAAGAACCAACCCCCCACACCCACGGCACCTCTCACTTCACACGGACCCCTCACAATCATAGGCATGCCTTTGATGAGTGAATTTTTGACGGTTTAGAATTTTACAAATGAAATCTCGTCGAAGTATAGTTTCTAAACCAACACTAATCCCTTCATACAAAAATTTGTTTGTCACAAGTACAAACCCCTAATAATCCTAATAACTGAAGTATTCAAACTTCGGGTCGTCTCTCAAAGGAATTGCAGGGTAGTGTTCTTGTTATTGGTCATGGACATGTATATTTTAGGGTTTTGATTAGGAAACAAGAAAAGTAAATCAAGTGACAAAAAGGTCTTGGCAAGGTTTGGTGGTCAAGGATCTCTATCCTTATCACTAACCACAATATGATAATTGCAAGGATCAATCCCACTAAATCATCCTTTAACAAGTAAAGGAAATTCAAATGAGCTATATCAATCCAAGTCCACAAGTCCTAGCTATTCACTAATTGAATTAATGAGAACTAGAGTTAATGGCTATCAACTATCAATCACTTGGACATTAGCAACTCAAGAATTCCTAAGTTACCTTCCCAAGCCAAGAACATAAAATTCTATTCTAATATCTTCTCAAGCATTTTGACAAACATTTGGAAGGCATAAAAGGAAAGCATAGTAAATTGACAACAAGAATGAAATCTAGCAACAATTATTGCAAGGAATTGACAACAACAATCAAAAGGAACACAATTATTGACATGAATTACCTCAAATTGAATTGAAAGAAAGTAGAAGAAACAAGAGTAAATCAACAACAAGTATAGAAACAAGTAGAAGAAATTACAACAAAAAATAGAAGAATGATGAATGCAACAACAAAGAATTGAGAAGTAGAAGTAGAAGAGAGCATGAATTAAACCCTAGATCTAAGCTTATTGAACTAAACCTAATCCTAATCCTAGAGAGAAGTGAGAGCTTCTCTCTCTAAAACTAACTAAAACTAATCCTAATGTGTCTAATGATGGAATCCTCCTTTTGCTCTTCAATCCTTGGCCTTTAAAGTATCTTGGCACCAAAATTGGTTACAAACTGGGCCCCACAGCTTCTCAGAATTTGCTGGGCACGTTTTCCTCTTACAAATCACGTGCAGCCACCGACGCGTACGCGTACAGCACGCGTGCGCGTCCCTGAAATTTTCGCGATCCACGCGTGCGCGTATAGTGCGCGTGCGCGTGGATGAATATTTCCAAATCTTTGGCTTTTCATGTGTTCTCCACTCTATGCTTTCCTCTTCACCCATTTGATCCATTCCTAGCCCTTTTCAATCCTAAAATCACTAGCAAACACATCAAGGCATCTAGTGGAATCAAAGGTGAATCAAAATTAGCTAATTTTAAGGTCTAGAAAGAATATTTTCATATTTAAGCACAAATTGAGGAAGAATCACAAAACCATACTATATCATTGAATAAATGTGAGAAAAGGTTAATAAAATGCTCTAAATTCAACACATGATAAACCCTAAAAACGGGATTTATCAATCCCCCCACACTTAAATCATAACATGTCCTCACGCTATACCAAGAATGAAGTAAAGGGTATGGCATTTATTCAATGCTCTAAACTATATGCAACCTATCTAAATGCAACTTCCTATTATGAATGCAAATGCTTGGTCAAGACAAACCACTTCCAAGAGATATATGCAAGCACAAGGGCTAAAGGAGTAAGAATCAAATCCAACCCACAATTGTATTGAATTATCAAAAAGTGATTTACAAACTTGTATAAATAAGAATGATCATGGTGAAAACATTTATTTGAGCGATCGAACCCTCACCGGATGTGTTTGCACTCTATTCGCTCAAGTGTTTAGGGGTTGATTTACTCAATTCTCCTCTATTTCATGCTTTCCAAGATTTGTTCTTTATCTAACAATAAAAAATTATTCAATGCATGCATACAATTATCATGAGGTCTTTCTCAAAGGTTGTAATGGGGTTAGGGTCAAGGTAGGGTCATATATGGTTAAGTGGACTAACATTTGAGTCTTTGATTAGCTTAGACTTTCCCACCTAACCTATGATAACCCATACAATTAAGTTCTAACCTAACTACCCAATTTTTTTTTTACTTTTCTCACATACTCATGTATTTCCTTTTCATTTCCCAACACTTATGCATTGATCCTTATTGACTTCACTTTGGGACATTTTGTCCCTTTTTTTATTTCTTCTTTTCTTTCTTTCTCTTTTTTTTTCTATATATTTTTTTCTTTTCTTTTATTTTCTTTTCTATATTTTTTTTCTTTTTTCTTTTGTTTGTCCCATTCTTTTCTTTTCAAGAGAACCAATGCATAAAGTCTAATCATTTGATTAATACATGAGCATGTACCCAATTCCCAAATATAAACATACAAAGCACCCTTTTATCCCAACCAATGTCCCAAATTTTTCCAAACTTGAATAATGAACACTCTCACTAGCCTAAGCCAATCAAAGATCCAAACAAGGGACTTTTATTATTTTTCGCTTTAGGCTTGTAATGTGCTAAAATAAAGAACAATTGGGGTTAAGCGTAGGCTCAAAATTGGCTAACAATGGAAGGTAAACGGTAGGCTATTTGGGTAAGTAAGCTAGTGAAACAATGGCCTCAATCATATAAATGCATGAATACAAGGAATAATGGACATAAAGAATCAAGCAAATCAAGGATCACAATCATAGAAGGAGAATAATTACACACAAGAAGGAAAATAAGTGGTTATAAAATGTAACCACACCATTAGGCTCAAATCTCACTTGCTTGTGTTCTTAGCTCAAAAACATGTTCCACAAAATATATATGATTCAAGCAAGTTCTACAAAAAAATTTCTCAATCAATTGGGGTGGTGCCCTATAGATAAGTTCTTTGGAAAATTTTCTTATTTTGACTAAGCTTATCCTAAATGCAATGTTGTGATTTAGAAAATTTTTAAAATTTTCTTAGTTTATCCCTTCTCTTTTTTTTTTTCAAATCAAACCAAATTTCTTATATAAAAGGGTAAACTTAGGTTTCAACAATCCAAAATATTTTTCTAATCACAACCAAAAAGCCAAAACAACTACATAAAGCAAAAATACACTAAAATATGAAATATCTAGAATGCGAGGTGCAAAATGCAACAAACTAAAATAAAAGGATCCCAAAATAACAAATATCTATAATAATAATCCAAAAGTGCGATAAAATAAAGTGCAAAGTGCTAAAATGACGCAAAATAAAAGATAAATGTCCGAACTTATCATCCAAAATAGCTATTCCACCGACGGCGACGAAGGTGACCTCCCTACACTTAAGATGAAGCATCGTCCTCGATGCTACTGCTCGGGCACGGTGTGAGGGTCGACTGTCGCATCTGGCTGGGTCTCAGGCTGTGGCTCCTCAGGTGGCTCCTGAACCTCCGGGGTAGCTTGTGTCTGTGATGGTACCTCTGTCTGAGCTGGCTCCGCCTCATGCTCCTCGGCATGCTCCTCCTCTGATGCGGAAGACTCGAGAAGAGGGGGCAACTCAACACTCAGCGCCACAAACATTTGATCCATCCTATCCAGGCATCGCATAACGCGGCGCTCACTGCGCTCCATAAAGCGGATCAGGTATTGGACTAACAGATAGGTCGGCTGGGGAGCTGGTGGTGGTATCGGTGCGGATAGGCCTGCTGATGGGCCTGCTACAGCTATGGAAGAAGAAGCGCCAGGTGCTGCTGCTCTGGCTCTAGAGCGGCGCTGGGAAGGGGGCTTCTCGTGCACCCACTCCCCCCACGGAATCACTTCCTTCTTTCCGTAGACCGGGGGTGGTATCTCATTATCTGTCTCCCATGGGGCACCGGCTAGCTGAATCATCATGGTGACCAATGTGGGAAAGGGAAGTAAGCCACGGACATGGGCCCGCCACATGTATCGCCTGATCAATCGAGGGAAGTATACCTCCTTCCCCTCCATAACGCAGCCAATCAGGACCAGCATGTCCATTAGAATCTCAGTGAAATGGGTGGTAGGCATAACGTAATGTGCAAAGATCTGCTGCCACGTCCTGGCCATCCTAGAAAGATGAGTAAACAGCATCCCCTTGGGCTTCCTGTTGTCAGCGTCCATCACCCAAAGGCATCCGGGGTGGCAATAACATCCCTCAGCGCATCATAATCGAAGGTCATGCAATGTATGGCCACCTCTGCCTGCTCAATGGCATCTGTAGTACCGGTCCTAGGCAGACAGCCGAGTCTATCCTGAATAGCTGCCTTCGTAACCAATACCTGCCCGCCTCGCAGGTGAACTGACTCAACGGTGTGTCTAAAGAAGTTACAGTAAAATTCCTTCACCCAAGAGGAGTTCACCCGGCCTAGCTCCCTATCAATAAAGCCCATGCCCATCCCCTGAATACGTGTCGTAATGGCTTGTCTCACGTCAGTCGGAAGGACCAGTTTTTTCTCTATATTCAGATTCTTCTTCTGGTATGTCGGAAAGTGGAGCTCGCAGTATAGGTTAGGGAACCTATACGCTTCTGTAGGCGGTAACTACTGGTTGGCTCTATCCTCATCATGAAGAGGCTTTTTGGTATAGTTATAGTAGGGAGAAAGAGTGAAGGGCTGATATTTCTTTCTCTTCCTTGAGGTAACCTTGGCTTTTCCTCTATCGGCCATCCTGAAAAAAACCGATATGCAGGATATAGATAAATAAGCCTCGTAGAGGAAAACAAAGCAAGGCATGACATATTCATGAAGTGAGTTAAAAAGATAGAATTCTTGGAAAGCAAGCAACGTAATGCAAAACACAATCAAAGCCATGAACCAAGAATCCAAGCGATATGTGCGCAGTGCTTGTTTACTAAGCTCAATAAGCGTCATACCCAAAAGAATGATGAAAGAGTGAGTTTTAAACTAAAAAAAAAGTCAGTCGGTTAATCAAGTTAGAAGTTAGAAAAATTGGTTCAAAGATTAGTGGTATGGCGGTTATTGGCTTAATCAAAAGAATTACAGAAAATATGGTTAACAAGCATACTCACATTCATGAGGACGATGCAGTCATTGATGATGAAATATGAAATTTTGCACAAACGCATACAATTGAAAAGCAGTTCATCAACAATGCCATGGTCACTAAATGGGCAATAATTGGTATAGAAAGAGTGAAATATGCACTTTGTGTAACTAGAACAGGTTAAGAATCAATTTGCATTGAAAGAGCTACACAAGTGGAATGCACCAATTATTGCAAAAGAATGAACCATATTCAAAAAGTTGCAATTCAAGATCAAATGGTGAGCTAGCATGAGTCAAAAAGCATTTGAGCTAACTTGAGAAGTGAAGGCACATGGAGGTTCAGTGCATATCACGGGAAGCAAAATAGACACGGAATTGCACCTAAAATAACCTAGGAATTAGACTTGGTGTAAGTCGAGTAAAACTCAATTTTAAAAGTGTCAAGTTCAATTCTAGGTAACAAGTTTAAAACCAAAATATTTTCTAAAAATTTGGGCAGTATTCCGGCAATAAATTGGACATTCCCGGATAGCGAACAGAAAATTAACACATATGATATATCAAAGCATAAGCTCAGGCAGCAGCAAACTCAATCTCACAAGTAAAGTGCAGCAAGGCAGCAATGAAAATCAGCATAATAGCACCATGATTCGCACAAAACACCACACCAACATCATTAATAAACAAGCAGCATTCAGAAAGTAAACAAGAACGGAGCACTTATCAGGCCTAGAATCTTCTAACTACATCTTAACTACCTAACAGCATGCATTTCTAACTATCATAAGCTGAACAGATTAATCAACTAAGCTAACTAATAACAACAACCAAAATTAATTAGAACAGGAAGAAAACAGAGCAGTGGAGGTAGGGGATGGTGAACCTAGGATGCAGAAGCAAAATAGAAATGGAGAATGGAGGGGGAAGATAGCAGTGCCGCTCAGTAGTGGTGGCGGCCTAGTGGAGCTCGCGGTGGCAGTTGGGGTGAGCGACGAACAGGATTCCGAGCAGAGAGAAAAATGGTGAAAGATGGAAGTGAGAAGAAGGGAAAAGAAGGTATGAGTAGTGGTGTGGTGCTCGCCGGTGATGACTGGTGGCCGCGGCGGAGGTGGGCGAAGGCAGAAGACGAACCGGTGAGAGAGGGTTAGGGTTGTAAGGGTGAGGAAAGAAGGAGAGGAGAGAAGAAGAGGGGTGGTCGACGGCGGCGGGTTCGGCGCCGGACGGTGGTGGCTCTATGGCGGCCGGAGCTGGGCCTGGTAGTTAGGGGGTTGGGTGCAGTAGGAAGAGAGAACGCTGGAAGAGAAAGGGGTCAGGGCACACGAATGGCGGTGTTCTCGCGTCCCTGGGGGTTTATGGATTTTGAATCCACGCATACACGTCCCATACGCGTCCGCGTGGTTGGGGCGAAACGTGAATGGACGCGTAAGCGGATTGTGCGCTTATGCGTGAATGAAGAGGGTGTGCGTCGACGCGTACGCATAGAGTTCGTGTCCGCGTGGGTTGATATTTGCGGTTTCGCGCATTGTTTGCGCAGTGTGTGCGCAATTCTCGGGTGGGAGTATGGGAACTACGTTAACCCATCCACGCGTACGCGTGCTATGCGCGTACGCGTGCATGCCCTTGTGCCCCACGCTCAGTGTTCGTGCACCATTCGCCTAACTCTCTGGATCCATGTATGGATCTGCATTCCACCCTCGACGTGTACGCGTACAGCGTGCATATGTGTCCCCAGCAACGACGCCATTTTGACGAGTAAATTTTTTACGGTTTAGAATTTCACAAAAATCTCTTCATACAAAAATTTATTTGTCACAAGTACAAACCCCTAAAATTATAAACCGAAGTATTTAAACCTCGGGTTGTCTCTCAAAGAAATTGCAGGGTAGTGTTCTTGTTATTGGTCATGGACATGTATATTTTGGGGTTTTGGATAAGTGAGTAAGAAAAGTAAATGATAAAGGAAGTCAAATGACAAGAAGGTCTTGGCAAGGGTTGGTGGTCAAGGATCCCTATCCTTATCACT
Organism: Arachis ipaensis; assembly: GCF_059453495.1. Classification (NCBI taxonomy): domain Eukaryota; kingdom Viridiplantae; phylum Streptophyta; class Magnoliopsida; order Fabales; family Fabaceae; genus Arachis; species Arachis ipaensis. The sequence continues at coordinate 21,381,308 of NC_142440.1, read as the reverse complement.
AACCACAATATGATAATTGCAAGGATCAATCCCACTAAATCATCCTCTAACAAGTAAAGGAAAGTCAAATGAGCTATATCAATCCAAGTCCATAGTTCCTAGCTATTCACTAATTGAATTAATGAAAACTAGAGTTAATGGCTATCAACTATCAATCACTTGGACATTAGCAACTCAAGAATTTCTAAGTTACCTTCCCAAGCCAAGAACATAAAATTCTACTCTAATATCTTCTCAAGCATTTTGACAAACACTTGGAAGGCATAAAAGGAAAGTATAGTGAATTGACAACAAGAATGAAACCTAACAACAATTATTGCAAAGAATTAATCAACAACAAGCAAAGAGAACATTATTGCCATGAATTACCTCAAATTGAATTGAAAGAAAATAAAAGGAACAATCAACATCAACAACAAGTATGGAAACAAAGTAGAAGAAATTACAATAAAAGAATAGAAGAATGATGATTGTAACAACAAAGAATTGAGAAGTAGAAGTAGAAGAGAGCATGAGTTAAACCCTAGATCTAAGATTATTGACCTAAACCTATTCCTAATCCTAGAGAGAAGTGAGAGCTTCTCTCTCTAAAACTCACTAAAACTAATCCTAAACTAAAAACTATGTGTAAAAATGATGGATTCCCCCCTCGACGCGTACGCATACATCGTGCGTACGCGTCCCTGATGTGTGTTTTTTTTTTTTTGAGAAATACTAAAAACATCTAAAAATTCCCCTAACATTACCTTCAACTCTAAATCAACCAAAAATGAAAAATTATTAAGAAAGAATTTCCAAAAGCAACCAAACATAACTTGCACCCTAAGCAATTACACTCAAAACATTGAGAGAAGACTACAATGAAAAGGAAAACTACCTACAATGGCAACTCAAATCACTTATTAAGCAAACTACAAGAGAGTGGAAAGAGTTTACCATGGTGAGGTGTCTCCCACCTAGCACTTTTATTTTAAGTCCATAAGTTGGACATTTTGGGAAGCTCTTTGTCATGGTGGCTTGTGTTTGTACTCATCCTTGAATCTCCAAGGATCTTTGCTCCTCAAATGGTTGACAGAAATTCCAACCGTCTTCACCAAGCTTGGGTGAAACTCTATCCATGATATAAGGTCCCAAAGTTGGTCTTCAAAGTATGATCCGGCGTCCCATATCTTATTTTCGCACCCGTCTTCAAGTTGATTGCATGGTTCTTCCATCCGGGCGGTGGACACATAGAATTCTCTTGAGCACACCAAATCATCCTTCTAGACCCACACAGAGTAGAATTTGTCCAATCATGACAAAGTAGCGTACAAACATCCATTTTATTATGCTCCGGTCCCCACTAGCACCAATAGTGGATTGAGTTTTTTTCTCGGCGGTGTCTGAAACAAACAAAATGGAGAATGAAACAGTGCACGAAGATCTTGTAGAACATGAAGCAGAGGATGAAGAATATCTTATAGTGTATGGCGAAGAAGACATAAGCGAAGGAATCAAAGAATGTCAGATAAGCATTATTGGAAGACTAGTCACAAACAAAAACATCAATGTGGCCTGGATCCAAACAGCTATGTACAACATATGGAAGAAACCAGAAGGGTTCAGAGTCACTGAAGTCAAACCCAAAACTTACCAGTTCTTCTTCAAGAATGAGGCAGATTGAGACAGAGTTCTAAGAGGTAACCCTTGGACCTTTAGAAATGCCTGGCTTATAGTAAATAAATAGGATAAGGATGTAGAAAAACAGGAACAAGAGCTTGAACATGTGGACATAAAGATGCAGATCTGGGATCTTCCAGAACACTGCAAAATGCTGAAACATGGTAGAAAGATCGCTGCTTGCATGTGAAAGGTCAAAGAGTGTGAGCTATTCGAAGCAGGGAAGGACCAAGAGAGATTCATAAAGGCTACGGTAAAGATGAAAATAGACACACCTTTTATGAAAGGCACAAATGTAGGAAGCAAGAAGGATGGCCTCACCTGGGTCAATTTCAAGTTCGAAAAACCTCCAACCATGTGCTATTACTGTGGTAGAACTGGCCATGAAGAAAACACCTGTGGCAAGGCAAAAAAAGATGAAACTGAAGGAAATAAAAAATTCAAGAACTTAGGCCCTTGGTTAAAAGCTGAAATAGTAGGAAGAAAAGTGGAGCAAAAAGCTGAAGAAGAAGAAGAAAAAACTAAACCAGACCAAGGCAAAAGAGAGGAACATCAAAAAAAAGAAACTCACTATTAAGCTAATGGAAAAACTGGCCACCCTGTCAATGTCGGACTCAATAGAGACTGACGTTGGAGAAGGGACAAGCCAGGACCCTGCGATAACTCTACCAGGAACCTTCTCTCAACGAAGGGACCTGGAAGAAGTTAACAAAAAGGGTATAGAAATCCAAAAATTTTCAGACAAGGAAACAAAACAAAGTGAAGATGCAGGAAAAGAAACAGGGAAAAAGGAAGAGAGCTATAGTCCAAGAGAACAGAACTGTAAATTGGAAGGAAATATGGAAAAAATAAAAATTACCAAGAAAATCTGACCAGAGTAGGAGAATCAGTCCTCAAAGAAATCACAAATCAAAATTCAAACAAAGAATAAACAATAGAGAGGAAATGGAAAAGACAAGCAAGAGAAGCCCTTATCAGCCCCAAACCAAAGATAGGAAAGGAAAACAAAAGCCCAAAGAGGAAGGCAAAGCAAACAGAGGACATGGACATAGATGGTGAAGCAACACAACCCAAGAAGCAGACAAGGGACCCAACATCGGAAACGGCGGAGGCTGCTGGGCAGCCCTGCCGACAACAATGAAAATACTAAGTTGGAATTGCCGTGGGCTTGGGAACCCATGGGCAATTAGAGCTCTAAACAAGCTCATTAAACAAAAAGCTCCCAACCTTGTTTTTCTCATGGAGACAAGGAAGAAGTCAGAAGAAATTATGAGGCTAAGGTATAAGGGTGGAATGCAGAATGTAGTTGGAGTGGACTGTAATGAAGATGGAAGACAGAGAGGGGGTGGGCTGGCAGTGCTATGGAACAGAGAGATTGAAGTCAACATAACCTCCATGTCAAAAAACCACATCGACATGGAGATACAAGTAAGGGACAGCAACCACAAATGGAGAGCAATCGGATTTTATGGATGGCCAAAAAACCAAAATAAGCAAGCAAGCTGGGACCTATTGAGATCTCTTGGGCAAGCATCATCAATGCCATCGGTGGTTTTCGGAGATTTTAACCAAGTGTTGAACCAACAAGAAAAATTAGGGAGGAATCCAATTACATATGCTCAGGTAAAAGGATTTCAAGAAGCTATCTAACCAAGCGAACTTCTTGACCTCGGCTTCCTAGGACACTCTTTTACATGGTCAAATGGGCAGACAGGAAGCAATAACATTCAAGAGCGTTTGGACCAAGCAATGGCAAATCTAGGCTAGAAAGAAGCTTTTCCGGAAATGACGATCCAACACCTAAAAGAATTAAGAAGGCCGAAAAGGCTTTGGAACAGCTGAATAGCCTCCCTCAAGATGAAGAGACACTGAGGAGAAAAATAGAGGAAGAAGAGCTGGATGATCTCATAAGGATGGAAGAAATATAGTGGAGCCAAAGGTCAAGAGCAAACTAGCTAAAATATGGGGACAAAAACACCAAATATTGCCACTATAAAGCCTCACAACGAAAGAGAAGAAATTGGGTGAAAGCTATAGTAGATGACAAGGGAATCAAATACGAAGATGAAGAACAAATAGAAGTGGTAATGAGGAGTTTTTTTGAAAAAACTGTTCACAGTAGAGGAAATAAACCTTTAAAGTGGAAGAAACTGTGGAAGTGGTTAGAGGCCGTATAAATGAAGAAAGGTTCAACATTCTCAACGCTGATTTTACTAAGGACGAAGTATACCAAGCATTACAACAGATGCATCCAACCAAAGCACCGGGGCCAGACGGAATGCTGGCCCTGTTCTACCAAACAATGTGAAAATTTGTGGGAAATGAAGTAACCGAAATAGTTCTTAAAATCCTAAACGAGGGAGATGACCCAAAGGAGATAAATCACACCTACATTTGCATGATTCCAAAAGCGGAGAAGCCAAGACACACGAGGAATTTCAGACCAATTATGCAATGTGATCCTCAAGCTGGCTACCAAAACAATGGCGAATAGGTTTAAGATTATCCTCCCTCAGATAATAGGGGAGAATCAAAGTGCGTTTGTCCCGGGTAGACTTATAACAGACAATGGATTAATAGCCTTCGAAATATTCCACTACATGAAGAAGAAGACTTTAGGGAATAAAGGCTATGTGGGAATGAAGTTAGACATGGAGAAAGCATACGATAGGGTGAAATGAGACTTCTTGAGGGCTGTCCTAATGGCTGTGGGGTTCCCAGGAAGATGGATTCAAACCGTATGGAACTGTGTGAGCTCAACCTCTTTCTCCATCTTGCTCAATGGTACCCCCACCAAAACCTTTCAACCTTCGAGAGGATTAAGACATGGGGATCCCCTATTCCCCCCACCTCTTCATTCTATGCGCTGAAGTTTTTTCTGGAATCCTTGTAAAAGCACAAAACAACAGGTTGATACAAGGGATTAAGATAACACGGAATGGACCAGAGACCAACCACTTATTCTTTGCTGATGACAGAATTCTATTCACAAGAACCTCAGATCGGGAGATACAAGCAGTAAAAGAAGCCCTGATTTCTTACCAACTTGCTTAAGGACAACGCATAAACTTGAACAAGTCGGAGATGTCTTTTAGCCGAAATGTGCCAACTAACAGACGGATTCTTATACAAGAATGGATGGGGATAAAGGTCGTGAAAGGACACTCGAAGTACCTGGGACTCCCAACCTTTGTTGGAAGATCCAAGAAACAAGTTTTTGAATTCATCCTAGATAGAGTGTGGAAGAAATTGAAGGGTTGGAAGGAAAAACTTCTCTCAAGAGTGGGGAAAGATGTGCTAATCAAGGCGGTGGTCTAATCAATATCCACTTACATAATGGGTTGTTTTCGATTACCAACAGGACTTTGCAACCACATTGCATCAATGATCAATAAGTTCTATTGGGGATCAAAAGACGGCGAAAAGAAAATGCACTAGATAAAATGGGATAAATTGTGCCAGTCAAAACAAAATGGGGGGCTGGGCTTTCAAGATATGGAGGCTTTCAATATGGCTCTGTTAGCAAAGCAAGGGTGGAGGTTAATGAAGAACCTTGAGTCGCTGGCAGCCAGGACCCTTAGGAGCAGATATTACAATAGAAAAGACTTTTTGAGCTCAAACGTGGGTTTCTCCCCAAGCTTCACATGGAGAAGCATATGGCAAGCAAATGGTGTACTAGAAAAAGGGGGATGCTGGAGAATTGGAAATGGTGAAACAGTGAAAATTTGGAAAGACCCTTGGCTTCTTAAACAAAACAGATCAAAACCATGGTCGACCCCAACAACATTGAACCCAGATGCAAGAGTAGAAGAATTAATGTTAGAAGAAGAAAAGGAGTGGAACACAGATCTAATCAACCAGATCTTTCTACCCTTTGAAGCTCAGCAAATCCTACACATTTCTATTCCTAAATCTGACCAAGTGAACTGTTTCTATTGGAAAAAAGCTAGAGATGGTGAATTTAGAGTTAAATTAGCCTACCATGAACTAAGAGCCAAAACCAGATCACAATAAGAGATTTCCAGAAAGGAACAAAGAGAAGAACAAACCTGGAACGATGTTTGGAGAATAAGGCCACCACTCAGAACTGTAAACTTCCTTTGGAGACTCCTCCACAAGTCTCTCCCTACAAAAAAGAACCTGAACAGGAGGGGGATAAATTGCTCCCCTTTGTGCCCGAGATGCTGGGAAGATGCTGAATCGAAAGAACACATATTCAGGGAATGTTGGTTTGCTAGAAAATTTTGGTTTGCATCTCCATTCACCCTGAGATCAGAAATGGGAATGTTTTCAGATGTAAAAGAATGGGTCAAGGAAATTATGGGAAATATTCAGAGTGAAAAAAGGGGGCCTATTTTGTACCTTGCTATAGCAGCTGTGGAGAGTGAGGAATTCCCTCGGCTTTGAGGAAAAATCGGCACTGATTGAGAAAGAAGTTCAACAAGCTTGCATGTGCTTTAATGAATTTTGGAAAGCTCAGATGATAGAAAAAATAAAATGTCCAAGAGAATTTCCAATTCTCAGTGAACCAAAAGTGGATATGCCCACCAACCAACACAATGAAGGTTAATGTAGATGCAGCGGTCCCACACGATATTAATGGAGGAGTTGGTGTTGTAATTAGGAATGAAATGGGAATCATAATGGCAGCAGCAACCCAGGCAATACCTTATCCCCTTGAAGAACATGAAGCAGAAGCATATGCAGCATTTTGGGGGTTGAATTTTGCAAAAGATTGTTGTTTCTCAAAGGTGATTCTTGAAAGTGACAATATAGAAGTAATGGGTGCCCTCAAACAGAGAAGGTGTTTTAATTCTTGTTTTGGAACTTTTATTACTGACGCCATTTCACTTATTAGAAATTTTAGATTTGTGGAATTTAGTCATGTTAAGAGGGAAGGGAATAAAGTAGCTCATGAATTAGCAACCTTAGCTCTTACCACTCCAAATTGCATGTGGATGGAAGATGCCCCAAGCCATGTCTAGAACTTGGCTATGTTTGATGTCTTTCCTTTCTCCTTAATGAAATTTCCTCTGTTTAAAAAAAAAACTCAAATTTTATGAAAAAGAAACACAAAAAACATCAAAAAATAAAAAACACCATCCTGCAAATATGAAAAATTAAAGAAAAAAGGAAGAAAAAAAGTTGAAACAGCACTAGAGGACCTCGTTAACATGTTGGTGGGCATGTGTCTGTGGGAACATGGTGGCAAACATGGAGGAGGCTGACGGGCAGCAGAGTGGAAAGTGTGTATTTGTGAATGGTGGTGGGGGAAGCGGCTTCTCGTTTCGCGATCGAGAAGGAGCCAGTGATACCTGAACGATGAAGTGGCGGCGCTGTGGCGTGTTGACTTGTGTCGCGAGGCATGCAACATGAGTGGAGGTAGTGGTGGTATGCAACGGCGACAGGGGGTGCATCTCTGGTCAGTGCTGCAACAGCGCGGTGGAGGTGCCACGACTTCCGTGTGTTGGAGGCGACTGGCTCGCAATGACTTCCATGTACTAGTTCTTGGTCAGTGGTGGAATTGGAGGAACGACGGTGGCACTAAGATGTGTTGTTGAGGGTGAGGGTGACGGCGTGATAGGGGAGGGGGGAATGGAGCGGATGCAGTGATAATAGAGTAAGGTGAAAGGTGATAAGTGAAATCTGAATTAGGATAGGGATGGATAATTGGGGGAATGATTTTTTTGGTGTGGTAGACTTTTGCTCCAACCCAATAGGAGTTGGCAGGAATTGGCAAGAGTTGGCTAGACTCCCTGTTAGTTACCTAGCAAGATTATTAAATCTATATCTAAATCAAAAGATAAATATCCTATTTGTTGAACTATGAACTGAGAGGAGACGCAATATTCAATGGCAAAGAATCTTAAATAATAGAAACAACTCTCTCTCTCTCTCTCTCTCTCTCTCTCTCAGCATGCACAGAAAACCTTATCAGAAGATAAATATCCTATTTGTTGAATTATGAACTGAGAGGAGACGCAATATTCGATTGCAAAGAATCTTAAATAACAGAAACAACTCTCTCTCTCTCTTTCTCTCTCTTTCCATCTCTCTCTCTCTCTCTGAGCATGCACGGAAAACCCTTGTTAAAGGTCGCTGCCGCCGCCTCAACTTAGGCAACTGCAGCCCTCCATCTCCATTGATCTCTTCTCCCCTACCAAGCTTTCACTTTCTCTCCGCTTCCTTTCTTTCCCCACCCACCTATCTTGTTTCTCCTTCTCCTACCTTTATTCTCCTATTTTCTCAAATTTTCTTTTCTCGATGGTTTCAGATTTGGAAAAGACTCTTCTTTTCTCTATTCTTCCTTTTTTTCCACTCTCTTCTTTCCTTTCTGGGGTTTTGGATTTTAATTTTTGTTTCTACTTTCGTTTGTCTAGTTTCTAGTTTTTTTTTCAATTTTATTTCATAGATTTAGTACGACAATATTCCTCTAGTAGTTATTCTTTCCATTTTGTGGTATTATAGATCTCTTTTATGGTGTTTTGGTTCTCTTTTATGGGTATTTTGCTTTCTGTGATGCTGATCTTGTTATGGGAGGAATATATTTTGGAAAATGCTGGATATTCATGAAATTATTTGCAAATTTAGAAAGTGATCAAACCTATTCGAAATCAAGAAAAGATTATTCTATTATGTTGTAGCATATTTATGTACTTTTAGAAATGGAAGACTGATGTGTGAACTTTTGTTGATATAGAATTTCTCAATTGAATTCTCGTTGCAAGTATAGTTCTAGACCAACAAAGAGTCCTCACATACAAAAATTTAGGTTGTCACAAGTAACAAACCCCAATAAGAATTAACCGAAGTATTTAGACTCTGGGTTGTCTCACAAGGAATTGCAATGAAGTGGTCAATTATTGGCTATGAAGGGTGTAAGGGGGGTTTTCGATTGGTAAGAGGGCAAGAAATTAAATGACAAGAAAAGTAAATCAAGCAAGTAACTAAAGAAAGCAAGTAATAAACGGAGACATTCATGGCAAGAATTGAGATCATAGACTTTCTATCCTAGTCAAAAATTGATTAATTCATCTTATTTAGTCAACTCCAACAAACGGAAGAAGGTATCATGTCATCTTCACATAGGGAGAAAGTCAAACAAGACTAATTGATCATGTCACAAATATAAACAAGAATTTATCTTATTACGTCATCTCCAACATTGGAAGAAGGTATAATATTAGCTTCCATGAGAGAAAGTCTAATAAGACTAGCTAATCTCAATCCAAAAGTCCTAATCAACTTACTAATTGAATTAGCAAAAGATTAGCGTCAATGAAAATAATATTAGCTAACAACTCTAGATCACCAACATGAGTTGGGTTTTCATGACTCAAGATTGCCTAATTACTCTTTCCAAGCCAAGAATGCTCAAAATCTACTCTTACATCCAACCAAGCATTTTGTCAAACACTTAGTGGATACAAAGGGAAAGCATGGTAAATGAGCAAGAATAGTAAAATCTACCAACTACAAATTGCAAGGAAATAAGATCAACAACTCAAATCAACAATAAAGAAACATCAAACATTAAATTACATTAAAAGTAAATCAAATTCAACAAGAGCATCCATGAACATAAAAGAGAAATTAACATTACAAATCATGAGAATGAAAGAGTAGAAGTAAGAAATCATAAAAGAAACAAGATAAAAACATGTAATTAAACCTAGATCTAAGATGGAAATTAACCTAACCTAATTCTAGAGAGAAGAGGGAGCTTCTCTCTCTAGAAACTAACCTACATGATGTTAAACTACCAAAACAATTACTCCCCTAGTGGCAATTCTTTCTTCAACTCCTCTTCTTCATCTTGAAGCTCTAAACTCACTCCCTCACTATGCTCCTTAATTGCCTCTCCACATTCGTCAATGGGAGTGTCTTGGTTGCTTAGGCTTATTCGGGAGGAGGCCATATTGCTAATGGCTTCCACTAGGATAGCCATCTTGGCTCCTAGCTCTTTAAACTTCTTTTCATCCTCCTCTTGTCGCCTTAGGATATGAGATTCAAGATCTCTCAATTCATGTGTGGGGGCTTCATCGGGAGGTGATGGTGGAAGAGAATGTTCATTATTTGGGTGGAAGGTTTCATGATTGGAAGTTGGTTCACCTTGGTAAGTGTGGGGAGGTGTATATTGAGGTGGTTCTTGAGAGTAGTTATGTTGGAATTGTGGTGGTTCTATGTATGGTTCATATGGCTCATAAGGGGGTTGGTAGGGTGGATAAGGATTAGGGTCATATGGGGGTGTTTGGTGGTAGGGGGCTTGTGAGTAAGGTGGTTCAAAGTCATGTTGAGGGAATGGTTCATAGGCATGTGGTGGTGGTTGTTGACAATCACAATAAGGGTCACCACATCCATTAGATTGATATGCATTAGGATGAGAGTTATACCCATAAGAATTCGGAGGTTGTTGTTGCCAAGAAGGTTGATCAATCCCTTGAGGCTCCTCCCACCTTTGATTGTTCCATCCTTGATGCGTATTGTCATTATAGTTCCCATTTCCTACAACATAATTTGAGCCAAACTCATAGCCAAAGTGAGGATGAGAATTCATAATAGCAATTAAAAACAAAAGCTACAAAAATAAGCAACAAAGTCCTAAAGCTAACAAAAACTAACAAATAAGCAAAAGGCAAATATATTCACAATATTCACAATAGCCAACAATATAACACCATTGCAACTCCCCGGCAACGGCGCCATTTTGATGAACGAACTTTTGTGTGGTCTAGAATTCCACTAATAAATTCTCGTTGTAAAGTATAGTTTCTAAACCAAACAATAGTCCTTTCATGCAAAAATTTGGTTGTCACATGTACAAACCCCAAATAAAAATTAACCGGAGTTTTGGACTCCGGGTCGTCTCACGAGGAATTGCAATGAAGTGTATGCTTATTGGCTATGAAGGGGTAAGGAGGTTTTTTTATTGATAAGAGGGCAAGAAATTAAATGACAAGAAAAGTAAATTAAGCAAGTAATTAAAGAGGACAAGTAAATAAGAGAAAGCAAATAATAAAGAGAGAGACATTCATGGCAAGGGTTGAGAACATAGGCTTTCTATCCTAGTCATGCAATGATTAATTCATCTTATCTAGTCAACTCCAACAAATGAAAGAAGGTATCATGTCATCTTCACATAGGGAGAAAGTCAAACAAGACTAATTAATCATGTCACAAATATAAACAAGAATTTATCTTATTACGTCATCTCCAACATTGGAAGAAGATATAGGTTATCTTCTATGAGAGAAAGTCTAACAAGACTAGCTAATCTCAATCCAAAAGTCCTAATCAACTTACCAATTAAATTAGCAAAAGATTAGCGTCAATGAAAACAATATTAGCTAACAACTCTAGATCACCAACATAAGTTGGGTTTTCATGACTCAAGATCACCTAATTACTCTTTCCAAACCAAGAATGCTCAAAATCTACTCTAACATCCTTACAAGTATTTTGTCAAACACTTGGAAGGCATACATGGAAAGCATAGTAAAATGTGCAAGAATAGTAAAATCTACCAACTACAAATTGCAAGGAAACAAGATCAACAACTCAATTCAACAATAAAGAAACATCAAACATTAAATTGCATTAAAAGAAAATCAAATCCAACAAGAGCATCCATGAACATAAAAGAGAAATTAACATTACAAATCATGAGAATGAAAGAGTAGAAGTAAGAAATCATAAAAGAAACAAGATGAAAACATGTAATTAAATCTAGATCTAAGATGAAAATTAACCTAACCTAATTCTAGAGAGAAGAGGGAGCTTCTCTCTCTAGAAACTAACCTACATGATGCTAATGCTACAAACAATTTCTTCCTCCTTGCCCAAGCTTGAATTCTGCATGAAATAGCATTAGAAATGAGTTGGGTTGGGCCCAAACTGCTTCAGAAATCGCTGGGGACGATTTCACTTTAGTGGGCCACGAGCAGCATCAGCTCGCACGCATACATGGTGCGTGCGCGCCCCTATACGTGAAGCAACATATGGCAAATTTTATATCATTTTGAAGCCCTGGATGTTAGCTTTCCAACGCAACTAAAACCGCCTCATTTGGACCTCTGTAGCTCAAGTTATGGTCGTTTGAGTGCGAAGAGGTCAGGCTTGACAGCTTTACGGTTCCTTCATTTCTTCATAAGTTCTCCCACTTTGCATGCTTTTCTCCTCACTTCTTCCATCCAATACTTGCCTTATGAACCTAAAATTACTCAACAAACATATCAAGGCATCGAATGGAATTAAAGTGAATTAAAATCACCAATTTTAGGGCCTAAAAAGCATATTTTCACATTTAAGCACAAATCAAGGGAGAATTGCAAAACTATGCTATTTCATTGAATAAATGTGAGAAAAGTTGATAAAACCACCCAAATTAAACACAAAATAAACCACAAAATTGGAGTTTATCAAAGACTCATTTAATTTGTGTTGATAATTCAAATATATACCTATTAAATGACGTTTAATTTATTTAAGAATAGAAATGATAAAATAAATTAAAGTTTGTAGACAAAATAATCGAATTAAAGTAGTGAAAAATATAAGTACATCTCCAATAAATACTATGAAAACCATCTTAAATCAACTTGTTAGCCACAAGGTTTGCATAATTTGCATAATTTTATTCCTTTTTAGTTATTAAGTGACATATTGCACTCTGCATCCAATGCACTCGTCTTTTATATTGTATGCAGAGGCTCAAATGCATGCTGCATGAGTGTGTATAAACAACATGGTTTTAAAAACTGGACCGGACCAGTCAGTCGGATCGGTTCAACTGGAAACCGACAATGAAAATGACCCGATCTGGTGTCTAAAACCGTAAATCTGAAAATCGTTTGAAAACTGCTGGACCGGCCGAGAATTGGTTGGTTGGACCAGACCAAAAACCGGCCGGTTCTTTAATTTAAAAAAAAAAGGAACCCTCCCCACCCCACCCCCAACGCGTGACATGCTGACACGCTCCCTCCTTCCCTAAACCCACCCCCTCCTTCAAAGCCATTCTCTGAAGAAACAAACCCCAAACTTTCCCTAGCTTCTTCTGCCCAGTTTTGCCGCCGCCGTCGTGGTTGTCGGCGCCTCTGTGACTTCCTCCTTCCCCCTGTCCCAAACCCACAACTTATGCTCCATCTCCCTTTCGTTCCTAACCGTGGTTCTTCTCAACCCCTGTTCGTACTTCGCTCTTTTCTTCCCCGCTCGGTGTCCATTCTCCATCGTCTTCATCCTGTGCGCCGTCATCTTGTCGCCCATGTTCCCGATTCTAGGATTTTCCCCGTTCCTGATTCGATTTGGGAACCCGAGGCGCTAGGGTTTCTGCGCCCTGCTAGATTCGATTCTTTCTTTCTCCTCCTCCAAGAATTCAAGATGTTTTGGCGCTTGGCTGGCTTGTCTACTGCGTCTCCTGTGAGTTCCGTACTCTCTCATTTCATATACTACTTTGATTTTGGTGCGTTGTTCTGTAAGCTGCTTGGGTGCACTGATTTGTTGGTTGTTTTAATTTGTGTGGTATTTGATCGAATTTGATTTTCCATACGGAGGGTTCTTGCAATTAATTTACTATGCGATTGATTTGATTTAGTTTTTGGATGATTGATTGCAGAATCTAATGTTGTTGCTTGTTGCTATTGCTATTGCTATTGCTATTGTGAGAATCAGAGTGATCAGAGCTTTGCCATGATGGAAGTATTAATCAAGAAGCAGTTGCTGATAACGATGTATCTGTGAGTAATAATTCGCCTGCCAAGAAGCTCTTTGTAATTTCAGTTATGTTTTTAACTTTGTAATTCCTGTTTTGTAATTTTTGGTTGTTGATTACTGGTTGTTGTTTTATAATTTCTATAATTGCTAATGCTAATGTTCTTCTTTTGTCAGTGTTTTGTAATTACTGTTTTATAATTTAGTGTCACCCTTTTAGTATGATTATTGGTTAATGTTCTGTAATAGCTAATTATTGAGTTCAAATATGGTGTTGTTGGTGGTTAATTTAGTCTCACCCTTTAAATGTTTGTTGCTGAATGCTGCTTTTTTAACATTCCATACATGTTGGATACACTCAAATATATAGCCAGAGACTATGCCTATTTGTGTATTATAGGGTTATATTATAATGTTGTGTATGTGGCTTTCCATGGATGAGAAGACGAATAACTTTGTGTTTGATGTGAATTTGTAGGGCTACAAGGATGTGAAGGACATGGAGTGGGTTAAAAACAAATTTTCAGTGAAATCATCAGTAGGAAAAGAAGATCTCTAAAGGTAGTTGATAATAGGAACATGTTTTTCATCTTTGAGTTGTACAATTAAAATATATAGTTCTTGTTAATTGTTTGTATCCAAAGTGTTTGGCATACAACAATACTCGTTAATTGCTCGGGAAGCCATCTGAATCAGGGTTATAATTTTGAGTTTGTATTTTGATAAGATCATATAGATTTGGTTAATGATATTTTATGTAGTGTTCTAAAATTTAAAGATATTTTAAAATTTATATTAAACTATAATTATATTTTAAGATGTTTATTTATAATTTATTTATTATTTTATTTTAAAACGGTTTTTTTAATTGAACCACTGATTAGACCGATTAGACCAATAAACCAATAAATCAATGACTAGAACGATTTAATGACCGGTCTGATTCTCAGAACCTCCATAAACAATCAAATTTATACCCAATAATGCTAAATGATCTTTGTTTGTACTAATATGGTCTTGACTCTTTCATATTTCTTAGGTTTGAACAATATTATATCACCAATAAAATTTATTATTTTTTATTAATGTTTGACTAATAAAAATATTTTTTATATTAAATTTTAAATCATAAATTTTCTATTTTAAATTTTAATAATATATAAATAAAATATTGATTTAAAGTATTAATTAATATTGATAAAAAATGCTAGTCCTTTATATTTCTCTTTTGTAAAATATAATTTATACCTTTCATCTTGCTTATATTTAATTAAAAGCACTGTATATTTCTTTCTTAAATATGTAGATGTTGAATGTAATAATAGGCAACCGAGTGGAATTAAATTCAAATATGGAATAGATCGACAATGTGTATTGTGAACGCTGCTTTCATTGCTGACGTTTAGTTCAATGGATACCACTACATGAGTACTTATTTGAAGGGGGAAAAAGAATACACAAATATTGAATTCTCTTGTTTCTATCCGGTTTACACCAACTATGTACACAAGAAAATCTTACTAAAACTAAACAATTTTCTCATACAACATAATGCAAAACCAAATAATCTTTTTTGTGTCTGACTGTATTGTAGCTAATATTGATTCGAGAAGAAACCATCATAACCTAATCTTTAATTTTCCTATGTAAAGAACATTCTCTATTTCTCTCATATAGGTATTGGATCACATGCACACAAATTGGGTATGTTTTCTAAGTGTTAGAAGAAACGAAGGGAAAAGGATAAGATGAAGAATTGAACCAAGAGAAAGAAATGGAGGGAATGAGATCAGTGCTTTACCGACTTGACCAATTTCTTGGTACTACACTGTTTGAGTTTGTACTTGTTTTTCTTCCCCGAAAACTTAAGCTTCCCATCACCACCTATTGGTAGATTAGTAGCCAGGTTTAACCCATGAAACTTGCTCTTGATTCCCCATGTCTTGTAGTGAAACCTCGTCCTTAAAGCCACCTTTAACTCACTGGTGGCATTTTTTATTGCATTGGAGAGCAAAGTTTTCAGTAGTTCAGATTTAGCGTGGACAGTGCCAGATTCCACGCGCTTGCTACTAGTCCCTTGATGAAATGATTTTAAGGTTGTCTCTGCCACCTTGTCTTGACGCTGCCCATACAAGAAAAGGAAAGTTGAGTCATCATAGTAGATGTTAGAGTCCTTGTTTTGGTTCTCGAATTCAAGAGAGTAAAAGATGGTCCCGTTTTGATCGGAGGGCTGGTCTATGGTTACGAAGGTGACGCTGCATGTTGGCTCTTTGGGTCGTAAGGCTAGCCACAGGCACAGTGCAAGTAGGCCTAAGAAGCCTATGAATTCTGCCAGCCATAAGTAGAAACTCTTGTACTCGGTGTCACACATCTCTGATATTTGCAACTCATCAGAATTCTGTTGCTTACCATTGTTGTATTTAAGAGACGCATGACCTGGGAATCTGTTTCAAGTTGGTTTCTGTTACCAAAGCATTACATTAAGAGAAGGGGGTAAAGTAAAGAATATGCGTTTCTTAGGTTTAAGGATAACCCATACTCAATGCAATGCGGGCATAATCACAACTCTGAGTGATCTTCAAATATTAAACATCCCATCTCTTGTTCTTACATGTTTCCTCTCCATTTTGTGTGAGAAGGCAAAATTTATTTGATACTCTTTGTCAAGTTATACAATTTATGGTTAAAGACAAACAAAAAATTAATAAGAATAAATGAAGAAAGTAGAAAAATTTAAAACTTTACAATTCAATGGTTGAAAAGTCAAAGAAGGCAGCAGTAAATGTAAAGTAGTATTTGTTTTCATTTGGTTCAATAAGCAAGTTGTGCTTATACCTTACAACTTGTCCAATATATGAACCAAGGGCATCATGCACCGCCATGAGAAAAAGTTCGTGTACGTGTATATCACATATAATTCAAATTGATTATCATTAAAGTACAAGTATTCTTTGTAAAGCCGCCAAACACTCAATATAAATTGAAGAGTGCTCATAAGCAATTGTATACCATGTTTTGTAACGTTCGAGTAAATGAAAATTAAGAGAGAAAATAATAAAATTTTTTATATGTTATAATTTTTTTATATGAGTATTATTTTTAATAATGTATAAGAGAATATTATAAATTTTTTTATATATTTTAAAATTATAATTTTATCACTTTATTATATTATTTTTATTATTATCTAAATTTTTATTTAAATTTATTTATCGTCCTTAAATTTTAGTTATGTTATCCTGCTCTATTAATTCTAGTACCTAACATTTTGGACCTGTGTGCCACTTCTCCTTTCCCTATAGTGTAAACCTTTTTATACGAAAAAACTTCATTTGAGTTATATTTTATCTAAGATAGTATATGTTAATATTTTTTTTAGGGTAACTTTTACAATGCGTAACTAACCCTGTTTTGGTTCTAAAAGCGAGCACGATGGCCACCTTGATTAACACTATAAAGATCCTCACAATCATCGATACCAAAAGTATAAAAAAGAAGCCAGAAATTTAAATACAATTGCTTTTATATAAAGTTGATAATTAAAAATTATTAGATGATAATTTAGTTAAACATCTCAAATTATTTAAACGATTTTCAGTTGTTAGTTTCCTATAAAAACAGTTGCATATAATTTTTTTTTTTTTAAAAATGATAAAATTTTGTACATTCTTAAGATAATACCTTAGCCGAAGTTGAATCTTACTCATTTAATTTAAACTTAAAATTTAATAAAATAAAAAAATAAGGGTTTAATATCATTAAATCCATAGTATTTTATCATGTGTAAGTTTTTTGAAAGAATCTCATATGATATTGATTCCCTTAATCGGTTATGACTTATGACAAAAATTCATGTTATTAGATTTTTAATGTGAAATCTTCGGCAATTATGGTAAAGTTTAGGTAAATAATTAACCAACTAATTTTAAATAACTGTAATTAATAATTATTATTTATATTTTAAAAAAATAAAATTTAAATAATCACTAATTAATAATAATTAATTAATATAAAGTATAATTTAAAAATATTTATTGATTTGTTATTAGCTAGATTTATGTTGGTTATTAGCAGGATTGGGCAATTATATTATATACCTTTAACATTGGTGAACTAAAGAAAACTAATCAAATTATTACGATGAAGTTCTACCAAAAAAGTAAATTACCACATTATATTGTTAGAAAAATGAAAAATAGATTAGATATGCTTATTGAAAAGTGAAAACAAGATCAGATACATAGCAATGTACAGAAACGAATCTGTTACGCAAGTTATAATAGTAACAAACAAAATGTATAATTTAAAGATAAAGTTCCTCAAGTGTAATCATTACAGACCTCATGTCTTTTCTTATTATTTTTGAAGCTCCCAGCACGTTATGAAAAAGACAAATAAATACATGATGCCACGAAGTTCAATAATCATTATTATGGTACAGTGTAGAGTCTAGACCTTATAAGAGATGAACATATATGTTGGACAAAGAGACGATAATGAAATCAAGCTAAGGAATAATGGAATTTTGTTTAGACTACACTGATCACTTTAATTGCTGACCTTTGTCTTTGTGTATCAAAACATTACTCTATCGATCAATTTTAGTTTGCTTTTGATACTAATTATTATTATTATTATCGCAAAATCATCTCCCGAAGCGGACTTCATTCTTTAGGAGTTATAGAAAAAAAAAAAGGCATTTACGTATAGTAGTGGCCGGCAACTTAGGAATCAGATGAGAATGAATATGATGTCACTTTTCTGGGTGGAACTTGAACTGTGTCATATTGAATTCTTTGGTGAACTTGCATAAATAAAAAGCTTACATAACATAAAGGATTAGAATACTTTTTCTTGTGATAAACTGCCCTGCAAAATTAAAGCTAACACTTAACTATGTCTTGGACTAGCAAGGGATTATCAACTAAATTTGCCCTTGTCTTCCACCAAATTCTTATAGTTCATATCAAAATTATAAGAGAATTGGCCAGCATTTAGTAAATTTTAAATAATAATGATTAAATCCTAAAATTTAAACAAGAGATATATTTATACACAAATATATTATAATTAATTTTAGTAGTTGATTTTGACGTACACATAGTATTTTGTCAAAATATAATATCTAACTCGCTAATTACTTCTCAATACATCATAATATTAGGTGAACATATTATTTTTGTAATCAAGTTTAACCAAATTTTTACTTCTTCTTCTTATGCGTCTTTTTTTTCTTCTTAAATTGATTTTTGCTGTGACCAATATATAAACTATGTAACTAATTTAGTTGAATTTTGTTGCCCGAATAATTTGGTCATATAACATTACTAATCTAAATATCCCCAATAATTTTTTAAAAATATTTGAGAAACAATAAAATAATATAAAATAACTCAAAATTATTTTCTTTTGCATTAAAATTTTTTATTTTATATTTCTTATTTATTGTTAATGTAAATTCTGTTAAATTAGTAAATAATTAGTCAATAAATTAGATTTTGATAAAAAAATTAGAAATGTGAATATTATATTAAATTAGGATAGAGATCGTCAAAACGAGAATTTTGACACTAATTTCAAAGAATTCGGCCCAAGATTAAACTGAACGGGCCGAATCGATTGATCCGGCTAGCACTTAAATGAGCTAATTTACTCTCCCAATTCAGCGTACAGCAACGTTGAATACAGCAAGGAGAGGAGAAGGGTTCCGAACCCTCGTTCCAAATTCAAATCACCGTATCTCTTCCGTTCGAGTTCCGGTCGCTGTACTGTTTGCGATCACGCGACCACCGCGTCGACTTCTACGATTTTATCGGAATAATTTCATAGGTAAGCCATTTAATTACTCTCAGCCACTCCTTTCCCTAATTTTCAAAAATCATATAGAGGTGTTGAATTTTTTTGCTTTTTGATGTTTTAGGATCCAATTAGCTTGAGGAAAACGTTTACTTTTGCTTATACGAAGTTTGAGTAAGGTGAGGATACTATAATTCTATCTAAATATTCTGAATTTGTGCTTTGGATATTAAATTGGGTGTATATGTGTTATGAATGTGTATTAGGTTGTGAATAAATAATTGGAGCTTGAAATTGTGGATATTGGAACTTGGAGGAAGCTGTTTTATTGAACTTTTGGGGGCTGTGTTTATTTTGGTGAGTTGCCTTAGACAATACGTGGAAACTGGCCAAGGTATGGTTTAGATTTTTTGCATTTAATATATAATGTTCTGTGAAAACTTAAGCTAGATGACCATAGGATAGGTTAGAATGTATGTGCATATATTTATTGCTTAGTGTCTTGTTAAGAAGTATGTTTTAGTTTAATGCTCGATGGTTAATTGGTGATGCTTGATGACTAGTTGGTAATTTGATGAATTGTTGTTTAATGATTTGAGGATATAAGTATATAAGTTTAGGATTTGTAAGCTATGGTTTTGGTTGATGAATTTGGTTAGTGTATGAGTATTGTTGATTTGATGTATGATTCTTGTGGTGATTGTTGTGGTGATGAGGGAGAGGGCATATTGAGTTGATAATTGCAGGTTTGGTGATGAATGGGATGGAACTTTTGAATGAAAATGAGGTTTGGGAAGTTTTGCAAAATTTTGGTTTTGGATCGAACTTTGGCGAGCTATAACTTGGCCTCTGGACTCCCAAATGGTTTCAAACTTGTTTTGATAAAAAATTAGGTTCGTGAAGTTTATGCCGTTTGAAGAACGAATGAAAAATACTTTGAATCGAAAAAGTTATGGGCATCGAAAGTTTTGGTTTGGAATATGTCAATTCTGTAGCTTTTCACTTAATCAGATTTTTGGAAAACGTACGTCCACGCGTACGCGTGGCCCATGCGTACGCGTAGCCCATGCGTATGTGTAGCATGGAATTTTTGAATGTGCGTACGCGAGTAGCCCTATGCGTACGCATAATGGACCAGCATGCATGTCCACGCATACGCATGGTCCACGCGTACGCGTGACATGAAGTATTCACCTATGCGTATGCATGATAAGGGGATGCACGCGCGAGATGCCTTTTTACACTCCCACGCGTATGCGTGAGCCACGCGTACGCATGGGCCCTATTTTAGCAAATATGATTTTTTGAGTTTTAAACCCTATTTCAAACTTCTAAACCTCTATTTTTATTCTTTTAGTCATAAATAATAGTATTAAACCTGATAATCAAATGGAGTTAGGAAAGGAGGATAACTTGGAGGTGAAGTAAAGCTGAAAAAGTGATGAATTGAATATGAAATGCTATGAATGATTATGTATGATATTTGGCTTAAATAATCAAATGATCTAAGATACGAGATTCCCTGGGTAAAGTACCGTGGCTTGCCACCACGTGTACCAAGTCGAAAACTCGATACTCTGTTGACCCTACGACGTAAGGGTGACTGGACACTTATAAATTCCCAGGAATGTTACCCCCATTGAGCAATATTGATTATTTGAGAAAAAGCTATGCATAAACTCTTGGGGATGCACGTCGAGGGACAGTCCAAGGGTTTAACAAACCGGACTTGTCAGATTGGCTTGATAATCGATAGATGAGACTCATCAGCCATAGGATAGGCATGCATCATGTGCATATTACTTGGAATATTTGTTTGTGCATTAACTGGGTGTGCCTAAGTGTACTTGCCATGTTAAATGTATATTTGTTACCTGCAGTACTTGTAACCTTCTTGTGCTTGCTTTTATCTGCTTATTTGTCTGTGATATGTTGATGGAGATGGAGGTATGGAGGAAAGGCAGTGGGACTTAGGTTTAAGATTAAGTTAAGTTAGGATTAGATACTCTTAGAAAACCACCTTTTATGGTTTCTGATTAATACTTTAAGCTTTACAATCTGAGTGTCGGCGTTTTAGGATTGCCTCTGGCATTCCCAGGACCTTATATCTTATATGTGTGGCACCTTTACCATGCTGAGAACCTCTAGTTCTCACCCCCATACTATGCTGTTGTTTTTCAGATGCAGGTCGAGAGGCACCTCGTTAAGCGTCTGGATTTCTGAAGCGAAGTCGTTGTCGGGTTACTTCTATTGTATGGTTATGTATATATATTTACTTAGCTTTCTCTCCGCATGACTTGTTCCTTTTGACCCTCTTAGAGGCTTATGAAGAGGCAAGATTTTGTTTATGTAAATTTGGATTTTGGATATGTATATATATGTGTAAATATTTTCCGGCCACTCTTTTGACTTCGCGAGCTGAGTTAGGAGCTTGTTATTTTGTATCTTTGACCCTCTATTCTTACTTTTATTATTTTATACGTGATAGCTATAATTTTCTTAATACGCAAGTTAATTCGTTTTCTGAGCATTGCGTTTTTATTTCGAACTTTTTATTTCACCTATTCTTTAAGACTCCTAGTTTATTATATTCTTTTTGATATTATTTGTACACATTTTATTTTAGAAGTCATAATACCACACCACCTCTGTTTTACAGCTTAAGCGTAAGGCTCCGTGTGGTACGGTATTATAGTTAAATAAATAAATAATTTTATATATAATAAATATATAATTATAAATATTAAATATATAAATTATAAATATTAAATTAAATAAAATAATTTTGCTTTATTATCTCCCTAAAAGGATTACCGTAATTTTCTATCTCTCTGGAACCTCTTTGAAGCCAATAATTATAATACCAACACCACTTTGAAGTATTATATTTGATATAAAAAAATTTTAATTATTATATTAATTCTTATAATTTTATAAAATTTGTAATTAGGTTTTTATATATTTTTTAATTAAATCTCTATAATATTTTTAATTTTATAATTAAATTTTTTTTGTATCAAAAAATATTAAAATTAATAAAATATTTTTTAAAAAATATGTGGTCAAAGATTCAATTAAATTTTTAATTATATATACTTTTAATTTATAAAAAAATATTTGGTTAATTTTAATTTTTTTATACTGAAAAATCTTATTATAAAATTAAAAATAATATAAAAATTTAATTAAAAAATATAAAAATTTAATTATAAATTTAATAAAATTATATCAATTCAAAAATTAATTAAACCTTAAAAAAAATATTGGATAGGCGTCAGGGCATGAAAACGCCGTGGAGACTTTAACCGAATGACAAGTGATGGAGATACGCGATTTAAATAACGGAAAATCCAATATTTTATAATAGTATCTAAAATGACTAGAAATGTGCATAAAGAAGGTTTTTCTCACTACACGAGTAAGAAGTTACTAGCCGCCTACTCCGCACAACATAGGGATTAGCACGCTTTCGGGAAGAACATAGAATAGTAGAGGATCCAGCATGCGGAACACGGCATCTGCCCTATCATCCTGCCTTCTTATAAGTTTTCGATGGAATGGCGCGAAATCCATCATTGGCAAAACAATTGGAAGAAGGCACTACCTATAATTGTTACTTTTGCGTAAGTCTCAACTCTCAAGTACCAACGGCAATTGTGGATTATGTACGCACTTCCAAAACACAAATTTTACTAAGATATTCTTGATATATATATTCAATCTAATTTTATGGGGCTTAAATTATATCAGTCTGATTGTTTTTATAAGGAAAAAATTTCACTCCAAAATATTTATTATAAATTAAAATAAAATTATTTATCTATAAAATATATAAAGAAAATTTTTTATTTTGAGTAGTGTGCAATTTTTCTTTTCTATATATTAAGAATATTATAAAATATATTTTTATATTTGAGATATTTAAATTCAAGACTAAAAATACTTCTCAGCTTGATATATTTGTTATTAACTTATTATTATATATTAAATTAAAAAATGGATAGATTAATATTTATAAAAAGATAAACTGATAATTGATAAAGTAACGACTAACGAGTGGTAAATGTGCAAGCAGCAATGCAGCATTGAAATAACAAAACGAAATGTACCTAAACAAGAGTTGACAATTTTTTTTTCAAAATTTATGTGCAATTTTCTTTACTTAAAATTGTTAAACACTGACAATTATACCCCTCACTTTTATACCACTAATTATACCTCCGAATTTTGTAAACGCTAACAATAATGCCCCTCACTTTTATTATCGACAAAAATATCGTTAGATAATTTAAAAATGTGCACCAAATGCCCGTTCGGCAAGTGATGCCTTCTCCGTTGACGGAAGTGTGTGATGTGGCAAACGGAAAAACTTGTGTGGCAAATGGAAAGCTTACCTGGACCCGTTCCCAAATTCCCTAATTCAATAACCATAATTCCTAATTAATAACCTAATTTCAACTAATGTATTAAGAAATTAAAAGATTTTAACACTGTGAAAGAGGGTCAAAAAGAGTAAAACACTTAACACTGGAGTCATAGTAGCCTCTCCATCTTCTCCTCTTCAAGTCATCGTCGAAGACCATTGTCAGCCCATCGTCACCGCAACGCTGGTTTGGAGGGACATTGTCGCATATTGGTGGTTGTTCCTCTGACAAGGTACGCGTAATATCTCTGCCTCTTTGCCATTAGGAACTTTGTCTTCGTTCATGTTTTTGTGGCTATATGATCTTTGATGGAAAAAAATGGCAACTAAATATGTGACAATTTGGATTTTGGGCATTCAAATTTTGTCACTTGATGCATGCGTTGTTTGCTGTATTGCATTGGTTTAGGGTTTAGTCAGGGTAATTTTTTCTATTTTGGATGAACAATTTTAGTAGTTGATTGGTGCTGTATTAGTATTAAAATGTGTATTTTTTCTGCTTGAAATTTCAGATGTCAGCACTCATAACATTTATGATGCACCACATGGGTAGGTTAGAAAGCAATCAAAAGGGTGGAATGCAATATTCTGGGGGTACTGTTAGCAACATTGACAGAAAATGTGTGGATACTTGTAATTTATTTCTGGTAGAAGGGTTGTTTCTCGATTTAGGTTACACAGGGTTTAAGGACGTTCATTGGTTGGAGCCCGGTTTTGACTTATCAAATGGTTTAAGGCCGCTTAAGAGGGATGCTGATGTTATTAGTATGTGTGATGCTGCGATGAAAAATGGTAATAGGGTTCACTTGTATTTTGAGCATCCCGTTCTAGAAAATCCTGAGTACGTAGATGAAGTCGAGGTATCTGTAGATGAGGTAGAAATTGTAGAGGTAGACGATGAGGATGTATGTCGTGATGAAGAAAGGCAAGGAGAAGTGGCTCAAGACAAGGGTAATGTTGAGACTACTAATGTACTACCAACTGAGGCACCCCAAGTTGAAGGAGATCAAACTGTTGGATATGAAACCAATGAGGATGTCGGTAGATATGGTAGAAAGAGAATTAGAAAGAAGCATGCAAGGCCACCACCATCGGGTACCATCAAAGTAGTAGGGGAAACACCAACTGAAGAAGTTCGAGGAGTAGCAGAATTCGCGCAGAATGTGTCAAATAAAGATGTGAATCCGCATGTTGAACCTGCAGTCGAAGATAAATTCATTTAGAAAATTATGCAATTTAGGTTTCATAAGAATACTAAACTGCGATGTTGTTAACAACGAATTATTTTATTTTATGTTATTGTAGAAGAGAATCATAATGAGGAGGAAGATGATAATTTAAGACAATCAGGAAGAAGGAAGAGACACTCAAGGCCACAACCATCAGGTCAGAGAATTATTCCTCCCAGTGACAATGATGCCCCAATAGTGGTTGTGCCTGTACATGAGGGTAATGCTGATGGAGTTGATAAGGGTGGGGAAAATGAGTTCCAGTACAACTGTACAAGTCTGAGGATCTTCACAGTTTAGCTGAATCAGATGATGAAAACGGGGTTCTGGTATTTCCACAACACAATCCTCAAGCACGCTTCGGCCAAGTTAGACTCGAGCTGGGCATGGAGTTTGCAACGATGCAAGAGTTCAAGGATGCTGTTAAGAAGTTTAACATCCAAATGGGGAGGAAAGTGTTCTTTTTAAAGGTGGAGCCTCTAAGATGCAGAGTTATTTGTAATAATCAGGACTGTCCGTGGGAGGTGTACTATTCAAGGAGAAATTTCCCACCAAATTTTCAAATCAAGACGCTAGTTGATGAGCACACATGTCCAAGGAGTAACAAATCTAGATCGGTAACATGTAAATGTGTGGCTGGAGAATTAGTTAACTAGCTTAGAATTTCTCCTAATTTGATACAAAGGGAGGCAGAAGAGTGGTTCAAGGTAGAATATGACAAAGTGTAGGTGAGCGAATGATGTATAGGACAATGGATATGGCAAAGGATATCATTGAGGGGACGGAGAAGGAACAGTATGGTAAGCTACGCAATTATTTATCGGAGCTACTTAAAGCTAATCCTGGTTCTACATGTACTATGAGTACACATCCACAGCCAGAGGGTTTTCCTAAGTTCAGAAGTTTATATATATGCTTAAAGGCATGTAAGAGAGGATTTAGATATGGTTGTAGGCCTTTTATTTGCCTTGATGGAACCTTTCTTAAGGGGTATTTTGGGGGTCAACTACTCACAGCTATAGGACAAGACGCGAATAATCATCTATTTCCTATAGCATATGCTGTGGTTGATGCTGAACCAAAGGAAAATTGGAAATGGTTCTTGAATTTACTTCATGAAGATATCGGTGATTACAAAGAATTTGGGTGGAACTTCATGAGTGACAAGCAAAAGGTAATTTATACATCTTGTCTAATTAGGTAATTTGTATTCATGCACATATGTTGTACTAATGAATATTGGGTTTTTGCCATGTGGTTTAGGGACTGGTTTTAGCACTCCAAGAAGTCATGCCAAAAGTTTCACATAGATTTTATGTGATGCACATGTGGCAGAACTTCAACAAGAGATGGAAGCATAAAGAGTTAAGAGGAGCTCTGTGGCAGTGTGCTCAGGCAATGACAGATTTGGAATTCAAGAATGCAATGACATATGTCAAGCGGATCAATGTAGGAGCTTGGGAGTACCTGTCAAGTTATGAACAATCATCATGGTCGAAATCAGGATTTTCTGAATGGCCTAAAGTGGATAATGTTACCAACAACAATACTGAATCATTTAATGCAACAATAGTGGGCATGAGAGGAAAAAGTATCCTAACAATGCTAGAAGAGATGAGGTTCTACATTATGAGGGTTACGGCATAGTACAAAGACGCTTTATCATCATACACAGAAAAGCTGGCACCTATTCAGATAAGTAGGCTGAAAAAAGAGAAAAAAGAGGGTAATTACTGGGAGGCCCAGTGGGTTGGGGACGATGAGCATAACTTATTTGAGGTGAGGAGACATGGACACAGGGTTACTGTTAACACTCTAGAAAGAACATGTACCTGCAGAAAGTGGCAACTGACTAGATTGCCCTGTTGTCATGGAGTGGCTGCTATCCAAAGGAAGAATCACCGGCCTGAGGACTATGTGCATCACTGGTTGTGCATGGAGCACTACAACAGGGCATATCAGTTCCACATTAATTCTGTACCCAGTAAAGAGTATTGGGGTGACTGTGAAGGTTATCCTTGTCTACCTCCTCCATACAAAAGACCAATTGGAAGACCTACAAAAAAGAGAGCACGCCATGAATTTGAGCGTCAGGGTAATTGCCAATACAAAATGCCACAAAAGTATGGTCAAACTACTTGTAAGTGGTGCAAAAAGGTAAACACCTCACTTGATAGTAACCCATTGGTTTTGTACTCGAAATCAGTGTCTACATGACTTGTTAATTTGTATTCTAAATATGTGCTAACCTATTGTATATGCTGCAGCAAAGACACAATGCAAGGACATGTGAAGAGAAGAAAAAAATTCTTAGCGGAGATACTAGTCAAGCAGCCGAAACTGCATCAAGAGCAGCAAATGAACAAGAAGATGCTGCTGATATATCAGATAGAGAGCAAGAAATGTACTATGAGGAGACTCTTGAGGCAGCTGATGAACAACAAGTTACACAAGGGCACCCTCAATCTCAAACTAATAATGAGGTTAGCTTCAATGTTAACACCTTTGTACTTGTTTTTTCTGCAACATACACAGACTTTTGGAATTTATGTGTTAAATTTGTAGCAAGCCCAAGGGTTGGAATCAGACCCCGCAGCAGCATCTGCTTCAACCACCACTATCAACAAGTTAGCTCCACCAAAGGTTGCTGGTGTTGTAGCTGCTGCTCTAAGACTTCTGAGGAGGGGTGCATCTAGTGCTAGGTCAAAGATCCCCATTATGAAACCACCATCCACTATTGCACTAGCACATGATCCAATTAGGCCACCACAGGTCAAGCCCAGTGTGGCTGCAGCTCCCACTCCAAGGGCTACCTCAGTGAGGCCCAATGTACCTTTTAGACCACCACAGGTCAGGCCCAATGTGGTTGGAAGGCCCAATATTCATGTGAAGCCCAATACTTCAGTCCAAGTGCATGTGCCAAATTCTAGCTCCAGTGCTCCCTCATTGGTTTCTCACCAAACAATGAGTGCATTGGTGCATGAAATCACAATCACACTTTTGCAATTCCGCACAACTAACCAGCAAGTGCACTGGGTCGTCCAAGTAATACCTTACGCGAGTAAGGGTCGATCCCACGGAGATTGTCAGCTTGAAGCAAGCTATGGTTATCTTGTAACTCTTAGTCAAGATATCAATAATTCTCAAATTTAATTGTAAAAAGTAAAAGAACATGAAATAAATACTTGTTTTGCAGTAATGGAGAACAGGTTGAGGTTTTGGAGATACTTTGTCTTTTGAATCTCTGCTTTCCTACTGCCTTCTTCTTCATGCACGCAAGGCTCCTTCCATGGCAAGCTTTATGTTGGGCATCACCATTGTCAATGGCTACTTCCCGTCCTCTCAGTGAAAGTGTTTCAAATGCACTGTCACCGCACGACTAATCATCTGTCGGTTCTCGATCATGTCGGAATAGGATCCATTGATCCTTTTGCGTCTGTCACTACGCCCAACACTCGCGAGTTTAAAGCTCGTCACAGTCATCCCTTCCCAGATCCTACTCAGAATACCACAGACAAGGTTTGGACGTTTCAGATCTCAGGAATGGCCGCCAATAATTCTAGCTTATACCACGAAGACTCTGATCTGAATCATGAGGCTAAGATATATTCATTCAATCTAAGATAGAACGGAGGTGGTTGTCAGAAATGCGTTCATAGGTGAGAATGATGATGAGTGTCACGGATCATCACATTCATCAGGTTGAAGTGCGAATGAATATCTTAGAATAGAAGCAAGCGTGATAGAATGGAAAACGGTAGTAATTGCATTAATTCATGAAGAACAGCAGAGCTCCTCACCCCCAACAATGGGGTTTAGAGACTCATGCCGTAGAAGATACAATATGAAACGTGTAGAATGTCGTGAGGTACAAGATGAATTACTAAAAGTAGTTTTTATAGTAAAACTAGTGACCTAGGGTTACAGAAAATGAGTAAGCTAGGGTGTTTAGTATAAAAATCCACTTCCGGGGCCCACTTGGTGTGTGATTGGGCTGAGCATTGAAGCTTTCATGTGTAGAGACTTTTCTTGGAGTTAAACGCCAGTTTTTGTGCCAGTTTGGGCGTTTAACTCCAGCTTTTATGCCAGTTCTGGCGTTAAACACCAAAATTCTTAAGCTGACTTAGAACGCCAGTTTGGGCCATCAAATATTGGGCAAAGTATGGACTATTATATATTTCTGGAAAGTCCAGGATGTCTACTTTCCAACGCAATTAAGAGCGCACCAATTGGGTTTCTATAGCTCCAGAAAATCTACTTCGAGTGCAGGGAGGTCAGAATCCAACAGCATCTGCAGTCCTTTTTCAGCCTCTGAATCAGATTTTTGCTCAGGTCCCTCAATTTGAGCCAAAAAATACCTGAAATCACAGAAAAACACACAAACTCATAGTAAAGTCCAGAAAAGTGAATTTTAAATAAAAACTGATAAAAATATAATAAAAACTAACTAAAATTTATTGAAAACATACTAAAAATAATACCAAAAAGCGTATAAATTATTCGCTCATCACAACACCAAACTTAAATTGTTGCTTGTCCCCAAGCAACTGAAAATCAAATAGGATAAAAAGAAGAGAATATATAATGAATTTCTAAAATATCTATGAAGATCAGTCTTAATTAGATGAGCGGGGATATTAGCTTTTTGCTTCTGAACAGTTTTGGCATCTCACTTTTTCCTTTGAAGTTCAGAATGATTGGCATCTATAGGAACTCAGAATTCAGATAGTGTTATTGATTCTCCTAGTTAAGTGTGTTGATTCTTGAACACAGCTACTTTATGAGTCTTGGCCGTGACCCAAAGCATTTTGTTTTTCAGTATTACCACCGGATACATAAATGCCACAGACACATAACTGGGTGAACCTTTTCAGATTGTGACTTAGCTTTGCTAGAGTCCCCAATTAGAGGTGTCCAGAGCTCTTAAGCACACTCTTTTTTTTGCTTTGGACCACGACTTTAACCGCTCAGTCTCAAGTTTTCACTTGACACCTTCACGCCACAAGCACATGGTTAGGGACAGCTTGGTTTAGCCGCTTAGGCCAGGATTTTATTCCTGAGGGCCCTCCTATCCACTGATGCTCAAAGCATTGGATCCTTTTTATTACCCTTGCCTTTTGGTTTAAAGGGCTATTGGCTTCTTCTGCTTGCTTTTTCTTTCTTTTTCTTCTCCTTTTTTTTTTCACATATCATCCTCTCTTCTTTTTTTTTTCTATTCACTGTTTTTTCTTGCTTCAAGAATCAATTTTTTTTATTTTTCAAATTATCAATAACACTTCTCCTTTTCCATCATTCTTTCAAGAGCCAACAATTTTAATATTCATAAACAACAAATTCAAACATATGCACTGTTCAAGCATTCATTCAAAAAACAAGAGTATTGCCACCACATCAAAATAATTAAACTGTTTTAAAATTTGAAATTCATGTACTTCTTTTTCTTTTTCAATTAAAAACACTTTTTATTTAAGAAAGGTGATGGATTCATAGGACATTCATAGCTTTAAGACATAAACTTTAAATTTTATTAATCATGGAATGACAATAAGACTCAAAAATAAATATAAGAGCAAACTAATAATAATAGAAGACAGAAAAGTAAAAAAAAAAAACAGAAAAATAAATGACTCTTAAAATAGACTCTTAATAATAAAGGTTATCACAGAGTTAGGACTCAACAACCTTGATTTTGAGAAGTGGATGCTCCCTCAATCTGTGGGGTGCTTGGTCCTTCAAGGGAGAGCTTCTGGCGCTTCAGCTCCTGTAGCTCACGCCCCTGCTTCTCCTGTTCTTTCAGCAGTTTGCAGAGCATGCAGTTTTGATTCTGCTGTTCTTCCTTAAGTTGTTCCATGGCTTCTTGCAGCTTGGTAACAGATGCTTCTAGGCGGGTCCAGTAGTCAATTTCAGGAATTTCTGGGAGGAACTCCTGCGCCCTCCTTTTTATGGAGTTGTCTTGCACTTGTCCTTCCATTGACTTCTTGGTGATTGGGTGTTCGATTGGGATGAATTCATCTATTCCCATCCTCACCCCAGCATCTTTACATAGCAGAGAAATTAAGCTTGGGTAGGCCAGTTTGGCTTCAGTGGAGTTCTTGTTTGC
The DNA here is from genome assembly GCF_059453495.1 of Arachis ipaensis. Lineage (NCBI taxonomy): Eukaryota > Viridiplantae > Streptophyta > Magnoliopsida > Fabales > Fabaceae > Arachis > Arachis ipaensis. The sequence goes on along the minus strand of NC_142440.1, from coordinate 21,350,395 downwards.
AATTGTGTAAATCTCACAAGAAATCAGATGATGAATCTCCACTTCTTTTCCAAGCATAATACAATGAATCATCACTGCTCTTTTGACAGTGACCTCAGAGCGGTTGCTAGTGGGCAATATAGAACGCCCAATGAAGTCCAACCAGCCTCTTGCAACTAGTTTGAGATCTCCCCTCTTGAGTTGGTTTGGGACACCTTTTGAATTGGTTATCCACTTAGTTCCAGGGAGGCATATGTCCTCTAGAACTTGATCCAACCCCTTATCTACTCTCACCATTCTCCTATTAAAGGATTCTGGATCATCTTGTAGTTGAGACAATTTGAAGACCTCTCTTATTTTGTCCAGATGGAAGTAAATAAGCCTCCCTCTGACCATGGTTCGGTAGGTATGAAAGGAGGTTCCAGTTATTCTCTGCTTATCTGTTAGCCACAGATTTGAGTAGAATTCCTGAACCATGTTTCTTCCAACCTTTGTTTCAGGATTAGCTAGAATTTCCCATCCTCTGTTTCGAATTTGCTCTTGGATCTTCGGATATTCATCTTCTTTCATATTGAATTTAACTTCCGGGATCACTGACCTCAGACCCATTATTTTGTGGTAATGGTCTGCATGTTCTTTGGTTAGGAACCTCTCTTGATTCCAAAGACTCTTTGGAGTATTCTCTTTCTTGCCTCTTGATTTGGTTTGCTTTCCCTTAGGTGCCATGATCTTGATGAGTCTTAGCTCAGTGATCACGGAAAAACACACCAAACTTAGAGGTTTGCTTGCCCTCAAGCAAAAGAAAGGAAAGGGGAGAGAGAGGGGAAGAGGCAAATTCGAATGGTGGAGAGGAAGGGATGGCCGAATGTGTATTTATAAGAGGAGGGGAGGGATTTCGAAAATTTTGAAAGAGATATGCATAGAGATATGATTGATGGAAGAAAATAAAACCATGATATGAAAAAGATGAGATTTTCGATTGAAAAAGATATAAAGGGATTAAATCTGATAATTTGGTCATGCATATAAGAAATAAGAGATGATATGATGGGTTTGAAAAGATTTGAAAAGAAATTGAAAAGATACTTGAGTTTTTGAAGAAGATTTGGGAAGGATTTGAAAGAAAATTGAAAAAGAGATTTAAAGAATTGTTGAATTTTTGAAAATTGAGGGTGAATAATGAAAGTTTGAAACATGTTTATGGAAAAAATTATGAGTTAAAACATGAAAATTTGAAAAAAAATTTGAATTTGGAAACAAAATCTCCTCCCCCTGCCTTTCTGGTGTTAAACGCCCAGAATGGTATCCATTCTCGCGTTTAACGCCCAATTGTTGGCCATTATGGGCGTTTAACGCCCAGCCAGGTACCCTGGCTGGCGTTAAACGCCAGAAACCCCTTTATCACTGGACATTTTGCTGAATGCCTAGGATGCTGCAATTCTGGCGTTAAACGCCCAGAATGGTACCCATTCTGGCGTTTAACGCCCAAAATGCCCTTTACTGGCATTTTCTTGTCAGCAAGCTCCTTTTCTCTGCTTTTTGCGCTGAATCCTTCTGTAACGCTGTGAATTCCTTCAATTTTGATGATTAACCTTTGAAGAAAGTGTATATCAAATTTCTACAGGTATTATTTAAAACAAATAACCTGCTAATGGCTGGATTGCCTCCCAGTAAGCGCTTCTTTATTATCTTTAGCTAGACCTCTACTGAGCTTCATTCAAGCCTCAGTTTTGAGCATTCTTGCTCAAAATTACTTTCAAGATAATGTTTGATTCTTTGTCCATTAACAATGAACTTTTTGTCAGAATTAATATCTTGAAGCTCAACATATCCATATGGTGACACTCCTGTAATCACATATGGTCCCCTCCACCGGGATTTTAATTTCCCGGGGAATAATCTAAGCCTAGAGTTGAACAGCAGAACTTTTTGTCCTGGCTCAAAGACTCTGGATGACAATTTCTTGTCATGCCACTTTTTTGCTTTTTTCTTATAAATTTTTGCATTTTCAAAAGCATTGAGTCTGAACTCCTCTAGCTCATTTAGCTAGAGCAATCTTTTCTCACCAGCTAACTTAGCATCCAGGTTTAGGAATCTGGTTGCCCAGTAGGCTTTATGTTCCAGTTTCACGGACAGATGACAGGCCTTGCCATACACAAGCTGGTATGAAGAGGTTCCTATAGGAGTCTTGAATGCTGTTCTGTATGCCCACATAGTATCATCTAAGCTCTTTGCCCAATCCTTTCTACGAGCAATTACAGTCCATTCCAGGAATTTTTTTAGCTCTCTATTAGAGACTTCAGCCTGCCCATTTGTCTGTGGATGATACGAAGTTGCTACTTTGTGGCTGATTCCATATCGGACCATGACAGAGTAAAGCTGTTTATTGTAGAAATGGGTGCCCCCATCACTGATTAGTACTTTGGGAACACCAAATCTGCTGAAAATATGTTTCTAGAGGAACTTCAGCACAGTCTTGGTATCATTAGTGGGTGTGGCAATTGCCTCCACCCATTTAGATACGTAGTCTACTGCCACCAGAATGTAAGTGTTTGAGTATAATGGTGGAAAAGGACCCATGAAGTCAATACCCCATACATCAAACAACTCAATCTCTAAGATCCCTTGTTGAGGCATGGAGTAACCATGAGGTAAGTTGCCAACTCTTTGGCAACTGTCACAGTTACGCATAAACTCTCAGGCATCTCTATAGAGAGTAGGCCAGTAGAAGCCACATTGGAGGACTTTAGTGGCTGTGCGCTCACTTCCAAAGTGTCCTCCATACTGTGATCCATGGCAATGCCACAGGATCTTCTGTGCCTCCTCTCTAGGGACGCATCTGCGGATCATTCCATCTGCACATCTCTTAAAGAGATATGGTTCATCCCACAAGTAGTACTTTGCATCAGAAATTAGTTTTTTCTTTTGCACCCTGCTGTACTCCTGGGGTATGAACCTCACAGCTTTGTAATTTGCAATGTCTGTAAACCATGGTGCTTCCTGAATGGTAAAGAGTTGCTCATCTGGAAAGGTCTCAGAGATCTCAGTAGAAGGGAGGGATGCCCCAGCTACTGGTTCTATCCGGGACAGGTGATCAGCTACCTAGTTCTCTGTCTCTTTTCTGTCTCTTATTTCTATATCAAACTCTTGCAGAAGCAACACCTATCTTATGAGCCTGGGTTTTGAATCCTGCTTTGTGAGTAAATATTTAAGAGCAGCATGGTCAGTGTACACAATCACTTTTGATCCTACTAAATAAGATCTAAACTTGTCAATGGCATAAACCACTACTAGCAGCTCTTTTTCTGTGGTTGTGTAATTCTTCTGTGCGTCATTTAGAACACGAATGGCATAGTAAATGATGTGCAGAATCTTGTTATGCCTTTGTCCCAACACTGCACCAATGGCATGGTCACTGGCATCACATATTAATTCGAATGGTAATGTCCAGTCGGGTGCAAAGATGACTGGTGCTGTGACCAGCTTGGCTTTCAGGGTTTCAAACACCTACAGACACTCTGTGTCAAACACAAATGGCGTGTCAGCAGCTAGCAGGTTGCTTAGAGGTTTTGCAATTTTTGAAAAATCCTTTATGAACCTCCTATAGAATCCTGCATGCCCCAGAAAGCTTCTGATTGCCTTAACATTGGCAGGTGGTGGTAATTTTTCAATCACCTCTACCTTGGCTTGATCTACCTCTATTCCCTTGCTTGAAATTTTGTGCCCAAGGACAATTCCTTCAGTCACCATAAAGTGACATTTTTCCCAGTTTAAGACCAGGTTAGTCTCTTGGCACCTTTTCAGGACAAGTGCTAGATGATCAAGACAGGAGCTGAATGAGTCTCCAAATACTAAAAAGTTATCCATGAAGACTTCCAGAAACTTCTCTACCATATCAGAGAAGATAGAGAGCATGCACCTCTGAAAGGTTGCAGGTGCATTGCACAGACCAAAAGGTATTCTTCTGTAAGCAAATACTCCCGATGGACATGTGAATGCTGTTTTCTCTTGGTCTTGAGGATCCACTGCAATTTGGTTGTAGCCTGAATAGCCATCCAAAAAGCAGTAGTATTCATGGCCTGCTAGTCTCTCTAGCATCTGGTCTATGAATGGTAAAGAAAAATGATCCTTTCTGGTGGCTGTATTGAGCCTTCTGTAGTCAATACACATACGCCACCCTGTAACTGTTCTTGTGGGAACCAGTTCATTCTTTTCATTATGAACTACTGTCATGCCTCCCTTCTTGGGGACAACTTGGACAGGGCTCACCCAGGGACTATCAGAAATAGGATAAATAATCCCAGCCTCTAGTAACTTAGTGACCTCTTTCTGCACCACCTCCTTCATGGTTGGATTTAGCCGCCTCTGTGGTTGAACCACTGGCTTAGTATCATCCTCTAATAGGATCTTGTGCATGCATCTTGCTGGGCTAATGCCCTTAAGATCACTTATGGACCACCAAAGAGCTGTCTTGTGTGTCCTTAGCACTTGAATTAGTGCTTTCTCTTCTTGTGTATTTAAAGCAGAGCTTATGATCACTGGAAAAGTGTCACCCTCTCCCAAAAAATGCATATTTTAGGGATGGTGGTAGTGGTTTGAGCTCGGGTTTAGGAGGTTTCTCCTCTTCCTGAGGGATTTTTAGAGGTTCTTTTATTTCCTCTGGTTCCTCCAAATCAGGCTGAACATCTTTAAAGATGTCCTCTAGCTCTGATTCAAGACTCTCAGTCATGTTGATCTCTTCCACCAAAGAGTCAATAATATCAGTGCTTATGCAGTCATTTGATGTGTCTGGATGTTGCATGGCTTTAACAGCATTTAACTTGAACTCATCCTCATTGACTCTCAGGGTCACTTCCCCTTTTTGTACATCAATAAGAGTTCATCCAGTTGCTAGGAAAGATCTTCCTAGAATGAGAGTTGCACTCTTGTGCTCCTCCATTTCCAGCACTACAAAGTCAGTGGGAAAGGCAAATGGCCCAACCTTGACAATCATGTCCTCAATTAGGCCTGATGGATATTTAATGGAGCTATCAGCAAGTTGAAGACATATCCGGGTTGGTTTGACTTCTTCAGTCAAGCCAAGCTTTCTGATAGTGGATGCAGGTATTAGGTTGATACTTGCTCTAAGGTCACATAGAGCTGTCTTGGTGCAAGCACCCTCTAATGTGCACGGTATCATAAAGCTTTCTGGATCTGTAAGCTTCTCTGGTAAGCTTTTCAGAATGACTGCACTGCATTTTTCAGTGAGAAAAACTTTTTCAGTTTCTCTCTAATCCTTCTTATGACTTAAGATCTCTTTCATGAACTTAGCATAAGAGGGTATGTGCTCAAGTGCCTCTGCAAATGGGATCTTTATTTCAAGAGTCCTGAGATAGTCTGCAAAGCGGACAAGTTGTTTATCCTGCTCCGCTTGGCGGAGTTTCTGAGGATAAGGCATCTTGGCTTTATATTCTTCAACCTTAGTTGCTGCAGGTTAATTCCTTACAGAGGTGGTTGGAGAAGCCTTCTTAGAGGGGTTACTATCAGCACTTGCAGGTGTCTGATCCCTCATTGGCGTTTGAACGCCAGGATTGGATGCTGGATGGGCGTTTAACGCCAGCTTCCCACCCTTTTCTAGCGTTTGAACGCCAGAAGTGGGCATCCACTGGGTGTTTAACGCCAGCTTTTCACCATTTTCTGGCGTTTGAACGCCAAAATAATTCCTCTCTGGGCTCTTGCTGTCCTCAGAGGGATTTTGGGCAGTGGTTTGGTCATCCTCTGTCAGTTGTTCCTTTCTTGGCTTTCTGCTACTTTGAGCTGAATTATTCAATGTCTTTCCGCTCCTTAATTGGACAGCTTGGCATTCTTCTGTTATCTGTTTAGATAGCTGCTGTCTTGTCTGATTCAATTGTGCTTCCATATTCTTGTTAGCCTTTTTAGTGTCTTGGAACATCTCTTTAATTTCTGCTAATTGTTTTGTCATAAGGAGTAATTGCTGATTAAGTTCAACAATCTGTTCTTGAGGATTTGGATCAGTAGTTACTGTCCTAGCCTCTTCTTTTATAGAGGACTCACGGCTTGAGTACAGATGCTGATTTCTAGCAACCGTATCTATGAGTTCTTGAGCTTTTTCAATCGTCTTTCTCATGTGTATAGATCCACCAGCTGAGTGGTCTAGAGACATTTGAGCTCTTTCTGTAAGCCCATAGTAGAAGATGTCTAACTGTACCCACTCTGAAAACATTTCAGAGGGGCATTTCCTTAGCATCCCTCTGTACCTCTCCCAGGCATTATAGAGGGATTCATGATCCTCTTGTTTAAAGCCTTGGATGTCCAGCCTTAGCTGTGTCATCCTTTTTGGAGGGTAAAATTGATTCAGGAATTTGTCTGATAACTATCTCCATGTTTTTATACTTGCTGTGGGTTAGTTATTTAACCACCTCTTAGCTTGATCTTTTACAGCAAATAGAAACAGTAATAATCTGTAGACATCCTGATTCACTTCTTTATCACGTACTGTGTCAGCAATTTGTAAGAACTGTGCCAAAAACTCAGTAGGTTCTTCCTGTGGAAGACCAGAATACTGACAATTTTGCTGCACCATGATAATGAGCTGAGGATTTAGCTCAAAACTGCTTGCTTTGATGGGAGGTATACAGATGCTACTCCCATATGCAGCTGTAATGGGGTTAGCATATGACCCTAGAGTCCTTCTGGACTGCTCATTTCCACTTAGGTCCATGATGGAGAAAGGGAGATGATGTGGATTGCAAATAAAATATATTTTTATTTTTATTTTATTTTAATTAAAATTAACCGAATAAAATAAAACGAAATAAATAAAAAAATAAAATAGAACTTTCAAAAATTAGAAGAAAATAAAAGCAAATTGAAAACTAAATTAATTAATTGCTTAAAAAGATTTTGGAAAGAGCAATCAAAAAAATATGATTGAAAATTATTTTGAAGAAGATATGATTAAGAAGATATGATTGCAATTTAAAAAAAAAGAGATATGATTGAAAAGATATGATTGAAGAAATTAAAAAGATTTGAAAAGATCAATTTTTTAAATTATAATTTTGACTTGACTAAAAAAAAGATATGATTTTAAAAATCTTTGACTAATTTAATGCAAAATTTCGAAATTTATGAGTAAAATAAGGAAAAGATATTTTTTTGATTTTTGAATTTTAATGATGAAAGAGAAAAATAACAAAATGACACTAAACCTAGAAATTTTAGATCAAAACAAAGAGAGCAAACAAGAAAACTTTGAATGTCAAGATGAACACCAAGAACACTTTTTTGAAAAATTTTTTAAGTATATAAAAGCACAAGGGAGACCAAACTTAAAATTTTTGGAAAATTAAACACAAATTTTCCAAAATATAAAGGAAAACACAAAGAAGACACCAAACTTAGAAATTTTAAAGATCAAGAAAGAACTAAGAACATGAAAATTCGAAAAACTGAAAGAAAATAACAGCATGCAATTGACAACAAACTTAAAATATAAAACTAAACTCAAATAAAAGACTCTAAACCAAAATAAATTATTCCTAATCTAAGCAACAAAATAAACCGTCAGTTGTCAAAACTCGAACAATCCTCGGCAACGGCGCCAAAAACTTGGTGCACGAAATCACAATCACACTTTTGCAATTCCGCACAACTAACCAGCAAGTGCACTGGGTCGTCCAAGTAATACCTTAAGTGAGTAAGGGTCGATCCCACGGAGATTGTCGACTTGAAGCAAGCTATGGTTATCTTGTAACTCTTAGTCAGAATATCAATAATTCTCAGATTTAATTGTAAAAAGTAAAAGAACATGAAATAAATACTTGTTTTGCAGTAATGGAGAACATGTTGAGGTTTTGGAGATGCTTTGTCTTTTGAATCTCTGCTTTCCTACTGTCTTCTTCTTCATGCACGCAAGACTCCTTCCATGGCAAGCTTTATGTTGGGCATCACCGTTGTCAATGGCTACTTCCCGTCCTCTCAGTGAAAATGTTCCAAATGCGCTGTCACCGCACGGCTAATCATCTGTCAGTTCTCGATCATGTCGGAATAGGATCCATTGATCCTTTTGCGTCTGTCACTACGCCCAACACTCGCGAGTTTGAAGCTCGTCATAGTCATCCCTTCCCAGATCCTACTCAGAATACCACAGACAAGGTTTGGACGTTTCGGATCTTAGGAATAGCCGCCAATAATTCTAGCTTATACCACGAAGACTCTGATCTGAATCATGAGGCTAAGAGATATTCATTCAATCTAAGATAGAATGGAGGTGGTTGTCAGGAACGCATTCATAGGTGAGAATGATGATGAGTGTCACGGATCATCACATTCATTAAGTTGAAGTGCGAATGAATATCTTAGAATAGAAGCAAGCGTGATAGAATGGAAAACGGTAGTAATTGCATTAATTCATGAAGAACAGCAGAGCTTCTCACCCCCAACAATGGGGTTTAGAGACTCATGCCGTAGAAGATACAATATGAAATGTGTAGAATGTCGTGAGGTACAAGATGAATTACTAAAAGTAGTTTTTATAGTAAAACTAGTGACCTAGGGTTACAGAAAATGAGTAAGCTAGGGTGTTTAGTGTAAAAATCCACTTCGGGGACCCACTTGGTGTGTGATTGGGTTGATCATTGAAGCTTTCATGTGTAGAGACTTTTCTTGGAATTAAACGCCAGTTTTTGTGCCAGTTTGGGCGTTTAACTCCAGCTTTTATGCCAGTTCTGGTGTTAAACGCCAGAATTCTTAAGCTGACTTGGAATGCCGGTTTGGGCCATCAAATCTTGGGCAAAGTATGGACTATTATATATTGCTGGAAAGCCCAGGATGTCTACTTTCCAACGCAATTGAGATAGCGCCAATTAGGCTTCTGTAGCTCCAGAAAATCCACTTCGAGTGCAGGGAGGTCTGAATCCAACAGCATCTGCAGTCCTTTTTCAGCCTCTGAATCAGATTTTTGCTCAGGTCCCTCAATTTCAAGCAAAAAATACCTGAAATCACAGAAAAATACACAAACTCATAGTAAAGTCCAGAAAAGTGAATTTTAAATAAAAACTGATAAAAATATAATAAAAACTAACTAAAATCTATTGAAAACATACTAAAAATAATACCAAAAAGCGTATAAATTATCCGCTCATCACAACACCAAACTTAAATTGTTGCTTGTCCCCAAGCAACTGAAAATCAAATAGGATAAAAAGAAGAGAATATACAATGAATTTCAAAAATATCTATGAAGATCAGTCTTAATTAGATGAGCGGGGATATTAGCTTTTTGCTTCTGAACAGTTTTGGCATCTCACTTTTTCCTTTGAAGTTCAGAATGATTGACATCTATAGGAACTCAAAATTCAGATAGTGTTATTGATTCTCCTAGTTAAGTGTGTTGATTCTTGAACACAGCTACTTTATGAGTCTTGGCCGTGACCCAAAGCATTTTATTTTCCAGTATTACCACCGGATACATAAATGCCACAGACACATAACTGGGTGAACCTTTTCAGATTGTGACTCAGCTTTGCTAGAGTCCCTAATTAGAGGTGTCCAAAGCTCTTAAGCACACTCTTTTTTTTGCTTTGGACCACGACTTTAACTGCTCAGTCTCAAGTTTTCACTTGACACCTTCACGCCACAAGCACATGATTAGGGACAGCTTGGTTTAGCCGCTTAGGCCAGGATTTTATTCCTGAGGGCCCTCCTATCCACTGATGCTCAAAGCCTTGGATCCTTTTTATTACCCTTGCCTTTTGGTTTAAAGGGCTATTGGCTTCTTCTGCTTGCTTTTTCTTTCTTTTTCTTCTCTTTTTTTTTCGCATATCATCCTCTCTTCTTTTTTTTTTCTTTTCTATTCACTACTTTTTCTTGTTTCAAGAATCAATTTTTTTTATTTTTCAGATTATCAATAACACTTCTCCTTTTTCATCATTCTTTCAAGAGCCAACAATTTTAACATTCATAAACAACAAATTCAAACATATGCACTGTTCAAGCATTCATTCAGAAAACAAGAGTATTGCCACCACATCAAAATAATTAAACTGTTTTAAAATTTGAAATTCATGTACTTCTTTTTCTTTTTCAATTAAAAACACTTTTTATTTAAGAAAGGTGATGGATTCATAGGACATTCATAGCTTTAAGACATAAGCTTTAAATTTTATTAATCATGGAATGACAATAAGACTCAAAAATAAATATAAGAGCAAACTAATAATAATAGAAGACAGAAAAGTTAAAAAAAAAAACAGAAAAATAAATGACTCTTAAAATAGACTCTTAATAATAAAGGTTATCACAGAGTTAGGACTCAACAACCTTAATTTTGAGAAGTGGATGCTCCCTCAGTCTGTGGGGTGCTTGGTCCTTCAAGGGAGAGCTTCTGGCGCTTCAGCTCCTGTAGCTCACGCCCCTGCTTCTCCTGTTCCTTCAGCAGTTTGCAGAGCATGCAGTTTTGATTCTGCTGTTCTTCCTTAAGTTGTTCCATAGCTTCTTGCAGCTTGGTAACAGATGCTTCTAGGCGGGTCCAGTAGTCAATTTCAGAAATTTCTGAGAGGAACTCCTACGCCCTCCTTTTTATGGAGTTGTCTTGCACTTGTCCTTCCATTGACGCAGACCTTCGCTTCATACCTGCTGCATCCATGGTTGAACGGCTACTCAGATGCATCACGTTCTCATTTTGCAATTGGGGATTAGGGTTAATGAATTAGAAAATTTGGGAACGGGTCCAGGTAAGCTTTCCGTTTGCCACACAAGCTTTTTCGTTTGCCACATCACACACTTCCGTCAACGGAGAAGACATCACTTGCCGGACGGGCATTTGGTGCACGTTTTTAAATTATCCAACGATATTTTTGTCGATAATAAAAGTGAGGGGCATTATTGTCAGCGTTTACAAAATTCGGGGGTATAATTAGTGGTTAACCCAAAAGATAAATTGATAATTGATAAAGTAACGACTAACAAGTGGTAAATGTGCAAGCACTAATGCAGCTTTGAAATAACAAAACAAAATGTACCTACACGAGAGTTGACAATTTTTTTTTCAAAATTTATGTGCAAATTTTCTTTACTTAAAATTGTTAGTTAAAATTTGATAGATAATTTAAAATATTTAATCAAATTATTATTAAACTACGTATAACTATTAATTTTATGCAAAAATAATTGTATGAGAGTCTTTAACCAATATTTAAGTTTTTTTTCGAAAAAAATTTAAACAATAAATATTTATATTAAAAATAACTTATAAATAAATTATTTTCTGTTTAATTTTTTAATTTTAAAGTATTTATTTAAAAAAATAAAAAAAATTATTATAAAAAAATCATTTTTAAAAATTTTTTTATATGTATTTAAATAATTATTTTAAAAGTTATAATTTAATTTTAAAATTTACTTCAAATATGAATATTATAATTTTTTATTAAAAAAAAAACTACTCATAGTCATAGACCAATCCAAATTTGCCATAAATTTAAGGTGTTTGCTATGGTACGATGATAAATTTATACGTACCGGTACAATAAAAACAAGAACAAATTAAAACACGAAACTTGGATTATATTTTCCACATCAGTAATTAATTTTTTTTTCTTTAAATATATATCATATCAATATTTTTACTAAACTATCCTTATATTTTAATAAAAATAAAAAATATTTTTTTATTTAATATTATAAAAAGACTTAAATATCCTTTTTCTTTTTATATTAAACAAAAACTATTCTAATCCTTTTAATTTACTCAAAATTCAATTAACCTTAATTTGAACCAAATTAAAAATTAAAATCACAATACATTTGATTATTCATATACTAGAAAATTACTTGATCTCTCATGAACCCTAATCTGATATCCCATTCATAACAAAAAGAAGAACACACCTAAAAAATAAAATTATTCTTTATCATTATATACCAATCTACCAATAAAATACATCCTCACCTCTAATCTCCTCCCCGAACAGCAGCAGCAGCTTATCTTCACCTTCTCCCTCCCTTGCAGCCGTGCTCTGTCTCCATCGTTCTTCACGCTTCACGTAGTAGCAGCACGCACGAGCAGCCGCCTTATCGTTCTCCACGCATCAACAGCCCTGTGTCGCCCTCCGTGCAGTGCAGCCATCGTGTCGTCCTCCACGTAGCAGCAACTCCGTATCGCTCTCCGTGCCTTCCTCCACTCCTCCCTGTAGTTGCCACTCTCTGTGTAACATGGTAGTTTCCAAAGGTGTGTAACAAATATACCCAGTTCATTTCGTGGCATTCAAATTGAAGTAAATAATTCAGTGTTTTGGTGATTCAATATTAACTTTCTATATTTTTGCAATGTACAGAGCACCAATAAAAAACTGTTATTGACTTAGCTTGTAGACTTGTAGTCGTTGACTTGGTGGAATATATTGTAGCTAAAAACTCCAATGTGACATGATGAAAACTTATTATTGAGTCTTTTGCTTCAAAATTATGAACAGACTAGAGTCTCTGGATTGTTGACAAATGCTCCGTTTATGCTGAATGTGGGTTGTGACATGTATGTGAACAATCCTGAGGTTGTTCTACACGCACTCTGCATTGTGTTTGCTTCACTTAGATATTTAAATGTGAGTTGTGAATTTGTTTTTTGATTTGTGAGTTGAATTGTAAATTTGTTTTACTAGTTCTTTGTGATTTGTGAGTTGAATTGTGAAGTTGTGTTTTGATTTGTAAGTTGAATCCATGCCTTTTTCTATGTATGGAAATGCAAATTTTGCTACTAGTTCTTTTTTCCAGCACAGGGGTCAGTGAAAGGCTTTTTCTGTTTTGAATAAATGATTAGAAGTAGAGCTTTTCTATTAGAAGCGGGCTTCAAATTTGTTAGGTCTTCATGTCTTCGATTCACTTTTTTACGAAATCTAGGTTTTTAAAATTTCTAATTTTCTATTTGGTTGTTTTTGCTTACTGGCAAATCAAGAATCCAATTTCCTTGGTTTCTAAGGCTTTTGATAAAATTATCTTACGTTAGATTAACCTCTCAGTATAATTGCTCGTAGATATATATAATGTCAGTATTACTCAAGGCATAGGATCATCACAATTATATAGAATGGTTTAGTTTAGTCGAAGCAGTTAAAAAAAATTCACTCAAAAATCTCACTGGAATGCCTTATTAGCTTAAAATTTGAAAGAATTATTTATTTTTGTGATTATAAAAGATCTGTTCAATTTAAAATTAAGCAGAGAAAAAGTTTATTCAGTGCATTATAGACGGTTAATGTATTGATGCAAAATTGAATCGAGTCATATATTTAGATGATAGGAAACTTTATTTGATGTGATTGGGTAATTGGAGAGGAACTTGGTAGGTTTGGAAAACAGGTGGTGAAGATCCATCATTCATGGTCAAGGTTGATTCCCAGAACTTAGAAAATATGTTGGGATTTTCTGAAGCTAACTTGTCAAGCGAATCCAATTCTTTCATGACATATTTTATTCGTTGTTTTAAGTGAAAATGTATTCCTTCTGAAAGATAAACATTGTAGATACAACTTTCTTTTTCTATTTTCTTTGATTTTTTGAGTCAAATGTAAGATACGATCCCATATGAACTTTTATGTTTGTATATTGTTGAAGGGTTAGAAGAGAAGAAGCACGTTTAGATTTTTTTGAAAGTTTCAATTTTTGGTTTGGCAAATTTTTTATTCATGAGCGCAGAAGTGATTTTGCATTCAAAATCACGTGGAAGCAACCATTTTGAGCTTCTTCGTTTCACTAACGGGCTTTTAGCCATCAACGTTCAATCTTTATTTATCTTTTACCAACTTTATCCTTTACGCATGTTATTGTATTATTTATGAAATTTTTATTATTTCTGTTTATATGAACTTTTTTTTCTATTATTTATTATTTTTGTTCTTTGTTAATTATTTATTTGACATGATACATTTTTATAATTATGCTTTTTTTTGTATTATTTTTTATTATCTTTTTATAATATAATTTATTAATCTTATTAGGTAAAGTGAATTAAACAAAAAATTAATCGTAAATAATAATAATAGTAAAAAATTATAGCATACAAGAATACTAAGAGTACTAAAAATATACTATATAAAAATATCATCAAAATTTTTTGATTTATTTCAATCACTACTAAAGTAAATATTTAATTTTTTTTATTATTCTTAGTACTCTCTAAAATTTATATTTTGTTAGTTTTAGTCAAAAATATATTTTGTCAATTTTTATATGTTATTTTTATTTTAGTATATAAATATTAATTTTATTATAAAATTAATTAATAAGATCTATCAAAATATTTAAATTAAAATGACAAGATAATATACAAAAATTATTTAAATTGATATCTATTTTAACAATTTTTTATCTAAAAGTAATTTTGAGTAGTGTAATCCAAACAACATTTATTTTACTACAAACTTACTTTTGATCAAAATCAAGTTTGCAAAATCAATTTTATACAAACTCCTGTTTGTAAACTGTAATCCAACCACGCACGAATATGTTTGGATTCAATAACAAGAATATTAGAGGATATTTTGCATATCAGCACCAGTACATCATAGCATTCAACTAAACTAAACTCTAACAACTCTTATATTCAACTAAATTACTTAATGAAAAAAATAAAATAAAATCTATTAACATGAATCCTTTTTTGTGACAACCTTAACATGTATTGTACTTTAACAGCAACAACAACAACAACAACAACAACAACAACAACAACAACAACAACAACAAGAAGAAGAAGAAGAAGATGGTCGTGCGGTGGTGCGGTGCGGTGCGGTAGGGCGGCGGTGCGATGTGGTGCGGCAGGACGGCAGTGCAGGGCGGCAGTCCCCCTTCTCTCCCCCTCCTCCCCCTCCCCCCTTTTTTCTCGCGGCCTCCCCCCCTTTCTTTCTCTCCCTGGTCCCCACCCCCTTTTCTTCTTTTTTATTTATTTATTTTATAATTTTTTAATAATAAAGGGTAATTTTGTAAAAAAAAGAAAATTGAAGTAAAAAATGACAATTTTATAACGTTTTGTAACGTTGAGGATGATTTTAATAAGAAAAAAAGGTCGGGGACGATTTTGATTTCGACCCCAGACCTTGGGGACGAAAAAAGTACTTATCCCTAATTATGTTTTGGATGAAAACTTGGTTTATAATTATGTTTATTAGATATTTATAATTACAAAGACTTTAATGTTTGTGAATGTTAAAATTATAATTTGTTTATACTTTTAGAAATTATAATAGTTAAAAATAAAAAATAGAAGAGATTTTTTATGCCTTTATATATTATTTAATAGTTAAAAGTAAAAAAAAAAAGAGAATATTTGGCGGGCTTAGCCCGCCGGCCCGCTGGCCCGCCAACCCACCATTAGGCGGGGCGGTTGGGATTTTGGGACCGCCTCACTAGGCGGGGCGAGGCGGGCCAGCCCGCCAAAGAGCGCGCTTCTGGCGGGCGGGGCGGGGCAGGCTTTCCCGCTTGCCCGTGTACTTGAGAGCTTTTGTTCAATTTTCCTGCTTATTAAAGCTTTGATTGATGGAATAGTTTTGCACTTTGTCATTATCAATCCTGCAAATTAGCCCAAAAATCTGTCATTTCTTAAATACCACAAACTAACAAGTATACCTAATACTGGAAACAAACAAACAAAACAAAAAATAAATAAAAATGGTGGGAATCGTCGAAATATGAATAATTGGATTAGGGATGGCAACTCCATCCGAACCCGCGGGTACCCACCTCGCCCCTATCCGTTCGGGGCGGGTAATTATCCGCCCCGCACCGGGGCGGGTTTTTAGCGGGGCGGGGACGGGTTTAGGTACTACCCGCCCCGGTATATATATAATATATAATTTTAATATATAATGTGTAATATATAGAAAATAATTAGTAAAATGATTGATAATATTGTATCATATTTAAAAATTTACTTTAATTTATGTTATGAATGTGATGATGGTTAAATAAATTTTGAAATTTAATTTTATTTATTAGATTTTAATAATTATAGGGGCGGGTAGGGGCGGGGCGGGTACCCGCGGGGGCGGGTTAGGGTTCAACCATTTACTACCCGCGGGTATGAGCGGGGCGGGTTTTATGCGGGTTATTGTAAGGCGGGGCGAGGTCGGGTAGAGCAAAAATCCTCCCCTACCCGCCCCGTTGCCACCCCTAAATTGGATGTATTAAGCCCTACGTGAAAGAAACAATGAAGCAACTTTTGACCCATGTGAAAGTTTATTCTATTTCACAGCCAACTTTGGGCTCTCAAGTAAAGAAGAAATTTGTTTGGATAAAATTTAATGCAAGATCCAACACCCAAATGTAAAGGTCTTGAAAAAGCAAACCTTCAGAAAAATTTCAAGAACTATTATCAGTGAAAAACTCAGCTCACAAACTATTTATAGATAAGCAAAATTTATCAATTACTAAACATGTGATTTAGAGATCTGATATGAAGGCATGTAAAGAATTGTTCATAAATACCAGTCCACATCAAAGCACAAACATAGTAAAGCTTAGCTCATTCCCATTCTACAGTCTACTATCTGTATTTTTGTATTTAATAAAGAAAGGGAAGAGCAGAGATAGAAATCCAGCCTGGATATGCACCAGAAGAGATTATGGACACAGAGCAGACTTACTTTGGTTCTTTCCTCTTTGCAGAAAAGACTCGAAGAGCTGTAAATCTCATGCATTTGTTCAAAAGCAACATAAATTCCATCAGCTATGACTAATTAAATAACATGCTCATGGATATCATAAGTTATGCCTTGAGTCACATCACATTACTCTCTCAGAGATTAGAAAAAATGAACCCTTGGGTATTATTCCCTCCATAATTCTTCATCAACATACTTAGCAAAAGGCATGAAATGTAATTCCAAAGGATTTAAATTTGATGACACCAACACCAAATTTCTCTTCATCCGACAATTAAGAGTAATGATGATCTAAATGTGAAACAGTGGAAGGTAAATTTTTAGGCATTTGGTCAGTGTCCAAAGATAAAACTCACTACAATTAATATGTATTAGTATTATATGCGATGGTACTTATATGAAAGTTTGAAACATTTCTCAGGTGGAATATTATTTTCTTGATCTTTGGACTTGGCAAATTCTGCAAAATCCTTGAGGCATGCCAAAAACAATGTCATTGCTTTGTCTAGCGTGTACTCCAGAACAAGTTCACTGGACCGAACCTGCAAAATCAAGGATATATTGCAATTGAGGATCCAAAGCAATTGGTTTATATAGACATAACATAACACAATAAAAACAACTAAACAAATTAAAGCCTTTGCAATTGTTCATAGAAATTAAAGATCAATAATTCTTAGCTACAATATATTCCACCAAGTCAACGACTACAAGTCTACCAGCTAAGTCAATAACAGTTTTTCATTGGTGCTCTGTACATTACAAAAATATAGAAAGTTAATATTGAATCACCAAAACACTGAATTATTTACTTCAATTTGAATGCCACAAAATGAACTGGGTATATTTGTTACACACCTTTGGAAACTACCATGTTACACAGAGAGTGGCAACTGCAGGGAGGAGTGGAGGAAGGCACGGAGAGCGATACGGGGTTGCTGCTACGTGGAGGACGACACGATGGCTGCACTGCACGGAGGGCGACACAAGGCTGTTGATGCGTGGAGAACGATAAGGCGGCTGCTCGTGCGTGCTGCTACTGCGTGAAGCGTGAAGAACGATGGAGACAGAGCACGGCTGCAAGGGAGGGAGAAGGTGAAGATAAGCTGCTGCTGCTGTTCGGGGAGGAGATTAGAGGTGAGGATGTATTTTATTGGTAGATTGGTATACAATGATAAAGAATAATTTTATTTTTTAGGTGTGTTCTTCTTTTTGTTATGAATGGGATATCAGATATTAGATTAGGGTTCATGAGAGATCAAGTAATTTTCTAGTATATGAATAATCAAATGTATTGTGATTTTAATTTTTAATTTGGTTCAAATTAAGGTTAATTGAATTTTGAGTAAATTAAAAGGATTAGAATAGTTTTTGTTTAATATAAAAAGAAAAAGGATATTTAAATCTTTTTATAATATTAAATAAAAAAATATTTTTTATTTTTATTAAAATATAAAGATAGTTTAGTAAAAATATTGATATGATATATATTTAAAAAAAAATTAATTACTGATGTGAAAAATATAATCCAAATGTCGTATTTTAATTTGTTCTTGTTTTTATTGTATCGGTACGTATAAATTTATGATTGTATAGTAGCAAACATCTAAATTTAATTGAAACTAGTTGGAAAAGATGAAAGTGTATGGGTAGACTAAAATTCACGTGAGAAGAATATTTAACTTAGATGAAAAGGCGAGAGGGAAAAGACGCACTCCAAAATGATATAAACGAAAGTCCGCAGAGACAAAATGCATCTGTGATCTACTGTGTCGTGTGCCTTTGCCGCTCTCTCTCTCTCTCTCTTCTGGTTGGGACTGTGGGGAAAAATATACACAGCCTTGGGGGGTCAATTCGAGTGTATGCGCGCGATGGAAATAGCGGAAACTCCTAAGTTGGCAAGAATCCTTCTTCATTAGCTACCTTGCTTTCTTAATTCTTTAATTCTTTAATTTGTAACTGTTCCATTGCCATTTGTCATCAGCCTCTGGATTCGGATCGCTTTGCTGCCGATAGCTTTGTCATACACATCAATGCCTTCTCTTCCTCTTTTCCCACCACCACCGCCGCCGCCGCCACCACCACCACCACCACTCCTCCTCCTAATAATAATACCAGAATCACGGTACTCCTCTCCCTCTCTACTTTCCTAAATCATATTTACTCTTCTCTTTCTTCTCTTGCTCCAATTTATTCATAATTTAGACTCCTCAAAGCTCAAAGTTACTAGTCTCACTTTTTTTATTATTTTTTTCGGTGCATTATTATTGCTGTTGGCCTATTGCACTTATTAATCTTAATGCTAAACTTCGCAATCATGCTGCCATTTTCCCTATATATTAATATTAAAAAGAAATGAACATTGCCACTGTCGTTAATTTATTATTAGTATTATACACTGAACTGAAAGGACAATATCCATTGATTTTTCTTTTTTCCTTTTTTTTTTTGTTTTTTGGCGCCCACTGGTTCAAGTGTCTTTCTCAAGATTATTGCTAGTACTACCAATTACTTCGCCCTTAACATTTATTTTGAACGGATTATGAAAGGTTAAAATTACAGCGTCAGCAGGCTATCTAATTTAACCATTTTAACTGTGTAACCCTTTTAGTCTTACTTATAAATTTTATTTTTAAAAATAACTTTAAAAAAAAAGTTGCAGAGGAGCCTTTCGAGGAAAGGATCTCAGCGTGGGGGCGAGAGGAAGGTGAATGAAAATGCAACACTTCATGATAGGGATACTGCTACATCCTCACCAAAAGGTACTCTTGTATTTCCTTGCAAATTATATTATATTTTGTTTTATATGAATATCTGATATAGCCAGGGGGGACCATGCGATCCACCTATATTGTTTCTTTTGTTTTAGTTGAACAGAATTATAATATAATGTAATTATCACCGCATTTGTTTGTTTGCATTATTATTAGCTCAGAAATGCTAGCTGGCCATGGTTCATTGTAGATGTAAGACAGTAAGAGTAGAACACAACCACAGAGGTGACAAAATAAACTTGTCCTTCATTCCTCCATACCTTAATTTGTTTATGTCTCAATTAATTAAAAATATTTTATTACCAAGCTGTGCATGTGTGGGGTGCCCCTGATTGAAGGTCTCGCCTTGCTGGATTATTATAATCGCAGTCTCTATCATCATCATCATATAGAATGATAAACATCTATCCGTTATATATGTATAGGCTGTAAGTGAAAGTGAAAGAGGACCCTACGACTGCGGGGTCAAACATATATAGCAGAAGGATGATTACATTTACATGGCTAGCTAGTTGGTTAGGGGAAAGTGAATGATTACATTACATTTACATGCCTAGTTTGGTGCAAGTACATTGCAATGGTAGTTTCGGGGGTTGGGGACTTGGGGCTACAAGTTGTGAAATAGATATAACAAATTCCCTTTTACCACTTGTATATATTGTATATGTATAGTTTTTTTTTCTTTGTATTGGTATGATGGGTGGAATTGATGATTGAAGTTGTGTGCAGCAGTTGGTGGGTCATGCACGCCCGAAAAGGCCGCACTACTGGGAGTAGGGTCCATCGATCATTCCATCAACCCACACATCCATCATCAGATTCCTGTAACACCCACCGGCACCACCGCTGCAGAAGGTGCCAAATCTCTTACTCGTAGAAATAGTTTCCGACGCTCTTCTTTGTGGGCCCTTGACCCTAGAAGGGTACTCCTGTTCTTCGCTACCTTGTAAGTACACTTATCCTTTGTCATCTTATTACTCTCTGTCTTTTGATTTGCTCTAGCTAATTGGTGATGCTGTGGAACAAAAACAGGTCAAGCATGGGAACAATGTTGCTGATATACTTCACTCTTGCAATCAGTAAGCAAAATTCAGATGACTGATGATTGATTTCAATGAACCCCGATTATAGGGTATACATATATACATGCGGATAAAAGGGCATGCGTTGCAGAGAAAAGACAGAACATACACCAGAATAGAAATGTGCATTTGGCTACTGGCGATTACGACGATAGATAAATGCAAACACAGAAGACATGTTTATGCCAACGGAAGACAAAACAGATCACACGGCATTGCGCATTAGTTTAGCCTATCGCAGTGCATGTGGAGAATCAGAAATCACTGTTTTGCTCTTACGTTGATGAAATGAATTAGCATGTGATGAACGTTAATCTTACTCCTTGTTTTAAGCATATATATGTATATGTATATGTATGTTGTCAATTATAGTTTCAACTTGAGCAGAGGAAAATAAAAGAAAACCAATATTGAATATACTTGTATAGTGTTTGCCTACGCGGCTGACACAAACGCATCCGTCCCTAAAGGCTTGTTTCCCATTTTGTAAGAAATAGTGTGCAATTCAGGGACAAAAGAAAGAACGCTGAAAGTGACAAATGAACGAACGACCTTGACTCCAGACAAGGGGTGGCAAACGAGACTAAACCTGCCGGACCGACCCGCGTAACTCGCTAAAAGAGACGAATCGGACTGGAAAATTGGGACCGCCAAATAGCAAAAGCCCGCCTAACCCACACCGCTTAAACTGCGGGCTTTAGCGGGTAGGGCGGACTTTCCTGCCGGGCTTAGTATTTTTTTAGTGAGGGGGTATTTTTACAATTTTTTGGCCAAAACCTAACTTCCCCCAACTTAACTTACAGAGTATGAAGATAAAATTGAGTGGTTTGAATTATTTTTATATTATTTTGGAGACAATATTTATAATTATGTTTTAAATTATGTTTATTTTGTTTTGGAGAGAATATTTATACTTATGTTTTGGATGAAAACTTGATTTATAATTATGTTTATTAGATATTTATAATTACAAAGATTTTAATATTTATGAATATAAAAAATATAATTTTTTATGTCTTTAGAAATTATAAATTTATTAATATGATTGTGAAATTATATATATTATTTAATAGTTAATAGTATAAAAAAAAAAGAACTTTGACAGGCTTAGCCCGCCAGCCCACCAGCCCGCAGTTAGGCGGGGCAGGCTGAGATTCTAGGACCACCTCACTAGGTAGGGCAGGGCTGGTAGCCCGCCAAAAGACGGGCTTCTGGTGGGGCGGGGCGGGCTTCCCCGCTTGCCACCCCTACTCCAAACAAATGATACTGATGTTGTGAGAGATCATGCTAAGCTAACGATACCTTGTGTTGTCATCAACATAAAATATCGAGTTTAATACATACTGAGGTGCGTGGGAAAAATTAAATCGCTAATCCGAAACCCCTACTTCATCAAATGACGAACTCAACGAGACATTCCAACGAAAGATGAAAAAGAATAAGAACTGCAGACCAAACATAATAGACGGTAAGAACAAGTTATATCTTGCTATAGGCCATTTATCATGACACATATTTGACTTCTAACTCAGAAATGGAAGAATCCAGTTACAACTTACAACTTCCTCTCCATCCCCATCTAGTAGTTGTTGAGTTTCGTCCATGTGCTTGTTCCAGTCCTACTAAACAGCAAGATGGGAACTCCCTGAGTCACGTAAAACAGTACCATTAGGTATCCTTTATTAGTGATTTTTTGTTCAGTTTTTTATTACAATAATTTAAAAAAAATTGAAACAAACACATCTAAATATATTTAGTGTCTTTTTAAAACTAAATACACATTTGAAATACAAACTAAATAAAACTGAAATTTAAATTTTAAAATTTAAGATTTTTGTTTCAGTTTTAGCAATTTTAATTATTAATAGATTATCATTTAAATACATATCCAAAAATTAAATTCAATAAAATTAAAGATTTTAATTTTAAAATCCAAAAAATAAATCTTAAGGGTTTTAATTATTAACCCACATATTTGAAACCCTTACAAGAGATCATATTTTAAATTAATATGTTAAATATACTTTTTATTGAATAAGATCTAAAAAAATTACCTTAATTATTCATTTTAATAATTTTAAAAACGTTAATAAAAAAAATAAGAAATGTTAGATACATTTTTATCGAATAAGATATAAAAAAATTAATTTTATTTTTAATATTTAAATTTAAATTTTAGATTTATGATTTTGAATGTGTTTCAAACATATTTTGTATATAAGTCAATAATTTTAAATGTGTAATAATTTAAAAAATAACCAATTTTTACAAACATACATTTTAATAATTTTAAAAGCGTTAATATTCAAATAAGTAACGATAAAATCCAACTAATAATAAAAAAAAAGAAATAATAGATGAGTTTTTATCGAATAAGATATAAAAAATTAATTTTATATTTAACGTTTAAATTTAAATTTTTTATTTATGATTTTGGATGTGTTTTAGAAATATTTTGTGTATCACTTAATAATTTTATATGTGTTACAATTAAAAATAAAAACAAATTTTTACGTACATTTTAATAATTTTTAAAGCGTTAATATTCAAATAAACAACAACAAAAATTCTAACTATTAAAATAAAGAAATATTAGATGAGTTTTAATCGAATAAGATATAAAAAAATTAATTTTATTTTTAATGTTTAAATTTAAATTTTAGATTTATGATTTTGGATGTGTTTTAAAAATATTTTTTGGATAACTTAAAAATTGTAGATATGTAATTGCTCCTTTATTTATCTTTAATTCGGTCTAATGATTTTATGTTGGTGGTCTTCTCTAATTTCTAGAGATAAAGATTAAAAAAATAAAAGAAAGAAAGAAAAAAGAAGGGGAAGAAGAAGAAAAGAATATTGATGCATAGACTGATAATTTATTTATGGGATAAGTATTGTTTTGGTCCCTCACGTTAAGGGTTCCGTCCCTGGTGTATATTTTAATTAATTAAAATATACACCAGGGACGGGTTCGATTCCGACCCTCAATGAGAGACCAAAACAATATTTATCCCAATTAGTAAATTTTGGTTGTGTTACATGCACACCACTTTCACCCACCACTTTCGGCCACTGTATTGATATACGTATATGATACAAAATACGAAATTCAAAAATTAAAAAAAAAACGGCATTCTCAACCTTACTCTCACGCGCTCGCTAAAACAGCATTCTTCTTTCTCGTTCCCTTACTCTCACTCTCACTCTCACTCTTTGATGCGACTCCTTCCTCATCCTCATTCTCAACGGTGATTCCCCTTCCCTCTCTCTCTGGCGGCACGATTCTCCTTCTCTCTCTCTCTCCAGTGGCACGATTCTCCTTCGCTCTCTTTCAGGCGCGGTTGCGATTCTCCTTCCTCTGTCTTGGGCGTGGTGGTGCTCTCTGTCTAAGGCGCAAATTTCATCGATTGTTTTCTTTGTTTGATTCTGTAAGGTAAATTTCTATTCCTTGTTTGATTCTGCATTTTTCTTGTTTTATTCTATCTGTAACACCCTACTATACTTAATCTTATGCTTAAGTCATAAGACTGAGATAGTAAGGTATTACGACCTCTAAAAATAGTAATATATATAATAATAGAGAAAAGATACTTAACTAGGAGCCTTGAAAAATGGGTAAAACAAAAATCGCAAAACAAAAAGTGCAACGCTCAGGAAATGATTACTTGCGTGCTAAGAAACCTAATAGGAACATGATAAAGTTAAGCAAAAGAATAAAGGAAAGCCAAGGAAACAGCATAACTAGCCCCTGACTTAGCCTGCGAAGCTAAGGCTGGCCAGAGGATATATATATATACATATGAACATACATAGGTATCCCCAAAATATACCAAAATACCAAAATAAACTCCTATCTCTCCCTCAACCTCTAAGAGGAGCAGCATACACAAGTTACTTGGAGAGTAAGCTAAACAAATATATACATATATACAACCAAAAAACCAAAATACACCCAAGGACTACTTCGCTTCCCAAGATCCAGACGTCTAGCGAGGAGCCTCTCGACCTGCATCTGAAAAATAACAATACAATATGGAATGAGAACCGGAGGTTCTCAGCATGGTAAAAGTGCCACGCGCATAAGAAATACGGTCCTCAGAATGCCATAGGCAATCCTAGAACTCCGTTATTCAATTATCCAACTTAAGTACTAAACAGGGGTAGGTATTCTAAATCTGCCTAACTTACTCAAGTTCAAGCTTAACCTAACACCAAACCATTTCCTCCGTTTCTTCCATCCTTTCATCATTCAGAATGCAACAGAAACAAGCAACCAAACAAGTTCACGCACAAGTAATGATCAAATAGTACAAATAGCAAGTATAACAAATAGCGGGTAATATATATCAATTAGGCATACCCAAAAAAATGCATAGCAATCAATACAAACAAATGCATATGATGCATGCCTGTCCTATGGCTGATGGGGCCCATCTGTCGGTTATCCAGCTAACCCGACAAGTCCAAAAACCTTAGACTGTCCCCCGTCGCGCATCCCCAAGAGTCTATGCATAGAGTTCACATTCATATTTCATAAAATCACTCAATGGGGGCTATCCATACCCGGGAATTTATACGTGCCCGGTCACCCTTACGACGTAGGGTCAACAGAGTATCGAGATTCAACCTGGAACACGTGATGGCGAGCCACGGCTCTTACCCAGGGAACTCGTATCTCAGATAGCATTATTCATAAGCTATTTCATAGTCATAATCATTATTTAATTATTCATCAAGCCATGGCATATTAACTCCTTTTATTAACAACCTCCCTTTCACATTTTTCATCGTCATTCCCTTATAATTCATCTTGATTATCCTTTCCGGGTCCTGACCAAACTTTTTATCAAACTCTTCTCATTCTTCTTAATATCGAATACTCTTAAAATCAACCCAACTCTAACATTAAATCAATCACATCACACGAGGATTGAACTTTAACTTCTCGAACTCATGACTATCACTAAGACATCCTCGACACTCTATTTTCTTTTCTGTTTCTAATATAGCAAATAAACTCGGAATTGCACAAACTTTATATCCAGGCATTCATATTGAAATAAGCTTTCTAACAAACTAAATATCATAATTTTCTGATTTTTCTAGCCTCAGGAATAAAAAAAAAACCGTGACTACTCTGCAGTGCATAAAACCAGAAAAACAGCAGCAGCATGTGATATTCAAAATTCAATATAAAATCTAAGTTAAATCCAATGACTTTGAAAATTAATGTAGTTAAACTTTACTCATCCAGGTTTCTTTATCAATTGGTTCTGAGTCAATAACATTTTTAATGAAAAAGTTACATTACCTGGAAGTTAAGTAAAAATGAGACAAAATCTATTTTAAAAACCAACAAGCTTAGTACCTTTCAATTGGAATAACTTTTATTACAAAACTCAAATTAAGCTAAATTTTGATTTGAGAACCCCTAGATCATCCAGAAACAAGTGTGTCTTGGTTACAACCCAATTTCTATTTAATTCTAAGAGTTACAAGCATTGGAAGTTGATGCATAGCTTGCTGAAATCTGTTTCTTTTCAGTTTTGAGCACCAATATTCAAAAATTCACAGCTCCCAATCCTCAACTCTTAAAATTCTGAAATTTCAGAGAAATAAAGAAAGTTAATCAAATTTTATAACAAAATTAGTTTCGCTCCAAAAATCAACTCGTAGAAGTTGCAGCAAGACAAACAAGTTGCTGCCCTGTTTGATCTTTTCTGCTGCTGGACAGATTTAACAACCTAACTTTAAAAATTTGCCATAAATTGTATATTTAACAAAAAGGTCCCAAATTTTCCATTTTAGTTCCTTATATTCCCAAGTTTAGCCCAAACTTGGTCTCATACAATTCTGATCATTACATAATTAGTTACAGCATATACAATACCACCACAACACAACTCTACATCCTTATTAACAAACACCAATTCTAATCCATCATAAATAAATATAAGAGCACACCATTAATAACTTTCACACCTCATAATTCTAATATATAAATTCACTAACAAATCTATTCTAACAACATTACAAGGCTAATCATTAAATACAACAAACAATCCAACTTATTCTATGGTTCCTCTAACCTAAGTTTTCACAACACCGTAAATATTAAACGTGCAAAACTTAAACCATATCTTGGCCGATCACTTAATTCACCCAAGGCAGCCTCACAACTCAAAATTACAGCCCTTCCAAGCTCAATCAAATAGCCCCAAACCAAGCTTGATCACCAACAAGCCTCCAACAAGCATCAACATTCACATACACACTACCTAAACCACAATTAACACATCCAAACATAACAACTCAATACTCAAATTCCTAAATTCAGAAATTTCATTAGGGTTTAAGATCTCTTACCTTTACTCACTGATCCTTGGGCAATACCCACAAGAAATCAAGTCTAGTGGACCCCTAAAACATGAAAATCATCAAGGAATTAAGTTTCTCAAACCTTAAACCCGAAATTCATATACCAGAAGAAATGGAGCTAGGAAAAAGCGATTCACTTACTGTTTTATTTGAATAGAATTGAAGAACTCAACGAGCCCGACGCGTGGCCGCAAACGGCTCGTCAATCGGAGCTCCGGATCAAAAGTTATCAAAGAAAGAAGATCAAGCTAGGTTTTGGAATTCATTCTCTTCTTCTCCATGCATTTACGCTGCTTCTGTTGTGTTCTAAGGCAGAAAATGAGCTTTAGCTCATTTATATACTGGGCTGGTTGGGCCCGCGGGCCTGGTTTGGGCCCGGTTCAACCGGCTCGGCCCATTCGGCTCAATTTTGGGCCAAATTTTTCGAAAGTGATATCAAAATTATCGTTTTGCCGAGCTCTATCCTATTTTGATATTAGTTTTGCATATTTAATTTTCCTATTGAAAATTCGATTTATTGACTAATTATATACCGATTTTAGCAGGGTTTACACTATCAGTTTCTTCAATAGAATTTTTCTTGTTCGTTTTGACCTTCTATCAGCTTCATTGACTGCATTTTCCTTCTTCATTTTGAGTTTCTATAAATAAATTTGTGTTGTGCATAGTTTGTACTAAAAATATTTAAGTTAGGATTTTGAATTAAAGTCTCAATAAGCTAATTTTAACAATTGATTATTAGTAGACTATTAATTGAGTTTGATTATGCTCAATTTTTTAAAAACTATATTATAGCATAGTTGGATGCTTTCCTGTTCAATACTCTTGTCAACATTTATGATTTATGTCAGAATTGGCAATTTATTTTGCGTACGAAAACTGTTTGCTGAAATGCTCCAAAGAAACTCTGTTTCTTGGTCTTGTTTGATTTCAGGATATGCACAAAATGGCATGCCTGACGATGCTTGTATTTTAACAATTGATTATTAGTAGACTATTAATTGAGTTTGATTATGCTCAATTTTTTAAAACTATATTATAGCATAGTTGGATGCTTTCCTGTCCAATACTCTTGTCAAAATTTATGATTTATGTCAGAATTGACAAATTATTTTGTGTACGGAAGCTGTTTGCTGAAATGCCCCAAAGGAACTCTGTTTCTTGGTCTTGTTTGATTTCAGGATATGCACAAAATGACATGCCTGACGATGCTTGTATTTTAACAATTGATTATTAGTAGACTATTAATTGAGTTTGATTATGCTCAATTTTTAAAAACTATATTATAGCATAGTTGGATGCTTTCCTATCCAATACTCTTGTCAACATTTATGATTTATGTCAGAATTGGCAATTTATTTTGCGTATGGAAGCTGTTTGCTGAAATGTCCCAAAGGAACTCTGTTTCTTGGTCTTGTTTGATTTCAGGATATGCACAAAATGGCATGCCTGACGATGCTTGTATTTTAACAATTGATTATTAGTAGACTATTAATTGAGTTTGATTATGCTCAATTTTTAAAAACTATATTATAGCATAGTTGGATGCTTTCCTGTCCAATACTCTTGTCAACATTTATGATTTATGTCAGAATTGGCAATTTGTTTTGCGTACGGAAGCTGTTTGCTGAAATGCCCCAAAGAAACTCTGTTTCTTGGTCTTGTTTGATTTCAGGATATGCACAAAATGGCATGCCTGACGATGCTTGTATTTTATTCAAAGAAATGATTTCTGCTGGCCTCATGCCAAATCACTATGCCATTATCCTTTATATTTTAAACTTGGCATGGATATTCATGCCTTAATTTCTAAGTCTCCATTTTCTTCAGACTTAAACAAATGTGATATCTACATCATGTTTGATTATAACTGAATTTTTGTGATATGATTTAGATTTTAATTTGATTATTGAGTTTTAAATTTTTTTACTTTTTGAATTTGATTGGATTTTAGTTGTTTAATTTACTAGTTTTGAAATATGCGAAAGAAGACTGCACCAAAACGAGTAGAAAGAGAACTAGAAAACAAGGACACCAAAGAAAAAAAAAAAGAAAAAAATGTATCCAAAGAAACTTCAAAGGAGATGGAGTGGAGAAAGGTATTTTGTCTTTATTTTTTTTTATCTTTTATGCTGAATTTTTTTTCCATCTGATAAGGTCTTTGCATGCTCTGATTTTATTATGCAGAGTGCATTACTAAATATTAGTTTACACAACGAAACAAATGGCACTTTCGCTAACACATGCTGCATTTTAGTGTTTGATTATTATCTCTGAATTTCAGAAATAATAGCCACTGAATGTAGTGTTGAGTTCAAATCTTTTATTTTGTCACTTTAGCAATTAATAAAGAAGCACGAAGAATCTGTAGGTTCTTTTAGTTGGAAACCAATTCATCATCAATTAGCTAAAAATTTTGGCAATATGTGATAAAAATGATATACAAAAATTGAAAAAAAAAAAGAAGCTGATAGGGAAGTAATCCAAAAGAAGAAAAACTAATAATGGGATATAACATAATTTGCTTCTTCATTCTACTGCATGTGTTTTATATGATTGCCATTCGTGTTGGGTTATGCTGTGCTTCAGTTATCTCTAAGTTTTATGGGTGAATGTGTCAAATCTCTAGATTATTGAAGGTTCTTCTAGCAAAAATTGAAAGCAAGTAGATTTAACTGTTGGTTTAGTGGTGGCACCTTGGGTATAATTGTACGTTTCATGATAATGGAATTTTCATTTTGTGCTACATTCATGTTGGGTATGCACCCTGTTCCTTCCTTTAGATATATGCTTGTTAAATATTTAGTATCTCATTCTGACTCTGTCTAAGGGAAGGTTCTGTAAGTAAGCTCCTCTTTTCTTTAGTCTTGTTCCCATGCTTCATTTTGTCTGAACATCATTTTACTCCATTTCATGTCTAATAAATATTTTTTGTTGCTGTTCAGCACTTCAAATCCTATTTTTTGCAATTCAAGAAACAACATTCCTTCTTGTTATATATAGTCAACATGGTCTAAAAATTAAGTGTTAGTAATGGTAATTAATAAGAAACAGTGTCACTAATAGAATCTCTGATCTGGTCTTTTTTTTCCTGTCAATGCAGTAATGGTAATTAATAAAAAAGAAAAAGGGGAGATTCAGTATTCTACTATTCTCATTCTATATAGAAACTGCATAGTTTGATTATAATTTTATTCATATAGATGTTACATTATTGCCTTACTAAAATGTTTATTATTTTAACTAATTGCAACTTGGTAATTTGAATTGAAACTGAGCACGCTACTACTTTATATCTATAATTTTATTTGAATATGATTAGTATTTTCATTAATGTAGTGCTATGTTGACACGAGATGCGCACCAAACTTGTTAGCGACACTTTGTTCTGATTATTTGAATGATGCACAACGCAACGAGGTCCGAGCAATGGGTTTTGGATCCCTCTTGGGTATTCCCAAGGGAAATTTAAACCATGATTTGATTTTGACCCTTGCAAATACCTATAATCCCTCCAAATTTCATCTTCTCACTCCAATAAGAAAAGTAGATGTTACTTGGGATTCAGTTGCAATTGTCTTGGGATTGTGTGCATACGGTAATAATTAAAATTTCTTTAAGATCCTTTGATTTTATTAATTAGGATTGACTGTATAAAATCAAACATGTTGTATAACATGTTTTAAGATCCTTCATTATGTTGCTATTAAATTTGATTTTTAATATCACTTTATTGGTATAGGAGTATAACTATATATTGAATCACTGATGACCTGCTTGCCGAACTTTTTACATATTGAAGCTATTGAAGCAATGCTTGCATTAAAAATATCATGCTATGCTGAGTTTGATTATCATGTTGACTGCTGAATTTGATTATATATGTTTACTGAGTTTGATTATACTCTGAGTTTGATTATACATGTTTACCGAGTTTGATTATAATCATGTTTACTCTCATTATTTTCTTTAAAATAGGTGACCCATTCAAGGAGGTAACTAAAGAGCATGAGCCCATACTTTTAGAGTTCAAGAAAAAAAGTCCAAATGCTTTGAGACAAATCATGGTAGAAAATCCAAGAGGGGGTCCCAGATTTAGGAGAGCTTTCTTGTTGTATGCGTTGATAACATTTTTGTTACCAATAAATACAACAATGACTCGGGATAAAATTTTTCTATTTGTAATTGATGTTGATAATCCAATGAAGTACAATTGGGTTAGATGCATTGTTGATGGCCTTACTGATGGAGTTAACAACTTTAAAGAAGGAGTGGTGTCAAGTTTGAATGGGTGCATATATGTGCTTCAGGTATTTTTCATTTAAACTAATTTTTTCTTTGACAATTATCTAAAGCATGTTTGATTATAATATAACTTTAATTAATTGAATTCAGATTTTATACTTCCATAAGCAAAAATATGGACCCTTTGATTTTGAGAAAGAACCACAACCGC
This sequence comes from Arachis ipaensis, assembly GCF_059453495.1. NCBI lineage: Eukaryota > Viridiplantae > Streptophyta > Magnoliopsida > Fabales > Fabaceae > Arachis > Arachis ipaensis. The sequence goes on along the minus strand of NC_142440.1, from coordinate 21,319,068 downwards.
CTTGGCTTCCTCATTGGACAAAGGAACTCATTTCTGCCCAAATAGCATTAGAAAGGAAAAGTTCATCGGTACTAACATTGTCTGCTCTCTAAAATTTCATTTTCTATCCATAATGAATGAATTTTCACTAATTATGTATGTGTTATAAGGGCTGGTTAAGTCAAAGGAAGAGCAACCTGTGCCTAAACGGCAGGTTCGACCAAAGAAAATGGTTGTGAAAGAGGCTACACAAGTGAAAAAAGAGCAAAGCGAAAAGAAAAAAGTTGTAGACAACCTTAAGAAGGATAAAAAAGAATTGAGGCAAAAAGATTCTGTAGAATCAACCAAAGTGAAAAAGCAAGAAAGTGAAAAGGAATTGAGGCAAGAAGACTCTACAAAATTAAAGAGAAAAGAAGCAAGAAGGAGGAGCAAACACAAGTTCGAATGAAAAGTTAGTTAGTTTGGCATTCCCACCATTCTCTGTTTTGACTTTTCAGCACTCATGTATACTACATTCACTTTCGTACATGATGTTAAAAATTAATAATTACTTGCTTCCTTTGATTATACTCTGAGTTTGATTATACATGTTTGTACAAAGTATTTATTTAGTACAAAGTATTTATTTTATTCTTAAATTATTTGATTATTAATTATTTGCTTTGCTTGTATCAAGGTGGTTAACTATTATTCATGCATGCTTAATGAGTTACCACAAACAAGATTCAAGAAAGATATATATTGCATGAATTCAGACCCAGTGGTAAGAAATTTTATTATGTATCTCTTCATTTTTTTATTTGACAGATTTTGTTCTATTCTAATTTATGATCAATCTATTATATATCTCTAATTTTACAACCAAAATGTGCCACATGTCACTTTCTCATTGCAATTGAAATCAAATCTATTATATTCAGATTCAGTGCTATATTTGACTACCAAGTTTGATTATAGGTGTTTACCGAGTTTGATTATATATTTGTCTACTGAATTCGGTTGCTGAATTTTTTTGGTGTGTATGATTTAATTTGAATAACAGGATGATTGCCAAACATTAAGAAATAATATCATCATGCAAATGCTCCTATGCCCACAAAATGATTGCCGAACTAATATTTTGGAGCTAGCAAAATCAATTCACAAAGATTGCCAATAGAAAAGAAAGAAAGAAAAAAGAAAAGAAAGCTTTGGATACCCTGAAGGAGGCAAAAGCACCAAGACAAAGAAAACTAGGAGCCTCCCAAATTAGTCCATATGCAAATGTTGGGACGAAAACCTTAGAAAGAATAATTGGAGATGAAAGAAGAAAAGTCCGAGGAAAATTAAGGACACATCGAGGGGGAAAGAATTGATTGTATATATTTTTTATTGAATTTTACTATCATGTTAGCAATTTTTTTAATTTTGAGTTTGATTATCATGTTCACTGAGTTTGATTATACTCGGATTTAGTGCTAGATTTGACTAATGAGTTTGTTTATATATGTTTACTGAGTTTGATTATACTCAGCTTCAGTGCTTGATTACTGAGTTTGATTATAAATGTTTATTGAGTTTGATTATAGTCAGGTTCGGTGCTATATTTGACTATTGAGTTTTATTATACATGTTTATCGAGTTTGATTATATTTAAGTTCAGTACTATATTTGACTACTGACTTTGATTATAATAAAATTCAAGTAGGAAGTTGTGATTTTCATTTATAATGTTCAATAAGCTCAGCACCCAGCAGATATCAATCAGCCCTGTTAGATGTTACTATATTTGTGCTCCTTGCTCAAGAACACCGACACTACATTTGTTTTTTCTGTCCCACTCAAAACACACCTCTCAATTTTCAACGATTTGAAATCTTTAATTATTTGGTCTAAAATAAGTAAGGCAAAGTCATTGATGTGCTTATTGTATGAGTATATCATTGCTTCTTGCGCTTTCTCATGGCTATTAATCAATAATATTCAAGCATGCATAATTTTAGGTACAAATCTATTACAAAAATCCAAGAGTTCTATTGCAACATGTAACAAATCTATTACAAAAAAAATAAAACTATTATTCTTTCAAATGGTGGCTTTGTTGCATTAAGTTCAACAAGGATACAAAGTCATATGGTTGGTTAGAGGTAATGCTCAACTCCGAAGGTAACTCCACATGTGGCTGAAAAAAAATACCAATCAATAAAGTGATAATAAAGCATTTTAGCAATAATAAAGCATTTTAGCAATAATAATAAAATTAATCAAACACTGAACTTGCCTGTGATCTCTCTTTCACGTTCTTTGTATGCTTCTTACTTCCTTGTTTAACAATTTTTTCTACAGTAGATTGAAGCCTTTTCTTATGCCTACGACCTTTTCGTGATACTTGTTGGGGTTGTTAATCTCTAAATCATTTGCATTTTCATCTACCTCTTTCGAATTTTGATTATCTACATTATCCATTGAAGAGGCCTTTGGTTCCACCTACATAACCCAAACCGAGTCTAGTATATGATGTACGGTCTCGGTGGGCTCCTCGGATGCAGCGGCTACTTCAGTAATATTGTAAAATTGCTTGCACATCTCATCATAACGTTTCTTTACGGGCTCTAAACGACTTGGATCATGGCTACACTTGATGCTACTGTGCTTGCGCTTTAAAGTTTTCTTCCACCGATAAGAATGTATTTATTTGGTAATTTCTTCACTATTTCAAGACCAAGGACTGAAAGACTATGCCTGCATAAGATTTTCTTTGACTCAAAAAGATTGCATTGACAAGAAACATCTGAAGTGAAGAATCAAACGATACCTTATAAGTAACATCAAACATCTTATCACCATTCTCAATCTCTTCTATAACCATGTAAGTAACAACATATCCCTCTTCATGCTCTTTTGTTGAAAACCAATTAGCCTTTGCTCTAAACTCCTTTTGAAGCTCATTAAACTTTGCATGAGTATATTCCTTTTGAAACTGTTTTTCAATAGCAGAGGTAGTAGCACAAGGGATAATGGTATTGAAGCTAGCAGCATCCAATTCATATTCTTGTTGAGCTTTATTTGTAAGACAGTTGTCATATTGTGTTACAAATTGTTGCAATTTGCTCTTTGAGGTTAGGTAGCCCTTCATAAATGAGTGCATGCTTTCACTCCTTTGAGTGCTACTCATGCCTGCCTAAAAACCGTTGCTAAGAAAAATAGGGACCCACCTGTCACATTCTTTGTACAAACCTAAAACCATAAAATGGGCATAATCAAACTTGTAAGGCATATTGATTAATAAATGATAAATAATCAAACAGTAGATATAAGATAATCAAACTCATATAAAATACCTGCTAACCAATTATTATCAAGCAAATTGAATCTGTTGATAAAATCAGTCCAAGAGCTCTCAAATGCTTCCTTAGACCTAGAATCCCACACAATATATGTCATATCAGCACAAATCTCGTTAAATTGCTTGCATGCTCCTAGTTTTTCTGAAATTTTCTTTGTGATATGCCAAATACACCATCGATGTCGTGTCATTGGCAATGGTTTTTTAATGGCTTTCAGCATAGCTTTGCATTGATCCGTCAATATGCCAATAGGCGGCTTGCCACCCATACATCGTATCCAACAATCAAATAACCAAACAAAGGAATTCTCTTCTTCGCATGAAAGAAGAGCACAACCAAGTAGCAATGATTGCCCATGGTGGTTAACCCCAACAAATGTGCCAAAAAGTATATCATACCATATAATAAAAATAAGAGTACATAATCAAACTCAGTTTAATTCTATTCTACCTATAATCAAATTCATTCTATAACTTATCTATATACATCAAACATATGCAAAAACAAGAGTACATAATCAAACTTAGTATAACATGCACAGCAGCAGCAACATCATTCTATTGTACCTATCTATACATCAAACATATGCAAAAACAAGAGTACATAATCAAACTCAGTATATCATGCACAACAGCAGCAAATTCATTCTATTCTGCCTATCCCTATACATCAAACACATGCAAAAACCAAAGTGCATATAATTAACTTGAAATATATAATTGTGGTGTCATACCTATTTGTTAGGTACGTCGTATCAAAGCTCACAACGTCGCCAAAGTACTCATAAGCAGCACGACTTCTTGCATCAGCCTAAAAAGCATGCTTTATGTGATGTTGCTCGTCCAATTTAACTTCGTAAAAGAAGTTGTTTTCTTCTTGCATCCTATGAAAATACTGCATTAATGATTGCGCATCCCCCTCTTCTTCTATGACTCTGACACTTCTTGCTACATGATTCCGAAGATCTTTTTGAGTAAAAGTTAATTTATCATAGCCACCAGCAGCAGTTGCTAAGCTTTGATAGGTGTTTCTTATTGTAACACCAGTTTGATCATTGATCTCAGCTATCCGTTTGGCATGCAAACTTAGTTCCCTGTTCTTTCTCAGAGTCTTTGCCATGCTAGGACTAATAGCATGGTTGTGCTGGATATTCACAAAGGTTAACACATATTCCATCTTCTTATTCCTTTTCACAATAATCCTAGCTTTACAATTTTGCTCGGAAGTTGGATTTGTCTTCTTTAATGGATCAATTTTTGATCTTCGATAACCAGCTCTAGAACATACCAAGATTTGGTATGTAATTTGTCTATTTTGATCCCACTTAGTAGTTCTTATATTTCATGAAAAAACTAATCCTTTTTGCATAATTGGTATAAAAATTTTCATAATCTTTCATAGAGGAGAATGCCATTCCTATGTTTGGAACAACCTAAAAACATAGATAATAAAAAATTTAATAAAATCAAATCAGGTATAAAAATACTATCAATTTTCTATGAATGAACAAGACAAATTAGTAGTCAAGTACTGAATCTGAGTATAATCAAACTCAGTAAACATGTATAATCAAACTCAGTAGTCAAATATAGCACTGATCCTGAATATAATCAAACTCGGTAAACATGATAATCAAACTCAATAGTCAAATATAGTACTAAACTCAAACACATTCATAGAATCAGCATCATCATCTAAGCAAATGGAGAAGTTTTAAACATGCAAACTACTAATTTGACTCCAATCCAGAAGCTAAACATTTTTCTCATTACACAAATTTATAACATAAAATTTTTCAGGATATAATCACACAACGTACATGATGTAAAAGGATCTAAATGACATAATGAAGCCACATATCAGAAGCATAACTATTAGGAATTTGCCTATGGAATAAGCTTGTGTATCAAAGGCAATTACTTCTGTATATGCAAATGCTTCCATTGGCATAAGCTTGTGACATGCTCCTCTTTCTAACAGGCCTATGCTACTGAAATTTTTTGAGAAGTAATATTGATCGGTGTATAGTAATTTACTAAATCAGTGATGTCGCTTAAATCAAAGCAAAAGCCAAATCAAAAGCATTTGCATAACTAAATAATCAACACAATTAAAATCAAATCAGGAATAAAATATGGATAATCAAAAAATTAAAATCAAATCAAGAATAAAAAATTAACAAATGAAGTAAATTAAACATAAACCTTATCATTCGAGCTTGTGGATTCCATTGAATCACAAGTTATAATCAAAATCCTAAGATAACAAGAACCAAAAACGGCACGAAGCAAAGCAGAGAAAATCGCAGAGAAGAGAAGAAAGTGAGGAGTGAGGCTGGCACAATCAAAGAGAAGAGAAGAGAATTGAGGTGCATGCAATGGAACACTTTTTGCGAGAAGAGAAGAAAGCGCGAGAGATTTTGGCGCGATGAAGAAACCCACTCTCAGCGCGTTTGCCACTATAACCGTATTTTTTTACTTTCTTATACGTAACGTATTTTTTACTGTATTTTAGTGAGAGTAGTTGAATTGGTGGCTGAAAAATAGTGTACAAATACCATTTTTGGGTAAATTTACCTCCAAAAAAATAGTATTCTTCTATAAATTTTTTTGTGAAGAACGTGAGAGAGAAAAAGAAAAGAAAGTACGAGAGAGAGAGGAAAATGTACCGATGAGAATAAAAAATATTAAAGTAACTACTTTATGACGTGGGTAGAAAGTTAGAAAAATTCTAGTATTTAAAATTTAAATTAATTTTAAGGGTTAAGTTCGATTTTGGTCCCCAACGTAGAGGCCGAAAATCGGAATCGTCCCCAACTTTTTTTTTGCTACAAAATGGTCCCCAAAGTTTCAGTTTATTTTAAAATTGTCTTTTTTACTAATTTTATTTTTTATTACTAAATTATCCCTTAATAAAAAATTATAAAATAAAATAAATATAAAATAAATAAAAAAAAAAGAAAGAAAGGGATAACAGAAGCGAGTTGGTGAGGAGAGAGAAGGGGGCGTGAGAAAAGGGGGGAAGAGGGGGAGGAGGGGGGAGAGAAGGGGGACCGCTGCCCTGCCGCGCTGCTACCCTGCCGCCTGCCGCACCGCACCGCACCACCACCGCCCTACCGCCCTGCCGCCAGCCGCATCGTACAGCACCACCACCAGCTTCCGCCATTGCTCTTCCTCCTCGCCTTCACCGCCCGCCGCTTCTTCTTCTTCTTCTTCTGTGAACTGGATTTTTTTGTAGAATTTCTAATTTTTTTTGTGAAATATTGTTGTTACTGAATTTGGCTTGAATTTGAATATTGTTGGATCGGGAGAGAGAAAGAAGGGGGGTTATGTGAAAAGAAACGGGGGGAGGGGGAGGAAAGGGAAGAAGGGGGAGGGAGGGGTGTTGAAGAAGAAGAGGGGAGGGGTTTTATGCGTAAAGTAAAGGGAAAAGGGGGAAGGGGTTATGCGAAGGGAGAAGGGGGGAGGGGGTTCGGGAAGAAGAGGGGGAAGGGTCTTCGCCGTCGCCGCCACCACCGCTGCTCTTCTCTGCTTCTGCTTCCATCATTCTTCTTCTTCTTCTTTCATTCTGATTCTATTATATTTGTTGATTTTTTATTATTGTTGTTTCTGGTTGATTCTGATTCTGATTGATTATATTGTTTCATTGTTATTGTTGTTCTTCTTCTATTTCTACTTGATTCTATTGTTGATTCATTGGTGATTTATTGTTGTTGTTGTTATCCTGCTGCTGCTTCTGTTTGATTAATTGTTGTTGTTGCTTTTAGTTCTGTTTCTGCTTGTGCTTCTGCTGGTGCTTCTGCATAATTTTGGGGAAGAAGGGGAAGAAGAGGGGAGGGAGGTGCTTCTGCATAATTTTGGGGAAGAAGGGGAAGAAAAGGGGAGGGAGGGAGGGAGGGAAGGAGGGAGGGAGGGAGGGGTATTTTCGTCCGATGGACCATTTTGTAGCAAAAAAAAAAGTTGGGGACGAAATCGATTTTTGGCCACTACATTAGGGACCAAAATCAAACTTAACTCTAATTTTAATTACTAACATGTTTAGCTATAAACTAAAAATATATTTAATTAAAATTTAATTAAATAATATTATTTAAATTAAAAGACTGATTAAAAGCTGAATTTTAAAGAACATTTTAATAATTAATTTTAATGGCTAATTTTAGTATACAAATAACATTTCTCTTATTACAGTGTACAACAAGCCTCACGCCACGAGAATAACACTTCAAATTTTTCAATAAAGATAAGTATGAGATTATAAATAAAATTTATGAACCAAATATGTATATCTCTCAACTTGTGTATCAAAACCCTTAAAATAATAATAAAGTTGATATGAAAGCTTAAGATAGCTTCGAAGAAGGATTCTCTGTTGTAATTGATTTAATCACCTCTATTTATAGCAATCCAACACCTTAAAGACATTGTAAAGGGTGTGTTTGGCAAACGTGTTGGGAAAAAGAGAAGTGTGTTTGAACTTCTTGAAAGTTTTACTTTTATATTTGGCAATTTTTATCTTTCTGAATGCAGAAATGATTCTGCCTCTGAAACGCACGATCAGGAGAAGTTAAGGGTGTGTTTGGTATCCACATTTGAAGGAAAAAAGCACGTTAGAGCTTCTTGAAAGCTTCAATTTTTTGTTGGGCTAATTTTCTTCTCTACAAACACAGAAGTGATTTTGTTCATAAAACCACGTTTACAAAAAGCAATAATTTCTAACTTCTCCGTTGCACTAACGTTCTTTTAACCACTACCTTCAACATTTATTTTTCTTTTACCAACTTTATCGTTTATACATGTTATTGCATTATTTATTAAATTCTTATTATTTCTCACTATATCTTTTTTTATTATTTATTATTTATATTTTTTATTTATTTTTTTATTTGACATTATATATTTTTATAGTTATAATTTTTGTGTATTATATTTATTATTATCTTTTTATAATAGAATTTATTGATCCCATTAAGTAAAATAAATTAAACAAAAAAAATTAACCGTAAATATTAATAATAGTTAAAAATTATAATGTACTAAAAAAGAGTACTAAGAGTATTAAAAATATACTATATAAAAAACATATAAGAAAAAAGTATAAAAAAGAAAACTAAACATGTATAAAAAAATAACATTATAATTTAATGTCATGTCCTTTTAAGTAATTATTTATCTCAATTTGGAGCTTTTTCATCATTGAAAGTGGCATGCGATTGATGCTAGCTCCAAGATCACACAAAACTCTCTGAATAGTGACATCTCCAATGGTGCAAGGAATTACAAAGCTCCCTGGATCCTGCATCTTCTCAGGGAGGTTATGTTAAATAATAGCACTGCATTCCTTAGTTAACACCACTGTCTCTTATTCCTTCCAATTCCTCTTGTTAGTCAACAATTCTTTCATGAATTTAGCATAGAGAGGCATTTGCTCAAGAGCCTCTGCAAAAGGAATGTTGATCTGTAGCTTCTTAAAGACTTCTAAAAATCTAGAAAATTGCTTGTCTTTGGAAGCCTTCTGAAGCCTCTAAGGATATGGCATTTTAGGCTTGTACTCAGGAGCCTTTGGCAATATAGGATGAGTGTCAAGAGAGTCTAGGAATAAGTTGTCTGCATGCTTTGGAGGGGCGTGCTCCACTGCTTCCTTCTTCTCTTCTATAGCTTCTTTTTCAACTAGCTCTTCATTGACCTTGGTCTCAAAGCCAGTTACCTTACCAGTTCTCAATTGAATAGCCTTGCAATCTTCTCTTGGGTTCACTACTGTATCACCAGGAAATGTACTTGGAGACCTCTCAGGTATTTGCTTGCTCAATTGGCCCATTTGCACCTCTAAGTTTCTGATAGAAGCTCTAGTTTCCTGCATAAAACTATTCAGTAGTGTTTCCAAATTAGTGTTCTGCTGGGGATGAGAAGTTTCCTGCAGAGATGGTTGTTGTTGATGAGACTGAAATTGCCGGTTATTATGATTATTCTGTTGGAAACTGCCCTGAGAATTGTTGTGAAAATTCTGTGGTCTCTGAGGTTGATCTCTCCACCCAAACTTTGAGTGATTCCTCCACCCCTAATTGTAGGTCTTAGAGTATGGATCATTATTGGGGTTTCTAGGAGCACTCCCCATGTAATTGACCTGTTCAGAAGAAGATTGAGCATAATCATAATTCTCATTTTGCATAGAGTTACCTGTCATGTCATAAGGGACCTCTTGAGGTACATTCTGAGTGTTGACAGTTGAAACTTTCATTTCACTCAACTGTTGGGTAATCAGGTTCATCTGCTGAGACAAAATTTTGTTCTGAAAAAGGAAAGCATCATAAGCTTCCACCTCCATAACACTTTTCTTCTGAGGAGTCCAAGAGTTCACAGGATTCCTATTAGATGCGTACAAATATTGGTTGTTTGCAACCAACTCAATAAGCTCAGCAGTCTCCTCTGGTGTCTTCTTCATGTGCAATGAACTACCTGCAGAATTATCTAAATACATCTTGGACATTTCACCTAAGTCCTCATAAAAGATATCCAGCTGAGTCCACTTAGAGAACTTGTCTGGAGGGCATTGCCTAGTCAGTAGCTTGAATCTCTCCCAAACTTCATAAAGGGTCTCACCATCTTTCTGTTTAAAAGTCTGAACCTCCACCTTTAGCTTAGTTAGCTTTTGTGGTGGAAAAAATCTAGTTAGAAATCCAGTGACCACCTTGTCCCAAGTATCCAAGCTCTCCTTGGGTTGAGAATCTAACCACAGCTTTGCTCTATCCCTCACAGCAAATAGGAACAGCATGAGTTTGTATACCTCAGGATTCACTCCATTGGTCTTCACAGTATCACAAATCTGCAGGAAATCAGAGATAAATTGATTTGGGTCTTCATGAGAAAGTCCATGATACTGGCAATTTTGTTGCACAAGAGTGACAAGCTGAGGCCTCAGTTCAAAATTGTTTGCAGTTATAGGAGGTACCACAATACTTTTTCCATAAAGATCTACATTGGGAGCCGTGTAAGAGCCAAGCACTTTTCTAGACTGCTCATTCTCATTCAGATTTGCCATATTGGCATTCACATCATGATTATGATCCATAGTGGACTCTGTAGCCTTGTAAAGTCTTCCTTGTTGCAGACGCCACCTCAAAGTCTTTTCAGGTTCAAGATCAAACTCTAAAAGAGGTTCCTTGTCCTTGTTCCTACTCATAAACAAACAAAAGACAAGAACAAATAGGATTCTCTACGTCAGAGTGTAGAGAATTTCCAGTGAGGTAACCTATGTGAAGAAATAAAATAAAATCCTTACTAATTAAAGCAGAAAAAATTCGAAAATGATGACTGAATTTAGACTAAAATTTTTGAAAATTAATAGGTAGATTAAACAAGAAAATTGAAATAAAATCAACTAGGTAACACCAAACTTAATTTCAGAAATTAAGAAAAAAAACTAGTACTAATTTTTGAAAATAATAAAGAATAAATTAAAGAAAATTAAAACTAAAATGCCTAATCTAAGAAATCAAATAACTAATAGTTGTTAATCACAGTCAATCCCCGGCAACGGCGCCAAAAACTTGGTGCGGAATTTATAACCCACAAACTAATCGGCAAGTGCACCGGGTCGTACCAAGTAATACCTCAGGTGAATGAGGGTCGATCCCATGAGGATTGATGGATCAAGCAACAATGGTCAAGTGATTTACTTAGTCAGACAAATAGGAAGTAGTGTTTGGGTATCAATTACATTTAACAGTAATTCAGAGAATCAGAAAAGCAAGCAGTAAATAAATTGTGAAATATATATGGATAAACAGTTAAGATTTCAGAGATATCTATCTTCCGGATTGACTTTTTTACTAACTATTTTAATCATGCAAGATTCAATTCATGGCAAATTATATGTGACTAAACCCTAATTCCTTAGACCTTTTAGTCTCCTCTAACCTTCATCAACCGCCAATTCCTTGGTCACTTAATTCCAATTAAAGGGTGAAGTTTGATTCTAGTTATATGCCACAAAAACCCTAATTACCCAAATATAAGAGGATTATATGTCACGTATCCCGTTAAGTTCAGATAATTATAAATTTAGGAGAAATTATTTTCAAGGTGTTGTTCAAGTAAAGAGCTTTTCCAAGTTATACAAGAACTTAATTAGGAGAAATTGTTTGGCGTTGGTGAAGCCGAAGACAATGGGCATTGTGGTGCTTCCTGGCACCAAACTTGGGGAGTCCAAGTTTGGCTTCAAGTCTTTATTCTACTGTAGCTTCATTTCTTCACGCTAACTCTGTCAAATTCGTCCAAAATGCTACCTGAAATAAACAGAATTGCACACAACTCAAAGTAGCATTCATAGTGGCTAAAATATATTAAATCTTGATTACACTTAGCAATTCAAATGCAAATTCACTAGGAAAAGACAGGAAAGATGCTCACGCATCACAACACCAAACTTGAATCGTTGCTTGTCCTCAAGCGACCAAAATTAGTATATGATTAAGATGTGAATTTGCATGAGAGGTGAGAGTTCAGTCATGCTTATGTGTCTTCTTAAAGTGGGGTTTACCTATTGTAATTCTGAACAGTTTTGGCATCTCACTCTCTTTTGAATCAGAGGAATGTCAATGTCATTCGGAATTAGAATCTGGATCATATTATGAATTCTCTGATCTTTATGCTTCAGTTTAATCCTTGAACATATTAGATATCCTTTAATTCTCAATTAACTTGTGCTTTGCACCTTGAGCCTAGCCGTGACTTTAAATGTTCTGTCTCAAGGGTTAATTAACACAAGAACACCACAAGAACTTAACTGGGGAACTCTCTTGAAGTTCTGATTTTTTTTTCAGCTACTCCTAGACAGTGGTGCTCAAAGCCTTTGGCATACTCTGCTAAATGCACTTGATCTCGACTCTAAATGTTCTGTCTCAAGAATTACTTGACACAAGAACACCACAAACATATGACTAGGGAAACAACTCTTTGAGATTTTAATCATGTCTGACCTCCCTAGTCATTGATACTCAGAGCCTTGGACCTTGCTTTTTTTTATTTTTTTTCTCCACTGTTTCTTTTGCTTCAAGGATTAACTTTCACTAATTTCAGAAAATTCACAATGTTTCTCTAAATTTCTTTTCTTTATACATCAACATCCCTTAATTCAAATTTAAACATGCACGATTCATGTCATGCATTCAGAATCACACAGAACACCACCACATTTGATTAAATGAGACTACTTTCTGTTATAAACTCTTTTACTCATGCATTACATCTTTTTCTTCTTTCTTTTCTTTTGATTTCAAGCTCAGTAAGCAATACATAAGACACCTTTCAGAATTAAAATCAAATAACAAAATAACAGTAAATTAAACTAGAACCTAGGAATTGAAATAATAAATGATCATGTAATAACAAAAAAGTAGCACAAAACAGGAACCTAATCATAAAAAAGCAAAATAATATGGAAAGTGAAAAGGAACTAAGCCACCTCAATCTCCCTGGTGGGGATCTCTCTCCTCAGGCTATGCTCCATGCGGTCCTCTCAGGAGGCTGTAATCCTGTCTCAGCTGAGAAATCTCCTGCCGCTGAAAGTCCTGAGCAGCTCTCATCTCATCAAGAGTGATACAGAGATTCTCCCAACGGCTGTCCTGTATCACTCTCATCTCTTCCACAGATGCAGTGTACTGCTGCCAACGGCTATCCTACGTGATCCTCATCTGCTCCATGGAAGATGCGAGCTACTGCCAGTATTCTTGAGGGGGAAAGTAGTGTCCCTGAGGCAGTGGTTTCGCTTCTTGAGCTTCTTCTTCAGCCTATTCAATTCTGGGGAGTCTCTGATATTCCCTAACCAGTTTTATAGTATTCTTTGTGATCGGTCTCTCACCTGGAATAGGGAAATCGTTCTCTATCTTGACCCTGGCAGCCTCATAGAGGCGGTAGATGAGATGTGAAAAGCCCAACCTAGCATTTGGAATGGTGCTAGTGGCGACATGATAGATCTGCTGGGCAATGACGTACTCCACGTCCACTGGGTCTCCTCTCATAATGCAGTGAATCAAAATGGCTCGGTCCACAGTGCATTCGGATCGGTTGCTTGTGGGTATGATAGATCGGCAAATAAAGTGGAGCCATCCTCTAGCTAGAGGAGTCAAGTAACTGCTCTTAAGATGGCACGGTCACCCCGCTTCCCCCAATTTCCACTGGGCATCTGGGATGCAAATATCAGCGAGTACTTCCTCCAGCTGTTGGTCTCTATTTACCCTGTCGCTGTATGATCGAAGTGAGGGCATATTCTAAGGTAATTGGAGGGTCTGCCGGATAATCTCTGGACTAAAATCAATGACTCTTCCCCTTACAAAGCTTCTATGGTTCCTCTCATTGACTCCAGAAACATCTTTATAAGTGATCCACATATTCTGTAAAATTCTTGAATCATCAACTGTCCCACTTGTGTGTACGGATTGCACAAGAATTTCCATTCTCTTCTCTAAATTTTTGGTATTGAATTTCTAGATATTCATCTGGTTGGAGATTAAATAGCACTTCCGGCAGAACCGGCCTCTTGATAGTAACCTCATAAAAATGCTCTTCGTGTAATTTAGAGCAGAAGCATCGTGCATCATGAGAACCAATGGCCGGTTCCTTTCCTTTTCTCTTCTTGGAAGGTTTGGTGGTCTTTGGTGCCATGGAAATAACAGAATAAAACCAGCAAAACGACAACACCAAACTTAAAACGGTTGCTCGTCCTTGAGCAAAATAAAGAAATACAAAGGGAAAGATGAAAGAAGAGCAGAAATTGAAACAGTAGAAAATATAAATTAGTGCTAAAATATTTTTTTTTAAAATAACAGAAAAATAGAAGAAGGTTGAAGAAGAAAGAGGGGTGGAGTCTAATAGGGTTGGGATGGTAGCTAAGGTGGGGGTTTAGGAAGGTTGGGATGGGGGTTGTGTTTAAAAGGGGAAGAAGGGTATGGATACAGGAGGAAAGTGTAAAAGGAAGAGGAGGGGCTGAATGGGCTGTGTGGTTTGTGAATGGAAGACAAGTTGAAGGTTTGTTGTGTGAAAGGGAGGGACTGGGAGGGGTTTATATAGGAGAGGGGTTGGGAGGGGGAAACGTTGGAGGATCACTGGCTTTGGGAAGGATTTGCTGAGATTTCCTTTATTATAGCCCAATTTAACCAAACCGGTGCCAAACTTGAATAAGGTAAAGGCTGGCGCCGCAGACCCCGTGTTGAACAACTTCTCCTGGCGCCAAACTTGGCACAGCTCAAGTTTGGCGCCACCCTTTCAATTTTTTTCACGCCAAACTGCAGGGGGGCCAAGTTTGGCGCCCCCCTGGCAGAGACCACTTCCCTTGTGTACGCAACAGTGGCACCAAACTTGAAAAAGCTGGAGTTTGGCGCCACCTCTTCCCATTTTTCTCCCAATTGCGTCGTTCTCAACGCCAAACTTGAAGTTTTCCAAGTTTGGCTTTAAACCTCTAGAAGACAATTCCTCTTTTAAGCGTGTTATGTGGCACCAAACTTGGAAATCCCAAGTTTGGCGCCACCCAATCCAAATGAAATGTCTCTAGGGTGAGCAAAAATTTTTCTAAGTGTACTGGTTCCTGTTCTAAATTCTCTGCATGATCAAAACACATGTAAAACAAAGGAAAAATAGTAGAAACTCAATACTAATAAAATAAATAATAAAACCACGCAACGGAAATTAAATTAAGGATACGAAATTATCGGGTTGCCTCCTAACAAGCGCTTCTTTAACGTCACTAGCTTAACGGTCAGTTCTGCTAGTTCAGCAGATGAGCGGACCTTTGGCGATCGATCTCATCTCCAAGATAGTGCTTCAACCTCTGACCATTAACTGTGAATTTTCTGTCAGAATGCTCTTCTTGAATCTCTACATGACCATACGATAAAGCTCTGGTAACCACAAACGGTCCTGACCACCGGAATTTTAGCTTCCCGGGAAAGAGTTTGAGCCTTGAATTGAACAGAAGCACTCTCTGACCTGGCTCAAAGACTGATGGCAATCTTCTTGTCATGCCATATCTTAGTTCTCTCCTTATAGAGCTTGGCATTCTCATAGGCTAAATATCAGAATTCATCAAGCTCATTCAACTGAAGCATTCTCTTAATTCTTGCAGCCTAAGCATCAAAGTTCAGATACTTGATTGCCTAGTAAGCTTTATGCTCCAGCTTCACTGGCAAGTGACAGGCTTTACCATAGACCAATTGATAAAGAGACATGCCAATAGGAGTCTTGTTAGTTGTCCGGTATGCCCAGAGAGCATCATCAAGCTTCCTAGACCAATCCTTCCTTGAGACACTGACGGTCTTCTCTAGAGTCCTCTTGAGTTCCCTGTTAGAAACCTCAACCTGTCCACTTGTCTGTTACATAAGTGGCTTCCACCATCACTAACGAGTGTCCTTGGGACACCAAATCGGCTAAAAATATATCTCTGAAGAAAGCTCATCACCACTTTGGCATCATTGGTAGGCAGAGCCATAGCTTCCACCCACTTGGACATATAATCAACTGCCACCAGAATATAGTTGTTGGAACATGAAGGTGGGAAAGGTCCCATGAAGTCAATACCCCACACATCAAACAACTCAACCTCGAGAATCCCCTGCTGTGGCATCTCATGGTTGGCAGGGAGATTCTTAGCCCTTTCACATCTATCACAGTTCTTCACAAATGCTCTTGAATCCCTTAAGAGAGTCGTCTAGTAAAAACCACTCTGAAGGACCTTTGTAGATGTCGTTTCACTACCAAAGTGGCCTCCATAATCAGAGCCATGACAGTGCCAAAGAATCTGCTGTGTCTCCTCATCTGTAACACATCTCCAGATTATACCATCCGAGCATCTTCTAAAAAGGTATGGTTCCTCCCAAAAGTAGTACTTTGCATCAGTTAGTAGCTTCTTCACTTGTTGTCTACTGTACTCCTTTGGAATGAAATTCATGGCTTTGTAATTTGAAATGTCTACAAACCATGGAGCCTGCTGAATGAGGAACAGTTGCTCATCCGGAAATGTCTCAGCCACAGCTGTGGGTGACTGTACTCCTGCTTCAGGCTCAATTCTGGAAAGGTGGTCAGCCACTTGGTTTTCTGACCCTTTTCTGTCTTTAATCTCAATATCAAACTCCTGAAGGAGTAGCACCCATCTGATTAATCTTGGTTTAGAGTCCTACTTGGTTAGAAGGTACTTCAAAGCAGCATGATCAGTATAAACAATAACCTTAGAACCAATTAAATAGGACCTAAATTTATCATCAGCATACACAATAGCTAATAATTTTTTTTTCTGTAGTTGTGTACTTCTTTTGAGCATCATTTAGCATACGGATAGCATAGTAAAGGACATGTATAAGCTTTCCATGCCTCTGTCCTAAAACAGCTCCAATAGCATAATCACTAGCATCACACATAAATTCAAATGGAAAACCCCAGTCAGGAGAAGCTATAATGGGAGCAGAGGTAAGGTTTGCTTTTAGAGTTTCAAAAGCATGCAGGCACTCAGTATCGAATACAAAAGGAACATCAACAACTAATAGGTGCTCAATGGTTTAGCAATTTTTGAAAAATCCTTTATAAATCTTCTATAAAATCCTGCATGACCCAAGAAACTCCTGACTGCCTTAACATTAGATGGTGGTGGTAATTTTTCAATTACCTCCAGCTTGGCCCTATCAACCTTAATTCTCTTGCTTAAAATCCGGTGTCCAAGAACAATACCTCCTGTAACCATAAAATGACATTTTTCCCAATTTAAAACAAGGTTTGATTCTTGACACCGTTTCAAGACAAGAGATAAATGCTTAAGGCATGAGTCAAAAGAATTACCAAAGACAGAAAAATCATCCATAAATACCTCAATGAACTTTTCAACCATATCAGAAAAAATTGAGAGCATACACCTCTGAAAAGTTGTTGGAGCATTACAAAGTCCAAATGGCCTTCTCCTGTAAGCAAAATACTCCAAAAGGGCATGTGAATATACTGTCTTCTCTTGATCTTGAGGATCCACTGTAATTTGATTATATCCAGAATATCCATCTAGAAAACAATAAAAAGCATGACCAGCTAACCTCTCAAACATCTGATCAATGAAAGAAAAGGGGAAGTGATCCTTCCTTGTAGCAGTGTTGAGCCTCCTGTAGTCTATGCATATTCTCCATCTTGTGACGGTTCTTGTAGGAATAAGCTTATTCTTTTCATTTTTGATCACTGTCATCCCTCCTTTCTTGGGAACTACCTGCACAAATATTACCCAAGGGCTGTCAGAAATAGGGTATACAATGCCGATTTCCCATAGTTTCATTACCTCTTTTTGGACCACCTCTTTCAAAGTTGGATTGAGTCTCCTCTGTGGTTGTACAACCAGTTTAGCATCATCTTCAAGAAGGATCTTGTGCATACACTTGGTTGGACTAATCCCCTTTAAATCACTAATGGTCTACCCAAGAGCTATTTTATGGCTCCTGAGCACTGTAATAAGCGCCTCTTCCTCTCCAGGCTTCAAGGAAGAACTGATAATCACTGGATATGAATCATTTTCATCCAAGAACACATATTTCAGAGAAGGAGGCAAAGGTTTTAGCTTAAGCTTGGGAATTTCCTTCTCTTCCTTAGGCGTGCTCCCCAATTCTTTCTGGGATAGTGAATCATCAATTTCAACTAATTCATATTCAGAAAAAGGATCCAAAATATCATCAAGTACCTCAGTTTCCAGTACCTCTTGAATAAGTGGTTCAACAACATCAACTCTCATACACCCTTCAGAATCATTAGGGTGTTTGAGGGCCTCAAATACATTAAGGACCACCTGTTTTTCATTCACCCTCAGGGTTAATTCACCCTTTTGTACATCAATCAAAGCTCTACCTGTAGCTAAAAAGGGTCTACTAAGAATAATAGAGGACTTCGCATTCTCTTCCATATCCAATATAATAAAATCAGCAGGAAAAATAAATGGCCCTACTTTCACAAGTAAATCCTCAATATCACCCACATGAAATTTAATAGAAAGATCAGCAAGTTGAAGAGAAATACGAGTGGGTTTTACCTCCTCAATTTGGAGCTTTTTCATCATTGAAAGTAGCATGAGATTGATGCTAGCTCCAAGATCACACAAAGCTCTCTAAATAGTGACATCTTTAATGGTGCAAGGAGTTACAAAGCTCCCTGGATCTTGCATCTTCTCAGGAAGGTTATATTGAATAATAGTACTGCATTCCTTAGTTAAAATTATTGTCTCTTGTTCCTTCCAATTCCTCTTGTTAGTTAATAATTCTTTCATGAATTTAGCATAGAGAGGCATTTGCACAAGAGCCTCTGCAAAAGGAATGTTGATCTGTAACTTCTTGAAGACTTCTAAAAATCAAGAAAATTGCTTGTCCTTGGAAGCCTTCTAAAGCCTCTGAGGATATGACATTTTAGACTTATACTCAGGAGCCTTTGGCAATGTAGGATGAGTGTCAAGAGAGTCTGGAAATGGGTTGTCTGCACGCTTTCAAGGGGCGTGCTCCACTGCTTTCTTCTTCTCTTCTATAGCTTCTTTTTCAACTAGTTGCTCATTGACCTTGGTTTCAAAGCCAGTTACCTTACCACTTCTCAATTGAATAGTCTTGCATTCTTCTCTTGGGTTCACTACTGTATCACCAGGAAATGTACTTGAAGACCTCTCAGCTATTTGCTTGCTCAATTGGCCCATTTGTACCTCCAAATTTCTGATAGAAGCTCTAGTTTCCTGCATAAAACTATTCAGTAGTGTTTCCAAATTAGTGTTCTGTTGAGGCTGAGAAGTTGCCTGCTGAGATGGTTGTTGTTGATGAGACTGAAATTGCCAGATATTATGATTATTCTGTTGGAAACCGCCCTGAGAATTGTTGTGAAAATTTTGTGGTCTCTGAGGTTGATCTCTCCACCCAAAATTTGAGTGATTCCTCCACCCCTAATTATAGGTCTTAGAGTATGGATCATTATTGGGGTTTTTAGGAGCACTCCCCATGTAATTGACCTGTTTAGAAGAAGATTGAGCATAATTATAATTCTCATTTTGCATAGATTTACCTGTCATGTCATAAGGGACCTCTTGAGGTGCATTCTGAGTGTTGACAGCCGAAACTTGCATTCTATTAAACTGTTGGGTAATCAGGTTCGTCTGCTGAGACAAAATTTTGTTCTGAGCAAGAAGAGCATCAAAAGCTTCCACCTCTATAACGCTTTTCTTCTGAGGAGTCCCAGAGCTCATAGGATTCCTGTTAGATGCGTACAAATATTGGTTGTTAGCAACCAACTCAATAAGCTCAGCAGTCTCCTCTGGTGTCTTCTTCATGTGCAATGAACCACCTGCAGAATTATCTAAACACATCTTAGACATTTCACCTAAGCCCTCATAAAAGATATCCAGCTAAGTCCACTTAGAGAACATGTCTGGAGGGCATTGCCTAGTCAGTAGCTTGAATCTCTCCCAAGCTTCATAAAGGGTCTCACCATCTTTCTGTCTAAAAGTCTGAACCTCCACCCTCAGCTTAGTTAGCTTTTGTGGTGGGAAAAATCTAGTTAGAAATCCAGTGACCACCTTGTCCCAAGTATCCAGGCTCTGCTTGGGTTGAAAATCTAACCAAAGCTTTGCTCTATCCCTCACAGAAAATGGAAAGAGCATGAGTTTGTATACCTCAGGATTCACTCCATTGTTCTTCACAGTATCACAAATCTGCAGGAAATCAAAGATAAATTGATTTAGGTCTTCATAAGGAAGTCCATGATACTGGCAATTTTGTTGCACAAGAGTGACAAGCTGAGGCCTCAGTTCAAAATTGTTTGCAGCTATAGGAGGTACCACAATACTTTTTCCATAAAGATCTGCATTGGGAGCCGTGTAAGAGCCAAGCACTTTTCTAGGCTGCTCATTCTCATTCAGATTTGCCATATTGGCATTCACATCATGATTATGATCCATAGTGGACTCTGTAGCCTTGTAAAGTCTTCCTTGTTGCAGACGCCACCTCAAAGTCTTTTCAGGTTCAAGATCAAACTCTAAAAGAGGTTCCTTGTCCTTGTTCCTACTCATAAACAAACAAAAGACAAGAACAAATAGGATTCTCTACGTCATAGTGTAGAGAATTCCCAGTGAGGTAACCTATGTGAAGAAATAAAATAAAATCCTTACTAATTAAAGCAGAAAAAAATTCGAAAATGATGACTGAATTTAGACTGAAAATTTCGAAAATTAATAGGTAGATTAAACAAGAAAATTAAAATAAAATCAACAAAGTAACACCAAACTTAATTTTAGAAATTAAGGAAAAATACTAGTACTAATTTTCGAAAATAATAAAGCATAAATTAAATAAAATTAAAACTAAAATGCCTAATCTAAGTAATCAAATAACTAATAGTTGTTAATCACAGTCAATCCCCGGCAACGGCGCCAAAAATTTGGTGCGGAATTTATAACCCAAAAACTAACCGGCAAGTGCACCGGGTCGTACCAAGTAGTACCTCAGGTGAATGAGGGTCGATCCCACGATGATTGATGGATCAAGCAACAATGGTCAAGTGATTTACTTAGTCAGACAAACAGGAAGTAGTGTTTGGGTTTCAATTGCATTAAACAGTAATTCAAAGAATCAGAAAAGCAAGCAGTAAACAAATTGTGAAATATATATGGAGAAACAGTTAAGCCTTCAGAGATATCTATCTTTTGGATTGACTTTTTTACTAACTATTTTAATCATGCAAGATTCAATTCATGGCAAATTATATGTGACTAAACCCTAATTCCTTAGACCTTTTTAGTCTCCTCTAACCTTCATCAACTGCCAATTCCTTTGTCACTTAATTCTTATTAGAGGGTGAAGTTCAATTCTAGTTATATGCCACAAAAACCCTAATTATCCAAATATAAGAGGATTATATGTCACGTATCATGTTATGTCCAGATAATTAGAAATTCAGGAGAAATTGTTTTCAAGCTGTTGTTCAAGTAAAGAGCTTTTCCAGCTATTGTTCAAGTAAAGAGCTTTTCCAAGTTATACAAGAACTCAATTAGAACAAGGTTCATACTTCCGTTCCACCCAAATTCATAAAATAAAGAACGAAAACAATTCTTGAAATAGAAATTAGTTCATGAATTAAAATAGAAAAATAATAGTATCAATCCATACAATAGCCAGAGCTCCTAACCTTAACAGTGGAGGTTTAGTTGCTCATGGTCCAGAGAGAAAACTAGGATTCTATAAAACTATAAATTGCGGAATGAGGTAGAAGAGAGGAGAAGAGCCCGAAGAGCTGATTCTTTTTCCTTTTATATCTAATCCTAATTAATGTAAAATATATTTTCTAAAACTAAAATAATATCTTTTTCTAATTTTAAATAGAATAAAATTTAATCTGAATAATTGAATAATTCGTGCAAGCCTTGTGTAGAACGAATTGGGGACCACCATTGTTACTAGATGTGGCGCCAAACTTGGAAGGATCCAAGTTTGGCGTGGAGTGGGCCGAGCATTCCTTGGTTGTGTTGGCGCCAAACTTGAGTGAACTCAAGTTTGGCGTGGAGGTGGCAGCGTGGATTCCCTTGATGTTCCTTGAGTTGGCGCCAAACTTGAGTAATCTCAAGTTTGGCATTAAAGAGCCCGCATGCATTCCTTGAAAATTCATTGCCAACGCAAAACTTGAGTAAACTCAAGTTTGGGTTCAAGTTTTATGCGTGCTCCCCCTTGAGTGCAATGAGTGTGGCGCCAAACGTGAAACCGAAGACAATGGGCATTGTGGTGCTTCCTGGCGCCAAACTTGGGGAGTCCAAGTTTGGCTTCAAGTCTTTATTCTACTATAGCTTCGTTTCTTCACACTAACTCTGGCAAATTCGTCCAAAACGCTATCTGAAATAAACAGAATTGCACACAACTCAAAGTAGCATTCATAGTGGCTAAAATATATTAAATATTGATTAAACTTAGCAATTCAAATGCAAATTCACTAGGAAAAGACAGAAAAGATGCTTACGCATCAGATTGCGTTGATGTTCGTGTTCTCAGTGCTAATGAGTTTTTCATTACTGCCTCATTGAATGATCTGAGTAGAAAGGAGGTGTGGGGGTTCTGGGTGTGCATCTAAGTTGTTCAGACAGTAATAGAGCATCTTAGTTCGCAGATATTTCAGCAACAATCCAGCAGTTTCAAAGTAAAGTGGCAGTTATGGGAGATTTTACTGCCATTACGTCTCAATCTGAAAAAGATGGTGGTGGGTTAAAATCAGTCACAACTATCTCAGAGTTCAATAATTTTCTTGATGATAATGAACTGGTGGATATTGGAATGATTGGCTAGCCTTTCACTTGGTTGAATAAAAGACAAGGGGCTGATTTGGTTAAGGAGAGGTTGGATCGAGTCCTAGTTGGATTACACTGGAAGACACTCTATGAGACAACAGTGGTTCTGAGGCTTTCGAAATCTGGATCAGACCATGCACCCATACTCTTGGATACTAATCCGTAAACATGGAGAACTAAAAAGAGATTTAAATTTCAGGAACAATGGTGTGAAGAAGTGGAAGTTAAGCGGATTGTGAGTGAGGTTTGGAGGATGGAAGTTGTGGGATTAGCTATGTTTTCATTGACTCAGAAACTTAAAGAATGTCAACATAGGCTGGTTCATTGGCAAATTCACAATAAAACCAACTCGAAGAAGGAGATTGAAGAGCTCCAAGCAGCCCTTGACGAGAAGAGAGCTTCCGGTGTTCATGGAGGAGAAGAAATTACTAGATTAGAGGAAAAACTGGAAAGGGCCTATCTTAAAGAGGAGCGTTACTAGAGGAAAAAATCAAGGAGTAAATGGTTGAGAGAAGGGGATCAAAATACAAAATTTTTCCATAAAAATTCCAGTCTAGAGTGAGAAAGAATAGAATTGGAGACTAGTGGGTAGCAATAATGAGGTAGCTTCTTGTCCAAAAGAGATTGCTAAAGTGGCTGAGAAGTACTTTTGTGATATATTCTCCTCTACTTGTCATGCCAATCCCAACCAATTCCTAGAGGAGCTGGAGCCTAAGGTTACAGCTAACATGAACCGAAGGCTGCAAAGACCGGTGTCTGTGGAAGAGGTGAAGAGAGTTACATTCAGCGTGCATGCTCAAAGTGCCCTACGGGAAGATGGATTCACAGCAAAATTCTTTCAATTTTTTTGGGAAATTGTTGATGGAGATGTGTTTACAGCAATTCGGAGTTTCTTTCATAGTGGCCACATGCTCAGGAACTTCAATCACACCCAGATTTGTCTCATACAAAAGATCCCAGACACAAATAACATGACTCAAGTAAGACCTATTAGCCTGTCTTCAGTTATTTATAAGATAATTTCAAAAATTATGGTGCATAGATTACAAGGAATAATGAATAAGATTATTAGTGCGAATCAAAGTGCCTTCCTTAAAGGGCGCCTCATTTCTGACAACATTCTTATTGCTCATGAATGTATGCACTATTTGAAATGCAAGAAGAGAGGCTCTGAGTTTGAAATGGCTATAAAGCTTGACATGAGTAAAGCGTATGATAGAGTTGAATGGCACTTCCTGTGGTATATTATTGAGAAATTGGGTTTCGGTTCAAGTGGATTAACTGGACCAAGGAATTGGTGACTACTGTTTCTTACTCTGTTATTGTGGAAGGTCAACCGTTTAGTTTTTTTAGACCAAATAGGGGTATACGTCAAGGTGATCCCCTATCTCCCTATCTTTTTTTATTCTGTGTTGAAGGTTTATCCTTTATGCTACACAAGGCAGAGCAAAACAGACTCATTGAAGGGATTCAGGTTAATCGACAATGTCTGGCTATTAATCACCTCTTGATTCACAGATGACTTGATCCTTTTCTGCAGGGGCTCAACTGAAACTAGTCAAAGCATTATGGACCTTTTGGCAAATTATGAAAGTTTTAGTGGTCAGACGGTTAATTTGAGGAAGTCAGCTATATTCTTTAGTCAAAACATCAACATATGAGACTGAAAATTGCAGGAGCCCTCAGTATCAACCACATCGGAGCCCAAGATAAGTATCTTCGGGCTCCCTTCAGTTGTTCGGCGTTCCAAAAAAGAGACATTTGGAGCAATCAAAGATAAAGTTCGTAAGAAAGTGCGTAGCTGGAAACAAAGTTTGCTTTCCTCGGGTGGCAGGCAGGTTCTGATCAAAGCAGTGGGTGAAGCTATACCTATATACACCCTATCATGTTTTCGGCTACCGGACACGCTACTAAATGAAATTCACATCATTCTCTCCCAGTTTTGGTGGGGACAGCACTGTGACAAACGAAAAATGGCATGGATCAAATGGGATACCATGACAAGAGCTAAGAAGGAATGGGGATTAGGGATAAAGGACCTACGAGCTCAAAACTTGGCATTGCTAGGTAAACAATGTTGGTGAATCGTTAAACAGTCTAATTCTACTCTATCCTAGATACTCAGAGGCAAGTATTTCCACTATAGTAACATTATGAATGCTGAGATAGGCAACGTACCTTCTTGGGGTTGGAGAAGTATTCTGGAAGGCCGTAAAGTGATCGAGAAAGGCCTAGTTTGGAGAGTTGGTTCGGGCAGAAATATCCGAATTTTTCAGGATCCATGGCTTCCACCGCCGCACCCGTTCAATGTTCCTATGTCTACAGCCTCAAATCTTCTATCACATACCCTGTTTTATGTTAAGGACTTATTGAAGGCTGACCGAAGCTGGAACCATGCACTGATAACAGAAGCTTTTCCAGATGGCGTTAGCTCCCGCATCCTGTCAATTGAACCAACAGATGAAGATGATAGTATTATATGGCTGTGTAACAAATATGGTAGCTATGAAGTAACTTCGGACTACAAGATAGCTTATGCTTTCTACCATGCTCCAATTTCTCAGGGGCCACATTACATGCATCAACGCCGAATTTGGGGAAAGTTATGGGAGATGAGGATACCTCATAAAATCAAAATCTTTTTCTAAAAGTGCTTGCATGAGAAGATTCCTGTTTTGCAATTGCTACACTCCCGCTTCCCAGTGACGTCAAGCGTGTGCCCGAGATGCTTCGCTGATGAAGAATCAATGCTCCATAGCTTGATTCGGTGCCCACTTTCAGCTGCAGTTTGGACAAATAGCGGCATCGAGAACCAAATATGGAGACATGACCCGAGTTCCTTCTTCAACTGGTGGGAGAGAGCTTGCTCCACTTTAGTGGCTGATGTCGAAGAGTGGAGAAAGCTTTCCTTAATAGCAATTCTCTGTTGAAATTGTTGAAAAGCAAGAAACCGATTTATCTTTGAGAAAGAAATGGTACATGCATCAATTGTGGTGGCTGACTCGGTGAAACTAACTCAACAACTTCAAGGTGGTTCAAGCAGATGAATGGTTTTGAGCAATGAATGATTCTTTTCTATCTTATTAATTTCCTAGTCTTCGCCTGTTTAGTGGCTTTTGGGAGATTCCCATTTCTGTTTTCAATCCTTAGTTGGATGACACTTGTTATTTTTTTTATAATTAATAAATAACAGTGACTTTTGGAAAAAAAAAATATGTATTTGATAATTGATTTTAGTGTATAAATAATATTTTTGATTATTTTAAAACCTTATGCTGGGCTATTATCAAGCACATATCCACGCTAAGCAAAAAATGACGAATCAGTTGTGAGACATTCATATCGTTATAACTCGAGCCGGCACTTCTTTTCTCAAGAAATTTAGTATTTCCAATTGGGCTACATTAATCTTTTTTCTTTTCTTTTAGTCCTGTTCTCCTTCTTTTACTCCCCTTGGGCCTTGAATTTTCTTTCTAACCCACTCCCTTTTACTCCGCATTATCTAACTTTATTTTAGGATTTAAATTTAGAATTTATTTAGGAATGTATGATTTAGGATATAAAATTTAAAATTATAAAATAATTCTTAAAAAGTTAATTGTATCATAAAATTATTTTTTTTTTAAATTTAAACTAATAAAAATAAATACATAAATAATTATATCTCTAATTGATATTTATTAAAACAAATTTCACTTCCTACCATTACTATTACTTAAAAACTCTTAAGTGCATTTTATCCTCGTTGATTAATGGTTATGTATAGTTGTATACATACTGTTTTAATTTACAATCCCGCTACGTTACTAATAGTATTTCTGCCAACTTCTGCCTACTCTTATTTATAATTGTATTTAATGGAAGTGTCTTTGTGAATGTGTCTAATAAAAATATCTTTTTTATGGCTGTATTTCATAAAAGTATCTTTATAAATATATTTTTTGGATGTTTCTCTTTATATATGTGTCTAAAATATAATAATTAATTATTGTTAGTAATAAGTTGACAGATAATTGTTGGTCCTATATTTTTTCTTTAATTTATTTAATATATAAACTAAAAGAAGGATGATAGGAGACATATATGAAATAATATGTGATTAACAATTGCTTCTCTTCTAGTGACATGTAAACAAAAAGAGACTGTCATATATATTCTGATTTATCTGCCCCCTCTCTATCTCTGATCTGTTTCCTTTTATAATAATATATAGTAGAAACTAGGCCTTGCAGCTTGTATTATGGCATAACAGCAGACAAAATGAGACAGCATAAAACATGCAGGATGAAACCAGCAGCTATGTCTAAGTATATGAATCAACTACTGACATAACATATATTTCTATAGACCACAGCTAGATAAAACTTAGCTCGTTCAATAAATCGATATAAGTCCTTCATTCTTCCAATCCAGGCACAGGCACAGAAATATATAATAAATGAATAAATGTATTAATTATGGTTGATGATAATGATGAGTGACAAGAAACCTTGGCAAGCCTATTTTGGAGCCAAGGGTGCGAACATCATCTCGAACTTGTTGTCTGTACTCACGAAAGTTGAATTTGCGGTAAAGAGAGGGCTTCCTGCAGCTGTCTATAACAGTATCATTGGAAGGGCAAAAGAAATACGCAGTGGAGAATCTCTCCGATGTGGGATTCGCCACAACCCGATGCTGCACGCTCTTGTATAGCCCATTGCTGTATGCCTGGAATAAGTCTCCGATGTTGACAATAAGAGCTTCAGGGTTGGGTTTCACTGCTATCCACTTTCCATCTTTCACCAACTGCAACCCTCCCACCTCATGATCTTGGTATAGTATGGTCAGGAAGTCACTGTCAGTGTGCGTTATCAGTCCATTAATCTCGTGACCACACCTCACTGGGCACGCTGGATATCGGTTCAGTCTCAGATAACAAGTGTCTGGCAAGCAATTCTCCTTCATGAAGCTTGACTTGTCACCCATTTTCTCCGCCAGTATTTCTGCTATTCTGTCTGCTAGCCTCGACACTCTGCTTGCAAACTGTTCCATTGTCGACCTGCATATATAACAAATTCAATTAATTATATATCATGCATGTAATAATGTGGCGGAAATGGAATAAGCTAATAAGTGAATAATATGAGAGGACGGCTAAAACCGATGGCCAAAAATAATAGATTCTAATATACCTGAGAGTGTTGGATGGAATATTATTGGAGCCAATGATATCGGTTAAGGGAATATGAAAAGCCTCAGACCAAGATAACTGTTTGATGCAAGTGGCAGTAGGGGATCCCCAGCGGTAGGCACCGGCGGAGAAGTTGTCCTCTTTGGCCTTCACATCGAAGGGTTCCTTGAAGGCCTTCTCCTGCTGCCACCTCAGCCTTTTCAGTATGTCGCCGGAGATGCCGTGCTTCACAACCTGGAAGAAGCCCCACTCCTCAGAAGCCCTAGCTATCTGTGACTTGCACTCTTCCCTCGCCACCTCCTCACTCGCTTCTAAGAGGCTCAGATCTATCACCGGAAGCTCGCATTCCTCAACCACCACCACCTCATTATTATTCCTCATATCTTCTTTCTTCTCCAACAAGTTCTTGTATGCCTCCATGAACGGTGGGTCCCAAATGGATGCCATATATAGTTTGCTGCACTTAGAGAAAGGTGATGAATGGGGGAGAGGGAATGTTATGTTTATATGTTCAAATTAAAGAAAGGGAAAAAGAATTTCTTTGAAGAATTGAAATAACAGAGAGATATATATACGGACAAATCGGCTTTTTGGTTTCTTTTTATTTCGTCTTTGATGAAAACGCTTTAGGCTTTGGAGACAAAGGTAGTTTGCATGTCTTTTTGTTCAGAAAAATTAAACGAGTGATCAGAGATGCTGCTCGCCTTTTTTAATTCTTTTTTTCTTTCACACTATATAGTATATATGTTTAATTTTTAATTCCAACTACGACTTCTGGTGACAAAATAACATCCGATTCCTTTAACTTTGATAGATTATTCTCCAAAAATCATACGATCATCATTACTTTTCCATGAGTTAAACTTCTCATCACTAGCTTGCTTAGCTTCCTGCTATATTTAACTTTCAAGAAGTCACAGTGCACCAGCAGAAAACAAATTCTACAAGTTACTAAGTACAGTAACAGTGCCATAATTTTAATAATATTATATAAACAAAAGATAGAGGGAAATAGGTACCATATAGTTGTTTAAATCTTGGGTTGAAGACTACAGTGGATGATTAGGGCCCTCGGTAACTTGGTGGTCTCCGAACCGTGTTTATTTGCTGGCTTTTTTTTTTGGGTATGAATTTCAATTCCACAACGTAACTAGAAAGATACAAATAATTACGGACGTTTATGTTTGTGTGCTGGCTAGCAATATGTAATATCTATGGTGCAAAATACGTATATATCTAGGAATAAATATAGATAGAGTTGCGTCTCCACCTAGGTAAAAGTTTACAAGGAAAAGAATTTCCACAAGGCACGGTAACAATAATAACAAAGCTGCATTTAATTTCTATATAGGGTCAAATAAATAGTGGCTGGATGGATTCGGATTTTTCTGTCTAGTGTGCCTAGATACTAGCCATCTTATCCGCTCATCTTGAAAACATTTATGCAAGTACTCCATATAACACAGCAGGGAACCACTGTATTTATTTACACCGCCACTACTTTTGTTATACTGACATGCATATATTAAAATATAGCAGAAAGCTTAATTAGTCAAATTGAAGAACATAATAAACTAGCTAAGCTATATTCTTCATTTTACACTAGGAATAAAGTCATCATCACATGAATGTATGTGCACACTGCACACATAATAATGATCAATTACCAGCAGCTATTGCTACTCATATTCCACATGTATGTTTATGTGGCTAACAGAATTTATATAAAACTATATGTATAATTAAAATTCCAGACCATGAGTTGACACAATCACATGGTCACATTTTTCTAGTTAGAATTAATGGTCAAATATTCAAACCTAGTGACTTGATCTGTTGACTTTTGAGTGAGTTTAAGAGTCATATTATAAGTGCAAGTTGAAGAATTTACTTTTAAGACATTACCAGATCGATGCTACAGTAATACTGGTTCAGCAAACAGTATTCAAGCTGTAGTCTTATTATATTATATTATTGTAGACAATTAGAGTTATTTTTAAATAAAATTGATAATTAAAAATTATAAAATAATTTAATATATTTAGTTAAATTATTATTTAACTATTTTTAGATATCAACTTGATATAAATACATGTGTACGTAAATTTCTATCTTATATTATATGCATGGATACTAACAACACTGCACACAAATCCATTGTTAGTTTAACAACAATCTTCAGCTTACCATGAATTCTTGCGGAGTGACACAAGCAGAAAGAGAAAGTATTTTACGTGCATGATGCTTAGAATAATAATTCAGCTATTGTTATAATAACTTAAAATAGACATTAACACTAGCAAATACGTTAGGGAAAGAATTAAACTGATTAAATAAGCACACAATATCCAGAGACTATAAATTTTCATATATATGACTAACCTGCTAGAAAACGCACTTAGAGAAGAGAAGAGAAGAGTATATAGTAGGTAGTTATACGTTTGAACATATTTCAAGTTGGGGTGCTATATATGTACCATAGCTAATGATTTATAGGCAGAAATACCGTAAATAATTTTGAATGCATGATACTGCAGAAAGGACATTTAGATTTTAGATGATTGAAATTTTATGCTAAGGAGAAGACCACGCGGCTCATGCTGTATCAGACAAAATATATCTAGTATAGTATTCGCCTTTGGTTTTACTTCTTTAATTTTTTTCAATAATTTTTACTTGTTTTACTCTACAAATAAATCCAAAATACATACCAGTCAATTTATTTTACCTCAGTCTCAAAAGTATCCAATGATTGCTCTATATATTATTCAAGGATTGATTCATTGATTAGACACAAATAAGAAATTTATTTTTTCGTCTCCAGTAAGTTTTACTTTTTGGAAAATCAGCAGCATTTGTCAATTCCTTATAATAATTAAACCAATCATGAATGTCTTTTTCATTGTATAGTGATCAGATAGAAAACTCAAGAATGATTTGCTTAAAAAAAGAGAATTATTCGATACAATGATAAGCACCTATATTTAGTTAAAAACTTATACAATAATTAAGGAAAATATTTTTTTTTTAGAAAAATCTCTTAATTATAATAGTATTCAGGAAGACACTAGGAGTTCATCATGACCTAATAATAGAAAAGTTCATGGTGATTAATATAAAATGATAATTTGACTGTGATGAAATTCTACTGTGATAGTAATTTTTTTTTTTTTTGCATAAAAGATAAATATATGGGTCAAATGAAAATAGAGGTAAGTACAAATTTGATGTATGGTGTAGAGGAGAAAGTGATTGGTTTAATACTTTAATTAATTAGCAGAGGAAGAATAGATTGATAAAAATGGGGAGGCAATATTGAGGAAGTGAAAAATAGAGGGCATGTGAAAGGGTGTGGAAAACGCAGCGGGGCCATAGGGAAATGAGGGAGTCCATGTCGGCACCCAAACGTGGCTCCATCTTGGGTCACATGCACGTCAACATTTGGGGCAATGCCATGTGCGTTGCTTTTCAGTTTTCATTACCAATTCTAGAACCACGACTTCACTGCCAGGATCCATCTCAAAATATCAAATATAACTTAATAATCAAACATATTGCATGCCCAATTCCATCACCACTCTGCAAATTATGCATACGTTGATGCGCTAACGTGGCTCGCTTCATCGCGAAGTAATTATATATTATGCCTGCGATCCACCCTGCTTACCACGTTTTCTTGGGAATAATAATTATAACAGTATTTGGCCCCAGCTCCCATCAACATAAATTAAAAACGATTTGTATGTATGTAACAACAAATAGCTTGCAAGCATAATGCCTAAGCCTAAAATATAATGAATGAACGATATTTAATTTGAGTGAGCTAGCTAGCTAGGTAGGCAGGGTACACTTAATTCGAGCGTCTTCCTAGCGTTTGCGATTGGCATGCCATGGCATCTGTTGTCATTCACACATAACTTATCTCCATATATACATAATCTCATTAGAAATGTAGACAAGATATATTTATCACCATGCAATCAATAATTAGTAGTATTAGTGGAGTAGCAAATTAATAAAAGCTAAGAGAGAAGAATAATAGTGGTGCATATATAATTAAGCTGATATTTCCAATAAAGAGGAGGCACACTATACAGGGAATTCTATCTATATGGTACATCCATGATATGTATGCGATCATTAATCAGTGGTAAGGGGGGCAGGGTCGGTGGACGCACCAGATATGCATGCATGTAGCATGCAATATAAACACGAAATAAATAAATAAAGAAAAAGGAAAATATGTGGAAATTAGAAGATCACAATGGAAGCTATTTTAATTTTTTTTTGGGGGGTGTGGTTTCTGGCCCTCCCCTTATTAAAATAGCATTTCTCTTATTTGAGTTATACTACGTGTATACTAAAATTAGCTACTAAAATCAGTCATCAGTATAAAATATATATTGAAATATAAATATACATTGAAAATAAATTAAAATACACATATATTTATACATAAATATATTGGTAACTGATTTTAGTATACAAATAGCATTTCTCTAATTATTTATGCCTACACATTCGCTGGTTGTATCAAAGTCCTTTCGTGGAGACTATACGGGCATATATATGTGTACACGTTTTCTGTCTCAAATTTGGCCCTGGCCCCTGCCCCTGGCGAGTATGTGTTAAAGCATGTGCACGCCTCTACGTACCCCCACGCGCCCATGACCCATATTCTCTGATACTAGTACTACTCACTCGATCACTATTTTGCAATTTAACTTGTTTATTCACACGTTACTTTCAATGAAATATGAAAAGGGACCATACATACATGCATGTTCAACAGTCACAGCAACTTGCCTATCAATGTTTGACATTATTCTGCAGTAGCTAGTGTGTGTTTCAAACACCAAAAATATCACAAGATACTATTTTCAAATTAAAATTCTCTTCATTTTTCTTTTCTGCTTGCGACGAATTATGCTACACAAACAACTATGGCAGTGAAATCTTTTTAGTTTGAACGTGTTACAAGAAGAAGGGATGGTGCAAAAATAGCCACCACATGCACTTAGCTTCTTCTCCAGCACTAGCTTAGTCTCTCGTGCCATTGGTGGGTTACGTTAATTACAAACTTGTTTCGAGATTAGTGGATTTGTGTTGAATCTTGTTGGAGCAATTATCAATCAACAATAATATGAGACGACAAAATTAATAAGGAGAAGTATATGTAGATAATGAGAATATTAAACAATGTGAACAATAGATATGTGAGATATTCAATTCAATAGGTATGTAGATAATTATGTTCATTATTTTTAATTGAATAGTTATTTCTTTTAATTTGATTTACAATGGCTCTCAATTCACTAAATATGTAAATAATTATCCTAATATTAAAGTTTATGAGATAATTTAAAATAGAGTATTTTTTTACTTTATTAGGTTAATTCTATAACCTATTACATTATTTATAAAAATTATTGTCTAACTAACAAAATTCAATTAATAATTTTGTGGTTATCCTTATATATGGCACTTTTGGATGTCGAGGGATGAACTAATAATTTTCAAATCAAAGTAAATGATGAACTATATATATGAGTTTAGATTAGGGGTGCACAGACTCGGTCCGGTCCGAAGGTCCGGTCCGGTCCCGAATACTTTAGGGGTTAATTTGGTGTGATTTCATCAGGTTTAGGGCTGGATAAGGGTCTCAAAAATAGACCCGGTCATTATTTCGGGTCGGGTCCGGACCATAGCTCGAGTCACCCGAAATCGGCCCGGTGACCCGGTCATCATACACAATTCATATTTTGTGTTATTAGTGATGGATCATAACTATTCTTATGTGGAATTTAAGTATTGTAAACCTTAATATTTTGTTTTATTAGTCATTATAAGACTATAAGTTAATGCTTTATGTTTAGAATGCATAAGACTTTAGACTAATGCATAATATTGTGTTATTTGTATTGATTTAAATATTTGGTATTATTAGACAATATTAGTATTGATTGTGGTTTTGCTTTAGTATTGATTGTGGTTATGCTTTAATTTTAAAGAAGGGTTGGTTCTTGTTATATTTTTTTAAGTGAATTTTACCATGTTAAATAATAGTTGGAGTCTTGGAAATTTGGATATTTTTACATGCTAGCTTACAAGAAGGTATCAACGTAATGTAATGTTAACGGTTTGGTTTTCACCCGGTATAATTGTGGCCCGAAAGTGTATTGATTTCATCGGATCTAGAGTCGGGTTCGGGTCTAATAAATAGACCCGATGTATATTTCGAGTCGAGTCTGGGTCACATCAAATCCGGCTTCACCCGACTCATGTGCACCCCTAGTTTAGATACATAAATTGCGATTCCTTTACATGATCTACACGTGAAGTTAATGCGTGGAGGAGTAGGGGTGGCCTTGCCGACTAAGTGCCGCGAAGGGGCTGATGTTGATGGAAGTGGCCTGGCTCGGATAAGGTCATAAGAGACGTACGTTATTAGATACATATACATGCATAGATACATATACATACATACAATTAATAAAGTACACACAGAAAGTGAGCGAAATGAATAGACATCTGAAGTGAAAGGTTTAATATTGGATTGAATCGATTAATATTGAATTGGCGGCAGCTCAATCATTATGAGGCCCTTAACAATAATTACTATATATCACTTTCCGATCCATATATTTAATATCCGACATCCCCCATTGGCCCGCCCCCTTTTATAATTCATCACTTCCTCTTCCTATTTTTCCATGTGCATCATTGTTTGCTCCTTCCTCCCCCTTTAATTTCTACCCACTTGCATATCCATACCTTCAAATTTTTTATACCACTCTTACCTTTTTTGGTTTAATTTTACTAGAAATTATTTCTATTTTTTCAATGCTTGAAGGGTGAAAATAAAGACACTGTTCAGTTTTAGTTATGCAAATTGTATGATTTAAAATAGAAATTATTCATTATTTATTTATGTATATCTTATCTGTACTTTTAGAATTGGATTTTATCTGTAATTACGGATTCAATAATACATAAAGAGGATCACTAAGAAAAGCATGCATGTTTTTAAACTCTCAGAGATGTATTCATATAAAAAATATTATTTGTATATTAAATCTGTAACTAAAATTAATCACCATGTATTTATATATAAGTATATATATTATTTAATTTATTTATATTAGTGATTAGTTTTGATAGTTAATTTATTTATATTAAATCAGTAACTAAAATTAATCATCATGTATTTATATTCTAACATGTATTTTATATTAGTGATTAGTTTTGATAGTTGATTTTAATATAGAGTGAAATAAACATTACAATATCTGATAGGACCAGCAACAACAAAATGATCAAGCTTTATTGATATACAGGGATGACCAATTAGTTCTTCCTAAAAAGTTCTACACAGTTGGAACTATCAACTCAGAGAGAGAAATTCTCTCCAACTACTTCTCCTTTTGTAACACAGCCCAAACCTATTAATAATGGATGCCTCTCTATCAATACTCCCCACTTAGACAACCACCTTGTCCTCAAGGTGGAACTCTGGAAAGGTGGCCCACAATATCGCCACTCGCTCCCAACTGTCCTCACAAGGAGAGAGACCCACCCAGCGCACCAAATACTCCAAAGCCCCGTCTTCTGTGATTCGCGATGCCACGATCTGAGATGGAAGCATCATCAGCTCACTATCCTCAACCACCAGCCTCGGTGGAAGCATCTATACCTACTGTTGCGGAGGAACGGTTTTCAATTTGCTAACGTGAAAGACTGGGTGGAGCCTGCACCCTTGAGGCATGGCTAACCTGTATGCCACTGCCCCTATCCTCTCAACCACCTCAAACGGTCCATAGTAACGATATCTTAGTTTCTCATTGACCCTCCGCGCTAGTGTCCGCATCCGATAAGGTTGCATTTTCAAATATACCTACTCACCCGGCTTGAACTCGACATCCCTTCAATGCTTATCTGTTGCTTGTTTCATCTGCTAATGCGCCTGCACCAAGTGCATCTTCAGCTCTGCCAACACCGCATCCCTGGCTGCGGCCAATGTTGCCACCTCTTCAACATTCGATGGAAACGTCTCTCCACGGAAAAGAACAAGTGTTGGCACACCATAAAGTGCTTGAAATGGAGTAGTCTGAGCTAAGGCATTGTAGGAGGTGTTAAACTAAAACTCCGCTCATGATAGCCACTCCAACCATTTCTTTGGGTAGCCCCCCACAAAGCACCACAAATAAGTGTCCAAACAGCGATTCACCACTTCGGTTTGGCCATCAATTTGCGGATAAAATGTCGTGCTGTACTTCAATTTTGTCCCTGCAGCTTGGAATAGTTTATACCAAAACTTACTCATGAACACCCTATCCCTATCTGATATGATTGACTTAGGAAACCTGTGTAGTTTAACCACCTCCTTAATAAAGGCTAATGACACCTCCTTGGCTAAAAATGGATGATCTAGGGAGATAAAGTGAGCGTATTTAGTTAACCGATCGAGCACCACCAGGATAGTGTCCATGCTTTTGAATTTTGACAATGCTGCCACAAAATCCATCATAACGTGCTCCCAAACTCTCTCCGGGATCGGTAGGGGGCTGCAACAGTCCCGCTGGTTTCATCGTTGCATGCTTGTTTTACTGGCAAGTGTGGCAGCCCACAATATAATCCCTGACTCGTTGCCTCATGCCACACCAATGAACCGCTGCTATCAGCTTCTTATAGGTTCGAAAGAAGCCTAAATGACCACCTGTCCCACTATCATGGGACTCAGTCAACAAAAGTGGGATCTGAGAAGAATTTGCGGGTAACATTGCTCTCCCTTGATAAAACAGTTGACCATTGTGTAGGAAATACCCCGGATAGTCATCCAGCCCATGCTGCAGGGCGACCACGATCTTTTGTAGCTCTTGGTCGTGAGCTACCTCCACTTCCACCGTTTCCCAAAGGTTCATGTGCACCACCGAGATTGCCCTTGCCATCATTTGTCGTGACAACGCATCTGCTGCCTTATTCTCAAGGCCTAGCCGGTATCGGATCTCAAAATCCAAGCCTAATAATTTAGTGGTCCACGTCAAGTAAGCTGGGTCTATGAGTGGCTGGTCCATGAGAAACTTCAGACTTCATTGATCTGTGAGAACAATAAAATGGCGACCCAACAAGTAATGCCGCCACTTTTGGACAGTGAAGACAATGGCCATCAACTCCCTCATATGCAGATTTTTGCCGGGACCTTGGAGATAGTGCTTGGCTTAGGAACGCTATTGGTCTGCCTTGCTGGGACAGCACCGCACCCAACCCCCCACTCGATGCATCAGTTTTTAACACAACGTCTTTATTGAAATCTGGGATTGCTAGAGTCGATAGGTCTGCCATCAGCCTCTTCAATCTCTCGAAAGCCTCCTGGGCCTTGTCATTCCATTCAAACGCATTTCACTTTGTCAACTCCGTCAACGGCTTGGCGATCACCCCATAGCCTTGCACAAAATGTCTATAATAGCCGTTAAGGCCCAAGAATCCCCGTAAAGCCAGCTGGTCCGTAAGCACCGGCCACTCTAGCATCGCTGTGGTTTTGTTAGGATCCACCGAGACCCCTTGTATCGAGACAACATGACCCAAGTATTCTATTGAGCTCACTGCGAACGTGCATTTCTTATCATTCAACACCAGCCGGTTCTCCATTAAAATTTGAAAAACTCGTTAGAGGTGAAGAGCATGGCTCGCCATATCCTAACTATAGATAAGGATATCATAAATAAAATCAAAACAAATTTCCGCAATAGAAGCTTAAGAATGTCATTCACCAAGGCTTGGAAGGAGCTAGGGGCGTTGGACAAGTCGAAGGGCATGACTAGAAACTCATAATGGCCCTCATGAGTGTGAAAGGCAGTATTGTGGATGTCTTGATCCCTCATCCGAATTTGGTGGTACCCCAATTTTAAATCCAGCTTAGAGAAAATTACAACTCCCACCAATTCATCGAGTAGCTCATCAATGACGGGGATAGGAAATTTATCTGGCACCATATACTATTTAACACCCTATAATCAACACAAAATCTCCAACTGTCATCCTTTTTCTTCACCAACAATATTGGGCTAGCATAGGGGCTGGAGCTTGGCCGAATTATCCTTGACGTTAGCATTTTTCACACCATTTGTTCAATCACTGATTTCTGATAAGTTGGGAGACATCATCGCAAACTTAAAAAATCATGCCTTCAATTTCAGAATGGGAACAACATGGTTACTTTGCAGGGAGACCCGAAGCTGTGCTATGGAGGCATGCACCTTCAGTCTGTAGTTTTGTCCATTCAAAAAAGGGGAGAAGGATTTATGGTCCAGCTGTGGCCCATGTCTCTGCAAATGGCTACTGTATCGCAGGTTCCGCCGGTGATCGAATCGGTGTTAGCTGCTCATGCTAAGGTGTTTCAGACACTACCAGAGCTGCCACCGCATCGTCGCAATGATCATGTTCCATTGAGTGAAGGAGCTTCAGTCCCGAATATAAGACCGTATAATGTGATTTGCAGTGTACGGTTCATCACAGAGGAAGCATTTCTCCTTGGCGCGCTTCGCTCTATACTCCTCATTGTTGAGATGCCTCAATCTACGCCGTCGCAAAGGATCTATTGTCCACTCCGTGCCATTGCTTGCTGCAAAGTTGGACTCTGTAGTGGGTGCACCGCTTTAGTGGTGGTTGAATTGGTAACGACGAAGTTGGGAGCCAGTGGTTTACTGCGTCCGGATACCCCGCGCAAGGCAGCGTTGCGATTTTCTACCTTTTGTGCCAGTTCCATTAACTTGTCCACTGACTGGTATGGGAATAGTTTACATTCTTCCCCTACTTCCAATTTCAGCCCATTCAAGAAGAGGTCCATCAGCAATTTCGGCGCAATTCCGCACAAGGGCCACGCGTGAAGCACGAACTGGTCAACATAGTTCAGTACTGAGTTCATCTGTTTCAGCTTCAGCAGCGCTTGATATGGGCTCTGCAGCCGTTCCAGTTGAAAATACCGTAGCAGTGCCACACTGAGGAACCGCCACTGCAGCACCGGCGCCGTCACCTCCCACCACCTGAACCACGTGAACGCCCTTCCTTCCACTACGAAGGTGGCGACTGTGAGCCATTCCTCTTCTAGCACTGTGCGCAACAAGAAGAATTGCTCCATGCGTTCAATCCAAACCACTGCATCATCTCCGTAGAAGATCAGAAGTTTCAGCTTTTGCCATTGCTCCGACGCGCCGCGGCTTCCGGCTGACAAGCCTACAGTCAGGTGCAATCCCGGTGAACCACGCTCGTTCCAATTAGGCACGCAATTTTTGAACGAATCCATTCGGGAATCGAAGCACTGCAGCATCTCCTGCATCGATCGGAACATCTCTTCCATGCACGATTCGATTGTGTCAAATCGTGTCTCCATTTTCTTCGATCTCGATTGCACCATTCAGCGACGGGATCCTCAAGCTCAGATACCATTTGATAGGACCAGTAATAGCAGAATGATCAAGTTTTATTGATATACAAGGATGACCAATTAGCTCTCCCTAAAAAGTTCTACATAGTTGGAACTACTAACTCAGAGAGAGAAATATTTTCTCCAACTTCTAGTAGAATTCATAACAAAAAGTAGCGTCTAACAATCTAACTATTTATAAACAGTGAGTAATAAAGTCTAACAACCTATTAAGTAGTTGGACATGCCAACAACTCCTATTTAACGTTTATTTATCTCTATTTTTATAACACAGTCCAAATCTATTAACAGTAGAGGCCTCTCTATCAATATCTTTAAATTACAAGAAGGCTAATTACTAAAAGAAGCATATCTTGTTTTGATGAACTTTCATGCTGTATTTGATTAGGGCTCTAATCGGACAAATTGTGCTTGGGAGTTGGGATTATCCATGTGCATGGTTAATGTATTCCTCAGGCTTTTGTGAATTATTTCAATCTATTTTATATCAAAAAAGAAAAAGTATAACAATGAGAAAGTGAAATATACTAATAACCACGTTAGTTATGGAGAAAATGAATTGATTTAAGGACAAGGTATTACGCGTAAACCAGAAAGCGTCAATGATAAGGCACAATAATGCAACAGAAAAACGTGAAGGAAAAAATAATTATATATGTTCCACTGCCGTTGGGGAGCCGTGGAATGGCCCGCAACCGCCTTTATCCCTTCCCAGAAAAAGGTGCTTCCAGCTCTCTGGATTCACTCTTTTATTTTCTGGATTCACACGATAATTGTTAACAATTAATAGAATAAAAAAAAATATTATTATCTTTTTCTTATAGTATTCTTAGCCTGTTAGATCACAGGTTAATTAGTTACGAATATAAGTTTAATTTAAGAGATTATTATTGACTAATAAATTAATATATACATAAAATAAAATTTAAATTTTTAATATTTATTTAAATAGATTAATAATTTAACTACTAAACTAATTCAAATTAGTTAAATACGCATCAAATTAATCATTCACATCTCAAATATAAAATATAAAAATACATGTTCACATATTATATAAAAATATTTCACATGTCTCAAAAATATTTCTATATAATTTATTGAGTAAATAGTCATTTTTTTACTATAAAAAAATTTGAACGCTTATAAAACTAACAACAGCAAAAAACTAAAATAATGTTATACCTATAAAAATTTAGTATTGTTTGACAAAAGTACTCAATTGCTAAATTTTGAGTTGATTCTATTAAAATTTTTAAAAGTATCGAAATTATCCATTTTATCATCTTCTCCATCTAACCCCTTCAACACCCTTAACCCCCCCATTCGCACCTCCCTCATTCTCTCTCACACCACTCTTGCCCAACACAATCACACACATCCAATCATAGTAGCAAGCTCAGCTCATCTTCCAGTGACACTATCTTCAGTCACCTCCTAGAGCTTCTCAGATCATCGCTATCAATCTCTTCATCGCCGTATCTACTCCTTCTCTCTAACATCATCATCTCGTTGTGACCATTGGGTTACTTGCTACTTTGCATCGACGACAGCTCTTTGTCAAACACCTCATCACCATCAAATTTGCTCCTTTTCACCCAACTTAGTTGTCTAGTATCTTCCACGGGGCTATCTGATTGCTATGCTACTTTACCGATAGCTCTTTTTCGCCGTCAATCTCATCGTCACCAGAAGGAGGAGGAATGCCACCCCGATTCTGAGCACGAGTACAATTTCCACTACCACGACATCATTGCTTCAACAACAAAAATCACTACGCCTCCATAACCATAACCATAATTATAACTACAAAAATTTTTTAATTCTTTTTCAAATATGAATCTTGTAACACCCTAATTATCCTAAACCTTACCTCATGCCGTAAAGCAAAAGATAACAAAGTGCCACGATAGTTCTAAGACTTATACGATAATATATAAATAGAAAGGAATAATAATACGAGGAGCCCGATGAAGAATTACAGCTCAAAACAGAAAACAGAAAATCGCGTAGCATTCACACGATAACTAAAAGTGTAAAGGCATAAGATACAACATAAGACATAATACAATAATAATCCAGATATATAATAATCAAGACATAAGAACTCTAGCCGTAGTCCGCGGAATTTAAGGCCGACTAGTTACAAACAGACAATACAAAGTTTTTGAGTTAAAACAACATATACAACTTATCTTTCATAGCAAGCCTCTAAGGCAACTAAGTCTAAAATACAAAAGTGAGAGTATATCTATGACAAAGTAAACCAAAATGTAAAAGAGAGCAAAAGATCCTCCGCTCCATCACCATCTCGCAACTCACCGAGGTGGGTCACGACCTGCATCTGAAAAATAACAACAAAATATGGTATGAGAACCAGAGGTTCTCAATATGGTAATAGTGCCCAATATGTAAGATATAAGGTTTCAGGGCGCCAAAGGCGATCCTAGAACTTCACATCAAACTTAAGATCCAAACTTAAAGCAATGCTAAATTTAAAATCATAATGAAAAACCATAATGAAACAGGGGTAATCTAACTTAGGGAATTGCTAACTAAACCAACATCACTGTCCCACAGCCTTCACTAGCCTGACCTCCACATGACCCTTTTGCCACCGCCTACCGAACCTCCTCAACCCCAATAAAAAACACAAATAGTTGCATACAAAAGTAATACACAAATAATGTCCATATATGGCAGATAAATCAAGAAGCAATTAAGCATGTTATACAATTAGGCATAGGATACAAGTAGACAAAGCAATTAAACAGATAGAAAATACATATGATAAATGTCTGTCCTATTGACTGTGATATCACATTATCGGTTCAACTGTCAACCCAACACATACATTTCTATGGGAATGTTGCTTTCGATCATGTTTATAGATGGGAACCCCTTGGGATATAGTACCCACTGCCCAGCTCACTTTTCCTGAGATATAGTGCTCGACCACTCTTATGACCGAAAGTATGTGAGTGAGACTTCTACCATAGCCCTCACACCTCAGCGTAAGAGGGACGAACCCCACGCCTTACGCCTACAACTCAGCATAAGCGGGACGAACCCGACCCTTATACCTACAGCTCATCAATATTATTCAAAAATAGTTTAATGATTCATAGTAAAAATCTCTTAGCTCATTCTGAGTCTCATCATGCTCGCATTCATGCCTCAAATTTTTCAATCTCAAAATAAGATCATCATCACATCATGTGTCCTCTATTCAGTATCAAAGAACTCTCGATCGATTCACTCAAACTAATTCATCCACAATTCATACTACGCATAAGTCTATGTCTTCTAAGATTTAACTATCTTTACCTAATTTAAGCCCTCTAACTCTTTCTCATTAGTCTCAAGTGTCAATTACAAGTTAGCAGTCTTAAATAGTAGATAAAGAATTTGGGAGACTAGAGAATTCTTGAAAAGTGAAGAAAATAATTTTTCAGCAAAACAGGGGGTCTCGCGTACACGAACCCATGTCCTGCGTACGCATGCCTTGAAATTTGGGTGTACGCATACACATGCAGTGCCTGCGTATGCATTCAAGTAAAATTGGACCATGCCGCATACGCGTCCATGCATCACGTATGTGGAAGTGCTGGACAGAAGCCATTACTCATGTACGCGTGTGTGTGCCGCGTACGCGAGCCTTAGCAGACTTGGAAAATTTTTAAAGTTGCAGAAATCCATATTTTTGCACCAAATTTTAAATGCACATAACTTTCTTAATTTAAAATATTTTATATTCATTCTTCAAACGTCTTAAAGCTCTCGGACACAACTTTCATAAAAATCTAGTTTCATAAAAAATGGGAGTCCAGAGGCCAAGTTATGCCTCATCAAAGTTCGTCAAAAATCAAGATTTACACAAAATCATCAAAGTTCCCTAGTTTCCAAATTCCAAAACCAAACAAAACCAAAATCAACTCAATTTCACCACATACTACACTTTAACCTTCTATTGCACTTCAATCAACTCAACATCTATTTCACTCAATCTTTCCACCATAATTCAACAAAAATCTAAAATTCATAAATCAACATCTCAACCTTAACAATTTTCACACAATTTAACTCTTTATAAACATCATTCACCACCATTCAATATCAATACCAACCACGATATTCAAAACCCGATATCATCATTAATATTTATCATCAAACATTAACACTCACCATCAAAATTCATCAATTTTATCACAATCACCAATAATCATCATACATTATCAACAATCCAAACCTATCATATGGTCCACTAGCCTATGCTTCACGAAACATTACATATTACATAGAGAAAACCAAAACCATACCTTGGACGATTTCTAATATGCACAAAAGTCACCAATTGATGACAACCAAGCTCAACCAAGCCCCAACTTAACTCCACTTGCTCCCAATATCACAATTATCAAACCATACACAATTAATTCATAAAAATCAATACCTAGGATTCCTAAATACACAATTTCACAAAGGTTAAGTATAAGCTTACCTTATCCAACGTTGGTTGGGACAAAATCCAATAAAAATTAAGTGCTAGAGTGTATCTAAACACCCAAAATCATAAAAATCACTCAAGAACTATAGCCAAATTTTTGAAATTATTAAGGGATGAAAACTGGGCAGAGATTTTCGAAAAACTTACCACAATACCTGACTAGAAGTGACGGGCTCAGTGAGAGCTTCGCGCAGTCGCAAATGACACGTAAATCGGAGTACCGTAGCTCAAGATGTGGTCAAATGAATGTGATGGTGAATAGTATTTTGGTGT
Organism: Arachis ipaensis; assembly: GCF_059453495.1. Classification (NCBI taxonomy): domain Eukaryota; kingdom Viridiplantae; phylum Streptophyta; class Magnoliopsida; order Fabales; family Fabaceae; genus Arachis; species Arachis ipaensis. Next base: position 21,275,056 of record NC_142440.1, on the reverse strand, counting down.
AACCCTTGCTCTCTTCCTCACTTCAGCTTTGCTTCCTTTTTCTTTGGTGATGAATGAGCTGATTTGGCTCATTAATGGGTTTATATATGTTGGGCTTGAGTCCAACTTAGGCCCGGTCTAACCCATTAGTATTTTTTACCCTTTTGGTCTAATTTTGGGCAAACCTTTAGAATTAGCGTCTGATTTTCAACTTTAATTATTTTTCTAAGTTTTTCTACTATTTTTATTACTCTCACACAATACCGGACAGACTTAAGCCGGTACTATCGGCTAATTTATCGGTACACATTTTTACGCAATTTTTCGCAGAAAATTACATTTTCCAACTCGAAAAATTTCAGAGATAGAGCAAAGTAAGATGGTATTTCTTTTGTTCAAGAGAGTGAAGGGTCACCATTTTTGTTTGATGTTAATTTAGTAGTGGTGTTAGGGAACATGGAGTAATTCTTTTGTTGTTGTTCTGGCCCGGCCCAACTGGCACTACGCTCCGACCTGAGCGCCCGGCCTAACGAGGTTATCGGACCCGAACCGGGAGACTGACCCGATACCTCCACCCCTCCAGCACAGCACCTGACAGCTGGGGGGAAAGGAAACTTTCTAGAAGGCAGGTCTACTCTTGTGGGACCCGCCCTAGGTACGAGATATATAGGGGGAGGGACCTACCCCTCCCTAAGGTACGTCACTATTTCCTCACCTTTACTGCCATCTGTACGGATTTCTGACTTGAGCGTCGGAGTCTTTTTTGCAGATGGCTCCCCCCTTCACACCACAACAGCTCGAGAGGTCGCAAAACCTCAGTCCTCACGCACCAGAGACCCAGATCCCAACTGATTCCCACCATCTCACCCTCAAAGCATCACCGACCTGTCCGGAACCCAAAATCTCAAAGAGTTGTGTTTTGTTATTTTGATAATATTGTTACTAGTATGTTGGCAGTAAAGGTGATGATGAAAAAGTGTTACAGAAATTTAGAATTTTAAAAAGAAAAATATAGATAAATAATTTTTAACTTGTCAATTTTAAACAACTGTAATTAATAATTAATAATTTTATATTTTTAAAAAAATAAAATTTAAATAATCATTAATTAATGATAATTTAAAAAATCAAATTATCAATTGATAACAAATTGGCTTATAGGTGACTGATTGGGTGTTAGTTACCTAGCAGAATTCGAAAAGAAAAAAAAAGGTGGTGGATTTAATTATTAACGAGAGAAGATGAAGATAATAATAAGGACAATTTATAAATTTAATGTATTTTTTAACAAGGTCAACTCAAAATTTAATAATTAGTATTTTTGTCAAATAATACTAAGTTTTTTTAGGGTTAATGTTTGTTTTATTATTATTATTATTATTATTATTATTATTATTATTATTATTATTATTATTTGTCAATTTTATTAGCGTTCGAATCTTTTATAATTAGAAATAATTATTTACTCTAATTTATTAAAAGAGTGCATAATTCTTAGTCATCACTTACACTATCATTTCATATTTGTTTTTATATAATTGTATGTTAGTATATTTAATGAATTTATTTAAAAATACATATTTTAAAAGTATTTTTAATATAAATTTTATAAAAATATTTATTGGATTTTCCTTTTACAATGTTTATATTTCTTTAAAATCTTATAAGATATGGTATGTTGACTTTTCGTTAACACATTAATTTAGAAAAACTACGTTATTAATCTATTATCATGTTAATTTCAGACTATTTGTTAGCACCTCCATTAATAACTAATGTATATTTCCGTGCATAAATATTAATTTTTTTATTTATATCTAATGTTTATTTAATAAAAAATATTATTTGATATATTTAAATTTATATATTTTTATTTATATAAATATTAAATAAAAATATAAAACGAAAAAATTCACAAAATAATTAGATTAATTAAAAAAAGGACGTAACATACAATTAATTAATAATACATTCATGCAAATAATAATATAATAAAAATAATAATTATTATGGAGAATATTATGATTACGTAAAGTATTTTCAATTATGATTATATATTTAGTATAGTCATTAATTATAGCTATTAACTTAGTATATTTTATACCTATGATTGTTTTCTTTTATATATAAATATATATTTGTGGACAATTAAATTTTAACTTGATAAGTATTTCTTTATATGATAATAAAATTTTTAGTGCAACTATTGATATTTTATAAAATTACTTTTGTGTATTAATAATGCCATTATTTATTATTTGTTCACAATAACTATTTTACATAATTGATTAAAATATCTGTCGTCATATCTTAAATTATTCTGTATAGATATTTTATTATTACGTCAATAAAATCTTTTAGTATAACTAGTAGTATTTTTTAGGATTTAGATTTTATTATATTAATAATTTAAAAGTATAATTTATTATTAGCAATATTTTTTAACTTAACTATTGAATTTTTTCCTAGTAATACTGAGAGCTAATAAGAATAAATTTATAAACAAAAAAATATATTAAAAAAATTAAAAAATAACATATCCAAAAATAATAGCTATAATATATAAATTGAGTATGTCTAAAATGAGCTCAACAATTATGTGTTTATTGAATGAGCCATACTTATATAGACCATTAGATTTTATTAGATAAAAATTAAAGACTAATATAAAAGAAGAGTATTGATGGACTCTAATAAATATAGAATATCTTAGTACATAAATAAATACTTTAAATAGCAATATTTTAATACACAATACTTTAAACGGTAACAAAATCTTTTATTTTTAAATAATTAAATATAAAATATATAAATACAAAATATATGAGTATTTTTTATTTATTAAAATTAATTATTATGCACATTTTTGTATAATATTAAAAAATTATATTAAAATAATATTTTAAATTATTTTACTGTAACAGATTTAATATGTTTTCTTATTTCAATATTATTATACGATTATAATTATTTAATATATAAAAAAATTAATATATATATATATATATATATATATAAAATAAAAATATTATCACATACTTTACTATATAAAAATATAAATTTTTTGATCTAAAAAATATAAAATAAATAAATACAAAACAATATAAATTTTTTTATTCATTAAGATTAATTATTATGTAAAATTTTTTTATAATATTAAAAAATTATATTAAAATAATATTTTAAACTACAACATAAAAATATAAAATAATTAACGTTTTACTTGAAAATAATTAAATTATTATATTTAAAATTTATTAACTAATTATTTTGTTAAACATATTATTATATAATAAAATTTTTTATCAAAATATTTGTAAAAGTAAAATTTATTTAAAAAATTATATATAATACATGAAAATATTAACCTTTTTATTTAGGTATGTATTTAAAATTATATTATTTATACTATTTTTTTTAAAATATTGAAAAAAAGTTAATATTTTTATATATTATATATAATATTTTAAATAAATTATATTTTTAAAATATTTTTATGAAAAATTATATTATATAATAATATTTTTATAAAAGTAGTTAGTTAATAAATTTTGAATATAATAATCTAATTATTTGTCAAGTAATATAAAATAAAATTTTAATTATTTTATATTTTTATGTTACGGTTTAAAATATTATTTTAATATAATTTTTTAATATTATAAAAAAATTTTGTATAATAATTAATTTTAATAAATAAAAAATACTCATATATTTTGTATTTATATATTTTATATTTAATTATTTAAGAATAAAAGATTCTGTTGCTATTTAAAGTATTGTGTATTAAAGTATTTATTTATGTATTAGGATATTTTGTATTTATTAGAGTCTATCAATGTTCTTCTTTTATATTAGCCTTTTAATTTTCATCTAATAAAATCTAATGGTCTATATAAGTGTGGCTCATTTAATAAACACATAATTGTTAAGCTAATTTTAAACATACCCATATAAATTTATGTAACATTTAAAATTTTCTAAAACTAATTTAATCAAATACTAATATTAAAGCTAAACTATTTAAATAATATATTAGCTATTTTAGACCTTAGACACTAATAGATGATAGCCATTCTTGAAACCACATCCAATTAAAATAATGTCATATCTTAAATGGATTTTTTTCTATAATAAAATAAAAAAATATTATTTCCCCGAGGAAGATTTTTGTACCTTTATTCCCCAAATGCGATTTTTTTTTTTTTTTTTGGCATTTAAGTGTCCAGCGAACTCTATAAAAATTGGCAAGTTCGTCCAACTCTATAAATTCACCTTACCTCGGCGAACTCCACTCAAGTTTTTTTGAAACACGCACTTTAATCCATATCATCGTCTAGAAAATAGTATATTGATCTACAAACAATATATAGTAGTACACAAGAATACACGGACAACAAGCATGGCTTCTTCAAGGATTTTTTTAATTATAAATTAAAAAAATAAACCATATTTAACAATGATAATCGCTGTTATCGTCTCTAAAAATATATAAGTACACCGGAATAAGCCATATTTAACAATAATTTTTTAATTATAAATTAAAAAAATAACTATTTCCCAATATGTGTACTTTAGCTATTTTTTTAATTATTCCTGTGTACTTTTGTGTACACTTATGTACTCTGGAAACGATGAATAATGGTTACCATGGTTAACTTTTCAATCTGATATATTTGAAGTGGATTATTTTTGGGAAATAGTTATTTTTTTAATTTATAATTAAAAAAATTCTTGTTAAATAAGGTTTATTTCGGTGTACCTATGTATTTTTAGAGACGATAACAATGGTTGCCATTGTTAAATATGGCTTATTTTTTTTAATTTATAATTTAAAAAAATCCTTGAAGAAGCTATGCTTGTTGTTTGTGTATTTTTGTGTACTCCTATATACCGTTTGTAGATCTATATACTATTTTTTAGACAATAATATAGATTAAAGGTGCGTATTTCAAAAAAGGATCCCGCTAGGGAGACAATGGACTATTTGTACAATGTGTACAATGGGCTATTGAGTTACAAACTATTTGTACAATGTGTACAATGGGCTATTGAGTTACAAAATGAACATCTTCCATGCTATCTAGAATAACCATACCATCCGAGTACTAGCGATAATAAACATCTTCCGAAAAGCTTAAACTAATTTTGGTGATTCACCAAGACTCGAACTCTTGACCTTTCGGATTTAGCACTCTCATACCATGCATGATACCACTCATCCCAAAAGCTTTAGTATTATATCTCTAATACTCTCTAAACTTCCATTGTTCACATTGTATAAATATTCCATTGGCTCCTCATGCTTTTCCATCAAAAAAACTTGAGTAGAGTTAGTTCGGGATAAGGCGAACTCTATAAATTTATAGAGTACGTCGAGACGAGAGTAAGGTGAACTTGCCAATTTGTATAGAGTTCGCCGGGGACTGGCGAACTTGCCCAACAAAAAATCGTATTTGGAGAATTAAAGTCCAAAAATCATGTTTGGGGAAATAATAATTTTTTTATTTTATTATTGAAAAAAATCATATCTTAAACCTTTAGAATTTGTGCAAATTCAGACTATCCTCTTGTTAAATAAGTTTCATCATTTGCTATTTATGTACTGCAACAAAATATAAAATAGCCACACGCCAAAAAACTAAATTGATCTTTATCCCCATTAATAGCATTGCTTTGACGCACCAGGACTATGGTAGTTTCTGAAAAAAAATCACAATATGTTATAAAAATATTTTGATTATGAAAAATTTTAAAAAAGAACTTTTAAACACAGTACTAATCTTTAAAATTGCATTTCAAGGCTGACATAACTCTTTAAAAATTGAACCTAAATTAAAAAAACTCAATCTCATTATATGTTTCATTTCAAATATTTTCTAACAGACGTAGAAAGTATGGAGGGGACGAAATTTGAACTTGACCTATAAATTAAAATTTCTTGTAAGCAATTGCTCAATAAAAAAATCGAACTTTTTTTAAGAAAACTAATTTTATCCACATTCCATTCGATTGATCATAATATATGAGTAAATTCAACCATCCTTCAGTAAAATAGAGTCCATTGCCCCTTTTTTAAATTCTTATATCCATGTAATTAGAACTCAGATCAGTGAATACAACACAAGATGGTATTTGATGGATGTAGTGTATTGTAAACGATTGCGGCAAAAAAATCATACTGTAAAGTTAGATGAAAAAGATAAGCTCGAGTAAGAAGAATAATCAAATTAGCAAAAGAATAATAAAATGAGTACATCAATAAAATATTATAAAATATTATAACTTGTACCTTAAAAGGTAATTTAATTTCAATAAAAAACGAAGAATATATTCTTATTCTATGAAGTAGTGAAAGAAGAATAACAAATTAAAAATTAAACAAAATACTTTGTCTCTAAAACTTAGACTCATGAACCTTATATGTGGTACTATATATAACGTTTAGTCGTAAAAAATTAATTATTGAAATTGATATCAATATCAATTTATCTGTTATTAATACACATGTGTATAACAAAGCTATTAATGTAAATATCATATAAATGTTAATTATGTATGATTGATAACTAAAATAATTGATAATTAGTATAACTATTCATTAAATGCTAATTTTTATATAATTATAAAGAATATACTTTCCAAAAATAAGTTGAAAAGAAAGAGATGCTATTAACATAAATACCATATAAATGATAATTATGTATGATTGACAATTATATTTTAATTATTGACAATTAGAATGATTGATAATTAGTATAATTTTTATTAAATATTAATTTTTATATAATTATAAAGAAGATACGTTCCTAAAATAAATTGAGAAGAGAGAGGTGCTAATAACATAAATATATTATATAAATGCTAATTATATATGATTGACAATTATATTATAATTATTGACAATTAGAATAATGATTGACAGTAAAAATGATTGACATTTAGTATAATTATTTATTAAATACTTATTTTTATATAATTATAAAAAAAGGTACTTTCTTAAAATAAGTTAAGAAAAGAGATGTGCTATTAATATAAATATTATATAAATGATGCATGATTGAGATTAAAAATGATTGATAATTAGTATAATTATTCATTAAATGCTAATTTTCATATAATTACAAGAAATATACTTTTCTAAAATAAGTTGAGAAGAAAAAGATATGCATACTGGCATCAGATCGCGTTACGTCAGCATTTTTGGCGTCATAATGCTATCCGTTATAGAATAATATAATAATAATAATGATTATCAGATTTTTTAACTCAACTATTTTATTTTTTCTTAGTTATACTTAAAGTAAATAAGAATAAAAATAAAAATAAATCTATAAACCAAAAACAAAAGAAATTTAACATATCTAAAAATAATTGTCATAATATATAAATTGAGACAACAATTTAAATTTCTCTAAAACTAATATAATCAAATGCTAATATTAGAACCAAATTATTTAAATAATATTTAAACTATTCTAGACCATAGACACATATAGATTAGAGTCAGTCTCGTAACGACAACCAACTGAAATAATGTCACTAGCTTGAACATTTAGAATCTGTGCAAATTCATACTATCCTTTTATTAAATAAGTTTCATCATCCTCTATTCATGTAATACGGCAAAATATAGAATAGGCACACCAAGAAACTAAATTGATCTTTATTCCCATTAGTAGCATTGCATTGACGCACCAAAAGGCCAGTAGTTACTGAAAAAAATATGTTATAAAATTATTTTTATTACAAAAGATTTGAAAGAATAAAATTTAAATACAGTACCAATATTTGAATTTCTATCTTCAAGTTTGACACAATTCTAGTAAAAGTGAATCTAAATTGAAGAAATTTAATCTCATTATATGCTTTACTTCAAAGATTTTTCGGTAGAAGTAGGAAGCATGGAGGGAATGGAATTTGAACTTGACCTTTAAAACTCCTTAGATGAAATTACTTAATAAAAAATCAAGCTTCTCTTAAAAAAAAACTAACTTTACCCATATTCTATTAGGTTGGTCATAATATATGAGTAGATCCAATTATTCTTCAATAAAATAGAGTTCACTATCCCTTTGTTGAATTCTTACATATATGTAATTAGAACCCCGATCAGTGAATACAACTCGAGGTGGTATTTGATGGATGTGATGCATTGTAGTAAACGATTACAGCAAAGGACAATCACGCTATAACGTTAGACGAAAAGAATAATTTTCAATAAGAACAACTATCAAATTATCAAAAGAATAATAATAGAATGGCCACATAAAAAAAATCATAAAAAATTGTAACTTGTACTTTAAAAGGATCAACTTCGATGAAAAGCGAAGAATACATTCTTATTTTACAAAATAGTCAAGAAAGAATAACAAATTAAAAAATTAAACAAAATATTTTGGCTCTTAAACCTAGACTTATAAACCACAAAAGAAACACTACATATAACCTTTAGTAACATAAAATTACTTATAGAAATTAATTATCAAATTATCAAAAGAATAATAATAGAATGGCCACATAGAAAAAATATCAATAGAAATTGTAGCTTGTACCTTAAAAGGATTAATTTCGATGAAAAACAAAGTATACATTCTTATTCTACGAAGTAGTAAATAAAGAATAACAAATTAAAAAATTAAACAAAATATTTTGGCTCTTAAACCTAGACTCATAAACCACAAAAAAATATTGTATATAACTTTTATTAGCATAAAATTAATTATAGAAACTAATTATTGATATCAGTATCAATTTGATACTATATGTTACACATGTGCATTAGAATGAATATTAACAAAGCTATTAATAATTTCGATCATATTTATGTCTAATTATATTTGATTAAAAATTATATTATAGTAACTGATAATTAGAATGACTAATAATTAGTATAATAGAATGATTAATAATTAGTATAATTATTTATTAAATGCTGATTTCATATAATTATAAAAAAATTATTTTCCTAAAATAAGATTAAAAGAGAGAGGCAAGCATATTGATATCAGAATATGTCACGTCAGTATTTTTGGCGCCAAAATACTACCTGTCGTAGGATAATATATTGATGTTATTTATTTAAAATATAAAATATAAAAAGATTAAAACAAATTAGACAATAAAAATATTTTAATTTTTTTCAAAAAGTTGAATGAAAAAGTATCTAATTCTAGATTAAGGTTATTCACAAATATAGATAATCTTATTACCAACCAATTATAATGGTTATGTAATAATCGAGTACAATTGAGTCAGATACGATTAAATCTAACTTTAATTAGTTTGGTATTGGTTTTTGAGTGGTGGACCTGAATCATCTTGACTACCTAATTACGTTAATTTAAGTGTGTAAGAGAGTCCAAAATGATTCTTGAAATTTCCAACTCGCATCAAATAAGTTCCTCACTTTTAAAATGATTGAATGTATTCTCCCACTCTTAAAAATATGAATTTTCGTTAGTCCAAAAATCACCAGACATTTTAACGTTGTTGATATGTATAATTAAGTGCCAAGTTGATATTTAACTAAACGACATCATTTAGTGGTAGACCTCCAATTAGTGCAAAACGACGCCGTTTGCACCCTATAATATGTCTTTCCCAATTAAAAAACTCCTAAATAGTCTCCCCCATTAACAAAAGTTACTTTCCCACTAAAAATGATTCCAAAGACATTATCGTCACCTTCATCGCCTCTTTGTCTTCCGCAAGTCAGCGTTGTCGTGGCTCGCCAGAGTTCGTCCACTGTCCCCTCATTTGATTAGCAAAACTCTTCATATCTATCAACATTATTAGACTCAAACATTTTGTCACGGTGAGTGGTAAGGGTTTAGGTTTTTTTTTGTACTGTGTTGGTATTAGTTGGGTGATCATCCTAGTAGATTGTGATTATGATGCTTGCATTTAACTTTTCTAAATATTTTCTATCATTCATTTTTTTCATAGTTGTGCTCCAGGGTTTAGGATTTTTTTACCATTGTACTAATTTTTTGTGGTGATATTTTGGTTTGCAAAGTTAAATGCATGTGTTAGTGTAGTTAACGATTTGTTAGTATGGCTGTAAATATGTATATTTTTAATAAGTGATTGTTTAACATTTTCTGAAAAATGGAATGATGAACTCTGCTATATTTTATTGTGTTTTTTTCAAATGAGTGATTGGCTGAGACTCATTTTTCACTATGGAGGGAGGTTCGAGACCCAAGCTTTTTTTATGGCAAAATTGTGTACATACACATCAAGCCGCACCGATGAATGGCTTAGAATTGATGCAGATTACTTGGATATTTTTGTCATAATTGGTTAATACAAGGAGTTAGGTTATGATAAGTTGATGCTTGCTGTTACTTGGACCCTAAAGAAAATTTAGAGTACAGTTTTAGGAGGTTGAAACTGGACCATGATCTAACGGGCATGGTTAGCCTCTGCCACCAAAATGGTAATATACTAATATCATCCATATCTATTTTGAACATGGTCCCTCTGTCCCTGAGTTTATATATTATATAAAATTGTTTGACGATGATGAATGTGTTGGTGGAGGAGGTGACAAGAATAGCAATGTCTCAGGCTTAGAGCAACACAATTGTGTTAAGAAAATGAACATAATTCGAAGTCAATTGTGTGACCTTATTGAGCAAGAGACTCCAACACCACCTAGTGAGCCAATTGTACAATTGAATACTAACTCATCTGGACCCACACCATAGTCCACACCAAAGGCCATACTGAAGCCCCCACCAAAGCCCGCTATCAGCATTCCCTTAGCACAGCCAAATTCCATTGCTCCCAAAATTTTTTTATCACCACCAAGCCATTGTCTCAACCAAGTCCGACTACACCCACTCTTTCAACTCAGAAAAAAACCTAACACAAACTGTTCAGAGAAATTGCACCACCAAAACAACAAAAATGTTTGGTAGCTTTAAGTTTAACACTTCAATAAAGTCACCTAGAAAATCTGTGACAGGATCTCATGGCAAGAAGGCACCTTGAAAGCTAATCATTGGGGCTGATGGTGAATTATCTGATTCATATGAATCTGCAGAAGATATTCTTTACAAAATACACATGCCACCTGGATTTTTAGAATCCAGCGCTGAATCTAAGACAAAGACATCTAAAAAAAGGTAAAAGCAAAATGTCAATACTTCATACAAGAAAAAAGAACTAATTGTGCATGAAGAAGACTTAATCCTCCCAACTGATAACTCGAACTTTGATAAGGATGGAGGATATGAATCTCATAAGCAGAGTTTTAGTAATTTATTTAGTTTGGTGTAATCTACGTTTTGCTAAATATATTTGTTTGGACTTATATATTTATAATATATTGCATTTTATTAAATTATTCATTTACATGTTCATTTTTGAGTGGCTCTTGGAAGTCAGATGAGTTGAGCACTCTACCAAATTCTGATGATGAGACAAACCCAGTTGTGAATCCAATCTTTAATGATACTGCCAAGTTCGATCATGTCATGTTAGGTTGGAACTAGGGATAAAATTTACAACTAGGAAATCTTCAAGAGGGTTATTACAAACTATACTCTATAAGAAAAAAGGGAAGTAAGGTATTCAAAGAATGACACTACTAGAACTAGAGTTATTTGTAAAAACAAAGAGTGTCATTAGTTAGTCTATTGTTCTTATAACAAGAAACATGCATGCTGGCAGATTAAGACATTTAATGATATGACTATACTTGTGAGAAAAAGACAAAAAATAGGTGTGCAACTAGAAAGTGAGTTACTGAAATCATAATAAAAAAAAGTAAGGAAGTAACCTACTTTTAGGCAATGTGAGGTATTTGATTATTTCAAGAGAGAAACTGGAGTTCAATGTCTAGGACTAACATTACAAGATCTTTAGGAGATGTTAGGAAGATTGTGTGTGATGCCTAGGCATCTTTAGTACTTTTTAGGTTTCTTTTTTATTAGTTTTCTTCGATTTAAATTAAAGCTCTTATATTTTTAGTGAAGTTTTCATGATTAATTATATTCTTAGAGTTGTGTTAGAATGAATGTCTTTTCAAGATATAATTAAGCAAATCAGGATAAAATTCAGAAGAAAACACAAAGTTTGGTGGTGCCATCTTCAAGAGGCCAAGCCCAGCGCCTAAACTCCAAGCTAGGCACCCAAATCTGGAGTCTAGCTCTAAGGATTGGCGCCCAGCGCCCATATTGTAACAACCTAACTTTTACTACCTCATGATCGCACTAAAAGTCCAGACATTATCTACCTCTACTCCTTTACTTTGATACTATTTTTATTTAGTATTGAGCCTTTGTGAAAATACAACCGTATTTTTAATTATGGAAATAAAAAGTCTGTACTTTAAACCACTTAATCACATAAATATATTCACATAGTACTAAATACATAGACTTATTCAAAATTTCTAAAATGCAAGTCCTGTCCCTCTAAAACTCAAAATGACAAAAAGGCGAGGAAAAAAATCTCAACTAAACCAAAAACAAAAAATACAAATACATATAGCCCTATAGTTCAGTCGCGACTTTGCGCCAAAGCTTCCTGAACCTATCACTGAAATGTTGGATATAAAAATGGGTGAGAATATCATCTTTTTGGTTTCTCAGTAGGGAAGGGAATATCATTAAAGCAAAGAAATACTTGCAAATAGAAAGAATTCCCTTATAAAAATAGTTTCTTTTTAAAATAACCCTTTAGAAAAGCTTTATGAGAAATCTTACTTTGAAAAGGTCGTAATGGATCTTATTTAGTTTACAAATTCGTAAAGTAAATCTTTTAAAAAGAGAAAAGACCAAAGGCGTGCCTAAGGACTTCCTATCCAACCAACTTACATCACTCATTTCTATCCAACCAATACATAAACTAGAGTATTAGTACAATACCAAGTCTAATCTACCTCAACCTTCATCACCACATCAGGAACAACCCTCAGCGTCATCACTACCAGCATGAGGGATCTCTTAGTTTTCAAACACAGACAAAACAATGCAAAGCATACACAAATAGAGAATACAGATAGAGTAATTAGATCAAGTATCAGATAGATGTAATTATTCAAATAGGCAAACTAAATACAAGATGCACACCCAAAAAATACACACAAATGCAAATGATGCATGTCTGCCCTATGGCCGATGATATCATCTGTCGGTTATACAGCCAAGCCCGACATGTTTGGTAGCTAACCCTGGATAGTTGGTGCGCAAGAGTGAAACTCGCACAACTGAACCGGCAAGTGCACCGGGTCATCCAAGTAATACCTCAGGTGAGTGAGGGTCAATCCCACGAAAATTGTTGGATTGAGCAAGTTGTGATTATCTTGCAAATCTTAATCAAGCGAACAGAAAAGATAATGGTTGTTGTAGGCGCATAAAATAGAATAATAAAGAAAGCAATTAAGAATTGACGTAAAAACAATAGTAAGAAATCAATTAAGGCCTCGGAGATGCCTGTTCTTCTGGATTGATACTTTTTACTGATTACTTTAATAATGAGTGATTCATTCAATGGCAAGGCTGTAAGTGATTAAGACAGGGGTAGTGGTCATTAATCTCCTCTGATCCAAATCAAACACCCGAACAGGTCAGTCAATCTGGACGAGGATAAAGCTCACGCAATTCAATCTCTGATGATCCTACTCAAAACGCCACAGACAAGGTCGGATCTTCCAGATCGAAGAATGAAGCTCTATGATTCTAGCCTTAATGCCACAGGGACTTTAATTACCCATGACTAACGGGATTTCATGTCACATATCCCAATTAGACCAAATAACTTGTTGGAACCTGTGATGTACTCTCAAGCTGTAGCTCAATACTATCCGGGTCAGGACTCGTAAAGAACTCATGTAGAATAAGGGGTCATACTCTCATTCCACCCTAGATTCATAAAGATGAAGAACGATAATACATCATAGAATGAAATCAAACATATATTAAAGTAGAAAAGTAATGATATTAATCCATAGGAATGAGCTGAGCTCCTATCCTTAACCTAGGAGGTTTAGCCGCTCATATTTTACAGAAATAAAGTGTGATAAGTTTTGAGAGGCTGAAGATCCTAAACATGGGTGATCTTCACCTATATATACTAATCTAATAATTAAAAATTACAAAAATGAAATAAACTAAACAGAAAGGTGCGAAAATCCACTTCTAGACCCACTTGGTGAGTGTTTGGACTGAGCTGGCATCCAACTTGGCTGAGTGGGCATTGAACGCCCACTAGGGGGTGTCCACGCTGCCTTGATGCTCCCTTGGTGGCATTGAATACCAGTTTTAGGTGTTCAACACTGGCCTTGGTCCTTTTGGGGCGTTGAACACCAGAAAGGGGATAAGTTGGGCGTTCAACACCCATTTTGGGCAGCCATTTCCATAAAAAAGTATAGACTATTATATATTTCTAGAAAGCCCTGAAAGTTATCTTTCCAACGCCGTTAAGAACGCATCAATTAAACCTCTATAACTTCAGAAATTCTCGTTTGAATGCATGGAGGTCAGGATTTGACAAGATCTGCTATCGTTTCTTTGCCTCTGAATCAAACTTTGCCAAAACTTGCCATTTTCACCCAAAAATCACCTAAAATCATAAGAAAAACACAAAAACTCAAAGTAGCATCCAAAATATGAATTTTTCACTAAAACTTACTAAAACATACTAAAACTTGATAAAATGTACTGAAAACACTAAGAAAATGGACCTAAAAAGTGTATAAAATATCCGCTCATCAATAGTCTATGTGTGCGTACATCTCTCAAGAGGGATTCACTTGGAGGAATAATATCTAGAAAGGTCTAAGTGTCCGGCTGATGAACTAATTTTTGACGGTTTAGAATTTCACAAATGAAATCTCGTTGCAAGTATAGTTTCTAAACCAACAAATAATCCTCTCATGCAAAAAATTATTTGTCACAAGTACAAACCCCTAAAAATAATAACGAAAGTATTTAAACCTCGGGTCGTCTCTCAAAAGAATTGCAGGGAAGTGTTCTTGTTATTGGTTATGAGATGTATATTTTGGAATTTTGAATAAGGAACAAGAAAAGTAAATTGCAAGAATAAAACTAATAGCTAATAAAGCTCATGGCAAGGAATGAGAACTAAAAGTTCTATCCTTATTATCTTCCTCAATTGTGACATCAATTGTCCATTGCTCCCACTTAGTCAACCTTTAACTATGAAGGAAAGTCAAGTGGATAAATCAACTTGAATCCTCAAGCCCTAATCAACTCCTAAAGAAAGACTAGAATTAGTGGAATTCAAATCAACTAGCAACTTTCAATTATCAATCAACAAAAGAATTTGATAACTCAAGAGTCTCCAATTACTCAACCAAAGCCAAGAGGAGGAAAATCTACTCTATAATCCAACCAAGCATTTTATCAAACACTTGGAAGGCACAAAAGCAAAGCAACATAGAATTGCAAGAAAAATAAATCTTCAACTACTAATTGTAAGGAAATTAACAATAATTAAACTCAACAATAAAGGAGATGAAACATAAATTGCATTTAAGAGAAAATAGAAGAAGAGCGCATCAACAACAAAGTAAACAATTACAAGAATTAAAGTACAAAACTAAGAAAGAAAAGGTAGAAGAACAAGAAATTGAAGAGGAAAAGTATATCAAAGCATGAAATTAACCTAGATCTAAGAAATCCTAATCTACCCTAATCCTAATTCTAGAGAGAAGAGAGAGCTTCTCTCTCTAGAAAACTAACTAAAACATTTCCTTCAAAATTCAATTATGACTTCCCCCCTTGACTCCTCTTGATTTCGGCATGTAATAGGCTCTGAAATGAGTTGGATTTGGGCCTAGGAAACCCAGAAATCGCCCCCAGCGTTTTCACTTTAATGAAGTCACGTGTGAACGTTGACGCGTACGCGTGGGTCACGCGTACGCGTCGCTTGACATTTTTGCTTTCCATGCGTACGCGTCATATACGTGTACGCGCCGCCATGTGACTTCACATTCCACGCGTGCGCATCTGCTGCGCGTGCGCGTCGATGAATGCATCCCAAATCCTTGATTTCCCATAATTTTTTCACTTTGCATGCTTTTCTCTTCATTCCTTTGATCAATTCCTGGCCCTTTTCAACCTGAAATCACTAACACACACATCAAGGCTTCTAGTAGAATCAAAGGTGAATTTAAATTAACCAATTAAGGGCTTAAAAAGCATGTTTTCACTTTTAAGAACAAATTAGGAGAAATACATAAAACCATGCCATTTTACTGGATAAATGTGGGAAAAGGGTGATAAAATCTCCTAAATTCAGCATAGAATGCTCCATGAAATAGTGGTGCATCACCGGCCACATCTTGCGACGGAGGATCAACATTTGGGAGCAAGCAGGATAAAACCACCATCCTTGCATCTATCCAAGAAGATCAAATACAAATTGGGTGCAAGCGGGACAAAACCACTATCATTGCATCTACCCAGAATCTCAAACCATAACTGGAGAAAGTGGAATAACATCACTGTATCTACCCAGATAGGTATATCTTAATCAAATTTAATTCATTATGTAAGCTGGATAACACACAGACCTTGCCAATTCAGCCGTACTCTGTCATCGTCAATCTCATCATAAAATTTATCATTTAACATAATCATAATCGCCACTTGTCATATCATAATCCTCATCAACCACAATCATTATTCCACGTAAATATAATCAATCGGAACCAACACCACATTCTTAATCATTACTAATTGGTTCATCAATAACGTAATCATCATCAATCATAATCCCTCGCACATGTCTCAACTTAAATCAAAATTCTCATCATACTCATCAATAATTCAATACCAGAACTCTACTCCGCACACTTTAACATGCACCGGATTGGACTTGGACCATTACATTCGGCTTGTGGGTATGAGGTCTCTAATACGACACCCTATACTTGAGGTCAAGCTTGTATACAAACTCAATTAGAACATAATCATTTATAGCCAACAACAATCTAGGTCAAACACGGCATAATCCATTCAATCTCATCGAATCACATTTCTCTAATTAATCACTTTATAGATTGACAAACCAAACTTTCCTATTCCTTAATTTCAGTTTAATAATCCCAAAGTTCCACTATTATCCAAGGTTCGAAAAATCGGACCGGTCATCAAACTGCTCTAGCTACTGGTTCACTGGTGTCTAGTTCACTGGTCCAACCGGTCTAACCGGTGGTTCAACCGGAAAAACCGTTTTAAAATAAAATAATAAATAAATTATAAATAAACATCCTAAAATATAATTATAGTATAATATAAATATTAAAATAGTTTTCAAATTTAAAAAACTACATTAAATTCATCAATCAAATTCATATAATCTTATTAATATACAAATTCAAGTTAAATAGTATAAAAAAATACCAAATATTAAATGTCAACATAAAGATTTATCAATCATCAAAACCTCAAGATGTTCTTGTGAGTTTCTTTTTTTTGGGGATAATTATTTAAACATATTATGTAATTATGATTGTGATTTCAACTATTGTGCTAAGAAAAACCTTCAAGTAACAAGGATATGTTGATGGTGGTGGTGTCTTCTGAGGCATCAATGTCTCCTCATCCAGCCCCTCCAATTTCTTCAACTAAAGCCATAACAAAAGGAATGGTACCAGAAAATGAGGTAGTTAATAGATCATCAAATGAGAAGCTTTTTGTTATTTCAAGTGAAGATGAACAAGCCAATGCACAAGTTTGAATGTAGCAACTTAACAGAACTTAACAGAGTCAGAAAGAAAAAAGAAGCAGCAACAAAAGTTAAATACAGCAACAAATAATCACTCTAAACCCTGAAGTTAATAACTATTTTAACAAAAATTCAGAAACATCATACTTAAAAATTAAAAAATGGCAACAGCAGCATAACAGAGTAACAAAACATTCAAAACCAAACTTCAAGGACCATCAGCAACAGCAACAGATCCAGAACCAACTTTCAAACATTCAGAATAAAACTTCAAACCATCGGCAAATACAGGACAGACTCAATAATGATTAACCATGTTAGGAGCCATCAGCAATTAAAAATAGCAGCCACAAGTCCACAACACAATGATTAACCATGTTCTTAACCTAAAGCAGGAGCCAAACACAATGAAAATTAACAGCATGTTCTTAACCACAACACAAGACCATATCAGCAATTTTGCCTACAGCAATTTTGCCTACAACATTCAACAATATTGCAAAACAGAGTAAGTTCCCACTTTCCAGCATTAACAAAACACAATGAACACTAAAACGGAGTAACAAATTAAGTGTTCTGGACTAAAACAGAGTAAGTTTCCAGCATATTAGGTGTTCTGGACTAAAACAGAGTAACAAATTAACAATTACAAAGCAGCAAAACACTAAAGCAGTAATATTAGGTGTTCTAGAATCAGAACCATACATTCTAAGAAGAACGAAGAACGCAGACCCAACACCCAAGATGAATTGAAGAATTATGGAACAAAAATTGAAGAAGAAGTTCAGAGAAGATGAAGACGTGGAGTCACTCACCTGGGTTCGAGATGCCAGCGAAGACGAAGAGGAAGAAGCGGCGGTGCGGTGCTGAGGACCAGGCGACGGCGGTGGCACTGACGACCTGAGGACCGCGGCGACGATGGAGGGCTACTGGGCTGGGAATGCTTCAGACGGCTAGGTACACCGTTCACGAGTGGAGTGAGACTGAGATGAATGAATGGGGAAGAGACCAGGCGACGGCGGTGGTGCTAACGACCTGAGAATCCCGGCGACGATGGACGGCTACTGGGCTGGGAATGCTTCAGAGGGCTAGGGTTCACCGTTAGTGAGAGTGTGAGACTGAGATGAATGAATGGGGGAAGAAGGGGGGTTTAGGGTCACAAGTGGGTCCAGGTCGGGTTTCATTTTTTTTAAACAATTAAAAACGGCGTCGTTTTAGAGGAACCAGCCGGTTACCAGTCCGGCCCAACCGGCTGGTTTTCGGCCAGTTCACCGGTTTTTGGCCGATTCACCAGTTTTCGACCGGATTTCTCACCAGCGGTTTTTGGAGGAGGACCGGACCGTTTGCATCGCCGGTTCGCAATTAAACCGGTCAAACTGGCCGGTCCAGTCCATTTTTCAGAACCTTGCTATTATCTCGTAATTCTTGTAAATCACAACTCAACTATATGTTCCACAAGTATCTCTTTTTTCTTCCACTCACAACTTAGCTCTATTTAACACTATCTCATTTTACAATTTCTAACCCGAACCCATGGATTGATAAAGTAATTTATCTTTTTTAAATCTTTAATTAAATAAATAAATCTCTTTTTGTTGTTATTCAAATTTAAATAAGTTAAATCATAAACCAATTTTAAAACCATTTCAAGTTTTAAAACTTTTTCAATAAGGCTCAAAGCCATACCAGTTAAAAATCAAAAATCCTATTTTGAAACCCCGAAAGCGTTTATCCTCAAATCCATTATTTTAGTTACTTTAAATTCTTAAAAAGTACTCATGACATATTACTTTTGATAAATTGACCAAACCAAACTCATTTTCGAAACAATAACCAAAACTTTCAAAACCCTTCAAATTCTTAGAAAAATTTCGGCAGAACTTTCCCTAAAAAATGGAGTTTACCACCCTTCATGGGTTCCCTCAATTCAACTTCAACACAACAAAAATTAGCATTTCAATTCAACATTCTAAGTCCGTCATTCAAAACCAATAATGATCAATTTCAATAAAAAAAAAGGACCAAAATCAACATATTCAATCAATTTCACCAAAAATTATGAAATTAACCAATCACCAACAAAGACAACATTTCAATCACAGTAGAAAAATCATTTACATCATAGACATTTATCTATTTGCATTAACCTATTAAACTTGTCAAGTATTCAAAGCCCAAAACATTTTCATTTTAAAACAATCCTAGCCCCTACCTCAATTAACCGTAATCCAGAAATTAAACACGGCAATTTTCTTTTATTCTTAATTCGCAACAGCAACCTCATTGATTTCCAAGCAACCGCAATAAATACAGCAGCAACAACGCATATCTGACATAATTTGGATTTAATGCAGAAATTGAGGTTAAGCGAAACTAGAATAAATTATTGCGGCAAAAAGATGTAAAACATATTCGATCTTACCATGAGGGACGGCCAAGAATGCTGTGGCAGCAACTCCGGCAGCCACAAATGCAGCATGCAACAACGGTACACACTCCTACGACATTAATACCTCAAATTCTTTAACAAGCTATAATCAAGCACTAACTGCGAAGGTCCAAAATAGAATACACTTACTGTAACAACATAACGAAGCAGTAGCAACTCTGAACAAACCTGGCAGCAGCAACAGCGACAACTTTCACCGCATGCAATCCCAGTAAATTAACCCTACGGTACCAACATCTCGACCTCTTTAACAAACTGTAACAGAACACTAGATATTGAGGGTTCTGAAAAAAGAGAAATTACCGCACTTAGGAAGATTGCCAGGACAGAGCAGCGGCAGCTCCGACGGTAACTCCCGATGGCGAGACTTGCAGCGAGGAGCTCTAGTGGTGACACAGCAGCGACTTCACGGCTCCCTCTCACTCTTTGTTCCTCGTTCTTGACGGCGACAAGGCATGACGGAGCTGGCAGCAGCAGGGCGCTATGGCGGTGACCCACGACGAGGACAGCGATGAGTCAGCTTCTTCCTCTCCTCTGGCTCGCTCTCTTCTGCGAACTCTCTCTCTCATGCGCATCTCCTTTTGGGCCTCCCCCTCAAGCTCGTGACAGCAGTTATCTCGACGACGGCTGGCTCAAGGCGACGGCGACGCAGACAGCCTCAGTCAATGATGGTGGTAGCTCGGATGATGATCACAAGGCGCGACGGTTCCTCCTCGCGTGTGGCATGGACGGCGGCGACAGCGGCACTAGGCCCTACCGGCGCTGCTGTTCCCTCTTTTTCTCTCTTCATCTCCGCTGTGTGTATGTGTGTATTTTGTGTGTATGTTGAGTTTTGGGAAGAAACAGGGTGGCGGTTATGGCTAAGTTAGAAGGAGTTAGGGTTAGTGTGTTTGATTTTTAGGATTAGGGTTTGATTTGGAGATTTTTGGGTTAATTGGAGTTTGGTAATTTTAATCAAATTAAGGTATAGAGTGTTAATTTGAAATCTAATTTTATCCCTTAAAATTATTTTAAAAATATTATTTAATTATCAATTTGCTAATTGGCTTTTAATCAAGTATTCTAATTTAAAATATAAGATAATATAATTAATTTTTTTTATTTATAAAACTTAAAGTATTAAATTCAAAAATTTTAGTTATTTAAATAAATCATATAAAATTTTTATTATTTCACAACTACTAAACTTTATAATTTAAATATAGAAAATTATTCAATTATTCAATAATTATAAAATTAGATAAAACTTTTAATTTAAATAGTCAAAACCTCATTATTTTTGAATTTCTAAAACTTTAAATTGTAAATAGGAAAATGATCAATAATTATAAAATAAGATAAAATCCTTAATTTATTTTAAACTCAATTTATCAAAACTTACTTTAATTATCTTTAATAAAATAATTTTTGAAATTAAAGTCTTTAATGAATAAATAAATTGAAATTAGCTCGTAATAAGATTTTTTCAAAAATTCTAGGTCTTACATTCTATCCACCTTATAAAAATTTTCGTCCTGAGATATATAAAAATAGTTTCAACTTGTTATAAAATAAGTGAAGAAGGTATGATAAGGTGCCAAAATTTTCAAAATAGACTTGATGGGTTCGTGTTAAGTTATTATGGGCGGCGTCACACATCCTTATTCGTTTAACAACCCGAAAACTTCGCTGCTTTCAAACTCGCTTATCACTCCGTTTCAAGTTCACTCGAATATCTAATGTCATCCCCAACACTTATCATATATTAAAAGTTTCTCAACTTCCATTCCTTTTGAACTCTTATCTTGATCCTTCAATCTTTTCAATACGTCCAACTCTATAAACTTTTTGTTCTCTCACAACCCTCTGGTGAGTTCCGAAAAATGACTATCCTTGCAAACTTCACCAAATACTTGCTATCTCGTTACGTCCATCAAATGTGGTCTATATAATTTAAATCTTGATTCACCTTCTGCGTCAACAAGCTGCGTACCAATGATCTATCATACCGCTAGATATATCTAGGAATTGCACGTGAGACCAAGGCAAGCTCAAGTATACACAAAGATATACAAGTCTCAGGAAGAGAAGAATAAGAGTCAACGACAACTTTTTCATGAACTCAGAAGGATTAATAATAAAGGAAGTGGTACATTAGATTAAAATGAGTTCAAGTTAAATCAAAGATGTACAAGGTTCATAAAAATATGGAAGAATGGTCTAAGTCACAAGTAAATAAGGATGGTCGAAGGCTATAAAGTGTGCCGGAAGAAAAAATTAAATGCAAGAAAGAATCTGGAATCCAAAGAACTTCGATAGGAATATTGGGAAGAGAAACAGTGCATGGGTTTGAAATAAAGTCTAGATGAGTCAAGAAGTACATAGTTTATAGGAAAAATGACTAAATTCGATCATATTGTTCACAAAATTCAGGAGGAAGATTAGCAACACCATCATATAAAATATTCACAAAGGATGGAAAAACTTAAGTAGAAATGAATTTACTTTTTCAAAAGAAAGATACGAAACTAACATTTTTCAAAAGCAATACTAAAGATATATATAATGCACTACGTCAAAATAGATCCAAGCTAAAATAAATTATTCAAAGTTTGTAAAAATGAGAATTATTTGGGCTATGAATAGAAAATTTGTCTCAAGAATTTTGAAAGATACTTAGGGGCATAATCATATAAGAATCATGTATAAAATCGCAATAAAATTGGTAGAAAATCAAGTTGTGTCTAAGGAAGAAAGTCTAAGTTAAACTTTTCCCATCGGTCAAATAAAGAATAAGTGGTGCGTTGCAAACAAATAAGTTCAAACTACAATAACAAAGTTTCAAAGTGCATATAAGGGGATATATGCTGAATTGAGAATGATCATATAAAAATTCTAAAAATAGTTGTGGATGTAGTCAAGTAAGAAAAGAATTAAATTGAAATTTCTGTCAAGAGGGTCAGAAATAAGAACTCCAGGAGAAATTTACAAGGAAAGACATATTGCACCAAAACATGTTCAGAGTTGATCAAGAAATTACATCGTCCACGTAAAGAAATGCAATATCAAGGAAAATCTTGTAAAAGAATCAACTAAAACATTCCTTAAAAGATCAAAAACGAAACTCCAAGAGAATTTCACAAAATGTGACGTATCACCGCGGAGCAACTTCAAGTCGCCTCAAGGGTTTCATAGCTCATGTGGAGGAATATGAAGTCAGCAACCGTGTTGCAAGAATCAAAAAGAGCAACTAAGAGTACGATTAATCAAATTACGCATAAGAAAACTCAAATCACGTTTCAAGAAAAGGGAGTGAAATAGGAAATTTCAAGATGAGAAAAAGAAGGATAATTGATACATCAAATAATGTGGCAAGGTTATAGCACATTCATTGACATACACTAGTTAAAAGGAACACCTAATATTTCCAAAGATCCGAGAATTATTTGTTGCACCAGAACAAATCCAAGATTAAATCAAGGAGCAAAGAGTTTGTGAAGAAGGCTATAAATAGTGATAAGGATAAACGTTTCAAAAGATTCATGCAACAATCAGATACAGAACCAAGTAAGGACATACATGAATGATAACATAAGGTTGGCGAATAAGTCAATCACATTCCAAGAAAGAAATAAAGAACAAGGAATCTCAATGCAATTGATAGAGAAAAAGATAACGCCAAGCATGAGTAGAGAGTATACATCAAACAGAACTAACTTCAAAAATTAATTTCTAACACTCCCAAAACCCGTGAACTGCATCACTTATTAATTCTATTTTATCTATGATAACCCATTAACTCTCCCGTACACATAAACTATCAACATTAAGATGGCCAAACTTAAAATCAGCAGATATGCAATGGTAAGCTAACAACGTTAATCAATAGATGGTCATGTGCATAAAGCTGCAATTCTTGTTATCCGGACAAGACCTACAATATGACAGATACTCAGAGTATGCAATGAAGCATAGTCAGTTCATTTCCAAGACTCTAATCAGGATGAACTGCTCTGATACCATAAATGTAACGACCTAACTTTTACTACCTTATGATCGCACTAAAGTCCGAGCGTTACCTACCTCTACTCCTTTATTTTGATACTATATTTATTTAATATTGAGCCTTTGCAAATATACAACTGTATTTTTAATTATGGAAATGAAAAGTTTGTACTTTAAACCACTTAATCATATAAGTATATTCACATAGTACAAAATACATAGACTTATTAAAAAATTATCAAATACAAGTCTTGTCCCTCTAAAACTCAAAATGACAAAAAGGCGAGGAAAAAAATCTCAACTAAACCAAAAACAGAAAATACAAATACATATAGCCCTGTAGTTCGGTCATAGCTTCGCGCCAAAGCTTCCTGCTAAAGCTTCTTGAACCTGTTACTGAAATGTTGGATATAAAAAGGGGTGAAAACGTCATCCTTTTGGATTCTCAATAGGGAAGGAAATACCATCAAAGCAAAGAAATACTTGCAAATAGAAAGAATTCTCTTATAAAAACAGTTTCTTTTTAAAATTAACCTTTTAGGAAAGCTTTATGAGAAATCTTACTTTGAAAATGTCGTAATGGATCTTCTTTATTTTACAAATCCGTAAAGTAAATCTTTTAAAAAAGGGAAAAGACCAAAGGCATGCCTAAGGGCTTCCTACCCAATCAACTTACATCACTCATTCCTAACCATCCAATACATAAACTACAGTATTAGCACAATACCAAGTCCAATCTACCTCAACCTCCATCACCACATCAGGAACAACCCTCAGCATCACCACCGCCAGCATGAGGGATCTCTAAGTTTTCAAACACAAACAAAACAATACAAAGCATACACAAATATAGAATACAGATAGAGCAATTATATCAAGTAGCAGATAGATTTAATTATTCAAATAGGCAAACCAAATACAAGATGCACACTCAAACAATACACACAAATGCAAATGATGCATATTTGTCCTATGGCCGATGATATCATCTGTCGATTATATAGCAAAGCCCGACATGTCCATTAGCTAACCCTGGATAGTCCTTGTGTGCACGCATCTCGCAAGAGGGATTAACATCTCTTGGAGGAATAATATTCGGAAGGGTCTAAGTGTCTAGCCACAACTTGTGACGGAGGATCAACATCTGGGAGCAAGCGGCATAAAACCACCATCCTTACATCTACCCAAGAAGATCAAATACAAACTGGGAGCAAGTAGGACAAAGCCACCATCCTTACATCTACCCAGAATCTCAAACCATAACCCGGAGCAAGTGGAACAACATCACTGCATCTACCCAGGCAGGTATATCTCAATCTACTTTAATTCATTACGCAAGCGGGATAACACCCAGACCTTGCCAATTAAGCCATACTCAATCATCGTCAATCTCATCATAAAATTTATCGTTTAACATAATTATAATCGCCACTAGTCATATCATAATCTTCATCAACTACAATCATTATCCCACGTAAATATAATCAATCGGAACCAACACCACATTCTTAATCATTACTAATCGATTCATCAATAACATAATCATCATCAATCATAATCTCTCGCACATGTCTCAACTTAAATCACAATTCTCGTGATACTTGTAACACCCTACCACACAGAGCTTTACGCTTATGTTCGTAAATCAGAGGTTGTAAAGTATTACGACCTTTAAAGGTAAAATGCGTACATAGGCATATATGAAAAGAAGTTTAACTAGGAACCTTGAAGAAAAAGTTGAACAAAACAGAACTCAAAAGTCACATCACACTCGAACGGTTAAGAATAAAATGCGTGAATAGTAAAACAGAAGAAACACAGTACATATGAGATAGGAGTTTCAAAAAAGAGATATAAATTAACAAGCTCTAGATTCGACTTGCAAAGCAAAGGCCGGCCAGAGTATATATATATATATATATATATAAGAACCGGGAGTTCTCAGTATGGTAAAGATGCCCATATAAATAATTAAATAATATTTTGGGAAGCTAGAGGCATTCCAAAACCATAACAATCCCATATCTAATCCTAGAGTTCGCACTAAACCAAAAACATGATGACTATATCTAAGGATTTCTAATCTAACTCTTCGTTTTTCTTTCTTTGCAGACCTTCAAATCATCAAGTGGAACTACCCTCAGTGTCTCCTCCACCCGCCTGAGGGATCTCTCAGAAACAAACACAAGCATGACAGACAAAGAAAACACAAATATGGAAACAGATACAGCAATTAGATCAAGTAGCAGTTAATTACAGTTAAGCAAATAGGTAAGCTAAAGCAAATGCATACTCAAACAAAACATACAAGTGCATATGATGAATGTCTGTCCTATGGCCGATGAGTCTTATCTGTCGGTTTTTCAGCCAAACCCGATATATCTGGTAGCAAACTAACGGAGGGAAATCGTCAGTTCAGAATCTTCACAAAAATAATTCCGTTGAAGTATAGATCCAAACCAACAGACAACTATCAATCAAAGTTTAATTTGTTTGTCACTTAAGTCAAACCAATATAAACCAAGAGTATTTAAACCTCGGCTCGTCTCTCAAAGGAATTGCAGGAAAGTGTGCATATTATTGGTTATGAGAATGTTGAGGGTTTTTGGAATGATGAATAAGAAATGTAAATTGCAAGAAAGTAAAGCTAACAACTAAGATAATATAAATGCTAAATGACACTCATGGAAAGGATTAAGTGTTGAGGTTTCCTATCCTAGATCATTGACCACAACATGGTAATTACAAAGGGTTAATTCCACTTAGTCATCCTCTAACATTGGAGGGTTAAGTCAAGTGGACATACTTGATCCTAAAACCAACTAACAACCCTAAATTACCAATCACACTGGACATCAATGACATCAAGGAACCTACGTCCTTAATCTTAAGCCAAGAGTGCTAAAATCTACTTTAAAACTAAACCAAGTATTTTATCAAACACTTGGAAGGCATAAAATGAAAGCAGGTAAAATTACAATAATAATAAAATCTAAAGCTATCAAATGCAAGACAGCAATAATAACAACTCAATTAAACATCAATTAACATAATAACATCAAATTGCATTAAAGAAAATCAAAATCTAATAAGGGTTCATGAAAGTAAAAATGGCAACATAGAGAAATTAACAAGAGAAACTAAGAAGATTAAGACAATAGAACAAGAAAATGTAAACGAAATTGAACTAAAACAAGAATTAAAACTTAGATCTAAGAAAATTTGACCTAAACTATCCTAAAGTCTAGAGAGAAGTTAGAGCTTCTCTCTCTAGAATTCTAACCTAAAACATGGCTAAAACTCAACTATGACTACTTGGTTCATTCTCCCTTCAATCTCTAGTTCAATAGCATCAGAAATGGGTTGGATTGGGCCCAAAATGCTCCAAAAATCGCTGGTCACGTGTTACCTTAAGTGAGTCACATTTTTTGTGTTCTGCGTACGCAGCACTTTGGCTACATACGTGGACGTCTTAACACACGTCCATCATAGAATATTGAATATCATTTTGAAACTCCAGATGTTAGCTTTCTATTGCCACAGAACCGCCTCATTTGGAGCTCTATAGCTCAAGTTATGATCACTTGAGTACGAAGAGGTCAGGATTGACAGCTCTACAAATCCTTCACTTCTTCATGAATTTCCCACTTTTACATGATTTTCCTTCATCTTTCCAAGCAATAATCCTTTCCTCCTAAACCTTAAATCACTTACACAAACACATCAAGGTATCGAATGGAATAGAAGTGAAATTAAAATTAGCAATTTTAAGCATAAAAAACATGGTTTTCATCACTAAGCATAATTAGGAGAAATTCACAAAATTATGCTATTTCAATGAATAAATGCAAGAGAAGTCAATAAAATCCACCCAATCAAAGCAAATAAATACCATAAAATTTGGATTTATCACATTCCCAAACTCAAACAACAGCATGTCCTCATGCCAAACTCAAGAAGGATAAGACCAAGGCATGCAACACTTATTCAAAATAAGCTATCTATATGCAATCTACCTAAATGCATACAACTACTTGGTCAAAATAAATCAATTTCCAAGAATATATATATATATATATAAACATAAGGGTTAAAGCAATCACAACTAAGTCAAATCTAACAATTGATTAGAGTTCTAGAAAAGAATTTATAAACTTGCAAGATAAGAAATAATAATCGGTGGAAACATAGAATTGAGCAATCGAACCCCTCATTGGATGTGTATACGCTCTAATCGCTCAAGTATTTAGGGTTGATTTACTCAATTCTCTTCTAATCTTGCTTTCTAATATTTGTTCTTTTTCTAACAATCAACAATTATTCAATCCTTGCATACAAATATCATGAGAACTTTTCAAGGGTGTAATGGGGCTAGGGTCAAGGTAAGGATATATATGGCTAAATGAGCATGAAATTTGAATATTTGTTTAACTTAAGCTCTCACCTAACCTACAATCTATTTAACTGTAATACAAAACCTAACTACCCATTATTAACTTTTTCTACACACTCATGCATTCTCTTTTTAGTCACAACACATATGCACTATTATTATTTCTTTACTTTGGGGCATTTTATCTCCTTTATATTGTTTTCTTTTTCTCTTCTTTTTTTTTCTTCTTTTTTTTCTTTTTCTTTTCTTTTCAAAATAAAATATATACAAGAGTATCAATGCATATGGTTTAAACATTTAATACATGAGTATGTACCCAATTCCCAAGATCTTCAATAAAAATACAAAAATACACTTTTGTCTCTACCAATATTCTCGAACTTCTCCACACTTGAATGATACACACTCTCACTAGCCTAAGTTAATCAAATATCCAAATTAAGAACATTTGTTATTTTTCACTTAGGAGTAGTGATGTGCTAACATTAAGAATAAAAAGGGATTAAAATAGGCTCAAAGTTGGCTAATAATAGTAGACAAAAGGGTAAGGCCATTTGGGTAAGTGAGCTCAAATCAAATAAAGGCCTCAATCATATAAATGCATTCATACATTAAATAATAGACATAAAGAATCAAACAAATCAAAGATTACAATCATAGAAAGAGAATAAGACACACAAGAATGAAAATAGTGGTTAATATGATATTACTCACATGGTTGTGTATTCTTAGCTCAAAAACCATGTTCCACAATATATAATTCAACCAAGTTTTATAAAAAATATTTTAACTCAAATCAATTTTGGAATGTCAATGCCCTATTAAGAATATTTTTCTTGAAAAATTTTATTATTTTAACTAAGCTTATTATATGTATGTGTGTGTGTGTGTGTGTATATAAAAATGAGTGCAATAAACTAAGAAAAATGCAAATGGAGCTCTAACATATATACAAACAAAAAATGCAACTAAGAATTCTAAAAGACCTAGTGAAAAGAGCGAAACTCTCGCGTGATCTAGAATTTTCACAAATAAATTCGCGTTGTAAGTATAGCTTCTAGACCGACAAGAATTCCTTTCTTACAAAAGTTTGGTTGTCACAAGTAACAAAACCCAAATAAATTTATAACCAAAGTATTTAAACCTCGGGTCGTCTTCTCAAGGAATTGCAGGGAGGTATGATTTATTATTGGTTATGTAAAAAGATATGTTTTTGGGTTTTTTAAAATAAGGAACAAGTAATTTAAATGACAAGAAAAATAAATTAATAATAATAAAATCTTTTGGCAAGGTATGAGAAATTGAAGTCCTATCCTCGTTATCCTTATCAGGTGTGATGAGAATTGGATTCTGCTCCCACTTAAATTAACCCTTGCTAAACAAAGGAAAGGCAAGTGGACAAATTAATTTGATCCTCAGGTCCTAGTCAACTCCTATGGAAGGACTAGAGTTATTGGAGTACAAATTAACCAGCAAAGAATTCCAATTTTAATCAACAGCTGAGTTTGATAACTCAAGGGTTATAAATTACTTAACCAAAGCCAAAAAGGGAAAATCTACTTGAATAAAAATGCCTTCAGATGGGAAGCAACAGTAACATAAATAAAAGAAAGAAATCTTAAATCTGAAATACCTCAAATTGTATTAATTAAGAAAATCATAACATGAATGGTTCATAAGCTAGATTGAAAAGATAAATAACAATTAAAGTAATAGAATAAATAAAACTAGAAAGTAATTTAAAAGAACATTGAACCTGTGATTGAAGAAATAACCATAAACTGAAAGGAATCCTAATTCTAAAATCTAAATCCTAAATCCTAAATCCTAAGAGAGAGGAGAGAGCCTCTCTCTCTCTCTAAAACTACATCTAAAACCTAAAATTATGTGAATGTGGCGTGTGTATTGTTCGGATGCATTCCCCCACTTTATAGCCTCTAATTTGTGTTTTCTGGGTCGAGAACTAGGTCAGAAACAGCCCAGAATTCGCTGGTTGCGAATTCAAACATGCTGATTTTTGTCACTGCGATGCGTCCGCGTGGAGCACGTGTTCGCGTCACCTATCTGTATGGCCACTATGACAAATTATATATCAAATCAAAGATCCGGACGTTATCTTTCCAACGCAACTAGAACCGCGTCATTTGGACCTCTGTAGCTCAAGTTATGACCGTTTGAGTGCGAAGAGGTCAGGCTGGACAGCTTAGCAATTTCTTCAACTTCTTGTATTCCTTCCATTTTTGCATGCTTCCTTTCCATCCTCTAAGCCATTCCTGTACTATAAACCCTGAAAACACTTAACACACATATCAAGGCATCGAATGATAATAAGAGAGGATTAAAGTTAGTAAATTTAAGGCCAAAGAAACATGTTTTCAATCATAGCACAAGATTAGGAAGGAAAATGTAAAACCATGCAAATAGTATGAATAAGTGGCTAAAGAGTTGATAAAAACCACTCAATTGAGCACAAGATAAACCATGAAATTGTGGTTTATCAACCTCCCCACACTTAAACAATAGCATGTCCTCATGCTAAGCTCAAGAAAAGCTATAAAGGAGTGAAGAGGAATGGTAGAATGTATGAAATGCAACCTATCTAGATGAATACAACTACATGCTAAGATGTTTCTACCTACTTGGTTAAAAGTAAATAAGCTCTCCAAGACAAAAATAATTCAAATTTCACTAATTAAAATTATACAGTAAAGACAAGTAAACTTGTAAGAAGATAGCTCATGAAAGCAGGGAACATAGAATCAAGCATTGAACCCTCACTTGTAGTGTATATCACTCTAATCTCTCAAGTGTCTAGGGTTAATCACTCTACTCTCATCTAATCATGCTTTCTAAACTTTGTTCTTCATCTAACCAATCAACAAAAATTAATGTGCCAATGCAAACATCATAAGGTCTTTTCAGGGTTGTAATGGGGCTAAGATAAGGATGAGGATATATGTATGGCCAAGTGAGTTATAAATTGAATCTTTAGTTAACCTAAACTTTCACCTAACATACATATACTCTATATAATTCTAATTCATGCCTAGCTACCCAAAATTCCCACTTTTGCATCACATACTCATGTATCAACTTTTCTTTAATTTTATCACATGTGCATTGATTTTTCATTAACTTAACATTGGAGTAATTTTGTCCCCTTATTTATTTACTTATTTATTGAATTTTTTTTGGAATTTTTTTTATTTTTTTATTTTTTAAATAGAAAAATAAACATAACTTATCAATGCACATGGATTTTTTATTTTTCTAGTCTCACATGAGTAGGTACCCAAATTTCTAATATTTTATCAAAGTAAAAGTATAACACATTCCCTTATTAACCCATGTTTCCACGATTTTCCCACACTTAGTTGATACACAATCTCTATCTTAAGCTAACCAAAGATTCAATTGAGATATTTAATTATTTTTCTGCTTAAAGCTAGTGATGTGGTTATAGAACAGAATAAATGGGGATAAAAGGCTCAAGGTGGCTAACAAGGGTGATGTAAAAGGTAGGCTTATTTGGAATAAGTGAGCTAATAACAAATAATGGCCTCAATCATATGCAAGCATGTAAATACACTAAATAGTGGACATATAGAATGGAACAAAGCAAAGATTGCAATCATAGAGAAGAAAACACACAAGAATAAAAATTTATGGTTAAATAATGTAACCATATAAATAAGCTCAAAATCTCACAAGTTGTGTGTTCTTAGCTTTAAACCATGTTTCAAATACAACTTCAAACAAGTTTTAACAAAAAAATTTTTCAATTTAAATTAGTGAAATACTATAAAAATTTCTTGAAAAAAGAAAATATTACTTTAACCAAGTAGTAACTAAATGCACAAAATCAAGAAAACATGTAATCATATATGCAGATGCAACAATGAACTAATAAAGAAAATAAGATATTGGTGTTGAGAAGAAAGTAACTAACCCTTGGAGATCGGTATCGACCTCTCCACACTTAAAGATTGCATCGTCCTCGGTGCATGCTAAGATGTGCAAGTGGACGGGCGGTTATAACTGATGCTTTTCTCCAAAGATTGTGCAGATGGACTTGTTTGTCTCCCCATTAAGAAGCTTTTCTATTTCCTTTCTTCGGTGGCCAGCCTGAAAGAAGAGAAAAAGAAGAACAGGAACCCAAAAATAATAATAGAAAACAAATAAAATATGAGTGGGTAATGCCAAATAATAAGAGTCTCAATTATATGGTAGCTACAACATGCAGTGAAAAAACAGTAGAAGCACA
Source organism: Arachis ipaensis (assembly GCF_059453495.1). NCBI lineage: Eukaryota > Viridiplantae > Streptophyta > Magnoliopsida > Fabales > Fabaceae > Arachis > Arachis ipaensis. Next base: position 21,242,281 of record NC_142440.1, on the reverse strand, counting down.
TGGCAAATCAAGAGTGCAAAATTTTACAACAATGAGGAAGAGAGTGTGGGTAAGGAAAGACAATATAAATTCATATCAATGCACACGGAATATAAATATCATAAAAGATTAGCATTGACTTAAATAATATTACCCAATAGTGGAAAACAAGTCATTAAGCACCAAAATAATACCAGAAAAGATGTAACAGTTGAATAAGAAAATTTAACACCAATGGAAAAATAATAACTTTAGAAAAGAAAATAAAAATATGCACAAAATTAAAATTCAATGAATGAAAGTACGTAAATAAATAAAATAGAATGGAAGTGAAGAAGGATGATGAAGAAAAGGAAAGTAGGAAATAAAGAAGAAAGAAGAAAAGATAGAAGAAATTAGGATTAGAGAAGAAAAGATAAGATAATTGGCACTAATTTGGATAAGTTGTGCGATGCAGGCGACGTGGATGCGTGGGTCATGCGATCGCGTGGTGTGTGATTTTTGTCAAGTGACGCGGACGCGCGGGTTACACGGTCGCGTGACTTGATTTATGCGAATGGCACGAGGGCAGCGACGCGTTCGCGCAACTTTCTGTTTCAAACCCATTTTGCCAAAATTTAGGGTGACGCGATCGCGTGAATGACCTTTCTTTTAAAACTGACACGAACGCGTGGGGAACGCGTTCGCGTGGTAGGGCTTGTGCTTCTAGCATGGTTCCAGCCCCACTCCATCATAACTTACTGCCATACACCTCTTTACGTCGATTTTGCAGGGCCACGCGTTCGTGTGGATGACGCGGACACATGGGGAGGCTATTTCGCAAACGACGCGCGGTCGCGTGGGCATGTTTGTGCCTAAGGCATGCCTCTATCCACGCTTTCGCATGACTCTCTGTCCAATTCTCTTTTCTTCAATACGCCCTGGTGACGCGGACGCGTCAGCGACGCTACCGCATCGCGTGCGTTTTTTTATGCAGTATGCAAAATGCAATGATAGTGTGGATGCTATGAATAATTCCAGGTTCAATGAAAATAGAATAAAATAAAACTTAAAAATAAACAAAAACGAAATAAAATCAAAATTGAAGAAAAAGAACGATCATACCATGGTGGGTTGTCTCCCACCTAGCACTTTTAGTTAAAGTCCTTAAGTTGGACATTTGGGGAGTCCTTTGTTATAGTGGTTTGTGCTTGAACTCATCCAGGAATCTCCACCAATGTTTGTGATTCCAATGGCCTCCGGGATCCCAAACTAGTTGCATAAAGCCTTCAAGCAAGTTAAAGCAAGTGACAAGGCCCCATGAGTGTTGATTGCTGGAATGAATTCCGGGGTCCCAGACCTTGCCTTTGCACCCGTCTTCTTGTTGACCATCTTGATTCCATCCGGGTGGCACGCAATTAAAATTCTCACTGAGACATCCAAACAGCTTCCTAGACCAATTCAATTGAGAATTGTACCAACCTTTGTACTTCAATTTGGAGCATGCAACCATATTGAACCTTGCATGACAATTCCTACCACTAACCATCTTCCGCTTGCTCTTATAGCCACAAAGAGCTCTAAGCTGACCATCTGTCTCAAGCAAAGCATATTCAAGTGAGCTAATTAAGGTTAGAGATGAGAGATTTACCCACTTGAATGAAGGGATGGATGGTGATGGCTTTGGGGGAGAGGTCTCCAACAGCTTTGGCAAGGTGATTTCCAGCTCAATTCCCTTGTGCTCTTCTTTGACAATTTCCACCTCTTTGCAAGCTTCTTTAATATCAACCTCTTCCTCTTGGTAGCTTTCTTCCAATTCGATCTCTTCTTCATTGTTCACCAAGGGCATGGGAGGTTGTGCTTCTTCTTCTTTAATCTCTATGTCAAGTCCAATGGGAGAGGATTCTAATGTAGATAAGAATTCATCAATGATTGAATCCATCTCTTGATCATCCCCTTCAAAGTCTTCAACCATGATATGCCTTGGAGGTTGTACACCCTCCTCAACAACAAATTCAAACTCCTTAGAAGGGGGTTCTATGACTGGGCTTTCCCATGGATGTTCAGCATCTCCTAAGTCTTCAACCACTTCTTCCTCTTCAATAATTACTGCTTTGTCCAGTTGTTTTAGTATAAAATCGTACTCATCCTTGATGATTTTCTTTCCATGATAACTCCTTTCAACTATTCCTTCTTCTTCAAAGGTCTCTCCTATCTCCACATTTTGGGCTTCCTCTTGCTCTAAGACAAAATCAGACTCCTCCTTGATGTCTTCCTTTACTAATTCTTCAACCACTCCTTCGACTTCAAGGGTCTCCATTACCTTCATCTGTAGGGCCTCCTCTAGCTTCTTATGAAGTATGGATTCGCGAAGATGATTCCTTCTTTCTTGTTCCATATCAATAGCATAACTGTGATCATCTTGCTCTTGGATTGATGGATGTGGGTGCTCTTCCATGGAGGGTGGTGATGGGATGGGAAGATTATTATGTGGTTGAAAAGGAAGTACACTAAAGTTTGAGGGTTGAATATTGGAGGTAGAGGGTTGGTCCATGCGGGATATAAGTACTTGAAGAGTAGAGGTGAGACTAGTGATAGAGGCAAGTGTGGTATGAAGCTTTGTTTGCCCTTGGTGAATAACACCAAGGGTGTTGTCATCCAGTGGAGGTTGGGGTGGATAAGGGTTAGGGTCATATGGAGGTGAATGGTGTAAACGGGCTTGTGAGTTTGGTGGTTCAAAGGTATGTTGTGGAGGTGGTTCATAAGCATATGATGGGACTTGTTGGTAACTACAAGGGGGTCCACCATATCTATCATCTTTGTACACTCCCTGGAATGGCTCTTGACCATAGTAATTAGGTGGAGGTGGTTTGTCACGAAGGGGTCCACCATGACTATTGTTTTGGCATGCATTGTAGGATGGTCATTTTTCATGGTACTTTGGAAGGTGTTGTTGCCAAAAGGGTTGATCAGATCCTCGTGGCTCCTTCCATCTTTGATTGCTTTGACCTTGATGCATGTTCCTGTTATAGCTTTCATTCCTTACAACAACATTGGAACCAAACTCAAAGCGACGAGGGTGAGAACTCATAGTAACTAACAAAAATTAAAAATAAAAATAAATAAACAAGCAAAGGAAAATAAAATAAATAAGAGAAAAGGTTTAAAAAAGATTTTTAAGATTAAAAAAAAGATAAGATAAGTTAGGTAAGAGAAGATAAGTTTTTAAATTAAAAGGTTTTGAAATTTAAATTTTTGAATTTGAAAATTAACTTTTGAATTTTAAAGTTTGAAATTTGAAATTTGAACTTTGAATTTTAAATTTTGAAATTTGAAAATTGAGTTTTGAAAAAGTCAACAATATAAGATAAGTATTTGAAAAAGATTTAAATTTTGAAAAGGTTTGATTTTTAAAATTTTAAATTTAAATTTTGAAATTTGAATTTTGAGTTTTGGAATTTAAATATTGAAAATTGAAATTTGATTTTGAAATAAGACAAGATAAGATTTTGAAAAAGATATGATTTTTGAAAAAGATTTGAATTTTGAAATTTAAAACTAAGATAAGATAAGATAAAAAATTTTAAAATAAAAATCTGAATTTTTTTTTATAATTTTCGAAAAAATCAATTTAAAAGTAAATATTTACAATAACCAATAATAAGGCACACATTTGCAATTCTTCAACAACGGCGCCATTTTGAAAAGAGCAAAACTCTCGCGCGATCTAGAATTTTCACAAATAAATTTGCGTTGTAAGTATAGCTTCTAGACCGACAAGAATTCCTTTCTTACAAAAGTTTGGTTATCACAAGTAACAAAACCCAAATAAATTTATAACCGAAGTATTTAAACCTCGGGTCGTCTTCTCAAGGAATTGCAGGGAGGTATGATTTATTATTGGTTATGTAAAAAGATATGTTTTTGGGTTTTTTAAAATAAGGAACAAGTAATTTAAATGACAAGAAAAATAAATTAATAATAATAAAATCTCTTGGCAAGGTATGAGAAATTGAAGTCCTATCCTCGTTATCCTTATCAGGTGTGATGAGAATTGGATTCTGCTACCACTTAAATTAACCCTTGCTAAACAAAGGAAAGGCAAGTGGACAAATTAATTTGATCCTTAGGTCCTAGTCAACTCCTATGGAAGGACTAGAGTTATTGGAGTACAAATTAACCAGCAAAGAATTCCAATTTCAATCAACAGCTGAGTTTGATAACTCAAGGGTTATAAATTACTTAACCAAAGCCAAAAAGGGAAAATCTACTTGAATAAAAATACCTTCAGATGGGAAGCAATAGTAACATAAATAAAAAAAGAAATCTTAAATCTGAAATACTTCAAATTGCATTAATTAAGAAAATCATAACATGAATGGTTCATAAGCTAGATTGAAAAGATAAATAACGATTAAAGTAATAGAATAAATAAAACTAGAAAGTAATTTAAAGGAACATTGAACCTGTGATTGAAGAAATAACCATAAACTGAAAGGAATCCTAATTCTAAAAATCTAAATCCTAAATCCTAAATCCTAAATCCTAAGAGAGAGGAGAGAGCCTCTCTCTCTCTAAAACTACATCTAAAACCTAAAATTATGTGAATGTGTCGTGTGTATTGTTCGGATGCATTCTCCCACTTTATAGCCTCTAATCTGTATTTTCTGGGTCGAGAACTGGGTCAGAAATAGCCCAGAATTCGCTGGTTGCGAATTCAAACATGCTGATTTTCGTCACTGCGACGCGTCTACGTGGAGCACGCATTCGCGTCATCTAGCTGTACGGCCACTATAGCAAATTATATATCAAATCGAAGCCCCGGACGTTAGCTTTCCAATGCAACTGAAACCGCATCATTTGGACCTCTGTAGCTCAAGTTATGACCGTTTGAGTGCGAAGAGGTCAGGTTGGACAACTTAGCAATTTCTTCAACTTCTTGTATTCCTTCCATTTTTGCATGCTTTCTTTCCATCCTCTAAGCCATTCCTGCCCTATAAATCCTGAAAACACTTAACACACATATCAAGGCATCGAATAATAATAAGAGAGGATTAAAGTTAGTAAATTTAAGGCCAAAAAAACATGTTTTCAATCATAGCACAAGATTAGGAAGGAAAATGTAAAACCATGCAAATATTATGAATAAGTGGGTAAAGAGTTGATAAAAACCACTCAATTGAGCACAAGATAAACCATGAAATAGTGGTTTATCACCTAGTAATAGCAGAAAAAATGAAATGTGAAAGTGTGTGGATTAGAATTTTTCACCCAAGAATGGAAGGAGTCATCATCACCCCACCTTCAGCTAGTGGGTCATCCAGCTGCTGCATGTTCTTCCTTTTGCTTTCCTTTTTTGCTTAGGATGACTCATCCTGAAAGATAAAAAAACAGGATAGTAAGATGAGTAAATGCAAGAGCAAGGGAGCATAGATTGTTGGAATGAGGTAAGAATCACTAAAATGAAGTGAGTTAATAAGGTTGTGACATTAAGGAAAATAATGTGTGAGTTCTAAGTTGCGCACGATTTAGAACACACACACTAGCATTGAAAGCTGTGTTACAATTACACACAAGAAGTATGTACTTTACTCATTCTAGTGTACTTGAGATACTTTAAAGAAAATCTTGTAGGTTAAGACAAACAAACAAGTAATAAAGAAGCTTGAAAGTACTCAAGCAATAATCAAGCAATTGTGAAATGGATAATGAATGAACATTGGTTGATATGCAAGAGAACTTAATGGACCAAATGAAATATGAAACTTGCACATCAATCAATGACACACCTTGAAGTTTGTTTGCATCACCTAATTGACATAAAGTGGAAAACATGGGTGCTATGCAACTTAAGAAAAGAGAGATATAAGGTGAGATCAATCACATAGCAAGCATGGTCCATATAGCTTCAGAACTTCAAAAAGATGTCCCTAGGTGAACTTACAACCCAATTTCACAATCCCACAATTTTGATGCACAAACTTGGTGATGTAAATAAAAGTCAACATAAGAAAGCATCACCTAACAACAAATGCATCAATTAGAAGCAATTACCTAATGATAGATAATGAAATCAAATTACATGGCGGCTAGCTACAACATGCAATTTAAAATCCAAAGACATTCTTGAAGGCAATGTCATAAGTACTTGGTAAGCATAAATATCCAACATTCAAAACTCGATACCAAGCAACAAAGTATATCCTCAATAAAGAAATCCAACAATGAATAATTCAAAAGCAAGAAACAGCTAATCAGATTAATAATCCAACACTTTCACCTAAAATATAACTTATCCTAATCAACTAATCTACTAAAATAGAAAATGAAACTAACTAACTAACAATTGGAGATGGTGATAGATGGTGAAAGGTGGTGATGGATGATGGCTGAAGGAGGGAAAGAAGAGAGAAGAAGAGAAAAGAAGAAAAGAAATGGAGAGAAGAGAAGAAAAGAAGAGTATGTAGACAGGGGCGTCACGCGTACACGGGAGGTCATGCATACGCGTGATATGGGGAAATGGGAGGGTTCGCGTATGCGGGCAGCTGGGATGCGAAGGGTGCTCTCTGTTTGCATATGATGTGTACGTGGCGAGTGACTGCACACACAGGATGCTCCAAAAATTCGATGATGCGTACGCGTCAATATGGACGCGTACGCGTGATAGGGTGTTTTGTTTTTCAAAAATTTTTCAACTTCTTGCACCAAACCAAGCATTCCAAACATCCAAATAGTCACCTAAACACTACCAAACCTTATTCAACACACTAGACTACCAAATAAACTCAACCAACCAAACTAAATATGAAATTAAACTTATTTACCAATATATACAAAAGAGAAAAATGAAAAGAGTTTACCATAGTAAGGTGTCTCCCACCTAACACTTTTGGTTAAAGTCCTTAAGTTAGACATTTTGGAGAGCTCTCATCAAGGTGGCTTGTGCTTGAATTCATCCTTGAACTTCCACCAATGCTTGGTCTTCAAGTGATTGTCAGAATTTCCAACCAATTTCATCAAGCTCTGATGAAATTCTTCACAAGCTCGGAGCTCCCAAAATTGATCCTCATCACATATGCCAGAATTCCAAACTTTGTTCTTACACCCATCTTCAAGTTGGTTCTTGTGATTCCACTGGGTGATAAGTACTTAGAATCCTCATTCAGATACCTAAACATCCTTCGAAATTTACTCAATTGAGCATTCCATCAAACGTTGATGCGGAATCATCATCACTCAGAGAACTTGTTATTTGCTCCATTTCTTCCATTTCTTCACTCATAGTATGCCTTGGAGGTTGTGCACTTTCCTTCTCAACATCACTTCTAAGCTCAACGAAAGAAGGTTTTACAACCTTCGATTCCTCTATATATTCAACATCTCCTAAGTCTTCAACTACTTCTTCTTCAATGATTTTGGCTTCCTCCACTTTTTCTAATACAAAAGGCCACTCCTTATCCTCCACTTGAGTTTTCAACATCTCTTTCACAATACACTCCTTAATTGATTCTCTATATTTTGCAATGGGAGTGCTTTGAGTGCATAAACGTTGGGAGACTAAGTTGGTTACTACCTCATTCAAGGTATCCATGAATTCTACTTGCCTCCTTTGAGTTTCATGTCGCTCTTGAAGAATGCTACAAAATTCCCTTTACTCTTGGAGAATTGAAATGAGAGTGTCATCCATGAGTGTTTGAGGTGTGGAGGAGAGTTCATTGTTTGGGAGAAAGAGTTCATAATTAGAAGGTGGTTCATATTAGTAGGAGTATTAAGGTGGTATATATGTAATTTGTGGCTCTTGGGAGTATTGTTATTGGAATGGGGGTGGTTCAATGGGTATTTGTTCATAGTGGTCACAAGGGTGTGGTACATGAGGTTGGTGGTTTGGTGGATATGGGTTGTAAGAAGGTGTTTGGTAAGATGGGGCTTGTGAGTATGGTGGAGAACAATGTTGAGGAATTAGTTCACAATTGTGTGCATTATGGTGTGGATTGTAACCATAAGAGACCGGAGGGAGTTGTTGCCACAAAGGTTGACCATAAGCATGTGGCTCCTCCCTAACTTGATATCCATTCCCATAATGTGATCCCTCATTAAAGCGTTCACTTCCTACAACATAGTTGTAACCAAACTCACAGCCAAAGGGATGAGAATTCATAGTGAAAAGGAAAAACAAAAACAAAAGCTAATAAGAACAAAGAGAACAAAATTCTACAACTAGCAAAAACTAACAAAGAAACTAAAGCAACTATTCACAATATTAACATATATACAATAACCAATAACAAGGACACATTGCAAATCCCTGGCAACGGCGCCAAAATCTTGACAGAGGAAAATCGTCGGTTCAGAATTTTCACAAAAATAATTTCATTGAAGTATAGATCCAAACCAACAGACAACTCTCAATCAAAGTTTGTCATTTAAGTCAAACCAATAAAAACTGAGAGTATTTAAACCTCGGGTCGTCTCTCAAAAGAATTGTAGGAAAATATGCATATTATTGGTTATGAGAATTTTGGGGGTTTTTGAAATGATGAACAAATAATGTAAATTGCAAGAAAGTAAAGCTAGCAACTAAGATAATATAAATGCTAAAAGACACTCATGGCAAGGATTAAGAGTCAAGGTCTCCTATCTTGGATCATTGACCACAACATGATAATTACAAAGGGTTAATTCCACTTAGTCATCCTCTAACATCGGAAGGTTAAGTCAGGTGGACATAATTGATCTTAAAACCAACTAACAACCCTAAATTACCAATCACACTGGACATCAATGACATCAAGAAACCTAAGTCCTCAATCTCAAGACAAGAGTGCTAAAATCTACTCTAAAACTAAACCAAGCATTTTATCAAACACTTGGAAGGCATAAAATGAAAGCATGATAAAATTACAGTAATAATAAAATCTAAATCTACCAAATGCAAGACAAGAATAATAACAACTCAATTAAACATCAATTAACATAATAACATCAAATTGCATTAAAGAAAATCAAAATCCAACAAGGGTTCATGAAAGTAAAAATGGAAACATAGGGAAATTAACAAGAGAAATTAAGAATATTAAGACAATAGAACAAGAAAATGTAAAAGAAATGGAACTAAAACTGTCATGGCCCGAACCAAGCCATGACTAGCGCTTAAGGGACAAGTCCCTCAGCAAGCCAAACGACCAAATTTTCAGAAAAACGGACAGAACCTCCTCTGTTTCTAGGACTTTACCAATATAAATATTAACTCCCTGTATCAATAATAAACATCCATTTCCAAAGACAACAATAACAACATATTCCAACCATATCCACAGCCAAATATCCAAAATACGCATCATATATATATATATATATATATATATATATATATATATATATATATATATATATATCAAGTTGATAACTAGAGTATATAGTTAAAACCATAAGTCTTACATAACCAAATCATAATCACTACCTAAACAGTTCAAGATTCAAAAATAACATAACCCACACAAGGATCCTGCCTGTGACATATGGAGCATTGACATAATCTAGATTTTGAGCAAAGGTTCCATTACATGATTACTTAGCCCTTGGAAAGAAGAAGGGCTCACCAAAATGACTAAGATCTACTGAGGGGCAGGTGGAATGGAACCTGGAATGACTCCTGTATCTGAAAAACATGGGAATATAATAGGGTGAGTTTTGCAACTCAGTGAGCAAACATTACATCTATAACCCACACGAGACAATACAGAGTTTATCTTGAAAATTATATTTCTTTTCAGAGATGAGAAATTCATATTAATTAATTATACAAACATTAGATAAATAGTTAAGCGGATGAACTGAAATGGGAGTTCTCATTCCAGAAGTCAAATCAAATCAAATATTACACACCTAGGGCGGCTCCACCTCTAAGGGTAGCCCTTTCCTCTAGTGTGCCCGTACGGTATAACAGATCCAACGTGTGGCCTACACGTTAGGCTAGCAACGCCCCTGCTAGCTGAGGTCTGAGCCAGATGCATCTAGGTTAACGTCATAACCGCCGTTAACTACGGTTTTCTAGTCAGAGTCTCCCAAACCAATCCAAACCAAATCACTTATAAAAATCTCTAGTGCTTATAACATACTACTAAATTCCATAGCAAATCAATATATATAGGATTGCATACTAAAATTTAATTAAAATTTACATGAGGTCAAATAAGAGAACATTTGTACTTTACAAAATATATAGATATCGTCTCGTGTGTATTTTTATAAAATTGTAAGTTTCACAAATCAATATTTTTCAAAAATTCAGAAATCACAATAATAAAATATTTTCAAACTCCAAAATTAATGATTCAACATAGATATTGATAATAATATATTTAAAAATAATTATAGATATAATATCCACTCACAACTTGATTTCAAAGAACCAGAAGCAACTCTGAGCGCGCCAACGAGCTACCAAATGATGTCCAATAACTCTACAACTCTAAAAATATGACAATAATGATGTTTGTGAGCTACTAACATTGTCAATTAGTATAATCTAACTCATCTTGACCAAAAGCCCCAAATTTCCTAATCCTAATAACCCTAAATTCGGATTTATATATACCCATAAATATAGAGATGACAAAAATTGGGGATATGGCTAATTATTGAGTCAAAGAGTTACCTTGAAGCCTCAATAATAATTGGAACTCAAAGTTGAATACTTCTTTCACTCATTAAGTTGACATTCCATGATTTGGGGTTTTGAGAAAATGAGATTTTGAATAATAGAGGTAGAGTAGAGAAGAAAAGAAAGTAAGATGATAAGGGTGAGTTTGATGATATTGAGTGGTTGGTTGCAAGGAGAAGAGATGAAGAAATCTAGTTGGTAAGAGAAGAGAAATGAGGGTTTTACATTTTGATTTTTTTGAAAGAAAATGAAAGGGAAGGAGAACAGAGGGGGAGGGGGAGTGTCGAAGAAGAGGAGAAGAGAGAAATAAAATTTTAAGTGGGGGCATGTGCCCCCCACGTGTTCTCCCCTCTTTTTTTTTTTTTCTCACACTCTCGGTTATTACATTCTCTCCCCCTTAAGAAATTTGGTCCCCGAATTTCAAACTCATAAACTGTGATAAGTGTGACAGTTACCTTCGGATTCAAACAAATACGGATATTTGTCGCGCATAGCGTCTTCCACTTCCCAAGTTGCTTCTTCTACCGAATAATTCTTCCAAACAACTTTCACAGATGCTATCTCTTTAGAACGTAGTTTCTTTACTTGGCGATCTATTATAGCCACCGGTTCCTCTTCAAATGATAAATCTTCGTTTAGCTCTATGGCTTGTGGTGCAAGCACATGAGATGGGTCGGGAAGGTATTTGCGCAACATTGATACATGAAAGACTGGATGAATCATAGACAATTCAGACGGTAGTGCCAAGCAATAAGCGACTGTACCTATTCTATCCAATATCTCAAATGGACCAATATAACGAGGACTAAGCTTCCCTCTTTTTCCAAACCTCATCACTCCCTTCATAGGCGACACCTTAAGAAACACTTGATCACCTACTGAAAACTCTAAGTTATGCCTTCTGTTATCAACATAAGCCTTCTGCCTACTCTGAGCTGCTAATAAACGTTCTCTTATTATGCGAACCTTCTCAACTGCATCTTGTACCAAATTTGGCCCCAAAAGCTTAACCTCACCAATCTCAAACCACCCAATAGGTGACCTACATCTTCTCCCATAAAGAGCCTCAAATGGTGCCATTTGAATACTGGCTTGATAACTATTATTATAAGAGAACTCGATCAAAGGTAGATAGCTGTCCCAATTCCCACCAAAATCTAGAACACAACACCTTAACATGTCTTCCAAAGTTTGGATCGTTCTCTCCGATTGTCCATCGGTTTGAGGGTGAAAAGCTGTGCTGAGATCCAGACGAGTTCCTAACGCTTTCTGAAAAGATTTCCAAAAATGAGAGGTGAACTGAGGTCTGCGATCTGAAATAATGGACACTGGAATTCCATGTAGTTTAACTATCTCATCAACATAAAGTTGAGCATACCGAGCTGCACTGAAAGTTGTTTTCACCGAAAGAAAGTGAGCTGACTTTGTCATTCTATCCACAATTACCCAAATTGAATCAAAACCTTTAAAACTACGAGGTAAACCTGTTACAAAATCCATTGTAATCCTTTCCCACTTCCATTCAGGTATCTCAATCTGTTGTAATAACCCAGCAGGTCTTTGATGTTCAGCTTTAACTTGTTGGCAAGTTAAGCAATGAGAAACAAAAACTCCTATGTCTTTCTTCATGCCTTCCCACCAAAACAATCGTTTCAAATCTTGATACATCTTACCTGGATGAACGGTATACTTAGAATTGTGAGCCTCCTCCAAAATAGCTTTCTTCAAGTCGGGGTTATCTGGCACACATAAGCGTTGACCACAACGCAAAACATCTTGATCAAGAGAAAAGTCTGAGTTCCTCCCATTGTGAACATCTTCCATAAGCTTTCTTAGTTTCGGATCATCACCTTGTGCAACCTTGATCTGTTCTATTAGGGAAGATTGAGCTCGAACATGTGCTAAGAAAACTCCTGATTTTCCAAGATCAAATTGAATCCCACTGGCCTCCAATTGATGGACTTCTTCAACAATTAGTCTCCTTCCAAGAGTGATATGGGCCAAGCTACCCATAGATTTCCTACTGAGGGCATCTGCTACAACGTTTGCCTTTCTAGGATGATACAAAATGGTACAATCATAATCTTTTAGCAACTCCATCCATCTCCGTTGCCTTAAGTTTAAATCCTTTTGTTGGAATATATACTTCAAACTCTTGTGATCCGTATAGATCTCACAGGTCTCACCATAAAGGTAGTGTCTCCAAATCTTTAAAGCAAAGACGACCGCTGCCATTTCCAGGTCATGAGTTGGATAATTCTGTTCATGCTTCTTGAGTTGTCGCGAGGCATAGGCAATAACGCGACCATGATGCATTAATACACAACCAAGTCCTATCCGAGATGCATCGCAAAAGACTGAGAATCCCCCAGATCCAGAAGGTAAAACAAGAACTGGTGCTGAGGTTAGACAAGCCTTAAGTGTCTGGAAACTTTCCTCACAAGCTTCTGACCATTGAAACTTCATATTCTTCTGAGTCAACTTGGTTAATGGTGCCGAAATTCTCGAGAAGTCCTTGATGAATCGCCGATAGTAGCCGGCCAACCCTAGAAAGCTACGAATTTCTGTCACTGAAGTAGGCCTTGGCCACTTCTGAACGGCTTCAACCTTCTTTGGATCCACCATGATTCCATCTTTTGATACCACATGCCCCAAGAATGTCACTTGATCAAGCCAAAACTCACATTTAGAAAACTTAGCATAAAGCTTGTGATCCCTTAAGGTTTGTAACACAATCCTCAAATGATACTCATGCTCCGTAGCACTTTTCGAATACACCAAGATATCATCGATGAAGACGATAACAAAGCGATCTAAGAAAGGTTTGAAGATTCGATTCATTAAGTCCATGAAAGCTGCAGGCGCATTCGTCAGACCAAAGGACATTACTAAGAACTCATAGTGCCCATAGCGAGTACGAAAAGCAGTTTTTGGAATGTCTTCCTCTTTTATCTTCAATTGATGGTACCCTGAACGCAGGTCGATTTTTGAGAAACAGGTAGCTCCTTGAAGTTGATCAAACAAATCATCAATCCTTGGCAATGGATACTTATTACGAACAGTTATCTTATTAAGTTGACGATAATCCACACATAGTCGCATCGTTCCATCCTTCTTCTTTACGAATAGAACAGGAGCTCCCCATGGAGAAGTGCTAGGACGAATGAAGCCTTTCTCTAGCATATCTTCCAATTGAACTTTTAATTCTCGTAACTCAGTTGGAGCCATACGATAGGGAGGAATGGACACAGGTTGGACTCCCGAAGCCAATTCTATGGAAAACTCAACTTCACGATCAGGTGGCATCCCCGGTAGCTCATCAGGGAACACGTCAGGGAATTCTCTAAAAATAGGAACCTGATCAAGACTAGGCACTTCGGCATCAACATCTCTAACAACTGCCAGAAGTCCTTAGTTTCCCTTATCCATCAATTGCATAGCACTCATAGATGAGATGATGCTAGCTAAAGTGGGACAGTCATCACCCTTAAAAACAAAAGGTGAGATACCCGGTATGTCAAACTTCACAGTTTTGGAGTAACAGCCCACATCAGCATGACAAGCTGCTAACCAATCCATGCCTAAGATGACATCAATAGCTTCCATTGGTTCTAAAAGGATCAAATCAGCTAAGGTTTCAACGGTATTAATTCTAACAACACAAGACCGAAATACGACTCGAACCATCGTGGAGACTCCAAGCGGAGTGCCAACATGAAATGGGTGGGATAACAGTTCAGGTTGTTTATCAAAACGAGATGCAAGATGTGGAGATACATATGAATAATGAGAACCCGTATCAAATAACACTCGCGCATCTAAAGAACAAACTTGTAAAGTACCTGCCACCACAGCATTAGAAGCTTGAGCATCTTGACGTGTTAAAGCATACACACGTGCCTGACCTCTTCCTCTTTGGCTCCCTCCTCTGTTATAAGTCTGACCCCTGCCACCTACTCCTCTGCCACTAGGACCAGAAGAATTTCCAATAGACATAGCTGAAGATGATGGCATTGGTGTTGTAGGACGTGCAATACCTGGAGCAAAGCCTCCTCTTGGATTTGGACAATCCCTCCTAAGATGACCAGATTGACCACAACCAAAACATGCACCAGTAGCCTTGAAACATATACCAGAATGGTAACTCCCACACTAAAGACAATAGGGCTGAGCTGGCCTTGTCTGATTTGAACCCTGTGCACTAGATTGAGAGGTGCTCTTAACAAAAGGTCTGGGATTCGAAACACTCATGGGAGCAGATCCAGAAGAAGCAACCCCACCAAAAGATGCTTGAGGACGAGCTCGATACCCCGAATAACCTTCCTGATTAGTTTGACCATGATGAGACTGAAATCCTCTTAAGCTAGATCCACCAGAAAATTGTCCCTTCATCTTGGGCTTCTTACCAACATCCTTAAAAGCATTTCTCTCCGCTATCCCAGCTTCAATTCCATAGGCAGAGTTTAGGACATCCTTAAAAGACATGCGTCCGACTTCAGGCATAAGAGTAGTGAACATAGGTTCTGCCAATCCACGAACGAAACGACGAACTTTCATCTCTTCTGAATTCACCAAGTACGGAGCACTCTTAGAAAGTCTAGTAAACTCCTTAGCATACTCAGTCACTGTCATATTCTCTTGCCTTAATCTTTCAAAGGCAATTGCGTCTTCTGCTTGCTTGTTAGCTGGATAGAATCGAGCAAGAAACTCTTCAGTAAACTCTTCCCAAGAAGGAGGAGGAAGTCTAGCTGCTTCTTTGCTCTCAAGAAGAGACTCGTACCAATATCTTGCTGAACCACGCAAGTTGTAGGATACTAACTCAACAGCCCATTCTTTGGTGCACTTGAGAGCTCGAATAGCTTTCTTTGCATCCTCTAGATATTGTTGTGGATCTTCATCCAATGAATCTCCATTGAAAGTGGATGAATTCAACTTCAAATACTTTTCAATTGGCGGCTCTTGATCCCCAAACAATTGATGAACCCTATGAGGCTGAGGATTTGGCGCATTAGGAAGTCTCGCTTCACCCCTATTTTGATTTGTTAGAACCTGTAACACCGCATTAAGAGTTTGATTCATTCCCCTCAATTCAGCTGCTAAGTCCGGTTGAGGCTCTCTTACTGCGGGGTTCTCTTGAACTCTCTCGCGGGGTATCTCTCCTTCGCGCCTATCAGCTATCCTTTGGCTCCTTGGCCTTTGTCGAAGCGCTCCAAGTGGCAGAGAAACTGCCCTATTGGATTCAGCAGTATCAGGAGCACCAACAGTTCCACCACGTCTTTTCTTAGGTGGCATCTTCCACCTATCGAGTAAGTAGAGCGATTGAATCACCAACGACATATGTATATGGAGTTCGAAGACAATAGGACAGACAGAAAGAATTATGAGACCAAAAGATTGAGAACAACTTCCTATAGGCCTCTAGTAACATCACACTTTGTGAAAATGGGCCGGCTTCCATTTGCACAATTGTGATCTTACTAAAGAACACTTGCTCCATATTACACAGGGAAACCTAAAGCTCTGATACCACTTTGTCATGGCCCGAACCAAGCCATGACTGGCGCTTAAGGGACAAGTCCCTCAGCAAGCCAAACGACCAAATTTTCAGAAAAACGGACAGAACCTCCTCTGTTTCTAGGACTTTACCAATATAAATATTAACTCCCTGTATCAATAATAAACATCCATTTCCAAAGACAACAATAACAACATATTCCAACCATATCCACAACCAAATATATCCAAAATACGCATCATATATATATATATATATATATATATATATCAAGTTGATAACTAGAGTATATAGTTAAAACCATAAGTCTTACATAACCAAATCATAATCACTACCTAAACAGTTCAAGATTCAAAAATAACATAACCCACACGAGGATCCTGCCTGTGACATATGGAGCATTGACATAATCTAGATTTTGAGCAAAGGTTCCATTACATGATTACTTAGCCCTTGGAAAGAAGAAGGGCTCACCAAAATGACTAAGATCTACTGAGGGGCAGGTGGAATGGAACCTGGAATGACTCCTGTATCTGAAAAACATGGGAATATAATAGGGTGAGTTTTGCAACTCAGTGAGCAAACATTACATCTATAACCCACACGAGACAATACAGAGTTTATCTTGAAAATTATATTTCTTTTCAGAGATGAGAAATTCATATTAATTAATTATACAAACATTAGATAAATAGTTAAGCGGATGAACTGAAATGGGAGTTCTCATTCCAGAAGTCAAATCAAATCAAATATTACACACCTAGGGCGGCTCCACCTCTAAGGGTAGCCCTTTCCTCTAGTGTGCCCGTACGGTATAACAGATCCAACGTGTGGCCTACACGTTAGGCTAGCAACGCCCCTGCTAGCTGAGGTCTGAGCCAGATGCATCTAGGTTAACGTCATAACCGCCGTTAACTACGGTTTTCTAGTCAGAGTCTCCCAAACCAATCCAAACCAAATCACTTATAAAAATCTCTAGTGCTTATAACATACTACTAAATTCCATAGCAAATCAATATATATAGGATTGCATACTAAAATTTAATTAAAATTTACATGAGGTCAAATAAGAGAACATTTGTACTTTACAAAATATATAGATATCGTCTCGTGTGTATTTTTATAAAATTGTAAGTTTCACAAATCAATATTTTTCAAAAATTCAGAAATCACAATAATAAAATATTTTCAAACTCCAAAATTAATGATTCAACATAGATATTGATAATAATATATTTAAAAATAATTATAGATATAATATCCACTCACAACTTGATTTCAAAGAACCAGAAGCAACTCTGAGCGCGCCAACGAGCTACCAAATGATGTCCAATAACTCTACAACTCTAAAAATATGACAATAATGATGTTTGTGAGCTACTAACATTGTCAATTAGTATAATCTAACTCATCTTGACCAAAAGCCCCAAATTTCCTAATCCTAATAACCCTAAATTTGGATTTATATATACCCATAAATATAGAGATGACAAAAATTGGGGATATGGCTAATTATTGAGTCAAAGAGTTACCTTGAAGCCTCAATAATAATTGGAACTCAAAGTTGAATGCTTCTTTCACTCATTAAGTTGACATTCCATGATTTGGGGTTTTGAGAAAATGAGATTTTGAATAATAGAGGTAGAGTAGAGAAAAGAAAGTAAGATGATAAGGGTGAGTTTGATGATATTGAGTGGTTGGTTGCAAGGAGAAGAGATGAAGAAATCTAGTTGGTAAGAGAAGAGAAATGAGGGTTTTACATTTTGATTTTTTTGAAAGAAAATGAAAGGGAAGGAGAACAGAGGGGGAGGGGGAGTGTCGAAGAAGAGGAGAAGAGAGAAATAAAATTTTAAGTGGGGGCATGTGCCCCCCACGTGTTCTCCCCTCTTTTTTTTTTTTTCTCACACTCTCGGTTATTACAAAAACAATAATTAAAACTTAGATATAAAAAAATTTGACCTAAACTACCATAAATTCTAGAGAGAAGTTAGAGCTTCTCTCTCTAGAATTCTAACCTAAAATATGACTAAAACTCAACTATGACTACTTGGTTCATTCTCCCTTTAATCCATGGTTCAATAGCATCAAAAATGGGTTGGATTGGGCCCAAAATGCTCCAGAAATTGCTGGTTATGTGTTGCATTAAGTGAGTCACTTTTTTGTGTTATGCGTACGTGGTACTTTAACTGCATATGCAGAATTCTTAACACACGTCCACTATAGAATATTGTATATCATTTTGAATCCCCTGATGTTAGCTTTCTAATGCCATTAGAACCGTCTCATTTGGAGCACTTTAACTCAAGTTATGATCACTTGAGTACGAAGAGGTCAGGATTGACAGCTCTACAAATCCTTCACTTCTTCATGAATTCTCCACTTTTGTATGCTTTTTCTTCATCTTTCCAAGTAATCCTTGCCTCCTAAACCTTAAATTACTTACACAATCAAGGTATTGAATGGAATAGAAGTGAAATTAAAATTAGCAATTTTAAACATTAAAAGCATGGTTTTCATCACTAAGCACAATTATGAGAAATTGACAAAATTATGCTATTTCAATGAATAAATGTAAGAGAAGTCAATAAAATCCACCCAAATTAAAGCAAATAAATACTATAAAATGTGGATTTATCACGAACCCTGGGCAGTCACTGTGTACGCGCATCCCCGAGAGTCTATATATATATATATGTGTGTGTGTGTGTGTAATCATTCATTTATCATCTCATTGGATGAATTCGGGGATTCAAATGTCCGGTCACATCTTGTGACGGAGGGTCACCAGAATATCGAGTCTCAACCTGGAGCAAGTGGTGGCAAGCCACTGCATCTACTCAGGAAAATTCGTATCTCAGATAATATAATGCACATGCCAATTAGATCTTTAGATTATAATTCATTAATATCACAGTCTCCATCAATCATGTATCAATCTTAGCTTTAATAGATGTACTTTCATACTCTTTCCTTGATCATCATCATTTCTCAATATCATACTTCATAATCGTTCTCTTCGATTTGCTATCCCAACCCCTTAAATCTCATCCCTATCCCTTCTACCTTCAATTTCGCCGGTTCTAGAGTCATGACAGGGTTTAGAAAAAGTAAAAAGGCTAGCAGAATGATCAAAAACTCAAAAATCCATGTTACAGCAAAACAGGGTGGTCATACGTACGCACGCCACCCGCGTATGCATGAATTTTGAAAATTGCAGGAGTCACGTACGCAAACCCTCCATGCGTACGCGAGTGTGTTGGATAAAAAGGATTCTTGCATACACATGATAGCTACCGCGTACACATGAGGCTAAAATGACAAGGCCGCGTACATAGAACACTGTCGCGTACGCGAGACTATTGGACAGTGTTATATTCTCGCGTACGCACGACCTTCCCGCGTACGCATGAAAGCAAAATTTACCAAAAAACTGATATGATGTAGAATCTTAGTTTTTGATAAAAAACTTCAAATGCGCATAACTTTTTCGTTAAAAATTATTTTTCGTTCGTTCTTCGAACATCATAAACTATTTGGACCCAATTTTCATTTAAGATAATTTTCACAAAATTCGAGGGTCCGAGGGCTAAATTACAGTGCGTCGAAGTTGGTTAATATTTCTATTTTTCCCCAATTTACCTCAACACTTTAATTGACCAATTCCTCAATTTGTTTCAGTCCAAAACACTTCCATTATCATTTCTTAATCTTCCAACCATTCAATTAAAACCTCCTATCCATTACAAGCCTAACCAAACCAATTTACAATTCATTCATGACATTCATTATCCACATTCAATATCCAATATATCAACTCAATTTCACAATTCTACCACCACTTAAATCATACATCATATATATACACATTTAACCACCAAATCCAACAATTCAAAGCATTTAAGCCTATCTTATGACAACTAGCCTAAGTTTTTACGCGATATTATATATTAACTATAGGGAACCAAAATCATACCTTGGCCGATTTCCTCCAAAGCTCAAAGACACTACAAAAACGTCTTCTTCTCAAGCTTTCAAGCCAAACCCTACAAGTTTCCAGCCTCCAGCGTTCCAATTCAAGCACTCCACCTCACCAATTTGACTTCAATTCACATGAATTCTATCTAATTCCAAACAATTCCATACATAACAACAATTTTAATACCTAAACTTCATAAAATTGGAGAACTCAAAGGGAATAAGAGTTTCTCACCTTATCCATGGATAATTAGGATGAAACCCGACAATTTTCCATTATTAGATCAAACCTAAAGCATAAAAAACCTTAAAATTCTCAATACCCAAAAACCAAAATGGCAAATTGAAGAGAAGCAAGGGCTGTATGAGAAATCTCAAATGTCTTACCACTTTGTTTGGATGAATTTGAAGAGTTTGACAAGGTGGTCGCGTGACCATAAACGGTGTGGCGATCGGAGCTCCAGAATGAGAGATGATCGAAGGAAGATTGAAATAGAAAACGTGTTTAGGGTTCACTGGCTCTCCTCCTTCTTCATCGTGAATTGGTTAAATGAAAGGGAGAAGGCTGAGCTTGGTTATATATATATATGTTGGACCTTGGGCCCAATACAGGTCTGGTTCGATCGGTTCGGCCCGTTGGTTCAACTTTGGGTCAAAATCTTTAAAATTAATGTTTTAATTCATATTTTAAATATTTTTACTTCTCCAAATTATAAAATTTAATTTCATAATTTCTTTGGTTTATAATTAATTTCTTAGTTTATTATTTATTAATTCACAGGGTTTTACAATACTCATCAATAACTCAATGCCAAAACTCTACTCCGCACACTTTAACATGCACTGGGTTGGACTTGGGTCGTTACATACGGCTTGCGGGTATGAGGTTTCTAATACGACACCCTAGACTCGAGGTCAAGGTTGTATACTAACTTAATTATAACATAATCATTTATAGCCAACAACAATCTAAGTCAAACACAGCATAATCTATTCAGTCTCATCGAATCACATTTCTCTAATTAATTACTTTATAGATTGACAAACCAAACTTCTTTAATCCTCAATTTCAATTTAATAATCTCAAAGTTTCTCAACCATTATCTCATAATTCTTATAAATCATAACTCAAATATATGTTCCACAAGTATCTCTTTTTCTTTCCACTCACAACTTAGCTCTATTTAACACTATCTCATTTTACAATTTCTATCCCAAATTCGTAGATTGGTAAAGTAATTTACCTTTTTAAATCTTTAACTAAATAAATAAATCTCTTTTTTTTGTTATTCAATTTTAAATAAGTTAAATCATAAACCAATTTCAACATCATTTCAAGCTTTAAAACTTTTTCAATAAGGCTCAAAGCCATACCAGTTAAAAATCGAAAATCCTATTTTAAAATCCCAAAAGCGTTTATCCTCAAATCCATTACATTAGTTACTTTAAAATCTTAAAAAGTACTCAAGACATATTACTTTTGATAAATTGACCAAACCAAAATTTCCAAAACTCTTCAAATTTTTTAAAAAATTTCGACAGAACTTCTCCTAAAAACTAGAGTTTACCACCCTTCACGGATTCCCTCAATTCAACCTCAACACAATAAAAATCAGTATTTCAATTCAACATTAACAAGTCCATCATTCAAAGTCAATCATTATCAATTTTAATAAAAAAATACCAAAATCAATATATTCAATCAATTTCACCAAAAATTCAAAAATCAACTAATCACTAACAAATACAACATTTCAATCACAGCATAAAAATCATTTACATCACAGATATTCATCCATTTGCATTAACCTACTAAACTTGTCAGGTATTCAAAGCCCAAGAGCGGCAACTCCTAATTGACCCGGTAGCAGCAACAGCGGCAACTTTTACCGCATGCAATCCCAGTAAAATAACCCTACGGTACCAACATCTCGACCTCTTTAACAAACTTTAATAGAACAATAGATATTGAAGGTTCCGGAAAAAGAGAAATTACCGCACTCAGGAAGAACGCCGGGACAGAGCAGCGGCAGCTCTGACAGTAACTCCCAGTGGCGAGACTTACGGCTAGGAGCTCCGGTGGCGATGCAGAAGCGACTTCGCGGATCCCTCTCACTCTCTGTTCCCCGTTCTTGATGGCGACAAGGCGCGACGGAGCTGGCGATAGCAAGGCACGATGGTGGTGACCCACGACGATGATGGTGACGAGTCAACTACTTCCTCTCCTCTGGCTCGCTCTCCTACACGAACTCTCTCTCTCACGCACGTCTCCTTCTGGGCCTCCCTCTCTTGCTCACGACAGCGGAGATCTCGACGACTGGCTCAAGGCGACGATGATGCGTACAACCCCAGTCAGCGATGGTGGCGGCTCAGACGATGATGACAAGGCACGGTGGTTCCTCCTCGCATGTAGCATGGACAGCAGTGGCGGCAGCATCAGGCCCTGCCGGTGCTGCTTCTCCCTCTCTTTCTCTCTTCATCTCCAATGTGTGTGTGTGTTTTGTGTGTGTATTGAGTTTTGGAAAGAAAAGGGGTGTCGGCTATGGTTAGGTTAGAAGGAGTTAGGGTAGATATCACTTGTACCTAGTGGAACATAGTTTAACTTCCCGGTAGAATATCCTCTTTTACGTGGATGCCATCCCCTTTCTTCTCTATCATAAACAAATTGATTTGAAAACTTAGCATACGTCAAAGTTTGACCTGCTTCAAATTCTTTGTTGGCCTCCATCCATGCTAAGAACATCATACATTTTTCTTCCCCTTCTTTCACGATTTTCTCAAGATCGTCATTGTCTTTAAAGATGATATTTTGCTTTCTAGAAAAATGAAAGGTTAATTTTATCATTGAAGGCCACCTCTAATAAATATCATAAGCCAAAGTTCTCCATGCAGCCTCACATGCAGACAAATACCTGCAATAATAAAATTGTTTGATCCAATCAATAACTTGAGCATACTCCTACTGGAAGCTTCCTTTGAAACTCCAACTGCTACCTTGTCTGGACTATTATTCACGCATTTTAACAAATATTTGATAGCATTTGACTTGTTACAATACTCTATGTTAACATGCGCTTGATAAGACATCAGTAGATATACATTTATGGAATCACATTCCTATTATTCATATGAACTCATTTCTTCTTAGTAACTACTCGTGTGTCTCGTCTTCTATATGATGAGTATCCACTATCATTGATAACTATGGTGCTACTGAATATTTTAGGATAACATTTGGTGCAGTACTCATCTTTCATGAAGAAAGATTTTGAGAAAGTTCTACCACATAGTCCATGAATCATATATGTAGACACAACTCTAAACAAATTTGGGTACCAAAGCAGGATCAAATAACTCTGACAATATTAACCAGTCAATTTGAGTTGTCGTTGTTATCTTGTGGTCTCCACTCAACTACAAAAGAATGTGAACATGTGGCAGACCTTTTTTTAGAATTTCACCGTGTGCATTGTTTATAACAAAAAGACAAGAAAATAATATGTTATAAATAAATTATGGTTAAATTACACAGTTGGTCCATATACTTTTAATAAAATTATAAATTGGTTTTTACACTTTAAAAGTTTGTAATTAGGTCCCTAAAGAGAATTAAAATTTGCAATTTAGTCTCTTCCGTTCAAAAAGTGTTTGATTTAACAAAATATTCTTAGCATATTCTCTATTTTAAACATGTGAGCTGCACATGTTTGACAATAGGGACCAATTTACAATTTTAGTGAAAGTATGGGGACCAACCGTGTAATTAAACCATTTGAAAATGACCAAAAACTCCATAAGTTATCTGAACCCACCCCGCCCCCTCCCCACCTCTCTCACTCTCACTTTCTTACTTTTCAAAATGGCACCCCACCCCAGCGCCTTCTGTCTCTCACCTCGGCTCACCATCGCCGTGTCTCTCGCCTCCGTCACCGCGCCGCATCCATTGATAAATTGAGTTGCTATTTTTATCTTGATTTGTTGCTATTTTTTTTAGACATTGAATCGTTTGCTTTGAGCATATTTGGGATTGGAATTGTTCTCTTCCATTTATCGGTGTTCAGTATTGGGATTGGAAGAGAAGAAAAAGTCGCCGGATGAGGGGCGAGATAGAGGAAGGAGGCGAGACCCGACTCGTGAGCACAAATGCGGTAGATCCGGCGGGGCGACGGTGAACCGAGGTGAGAGACAGAGAGCGCTGGGGTTGGGGTGTCATTTTGGAAAGTGAGAAAGTGAGGGTGAGAGAGTTGAGGAGGGGCGGGGTGGGTTCAGATAGTCTAGAGAGTTTTTGGTCATTTTCAAATGGTTAAATTACCCAGTTGGTCTCCATACTTTTATTAAAATTACAAATTGGTCTCTATTGTGAAACATGTGCAGCTCACATGTTTAAAATAGAGAATATTCTGTTAAATCAAATACTTTTTGAATGACAGAGACTAAATTATAAATTTTAATTCTCTTTAAAGGCTATGTTTGGTTAGAAGGAAAGAAATAGAGAGGAAAGAAATAGAAATGAAAGAAAGGAAAGGAAAGAAATTGAGTGGATTTTTATTTTTTTTAGAGGTGTTTGGATGAAAGGAAAATAAAAAAGAAAGAAATGATATAAAAAGACAATTTTACCCTTATATTATAAAAAATATTGAAAAAAGTAAGGGGGTAATATTGGAAGTAGAGAAAGAGAATTAATTTTCTCTCCATTTTCTCTCCATTGTTGGAGGGAAAGAAAATTAGTGGGTCCCACCAATATTTTTCTATCCATTTTCTTTCCTCTCCCATTTCTCCCCTCAACCAAACAAGAGAAAATAACTATTTTCCTTTCAATTTCTTTCCCTTCCTTTTTCTTCCTCCCATTTTCACCTCAAACAAACACACTATTATAAAGAATAGTTATTCTATAGATGTACTCATGTACTTTGATAAATTAAGGATGAAAATAAAAAATTAATAATATATTAAAAATAAAAAATATTTTACTATTTATTTTATAATAATTTAAAAAAAAATTAAAAATAAGGTTGGATGATGAAATATCTGTTTCTAGTACTTCAAATAAAATTCTTTATTTAAAATCCAAGATTATCATATCAAATTTAATTTTAAAACTTTTACATAATATATTCAATTGATCTTTAATTTTTAAGTTCTTTAAATTTTAATTCTGCTAATATCTTGTCAGCTCAAATTATATGTCATTGTGATGAAGAGATTTGAATATCCTATATTTCTTAGAAATGGTGAAGGTTGCCAGGGGTGAAGTTAGATGGGATTTGTTTTGGAAATTGTTAGCATATATACGATGATGTTTATGGCTTAGTTTGAATTAGTTTGTTTAATTTATTTTGGGCATGTTGTTTTATTTTGATTTGGTTGCTATTGAGTTGTAGGCTTGTAGCTGGTCGCCTCACCCGCTAACTTTGCGAGTGTTGTAACTTGAAAGTTGAAACAATAAAAAAATTTATAAATTTTGATATTTGAATTTAAATTTGTGAATGATTAATGATAAAATATAAATAAATTATTATGTAAAATTATGAGATTTTAAATTTTATTAGTATATAAATCTTCTTTTTAAATATAAAAATTTAAAATTTTTATTGTATTTTATTATTTTTAATAATTTTATTTTATATTTAATTAAATTTGTTCGATCACAATTTAATTATAGTTGGACTATTAAATTAATTATTCAATCGATTTATTAATTGATTTGATTCTCATAACTTTAAATTTTATATTTAGATATTTCATATAAAAATATTTTTTTATTTAACAATTATATTTAAAAATAATAATATATAAATATTTATTTATTTATTTATTACGTTAAAAATATTTTTTTAAATAAAAAATCTTTTAAAAATTAATATAAATTATATTTTTTAAAAAAATAAAATTTATTTTTTTAATACTTTTATTTTTACCATTAAAATTTTGTCATGCATACAAATAAAAAATCCTAACAAGTTAATGGCATCCAAACTTTTTAAAAGATGGTTTTTGATTAATGTTTTACAGGAACGACGAGGCGTTTCTGGGTTGGGACTTAGGACCAACGACGGCCCTGCACTGCCACTACTAACTATTGAGTGATTGAGGGTTTATCGGCCAAAAGCTGTTGCCAGCTTCGTTGATGTCTCTCTCTCACCCTAAGACTGAGGTTGGATACTTGGTTCCCCTGAATCATAATTTGGAGGAAAACCCTTCAGCTCCCAAGTTACCCATCTCCCATGGCACTAACCTCATTGGTCGCGCCAACATTCCTCTTCCTCTTCCCGACAAGAGGCTTAGCCGCAACCACATCACTTTAACTGCTTCTTCCGACGGATCTGCTCATCTGCTTGTGGTATTCCTTATTCCTACTAACTTTTCTTTCATGGATTCGTCATTTTTTGTTCATGTTCGTGTTGCTGACGCAGGAGGGCACGAATCCAGTCGTTGTTAACTCCAGGAACAAAAGAAGGAAGCTCAATTCTCAGGAGAATGCTGCCATTTCTGATGGTGATATACTTGAGCTTATTCCCGGACACCATCTTTTCAAATATGAAGTTTCGGGTGCCACCAAAACTGATAATACACCTTCAGCTGGCACTGGCACCACAAACAAGGAAGCTTCTCACAGCCTTTCGCAGGTTTTCACTACTTTCTTCATGATCATATAAGAATATTGATTTCCATTAACTAGTAATCGGAGGCAGATTCTGCCCCTATCAGTTTTCTCTTTTTAGGGATGTTGAAATAATTCCTTTTATGTTGAGTGGATTTTCAGGATGGGAACGGGACTTGCAGTCAGGAGCAAGGAAGAAATGCAGCGGCACGCAAGCCTGGTCATTCTCAATCCGGTGAACACAGTAATGCAGAGGCTATTCGCAATTTCCATATCCCTTCTGAAAAAATACCTTCCACTTTTCGACTTTTGCGTGTGCAGCAGCTACCACCTTGGGCAAATACTTCTTGTGTTGCAATAGATGATGTTATTCAGGTAATAAAATGAATTGACTACTGCAGGGCAGTGTTGACACTCTCAATCACTGGTTCAAGAGTATTTTTGCATGAAAACACCTATATATTGAACCACAATTACATAATTATAGTTAGCTGGCAAAAAATTTGGAACTACTTATTGATAAATTTCAATGCTTTCCATTGATAGGGGGATATTCTAGTTGCCATCCTTTCCAACTACATGGTAGACCTTGACTGGTTGGTTCCGGGTGAGTTATTTGCGGGACCTCTTTGTGTTTTCCTTGCCCTTTGTGTTGCCAATTTGCCTTGTTGCAGTCTGACTTTCATTTGTTCTTGAAACTGCACTCCAAATTTAACACATTGAGAAGTTGGTCCTTTTTTGTCCAGTAATAACTGTATCATCACTTTTCTCCGTTGCATGCATATATATAATTCCATGCCTCTTTATAGTCTATAGCGTGTGTGGCACCAATGATTCAGCTCATGGTATGCTCTGTCTCTTTTATACCTTTTGAAGGAAAACTATATTATTGTATTTTGCATATTAAGTTATTAACTTATGATAATCTCTTGATTATGCACCACTATTGGCTGGAGCAGAATTCCAAAATTTGTGAACGCATGAGTACGTTTTGAATGAAGTGGTTTCACGTTAATCTCATTTTTGTAAGTTTCTCGCTTTCTATGTTTTCTCTGTGTAGCATGTCCTGCACTTTTGAAAGTCCCCCATGTGTTAGTTATTCATGGCGAGAGTGATGGGAGGGTTGATTATTTGAAGGTTTGTCTCAGATCTAAATTATATTACCAATTTGTAAGATGAATCTGTAAGAATGTTTAAATGAGATATTAACTTGGCTCTTCTGTGATTTAGAGAAGTAAACCTGCCAACTGGATTCTGCACAAACCACCATTGCCAATTTCATTTGGGACACATCATTCAAAGGCCATGTTTCTTGTATATCCTCATGGGATAAGGGTGATTGTGCATACAGCGAACTTAATATATGTAGATTGGAATAATAAAACCCAAGGTTTGTGGATGCAAGATTTTCCATGGAAAGATCAAAACAGTCTAAGCAAGGGATCTGTATTTGAAAATGACCTGGTTGAATATCTCAGTATGCTGAAGGTACTTATTTATATTATACTGCTATTACTGAAAGATAGTCTCATCTGAAAAATTGTCCTGATCAATTGATGTAGTAGAATTGATACCTTTACTGAAAAATTAAAATTTCATAGCAATTAAAGAACCACTTGGTTGCTCCATGAAATTACTTGACATTTTGATAAAAATTTTATTTGATCATACTGTGTTCTACAAAAAATCCACGATGCCATTTTTACTTTATATTTTGGAAAAAAGAGAACAAAAAATTCTCTTTGATTTTGATTAATTATATCATTTACTGTCTTCTAGAAATTTCACTGTAGCCATTGGAGTTTTTCAACTTAGCTTATTTGGAAAACTTGTTGCTTTTCAGACTACTTATATGGCTTATGGAAGTTAAATATTCACTAGCAGAAAACATCGATGTTGTTGATGAATTTGGTATTGTCATGAGTCTTGTTTCTTTGATATCATCCATAATGTGCGTATCGCAATGTATTTGGTGTTGCAGTGGCCAGAATTCTCTGTTAAGCTTCCTTCCCTTGGAAACTTCAGTATATGTCCATCTTTCTTCAAGAAGTTTGATTATAGTGATGCAATGGTTTGTTTTCCATTCATTTTTCTTAAATTTATATGATGTAGCTTTAAAGGTTATTACTTAGTACTAATCATCTCGTATCATAAAGTTGAATAGATAGTCAAGTACACTGATTTATGTTGGTACATTTTCAGGTTAGGTTAATTGCATCTGTACCTGGATATCATTCTGGTGCTGGCATTAAAAAGTGGGGACATATGAAACTGCGTTCTTTGCTCCAAGAGTGTACTTTTGACGATGATTTTAAAAGATCTCCACTCATTTATCAGGTACTATTAGGGTGTAGGCTGCACTAAATTCTATCTTCTTTCACTCAATCTAGCATATATCATTTTGTTACAGAGTTTGGAAAACTGCAGTATTAATATTCACATTTCAGAGTTTTCTTGATTTTCTTAACCTTATCTACTGCAGTTCTCCTCCCTTGGCTCTCTTGATGAGAAATGGATGGCTGAGTTGACATCATCAATGTCTGCTGGTTTATCAGAAGATAAAACACCTCTTGGTCTTGGGGAGCCTCAAATAATCTGGCCTACTGTAGAAGATGTCAGATGCTCTTTAGAGGTGCTGTAATTTTAAGGTTGAATCTATATTTTCTGAAATATAAATTTCCTTTTCATGGTGATTTGAAGGTTTTATTATAGAATGTTTGGTGGAACAGATAAACTGAGAACAATTGAGAAAATATATTTATTCAATGGAATTCTTGGTCAAGTGAATCAAGAGTCCAATTGACTAAGAGTCACACTGATTCTAGAGCGTGTTTTTTCCTCTCCCTTAAACTTCACTCTAAAATCCCAGACAGACTTTCGGAAGCCTAAACAACTGTTACATCCCATTCCTAACTGCCTAAAACTGTCTAACTGAACCATCCAATTCTGACATAAACTATTGCTTTTTTGTTTCTTTGAATAATCCGTATCTTTTTCTGTCTAAATCTGTCACCTCAGTAGGGGTATTTTGTTCATGTGACAAGTTGATTTGATTGGAAATATATTATCTATTATCTATTATTCTATTATATATTTCTAATTTTACAACCAAATTGTGTCACATGTCACTTTCTCATTTTAATTGGAATCAAATCTTTCCCTCAAAAATTAAGGAATTTTCCTTTCTTCCTTACTAATTTTACAATCAAAATGTGTCACATGTCACTCCCTCATTGTAATTGAAATTAAATATTTTCTTTCAAAATTAAAGAATTCTTCCTTCCTCCATATTAATTTTACAACCAAAATGTGTCACATGTCACTCCCCCATTGCAATTGAAATCAAATCTTTCCTTCCAAAATTAAAGAGTTCTCCACTCCTCCATCTTCCTTTCTCTATCTCTCTCATTCCTTTAACTATTCTATCTATTTTATATATCATTATTAATATCAATGACTAATTACTAATTTGACAATCAAAATGTGCAACATGACATTCTTTAATTGCATTAAAATTAAAATTGAAATATTAAAATTGAAATTAAAATATACCTATATTATGTATCATATATTACTATCTAATTTAATAATCAAATGTGTCACATGACACTTTTATTAAAATTGAGCGAAAATATTTTTTTTCAAAATTAATAAATTCCCTTTCTAAATTCTCTCATCTATCTCTCTCCATTTCTCTATTTCTTTCTACCATTTTTACTCTATATATAATTTATATTTTATATTAGTAATTTGACAAATCAAAATATATTATCTGATAAATTTTTATTACAATTAAAATAATTTTTTTCTTCCAAAATTAACAAACTTTCACTCTCATTCTTCATCTTTATCTTTCTTTCTTTTCTCTCATTCTCTATTTTTTCTACCTTTATGTTCTGCAGAAATAAAATGAACAAAATAATATAATTCAAATAAAAAATATTATTATTATTATTATATACATATTTTTTAGTTTTTTATTTAGTTTTAAATTTTTACCGCTTATCTTTCTAATCTATATTTTCATTTCTCTTCTTTCAAATATTTATTACATATAATTTGGAAAGAATACTAATGTTATAATTAAAAGTTAGAATCAAGATTCAATTATTTTTAAAAAATTAGTTTTGAGTTAATTTTAAAACTATCAGTATAATTTTTTTATGCTAATACCTAATTATATTTTTATATATATAAAGAGAAAAAATATTATTTTTAAATAACAAATAAAAATTAATTATTTCTATTTGTGCAACAGACTTAACACCTAATTAAATGTAAAAGTATACACGTTAAATTGTTTCAAATTTTAGATAACGAATATTAAAATTAATTATTAATAAAAAATTAGATTTTTTCATATAAAAATAATAACTAAAAATCTTATTATTTGATTTTTTTCTATAGATACCTTAGTCTTCTTAGCTAAAGACTTTTGTCAATGTACGACTTTTTTTTTGTAAAAGAAGTTTGATTTTATAAATCTTTTGTGTCATGCATAATCTATACTGTCAGAACAAAGTGAGTTTTAAAAAATGTATACATTACGGGTAAAAATACTAGTATAGTCAAATTTTAATGCAGAGGGCTTTATTTTATTTTCAATTTTTAATGCGTGGATTTTAA
The DNA here is from genome assembly GCF_059453495.1 of Arachis ipaensis. NCBI lineage: Eukaryota > Viridiplantae > Streptophyta > Magnoliopsida > Fabales > Fabaceae > Arachis > Arachis ipaensis. Next base: position 21,210,943 of record NC_142440.1, on the reverse strand, counting down.
GTTTGTCTCATAATTGAATCTTTAAGTGCTCTTTCCAGACAGCTTCATTGCCTTTTGTTTGTTCTCAGGGCTATGCTGCTGGAAATGCAATTCCAAGTCCTTTTAAAAATGTGGAGAAAACATTTCTCAAAAAGTATTGGGCCAAATGGAAAGCAGACCATACTGGTCGAAGGTAAATATGATTTATCATACAATGCAATTTACACCAGGGCTAGTTGATATTAACTTTTCTTCTTCATTAAACTTTAGATCCTAAGCCATAGACAAGATAGGATTAGGAATGAGACACTAGAGGAGGAGACGGAGTAACACTTATTGTGTAGAGATAGTGCATTCTTGCTTTAAATGGTATGAACATAAGTGGAGAATACCCAAGGAGGTCCCAATAAGAATAAGATCAACCAGAAGTGGTCCAATAGCTAGTGGTGGTCTGGTGGAGGAGACCTAGAAAAAACTATAGGGCCATGGCTCTTTAATATAAACACCTGACTCATGATCAAACATTATACTGCCATTTAATCCTTGTAATCGACTCAACCTAGTGGAATGAAGTTTCTGTTGTTTTTGTTGTATTAAAGCTCTTGTAGCCTTCTAATTAAATTGAAATGTTTACCTATTGATATAACTCTCTCAGACTATAATAATTACCTTTGCAACCCTTGTAAAGAAAACCGTGATCAATTATATATGGAAAAATTTGCTTTACCGCTTGTGGCATGATCTGTTTCCTTCTCAATAGAAAGTATTATTTAGAAACCCCCCTCCTCCCAAGCCTCTTGGCTCTAGTTTCTAAAGCCCCACATAGTGAAGTAGAAAAGTCCAACTTGTTGATTCTGACTATGCCTAACAATTTTTTATTCGAGAAGATGTACATTTGTGCCTCACAAATTATAATAGTTATTCTTGTGCTTTTTCTATGTTTCAGCCGTGCTATGCCCCATATAAAGACTTTCACTCGTTATAGTGGTCAGAATCTAGCGTAAGAGCTTCACAGGATCAACTCTATGCAGTTCAATTTCTCTTTTGTTTGTTTGAATACTTTGATGCTTATATCATTTACTGCAATGCTAAGTCGTGCTTACTTGTGAAACTCCCTTCTTCCCAAATAGTTGGTTCTTGTTGACTTCAGCAAATCTTAGCAAAGCTGCCTGGGGAACTCTTCAGAAGAATAATACTCAGTTCATGATTCGCTCATACGAGGTACGTATCCTTGTCATTTGTCAGACACAAGAAAGAATCCCGAATATTTGTATAATTGATCTCGTTTCATTTCAGTTGGGAGTGCTCTTTCTACCAACGATGCTTAAAAGGGCTGGTGGTGGATTTTCATGTACCAGTAATGTTACACAAACTGAGGTAGCTTATTTGATATGGTTTGGTGCTAGGAAGGGAAAAGAACTCCGATGCTGACATTTAAGAATTACAGGATAAATATGAAGTGAAGAAAGCAAAACTAGTTAGCCTAAGTGGGCTGAGAAGGGAGCAAACACACTCAACATCTCAACTGACCATTCCGTTACCTGTTCCTTACGAGCTCCCTCCCCAACCTTATTCCTCACAAGGTCAGTATTTCTCACATCACATGTTAAAAAGTAGTTGTTATGTATGTCTTCTAATTATTGTTCTCTCATGCAGATGTTCCCTGGTCCTGGGATCGGCGATATAGTAAGAAAGATGTATATGGCCAAGTTTGGCCACGCACGTAAGCTTGCTACTTGCTGTTGCTGCTCTGCTCTAAATATACATAGTACCATTCACTTTCCTCCTTAGCACCATGCCAGCATTGAGTTATCTATGACAAAGGTCGCTCATTTTTCATTTTTTCTCTCTTTTCATTAGTAGTGTTTATTGTTCAATATCTATCACCTAAAAGAAAAAAGGGTTCAATACAATTTTAAATTGTAATTACTTGAAAGTGATCAAAGGTTAGATAACTAAGTACTAGAAAATTATGTGGGAACTTTATCGATGGGGAGTTGCCAGGGGAATATTCTTAATGATTTATGATTTAGCTAAAATAACGCCTTAGCTCTTTCTCTCTTCGGGTTTCTCTCCCCGGGGGTACAAAAGAGTGAATATTTATGAAGTTTAATTTATTCACATTATAAGTAAGTGGAAAATTGAACATTAAACTTACATTTCTGTTGACTTTGACTAGTCAATGCTAAGTCGCATTACCAATTGATAGTTGTGGGAGAAAATTTTCAATTTAATAGTACCTTTTAATTGTCGGTAAAATTTGAAATATTCTATTTTGATCATTCAATTGAATTAAAAGCCTTTAATTTATGCTAATGGGTTATAATTCAAATGATATAGTTTTTTTATTCTTATCTAGGTGTTTTTAGTTTGAGTCTCATTTTTAATTTAAAAAATAAAAAAATAAAAACCTATAAATATAGTATTTCTCAATTTTTTCCTCCAAATTATTTTTTGGTGATAAACGACTTTAAAAAAAAAAGAAACAGAAGTGGATTCACTCAATGTTCTTTCCAGTTGATTATCCGATCCGTTTCTTTCAAGTTAGATCATAATTAGATAATAGATAATAATGTGCAACTGTGGATAAGCTTGAAAACTAAATGCCGGTTTTGCGTTCCTGATTAATAATCCTCAAAGAAAGAGTGATATAGAGAGTAGAGAGAGCAACACGCCAACATCTTTAATTTTGTAAAAAGAATTATCCACCAAATAAAAAATAGAATCTTTCTTTGCAGCCTCAGCTGCCGATTAATGGACAGTGGATCCCACCGTGATAATAAAATCTATAAAAGCCCACTTGTCTATTTTTTTATTTTGATTTTTGATTTGGTATACCGTATACCCCTTTCTCAGCCCACTTGCCAATTACTACAACTTGTGTGGGCCCAAATATTATGTTAAGGATCCACTTATAATAAGATAACATCTATTACCACAAAAAAAGAGATAATAACACCGTGGCGGTCAATACGAGAAGAGCGTTTGCGTGGTTTGTTGTTTGTTTGTGATGGGGAGGTCTGAGGTGCCTTAACTCCAACCAACGCCTTCCAATTTCCAACCCTTCACGTCTGGCCAAACATTGCCGTGTCTATAGTGTCAATTGACACCTCAACCGTACACGTGTCGCAAACTGATAAGGTAAATGGTCACCCTCTTTCTGTTGCGTAAATAAGGCGGACACCTCTTTATGCTATAAAGGAACCTCCAGACCCCATTGTTTCTTCACAATTCTCATTTTCATTCTCTCTTTGTTGTCCGAAATCCTTCAAGGTACCTTCCTCCTCTTTCTCTTTGCTTTTGATTCTGGTTCCCTTTAGTTACATCTGTAGGGTTTTGGCATTTCTTCTTAATCACCAATATTATCGGTTTTAGATTCGTTATATTATGTCTTTTGTTGCCTCGTTCCTTGGAAATTTTCTCTAGATCTGTTTATACTGCAATGATTTATGATATTTAATTGTTAAATCTGATCGGTTTTGATCACGCTTTTAAACTGCAATTTTTAGTTGCTTTCTGAAAGATCGAAGGCCTTTGTTTCGGATCGTAAATTTTCTGAAAAAATCTGAGATCAATTGTACCAATTTTGATTATAGGTTTTTTTTTTTTTTCCGTTGTTGATCCTGATTCATCTGTTTATGACGATGCGAATTTTAATGTACGTTTCCTTAACTAGTTTCTTATTTAATTGTTGTTAACGATGATGCAGATGCAAATCTTTGTGAAGACCCTCACTGGAAAGACTATCACTCTCGAGGTCGAGAGTTCCGACACCATCGATAACGTCAAGGCAAAAATTCAAGATAAGGAAGGGATCCCACCGGATCAGCAACGTCTGATCTTCGCCGGAAAGCAACTCGAGGACGGCCGCACCTTGGCCGACTACAACATCCAGAAGGAATCCACCCTCCACCTCGTTCTCCGTCTCCGTGGTGGCATGCAGATCTTCGTTAAGACCCTCACCGGCAAGACCATCACCCTCGAGGTTGAAAGCTCCGACACCATTGACAACGTCAAGGCTAAAATCCAGGATAAGGAGGGTATTCCACCGGACCAGCAGAGGTTGATCTTCGCCGGGAAGCAGCTTGAGGACGGCCGCACCTTGGCAGACTACAACATCCAGAAGGAGTCAACCCTTCATCTTGTACTCCGTCTACGTGGTGGCATGCAGATCTTTGTTAAGACCCTTACCGGAAAGACAATTACCCTTGAGGTGGAGAGCTCTGACACCATCGATAATGTCAAGGCCAAAATCCAAGACAAGGAGGGCATTCCCCCGGACCAGCAGAGATTGATCTTCGCCGGTAAGCAGCTCGAGGATGGCCGCACTCTTGCAGACTACAACATCCAAAAGGAGTCCACCCTCCATCTTGTCTTGCGTCTCCGTGGTGGTATGCAGATTTTCGTGAAGACCCTCACCGGGAAAACCATCACTCTTGAGGTGGAGAGCTCTGACACCATTGATAATGTCAAAGCTAAGATCCAAGACAAGGAAGGTATCCCCCCGGACCAGCAGAGGTTGATCTTTGCTGGTAAGCAGCTTGAAGATGGGCGCACCTTGGCCGACTACAATATCCAGAAGGAGTCCACCCTTCATCTTGTCCTCCGTCTCAGGGGAGGCATGCAGATTTTTGTTAAGACTTTGACTGGGAAGACCATTACCCTTGAGGTGGAGAGCTCCGACACCATTGACAATGTCAAAGCCAAGATTCAGGACAAGGAGGGGATCCCCCCGGACCAGCAGAGGTTGATCTTCGCAGGGAAGCAGTTGGAAGATGGAAGGACCCTTGCTGATTACAATATTCAGAAGGAGTCTACTCTTCACCTTGTGCTTCGTCTCCGTGGTGGATTTTAAGTGGATGAATTGCAATTTGTTGTTTCCTCAATATTATGTTTTTAAATTTCTGAACTTGTTGAATGGGTCTGGGTCCTTAGTGGCCCTTTAAATAAATTTCGTTATTTATCTTTTGATTGTTAATAATACTACTGTTTTTTTTAATTGCACTTTGTGTTTTACCTTTATAAAAGTTGGTACCTTGGTTAATGCTGTGTTGATTCTATTATGTAGTTTGTGTTTGTATATTTGAATTGTGGCTCGAAAGGGCTTTTGTTGCTGTATATTGTTGAATTATACTTGGTCATATGATGATATTAAATATGGATGGTTGATGGGTATGGATGTTTAAAGTCATTCAGGATATTAGATAAGCCGAGCATCGGTTTGGTTGACGTCTCAGGGAAGACAAGGCCTATCGATTGCCGCATTGCTGTTCCCTTCTTTCTTTAAATTTTTGTCATACTACTCACATAAAACCATGTGAAGGCATGCTTCGATTGATTGCTAAGACAGTCGTAATTTACCATTTCTCAATGCTCAATGATTGGGTTAGAGAATTGATGTTAAGAAAATAGGCGTTAGGAATCAGTATTGCATATGCAAACAGTGCTCTGGTGCATGTTAGTTTCAAGCGGGTTCTAGTTTCCTGTTTCCAGACTTCAGCAAATTAAATGGGTTGAAATTGTTTATTTAGCGACTAATCTTTATGTCTAACTATGGAGCCAGCTGATGAAAAGAGATTTAGCATTTTTCTTATTCAGCTATGATAACGAACTGAATGAATGAATATAATCTCTTAAATGCCGATGGCATACGAAGTGGGTGCACATACATTACGCGCAAAAAAAGGAAGTGTAAAAGGAATTAATCCCAGGGGCTCAAAGAACACTCTTCTGGAAGGATTGGATAGCGTTGAGAATCGTTGCAGTAGTCATAGATGACGAGGTTCCTCTGAACCCAAGCATAATCCTTCTTCTGATCATCGGAGAGGTGCCAGGCAGAGTATTGATCCCACCAATTGTCGGTGGTGGTTGAGACACATGCAGGATATGGATCTTTCCATTGGCAGCCGTCGACGCTGAAGTCCTTGTATGATGACACAAAGGGTGCTAGTTTCCAGTTCGTCTTCTCCAGTCCTCCTCTTGTGGCCCACTCATCTGCGTTCCATATGCTCGAGAACAAGTACATGGGCTTCTCATTTGGGAAGAAATTGTTTTCCTTCCCATTGTTCTTGAACACCCTTATGGGCACTCTATCCACGAAAAACCTGTTCATGCAATTCGTTTTGAACCTCAGTGACCTCTTGTCAATTGAAATTTGTATTGTATACTCAAAAAATGAACTTACACAATTTGGTGGTTGTTCCAGAGAATCGAATAGGTGTGGTAGTCCTCAGTTGGATCGAACCAAAGCATGTGCCTCATCTCACGGCCTCCAGTTCCATTCTTGTATACATTTGTCTGAATCAAGAACGGCTGCCCTGTTCTGTTCCCCAAGAACTCAAAGTCCAGCTCATCTCTTTCTGGCCCTGCCCCGTTCTCCGAGCACATCTGCCACCAATCATATTATATCATACCATATAACAAATATAAGTATATAACACATTATCTATCCTCCTTTCATCATACACTTACATAGTAAGCTGTGACAACTCCAGCAGAGTCACCTGCCACCAATTTCAGCTTCATACTGAACCACCCGAATCTGTATCGCTGCTTTGTTTGAAATCCACATCCTACCAATTCAAACCCAATGCTTCAAAGTTACAATAAGAATGAATAAGAGCATTGAATAATATTAGCATTTGGTATTACCTGTGTCTTTGTCAAGTGAGAGATACCAGATCTGCCCATCCTTGGAGGTACTAAAATGGTCTTCAGACCACATTATGCTGAAATTATCTTCAAAGGATCCTTTGGACACAGCTGCTTCAGCTATGACTACGAGAAGAAGGATCACGCCCAATGATGATGAAGCTTTTGCTTCCATTCTCACCATGTATTTTGGACGCACAAGAGAATGAATGGAGCTTAGGTTCGTGCTTGCTTGATCCCTCAAACCGAGATGGGGATGTTCATTTAATGATCAGAATATGAACATGATTTCGGCCACATCCAGTTGTATTATTATGTATTATGTATTATGTATTCTCATATGCTTCCTCACCTCTTTTTGGACCCAGGGCTCAATGTACCAAACTGCCCCTCCATGCATTTTCCTCACCCCTCCCCTGCCCATACCGATACCATGCCATATGTTAAAACTAGAACTTCTCTATCACTGTAACATGTCCTCCTTTGGGTAATTTGAAGAGAATTTATTTATAATTTAAAAACAACGTCTGAAACTGAAACCTTAATCTCCTAACAATTTTTATTCTGAACCAATTAGTCTCTAAGTTATTAGAAACAAAATTTTTATAAACTGATGTTACTCAATATGAGTAACTAAGTAACTGGAGATGCATAACCGACAAGGGCATATTGGTCAGTGAAAAATACAATAATGCAACCTGGAATAATAGCTAATTTAAAATGAATGTGGGACCAGTGGCCAGGCTGCATTGCAGTGGTTTTTCTAGGCTAGCACCACCATGGATGTAGAGGTGGGTCCTTTCATTACGAGGAAGAACGTGACCACACTTCTTTGGTCTTCAACATGTTATATACTAATACTAAATACTAATAGCAAATTGGTGCAGAGGGAAAATTAATTTATAAATGGATCACGAAAACACTAATGAAACGTGATGTCCTAAGTAAGTCTAAAGTTATTACTTGCAAACTTAACCTTGCTACTAGAATTAGAATACCCATTCTAACGTGTTGTAGTTAATAAGATGTCATTTGAATTCTGAAAAATCATTTCAATGATCATCTAAGAAAAGAACACTTCAAAATATAACTCTTGCATTCACAACTCACAAGTTAAATACAAATAAATTTTGTTTTTATCTAACATTATAAATTAAAGTCCCGCTCAATCTACTTTTGCCATATTTAAGCCTTGGTTAATAACAATATGCTTTATTGATAGGAGTCAAAAGCAAAAGAGATATTGCATATCTATAATCGCTAATTGCTACTAACTTTAAATGGATATTGTTTCCCAAACCGGTGCGTAATTAATCCATCAAACAACGCTTATTACGGGAAATTAAAGCAGTGAGAAACAAAACCTACTTTAGTTTATGATAATGATTATTGATTAACGAAAATAAGGATGACCAACATGCTACCAGCCTACACACCTGGCCCGATAAAAAAATGCAGAAAATGGCATGGGGAATAAGCATTTGTTCAAAACGAGAGGATGCATGTGACAACATGCTGGGGTATCTTTCACAAACTAATAATAAAGCAGGATCTCTTGACGAATGCTTTCTCTAAAAATTACTCGAGCATGTGTAAGCCTATAAGGCACTAGTCTCTGTAATGCAACTGTCAATTACCCAGGCAATTACAATGTTTTCCTTTCATAGTGAGTTTGTATTAATTGTTTGATTTTGAATATGAGATTCCCGTGGAAAGGCTTTGTTATTCTACTCAGGTAAATGAGAAGCAAGGACAAGAGTATTGTCAAGTGGGTTAAAAGGATAAAAAATCTGTTAAATATTTTAAGTAGGAAACTTTATGTCATCTGACAGTTTGGCCGAGTGGTCTAAGGCGCCAGATTTAGGCTCTGGTCCGAAAGGGCGTGGGTTCAAATCCCACAGCTGTCATGAGATTTTAATAGTTGATGTCCATTTTTGTAATAAGATTTCTGGGCTACTAGCTTCACATGTTGGGCCAGGGTCTCCAACAAGTATTATGATCTTAAAACCAAAAACAAAGAGTGGGAAAAAAACCAAAATAAAAGAATATAGAGTTCTTTTACCATTCTGCCAAAAATTAAAAAAAAAAAAAAAAACAAACAAAGGGGCAGCAGGGGGGTTGTGTGTGGAGTATTCGAATTTTATAAATATAAGGAGAGCCTTACTAAATAGTAACTAAACTTAATTAAAATTATAATTAATCACTAAGTATACAGATATTTGTTTTACACCTACCAAGTAAACTTTCAAAGATAGCTATATACATGCACTATAGCTTGGAGCTTGCCGTGCATAAAGATATAAATAATGATTTTATTATGTGTGAACCTTATTGCTGCATAGATATGAATTTTTTTTCCCATACAAATATCAAATATGTATGAATAATACTTTAGTTGTCTATGATTCTAATTTTACTGAAAAATATTATGTTGACATAATAACATGTAAATGTGAACACAATAATGTCCATTATATTGCGGAGTGAATTAACATAGTGTTTTAGGGAATCTTAAATAAATCATACAAACAAAAAAGTTTTTAAAAATCAAGTATACAAAATAAATTTACAGTCCACAAATGAAAAGAAAATCCGCAAGACAGGAAACATAATATCGAAATTAAGAGTGATGAAATTTGATTTGAAAACATATGAAAATATCGGAAAAAAGTAGAGGGGGAGAGCAGATATGGAAACATAGAAGCTTTCCAACCGTTCAAATTCTATCTTGATCACTCAAAAATCAAAAAGCATAGACTGCTTGCTTGATTTTTCCTATAAGATATTTGATATTTCACTCATTCACTGACCCCACCGCCACTCCCATTTCTCCATATAAACCCCACCAGCTCCCAACACTCCTTCGTCTCAGTGTCCATCGTCGTCTTCTTCTTACCACTATTCTTAATTAATTAATTCCCTTCCAATGGCAGCCATGGCCACCACCACCGCCCTCTCCTCAAACCTCATCAAGGCCTCCGCCTTCCACGGCACACCGGTCGCCACTTCCAGAGTCACTCCCATCAAATCCCAACAGCAGCAGAGCCAAACCATCTCCATGTCCATGGCCACACCCCCTTACGACCTCCAATCCTTCAAGTTCCAACCCATCAAGGAGTCCATCGTCGCACGCGAGATGACCCGCCGCTACATGACCGACATGATCACCTACGCAGACACCGACGTAATCGTGGTTGGTGCCGGCTCCGCTGGCCTCTCCTGTGCGTACGAGCTCAGCAAGAACCCCTCAATCCGCGTCGCCATCATCGAGCAATCCGTCAGCCCCGGCGGTGGGGCCTGGCTCGGCGGCCAGCTCTTCTCCGCCATGGTGGTTCGCAAGCCCGCCCACCGCTTCCTGGACGAGTTGGAGGTGGCATACGACGAGCAAGAGGACTACGTTGTCATAAAGCACGCGGCGCTGTTCACTTCCACCATCATGAGCAAGTTGCTGGCGAGGCCCAACGTGAAGCTGTTCAACGCCGTGGCGGCGGAGGATCTGATTGTGAAAGGAGGGAGAGTTGGTGGAGTTGTCACAAACTGGGCCCTGGTGTCGATGAACCATGACACACAGTCGTGCATGGACCCGAACGTGATGGAGGCCAAGGTTGTGGTGAGCTCGTGCGGGCACGACGGGCCTTTCGGCGCCACCGGGGTTAAGAGGCTGAAGAGCATCGGCATGATTGACAGCGTGCCTGGAATGAAGGCCCTTGACATGAACACCGCGGAGGATGCCATTGTTAGGCTCACCAGGGAGATTGTGCCTGGCATGATTGTCACCGGCATGGAAGTTGCTGAGATTGATGGTGCCCCCAGAATGGTAATTTCATTATTATTATTATTGCTTATTGAGAAATGAAAATGCATGCATGGAATATGAATATGAATTTCTTTTGCAGGGTCCAACATTCGGAGCAATGATGATATCAGGGCAGAAGGCAGCTCATTTGGCGTTGAAAGCATTGGGAAAGAGCAATGCCATCGATGGGACTTGTGGACTTGAAATTGAAGAACCCCAATTTGTTTTGGCCTCTGCTGATACTGAGGACATTGTTGATGCTTGAAGTTTTCTATTCAACTTAGGATTTTCTTTTTTTTCTTCTGCTTTCCCTACCTACGATTTGCATTTGGGAATAAATAAAGAAAAAATGTGAACGAAAAATATTAAATCCGTTTCGTTTTTATCTCCGTAAGCTAAGATTATACAATATGTACATTAAAAATCAATTATTAATAAACAATAAATATTAAAATATAAATATATAATAAAAATAAATTAAATTATACATTATTATACATAAATATATTAATAATTAATTTTATTATATAATATAATTAACGAACTGAAATACATAAAATTAGTACCAAGAAGAGATTAAAATAAGGGGAAAATTTGAAATGGAGCTCACCTGATGAGGATGTAATTTTCTGACTCACACCATTAAAATAATTGAATTAAAGAATAATATGTGAGTCTGAAACTCTGAGTGATGCGTGGGGCAGTTTGACTCTAAATGCTAGATAGTCTCTACTTTTCCTTTGTTGAACTAGGCAACTATAATTTGTAGAGAAAGAGAACGGAACAAGTTTCCATAAGTTGGTCATTTTGCTAGTCGATACAACCAATGAACCAATTAATTAGATATAGAATGAGTGGCGAGATGCAATAATTTTAGTAGAAAGTATCAGGGTAAATTACTATAGGGTCACGCTATTGAATTGAAGCGCCCACGGTAAGCACTAAATGTTCTGATCAAGAATTTATCCTCTAAAGTATAATTCGTTATTATTCAAAAGGCTCCTTCTAAAGTAAAAGATCCTTGGGTGAACTACGTAGGGTGTGTTTGGGTTCACGTTGAAGAAGAGAGAAGTCCGTTTGAGTGTCTTGAACGTCCCACTTTTATGTTTGGCAATTTGTTAGAACTCTAAACCCAGAAGTGCTTTCATCTCTTAACATACGTTCACGTGAAGCTAAAATTTCTTGCTTCTGCGTTCACGTTGAGAAAGTTGATTATCGTTGGAGGAATTAAGTGAAAAATTTATTCCTTTTCTACCAATTCTACCCTCTATTCTCTTCTATAAAAAGAATGCAAGTAACCATAACTTTTATGGTAGTTCTTCCTTTATTTGTTGTGTATGTTCTTTGTTCTGAATTTTTTTTTTCTATCAAAAATTTTTAGATCTGTTTCAATCACTGCCAAGATAAAAAATTTAATTATTTTTTATTATTTTTAGTACTCTCTTTCATATTTTGATTTTTATATTTTTTATTATATTTTTTATTTATACTATAAATATTTTTTATATTATTTTTTTAGTATTTTGATGTTTTTTTTAGTGCTCTATTATATTTTTATTGTACTTTTTTATTCACATGACAACTATTGTTGATATAAATTCTTATTTTTATTAATTTTTATTATTTTTTGTTTATATAAATTCCTTTTTTTCTATTCTTTATTGTACTATATTTATGTTGTGTATAAAATTTTTTATTTTTTTATTTTATTTTATTCATATCAATTTTATTTACTTCTTATTGTAATTTTTTTGTTCATATGATACATGTTGGTTGTAATTATTATATACTATGTTTGATATGAAAATTTTTTCTTTTTTTTTTATTTTTATTGTATTTTTTATTGTATTTTATTTTATTTTTTATTATACTAAATATAAGTAACAAAAGAGTCCTAAATAATAAAAATGTATATTCCAAAATGATATAAATTAAAGAGTAATAAAGTACTAAAAAAATTATAGAATATTTTCTTTTTGTTTGACATTATAGAATGTATAGTACGTACTCTCTTTTATAATTTTATTTTTTATTATATTTTTTTTTAAAAGATAGATATTATTTTATTATTATAAAATAATAATATTTATTTATATGGTAAATATTTTTATTATAAAATGAATTACTAAGATCTATTCAAATATCTAAAGTAAAATGATAGAATAATATAAAAAATTATTTAAATTGATGTCTCTTTTAGTAATTTTTTCTCTAAAAGTGATTTTGAGTAGCAAAATCCAAACAATATTTATTTTATTATAATCCATCTTAATATAAAAATTGCCAAACATAAGTCACGTTAACACAAACTTACTTTTCATCAAAATCAAGTTTGTAAAATCAATTATATGCAAACTCTCGTTTACAAACTGTAATCCAAACACACACGTACTCTTCAAAAGTTTGACTCGTGCGTTGGACTTGTAAAAGAGATTTCAACCCTCAAATCAGTAATTAATTAACCAATTTTCGTAAATACTCTTTAGGGTTTTTCTCGAAAGTAAATAGAATTAAATTAAATTAAATGCCCTCTATCATCCTATTTGGTTTGTATTTTTATTGTTACATAATGGTAACCGTTGTGTACCTGTAAAGCCCAAAATATGCGTCGGCATTACGGAAGTGTTCGGAGTTAGTTATTTTGATGGGGTAAAATGATTTGAATTTCAAAGTTAGTTCTAAGATGTAGTGTTATGCATCCGAACTATTTGAATACATATCATTATGGATTACGACAAAAAAAAATTATAAAATCAAATTATTTTTTATAAAAAAATCATATAAAAAAAGTTTTCATCAGTTAAATTATATATAATAAATATTTAAAAAAATAGAAATAAAAATATAAATTAAAAAAATAAACGATAAAATTTTAAAATTAAATAAAAAAATATACGTATAATAATAAAATATTTGTATGTAAATAATATTACAGAATTATTTTCAATTATAAATTTAATATATTTTTTATAATTTTGTAAATCTATTTAAATTATGTTATTTTATTAATTTTATTTTTTGTAAAATAAAAATTTAAAAAGAAATAGAGAATGAGAGAGAAAGATAAAGAAAAAGGAGAGAGTGAGTTTGTTAATTTTGAAGTGGAAAGATTTTATTATAATTGTAACGAAAGAATACCCCGTATGACACATTTTAGTTTATCAAATTAGTAATATAAAATGTAAATTATAAATTATATATAGAGTGGAAAGAGTAGAGAAAAATAAGAAAGGCGAGAGAGATAGATAAGATGATGGAGGAAGAAAATTTATTAATTTTAGAGAAAATATTTCATCTTAATTTTAATGAGAGAATGTCACGTGATATATTTTGATTGTTAAATTAGTAATATAATATAATTATATTTCAATTTCAATATTTCAATTTTAATTTTAATTTCAATTTTAATTTAATTTTAATTACAATTAAAAAATATCATGTTATACATTTCGATTGCTAAATTTATAATTAGCTATTGATAATAATATATAAAAGAGATAAAGTGGGTATATGAATAAGAGAAATAGAGTGGGTAAAGGAATGTGAGAGATAGAGAAAGAGAGAGGAAAAGGAGGAGAGAACTCTTTAATTTTGGAGAAAAAATTTTGATTTCAATTGCAATGAGGAAGTGACATGTGAGATGTGACATATTTTGGTTGTAAAATTAGTAATATACTAGTATTTTTATCCGTAATAACATTACGAGAATATAAGTCTTTTAAAACTACATCTGTCCTAACATTATAGATTATGCCACAAAAAATTTATAATATTAAACTACTTTTACAAAAAAGTCGTAAGAGACAAAAGTCCCCGTAAGCTAAGAATATCAGGGTCTCTGTAGATAAAAAATAAATAAATAATAAGCTTTTTAATTATTATTTTCATATAAAAGAGTTTAATTTTTTACTAATAATTAATTTTAATATTCGTTATCTAAAATTTGAAAGAATTTAACATGTATACTTTTATTTTTGATTAGATGTTAAGTCTATTGCACAAATAGAAATAATTAATTTTTATGTTTGTTATTTAAAAATAATATTTTTTTCTCTCTATATATAAAAATATAATTAGATATTAGCATAAAAAATTTATATTAATAGTTATAAAATTAACTCAACTTTATTTTTTTAAAATAATTAAATCTTGGTTCTAACTTTTAATAACAATATTAATATTTTCTCTAAATTATATATACTACATATTTGAAGAAAAAGAAGTAAAAATATAAATTAAAAAGATAAGCAGTAAAAGTTTAAAAGTAAATAAAAATATACTTATAATAATATTTTTTTTTTAAAATTATATTATATTGTTAATTTTATTTTTTGTAGCACAGAAAGATAGAGAAAAATAGAGAATGAAAGAAAAAAGAGAGATAAAGATAAATAAGAAGAATGAGAGAGGAGAGTTTGTTAATTTTGGAAGTTAAAAAAAATTATTTTAAGTATAATAAAAAAAATATCTGGTGACACATTTTGATTTGTCAAATTACTACTATAAAATATAAATTATAAATTATATATAGAGTGGGAAGAATAGAGAGAAATAGAAAAAAAGAGAGAGGTAGAAAAGAGAATGTAAGAAAGAGGTTTACTAATTTTTGAAAAAAATATTTTTTCTAAATTTTAATAAGAGACTGTCATGTGATACATTTTAGCAATGTTCTAAAAATTGGATTAGACCGGTCGGTCCGACCAGTTTAATCGTGAACCGTCAGCTAAAACGTTCGGTTTGCCATGCAAAACCGTTAATTTGAAAACTGGATTTAAACAGCTGAACCGGCCGAGAACGATCGGTCGGACCAGATTGGGACCCGACCAGTTCTCATCAAACGCTGTTTCGCGTAAAAAGTAAAAAAACTAAACAGAAGCAGGCGTGAAACCAGCAGTTAAGCCACAACCAACCCTTTCTTCAATTCTTCCATCTCCTTCCTCCTCTCCAAAGAAACGGAAACCCTAGCATCACCGCCGCAAGCTACAAGAAGTGAGCCACCGTCCTTCGAAGGTCAGTGCTCACTGCTCTCAGTCTTCGTTCTCTTCTGCGCTGTCCATCGTCCTGCTCGTTGCTTGGTCTCCGTCTCCGCCGCGCTTCTGCCCTCGGCTCAAACCGCTCAGAACGAAGGCAAAGGCTTCATTTTTTTTAATTTTTGTTCTATGTTCTTCATTCTTTACTAAAAAAATTGTTTATTTTTGGATTCTGCAAATGCTACTAGATTGAAATTTGAATCTAGCTGTATTATATTTTGTTTTCTTATTTTGGATTGAATCATTAAATGATTAGTTGATTTATTTTGCTGGTTAATCTTTGTTAAAATTGTGCTGATTTAGTTGATTTAGTTCACTAGTTAATCTTCATTAAAATTGTGTGTTGTCTTTTGTTTTATGTCGTGACTCGATTGTGCTTAGATTTTGACTGACTTAAACTTGTGCTTAGATTGAATGATTAATTGATTATTGCTTAGCTATGGCTATTTTGATGTGTTGCTGTTTTGTGTTTTGTTATTTTTATATATAGTGATGTGCTCTTGTTTTGTGTTTTGTGACTTAATTATGCTTAAATTGAATGATTAATTGATTATTGATTAGGATGATTGTTCTGCTAAATTAATTGTGTTGAGTTAAGAAATTAACTAAAATATTTAGTGATGACAAACATTATTTTTAGGCAAAATAAATAATTAGTGGTGTTTAATTATAATTACTTATTACTAATAATTTATTATGTGTTGCAGATCTTAATTCAATATTAAGCAGCCCAAATAAAATGCAAAACAAATAGCAAGGAAAATGGGCTGAAAGCAAAAATCAGAAGCCCAAGAAAAAGCAAATAAAGAAGCCCAAGGAATTGGTTGGGCCAAACAGATTACATAAACCAAACCGATCCAAGCCCAAAGTGAATTTCAATTTCCTCCATCTTGCCTTACCTAAAGCAACATTACTCTCCTCTCTGAGCAAGTCAAATCAAAGCTTCAGAAAAGTAAGAAAGAGAAAGAGAGAAAGAGCTTCTTCCCTAAGCTAGTAACCAAAGAAGCAAGAGAGAGAAAGTTTAAACTTGAAACACAGAAGCTAAAATAGAAAATCCAAACCAAATCAAGCTTAGGTTAAAGGTAATCCATCTCATCTTGCATGCATCAGATCTTCTTCTCTTCTTTCCAACTCTATGCTCTATCCGAAAATGGCATTCAAGGGAAAGTTGTTCTCTGCCCTATTATGCTTTTCATCTACGGTCACAAGTGATACTTGGGGACCAAGTAGTTTCTCAATGGCTAAGATCAAGTTGACCATGGGAAGATTTCTATGGTTGCTGCTATATGGCTTTCGGTCAAGATGAGGAAGTCAGAAGGAAAGTTTCTACTCTGGGGATTAAGGAGAAAAAGTGTATCTGTGGGTTGGTGAAGCTCAAGGCTCAAGGTGTTGACCTTGGAAGAAAAACCCAGCAACATGCAAGGAGATAAAAGAGGTTTGCTGTTCATTCAGAAACGAAGGAGAGAAAACCAGTGAATAGAGGTTTTGTTCTGAGAGAGCTCTTTGAAGAAGTTCAACTAACTGGACAGTGTAACCTAATCAAAGGTGCATTCCGCCAGTATGAAGAACTGAATCAGAGGCTTGCCAATCTGGTTTTTCGCATAGCACAGAGGCTGTTGATGAAGTCAATCTCCTTCATGTTTTACAGATTATAATTTACTTTTCAATGTTTATCTTTCTGTACTTTCTTGTGAGAAAAGGCATTGTGAGAAAGCTCAAGTAAAAGCCATGAATGGAAAAAGGCTGAGTGATACACTTGAGAGAAAAACCTAGAGTTATTTTTAGATTTCTTTAGGTATGTTTATGTCTTGTATCTTGTACCTGTGAGGTATCCCTTTCTTAGTTGGGTTAGCACTAAGAGTGAATAGTTAGGTATTAGCATAGTCAATGTCAAGTTAGGTTAGAACTTGAGTGTGAAAGGATTAGGTCAATCCTGTAAAATTGGTGTATGTAATACTGTTAACTATAGTGAAATTCTTCTATAGTTGTGGAGGAGACTGGACGTAGGTTGCATAGCACAAGGCAACTGAACCAGGATATATGATGGTGTTAGCTTTTCTCTTCTCTGCTGAGTTCTGTTTTCTGATATTCATGAGACAAAAACAAATTGTCTCATAAATTTCCACTGCTGAGTACAAATAGAATCAGAATTGAAAGTTTGTTTTAAAAGGATAATAACAGCAACTTAAAAGGAAGGCATAGATTCAACCCCCTTCTCTAAGCCTACCACAACCTTCAATTGGTATCAGGAGCTAAGGTCTCAAGAATCAAGCTTAACCGCTTGGTGCAAAGATCTAATGGCGAACAACTTGGGCACAACCACAGTTGCCTACACCCTCACTGAAGCCCAGTCAAACAACCGGCCACCTTTTTTCAACGGGAAGAACTATTCCTACTGGAAAGAAAGGACAAGGATTTTCATCCAATCCATTGACTACAATATATGAAAGATTATTGTGAGCGGTCCCAAAATCCCAACAAAAACAAGTGCTGATGGAGTGGTGACTCCAAAAGAAGAAGCTGAATGGAATGAAGATGATAAGAAGAAGATAGAGCTGAATGCTAAAGCAATCAACCTTTTTCACTGTGCTATCAGCTTTGAAGAGTACCGGAAGGTGTCTAGATGCAAGACAACCAAAGAAATCTGGGAAAAACTCCAGGTTACACACGAAGGCACTAAACAAGTCAAAGAAACGAGGATTGATATGCTGCGAAAAGAGTACGAGATATTTAGCATAAAGGATGGAGAAAGCATTGATGAAGCGTTTGAGAGATTCTCAATAATAATCAACAACCTTGATGCTATGGGTACAAACTATGCAGAATAAACCTTGGTGAGAAAACTCCTTAGAAGCCTCACAAAAGAATGGGAAAATATTGCCACTGTCCTAACCGAGAGTAACAACATAAGTCCCATAACCTATGATGAGCTGAGAGGAAAACTCCTTGCCTATGAAGCCACACACACAAACACAGACTCAAAGAAAAAGGGAATAGCCCTCAAGTCACAAATAGAACCGAAAGAGAGTGAGTCTAGTACTGGTATTTCAGATGACGAGCTTTTGTTTTTTGCTAGGAGATTTAGAAGGATGATGAAGAACAAGGGCAAATACAAAGGTTCAAATTCAAAGGAGCACAAGATCGGCTTGAGCAAAGTGACGTGCCATCACTGCAAGGAGGCTGGACACTTCAAGCTAAACTGTCCAAAGCTCAAAAAGGAGGACAAGGAAAGAAGGAAAAGAAGAGAGTACTCATGGCAGCTTGGGAGGATCTTGAGAACGACTCAAATGAAGAAGAAGAATCTGAAGGAGATGACAAAGACTGCTTCATGGCTGGAAACAACAATCTTGATGAGGTAAATTATTATGATTTGACCATTGAGGACTTACATGCTATTATTGATGATCTCACTTTAAACACCTCAAAACTGCTTGACAAGTACAATGAATGTAGATCTGAAAGAGATGTGTTAAGAGCTGAAAATGATTTTTTAAAAGAAAAAGTGAAGGAAACTGAATGTGCTTTGGACATCATTGAAGAAAACAGATTTCTAAAATCTGAACTTGAAAAATTAAAAGGAAAGCACATTGTGGATCCTTCTCATGAGTTAATTGCTGAAAATGAAAGATTAAATGATATGATTAAAAGGCTGAATGGTGACTTAGCAAAATTTGCTCAAGGTTCTAGTAACTTGGACAAATTACTTGCAAGTCAAAGACCATTGTTTGAAAAATCTGGTTTAGGCTACATAGCCAAGGAAGATGCAGTTTCCAACACTTCCTCTATAAAATTTGTGGCTTCTTCATCAAATACCAAATCCATACCAAACAGATCAGGTATTGGATATATTTCAACTTTTGAAGAAAAATTTGATGAAGTATGCACAAGTGAAACTGAGCCTTTACCAAGAACTGATCCGAGTTCAAACCGGCCTGGTTTGGGTTACATTTCGAAAAATGAAGCTGTTTTCAAAAAATCACCATTTTACAACAAAACCTCATATTCGAAAGGTAAAAATGTTCAAAGAAATTCTGGTGAAAATGCATTTGCAAAGAGGAATAAATTTCATAAAAATCAGTTTGTCAAAAGAAATGCATCTCCTCCAAAAACCAGAAAATTTCAACACTTTAATCATTTCAAGCAATATAACTCACCTCAATTTCAGCGACACACATCAGAAAATCATTGTGTCAATTGCAAGAAATTTGGTCACTCATATGCACAATGTTTCATTGAAAAAAGAGTTGTTGGAAACAAAGTTTACAATGTTATTTGTGATTTCAATGCACTTGGGCAACCAAGATGGATTAACTTCAAAGGATCCAAATCAATTTGGATACCTAAGGCTACTTGAAACTCTTCATGCAGATTTGCCTAGCATCCAAGAACAAAAAAGATATGTGGTACATGGATAGTGGATGTTCAAGGCACATGACTGGAAGGTCAACCTACTTCATCAAACTAAACAAGTATGATGGAGGTTTTGTGACCTTTGGAGATGATGGTAAAGGTAAAATCATTGCTGTTGGAAAAGTAGGTAATGAGCAATCTACTTTCATTGATGATGTACTTTTGGTATGTGGTTTGAAGCACAATCTTTTGAGCATAAGTCAGCTGTGTGATTTAGGATATTTAGTTGTTTTCAAAAGGCTTGAATGATGTGTTGTTAATGAAAAGACAAATGAAGTGATGTTTGTTGCCAAGCATTTTAATAATATGTATGGACTTACTCTTGATGAACTAAAGGATCAAAATGTAGCTTGTCTTCACTCTAAAGAATCTGAAAAGTGGTTATGGCACAAGAGATTGGGCCATGCAAGTATGTTTCAAATAAACAAACTTGTAAAGAAAGAATTAGTAAGAGGTCTTCCTTTGATAAAGTTTGACAAAGACATTACTTGTGATGCTTGCCAAATGGGAAAACAAATAAAAAGTTCTTTTAAACCAAAGGAAGACATCTCTACTAAAAGACCACTTGAGTTGCTACACATTGATTTATTTGGTCCAACAAGAACTCAAAGCCTAGGTGGTAAACATTATGGTTTAGTAATTGTGGATGACTACACTAGGTTTGGTTGTGTTTTATTTCTTGCACACAAAAATGAAGCCTTTTCGTCCTTTGAACCTTTTTGCAAGAAAATTCAAAATGAAAAGGATTTGAAAATATCTTCTATAAGGAGTGATCATGGAACTGAATTTGAAAATAATTTATTTGAATCCTTTTGTGAGGAATTTGGAATATCTCACAACTTCTCTTGTCCAAGAACACCACAACAAAATGGTGTTGTGGAAAGAAGAAATAGAAGCATACAAGAGATGACAAGAGCTATGCTTTGAGAGAGTAATGTTCCAAAATTCCTTTGGGCTGAAGCGGTTAACACGGCTTGCCACATTTTGAATAGAACAATCATAAGGAAATTTTTGAAGAAAACCCCTTATGAACTTTGGAAAGGATACCCACCAAACTTAGATTACTTGCACATTTTTTTATGCAAATGTTTTGTTTTAAATAACAAAGAAAATTTGGAAAAATTTGATCCAAAGGCTTATGAGTGTTTGTTTGTAGGATATTCCACAACTAGTAAAGCATATAGGGTTTATCATCAAGATGCTAGAATTATTGAAGAGTCCATACATGTTACATTTTGTGATACTAACTTGATGCAAAGCATTTTGGAAGATTGTGATGCAGGAAATCAGGCTCAGAAGAAAGATGAAATCACTCAAAATCATGAAAAAGAAAATTCTGGTCAAACTGAACCAGAAACTGCACCTGCTAAAAATTCGAGAGACAATTCCATTATGTCTCATGAATTTGAAGGAAATCCTGGAAACAGCAGCACCCAGAATCCCTTGGTGACTGAATCTGCCACCAAATCCACCAGACCTCGTGAATGGAGGTTCTTGAAGAACTATCTCGAGGAATTTGTAATTGGGGACGTTTCTCATGGAGTGCAAACACGGTCCTCAACTAGAAAGATAAATGAAGGATCAAACATTGCCCTTCTCTCACAAATAGAGCCTCAAAACGTCAAGGAAGCACTTAGTGACCCCTCTTGGGTTAAAGCTATGGAGGATGAGCTTCTTGAGTTTGAAAAGAACCAAGTATGGACTTTGGTTCCAAGGCTAAGTGGAAAGAAAGTGACCGGCACCAAGTGGATATTTTGGAACAAGTTGGGAGAAGATGGTAGCATTGCAAGAAACAAGGCAAGGCTGGTGGCACAAGGATATGACCAAGAAGAAGGAATAGACTTTGATGAATCCTTTGCCCCTGTTGCCCGAATGGAAGCCATAAGACTTCTCTTAGCTTATGCTGCATTTTGTGGTTTTAAATTATATCAAATGGATGTGAAATGTGCATTTTTGAATGGAGTGATAGATAGAGAAGTATATGTGGAGTAACCTCCTGGTTTTGAAAATAAAGAGCATTCTAATCGTGTTTTCAAATTATCTAAAGCTCTCTATGGTTTAAGACAAGCTCCTAGAGCTTGGTATGAGAGACTTAGCTCTTTTCTTTTGAAAAATAGTTTTCAAAGAGGCACCACTGACACAACTCTATTTATCAAGAACTCTAATGATTCTTTTATTCTAGTCCAAATATATATTGATGACATTATTTTTGGATCAGCCAATGAATCCCTTTGTTCTGAATTTGGAAAACTCATGACAAGTGAATTTGACATGAGTATGATGGGTGAACTTAATTTTTTCCTTGGGCTGCAAATTAAACAAACTGAAAAAGGTATTTTCATTCATCAAGAAAAGTATGCCAAGGAATTAGTTAAGAAATTTGGTATGAAAAATGCCAAACCCATGGGAACTCCCATGCATCCTAATTCTAAATTAGATAAGGGAGAAACTAAGAAAGATGTTGATGAGACTAGGTATAGAGGAATGATTGGTTCTCTTATGTACTTAACTTCCTCTAGACCCGATATGGTGAAAAGTGTTAGATTGTGCTCAAGGTTCCAATCCAAACCAAAAGAGTCACATCTTTCTGCAGTTAAAAGGATCATTAGATATGTTCATGGCACATCCAATTTTGGTCTTTGGTATCCTAAGATTGATGATTTTTCTGTAGTTGGTTATTGTGATGCAGATTTTGCCGGTGATAGAGTTGATAGAAGAAGCACTTCAGGCTTATGTTGCTTCCTTAGGAAGTCCTTGAATGTTTGGTCCAGTAAGAAACAGCCAATTGTGGCTCTATCTACTGCTGAGGCTGAGTATATAGCTGCTTCTTCATGTTGTTCTCAGCTTTTATGGTTAAAAACACAGCTTGCCGATTACAAATTAAATGCTGAAAATATTCATTTGATGTGTGATAATATGAGTGCCGTTAATATTTCTAAAAATCCAGTTTTGCACTCTAAGACTAAACATATTGAAGTGAAATTTCACTCAATAAGAGAGCATGCCCAAAAGGGAGATATTAGCATTCAATTTGTTAAATCGGAGGAGCAATTAGCAGATATTTTCACGAAACCATTAGCTGAGGATAGATTCTGCATGCTTAGGACTTGTCTAGGAATTTTGAGTTATGATTCTTTATTTGAAAAATGCTGATGTGTTTGCTAGAGCTTTTTGTCTCATAAACAGGTATGAGATAATTCTGGACAGAAGAAGAGCGTTTCCCCTTTAATCAGCGTGATCTGGGCTTATTTCAAGTGCAAAATGATTTGGGCCAACCTCAAAAAATCAGATCTAGAATGGTCCAATGTGTTTCCATTAAATCCAACTATCCCTGGGTCTAAATATGAATGTTACATTTTTTGGTTAAAAAAAATTTTTTTTGGGTTGTGTGTTTAAATTTTTTTGAAAAAGTTTTATTTTAATTTTTGTCCAAAAAGATTTTCAGTTTAATTTAATTTTTTTAGGATTTTGATTATTTAAAATTAAATTTCCTTGTTTTGAAAATCAAATCAAATCCTTCTTTTATGATGTCATGTCTTTTCAAGTCTTTTCAAATGGTGATGCAGTTGCATGGTTTTGAAAATCTACTTTTGGGTACAGTTACCAACACTCCCTCTCTTTCCTCCATAACTTCTCCTCAAACTCTTCAGTTTCTTTCCACTCTCTTTACTGCTTCTCTTCCCTCAAAAGCCTAAATATCACCAAATGAGGAAGAAAACCATTGCTAAAAGGCCTCCTCGTGAAAAAATCTTCAAGCCTCTCACAAAGCCCTCAACCCGCTCTCACGACTGAACCTTCACTTCATCTCCTTCTCCTCCTACCTCTCCTCCTCGGTGTGATCCCATGGCACGAACCAAGAATCCCTCTAGGGTTACTCCTTCCGCCAAGAAGACACCACAGACGAAAGAACCTCCATCCAAGCCAGGGTCATCGAAACCGAGTTCATCCAAGGGGAAGCGACCAGCCGCACCAGAACCTCCACCTAAGTCCACACAACCAAAGTCTAGGTCTGTTCCATCACGTTCTCAAAGAGGTAAAACTCGAGTTCCTCTTAAGTCAGTTAAAGAACCAGACATTGGCCCTTTTGATCACAAAGCTCACTTTTTGACTTCTCATTCGAACTATAACCCTTATAGATTCAAATCTATCATGAACAATGATTTTTATGAAGGGGTTATCCAGTATCATACCTTATGTCCCTCTTTTCTCGCTGATTTGCCATCTTTGAAAAGAAAAGGTTTTCCATTTGTTGATAACTTAATTTTTCTGGACTGGAATTACCTTTTTGACATCAAAAAGCCTGTTTATCCCTTGTTGGTCAAAGAATTTTATGCAAACATGACTTATCATGAAGGCACTACTCACTCATATGTAAAAGGCCGAGACATAATTTTAAATAATGAAACTATCAGTGATGCTTTGAAGTATACTGATGTTGGGCCTTGTGCTTACACTTCGGTTAAGTGGGATGAAGGTGTTGGAATTTCTTATCATGATGCATTAGCACACATCTGTGAACATGTATCTTTAATTGATGGCATTACACCCACTCACAAAGCCCTAGGATATGAGCGTGCTCAATTGCACCGAATGGTCAACCATATTATTCTGCCTCAAAGCGGCTCATATCAAAGGGTTTCCTACACTGATACTCTTGTTTTATATGCCCTTCTCATCAAAACTGAAATTTCATTTGCATACTTGATGGTTAGATATATGTTTGACTCTGTTAGGAGTGAAAAGGACAAAGCACTTCCTTATGGCATGTTTCTAACTTGCATATTTGAGTATTTTGGTGTTGACTTGACCAATGAGAACTATGAAAATAGACATTCATACCTAAAGGGGGGTGGTTCAGTGAAACAGAACAAAGGACCCACTAGATCTAAAAGAGTTATCCTAGATGATGAAGATGATGATTTTGTCCATGGTGATTCTCCTGCTCCATCCATTGAGGGTACCTCCATCTCCACTGGGAAGAAATCTGCTCTGCTGAATGTGGTCAAGGATGTCGCTCAAGAGTTTGTTTCCCAATCAAATAACTTAATTGAAATGAGCAAAGAGCAAAGGAAGCTGGCTAGCAAGCATGAGAACTTCCTGAAGAAATCAAGGGATAGGGTGGCTGTGCTCATGACCTTCATTGATAACTTTCAAAATGATGAAGACATTACCACTGATGTTGAAGAGGAAGCTGCTTCGGAGGGGAACGGTTCTGATGCCTAGGATTTGTCTCATGAAAACTGTTGCTGCTGCTCTCTTTTTGTCTCATGAATTCTGTTTACTTTGCTACTATTAAACTGTGTTATCTTGGATAACTGTAATAACTCTAAATACTGCTGCACTTTTTAGTTTGGTTAGAACTTTGGACTGTGATCTAATATTTTTTTGCAGGTTTTGTATTTTGTCTATCCGCCCTTGATGACAAAAGGGGGAGTAATAGCAATATGATACGGATAATACTTGATCATGCTTATTATCATGTTTTTGCATTCACATACTGAATCCTTTTGCTGATGACATTAGCTTATTGTTGGGCTGATTATGTGATGTTGCTTATTTGATACCCTTTAGCCAAGATAAATGTGTATAGCTCTTTATTGTGCTTTCTTTAAGTGTAATATAAAACATGAACAAAGAGGAAAGCATAAATCTAGGGGGAGCTAATCTTGAAAAGGAAAGGGAGGGCAACATAAAAGCAAATGACAATCAAAGGGAGTTTCTAAACCTTACTCAAATTCATTTCCTTTTGTTTATTGCTTAAATCATGTTTGTCATCAAGGGGGAGATTGTTGAGTTAAGAAATTAACTAAAATATTTAGTGATGACAAACATTATTTTTGGGCAAAATAAATAATTAGTGGTGTTTAATTATAATTACTTATTACTAATAATTTATTATGTGTTGCATATCTTAATTCAATATTAAGCAGCCCAAATGAAATGCAAAATAAATAGCAAGGAAAATGGGCTGAAAGCAAAAATCAGAAGCCCAAGAAAAAGCAAATAAAGAAGCCTAAGAAATTGGTTAGGCCAAACAGATTACATGAACCAAACTGATCCAAGCCCAAAGTGAATTTCAATTCCTTCCATCTTGCCTTACCTAAAGCAACATTACTCTCCTCTCTGAGCAAGTCAAATCAAAGCTTCAGAAAAGTAAGAAAGAGAAAGAGAGAAAGAGCTTCTTCCCTAAGCTAGTAACCAAAGAAGCAAGAGAGAGAAAGTTTAAACTTGAAACACAGAAGCTAAAACAGAAAATCCAAACCAAATCAAGCTTAGGTTAAAGGTAATCCATCTCATCTTGCATGCATCAGATCTTCTTCTCTTCTTCCCAACTCTATGCTCTATCCGAAAATGGCATTCAAGGGAAAGTTGTTCTCTGCCCTATTCTGCTTTTCATCTATGGTCACAAGTGATACTTGGGGACCAAGTAGTTTCTCAATGGCTAAGATCAAGTTGACCGTGGGAAGATTTCTATGGTTGCTACTATATGGCTTTCGGTCAAGATGACGAAGTCAGAAGGAAAGTTTCTACTCTGGGGATTAAGGAGAAAAAGTGTATCTGTGGGTTGGTGAAGCTCAAGGCTCAAGGTGTTGACCTTGGAAGAAGAATCCATCAACATGCAAGGAGATAAAAGAGGTTTGCTGTTCATTCAGAAACGAAGGAGAGAAAACAAGTGAATAGAGGTTTTGTTCTGAGAGAGCTCTTTGAAGAAGTTCAACTAACTGGACAGTGTAACCTAATCAAAGGTGCATTCTGCCAGTATGAAGAACTGAATCAGAGGCTTGCCAATCTGGTTTTTCGCATAGCACAGAGGCTGTTGATGAAGTCAATCTCCTTCATGTTTTACAGATTGTAATTTACTTTTCAGTGTTTATCTTTCTGTAATTTCTTGTGAGAAAAGGCATTGTGAGAAAGCTCAAGTAAAAGCCATGAGTGAAAAAAGGCTGCGTGATACACTTGAGAGAAAAACCTAGAGTTATTTTCAGATTTCTTTAGGTATGTTTATGTCTTGTATCTTGTACCTGTGAGTTATCCCTTTCTTAGTTGGGTTAGCACTAAGAGTGAATAGTTAGGTATTAGCATAGCCAATGTCAAGTTAGGTTAGAACTTGAGTGTGAAAGGATTAGGTCAATCCTGTAAAATTTGTGTATGTAATACTGTTAACTATAGTGAAATTCTTCCATAGTTGTGGAGGAGACTGGACGTAGGTTGCATAGCACAAGGCAACTGAACCAGGATATATGCTGGTGTTAGCTTTTCTCTTCTCTGCTGAGTTCTGTTTTCTGATATTCATGAGACAAAAACAAAATTTCTCATAAATTTTCGCTGCTGAGTACAAACAGAATCAGAATTGAAAGTTTGTTTTAAAAGGATAATAACAGCAACTTAAAAGGAAGGCATAGATTCAACCCCCCTTCTCTAAGCCTACCACAACCTTCAAATTTATTATCGATTAGGATGATTATTAATTGATTAATTGATTATTACAATACCAAAAAAGAAATTGTTCTTACAACTGTGTGGTAAGTATCATTTTATCTTGGAGATATTGCAGCTATGTTGGTTTACTCTCTTTCAGTATATATGTTCGGCTGAAAAAATTGTTAGTTCAGAATAGTTGCAGAGCTTGAGATCTTTGAATCGCTGCAAGCGTGCTGGAATTGTTGTGATTTTTATATAGGATAGTTGTTCTGCCATGCTATTGCTGCCTATATAAGTGTGTAGATACCACTAAAATTAGTAACCCTCATTAAATTACCTCAGCTATACCATCAATTAAATATCTTGAATACTAAACAGCAGTTGCTATTTCAATCTGCATTCTGCATAATACTGTCTAAACATGCTATTGCTACTTCGATCAGCATTTTGCAATATGCTTTAATGAAATGGCTCAAGATTGAACATGACGAGGCAATCTTTTTCAGGAAGCAACACATACAGTGAGATTACCAACTCTAGAAGAATTGTTTCTCATGATCTCAAATCTGTGTTTTGATGTTTTTTGAGTTTGATCATTGTCTTTTCCTTCATTGTCTTGTCTTTTTGCTCCTTTACTACTCTCTGATACTTTATATTTTTGCAGTGTAACCTTTGCTCGTTCTTTCTCTCTAGAAAGGCAATTATTTGTTGTAGGATTTGGTACTTGATGTTAAGTTTAGAAGAAGCCATTTTGGAATGAAATCAGTTTTACATCTTATTAGTTTGGTGTTTGTTGACTGAACCAGATTGGTAGGAAAATCTTCGCCAAAAGCTATAATTATATTTTAGGATGTATATTTATAATTTATTTATTATTTTATTCTAAAATGATTTTTTCGATTGAACTACGGTTAGACCGGTTGAACCAATAAACTGGTGAACTAGTAACTAGAGCGGTTCGATGACTGGTCCGGTTCTCAGAATCTTGCATTTTAGTTATTAAATTAGTTAGTAATATATAAATATAATATATAATATAGCTATATTTAAATTTTTTATATTTTAATTTAATTTGAATGCAAGTAGAGAATGTCATGTTATATATTTTGATTATCAAATTTGTAATTAGTCATTGATAATGATATATAAAAGAGATAGAGTAAGTGAAAGAATGAGAGAGATAGAAAAAGAGAGAGATCTAGAGAAAGGGATAACTCTTTAATTTTGGAGGAAAAGATTTGATTTCAATTGTAACGAGGGAGTGACATGTGCTACATTTTTATTGTAAAATTAGTAATATATAATAATTAATAGATATAATAGATAATAGATCTAATATAATATAAAGACCTAATTAAAAAGAAAAAAATATAAAGACCTAATTAAAAATTCAATAAAACTATAGAGACCGACAGAATAATTAAACCTATTTTATTCATATATTACAAAAAAAACATAAGAATGGTTAATTAATTTGTCTTTTGACTATGTTAGGTAACTAAAAAATTCAGCCAACATCGGTCAATAATAAAAAAAAGTACAATACCAATTCACAATTTTTTTTCTGAAATTATTCTTTTATCAATTTTCTTTCTTTTTCCTTCTAACATGTTAATTTTACTTACCACCACAAGCCATCTACTTTCACCACCAGCCATTATCGTAGTTGCCAGCCATTACTTCCGGCGGCCATTGCTGCTGTTGGACACCAACCACTAGTCACCTTAAATTTTAAATCTCAAATCCTAAACTTTAAATTTTAATCCCTAAGTATTAAATCATAAATCCTAAACACTAAATTTTAAATTATAAATACTAAATTCTAATTTTTTTATTGAGTTTTGAATATTTTTATTATTTTTAATTTTGGAACTTTTTAATTATAAATTGTTGATGATTTTATTGGCTAAAAATCGTTAATTATCAATACTTTTCAATTATAAATTTTGATTTTTTAAATATAAATGGGTAACTATTTTTTTTCTTCGCTTTAATTACATTAGCTAATAATTTGAGTTCACTTAACTTGATTGAGGACAATATAAAATTTCAAAAATTAAATAAAACATAGAAATAGAAAATAAAAAATATAAATTAGTGATTTTAATTTAAATAAAGACTAAGTAGTGGTTTTAATTTTTAATAAATCAAATAAGTTCGGTTAAAAATGTTATGATTACTCTTTTGTCAAGGTTTTCATATCAGTTAAAGTCATGTTGTCAAGGTTATATATATATATATATATGAATGTTATGGTGCCTAAAAGGTATATATATATATATATATGAATGTTATGGTGTCGGTGGTGTCTATTTACTAAAAGAAGTTAAAAAATAATATTTAATTTAAAAGATATAACAATAAATAATTTTTAAAAAATTAAAACTTACTACAAAAAGTAAGTTAGACAAAATTTAGGCACTAACTCATAGGCACCATAAAATTAGTCATATATAGTATACTAAGAGTAGGCACCGACCCAGTAACAACAATAGTCAATAGGAGACACTTGTCCCACTCTGTTTTCAATTTTTTTTTTTAAATTATAGTTATATATAATGTGTTATGTGTCCCACTTCAAATTTTAAATAATTTTACTATAAATAAACTAAATTCAATTAGCTGAAGTCTCAAGTTTACTTTTTTATAGTTATATCATTTTGACTATTAGTTAACCTAATCAAATTTAATTCTTGCGCCGTTAATCATTTGTTTTCGTAAATCTTTTTTTTAGTTTCATATTTTCAACCTTTCCTGTCTATTTCTTATTTAAAAATAATTTTTTATAAATTATATATAATGAATAGTATTTTAAGAATAAAAGTATTCACTAACTCTTTTTAATTTTTATCTCTCTATATAATTAATAATGTTCAACAAAATTTATTTTAGTATATATATTTTTATCTCCACTTTTAAAATTTTTTGGGTTTGTCACTAACTAAGAGAATATATAATTCTCTGTATTATTATTTGAAAGAAGAGAAAAATTAAAATACCAATAAACATTCAATTATCATTTAAATGTAGAGCATGTTGATGCTAAAATTTAAATATAAATAAGACATAATTATATTGAGTTAGAAAACAATTACTAGCACATATTTACAATAACACAAGCTAATTTAGAGTAATATTTTAAATCAATTTCTAAAAAAATTATAATGAGACAGTTTAATAATTAAAAAATTTTAATTATTGAATCCGTCTCTAATCTTTAATTTTGTTAGATATATTAATCATTATGTCAAATTTTGATAAAAAAAAATTAGACAAATCAGTCAACATAATAATTCTTAAAAAATTTTAAAATTCTCATGTCAGTTCCTTTTATATATATATATATATATATATATATATATATATATATATATATATACACGAACACTTTAATATTTAGACTAATTTATTTAAGGAAATAAAATTTTGGTGATTGATTTAGTTTTTAAAATTTGTTGAGAACTAAAACATTAGATTAAAAATTTCTTAGGAACTAATTTGGGGTTATTCGTTAATTTAACTACAATAAGACTAACCAATTGTCAGTAGGTCACTTGCTGATGTGTCAATAATATATCTATGTAGATTTCTCTCCTTTCTAATAGGGACAAATCACCCTCTGAACTTTTGGCAAAATGCTCCGTTCCATAAATAGACTTATTCCATAAAACTCCTTCCTCTTCTTTGTCATCTATGTTTGGTCCTAACTCTGAAAACGTTTCTCCTTCCTTCCAAAAGAGGGTTACATTGAGGACGTGCAAGTGTGTTGCATCATTGTGTGAGAAGATATTGACTGTATTTTAAAGGATTTTTTTGAAACGGTAAAGAATCCTTCGTCTCCTTCTACTTATTTTATCTGTTATTGTAGTCTAGTTGAATAGTGTGTGAGTATTATGAATGGAAGTGGCGAAGTGTGGTTTGTTGGTAAGAATTCTTAACTGATGATGATGATTTTTTAAGAATTCTTAACTGATACATGTAGTTTTCATATTAATAAGTATACTTGGCATTATAGTTATTTGCGTTTAATTAGCTTTGAATTTTAGTTTAGTTATTTAATTGTGGTTAGGAATTTTGTAGATGTTTGTGTTTGTTGTCCCTATTTTCATCATGGTGGGAGATTTGAGAAAGATTCAAATGGAGTGTTACGATACATAAATGAAAAATTTGAGAAGTTTCCACCCATGGATGTTGATTTTGTCAACAAGAAGGACTTGAAAGAATTCTTTAGGGGATTAAGATATCTAGAATACAAAGAAATTTATTGGCTTGATCCAGGGCAAAATACATGGAGTTTGGGCTTCATGCTCTTAAAGATGACTAGGATATTAATGACATGTGTGAAGCTACCCTAAGTTGTCTAGAAAAAAAATGAGTTTTACGTCTACTTTGAGAATCCTGTAAGTCAACCAATGGAGGCTGAACCAAAATCACAAATAGAGCCAGAAATATAGGAAGAGCTTGTGGTGGTCACAGATGATTCTTCTTCAGATGATGGATATAAAAGTGTCAAGGATGAATTCTACAAACTTCCTCCTCCCAGTTATGAGACTGATAGCAGTGAGATAGAGTCTCCAAAGAGACGTGGCAAGAAAGTAAAAAGAAAAACATTTGTGTTTTCATCAAGAAAAAAGAAAGTGTCACTTAAAAAAAATGGTAAAAAATCTTCAAAGAGGTATGTCGGGAGGAGGAGGAAGAGACATGTACTATATGATGAATCTAGTCATGGTAATGGAACTGACACACTTGCTAGTGGGTTGGGTGTAAGAAATAGTTCTACTAATGGACAAGGTGATGGATTTGATTTGGGTTCAACCCATGGGCCAGTAGAAATAGATATGAGAGGCCCAATAGTAGTTAATGAGAAGAGTGACAGTGATGATTACAATTATGAATATGTCTCTAAAGAGTATCATATTCCAATTTCTTCTGAAGATGAGAAGACAATCCAAGGACTTGATTTTAATGAAGAAAATGAATATGAAAAGGTCCAATTTGAGCTTGGAATACAATTTATGACTATGGAGAGATTTAAAATGACATTAAAAGATGTCTTTGTTTGGGATGGAAGAGATTGCATGTATATTAAGAATGAGAAAGAGAGGGTAAGGGCTAAATGTGCAGAGGAGAACTACCCATAGTTGATATACGTGGCAAGGAATTAAAAAACAATGACATTTAAAATAAAGACATTCTACACTGAGCATACATGTTGAAGGGATTATGAAAACAACTTGATTGATAAGACATGGGTCACAGACAAACTAAAAAAACGGTTGACAACACAGCTTAAGCTAACATCTAGGAAAGCAATGGAGTATATGAAACAGGATTACAATGTCCAGTTCCATCAAAACATGATCCAGAGAGCTTTAAAATCAGCTAGAAAAATTGTTGTTAGAAACGAGAAGGCACAATATGAGAAATTGTAGGATTATTTACAAGAATTGCATAGTTAAAGACTATATCTAGTGTTCTGGTTAATGTTGATGTTATGATTAGGTTCTAGTTTGAAGTCTACAAAATACTCATGGTTTATTTAGAGACATTGTCTACTTTTTTGGTATTTGTTTTACTTTGAAGTTGCAAAAGTACTCATGGTCTGGTTTGTGCAACACTAGATATGTTTATATTTTGGATTCAACTTCTATAAAATATTCATGACTTGGTTTGTGAATTACTAGATCTGTTGGTATATTGGATTCAACTTTTATGAAACACTCATAGTTTGGGATGTAATTCCAAATGTATGCCAAATTTGAGTATTCAGATAGCTAACTTCATATTCAATGTTTGATAATTATATAATACAATAATATGGTAATATCTCAATCGAGTATTTTAAATTCTAATAGCACTATAGGAAATAAATGAAGTATCACTACATTTAGTATCATAACATGAATTGTTGTCTTCATATAATTTAGAAATTTCAATTATAATGTATTAAACAGTTGTCTTCTATTTACATAACTTTACACCCTGAACCAAATTCACTGAAAATTGATGAAATTAGAATTGTAAGTGCAACTTCAAGTAAGAAGGTAGTTAGGATTTTGCATTTCCACTGACTCCAATCTTTCCTCCATCTTTTTCAAAAGATTAACCATTCCATTCTGATTGACATCAGTTTTATGTGTATATGAACCAACATATTCATCAAACCAAGCAAAGTATTTATAATGTGGAGCTGTGGTCTACAACAAATA
Organism: Arachis ipaensis; assembly: GCF_059453495.1. Classification (NCBI taxonomy): domain Eukaryota; kingdom Viridiplantae; phylum Streptophyta; class Magnoliopsida; order Fabales; family Fabaceae; genus Arachis; species Arachis ipaensis. The sequence goes on along the minus strand of NC_142440.1, from coordinate 21,177,446 downwards.
ACACTTCATGGTAATGGAAACGAATTTTGAAAAACAACAAAAGTGAAGAACGTCTACCTTAAAATAAGAGTAACAAAAAGAGCCTATTCGGATTTCCTATTGTGCTAGATTCAAACAATATTGCATATGTACCACAATGACATGTGGGTACTATACGAATCTTTACTTATCTTGGTTTGTCCTTTTTCCTATACTCCCAGTGGAACCCAATGTCAGACTCCAGCACAAATTATTTCCAAGTCCACTACTTTTCTCAACAGTTCGTGAAGAAGAATATCTACCTTCTGTAGTCATAGCTTTCTTCAGGAGAAAATCACATTTTCACTATACACACAATAAAGACAATGAAGAATGACGAACAAAATGCTAAAAAACTTTCAACCACCACATGATAACCCTATTTATAAAACAACAACGTTTTGCCAAAGGTTCAGGAGGCAATTTGTCCCTATTAGAAAGGAGAGAAATCTACGTAGACACGTTATTGACACATCAGCAAGTGACTTGCTGGCAACCTGTTGCATGATTAGATTGTACAAATATAAAAGTAGATAAAAACTGATTTATGTTTCTATAATTGTTAGGGGGAACAAAGTCTATCGGACAAAAAGTTAGGGACCGAAAAGGGTATTTACTCTATACTATATAATATAAATTTAAAATATGATATTTTTCAAAAATTAATTATATAACATGTAAATCAATATTAAAGTTATAAAGCTCATTTGTCAAAAATATTGTACAAAACATCGATTTGATAATTTGGATGTAATTTAATATAATTATTCAATAAAAAAATGCACAAAAAAATTATACAACAATAAAAAAGTCTTGTGAAATTAAAATCTTTCTTAAATATTGATTTGTGTGTATTTTTTAGAGTCTTCATATAATAAATATAATCATTTAGTATACTCAATTCTAATTAGATAAATTTATTTTTATTTGTTGATGTGAATATTTTTTTAAGATGATACTCTATGGTGTAATTTTGAATTTTAATTATAACTTTTTTAGTTTATGTTTGAAAATAATTAAAGAAAAGAATTAAGAAAAAATGACTGAGAATAAAAATATAAAAAATATAATATATAAGTATAAATAAATTTTATTAACCATAATATATTGGAATGAATACCTAGTAAGTATATATATTCGTTGTTGTGTTAAAGTTAAACGTGTTTAGAGATGTTTTAGACAATCTATTTAATTCAGAAGATATAAAATAGAGTAATAGTGATAAAAGTGTTATTGAATATATTTAAGTAAATCTAAGGTTATATACTCTGAATATTTATAACTAAAAATTGTTATTATAGCAATTTTAATATAAATATTAATTATATTTAACTATTATATTTTAATTCAATTGAGATGATAAATATGAAATTTAATTGATTAGTGGTATATTTTAACGGATGTAAATTTTAAAACTATTGATGATAAACGATACTCATAAATAGATACAAATGTTTTAAATATTAGAATTTATATTCTTTAAATCATTACTATGTTGAAATTTATTTATTTATTATCTTAAAAAATTATAAAGTTACTATTTATGAAAAATTATTGATAATTTTTACAAATAACTAAGTCAGCTGAAAGGCAGCACCTCACCCAAGGGCAGTAAACCTCTTATAGCTGTCCATTTATGTCATTTAATGTTTAATTATTTAGAGGATTTTGGAGTCTTTCAAAAAGTTGCTAAAGGACAAAATTAATATAGGAACCTTTTGCTTATTGGGACAACCATGTTCCATGAAAGTACTTGGAACACCTCATAATTTTCCAAATAACTTTTGCTGTATATATGTTTGAATATGAAAGGCCAACTTATGCAGGCAGAAATAGAGATGTTATTATCACATCATTTTTGTTTTGAATTTCTCTCCACTTATAACTACTGGAACTAGTCTCCTAAAAAAGAAAAGAGACAGCAAGTCTAAATTAAAGAATCTATTGGCTTCGCGTCCTCTAGCCATAGGAGTGGACATAATGAATGTTGGAACAATCTGGTGTTTCTTTACATTATTATCAGAGTTTGAAGAAGTAAAGTAGTGAATGCCTCTGTAGTCTGTGGCAGTTCTATATAAGGGGACTGCGAAGCAAGCAAAGATTAGCAATTAGCACCACACATATTATATATAATGGCTACACATCAACAACAACAACCTCTTCTTCTACATTTCCATCATCAAAATAAAAAATCACTGTTGTTGATCCTTGGTGGTGTTGTCGCCTCAACAACTTTCATCGCTTCATATCTCATCATCAGAACCACCTCCTTCTCCTCCTCCTTCAGCCTCTCCATCCTCCTCATTGTCATCATCTCCATTCACAGAGCAACCTGCTTGGCCCATGTCTCAGAAATAGCACAACAAGACCTCATTCTGGTCACCACAAAAGACCACAACTTCAATCTTCTCCAATCCTTCCTTACGAAGTCCAACTCAGGCATCCGCCATCAAGATCCACTTCAACGGTAGTCTAAAGGAGGAAGCAGCTTTGCAAGTCTGTGCAGACCTCATGGACTTGTCCATTGATAGAGTTCTTCAATCAGTGGTGGCTCTCACTAAAAGGAACACTACTCATTCTCTGCAAGACGCACACACATGCCTGAGCAGTGTTCTCACTAACCATGCCACTTGCTTGGATGGCTTAGAAGGCTTCTCTGCTCATGCCATTATAGAGTCTCAACTCCAGGACTTAATATGTAGGTCGAGGACCTCTCTGGACGTGCTTGCTGCATGATGAGCGGATAATTTATACGCTTTTTGGCATTGTTTTTAGTATGTTTTTAGTAGAATCTAGCTACTTTTAGGGATGTTTTCATTAGTTTTTATGTTAAATTCATATTTCTGGACTTTACTATGAGTTTGTGTATTTTTCTGTGATTTCAGGTATTTTCTGGCTGAAATTGAGGGACTTGAGCAAAAATCAGATTCAGAGGTTGAAGAAGGACTGCTGATGCTGTTGGATTCTGACCTCCCTGCATTCAAAATAGATTTTCTGGAGCTACAGAACTCAAAATGGCGCGCTTCTAATTGCGTTGGAAAGTAGACATCCAGGGCTTTCCATCAATATATAATAGTCCATACTTTGCCCAAGTTTAGACGATGCAAACTGGCGTTCAACACCAGCTCTCTGCCCAATTCTGGCGTCCAGCGCCAGAAACAAGTTGCAAAGTGGAGTTCAACGCCCAAAATGGCACAAAAGCTGGCGTTCAACTCCAAGAATGACCTCTCCATGTGTAGACTTCAAGCTCAGCCCAAGCACACACCAAGTGGGCCCCGGAAGTGGATTTATGCATCAATTACTTACTTCTGTAAACCCTAGTAGCTAGTTTATTATAAATAGGACTTTTTACTATTGTATGAGGCATCCTGGATTGTATTTTTGATCCTGTGATCACGTTTTGGGGGCTGGCCATTCGGCCATGCCTGGACCTTTCACTTATGTATTTTCAAACAGTAGAGTTTCTACACTCCATAGATTAAGGTGTTGAGCTCTGCTGTTCCTCAAAGATTAATGCAAAGTACTACTATTTTCTATTCAATTCAACTTATTCCACTTCTAAGATATTCATTCGCACTTCAACCTGAATGTGATGAACGTGACAATCATCATCATTCCCTATGAACGCGTGCCTGACAACCACTTCCGTTCTACCTTAGATTGAATGAATATCTCTTGGATCTCTTAATCAGAATCTTCGTGGTATAAGCTAGATTGATGGCGGCATTCATGAGAGTCCGGAAAGTCAAAACCTTATCCGTGGTATTCCGAGTAGGACTCTGGGATTGAAAGACTGTGACGAACTTCAAACTCGCAAGTACTGGGCGTAGTGATAGACGCAAAAGGATAGTAAATTCTATTCCAGTATGATCGAGAACCTCAAAGATGATTAGCCATGCAGTGACAGCGCATCGGACCATTTTCACAGAGAGGAATAAGATGCAACCATCGACAAGGGTGATGCCTCCAGACGATTAGCCGTGCTATGACAGAGCATTTGGACCATTTTTCCGAGAGGATTGAAAGTAGCCATTGGCACCGGTGACATCCTTACAAAAAGCCAGCCATAGAAAGGAGTAAGACTGATTGGATGAAGACAGCAGGAAAGTAGAGGTTCAGAGGAACGAAAGCATCTCTATGCGCTTATCTGAAATTCTCACCAATGATTTACATAAGTATTTCTATCCTTATTATATTATCCTTTTTCGAAAACTCCATAATTATTTTATATCCGCCTGACTGAGATTTACAAGGTGACCATAGCTTGCTTCATACCAACAATCTCCGTGGGATCGACCCTTACTCACGTAAGGTTTATTACTTGGACGACCCAGTGCACTTGCTGGTTAGTTGTATCGAAGTTGTGACAAATTATGAATTAAGATTAGAGCACCAAGCCTTTGGAGCCATTACCAGAGATCACAATTTCGTGCACCAAGTTTTTGGCGCCGTTGTCGGGGATTGTTCGAGTTTGGACAACTGACGGTTCATCTTGTTGCTCAGATTAGGTAATTTTCTTTTTGTTTTATTTTCAAAAATTTTTCAAAAATCTTTCAAAAAAATTTTTCTCACCTGTTTTCGAAAAAATTTTCAAAAAAATATTTTCAAAAATATATTTTTCTTTAGAATCTTTAAGAATGAATTCTAGCGTTTCATGAAGCATGTTGAAGCATGGCTGGCTGTAAAGCCATGTCCAATTCTTCTGGATAGGGTATGTCAGGCGTGTCATGTCTGAGTTACATACTAAAGCTTGGCTGGCCATTCAGCCATGCCTGACCCTTTGATTGGAGCTTTAGACTAAAGAGCATAAGATTCCTGGAATTCATATTAAAAATTTTGGAATCCTTATTTTTCTCTTTCAAAATGATTTTCGAAAAAAATTAAAAGAAAATACAAAAAAATTCATAAAATCATAAAAATCAAAAATATTTTTGTGTTTCTTGTTTGAGTCTTGAGTCATGTTATAAGTTTGGTGTCAATTGCATACTCATCTTGCATTTTTCGAAAATTTTCATGCATTCATAGTGTTCTTCATGATCTTCAAGTTGTTCTTGGTAAGTCTTCTTGTTTGATCTTTGCATTTGCATGTTTTGTGTCTTTTCTTGTTTTTCATATGCATTCTTGAATTCTTAGTGTCTAAGCATTAAAGAATTCTAAGTTTGGTATCTTGCATGTTTTCTTTGCATATAAAATTTTCAAAAATATGTTCTTGATATTCATCATGTTCTTCATAGTGTTCTTGGTGTCCATCTTGACATTCATAGCATTCTTGCATGCATTCATTGTTTTGATCTAAAAATTTCATGCATTGCATCATTTTAGTGTTTTTCTCTCTCATCATAAAAAATTCAAAAATAAAAAAAAAAATATCTTTCCCTTTTTCTCTCTTAAAATTTCGAAAATTAGATTTGACTTTTTCAAAAATTTTTAAAAATCTAGTTGTTTTTATGAGTCAAATCAAATTTTCAATTTAAAATCTTATCTTTTTCAAAAATCAAATATTTGTCATTTTTCTTAGTTATTTTCAAAAATTTTAAAAATATTTTTCAAAAATATTTTTCTTATCTTTATCTCCTAATTTTTTAAAATAACATCATCAATTAATGTTTTGATTCAAAAAATTTCAAGTTTGCTACTTACTTGTTAAGAAAGATTCAAACTTTAAATTCTAAAATCATATCTTGTGATTTCTTGTGAATCAAGTCATTAATTGTGATTTTAAAAATCAAATATTTTTCAAAACTAATTTCAATCATATCTTTTCAAAAATATCTTCTTATCTCATCTTTTTCAAAATTTGATTTCAAAATTGATTTTCAAAATTTGTTTCAACTAACTAACTAACTTTTTGTTTGTTTCTTACCTTTTTCAAAACTACCTAACTAACTCTCTCTCTCTAATTTTCGAAAATACCTTCCCTCTTTTTCAAAAATTCTTTTTGATTAACTAATTATTTTAATTTTTGATTTTAATTCTCGAAAATTACTAACCTTTTTCAAAAACTATTTTCAAAAATCACTAACTCTTTTTCAAAAATTATTTTCGAAATTTTTCCTCCCTCATCTCCTTCTAATTATTTATTCATCTACTAACACTTCTCTTCATCTCACATCACTGCTCCTATCATCACCTTTGTGTTTGGATTCTTCATTCTTCTTCACCCCTATTCCTTTTCTTCTTCTACTAACAATAAGGAACATCTTTACTGTGACATAGATGATTCCTCTTCTTTTCTTGTTCTCTTCTCTTTCTTATGAGTAGGAACAAGAAAAAAGGCATTCTTGTTGAAGCTGATCCAGAACCTGAAAGGACTCTTAAGAGAAAACTAAGAGAAGCTAAATTACAACAATCCAGAGACAACCTTATTGAAAATTTCGAACAATTTACATGGAAGAAGCATCTCCATTCCTGCCATTGGAGCAAACAACTTTGAGCTGAAACCTCAGCTAGTTTCTCTGATGCAGCAGAACTGCAAGTTTCATGGACTTCCATCTGAAGATCCTTTTCAGTTCTTAACTGAATTCTTGCAGATATATGATACTGTTAAGACTAATGGAGTAGATCCTGAAGTCTACAGGCTCATGCTTTTTCCTTTTGCTGTAAGAGACAGAGCTAGAGTATGGTTGGACTCTCAACCCAAAGACAGCCTGAACTCTTGGGATAAGCTGGTCACGGTTTTCTTAGCCAAGTTCTTTCCTCCTCAAAATCTGAGCAAGCTTAGAGTGGATGTTCAAACCTTCAGACAAAAAGAAGGTGAATCCCTCTATGAAGCTTGGAAAAGATACAAGCAGCTGACCAAAAAGTGTCCTTCTAACATGCTTTCAGAATGGGCCATCCTGGATATATTTTATGATGGCTTATCTGAGCTATCAAAGATGTCATTGGATACTTCTGCAGGTGGATCCATTCACCTAAAGAAAACGCCTGCAGAAGCTCAAGAACTCATTGACATGGTTGCTAATAACCAGTTCATGTACACTTCTGAGAGGAATCCTGTGAGTAATGGGACGCCTCAGAAGAAGGGAGTTCTTGAAATTGATACTCTGAATGCCATACTGGCTCAGAATAAAATATTGACTCAGCAAGTCAATATGATTTCCCAGAGTCTGAATGGAATGCAAGCTGCATCCAACAGTACTCAAGAGGCATCTTCTGAAGAAGAAGCTTATGATCCTAAGAACCCTGTAATAGCAGAGGTAAATTACTTAGGTGAACCTTATGGAAACACCTATAATCCATCATGGAGAAATCATCCAAATCTCTCATGGAAGGATCAAAGGCCTCAACAAGGCTTTAATAATGGTGGAAGAAACAGGTTTAGCAATAGCAAGCCTTTTCCATCATCCACTCAGCAACAGACAGAGAACTCTGAACAAAGTACCTCTAATTTAGCAAACTTAGTCTCTAATCTATCCAAGGCCACTGTAAGTTTCATGAATGAAACAAGGTCTTCCATTAGAAATTTGGAAGCACAAGTGGGCCAGCTGAGTAAAAGGATCACTGAAATCCCTCCTAGTACTCTCCCAAGCAATACAGAAGAAAATCCAAAAGGAGAGTGCAAGGCCATTGAATTAATCACCATGGCCGAACCTGTAAGGGAAGGAGAGGACGTGAATTCCAAGGAGGAAGACCTCCTGGGATGTCCAGTGATCAATAAGGAGCTTCCTTCTGAGGAACCAAAGGACTCTGAGGCTCAATTAGAGACCATAGAGATTCCATTGAACCTCCTTATGCCATTCATGAGCTCTGATGAGTACTCCTCTTCTGAAGAGAATGAGGATGTTACTGAAGAGCAAGCTGCCAAGTTCCTTGGTGCAATCATGAAGCTGAATGCCAAATTATTTGGCATTGAAACTTGGGAAGATGAACCTCCCTTGTTCACCAATGAACTAAGTGATCTGGATCAACTGACATTGCCTCAGAAGAAACAGGATCCTGGAAAGTTCTTAATACCTTGTACCATAGGCACCATGATCTTTAAGACTCTGTGTGACCTTGGTTCAGGAATAAACCTCATGCCCCTCTCTGTAATAGAGAAACTGGGAATCTTTGGGGTGCAAGCTGCTAAAATCTCATTAGAGATGGCAGACAATTCAAGAAAACAGGCTTATGGACAAGTAGAGGACGTGTTAGTAAAGGTTGAAGGCCTTAACATCCCTGCTGATTTCATAGTCCTAGATATTGGGAAGGATGAGGATGAATTCATCATCCTTGGAAGACCTTTCCTAGCCACAGCAAGAGCTGTGATTGATGTAGACAGAGGAGAATTGATCCTTCAAATAAATGAGGATAATCTTGTGTTTACAACTCAAGGATCTCTCTCTGCATCTATGGAGAGGAAGCATAAAAAGCTTCTCTCAAAGCAGAGTCAAACAAAGCCCCCACAGTCAAACTCTAAGTTTGGTGTTGGGAGGCCACAACCAAACTCTAAGTTTGGTGTTAAACCCCCATATCCAAACTCTAAGTTTGGTGTTGGGAGGTCTCAACAAAGCTCTGCACATCTGTGAGGCTCCATGAGAGCCCACTGTCAAGCTATTGACATTAAAGAAGCGCTTGTTGGGAGGCAACCCAATGTTTATTTATCTAATTTTATTTTTTCATGTTTTCTTAGGTTCATGATCATGTGGAGTCACAAAATAAACGAAAAATTTAGAAACAGAATCAAAAACAGCGGAAGAAAAATCACACCCTGGAGGAAGCACCTGTCTGGCGTTCAACGCCAGAACAGAGCATAGTTCTGGCGCTGAACGCCCAAAATGGGCAGTATCTGGGCGCTGAACACCCAAAATGGGCAGCATCTGGGCGCTGAACGCCAGAATTGCACCCTGGAGAAGAGCTGGTGCTGAACGCCCAGAACAAGCATGGTTCTGGCGTTCAACGCCAGAAATGGGCAACAAATAGGCATTGAACGCCCAAAATGGGCACCAACCTGGCGCTGAACGCCCAGAGTTGTGTGCAAGGGCATTTTACATGCCTAATTTGGTGCAAGGTTGTAAATCCTTAAACACCTCAGGATCTGTGGACCCTACAGGATCCCCACCTACCTCCACTCACTCTCTTCTCTCTTCTCAATCATCCTCTATTCCCAATAAACACTCTTCTCCAAAACCCTTCACCTATCACCTCCATCCCTCTTCCCTATTAACCCTTCACCACCCAAACCCACCCATATGGCCGAACCTTAACCCCCCCTCCCTTCCCTATATAAAGCCTTCCATTCTTCTTCATTTTCACACAACACAACCCTCTCTTTCCCTTCTTGGCCAAAACACACCTCCCCCCTCTTCTCCATATTTTCTTCTTCTTCTTCATCTAATTCTTTCTTTTCTTGCTCGAGGGCGAGCAATATTCTAAGTTTGGTGTGGTAAAAGCATAAGCTTTTTGTTTTTCCATTACCATTGATGGCACCTAAGACCCGGAGAATCCTCTAGAAAAGGAAAAGGGAAGACAAAAGCTTCCACCTCCGAGTCATGGGAGATGGAAAGATTCATCTCCAAAGCTCATCAAGACCACTTCTATGATGTTGTGGCCAAGAAGAAGGTGATCCCTGAGGTCCCTTTCAAACTCAAGAGAAATGAGTATCCGGAGATCCGACATGAAATCCAAAGAAGAGGTTGGGAAGTTCTAACAAACCCCATCCAACAAGTCGGCATCCTAATGGTTCAAGAGTTCTATGCCAATGCATGGATCACTAGGAACCATGATCAAAGTAAGAACCCAAATCCAAAGAATTATGTTACAATGGTTCGGGGGAAATACTTAGATTTTAGTCCGGAGAATGTGAGGTTGGCGTTTAACTTGCCTATGATGCAAGGAGATGAACGCCCCTACACTAGAAGGGTCAACTTTAATCAAAGGTTGGACCAAGTCCTCATGGACATATGTGTGGAAGGAGCTCAATGGAAGATTGACTCCAAAGGCAAGCCGGTTCAACTAAGAAGACTGGACCTCAAGCCTGTAGCTAGAGGATGGTTGGAGTTCATCCAACGCTCCATCATCCCCACTAGCAACCGATCTGAAGTTACTGTGGATCGGGCCATTATGATCCATAGCATCATGATTGGAGAGGAAGTAGAAGTTCATGAAGTCATCTCCCTTGAACTCTACAAAATAGCCGAAAAGCCCTCCCCTGGGGCAAGGCTAGCTTTTCCTCATCTTATTTGCCATCTATGTTACTCAGCTGGAGCTTTCATAGAAGGAGACATTCACATTGAGGAAGAGAAGCCCATCACTAAGAAAAAGATGGAGCAAGCAAGAGAGCCCATTCATGGAGCTCAAGAGGCGTATGAAGCTCATGACCATGAGATCCCGGAGATGCCTCAAATGCATCTTCCTCCACAAAACTATTGGGAGCAAATCAACACTTCCCTAGGAGAATTAAGTTCCAACATGGGACAATTAAGGGTGGAACATCAAGAGCACTCCATCATCCTTCATGAAATTAGAGAAGATCAAAAAGCAATGAGGGAGGAGCAACAAAGACAAGGAAGAGACATAGAAGAGCTCAAGGACATCATTGGTTCCTCAAGAAGGAAACGCCACCATCACTAAGGTGGATTCATTCCTTGTTCTTATTTCTTCTGTTTTTCGTTTTCTATGTTATGTGCTTATCTATGTTTGTGTCTTCATTACATGATCAGTAGTAGTTAGTAACTATGTCTTAAAGTTATGAATGTCCTATGAATCCATCACCTCTCTTAAATGAAAAATGTTTTAATTCAAAAGAACAAGAAGTACATGAGTTTTGAATTTATCCTTGAACTTAGCTCAATTATATTGATGTGGTGACAATGCTTCTTGTTTTCTGAATGAATGCTTGAACAGTGCATATGTCTTTTGAAGTTGTTGTTTAAGAATGTTAAATATGTTGGCTCTTGAAAGAATGATGACTAGGAGACATGTTATTTGATAATCTGAAAAATCATAAAAATGATTCTTGAAGCAAGAAAAAGCAGCAAAGAACAAAGCTTGCAGAAAAAAAAATATAGGCAAAAAAAATAGAAAGAAAGAGCAAGCAGAAAAAGCCAAAAGCTCTTAAAACCAAGAGGCAAGAGCAAAAAGCCAATAACCCTTAAAACCAAAAGGCAAGGGCAAATAAAAAGGATCCCAAGGCTTTGAGTATCAGTGGATAGGAGGGCATAAAGGAATAAAATCCTGGCCTAAGCGGCTAAACCAAGCTGTCCCTAACCATGTGCTTGTGGCGTGTAGGTGTCAAGTGAAAACTTGAGACTGAGCGGTTAAAGTCAAGGTCCAAAGCAAAAAAAAGAGTGTGCTTAAGAACCCTGGACACCTCTAATTGGGGACTCTAGCAAAGCTGAGTCACAATCTGAAAAGGATCACCCAGTTATGTGTCTGTGGCATTTATGTATCCGGTGGTAATACTGGAAAACAAAGTGCTTAGGGCCACGGCCAAGACTCATAAAATAGCTGTGTTCAAGAATCATCATACTAAACTAGGAGAATCAATAACACTATCTGAACTCTGAGTTCCTATAGATGCCAATCATTCTGAACCTCAATGGATAAAGTGAGATGCCAAAACTATTCAAGAGGCAAAAAGCTACAAGTCCCGCTCATCTTATTGGAGCTATGTTTCATTGATAGTTTGGAATTTATAGTATATTCTCTTCTTTTTATCCTACTTGATTTTCAGTTGCTTGGGGACAAGCAACAATTTAAGTTTGGTGTTGTGATGAGCGGATAATTTATACGCTTTTTGGCATTGTTTTTAGTATGTTTTTAGTAGAATATGGCTATTTTTAGGGATGTTTTCATTAGTTTTTATGTTAAATTCATATTTCTGGACTTTACTATGAGTTTGTGTATTTTTCTGTGATTTCAGGTATTTTCTGGCTGAAATTGAGGGACTTGAGCAAAAATCAGATTCAGAGGTTGAAGAAGGACTCCTGATGCTGTTGGATTCTGACCTCCCTGCACTCAAAATGGATTTTCTGGAGCTACAGAACTCAAAATGGCGCGCTTCCAATTGCGTTGGAAAGTAGACATCTAGGGATTTCAGAAATATATAATAGTCCATACTTTGTTCAAGTTTATATGACGCAAACTGGCGTTCAACGCCAGCTCTCTGCCCAATTCTGGCGTCCAGCGCCAGAAACAAGTTGCAAAGTGGAGTTCAACGCCCAAAATGGCACAAAAGCTGGCGTTCAAATCCAAGAATGACCTCTCCACGTGTAGACTTCAAGCTCAGCCCAAGCACACACCAAGTGGGCCCCGGAAGTGGATTTATGCATCAATTACTTACTTCTGTAAACCCTAGTAGCTAGTTTATTATAAATAGGACTTTTTACTATTGTATGAGGCATCCTGGATTGTATTTTTGATCCTGTGATCACGTTTTGGGGGCTGGCCATTCGGCCATGCCTGGACCTTTCACTTATGTATTTTCAAACGGTAGAGTTTCTACACTCCATAGATTAAGGTGTGGAGCTCTGATGTTCCTCAAAGATTAATGCAAAGTACTACTGTTTTCTATTCAATTCAACTTATTCCGCTTCTAAGATATTCATTCGCACTTCAACCTGAATGTGATGAACGTGACAATCATCATCATTCCCTATGAACGCGTGCCTGACAACCACTTCCGTTCTACCTTAGATTGAATGAATATCTCTTGGATCTCTTAATCAGAATCTTCGTGGTATAAGCTAGATTGATGGCGGCATTCATGAGAGTCCGAAAAGTCTAAACCTTGTCCGTGGTATTCCGAGTAGGACTCTGGGATTGAATGACTGTGACGAACTTCAAACTCGCAAGTGCTGGGCGTAGTGACAGACGCAAAAGGATAGTAAATTCTATTCCAGTATGATCGAGAACCTCAAAGATGATTAGCCATGCAGTGACAGCACATCGGACCATTTTCACAGAGAGGAATAAGATGCAACCATCGACAAGGGTGATGCCTCCAGACGATTAGCCGTGCTGTGATAGAGCATTTGGACCATTTTCCCGAGAGGATTGAAAGTAGCCATTGGCACCGGTGACATCCTTACAAAAAGCCAGCCATAGAAAGGAGTAAGACTGATTGGATGAAGACAGCAGGAAAGCAGAGGTTCAGAGGAACGAAAGCATCTCTATGCGCTTATCTGAAATTCTCACCAATGATTTACATAAGTATTTCTATCCTTATTATATTATCCTTTTTCGAAAACTCCAAATAATTATTTTATATCCGCCTGACTGAGATTTACAAGGTGACCATAGCTTGCTTCATACCAACAATCTCCGTGGGATCGACCCTTACTCACGTAAGGTTTATTACTTGGACGACCCAGTGTACTGGATGGTTAGTTGTATCGAAGTTGTGACAAATTATGAATTAAGATCAAAGCACCAAGCTTTTGGAGCCATTACCAGAGATCACAATTTCGTGCACCACTACACTTCTGCCACCGTTAGAAAGCGATCCTCAACAACTCCTTGAGGAGCCACAGAACGGAGATTTTCCGTCATGGGTGACACGCAACGATATGAGGCTTTTGGAGTCTGTGGCTGCTGATATAAAGGCTAATGTTGTGCTAGCCGAGGATGGAAGCGGCAAGTTCAAGACGGTGGCAGAGGCTGTGGCTTCTGCACCTGACAACAGTAAAACAAGGTACGTAATCTATGTGAAGAAGGGAACGTACAAAAAGAATGTTGAGATCGGTAAAAAAAAGAAGAACGTCATGCTTGTTGGTGATAGTATGGATAAAACAATAATCACAGGGAGCTTGAATTATGTGGATGGAACTCCCACCTTCCAAACTGCCACCATTGGTAAAAGTTCCTTTTTCTATTCTCATTTGTTTGATCAATTCTCGCCACTAAGTGTTCATATAATGTTATGTCTTGGATTAACTAAAATAAAATTGATTTCTCCTTAGTGTAATATTTTAGAGAGAATAAAATATATTTTAAAAGTAATAATAAATGAAGTGGATCCTAATAAAATTTTATGATAGAAGAACATCGTTACGACCCAAGGAAGAGCGAACCCTAACTAGAATACAGGCACTTCAATTCAGCAATGTAAGGTGACACCAAGCTCCGATCTGAAGCCTGTGGTCAAGACTTATCTGGGTCGTCCGTGGAAGAAGTATTCAAGAACAGTGGTGATGGAATCCTTCCTAGACAATCACATCGATCCAGCTGGATGGGCTGAATGGAATGCCGAAAGTAAGGACTTTCTAGAAACACTGTATTACGGAGAGTACATGAACAATGGGCCGGGTGCTGGTACCAGCAAAAGGGTCCATTGGACCGGTTACCATGTGTTCTGGCAAGGATACTCTTTTCTGAGGTATAGCTGGGTTATGCTCTTTCTGTCACTACAACATCTTAGCTCGGAAGCGTAGCCCCCTTGCGAACTTGAACCCAAGCATAGTACCTGCAAAAAAGATTCCGACGCTTAAGTCAGTGAAGAATTACTTAAAAAATGAGTATATAGTCAGTGAGTTGATGTTTTATGATCTGTCCTTATATCGTCGGCCCTCAACTTGATTTATAGTTCGTGTGAGGTTGAATTGTTTTTTGGTTGGTACCGAGATCTTCGTGCCGACGCCAATGTGAGATATTTGGGGGAGAGGTTTAGTGGGATAGAGTTTTGTTTTGTTGAATAGTCTGATTTTGATATGACCGAGGTATAAAATATAAAAATTCCTGAGGTGTCGTCCACCAGTCTATCAATGTTGCTTCGGGCAAGCTTTGTTCAGATCTGTAAAGTTCACACACATGCGTCATTTTCCCGAGCTCTTCTTAACCATTACCACGTTCACTAACCATGATGAAAAACGAATTTCTCAGATGAAACCTGCATCAAGTAATTTTTGTGTTTCTGTAGTTGCTGCATTTCTTCTTTCTGTGCCCATATTTTGTTTCTTTTGTCTTATAGGTCAGGCGTTATGGTTGACTGCTAGCTTGTGGCATATAAAGTTCGGATCGATCCCTGGCATGTCAGCAGGTATCCATGCGAACAGGTTGAAGTTGGAATTTAATGTGTCAATCAGCTTTTGTTTTGTTCTTGCAGAGAAAACAGAACTGATGTTAGTAAACTGGTCTGTTTTCCTAAGTTGTACCATCTCTAGGTCATCCGTTGGGGCAGGATGACTGTTGCTGTTCCTTGGATCTAGCTCGGCCAAGGTTGGAATGCTTTTCGAGTTGTAAACAGAATGGACTCTTGTGATAATCTCCTTTGGGTTGACTTTCAAACCCACATTGTAGCATTGTCTAGCCTCCTTGTGGTCTGCATGGACTGTTGTTATTATGTTATCATGCACAGGAAACTTAACACAAAGGTGAACTGTAGAGATGATGACTCCAAAGGAGTTAAGAGACGGACGCCCCAAAATAACATTATAGGGACTTGCACAGTCGACTACTAAAAATTAAATATCTAGGGTTTTTGAGTTCGGAGACTCCCCTAGTGATGTTCTCAGCCATACATAACCTGATACAAGGACTCTTTCTCCGGAGAATCCTACCAATTCCCCGGGTGATGGTTGTAGTGCTTTGTCATTGAGTTGCATCCTCTTGAAGGTGGAGTAGAATAAGACGTCGGCACTACTCGCCGGGTCGAGTAGAACCTTTTCTACTGTTAGTTTTCCCATGTGTATTGAGATTACTACCGGATCGTCCAAGTTTGGACATTGCGACTTAAAGTCAGATGCGCCAAAAGTGATTTTGGTTGTTGGAGCCAAAGTTTGGGTCCTTTGCTAAGACCCTTCCATTATCATCATGGCTCTGTAACTTCTCTTCCTAGCTGTACTGGTTGCTCCTCCTCTTGCAAAGCCACCTGAAATGAAGTTTATCACTCCTTTAGATGTAGGAGTTTTGACTGGTCCATACCAGGTTCCTTTTTCTTTGTGGTCGGAGCTATAGCTCAGTTTGTCAGTATCTCTTGATTCCTTCTGGCTCCTGTAAGTGACATATTTATCCAGTAGGCCTTGTCTTGCTAATCTTTCCAACAAGTCTTTGGTTACTACGCATTCATCAGTGATATGGCCGTACTTCTGGTGAAATGCACAATGCTTGCTTCTGTCTACATACTTTTGGTCCTGATATGTGCCTTCTTTGCTCGGTGGTTTTATTAGTTTATTGTGCAATATTTTCTTGATGATGTCTTCTCTTTTGGTATTGAATTTGGTGTATGAGTCGAACTTTGGTGTTAATTCGAAAGGTTTTTTGGGGTCCTTGTTGTGAGATCTGGGAGGTTTTTCCTCTTCCTTTCGAGATAAGGGTCTTTCGTTTCTCCAAGTTTCACATAATTCTTCAATTTCAATGTTCTCGGTTACCTTGTCTCTAAATTCCTCCAATGTCTTTGGCTTTGCAACTGCTATTGCTTCCTAAAATTCCCAGGTCGAATGCCACTTTTTATCGCGTGCAGTTGTACTTCTGGATGAAGGTCTGGGATTTCCATGGCCGCTTTTGTGAAGCGCACCATGTAATCCTTCAAGCTCTTATGTTGTCCTTGTTTGATTGTACTAAGATAGTCTGAATCTCGCACATAGATTTTGGATGCTACTGAGTGGTTTATGAACAACTTTGCAAATTCATCGAAGCTTGATATTGAACTTGTAGATAAGTTAGAGAACCACAATAAAGCAGCTCCATCTAGAAAGGTTGGAAAAGATCGGCACAAGATGGGATTGGAGTCACTATTAAGAAACATCATGGATTCAAATTTTGTGACATGAACTTTAGGGTCTCCGATCCCCTTGTACAGCGTTAAAGTCATTGGAAGTGAAAAATTTTTAGGCATTTTAAAATTTATTATTTCTTCTGCGAATGGGCTAGTCCGTCGTCTTTCTGTTTTGGGAGGTGTTTCCCCTGTCTTCTGCGAATTGGCCTTCTTGTCGTTCTTTTCTTCGCCATTGTTCTAAATTGTTGCTAATAGTTTGGACATTTGTTGGTTTTCCGCCTATAGAGTGGCGTTAGCAGCCAAGAGTTCAACATTGGTTGGGTTGGCCTGAGGAGTCATGGAATGATCCGTCATGTTTCGCCTTCTGAAAAGAAAAGAAAGCACAAGTCGATTATAGTAGTGTTAGATCAAAACTGGAAGCAAGGCGATGGCCCCACGGTAGGCACCAAATGTTCTGGCAAGGATACGCTTTTTCGAGGTATAGCTCGGTTCTGCTCTTTCCGTCACTACAACGTCCCGGCTCGAAAGCGTAGCACCCTTGCGAACTTGAACCCGAGCATGGTACCTGCAAAAAAGGACTCCGACGCTTAAGTCAGTGAAAAATTACTTAAAAAATGCGTATATAGTAAGTGAGTTTATGTTTTATGATCTGCCCTGTATCGTCGGCCCTCAACTTGATTTATAGTTCGTGTGAGGTTGAATTATTCTTCGGTTAGTACCGAGATCTTCGTGGCCGACGCCAGTGCGAGATATTTGGGGGAGAGGTATAGTGGGATAGAATTTTGTTACGTTGAATAGTTTGATTTTGATATGACCGAGGTATAAGCCGGTTTTTTCCGATGTATAAGGGATACAGTACACCATGTTATCACGAGTGCCGCAGAAGCTAGCAAGTTCACAGTTGCGCAGCTCATGCATGGTGATCTTTGGTTGGCTGAGACCGGGGTTAGCTTCATTTCAGACCTCTAGACTCTATAATATGTGTATTTTTATGCTGTTGCTCGTGAAATAAAATAAAGCTCTTCCGCTGTATGTAGTTTATACTTTACATAACCTTGTAGCAACTATCAGTCTTGTAGTGCATCATATACTTTACCAAAAATAGAGAGACTCGAACCCGCAACTTTTTAGGTGAGTATAGGGAGACTATGCCATTTGAGCTATAGCTCGTTAGCATGCATCATATATATTTAGAGAATAAGGATTGTTCAAATGATATTGGCCTAGTTAATGGATGGAACTATTTAATTAGTCTTCCATGGACATTGGGCAAACTAGATAACAGATGGGAAGAAGAGATTAGAAAAATCAAAATTTACATATACTTTTATTGATATCATATACTATTGAACACACAATAGTATTGCATTATACATATAGGAAAAGCAACAATTAGTAATAATCATATCAAAATTAAAAAATTGAACTTAATTATTGGTTTTTTATTTCTTTAAGTGATAAACTATCATTTTTACTCATAAATATTCAGTATATTGACAAGTCTACCTACGAAAAATCGTAACTAACTTTGTACCTATGAAATATGAATTTCGATAGACAAAATTACTCAAACCTTAAAAAATTATTCAAAATTTCTAAACTATCCCTTATAATAAACCTACCTCACCTCTAATTCCAAACCCTAACCTTGTACCATCACTACTCAAATTTTTTCCTTATCCAACTCTCATCCCTTAACTTCTGTAGCAGCTATTACTACTGCTGCAACCACCATTATCACCTCCTCTTTACCATCACCTTCATGTGACCTTGTCGTTGTTATTGAAAATCATGTATTTGAAGGTTCTTTTGCCACAAAACTTAGATGCTCTCTTTGCTTTCATGCCATTATGATATGCCAGAAATTCTTGATGGCGCTATTTGTTCTTTCTGAGAACAGTCTCGCTATGAGGACTCATTTATTATCATAAATGTAGTGCGTCCGCTAGTAACCAATCTTCTTCCTTTTTTGTGAATAGCCTTCTGTTGATTCTTGGATCTAGCTTATTGAACCATCTTAATTTATAACTTTTTCCTATAAAAACAATTAACCTCGTTAAGATTAAGGAAGCATATAAAACTCCTCATTATAATTTACAATAGATTAATTAATCAGATGTTGCATGTTCCATCCAACTAGCTATTTCGATTTAATATTCTAATGTCTTTTTATTTATAAGAAGATAGAAATTAGATTTGTAATTATAATATATTCACAAATACATACATGATCCTCCTTGAAGTTTTTTGAGTAAACTATCAACCCGTCCTGTCCATTTTTACAAATGACAATGTGACTCCTAGCAAAAAAAATGCTCCACTCTGGTTCTTGTCCATGTACTTTGTCTTTCAATGTGGACCTTCTGTCACTTTTTCTGTGAGAGTCTAACACGGTGGCATGTTAAGCTGATGAGTTGGGGGATTAAGATGGTGATGTGGATGTTAGTTGCCAACATGGTGCATTCAAAGGAGATGGGTCTATATGTGCTAATCCACATAAGCAAAAACGATGTTGTTTTGCACCCTCAAAAGATCTTTCGTAGATCAGTGTTGTCGTCTCTCTCTTTGTAATAATTCTAAAACCCTAAAACGCCATGAGTAGTAGCAGAGAGCTCCGGAGTGGAAGAGAAGGAGCTAATGATGATGGTAGGAGTTTTTCTGTAGTCTTGTTGGCAATGCTGGAGCAAAGAAGAAGAAGAGTTTTGTTGCCCTTGAATACAACTGAGGAATTCACGCAATTCTATTTATGTCGTCAACAAAGTTGAACCATAATAGGCTTTTCTATAGATGCCCATACTTCAAGGTATTGCAAATTTCGTTATTTCATGCCTCATCTCCCTTAACATATCTTCACATGTGTTGTATATACTCTGCAAAATACAGCTCCTCATTGCAAATATTTTGTATGGTTGGATGATTATATTGCATTGTTTGAAGAGGATCCCTCAAAGGCTATCAATTTTTGTGGTTTCAGTGAAAAGCAAAATCAATTCCTTAGTCCACCTGATATGGTTGATGAGAAACTCAATGAGCTAGAGAACAAAGTTATTGGCTTAAAGTTTCAAATGAAGAAATTTAGAAATGTTAATTATTTAAGGAGTTTTAGTTTTGCATTTATGGTTGTAGCTATTGCTACTGGAGTTGTATTTGCAAATTTTTTCAAACAATCTGGTTAGCTCTGGTTATGATGTGGTTGTTAGGATGGGTTGTTGATAAAATTATAGAATGTTGTTCAATTTAGTTTATTTTAGAATGGTTTTTGGTTAGGGTATGAAATGTAATAGCTTTGTTTGGATTGTCTTGGTTTTGTTTATGTTGGAAACACTTGGCTTCATGAAATATAATTGTTAATTAAAAAAGTATCCATGGTGAATGCTGTTGGAATAATATAATGCATAATAAAACAAATCAAAACATATATGAGCATATAAGCCATCGTAATATATCACATGAGTTTAGACACAAAGTAAGCACATTATGTGCATATATTTCAACAAAAGTGGGCAACATATAGCTATTTACTAACAGAAAAGGGCAAGATTATATAACTACCAATACCAAGCAATGTATCATAATGTGATAAGGAAATAAAACAACCTCCTAAACACGTATCATAATATGGTCAATTAAAGTCAAGTTTCTCTTAAAAGTCAACCTACAGTTTAAAAAAGACAGTTTACAGTAGTTGTTAGTACAACTGGAATGGAGCATCTAAATCTTTCTTGGAGACCTAAAGGCTGGAGCGGGGTTGAACTTGAAAAGCCTTGTTGCAGTCCCATAACTTGTTGCTGCGATTGTCTCAGCTGTAACTCCACTTTGTCCATTGGATTTAGGCACTGCAGATGCAGTAGAAGCGTTAAAAGCTGGGTTGGTAGGAATTTGTATGTTGGGCGAAGCAGGGCACTTGAAAGTTGACCCCGTGGTATGAGGAACTTGATGCATCACAGTAGTTTGAACAAATATAGGTTGAGTTAGAGGCCTAACAATAGGGCGCTTCATCTTTTGTGCTACTGTTGTGATCTATGGAAGTGGGTAGTTCAAGCTGATGGTCTTTGATGCATGCTATAAGAAGACATTTAATTAGACTAATTATAATTATTTAGAGTTAGACCACAGATAATTATTTAGACCTTACAAAAAGATATTCATTATTTACATTACCTCTTCAGCTTGGGGGAAGACTATGAAAGTGGAATTTCATCCTTTTGTGCCATTGTAGTCTCTCTCCATTTGAAGTTGATTTAGGTAGTTTTTTCTTGTGTTTCTTTGTCTTTGTCTATTGGCAAAGAAAATATAAACAATGAGAATACAATCACAATAAGTTATATATACAACTATTATGTTAAAGTGATAACCAGTGGATCCATAATAGTTCCTGCATCATTCTCATTCTAGTTATTTCCATCTTTTCCTTGAACCCGTAAAATTATACATTGAGAAAAAATTCAAAAAAAATCCATAGCTTTTTTATTTATAGACAAATCGAACCCTAACCATTTAATGATATGACACTTAAATCCCTAACCATATTTTATTTAGGACAAATGAAACCATATTTTGGATATACTTGTATGATAGCTTATGACACAAGTTTCCCCTTGCTAGCTCTTTTTTTCTTCTTGGTCATGGGTTTCCAGTTAGGATCTTTAGGAGGATTGGAGCAGGTGGCTCTGGCCACACTTATTACAAGTAACTTTAAAAGTCTTTCTTGCCTTGTTAGAATGCATCTCTCTCTCTCAACAAGATCAATTCTCCTCTTTATTTTTGAACGATGTGCAACCTTTTTAACCGAAGGAGATGGTGGCTTAGGACACTCTGTTGGCATCTAGTACTCCTCATTGTTGACTGGTTTGAGGCTGTGCGAGTATGTAGATTAATATATAGCATCCAGGGTGAGCCATCTATGGACAAAGTCCTCTGACTTCAGCCCCAATTTAGCCATGGTTGCAATTGCATGCCTGTATGGCATCCCTGTACAATAACCAACAGATATGAATACTTATTAAATAAAAGTAGAAGGAGATCAACTATGTAATGAGTAAAGTAATACCAGTCAATTACCGAACATCGCAAGTGCAAGTCCTATTTTGCAAGTTGACTCCCACTTTGTGTCCTTGTATGTGAACTTCAAAGAGTACTCTATAATTGTCACCAACCCAGATTGCCTCCATTTGGTGCTTCTTTTGCTGCACAGGGACCAAGTGACCAATGTGATTCTCCAACTTCTTTTTAGCATCACCTTTTTTGTCATAATGTAGTACCCCAAGTCCTCACACATGGAAAGAATTGGCTTTCTCCTGCAATACAATCTTGGCATTCCAGACTCACACATGTTATTTGCAATATTGTCAACCTTGGTCCCATGACTGAAATAAGCCTTACACCACATTATAGGATCAAACTTCTGCAAAACTCTTATGCACCTTCATTGATTTGCTTTAACTTCTCTACTGTTGTGTTGAACTCTTGGAAGATGGTGTACCTAGAACACTCCCAAATCATCTACTTTGTTTGTTGATCTTTGAACTATTTGTTAAATTTTTTTCAGATGTAAAGGACACAATTCATGTGATACGCATTAGGCATCACTTCCTTAATTGCAAATGCCAAGCCCTGTCATAATCACAAAATTACCAACACATAGCAGTTACTTAAATCCCAAAAAATAATATATATATATATATATATATATATATATATATATATATATATATTACACACACACACACACACAAAATTATCATACATGTAAATTAGCTAGTTAGGGTCCATGACTTACTTTTTTATTGATCTAATATAAATTTTATCCAAACTGTGTAACCTCTCCTAGATCTTTCTGCAACAATGTCAAGAACCACTTTCAAGTGTCCTTGCATTTATTAGGGACAATTGCATAAGCAATAACATATAAGTGATTATTGACATCTTGTCCGACTACACTCAGAAACTGTCCACCATAATAACCTTTTAAGAAGCAGACATCCAATTCAATTAGTGGCCTGCATCCCTTCTTAAACCCCTTTTTGCAAGTATCCAAACTAATATATTACCTATCAAACAGTGGGAGAGATTCAGATTGGGGGATTGTTTTCATCAAAGTCATACTTTTGAGGTTGCTTTTATTCAACTCCATCAGATAATCTCAAGTCTTTCCAAACTATGCTCTTTTATTTCCAATGACAACCTTTCTTGCAACCTTCAATATCCTGGATCATCCTTGGATTCAGCTGAACCTTGTACTCCTTTATCATATAATCCATTGCTTGCCTTAGTTTTAGATCAGGTTCAACAAGAAGCCTCTTAACTAATTTTTTTGCAACCGGAGATTTGTCAAACAAGTTACTTCCAAAATCTCTTTCACAATAATGCTTATTAAACAGAGTCTTCACTTGAAAGTAACCTTTGCAGTATTTCATGATGTAAAAATCAAACAAGGACAATTCTCATTAGTACAAGCTGTCTTAAGTCTATGCTTCTCATTTTTAATATACAACACATCCTTACCCTCATACACAAAGTAGTCCTTGAGAGCCTTCTTGAATAACTCTATAGTGGAAAATATTTGACCAATTTTAAACTCCACCTCACCCAACTCAGAGTATTCATTGAAAGAGTTATAAGTTGTCCTTTCTTTATCTCCAGATGGTACTAGGCTATTAAACACCTCACTTTCATACTCATATGGCTTCTCAAAGTCACTATCTAATTATACTGCAGTTGGGTTGGTGTGGGCTCTTTAGTAGTATCTCCCACATTAGCATCTCCCTTGCCATTTTTCCCCTCATCAGGCCCACTTCTATTACTCATTCTTGAGCCACCCAAATCTAGTCCAGGCTTACTATTCTCATCCTGCATCTATTGTTTATCATTCTTATCCCGTAGAATATATTTCCTTCTAATTCCAGAATACTTCCTACAGGCCCTCTTTTTAGTAGTTCTAGGTGAAAACTTTGGGTCATTGATAGATGACTCCGTCACTTTTTTCTTAGTAGCATTTACCTTATTTTTTTTCTTTAGGTGACCCAACCTTTTTTATAGGACTCTTCTTTTTATTTTATTCCTCAAGATCTCATCACTCACTACAAAAAAAATGTTAAATACCATCAAATTTATCATCGAATTTAGCGTCGGACATTAGCGACAGTAAATTAGCAATAAATTCGTCAGATAAAAAGGTTACCGTTGGATTTGATATTTCGACAGTAAATTAGCCGGCCATAATTAGAGGGAAAATAAGAAAAATTGACGCCGAGATTACTGTTAGATTTACCTTTGGATTTATCAACCGGTAATTTCTGATTAGTACAATGTTGCGTTTTGGTCACTTTCAAAGTGTTACCGTTGGATTTTTCCATCGGTAATTTTGCCCTAAAATCGAACCACAAACCCTCTCCCCCCTAATTTTTGAACTACTCTCTCTCTCTCTCTCTAACCATCTCCTTTCTCTCTCTCTCCCCCAAACCATCTCTGACAGCCCCTCTGCCAGCGTCGGCCACCGCCAACTGCATCCAAAGACTGCGTGAAGTCAGCTAGGTGCTCCTTGCAACGCATTGGTCACTTTGTCGCCGCCATTTTTGTCGCTTCTGCCATTGCTGCCGCTATCTTTGCTCCCTTAATCGTCGACCTACGTCTCTCCTCCTTCCTCCAGGTAAGTTGCCCTCATCCCTCTTCCTATTTCATCCCTATTTTTACTTCATTCTAAATAAAAAAACCCTAACCCTATCTCACTCCTTCTTCAGTGACCGTGGTCCATGGTTCAAATGTTCTTGCCAACTCGGATTCTCGCT
Organism: Arachis ipaensis; assembly: GCF_059453495.1. Taxonomy (NCBI): domain Eukaryota; kingdom Viridiplantae; phylum Streptophyta; class Magnoliopsida; order Fabales; family Fabaceae; genus Arachis; species Arachis ipaensis. The sequence goes on along the minus strand of NC_142440.1, from coordinate 21,153,008 downwards.
GCTAGTCGTACTTAGTTCCTGTCATATCGTCATCCTCTGCTTCCTCTTCTCGTGATTCCTCCATCGCTATGTTCTTGGTTCTGCTTTTGCAGTGTGGGTGAATACACTGATTTCACTTTTGACTGAGTTTTTTTTTTTTTAGTTTTTCAAATTTAAATTTTGATGTAAGTTTAGATAATTTGTTTAATTTGACGTAATTAGCTATTATTGAGTTACATATAACTCTATTGTTATGATTTTTAGTTTGTTCTTGATTCTTGGTTGAGATTTTTTGTTATGTTTTTGTTTTCCAAGTTTGAGTTCAGAGAACAGTACAAGAAATAGCACCCAAATAACAAATATGTTGAAGTTGTGAGTGTTTATTTATGTGAAATACTGTTCAGTACTTGCTTTAAAAAATTTTGAATTAGTTTTCAAATTATTTTTAACATGTTTGAATTTTAACTTCTTTTATCGTTGTAGTTTCAAAACAATTAGGTTAGCAAGATTGGTGGTGGTAGGTAAAAATCAATTACTTATTTCTAACTTGTTTTATGATTGATGATTATTTTTAATGTTATTTTTATAATTGTTCTCTTATTGGTCTATCGAAACTTCAAATTCAATCACACATTAGTTATCTCCACTTTTACTTTCTCTCTAAAGTTAATGTTCAATTGTTCATATCTTATTTTCAGAAAAATTGAAGTCACATACAAAACAAAAATTCATAGAGTACAATGATACCAAACATTGATAGGGTGAACATTCTCTATAAGTTTTATAGTCTATTTTTAGTTCTTTCAAAATCTTAATGTTTGAAAAAGAGTGAACAAATTTATATGTTGATTTGGATGGTATTGGGTAGAATTTTAATTTGGATTAAGCTTACAAAATCAACTGCATAAGCCATTAAGAGTAATAAGATATGATATATGGATTATCTTTTATTGAACATAAAAGGTTCTTAATTGGTTTTAATTTTTTTCATAAATGTGAAAATAATACTTTAAGACAAGTTTCTAGTCATAATGTGCATATATACTTAATTTTTCTTTCTGTTTGCAGAATATGGGAGTTACTGCCCTGTAGTGCAGTTGGTTATTATACTTTTTTTCTTTTTGTACTTTAATTTTATTTTTTTTACTTGTTTGATTGATTGGTATTAGTTATATATGCTTTTGTTCTCTTCTCCTGTAGGAGGAGGATGATGATAATTGAATTTATAAGAAAAAGTAAAATTTAAGTTTATCGGCAGATTTACCGTCGGATAAATCTGCCGGTAATTATTAATTTAGTTATTAGTAAATAGCATATTACTGTCGGATTTACCAAGGGATAAATCCGATGGTAAAAGTTTTTGGCAGAAAATTTTTTACAGTAATTAGCTGCATATAAAAAAATTTGTCGGTAAAAAATTACTGTCGAGGTCTATACCGTCTGATTTATTCCAAAGGTGAATTTGACTGTAAATAGATTACCGGCAAATTTTTTGGTAAATCCAACAGTATCCGGTGATTTTCTTGTAGTGACTGCTACTGTCATCAGTCTCATATCCAGTAGGAGGAGACTTATAAGCCTCGTCCTCTTCGCTTTCATATCCATCACAACCTTCTCTCTTACTCCTTCACCAACTACCTCTGGCAAATTGGTGCACGAAATTGTGATCACATTAATGTAGTACTCTTTGTTATTGTATGGAATCATTATTATGGCTCTTTACTATGTGTGGACACAACTCCGTTCAACTAACCAGCAAGTGTACTGGGTCGTCCAAGTAATAAACCTTACGTGAGTAAGGGTCGATCCCACAGAGATTGTTGGCTTGAAGCAAGCTATGGTCACCTTGTAAATCTCAGTCAGGCGGATTTAAACATGATACTTTATTAGATTAAAATAAACAATAAAAAGGGATAGAGATACTTATGTAGATTCATTGGCAGGGATTTCAGATAAGCGAATGGAGATGCTTTTCGTTCCTCTGAACCTCTGCTTTCCTGCTATCTTCATCCAATCGGTCTTACTCCTTCCCATGGCTGGCTGTATGCAAGGGCATCACCGTTGTCAGTGGTTACATCCCCTCCTCTCAGTGAATCATATGCTCACGCACCCTGTCACGGCACGGCTATTCATCTGTCGGTTCCCGATCATGCTGGAATAGGATTCACCCTCCTTTTGCGTCTGTCACTAACGCCCAGCACTCGCGAGTTTGAAGCTCATCACAGTCATTCAATCATTGAATCCTACTCAGAATACCACAGACAAGGTTTAGACCTTCCGGATTCTCTTGAATGCCGCCATCATTCTAGCTTATGCCACGAAGATTCCTGTTAGGAGATCTAAGAGATACTCATTCTAGCTTAATTCATGTAGAACAGAAGTGTTTGTCAGGCACGCGTTCATAAGGGAGAAGGATGATGAGCGTCACACATAATCATCACCTTCATCACGTTCTTGGGTGCGAATGGATATCTTAGAAGAGAAATAAGAAGAATTGAATAGAAAACAGTAGTATTTTGCATTAATCCTTGAGGAACAGCAGAGCTCCACACCTTAATCTATGGAGTGTAGAAACTCTACCGTTGAAAATACATAAGTGAAGGTCCAGGCATGGCCGAGATGGCCAGCCCCCAAAACGTGATCAAAGGATCATAAGGTAATCCAAAGATGCCTAATACAATAGTAAGAGGTCCTATTTATAATAAACTAGCTACTAGGGTTTACATGAGTAAGTAATTGATGTACAAATCCACTTCCGGGGCCCACTTGGTGCGTGCTTGGGCTTGGGCTTGAGTGTTACACGTGCAGAGGCCATTTGTGGAGTTGAACGCCAGTTTCTGTGCCAGTTTGGGCGTTCAACTCTGGTTTTGGATCCTTTTCTGGCGCTGGACGCCAGATTTGGGCAGAAGGCTGGCGTTGAACGCCAGTTTACGTCGTCAATTCTTGGCCAAAGTATGGACTATTATATATTTCTGGAAAGCCCTGGATGTCTACTTTCCAACGCAATTGGAAGCGCACCATTTCGAGTTCTGTAGCTCCAGAAAATCCACTTTGAGTGCAGGGAGGTCAGAATCCAACAGCATCAGCAGTCCTTTTTCAACCTCTGAATCAGATTTTTGCTCAAGTCCCTCAATTTCAGCCAGAAAATACCTGAAATCACAGAAAAACACACAAACTCATAGTAAAGTCCAGAAATGTGAATTTATCATAAAAACTAATGAAAACATCCCTAAAAGTAGCTAGATCCTACTAAAAACATACTAAAAACAATGCCAAAAAGCGTATAAATTATCCGCTCATCACATCACCAAACTTAAATTGTTGCTTGTCCCCAAGCAACTGAAAATCAAATAGGATAAAAAGAAGAGAATATACTATAAATTCCAAACTATCAATGAAACATAGCTTCAATCAAATGAGCGGGACTTATAGCTTTTTGCCTCTTGAATAGTTTTGGCATCTCACTTTATCCATTGAGGTTTAGAATGATTGGCATCTTATAGGAACTTCAGATTTCGAATAGTGTTATTGACTCTCCTAGTTTAGTATGATGATTCTTGAACACAACTTCTTTATGAGTCTTGGCCGTGGCCCTAAGCACTTTGTTTTCCAGTATTACTACCGGATACATAAATGCCACAGACACATAATTGGGTGAACCTTTTCAAATTGTGACTCAGCTTTGCTAAAGTCCCCAATTAGAGGTGTCCAGAGTTCTTAAGCACACTCTTCTTTTGCTTTGGACCTTGACTTTAACCGCTCAGTCTCAAGTTTTCACTTGACACCTACACGCCACAAGCACATGATTAGGGACAGCTTGGTTTAGCCGCTTAGACCAGGATTTTATTCCTTTAGGCCCTCCTATCCACTGATGCTCAAAGCCTTGGGATCCTTTTTATTTGCCCTTGCCTTTTGGTTTTAAGGGTTATTGGCTTTTTCTGCTTGCTTTTTCTTTTTCTTTCTATTTTTTTTTCGCCTAATTTTTTCTTTTTTTTTTTCTGCAAGCTTTGTTTTTTTTTTTTTGCTGCTTTTTCTTGCTTCAAGAATCATTTTTATGATTTTTCAGATTATCAAATAACATGTCTCCTAGTCATCATTCTTTCAAGAGCCAACATATTTAACATTCTTAAACAACAACTTCAAAAGACATATGCACTGTTCAAGCATACATTCAGAAAATAAGAAGCATTGTCACCACATCAATATAATTAAACTAAGTTCAAGGATAAATTCGAAACTCATGTACTTCTTGTTCTTTTGAATTAAAACAGTTTTTTTCATTTAAGAGAGGTGATGGATTCATAGGACATTCATATCTTTAAGACAAAGTTACTCACTACTAATGATCATGTAATGAAGGCACAAACATAGATAAGCACATAATATAGAAAACGAAAAACAGAGAAAATAAGAACAAGGAATGAGTCCACCTTAGTGATGTCCTTGAGCTCTTCTATGTCTCTTCCTTGTCTTTGCTGCTCCTCCTTCATTGCTTTTAGATCTTCTCTGATTTCATGAAGGATGATGGAGTGCTCTTGATGTTCCACCCTTAGTTGCTTCCAATAATTGTGTGGAAGAAAATGTATCCCCTGAGGTATCTCAGGGATCTCTTGATTTGCAGTCAAATGTTCTACCACTGAGCTATAGACCCTTGATGGAAGCTTTTGTCTTCCCTTTCCTTTTTCTAGAGGTTTCTCTGGCCTTAGGTGCCATCAATGGTTATGGAAAAAACAAAAAAACTATGCTTTTACCACACCAAACTTAGAATGTTGCTCGCCCTCGAGCAAAAGAAGAAAGAATAGAAGAAGAAGAAGAGGATATGGAGGAGATGGATGGAGGTGTGTATTCGGCCATATGGGTGGGATTGGGTGGGAGAGAGATGTTGAATTTTGAAGGTAGTGGTGTTTGGATGTGAGTGGTAAAGGGTTAATAAGGAAGAGTGTTTATTGGGAATAGAGGATGATTGAGAAGAGAGTGAGTGGAGGTAGGTGGGGATCTTGTGGGGTCCACAGATCCTGAGGTGATCCTGTGAGGTCCACAGATCTTGAGGTGTCAAGGCATTTACATCCCTGCACCAATTTAGGCATGCAAAATGCCCTTGTATCCAACTCTGGGCGTTCAACGCCAGGTTGGTGGCCATTTTGGGCGTTCAACGCCCATCTGTGTGCCATTTCTGGCGTTGAACGCCAGAACCATGCCTGTTCTGGGCGTTCAGCGCCAGGATGCTCCCATTCTGGGCGTTCAGCGCCAGAACTATGCTCTGTTCTGGCGTTTGAACGCCAGACAGATGCTCCTCCAGGGTGTGATTTTTCTTCTGCTGTTTTTGATTCCGTTTTTGATTTTTTTGTTTATTTTGTGACTCCACATGACCATGATCCTAAGAAAACATGAAAAACAATAAAAATAAGAATTAGATAAACATTGGGTTGCCTCCCAACAAGCGCTTCTTTAATGTCAATAGCTTGACAGTAGGCTCTCATGGAGCCTCACAGATGTGCAGAGCTTTGTTGAGACTCTCCAACACCAAACTTAGAGTTTGGATATGGGAGTTCAATACCAAACTTAGAGTTTGGTTGTGGCCTCCCAACACCAAACTTAGAGTTTGACTGTGGGGGCTCTGGTTGACTCTGCTTGGAGAGAAGCTTTTCCTGCTTCCTCCCCATGGTTGCAGAGGGAGATCCTTGAGTTTTGATTACAAGGGAGTTCTCATTCCATTGAAGGAATATTTCACCTCTGTCAACATCAATCACAGCTCTTGCTGTGGCCAGGAAAGGTCTTCCTAGGATGATAGATTCATCCTCTTCCTTTCCAGTATCCAGGACTATGAAATCAGTAGGTATGTAAAGGCCCTCAACCTTTACTAATACATCTTCTACTTGTCCATAAGCCTGTCTTCTTGAGCTGTCTGCCATCTCTAGTGAGATTTTAGCAGCTTGCACCCCATAGATTCCCAGTTTCTCTATTACAGAGAGGGGCATGAGGTTTATTCCTGAACCAAGGTCACACAGAGCCTTAAAGATCATGGTGCCTATGGTACAGGGTATTATGAACTTTCCAGGATCCTGTCTCTTCTGAGGCAATGTCAGTTGATCCAGATCACTTAGTTCATTGATGAACAAGGGAGGTTCAACTTCCCAAGCATCAATGCCAAACAATTTGGCATTCAGCTTCATGATTGCACCAAGAAACTTGGCAGTTTGCTCTTCAGTGACATCCTCCTTCTCTTCAGAAGAGGAATACTCATCAGAGCTCATGAAGGGCATAAGGAGGTTCAATGGAAGCTCTATGGTCTCTAGATGAGCCTCAGAGTCCTTTGGTTCCCCAGAGGGAAGCTCCTTATTGATCACTGGACGTCCCAGGAGGTCTTCCTCCTTGGGATTCACGTCCTCTCCTCTCCTCACAGGTTCGGCCATGGCGCTTATGTCAATGGCCTTGCACTCTCCTTTTGGGTTCTCTTCTGTATTGCTTGGGAGAGTACTAGGAGGGATTTCAGTGATCCTTTTACTCAGCTGGCCCACTTGTGCTTCCAAATTTCTAATGGAAGACCTTGTTTCATTCATGAAACTTACAGTGGCCTTAGATAGATCAGAGACTAGATTTGCTAAATTAGAAGTATTTTGTTCAGAGTTCTCTGTCTGTTGCTGAGTTGATGATGGAAAAGGTTTGCCATTGCTAAACCTGTTTCTTCCACCATTATTAAAGCCTTGTTGAGGCTTTTGATCCTTCCATGAGAAATTTGGATGATTTCTCCATGTTGAGTTATAGGTGTTTCCATAAGGTTCACCTAAGTAATTTACCTCTGCTATTGCAGGGTTCTCAGGATCATAGGCTTCTTCTTCAGAAGATGCCTCTTGAGTACTGTTGGATGCAGCTTGCATTCCATTCAGACTCTGAGAGATCATATTGACTTGCTGAGTCAATATTTTATTCTGAGCCAATATGGCATTCAGAGTATCAACTTCAAGAACTCCCTTCTTCATAGGCGTCCCATTATTCACAAGATTCCTTTCAGAAGTGTACATGAACTGGTTATTAGCAACCATGTCAATGAGTTCTTGAGCTTCTGCAGGCGTTTTCTTTAGGTGAATGGATCCACCTGCAGAAGTGTCCAGTGACATCTTTGATAGCTCAGATAAACCATCATAGAATATATCCAGGATGGTCCATTCTGAAAGCATGTCAGAGGGACACTTTTTGGTCAACTGTTTGTATCTTTCCCAAGCTTCATAGAGAGATTCACCTTCTTTCTGTCTGAAGGTTTGAACATCAGCTCTAAGCTTGCTCAGCTTTTGAGGAGGAAAGTACTTGGCTAAGAAAGCCGTGACCAGCTTATCCCAAGAGTTCAGGCTGTCTTTGGGTTGAGAATCCAACCATAATCTAGCTCTGTCTCTTACAGCAAAAGGGAAAAGCATGAGCCTGTAGACTTCAGGATCTACTCCATTAGTCTTAACAGTATCACATATCTGCAAGAATTCAGTTAAGAACTGAAAAGGATCTTCAGATGGAAGTCCATGAAACTTGCAGTTCTGCTGCATCAGAGAAACTAATTGAGGTTTCAGCTCAAAGTTGTTTGCTCCAATGGCAGGAATAGAGATGCTTCTTCCATGTAAATTGGAATTAGGTGCAGTAAAGTCACCAAGCATCCTCCTTGCATTATTATTATTTTCGGCTGCCATCTCCTCTGCCTGTTCGAAAATTTCTGAAAGGTTATCTCTGGATTGTTGTATTTTAGCTTCTCTTAATTTTCTCTTCAGAGTCCTTTCAGGTTCTGGATCTACTTCCACAAGAGTGTTCTTATCCTTGCTCCTGCTCATATGACAAGGAAGAATGGCCAGAAAAATGATAATAATAATAGAGATCCTCTGTACCACAGTATAGGGATCCCTTTGTGAGTGGAAGAGAAGGGGGAGACAAAGAATGTGATGTAAAGGAAGAAATGCAACTGTACGAATGGAAGAGATGTGAGATGAGATGTTAGGATATGAATGAATAAATAGAATAGAATGAGAGAGAAGGAGGGAATTTTCGAAAATTATTTTTGAAAAGGAGTTAGTGATTTTTGAAAATGGTTTTTGAAAAATTGTTAGTAATTTTCGAAAATTAAGTTTTAAAAATTAAAATAATTAATAAATTAAAAAGAAATTTTGAAAAAGGGGAGAGATATTTTCGAAAATGAGAGAGAGAGAGTTAGTTAGGTGGTTTTGAAAAAGTTAAGAAACAAACAAAAAGTTAGTTAGTTAGTTGAAACAAATTTTTGAAAAGATAAGAAGTTAGGAAGTTAGAAAAGATATTTTGAAAAAGATATTTTTGAAAAGGATAAGATAAGAAGATATTTTTGAAAAGATATGATAGAAATTAGTTTTTGAAAAAGATTTGATTTTTAAAATCACAATTAATGACTTGATTCATAAGAAATCAAAAGATATGATTCTAGAACTCAAAGTTTGAATCTTTCTTAACAAGCAAGTAACAAACTTCAAATTTTTGAATCAAAACATTAATTGATTATGTTATTTTCGAAAATTTAGTATAAAAATAAGAAAAAGATTTTTGAAAAATATTTTTGGAATTTTCGAAAATAACTAAGAATTTTGAAAAAGATTTGATTTTTGAAAAAGATTTTGAAAAAGATAAGATTTTCAAATTGAAAATTTGATTTGACTCATTGGCAACAACTTGATTTTTAAAAATTTTTGAAAAAGTCAACTCAAATTTTCGAATTTGATGAGAGAAAAAGGGAAAGATATTTTTTTTTATTTTTAAATTTTTATGATGCAAGAGAAAAACACTAAAAAAAATGCAATGCATGAAATTTTTAGATCAAAACATGTGATGCATGCAAGAATGCTATGAATGTCAAGATGAACACCAAGAACACTTTGAATGTCATGATGAACATCAAGAACATAATTTTGAAAAATCTTTAATGCAAAGAAAACATGCAAGACACCAAACTTAGAATTCTTTAATGCTTACGCACTAAGAATTCAAGAATGCATATGATAAACATGAAAAGACACAAAACAAAAAATCATCAAGATCAAACAAGAAGACTTACCAAGAACAACTTGAAGATCATGAAGAACACTATGAATGCATGAAATTTTCGAAAAATGCAAGATGCATATGCAAGTGACACCAAACTTATAATGTGACTCAAGACTCAAACAAGAAACAGAAAATATTTTTTATTTTTATGATTTTCTAATTTTTTTGGATTTTTATTTTATATTTTTCGAAAATTAGAAGGAAAAATAAGGATTCCAAAATTTTTAATATGAATTCCAGGAATCTTGCCATGTTAGTCTAAAGCTTCAGTCCAGGAATTAGACATGGCTCACTAGCCAGCCAAGCTTTCAAAGAAAGCTCCAGTCCAAAACACTAGACATGGCCAATGGCCAGCCAAGCTTCAGCAGGTGATCAGAAACAGTAGCAGGTGGATTAACTCCAACTAACTTGCTCTTGATAACAAATTGATGCCTCAGTCCAAATGAATTTAGACATGGCTTTACAGCCAGCCAGGCTGCAACATATAATTACATGGGCTGGAGTGATTAGTTAAATACCAATCCCAAAGTAGTTTGGGTATGGCTTTACAGCCAGATATGATTCAACATATTTCATGAAACACTAGAATTCATTCTTAAAAATTTTGAAGCCATAGAATAATTTATTTTTGAAAACATTTTTATTTTTTTTTTCGAAGACAGATGAGAAAATTTTAGAAATTTTTTTTTTTTTTGAAAAATTTTTGAAAATAAAATAAAAAGAAAATTACCTAATCTGAGCAACAAGATGAACCGTCAGTTGTCCAAACTCAAACAATCCCCGGCAACGGCGCCAAAAACTTGGTGCTGTTGCCGGATCAAAAGGGAATCTGGCACTGATGTTACCGGACCAAAAGCTTGCCGAAGACTCAAACAATCCCCGGCAACGGCGCCAAAAACTTGGTGCACGAAATTGTGATCACATTAATGTAGTACTCTTTGTTATTGTATGGAATCATTATTATGGCTCTTTACTATGTGTGGACACAACTCCGTTCAACTAACCAGCAAGTGTACTGGGTCGTCCAAGTAATAAACCTTACGTGAGTAAGGGTCGATCCCACAGAGATTGTTGGCTTGAAGCAAGCTATGGTCACCTTGTAAATCTCAGTCAGGCGGATTTAAACATGATACTTTATTAGATTAAAATAAACAATAAAAAGGGATAGAGATACTTATGTAGATTCATTGGCAGGGATTTCAGATAAGTGAATGGAGATGCTTTTCGTTCCTCTGAACCTCTGCTTTCCTGCTATCTTCATCCAATCGGTCTTACTCCTTCCCATGGCTGGATGTATGCAAGGGCATCACCGTTGTCAGTGGCTACATCCCCTCCTCTCAGTGAATCATATGCTCACGCACCCTGTCACGGCACGGCTATTCATCTGTCGGTTCCCGATCATGCCGGAATAGGATTCACCCTCCTTTTGCGTCTGTCACTAACGCCCAGCACTCGCGAGTTTGAAGCTCGTCACAGTCATTCAATCATTGAATCCTACTCAGAATACCACAGACAAGGTTTAGACCTTCCGGATTCTCTTGAATGCCGCCATCATTCTAGCTTATGCCATGAAGATTCCTGTTAGGAGATCTAAGAGATACTCATTCTAGCTTAATTCATGTAGAACAGAAGTGTTTGTCAGGCACGCGTTCATAAGGGAGAAGGATGATGAGCGTCACACATAATCATCACCTTCATCACGTTCTTGGGTGCGAATGGATATCTTAGAAGAGAAATAAGAAGAATTGAATAGAAAACAGTAGTACTTTGCATTAATCCTTGAGGAACAGCAGAGCTCCACACCTTAATCTATGGAGTGTAGAAACTCTACCGTTGAAAATACATAAGTGAAGGTCCAGGCATGGCCGAGATGGCCAGCCCCCAAAACGTGATCAAAGGATCATAAGGTAATCCAAAGATGCCTAATACAATAGTAAGAGGTCCTATTTATAATAAACTAGCTACTAGGGTTTACATGAGTAAGTAATTGATGTACAAATCCACTTCCGGGGCCCACTTGGTGCGTGCTTGGGCTTGGGCTTGAGTGTTACACGTGCAGAGGCCATTTGTGGAGTTGAACGCCAGTTTCTGTGCCAGTTTGGGCGTTCAACTCTGGTTTTGGATCCTTTTCTGGCGCTGGACGCCAGATTTGGGCAGAAGGCTGGCGTTGAACGCCAGTTTACGTCGTCAATTATTGGCCAAAGTATGGACTATTATATATTTTTGAAAAGCCCTGAATGTCTACTTTCTAACGCAATTGGAAGCGCGCCATTTCGAGTTCTGTAGCTCCAGAAAATCCACTTTGAGTGCAGGGAGGTCAGAATCCAACAGCATCAGCAGTCCTTTTTCAACCTCTGAATCAGATTTTTGCTCAAGTCCCTCAATTTCAGCCAGAAAATACCTGAAATCACAGAAAAACACACAAACTCATAGTAAAGTCCAGAAATGTGAATTTATCATAAAAACTAATGAAAACATCCCTAAAAGTAGCTAGATCCTACTAAAAACATACTAAAAACAATGCCAAAAAGCGTATAAATTATCCGCTCATCACAAATCAACTGGATGATCAAAATAAATATAAAACTCAGTAACCTCCCTTGTTTTTCTCAAAAGAGCTTCCCTCATCTCATTAATCGCCCTTAATGACATGAAGTCCAAACTCCGAGTCAGAGGCATTCATATCACACCAATACATCTCTTTAAACACCAAGTAGCCTAATTCTTTAAATAATGCCACCATATCAAAATAGTCAATGTAATCCACATCCATAGGTGGATACCTCTTTACTTTACAATATAAATACTGAAGAACATTCTCACTGTCTTTCTTGAAATCCTCCCCCCCCCCCCCATGGTGAAACACAGAAACAACCATATATTCACCCATCTAGAAAATAATAATATTTTAATTTCTCAGAATTAACAACTCTAAACATGTTAGATAATAAAATAATTTTATACCCACACTCAATCCTTTAACTATTATCCTACTTTAATTTAATTTAAGAATACCCTGAACAAAACATACTTCTACACTTTCATATTATTTAATTAAAAAATTTTCTAGAAAATAATAATGCAATATTATTTTATCGTTTCTTCTCCCTAGATCGCTGCCAGATTGCAGACATCAATAGTTGCATGTCAAACTTAGGACCACACACTGCACAATACATAAAGAGACAACAGGACAATGATGCTTACCTTAAGAGTTCGTGCCATCAACAGCACCGTCCAAGCTCTGTCAGCAATGTCGTTTAAGCTCCATCAACAGCACTGTCCAAGATCCGTTAGCAACCTTGTCAGCAATACTTTCAGCACTTCCATCAACCTTCGCATGATTACCACTGCTTCAATGGAGAAGATGCTTCCTCTGCTAGGAATTTCTTGTAATTGTGAGACAGGGTGAAGGTGGTTTTATGGAAATAACTATTAGGCTTGAAATGAAAGGTCTTCTGGGGAGCAAAACGACATCATTTTCACTTATGTGGATTGGGATAGATAGACCCCTTTGCTTTTGAACACACCATGTTGGCAACTAACATCCATATCACCATCTTAATCCCCAACTCATCAGCTTAACATGCCATCTCACCAAGTTCTATTAGTCTCTCACGGCGAAAGTGACAAAAGGACCATGTTGGATGATGAAGTACATAGACAAGGGCCAAAGTGAAGCATTTTTTCCGTTAGGGGTCGCGTTGTCTTGCGTGAAAATGGACAGGAGCCTGGTTGGTATACTCAAGTTTTTCAGCAATGAAATTCCAGTTCTGAGCACAACAGGTACATATTGGTGTCTTCACAAGTTTCTTTTATTAGAAGAATTCTTCATGGATGCTACTACTATACTGTCTTTGAAGATAAAATTGTTTAAGAGATAGTTCAATTTTATTATTAACGATCGATAGTTTCTTTTGGTGGTGGGTGGCAGTGGTAAAGGGTTGGAAGTTGAGGATTGGGACGGTGTTAATAAGTTGCGATTGAGCATTGGGAATTAAGATGGAAGAGGTTAGATTAGAAAGATAGTTTAGGAATTTTGGATTATCTTTGAAGGTTTGGGTAGTTTTGTCCATCAAAATCCGAATAAATTTTTACAGTGGTCCCTTTCACGCAATTACCCAATTCGGTCAACGAGATTCTATTTTCACCATAGTAGTCCCCCACATTTAGCTCAAAGCACCATAGTGGTACTTGAAATTATTTTCGATGTTGACGCAGCTGACAGAGTTTTTTTGTGGCTATTCTTTGCCATACTAGAGGTCTCCGACGGCAAGATAATGTGGCAAAATTATAATTGGACTCAATTTTGTCCCTTTTCCATTATAAAATCCTAATTCATCTCCAATTTTTCAAATTGCATTCCTCTCCTTCTTATTCTTCTTTTTCTTCCTCTTAATAAATGCTCTATGAACATTTGCAGTTAGTAACTATGATAGGAGGTGGGAGCACTACTACGTTCAGTTCGATAAGGTCACCTTCTAATTGGTATTGGATGAGGACGACTAACTGTGGGAGCACAGTGCGGATGCCGAAATAGTGTGGTTGTGGCTGTCGTCTGGTTTTACAATGGTCTGGGACAAATTCGAATCCAAACAAACTTTTCTTTGTTTATTTCAATTATAATGTGAGTTAATTTATTAGTGTTGTGTTAAGTTTGTAGTTCTTCTCTATTTTTACAACATCTTTATTTTTTTTTGCTTGTTACAGAAAAATTGAAAGAGGTGGTGTGAGTTGTTTGTGTGGGCAGATATTGGGCAAGATGAAGTTGCTACAAAATCAGAACCTGTTATTCAAATTGATGAACTTAAACTGAACTTTGCCTGAAGACTAGGAAAGTTGAAAGATGATGTTTGGAATCAAAAAATAATTCTTCATGTGTTAGTGTTGGTTCTGCTTTTAATGGTACTATTCTTTGTAGTAATATTATGTAATGTTTGAATGTACTTTGTAGTTAGTTTATGTATGTAATGAAAAAATCTAAAGTTGTTATAACATTCTATGTAATAAAATATATGTAAAGTGTTTGTCCCATAATTGCATTAGATTCATGAATGTTGCTTGATTCAAAGAACGTTTAATTACTATGTTGTTTTCTATAGTTTTGTAAAATTTTCAATTAGGTCCCTATATTTTTTTTCTTTTTAATTGGGTCCCTGCACCAAATTTTTTTTTAATTAGGTCTTTCTTGGCAGTAATTGGCTTAATTTTATAAGGACCTAACTAAAAATAAAAAAATTAGTGTAGGGACCCAAATAAAAGAAAAAAAAGTGTAGGAACTCAATTAAAAAAAATTTTTGGTGCAAGGACTTAATTAAAAGAAAAAAAAATACAGGGACCTAATTGAAAATTTCACAAAACTATAGGGACCAATAGAATAATTAAACCTTCAAAGAATGAGTGTAGAATGGAAATAACAAATAACCATAAGAAGTCGTAGTTTAATTGCTTATCAAGGTTCAAACTACTAAATATAATGCAAAAAAATATTAAATGTCTAATGTTTCCATACATTCATAGGGTTATACCAAAATAACAATTTGTGACTACACATTTTTAATCAAACAGTGCCTAATTTTTTACAAAAAATAATGTCCTATCTATATTGATCCAAAGATTTCAGTTTTTTTTTTTTTTTAGAGCTTTGAATCCTAGAGTTGGGACAAACTTTATAAAGTATTCCATCCTTGTTGTTTCTAAGATAGCACCTTACAATGGATTGACTGAGATAGATGTTTCTAGTAGGGGACCTTCTTCTTGGTGCCAACTTTAAAGGCCTCGTGGGAACAATAACCTATGAAAAGAAAAAATAACATTATACATCTGAAAACTCAAATAACATATATTTATATATAAATTAAACATTGTACCTGTGAGAGTTTTCTATCTCAGATTCAGTTGGTTGAGAGAGCTCAATCTCCACAGACTGGGTATTCACATGAGCCACAACAATCTGCTAATCATCAGCTGCAGCTGCTGTCTGCTCAATTGACTGGTCTTGAAGAGGTACATCTCCCTCACTCTCCTTTTTCTTAGATTTCTCTACAGCATTAGCAACTCTTTTCTTCTTGTAACCCTTTCTTGTGTGTCTTTTTTCATCAAAAACTCTACAAGTAAATGTTCAAAGTTGTCCTTTTAGATCAATGTTGTCTTAAGTCATGGTGTCTAGTTTAAGTTTAGATTTTGTCCTTTTAATTCCTCCAACTTTTTCATCTGCATCCATTCTTATCTTCATCTTTAGCTTTTCTGATTTTCTCTTAATTTTTTGTTCATGAGGCATATTATATCATCTACGTTTTCTCACAAAGGTTGCCAGAAATTAGATTGATGTGATGGTTGTAAGTCTTCTTGTATGCTTCCATTGTAAGTCATTTATGGCAAAAGTCTTTTGATGGCTTGTTGACTCTGGATAGTACAACACAAGTATGCATACAAGGAATGCCTAAGTATGAATAACAACCAATTAAAGCAATACCATTTACATAATAATAAGAACACTAATTTAATTTATAATACTTGTAAGTATCCAAAACCGACCATGATGTATGCCTAGCATCACTTCTTTGATTGCTGATATTAGTCCCTGTCCATGAAAGACTAGAATCAGGCAATATAATGGTACACCAATCATCAAAATAATATAAATCATGCCCCATAATGATTTTCTCATTAATAATAATTTCCATAAAGGTCCTTAATATTTGGTAAATTTACTCATAAAAGTCTTTAATTTTCGAAAGGTCGTACCTTAAAAAAGTCCCTATACTAATCAAACATTACACAACATGATATATCACTTTCAGTGGCAACTATAGCAACAAGTAAAGAAGTCATCATCAACCATAAACATAACAATCTCATTATTCTCCAACAATTCTACTAACATGCATCTTCATCATGTGATTTAATAAAACTACCTATGGGAGTTAAGATAGGATTACCTTCTGCATATCGGAGATAAAACACCAACCATGCTCCTTGTAATGGCCTAGGTCCAGATGCAAAAACTCTAAAATTTGTTTTCAATTTTTCTTATTTTTCATGTCAACTATACCCAAGCTATGACATAGATATGATAGTTAGCATCCTAGCCTATTGCTAATAGAATCTGACCACCAAACTAAGTTTTTAGGAAGGCACCATCTAAATAATCAATTGGCAACAACTAGCTTTAAATCTATTCTTACACCCATTCAAACATACATACATCTTCTTAAAGATAACGTCTCTATTTGGTTGAGATATTATTGAAATCTAGATGATTGATCTAGGATTAGTCTTCAACAGTATTAATGCATAATCCCTAACCATCCTATACTACTCCTTCTCATCCCCATAGACAACACTTCTTGCATCCATCAAGACTCTAGATATGGAGTTCTTGTTTAGAGTTAAGTCAAACCTAGTCTTGAAATAAGCTGTAGCCTCATAGTGTCTAAAGTTTGGATATTTTCTCACCTTTTTAACCAGCTTACTGCAACTCAATATTTATTGGTAGCCTTGTTTCTATCTTCTCTAAGACACGTGTGATCATCATTAAAGATTTTTATCTGCCAACAAGTGTCCACATGGTCCCGTGATGCATAAACAGCCCATGACACTCTTTCACTTTGTAAACAGCCCTACACCTCTCCTTATCATTTTTCTTCAACCTTATATGCTTACCTTTTTGAATTGTATACTCCCTAATAACCTCCCAAAACTCTCAAAACTCCCACTTATACTCGCACTAATCTCCAAGTGAAACTCCCTAAATCTTAAATCCTCCCTGAAAACTGGACATGCATCATCAGAATCAACTTCATCAAGTTCATCCTTTGAATTTGGAAGAGTCTTTCTCTCCTCCGAATGCCATAAGTTTGTTCCATCTGAGTCAACCCCTAGATCATAGCCATAGTCATATCCCTCAACACCATTTTCTAAAAACCCAAGATCCACATCTTCATCACTAATATCTTGAACTAATGCATCTTGATCAACTAATATCTTTTCATTTCCTTTTGATGTTAGTGACACAACCCTCTCCTTTTCAACTTCACAACCTTTCTGCCACCTTTCACCCTCCTTGCACCTTCATCAGATTCAGAAGAAATATCGTTATCAAAGCCTGGCTTAAAGAGTTCATCTTCTGCACTCTCATAAAAGTCATGAGAGTTAGAAGACACTTTAAAAGGGACTTTATTATTGTAAATTTTATTCTTGAATCCCTTTGCAATAGACCTGGTATATTGTCTCTTGGTAAATGTTAGTTTGTTGGACTTATTGGACGTTTTGGGGACAGTGAGCTTATTGGGCTTAATAGGAATGGTGGACTTTTTGGGTTTGGTGGGCTTGCTAGGGATGGTGGGCTTGCTAGGATTGGTATTTTTGGTATCTTTAAGAATGGAAATATTCTTGTTAGATGTAAGATTAGTGGTTGGTTTAGAAACACTTATAGAGCTACTGGTGTTAATTCTTTAGCTTTTGAATGAGCCTTCTTCTTACTATTGCTAGGAATGGGTTTAGGAATGAGTCTGAAAGTGATTTTGAGTGGGTGATTACTAGTACCACTTGTAACACACACAACACCTTTTTCATCTTTATCATCCAAATATACCACTATTTTCTTGCTTAATAATACCTCTGGAATCGAAATACCATGCTCATAATATACATCAACTACTTCTCCATTCTTCTTGCCACAAATGATCATCTCTGTTAGCTCTGTATCGCTATTTTAATTCCCGTAAACCATTCTCCAAGCCTCTATCAAGAACTAGCCACCAACATTATTTTATGTTAGTATATCCAAGCTCTTTATAGTAGTTTCTCATATAGAATACATCCAATATATCTACATCTAGATCACTTAGACAACTCCTGTTATCTGGTGAACAAGCGAACACCCCTTTTTTATTTTTTCTGAAATTACCCCGTGATGAAACATAATATCCAGTAACTAATTCATTTGCAAAGAATTTTAGAAACATATCTTCAAAATGCAAAAAAAATGATAAAATTTTCAAGTAATAACAACATCCCAATTTATGACAACCATCTCTCTCAGCCCCATTCTAAATTGTCAACCCAATTGTAATCTATTTGAAAAAACAGAGCAGAAACCCCAACCCACCAAAAAATCTCTCAAACCCTAGTGAATGAAGAAACGATAAAAATTCATTGTACCAGTGCCACTGATACAATCATTATACGAAATACTAAAAATTTAAAAAATACAAAAAAAAACAAAGGTTACCTTCACTGTATATGATAATGATGTAAATACTTGGCTCCAGGTGCGAAAAAGATGATCTAACCTATCAATTCAACGTCATTATTGTCATCGCAACACAAACAACCCCAAGAAATCAAACCCTAGCTTTTGGCCATTGAAGAAAAAGAAGAAGAATGACATTAGTGTAGAAGGAGAACAGATTTCTATGTTTGATCACAAACTGTTTTTACTCACATTTGCACCCAAGCAATGTCGTTTTGCCAAACGATGGATGCCAAACCAAAATGATATCGTTTTGGTTATCTTCAGCGTGGCAAAGAATAGCCACATTAGTACTCCATCAGCTGAGTTAGTACCAGAAATGACCTTAGAGACCACTATGGTGAAATTGGAACCTCGAGGACCAAATTAGGTCATTGCGTGAATCTCAAGGACTATTTTGGGAATTTATTCTCAGAATCCATTTTTCATAAGTATAAAGTCAGTTGCAATTTTTTGTGAGTAGATTTGTCAACGTTATGAATATTTATAGATAAAAATGATAGTTTATCCTTCTTTGAGTTACAAAAAGTGATACTTAGAGTTAAAGAGCCATATCTGAGCCATACTCCTATTAATTTTTCAATATTTGAGCAAAATTATATTATTGTCCATAATAATAATAGAAGGATAATTTTTTTTGGTAGGCAAACTATCAATGCCTAAGTCCTAAAAAAAGAAACTTCAAAGTTACAGGGTTTTGCACCCTCTGTATTGCAATAAGAGCCTCTAACTCTAATTAAGTTGGGTTAGTCTAGTATTTACTTTACTAATTCACTTAAATAAGTGTCGGGAGTTCAAATCATACCTTATGCATGCAATAATCAATTGACATGTGGCAAATCCTTAAATAGAACTCCAAGATATGAGGATTAGTCCTTGACCTGTCGGGTTAGAAAATACTATGAAAGAAGAGAGAGACTCTGACTCTCTCTGAGGTGTATCTATAAAAAGAAAGATAAAATTATTGTTAAAACTATGCTTCGCCATCCAATCTGAGCAAATATTTTTTTTCTCTTAAATTGTGTTAAAAGATTATTTCTTTGGGTCTATTGGTGTATTTTTCGATGTCTCTCAATAGGGAATTAAGACTTTGAGAATTTTTTTTCAAATTTTAGATTAAGCCTTCATTGTTTAGAGTTGATATGTGTTATCCAAAAATAATAAATTTATAACTTTTTTCAAAATAAAAAATATGGACATATGCATAAACTTTAAGATACAAGAGGATCAATGCAAAGAAAAAAAAGATTAACATTACAAGGAGTGGGAGAGAAAAAAATCATATAATATATTTTTACAGTAAAATAATAACTATCTATTTTCAAGAAAATAAATAGTAATAATAATAATAATAAGAGTAATTATTTAAATTAGTCTCTAAAAAATTTAAAAATAGACATTTTAGTTCTTAAGGAAAATTAATACATAGATTAATATCCAAAGTTTTACTCTGGCAGACAAATCAGTCATCAGCCTATTTTTCGCTAGAATAATTATCCAAATTAGTCCCCAAGAATTTTAAAACAGACATTTTTGTTCCCAAGAAAAATTAATACACAGATCAATTTTCAAATTTTTTTTCTATTCGACATAACAGTCTCCTGTCCATTTCACTTTCAATATATGTCAACCTTTATTACTATTAAGCTTAGCTTTGTGCATGTAGACGATGATACTAGCATATTAAGACACTCTTTTTGTTGAAAACAAGCAAGGTGAATAATGATGTTTTGAAAGCCAAATTAAAATATTTTCTTTTAATACAAACATATTTTTTAAAATAGGACATCTTTTAATTATATTAAATGCAAAAATATCAATTGATTTTAACTTTTAACTTTTTGTAGAATAATCTCTAATAATTTTATTGATTATTATTATTATTATTATTATTATTATTATTATTATTATTATTATTATTATTATTATTATTATTATTATTATTATTATTATTATTATTATTATTATTGAGTGAATATATATATATATATATATATATATGCAAAAACTCTTTTTATATTATAAATATATACATAAAAATCTAATGAATAAATTTATTATTATTTTTGTCTAAAAAATACAAAAAAATTATGGTACAGTATTATTTTGATGATTTTTAACAAATCGAAAGTGGTTTGATATCTAATGGTTTGAGAGCGAAACCTACTCCTCTGTGAGTACCAGTTCTTTAAAGTGCATCAAAATGTCTTTTTGATTGAACAAAATAAAAGAAAATCTGGAATATAAACAAGATAAACTTCGAAAATAAATTGCCTAAATTTGAAGTAAATTGCATTGAATTTAAATAAGCGGTAAATTGCCTTTGACAAGATCAAAGGACTTTTGAATTTGAAAAATAGAGTACTGAATCTTAAAAGAAAACAGAAAGATAAATTTGCTTGAAAGATAAATTTGTAGAAAAAGTAAAGATTACAGAAAATATAAACATAATTTAAAAATGATGAAAGAAACCCTATAGAAAAGTTACTCGAATGCAGACTCAGAAAGTCCCTGAGATGTGAGTGTGTTTGAGTGTTTTTCTGAAGTAAAGATCCAATCCTAGTTCCTTTGACTTTTAACTTATTTATAGAAATCCTTGACCAATCAGTTTCAAATGTAACTCCCATGTGTTCCAATCCTTAAATAACTGTTCTTGCTCTTTCTGTGTAATTGAGTGTAACCGCAAATTGTCATTGTTGAGCTAAGTTTTAATTTGGGCTAATATATGATGACAAGCATTATTTGGGTGAAAGCACAAAATTGGTTTAATGTGTGTTTTAAGTAATGCAGGCCCAATTGTCCAAGTTCATGTTGCTTCAGCCCAAGTTAGCATTGCTTTAGCTACTTAACATGCTACAGATCCAACACTTAAGTTCATAGTGCATCAACCCTTTGTATTTGAATGGATAACCAAATGAGCCAAGAGAGAGAGCACCGAATGTTAGTGGTTGGAACAAAAAGAAGAAAAGGACATCTGTCAACAATAAAGGACAGCTGGGACACTCTCAAGACACAAGGACATTAACACATCACTCCAAGGACATCAGTAAAGCAAATCTCAGAATATGAGAGAGCGAAACACAAACTTGCACAATAGTAGAAGTAGTAGAGCAGCTCCTCGTATAGTAGAGGTAATGAAGCAGAGAGAAAAGAAAATGCATGCCATAGAAGAAAGCAAATCAAAGGACAGCAGAGGTAGTGGAGTGGTTCCTCGACAAGCAGTAGTAGTGGAGCAAAATGGAGCAAGGACTGCATGCCCTCAGAGATAGCTCCAACGGGTTGATGGTACGAAGAATTGGAAGAGGCAATGGAGTGCAAATTAGAAGAGAAAGCTGATTATATAAGAAGCTTCACCTCAACATTTGAAGTCAGGTAAAAGAGAGCACATTCAAGAGCATCATCTCAACTACTGAGCTGAATTCTTTTTCTTCACTCGAGCTTTATTTCTGATTTTTTGTTATGGCTATCTTGAGTCATCTTTTGTATTGAGAAAAAGGCTAAAAATGTGCGTGAAAAGCCATGAGAGAAAAGGCAAAAAGATGCATGAAAGAGCCACCAAAATTTTGTGTAATTGAGTTGTTGAACTAGGACTAGTTCTCCTCGCCAAGTTGGGTTAGTACTTGGTGAGTTTGAATCTGTTTAGATTCCCCTTCTAAGTTGGGACAACACTTTAGGTAGCTGAGCTTTGGTGAAGAAAGCTTAGTGGTAGATACTAGTTGAATTAGGTTGTAATTCAATAGTATTAGTGATTGTAATCAGTGGATTATAGTGAAAATTTCACCATGGTTGTGGTGGAGATTGGATGTAAGATTCATGGCACTTAGAATCCGAACCAAGATACATGCTGGCTTCTTTCTCTTTTTCCCTTCTCTGTTTCTTTTCTGCACATGAGACAAAACGAAAAAATCTCCTACATTTGAGCTTCCGCGAAAATAGAGCAAAAGAAGTTCAGTTTTGAACTAACCTGATTCAACACCCCCTTTTCAAGTCCAAGTAGTTCCATCAATTGGTATCAGGAGCAAGGTCTCAAGGAATTAAGCTTCACAGCTTGGAGTAAAGATCCATGGCCAACAATATGGGTCCTAACATCATGGCGTTCATGCTCACTGAAGGTCAGTCAAATAACAGACCTCTCTACTTCAATGGTAGCAACTATTACTACTGGAAAGAGAGAATGAGAATCTTTGTGCAGTCAATCAACTATAACATTTGGAAGATTATTCTCAACAGACCAGATGTCCCAACTAAGCAAAACGCTGATGAAAAAGTTGTGGCAAAAGAAAACAATTAGTGGACAGAGGAAGAAAAGAAGAAGGTTGAACTCAATGCAAAGGCAATCAACCTAATGCACTGCGCAATAATTTTTGAAGAATACAAAAAAAATATCAAGGTGCAAGATGGCTAAAGAAATATGAGACAGTCAGACTCACCCATGAAGGCACTAAACAAGTAAGGGAGACCAGAATTGATATGCTGATGAAGGAGTATGAAATGTTCAACATGAAAGAGGAAGAGAACATCGATTAAATGTTCGAAAGGTTCTCAATAATCATCAACAATCTGGATGCCATGGGAAAGAGCTTTTATGAAGAAACCTTGGTGAGGAAAATATTAAGGAGTCTTACGAAGAAGTGGAAAGTAAAAAGCACAGCCATCTCTGAAAGAAATTATTTAATCAAAATCACATATGATGAGCTAAGAGGCAAGCTGCTGGCCCATGAGACCACTCACATGTCTCAAGACAAAGATGACAAAAAGAAAAATGCAGCACTAAAATCAAGAATGATAGCCAAAGAAGAGGAATCGGATGACAGTTTCTCAGATGAAGAAATGGTGCTCTTTGCAAGAAAAATGAGAAGATTACTGAGATTCAAAAACGAAAGGCAAAGGAAGTTCTCCATCCAAAGACTTCAAGAAGGATCAAGCCAAGTTCACATGTCACCACTGCAAGGAACCGGGTCACTTCAAGTCAGATTGTCCTCAATTAAGGAAAGGCGAAAAATCAAAGAAGAACAAAAAGAAAGTGATGATGGCAACATGGGAAGACTTTGAAAATGACACCAGTTCTGAAAACTCATATCAAGAGGCTCAACTATGCTTGATGGCTTATCACGATGATGAAGATGAGGTAGATCTCTCTGACCTATCTATTGATGAATTGCACTACATTATCAAAGGCTTTACTGTGAACTCTAAGAAACTCTTAGATAAATATGTTAAATGCAAGAAAGATAATGAAGCATTGAGAGCTGAAAATGATTTTTTACTGGAAAAAGTAAAGGCAACCGAAGCTTGTGATGAAATTTCTTTAAAAGAAGAAAACAATACTTTAAGAGCTGAATTAAACAAATTCAAACTCAAGCATATGGTCACTGCCTCCACTGATTTGATTGCTGAAAATAAAAGGCTGAATGAACAAATTAAAAACCTTAATGAAGACTTAGCAAAATTTCTTCAAAGTTCATAAAATCTTGATAAAAATTACTTGCTTGTCAAATATTTGGTTGTGAAAAATATGGACTTGCATTCAAAGATGAAAGTAAGGCTGTTTTCAAACAAAAATGTTAAAAAATCTGAAGCTTCCTCTTCCAAGATTTTCAAACCAAAAATTTTTAGTAAATCACAAAAATCAGTGAGCAAGAACTAACCATTGCTATAAGTGCAACAGAAAAGGTCATGATCCTCAACAATGCTTCATCTTTCTAAGGTCTTTTGGTAATGATAGTAAATTATATAAAGTTTTTCATGATTATAATGCTCTTGGGCAACCAAGAAGATTTCACATAAGAGGATCCAAATGGATTTGGATACCTAAGGTTAGTTGAAGAACATGCAGGTTTGCCTTACATCTAAGAAGAAATTGGACATGTGATATCTTGATAGTGGATGTTCAAGGCATATGACCGGAAAGGATACTTTTTTCATCAAACTCAACAAGTATGATGGAGGATTTGTCACTTTCGGAGATAATGGTAAAGGTAAAATTATTACCATTGGTAAGGTTGGCAAAGATTTTTCTACTTGCATTGATAGTATCTTTTTGGTAGATGGGTTAAAACATAATCTTTTGAGCATAAGTCAATTGTGTGACCTGGATATCCTATAACTTTTAAGAAATTAGATTGTAGGGTCATTAATGAGAAAACAGGGGCTGTTTTATTTGTTGCCAAAAGAAGTAACAATGTTTATGGTCTCACACTAGATTATCTTAAAGTTCAAAATGTGACTTGTTTCTCTTCAATAGAATCTGAAAAATAGATGTGGTATAAGAGATTAGGACATGCTAGCATGTTCCAAATCTCTAATCTTGTTAAAAAGGACTTAGTAAGAGGTCTTCCTAATATTAAATTTGATAAGGACATCACTTGTGATGTTTGTCAAATAGGTAAATGAACAAAAACCTCTTTCAAACCCAAGGAAGATGTCTCAACTAAGAAACCATTGGAGTTGTTGCATCTTGATCTGTTCGAACCAACTAGGACTCAAAGTCTTGGAGAAAAAAGTTATGGAATGGTTATTGTGGATGACTACATTAGGTTTGGTTGGGTGTTCTTTCTAGCTCATGAACATGAAAAATTTTCTATTTTTGAAAAATTAAGCAAGAAGATTCAAAATGAAAAGAGTTTAAAAATTATTTCAATTAGAAGTGATCATGGCAAAGAATTTGAAAATCAATACTTTGAATCTTTTTGTGATGAACTAGGCATATCACACAACTTCTCATGTCCTAGAGCACCACAACAAAATGGTGTTATGGAAAGAAGAAATAGAAGTTTACAAGAAATGGCTAGAGCTATGTTGTGTGAATATGAGGTTCTAAAATTTTTATGGGCTGAAGCTGTGAATACAGCTTGTTACGTTTTAAATGGAACCCTCATAAGAATTTTTTTGAAGAAAACTCCATATGTACTTTGGAAAGGACATCCTCCCAATCTTAATTACTTTCGTGTGTTTGGCTGCAAATGTTTTATACTGAATATCAAAGAAAATTTTGAAAAATTTTATCCTAAAACATATGAAGGCATTTTTCTTGATTATTCCACTAATAGCAAAGCTTATAGAGTATATAACAAGAACTCCAAAACTGTTGAGGAAATCATGCATGTCACATTCTGTGAATCTAACTCTGTTCCTAGTATTTGCATTAATGATAGTCCAACTTTTGAAGCTGAATTGCCCAAGATTACTGAGTCAGATCCTCAAAATTCGAGTTCTCAAGAAACTGCTCCTGTTGCAGCAAACAATTTTGATGCAGAGGCTATTGTTGATCAGGAGGAACCTGAATCCTCAACTCAAACCAAAAGGACTAGGGAATGGAAATTTTTGAGAAATTATCCTGAGGAATTCATTATAGGTGATCCTTCCAAAGGGATAGCTACAAGATCATCTTTGAAAAGAGCTGAATCCAACAACATAGCTCTTATTTCAAAGATTGAACCTCAAATATCCAAGAAGCACTTGCTGATCCATCTTGGGTATTAGCCATGGAAGAGAAACTGCAGCAGTTTGAGAAGAATCAAGTCTAGACCTTAGTGCCTCACTCAAATGGAAAGAAAGTCACTGGCACGAAATGGATTTTCAGAAACAAGTTGGGTGAAGATGGAACCATTGTCCGAAACAAAGCAAGATTGGTTGCTCAAGGCTATGATCAAGAGGAAGGGATTGATTTCGATGAATCCTTTGCACCTGTAGCTCGAATGGAAGCCATCAGATTGCTCCTAGTTTAAGGACAATGATGCTTACTATTTATTACTATGCTTAACTTTAACTTGCCTGTGCTTTGTGCTTTGGTTGTGTTGATTGCTCTGTGCTTAGTGTTATTGTTACTGTGATATATTGCTTTAGAAATTGTTCTTAGCTGTTTTAAGTTTTATCCACTTGAAGAGGAAAGCCATGATTAAGGGAGAGAAATGCTAACAGTAAAGGGGGAGTACTACACACTTCAGATAGTCTTCAAAGGGAAGTGCTCTCAACTCATTTAAATTAATTTTTAAATTCAATTATCATCTTTTATCACGTTTGTCATCAAGGGAGAAATTGTTGAGATAAGTTTAAATTTGGACTAATATATGATGACAAATATTATTTGGGTAAGAGCCTGAAATTGGTTTAATGTGTGTTTTAAGTAATGCAGGCCCAATTGTCCAAGTTCATATTGCTTCAACCCAAGTTAGCATTGCTTCAGCTACTTAACATGCTACAGATCCAACACTTAAGTTCATAATGCATCAACCCTTTGTATTTGAATGGGTAACCAAATGAGCCAAGAGAGAGAGCACCGAATGTTAGTGGTTGGAACATAAAGAAGAAAAGGACATATGTCAATAATAAAGGACAGCTGGGACACTCTCAAGACACAAGGACATCAACACATCACTCCAAGAACATCAGTAAAGCAAATCTCAGAATATGAGAGAGCAAAACACAAACTTGCACAATAGTAGAAGTAGTGGAGCAGCTCCTCGTATAGCAAAGGTAATGGAGCAGAGAGAAAAGAAAATACATGCCATAGAAGAAAGCAAATCAAAGGACAGCAGAGGTGGTAGAGTGGTTCCTCGACAAGCAGTGGTAGTGCAGCAGAATGGAGCAAGGACTGCATGCCCTCAGAGACAGTTCCAACGGGTTGATGGTACGAAGGATTGGAAGAGGCAATGGAGTGCAAATTAGAAGAGCAAGCTGATTATATAAGAAGCCTCACCTCAACATTTGAAGTCAGGTAAAAGAGAGCACATTCAAGAGCATCATCTCAACTACTGAGCTGAATTCTTTTTCTTCTACTCGAGTTTCATTTCTGATTTTTTGTTATGGCTATCTTGAATCATCTTTTGTATTGAAAAAAAGGCTGAAAATGTGAGTGAAAAGCCATGAGAGAAAAGGCAAAAAGATGCATGAAAGAGCCACTGAAATTATGTGTAATTAAGTTGTTGAACTAGGACTAGTTCCCCTTGCCAAATTGGGTTAGCACTTGGTGAGTTTGAATCTATTTAGATTTCCCTTCCAAGTTGGGACAACACTTTAGGTAGCTAAGCTTTGGTGAAAAAAGCTTAATGGTAGATACTAGTTGAATTAGGTTGTAATTCAATAGTATTGGTGATTGTAATAAGTGGATTATAGTAAAAATTTCACCATGGTTGTGGTGGAGACTGGATGTAGGATTTATGGCACTTAGAATCCGAACCAGGATACATACTGGCCTATTTCTCTTCTTTCCTTCTCTGTTTCTTTTCTGCACATGAGACAAAACAAAAAAATCTCCTGCATTTGAGCTTCCGCAAAAACAGAGCAAAAGAAGTTCAGTTTTGAAATAACTTGATTCGATCCCCCTTTTTAAGTTCAAGCGGTTCTATCAATCATCTTCGAATAACCTCTCTTCTTCAACTGAGTGCGTCGACTAATCTCTGTTTCTCATTCTTCAATAAATCTGTCTTGATGTAATCCTTCATTCTTCGAAATAGAAATCTATTATCCTCTAAACTCAATATTTTTCGAAATAGAATATTTCGACCAACAAGTATTATTGTATAATTAATAATAATTATTATTTTATTTTTTTATGGATAGATGACTGTGATTTCTAATAAAAAATATTAGAGATTGATTTGTTTATTAATTTTTTTAGAAACAAAAATGTGTATTTTTAAAATTTTTAAGGACTAATTTAAATAATTACTCTTTCAAAAAATAAATTAAAAATTAATTTATCTGTTAAAATAAAATTTTAAAAATATTTTTGTATATTAATTTTTTTTAAAAATAAAAATATTTAATTTTAAAATTTTTAGTGATTGATTTATATAATTATTCTAAAAATAAAAACAGGAGGGAAAAAAACAAAAGTGCTACCCGACCACTCATGTTCCTTGCATATGGGCTACGATACAGATATTCCTTTATAAATGTTTGCTAATGCGCCGCCTTAGCTGCACGCTGGCTTTTTATTGAAATTTGAAAAGCTATGTTACCGTTTGTAATTACGTAAATATTATTAAAATTAAAATAATATTTTTTTATTGTTAAAAAATATTTTTTTAAAAATATTATTATTCAACATAATAATATTAAAATATATATATATATATATATATAAAGAGTGATAATCATTTTATTTATTTTAATTACTATAATTACGGTAACATAATTATACTAAAACGATATCGAAAGAGAGTGATAGTCATTTTATTTATATGATTTGTCAACAAAAATAATTTATATAAAGTTGAATATTTTTTATTTAAATTAATTAAACAAATATTTTATTTATTAAAATGTACGATGTGAAAAATATTTGTATTTTTATATTCTCTATATATATCACGGATACCATAGATAGAAGATAAATAATCACAAAAATTGAGTATTGCATATTCGAGATGTATAACACTTTTTATAAAAAAATATTTTAAGTGCACTTGGTATATGTTACATCTATGTAGAATTATAGAGGTACATATTTAGAATGTTGTGCACCTAAAATTAGGTTCAGAGACGAATTTACTTGCAAATGTGGTGACAATTGCTTCCATTAAATTAAAAAAAAAAACAAATAGTAAATATATATAAGTATAAAATGTTTTCTTAAAATAATAGGTTTGCCCTCATACTTATTTTTTGTTTTTAATATATGTATGAAAAATCTAGGTTATTAAATAACAACACAATAATAAAAATGATCGAATTATATAAATTTAATCTATTTATATTAAAAAATAAATATATATGCTCGAATAAATAATAATAATAATAATTTAATTAGTTAATTATCTAAAGTCAAATTTAGTTTTTCAAATAAAAATGAGATTATTAGTATTTAATAATTATTTTAATTTAATTAAGATAATATGTATTATATATCCTTTTTTTACTATTTTATTTAATTTAGTTTTGGTACTATGTATAATAATTATTTTCGTCAAAATTAAAATTTTTTACCATGAATATCATAGAGTGTCAACTCTCTAATTAAATGGCAAAAAATATTTAAATAATTACTTGATAAAAGAAAAGACATTATTTATATCTATATATATAAAAAATGGTGGTAATTTGATTTGAATTTTTATTTTTTAAATTTTTTATATTTTTTTTAATTTTACATTTTTTATAGATCCTTTAATTATTAAGCTATAAATTCTTTTGTATTATATAAAAAATAATCAATAAAATGTGAGTTGATAGATATAAAAGATATGTGACAAAAAAATATTTTTAAATTAATATGAAAATTAAAAATACTTTTAAATTAATATACTTTTTGATGTGTTAATTAATTATTTAAAATTTTATTAATATATTTTAAATTTTCAATATCTAAATATATTTATATTAAATTTTTAATCTTTTTTATATGTTATTTTTGTTCCCTCTAATAAAATTTTTTAAATCGGTCGCTGATTAATCCAAAAAAAATTAGCTCAATGTACTTGAGATGTGTTTTAAATTACTCCGCATTCTAGATCATTACGTCAAAAAAAACACCTAAAAAACTTGAAGCTTCCAAAACTAATCATAATACATACATCTATACAATTACTCTCTATTCTAATATGTCTTCTAATTATAACTAAATAAATCAAAATATTTTAACATATCAAGTAATTAATTATGTCAAAATAATTTAAAATATAAATTTTCTAACACGTATTCTAACTAACTAAATAAAAATATCTTAACATATCAATTAAAACTAATTAAATTAAAATATTATAATATATTAACTAATTAATTAATTAAAATAATATAAAATATCAAAATTCTAATATATTATCTTGTAACTAACAAAATTAAAATATCTTAAAATGTCAACTAATAATTAAATTAAAACAAAAGAGAGACAAATTAATCCTAAAATTTAATATTCTGAGTATGTGTCACATGACATTTAGTCAGTTGATGTCTCCTGAACATATATAAGTTTAATTTGATAAAATTTTGTGAAAAGGTGTTGGTACTTTTTAAAAGTATAAGTAATTTTGTTTTGCGTTTAATAAATCAAAAAATTCATATGCTTATACTTACAACTTTTAAAAAATATGAGTACTTTTAAAAGTATCTAAAGGAGAATTTTTTAAAATTGATTTGTGCCTTTTAAATTTGACTTGTACTTATTAAAATTAAAAAGTCTAATATAATTTTGTACACTAATTAATATTCAAATTTAATTCTTACATTAATGTCTATTATGATATTTTTAAATTTTAAAAACTATTTTACTAAACGTATATTGTTGTTGCTTGTGTTTATTAAAAATTATTTTTAATTTAATTTATTAAGCACGAGTGTTACAACCTTTAAAAAGTTAACTTTTAAAAGTTAGTTTTTATAAGTTATTTTTAAAAGGTAAAAACTTTACCAAACTAAACCTGTTGACCTGCTATATGCTTTTAATACTTGAAGGTATTTAAAAAAATGAAAATATTTAATAACAAAAAAAATTAACAAAAAACAACTAAAATTTATTTTATTTAATATTTATTAATAATTAAAAAATATTAAATAAAATAAATTCTAATTTTTTTGTCTCTATAGTATCAATGTTTAAAAAAATGTGCAAGAGGAGTTTCCAAAATTACCAAAATCTCTTCAAACGAAAATTAATCTCAGTTGAACCTTTTATATATGAAAAAGTATAAATATACAATAAAAATATTCAACAATGTGAATAATGAATATATCATATATTTAATTTATTAGATGTGCAGATGATTATCCTAATATTAAGATTTAAATAGATAATTTAGAGTGTAATATATTTTTATTCTATTGAATTAATTTTAAAATCTATAATTCACATTATTCACAAAAATCATTATTTACTTAGTAAAATCCTTTATATATATCGCCATATAGGCACCATTGTTCTTAATCTCTGGTGTTAAGGATAGAGTAACTTCTCTATCATATTCCCATTGCACACCAGCTGATTTTACATTTATTATATATTCTAGGTGTATTCGAGATCTGATAAAAATAAATTATTTCTTATCTCAAATGCATAATATTTGAGATTTAGCTTTCATTTGAGATGAGTTTTAGTATTCGATATATAATGTATTATACAAAACGATAAACTTTTTACACATTAAATATTTTACTAAATAAAGTATTTAAATAATTTAAATAAAAAATTTATATAAAATTAAAATATAAAAATATTATTTATACATTAAAATTAACTATTAAAGTTAATTAATATATATTTATATATAAATATATATAATATAATTTATTTTATTATATATTTTATTTTTTAATATATATTTTATATTAATAACTGATTTTAATATGCATTTAATATACAGTAATGATATAACATTTTCAACTAAAAACTAGTAAAATTCATTTCAAAATGATTTTTGGTCATCTTTAATATTGAAAAATTACACGAATATATAAACCGATAATTTAATCTACTAATATAGTCACACAAAAAATCTACTGACATCAAATTGGTCAAGTAGTAAACAAATTTATATATTTTTCAATGGCCTTAAATATAATCGAAGATGTCGTCGCAAGTCTTTAAACCAAATTATTTAGATTTACTAGGATTTTGTATAACAACAGACAAAGACCCAAAAAAAATCATCATGTTATCCGCTTCAATTCAATAAAATCAAGAGAGCATGTGAATATGAGTATATTACTTTTATAAAAAAAACTATGTATACGAAAATCACATATACTTGTATAAAATTTTACTGAAAAAGATTTTTTTTTTCTTGAGGAAGAAGATAGTTGTGGGTGAATCCTGGTGGGTATAAATAAATAATAAAAAAATAATAAAAAATTATTAAAATTTATTATTTTTAGTTATTAATTTAATTTATTTAATTTAATAATTTAATAATATATTTTAATTTATATTTTTAAATATTGATAATTAATTATTGAATAAAAATAATAAATTATATATGATGATGTTTTAATATTTTTTTAATAATATATATACATAATTTGTTTGATAAGACGCACATTGACAAAGGACAGAAGTAGCTGCCAAGTGGAGCTGATGGCCATAGATAATTCGGGAAAGTTGCGTAATCAGTGAATTCAAAAGGCCGGGGATTAAGGCGCCATGAAGTCAAACGAAGCGACTACATACATTGTTGATAGTAATTATTATTTGAATCAGGGGTGTAGATTGTAGAACCATAGATACCGTGGTTAATTAAGCCAAATTGTACTGTTAAAGTGAAATTTAGATATACAAATATTAGAGATATTAAAATTTATTGTTTTAATTATTATTTAATTATTAATTTAATTTTTTTAATTTATTTTATTTAATTAATAATTAATAATATATTTTATTTTATATTTTTAAATATTAATAATTAACTGACGATAAAAATAATAAATTTTGACAGTGCTTTGATCTTTTGGTTTAGATAATGAAAAATAAATAAAGTGTGTAAAGTGGGAGTCTCATGCAGGTGGCGTTTCCTATTCTATTAACTAAAGTTGTAATAGAAAAACAATGTGCGGAAATATGAAAAAATAAAAGGAAAAGGTTTATTTAATAAATTTAATAATGTGGAAGCATCTAAAAATTGTATGTTATTCACTTCCTGGAAGGAACGGAAGGTTATGAATTGTGTATATAAAGAAGATAGAAGCAGCATGCTTGCAAAGGCAGTAGTCACTAATCACTAATCACTATGGCTAACCAGCAACAACAACCTCTTCTAAGCAATAATAATAAGACTCCGAAATTCCTATCCCTTCTCCTCACTACTGTAGTAGTTGTAGTTGTAGTTGGAATTGGTGTCCTTGCCTCATCATCCCTTATTGCTAATTCATATCTCAGCACCAAACCCAGTGCCGATCTCTGTCAACACGCCGTTAACAGAGCAACCTGCTTGGCCCATGTCTCCGAAATAACTCAAGGTCACATCCTGGCAACCACAGAAGACAACTACAATCTTCTCCAATCCTTCCTTGTCAAATCCACCTCAGGCATCCAAGAAGCCATGGCCACAGCCAACGCCGTCAAGGTCCGCCTCAACGCCACTCCACGCCAGGAAGCAGCCTTGCAAGTCTGTGCAGACCTCATGGACTTGTCCATTTCCAGAGTCTATGACTCCGTGGTGGCTCTCACTAAGCGCACCACTCTTTCCCTGCAAGACGCGCACACGTGGCTGAGCAGCGTCCTCACGAACCATGCCACTTGCTTGGATGGCTTAGATGGCTCTGCTCGTGCCATTATGGAGCCTCAACTCTCGGACCTCATGTCCAGGGCAAGAACCTCTCTCGCCATGTTTGTTGCAGTCTTGCCAACAAAGACCCATCAGCACCAACTCCTTGAGGAGCCACTCAACCGAGAGTTTCCCTCATGGGTCACACGCACCGATCGGAGGCTTTTGGAGTCTGTGGCTGCTGATATAAAGGCTAATGTTGTGGTGGCCAAGGATGGAAGCGGCAAGTTCAAGACGGTGGCGGAGGCTGTGGCTTCTGCACCTGATAACGGTAAAACAAGGTACGTAATATATGTGAAGAAGGGAACGTACAAAGAGAATGTTGAGATCGGTTCAAAGAAGAAGAACGTCATGCTTGTTGGTGACGGTATGGATGCAACAATTATCACCGGCAGCTTGAACTTTGTCGATGGAACTGGCACCTTCCAATCCGCCACCGTCGGTAATATATACATCTCTCCCATGATTCTTTCTATTCATGTTATTTACCTTCTAATAATGCTTAAATTAATTTTACTTTCTTTCTTTATATAATTCTCTGCTCTGATCTAGCCATATTTATCTACATTGTACATGTCAAGTTCATAATATATATTTTTGTATATTTTTATTTTAAAAATATTATTTATATACCAAAATTAATGATTCATTTTTTTATATGAGAAGCATGTGTGTTGTATATTATTGTGAAAAATGTGGGTGCTAGATATGAATGTCGAACAACTTTTTTTTTTAAAACAAAGGATGAAAAAATTGGACCATTCGATTTTTTTTTTTTTAAAAAATTAAGCTTATTAATCGGAGATTAGTATGGAAGAGAAAATTAAAAAAATTTGGGGTACACAAATTCAACCCAAATTTTTTTAATTTTTTAAATATAATGGGATGATCTATTTTTTGCCCCTGACGTTACAGTTGCGTAAAGTATCTATACATTTTATAACTGAGTTCTACACCATTTTTCTTTTCATATCTAAATTAAAATGTAAAAATTAATTACTAAAATTAATTATTATTATATATATAATGTAACTCATTTTAAATTTGTATTTTATAATTTAATATATATTTTAATTAATTTTAATGACTAATTATAGCATATAAAAATATTTTATTTTAAGAAGTGTTAGAAAATTAATAATTTTTGTAATTTATAATAATCAAGTAGTCACTAATAATATTTTTAATAATATAAAATTATTTTTTTTTTACTAATTTTATATTTCCAAAATTTAATAAATTACTGGCGTGCTTTTCCTTTTGCTTTTGTCGTTGTTATCCATTCTTGAACACTTATTAACTATCATGATCTGCTACGTTGGATTTTTAATTGGCCCCAAATCAAACCTAATTTATTAGCACCCAACATATTAAATGCTACTAGCTCTTCGGAATATTACAATAGGTGGGCGAATAAATAAACAAGTATTAATTATTTGTCCCCAGCTAAAAGCCAAAGATTCTAGATCCAGAGAAACAATAATATGTATAAACTCCAATCTCATTGGTGATGAAAAAATAAAAGAAATAAAGTAAATCAGAAAAAAGAAACACGTGAATCCTTTTTGTTTTGTTAATTAGTTTGATCATTTTTCTTTAGTAATGTGATGCATTAATGAGCGTTTGTGTGTACGAGCAGCCGCCGTTGGTGATGGGTTTATAGGGCAAGACATTTGGTTTCAAAACACGGCAGGGCCAGAGAAGCACCAGGCGGTGGCACTCCGTGTGGGCGCCGACACCTCCGTGATCAACCGGTGCCGCATCGATGCCTACCAGGACACTCTGTACACCCACAGCAACAGGCAGTTCTACCGTGATTGCGTCATCACTGGCACTATCGACTTCATCTTTGGAAATGCTGCTGTTGTGTTCCAGAATTGCAACCTGGTGGCCCGAAAGCCCATGAGCAACCAAAAGAACATGGTGACGGCCCAAGGACGCGAAGACCCCAACCAAAACACAGGGACCTCCATTCAGCAGTGCAAAATAACAGCGAGTTCGGATCTGAAGCCCGTGGTGGGGTCCATCAAGACTTATCTGGGGCGGCCATGGAAGAAGTATTCAAGAACGGTTGTGATGCAATCTTCAATAGATGGGCATATTGACCCCGCAGGATGGTCTGAATGGGATGATAAGACAAAGGACTATTTGGAAACGCTGTATTATGGAGAGTATATGAACAGTGGTGCTGGTGCTGGCACCAGCAAGAGGGTTACGTGGCCTGGTTACCACATCATCACCAGTGCCGCAGAGGCTAGCAAGTTCACAGTGGCTCAGCTAATCCAAGGCGATGTTTGGTTGAAGAACACCGGTGTTAACTTCATTACAGGCCTCTAGAGACTACTGCATCTGCATGCCACACTAGTGTGAGGTTTAATTTCCCAAATCTCCTTTCCAACTTGTAACCGATCGAGTTTAATTTCATTAGGGCTTCAAGCATGTAATGCATCGCATCTGCTGAATAAACTTGTGCCTTGCTCTATCCGAGTTCGATCTTCAATAATTATTGGAAAAAAAAATCAGTTCGATCTTCAATAATTATTGGAAAAAAAAATCAGTTCGATCTTCAATAATGTTTTGAAAAAACAAATCAACTAAAACAGTAAAAATATATCTTATTTATTATAATTAATAAATATTAAATAAAATAAATTTAATTTTTTCTCTCTCTCTAATCTTACCGAACTATTTGTATTTCCTGATGGTCATGCTCCTTTGGTTTTATGCATTATTGACTTGAAACTACAGAAAAAAAACATCGATCTTATCTTTGCTATGATTCCATGCGAAATTCAAAGTACCAACAAATTTTTTTTTTAATTAAAAATAGAGATTCGAATTCACAACTTTTTCAATAAATATGAAAAAATTATACCATTTAAGTTATATTAAAATCTTTTAATTAACTAGTTATATTGTTTGGATATCATTTTATATTATTTATATTAAATTAATCACCGCACTATGTTTATTTTAATATTGACATCACTGCTACATGTTTCTTATTTAATCCTTTTCCCCAACTTTCTTGTTGGAGACAATAATGCCATCCCCTACTTTACAAATTAATTTTATATTAATTACTACAAGTTGTATGTTGCGTTAGGTGACGGTTTTTTTTGTGTTTTTTTAATTGGATAATGTATTTTTTAGTAGTGGTGAGCACGGACAGTGGGTAGTGGGTACTCAATTATCGGTTTGAATTCGAACTAAATCAATTAAATTGATTTTGGAACTAACAGGTCATCGGGTCTAACTCGAACCAAATCGATGATTATTTATAGTGATTGTTTCGGATTTCAATTCTGAGTGTGCGAAACTCAAACTAACCTGTGAACCCAATCATATATTAATTAAATAAAAAATATATAGTTTTATTACACTTTTGTATTTAGCTTCTAATAGGTTTGGTATTTAATATGTTTGGATTTTAATGTGTTTAGTGTTTAATATGCTTGAATTTTAATGTATTTAGTTTTTAATGTATTTGGTATTTAACATGTTTGGATTATTTCTATTGATGTTACATGTTTATTGTACTTGCTGAATTTTTAAGATAAAAATTTAGATTTTTTAAGAATTTCAAAGTCATCGGATACCCAATTACCTGAACCGAATCAATCCGTTTTTAATCGGTTTGGTTTAATTCGGGTACATACACAAAAAAACACAAATCCAAATCAAACCAAACCAATTATATTTTAATTAGTTCGATTTTAATTTTTCCTTAAATCCGAACCAAACCGATACGTGCTCACCCCTATTTTTCAGTTCAATCGATTAAAGATTAATTTGTTATAGATTTAAATTCTATTTAAATATTTATTATTAACTAATAAATTATGATATGCACAAAACAAAATTAAAAATTTTAACATTTACTTAAACAAAAAAAATAAATTAATCACTTAATCAATCTAAATTTTGTTAACTAGTTGCTAAATGCATCTTCATCATATAATATAATATAATATAATATAATATAATATAATATTGTTCATATAACTTTTATAATTATTTGTTTATTCCTTGAAAACTTTATCTCAAAAGTGAAATAATATTATTTGTTTGTTTATTCATTTTTGTTATAATATCATTCATACTAAAAATTTAAATATTTTAAATTATTTAAATAAAAAATTTTAATATTATACTATAATATTATTTATTTTAAAAATTTAAATTAATAAAAAATAATAATATAAATAATTATATCTCTAATAATTTTTTACTTTTGAAAAGAGTAAGAAAATAGGGGCATAAGCAAAATATGAAATACTCATTTTATATGCGATCAGATGTAAATATCTTATTTTAATTAGTGATTATATTTTGTACTTTATTGAGAAACTCAAATTATCTATACAGTTGATATTAGCATATGATAAAAATGTAAGAAAGATGAGACAGTCACATATTTATTTGCAGAACAGTTTTGCAAGTCAATTGGATTGGTCAGATAATCAATTCTCGGTTAATTCGGTTAAACTAATTCATTCGGTTTGATATTTAAAATTTTGATAAAAAAAATTTTTATATAAGATATTTAAATATAATATTATTTTTATATTTTTAGAAGATTTAAAAAAAACTCAAAAAAACATATTTTGTTAAAAACTCACCAAATAAATCATATTTTACATATAAAAAATGTATTGTTAATATGTGAAAGAGATTAATAATTTGTGTTTATAAATTAAATTAACTGATAGCTTTTTCGGCAATGTGCATATATATGTAAGAATCTTTTATATACATGCATCTGAATTCTGGGACCTCACGAAATAAAGTTATATGATTGATATTAAAAAATAAATAACCAGAGGGGGGAAAAGAAAGGAGAAAGAAAGGGTGCTTTCACGGCTTTGTTGTGTACTGTTGGCTACTTGCATTGTCGCGGTCGTCCTTTTCTTTTCTTTGATAAATCTATACTTAATTAGGTATAGTAAAATAGCTTTGGCGCTTAAATATCATTATTGATCATATCAAGAATAGACAAAAGCAAATACGCTAGAAGTAGAAAAGATTACATAGCGAGGTGCAAGTTGAGGATGGATGATGAGAATAATTATTAGGGTAGAATGGCAATATGATTATGATTATTCATGTAAATAGATGTGAAACATATAAAATTGAATTAATCCAGCTGTCAAATAAGTTAATATTGTAAAAATTGGCTAATACAACCAACTATCATTATATTGAGTACTTGCCAACTATTGCCAGTGGTGCATCATTCGATTGGATTTGCGGGAAGTAATTAAAGTCAAGGCTAATTTTATAGTGTTTTTTATTTAGTATCTAATTTTGTCCAGTTTATTTTTTATAATAAATTTTAAATATTTAAATTTATTAATTTTTATATTTTTAAATCAAATATTAATTATTTAATATTTTAATAATCAAATACTAATCTTTAGAGATTACAATAATATCTAAAATCAATTGATAAAGCCCAAAAAAGAAAAGAGAGAGAAATTTTATTTTGATTTATTAATTATTTTTATATAATTATTATAAATTTATTATTTTTAATTGAAATTTTAAAAAAATAAAATAAAAAGATTTTTTAAGATCAGAGTGTGGTGATTGTGGAGACTTAATGGTAATGTGAGTTTATTTTTTTATTCGAATTTTGCTGGTTTTGACGGTATTATTAGAGACTTTAATGGGAGTTGGATCTTGAACTGCTCTAGTAGTTCTTCTCCTTAGTCTATTACCAAATTTAAGCTTTTCACAGTCTAAAAAAAATTTGTCTTAGTCTGAGATTATTGTTTGAGAGATCCTATGTGAAACGGATTGTTTGGACGTCCTGCATCTTTTGCATAACTCTAGTGGTGACTACACATTTGAAGTTGCTTATTTAGTTCACAAAATTCAAGAATTTTTATCAAGACCTTGGTACATTCAAGTTGATTGAATAGTTAAAAAAAAATAAATAAAGTGGTGAATTGAATAATTTGATATAGAACAAAAAATAATTTTAATAATGTGATTTTGTCAGAATCTAATATTGTTCTACTGCAAATTATCAGTTCTGATTTAGGTTAGAGGTTTGTTTTGATTTTTTTGCTTACTTAGACAAAAGAAAAATTAAAATGTACATGATGCGTACTACAACGACCACATTTTAAGTTAACATATAAGTTAATAAAATGATGATACATAACATATTTAAATTTGATTTTTAACTGACTATAAATAAAAAGATTTTTTTTACATCGTATTTTTTATTCTGACATGTTGAAGTTTAATTTATTACATATCTAACTTTTATAATGTTTGATAATTAAAGAAAATTAGTTAAAATAGTCATAATTTACTTTATGATAATTAATAAATATTGAATAAGGTAAGTTCGAACGATTTTTTTTGTCTCTCTAGTATTACCGTTAAATATTTATCGGTGTTCAAGCGGGAAAATTTTCTCTGTGGCCAATAAGCACCTAATGGAAAGCTGTTAAATAACGAGTTACCACATAAACTATTCATTCTTGGGAAGCGAATGAGTAATGATAAACGCCTATAGTGTTTTTTATTTTTTTGGACTAATGAGCATATATATCACCGTAGAATGTTGTTGTTCTTGTATGTGAATAATGGCATACTAGCTAATTCAAGACAAAACACTGAATTAGAAATATAGCTTCTCTGTTTGTCCATCTCATCCGCAATTTTAGAGCACAACTACGAAATCTTCACTTTCATTGGATATAACAAGGTATGTAGAACATCTTAGAAGAAACAAAATACAATAACTCCGAATTACTCGCTCAACAACCAAGCATAACAACATACATCAACCAACATATATGCATACACAACATACTCATTAATCACTATTATTATTATTATTATTATTATTATTATTATTATTATTATTATTATTATCAATTTACATTCTTAAATATTTTTTTCTTTAATTTGTCTTAACCCTTCTTTTTTTTGTATTCCCTGTCAACCCTTTATTTACTCGCTTTTCATCCTTGAATGGATCCCCATTTTCTATTCTTCTGTTTCTCCTTGAAAGAAACCGCAGTTTTATTCTCCATTTCCACTCAACCCGCATTGTTACCCTCCCTATCATCCCATCAATAAAAATATCAAAATTTTCAGAACTCTGTTTATTCTTTCTCAGTTTTCCCATGATAATGTGTTGCTGGGTTTATATATATATCGAATAGTTAATAACTCAATAACACAAACCTGAGAGGGAAAGACAGAAGCTTTGCATATGTCGTCATTCCTGCTAAACAAAGTTTTCCAGAATGATGACAAATTAAGGGTGACCCTAATAAAATGGCTAGACTTGGAGGATCAATGTTTATTCTAGTACCTTCATCATAATCCTCTTAAGGTACTTACATTGTTTTTAATCCAATTTTCTCATATATATAATAAAACCTCATCATATTAATTTCGAATTGAGATCGTCTTTTATTTGTTTCCAATTAAGCAGATACGAATAATGTTCATTATATTCCTGAATCAGATCGAAGCCCTCTTGAATGAGACTTAGTATTTGAAAAATATGAGAAATCAATTCCATGTAATTTTAAGTGTATCCATTTTTTGACAGGCAAAAGCATTTGTAGCTAAAAAAGAATTAGGCTTTGCTTCCTGTTGTTGATATCCTTATTATTACATTGGCGGCGCCGTTTGATGGGAAGTGCGATGAAAGGGATTTACAAATTCTTTACCGGAATTTTTGGTAATGCTTATATTTGTTTTGTACACCCAAATGTAACAATAAAATAAATTTATTGTTGTGCTAAGTTGGAGTTGGATGTCGATTATTGTAGTTGTGAAGGAGCGGGAGGTGGAAATGGAAATGGAAATTGGGCAACCAACAGATGTTAAGCATGTGGCTCACATCGGATGGGATGGTCCTTCTGAGAGTGGACCCAGTTGGGTGTGTATGCACCTCTCCATCTCGCATCATTACTTTATATTATTTATTATCATTATTATCAAATGAAATGTGTGAATTCTTTGTTGAAAAAAAACAAATACAGATGAATGAGTTTAAATCGGCACCTGATTTTTCAACGTCGATTGGTCCCCGAAGAGACCCCAATACTACGTCCATCCGAGGTAACTCCGATAGCTAGATCAGATCCATGTTCATAATAATATATATAGCGACTTACATAAATGAACCCTCTCATATCGATCAACAGAGCCTCAAGAAGAAACCCAACAAACAACAGGGGTTGCCAATGTTGCTAAGAAGCCAAGGCGGAAAAAGGTTAAGTCAACTTCTTCTCCCAAGTCATCGCCTTCTTCTTCTACATC
Organism: Arachis ipaensis; assembly: GCF_059453495.1. NCBI lineage: Eukaryota > Viridiplantae > Streptophyta > Magnoliopsida > Fabales > Fabaceae > Arachis > Arachis ipaensis. The sequence continues at coordinate 21,111,236 of NC_142440.1, read as the reverse complement.
CAAGCACTCAAAACCTGCAAAGTCAAAGACTAAAATGCAGCAGCAAGTTCAAGCCACTGATTGAGAATAGAAGCAATGTGAATACTGAATATATAGAAGCTATCAACTGGTATACACTATAGAAAGAAAGGAAACTCTTTTCATCTTGTTTAGTAGCGAATCCTCCTAACTTGCTTAGACTGACCAATACAAATTTGGAACTCATTCAAAAAATATATTGTAAACAAAGATGTGATTATCTTAGGGTGATCGAGTTATTTTGTGCGTGCCAATGTCTGTGTTTTAGGGTTAACATTATAAAATGCTATCATCAATTGGTGATAATGTTCAAGTATTTGTTTCATTTTGCTCTATTAGCGACATAAAGATCACTGTTATATCCGATCCTTGGGTGCTAACAAATACTTCAAATCGTGGAATCTTAGTATATTACATTATTTCTTCAAAATGTTAAACATAAACTTGTAATTGATTGAGGAGAGAATAAGGTGAAATCCACCGTTTTAATTTGAATTCTACTAGTGAAATTTAGGTAAAAAGATACCTGGTTTTTTTTTTTTTTTAATATTGGAAGAGCAACATCTTTTGTTCTACTAGAGAGAGATAAATAAATACATTTCAGATTTGTTTTGTTTTTTTGGGCTGATCTCGTAACAGACAGAGCGGCCCAGAAAAGTCAAAAACTTGTTTGTGCCAGAAAAGGCCGAAAGGGTCCGTTTTCAAGATTTTGGACTTGATACGTTCGCAATTTGAAGAGGCGGACCACAACAAAACAAAAACGATACGGCCGAATTATGACCAGGAGAACATAACTGCAGGGAAAATTACAAGAAGCATTTTACCATCGACCTTTCGTATTGGTTTCGCAATTTATTGGCCATTTATATAGACCAGCGAATTCAAACCCCAAAATAATAGCCCTACTCTTTTCTTATTTTATTACAAAATAAAAAAAAACACTACGTAATTTTGAAATCTTAAAATAATTACACTTCAAGAATAATATTGAGCTGTAAAAATGAATGTTAGTTTTATCGGTTTTAATTTTGGGTGGCCACTCTGATAAAGTTGTCAATTTCAACTTTTTGTAAAGACGTTTTTTATTTTGTGGTTGTTATTGATTTAAAAGCGTGTCACTAAAAGTGTTGTTTTAAAGAGAAAGTGTTATCCTTAATCGTAAACTTGTCTCTGATACCAATTTTTCAATTTCAACTTTTCTTTTAATTTCTTTTTCGAAATTTCTACTAACTCTTCATATTTTGCTTCGAATAAGTTTATAATTTGTATAGATTCACTTGGTGGTGCTTTGTTTAAGGGATTTTGATAAAAATAATTTGCAACTTCATAATCTAAAGTATTGACCATTTCCACTATTTCTCTTGTATTTGTTATATGATCATTTATTACTAATCTTTGATGTATATTTATAATTTTAATTTCATATTTATAGTTTTTTAACTCCTATCATAATGATAATATTCTTTTTTGCATGGATTATTGTATATAAAATCTTTTATCTGTTTGTCTTTTTCTTTAATATAATTTCTCAAATCCTCAAAAACTTCTTTTATTTCTACACTTTCTCTTGTTTCTAAATATCTTTCTAATTTTTCAACTTCATTCTCCATTTTTTCCTTCAACAGCTTTAATTCTTTTAAATCATAATATGGTTTTCCAGGTATTTATAAATTTTTTAAGTTTAATTCCAACTTGTTTATATTTATTCTTATTTCTATGCTTTTTATTATAAGATCATCAATTTCGATCTGAAGATTATTTAATTCCCTTTTATACTCCTCTATTTTACTTTTTAATTTTTTCGCCCTTTTCCTTTTTATTTTATTTTCTGGTTTTTCAATCTTTTTATGCTTCATTATTTATTTTAGAATTTCTGGAAACTGATTCATCACTATTTTCTAGAGATTCTATTAATTTTTCTAGCTCTTCAACTTCTCTTTTCAACTTGTCATAGATTATTTTTAGAGTTTCAAATGCTCTTTGATTTATTTCAGAAAACTGTAAATAATTCAAACGATTTTCTCTTTCAAAGAGCTCTTGTTTCTTGTCTTGATAATTTATATATATTTCTTCTTTATTTATTGTCATAATTTAGTATTTAGGGTTTCATTTAATTTTTCGACCTTTTTTGTTAATTCTTTTATTTCAGAATTTTCTTCTTTAATTTTTAACTTAGATAAACTTAAAGGGCTATTAATTTTAGATTCTCTTATTTGAAAATTTGATGAAACCAATTTTCCTGATGGTTCTTTTAATAATAGAACTGGGTTTTCAATAGCTTTATATTTTGGTATTTCTGTTTTTACAATTTTCTGAAATAATTCATCGACATAAATTCTTTCTCTGTTTTTAAATATTATACTATGATGGCTATTTGTTAGAGCATAATTTATTGCATATGTAATTGAAAATGGTTCATCATCTTGTTCCATTAGATTCTTTCTGTGAAATTTATAAGCCAAACTTATAGATCTTCCAAGATTTTCTGTTGATAAAGGTATAGCATATCCAAGATGGGCATTGAATTTAACATTTACGTTTGCCAAATTTTCATGAACAATTCTAATTATTTGATCTATTGAGTCATCAGTAATTCTTTTGTCACAGATTACTAAACTTATTGGTGAATTAATTCCTTTCATATATGTAGATTTGATTAAGATTTGTATAGTACTAATATGAATCCATCCAATTTTAGATCTTTTTTGTTGATCCTTAATTTTCTCAATCTGTTTACTCAATTCTTCATCATTTATCAAAGCTATTTCAAGTTCTCCATTGGCAGATTTTATCTTTATAGGGGCTTCAAGTTGAATTTTTTCATAGTATATTATATTTTTTCTATTAAAGACTTCTTTTAAGAGATTTTGTTTATTAAAATTTTTATTTGATTTGAGATTTAATTCTGTTTTTAGAACAGCCTGTTTTTCATTATCTAATAAAGCAGTTAATCTATAATAATCAGATTCTTCCGTTAATTCTAAACTTTCTAAATAATTCATAACTAAAAGACTAGGATGAAGATGTACCTTTCTGGAGAAAAACTTCTTTTATTTAGTATATTTTACATAAGGTGTTTTTATCTCCAGAGGGGAGATTGTAGATACTAACTCCAGAGGGGAGTTTAGAACTATTTTTCCCTAAGGGAATTCTTTGTCAGACTACAGAATCGCCTCGGCAGCTTCCTCCTTGCTCTCCTAGCATATGAGTACTCTTAGCCTTCTGCTTTCTGTTTTCTTATGCCTCTTACAATTACCTAAGCAATCTATTTATAATGGTTGGGTCTGATGGACAATTCACGTCCTTACCTTCTTATGACGTCATTGCTTACGTCATTATTTATTATCTTGTACCAGCTACATTGATGGTGCCTTATGACCTAAGCGTTTACGTCATTATACAATAATATTGAGGGATGCTTCAGATGCACTGTCCTCTTCTTTTATCATGTGGGCTTCAGATGCATTGTCCTCTTCTTTTATCATGTGGGTTGATTCCATTTCATTATTGCTTTCTTCAGATATTTCTGAGGCACATAGCTGGCATTTGTGGTCTTCTTTATCTTTTATCAAATAGCAGAGATTCCTCTTTATCCCTTCAGGGAGTTTTTCTAAGAGTCCAGATAGGTTGTAGAATGCTGATTCAAATTCCACCAAGAGTCTCATCTCTCTTTCTTTAATTTCATTTCTTTTACTAGACACAAGCAGAGTATTTCTACTTTTATAATTAATCCTTGTGTGAGATTCCTTCGTTATTTTTTGAGTTCTTTCAAAGACCCTTGCTAATGTGCTGGCTAGCCTTCCTTCATGACTGTAAATTGTTAAATCTTGAATCTGATCAATTGGCTGAAAATTTCCTGGGAAGACGGACATGAATATTACTTGGTGTGCTGGAACCAAGCATTCTTCTTCTTCATTAAAAATAGGTTGACTGTTTATAAATTTTAGGGATATATCCCTTGGATTTACATTGTCAATCATATTTTTAAATCTCTTTACTGCATCAACGAATCCTACAGGAAACTCACTAATAATTTTTAGATCATTAAAAATTAAAATTGTATCAATTAATCCATACTGAAAAAACTGATAGGTGTCAGATGGAGAAGCATCTGGAAATATAACCAGCTTTGTTAGCTGTTCTTTGGCAATAGGATAATATCCCAAAATTGCCCTTTTTTCTTCAGTCCAATTCAGGACTATGTTAAGGGTTTCTCTGAGATTTGATCTACAGACCATTTTCTTTTCCTTGATTTCAGCCCTTGTAGGAATGTTTCTTATTATCCCTGTTCTTTGGGTTTGAATTGGAGTTTTATCCGCTCTTTTTAGGGTTTGCTCTGGATGAAGAGCTTCATATTCCCTGAAGGATTCCTTTGCCTCTTCCAGTGTTAAAAACCATCCTTTATGAATTATACTTGATTGATGTGTGAATGGTGTTGCTTTTTCCCAGGCATCATATACTCCTTTCATGGGGCCATTATAAATTACATAATATTTTTTATCTTGGGTGGATTTTTTAATAATTTCAGCAATTGTTTTATTTTCTGAAATTTTTTCTTCACCTGATTTGTCCACCATGCTTAGCTGGCTGAACTCTGATGGTTTTGCTTGTTGTGTTGATTTCATTGCTTCAATGGCCTTCTTGAAGGATTGGATCTGTGTCCTTATTTGCTGACAATGCTTGCATTTTTTGAGTTCTTACTCATATTTTTGAATCTCTTGATCTAATGCGTTGTAGACGAACTCCATTCTCTTGTTAATGTATCTGCAATAACATTTTTGTCACCCTTAATATATTCAATTTTTATTGGATACTGTAACAAAAATAATTGCCATCTTACCAATCGTCCATGATTATAATCAACCTTTAAATTATATCGTATGAAACCTGTTAGGTAACTTGAATCTGTCCTTAGTGTAAATTCTCTGGGTAGTAAATCAATTTTCCATTTTTTAAGAGATTTAATTGCTGCTAGAGTTTCCTTTTCATGAGTAGTATATCTCTGTTCTGTTGGAGTAAAAGTCCCTGAAATATACCTGCAAAGTAATTTCTTTGGGGAATATTTAGAATCTAGTGATTCTTTTTCTTGTTCCAAACTTTTTATAGCATTCTTAGCTTTTAGACATCCTGACCAGGTTATGTCTGAAGCATCTGTTTCTACTATTAAGTAGTCGTTTTCTTCTGGAATATAAAGTTCTGGAAGCTTTTCACATAATTCTTTGACTCTTTGAATTTGCATACTATCTTTTTCTTCCCATTTCCATTCTTTTTTAGTACTTATTTTTGGAAATAAGTTTTTAGTATATTCTGTTATATTCTTTAAAAATCCTTGATCAGAAATATAATTTATACACCCTAAAAAATCTTTGTAATTATTTTCTATCTTCTATTTTATTAGAAAATAAATTTACTTTTTCTAAAATATTTGGTTGAAGTTTTAGCTTTCCTTGGGTGGATAGAATTAATCCAAGAAACTCTATTTCTTGTGTTGCTATTCTTGCTTTCTTTTTGCTAAGAACTAATCCTTTTTCTTTACATCTTTCTAAAACTATTAATAATTTTTGAAGATGTTCTTCTTTATCCTGTTTTGTAAAAATTAATATATCATCAATGTAAACTAAAACAAATTCATTTAACTCTTTTAGATTTTCTTCCATAAATCTTTGATAAATACATGGGGCTTGTTTTAATCCGAATGGTAATACATTCCATTCATAGAGTAACACACTTGTTGATTCTTTTGTTGGGCAAATAAAAGCAGTTAATTTCTTTGTTTTTTCGTCTAAACGAAGTTGCCAATATCCTGATTTTGCATCAAAGGATGAAAACCAAGTTGCTCCTTTGATTTTAGAAAAAATAGAATCTTTTCTTGGAAGTTTATGAGCATCACCAACAGTTGCTTCATTCATCTTCTTATAATTAATTACCATTCTTCGTTTTCCCCTTTTAATTTCATTATTGTTTTCGACATAAAAGGCCGGAGCCGCATGAGGACTTTTACTAAATCTTATAATTCCTTTTTCCAAAAGATCTTTACATTCTAATGAGAACTCTTCTCTATCTCTTGCGGAATAAAGAATTTTATTTGGAACATTTATTTCTTTTGTAGGATCTTTTAATTTAATGTTTACTAATTCTTTATTTGTATTTTTAATATCTAAAGAATTTTCAGCACAAATTTCATCCAAAAGTTCTTCTATCTTTATTTCAAGATTGTTTTTTGGAATATTTATCTGAAAATATAAATTTAAATAACATGTTTCTAATATAGAAAATATTTTGAATTTTAAGATCTTATCTATAGTAGTAGTTGGTATTTTTATATGTTTTGATTTTTGATTTATTGAAGAATCATGTGGAGCTTTTAAAACTATATATGTTAATTCTTGAATGAATGGATGATATAACTTTAAGAAGTTATTTCCTATGATAAAATCCATTCCAGAATCTAGCATATATATGGATGGAACAATGAATCTATAATTTTGAATAAATATTTCAGCCATTTCAGCTTTTTGGTCAATTTTATGTATTGATTTGTCAGCTATTCTAACTCTTAATGGTTTCTTTAATTTTTTCCAATCAAGTTTTATATTTGAACTAGCAAAGCATTGTGTCGCTCCAGTATTTATGAAAGCATTTAAAAACTTTTCTATTATTTTTATAGTAATAAATGTAACATTATTACTCAGTCTCTGAGTCTGTTTCTAAGACATATTAAAAAATATAGTCTAAGTTATCACCTGATTCCTCTAATGGTTCCATAAAACAGGACTTAGCAATTTCTAATTGTTTGGTAAGGTCCTTTTTATCTTTTTTTTTTGGACATTCATTTGCATAGTGTCCTTCTTCTTCGCAATAACAACACTTACAATTTTCTTTTTTATTTTGGCAATAGTCATTTTTTTGTCTTTTATTTTTATTGCTATTTCTTTTTCTAAAATACCTCTTTTTTTTCTCCAGTTTGGATAGTATTTTCTTTTTCTAAATTGATATTTTCTTTTTCTTTGAAAATTTTTATTAAGACCATATTTTTGAGGTATCTCTTCATTATCCTGACAGCAAATTCTAATTATATTTGCAAATCTTTTTTGAGTTGCTTCTTGCATACAACGTTCTTTTATTTCCTCTCTTATTGCAGAGGTTGCTCCACCAAAATTATTTTCAATTGTCCCTCTATTTATTTCTCTTATAATCTTCTCATTATAAATTCATTAGCAGGATATGGAAGTTTTGTTATATACATACTAAGATAATGATCTTTATCTTCTTCTTTTAATTTATAATAATGTATTATATTCACATATATAAGATTCCACATTACATAAATCATATATCTGAATATTAGCTAAATGGTTTTTTGCTTCTTGATATTCTTTATTATAGACTTCTTGTCTATGATCTATAATATTTTTTCCAAAAAATTCTTTATATAGAATCATCATCATATGTAATATCTTATCATAAGCTGTTGTTTTTATTGCTAATTCTTCTATTATTTGGTTTTTTATTGATGTCATATAATCTCTTACAGTTCCTTTAGTATGAAACCCTATGTAATTACAAATATCTCTTCCAGACAATTCACTAAGTTTTGGATTAGTAAAGGCTTCTAATAAGAAGGAATTCAACCAGTTCTCGAAAATTTCTTTTTCATTCTTTTTACAATCTAAATCGAGCATTCTTTCTCCTTCCATTTCCTGGATTTTAGGAACGTATTTTGATGGTATTTTTGTATATTTTGAATCTTTATTTATAAATCCCTTTTTAAAAGCAAAATTTTCAAAACCTGTTTCCCATTTAAATTGAGATTGACTATCTTTAGATGTTCCAGCTTCGTTTTTTACTTGTATTGGAATTGCTGGTTCTTCGTCACTTGAATAATCTAGGATGTGTTCTTCATTTTCTATATTTTCAGAATTTACTAATTCTTCTTCTATTTGAAATCCCTGTTCCATAATATTATTTTCTTGAGCCATTTTTAATTGTTTAAAAAGCATTGTAACTTCTTCTAATTTTTCTTCAATATTCATAATTTCAATGGTGGTTTTACTTTTAATTCTGTTATGTTGATTATATTTTGAAAATTTTCTTCTTTGGGATTCTCTTTCTGAAAGTATTTATTTAATATCTGTTTGATTTCGTTTATATTAGGTTCCTCTTTTTCCTTATTCCTTTGAAATTTTATGGATACTAAAATTTCTTCAAGCATGTCTACTATAGAATTTAATTGTGGGTTAAAAGTATGATAAAGATGTGGGGAATCATTTCCATGGTAGCATTTTTTAGAAATTCCGTGTGAAATATAACTTTTTTCAGGTTTTTGAAGTCCTTCAATAAAACTTATAGTAAAATAAAGATTTTGAGAAAAATCATTTTGTATTGATTTTAGGAATTCGGTGTCATTACAATTAATATTAGTTAAAATCATTAGTTTTTGATCTATTAATTTTGATAATTTAATAATTTCTTCTCTTAAATCTTCTAATTTACTTTTTTCCATTAGGTAACGCTTTTTCTTATAAAAAGCTACGGTTTTAAGTGTTTTGTAGTGAAAAGTGTGGTTTTAGAATGTATGGTTTAAATTTTGCCACATAGGCATCTTTAGAAAAAGTTATTTTTGTGATATTTATGTGAGTGGTGGCTTTAATTTTGACATAGTGCCATTTTATTATATTATTACTTTATTAGAAGGGTTTGACTTTCTTCATGATAACATACATCACAAAAATTGAATAATAATTTTTATTCATATTTAAATCATTAAACGTGAAAATAAAAAAAAAATTGAAGTTGTAGTACTTTATTTATTATATGCATCGAAAATTCATATTTTATAATGTGCTTGTGAGGGATAATTATCTAGCAAGGCGAAGTATGAAAATGATGATTAATTGAAGAGAAAGTTTAGGGGCAAGAAATTTTTGTGTTGTGTAGCATTTAACCATTAAAAGAAAAGTAGGTGATCTTTTATTATTGGATTTAATCTCACACTATTAAAAATACTGTTGATGGTTAATTAATGATTACAAAACACAAAAGTTGCTGCTCCTAGCACTCCTCTTAATTGAGAAAAGAAAGGGGAGAGTTTGAAACCTGGAAGAGTAGCCAGAAGTGAGAGGTTGAGGCGTTGAGCATAAGCAGATTCCCCGGCAAATGCATCGTAAAGTGAGAGGTTGAGGTTTTCTCTGACTCGTTCCATATTCATCCGACTATGCATGCCAACCCATTTACTCAGCTCACACTCCTACCATACAATTATAGTTAAGGAGGTCCAACCATAACGGCGTGAGCGCTGACAACAAATTAAACCATGGCATCCTCCTCTCCTAATGCAAATTAAATTAAGACATGACAATTAGTAGATTTGTATTATTATTATTATTGTTGTTGTTGTTGTTTGTTTCCTTTGGATCTCATCTGAGTGAGGCTCAACAGCTTATTCAACCGGGACCTAAACCTGAAGAAGTTGAAGCTCAAGGTCCCAACGAGACTACTACAGCGCCGGCTGCAGAGGACGAAGCGGCTTTTCCTCCAGAAGCAGACAACTGCAACGGGATCTTCATCTCCTATGACCTGCTTGGCAGGAGGAAGGAGTACCCTAAACTGAAGAACGCCACAGCGCAGCCGTGGGCCTTCAATGCCACCGCAACGGTGCTCAACACGGGCACCCAAGTGGTCAAGGGTTGGAAGCTGTACGTTGGGTTCCAACACGATGAGATTCTCGTCTCTGCCTCGGGGGCATACCTCTTCGAAGCGGCTGATTTCCCTGCTTATGTGGGACATGGCACCTACTTGGTTGGAGCTGGTCTCCCTGATCTCCAAACCGCCATCAACACTGCCCAAGATTTGAACCAAATTCAAGCTGTGCTTAATCTTGCTGGCACCCAGTTCGGTGTTAAGCCCCCTGCCATTCCAATGCCTAAAACCATCAAATTGGTCATTGATGGATACACATGCCCCCAACCAACTCTAAAACGTCAGTCCTCCTCCCACCCTTTAACTAATTATATTCCATTCCCATTTCAGTTATTAATGAAACCAAGTAATAATTAATCGGTCAATTATATTTAGTCTTGAGTTTTAATTATCTTAGTTTACAGTTGTTATAAACTCTTTATTCATGTAATGTTACTTTATGTATCATATATATGTAATACAATAATGCATTTTGTAGATATAATAGCATTCATTCAAAGTTTAATTGTCATGCAGGAATTTCTAAAATTTTGAAATGATAGGTGGAATATTTGTAATACAAATTACATGCATGGATTGACTGTTCTTCAAGGTAAGTTGCATTGTAACTAAGTAAATGAAATGGTGCTGTATGTGACAGAGAGTTCCATGTATGCATGCTGCAAAAGAGATCCAAAATCGAAGGCTGATACGTCGAACAAGAAATACCAAGCAAGGCAGAAAGGGGATCTTTCCATAATGTACGACGTTGTGCAAGTATACTCAAACAACTACATGGCTCAGGTGACGATGGAGAACCGCAACCCACTGGGGCGCCTAGACCGTTGGAACCTGACATGGGAATGGACGAGAGGTGAGTTCATATACAACATCAGAGGCGCCTTCACGCGCGAGATTGACGCCTCTGACTGCGTCTACGGCCCCGCCGGGGAATACTACACAGACATGGACTTCTCCAAAGTAATGAACTGCCATAAGAATCCGGTGATCAGCGACTTGCCCCCTGACAAGTTGGGTGACAAGGAAATAGGGAACATCCCTTTCTGCTGCAAAAATGGCTCAATATTGTCCCCTCTGATGGACAAAAACCAAGTGAAGTCAGTTTTCATGATGCAAGTGTTCAAGATCCCACCCGATATCACCAAGACTTCCATCTACCCTCCGGAGAAATGGAAAGTTTCAGGAGTCCTGAATCCCGATTACAAATGCAGCCCTCCGCTGAAAGTGGAACCTTCTAGATCCCCGGACCCCAGGGGGATCGGGGCGACAGTTATCGCCCTTGCAAGCTGGCAAGTAGTGTGCAACATCACAACGCCAACCAAGAGACACAACCGCTGCTGCGTGTCTTTCTCTGCATTCTACAACGATTCTGCTGTTCCCTGCAACACTTGCGCCTGCGGTTGTCCCAAACCAGCGGGCCATTGTAACCCTTACGCAAGGGCACTACTTCTCCCCCACGAGGCTCTTCTTGTGCCCTTCCACAACAGGACACGCAAGTCGATTGCGTGGGCCAAGTTGAAGCATTTTCCCTTGCCAACCAAGCTGCCCTGCCCCGACAACTGCGGCGTTAGCATCAACTGGCATATTCTTTCTGACTTCAAGGGTGGCTGGACAGCCAGGATCACTATCTTCAACTGGGAGACATTCAACTTCCCCGACTGGTTCATGGCGTTGCAGTTCAAGAACCCTTCTCTTAGTCTTCAGGATGTGTATTCCTTCAACGCCACCATCCTCCCGCGGCTCAACCACACCATCTTCATGCACGGCCCACCGGGCTTAACCTATTTGGTATCTCTCGACAATGACACAAATCCCAAGGTGCCTGGTAAGCAACAGTCGGTTATTTCCTTTAGCAAGAAGAATACGCCTCATATCAAAATCGCCAAAGGCGATGGCTTCCCTTCTAGAGTTTATTTCAATGGAGAAGAGTGTTCCCTTCCTACTCAATTTCCTCTGCGTAGTGCAAATCACCATACTCCTCTTGTACATCTATTAAACCATATCTTAGTCTTAGTTTTAGCTCTTACAATCAACAATCAAATATTGCATTAATTATTACGAAATAGTTTAATTAGACACCTTTTATATATCTCTTATGTATATTTACTAACTTCAGCTTTAATTTGTTTTATAGCCAATATAAGAAAAATAGTATTTAAAAAAAAAATAAAATAAGATTTCAATTTTAATGAAAAAATCATTTAGAATGAGAAGATTTATAAATTAATAAAGTAAGTTTAGAGAATGTTAAGAATAAATATTGTTTTATAAAAAGGGAAATAGTTTAATAATATAGTTTAATTTTAATATTGATAGCCTAAATTATTTTATATTATTGTTTAATTATATTTATTTTTTAAATTATCATAAAATAGTTATTTTTATTAATATAGTAATACGTAATTAAACAATTTTTTATGTTAAAATTAGAGATTTTGCTAAAACAAATCAATTTAGAATATAACCAATTATAATTAACTAATAAAAAACATACTAATTACATAAAAAATAAAATAATTTTTTATTATTTTTATTTTTTAAAATTAAAAAAAATAACTGAATTGAATTATACTATTAGTTACCTCGTCACCAAAAAAATACTATTAGTTACCTAAAACTTCTCTAAAAAATTAAGCTTTGTTAGTGGTGTGGTGGCTTTGTATCAGATGGCTAAGGTGGCTATTTGTTAAGACATTGTGGCACAACATGACGTGTGTATGAGTCATGTCTGCATATTTGACCTTTTAAGTGAATGGCAAATTGGGTGACTGTACGGCTGTTACACACTTTTCTTGTAATTAAGCCAAGGGTATCATTGTTATTTAGCGTAAAAATTCAATATTAAATTAAGTTAAATAAATGTGTTTCATTTTGCTTCTTTAGAGAGAAGGAGGCTTGTTGACTCAAAAAAAAATTATTAAAAATATAATTATTTATATTAGTTTTTATTAATTTAATTTTTTAAAAAATAATTTTATAATATAATATTAAAATTTTATATCTATAAATTTGAAAAAATATAATAAAAATTTAATTATTTATATTATCTCATCTTATTAACATGTAATAACAAATTTAACAATGACTATCATTTAATTGTTTTAAAATTCTGGAAAACCTTGTTAGTTGTCACCATGTTTTCGCGCCATGCAGGCTACAACCTTCACTTACAGTGGCTTTATTGGGATTTTCCGACCTGCACCTACAGTCAACTACAAAGTTGCTTGAATATCCTTGAATTAAAATATGCTTTGTTAACGTTAATTACAACATAAAGATGCTTAACTTTTTGTTCCCTGTTAGGAATCACATGCATGCTACAGTCACATGTCGCACTGTAAATTCTCACCATCGCATAGCCACCATAGCCATGTCGTCATCACAGAATTGGCATTAAAATTAAATTCTTAATAATATTGGTCAAACAGAGAAAAATAATAGTAGTCACCTAATATTATTTCTCAAAATAAAATTCATAAAAAATATTGATAACTGAAAAACTTTAAGTCATTTAAAGTTTTCAATTAAGAAAAATAAAAAATCTGAGGGAAATATGTAAATTGACAATAAAGAAATAATTTCTCATCAAGACAGATTTCGGGGTTGAAAGTTTGTCGCAACTAGGAAACTGAATGTTTTATAGGACACCGAGAATTATCTCAATCATCATCACAACTAAGAATCTTGTATGTGGTCGAAGCTTCGATACGTGAGGAAACAGCTCCAGCTCGCTCGATCGTGAAACACGTAGAACATAATAATGAGCACGTATGTATTTGAATAATTGAATTTTTATTTTTCAGTTATGCAGATTTTTAATAAATAGTTGTTGGTTCGATATTAATATTTAGGAGCGAAATCTTTTTTTTTTTTTTTCGTGAGTATTAATTTTTAATTGTGCACCAAAAATTTCGTTTTTCGGACAAATAAAAAAAAACTTGAAATAAAAAATAAAATTAAGAGGTTTAGGATAAAAACAAATACAGAAAACAAAGTAAATGAGTTAAATTTAAAGTAAGTAAGACACCAAAAAATTTAAAGTAAGTAATAAAACGCTTTCGACATGAGTAAAAGATTTTGAATGTAAATACAATGTAAAATCATTAGAAAGGAAAAGAAAGAAAACTTTGCGAAAAGAAAATAAATTTACAAGAAAACCAAAGAAAATGTAGAAATATGGAAGGAATTTTATAGAAAAAAATATCTAAGCAAACTTAAAAAATCGTTAGAAATATGAGAGTGTAAGAGTGTTTTTTGAAGAAGAATTTTAACCCTTATTTTTTCTAAGTCTTGTCTATTTATAGAATCATTCGATCCAATTCTATGTTATCAAATGTCATCTTTAAACAAATGCAAAATAGCTGTTTTCGCTAAATACAAACTCAAATAACTACTACTTCTGCACTACAACTTGTCTTCGATTTCGATATTTTGACTTCTTTGCCTCGACCTTCAATAACTTTGAATAAATTAACACTTTCAATGTCGACTTCCTTCTTCTCAGTTCGACGGCTTGACCAATCTATTTGGTCAAAAAATAATCTGACCAACAATAACCATACAAAGTAAATCAAACTTGTAAGGTTAATCTCTTGGTTGTTGTTATTGTTATTCATTTATTTATTAGCTACCTAGTATTGATTCTACAGTTGAAGAAGTTTGACCTTACCTATAATCTATTTGATTATTGGGATGTTGAAGCTAGCACTACAAAAAAAAATTCGTCAGAAACTGTCTAATTTATTAGTAGAATTACAAAAAAAAATTAGTCAATAAATTTATTATTGTCGGATTTAGTGTCGGACAAAATCTGATAGTAGTCTTTGCCGGATCGGCATATTCCATTAAATGATTGGTGAAAAATCGAAAGTGGTTATGGTTGGATAATAATATCCGCCGTCAACTTTAGCACCATACGTTATGATTTCACGCCGCATTACCTCTGATGGTAATATATTATTTTATATTTATTTAAATAAAATTTACCGGCCAATTAACCAACGCTAAATGTAATTTTTTATTTTTTAATCTATTGGAATCCGATAGTCTATAATTAATAGTCGAATCCCAACTAGTGAAAATCAAGTAATATTTTTTATAAAAACTTAAAGAAATAAAATATTGTCAAACAAAGCAAGACAAAACCCTAATCACTACGGTTCTTGATAATAATCGTTGTCGTCATTCATCTAGTCCTATTGAGGCAGCGATCTAGGTGATAGGATCGATGCCTATCTTGGCTCCTGTGTAGATGACGAGGAGTCCCTAATCCCTCGCTTTCATGCATGCGAGGAGCTTGTTATACATCTCCTTAGTCAAATGCAATTACTGACCCTAATCTTGAAGGCTCTCGGTGAGGCTCTAAACCTACTCGCGCAAATCGACATCCTCGGAATTGACAGGACTGGTGGTTGAGATGGACGAAACCCTCAAGGTGGAGGTATGGAGGTTACTGGCGAAAAATAACCCCAACCCGTAGACACAATTCTTGTACGGTTCAGATGCGGTCTCGTGCCACACCACATCAGGATTAACGATGAAAGCAGAGTTGTTGTCATCCTCCCCACTCTGTTGAGATTGCTAGGTCGTGGCCTCCAAATTCTGCGTGTAGGATTCCTATGTATCACATTATATAAAAAAGTGATTGAGACAACAATTAATTGAAAACGAATACATGTTATGAAAAAACCACAATGTTTACTTACATAATAATTTGCAGACCGCTGATTGGTAAATTTCTCCTTGTTTAACTTCAAAGCGTGAGTATACTTGAAGGTATTTGCTATCATCTCCTCACGATCCAACGATTTAGATTTTACATGTTGAAACAATAGGTCAAATCAAGTGATAATTAATTTAAAAATCAAAGATAAAACGAATTTAACATAATAAAACAACTTACATACCAACCTGTCCTTTGTTTTTGTGAAGATCGCTGACCCGCCAGTATACTTGAGCAACCTGACCAATGTCCTGTTGGCTCTATTTGTGGCTCAGCGATACCTGAACCCTTCATCAGTCTCTCAATATAAGTAGAGGACATTCTTAATGTCTGGGCAGAGCAACTGAGTAAAGTAGTCGTGCCTCTGACATATGTCCTCAAGCATCTGCTGAAGCCGCCTAGCCATGCGATAGTCGAAAATCTTCTTGATAATGGCATCATGAGTCTTCTCTCATATAATTTTATCCTGCACAAAAAAAATATTTAGCACTAGTTAATTAAAATTAAATACATAATTAAACAAAACAGAAGATAGTAACTAACTAAAGTTTGAATATGTAAAGATCTTACCGCTCACTTATGAAACTATCGCTCTTTGGTTTCAGCAGAGATCTTCTTTGTAGCTCGGCCATGAGTGGTTGTATATCAGTTTAATGACATGAGTATACTCTTGTGTACATGCATTGTTATCCGGTGCAAACCTAACAATGGAGAACTTAAGATTAGTAGACACAAATATTGTGTAACAACTTTAAAATAAAGTGCATTTCACTACAAGAAAAATGCTGAATATCATTGAATTTACCATCGGATTTAACGTCGGACTTTAGCGGCGAGTTTACCGGCAATTTACCGACGGATTTGATTTTTCAACGATAAATTTGCCTGTAATAATTGGAGAAAAATAAGAAAAATTACCACCGAGATTACTATGGGATTTACTGTCATATTTATCCGCTGGTAATCCCTAATTAGTGCAACGCTGTGTTTTGATCACTTTCAAAGCGTTACCATCGGATTTTTCTGCCAGTAATCTTATCCTAAATTTGAATCGCAAAGCCTCTCTCCCCTCATTTTCGAACTACTCTCTCTCTCTCTCTCCTCCCAAACCACCTTTGGCAGTGCCTCCGCCAGCGTCGACCACTACCAAACTGTATCCAAAGACTGTGTGAACTCGGTTAGGTGTACCTTGCGACGCGTTAGTTGCTCTGTCGCTGCCGTTTTCGTCCTCCCGCCACTGCTCCAGCTGTCGTTGCTCCCTTAATCGCTGACCTGTGTCTCTCCTTCCTCCTCTAGGTAGGTTGCCCTAATTTCTTTTCCTATTCCATCCCCATTTTTACTTCATTTTAAATAAAAAACCCCTAACCCCTTTTTGAACCCTAACCCTAAACCCTAATTTATGATGTATACCTATGTTCCTGTTTTATTTTGATTTTGTTCTATTTTTATTAGATTTTAGAATTTGTTCTGATTTTGTTCTTTTTTTTTGTTTATTCTTATTTCAATTTTAGAATTTATTTTGGGTTCATTATTTTATTTTAATTTTGAAATTTGTAATTTATAAATTCATTATTTTCTTTATGATTTTTGTTCTAATTTGTTCTTAATTTTTTCTATTCTTGATTTTTGTTATGTTTTTTAGTTTATTCTTGATTTTTATTTGAGATATTTTGTTATATTTTCATTCTGTAAGTTTAAGTTCAGAGAACAGTACAAGAAAGAGCATCCAAATAACAAATCTGTTACAGTTGTGAGTGTTTATTTATGTAGAATATTATTCAATATTTGTCTTAAAAAAATTTAAATTATTTTTCAAATTATTTTTGATTTGTTTGAATTTTAATTTCTTTTATCGTTGCAGATTCAAAACAATTAAGTTAGCAACGCTGGTAGTGGCAGGTAAAAATTAATTACTTGTTTTTAACTTGTTTCATAATTGTTGATTGATTTTTTAGGTTATTTTCATAATTATGGTACAATTTTATGTTGTGTCTTTCATGGTCATGTATGAAACTTTAAACAGTTATCTAAGTTTGGTTTTAACTTTGAGATAAAATTAATTTTTTTTTTTTTGCATTACAATCTAATTTGAATAAAAAATAAGCTGATATAGATGCTACAACCTCCTATTTTACATGTTTTTTTTTTAATTATTTCTAAAGAAAAGCAATTGCAAGTGAAATTAGATTTATGTTTTGGAAAAATTGTTCTATCTTTTTTATAACTAAAATTTTAGTATAGATTCCATTCAGTGATCAGATTACACTCTTATTTGGTTATACATGAAACATTTATGTATAAAGTATTTGGTATAATCAATTATATTTTGCGACTGATTCAATTACCTTTACATAGTCATTTTTTTGTATAAATTCGTCGAGACAAAAAGCTTGTTGTGGGTATGATAAAGACTCTAGTGTTTCAAGGGTAAAACACTTAATGGAGATCGAACTGATTGGGTTTTGCATGAATACCGACTTCAAGATAAGGACCTTACTGATAAGGGTGTTCATTAGGTGGTAACTACTGATTTCTCGTTTATGAAAATTAAGTGTATTTCTATTTTGTTGAGACTAAAGAAATATATGCTGCTAATTATTGTCATCTGTTAGTATCTATGCTTTTCTGCCCATATTGAAATAACTAGGAATCTAGGATTGTTGTTATTTATCTTGTTATCATTATATCATGTTTCACTAGAAGCTATGCTCTTAGCTGATGAGCATATTTTAATACATGAGGATTAACAATTTTTTTTAAAAAAATAAAATTTAAATTTACCGTCGAATAAATTCATCGGTAACTATTAATTAATAATATATTATTGTCAGATTTACCGAGAGAAAAATTCGATGGTAAAAATTACCAACGAAAATTTTTCGACGGTAATTAGTGACAGATAAAAAAAATCCGCCAGTAAACAACTATCGGCGAGGTTTATATCGTCGGATTTATTCCGACGATGAACATATTACCAGCAAATTGTTTTTGGTAAATTTACCGGTGTTTAACGTTTTTCTTGTAGTGTTTAAAAGCAATTAAAATAGTACTCACGCGGTCAAATTATCAGGCCAAATCGCCATCCTAATGATCGGCAGCGGTACTGAGACATCTAGTTGGGATTCATGAGAGGATTTCGATACTGCAGTGTTTGTCACTGAGGTGTCATCGTCGAAGTAGTGGGCTACTGAACGGGTAGAGGAGGTGGAGGAGTCCACTTTTGTGAAGCAGCAAGACGACTTCATGGAGGCAGGGGTGGTGTAGGAAGACCCATGTAATTAGGATTAGGGACTATGATGAAGGGATGATCCTATGCACACTCAATACATGTGACATCCCAGGGGTAGACGAGGTAGAGGACGATGATTGAGAAGTCCCATAGGTGTTAGTAGTCACCCTCCTTCTACTCCGACTACGAGGCCAACTCACAACACCTCTATCTGTCATCATGTCTACTTAAAACAAGAATAAAAACAGTTATGTAGGTAGTGTGCAATGTAATTATATAACAATCTAATTAAAGTTTAATTAAAAAAACACATAAGATATAACTAATTAGGCTAGCATGCATTGTAATTATATAACAATACAATTAAAATTTAAACATATAACAAGCTAGTTAAAGAATACTTAGGTTACCCTTATTCGAATTCATTATCTTCTTCCTCTAATTCATCGTCTTCTTTCGAGGTAACTTCCTCAACATTTTTTTACCAAAAGTAATTTTTATTTTTTCACAAATCAAACATATTTTTAAATAATTTTAACAAAAATTAGGTAAATTTTTTCCTTAATTCAGAGACCTCTACCAAAAAAAATTATCAATTTTCATCGAGAAAATAGTTAAAAGCATAAATTAAAACATACACACATTTAATAAAACATTAAATCCTAGTCGTTCTTGTGTTTATCCTCTAATTATTCTGTAATTTTTCAGCAAACAAAAATTTCGAGAAGACACCATTAGACAACCTTTTCCCACTTCTGTCCTAAAACTATATCCTAAAAAAAGTAAGTCCAGCATAAAATTTAAATAATTTAACATGTTTAGAGACAGAAAACTAACTTGAATATTGCATAAACAACCCATGTATATATATCTTAGCACAAATAACCCACGATTAAAACTAAATGAAGTTCAAACAAAAAAAAAATTCTAAAATAGATATAAAGTTAGTAAATTATAAAAATTATTAAATAAAAAATAAGTATATTTGTAAAACTAATTAATCTAATCCCAACATCCTAATTAATAATAAAGTTAACTTAATTAACAAAAATTCAAGTCTAAATTAGTCTAACTTCAATTCTAAAATAAACTCTAAACTAATTTATCTAACTAATTATCCTAATTAGTTATAAAGTAACTTAATTAATCAACTTAATATAATTTAAATCAAACCTAATATAATTTAAATACTAATTACCCTAAATCTTAATCTAATATAATTTAAATCCTAATTACTCTAAATATAACTAATTAACCATATATCACAATTTCACAACATATGATTAATTATAAATGAGAATTAAATTTCTATGTCTTAATTAAAAAATAAAATTACATAATTACTCTAAACTAATTACTCTAAACTAAGTACTTTAAATTTATCATATATCACAATTTTATAATAACTCACATACTTCGGATAATGGCGGCGCAGAAAACTTTTCCGGTGTGGTGGCAGCGCCAGTAGACACTGGGGCAGAGGATTGTAGAGTTAAGATTTAGCAAATGCCAATAATATAAAAAAATGGAAGAAGGAAGGAAAGAAGACATACCTGAATGAAAGAGGAAGGGTTGCGTCGCAACTGACGACAACAAGTGTCGGTGGCAGCAAACGACGGAAACAGCAAGTCACAGGCGAAAAACAAGCTTCTCGACGGCAGAAACAAGCTCCCGGTGGATGCCCCTCAACAGCGACAATGGCTGGAGTCGTGGGGAGCGGTTGGTGACGGCGAAATGGTCGCGAATGGTGACGATGGTGGGGCTGACGGCGAGGGAGAAAGAGAACGGAAGAGAAGTGATGTTGATGGTGTTGCAGAAATAAAATGAAGAATTCGCAAATTCGAATTTAGGGTCTATTTAATCGGCGAAAAATTTTGCCGATAACGTTAGGTCTGTGACCAAAACGGCGCATTATTTCATTTAATAGTCTTATTGTCGGATTGTTTCAACTTTAAATCCAACTCTAAAATGCGCGCCAACTATATTTGTTTTCGTGCCATTTGTTATTGTTGGATTTAGATTCGAAAATATAAATCCGATAGTAACCTCTCGTGGATGACAAATTTAGTGTTGCAACTATCGCTAAAAGTCACTGGTAAAATCATCAATAATATTCGATGTTAAATCCGACAATAATTAATGTTTTTCTTGTAATAAAGTTATTTCCGCGATAATGGAATGCACGCATTAATAATCTATGATGATCTTAGTAAACAGGCCGTGGCATATCGACAAATGTCATTATTGTTATGCCGACCACCAGGCCGTGAGACTTTTCCAGGCGATGTTTTCTATTTACATTCCCGTCTCTTAGAAAGAGCCGCTAAACTATCGGACCAGATGTTATTTTTTATTTTCTGATTAGCAACAATTTAATGAAAGAAAAAGAATGGTTTAAAAATTTATTTTGAAGCACCTACTCAACTCAAGAAGTGGCCCAGCATGATAATTTCCTCATGTACAAGAAGATGATGGAATGAAATGTAAGCACGTAAGTACGTAACTACACTAATGAAGTAAGATACGAAATCTGTATATTTTTCTGTCATATCCCTCCCTAAGCTATAGCCTATATGCATATGCAATATTCTTTCATTCACTTTCCTCTCCTAATAAGTACATTAATTTAATTTAAAACTTTGCAATGAGATAGATTATGAGAACACCAACATGAGCTGAGAACAGGTTTAGAAATACAGCCCAAATATTGTTACGTTGTTAGTGTTTTCTGAGATGGACAACATGCTATATATTATTTGCTTTGCCGGGAATGTTAGGTAAATAATGATTATGTTGAACAACAAAAACAACTACCAATTAAATAAAAATACACTACACCTTAATTTAATGCTATTAATTAAATTTAAGATTAATTTATTCTTTTAACTCTATTAATTCACATTATTTACACATTATTTAAAAATATTGTTAGTTACCTGTACTTTTCTTTTGCTTAATATGTATGTTTGAGAGAATAAAAGTGGTGGGAGCGGCAAAAAATTAGTGACATGAGGAAATAATTAAAAAAAAGTAAAAATATTCCTTAATTCCTTAGTCATCCAAACACAAATTCTTTGTATTCATTCATTTCTTTGTTTATCTATACTTTCCTATTATAAATCATGTTTTATTTTCCATCACGTACAAAAACTGCTAAACATAACCAAATAGTATTATTATTTGTTTAACGAAGACCGTGTACTAAGATTTTTATTCTAGAAATATTTAGTGGGCACGTACAAGAGGCAACAATAAATGATTGGTACGTTCGCTTAAGCCTTCGCCGTTGTCGCTGCAAGTAACTCAGTGGGGACAAAATAAATATCAGAGGTCATGATATGAATTCGAAGAGAATCTTATGCGCCAATTTCTTTCCGGTTCCACGAACATATTTGATTGAGTAGGTCGACTTGATAATAATAATAATAATACTAATGATTCAATAGTTACACAATACCTATCATTTTCTGAAAAATTAATTACGAAATCTTATATCTTGTATCTAGAATTGTAAGAACTAATAAGTTGCTGGAGGTAATAGGTATTGAGTTCACCACAAGTTCGTTGTTTTGTTTTTCTATCTATCTTCTTCATATATATCTGTCTATCTATCTGCATCATTTATACCATACGTCTGTCCATAAATGCATTTACACCCTCTGCAATTAATTACTTCTTTCCTTTCCTGCCAAATACTCCTTTCCATCCTCCAAACTTAGCTTCTTCATTTAATTTTACTTTCTTGTTTTTCTTCTCCTCAATCCTCCTCCTCCTCCTCCTCCTCCTCACTACTCAGTCCCCACAAATTTATGTTTCTTCTTAATTAAGCCCTAGCTACATAGAGAGAAGAGTTATTGTATCCGTGTGTGCGTTATTCGTGGGTACGTCTCAATCAGCCCGGCCCGGAGAAAGCAACATAATAACCCCATCAAGTCCCCTAATTCCCACACAACAAATCTCCGGTGACCCACAACGGTAACCTTCAACGTCTCTCAGGTTCCTCCATTAACACTTAAGGTTCCCTCTCTTCCCTATCCATTTTGCTTTCGCATTCATTGTCTATTCATCTTTGACTTGCCTTTCTTAACTCCATATGTATCTAGGTTACCATTACGTATGTATTACGCACTATCTATGTAGAGAGAGAATTTAAGAGCGGTTCACGCTGCTTGCTTATTATTGCCACTTCCCACTTAGCTACCAAGCGTTACACATAGTCGTATCGTCATCATCGTCTATAGTTGTCAACTTTTCACACTGTTGTCTTTTTCTGATTTATTGCCATACCTTGTTTTTATTTCAAGTTTCAAAGTCTTGATTGCTTGCATGTAATGCTAAGGACAAGCCAAAAGTTATTTCTGGCCCGGCACCTCTAATTAGCATCATATTGCACCCATTCCTCCTTCCCCGGCCCCCAAGCTCATATAATCGTCAACTTAACTTGCAATTGAACAGGCATTTCTAACATTTTCCTTCTTATTTTTTATATGCATGGGTAGTACCATTTACTGAGTCGTGGGTAGAAAAAAAACATTTTTCTTCCTTTCTGTGTATATACTAGAACCTACATATGCATTCATTATTCCTGTTATATATGGCATCAGATTAGAAAGAAGAAAACCGGTGGCTGTTCGATCATTTCTGAAATTTAAAGGATTTGCGGAGTCCATGTTTCCCACGAACGTGTTCGATTCTCATCAGCAGCACATGATGCTTGATATGTCATCGTCTCACAATGAGAGTGATTTGGGAATAAGGACCGGAGATGATGAGTTCTTTGACATTAAATCTGCTACTGAGATCATCATGGAAGCTCCTTCCGGTGATGATGAGCAAGATCCCAACCAACGACCCAAAAAGAAGGGTTACCATCGCCACACACAGCACCAGATACACGAAATGGAAGCGTGAGGACCATTATATATACACACACAGATTTTGATCTCCATTTTATTTTGTATGTTCAGTTTTCTTAATTGATATAATATTGGCATATTGTTTTGAACTTGAATTCCGTCTGTCAGGTTCTTCAAGCAGTGTCCACACCCAGATGACAAGCAAAGAAAGGAGCTGAGCCGTGAGCTGGGATTAGAGCCATTGCAAGTAAAGTTTTGGTTCCAAAACAAGCGGACACAGATGAAGGCACAACATGAGCGGCACGAGAACGCTATATTAAAGGCTGAGAATGAGAAGCTTCGTGCCGAGAACAGCAGATACAAGGAGGCCCTAAGCAATGCTACTTGCCCCAACTGTGGAGGACCTGCTGCCCTTGGTGAAATGTCCTTTGACGAGCAGCACCTCCGGATTGAGAACGCTCGTCTCAAGCAAGAGGTACGCTGCGCTACATCATATCATGCATCTTCCTCATCAGCTCCTACTTAGTTGTAAATTTTTCATTCTTAATTTCCTGTTCAATACTTGGGTCATCAGATTGATAGGATTTCGGGAATAGCGGAGAAATATGTTGGGAAGCCAGTGACTTCCTCTCACAATAGCAATCACATGGCTCCACATTCTCGGTCGCTTGATCTTGGAGTTGGTAGCTATGGTGGAGGATCACAGTCCTCAGCCGGCGGCATGGTTGGAGAGATGTATGGCGGCAGTGAGCTTCTGAGGCCGTTCCCAGTTCCTTGTGATTCGGACAAACCCAGGATTGTGGAGCTTGCTGTGGCAGCTATGGAGGAACTAACAAGACTAGCTCAGGTTGGAGATCCTTTGTGGGTCCAAAGCAACCAGCACTGTACTGAGATTCTAAACGAAGATGAATACTTGAGGACCTTTCCGCCTAGAGTTATAGGCCCAAAAGCGTTGGGCTTGAGATCTGAATCTTCAAGAGAATCCGCGGTGATTATCATGAATCACACTAAACTGGTTGAGATACTAATGGATGTGGTGAGTAGTGTTCCCAAATCCCAACCCCAACATTTTAGTTTGTTTGTGGATTGGAATATGTTGATGAATTGATTAAACTTTCATTTTTTCAGAACCAATGGTCAACAATGTTCTGTGGTATTGTGTCAAGAGCGTTGACACTTGAAGTGCTTTCAACCGGAGTGGCAGGAAACTATAACGGAGCGTTGCAAGTGGTATATATATATACACTCATCTACTACTAATTAATTAAGAAAATGAAACAATTAATTTGATGTTGATTATTATTATTATTATCAGATGTCGGCTGAGTTCCAGGTGGCATCGCCTCTTGTTCCAAGCAGAGAGAACTATTTCGTAAGGTACTGCAAGGAACATCCGGATGGGAGATGGACAGTGGTAGATGTGTCGTTGGAGAATGAGAGCAGAAGCCGAAGAAGCAGCCGAAGAAGGCCCTCTGGCTGCTTAATTGAAGAACTCCCAAACGGCTACTCCAAGGTGACATGGATTGAGCATGTAGAAGTGGATGATAGAGGCGTGCATACCCTCTACAAGCCATTGGTGAAGTGCGGGCTGGCCTTTGGAGCTAAGAGGTGGATGGCGACGTTAGAGAGACAATGCGAACGTGTTGCGAGTTACATAGGAGGAGGAGCAGGGGAGCTGTGTGGTACGAGTGCGGAGGGAAGGAGGAGCATGCTGAAGTTGGCAGAGAGAATGGTGATGAGCTTCTGCACTGGAGTGGGAGCTTCCACGGCACATGCATGGACGACTCTGTCGTCGGATATGGATGATGTGAGGGTTATGACCAGGAAGAGCATGGACGACCCTGGCAGACCCCCTGGCATTGTCCTCTGCGCTGCCACTTCCTTCTCCCTCCCTGTTCCTCCCAACACTCTCTTTCATTTCCTCAGAGATCAAAACTCCCGAAGCCAGTGGGATATCCTCTCCAACCGAGGCCTTGTTCAAGAAATCACACACATAGCAAGCTCTTCCAACGCGCTCTCTCTGCTTCGCGTCAATGTAATTAACTTTCTTAATTACCTTGCCTTGCCTTCATTATTCATACAATTAATTAATTGCATATATGTACTGTAGAGTGTGAATTCGAGCCAAAGCAACATGCTGATACTTCAGGAGAGTTGTACAGACTGCAGTGGATCCTATGTGGTATATGCACCCGTGGACATGGCTGCCATGAATATAATTCTTAGTGGCGGGGATCCAGATTACCTGGCCCTGCTTCCCTCGGGTTTTGCGATTCTTCCTGATGGCCTTGCTGCATCTTCTGGAGGCTCTCTCCTCACGGTTGCGTTTCAGATCTTGGTTGACTCCGCCCCAACCGCCAAGCTATCCCTGGGTTCAGTCGCCACTGTTAACACTTTAATTAAGTGCACCGTTGAAAGGATCAAAGCTGCTGTCGTTTCTGACACCACCTCATTTCACAACCTTGCTTCCTAGCTACCTAGCTAGCTATATGGTAAACTAAGCACTTACTATATTATTATCATTATTAATTACACATAGCAGTACAAGCTAAGTGCTATATTTATTTTCTTTTTGGTGCTTTGCAGTTAGAAGAATCAAGATAGCAGCTTTTAGAACAAGTCAATGAACGCACCTTAGAGTATCTTTGCGAAGTTACAACTTCAACTAGGAAGGATCAGTCTTAGGTTCGGGTATTGACTTTCAAATACTGAAAAACCATCAACCGCCCTCCCCCCTTCTCTCTCTCTCTCCCTGATGTTTTAGCTTAGAGTAACTCTGGATTTTACCATGCTTAATTTAGTTTAGCCTAGACTACTTTAATTAATCGGTTTCGTATTGTACACTTGGTGATGATCTAACTTTTCTAGTTTGGTTTACTTTTTTTTGTTCTTATATTGTGAAAAGTGTTTACTTTTAGTGTTTAATATTTTTAATTTAAGTTCATAAGATCAGCAATGCTATAAGTTTTTTTTTGGTGACCAGCAATGCTATAAGTTTAATATAATTTATTATTTTTTGGTCAATAGCTAGTTAAAAATAATTAAAAGTATTGGTTAATAGAGTAATAGTATGATATTTAGAGTACTAGACTAAAAGCGTTCAACATACTCACTAAAAGTACTATTTAATATAAATTAATAATAATACTAAAAAAATAAAAAAAATAATTAAAATTTATCTTATTTAATATTTATTAATTATTGTGATAATTAATAAATATTAAATAAAATAAATTATGACGGTTTTAATGTTTTTTTGTTATTAAATATTTTTGATAAATTAAAAAGTGCTTTCTGTGATGGTTACAATTTTATTGTGGTTACAATGGTTATAAGATTTTCACCAATTAATCTTTTACACATGGATGGCTGGGAGTCTTTTGACTTTGGGTTCCATGTTAATAATAGTAAAAACATTAAGCAGAAATGATGGTAAACATTTGCTGGTGTAATTTGATCTCAAATCATGGAATTTTTTGTTAAAAAAAAATCAAAATAAAAATGTTATTCCACTATTGACAAAAACAACCAAACCCATGTACAGCACCAAAAAAAAAAAAAAAAAATCATTAACAAGGTGTTTAAAAACTCCTTAGTGAATTCAATTTCAGTATTTAAAACAAAAATAATTAAATTAGTTTAGATAAAATTTAATTTAATTTTATTATTTTATTTCAAAATCAATTTCAATTTAAATAGGTTCAATTTAAAATTCCATTTCATTGAAATTTTATTTAATATTTAAAATATTTAAAATATTTTTGTTATCTAATTACTCGTTAACTTTTTTCATTCATATTCTCTTGATGTATCCTACATTTCAATACATATATTCTCTTCTTTTACCACTTTCATTTTCTTCTCTTTCTTTTCTATTTTTTTTGAATCACTTAATATAATATATACCTATTTCTTTTGAAAGGTCTACTATGTAGATCTAAAATAATTATTCATATGTATAAGTTTTATGTGTTTAATTTAGATTAATAACACCAAGCGTTTGCCAATAAGTCTGAACATTTCAACTAAAATTGTATCAATCATGACACTAGTAAAAAGTAGCATAATTTTGTTCCATTTTAATAACATGAATTAGTTAATATAATTTACCGTTAATAACTACTCTTTTTACTTATGATGTCACTAGACCACTCAACAAGTTAATTCTTGATAGTTCATGTTTATTTTTTGGTCTATTGTTGGAATCAACTATAAAGAACCATTTAATTTTTTAATTAATAATAATATTTTTTAAATTTAATATTTTTAAATTAATATAATTTTTTTTAAAGAGGTGAGCAAATTTTAGTTAAAAAATTAATTAAAAAATATAATTTTTTAATTATTTCATATAATTTAATATATAAATATATTTATTATTTAAATATAATGTTATATTAATAAAGAATAAGGTTGTCTAATATAAAACTTTAATTCATTTGATAAATATTTTAAATATTAGAATTCAATTCAATTCTATAATTTTATTAATTTATTTCAAATATTAGAATTCAATTCAATTTATACCATTAAAATTTTTTAAATAGACTGTAAAAAAGTCTAAAAAAAGGGAAAAAAAATTCAAACTACTCTTCTTCAATCTCAATCTCTCTCTGGTGCACTCCGAAACCACTAACTATGGCCACTTGTGATAGTTACCATGTTCTGCTTCGGATTCTGAACTCTGAAGCAAACACCATTAACTCTAACAGTCTGGTCTTATAATACACGTTACTATGTACTGCCCTTCACATGCACAAATCTCACTTTATTCCCCCTCGTCAGTGATTACCAACCCATTAACAACACAATCGGCTTCTAGCTGAGGTCATAACTATCAGTGCTGAGCAGACAACTTTCCACACATAATCAACCCACTACTAGCAGATTTTCTCCAACGACAACGTCTTCACAGCTCGCCCATTTTCACCATCAGCCGACAACCTTTTTTTGTTGATCTAACCCATTGTACGAATTAACATTCTTAACGATCGGAAATAATCTACGAAGCACGGATATTTTGCTGAGTTGGCGTATTTGCATATTAGACACATTTCGGACACAACATTCACCACATTTATTCGACACGTATGTCTGCTGTGTCCAACCGTGTCTTAATAAAAAAATTTCGAACACACCTAAATACCATCACGTGTCAGCATGTCCAGTCTTATTCTTAATATATATTTTAAAAATAAATTTAGATATAGTATATATTATTATTTATTTAAAAAATATTTTAAATACTTGATATAATTAAAATAAGACATTAAAAATAATAAAAAATTTTAATTTATATTTTAATATCAATAAAATATCAAAATATCATTACAATTTATCTAAAAAATACTTTATATTTTATATATATGCGTGTCCCCGTATCATAAGATTTTAAAATTCGCGTATCGACGTGTCCCGTGTGTGTCATGTCGTATCCCGTATCTGTGTCAGTGTCCGTATATCATAGGAGATAATCTATGATACATGCTCCATATATGAAGAGTTCCAGTATTATATAGAAGTTATTACTTTATATTTTAGAATGTTCAATTTATTTTGGTGTATTTTGATTTTGTTTATTTAGTTATTAAATTAGGATTTATGTTTGCGGGTTTAGAATTTTTTTTATTTTAACCTAATAAAAAGTTATAAATGCCTCGTTAACTATTGTAATCGTAACATAAAAAAATTATAAGAGTGTCAAAACACTTTTTGGTTTCGTGATGAAATGACAAATGAAATTGAATGAGTTCCTCTCTTATTATATCAAGAAATTAGATAAAAAATTGAGTGAATCCGTTTGATTTAATTTTTAAACTATGATATGGATAAATTAAATTAAAGAATTCCCTTTTTATTGAAACAAAAAAATTAGATAAAAAAATAAAAAATATATTTTTATTTAACTTCAATCTATTCTTTTTAATATATTTTTTATTCGGTTTAAATTCTAATCTTTTTAGTTATCTTTTATTGTTTATCAATCTATTTCCAGTGGTTACGCGATAACAAATGAAAAATTTGTGTTTAATATCTTATAGACAAATTAATGACATCTAGAAACACTCCACTTGTTAGTACCTTATTGGAGGATCACCTTATAGCCACCGATAGGCACTACGGATGAAGTTACTAAAGATACAAACAAATTAAAATTCAAAAATTGCTAATCCTAAAATTTTACTAATAGAATTTTTAACATTCACTCTTTTTTAGTTTTTAAATATTTGTTAAATTTTAGATAATTCAACCCATTTTATGCGATTTTAAAGTGGATGAATAGCGACGAATGTCACATTTGAAATCTAAAGTATAATGAAAAAAATAAAATTAATTTTTGTTTAGCTGATAATTAATTAATATTTTTATTTTTAAAATGTTCCTTTTTTCCATAATAATAACTCGATTTCTTAATTTTCAGTCATTCGCTATTTTTTTTACTATTTAATTATTAATTATAAAAAAGAGTTGATTATTCATGATAAAACCACAAAATACTATATGTAGAATTGTTCCATTTGTGATGGTCCAATCGAGCTAGAGTGATTCCTTGGAGCGGCAAACTATTTTCATTGGGAGAGTTATACGTCGGTTTGTGTTGAACACTTTAAGTGGGAACACCTGCAAAAGATACTCTGACACTTAAGTCAGAACGAGTTTCAATAATAATAAAGAAAAAAAATGAAACAAGCGAATCGGTGTGTGATGAGAAGATGACTAAAAAAAAGTAAAGGTATGTGACGAACGGGTTCCTGCCAGTAAAGAATTTTACAATAAGTTTTCGTTGCAAGTATAGTTTCTAAACCAGTAAAGAATTTTTTCGTACAAAAGTTTGGTTGTCACAAGTAACAAACTCCTAATAAAATTGATAACCGAAGTATTTAAACATCGGGTCGTCTCTCAAGGAATTGCAGGGAGGTGTATTTATTATTGATTATGGGATTGTATCTTTTTGAGTTTTTTGAATAATGAACAGGAAAAGTAAATTGCTAGAATTAAAGTAATAACTAATAAAGCTCTTAGCA
This sequence comes from Arachis ipaensis, assembly GCF_059453495.1. Classification (NCBI taxonomy): domain Eukaryota; kingdom Viridiplantae; phylum Streptophyta; class Magnoliopsida; order Fabales; family Fabaceae; genus Arachis; species Arachis ipaensis. The sequence continues at coordinate 21,080,687 of NC_142440.1, read as the reverse complement.
AGGTATGAGAATTAGAAATCCTGTCCTAGTTATCCTTATCAATTGTGATGAGAATTGTTCATTACTCCCACTTAGTTAACCCTTACTAAATAAAGGAAAGTCAAGTGGACTAATCAATTTGATTCCTCAAGTCCTAGTCAACTCATAAGGAAAGACTAGCTTTAGATGGATCCAAATCAACCAGCAAATTTCAATTATCAATCAACAAGGGAGTTTGATAACTCAAGTGTCACCAATTACTCAACCAGAGCCAAAAGGAGAGAAATCTAAATATTGAAAGCATCAATCACATAAATTGAAGAAAGCAACCATAAATCTGAAATACCTCAAATTGCATTAAATAAAGAAATCAAATCTAACATGGAGTTCATAAACCAAATTGGGAAAATAAACAAACTAAAGTAATAGAATAAATAAAAGTATAAGAGAAATTAAATTAAAGGAATATTGAACCTGGAATGGAGAAGAAGTAAACATAATCTAAGAGAAATCCTAAATCCTAAAACCTAGAGAGAGGAGAGAACCTCTCTTTCTAAAAACTACATCTAAAACCTAAAATTGTGAATAATGAATGAATTATTCTTGATTCCCCCTATTCTCCAGCCTCTATTCTGTGTTCTTGGGCTTGGAATTGGGCCAAAAAGGAGCCCAGAAATCGCCCCCAACGCTTTCTGCAACTTTCTGCACGTGGCGTCTGTCACGCGTACGCGTAGGCCACGCGTGCGCATCATTTGGCGATTTTCCTTGTCGCGCGTACGGGTCAATCACGCGTACGCGTCGCTTGTGTTTTGCGCTAGGCACGCGTCCGCATCGTTCGTGCATGCGCGTCGCTGCCAGTTTCTCAAAACTTTATTTTCTCGTGTTCCTTCCACTTTTGCATGTTTCCTTTCTGTCCTCTAAGCCATTCCTGCCCTATAAAGCCTGAAAATACTTAACACACAGATCACGGCATCGAATGGTAATAAAGGGTATTCAAAATTAACAGTTTAAAGGTCTAGGAAACATGTTTTCAACTATATCACAGAATAAGGAAAGATTTGTAAAACCATGCAAATCATATGAATAAGTGAGCAAAGACTTGATAAAAACCACTCAAATTAGCACAAGATAAACCATGAAATAGTGGTTCATCAGTATGTGAGCCTGATGAACCTTTTGCTGTTCTCTCTCCTTTTTAAAGAGTGAGAGTTCGTTATGCTGGGCTCGTAGCCAGTCGATATTCTCGGTAAGTTCCGCCCTCATTGTGTTGTTGGTTTTGAGATTTTGTCATTATGTTGTTTGTTACTCGATTTATGACTCACGTGTCCGAGTTTATAGCGCCTCGTGGCCGAGCTTATAGTGCCTCGTGGCCAAGGTATGGCGTACGTATCATTGTCCCCAAACTTGACTTGTTACTAAACAAAGGGAATAGGTTGAGATTTTTTTTATACCTCGGCCATTTGATGGAGTTCCCTAGCCCCATGCTCGAGCTGGTTCCACTAGTGAATATAAAAAGGTTATTTACCCTTTTAATTTAATTTTATAAAAATGAGACCTAGGTTCACGCGCCCATAATGAAATAATGGACATGACATCTGACGCAAGTTTCGATGGATTCCCCTTCGTTAGATAAAATAACTCTATTTGATGAACGACTATGATGAAAAAACGCATGGGGTATTTAACCGTTGAGTGTTTCATTTTGTGTCTTAAGGATTGTTATTTTTCCCAAGTGAATTTGTATGGAAGTTTCAAAGGAAAAGAGTTTGACCCCTTTCCCTCTTTGTGTCTGCTAAAAATGAGTAAAAAAGGTTAGTTTGTACTTTCTTCGTTTGTCTTCTTTTCTTGTTTGTTTTGCGGGAATTTGTGTTTGGTCAATGGGGAAGCCAAAAGTGAAGGTGGAGGAAGGTGATTCTTGTTGTTAGGTAGACAAGAATGTGAAGAGTCAGGTCTCCCATTTTAACGATATTGAGTCGGTAAATGTGCTTGGTTTAGATGTGTGGGTCAGGGGGGGAGTGGAATTAAAATAGAAGTGTTGTCGTTGGGGAGAGTGATCGTGTGTGCGAGAAGTTGAGCGACTGGCCATATTTTTACATGTATAGTTGTTTGCTTATAGAACTAGGTGTCGGGCTTCCATTTTCGGACTTCCAATGTAGGGTGTTGTTTTGGTTGAACTGTGCTCCAACACAGTTACATCTAAATTCTTGGGGATTTGTCAGGGCCTTTGAAATTTTGATGGAGTTGTTAGAGCAACCTCCATCGCTAAGATTGTTTTTCTCATTATTTCAATCCAAAGGGGTTAGGAGGGGATTGTGGATGAACTTGAGTAGTTATCCTGGCAGGTCAATATTTTCTTTGTATAAATCAGCGTTGAAAGACTTTAAAATAATGTTCATAGAAATTAGAAGTGCATTGGATGAATTCTCATTTTATTTGAATGAATTTCTAGAAGAAAGGTTCCCTCTTTCTTGTTCTCCTAAACCTATGCAAGTTTTAGATGTCGAGGATAGGTGTGTTGATGATAATGTAATAATGGACTTTTTAATTTCTGAAATGGAATCTAGAAAGTTGTTGTCTGTTGTTGAACTGTTGAGATGGGATACAGATAGGTAGGATGTGCTGGATTATATAGGTAAATGTAGGTTTGGTAGGGATATGCTTGATGCCAGTACTTTGTATGTAAACATGATTTTGTTTGTACTTGATGGTTATGCAGGAGAGAAAGCATCGACCATAACAACAGCTGGCCTGAAGTCATTTTTTAGTCAAAGGAAGAAAAATGAAAAGGAGGGTTCGACTATGAATGTTGAGAAGAAAACTAGGGTTGGTGTTGTACAGTTTGAGCTAAAAACTAGGGGGAAACAAAAAAGGCGACAGCTGACTATCAAACCGTCTAAGATTATTGATTTAAAGAATGAGAACAACGTTAATCTGGAATTGGTGGAGACTACCTATGCATCTCAGAAAAGGCTTCGTGAGTAACTGGAGGATGAACATGCAAAATCCATTTGGAGCAAATTGTTTCCTTTTATGGCTCTTGCAGATCAGTTTGGACAGTTTCCTGCTGATATAAAAATGATTAATGAAGTTGGCCATGTAGGAGTTAGCCGCTTTCTTCAGGTATGTTTATCTATGGTTGTCATTGAAGTTTTCATACTGTTGTGAGTTCTTAACTCATTCATTTTTTGCTTTTTAGGTTATTAGAACTCGACTGGTGTCAATTGATTGAACACAGGAGCTTGCTCTTGAAAAAAAAAAGAGGGATGCTGTTGCTGTTGAGGAGTTGACTAAGGTTGTGGATGAGAACAAGAAGAAAGTTGCTAAAGTTTCTTCTTCTCTAAAGGTAAGGGATTCGGAGCTCACTGTGATAAAAGGTCATCAACAATTAGTGGAAAGTGAACTGAAGGAGCTGAAGGTAGAGAAGAACAGCTAGCCGTTCGGGTGAAGGAGCTGGAGACTGAAGTCTATGAATCTTTTGCTCAAGGATTTGATCGAGAAGTTTCTCAAGTTCAAGCAGTGTTTCCGAAAGCATTTGTTGAAAAATTGGATGCGACAAAAGTGGTTATAGATGGGAAGTTGGTTGATGATGACGCTATGGTCGAAGGAAAAGTCGAGAGCTCCAACATTGGCCAAAAAGAGGATTAAGCTTTGCCCCCGTAATAGCATGTAGTTTAATTTTGATAAACTTTGTTTATTTTGAATTGATTGGACTCGTTGTTGCCGATTTTATATATCGATTTGTTTATATGTTTATAGTATCCGAGTATGAAGCTCGGTTGGTACCTTTGACTGTTTGATTAACAGGTTAAATGTTTTGATAGTAATTTTGTAATTGCCTTTTGGAAATGGTCAAAGATAGTTGAATTGCAAAATTGCCTTGTTACACTGATTGAAAGATACATGAACAGGTTGGGCGTCCGACCTCATTAAAACCTGCTCAAAGTAAAACCCTATGTGGGAAAAAATCTCATGAGTGGAAAAAAGAGTATCTTCATTCACCGTAATGTTTGGACTCATCTTTGATACAACTTTAGTGATGAAACATTCTGCATTCCTGGAATTGGATCTTCCTTTAGTGTTTGTAACAAGTAAGCCCCCATTTCGAGTACTGTATCAATGCGGTAGGGGCCTTCCCATGTTGCAGCTAGTTTGCTATGGCCTGGCGGTCTTCGTGCTTCTTCTGTTCATCGGAGGACGAGGTCGCCTGCCTGGAAAGCTTGAGGAACTACTCTTTTCTTATGCTTCCGTTCAATCAACTGTTGCATTGCCCTTTATCTCAGGGTGGCGAATTCTCTGTCTTCCTCGGCAATGTCCAAGTTTGCTGTTCTTGCGGTTGTATTGTTACTGTTGTTGTACAGCTTGGCCCTCAAAGTAGGATGGACGATTTCCATGGGCATCATTGCGTCTGCCCCGAATACTAATCGGAAGGGGGTGTCTCCCATAGTTGATTGAACCATGGTGTTATAGTTTCATAGTATTTCAGGAATAAGGTTGGCCCATTGGCCCTTTGTGTTACTGAGCCTTCTTTTAATTGCTTGCAGTATGAGTCAATTGGTTGCCTTTACTCGCCCATTGGTTTGGGGTGTTCGACAGAACTAAAATGGTGTTTAATATGAAAATTCTGTAAAAAAAAAAAAGGCGAGATTATGGTCAATAAATTGTCTACCATTGTCAAAAATGATCTCACCAGGTATACAGTATCTGCTTATGATTTGTTTCCATAGGAATGATTGTACATTTTCTATTGTTATGCATGCCAGTGGTTGTACTTCGATCCACTTGAAAAAGTAATCTATTGATACTAAAAAATTTTTTACCTGCCTGGTGCTTTTGGGAAGGGTCCGAAGATATCCAACCCCCACCTATAGAATGGCCAGCTTACCTCAGTGTTGTGCAATACTTCGGCGGGTGTATGTATGACTACAACATGCTTATAGCAGTTATCACATTTTTGCACCTTAAGTATACAGTCTCTTTTCAGTGTTGGCCAGTAGTAACCTACTTGAAGCAATTTGGCTGCTAAGCTTCGTCCTCTGATGTGATTCCCACATACTCCTTCATGGACCTCGGCCATAACTGATATTGCCTCTTCACTGCTGAGACACTTGAGTAGTGGTTGTGAAAATCCTTGTCTGTATAGGTCGGACCATATCATGGTGTACTCGCCCTTCTTCGGAAGAGCTGTAGATTTGTTTCATCTGGAGGGATGACCCCTTCGTTGATATATTTGATAATGGGGGATCGCCAATCATCCACCTGTGTGATACTTAATATGCATATTAAATCAACGCTAGGTTTTTCGAGCGTTAATTGTGATAATGTTGGTGGGTGTGTGCTCTTTCTGGTGGTCGCTAGTTTAGACAAAATGTCAGCTCAAGAATTATGTTCCCTAGGTATATGAATAATTTCAAATTTAACAAATTTTGAAATGAGATCCTTTGCTATGAGCCAATATTATTCTAGCAGAGGATCTCGTACCTGGAAAGATCCATTGATCTGTTGCACGACCAAGAGTGAGTCACGGTACACCATGAGCCATGATATCTGCAAGTTGTATGTAAGCCTTAGGCTGGTGATCAGAGCTTCATATTTTACTTGGTTATTGCTTGCATCAAAAGAGAAGCGCAATAATTATTCAATTATTACCGTGGCTCCATCTTCAAGGAGGATTCCAGCGCCACTACCTTCGCTGTTAGATGCACCGTCTACATATAGCTTCTAAGTAGGTTCTTAGGGTTGTGGGTTAAGGGTATTGAATTCTGATATGAAGTCGGCTAATATTTGTGACTTTAATGTTGGTCTTGACTGGTATTGGATATCAAATTCTAAAAGTTTTATAGACTATTTAATTAATCTTCCGATGAGCTCTGGTCTAGTTAAGATCTGTCAAAGTGGTTGATCTGTCCGTGTAATGATCGTGTGACTTTAAAAATAGTGCCTTAATCTTCTGGCAGTAGTTACTAAGGCTAGAGCTAGCTACTCTATCTTTGGGTATCTTTACTCGACCAACTATGAAATCCTACTGCCAAAATATACCGGCCTTTGCATTTTTTCTGTTTCAACAACAAGAACTGAACTGATAGCATGGTTAGAAACAGATAAATAAATATATAACGATTTACCAACTTTCGGGCTTTGAAGTATGAGCAGTGATGATAGAATAGTCTTTAGCTCTAGGAATAACCTCTCGCAATCCTCTCCCAACTATACTTCATCGAACGACTCATCCGAAAGTTCTCAACCTCATCAATCACTTTGCAAACCTATTACCGGTCATAAGTCTCATCCACAAAACTCTCTCACGAGAACCAAAGCTCCACAACTTTTTGTGACGTTGCACACTTACAAGTTTCATCATCTGCGTCCACCACATGTCTAAAGAACTAACATATCGCTTGCTATGTCTAAAGGTCGCACGTATCCCCAAAACAAACTTCGAGTTTACTCAGAAGAATACGACCCCTTAGAAAAGGAGGACAAGTAACAAGGAGTTCATAAGAGTTTGAAAAAATGGTTGAAATCAAAATCAATCGAGGATGTATAAGAAATGAAGATTTTTGGAAAGAAAATCAATTAACAACTTTAATGATAACTCCCGAATCAAAGAAATCTGATAGGAACCATAAGAGAAAAAATAGTGCAGTAGTTAGAAATGAATTCAAGCTGATTCAAAGAAGTATGAGATTTATAGAAGAAGTATAACTAAAGCCAATGGTAACGTTCATAAAATCTAAGGGTATGATTAGAAATACCTTTGAATACATTATTCATAAAAAGATGAAAAACTTAAGGAAAATTATTTCACGTTTTAAAAGAAAAGGTACGCAACGATCATTTTGCAATAACGATAAAAGCATAAACATTGTGTCATGTTAGAACAAGCTCAAGTTGAATCAAAGATATATAAAGGTTACAAGGAGAAGATAACTGAAGTCGAGGCTATGTCCACAAAATTTTTAAGAGGATGTTATGGAACGTAATTAAATAGGCATCCATTAACAATGGATGAAATTGAAAAAATCATTCTACCTTCTCAAAGAAAAGATGTGAGACATATTTTTCCAAAAGAAGTCTTAAAAGCATAAATGTTGTATTACGTCAAAACAACTTTTAAATTAAAGATAAAATATGTGAGGTTTGAAAAATGAAAATTAATTGGGTTAAAGGCCAAAAATAATTTCTCAAAAATCTTGAGAGATACTTAGGTATTTAATCAAATAAAAGCATGTAGTAAAAGCTAAAAATAATCTTATAAGGTTGGAAGAAAATCAAATTTTGTTCAGAAAAGAAAATCTGAGGTAAGGTTTCAAAATACATAAGTTTTCAAAGTTCATATAAAGAAGTGTATGCAAAAGCTAAAAATAATCTTATCAAAAATTCAAATAGTTGTGAACATAAATAGGCTAGAGAAGAATTGAACTAATATTTTTTCAAAAAGAATCTGAAACAAGAGCTTTAGAAGGAAATTACAAGGAATGATGGGTCGCACCCAAACGAATTCAAATCACAACAATGAGTTGCACAACTCAAGTAGAGGAATGCAAAGTTAAGGAGAACCTTGCATAAGAATAAACCAAAACTTCTTTAAAAAGGTTTAAAATAAAACTCTGAAAGATTACTTGAAATTATAACCTTATAAGGATATTCAAGAATATTAAGATATGCTAGAGAAGGAAATAAATTTACATTTCGAGAAAGAAGCTTAAATCAAAGGAGTTCGGATAGAATTCACAAAGCATGTCAAATCCAACAAGTTTTCAGCTGATCCGAAGGAATTACAAAGATTGTAAAGAAAGACAACTCAATTCAATAGCAAATTCTCAAAGATTTTAATGGTGACTCTAATGCATCAAATAGTTCAAAATTACATCAAAGATTACATGAGTCAAGAAGAGGAGTTTAAACAAATAAAAATAGATATCTTAAGGAATTTAGGTAGACATACACAATTAAGATCAAACAAGAATGCATATGAATTAAAGAATAGTATTGGAAAATAATCAAACTACTTTTTAAGAAAGAAATCTCAAACAAGAACCTCAAGGCAAACCATATGAAAGAATAAGTCACATGACACTAACAGAGTTCAAGATACGTAACCGAGTAAACTTGAGACGCAACTTCTAACATTTCTCAAAACCCATGATTCGCATTACCTATAAATATAATAAATCATATATCGTTTATAATAATCCATTATATTCCCATTAGTGTTAAACTGGCCAAACTTAATACCATGAAGTATGTAATGATAGACTAACGACACTAATCATTAGACCGTCATGTGCATAAAACTCTAACTCTCATCATCTAGAAGAGACCTACAGCATGACAGACGCTCAAAATATGCAATTGAAGCATAGTCAGTCCATTTCTCATGCTCTACAAGAAAGACTGCTCTGATACCATAATATAACTCCCTTACTACCAGAATGTCACGCTACCAGAATGCCACTCTGATACTTTTTCTTTCTTTTTAACAAACGTATATATATATATATATATATATATATACATACACACACAGAGAGAGAGACATACAACACAATTACATCTACATCAAAACATATAAATATATACAAAGTCTTATCACAAAATCAGAACTCCTATCCCTCTTTACAAAGATATAATAATAATGGCGAGGGAAAAGTAATAACTAAGCTAATACAACAATATCGCATAACCAAAAGCGTATTAATCTCTTCATAAGCTTTTTCATCCGTTTCCTGAAAAGATAAGGCTGTAGAGGGTGAGAACCTAACCACACGGTCTCACTAGAGGAGTTTTAGATTGTCATAAGAAGATATATAAAAGAAAGTTATTTTCAACCTCAGTGATCATCGCTCGTCTTATGAATCCTTTCGAAAATCAACAATTACTTATCAAAAATCCTAATTCATATTTCAATTATAAAAATTCCAATCAAACATAACATTCTATAACATTTCACTACTTATCAAAGGACCATACTAACCAAACTTACCATTGATTCATCCAATCACGACCTCCGGCCCAAACATAACCAAATCACGGCATTCGGTTAACACAAATCAAATCAAGGCCTCAGCCCCAACACAAATCAAATCATAGCCTCCGGCCTAACACAAAATCAAATCAACACTCAAACCACCATAATCCGAACCAACCAGTCATAATCACAAGTAATAAAGTTCAAACATAATCAAGAGCAATTACAGCAAGCATAGCAATTAGCAAATAATCAGAAATATTCACATAGACAAACCAAATACAATATGCACATCCAAACAATATCACATAGATGCATATGATGTATGCCTGTCCTACTGGCCATGAGCTCACGTGTTGGTTAAATTGCTGAACCTAACATATCGCAAGGAGAGTGCCCTATGCACCTCGCAGGGTTGAGTGCCCTGTATATCTTTCCTCCGAGAAAAATCACGAGTAAGCGGGATTAACCACCGTCCTTGCCAATTCACAATCACATTTCAATAATAATCACAAACTAACTGGGATATAGTGCCCATGCACACTCTTGAGACATGGTGCTCGGCACACTTTAGAATTCTACTCATAAGTATAGTCAAACTTATTCATACTCCAAATCAAGATCAAAATCATTTTTCCGTCCGTCCTTTGAACGGCATATAATAGACAAACCCCATTTTCGTTTAAAATAAGTTTCATAAACTTTCGAGGTTCGGGGGCCAAGTTATGACCCATCGAATCTAGTTAGAATCACTTTTTATCCAAAAACTTAGCACATTCAAAATAGACCTTTGTCTAAATTCATTCTTCACAAAACCCACTTTCTTTACATTACATCATTTAACACTTTTTCTCCAATCATTTTCCTTTAAAACCAATACCTCTTTTGTAACATTTTTCGGAACCTCCAAAGCAACTTCACTTAAAATTATTTCTCTTTTATAAAAACTCATTTTCACTTAACCAAAATCCTCGAACTAACTTCAAAACCATTTGAAGTTTAAACTTCTTTCAAAAGACTCAAAAATTATTTATTCTTAAATCAATCATTTAATTAAGTCCAAACTTATAAAAATTTCGACAACACCTCCCCTAAAATCTGGACTTTACCACCCTTCAAGGGTCCATCCAAATCACACTTCTCAACCCTTTTCAACAGTTTTAAAACCAAACTATTCCTCAATATAAACGTATAAATCAGATTTTTAATACAAAATCATTTCTCAATATAAATATATAAATCAGATTTCCAATATAAAACCATTTCTCAATATAAATATACAAATCAGATTTTCAAATCAATCTTTCATTAACTACCACAATGCCAACCCAATCAATTCAAGAATTCAGTCAAGTAAACAATCACGTTCATCCAAAATAACTTATTCAATCTATAAGACTCACATAATCACCAAAAATGTATTTCTCGCATCAATATCGATTTATAACAATTCTATAATATAAAATATGTTTTAAGAAAAATACCTACCTCGAATAGTAGAAACCCATAAAACCAAGCGCGCCTAAAAACCCTTTTCTCTCGGCCTGCAATCAGCAGCATCAAATTCGACTATCTTTTGCAGCAGACAGCCACAAAAGGACCATGCGACAACAGTAACTCAACCCTGAGATATTAACGTCACGTAAAACTCAATAATATATAACAGAACAATGACTATAGGGATTTAGAATAAGGAACAGCTTACCAAACTTACGAATAAGCAAGATAATGGAGCAACAGTAGCTCCAATGATGACTTCCGGCGAACAGAACAGCAGTAGTGAGCTCCGGCGGCGATGCAGCAGCTTGATGTTGCATGCAATAACCATTGAACCCAACATGCAAGAATCGAAACTCGATCCTACATCACAAACACCTAAGAATCTCTAACAGATATAACAAAATACTGATGTCAAGGGTTCCAGAATGAAAACGGCTACCATAACTAAAGAGGATCGGCTAAACCGAATAGCAGTAGCTCCGACGGTGGTTCTGACTACGAAAGCTACAGCAGCGCAGCTCAAAACAGCGAGTAGCAGCGGCGGAGAAAGCTCCGGCAGTGACGGCGACAGGCCCAACGGCGGTGGCGATGAAGCTGGCCGCGACTCTCTCTCCCTCACACATCTTCTATCTCTTCACGGACCTCCATTGATGGCAATGGTGAAGACCTCGGCAGCATCTTGTCGCGGCTCCAACAATGGTGACGACACGAACGGCGGCGGCGAGATGGAAGCTCGGCGACGGTGGTTCTCTCACGAGCTCTCTCTCTGTCTCCTCTGGCTCCCTCTGCGACGGTGACGCTTCCCCAACAGCGGCAACGCCTCCCTCTCTTCGACGCGGGCTTGACAGCGACACGACGGCGGTGGCACCAAGCCCTGCCGTTTACATTCTCCCCTCTCTTTCTCTCTTCTTCTTCGCCGATTCTCTCTCTTTATCTCTTTTCCTTTCTTTCTTTTCGTGGGTAAGGGGTTGTGGCTAGGGAGGCCCTTAACTTAATAGGGGTCGCTCAAAGAGGTACGAAGTGACTCTGCGCTTGTGCAGAAGAACAAAATGAGTTTCACTATATAGGTACGAAGAGGCTTCCGCGCCTGTCAAGCCATTGCCCCTACGCCCCATAGAAATTGTCTACCTGAAATTGTCCCTTGGCCCGTAGGTCTTGGCACAAGGTTAGAATTCTAGCTCTTCCAGAGTGGTATCTCACTGATGGCCCAGGCCCCCCGGAAGGAGGCCTTCTTCGCCCTCCACCTAGTGAGGTGAGTATGTTGTATTGTGTTAGGATTAGGAGTAGTGTAAATTAGGGTTTGTTTTGGGGATTTTGGGATTTTGTAGAGCAAGAATTTTAATAAAAATAAAAAGGTAGAGTAATAATTTTAAAATCAAATTAAATACAAAATAATTATCTTTGAAGTACCATTTAATTATCAACTTGTAAATTATTTTCAAATAAATGCTAATTCAATAAAAATTGGAGATAATCAAATTCATTCTCCTTTATTCATAAATAAGTTTCAAAGTCTAAATATTCAAAATATAGCATATAAAATTCTCATTGTTTTTCAATTACTAAAACTTTAAATATATAAATAAAAAATACTCAATTACTATAAAAATTACATGAGTGCTAATTGATTTAAAACTCAAAACCTCGTAACTTAGTCTTAATTACCTTTTTATAAGATAATTTTCAGAAAATATAAATCATAAATAAATATCAATAATTTCAATTAACTCATAATTTAATTTATGAAATTCTAGGGTCTTACAGTTTTCTTTTCTTTCGAAGGAGTTGCCTCCTCTGGACAAACTTCTAGCATAGGCTCGTCGTTTGAGTTTGTGTTCTTAGGATCCTCTTTGTCTTGCTTTTCATTTTGGGCTATTAAGTCAGTCATTCTCTGAATCTCTGCTTGGAGTTTTGCATTTTTCACCGACAACTCGGCTTGTGACAGTTGTCGAATCCTATTGTCGACCATTGTTGAAGACCCTGTGAAAAGAGTGTATTATAAAAGAGAGCTAATATGGTGGGGTTAGTATTCTGGCCCCCACGATAGGCGCCAAATGTTCTGTTCGTGATGGTCTTGCCAAGCTATAGTGATTCCTTGTAGAGCGACAAACTGCTTTCACTGGGAGAGCTATACATCGATTTGTGTTGAACACCTCGAGCGGAAACATCTGCAAAAGATACTCCGACACTCAAGTTAGAGGAGAGTGTCAACAATAATAAAGAAAAACAAATGAAACAAGCGAATCAGAGTGTGATGAGAAGATGACTAAGCAAAAGTAAACGGATATGACCCTGATGAACTTTTTGCTGTTCTCTTTCCTTTTTAAAGAGAGAGAGTTCGTTGTGCTGGGCTCGTAGCCAGTCAATATTCTCGGTAAGTTCTGCCCTCATCGTGTTGTTGGTTTTGAGATTTTGTCGTTATGTTGTTTGTTACGCGATTTATGGCTCACATGTCCAAACTTATAGCGTCTTGTGACCGAGATATGACGTACGTATCAAGAATGATAAACATATATACATTTCCCAAGTACACTTTACCTGGTACTCTAGGTATATCTAATTACGTAAATCTCGCTAAATGCCTAAACCCTAACTTTGTGAACTTGACGTGTCGTGGCCCATGCATAAAAGTGAGAGGTATGTTAACTCACCCCCTAACCGTGCAAATTGTAAATAAAGGGTGAAAATGTGCTGGTACCCACTTGAGTTTGGAGTTTGACAAATGATTTATAATTTAAAATTTAAAATAAATAAAATATTTTTAAAAATAAAATTATAATTAATTAGGATGTTAATTAGTGTATGAATAATAAAAAATGTCTAACAAAAAAAGAATTTAACTCAAGAGTTGTAAACCCCGGTTAAATTAGTAGATAATTAGTCAGTAAATTAGTTTTTAATAAGGAAGACTAAAAATGCGAATATTATATCAAATTAGAATAGAGCTCATCAAAACGAGAATTTTGACACTAATTTCGAAGAAAACAGTCCAAGATTAGACCGAACAGGCCGAACCGATTGAACCGGACCCAAACCGGACCATCGGTCCAACCGGGCCATCACATTAAATGAGCCCAATAGCTCTTCTCTCTCCCACATTTCACCCGATAGCAGCGTGAAGCACCCAGGGAAGAGAAGTAGTGCCGAACCCTTACGACAAACTTCCGTACGCCGTAACTTCTCCGTCCGAGCTCCGATTGCCGCACCGTTTGTGGCCACGCATTCACCGCATCGAGCTCTACGTTTCTACCGGAACAATTTCATAGGTAATTTGCTATTTCACCTCAGTCTCTTCTTTCCCCCAATTTTCGAATTATGAATAGGAAGGTTGAATTTTTTTTATTTCTGATATTTTAGGATCCAATTAGCTTGAGGAAAATGTTCACTCTTACTTATGTGAGACTTGGGTAAGGTGAGGATAGGATAATTCTATTTTAATTTCATTGAATTTAAGCTTTGAGTATTAAATTGGATATATATGTGTTATGAATGTGTATTAGGTTGTGAATAAATAATTGGAACTTGAAATTGTGAATACTGGAACTTGGAGGAAGCTGATTAGTTAAGGTTTTGAGGGCTGTGTTCTTTAGAAAAAATTATCTTGGAATAATACTTGGGAATCGGCTAAGGTATGTTTTAGGTTTCTTGCATTTAATATATAATGTTTTGTGAAAACTTAGGCTAGATGACCATAGGATAAGTTGGATTGCATGTGTATATTTAATACTTAGTATCCTGTTGATGAACATGGTTGGTTGGGTGCTTGTTGATTAACTGGTGATTTGGTGAATTATTGATTTGAGGTATAACTATTGTGGAGGTTGTTGTGATAATGTGGTACTTTGTGTTAAAAGCCTAAGATTTGTGAACTATGATTCTTAGTTGAATTTTGATTGTTGGATTTGAATATTGTAGGAGTTTAATTGTTGATCTGAGGTAGATTTATTGTGGTGATTGTTATGATGATGAGGAAGGGTATGTTGAATTGAAAAGAATGCAGGTTTGGACCCGAAAAGGGTGGCAAAGTCCGAGTTTTAGAGGAGATGCTGCCGAAATTTTATAAAAATTAGAGATTTTGTTTATGTGATTATTTAAAAAGATTTAGATTCAAAGGTTATATGGTTTGATTTTGAGTTATTAAGAAAATGAGCATGTTTTAAGTTTGATTCATTTAGAAAAGAATGAATTATGTTTTGAATTGGAACTATTGATGGACAGAATGGGAGGTGTGATAATGAAGGGTAAGGATTGAATATGATTGATGTATGATGATGAATGAGATGCGATTGAGAATGATGTGGATGTTGATGAATTATAATTGAATTATTTATAAGGCTTATGAATTTGAATAATCTGAGATACGAGATTCCCTGGATGAAGTGCCGTGGCTTGCCACCACGTGTACCAGGTAGAAAACTCGATACTCTGTTGACCCTACGACGTAAGTGTGACCGGGTACTATATAAATTCTCGGGAATGTTACCCCATTGAGCAATATTGATTGTTTGAGAAAAAGCTATGAATAGACTCTTGGGGATGCACGTCGGAGGACAGTCTAAGTTCAATTCAGACTTGTCGAGTTGGCTGGATAACCGACAGATGAGCCTCATCAGTCATAGGACAGGCATGCATCATATGCACATTACTTGAATTACTTGCTTGTGCTTTAATTGGCTGTGCCTATATGTATTTGTCATGTTAAATGTGTATTTGTTACCTGCAGTATTTGTAACCTTCTTGTGCTTGCCTTTACCTGTTTATTTGTCTGTGAAAATGCATGATGGAGTTGGAGGTATGGAAGGATGGCAGTATGGGACTTAGATTTAAGGTTAAGTTAAGTTAGGTTTAAATATGCTTAGAAAACCACCTTTTATGGCTCCTGTTTAATACTTTAAGCTCTATAATCTGAATGTCGGCGTTCTAGGATTGCCTCTGGCATTCCCAGGACCTTATATATTATGTGTGTGGCACTTTTACCATACTGAGAATCTCCGGTTCTCATTCCATACTATGTTGTTGTTTTTCAGATGCAGGTCGAGAGGCATCTCGTTAGGCGTCTGGGATCTTGAAGCGGAGTGGTTACTGGGTAATTTTGATGTACAGTGATGTATATATATGTACTTAGTTTTCTCTTCGCATAACTTGTTCTTTTTGGATCCTCTTAGAGGTTTATGGAGAGGTATGATTGTGTATATGTACTTTTGGGTTTTGGATATGTATGTATATATGTGTAAATATTCTCCGGCCAGTCTTGACTTCGCAGGCTGAGTTAGGAGCTTGTTATTTTGTATCTTTGGCACTCTACTCCTACTTCTGTCATCTTATGTTTAGTAGTTATAGTTTTCTTAGCATGCAAGTTAACTCATTCCTTGAGCGTTGTGCTTTTATTTTAAGATTTTTATTTCCTCTATTCTTCAAGGCTCCTAGCATATTATAATTCTTCGGCTATTATATGTACTCATTTTATTTTAGAGGTCGTAATACCACACCACCTCCGTTTTACGACTTAAGCGTAAAGTTTTGTGTGGTAGGGTGTTACAAGAGTAATTCTAATGCCATTTTTGTTCTTATTTACAGTAAAAGAAAAACTACAAAAAAATTTTCCTTCATGTACGTATAGCACTATAGCCCCTCTTCCCACGTCACCTAGCCCCGCCGGCCGTTTAGAGTCAATTCCATATCTCTTTTTCTTCTTCTATTTTGGATGTGTTTTTTTTATTTTAGATATTTTTTAATTTTAAATATTTGTTTTTTTATATATTTTAAAACATAACATCTAAAACTTAACAGAAAAATATCTAAATCCAAGACCTAACAAAAATAATTTCAAACTAATTGAAAAAAATATCTAAAATCTAACAAAAAGAAATATTTAATTAAAACCATTGTACAAAAATTTTTAAAGGTGAGTATCTAATTAAATTCATTGTACAAGAACTTCCAAAAGTAATCCGAGAAGAAGAACGTGGAGGCAGAGGCGGCGCGAAGGGAGAGACACTGAGAGAGAGGCGCGAAGGGAAAAAAGAAGAAGAGACGCGGAGGGAGAGGAGAAGAGAGATGAGGGGTGGGAGGGCGAGCATTTTTTGAGCATAAAACTAATTTTTCAAATTTTAAAATCAGTGTTTTTTGAAAAGATGGTTGTTTGGCTGTATATAGAGTTAAATTGGTTCCTTAGACTTTATTTTGCTTTAGAAAAAGTATGGAAGCAACTTCACTATCAACCAACTTTAAACAATTTTTCAAAAAATAAGATTTTGAGAATTCTGCAATGTCTAGCTACCGTCGCATGCCACCACATCATTCACTGTAACTGATCCCTGCATGGCAATCGGAGTGGGAGAGGAAGGAGAAGGTGAGGTGGTAGTGGAAGAGGAAGAGGAGAGTGGTGTGTTTTTTTTTTTTTTTTTTTTTTCAAATTTAGTGTGAGTAATAATAAAAAGTGAAATAGAGTTAAGAGATTGTGGAATCTATTTTTGTGTTATTGAGACTTTTGTTGCAAATCATATTGTAGTTAGCTGGAATTTACTGGTAGTATCATGATTGATTATCTAACAAAATTGTTTTCTTAAACAATAAAAATTGATTGATATATGGACGAAAAAATTGGTTCTTAAACCGCGCAAAGTTTCAAAATTTTAAAAGAATGAAGCAAATGGCCAACCGAATACGAGCTATAATAAACATAAGAATTGAAAATGCCTTTTGTTAAAATTAATTAAGACTACAAAACTGTACAATAAATTAATAAAATTACCTCAGGGAGTTGGTGAAACGAATGAATGAATGTAAAAATGAAGATGCAGAGGGCCCTTAAGTTGGTGATGTCTCTTTAAGAGGTGTGGGCTACCAATTGCATGAGATATTAATTGTAAGAGATAGGTGAAATCATGCAGGTAATTAGTCTCTTTACGACAAGAGGAAAGGGAGGCTGAAAATTTATGGTTCCTTTAATTTGAAAAACAAACAGCATATACAAAATTGTGTCTTTTAAGATAAATACAAATTCTTAGTGGTGTACTTGTCCTGAATATTTGGTTTAATTTGACGTAGTGGTCAAAGTCTCAACTTATGAAGGTATATAATGCAAATAAATCTCAGGGGTAAGATATAATTGGAAGTAAAAGGACAAAGGGCAAAACACATTGCACTTGAAATTTTATCGATATATAGAAGTGATAATTTAACCATATATAGGTTTTACAAAATTAATACTAAGCTTAGAGATTATTAGCTATATACACATGAGAAAAAACACAGTAGTAAATAACTCAGGAACATAGGCCATTGATGGCAGTGGACTACTAGTACAACATAACAATGAATGGCTGCTTCAGGTATTGTACACTACTATACTGGTATCGTGCCAATGTTAAAGCACGCTAAAAGCAATGATGAATTATATATTGAAGTCGATGGATGGAGATGGTATAGTACTATATTGTATATCAATAGTGCTGTACATTTTAAATCTAATTAAGATGTGGTTTATATTTTGGATAATCAGTTTTTTAAAATGGTTTCAAAAATCATAATCATATTTATTTGAATTTTAATTAACAAAACCAAATTCTAAAAACTGATTAAATAAAATAATATTTTATAAAAACTAAAACCATATTTATTAACTCCGTAATACTCATAATGTAATTAGACTCTTAATTCATCAATAAAATAATATTATATAAATTAAAATTAATTTTTTAAAATGTTAAAATTTAGTTTCTAAATTAAAATTGACTTTGTATAAAATTATTTTTTTTAAATTGGCTTTTAAAAAAAAAACCGGTTCTGAAATAAATTGATTTTTAAAAATAATTGATTTTTGTGTAAAAAGTTAAAAACTGAAAAACTGGATTTTACATGCAAAAATCGGTGTTTTCATAAAAAAAAGGTTTTTTTTTTTTTTAAATTGATTTTTATTTTTAAAACCAGTTTAATAAATTTGTAACCGATTTTATCATTTTAAATCAATTTGGTTTTAACTTAAATTAAATTTCTAAAATAGATTTCGTTTTTGTATTAACCTTGACCATGTACATCCTTATATATTAAAGGCTTAAGCAAAGCTAAAGCAATACGTAATAAATAATGGGTACTAGATAGGAGTATACGAGGATCGAATCAGATATTATATCCGTATTTTCTAATGTCGGATTCGATTCGTATATCGGATAGGATATCAAATAAATATTTCGCATAACTTAAACCTTTTTTTTAAAGCATATTTTTATGTAAAAATTTAATAAAAATGTTTATTTCACACTTTTAAACCTATTTATTATTCTTAAAATATTTTAAACAATTTTTTTTAAATAATAAAAATAAAATAATATAAATAATAATAATAATAAGGGTTAATTATTCTGTTGGTCTCTATAGTTTTGCGAAATTTTTAATTAGGTCTCTATACTTTTTTTTTCTTTTAATTGGGTCTCTGCACCAAATTTCTTTGGAAAAGTATATGGAACCAAAACGTGACCAGCCAAAAAGTAAACAAAACCGTTTAATTAAAATCACTTTTTGAATAATATGCTTGAAAACCGCTCCTGAGATCACGGAGCACAAACCAAAACCCGATTTTTCATGGAACCCAAACACATGTTGGCTGATTTTTGGCTGATATGTTTTTGGTTCCCTAGTTGTTCTCAATTTCTTTTTCAATTAGGCTCCTCTTGGTAGTAATTGGTTTAACTATATAGGGACCCAACTAAAAAAAATTGGTGCAAGGACTCAAATAAAAGAAAAAAAAAAGTGTAGGGACTCAATTAAAAAAAATTAGGTACAAAGACCCAATTAAAAGAAAAAAAATATAGGAATCTAATTAAAAATTTCACGAAACTATAGGGATCAATAAAATAATTAAACATAATAATAATTACTAAAACATACAAATAAATAAATATAATACCAAACCATTCAACAAGCATTTCAATAAGTGAGAAAAACAAACACTAAAATGTCTCAAAATCAAACAGCAATATTAAAAACAAACTAAAAGTCTAATTGTCTAAAACAGTCGCAAATGCTTCAAATAAAACAATATTAAAACAAGTTGATCCCTTCTCCTTAAATCAACAGCCATCAAGTCATTTAGCGAAGCCTTTCAATATTTCAGCAGCCATATATTCGCAAATACCAATTGAAAAAAAATTAATAAAACACGTTAGAATAATTTAAAAAAAGCAATCTAAATATTATGTACTAATACAAGTACCTAATGAGAATACCTAAAATGGTACATAAAATTGTAATGGATTTTGAACTTCAGAAACTTTAACACTAATAATTTTAGAAAATTCTATTCAATTAATATAATAACAAAATATGTGAAAGTCAATAGTTTAAAATAAAGAATAAAAAATGATAAAAAAAATAAATGAACCAATTTATTATATACTTAAATTAATCGCAGCATCTCCTTCATTAAACTCAACCACAATCTTAGTCAACTTCAACCAATTTTAAATACAAATTAAATCTTCTACAGTGGTAAGACTCAAAACACTACGATAAAAGTCAAGAATATGATCTCTGGTGCTAAAAACTAACTTAGATGCCACAGTAGAAATAGGAATAACTAATATATCTCTAGCCATGCAAGAGAAAACACGATACCTCAATCTTTTTTCTCCACCACCTCAATATATAAAATTCACTAAAATCTTCCACCACTTCATCTTCCAAATACCTATTCATCTCATTCTTTTTAATCTCACTTAGCTTTATCCTTTGTGTTTGTTTTCACTTGCTCATAAAGTCTTCAATCATAATGTTATTATTATTGTCACTCGTGTCTAAACTAAGATTTGACGTAGTATAGAAAGAAAAGTGAGCATCTTGAGTATCTTTGCGCGGGGTGGGGGAAACAGATTCCATATGCTATATTACTCAAATAATTTAACTATAATATCCTTCATTCTTCTAAAGATCCTTGAAGCCTTTTCACATTTACCATACATCTCAGACAAAATAAATTTAATATATTCCAATTTATATCGGAAATCAAGAAAAATAACAAGCAATAGGTAATTTAGAGATAGTTTATTAACTTTGTCACTTGAAGTCAAAGGAATAGAAGTGTAACGGTGATTAGAATCATCTCAATACTTATCAAATTTAGCATTCATAATTGATATCATCTCGTACAATATTAAATCATCACTCACAATTCATTTATTCAAAGTGCATAATATCTTACCCAACACGTGGAAAAAAATATTTAAAGTGATATTCAAAGAATTAGAGAATAAAAGAGTTGCATAATAAAAAATTTGTAAAAACCGCATGAAAATACGAGCATCTTCTCTCACAAGGCGAGCAAATGCCTTTTCAAACTTTTCAACCACTTCCAATATCATATAGGTAGAAAAAATACTTACCTCAAGTGCACACCTCCTAAAAGTTGCTAATCTAGATGGATAGGATTTTATAAACTTACAGGAAGTTCTTATTTAACAATAGAAGAGTTTAAATCTTTTAAACCATCACAGACAATTAAGTTCAAGATATGAATAGTACATCTCAAATGGATAAATTTTTCACCCAACATAGTACAACCATTCCATTCTTGCATGATTTTAATCAAAGTATTCACAACAATAATGTTTGAACTAGCATTATCTATAGTTACCGTACAAAACTTTCAAGTATCCTAATCTTTCAAATATTTCTCTAAAGCTGTTTCTATGGTAATACTAGTATGATCAGCAATCAAGCTAAAAGACAATATTTTCTTATTCAATGTCCATTCATTATCAATATAATGAGCAGTTACACACATATAATTCATGTTTTGAACATATATCCAAATATCAGTAGTTAAGGAAACTATTTGATGGTTCAACTCCAAAAGAGACTTAAGTTTGGTCTTTTTCTCTACATACAATTGTATACAATCTCTAACAACTATCATACAACTCAGGATTTTAAATTGAGATTACATCTTACCACAAAAGTCTGCCCAATATTTTTCACAAACTTAAATGGAAGTTCATCAATTATTATCATCTTACAAAGTGAAAGCCTACACTGCTCCTAGTTAAAGTCTATTGCCTTTAACGTTGGTGACTCATCTAAATTAGAATTTGTAGACAAGGATTTTTTATTTTTTATCAACATGATTATCCAGGTTCTTCGCACAAATTTCAATGTAATTTTTGGGTTAGAGGTCTCATCTCTACGACTATGACATTGTAACCATTTTAAGCAATGTTTACACTGAATCTTAGTTTTTTTCACATTTTTTTTAAACTGATCCCAAATAATAAGAGAGAGCCTATTAGCCTTTTTTTTACCTGGCTAGCCTGTTTGTTCTTTATCCTCAAAGTAGGAGCATCATTTGAGGCTGGATTAGTAACTGATTTTTCTCCCTTTGCTGATTTAGAAGGTGTCGATGCAATAACACTTGTTGGAGTAGGAATGTCCCCACACCTCAGACCTACTTGTGTTATTTGTAACCACTTGCTTATCATCCATTTTAGACAAGACAATCTTATAAACAAATAATCCATACCAATACCTCAAAATTAGAACCTCAGAACAACAGCATTTCATATAACAATAACAACAACGTAATTCTTTTTAAAAAAATAGTTACAGAAGATTAATCACAAAATTTAAACGATATTCAGAAAAAAAATACCTAAAAGGAGAGAATGTTGAATCGCTAAAAGGAGGATGGCGAATCGGTGGAACAGAGGACGGAGAGCACGGAGAATAATATTGACGACAGGATAACATTGAATCACTTTTATAAACATTTGGGATACAAATAGAATGATATTTTAGGGACACAAACAGGACTTATCCCAAATTTTGAGGACAAAATGATATTTTACTCTTAAATAATTTTTTAATGATATTCAAAAAAATTAACATTGATGTAGTTAAAGTTAATATCAATATTCTAAAATGGATTAAAAAAAAGATTATTTAAACATGAAGAGAAATATTAGAAGACTATTAAAATTTATTATTTTTGCCATCATTATTTAACTATTAACTCAATTTTTTTAGTCTATTTTCTTTAGTTGAGTAATTCAATAATATATTTTAATTCATATTTTTAAATATTGATGCTGGTTAATTGATGACCAAAAATAATAAATTCAAATAGTCTTTTAATATTTTTCGTTATGAAAAAAAAAATGTACATTTTACCAAAAAAAAATTGTGTTAACAAACATTTTTTATAATTTTTTTAGAAGAGAGAAAAATAGAATTTCACTCAAAAAGAGAAGTGTCACTTTCTTTAAATAATAATAATAATAATAATAATAATAATAATAATAGGGGGTATGATAAGGAGAGGACGACAATGTTTTAATGGCGAGGAAGAGAGCAAGCAGTGCGTGGGAGAGATGCTGAGGAGCGGAGAGGAAGATATGATTAGATAGATAAGCATGGATGGATGGAGCTCAGTGTAGCATATCAGCAGCTGAGTCATTTATAGCGTTTGCCGGAAATAATTAATTTGGTGTGTGCTGCAATCAAAATATAAATTTAATCTCGAATCCTTTTTCCATGACAGAGGAGGCAGCAGTTGGTGGTATGCCATCAGCACTCAGCACTCAGCGCAGTATTAATTAATGATAAAACATTATTAACCCTGCCGCTGCCTCTTTAGTCTGTAGCTCCTTTTTCAACTAGAGGCTAGAGCTAGAACCTCATGAAAGATACACTCCGGTACTCTGCACATACAGCAATTCAGTGAAAGATGAAATAAGTTGCAGGTGAATCTGTGGGTGAAACTGAACCTCCAATGATTTTTTTTTACTGCACATACACCTGCCTGCTGTGGAAATCTAGCTAGCCAGGAATTTACAGCCGATCTGAAACAAGCTTTTGCAGTTTTGCGGATGCATATTCATTTGTTTAGGGTAGTAATGAATAAGCACATTTTTCTTTACTTTTTTTTTTTTTTGGTGTAAATACTAGATAGCACATTTTCTTAGGGAAACAATAAACTAATGCTAGAACAAAAAACAAAATGAAGCTGCTGTAGGATTCCGTAAAACTTTTCACCCCATGGTCTCTGGATGTTTTTCTTCAATTTCGGAAGCCCAATGGTCCCTATGAACAAAATTAGGCTCATGTCTTGGGTCAGTACCAAACACAACCACAAACAAAAGAGACATTACAACCAAACAAAACTGGACAGAGCCAACTCAAACAAAAAATATCAGAGAAAATTCTATCAAACAAAAACTAATCCGAATATGACAAAAAAAAAATCAGAGATAAGTAGATGAGGGCCACGTAACACAATAATAGACCTACTGATATATCTATTAGTATGGCCTTCATTTCATTGTCAATCTTACTTGTGGCAAATTTGTTCTCTCAAGTCTCAAGAAGGGAATTCAATACTGATGACACGAATTGGACAGCGGAATCCATAGATAGAATAAAATCTACATCAATTCACATACAAAAGTAGGTTAGCACAGCCACGAAAACGATTACGTAACTCACAAATCTGAGTTTTCGAATTAATCCGTTTAATACTTTCCTAAGTGCTAATCAGTATTAAATTAAAATATAAAATAAATACTAATTGACAAAAACAGAATTTCTATACTTTCCTAACCAACATAACTAACTCTCGTTTACATCTTCTCTGAAATTTAGCAGGAGATTTACGGTCACTCTAAATTTATCTCTAAATTCATTGAACAAATATACTGATAAGTGATAAAGTTAGTTAAATAAAAACAAATTAGACAAATTAATTACTAACACGTTAATTAATTATAAAAAGCAAAAAGATAAACAGTGAATTAAAAAGATACTAACCTATTACCTGGTATGAGTTAAACGTCTTATTCAGATAGACTTTTATTTTTGTTTTCTTCTTTTTATTTACTAGATTAAATATAAGAAATTAAAGAATACTTTAAAGTTCAAACGCGGTTGACGTTTGTCACTTGGGAGTTAAAACGTGCTTTTTGTATTTCTCAACAATCGCAAAATTCTTGAGAAAAACGTTGATAAAATGTGAAATGCACATTATGTATCTTGCTTATCAATTTTGTCAACTTGCAAGCGCTAGATAGATTCTCTCCACCTGGAATGCATCCCGAGTGCATACAGAGAATCTGTCAATTTGGACCACAGATTTGAAATTTCTCATACGTATGCTTATTATTATCACATGCATCAGGATTTTTTATTTTAATAAATAAATAAATTATAATAATTACCGAAATAAATAATTTAAAAAATATTTACCTAAATAAATATTCCTCTCTTATCTCGTTTATAATTTTGCATGTATTTATGTAAACAAGATAAAACTGATGAACGCAAAATGTGTATATCTCGTTTACAATGTAAACGAGATACATGTATTCTTTTTAAATTTAAAAATAATAAAAAATATTAATATTATCAATAATCCAAACTTTAGCATACAATTAGTACATGAAAAGATTGATGAAAGAGATTAAAATAAATATATTTGATCAATTAGTACTCAAAAAGGTTGATGAGATAATGAAAAGAGAATTGAAACGGTTATCTCTCACGTTATTTTCCACCCACTATCCACGTAAGAGATAACCATTTCAATTCTCTCCCTACTATCCTATCAATCTCTCTTAATAGTTATTTTTATTTTTATTTTTAAAATTTAAATCAATCCAATTAGATCATAATTTAATTTAAAATTTTTAAAATAGATATATTTAATTAATTAGTACTCAGGCAGAATACATAAAAAAATTTAAATTAAATTATGATTCAATTGAATTGATTTAAATTTAAAAATAAAAATAATTATTTGTCTATTGTTAAAAGAGATCGATGGAAATAATAAAAAAAAAAAAAAACAGTTATCTCTCACGTTATCTCTCATTATCCACGTAGGAACAACAATTATTTTTCACTCATAGTTAAAATAATTGTACTATATATATATATAGTGGTTTCATTCAACACATTTATTTCACCTTTTTCCAATGTTTATTGTTGAATTCCACGTTTACTTTTATTTTTCATCCCCCGTTATTGCGAAAATATAATTAATATTATCCAAATCTTTGGTTTTCACCTTAAACATTTAAAAAGTATATTTTAGATAATAATCTCTAATTTTAGATATAATTTTAATTTTATTTTAAATTTTACAAAATGACACATAAATATTTATAAAATTATATATTATAAATAATAATTTAAAAATAAAAATAAAATTTATTCTTTTAATATTTAATTTTAGTTTAGTCATAATTTTATATTATTTTTAATTATTTTATTAATATAATTATATGAATAATAAAATTTTATTAATTTTTTATTAAGGTGATACTGTATGTATCATTAAGGTGATACTAGTTTCGTTTCAACAATTTACTTCGATACAAATTTTAATTTTAAATTAATTTATTTTTTAAAAATATTAAAAGTGATCATTTTTAAATTTATTTTTTTAATTTTTTTTAAATTCTTCCAAATTATCATTCGTTCTCTCGCCTTTTTTTGCTACCATCCAAAATGCACAAAAGTTATCTTTCTTTTTAATGAAATGAAAATGAAATGAAAAGTAGAAACAGATAAAAAGAACCAATGTCTGCGATAATTTCTTATCATCTTCCATGTTCATAATAAAAATTGTGACTCTACGCATGACTCATAATTTTCCATTACAGTTAATTAAGCGTAGCCCTATGTTTTTTAATCCAATTCCCTACATTTATACATTATAAAACACTACTTCGATCAGAGAACCCTCGCTTCTTGTTCAATTCCAATTAAAATTCTTCATTTTATATATATAGTAAACACTGCTAATTTGTTATTTTCATTACATTTTAAATTTTTTTTGAAATTGTTGTTGTCGTTCATACTTTTTAAAATATTTTTATCAAGGTTTAAATTTATAGTTCAGGGTTTCTTATTTTTGTTGAAGTTATATTTTGCTCTAAATTCAAATGCACTAATTTTTAAGGAAATTAATTTTGTATTTTTATTGCTGGACAGAGAATGAAAATATAAGATATTAAATCTAAATATATATTTTGTGCATTTATTTAAATGAATTTTAATTATCGTTAGCTGAATAAAATAAAAACTAAAATTTGTTAATTACCTTGTTGTATTGATAAATATGTAATAGCTACTTCTAATGGAGCACATTTAAAATGTTGAAGAAAAGCATTATACTACTCATTTATAGATTATTTAGTTACTAGTGCAATTAAATATCTTTTAAATATTATTTTTTATTTAATTTAAAAAAATAAAAAATAAATAATTTTTTTAATTTTTTGACTAACTAATACATAAAAATACGTAAATATTTAAATTAATTAAATAATAATAAATTTTTAAAAAAATTAAATAAAAACTAAAAATTAAAATAAAGTCAACTAATATTTTTCTTTAGCTTAACATAGAATTAAAGTGAAAAAGAATACAAGTCTAAGAAAAGACAAACAAATGTTTGTTATAAGTTAGAACAGTAGGCAAGTACATACGCATTTACTGATTTACCTGTTAACGCCTGTAGTGATCTCAAATTCTCAATTGGAGTTACCGTAGAATACTCCGCATCTATTAGTTAGGCAAATTTTGTTTTCCGATAACGAAAAATTTGTTGTTAACTTAATATTGATAATTATATATAGAACAATGCAATATACTAAACCGAATTTATTATTTTTAACTAATATTTAATTAATATTTTATATTCTAAATCTTTAAATATTAATTTTAAATTTTAAACATAATTTTAAATTCTAATAGTATAAAAATAAAATATTAATAAAAAATATTGGTTAGTATTAATAAAAAATATTAGTTTTTTAATATTTTTCTTAAATAAATTTATATATTTGTTATATTAAGTTTATTTAACTATTTTGACAATAATTAAAAAATATAAAATAAATAAATAATAACTAAATAATGTAAATAGAATAATTTTAGATTATTTTAAATTAATTTTTTTATTGATTTCTAAATACTTTGTGTTCTTTAAATCTAATCTGATAGATGATTAGTTATATTGATCGAAAAAAAAATGTTCTTGAGTGAGAATTAGTCATAGGGCTTCTTTATGTTTAGTAACACTTACACTTCCAACTCATATTCAGTTAGCCAATAGCGTAGTAGCGTACCATTCCTAAACTTGGCTTTTACTCGGTTGTAAGGTCAAGTGCGCGGCAAACTGTAGCTATAGGCTTCTACTCGGTTGAAAAGTCAAGTGCGTGGCAAATTGTATCTATAAAAGCGGGCATAGGGAAAGCAGGAGTTTTATCACTTTTCACAAACTAACATAAGCAACCACGCACTAAGCCATCAATTTCATTCTCACTCAAATTAAAAATGATGACATGCAAATTGCAGTTAGGGGCATTTGCTAGCAGCAGCAACCATTCCAGGCAGCAAGGAGCACCCAATAAAGTGCGCTCCTGTTTGATGGTTGCCACTGATGATCATCAAGACACCTTTTTTAAGACTAACCTCCCTACCAAATTGGCCAAAACTTATGTGCCTACTATAAAACCCTTATTAGAGAAGGAGCTGCAAGAGAGTAATAATAATACTGATGCCCCCATCATTAACTCCGGTAAATTTGGTAGGTTTGGAGGCAAGTTTGTACCTGAGACACTTGTAGTTTGTTTGAGCCAGCTTGAAGCTGAGTTCAACAAGGCCCTACATGATGAAGCTTTTAAGGTTAGAAAATTCACGTCAAGCTAATAAGCTTCACATGCATTATGCATGAACAACAATGGAAATTAATGAGTTACGTTTCGTTTCGTTGTTATTGTGGAATGCAGGCAGAGCTAGCAGAGGCATTAAAAGACTTTGCAGGGAGAGAGACGCCACTGTATTACGCGCGGCGGTTATCGGAGTACTACAAGATGAACAACAATGGAAAAGGCCCTGACATATACCTCAAGAGAGAAGATCTCAACCACGGTGGCTCCCACAAGATGAACAACGCTCTTGCACAAGCCATGATTGCCAAACGCATGGGTAGAAAGAGCGTCGTGACGGCCACCGCAGCTGGACAACACGGCATCGCAACCGCCGCAGCCTGCGCTAAGCTTGGTTTGGAATGCACAGTGTTCATGGCCGCCAAAGAAATGGAGAAGGAAAGTTCTAACGTGCAGTTGATGAAACTGTTAGGTGCTAAGGTAGAAGGGGTTAATGGAAGCTTCAAGGACGCAGCATCGGAGGCATTTCGGTGTTGGGTGGGAGAAATGGAAAACAGTTACCACTTGACGGGTTCGGCAGTTGGGCCGCACCCGTGCCCGACGATGGTGCGTGAGTTTCAGTCAGTGATAGGGAGAGAAACGAGGAAGCAAGCGTTGGAGAAATGGGGAGGGAAACCAGACGTGCTGGTAGCGTGCGTGGGGACTGGATCTAACGCTCTTGGTTTGTTCCACGAGTTCTTAGAAGACAAGGATGTGAGGCTCATTGGTGTTGAGGCCGGTGGGTGCGGTTTGGAGAGTGGAAGACACTCTTCCACACTCGCCACTGGTGAAGTGGGTGTGTACCATGGAGCCCTCAGCTACCTCTTGCAAGATCAGGATGGACAAATTATTGGACCACACTCCATTGCCCCCGGGTCCGTATTTATCGATCTTATTATTATTAAATGTTGTTGGTTACCTATATTTTTTCTTATTATTATTATTAACTCCTAATTACTTAGTTACTGCATGCTCTTTATTTTTAACCTCAAAGTAATTGGTTCGTTGTTTCAATTTGCAGGATGGAGTATCCAGGAGTTAGTCCTGAGTTGAGTTACCTAAAAGAAACCGGACGCGCCGAATTCTGCGTTGCAACTGATCAAGAAGCTCTTGATGGTAAGGCACATTTCACCTTTATTATGCTTATTGAACACACAGAAATTAATTAATGCTTAAACTCTTGAAGGTTTTTACTTTTTACTAATTAATTGATGATGTTTGGCAGCTTATGAAAGATTATGCAAATTGGAAGGCATATTTCCATCATTGGAGGCTGCTCATGCATTGGCTATCTTAGATAATCTGGTCCCTACCTTATGTGACGGCAGCAAGGTCGTTGTAAACTGCAGTGGTTGTGGAGATAAGGATGCAGCTGTAGTCTTTGATCGCAAATTATTTCATGGAAAATTTTAAGCACACAAAGGGCAAATAAAGAAGAGAGAAAGAAGAGAGAGGGGGGGGGGGGGTTTAAAAGCAAAATAAAATAAACATCCATGTTACGCCATGGGGAAAAATTTAAGAAAGGAATTGATAGAATGGAGGATTAGACAAATAGGAATAATTAATTCATTATTATTTTGTTTGTACCAATCCGTGTATAGTCCATCCTCACTTTGCCATTTTGGCCAAGTTGTATAGTATAAGTATAGTTGCTTTAATAATTTCTTCCCCCCATATGAATTGAAATCGTATATATGTTGTCTCCTTAAGCACAACTTTTCAACAGCCTCATACAATGCAAAAAATCTTTGATAAACATTAAGTCTTTGAAAAATATGATATATGAGCAATAAACTTCAACGAGCTAATTATAATGTAGTAATTCCATAACTTCATTTTTATGTTCCAAAGATTTAAGGTTTGTTAGTTTTTTAAGAAAAAAATATTTAAAAAAAAATGTAAATTATAGCTTCTAAAAAAATATTTTTTATTTTTTTAATACTTTTACTTTTATTACTAAAAATTTGTCAAATACATTAAAAAATAAAAAAAAATCTTTTTTCATTAATTTTTTTTATCAAAATAATAATAATATGGATGTTCCTATTAACCAAGAAAGCTATACTACAAAATAGTAAAAAAAAAAAAAAAAAAAAAAGGAAACGTATAAAAGGAGGACATAGAAAATTTTTTCCTATATGTTAATTTTTTTTAAAAAAAATCAAATGGTGGTAAATTAAATCTGGTCAATTCACAAGCCCTAAAATTTATTTAAATTTTTAATATCTAAGTAGAATTTAATTGATATACACTAACCTTTATGCTTATCCAATCAAATGCTTTCCTTAATAAGAACGAACAAGACTTTTGAATGGGTAAGCTACTAAACCAAAACATTTTCTTATATAGCAATACATATGCTTTTACTTTATTGAATGTCTATGTTTTTCTATATTTTTTTATTTTTTATATATACCTATTAAACTAAATCATGATTTTTTATAAATTGGGATAATAGATAACGAAAAAATACAAATTGAGAAGCAGCAATCGAAAACAAAATGAGTAGTGAAACTAATAAAAATTGTCGGAACGTAGAGTTTTATTGAATTCAATGAATTAAACGTGTTTATTGATACAGTAATGCAATGTAATTTTGCTGATAAATGAAATCTACTGCAGAATAGAGCACTAACAACAACAACTAACAGTATTTGACGGTAAGAAATTAGGAACACTACTAGTGCAACTATAGCTATACATGATTCAACTCTACCTTAAAAAATATTAGTAAGTCCTAATTAAGGGTGCACAAAACGGATGTTTGGTTGACCCGCATTCTTTTTCACTTACTACTCTCTTGGTAGGTTCCCTGCATACACAAACGAAACAAGGAAGAAGAGTAAATAATAGCAGTAGTAAGCTAATATAATGTAACTAAGATCATATATAAAAAGCAAATACCTATTGATTGAGGACATAGTAGAGTCAAAGTCAGATCTGCATTTGGAATGAACAATGGGCCCTAGTTGATGTCTGTCCAGGGAGGCCAAAGTTGTTCCCATGGGTGCCTTAAGGTATGTGGCTCCTCTATACATCCACTCATCCATTTCGTCGCTGTAAAACTCATCGAAGCCTTCTCCACACAATGCACATCGACTCTGATCCTTTTCAGCAGGAACGCCTAACTCTTCCTCATCTTTCATTTCCTCTGTATCCTCGGGAGCCAACGAACCCTGGAATCGATTCCTTTCCCGAAGCCTCTACACCACTTAGCCACATGCTCCCACTTGCAAACCATTTTTGAGATCCCTTCTGCTTCCGGCTTTTCGACATTCGGTTCCTAGTCACATGC
The DNA here is from genome assembly GCF_059453495.1 of Arachis ipaensis. Lineage (NCBI taxonomy): Eukaryota > Viridiplantae > Streptophyta > Magnoliopsida > Fabales > Fabaceae > Arachis > Arachis ipaensis. The sequence goes on along the minus strand of NC_142440.1, from coordinate 21,049,246 downwards.
CAATCCATATGTCTACTGTGCTCATCTTGCCTTTTGAATCGGAGACCGCAGCTCGTGCATTGTTTAGGAAGATCACCGTATAAGGCACTGATTACACCTTCAAGATATCTGGATCGAACTCCATCCCAATAAAATCCTAAAACATGAGTTCATTTAAATAACTATCCCAAATCAACAAACTAGAAAGGGAGGGAAACTAATGAAAGTATAGTTACCAGTACGGTGGGTGGATTGGTGGGTGGATTAGTTACTGAGATCACACCGTGGTTCACTAGTGAACTAATCAAATTAAGATATGCAGGTGGTGGTTGACTTGTCACCGAAGCATCGGCATGGGGATGAGACATCATTTGTGATGGAGCAGTTGGAAGGCTTGGATGTAAAGGTGGCAAGGTTCCCCCATGTAAATGTAAACTTTGGCCCTGCATATCAGGTAATGGATTTGAGATGGGCGTACTTATTGGGCACCATGACTAATTTGTGTTGAAGATGGAACTTGAGGTGGAAGAAATTGTAGTTGAGGAGGTTGTCCATGATTTTGCAGGTTAGAGGAAATTGGTCCAGGTTGATTAGGCAACTGGTCATGTATAAACAGAGTTCTATTTGGACCATGACCCACATTGGTGTTATTATTAACGTTTATTGGTTCAAACAGACTCCTAGGACGTTTTTGCAATGAAAATGCTGGATTCAAGCCGAAAGGACGGGTAGCATGAGCATTGACAGCAGGGGGAGCAGCCCCAATATTAAAGGGGTACTGTGAAGAATTAGATAGATCATTAGATAACTTCCTTTTCCTGGAGAATCTAACACTTGATTGCATAGAACTGCTGTTTCTACTACAGTCTACTAATCCTGGATTCATATCTTTCCAATCAAACTCCTCTTCTTCAGTGTCCTGCCATGATGCCAATGAAAACTTGCTCCCTAAACCATTTTTGCCAGGCTGCTCCACCAACAAAAGCTTAGTACTAGGAATTTCACAGCCTTAATTTGTCACAACTATATGCCTCAATAAGAGCTCTTGGACTTTGACGTTGTTGTTCATCATTGAGATTATAAGTCTTGGAAGTTTGAAATATGTTCCAACCATCACTAGAAAATCTATTTTGCTGTCATTCATTCAACCCTCTTTCTCTTGTATTACCTACAGTTTCTGTTGAGTCCAACCTATCACCACCAACCTATGACGATGAAAACCAACACACTGTCAGAATGCAGCTTATCTGTCTACAGGATCTCTCTTTCTATTAAGAGGTATAAACAGACACCTTTCTATTAAAACAAAAATTTGGCGACCACATCATTCAGGTTGAAACACACAATATATATATATATATATATATATATATATATATATATATATATTATTTTCATCAATCATGACAAATAGCCTTAACGTATCAACAAAATCACTGATATTTTTGCATACAACACATATTTCACACAAAAGCTTACATTATCCATAATTGAACTAGAGTGTTTACTCTGCTGGCTGACAATGATATTGAGATCGGTAATGATGGGGTTCACATTGGAGGTGAGTTCTGACAAGAGCCCATGTGTCTGAACAATTTTTTTGGTAGAGAAAGCCTTGAGGTAGGCTTGGCGTCGTGGAAGTAAGGCGTTAAACCGGCTGACGAGTATGGAAGGAGAAGGCTCGTGCATGATACCATTCTCCATTTGTGGGCAATGGAAGTTTAGAGAACTTTTAAACTTGATGAAGGAGAACTGGAATTATGTCGAATTAAGAGAAGATGAGATTGGATGAGATGTAAACGGGATTGTGGTCTCTAAATAATTATTTATAGAAGTCTAGTTAAAATTTGCTCAGGTTCAACAACAAATTTAATTTATTCAAAATTGACACTGAACCAGTGAAAGAACAGGGTCGAAAATTCGAAGGGAGCTCACCTGGTTGACTGGTTTCGAGACGCGACCAAACAAGAAGACAATGACCACCACCACCACCCGACGGAGTAGATGCTGCTTGACTGGTTCCGTCTGCTTCTGCCGCCGATGAAGCGAAGCAGGGGTACGAGACTGCGACCACGAGCTTATGAGTGCGAGACCGAGAGCGAGGGAGTGATGAGTGCAAGACTGAGAGCGAGAGAGTGATGAGGTGAGGCTGTGAGAGACTGAGAGTGACAACTGACGAGGTGAGGGGAGAGATGAGAGAGTGACGCGGTGAGGTGAGGCGGTGGAGTGTCGAGAGAGAAGAGAGATGAGGCTGGGGGTGGGGGTGGGGGCTCCATTCAGATTAGGAGATAATTAAATATATAAATAATTTTTTTATTATTAATAAAAATATAAGATATTTTAAATTTATTATATTTTATTATAAATAATTTTGTATATTTTAAATATTTTAAAAATTTTAAAAAATTTTATAAATATTAAATATTACATATTACATATAAATATTTTTATTAAAAAATATTTTTTAAATAATATTTTTATTTTTAAATATCAAATTTTTTAACAAATTTTAGATCAGGCCATACTAAATAACAAGACAGATTTAATACATAAAAAAAAGTTTATAGTAGGTCAAATTTAGACTAATTAACTACATGATAAACCAGACCTATTAAAATTAAAGCCTAACCTGTTTCTATTTCTAATTCTAAGTCCCTGTCACCCAATACTCTATGTTGTTGTCGTGCGTGTCAAGTCAGCATACCTTCGGATCTCCATAATCATATGAGCTTGCAGTAAAGGAATTCTTTGTTAATAAAGTTAGGTGGAAAAATAAAACCCTAAAGATGAAGGATTTTCACCAAAAAAAGACAAAAAAAGAAGTTTGTAGTAGTAAAAGCATATTAGAATTAGGTTATTTTTGTCACTTTTACTCTGTTAAAATATTAGTAGGTAACCCGCGCATTCGCTCAGTCTTAAATAGATTCTTTTCAGTTAATTTTACTTTTAATTCTTAGATTCTAATTAAATACAAAAAATTTAATTTAGTGTTACAATTGATAATAATGACTATTCACTTGTGAACATGGTCACAAATTTACGATATAAATATCAGATGATTAAACATATTTGGAATGAAAAGAGAAAAAATAATATAATTTAAAATTTAAAAACATATAGCAATTTGGTTAAAACTTTTGTGATGAAGTCAGTAAATTTCTTAATATGCTTGCATAATAAATTACTTATCTCTAATAACACAATTTTATCCGAATATTCTCATTAACTATTAAAGACCATTCAATTCTTTTTCAATAGCTATTAATTAAATAATTCTTTTCACACACTGCTTACAAAATAAAAATTATATTCTAGCTATTAAAACTAAAAACTAAACATCAAGCATCTCACTCATCCATATGCTCATCAAAATTATAATTCGAATCTTTTAGAATAGCAAGTTATTGCTTATCTCTGATAGACAGACCACTACCATATTTAACACTTGGACTATGTAAACATTTGGTACTCTGATTAATAACATCCTAAATAACATGAAAAAAGAACTGAACAATAATCTTTAGTATCAATATCTACTCATATACTTCATTGATTATACAATTTTATAGAGATCACCTTGCATTGTGGATCCCTCAAACATGCAATGTCACTTGTTGGGTTATTAACAGAAATCTGTATTGTTTTAGAAATAGATAAGTTAACACATATATAATTAACTTACATTAATAGTTTCAAAAAAGCTGAACAAAAAATAATTTAAATTCTCAAACTATAGAAACTACGTGTATACCAAATGACTTGATTTGAAAACAAAAATTGAAAACACTTGCAGTCACAAAATTATTTGAGCTTGAAACAGCATTACCCACAGATTAAAAATTTAGATGGAGGCAACAATTTGTTTTCTAAAGGAATATGAGAATCATCACTAAATCAACAAAATGTCTTTAGACAGTAAAACAGGGGTAAAAGGCAAAAAAGAAAAATGGTTCTATAATTATTGTTTAGATCTCAAAAAGATAAAATTAATTTAAAAAAAAAAACCTTAGTCATGCTACATAATATCAAGTAATAATATATATAAAATCTGAAATACAATGTGTTATATGAGAATATAATTATAAAAAGATAAAAAAAATACAAATATAATATAAAAAAACATAAATATAGTAATAGGCATAAATCTAGATTATCTCTTACTACTCAATTTTTGAACTTAGAATATATAAATTATAAATTATATCACCAAAGCAATCAGTAATATCTAAATTTATACTCTATTTTATATCACCAATTGCATGTATTTAATTTACATAATCACTTAAAGATATTGGTTGAATAGCTTCTTCTACTATATTATTTTTCTAAAATAAGAATTTTGAGAGTTGAAGCAGAGCTGAATAGAAAAAAAAAACTCTATCACAATAACTGATCTAATTAGATTAGTCTCTTTCTCTCCACAAAATAACTGCAATTCAAAAGATAATTTTTCAGTTTTTTAGTAATGTAAGAAAAATTTGATAATTCTCGTATTGTAGAATAAAGAACACAAAATCAAAGCTCATTCGTTCATATGCCTGAAAGGTCAATACAAAGAACACAAAATCAAAACTCATGACTCCATACAATAAAAAATCAACCAATTATGTATATATCACGTTCTTGTTATGCACATTTAACAATCCAACATTTTTTTCTTTCATTCACTTGCATATTGATCATGTTTTCAACTTAAACAAAGAACAACAAAAGAACATATTTATAGAAAATTTTGATGCATTGGTTAATCGTAAAGCAAACCTTCCTCCACTAATGCCTTTTTTATAAACAAGGAAGTGTTATGTCCAAATCAATAGCCGTAATGATGAAGCAGCAAACAATTAGGGACATCAAAAGAGAAAATTGTAAAAATTATATTACGCATCTTGTTCATGGATCTAACTTTAAAATTCAAGTGAATCAAAATAAGTATTAATTAACGGAGAACACAAAATTATACTGACAAATAGCAACACCAATATTTCTTTTCAATGCATACAAACAACATTTGTTAATTACTCAAGAGATAGAAGTTATTGGAGATAAACTGTTCAAACAAGTTTAGATAGGAAACACGTGCTTTGAAAATCAACATTTCCCCCATTTGTAGTAGGACGTAAATCACCCCATAGAACCAAAGTAGAAAAAATTGGATATATACATTGGGGCCGTCATCATTATTCACACATGAAAGAATAATAAATCTAAAGATGATACCAAAATTTTTCATCATAATTCATAACAACTTAATAAAGATTACAACCAGAGAATCAAACTTGGTGCACAGATGAATGAGCTTATATTAAGATCAAAGGTTTTTTGATTGCTTATTACTATCCTCACGCACAATCTTATATAGGAACTATTAAGGGTGTGAATGGGTCGGGTGAAGTCGGGTGAAGTCGGGTTTGATGTGACCCAGACTCGACCCGAAATATATACCGGGCCTATTTATTATTAGACCCGAACCCGGCCCTAAACCCGATGAAACCTATACACTTTCGGGCCATGATTATACCAGGTGAAAACTGGGCCGTTAACATTACATTACTTTAATACCTTCTTATAAGCTAGCATGTGAAAATATCCAAATTTCTAAGACTCCAACCATTATTTGACATGGTAAAATTCACTTAGAAAAATATAACAAGAACCAACTCTTCTCTGAAATTAAAGCGTAACCATAATCAATACCAATATTGTCTAATAACACCAAATATTTAAATCAATACAAATAACACAATATTATGCATTAGTCTAAAATCTTATGCATTTTAAACATAAAATATTAACTTATAGTCTTATAATAACTAATAACACAAAATATTAAGGTTTATAATACTTAAATTTCACATAAGAATAGCCATCATCCATCACAAATAACACAAAATATTAATTGTGTATGATGACCGGGCCACCGGACCGAGTTCGGGTGACCCGAGCTATGCCCCGAACCCGACCCGAAATAATGACCGGGTCTATTTTTGAGACCCTTACCTGGCCCTAGACCCGGTGAAATCACACCTAATTAGCCCCTAAAATGTTTGGGCCAGGCCGAATCGGACCATGCACATCCCTAGGAATTATTCACAAAATCCTAATTTCTAACACAGATCCAATTTCAATCGATTTGTATTGCAAGACTCAACAAACTCATACTTCCAAAAATTCACCTTCATCATCACACATTAAAAATTAAAAATTAAGTATTTCATTTACAAATTTTGCCTTCTTTTTTTTTTTTTTTGTTAAATTTCTGATCATTAAAATTTAATAAATTAAAGTAAACTTTAAAAGTATCAAATATACACTACAAATACACAAGATTAAATGATTTTATTAAAGAGAAAAAAAAATTTAAGTTACACTATTCTTTCTTCAATTGTATGTTAATTGTTAGTATTAGTTAGCAAAACCTTTCTTCAGCTAATACATTAAAAATTCAAGTAGCCAAACACCAGAGTAAGCAAGAAAGAATAATCTAGAAAACATCAAACCATATTCAATTATTCTTGAACCATGACTTTTGAAGGATGGTTTAATAACTAATACCAATTTAATCAAAAGAAATTTCAAACGAATTCAGCACAACCAAGTAAAAACAAAAAAGAATCTAGTATCCAATATTACACGACTTTAAAGCTTTTGTCATTGATAGTTAATTTTTTGAATGCCACAAAAATAAGAAATAAAAGACATGAATTGAGATAAAAGTTCTAACTCAAATTCTAAACACCTATAAAAAAAATTCAACATAAAAAAAACCAGAATTCAGAAATTTAAATCATTAAAAAAACTAGAAAAGAAGATATTTGAACGAGAATGAGAAAGAAGAGTGAACCACAAGTTAAAAGATGTATATTATCTATTTAAGATTCGACTTGGAAATATCTAAGAAAAGAGTAAGACTGAGGACAATTTCATTAATTATAGAAATTTGAATCAATCCTTTAAATATTTAAAGATATTCATCATATTAAATTATTTAATATATTAAAGTATTTAATAAATTTTATTTTTTTGTATGAAAATATTTTAGATACTATTTACATGAATAAATTAATTTTAATATATAAATTTTAAGCATTTCAATAATATGATTGAAATAGTTATTATTTAAACTGACTTAAATTATCTCGATTAATTTTTTTTAGAAGTTTTGAATTTTGATAAGAATATTGTTTCTTAATTAATAGTTACGTGGTATATGTGTGTAAATTAATATTATAACAAAAATAAAAGTTAATTTTTTAGAAGAAGGAAAACAAAAAAATTAATTTGTTTTTTATGTCATAAATATTATAACAAAAATAAATTTTTTAATTGAGTGAGAGATATAAAACTATTTTTTTATTTTTTATATTGTTTAAAAAATTTAGTTATACACATATTAATATATGATATAATTTTTTATACTTTTATTTAAAAGTGCTATATTTTGTATAAATTAATTATTTTAAATAAAATATAATTGATAAGATATATAATTTGTATGAAATAATAGTTCAGGTAATCAATAGAAAAAAACATTATATCATCATAAAGCAAAGCAAAAAAATTTCAATTTAAGAACACCCTATTCTTCACAATTTTTTTTGCTTCGGTTATAGTCAGATGCCTGATCCCATTTTCCTTCAACCATCTCTTCCCCAGCAAAACATTCTTGCACTCTATTTTCATTCAATTTCAATAACTTAAAACCTTCATTTGATTTTAGAAAAAAAATTTCTGGTCTCAAACACCACATCTCAAATACTCCAAATTAAATAAAATACCCATATCACCACTCACGTTCAATACCTAACTTCCCCCACTATATCCCCCCATCTAATTTTTTTTAAATAAAATAAAAAAAATTTTTAACTGTAAAATAAATTAATCTATTTTCATTTTTTAGGATTCAATTTTTTTTTAAGGTACGCTGACTTGACGCGCACAACAACAACATAGGATATTAGATTATTAGGTGGCAGAGACTTAAAATTCTATAAATAGTTATTTAGAGGTCACAATTCTGTTTACATCTCATCCAATCTCTTCTCTCAATTCGATATAACTCCCGTTCTCCTTCGTCAAGGTTAAAAATTCTCAAATTCTATTGCGCACGAATCAGCTACAATACAAATGGCGAATGGTATCACGCACGAGCCTTCTCCTTCCATGCTAGTCCGCCGGTTTAACGCCTTACTTCCCCAGTGCCAAGGCTACCTCAAGGCCGAAGAAATTGTTTGGACGTATGGGCTATTGTTGTCAGAGCTCACCTCCAATGTGAACTCCATCATTAGCGATTTCACTATCATTGCCGGCCAACAGAGGAAACACGCCAAGGGCATCGCGGATGCCATTTGCAATCGGATTCTTGAGGTCTGTCTCCATTGCTGCAGAAAGTTATCACCTTTTCGCACCATTTGTAACGAAAAAACCCTACTTTTATTGGGGTGGAAAGTTATCCCTCTACGGGCGTTGTTTCAATTTTGGCAGTTATCCATAAATCAGCATTTAAGTTTTATTTTTCTTTCCCAATCCTATTTTATATTTTATTTTTTATTTGCTTTAGGGTCTCATTTGATTGCCAAAACGAGGAAAAGTCATTACTTCCAATTCCAATGGGCTTTATCGTTCCATCTGTTCTTGCCTTTGATTTATTTGAGCGAGAGTTTAACCGCGAGAGAGAATGGATTCTAAATTATTAATTATTATTATTCGACTAAGAACAGAGAATTTTAGGATAACATAACTTTTCGGATAACTAGCAACTGGCACATGAATCCCATAGAAAGGACCAAACTAATCTTAAGACCCAAGAATAAAACAACGCATTTCAGGTCTTGACTGAACTGGAACGAAATTCGAAGAACATGTGTTAAGTTTTAAGGTTTATCTTGTCAATAAAGTCTCAATCCTTTGTTAAGATTGAGTTTCAGAGATCACTTTTCCTATTGTCACATAAAAAAAGAGGCATGATGACAATTGTTTGTAAAGAATGACTTTTTAAATGTTACTTTTGCTCCTGAGTTCTAAATTAGCAAATAACGATGATATTCTGTCAAGCATTTTTGCTGATATTTGTATAGTAGAAAATTAGTAAAGCTAAGCTATAATATTATTTAAATCTCGGTTGTTTACTGCTAGGTGCCTGCTGATAAAAAAATTCCTTCTCTCTATCTTCTGGACAGTATTGTGAAGAATTTTGGCCAGGAATATGTTAAACACTTCTCTTTACGTCTACCTCAAGTAGGTCAATTAGAGTATGGTTATTTCTATTTATATTTCATGTTTATTTTATTCTTTTATTGAAAGATTGAAACAATTTTATTGTGTGCCAAGGTTTACTGTGAGGCATACAGGCAGGTCCAGCCCAATCTGCATTCTGTTCTGCAACGTCTCTTTGGTACCTGGTCAAAGATCTTTCCTCCCTCTGTCCTAAGTAATATTGAAGCTCAATTGCAATCTTCACCAGCAGTTAATAATCAACAATCCTTTGCTAATCACCTTGGGGCATATGATTTTCGTGGACCGATTCTTGGGGCTCATGTTATTAAACCACAATCTTTGCAGCAGATGGAACACTCTAGTTCAATTATGGATAATGTAAGTTTTTGTGTGAAATATGTGTTGTATGCAAAAATATCAGTGATTTTATTGGTACGTTAAGGCTATTTGTCATGATTGATGAAAATAATATATATATATATATATATTGGGTGTCTCAACCTGAATGATGTGGCCGCCAAATTTTTGTTTTAATAGAAAGGTGTCTGTTTATACCTGTTAATAGAAAGAAAGATCGTGCAGACAGATAAGCTGCATTCTGACAGTGTGTTGGTTTTCATCCTCACAGGTTGGTGGTGATAAGTTGGATTCAACGGAAACTGTAGGTAATACAAGAGAAGGAGGGTTGAATGAATGGCAGCAAAAGAGATTTTCTAGTGATGGTTGGAACATATTTCAAACTTCCAAGACTTATAATCTCAATGATGAACAACAACGTCAAAGTCCAAGAGCTCTTATTGAGGCATATGGTTGTGACAAAGGCCGTGAAATTCTTAGTACTAAGCTTTTGTTGGTGGAGCAGCCTGGCAGAAATGGTTTAGGGAGCAAGTTTCCATTGGCATCATGGCAGGACACTGAAGAAGAGGAGTTTGATTGGAAAGATATGAATCCAGGATTAGTAGACTGTAATACAAACAGTAGTTCTATGCAATCAAGTGTTAGATTCTCCAGGAAAAGGAAGTTATCTAATGATCTATCTAATTCTTCACAGTACCCCTTTAATATGGGGGCTGCTCTCTTTGCTGTCAATGCTCATGCTACTTGCCCTTCCGACTTGAATCCAGCATTTTCATTGCAAAAACGTCCTAGGAGTCTGTTTGAACCAATAAACGTTAATAATAACACCAATGTGGGTCATGGTCCAAATAGAACTTTGTTTATACATGACCAGTTGCCTAATCAACCTGGACCAATTTCCTCTAACCTGCAAAATCATGGACAAGCACCTCAACTACAGTTTCTTCCACCTCAAGTTCCATCTTCAACACAAATTAGTCATGGTGCCTTAATAAGTACGCCCATCTCAAATCCATTACCTGATATGCAGGGCCAAAGTTTACATTTACATGGGGGAACCTTGCCACTTTTACATCCAAGCCTCCCAACTGCTCCATCACAAATGATGTCTCATCCCCATGCCGATGCTTCGGTGACAAGTCAACCACCACCTGCATATCTTAATTTGATTAGTTCACTAGTGAACCATGGTGTGATCTCGGTAATTAATCCCCCCACCAATCCACCCACCGGACTGGTAACTATACTTTCATTAGTTACCCTCCCTTTCTAGTTTGTTGATTTGAGATAGTTATTTAAATGAACTCGTGTTTTAGGATTCCATTGGGACAGAGTTCGATCCAGATATCTTGAAGGTTCGTCATGAAGGTGTAATCAGTGCCTTATACGGTGATCTTCCTAGACAATGCACGAGCTGCGGTCTCCGATTCAAAAGGCAAGATGAGCACAGTAGACATATGGATTGGCACGTGACTAGGAACCGAATGTCGAAAAGCCGGAAGCAGAAGGGGTCTCAAAAGTGGTTTGCAAGTGGGAGCATGTGGCTAAGTGGTGCAGAGGCTTCGGGAAAAGAATCGATTCCAGGGTCGTTGGCTCCCGAGGATACAGAGGAAATGAAAGATGAGGAAGAGTTAGGCGTTCCTGCTGAAGAGGATCAAAGTCGATGTGCACTGTGTGGAGAGGGCTTCGATGAGTTCTACAGCGACGAAATGGATGAGTGGATGTATAGAGGAGCCACATACCTTAAGGCACCCATGGGAATAACATTGGCCACCATGGACAGACATCAACTAGGGCCCATTGTTCATTCCAAATGCAGATCTGACTCTGACTCTACTATGCCCTCAACCAACATGTATTTGCTTTTTATATACGATCTTAGTTACATTATATTAGCTTTACTACTACTATTATTTACTCTTCTTCCTTGTTTCGTTTGTATATCCAGGGAACCTACCAAGAAAGTAGTAAGAAAAAAAGAATGCGGGTCGACCAAACATCAATTTTGTGCACCCTTAATTAGGACTTACTAATACTTTTTAGGGTAGAGTTGCGCTAGTAGTGTTTCCAATTTCTTGCCATCAAATACTGTTAGTTGTTGTTACTAGTGCTCTATTATTGTTCGGGTGGGAGCCCCGGCAATAGATTTCATTTATCAACAAAATCACATTACATTACTGTATTAATAAGTACGTTTAATTCATTGAATTTAATAAAATTTTGCGTTCCGACAATTTTTATTAGTTTCGCTACTCATTTCGTTTTCAATTGCTACTTCTCGATTTGTATTTTTCTAGTTATCTACGATCCCAATTCATAAAAAACCGTGATTTAGTTTAATAGGTATTATAAAAAATAAAAAATATAGAAAAAAGACATTCAATAAAGTAAAAGCATATTATGAAGGTGCGTTTTCTCGTGGTTATCTTTGTCCCATAACTATAGTGGCTATAAGTGATTGAAAAATCAAAATAAAATACATGAAAGATAGAATGTTTGCTGACATAGTAAATTTTTTTCTTTTTTTTTTTATCTTAGCTTCTCAGCATCAACGAAATAATATACTAACAAAGAAGAAATGTGGGTCAGAACAAGAAAAAACATCATCTAATCATATAATTTCTCTGTTATCAGATTTGGTTTGTCGCTACAAGTAATAACCTCAAGTCGGTGAGGGATGTCTTCTTCTACCTGGAGTTACATAGAACCGAATGCGATCTTTGTTTTGACAGAATTTTTTGCTACAGTTCCAGCAATCGGTATCCATGGCCACCGCCACCCATCTGCCTCCGCGCCTCTTCCTTGATGAGATTGCTTCCTCCGTTCCCTGCCATAATCGGAGGCCCTATTTTCATTTACCCAATATCCAATTTTCTCTTTTTTTGTCGCCATCGCCTCCATCATCTTGTACCACACCACCATGGCTCCGTTAATTCTTTCCGCTTTCCGTTAGCTCCGACATGAAATTTGTCTATCTTATTCATGTATTTAGGTGAAATACATTCCCTCAATTAGTTATAAGTATGATTTGAACGTAACAAAAATTTTAATCAACTTTTTTTTATGGCCAAATATCACTCTTTTATTTGTTAGTTAATTTATAATCACCTATAGTCACTATTAATTTAGCCACCATAAACGTATATATTGCTATATAAGAAAATATTTTCATTTAGTAGTTTACCCATTCAAAAGTCTTGCTGGTTCTTATTAAGAAAAGCATTTGATTGAATTAAAAAAAATAAGGCTACTTAACTGTAATAAAAAATTATGAGTCATGGGTAATGTCATAGTTTTTATTATGGGTAATGCTCCTGCTGAAATGAGTTGGACATAATATATAAAGATGCGTGTTGATTTTAATGTGACAGATGAAATATCAACTGAGTCGAAGCATCAGTAAATAAAATATTTGTCGAAGTATAGGGAGGTAATTATGCTAGGTAGTGTATTAATTTGAGGTTTTAATCCTTTATAAGAATTGGATTAATCTTTTTGTTGCTGTTGGACTTTTTTATTAGTAGATACATTGAATTGGTAATATAAAGAATTGATCCAACAACAACAATAACAATAACAATAACAATAATAATAATAATAATAATAATAATAATAATATTTTTGTTAGAATATTTGGTGATGATATTTTTTGTGTTGTTCAAATATTCTATTTTTTATGTGATATTAATGATGTGTATGTCTAATATGTTTAGATTTTTTTATGTTGATAAAAAATGTATTTTTGGTGTTTAATATTATTTAGTTCATGAAAAAATTATATTTTTATATTTTTTGTTGAGTATTTAATTTGTGACGTCAATAATAATAATAATAATTAAAGCTTGATATATTTAATTTTGAATATTGCATTGTTATTGTCCATGTTAATAATAAAATTTTTTATTTTTAGATTTTAATTTTTTATGTTAATAATTAATTAAATTATATTCAGGAATTAAAATATTATTATCTGGTATGTTTTATTTTTTTTATTAAATATGCTATCGTAAATAACGTTAAATTATATTCAGGAATTAGAAAGGAAAAATAATTTTGGTTAGTATTTTGTAATTTGATGATTTTGATCTTTTATTTTTTTATAAAAAATTTGAAGAGCTCAGTAAATACAAAGTAATTAATGAATCATTAAAAGTCTAAAAGAATAGTGAATTTGTGAGAAAATAAAACTAATATATATATATATATATATTAGTTTTATTTTCTCACAAATTCACTATTCCAATTAATTTATTAATATAAATTATTCTTATTTTTAAATTCAATATATATATATATATATATATATTGAATTTAAAAATAAGAATAATTTATATTAATAAATTAATTGGAGACTAAAATTATACAATTTTTTTGAATAAAAATTGGTTTTATATATGTCCTAAATAAATTTATATAAATCGAATCAGGCAAATTCAATTTTTAGGTATTTACATATAAATCGAATTTTGATTTATTATGTACATGATATACATAGTAAATCGAATACATACATAATAAATAAGTATGAATTAAAATAAAAAATTTATTATAATTATTTTTTTTAATTCATACATTAAAAATTTTTAATGTATTTATTAAAATAAAATTTGTATTTAAGGTTTATAATAATAGTTTATAGTTGTATGAATATAAAAAATAAAAATAGTAAAATATAAAGATAATTATTTATATTACAAATTCAAAAAATATATATTTAGAATCAAATTTTTGTATAGACATTAAATACTTATATATTAAAAATAATATAAAAAATAATGGATAAAACAAAAAATGAGACAGGAAGACAAATTCACAAATTCTTTTGAGGGAAAAGTAATAACAGATTTCAATTTTTTTTTTTTTTTGCTCACTTCTCAAAAAGAAGTTGGGATACTCTCAAGGTGAGTTTTGTTTCAGAGAAGTCCTAACACTCACCACATCTTCAATTATTATTATTGTTATGATTGTTGTTGTTGTTATTGAAATGTTAAATGAAGTCCTAACACTCACTACATCTTCAATTATTATTATTATTGTTGTTGTTATTGTTACATAAATGTTAGAAAACTATCAGAATTCATTATTTTTAATTATTAATTAGTTATCAATGTTTAAAAGTATGGAATAGAATATATTATTAAATTACTAAACTAAAAAAATTGAATTAATAACTAAATAATGACAAAAATAATAAATTCTGATGACTTATTATTATTATTATTATTATTATTATTATTATTATTATTATGCTTGGATTGATTCTTTACATTACCAATCTAATGTATCTACTAACAAAAAAGTCCAACGACAATAAAAAAATTAATCCAATTCTTATAAAAGATTAAAAGTTCAAATTAATCCAATTTCAACACTGTAGCATTACCCTTTATTATGAACATGGAAGATAATAAGAAATTATCGCAGGCATTGGTTCTTTTTATCTGTTTCTACCATTAGAAGGGAAGGTCTGTGCATTTTGGATAGGTAGCGAAAAAAGGCGATGCAACGAGTGATAAATTTGGAGGATTTTTTTTTTAAAAAAAAAAAAGTAAAAAGAAAAAGATGTAACGTACGTATATTATTTAACATTTAAGCAATGTTATAATTTTTCAGATATCCAAGTATAGGTTATTATTATGAAATAAAAATAGAGAGTGAATTTGATTATTAAATTAGATACAAAAGAAATTAACAAGACAGAAAGTTCATTCCCTTTCACATTTAATACAAGAATGATAGACACCAAAAAAAATAAAAAAATCTAATACAAGAACGGGCCATGGGGGGCCTATACATTTGAATTGAAACTGAACATTCAACAAGCTAGGGTATAGGGATACGACATACTCCATATGTTCAGCGAAATGAAAGCACATGCAGAAGAGATACATATTAAGGAAATATTAATATGGACCATTGTTTATATGGATAAAATTTAGGAAATATTATGGACCACAACGATTTTAAAGATGTTTACCTTTTTTAAGAATAATATGATCGTTTAAGAACTAAGCAGAAATATTTTTGATGTATGGTTTAGATAAAATTCATACGCTATTTATTTATTATGTGATATATAATTTTATATGATGTGTAATTATAAAGCAATACATTTAAGTCTGCTTGGACTATTCTCTTTATGATTGATTTTTTTTGTTGACAACTTGTTGATGGCGGTAATTGATTTCACAATCCATAAAAATTATATTATTTTCAAATTTGTTGCATATAAAATATGATTGGATCTTTTCTAAATGTATTATTAGTTCATAGACATAAAAGACATAACATATTTTTGACATCGATGAATTTAGGAAAATGTTTGGAGTTCATTTTTATAACTGTAGTTAGGTGGAATGAGTCTAATTTTTAGTTTTAATTTAGATATAAATTAAAAATCTATTAAGTAAAGACGTAATGTTAATAATGAATAATACCATTCATCTGAACAAGTATTAATTAGAAATTAACATCTCAATAACTATATATGATATCTAAAAATATTTTTATGGAATGAAAAAATATAATGAAAAATTAAATTAAAAATTTTGAATAATAATAATAATAATAATAATGACGACGGTAAGAAGAATTTTAACATGACATTGAATAAGCATAATAGTTAAGAAAACACTCACATGATAACATTTTTATATAAAGATGATATTATAAATCTTTAGATGATTAATCAAATATATTTAGTCAAACATATCAACTCATTCAATAATCTACAATGTTATTTTTATGTGAAGATGTCATCATAAAAATATTCACCAATTAATTATACCTGCGATGGAGGTTGTACGAGAGGGACGGCTTGGGAAATGCAGTGTGATTTTTTCTCTCATATATAATAATAATAATAATAATAATAATAATAATAATAATAAGGAGGTGAATTTTATGATGTCTATTAGTGTTTAACTTTTGTCTAATTTATTTTTATGATAATTTTTAAATATTTAATAATTATTTATTTTTATATTTTAAAATTAAATATTAATTTTTAATTTTTTTGGCAAATTAGACAAACACTTTTAAACACAATAATAATCACCTAATAATAATAATAATAATAATAATAATAATAATAATAATAATAATAATAATAATAATAATAATAATAATAATAATAATAATAATAATCGGGGCGGGGCCACATAGAACGTAATAAGGGAGACAATGACCTCTCCCAACCATCAATTTTTTTCTATAAATTATACATAAAATTTAATTTAGTTTCTATTAAATATTTTATTTTATTTTATTTTAAATATAAAATTATTTTTTTGGCCCCTCCTTCACATTGAAGTTAGCTCCGCCCCTACTACTACTATTACTACTACTACTACTACTACTAATAATAATAATAATAAGGGATAAGTATTGTTTTGGTCTCTCACGTTGAGGGTCGGAATCGAACCCGTCCCCGATCTAATTTTCGATTTAGAATCATCCTTAACGTTTTTTTTTCGTATTAAAATCGTCCTTTTTAATTTTTATTCCTAAACTACCCTTCCTTTTTAATAAAATTTAAAAAATTAAAAAAAAATAAAGCACGGTTGGGGTGGGGGGAGGGGAGGGGGAGGCGGGAGGGGGAGACCGGGGGTGGGATGGGGGTGGGGTGGGGAGATCGGGGGGTGGGGGTGGGGGTGGCGGGAAGGGGAGACAGGGAGGGGGAGACCGGGGGTGGGGTGGGGGTGGGCGTGGGCGTGGATGGTGGTGGGAAAGGGAGACCGGAGGGTGGGGGAGGGGGGAAGGGGAGACCGGGGGGTGGGGGTGGCGGGAAGGGGAGACGAGGAGGGGGAAACCGGGGGTGAGGTTGGGGTGGGGTGGGGGTGGATGGTGGTGGGAAGGGGAGACCGGAGGGGTGGGGGAGGGGAGAAGGGGAGACCGGAGGGTGGGGGAACCGGGGATAAGGTGGAGGTGGGGTGAGGGTGGATGGTGGTGGGAAGGGGAGACCGGAGGGTGGGGGAGGGGAGAAGGGGAGACCGGGGGTGGGGGTGGCAGGAAGGGGAGACGGGGAGGGGGAGAGGGGAAGGGGAGGAGGAGGGCAAGAGGAGACGGGGTGGGGGTGGGGGTGTTTTTTTTTTTTTAAATTTTATTAAAAAGGAAGGGTAGTTTAGGAATAAAAATTAAAAAGGACGATTTTAATACGAAAAAAAAACGTTAAGGATGATTCTAAATCGAAAATTAGATCGGGGACGGGTTCGATTCCGACCTTCAAAGTGAGAGACCAAAACAATACTTATCCCTAATAATAATAATAATAATAATATGGGTTTGTGAGTGTGAAAGTATAATTTTAGTATGTGGTAATTTAGTGAAGCAAATAATTTAACATTTGAATCGGTCAACAAGTTATTTTTTATTATTTGTGAACTAATTCCTCTATTTTTTTTATCAATTTTTTTTTTTACTATATAATTCTTTAAGGTTCAAAAGATTTTTTTTTCATCGAAAAAAGTTTCTTCTTTCAGTGATAAAAGTATATTAAAGATCTTAAAGTATCAAAAAACGAATCAAATTAGCAAAAAATTTAGACATTGATTTATAAATGTTGAAAAAATTAAAATCCGTTTTCATCAAACACCTCGTAGAGATTAATAGTCACATTGTGTCTTTATTCCCTATAAAGGTTACAGCTACCATCTATTCGAAAACACATATACTTTACTCCATATTTCAAATACCACAACTATAAAATGGTTATTTTATAAAGAAAGTCTAGGAACCAGTAGATTTTGTGGTTTTTAGTTATTAATAATATTTTTAATGGTGTGAGATTGTATCTAATGGTGTAAAATCATTCAATTTTTTTTTGATAGTTAAGTGTTGGCCAAAATTTAATAAAAATACTAGTCCTCTAGCACTCCTCTATTTTATGTTCTTAATATTGCCACATTTCATCGTAGTAGAAGCCCTTTAGCATAAACCTTTGGTTAAAAACAACCGTTAACCTCCTTGGTGTCCATTATTTCCGATATTGTAACACTAACAATTAATATTTTTTTCATTTATCCTTATTATTATTATTATTATTATTATTATTATTATTATTATTATTATTATTATAAATGTTATTAATTATTTGTTTTTTATAATTTAGTAACAAATTTTTATTGTACTTAGTAATATTTTTTAGTGTAATGAGTATTTTTTACATTTTATATTTTAACTTTAATTATTCTATAAGAAAAAAAATTATTAATTTTGATGAAAAATATTTTATTTTAATTATAATAAAAACGTGTCATGTAACATATTTTAATTACCAAATTAATAATATAATAGAGTGAGAAGAATAAAAAGAAATAAAAAAAAAAGCGAAAAGAAGGAAAGAAAGAGCGAAATAGAGAAGAAAAAGAAAGAAAGAAACTCATTAATTTTATAAAAAAATATTTTATTTTAGTTAAAATAATAATAATAATAATAATAATAATAATAATAATAATAATAATAATAATAATAATAATAATAATTTTCCATACTCACTTAAAAAGTTGCAAGTTCTAATTTTTGTATTTTTGATAAATAGTAGTAGTAGTAGTAGAGAATGAGAGAGAAAGAAGAAATCAGATAGATAAAGAAGAAGAAAGAGTGAAAAAATTTATTAATTTTAGAGTAAAATATTTTATTTTAATTATAATAAAAATATATTATTTAAATTTTTTATTTTAAATTTTTTAAATATTTTATTTATTGACATGTGCAAGATGTAAAATATTTATATTTTTATATTGTTATTACATATATCTTGGGTACAAAGGGTAGAAAACAAATAAGCTCATAAATTGAGTATTATGTACTCGAGATGTGTAACACTTTAAGAGAAAATATATTATGGTGCATTTGAGATATGTTACATATAAGTAGATGTACATATTTAAGGTGTTGTGCATCTAAGATAAAGAAAAAAAAAATTAAGTTATTAATTTAAAATTTAGATGAATATAATTTAAATTAACAATTTAATTCAATCCAATATAAATAAACGTAGTTCTATTATTATACTCATATTTTTTATTTTTTTTTGGCTTTATCTATAGAGTGCACAACACTCTATATATATTACACAGATGTAACGTATTCTCAACCTAATAAATTTTATTAGTAAAGACAAAATAAATACATAAAAATAATAATAATAAATTAATATAAATATATTTAGATATCTAAAATTAAGTATATTAATAAAATTAAAATAATTTAATTAACATATCAAAAAGCATTTTAATTAAAAAGTAGTTTCCTCTTATTTTAATATTTTGACAATATTTGTATTTAACATGTTTAATATTAGTTCATTATCAAATATTGTGTTTGTCATATTATATTTTATTGATTATCTTTTATATAATATGAAAAAAAACATCTCAATATATAATTGTGTGAGAGAAATAAAAAAATATAATAATAAAAAAGACAAAAACTTAAATAAAATAATCACAATTTTATTTACATGTATTTAAGTAGGTCTAAATAATTAAATATCTTTTTTTTGTAAATTAATCATTCAATAATTTGTTGTTATTTAATTGAAGAGTTGATACTCTGTAAAATTTATGATAAAATTTTTTTCAAAGAAAATAATTATTATATGTAAGATTAAAACTAAACTAAATAAAATAATAAAAATAAATAAATGATATATATATATATATATATATATATATATATATATATAAGTTTTAAGAAAATTATTAAATACTAATAGTATCTTTTATATTTAAGAAGTTAAACTTAATTTTACTTAATTAATTAATTGTCTAGTGTGACACAAATTATTATTATTATCATTATCATTTCATTTGTTTGTTTGCTTTTTTGTTATGAGTAAAATTGATTTTTTGAATATTAATAAATTTAATTTATATAATTCAATAACGTTTATTATTTTGTTAATATTTAATAATATAAAATTTTTTAACGCATAAATAAAATTTTCTTAAATATGGCAGCAAATACACATTACAATAAAAAAAATTATATACATATATATATACTTTTTTTTCTAGAAACTTAATGGAGGCAAATGTTCACAGACCATAATAAATAAATCCATACCTGTATATTCTAGGTGCATTTAGGATATCACTATAAAAAAATATTGAATATTATCGAATTTAGTGTCTTGAGTTACCATAGATTTTATTAATTAATTTACAGAAAATTTTATTGTGAAATTCGTTACGTCAAATTCTTACCACCGAATTCACTTATCCGACGGTAAATTTGTGAGTAATATTTGAAGGAAAAAAGTGCGGAATAAGTGTGAACTTTTTTGTCATTGTTACTGTCGAATTGTTTCGACGATAACACATTTTAATTAAACGTTGCATTTTGGTGAGACACAGTAGGTTACCATCGGATTTATATCCGACTATGAATCCGATGGTAATCAAGTATAAAATTGAGAGCACGAATCCTCTCCCCTTTTATTTCAAAAATCCTCTATTTCAAACCCTCTTTTTCATTTCTCTCTCTACCCTACTCTCTTGCCGTTTTTTCGTTTCTCTCTCTACCTACTCCTTTCGCCGCCACTTCATATTTAGATACATTCTCATTTTCCATCTCCATGATATATATTTCTATTTTGAAATAATCTAAAATTATTCTATTTATAGTATTTAGTTATTGTTTATTTATTTTATATTTGTTAATTATTGTTAAAATAATTGTTACTGGAGTTGGCGGGGACGTAGCAAAAGGAGTCACATAGTTGAGGTTCGGGACCATGACTCGCCTGTGACGTCATAGGGTTGATGGGGTAGTCAGGATAGAGGGCGATGAGTGAGAAGTCCCTGGAGTACCGGTGGAAACTCTCCCTCTACCACGACCACAAAATCGACTTGTGACACCTCTGCTACCTGTCATCATGTATGCTAAGAGAATACCAATTAACACTAATCAGCATATATACAACACAAATTCTTCAACATTTATATTATAAGTTGACATAATCTCTCCTAAAATTGGACATATATCCAATTTTACAATTTTCACAAATCCAGCCAACTTCAATCCACAACATCAGTCAAAACTCAATTAAATTCACAACATTTCTAATAGAATATATTAACTTATTTTTACTATTGTATATATTTATAAGCGAATCATATATATTGATATTTAAATCTCAAAAGAATGTCATTATATGTAACGTTAATCATTATATATTTATTTGAAAATATAAGTGTTTTACTCAAATTTTTGTTCCATTGTTAACAACAAATAAATCAATAATTTTCGAGTTTTGTTTCACAATCTTAATTTAAGGAGCGGAAACGACTCCTTTTGTGGATGTCTCAAAGTCTCAATTGTAGTTTCGAAAGTAAAATTAAAGATGAAAATAAAACATGCAAGGTGCCGGAGGCAAAGTAAAATGCAGAAATTAAAGCAAATAGGAAATTAAAAGGAAGATGAAGGAAGAAACATGAACGTAAAAGAGAAAAAGACGTAAAAGTAGAGCAATTTTATTAATAAAAACTGAGAAAAAAGTAAAGTACAAGTGTTTGAGTTCAGAGGAATTACTTAAGATTCCCAATTTTACTCTGTGATGTCAAGGGGCTGAGAGTGTTTTTTGGGTTTCTAAACGTTTTCTAAGAAGAACTGAACTGATTACAACGTGTTCCTAAAACTCTATTTATAGACTAGCCTAATCTCAATGGGCAGTTACTCTTTGTACACCACTTGCAGGAAATTTGAAAATTTAAATAAATAACCAACTATCAAATGATCTAATTTAATTTAAAATAGATATAAATATTATATATAGGAACATTACCAAATAACTAATTATTTCTTTTTATAATTTTCTTATAAAAATTATATATAGTCTAACAAGATGCCCCCCAAGATTTCTCACTTGAAGATATGCAATGATTGAAAGTGAGAAAACTTAGTTGTTTATTGACATTTTTTTTTATTTTTGATATTGAGAGTCAATTGACATTTTAGACACATCCGCTTGACAGATTCAATACCTACTAGTAATAGACTTAACAAAATTTCTAAGTCTATAAAATTTTTACATTAATAGTTGAACTGTCAATGGGTCTATTCTTTTGTATGAAATTTTTAAGTGTGTCAAATGATATCTGTTCTAATTTCGGTACATTAAATGTGTATCAATTAACCTTTGTTTTGACCTTTAATATTTCAATTAAGAGTTTTTTTTTTTTTGACACACACTTTCATTGTTTTAATTGACATAATTTTCCTAACTTCAGAAGTAACAAAATCTTAACTTCGTGAAGTCGTTTCTTTCATATGTTAAACTCCAGGTGTCAATTAAATTTGATAAAATTTCTAATCCTATAAAATCTCCACACTAACATTCTAATAGTTTTGACTCCAAGCGCTAAGAGACTCAACGGAATTTCTAAGTCAATTAGGCTTTTGTATTTATGAAGTACATACCCAAATGTTAATAAGAGATTATTTTTGTCCAAGATCTTAAACTTGATGTATTTTTTTTAAATAAAACCATTCATATCTATTTTACACATCTCAATACTTTCATGATTAAATGCCTTGGTGTCAACTGTCAGTGGCTTGACTCCAGGATTATACATCCTGAACTCCACATGCATCTCATCATAGTAACATGTACTATTATCAGCAGGAACTTTTTCCACTCCCCCATCTTCGTTCCAGAAAATCAACTTTTGATGTAGAGTGGATGGAATAGCACCCATTCCATGAATCCAATCACGTCCCAAAAGCAAGTTAAAACCAGCTTTAGAAGGAACAATAACAAATAGAGTTGGCCTATTGACAGAACCAACCTCAATTGACAGCAGAACCACACCTCTAAAAGAAGAAGTCCTTCCATTAAAATCTGTTACCCCAATGCTACTTTTAATCAGCTCTTTTTCAGTCTTTCCAAGCCTTCCCATCATTCTTTCAGGCATGAGATTGATAGCAGCTCCCCCGTCAACCAAAATCTTATTGACTATCCTTCCATCAACACGAGCCTTGATACGCAGTGGACGTAAGTGTTCTTTATCATTTTCAGTAGGCTTCTCAAATAATCCTCCACCACACATATTGTCATCTAGCAATAAGCATTCGCTTCCAGGAAAGACATCATAACAATCATCTTCTAATGACTCTACTTTCTGGACTTGACTATACTCCTCAGGCAGTATTGACACCACAACTATAGGTTGCTTAACACCAAATATTGCTTGTAAGCTGTCATCAAAACCAGTGTCAAAATTATCAGTAATTAAATCTTCATCCTTTTCTCCCTTGTTTTCAACCATTACCCTCTTTCCAGCAAGATTCTTCTTGACATTTTTATGCCTGTTTCTGCAGACTTGGCCATGGTTGGCAAAGAAGAAAAATCTACTCCGTGTCCCTTGTATGGATCCAAAGGAACATACTCAGGTATATTCTCTTTCTGCTCAAAAGTTGTAAAAGGAGAATATTTTGGAATATTTTGACAATTTTGCCAAGAAGAATAATTAGGAACCTGCTGCATGTTAGGATTATAACAAGAATAAATTGGCTTTGAGGGAATAGGTACATTTTTTGGAATATATATACTACCTCCGTCTTGTGCATGATTCATGTTCCATAACTGAGATTCATAGTACTTGGGCTTAAAAGGTCTAGACTTCACCCATTTGTTTTTTCCTCTTGTAAAAGCAGTATGTTGATTCTACACATTTCTCACATTCTGGACCAATTTATTGTTTGAAATTTTGGTGGGAGGAGCTCTTGTCTTTTGAGAAAATCCATTAGGTTTTCCACCAATCATGACCACAGTCTTCATCTTCTGGTTGACGGGTTGTACCTTAGTGTTGTTGACGCACTTGTTTAAAGGAGTTTGACCGCCCAACTTTTGTTTCCCCTCGGCTATCTTCCGCTTTAGCTCGTTAGTTTCATTTTCTTTTTCAGCAATCTTCTTTCTCAACTCAGCCTTTTCTTTCTCTTCAACTTTGTATTTTTCAAACTCTTTTGCAGCTTCCTTGTCAAAAACAGCATTGCACTTTGGGCACATGGCGATGGTGTTGTCAGATTCTTTAATTCTCAACAAAAAATCTAACAGATCCTCACCAGGACGAGGATAAACTGGCTTCTTATCTTGCTCAAAGATCCTCAAGTCTTTATTTTCATCTTTAGCACTAACCATTGTGGCATCAACTTCTACCATGTTGACTGACAATTTGAATGGCTCAACATAATTTGAGTCAGCAGTAAATGGTTCAGTGTCCACCTTTATAGTAGTTTTATCTTCAAACTTCAACCTTCCCTCCTCAATTGCTTTTTGTATCAAATCCCTGAAACGGACGCAATTATTAGTGGCATGTGAGAACACCTGATGAAACTTACAAAATTTTTTATTCTTTATTTCATCAGCTGAAGACATCTTTTTTTCTTCTGGTAAAATAAGCTGCTTATCTTTTAATAAAACTTCAAATATTTGATCTGCCTTAGAAATATCAAAAGAATAAGTCTTATTTTCAGTTTTGGAATATGAAAAAACCTTTTCTTTTTCTTTAACAAGCTTCAAAGATTTGCATACATAAGGAGGACCCCCACGCAATTTAGCAATATAAACCTCTTTCTCATCTGAATCACTACTATTGGAAAAACAATCCACATATGCAACCTTTTTAGAACCTTTTTTGAAATTTTCTTTTTCTTTCTTAATTTATTCTATTTGTCTTACTCTTTCAGCTAACTGGAAAAGATCTAAAGTATGTTGATTGACAAGTTTCTTCCTAACTCCAAATTCTAACTCATTAGTAGCCATTTTGACAACTTCAGATTCTGGAATCGGAGTAAAACATTTATTTCTCATGTTTCTAAACCGTGCCAAATAGGTGTCAATGGATTCTCCCTCTGCACGTTTAACAGAGAATAAATCTATAAGACTAAATTTTAATTCACCTCGAAAAAATTGATCATGAAAATTTCTTTCTAACTGTGCCCAAGAATGAATAGAATTTGGTCTTAAATTGGAGAACTATGTAAATGCATTTTTCGTTAAAGAAGAAGGAAAGTATCTCATCTTAAGATATTCATTAGAAGCTGCTTCTCCAATTTCAACAGTATATCGAGCAATATGCTCTACTGTAGACTCATTTTCTTCTCCAGAAAATTTTGTAAGGGATTTTGGAATTTTCCAACCCCTTGGGAGCTCTGCTTGTTGGACACATTCAGAAAAAGCAGACACAAAATATGGCATATTTAAGCAACCAACATTAAATCCCAAACGGTTTAAAACTTGTTCAACATTTCTTGCTAGATTATAATGCCCCCTAAGTTGTTTTGCCTAAGTCTTTCTAACATATCATCAGTATTTTGACCATGTCTAGGCATATGGACATCATAATTAGGAATTGCTCCCCCGTTATGATTGACATTATCAAATCTTAAACCCAAGTTGTCATTTTCTTCTAAATTTACCACAGTAGCAATCCTATTGACTTGCCTATTTAATTGTTCAATTCTAGTGTTTGTGTCTTCTAAAAGAGGATTTAAAACTGTCACCATTTGATGAGTTAACATGTTTACTAGATCATGGTGGCTTTCATCCATCTGTTGCCTAATATTTGCTAAAGATCCCACAGTTTGACTAGGTTGATTAACGGGCATTGCTCTTGACATGTCAGGAAATACAGGTCTGGAATTTTCTACTCTAGTGACAGTGGATGTAGTAGAATTAGATGCACTATTATTTCCTATGTTAATAGAATGTGAAAAATTTTATTGTGATATGTGTGAACCTGACGCCCCAGAAACAGGTACATTTGACATGCCATATGGATTTTGATAAATAGGATTTTGAAAAGTTGAGTAGAGAGGCACAGGCAATCCTTGTGTCACCATGGAGGGGACATACCCCGGTGGCAAGCCATATGGCGGCCACCCCACGGGATTTATGTGAGTTGCATTTAACCCTGTATGGGCATGGCTAACGCCATCATGCCTCACTGACATCAAGGTAGGCTCTGTATTTGAAACCACAGGAGAATTTCCGGATTCATTTCCTCTAATCTC
Organism: Arachis ipaensis; assembly: GCF_059453495.1. Lineage (NCBI taxonomy): Eukaryota > Viridiplantae > Streptophyta > Magnoliopsida > Fabales > Fabaceae > Arachis > Arachis ipaensis. The sequence goes on along the minus strand of NC_142440.1, from coordinate 21,022,681 downwards.
ATCACTAGAAGTAGAAGAAGATGCTGCAGAAGTATTTGACATGTCAACTGACACTGATTTCCTTGGCTCTTGACGCACGAACTTACCACTGTGCAACCACATGCAAATTCAAAACTCTTGATTTTTCTTTTGACAAACTACAATCTATTGACAATGTCCCACCGGGCGTGCCAATTTGTTTTACTCAAATTTTTGTTTCATTGTTAACAACAAATAAATCAACAATTTTCGAGTTTTGTTTCACAATCATAATTTAAGGAGCGGAAACGAATCCTTTTGTGGATGTCTCAAAGTCTCAATTGTAGTTTCGAAAGTAAAATTAAAGATAAAAAGAAAACATGCAAGGTGCCGGAGGCAAAGTAAAATGCAGAAATTAAAGCAAACAGGAAATTAAAAGGAAGATGAAGGAAGAAACATGAACGTAAAAGAGAAAAAGACGTAAAAGTAGAGCAATTTTATTAATAAAAACTGAGGAAAAAGCAAAGTACAAGTGTTTGAGTTCAGAGGAATTACTTAAGATTCCCAATTTTACTCTGTGATGCCAAAGGGCTGAGAATGTTTTTTGGGTTTCTAGCGTTTTCTAAGAAGAACTGAACTGATTACAACGTGTTCCTAAAGCTCTATTTATAGACTAGCCTAATCTCAATGGGCAATTACTCTTTGTACACCACTTGCAGAAAATTTAAATTTCTTGTAGTTGTTCCCATACTTCTTGCTTGCTGTTAATTTCAAAATTTAAATAAATAACCAACTATCAAATGATCTAATTTAATTTAAAATAGATATAAATATTATATATAGGAACATTACTAAATAACTAATTATTTTTTTTATATAATTTTCTTATAAAAATTATATTTTGTCTAACAATAAGAAATTAAGTTAAATTTCACCAAGATTTAAAAAATGAGTATTAATTATTACCTTAAAATAAATGATTTCTTCACTAACTATACAGATGAATTAGAATAATCCTAAAAATAATGCACTTATATTGACATAGTAAATATGTACAACCTAATAGTTTAAATCTAACATATCTTAACAACTTAAATCCTCTAGTTAAAACTAAAAATTAAATCTAACTCGAACATAATACTATTTATTAACTAAAACACAAATTACACATAGAAGCATATAATCGAGCACTTAGTGTGCAAAAGCATCAAACAACAAGAAATTGCACAACTAAAATTTCCTTCAACATTAATTCACACAAATTAGCATCAATGGCACAACAATCAGCAATTCATTGCAAAAATTCAGCAAAAAATCAATTAATTCAGTCCAAATAAATTCAAATTCAAAAAACATACAATATGTTGAACTATATATAAACTAACAACAATTCTAATAAAAAAAAAAATTCTAATCTTAATCTAAATCATCTAACCAGCAAAAAATAATGATAATAAATTCTACTTACTAACTAGAAATTAACATATAACTAAATCCTAAATTAACTAAAACAGAACAAAAAAGTGATCATGGAACCTGAGCCTCAAACAGAGTAAAAAAACTCAGGGGAGGGAGATGCAGTGGCAGCAACAGCCGCTGCCAATGGAGTGCCACGACAGTGTTGGAGGAAGCTCTGACAGTGCTGGGAATCGTCGAAAGTCACCAAAAATTGGGAAAATAGGAACTCTGTTCTACTGCGCTGAAGATTTAGTGTGGGAGAGTGGCAAAGGCGAGCTAGAGGAAGAGAGCTGTTGCACAAGTGGTCACCGTCGGTGTTGAAGTTGCTGACGGCGAGACGAACAGAGACGGGGAGAAGATTTCGCGGCTGATGCTAGGTTGCGAAGGGGAGAGAATGAAAGAAGGGAAGATTTTATTGAAGGTCAGTCACTAGTTATGTATATCTGTTTAACAAGATTTTGTGAAAGTTGAAAACTTGTTTGTTAATGATTCTTTTGATAGTAGAACATTAAGAGTTTGTCACTATATGTGCGTTTTGATTGCTTTTAGTTATGAACTTTGATGTTTAAAATTATTTGTGAACTTCTAATATTAAATTATGGATAATTTATTATGTGAAATTGTAAAATTTTAAATTTTATTAAGTTAAAAATTATTGAATTTATATATTTAAAATTATATATTGAATTTTAATAATTTTATTTAATGTTTAATTAAATCGGTTGAATTCCAATTAAACTTTAATGGAACCAATGAACCAATAAACCAGTAATTTTACCGATTTATTGACCAGTCTGTTCTCGCAACTTGGTAAAATGATATTAACTAGACTACTATGTACTTATGTGTTTACTTAGCTATATTATTTTTTTCTCTTATAACTTAAATATATATTAATTTAATTAGGATGTGATTAACAAAATTAAAATATTAAAATAATTCTAAAAACTTCTAAGTAATTATAAAAAGAACGGCATAAAAATTAAAAAATAAAAATATTTTAATTTAAAGTAATAATTATTTTTTTATTATATTTTCTCTCTTTTATAACTATAAACAATTAAACTAGATATCTTTTAAAAAGTGTACAATATTCAACTTTTTATTGCAATAATTTAAAAAAATAAAATAAACACATCTAAAAATTATAAATCAATTTAGTGTTTTTTTAAAATTAAATACACTTCCAAAATACAAACTAAATAAAACTGAAATTTAAAATTTAAAATTTAAATTTTTATTTCAAATTTAATATATTTAATTATTAATATATTACAATTTAAATACACATCGAAAAATAAAATTAATAAAAAATTCAAAATTTTTATTTTAAAATTCTAAAATAAACCTTGACATCCTCCGCTGTTCATCCGCGACATCCTCCTCGGCCCTCAACTTGGACGCCACCTTCCCCTCATCGGCTCTTATCCGCGCCACCTTCCTCCTCGGCGCCCAACCTCGACGCCGCCTTCCCCTCCTCGGCGCTCATCCACAACGCCGCCTTTCTCTTCATTGGCGCTCATCTTTGTCGTCGCCTATTCCTCCTCCTTGTCGCCGTTCGTCTGCATCAGCATCATCGTTCGTCCGCACTGAAAACATACCTAAGATTTGGATGAGTCTTTGTTTAGAGAGCTTTTCTCTGCGCATTCTATGACACCATTACTTTTTTTATTGTTCTGTATAATATTTTTTTTTGTAATTAAAAATCAAATAAAATGACCTGAAAAGATTTTCATATATATATATATATATATATATATATATTATAATGTTAAATTATTTTTGTATGTGCAATTTCTGTATTTTAGAAGTGTTTACGTTCTTTACTGAATTTTGGATGTGTTTACGAGAGTTTTAATTGTCTGCAAAGAAATATTATGTGTTTACGTTCTTCATTGATTTGGGTTGTGTAAACATATAATTTTGTATGTATAATACTATAAATTTTGGACGTGTAATAGGAATAAATTTGATTTGGGTTGTGTAAATGTATAATTTTGTATGTGTAATACTATAAATTTTGGATGTGTAATAGGAATAAAGTTGAAGGAGTGTCTTGTACAAGAGAATGAAATAGAAGAAAACCGTGTTATTGAGAGAAGGAACATAAAAGAAGAAAATAATAACTAACTATGAATAATTAACTATGAAGTAGGTAAGAAGTTAGAGAAATTTTAGGTTTTAAAATTTAAATTAATCTTAATTACTAATATGTAGCTAAAAAATAGGAATATGTTTTAATTCAAAAATAGTTAACTAATATTAAAGGCTAACCAAAGACTGAATTTTATTGTACAAATAATATTTTTCAATTATAAATAACATCTTACAATAAATAATTCTACTTGAATTGAACAGATCTACTAACATTGTTAAATATTTTGTGTCAAAATTGAAAAATAACTTTGTAATTCATATTTAATATATTTATTTAAGATTTTATCATTTTATAATTATATAGTATATTTTTACTTTTAGTAAAATTTACACTTTATTTTATAACATAATAAGATGATAAATTTAATTACAAATATATAAAGAAATAAATAAATTACTTAGGAATATTCTTTTAGAAATAAAATTTATATAAAATAAAATTCTACATTATTGTCCATCAATCTTTTAACATAGCTTTTTTCTTTCTGAGTTTAATTTTGATGTATTGGGAGTATAAAATATTTCACATAATTGTATAATCGCGTCTGTTTTTTTAGAAAAACAGTCATGCAGTCAATATAAAAAATAATTATTTTTGCTAATATGGTGTTATATGATTAGATATATGTGTAAAACTTCTTTGTTAAAATTAAATTTTTTCTATTAAATAAAAGCAATAATGAAGAATTTTTTTTTAATTTAAAATGAGGAGTGATTTAAATGAACACAAAAGTAAAATTGTAAAAATGATAGGCCAGCAATCAATTGGGTTCAACTTTTTTTTTCCTGCACCCCATTTCATGAATCTTAGCAATGAATTGGGTTTTCCCATTGTTGATTTCTGGCTACGCTATTTCATGGCTGTCATTCCTTTTTTTTTCTTGGATAGGATGACTGCCATTTCTGAGATTCCACTTCGTAGGTGCTACCGTAAATCAATTTCGCATGGGCTCCTCTTGAGTTGGGCTTGCTTATTTTTATACGAAAATGTTACTCATCCAACAATAATTTAGCCTTTAAACATCTTTTAAATTTAATTATTCTATTATATTAAATTTTTAATTAACTAATTAATTATGTTTTCTATTTTAAAGGAACCACTGTCAATTTCATCATTATTACAACTATTTCAGTAAAAAAAAAAACTTCAAAAACACCAAAAAAAAGTATTTTTTAAATAATTAACGGAATAATAAAATAGTAAATTAAAGAAAAACCGAACAAAAATAATTAAACAAAACATCATAGTTTTTGGTGCAAATAAATAACTATCAGAATAAATTACTATTTGTACCCATAAAAGATATAGATGCTGACAAATATACTCATATAAGAATAAAACGACACGAAAGATGGCTTCCGTGTGTCAAGAGTACCCGGACGTGGATTACACAATTAGTCTGTTAGAGTATTCTTGGCACACGAAAACTATCTTCTGTAAATATAATTGTCGTTTTATTCTTATATGGATACATTTGTCAACGTTTGTATCTTTTATGAATACAAATAGTAATTTATTCTAACTATTATTGATCAAAGTTAAAGATGTTGACGGAAGAGCTGCGACGAAAATAGTAGAAAATGCTGCTGCAGCGGCCACGAAGATCAAGTTGGAGGCAGCGACCTTCAAGCTGCGACGAGCGAAGGCGACGATATCAAAAGGGTAAGTTCTCTCAAAAAATGAATAAATTATTTTCTATTTTCATTCTATTTCAATAAATTTAGTTTAATTTTATATATACATTTTGAGATGTAGTTTTAATTTTAGATGTGTTTATAATTTATTTTGTGCATAAATATATTATTTTAGATGTATTGTGAATATTTAATGTAATATTTTAAGTGTACTTATAACATATTTAAAATAACAAATAACAAAATTAACTTATCAATTAAAAAGTATCACATCTTTTTTTTCTTATTCAATTATATTTTAGTTCTATAAACTTGTGTTTTAACATTATTTTTTCTCTTTTTTTCGCGTGATTATTTTTTGGATAGTTTTTTTTATTATTTTACATACGTTCATGATACATCTAAAATAATAAGATAACACATAAAATTCTTTTAGTACACATCTAAAATTTATTTAAATTTGTGTTTATATTTTTTTTAACATAAATGATTTTTTAATACATCTAAATTAAAATAATAAGATAATATACAAAATATTTTGAGTATACGTCTAAAATTCGTGTTTATATTTTTTCTAATATAAATGATTTTATAAAATTATAAAATTGTATGCTAAATAATTTTTTAATACATCTGAAATTCATCTAAAAATAATTGTGTTCATTAATTTTTTTTTTTATCAAAGATAAGAGACTCGAACCCGCAACCTCTTAATTGAGTATGGAGTTTGAGTTATAACTCATTGGTTTGTGTTCATTTTTTTTTACCAAAGATAAGAGACTCGAACCCACAACCTTTTAATTAAGTATGGAAAGACTATGCCATTTGAGCTATAACTCATTGGCATTGGCTTGTGTTCATTACTCTTGTTAATTAGAACTAAAAAATGATATATATCAGTCTTAAAAACAAAAATATTGATTTTAATAGTATTATTTTAATTTTAATTTAGTTAGAGTTTAATTTTGATTTGTTATTTTTATTTTGTTAAATCTAATTTTAAATTTTAAATACATGAAAAAATATTTAAAACATAATATCTAAAGAAAAATAATAATTATAATAAATAATAATTGAATAAAGGATGAACTATAGTATAGTTGATAGCTAGTTACATCAGATTTTTGTAATGCTTTTCTGTCATGCGTATCTTGAGAAACAAAACTTTTTTCATATTTGTTTCGGTCAGAAAGCTTTCAAATTCTGTTTATTTTTTTTTAATTTGTTATGCTAAGAACCAAGGTTTTAAAAATCGGATTGAATTAATCTGTTTAACTGGATTAATCGAAAATTGATTTTTTTATTGATCCGATTAACTTACAAAATTATTCTACAAAAAATTAATTAAAAAATTAGTCGAATCGACAATTAACTGATAAATCAACTAAACCGATTCGATTTTTTAAAAGTATAATTCACTCTTTCACAAGTTAAAATTGGCAATGGGTAGGATAGGGTAGGGTAGGGTTTGGACTCTACCTTAATCTTATTCACAGGTTGAAAATTCTTTTAAAATTTTATCCTACTTTACTTGTGGGTTGAAAATCTCTCAATCCTAATTCTGTCGCATCCTAATATTCTAAACCCTATTCTATCCGACTGTATCTGTAGAAAAATAAAATATTTTTAAGTAAATATAAAATTCAACCATTACAAATTTTATACATATTAATAAAATAGAAAATAAAAAACTAAGTTTAAATTAAAATTAAAAACAATAAAATCTTAAAAAATCCAACATAAAATTATAAATAATATGACCATCAATTAATTTAGTGGTTATTTCAAATTTTTATAAAAGAAAAATTGTGAATTCAACGCTCACTTTTTTCACTACATACATAACTTATATATATATTAGAAATGCAGATAAAATATGATAGAATATACCTTAAATCCGTATATAGAAAATCCGAACGAATTAGTCCGGGTTAAATACCCCGTATATATTGCCAGCGGATTTGTCTCATCTGAAGTTGTTCATTTACTTTAGAGGAAAAAGTAACGCAATCTAAACCCTTAATAATATAAATGCTTTTGATTCTCTTAGATAAATAAATACATTAAATGTAGACTCTTTAATAGAATTAGTTGAAAATCGTGCGACAACTGCAGCAACTTCCAAGACTGCGTAATTTGTTCTTTTTATTTATCTTCTCTCTCTTTTATTTAGTTTTTTCTTTCTTTTTCTTCAAAAAAAAAAAAAAATTTCAATTCTATTATTTCACAACATTTACTTTTCTTTTTATGTTTTATTATCATGTTCTTCCATGATATTGATGTTGTTTTGGTTATCTTTTTCTTTTTTATTTTTGTCTTCTGTAACTTTCATTTAAAGTTTTGTCATGAAAAAGATTAACAGTGATCACTAATAATTTTTCATCTTTTTTAAATCTTGAACAATTTTTTGAAAAATCTGATAAAAAGTATAAAATAAATTAATTTAAAATGGATCAAGAAATGTTTTTTTTATTTTAATATAAAAAAATACTCATATAAATATATTTAATCTTTTTTAGATAAATGTACTCAATTTTTTTTTGTTTATACTTGAAATAAGAACTGAACTGAGAACAAATTAAAGAATGTTTAGAGTAATTAATGATATGATGTTGGTTTAATAAATCTCTAATAAATTGATATTGATATATATTAAATTAATTTATTTATATTTTTATGTGTTTATAATGCTTGTTTCATGTCTAATGTTATAATTTAAATTTAAATGTGTGAATGGTTAAAGAAAATATAATAACTAAATGATAGAATGAAAATATTTTTTTTGTTGAAAAAAAGAAAGAAAAAACTAAATAAAAGATAAAGAAGATAAATAAAAAGAAAAAATTACACAATCTTAAAAGTTATTGCAATATTTTTAACAAATTCTATTAAACAGTCTACATTTAATACATTTATTTATCTCAGAAAATCAGAACTATTTATATTATTAAGTATTTAGATTATGTTACTTTTTTTTCTTTAAAGTAAATGAACAACTTTAGATGAGTCAAATCCATTGCCAGCAGTACCCAGTACCCACCCCACTCCTTTCTCTATCCCTCTCACTCAGAGGCGAGAAGAGCAGCCACCACCCACCATCCCACTTCAGAGCCCAAATCGCCGAGCCCTTCTCTTCCTTCTCTCTTTCTGTCGCCCTCTCTGTTCGATCTCTCTCTGTCGTTGCTTCGCTGTGGGTCGTCGCCGCTTCTCCCCTCCTCGCCATACGTCTCCTCCTCGTTGTTTCTGCTTCTCCTCCTCGCAGTCACTCGACCGGTTCAATAATCGGTTCGGTTCTCGCATGCTAGAAATTCTGAAACGGCATTCGTTTTTTTAGGAATTTGAAGAGAGATTCTGAAACCTAACCTTACGTCCGATTGCGAAACAGTCAGCCATAGCCATCAATCGTCTCTTGTATCGGTTGGAGATGGAGTCATTATTATACGCAGTTTCGGAAAAAGATGCATTTGCTTTCTCTGTTGCAGAATTGCTTCGATTAGGGAAGAACGAGATCGATAACTCGCATTCCCCCCCTGTTCTTCCTGCGTCCATTTGTGCCCAATCAAATTTTGGAATGCAACACATGCGCGCTTTCCATCATTCTAACAAACCTTTCTTACTGGGCCGTGGTGAATCCTGGGAACTCCACTGCCACAACAGCAAGCTGCGGATATCAGAGCCTGACTTCATGCCTCCACCACCGAGACCTCATTCCGATCCTTATTTCGTTGCAAATATTAGAGGCAACATTTACTTGTTTGCACGCGTGCCCAGTGTAGGTTTTTGGGTTCTTAAATCCGGGACATGGGGTTCCTTGCCCGCTCCCCCACTTTCTCCTGTTGATCCAACACTCAGGCGCGCTGGTGTTCTTAAATCTCCTTGGTGTCAATGGTTCGCTTCTGATGACAAGCTTTTCCTGCTTGCATATCAACCTGGAAAAGAAGAAATAGTTGTCTATGACCCCCAAAGTGACGTCTGGGAGAAAGTGGAGGACAAGGACACCTACTTCCAGTTAAGCTCATTTGGTTTTGATTCAATGAGTACTGTCTCAGTTCCAGATGTAGGCAATAATTGCAGTGTGGCACTTACATTTAGGGGGGAAAACATTAGAGCAGGGGAATATTTTAACATCAAACTATATGCTCTGCTGCTTGATAAGCAAACTAACCTTGTCCGTTGCTGTCAATCGCTTGACGAGTGTTCTAATGAGATCCAAGTCCAACAGTCCAAAGTTTGGTGGTATTCCCCAAGCATGAAATGTGTTGACCTTGGCAATGGCATGGTATGTGCTCTCATCATTGGGAGCACACAATTAAGGCGTCATGCTGGTCTAGAACCTCTCCTTTGGATATTGGTATTTACCCTAGCCTGGACACAAGAGGACCAAAGATTCCTATCTGTTGTTGATGTTTCTGTGAATCAAGTCTACACCAGGCACCTCGCCAATCCCAAGGATCCTGATTGTCTGCACAGTGCCTTTATTGTAACACCCAAGTAAACTTGCTTTCTCTCACTCAAATTGTATTCTATAGAATAGTAATTGAAGCATGAAGGTTCCAGTTGGAAATTAGGTCGCTTTTGTGGGTTGGGTGGATTCGGGGATCAGAATTCAGGTTATGTGAATAGGAGCGAGATTGGGGCATTGAGTTCCTAGTTCTCTTTTGGATAACAAAATAGTTTCAAAGTCTTAATATAGTGATATATTTTGGTTTTTGTGGGATAGAATAAGGTGGTGTGAAATGATAGAGGCGTTTTGAGAGCAGGCTTAGAGAATATTTTGCTAATATTGTGAGAGTGTTTAATACTTATAGTTCAAAAGATAAATCAGTTATATATTACAAAAACAATCACTATTTAGAAAGAGGGTTAGAGGGGGAAAAAAAGGGAGGGGACTTTGATAAAATTATTCACGATGGCCAACCTACCCGATCATCTGATCTGTATATGTTTGTTTTACAGGGATTTTAGCACTGCATTTGTGGAGCAGAAACACTCACTGAATTGGCCGGGTGACAAGACAAAGAAGGATAGCCAAGCTCAACTGCCACGAACATACACCATGAAGAACATTTTGGGGGAACTTCAAACCATGAGGATTTATATGGAAGGAAGATTACAAAGTATTGAAGCAAGTCTTGCAAGGCAACAAGATGCTATTGATCATCTCTGCACGCATTTCGGGATTCCGAATAGGTGTGGCATAATCCCTCATCCGCGCACAAGTCAAGGTGACGAGCAATGAAGAGAAAGAGGATTGATCATTGTTGGTTTCACATGAGGATTTTTTTTTTCTGATCACTATTATTCTCACTACTACATTTTATATATTTAGTAACATTTGTCTCTTAACATTTGTTAAAATGTTAGCATTATAGATAAAATATATTTTAGATAACATTTACCATAAAACGTTAGTAAATATATTTAATTTTCTTAAAAAATTTAAAGAACTGTTACCAATTCCTATTCCTAAACACACTAGGATTCATACTCTCCCAGAAACCCTCTCGCGAACCGTTGCATGTTTTCTCGCTCATGCTTTCAATCGGTGCTCACAATCATTGTTTCCTTTGAAATCAAGAATAAAAAAACCATTCTCCATCACAATCTCTTCCTCTTCCTCTTTCTCTGTATCGTGATTTGTTCTCCTTGAAACCTTTCTCAATCTCAATCTAATTCTAGGGTTTGATTATTCTCAATTCTGATTATTTCATTTTCGTTTCATGTTTGTTCCGATTTCTTTTTAATTTTGTTCCAAAAAATTACGTGCAGAAGAAGAGTTGCATTATTCTAATCTGATCGTAGTGTGCGTGAGTGATTGAATCGGAAATGCGATGAAAAGGGGAAAATTCAAGAGCAAGCCCACCGGTTGCCACCAGTTCTCCACGCCAGAAGATCTCTCCGTAAGCATTGCATGTTCTCACTCTCACTTTCACTCTCAGTGCTCTGAATCTCTCAATCTTGCTCTGTCTCCTTCTCATATGCCAATGGTAATAATAATTAATTAAATGTACGTAATGTTTAGCATTCTTATCTCAGTCATATTTTAATTAATTAAATGTTTTTTGCTATGTTTTGCTCTATACATTTCGATTTGGTGCAGCATAGGTTGGTTAGATGTAGCTGCCCAATACATGTTTGATATAATGTCTGAATCATAGCATATATGTATTGCTTTCATTGAGACTTATGAGGATATTATGAAGTGTTAGCACATTTCGTCTTTTCGATTGCTTTTATGTATTTGGTTCTTTTTTCATACCGAATTCATGTATTTTCACATATCTAGTTCTATTTTCATTCATTATTAGTATTATATATGTTTTGGCATTTGAATTATTCTATGATTGAAGGTGTTAAAGCAGGGCTAGAACTGCTTTGATCACTAATATCTCTTGTCATTCCTTCTTTTTTTCTTCTCTGCATAAAAATATTAGATTCAGAGTTGAATTGTAAAGCAACTTCTTAAAAATAGGATACTAGGAGAATGCAGAAGAACATTCATTCATGATAATTGAATAATTAGGCATTAGTTATTTGATTAGTCTATAGAAATGAAGTGAAGTTTAATTGTTATAGTGATTGCTTATAGTCTTTATGCACTTGCTTTTTTTCTTTTTTTTTTTATCTGAAAGTAGAGAATCACATTATTCTCATTATTAATGCCTACCAACAAGGAAATCCACCAAATCCTATGGTCTCACATGCAGATTGATTGTTGGCTTGAATGAATCTCAAAATAGCCGTTCTATGTTAATGTAAAGCATATGAGATTTTTTTTATTTTTATTTTTTGGTACTAATTGAATTTCTTGTATCTGGATCTTATTGACGAAATGATGTGTGTGTGTACACTTGTGTTGACTTTATTTGAAACAGTATTGAGACTGAAAATCCTTTTTCCTCCACAATTTTTTTGCTATCAACAATTTAGACTAACATACAATTCTTTCTGGTTTGATAAAGTATGTCTTAATAAATTACTGCCAATTTATAACTCTTTAGTCTCAACTCAAGTTGTGTCTCTAGTGAAAGATGTTGTAACTTATATATGAGAATGTAAAGCTTAATAACCATTAACAAATCTAGAATTGGATTTCATGACTTATGAAAAATTTGAAACCCTTCTGTTTAAGAGTTGCCTTAGTGAGAGTATAGTCACTAGTTAGTATTCAGTTCAAATTGAAAGTTTTTCATTTCCTTGCCCTTTTTGATTTTTGAAATAAAATGTCTACTTTTTATCAAATCCCCTTTTGGAAGGTAACTTATTCATCACGCCTACCAATCCTTTTCTTGTGTCATTATATTTGGAAATTTGAGAAGTATTGCTTGTTGCCCAGTTGAAGCATTCTATTAATTTTTTATTACTATTCTTAGTGTTCTCACATTCAACATTCCTATTTGAATTTGATATATTCCATTAGTTTCTTCCATCCAATTATACATTCGACACTGTCTTATTTGAGTATGGGGTTATTCACTAGATTATGTCATTGTAGGCATTGTTGCATGTGGAATTGTGGATTGAGGGACTTCTACAATCTACCTATTCTAGATTTTTGCTCAAATTACACTCTGTACAAACGGAGATTAATGCTCACAACTCAGGAACCAATGACAGTTCTTTGGGCTGTTTTTAAGATTGTAATTGTGTGTTTGAAGCTGTACCTTGTTGCTTTATTTTAAATCTGCTTTAAATTTGCCAGAAACATACTACTAGCACCTCTCTTTTCTAAATATGCATTTTTGATAATAAAAGTCTTTTCCATGAGAAAAATGAAGTCAGATCAAACCCAAATTATAATTCATGTAAGAGAAATCACCTCTTTTTATCTTTTTATTTTTATTTTTATTTTTTGGTACTAATTGAATTTCTTGAATCTGGATCTTATTGACGAAATGATGTGTGTGTGTGTACACTTGTGTTGACTTTATTTGAAACAGTGAAGATTAGTCCTAGTTTTGTTGATGCTGCCATTGGGAGGATTGCTTAGAACACAAAGGATTGCTTAGATAAAATTTACATGGTTTTGTTTTGTTAGTATGTGTGCCACCGTGTAAATTCTGTGGTCTGTTTGATGGAGTTAATCTTTCCTTCACCTTCAGGCTTTCGGACTTCGCTAGCTATGGAGTTTACATAACACATTCTTTCCTTGATCACTTGTGTCCTTTCAGGCAAAAACAATGGGAAAGGATACTACATTTATGAAAAGGGTAGCAAGCCAAAACTCGATCTTTCAATACTACCAATTGTTGAAGAGTTGAGAAGACTTGCCAATATTATGCCTGGTGGAAAGGTGCTTTTCTTTCGAAAATTCTGTATTGCAAGTGATTGTTTGATCATAAGCTTCCTCTCTCACTAGATTGAATCTATATCTTCTTGAATTTGCTCGTCGGCACTAGCTTGTGTAGTGAAGCCGGTAGCATTTATTCCTTTTGCAGCCTATATCTATTACTGACCAAGAGATTTTAGAGATGATTCTCTTTCCAATAGTGAACGAGGCAGGCTGTGTTTTAGATGAAGGAATGGTTATTCGAGCATCAGACCTCGACATTGCTTGTGTTCTTGGGATGAGCTTCCCTAGTTACAGGTGGGTTTACCCTTTCCTTTTTCTTTCCTCTTCTAAAATATTGAAGGGCTAAAGCTAAGAAAAAGAATTTATAAAAGCATTGCAAAATCATTTGCTTCCATGTAATAATTTGTAAACTATTTGAACTCTTAAACCATCATTTATGTTACTGCCCCTTTTGTACTTATCTAGTCCAGCATGTTTTATGATCAGCTTTCTGATTGGGGCGAAGCATGTATATAACAGCCTAAAGAAATGGTCAGAATTATATGGTAACTTCTATAAGCCATCAAGGTATCAATGAACACAAGGCTTCTGCAACCATGCAAGCTCAACTCCTCAAGACCTACCAAATTTTGCATTGTTGAAGGTAATTCTTGTACTCCTGATTCATCTAAGATGAGCACCATTAAATTTTCCATATCCTCTTCTATCTCAGGGAGCTTCTCGAGATTTGAGCAGCCACGAAGATATAGTTTTCTTAGCCATTTCAGCTTAAAAAGGTTAATTGGAAGGGATGTGAGGGATTCACAATAAGAGAGATCTAACCAACAAAGCTCTGAGAGACTTGGAAATAATGATGAAGGTGAACCTTCTCTTAACACTTTCAAGTTTAGTAAGTGTATATTATCCATTTGTTCATCATCTAAATTAGCAGCAGCAGCCCCATTGGGGTCAAAAGTGTCAGAAAATTTTTATAATTGTCATTTCACTACTAGTTTGTCTTATGTTACCTTTCTTGTAGTTTTCTATCTCCTTCTTTATTGTCATTGATCAAAGAAACAAACATAGGAGTTTATTTGCTAGTATATATATTTGGAAGCTAGACATGTGTGACTGTTTGAGTAATAAGAAAGGTTCCATTTCCATTTCTTGTATCATTCTGACAACAATGATTTGTACTGTTTATGAAACCCCAGCTGCCACTAGTCCATGGATGATGGGGAATCCCTTGTGCACATTGTTTTTATATTTATTTTGGTTTAGCTCCATTCCTTCACTTGATTTTTGCTCCTGCTTAGTCATCCAATAATATAAGTTTTCTGTTTCTTGCACCTGTGTTTTTAATGTATCCTTCTTCAGATGTGTGCTAATTCCTGATATTCTTTTTAAGTGAACACTTATAGACTGCTAATTTATTTTCTTATGTTGCTTGAATTTTGCTTTCACTATGGCCTTGGGGTAACTCACCGATTCGAAGCCAACCAATAGAATGTTACATTCATTTGAGTTGGCTATTGTTCTCTGTACCTCTCTTAATTCCTTTTTATTTTTATGGCCTTGCAGAAATTTGTTCTGCAGAAATTGGTGGTATTTCCTCTCAAACTTCAGAATTTGTGGCTTTTGAACAATTATATGGGGAACTGTTTGGATAAGGTAAGAATATTAGGATAAATCAATGAGATTCTTCATTGCTATGCTGATTAAAAGTTGAAAAGCCTGAAACTTTTCTCCTGTTTTCTGTGATGAACTGTTTCCTTCAATATATATAGCACATTCTTACAAAAAGTTTAACTATGCTGTGCTTGTAATTTTAAAGTGTTACTGTTTGACTATGGTTTTTTAGTATGTCCAAGACCTACTTATTTGCCAGCTGCATTGAGATATTAACTCTCAAATATTCGTCCTGCTTGTATAGGATCTGTAGCTGTTAGGTTAGACGGGTAATAAGCAAGAATGGGGACAAAAAATAGTAGAATGCAACAACTGATGAAAAACTATGTAAGAATTAGAAAAAGGGCAATATATTACTTTTTCTCAACTGTTCAAAAAGATCTAAATATTAGAAATGATTAATGGTTCTGATTACACTGCCTAGGCAACTAACGAAAATAAATTTCTTGTTGTAGCTTGTAGATAGCTATCAGATAGGTCAGGAAGATCATGTTAATAACCAATTTTATTTTTTATTTTTATTTTATCAGAGGTGAATGGTTGGAAAGTGAAAACTTTACTTGGGATTCCAGACCACCTGCAGAGGTGATTCCATGATTATTTTTCTTCAGGTTTTATTTCTGCCCACTATATGAGTTCTTATTGCTTTTTTGTTTGATGTGCATCAGATGAACTTGATTGACAGGTTTAAGGGAATGGTAATAAGTCGTCGCAGCGATAAGCTAGTCAAGCAGATAAATACCTTTTTCTAGGATTAGTATAAGGATTAAGTTTTTTATGTACATAGTATCACTTTTTCTTTTTCTTTTTTTTTATATGGAATGTTTATAGAGTTTAAGTGCTATAAGTATTTTTTCTTTTTCCATTTTATTTGCATCACGAAGCAAATTTGTACAATGATTATTGATTAATGAAAGAGGCTATAAAACTTTCATTTTGTGAATTTAATGAAATATTTCATGCTGTAGTAATTAATTTTAGTATAGTTATATTATGTATAATATAAAATAAATAGTATAATATAACTAAAAAATGTTACTAAAGATCTTTTGTAACATTTTTTAAGTGTTACAAAAAATATCTATGGTAACATTTTTCTAAGTGTTATATAAAATATCTATTGTAACATTTTTTGAGTGTTACAAAAAATATCTATGGTAACATTTTTTTAAGTGTTACAAAATTTATTTATTGTAATATTTCTTTAAGTGTTATTAAAAAAAATCTATTGTAACATTTCTCATAATATTACTATAGAAGATCTATTGTAATATTTTTATTAAATGTTATTAAATTTTTAAAAAAATGTTAATAAAAATTTTTAGTAACATAAGGTATATTTAATATTTGTTAAAATATTATTAATATATATAGGTAACATTTTAATATAATTTAGTAACATTTTTTAAATGTTAGTAAAAGTCAATTATGTAATAGTGTCGGATTTAACATTAGTAAGCTTAGAATTGTATAGCACTTAGCTTATTTTTAGGATTTAAGCTTAGAATTGTATAGCACTTAGCTTATGTTTAGGATTTATAACTTGTGGATTATGGCTTTGAATATTATATGCATAAAATCATGAATGTTCTTTTTAAAGAATGACTTAAATGTGTGGACTTGGTATCTGTACACTTATTAACTTTCTACTTGAGGGGAATGCTACGGTATTAGATAGCGCCTGATTCAATGCTCCTTGAAGTTTTGGAGTATTAAAATTCTTTTTAAAGAGTTAAACAAAAGTTAACATTTATATTTATTTTTTGTTTTTTTTATTTACGTTTGGACCAAGATTATTATTTTAATTTGGGCCATTTTAAGCTCATTATATTTTTAGATTAATATTACTCATATTAAACTATTATAATATTAAAAAAAAAGATTATTATAATATTATTATAAAAGGTTTAAAAAATTGAAAAGGCAAACATATTTTTTGGTATTAATTTTAAAACACTAAAATATTTTTTAAAATTAAAGTTATTTAATTTGAATTAGAAATTTAATTTAATTTTAAAAAGAGTAAAACTAAAAAATTATATTTAAATTTAAATAAGATAAAATTATCTTTTTTAAAAATTAATTTAAAAATTATAAAATATTTATTTAAATATTAATAAAAAAGAAAAAATATCTTTTTGGTATTGTCGGTGTTTACATGCATCAAAAAGCTAGAAATTTAAACAATAAAAATTATTTTAGGATTAAATTTGTTTAAATAAATTAGAAAACATAATTTTAAATTTTGATTTATCAAATACTCTTATAGATAATTTTATAAAGACAAAAATGTCCTTATAAAAATTAAGGATCGACTTACAAGCTCGAACAACCAATCCAACAATAAATTATATAACTTTTATCTAACCCTAATCTCCTTTAATTATCATTCACTTTTTTTTATTGTAATTTGGATTGATATCATTTATTAAAGGATAAAATTAAAATTTATTTCTATGTATTATTTTTGTCGCCAATATTTTCGTTCTATTTACGTCCCTAATGTTTCAAATCGTCTCAATTTTGTCCCGCCGTCAATTCTTTTAACAGATCCCTAATGGCAGGACAACATTGAGCCAATTTTAAAATGTTAGAGATTTAAATTGGACGATTTAAACGTGAGGGATAACTTTAAAACTTATTCCAAACGTTGAGGATAAAAACAATACTTTCCTCTTTAATAAATTTATAATGTTAAAATTTAAATTTGATTTTAAAAGACTAAAATGCACTTTTCATATAATTTTAAATGATAAAAATACTCTCTAAATAATTAAAGTTGTTTTATTAAATTAAAAAATAAAAATTTGAATTTGAAATTTTTTTTTCTTTGGTAACTAAAAGAAACAACATAGGAATGTGAATTTGAGTTTAATTAATAGAACCAAATATATTATTTAGTATTAAGTTTAAATATTAAGATGTTCTTTTAGGATTAAATTACTTAAATGGATTAGAAAGTAAAATTTTAAATTTTAATTTAAAACATTAAAATAGGAATAAAAATAGAAGACCAAAACAGTTAAAATAGGGGCAAAAATTGAAGACAATTTAAAAAATATCCAAAATAAAAGAATAAAAAAATTAAAATAGGGGATAAAAATTTTAAAACATCCTAAAAATATTTTATTTCAAATAAAAATAGAAACAAGAACAGATCCAAAATACAAGAGTTGATCCAAGATAGACTAAATAGAGCAATCAAAAAAAGAAAACATTGCTCAGGCAAATGAAACGACAACAGAAAAGTAGAAGCAAAAGGGCAGTAGAAAAGCACGGCAGCAGGAGAGGATGCTGAAGGTGCCGAGAACAGAGGAGTACAACAACATCACCATTCACACCACAGGGGAAAAGTAGGCGGCGAGTAACCATGGTGAAGAGAAGACAGCTAGGATGCGGGTACGATTGCGGTCTGCAGGACACTAAGCAAGTGAGGCGAAATAGCTTCGAATACGTATACGTTTATTTTTATCAAATTAAATTAAGTTATTAATTAAATTATATGAATAAAATTAGATTAATTAAAAATAAAAACATATTAGTACGATTTAGATCGTATTGTAATGAGTTAATAAAATTCTAAAATAAAATAAATCTTAAAAGATAAAAATAAAAAAATTATTATGGAAACAATAATTTTTTATTTTGTTTCAGTAAAAAAATTAACACTAATAAAACACAAATTAAAAATAACGTTGCTTAATAAATAAATAAAAATGAGAAATTAATATTTTTATGATTATTTTATGATATTAATTGTTTAATGATGTTATCAATATACAATAAAAACTCTATTAATAAGATACCTCTTAGAATATTGCGCCAATGTACATTACAATATTGATAATGTAAAGGAGTTTTAAAACTCCAAACAATACAGGAGTATTGTAACATCCACCACTTAAAATGTAATTAACAATTAGAGTTACGTTTTTTTATATTGAGTCAAACAAAAATTAGACCAATCATAACTTTTAACTAAAAGTCTAAAACAATTAAATGTTAGCTTTCTTCATTTTTTTTTTGTTATTTTTGTTTTTCAACATTTTATTCTATTTTATTACATTTAAATATAAAAAAAAAAATTTTTTTATCAGAAAATAAAAATTTATCCTCCTCCTCTTTCTAGACTAGACGACCTCCTCCTTTTATTTCATTTCTCCTGTTTATGTCTATTATAATTATTTAACATTTAAAATGTTATTTATAAAATAATTCTAATTTTGAAGTAAAATAAAATTTATGTGATATAAAACAATCATTGTACAATTTTAATTAACTTGGTCTCATTTTTGTTAAATAATAAATATTTTAATAATTATTAATTTTTTTTCTTCAAAGACAATAGGTTATTTTATTTTAAATGAAAGAAAATATTTTGTCCAAAATTTAAGACTACACAAAAGAAAGTGGGGTTCTCTCATCCTTCGCTTAAACATTAGCGAGGCACAGTAAAAAGAATGAAACTAAGAAGAAAGTAAAGTTGGAATTAAGTTAGGGTTTCAGTAGGTAAATTTACAAGTTCCTGATTTTGTTTGGTAGCAATTGCCAGAAGTTCTTCAGGATTCATATAGATTGGCGTTCGAACACCCTCCTACACCTTTCTTACATATATGCTAGACAATAATTAAAGCAAAACGGGCGGAGTTTTTACTCACAGATCGGTAACCCGGGGCAACAATTTGGGGTCTCCACCAATCGAAAAAGGAGATGCAGTTCGGATTTGGGGTCAGGTGCGCTATTGGACTCTTGCTCCAAGTTTCTGAAGCATCTGGACAGTTGAAGATGCAATGTAACAAGGATTCTGGTTCAGCATTGCAAATGGGACAAGTTGGTGAAGTACTTGGGAATTGCTGATTTATGGGCTGCATGACGGGAAGTTTTCCATGGAGAAACTTCCACTCGAATACCTGAATCTTGTGTGGGGCTATCAGACTCCAAAGAAAATTCCAGATTTTCGATTGTTGCATGATATTTAGACAAAATTCTAGAGAAACATGGTGGAAAAGGTAAGCAACTTTATATCCTGAAACTACATCACATATCTTGGATATGTTGAGTGTCCATTGAATTTCATCCTCTTCTTCTTCTGGTACTGTATATAGAATTTTCTTGGCAACATCTTGAGAGAATATTGAATTAATTAGGGACTGATTCCATTGCTTATGTGCAGAGAACATATCACGAACTAAGAAGATTGAATGTCCAGCTTGGGACTGACTTGTAAGAGCTGATACTGAGATTGGATACGGAGGTGGGAGCCATGGATCTCTAAAGATTCGAATTGTTGTTCCAGAACCAATTCTCCATTTTAACTCCTTTTCAACGACACTTCTACCTGCAAGGATACTCCTCCATCCCCAAGAAGGTAAGGACCCCAACTCTGCATCTATAATAGAATTATATCTGAAATACTTTTCTTTTAAGATTCTAGATAATAAAGAATTAGAATTAGTCGCAATTCTCCAACATTGTTTACCTAGGAGAGCTAAATTTTGTGCATGTAGATCTTTAAAGCCAAGCCCTCCTTCTTTCTTAGCCCTTATCATTGTATCCCAACTAATCCAAACCATACGATGTTCCGCAGCTTGTTGACCCCACTAGAATTGATTAAGAATGCCATTGATTTCCTTGATTAGATTATCTGGAAGTTTGAAACAAGACAGGGTATATATCAGGATTGCTTCTCCTACTATCGTTAGTAATACTTGTCTTCCTCCATTAGATAAAAGACATCGTTTCTAGCCTTTGACCTTTTTGATAACCCTTTCTTTGACAGCAGAAAAGGTGGTATTTTTCGATTTATTTACTAAAGAAGTCAGTCCCAAATACTTGTCTTGAGCTCCAATGTATGAAATATTCATAGTAATAGTAAGTGATGTACGCATATCATGATGAGTGTTATTGCTGAAGAAGATTGCATATTTATTAAGGTTAACTTTTTTGTCACTGAAGCTTTCAAACTCCCCTAATAAATCTAAGATCCTTCCACAATTGTCTGCTGATGCCTTACAGAATAATATAGAATCATCTGCAAAAAATAAATGATTAACCTTAGGACATCTTCTTGTAACCTGGATCTCTTAAATTTGCTAGTTCTGCTCTGCTTTGTGTAGCAAGAAGGAGAGGCCTTCTGCACAAAATAGAAAAAGAAAAGGAGATAGAGGGTCACCCTGACGGATGCCTTTATTTGGTTTAAAAAAATCGCATGATTGTCCTTTCACAACCGCAGAGTAAGAAACCGTCATTACCAATTCATGAATCCAACCTATCCACGTAGAATCAAATCCCATCTTCTTCATGATAAACCACAAAAACTGCCACTCAACCTTGTCATATGCTTTACTCATGTCAAGTTTAAGGGTCATCTCATACTCTAAACCTCTCTTTTTCTGCTTGAGGTAGTGCATGAACTCATGTGCTATCATGATATTATCTGAAATGAGTCTCCCCTTTAGGAATGCGTTCTGATTAAGGTTAACAAGTTTATTCATACACCCTTGTAATTTATGAACCAGTATCTTAGAGATGATTTTGTAGAATATAGAGGATAAACTAATGGGTCGTACCTAGGACATGTCACAAACATCATGAATCTTAGGAATGAGGCAAATATTAGTGTGGTTGAAACTCCTTAAAATGCGCCCTCCTCGAATGAAACTTCTAATTGCCTTGAATACATCCACGCCCACAGTATCCTAGTAAAATTGGAAGAATTTAGCTGTCATCCCATCTTCTCCTGGAGCACTCTGCGGATGTACACTAAAGGTAACTTTCTTTACTTTCTCAAAAGAGACCGGATGTTGTAGCCTATGGTTCATGCTAGCTGTAACCTTAGGCTCAAAGTCTAAAAAAAAGGCCCAGGATTTGCCTGATTGGTGAAAGTAAAGATGCCCTTGAAATACTCCTCTGCCACACCTGCGATGGCTGCATTAGAAGTAGCCCACTCTCCATTCTCAGTCTTGAGTCTCCAAATCTTGTTCCTCCTAGATCTAGCCTTAAATTTTCGATGGAAGAAGCTAGTGTTTTTGCCTCCTTTTTTTAGCCATTTAATTCTAGATTTATCATTCCAATAGAGCTCTTTATTCAAGTAGGCCTTCTCTAATTTTTGCTCAAGTTCCATGATTTTAGGACCTCCCATTAAACTCGATGCCCTCATTTCTTCTAGCTGCCCTATAATTTCATCAATCTGTTTTTTAGAGTTTGAAAGACTACTCCTCTGCCATATGACCAGCTGATGTCGAATGAGTTTAAGCTTTTGAGCTAGTCAAAACATGGGGAGCCTTTAATTTCTGTGTTCCAAACCTCACTAATAAAAATTTGGACTAAATCATCCTCACACCATCGGGTTTGGAATTTAAATCTTCTTTTTGAACGTTCAGTTTGTGGATTAGTGTCAAAAAGGAGAAGGGCATGGTCTGAACCCATCTCGGCCAATCTAAGAACTGCTAAATTAGGGAATAGTTGCAGCCATGTTTCTCCCACTAAGATTCTATCTAATCGTTCTTGACTCAATTTCCCTGCTTTCTGCCTATTACTCCAAGTGAAAGGTCTACCAATCATTCCCAAGTCAAGTAAAGCATTATCACCAATAAAATAATTAAAATCTGCTATAGAAAACTATGATTTAAGACTACCTCCACATTTTTCACTTTGATCAACAATAGCATTAAAGTCTCCCAAAACACATGAGCTACCTTGTTGCTGTTGTAAGATTGCTGACACCTCTTGAAATTGTGTTGAACGGATCTGTTCATGCCTGCTAAAATGAACACTAACGAGATTCCATTCTACATTAACAGATGTGTCTTTTACCAAAGCCACGATGAAAAAATCTGAACTATCAATTATTTACACTATCACATTGTCCCTCCAAGCTAGTGCCAAGCCTCCAGCGCTACCCACTAGATCAATAATCTTCCAATTTATAAAACCACATGACCTTAACTTCATTTCTACTTGTCGAGATTGGTTTTTAGTTTCGCATAGAAAAACCATCTCGGGGGAGTGAGATTGTGACGTACCTTTGAGATTGTGGATTGTGAGAGGTCTCCCCAAATCACGACAATTCTACGTAATGAGCTTCATATTTCTTCGGATGCCATTGAACGGTTGGCACCCTCCACCCTCGTTTCAGCAATCATATCATCAACCATACAGATCTTCTCAGCCTCATTTTCATTTTCCTTCCCTTGATTTTTTCTTTTTATTCCTCCAAACAACTTACTTGAATCAGTCCCTTGTCTAGCAAGTTGTTTCCACTTAGAACCCCTGCTGGTCATTCTTTCATTAGGTAAGTTCTATGGGACAGATCCATTAGTGTTCATAGTACTAGTAATATCTTGCAGGACTAATGCCTCACTAGTCTTCTTAATTGACAACCAAACTACTTCTGAAAAATTATCATCCTCCTTATTACCTCCAGATGTCTCCATAGAGTTATTTTTTGTCCCTTTGACACTCAAGCTGGCAAAATTATCTATCAACCAGTTTGGGGTTAGTTTTTTTTCGATTGGGGAGTGCTTGAGTTTGAGTTATTGAAGTTGGAGTTATCCCTAATTCCTCCACATTTGATCCTCTTGCCCATTTGATCTGCTTTGACCCACTCACCAATACGATCCTGTTTAATAGCGCCTACTGATGAATCCTCCATGAATTTAGAACAATGTTTGGAATCATGTCCTAAATGAGCACAGTAGGTACAGAAAATTCCAATCCTTTCGTATCGCAATCAAATTTCCAGCACCTTACCATTCAGTTCAGCCATACGAATACTGTCTTTCACCCTTTTATCACCATTCAGCCAGAGTTTGATCTTGAAAATTCGAGATTCTCTTCCACAAATAGAGAAAAAATCAATGTCTATCACCTCTCCAATTTCTCTCTAAGTATTTTTTCAACTTGAATAGTTTCGAACTGCTCAGACAGACCCCAGAATTGGATCCAGATTGGAAAACAAGTAATGCTTTTCTAGTCATGTTCATCCGATTTAACCCATCTTCTCACATGCAAGATATAATCCTTAAAGAGGCAAGGAGATCCTTTTTCAATTCTGAGATCATCAAGATCATTCTTAAAGAAGAATTGGAATTGATTAGGACCTCTCTCAATCGATCGGAACCCTTCCGGTTTATCCCATATCGCCCTTAGGGTATTGTTAATTGTTTCAATCGAAAATACCTTATCTACAAAGAGTCTCCCCGAGAAACTCTTAATACAAGCCTCCAACCTCTGAGAATAATCTTCCGTCTCCAATACCACAATATCCTCCTCATCCTCCTCACTACATGGATCAATTTTAAAGTTCTTCCCTTCACTGAAATTCATATTGGATTGAGAATGCTAATTGAGGAGAAGTTGATAATAAGGTAACGAGAACTAGGAGTATAAATTATTGTGATCAAAGAAAAAGATAGAAATAGAAAAGTAGAAAAGAAGTGGAAAGATCAAAGCTCTAAATAGAGCACTGATAAAACCCAAGCAGAACACTGATAAAATTCTAACAGAACACTAAAAGAGAATACGTACATTTTTAATAACTATTGATTAGTACACTAAATACTACTAATGTGATGAGTTGAAATGATATTGCACCAAAATGGTTTTATCAGAAGACAAATAATGCACCATTAAATTGGTTTTTGTATTTATGAAAATAAATCATTTTTTGCTATACACATATAATATTACCATTGTTTTGCAGAACTAATTTATTATGGTTTAATTATTTTATTTGTTTCTATATTTTCATCAAATTTGTAATTAGGTCTATATTTTTTTAATTGAGTATCTATACTACTTTTAATTTTATAATTAAATCCTTACTAACGTAAAAATATTAGAATTAACAGAATATTTTTTCAAAAATTAAAGATACTTATAATTAAGAATCTAATTAAATATTTGATCAAATTTTTTTGAAAAAAATATTTTATCAATAATGTACCAATCAATAGTTATTAAAAGACTTATTATTTAACAAAAATGAGACCAAGTTATTTAACATAAATGATTGTTTTATATCAAATAAATTTTATTTTACTTGAAAATTAGAATTCTTTTATAAATAACATTTAAAATTCTAAATAAATATAATAGACATGATCTTAATAACATAAACAGGAGAAATGAAATAAAAGACGGAGGTTGTCTAGTTTAGGAAGAGGATGTCCATAGATTTTGTTTTCTGGTTAAAACAAATTTTCATTTCGTTATATTTAAATGTATAAAAATAACATAAAATGTTGAAAAAAAAAGAGATAACAACAAAAAAATAAAGAAAGCTAACATTTAGTTGTTTTAGACTTTTAGCTAAAATTTATGATTGGTCTAAAATATTTATAGTAACATTTTTTTGTGTTACAAAATATATCTATTGTAACATTTTTTTAAGTGTTACTAAGAAAGGTCTATTGTAACATTTCTCATAATATTACTATAGAAGATCTATTGTAACATTTTTATTAAATGTTATTAAATTTTTAAAAAAATGTTAGTAAAACTCTAGTAACATAGGGTATATTTAACATTTGTTAAAATGTTACTAATATACATAACTAACATTTTAATATGATATGATAACATTTTTTAAATGTTAGTAAAAGTCAATTACTTAATAGCGTTCCCTTTGTTTCTAACGTTTGCTTGGGGTCCTTCTACTATTACCTCCAATGATGGAAATCGCTACTATGTTTCCTTCATTGATGTTTTCTCTCGTCATGCCACGATTTATCTCTTTACTAACAAATATAAAGTGTTTTGTGTTTTTAAACAGTACAAGGCATACATTGAGCACCAAATAGGTTACTCCATTCAAGCACTACAAATGGACAATGGCAAAGAGTATCTTTCCAAGTGTTTTGTCATTTTTCTTCAATCACATGGCATTGCTCATCGTCTCACTTGCCCTTACACACCCCAACAAAATGGTATTGACAAACGAAAACATTGACATATTGTTGAAACGGGGTTAGCCTTATTTGCCATTGCATCCCTACTATTATCTCCTTGGACTCATGCTTTTTCTACCGTAGTCTTCTTAATTAATCGCATGCCATCAAAGAACACTACTAACACATCCCCTTTCAAGCTTATGTTTAATTGTATTTCAAATTCCACCATCTTAAAAGTGTTTGGTTGCATTTGTTATCCACATCTTCAACCTTATAACAATCATAAATTGGAGTATCATTCACAATTCTAAATCTTTCTTGGCTATGCAACCTAACAAAAAGGATACAAATGACTTATTAAAAAAGGAAAAAAAATCATTTCCAGGGATGTGCTCTTTGATGAAAAGAAATTTCCTTCTTCTGCCTTTTTTGACATAACCTCTTCCTCTACTCCTTTTAATACTGCATCATCTGCATAGTTCCTTCCCACTATAGCTGCTATTCCTCCTTCTTCAATTACACCATCTTCTTCTCCTGCCACATCTTCTAATCCCACACTTCTCTCTATTACTATTTCATCACAGCAGTCATCCCCTCCTTCAAATCATACTCCTTCTGACCCTCCCTCTTACACTCATCACAACTCTATACTATATCTTCTATCGACATTGCTCTTCCATTTTCCAACCTACCCATAACCAATACGACAAATACTCACCTTATGCTCACCCGTTCCAAAATACACTCTTCCAAACCCACTGTTCTTCATACTTTCAATTCAAATACACTTACTCACACTAACTCTTAGATGCCAAAATCTATCAAATCTGCCTTTAACTCCTCATAGTGGAAGGATGCTATACTCACAAAATATCATGCTTTAATTCAACATCAGACCTGGAGCCTTGTGGAGTTACCACCTAATGTCAAATTAATTGGGTGAAAGTGAGTTTTTACTGTGAAAAAGAACTCCAAAGGTGAAGTTCTATGATATAAAGCACGCTTGGTTGCGAAAGGTTTTAACCAAGCGACTAGCGTAGATTATGATCAAATTTTCTCCCCTATTATAAAGCCGATCACGATCAGAATCATACTCACTCTGCCTCTTTCGAACGGTTGGAAAATCAAACAATATGATTTTCACAATGTCTTCCTAAATGGGGTGTTTCAAGAAACTCAATACATGACACAGCCCTAGAATTCACTCATTTTAACTCATAGTTGGTATGCAAACTCCACAAAGTCATCTATGGCTTAAAACAAGCACCACGTTAGTGGTATATGATACTCACTTGTAAAAGGCCTTCAATATGTGACAATGACCTGACATTGCCTTCACTGTAAACAAATTAAGCCAATTCTTGTTTGCCTTAACATAAGAACATTGGGTTGCACTCAAACAGGTGCTACATTACTTGGTAGGTACACTCACTCTCATGTTAGATTTTTTTTTTAAAATCTACTTATTTGCGCTTAACCGCATTTGCAAATTATGATTGGGTTTCAGACCTAGAAGATCACAAGTCCACATCCGGGTATTGCGTGTATTATGGCTCGAACCTCATCTCATGGAAGAGTCACATCTCTACCGAAGCAAAATTTTGGTTTCTTTCTGTTGTTTTTGCTGAGCTTATATGGGTATAGAACCTACTCATTGAAATTCATCAATCATGTAAGGTTCCACCTACTATCTTTTATGACAACCTCTTTGCAATCTTACTTGCCTACAATCCTGTTCTGGATAATCGCACGAAGCATTTTGAATTAGACATTTACTTTGTCCGAGATCATGTCACAAAAGGTCTTGTTGCAGTGTCTCACATTATAACCAGCAAGCAAATTGCTGATCTATTTACCAAGCTAGTCTTAAGTCAATTGTACGTTTCATAAGTTTAGAGACAAACTCAGACTATCGAGTAGATCGCCTTGAGTTTGCGCAGTTGGGAGGGAGGGGTAGGAAGAATAGATGATATATAGTTTATATAGATAGTCAAATAGGGGGATATATATATCCCCTGCATGTAGTGCTATGTACAATAAGATCATCTACTCAATTACTACTACTTAGTTTTATGTGTTATTACTTCTCTGTTAAATTTTAATATTCTTTTTTTATTCAATTTCAATTCATGTCTTTTTTTTTATTATTTAGTATCAGATTTTAGGTATTAGATTAATCCTTATTACTTTATGTTTGTTCTTGTGTCCTAAAAAAAAAAGAGTCCTAGTGTCTCTTGTGTCTTTCTTTATGTTCTTGTCGTCATTTTCTACCTTATACTAAAAAAAACATTCAGTGCAAAAAGAAAAAAAAGAAAAAAGAAAAAATATCTTTTTGTATTTGTCATTTTCATAAATTATTTTTTCAACTATAAAATTTAAGGGCGAATCTTTGTTTAAGAGGAAGAGAATGATACATGCTTCAAATGTCAGTGATATGAAGAATTCAAGTATTCTTTAAAAATTATTAGTTTATATTTTTAGAATGTTGAGTTTAATTTAATATATTTTGATTTTATTCATTTAATTACTAAATTGGATTTTATATTTATGGGCTTATGATTTTCTTTATTTTAACCTAATAAGAAATTATAAACACCACCTAAACTATTGTTGTCGTAATATAGAGTGATTAGAGGAGTGCCAAGGTAATTTTTGATTTTGTGATGAAACCATGGTATGAACAAGTGAGGTTGAGTGAGTCTTTCTCTTGTTACATCAAAGAATTGGGTAAAAGATTGAGTGAGTCCTTTTAATTCAATTTTTAAACTATGGCTTGGAGTCCATGGACAAGTTAGGTTGAGGAGTCTGTTTGAGTAGAAAGTAGAGTAATTTTCTTTGTATTCAATTTTAACCTATTCTTTAATTTTTATTTTAATATTCTTTTTTTATTAAATTTCAAAATTTTTTGCTTATTTTTTTTATCATTCTGTCTTCCGGTCTCTACTAGTCTTCCAAAAAATAGGAATAAAGAAGGCTGGAATTTTTTGTAATGAAAATTAAAACTTTAAAAATATTTATTTTTAAAAATATTCTCATCTAACTTTTCAAATTCCAAGTCTAAACCCACATTTTCTTTTTCTCCCAAATCATGTCTCCCTCTCGCAATTTCCATCTCCATTGGCACAAGCAGCACCCCGGCTTTCTCTTTTTTCTCCACCTTAAAAACCACCACCAAACAGGTGAGACCTAGCCAAGGAAGACACGTCGACAAAGAGATCCTCGTTACTATCATCGGAGCGTGTTTAGTAACCATTGGATCAAATGACAGAGTGGTGGACAAAGGGGTCCTTGCCGCCATCATTGGGAGCTATGAGTTTTCTATGCGTCGAACCATTTTATTATGCTAGTGGATTTCTTGAGTCTCTATGGCTATGGCTTCTCAAAACCCAAAATAGGAAAAAATAAAAAAAAAATTCTGGAAGAAATTAAATGTAAAATGGACTAAATGGAGGAGAAGGAAGCACAATAAGACCTTGGTCCCCTGATGCGGTGGTGAGTTCTGCGGCAAAGTGCGTAAGCCATGAGCACGAAGAAATTTCTAAAGAAAGTGTTGTTAGAGAATGAAAAGTGGTAGTAAAAAAGTGATAGTAGGTCTGCGCATCAAAGAGGAGAAGGAGAGGGAGGGGTTGTGCTGATGGGTTGTGGTGTTGCAAATGAGGCAATGTTATAGATGAGTTAAATCTCAAAGTGATTTTTTAAGTTTTACTTGAGCCTTAAGGTAGTGTTTAAAGTTAATAATTATCCATATTCATCTTATGTTAGATAAATTTAATATTAGAAAATGAAAGGCAGCAAAAAGCTTTTGATGACGAAGTTGAAAAAATAAACTTGGAAGCAAATTGAAGGTTGTGGTAGGCTTAGAGAAGGGGGGGTTGAATCTATGCCTTCCTTTTAATTACTGTTGTTACCCTTTTAAAACAGATTTGCAATTCTGATTCTGTTTTAACTTAGCAGCGGAAATTTATGAGACAATTTATTTTTGTCTCATGAATATCAGAAAACAGAACACAGCAGAGAAGAGAAAAGCTAACACCAGCAAGTATCCTGGTTCGGTTGCCTTGTGCTATGCAACCTACATCCAGTCTCCTCCACAACTGTGGAAGAATTTCACTATAGTAAACAGTATTACATACACCAATAACACAGGATTGACCCAATCCTTTCACACTCAAGTTCTAACCTAACTTGACATTGGCTATGCTAATACCTAACTATACCTCTTAGTGCTAACCCAACTAAGAAAGGGATACCATTCAGATACTAGATACAAGACACTTAATCAACCTAAAGAAATCAGAAAATAACTCTAGGCTTTTCTCTCAAGTGTATCTCTCAGCCTTTTTCCACTCATGGCTTTTTCTCAAGCTTTCTCACAATGCCTTTTCTCTCAAGAAATTACAGAAAGATAAGCTTAGAAAAGTACATTACAATCAGTAAAACATGAAGGAGATTGACTTCATCAACAGCCTCTGTGCTATGCGAAAAACCAGATTAGCAAGCCTCTGATTCAGTTCTTCATACTGGCGGACTGCACCTTTGATTAGGTTACACTGTCCAGTTAGATGAACTTCTTCAAAGAGCTCTCTCAGAACAATAACCTCTATTCACTGGTTTTCTCTCCTTCGTTTCTGAATGAACAGCAAACTCCTTATATCTCCTTGCATGTGGCTGAGTTCATCTTCCAATGTCAACACCTTGAGCCTTGAGCTTCACCAACTCACAAGCTTACTTTTTCTTCTCAAGCATCAAAGTAGAACCTTTGCTTCTGACTTTTCCAACTTGACCGAAAGCCACAAAACAGTAACAATAGAACTCTTCTTGTGGTCAACTTGATCTTAGCCATTGAAAAACTACTTGGTCCCCAAGTATCACTTGTGACCGTAGATGTGAAGCAGAATAGGGCAGAGACCAACTTTTCCTTCAAAGCCATTTTTGGGTAGTGCAGAGAGTTGGGAAGAAGGGATGAAGATTTGATGCATGCAAGATGAGATGGATTACCTTTCTTAAGCTTGATTTAGCTTGGGATTTCTGTTTTAGCTTCTGTGCTTCAAGCTTCAACTCTCTCTCTCTTGCTTCTTTGGTTAATGGCTTATGGAAGAAGCTTTTCTTTTCTTTCTCTTTCTTGCTTTTTCTGAAGTCTTGATGTGACTTGATTAGAGAGGAGAGGAACGTTGCTTTTGGTTGAGCAAAATGGTGGGAAAATGAAAAACAATTGAGCTTGGATCGGGTTCTTCTCTCTTTAGCCCGTGGTGTCTTGCTATGCTTCTTTGATGAATTTGTTTGAGATGAATGACTTGGGCTTTATTTATTCATACTTACCATTCAGCCCATTAGCCTTGTTTTGTCATTCATTCAACTTGGGCTGCTTAAATTTAATTATGGCCTGCAACATAACATAAATAATTAGCAACATACACTTATTAATTAAACAACTCTAATTATTTATTTTGCCAAAAATAATGTTTGTCATCACTAATTAATTTAGTTAATTTCTTAACTCAACAATCTCCCCCTTGATGACAAACATGATTTAAGCAATAATCAAAAGGAAATGAGTTTGAGTAAGGTTTTAGAAACTCCCTTTGAATGATGTTGCTTGCTAATGTGTTGCTCCCCCTTTCCTTTTCAACAGTAGCTCCCCCTGAATCTATGCTCGATCCTTTTGTTCCTGTTTACATTAAGCTTAAAAGGAGCTATTTAAGATGTAACTTGACTAAGAGATTCTATATAACCAGCAACACATATTCAGCCCAGTAATTCTTATCATGACAACAGCCAAGGCAAGTTGTAAAACAAAATTAATTTGCAAGAACAGAGTTCAGTTCTGATCCGAAACAAAGTTCAGAAAAGAATTATCAGCATCAACATATCAGAAAAATCAGCAGGCATCATTCAACTGAATTAATCTCAGAATCAATCAGAGCTATTACTCCCCCTTTTGTCATCAAGGGAGGACAACAAAAACAGCACCATAAAACCTGCAAGAAAGGTTAGTGCACAGCCAAAATAGCTTAATAAATAGCTAAAAGTGCATCAGCAATCAAAGTTATTACAGTTATCCAAGACAACAAAGGTATATTAAACAGTAGCAAAATAAAACAGAGTTTATGAGACAAAATGAGCAGCGTCAGCAGATTTTATGAGACAAATCCTAGGCATCAGAACCATTCCCTTCCGAAACAGCATCCTCTTCAACATCAGTGGCAGCATCTTCATCATTTTGAAGGTTATCAATGAAGGTCATCAGTACAGCCACCCTATCCCTTGACTTCTTCAGGAAGTTCTCATGCTTGCTAGCCAGCTTCCTTTTCTCTTTGCTTAATTCAATCAAGTGGTTCGATTGAGAGACAAACTCTTGAGCAACATCCCTGACTACATTCAGCAGAGTGGATTTCTTCCCAGTGGAAATGGAAGTACCCTCAGTGGAAGGAGCAGTGGAATCCTCAGGGACAAAATCCTCATCTTCATCATCTAGGACGACTCGTTCAGATCGAGTGGGTCCTTTGTTCTGTTTCACTGAACCACCCCCCTTTAGGTATGAATGTCTATTCTCATATTTCTCATTGGTCAAGTCAACACCAAAATACTCAAAAATACAAGTTAGAAACATGCCATAAGGTAGAGCTTTGTCCTTTTCACTTCTAACAGAATCAAACATGTATCTTACCATCAAATATGCAAATGAAATTTCAGTTTTGGTGAGAATGGCATATAAAACAAGAGTGTCAGTGTATGAAACCCTTTGATATGAACCACTTTGAGGAAGTATAATGTGGTTGACCATGCGGTGCAACTGAGCACGTTCATATCCTAGGGCTTTGTGTGTGGGTGTAATACCATTTATCAAGGAGATATGTTCACAAATACTAGCCAGGGCATCATTGTAAGAGACACCAACTCCTTCATCCCACTTAACTGACGTGTAGGCACAGGGCCCAACATCAGTATACTTCAAGGCATCACTGATGGTCTCATTGTTTAAAACGATATCTCGACCCTTGACATACGAATGAGCAGTGCCCTCATGATAAGTCATGTTTGCATAAAACTCTTTAACCAACAAGGGATAAACAGGTTTTTTGATATCAAAAAGGTGATTCCAGTCCAGAAAAATCAAGTTATCAACAAAAGGAAAATCTTTTCTTTTCAAAGATGGCAAATCAGCGAGAAAAGAGGGACATAGGGTACGATACTGGATAACCTTCTCATAAAAATCATTGTTCATGGCAGATTTGAATCTATAAGGGTTATAGTTCGAATGAGAAGTCAAAAAGTGAGCTTTGTGAT
Organism: Arachis ipaensis; assembly: GCF_059453495.1. Lineage (NCBI taxonomy): Eukaryota > Viridiplantae > Streptophyta > Magnoliopsida > Fabales > Fabaceae > Arachis > Arachis ipaensis. The sequence continues at coordinate 20,989,333 of NC_142440.1, read as the reverse complement.
CAAAAGGTCCAATGTCTGGTTCTTTAACATTCTGGAGAGGGACTCGAGTGTTACCTCGTTGAGATCGCATTGGAACCGACTTGGATTTTGGTTGTGTTGGTTTGGTTATGGGTTCCTCTGTCGCCTGACGTTTGCCTTTGGAGGAGCCAGGCTTTGCTGAACTTGGTTTTGAGGAGCCAGGCTTGGAAGGTGTGGCCTTTGGTGGTGGCGTCGGCTTGGCAGAGGCAGGGTACCTTGGTGTAGTCTTGGTTCGTGCCATGGATGCTGTGCGAGGAGGAGAGGTAGGAGGAGAAGGAGAAGGGGTAAAGGTGCGGTCTTGAGAGCGAGTGGAAGGCTTTGTGGGTAGCTTGAAGATCTTTTCACGAGGAGGCCTTTTAGGAATGGTTTTCTTCCTCATTTGGTTAGTGTCAGTCTTTTGAGGGAAGAGAAGCAGTAAAGTGAGTGGGAAGAAACCGAAGAGTGTGTGGAGAAGTTATGGAGGGAAGAGAGGGAGTGTTGGTAACCGTACCCAAAAAGTGGATTTCCAAAACCATGCAACTGCATCACCATTTGAAAAGACTTGAAAAGACATGACCTCATTCAAGAAAGATTTTATTTGATTTAAAATTAAAACAGGAGATTAATTTTAAATTTTGAAAGACAATCAGAATTAGATTGAAACATCTTTTGGGCCAAAATTAAATCCATTTGAAAACCATTTGGGCCACAAAACATTTATTGAAAACCTTTTATGAAACACACAAGTCATCAAAAAATAACAAACAAGATTGTAACATTCATGTTAGGGCCTTGAGGTGATTTGGATTTAATGAAACATATAGGACAACCCAGATCCGAATTGAGGTTGGTCCAGATCAATTTTTCACTTGAAGCAAGCCCAGAACACGTTGACTAGATGGAAATGTTCATCACCTGCCCAGAATTGTCTCATGCCTGTTTATGAGACAAAAAGCTCCAGCAAATACATCAGCATTTTTCAAACAAGGAATCATAACTCAAAATTCCTAAACAAGTCCTAAGCATGCAGAATCTATCCTCAGCTAATGGTTTTGTAAAATTATCTGCTAATTGCTCCTCTGATTTAACAAATTGAATACTAATATCCCCCTTTTGGACATGTTCTCTTATTGAGTGAAATTTCACTTCAATATGTTTAGTCCTAGAGTGCAATACTGGATTTTTAGAAATATTAATGGCACTCATATTATCACACAGCAGGGGAATATTTTCAGCCTTTAATTTGTAATCAGCAAGCTGTGTTTTTAACCATAAAAGCTGAGAACAACAAGAAGAAGCAGCTATATACTCAGCCTCTGCAGTGGAAAGGGCCACTGTTGGTTGCTTCTTACTTGACCATACATTTAAGGACTTCCCAAGGAAGCAACATAAACCAGAAGTGCTCCTTCTATCAACTCTATCACCAGCAAAATCTGCATCACAATAACCAACTGCAGAAAAATCATCAATCTTAGGATACCAAAGACCAAAATTGGATGTGCCATGAACATATCTAATGATCCTTTTAACAGCCGAGAGATGTGACTCTTTTGGTTTGGATTGGAACCTAGAACACAATCCAACACTTTGCACAATATCGGGTCTAGAGGAAGTTAAGTACATAAGAGAGCCAATCATTCTTCTATACCTAGTCTCATCAACATCTTTCTCAGTTTCTCCCTTATCTAATTTAGAATTAGGATGCATGGGAGTTCCCATGGGTTTGGCATTTTCCATACCAAATTTCTTAACTAATTCCTTGGCATACTTCTCTTGATGAATAAAAATTCCTTTATCAGTTTGTTTAATTTGCAGCCCAAGGAAGAAATTAAGTTCACCCATCATACTCATGTCAAATTCACTTGTCATGAGTTTTCCAAATTCAGAACAAAGGGATTCATTGGCTGATCCAAAAATAATGTCATCAACATATATTTGGACTAGGATAAAAGAATCATTAGAATTCTTGATAAATAGAGTTGTATCAGTGGTGCCTCTTTGAAAACCATTTTTCAAAAGAAAAGAGCTAAGTCTCTCATACCAAGCTCTAGGAGCTTGTCTTAAACCATAGAGAGCTTTAGATAGTTTGAAAACATGATCAAAGTGCTCTTTATTTTCAAAACCAGGAGGCTGCTCCACATACACTTCTCTATCTATCACTCCATTCAAAAATGCACATTTCACATCCATTTGGTATAATTTAAAACCACAAAATGCAGCATAAGCTAAGAGAAGTCTTATGGCTTCCATTCGTGCAATAGGGGCAAAGGATTCATCAAAGTCGATTCCTTCTTCTTGGTCATATCCTTGTGCCACCAGCCTTGCCTTGTTCCTTGCAATGCTACCATCTTCTCCCAACTTGTTCCGGAATATCCACTTGGTGCCGGTCACTTTCTTTCCACTTGGCCTTGGAACCAACGTCCACACTTGGTTCTTTTCAAACTCAAGAAGCTCATCCTCCATAGCTTTAACCCAAGAAGGGTCACTAAGTGCTTCCTTGACATTTTGAGGCTCTATTTGTGAAAGAAGGGCAATGTTTGAACCTTCATTTGCCTTTCTAGTGGAGGACCTTGTTTGCACTCCATGAGAGACGTCCCCAATGACAAATTCCTCAGGATAATTCTTCAAGAATCTCCATTCACGAGGTCTGGTGGACTTGGAGGCAGATTCAGTCACCAAGGGATTCTGTGTGCTGCTGTCTGCAGAATTTTCTTCAGATTCATGAGACAAAATGGAATTGTCTCTTGAATTTTCATCATTTGCTGTTTCTGGTTCAGCTTGTCCAGAATTCTCTTTTCCATGATTCTGAGCAGTCTCATCCTCCTTTTGAGCTTGATTTCCTGCATCAACATCTTCCAAAATGCTTTGCACCAAGTTAGTATCACAGAATGTAACATGTATGGACTCTTCAATAATTCTAGCATCTTGATGATAAACCCTATATGCTTTACTAGTTGTGGAATATCCTACAAACAAACACTCATAAGCCTTTGGATCAAATTTTCCCAAATTTTCTTTGTTATTTAAAACAAAACATTTGCATCCAAAGATGTGCAAGTAATCTAAGTTTGGTGGGTAGCCTTTCCAAAGTTCATAAGGGGTTTTCTTCAAAAATTTCCTTATGATTGTTCTATTTAAAATGTGGCAAGCTGTGTTAACCGCTTCAGCCCAAAGGAATTTTGGAACATTGCTCTCACAAAGCATAGCTCTTGTCATCTCTTGTATGCTTCTATTTCTTCTTTCCACAACACCATTTTTTTGTGGTGTTCTTGGACAAGAGAAGTTGTGAGATATTCCAAATTCCTCACAAAAGGATTCAAACAAATTATTTTCAAATTCAGTTCCATGATCACTCCTTATAGAAGAGATTTTCAAATCCTTTTCATTTTGAATTTTCTTGCAAAAAGGTTCAAAGGCCGAAAAGGCTTCATTTTTGTGTGCAAGAAATAAAACCCAACCAAACCTAGTGTAGTCATCCACAATTACTAAACCATAATGTTTACCACCTAGGCTTTGAGTTCTTGTTGGACCAAATAAATCAATGTGTAGCAACTCAAGTGGTCTTTTAGTAGAGATGTCTTCCTTTGGTTTAAAAGAACTTTTTGTTTGTTTTCCCATTTGGCAAGCATCACAAGTGATGTCTTTGTCAAACTTTATCAAAGGAAGACCTCTTACTAATTCTTTCTTTACAAGTTTGTTTATTTGAAACATACTTGCATGGCCCAATCTCTTGTGCCATAACCACTTTTCAGATTCTTTAGAGTGAAGACAAGCTACATTTTGATTCTTTAGTTCATCAAGAGTAAGTCCATACATATTATTGAAACGCTTGGCAACAAACATCACTTCATTTGTCTTTTCATTGACAACACAGCATTCAAGTCTTTTGAAAACAACTAAATATCCCAAATCACACAGCTGACTTATACTTAAAATATTGTGCTTTAAACCACATACTAAAAGTACATCATCAATGAAAGTAGATTGCTCATTACCTACTTTTCCAACAGCAATGATTTTACCTTTACCATCATCTCCAAAGGTCACAAAACCTCCATCATACTTATTTAGTTTGATGAAGTAGGTTGACCTTCCAGTCATGTGCCTTGAACATCCACTATCCATGTACCACATGTCCTTTTTGTTCTTGGATGCTAGGCAAATCTGCATGATGAGTTTCAAGTAGCCTTAGGTATCCAAATTAATTTGGATCCTTTGAAGTTAATCCATCTTGGTTGCCCAAGTGCATTGAAATCACAAACAACATTGTAGACTTTGTTTCCTACAACTCTCTTTTCAATGAAGCATTGTGCATATGAGTGACCAAATTTCTTGCAATTAACACAATGATTTTCTGGTGTGTGTTGCTGAAACTGATGTGAGTTATATTGCTTGAAATGATTAAAGCTTTGAAATTTTCTGGTTCTTGGAGGAGATGCATTTCTTTTGACAAACTGATTTTTAGTAAAGTTATTCCTCTTTGCAAAGGCATTTTCACCAGAATTTTTTTGAAAATTTTTGCCTTTCGAGAATGAGGTTTTGTTGTAAAAAGTTGGTTTCTTGAAGGCAGCCTCATTTTTCGAAATGTAACCCAAACCTGGCCGGTTTGAACTCGGTTCAGTTTTTGGTGAAGGGTCAGTTTCACTTGTGTATACTTCATCAAATTTTTCTTCAATTGTTTGAGCATTTTCAATACCAGATTTGTTTGGTATGGTTTTGGTATTTGATGAAGAAGCCACAAACTTTATAGAGGAAATATTAGAAGATGCATCTTCCTTGGCTATGTAGCCTAAACCAGATTTTTCAAACAATGGTCTTTGACTTGCAAGTAATTTGTCCAAGTTACTAGAACCTTGAGCAAATTTTGCTAAGTCACTATTCAGCCTTTTAACCATATCATTTAATCTTTTATTTTCAGCAATTAACTCATGTGAAGGATCCACAATATGCTTTCCTTTTAATTTTTCAAGTTCAGATTTTAGAAATCTGTTTTCTTCAATGATGTCCAAAGCACATTCAGTTTCCTTCACTTTTTCTTTTAAAAATTCATTTTCAGCTCTTAACACATTTCTTTCAGATCTGCATTCATTGTATTTATCAAGCAGTTTTGATGTGTTTAAAGTGAGATCATCAATAATAACATGCAAGTCCTCAATGGTCAAATCATAATAGTTTACCTCATCAAGATTGTTGTTTCCAGCCATGAAGCAGTCTTTGTCATCTCCTTCAGATTCTTCTTCTTCATTTGAGTCATTCTCAAGATCCTCCCAAGCTGCCATGAGTACTCTCTTCCTTTCCCTCTTGCCTTTGTCCTCCTTTTTGAGCTTTGGACAGTTTGACTTGAAGTGTCCAGCCTCCTTGCAATGATGGCATGTCACCTTGCTCAAGTCCATCTTTTGCTCATTTGAACTTGAACCCTTGTATTTGCTCTTGCTTTTCATCATCCTTCTAAATTTCCTAGCAAAAAACAAAAGTTCGTCATCTGAAATACCATCACTAGACTCACTCTCTTTTGGTTCTATTTGTGACTTGAGGGCTATTCCCTTTTTCTTTGAGTCTGTGTTTGTGTGTGTGGCTTCATAGGCAAGGAGTTTTCCTCTCAGCTCATCATAGGTTATGGGACTTATGTTGTTACTCTCGGTTAGGACAGTGGCAGTGTTTTCCCACTCTTTTGTGAGGCTTCTAAGGAGTTTTCTCACCAAGGTTTGTTCTGCATAGTTTGTACCCATAGCATCAAGGTTGTTGATTATGATTGAGAATCTCTCAAATGCTTCATCAATGCTTTCTCCATCCTTCATGCTAAACATCTCATACTCTTTTCGCAGCATATCAATCCTCGTTTCTTTGACTTGTTTAGTGCCTTCGTGTGTAACCTGGAGTTTTTCCCAGATTTCTTTGGCTGTCTTGCATCTAGACACCTTCCGGTACTCTTCAAAGCTGATAGCACAGTGAAGAAGGTTGATTGCTTTAGCGTTCAGCTCTATCTTCTTCTTGTCATCTTCATTCCATTCAGCTTCTTCTTTCGGAGTCACCACTCCATCAGCACTTGTTTTTGTTGGGATCTTGGGGCCACTCACAACGATCTTCCATAAGTTGTAGTCAATGGATTGGATGAAGATCCTTATCCTTTCTTTCCAGTAGGAATAGTTCTTTCCGTTAAAGAAAGGTGGCCGGTTGTTTGACTGGCCTTCAGTGAGGGTGTAGGCAATTGTGGTTGTGCCCAGATTGTTCGCCATTGGATCTTTGCTCCAAGCGGTTAAGCTTGATTCTTGAGACCTTAGCTCTTGATACCAATTGAAGGTTGTGGTAGGCTTAGAGAAGGGGGGGTTGAATCTATGCCTTCCTTTTAATTACTGTTATTACCCTTTTAAAACAGATTTGCAATTCTGATTCTGTTTTAACTTAGCAGCGGAAATTTATGAGACAATTTATTTTTGTCTCATGAATATCAGAAAACAGAACACAGCAGAGAAGAGAAAAGCTAACACCAGCAAGTATCCTGGTTCGGTTGCCTTGTGCTATGCAACCTACATCCAGTCTCCTCCACAACTGTGGAAGAATTTCACTATAGTAAACAGTATTACATACACCAATAACACAGGATTGACCCAATCCTTTCACACTCAAGTTCTAACCTAACTTGACATTGGCTATGCTAATACCTAACTATACCTCTTAGTGCTAACCCAACTAAGAAAGGGATACCATTCAGATACTAGATACAAGACACTTAATCAACCTAAAGAAATCAGAAAATAACTCTAGGCTTTTCTCTCAAGTGTATCTCTCAGCCTTTTTCCACTCATGGCTTTTTCTCAAGCTTTCTCACAATGCCTTTTCTCTCAAGAAATTACAGAAAGATAAGCTTAGAAAAGTACATTACAATTAGTAAAACATGAAGGAGATTGACTTCATCAACAGCCTCTGTGCTATGCGAAAAACCAGATTAGCAAGCCTCTGATTCAGTTCTTCATACTGGCGGACTGCACCTTTGATTAGGTTACACTGTCCAGTTAGATGAACTTCTTCAAAGAGCTCTCTCAGAACAATAACCTCTATTCACTGGTTTTCTCTCCTTCGTTTCTGAATGAACAGCAAACTCCTTATATCTCCTTGCATGTGGCTGAGTTCATCTTCCAATGTCAACACCTTGAGCCTTGAGCTTCACCAACTCACAAGCTTACTTTTTCTTCTCAAGCATCAAAGTAGAACCTTTGCTTCTGACTTTTCCAACTTGACCGAAAGCCACAAAACAGTAACAATAGAACTCTTCTTGTGGTCAACTTGATCTTAGCCATTGAAAAACTACTTGGTCCCCAAGTATCACTTGTGACCGTAGATGTGAAGCAGAATAGGGCAGAGACCAACTTTTCCTTCAAAGCCATTTTTGGGTAGTGCAGAGAGTTGGGAAGAAGGGATGAAGATTTGATGCATGCAAGATGAGATGGATTACCTTTCTTAAGCTTGATTTAGCTTGGGATTTCTGTTTTAGCTTCTGTGCTTCAAGCTTCAACTCTCTCTCTCTTGCTTCTTTGGTTAATGGCTTATGGAAGAAGCTTTTCTTTTCTTTCTCTTTCTTGCTTTTTCTGAAGTCTTGATGTGACTTGATTAGAGAGGAGAGGAACGTTGCTTTTGGTTGAGCAAAATGGTGGGAAAATGAAAAACAATTGAGCTTGGATCGGGTTCTTCTCTCTTTAGCCCGTGGTGTCTTGCTATGCTTCTTTGATGAATTTGTTTGAGATGAATGACTTGGGCTTTATTTATTCATACTTACCATTCAGCCCATTAGCCTTGTTTTGTCATTCATTCAACTTGGGCTGCTTAAATTTAATTATGGCCTGCAACATAACATAAATAATTAGCAACATACACTTATTAATTAAACAACTCTAATTATTTATTTTGCCAAAAATAATGTTTGTCATCACTAATTAATTTAGTTAATTTCTTAACTCAACACAAATGTTGTATTGCTGAGGTTGAGAGGAATTTTGCAGATGCATTAGAGGTTTGCTTATTTTTATATAAAAGTAGCTCTCTTGACACTTTGAGTATGAATAACTATTAATTTTGGAGATCAATTTGAGACTCAAGTATAATTTTAGGAATTACTTTGAGACTTAACTCGTCACAAATAAAAAAATTTGAGGAGTAAAAGACAAGAAAGAGAGAAAAAAAAGAAGCAAAAAAGGGTATTTAAGTAATTATTTATTTTAGTTTTTGTATTTATTTTAAATCAAATAGGATGCTAAGACATAACTCAGTTATATACATTTTATATTAAATATAATACAAAGACTGAAAAACTTAATTTAATCTTTAACTTTTAATTTTTGTCTCTCAATTTTTGTCTTTCAATTAATCTCAATCTTTTCTTTAAATATAATCTAAAAATACAAGTTAAAATTATAAATTAAAAATTTTTTCATTAAAAATATAAATAATTTAAGTTTTCAATATATTCATTTTGTATTTATTAAAAATAAAAATTTTAAAATTTTTTATTAATAATAAATTTATATTATCATGGCTTCTAAAGATTTATATTAGTTCAACTTTTTTATATAAAATTAATTCTATTCAATTTAACGAAGAGAGAGGAAAGTCAAATTGACATTAATGTTTGCGCATGAAAAAATCCATCTATATTTTTACTATATTAATAAGAGTTTAATTAATATATGTCTTTAAAATACATAATAAATTTATTATTAATAAAAAAAATTTAAATATTTTTATTTAATAAAAATAAAATAAATATATTAAAAATTTAAATTTTATATATTTTTAATATTTTTTTTTAATTTATAAACTTAATAGGTATCCTAACAACATATAATAGATAAATTCTATTAATAATGTGTTTTTGGATTCTTTAATTTACCTATTAAATTAAATATTGTATTGTTGATAAATAAAAAGATATTATATATAAAAAATTAATTACCAAATTAATTAGTAATTTAAAATATAAATTAAAAATGAGTTAAACAATATATATATATATATATATATATATATATATATATATATATATATATATATTTTGGTTGATTGTTTTAATTCTATGTAACATTTTTATACAAAACATTAATTATCAAATAATTTATTATTATTATTATTATTTATTTGTGTATAAATATATAAATATGTATTTTTATACTTATTTTTAATATTTATTTTATATTTTAATATGAATTTTAATTTGTATAAATGGTTGATTTGGTAGTTATGTTGATAGACACCTGGCTTTTGGGTTACTCTTCTAAATAAAAAAGATACCGTTATGTAATTTTACTTTGTTTGGATTTTTTTAAAAAAATAAATAGAAGAATTTAGTTTTGATAAACTGTTAGTTTAAAAATAATTACATGTATATTTAATTATATTATATCATGTTTTTAAAGAATTATTATTTTTTTACATTAATCGTCTAAAAAGACATAAAAAACTAAATGTGATTAAACAATTTATATTATAAATGTATCAAAATTATACTTTAAATAGAATCGTTAGAAAAAAAGTATAAAATTTAAAAATGTTTGAGAAATTATTATTTTCAAGGTGTATATAAAATAGCTTTCATTAAACAATTACTTCTCATCATAAATAGTAATATATTTACCAAATATATATCTTGCAATATAGAGTAGAATATCAAAATTTACAAGTTTAGTTGTATTTGTAAGGATATTAAGATGGTAAGTGATTAAGTTAAACGTTTTCGCTAATTTATTATATAAAAATCGGATTTCTGCATTTAATGATGGAGCTGACGTGACATACTTCTGAGAGTGTTTCTTTATTTATTTCTTTTAACTTATTAAATACAAGTTATTACGATAAATTATATCAATTAATTGATTTGATTAGATATTTAAATATCATTTAATTTATTATAATTTATATCAATTTAATTTGGTAGTATTTTCTAATTTATTTATTTTAATATTTTGTTAATATTTTTTAATTTATTTCTTTTAATTTATTAAACCAAATTTATTGTGTGTACTAATTAATTAATTTGATTAATTTATTAGTCATTAAAATAATAAATCTATGAATAAAATAGATAATTGAAATATTTTTAACTAATAATTGAATCAAATCAAATCATATCATATATAATGAGCTAAATTCAAATCATGTGAATTAATGACTAAATTAAAATAAAATAATTTCTTACTTATTCAAGTTGAGTGTAATAAATACAAATTAATTTTGTTAGATAATCATAGTTGTCTGGTCTACTATATATAGATGCCCACACAAAATTATAAGAATCGTGATTTTTCTCGCTCTTACTATTTCAACTCTTCTTTTCTTCTTCTTTTTTTTTCATGTATAATTTCTTTTATGTATAAATGTACCCAAAATGAGAAAGTACGGATGAGTGTTTTATTGATGGTTTCTTTGATGAATATATCTCAATTTAGGCATTCTATTAAGGGCAATTTACGCATCTAAATTATTTGACCCCAATATTACGCAAATACATTATTTTTAAATTTAATACGCAAATGCATTGTTTCACTATTTTATGTAAACCGCTACTGGCAGTAGCGGTTTACAGATGTGCATAAACCGCTACAACCAGCCGCGGTTTATGTGTGTGAGTGTGTGAGTGTAAACCGCTGCTGCCAGCAGCGGTTTACGTGAGTGTGTATGTGAGTGTAAACCGCTACTGGCAGTAGCGGTTTACGTGCGTGTGTGTGAGTATAAACCGCTACTGCCAGTAGCGGTTTACGTGTATGTGTGTGTATACTATTTAAATAATATTATAAATAAAAAATTTAATTTATCATTTCACAATATAATTTAAAAAATATAAATATGCATGTAATAATTTTTTTATTTGTATTTATTATTAGAAGTGAGACCAAATTACAAATAAAAAAATACAGTCTTCAAAGTATTGAATTATATAAAGCAAGACTAATTTTTTTATTCTCATCTCTTTTAAAATTTATAAATAATAAAATAATTTATTTTTAACCAAAAGTTTACTAAAAGACATGATTAAATATATGTAATTTTTTAATGGAATTTTATGAAATTTAATTTCTAGTTTTATTATGATAGTTATCAGTGATGGATCTAAAAAATTTTGACAGTAGAAGTAAAATATATATGACATAATAATAATTTAAATTTAGCTAATATGTGTCCTAAAGACACATGACAAGCTTAGTTTTAATGGAAGCTTTTAAATTTTCTCATTTAATAACTGTAAAATAAATACATTAAAAACTTAAGTTTTTTGTATTTCTAACAAAAATATTCTCAATTTGTAATCTTAATATGTATCTTTAGAACATAAGATAATTTCTAATAATTTTTATAATAAAAATATTATATTACATAAAATCAGCTATAAAATTGTTCATTAGCCATTATGTATTTGTGTATAAATATATTTATTGTTTAATTCATTTTTAATATGTATTATGTATTTTAATATGTATTTTATACGAGTAGTTACTTTTTATATATGTATATATAGCATAATTATTGTTATAATTATATTTTGTTATTGTAAAATATGATTAGTCTTCAAAATATATAATTTATAAATTAAAATACTAAAATAATAATTTAAATAATATATAATTTATAATTCTATTTTTAGATTTTATATTTTTAAAAAAATTGAGTAATCTTTTTTTTTAACAATACAATCGAAATGTCTCTTTAATATATATATATATATATATAAACAATTATTTAGAAATTCACTTCTCATATAATCAAAAGTCAACTCTCAATGATATTTATAGTTAAAAAATTTTTTTCAATTAATATAGTTGCTACAAGAAAAACTAAAACTAATTTAAAAGAAAATAATATCTTTTGAATTCATTTAAAAAAAATACTAATCTTATTTAAATTGAGAATTAATTATTCTAATAAATATCTAATATAAAATTCTTAAACTGACTATTAAATACTAAAAGTTGAATAAAAAATTATTGTAAAGTCAAATTTAATAATTTAATAAAAATAAATAAATATTATTATCATATACTATTAGAAAAATTTTTAAATCGTAGTGGGCACTATATTGTATATAGATCCGTCTCTGATAGTTATCTATAAAGTATAAAGATAGGTATATTGTGATTCATGAATTAAAAAATGCATAAGCTAAAAAGGATTCTTTTCATTTGTTTCTTACCAAGGAATCGTATTTTATAGAAGTTAGTAATATAATTTGATTGCTATGTATACAAAGCGCTTGTTTGGGGAGTTTTTAAGAAAAGATTTTTTTTAGTTGTTTTCTTTTTTTTAAAGATCTTATAAAAAAGTAAAAATAATTTTATGTTTGGATATTTCATATAAAAAGATCTTTTTTATTTATCAATTATGTTTGAGTATAATAATATAAAAGTACTTTTTTGTTTATTTATTATATAAAAAATATATTTTTTTAAAGAAAAAAGATCTTTTAAAAAAAGATGTAAATTACAGTTTCTCAAAAAAGATATTTTTTTTTTATTTTTTTTAGTACTTTTACTTTTACTACTAAAAATTTGCCAAACACACTAAAAAATAAAAAAAGATATTTTTTCAGTTAATGGCGCCCAAACCAACACAAAATATTTATTTTGATACCAACGGTTTTAAAAAATTATTTAGTTTGACATTTTTTTAATCTGAATTATTAATTTGCTATTATCAATTTTCCAATTTGGCTTATGAAAATAATTTTTAATTATAGTAAGAAATTTAATTTAATAGTTATATATTATTGGTGTGAAAAAATATACTCGTATATTTAATTGCATATTATCATATTAAAAAAATTAATTGCGTTTTACATTCATTGTATGCATAGACATCCTTTGGTCAAAAGCAAAACTTCCTTAACCTAGCCATTACCTGAAATGGTTGAATCAAATTAATAAATTGCCAAGACTTCTTTTTAAAAGAAAAATTTATTTTATTATTTTCCATGAATAAAAGAAATGATTTCAATATACTAAGCCCATTATAAATAGTGCATCCTGTAAGAATTATTTTATACCACACTCGATTATTAACTCCGTTGAGGGTTTAGTCTCCTTTGCCCCTTCAAACTTGAGGAGAGAGAGAGCACACAGTGCTTCTCTGCTTCTCTCATTGCCATTGGCGCCAAGAGTAGTTCCTCTGATACTTCCGATCTTTCTCCCTTTTAGCTTCAAGCCAGGTTTACAATTCCTTCCAATCTCCTTCTTTTGTTAACCGTTTTTCCTTCCTTGATTTCTTCATTCTTACTTCTATAGCCTGAACTCCTTTAATTTAGTCCATTTTCTTGTGCTGCCGGTTGGTTTCACCGTTATATCTGTGTTTGTCGTTAACATCTCAGAAAACTCATGATAACTGCATGCTGGTTATGTTGTAGTAAGGGAGAGGTTTCTCAATCTCTCGTGTTAGAATAGAAAAGCGATAATTTTGCTGAGCTTGCACTGGGAGTGCTGTGGTTTCAAAGATTATTAAAACGCATTGTGGCTTTGTTGTTGTTGTTAGTTTTGACGTGAATGATTGTGTTAGGGTTTTCAAATTCCATTTTTATACCCTTCCTTGGGCCAACATGGGGGATTAGAAACGTGTGAAGAAATAAATGGAGCTACCAAGCTAGATTTAATTTCACATCATGGATTGTTTATATTTATGTTTATGGTTGTTTCTCAAGGGTAAAGATTTCTTGCATTTGTTACTTGTAATTAATTAATTAATGCAGGCAAAGCGATTAAAAGGAAGAAGCTAATTAAGCATGGGTGACGAAACATGTATGAAGAAGAATAAGAAGAAAAGGCTGAACCGGCGCAAGGAAGAAAATAAGGGTACCAATATATCGGATCTACCCAACGCCCTTATCTGTGAGATATTATCCAACCTTCCCACCAAAGAGGCAATTCGGACAAGCGTGCTATCCAAACAATGGAGGCATCAGTGGAAGAACATCTACAAATTTGAGTTGAAAGAAGAATCACATGACAGGAGAGAAGACTTCAAGGACTTCGTCAAGAGGTTACTCAGGGGATGTAACAATTCCTTGGGCCTCAAGAAATTCTGTCTCAGCTGCGACGTGGGTGAGGACGCTGCTCTCATTAATATATGGCTCATGGCCTTCATTAGCAGCGGAATTGAAGAGCTGATTCTTGATTTCGAGAGTGTTACGGAGCAACTGTACTTCCCTGAAGGCGTGTTTGATTCCCCAACGCTCAAAAAGTTTCATCTCAGCATGCCCTTCGCCCTCATCCTTCCTCTCAACTATAACTTCAAGAATCTAAAGGAATTGACTCTCAAACATGTTGTGTTCCAAGATGCGCCCTCAACACAGCAGCTCTTCTCCAGCTGCCGCTCCCTCCAGGACTTGACCCTTGTTGACTGCAACTGGATGAATGTTAGAACCGTCTGCATTTGTTCTCCCTCGCTTCAGAACTTGACAATAAGGGAATGGAATGATGATGATGAAGAACAGGATGAGGAAGAAGAGGAGAATGGCAGAAATCAGCCTCCTCCTCAATGCCAGATAGTGATAATTGGATCTAAGTTGAAGACATTTTCATACGATGGTGACATGGCAAACCATTATTTCTTTTATTGCACAGCTTCCGTAGTGAACGCAAGTGTTTGTATTCGCGCATGCCAAAGTAGTTTGGAGAATGCGTTTTTCGTGTTCAAAATGCTGAAAGCCTTCCCAAGTGTGGAGAAGCTGTCCATCACTGACGCCGCCATAGAGACGCTGTGCCACGCGCCCTGTCTGATCCAGCATCTGCCTCGCTTCAACAAGCTCACGCAGCTTCGAGTCCAGACGGATATGCCAATGAACTTTCCCTGCGCAGCCTTCATCACCTTACTGCGCAACTCACCATGCCTTCAAACCCTTGAGTTTGATAATAAGGTAGCCAATGATATATATTAATTAATTCTTACTTATGTATATTAGCTTGATTGTTGCAACTGGAGTTGTTTATTGTTAGGGGATCTATGCGGCTGAGGAGGGAGATGGTGCAGGTGCATTGAGCATACCAGCAGGCTTTGGGACACATCTGAAGAAGATCACCATAAGTGGCTTCTCTGGAAATTCGTTGGAGCTGAATGCGATCAAGTATTTGCTGCGAGAGATGCCGGCGTTGGAGGAATTTAACATTTACAGCAGTGCCTATGTTGTCGACTCAGTTGGTGGAGTCGACAGGTTGGAGGATTTGTACAACAAGATTCTTGCCTTTCCTAGAGCTTCCCAGGATTGTGATCTTTATTTGGAGTAATGAAGAATGCAAAACAATATATCATAAGATCATCATCTTGGAAATAAATAAATCAATTTTAGGGTTTAATTAAATAAAGGGTTTTAATAAAAGCCTATTATTGTTTCTTCTACTTTCAATTATCGTTATTCATTACTACATGATGAGTTTGCCATATATCCTTCAATGCTCATGCTAATTTCTCGGGCTTCCTCATGCTTGTACAAAAATGACAAAAGGATTTCTATTATCTCAAAAAAAATGTTTAATCTTCTATGCACTCATATAACGAATAAGAATGATACGAGAGATTTTTATAAGGTGGTAACATAGATATTTTAAATTAAAACTTTTTTATGATTTAGCATTCGTGAAATATGTTTCATTTGGTTTCATCAATGATATAAAAGCTACTTTCACGACATAATCCAAATACTTCCTTTTTCCTTGATGTCTTCTAAATACTTGTATAATTGAAGGGAAAGTATGAGTAGCCAATGGAATATTTGGAGGTTTAAGGAGCATTAGAGATATAATTATTAGTGTTATCTTTTTCCATTAGCTGAAGTTTTTGGGATGAGTAGTATCATGACATGGTATTAAAGCTTTAGATCCGAAAGGTTAAGAGTTCAATCCTTGATAAACCCGAAAATTAATTTAAACTTTTGGAAAGATGTTTATTATCCCTATTCCTCGAATGGTTATTTTAGATAGTATGAGAGATGTTCATTTTGTAACTCATATATCCCATTGATTTAGCTTTTTCAAATTTTAAACTTATGATGACTAAAAATGTTCCAAAACACCCCATTAACTAGCGTTGAGGTGTTTATTTAAAATTAACTAGTGTTTTTGTCTGTAATAATATTACGAAAATATAAATCTTTTAAAATTAAGTTGGCATTGTTCTTACATTATAGATTATGGCAAAAAAGATATATAAAATCAAGGGATTACTTTTAGGAAAAGGTTGTAGGAAACAAAAGTCCACTACAAGAAAAACATTGAATATCGTCGAATTTATCGCCGTAGAGTAGCGGCATTTTTACCGACAATTTAGGCGTCAAATTCATCATGTCAAAATATTATCGGCGGATTTTTGTTTCCGACGGTAAATTTATTGGTAATAATTAGAGGAAAAACAGAAAAAATAGGCGCGACATTTAGGTCGGGTTTACCGGCGAAAAAATCCGACAATAAATCCACTTAGTGAAATGCTGTGTTTTGGTAATCCGTAATATATTACCATCGAATTTGATCGTCGATAAATTTAATAGTAATTGTGTCCTAAATTCGAACGAACCGCAAAACCCTCTTTCCGCTCATTTGAATTTTTCTCTTTCTGTAACTCTCTCGCCTCCCACTCTCTCCCTTCCACTCTCAGCTCTCCGGCAGCTAGGGCTGGAAGTGAGTCAAGCCAGCTCATGAGCTAGCTTGAGCTCGACTCGTTAATAGCTCGATAAGCTAAGCTCGTGAGCTAGTGAGCTAAGCTTGAGCTTGGAATTGAGCTCATAAATTAAATGAGTCGAGCTTGAGCTTGGATAAGCTTAGCTCATTAGCTCGTGAGCTGACTCGATTATATATATATATATATATATATATATATATATATTAATACACATATTCTATATGCATTTAATCTATACTTTTAATATTATATATATTAATGATCTTAATTATTTAAAATTTTATATTTATTTTTTACATATAATTTTGATGTAGGACATAAATAAAAAATTTATAATTTATTGATAGATAACAATACATAAAATTGATCTTTTTAAATATTTTTAAAAAAATATAAGCTATAATTTATTGATATAGAATTATAGATTATGTATTTATATTTATATTATTTGAGCCAGCTCGTGAGCTCGAGCCAGCTCGTGAGCTTTCGGTGAGTCGAGCTTAAGCTTAAGAAATAGGCTCGATTGTTAATGAGGCGAGCCGTGAGCCAAGCTCAATTTTTGTGAGCCGAGCTTGAGCTTGGTCTAGCTCGGCTCAGCTCGGCTCACTTCCAGCCCTACCGGCGGCCCACTCCTCTCCGGAAGTCCCCTCTGATATCGGCAACCCCCTCCTTTTTCGGCGTTGTTCATTGTTTTCATCATCACCGTTATTGCTACCAGATTCTGGCGCTGCTGCTGACGTGCCCTCTTCTTCTCGACGCTGATGCTCTTCTTCAAATAATGCTTATGAACTTTACTTTTTCTAAAATAGGAATAAGGTCTAATTTGTTATTATATATAATTTTGATTCTGATTAGTTATTATAATTGTGTTTCTTATTTTGATTCTGATTTAATTTGTTATTATAATTTGGTGTTCGTTATCTCGTTTTGATTTGTTCTTATTCTAATTAAAACAAGTTTTGAGGTGTTGTTGATTAAGTTATTGGTTTAATGATGAACAAATTGAAATACCTAAATAGTTAAGAACTCAACTAATTAGTCAACTGGTGATTAAGTTATTTTGGATATATAGTAGTTGTTTTTAAGTTTTAATTTATGATTGAGGTTGGTTGGATTTGTGGGAACTGTAAAGGTAGATATATGTTTAATTTTAGGGGAGGTTATGCCAAAAATTTTTTCAAATAATATAAATGTATACATAATTTGTGTTATATTTGATGATTTATGTGATTTAAAGTGTCTATAAGTTTTATCCTTATTATTACATTATTTTTGTAACTAGTGTTAATTGATGAGTGAACTACCAATTTGGCCCCTATTCATTTCTCAGAATGACAATGCTTCCCTCACAATAAAAACGATCAACTTCGGTCCCTGTCCTCTACTTCCGTGACACAACGCGGTCCCTATGAATGTTTCTCCGTCAACTCTGAACGAAAAATGCTGACGTGTCAGGTTAAAAAATGGATAGGAACCTAATTGTCTCTAAATTCAAATTGGTTAGGAGTTTATTTGTCTCTGTTCTTTAAACAATATCTTTTTTAAATTTTTTTTAGGGATAAGTATGATTTTGGTCCCAACGTAGGGGTTGAAAATTTTTTTCGTCCTTCGTCTTTTTTTCGCTCCAAAATGGTCCCCAAGGTTTCAGTTTGTTTTAAAATGGTCCTTTTTACCAATTTTATTTTTTATTACCAAATTATCTTTTATTAAAAAAATAATAAAATAAAATAAATATAAAATAAATAAATAAAAGAAAGAAAGGGAGAGACAGAATCGGGGGAGGAAAGAAATGGGGGTGGAGGCGAGAGGGGGGGGAAGGGAAGGGAAGAAGGGGGAAGGGAGAGAGCACCACCGCACCGCCGCCGCACCGCCGTCTTGCCGCACCACCGCACCGCAGTCCTGCCGCACCGCCGATCCCGCCACTATCCGCTTCTTCTTATTCTTCTTCTTCCACACCGCTGTAGCCGCTCTACGCCGATCCTTTCTTCCTTAGCAAATATACAGCGCCGCCGAGACGGGGGATGGGGGAGAAAGAGAAGCGGGAGGGGGGTGTTGTTTCGGAAAGAGGGGAAGGGGGAAGGGGGAAGGGGGAAGGTCGCCGCCGCAGCAGCTCCACACCGCTGCAGCCACTCCACGCCACTGCTCCTCCACGCCGCTCCTTTCTTCCTCAACAAAAACACAGCGCCGCCGAGACGGGGGAGGCGGGAGAAAGAGAAGCGGGAGGGGGTGTTGTTTTGGGAAGAGGGGGAAGGGAAAAGGGGGAAGGGGGAAGGTCGCCGCCGCAGAAGCTCCACACCGCCGCAGCCCCTCCTCTCGACCACCACCGCAACCCTTTCCCTCTGTTTTAATTTTTTATTCCTTTTTGCTTTAATTTTTCAGATTCAAAGGATTCCATTGTTGTTGTTGTTGATGATGCTTCTAGTTGTTTCTGTTTATTCCTTTTATTTCATTGTTGTTGTTGATGCTTTGGTTGCTTCTGCTTCTGCCTGTTTTTGCTTCTGCCTGCGTTTGCGCTTTTGCTTCTGTTTCTGGTTGAGGAAGAAGAGGGGAGGGAGGTTTGCGCTTCTGCTTCTGGTTGAGGAACTGGTTGAGAAAGAAGAGGGGAGGGAGGGGTATTTTTGTCCGAAAGACCATTTTAAAACAAACTTAAACCTTGGGGACCATTTTGGAGCGAAAAAAGGCGAGGGACGAAACAAATTTTCAGCCCCTACGTTGGGGACCAAAATCATACTTATCCTTTTTTTTTATTAATTAGTTTATACTTATTATATTATATCTTTTTGGCTCTTGATGATTTTGAGTCACAGGTGAGGTCTGTATATCCTAGAACAGGGGATGGTTTGCTGGATTTCTTGGTTCAGCAAAAGATCAAAGACCGGAACGTATCTCTGTGTCCATAGTGCAATGCTGTCTTTGATGCTGAAGCAGCAACAATCTTTGAAAAGGAAAGGATGAAGAAAGAATTGGCTCATAGAGAAGAGCAAGCGCGCCAGAGGCAGCCGATTAGGCGTATGGAGGATTCTAGTTCAAAGACCCCTCAAGAAAATGTGTCTACACCTCTAAGCCGATCCCAAGCCATAGGTGTTCAGTGGATTAGGAATTGCCAAGAATTCCAGAGACGTGATCATCTGTATCGACGTAATCCACAGTGGGGGCATCGAGCACCTTCTCGAAATCAGTATTCTTACTATCAAGGACGTGCCAGGGGTTATCCGCGAGGAAAAGGAGGAAGGAGAAGTTTCAGTCAGAACAAGAAACTTTCGATTGAGGCCGACAAAGAGCTAAATAAGGTGGCAACGCCTTCTGTGCATTCTCTAATAGTTTTTCCTTTTGATGGAGAGACTTACCCCAAAGAGATTCCATCACCTGCAAAGATGGAAAAGGGCAAAGCAGTAGCCCAGTCTTCTGGAATCGATAAAAATAAGCATGTCGATGTCGATGAAGAATATTTTGATGAGGGGGATGATGACATGGTAAGGACATTTTCGATCATTCCAACTAAATATTTGGGGGAGTATGAAGGTGACCCTAATGAAGATTATGATTCGGAGGATGAGGAAGCTTTTTCCTTTATCCGAATTGAGGATGAGCTGGGATACTTCTTGCGGCTTACTGAGAAACAAATGTCTCATCTCCGTCCACTTCATATAACAACTACTTTGAGTGGAATAAAGGTAAATAAAGTTCTGACTGATGGTGGTGCTGCAATTAGTCTGTTGCCGGAGAGGATGTTAATCAAGGTGGGAAAGCACCCTGACGATTTAGTCCCTACAAATATTGTTGTGATAGATTTCAGTGGGACTTCGACCCCAGCCAGAGGATTGGTTACTCTGTCTGTGAAAGTTGGCTCGTCTGAGCGTAATAATGTCTTTGTGGTGGTTCCCTCAAGAGCAAGCTATAATGCTTTGTTGGGACGAGATTGGATCCAGGGTGTGGGAGCCGTATCTTCTATTGTGCATCAGAGTGTACTTCTATGGACTAAGGAGGGTAAACCTGAAACAGTCAAGGCAGATTCGAATTTATATGTCCAACAAATGCATGTTGATTTCAGGATATATAATCGTAAGTTAAAGCCCTTAAATGTTGATCGATCACTGAGCCCTTATAATTGTGAAGGGTGCTACTTGTCCTCAGAAGGCCTCTCAGTGAAGTTATGCTATCCAGAGTTGGGTTTGGAGCCAACTGGTTGGGATTGTCTTTCTTGAAGACCTTGAAGGAACTGCTCTATGGACCAGGTTGAGGAAGTTTCTAACTACCTGGTAACATTACATAATTATTTAAATAGTTTTCAGTTACTCGAAAATAAAGTTGATTCTTCTGATGAAGTTGAATCACATAGGGTTAGTAATCTTATTAGTTATAATGTGTTCGATTCGACATCTTTAGTCGAATTTAGTTATGATTTCCCTATTTCTTGTAATAAAAATAATGATGCAAGCCGAACTGCCGATTTAATAGCAGAGGCTCATTGCGTACAAAATAGAAGTAATGATGTTTTTATCAATGATCAAGTTTCTTCTGTTTCTGATAATTCCATTGATTTCACTTTTGATTGCATTTATGATTTAGAACCATTGGGTTTTAAAAAAATACTCAGTAAATGATGATGATTATGATAGAGGGTTTGAATCTCAGGATCCCTTAGAGGAAATTAATTTAGGGACTCCTGATGATGTTCGAATTACATATATTTGTAAAGATCTTGTTGATCCTTTTCGAACTGAACTCTTTAATCTTTTACATGAGTTTAAAGATTGTTTTGCTTGGGATTATCATGAGATGCCTGGTCTTGATCGTTCATTAGTGGAACATCGATTAGCATTGAAACCCAATGCTCGACCTGTGAAACAGACTCCAAGACGTTTTGCTCCTGAAATTAATATAGAGATTAAAGAAGAGATCGAACGCTTGATTAAAGCAAAATTTATTCGAACTGCACGCTATGTTGAGTGGGTTTCGAATATTGTCCCTATTATGAAGAAGAATGGGAAGTTGAGAGTATGCATTGATTTTCGAGATTTAAATAATGCTACTCCAAAAGATGAATATTTTTGCAGATATGTTAATCGATTCTACAGCAGGAAATGAAATACTTAGTTTTATGGATGGTTATTCTGGGTATAACAAAATTTTCATTGCAGAAGATGATGTGGCTAAAACTGCTTTTCGTTGTCTTGGGACATTGGGTACGTATGAATGGGTAGTTATGCCTTTTGAATTGAAAAATGCTGGAGCAACATATCAACGGGTAATGAATGCTATTTTCCATGAGTTTATTGGAAAATTTATGGAAGTATATATTGATGACGTTATGGTTAAATCGATTTCAGTAAGCCAGCACATTGATCATTTAAGAAGGGCATTCCTTACTATGAGGAAGAAGGGGTTAAAAATGAATCCTTTGAAATGTGCTTTTGGTGTATCGGCTGGAAATTTTTTGGATTTTGTTGTTCATAAAAAAGGAATTGCCATCGATAAAAATAAAGCAGATGCAATATTAGCGTTGTCTGCACCGAAATCGAAGAAAGAAGTTCAATCATTTTTGGGTAAGGTGAATTATCTTCGAAGATTCATTTCGAGTCTTTCAGATCGGACTCGAGTGTTTGCACCTTTAGTGAAATTAAAAAATGATTCACAATTTGAATGGACTACGGAGCATCAATTGGCGTTTGATTCGATTAAGACTTATTTGTCTAAAGCTCCGATTATGGCGAATATTCGACCATCTGAACCCTTAACATTATATATTGCAGCATTTGAAAATACTATAGGGTGTATGTTAGCCCAAGATGATGAAAATGGGCAAGAGCGAGCAGTTTATTACCTTAGTCGAGTTTTAACTAATATCGAAACGAGGTATTCCCCAATCAAAAAATTATGTTTGTCTCTATATCATGCTTGTATGAAATTAAAGTGCTATATGGTGGCTAAATCGGTGAAAGTTATAGCGCAAACTGATCTAATCAAGTATATGTTGAGTTTCCCTATGTTAAGGGGACGTTTAGGGAAATGGATGCTGGCGTTGATGGAATTTGATTTACAATATGTACCAGCCAAGGCTGTGAAAGGATAGGTCATTGCAGATTTTCTTGTGGATAATTCAGAAAATCTGAATGACTTGGGGGCAAATGTAATTGAAGTAAAAATCGATTATTGAAAGTTGTATTTTGATGGATCGAAACATAAAGATGGCGCAGGAGTTGGGATTTTGATTGTTTCACTAGAAGGGAGTGTGTCGAAATTTTTATTTGAAATAAAGTATCCTTGTTTGAATAATGAGGCAGAATATGAAGCATTGATTTTAGGTCTCGAAATCTTGATTAATAAAGGAGTTTCAGAAGTTCAGATATTTGGGGATTCCCAATTGGTTTTGAAGCAGTTGTCTAAAGAATTTAAATGTAATAATGAGAGGTTACAGAAGTATTTGACAACTGCTTGGGAGTTGTTAACTTCTTTTCAAAGAATTTCTCTGATTCATATTCCAAGGATTCAAAATGAAATGGCTAATGAATTAGCCCAGATTGCTTTGAAGTATAAAATTGGCCCAGGAACCCTTGAGTCTTTGGTAGGTATTCATCAGATTTTAGTACCTGCAAGTGAAATGGAAGTTTTGTGTGTTGATAAATGGGAGGACATTGATTGGAGGAAGCCTATTGCTCAGTACTTGAAAGATCCCAGTATTCTAGTTAATAGAAAGATAAAATTGCGAGCAATGAATTTTGTTTTAATGGCTCATGAATTGTATAAGAAATGTATTGATGGGAGTTTATCGAGATGTTTAGGTCAAAGTGACCAAAATATTGCTTTGGGTGAAGTTCGGGATATGCAGTGCGCATCAGGCTGAAAAGAAAATGAGATGGGTGTTATGTCGCAATCATGTATATTGGCCATCTATGATTAAAGATTGCATTGATTATGCAAAAGCATGTTTAGAATGCCAGAAACATGGCTCGATTCAGCAAATCCTAGCATCTGAATTACATTCGATAATAAAGCCATGGCCTTTTAGAGGTTGGGCTCTAGATTTAATTGGGTTGATTCATCCTCCTTCATCAAAACAACACAAGTTTATCCTGGTAGCAACTGATTATTTTACGAAATGGGTTGAAGCGATTCCCTTGATAGAAATAAGTCAAGGTGAGATAATAGATTTTATCGAGGAATATATTATCCATCGATTCGGAATTCCTCAAACATTAAGTACTGATCAAGGAACAATGTTTACTGGTCAGCGGATTAAAAATTTTGCAGCTTCGAGAAATATTAGTATGGTTACTTCGACTCCCTATTATGCACAGGCTAATGGACAAGTAGAAGCAGCAAATAAAATTTTAATAAGTTTAATTAAAAAGCATATCGGAAATAAGCCTCGAACATGGCATAAAACTTTAAGCCAAGTGTTATGGGCTTATCGAAATTCACCAAGGGGTTCGACAGGTACTTTGCCATATAAATTGGTGTATGGTCATGATGCAATACTACTGCTAGAAATTAATTTGAATACTTTAAGAGTATTAAGACAGAATGATTTGCCAGTTGATGATTATTGGAATGCAATGTTTGATGAGTTAAATGAATTAGACTCGGAACGAATTTTGGCACTCGATAATATGATTCGACAAAAAGAAAGTATTGCTCGAAGTTATAATCGTCGAATCAGAGAAAAATCTTTTAATGTAGGTGAATTGGTTTTGAAAGTTATCTTGCCAATGAAAAAGAAATCAAAATTTCTTTGCAAATGGTCCCATACCTGGAAAGGTCCGTTCCAAGTGATGGGAACATATTTTGAAAATGCTTATTAGATTAAAGATATTAAATCAGAAAGAGTAATTAATTCGGTTAATGGAAAATACTTGAAGTAATACTATTGTTGGCAAGAGTAGAAGTTCAACATGCATATGTTTAGAAAAGATGGAAATTTAAAAAATAAATGAACTTCAGATGAGAAGAAATTCAAGGTGCCACTAGTTTTGTTAAATCAGAGTGTAGCTTTACCCTTTTGTTGTCCAGAATTGAAAGTATTTCAATTTGTTTGAACTTGCCAGCTTGAACTTTCTCAATTTGTTTTTCATACTCTCCCCGCTTGGTATCAATTGAAACAAGTTCTTGAATAAGGTGGTGTTGTTCTTGTTGGGCTGCTGCCAGAGGTTTGGCTATAGTAGCTCAATTTTGGCGTATTGTGGCAAGCTGTTCTTTGATCTGAGCTAATTCTGCTTCAAGTCTTGCTTCTTCTTGGTCATGAAAAGCTTGAACAGAAATAGCCTGAGAGATTCTCAGATCAAATTCTTCACGAGAAACTTAGATTGGTTGAGCGGTTGCAAAACAATCTTCAACATTAGTTTTGATATTGGTTTCTTCAGCTTCAGTTTCTTGAAGTTGAAATTGAGATGTAACGCTCTCATTAAGAAGTTGTTTGAACTCTTGAATTGAGGCAGAATTTGGTGTGTTAGCTGAGAGTTCAAAAGAAGAATTCAAAAGATCAGCCAGGAGTTGGTTAAGAATTGGATCATTAACCCATGTAGTAGGTGGATGATCCAAGAGCTTGATGAGTGATAAAAAGCTATTCTCGAGTGCCAGGATCTAATTCGAATGAAGGCCTTGATGTAGCAGGTCTTGAGATTGCTGGCACAGGCACTGGTACTTTGTTTTCTTGGATAACTTTATTTAAAACAGAAATCAAGTCAACCAAGGTAGCACTTGTGGGGGTGGTAGAAGCACTCGATGTTCCGGGTCTTGGTTCGGGAGGAGTCTGAAGATCAACTTGGAGTGAAGGACTAGGCAGTTTGGGAGGATTTTCTAAGATCCTGGATCGAGAAGAATCTGAATTGGTGGTGTCAGCAATTCTAGAAGCCGAATCAGAGTCTGGGGCCGCCTGGTTTTCTTTAGACAATGCACCTTGATTGTTTGGTGAAATTGTGTCAAGTGTATGAGTTTCTTCTGGAGAATGCTGCAAGGGATCTGCTATCAGATCAACCACCTGTGTTGTATGAAGAAGAGGTGGAAGAGCAGCTGGAATCGGTTGAATAGGCCCTGTGAATTGAATTGAATCATGTGATGTGGAGTGCTCTGGGTCATTTTGTTGTTGCAGAATTGGTTGATCAAAAGCCCCAGTAGATGAAATTGAACGGACAACATTGGTAGGCTGGTATAAAAGGTACACAGTTATAAATTTGAAATTTATTTTAAACCAAGTGAAATATGTATAGAGATAATTGTGTTACCTGAGGAAGTCTGGATCTCCGTATTAGTTGAGAGCCAGGGTCAGAATTGGCTGTATCTTCCGATTGAGAAGAGGCAGCAAGAGTATCCTTATTAGTTGATTCACTTTCATCAGCGCTTTCGCTTGATGATGGCAGCAGTAACTGGTAAAAAATTTTAGAATTAAGTATGTTTAAGAAAATATAATTTGCAAAATATTTCAAGTTAAAAGGAAAAGTTATGAGTGAAATAGTTACTTTTCGAGAAGTTCTGGTAGGAGTCCTTTTGCTTTTGTGTGGTGGTGGTCGAGTAGTGTTAGCTTTCCTTTTGTGAGTTCTTTTTGGGGAACTCTCAGCGACAGGGACTGTTCGAACAGTAGTTTGTTGAATTTCTTCTAAGGTATGGGTGTACCTTGAATAATAAGCAGTCCACCATTCGAAACAAGATTTGGTGATGAATGAACGCAGTTCATAGATCAAGAAGTTGAAGCGGTCTCTGCGTTGTTGATTTTTTAAGAGACAGGTGTTGAAATTTTCTTGAGATGTTAAAATAATGTGGTAGAATGGATCACTGTGTCGAGGTTGTGGTGTTAGGATAGCTTGAGAAAACCCCAGCTATCTAGCTATTAAGTGAGGAGCGTATATGGTTATTTTGAACTTTTTTTTGTGTGTTGTGGCAGCCCTATCGGTATTACTTGAATAGCTAGTAGGTTTGCCTAATTTCGATTTGCAAGTTGACTCCCCTCATTGGTATTAGGAAAGAGTAAATGATCAAGCTAGGCAGGACCGCAATTGCGATGCAAAAAGGGAGTGAAGTTGAGTTGATCATTGTCAAAATTCTTGCAAGAATGAAAAAGGGAGAAAACAACCTAGAATCTGTCTTCATCTGATTGGGTGTTCAGAAAAGTGGGTTTGTAATTAGACAATCGAAAACCTTCAATGTGTTGTTTGTCAGTACTGCCACCCTCAGGTTTTGTCATAAAATTTTCGAAAATGACATTAAGCCATAATTGAAGGAGCGACAGAGGACCTCCTGTACTGATTATTTTATTGTCTCGAAGGTCACAGACAAATTGACCAAGTTCTTCAAAAATGTGCCCTAGAAGAAGTTTGGCCAAGTTGAGAACTTTCCCTTCATGAAGAAGAGTAGCCAAGGGAAGGAAGAACTTGGACATCTGTACGCTTTGAGAGTAGAACAGGACTGCATTTAACCAATAAAACAAGAAGGCTACATGTTCACTATCTGTGACTTCTGTACCATCTTCACCCATGTTTTGGGCAATGAAGTCGCTGTAAGAGTTGGTTAAGACAACATCATACTGGTGTTTAGATTGCATGTCAGGGGTACAATCTGGAGAATTTATTGGGAGTCCTATAATGACAGCTACATCGAGGAGAGACATTTCGATCATTCCACAAGGAAGATGGAAGTTGTTGGTCATCCTATTCCAGAAACAAGTCACTGCTCCAATCATCCAAGGGTATGTTGTGAGTGAGAAATGAGAGAACCTTAGTAGTTCATGTATTTCTAGGGCTCCCCAGGTAGCACTTTTTGAGGGTTCGAGGCGTTGGTACCAAGCTGTGAAATCGAATCCTCGAGGGTTGATTTTTGGATTATTTCTGAAGAATTTCTGGTTGATGAAATGAGAGATGTTAAAAGCCTGGTTTATTAATAAATCTTCTCCTTCAACGCTTGGGAAGAAAGAAAGTTTTTTGTTTGCCCTCTCAAGGGATTCAATCGGGCAGAGGAAACAGTGTGTATCCGCACTGATTGTGAAGGGGATTAAGATTCTGGTATCATTAACTTGCAAATGGGGATCGTCAATGATTTCATCATTGACTTGATTGAAAATGCAAAGAGCTAGTGGAGATGGTGGTGCTATTACAAGTCCTTTACCCTTGCCTTGGGTGGCAGCATGAGAAGAGGAACCAGTCATTATTGAATACAAATAAAGAAGATTAAAGGTTGAGGATTTGGTGAGGAAATTCTTGATGTAAGAAAGATTCAAAGAATAATGGGTATTCGAAAGATTTGAACAAAAGGGGGAAATGGTGAATTTAAAGTAGCAATGTAGCCGTTACTGTGAAAGGGATGCGAATAGAGGTAACTTCGTGAGGAAGATGAAGTGGTGGAGAGAGAGCATAAGTTTCGGAAAATGTGTCGAGTGGTCAGTATTAATGGGGAGTTTAAATGATAATTATTACTGACTTAAGAACTGACATTTTCAATTTTAGATTAAGTGTTTTATCTTCTAATAATAATATTTTCGAAGGTAAACACATTAATCCAAGGGGGCAATTTGTTGATCAAAAAAATATATTCGATAAAGGTAAGTCGATTCGGAATAAACAGTGGTTGTTTCTCGAGAAGATGTATGCGTAGGCGTAAGGTTGAGAATGACTGGCGTAAAATTGAATCTCGAATGATTTGTTAATCGGATAAGTCTAGTCGAATAAGATATTCGATATGCATAACCGAGTAAGGCCTTTGACAGGTGGGTCGAATAGTCATGGAAGTGGAACGGTTAGATGCTTTTATCACATGAGGAAATTATGGGAAATGGCTATAATCAAGCAGCGGGAACAGTT
Source organism: Arachis ipaensis (assembly GCF_059453495.1). Classification (NCBI taxonomy): domain Eukaryota; kingdom Viridiplantae; phylum Streptophyta; class Magnoliopsida; order Fabales; family Fabaceae; genus Arachis; species Arachis ipaensis. The sequence continues at coordinate 20,960,909 of NC_142440.1, read as the reverse complement.
ACCAAGAGGAATTATATTCAAAGTTGTAATCAATTGTAATTAATTGTCAGTTATGTAAGATATATTATAAATACTAGGAAGCGTTAGGAAATTGGGGTTGGAACTTTTACTCAGAAAAAAACACTCAAGCATACTCACATCCCAGGAAATTCCTGAGTTTGCAATCGAGTAACTTTTCTGTAGGGTTCCTTCCATCTCTTTATTCTTTCAATTTACACTTCTGTAAATTTATCATTTCAAGTAAATTTGTTTTCCAAGTGTTCTTTATTTTCATTGTTCGATTTATCTTTCTGCATTTTAATTTCGCATGTCAAAGCCTTTCGATCTAATCAAAGGCATTTTACTGTTTTCTTTTAAATTCCAATGCAAATTATTTTCTATCCGTAAGCGATTTTCCTTTTGAAAACTTTGTCACTTTTCTATTATTTCTTCAATTTTCAAGGTTTAATTTATCCTTTTTTCTCAAAACTTATCTAATGGAAGACACGTTGATGCACTTTTAGAAGAATTGGTACCTGCAAAGAGGAGTAGGTTTCGCTCCCAAACCATTAGAATCGAACCACCATCGATTTGCTAAAAATCGACAAAACAAACTTATTATAAAAAAAGAATTATATGATTAATTAGATACATTTTTTTTATCTAAAAACACGTGTTTTAAACAAGAAATCAAGAATCAAAATACACATTTTTTCGATTTTTATGAAATACATATTTCCTGTTGTGTGTAAATGGGCTAGATTAAAGACACTTCAAATACTCTCATTATCATCTCCGACCTCTTTCGTCTAGGCTAGACGAAAGAGGTCAGAGATGATATTGAGGGTGTTTGAAATGCCTTCACGTCAGGTCCAAGACGGCTGTCAAGGGTACCTACAAGAGAAAAAATATTTTAGAAAAGCACTTGTATTTAAACAACATGTGAAAAAATAGAATTAAAATTAATGCATTTAAAGATATTGAGAATTTTGATTTTATAAAAAAAAGACTAGTAAAGGGACTAGTTTGGTGCATTTCATTCAATTTTAGGGACTAAAATGAGTCACTTAATGCAAAGTAATGCACTAATTTGGTGCATCTACATTGATGACATAATGGATGACACGTGAAAATACTGTAACGACATGTGGTACAAACTGACATGTGACCAAATAGCATTGTGACACGTGGCACAATCGTCCATGTCAAAACGCATCACTGGTCAACACATCATCATCCATTATACGTAGTCAAAGCATAGAGTGATACGTATCACTAACAATCTATGTCGTCAAGCCATGTCATTATGCTATTAATAGAAAATGAGGTAAAGATTAATATGGTGTACTTTTATCAATTTAAGAAACATAATTAACGCAATTGGAATCTTAAATACTATTTTAGTACACGATGCCAATCTCAAACATCATTTTGAAAATAATATATACCTAACTCAAAATAATATATACCTAACAAGATTATGTAAAGGATTCGGAATAAGTTTTTTTATAACACGACAATGTAAGGCGTGGTGTATTTGAGAATTTTTATTTTTCTTCAACCGACACAAATAGGCATATATAGTTTGTAAGTTGTAACTAATTATTGTTCCGTAACTTAAAAGTTTATTTGGAACAAAGCTATGTTGTAATGTTGTACTTTGGCAGAGGCAGTATACTAACGGCTAGATTTGATTGTAATTATTATAAATTAAAGATTAGATAAAAAACAGCAAGAAGAGAGCGGAATACATTAAGCCTTAAGAAAACAATGTGGTTGAAGTGAGTGTATTTAACTTGGTTGTTAAGTCCTCGTCTTCCCTTTGATCTGCATCTGCAGCTGTTCTAGTTTCATTTCAGTTCCAAACTGCAAAGCAAAAGTGCAATGAGGCTATTCCGCTTCGCTCTGCTTCTCTCCCTCACCGTTTCTTCCACTCTCTTCTGCATTCACCCTGTTCAATGCGACCACGGTCAGTACTTTACTCTCTTGTCTCTCTCCGATCAGCTAACTGCCTTGCACTTCTTCTTATTACATATATCATGCCTCTTTCGAGCTAGATCTGACATTTTTCAGGCTGATCTTATGGAATATTTGTTTACTTTGTTGGACATTAGGGTGCCATTCACTGCCCTAATTATCTATGCATGCTCCTAAAAATCTTTGATCTGCTAATGGAATGTACTTGTGAATTAAAGAATCTTTTGATAGCTGCAACTCATTTAAGTTTAAGAGAAATGCCTTTTCGGATCACAATATATGCATTGATGTGATGCTGTTTACAATCTAATAATTAATAATATTCATGTAACCATGCTCATTAGATTTGTTGACATTTTGCAACCTTAACCCCGCTGCAGGTGAGGAAGATGAGCTTTTTCTGGAAATCAACAAGTACCGGGCATCATTGAACTTGACAACTCTGACCAAGAATGAAAATGCCAATTGCTTGGCAAATGAAATGGCGGACCAATTTAAGGATCAACCCTGCTCAAATAGCACAGGTGCTAATACAGTACCAGGGACAGAGCCTCAGTTCTCCAACTATCCACAACATCTAAGAAAATGCCACTTAAATGTTTCCAACACAAGGGATGGATCCGTAATGCCTGCTTGTGTGCCTGGCCTAGTCCCCAGTCTTGTCCTCGATAATTTCACTCGATCTCTCTACTCCGGCAATCTCAACGACTCAAAGTATACTGGAATAGGAATTGGCTCCGAAGATGACTGGATTGTTGTTGTACTCACAACTAACACTTCTGAAGGAAGCTTTGTTCCTGGGACAGATGACAACAGTAGTGCCAATATCATTTCTAAATTTCAATTCATTTACTTTATAGTGCTCTTTTTAGCTGCTAGCTTTTTCTTGTGATGAACGAGAGGATGCTGTTCATATGCTACTACCATCAAGATCCTATTAATCTCAGATGAAAATATTGCTTTTTGTTCCAGCATTGTGCAATGCTAGACAGGAGGGCTAGATCTAGATTATAGCATTGTTATCATTGTCATTAAGATTTCTTTCTTAGGTTTGGAATATTATTTACATTTGCCAAATCAGAATACATGGCAATAAATTGTACCATTGATAGTACTTTAATTTTAAAATGGAAATTCTTTTGAGATTGATGGTTCTAGTTGAACTTGAGAAGGAGGGTTGAATCAAATTGGCTTAAAACTTAAAGTTTCCATCTCTGTTTCAGCAGAAGCTCGAGTTGCAGGAGATTATTTCATTTTATCTCATGCAGAATAAGTAAAGAGTAGGGAAGAGAAAAAACAGGCCAGCATGTATCTTGGTTCGGATTCTTTGTGCAATGAATCTTACGTTCAGTCTCCACCACAAACCATGGTGGAATTTTCACTAAAATTCACAGATTACATTCACCAATTCTATTGAATTACTCTCTAATTCAACTAGTATCTACCCTAAGCTTTCTTCACCAAAGCTTAGCTTCCCATAGTGCTGTCCCAATTAGGAAGGGGAATCTAACAGATTCAGACTTCACCAGGTGCTAACCCAACTGGCAAGAGGAACTAATCCTAGTTCAAAAACCAAATTACATCAAAATTCAGTGGCTCTTTTGCATTACTCTTGCCTTTTCTCTCTTGACTTTTTCAACCTCACATGATTAGCATTTTTTCAATACAGAAAATGACACAAGACAACCATAACAAAAGAATCAGAAATTAAGCTTGAGTAGAAGAAAAAGATTCCAGCTCAATGTTTGAGATGGTGCTCTGAGTGAGTGCTCTCTTTTTCTTGCTTTGAAATGATGGAATGAAATTTCTTATATGTCTTCATCTTGCCTTCATTTTTTGCCTCTTCCATTTCTTTGTACCAGATGTTCGTTGGAGCTGTCATTGCTGGTATGCAGTCCTTTTTTCATCATGTTCCATTACTTCTACTATCCGAGGAGCTCAACCACTATCTCTGCTGTCCTTTGTTTTTCTTTCTTCCTTGGCATGCTCTCCTTTTTCATTTTGCTCCATTTTTCTGCTGCTACTGCTTTTGTGTTTTGCTCACCCACTAACCAAGTGTTGCTCTGCTAATGTCTTTGAGAGAGTAGAGATGTCCTTGTGTCCTTCTTGCTTTCACAGAACCACACCTGTCCTTGCATGATTTAGCTGTCCTCTTATAACATTTAGCAAATACATAGTCATTTAATTTGCTGAACGGTGCTTTGAGAAGCATTGGGCTTGTTTATTACTCTTGGAGTACTAAGGAGCAAATGAGCACTAAGTGTTGTAGCTTTAGCATGTTGATTTGCTGAAGCTTATGCTGGTTTGGGCTGGTGCAGCATGAACTTGGATAATTGGGCTTGCAACAATTAAAACACCTATTAAACAGCATTGGGCTTTCAACCTAAAGAAATATTTGTCATCATTTGTAAACCCAAAATCAACTTAGACTTAACAATCTCCCCCTTGATGACAAACATGATAAAATAGGGTGATTGAAATTAAAAATTAATTTAAATGAGTTGAGAACACTTTCCTTTGATGATATTTGGATTGTGAGTTGCTCCCCCTCAATGCTAGCATTACTCCCCCTTAATCATGGCTTACTATGTGAATAGAAATTACACAAAGACGCCCAAAACACAAATACACTATAACATGGAGATAGTGACTACCAGTATTTCAACTTAAAAAAACATCACTAAACAAGTGTCACAATAGTCACAAAGTCATCATCATTCTTGATTAGTTATGTCTACGTCAATCCTAACATTCATTTTCTTTTCTCCCCCTTTTGTCATCAAGGAGGGAAAGAAACACCTGCACAAAATTTGTTAGTGGCAATGCAGACAGTGTAAGTAGCATAGTAGTTAAAGTCTTTACAGTCATCCAAAAAAAATAAACAAGTTTAAAAAGAAACTGAGTCATAATCACATATGAGATAAAAAAGGCCTAGGCATCAGAGTTGGATTCATCAGAGGTTCCATCGTCATCCCCCTCATTGTCTGTAGTCGTGAGTCCAACCTTTACATCCTCCACAAAGTCCCTCAGAATCTGAATTCTCCCCTTAGTCTTCTTGAGAGGATTTTCCTCCATAACTTGGTTTCTTTTGCGCTCGGCACCATGAATGAGAAGAAGGTCTGTCAGATTGATGAACTCCTCAAGCACATTCTTCAGAATGCTTTTCATGACCTTGATTGTGGTGGAGGTTGAAAGGAGAATCAGAGGATCCTCATCAACAGAGGGAACATCAGTGCTGTCATCAGTCTGGCGACGTCTGGGTGCTATTTTTTTACTACACCACCCCCTTTTATGTATGAGTTACAATCTTTTGAAATTTCAGCCCCAAAATCAACATTGTAATATTGAAAAATTTTTGTAAGAAGCATGACATAAGGTAAAGCATTTTTGGTACTAACACAAGCATGCATATATCTTACAAGCAAAGAAGCAAAAGAAATAGGAGTTTTAGAGAGAAGAGCAAACAGAACCAGTGTGTCACAAAATGAGACGCGTTGAAGAGAGCCGCGTTGAGGTAAAATGATGTGATTAACAATCCTGTGCAACTAGGCACGGATTAGACCAAGAGACTTGTGAGTAGGAGTAGTACCTTCTAAGAGAGGGATATTGACACACACAGTACTCAGAGCTTCAAAATAAGACACATTCATAGTATCGTCCCACTTACCCGACGTATAGACATCAACCCCCTGTCCTAATAATCTAGGGCTTTGCTTATGTGGTATTTGTCGATGATGATCACCTTACCTTTGACAAAAGAAGTGATTCTCCCTTCTTTGTAGGACAGATTGCTATAGAACTCCTTCACCAGATCAGGATAAATTCTCTCCTTAATGGACAGAATGGAAATCCATCCTTGACATGCAAACAGAGGTGTAAAGTTTAGACATTTCCTACGGAGTTTGTCTAGATTGACAAGCTTTGGGGGCAGAGAATGCGCTTATAGATGTCTTTTCAAAAAAACAGGTAGTTCATGAGAGATTGAAAACGACGACGATCAAAAGACTCGTGGGGAATCTCAGCATAGAAGGACTTGTAACTAATGGGATTGGATAGTTTAGGTTCAGAAACTAAACGAAGAGAAAAATCAATGACTATACCGAGGGTATGGCGAGTCTAAAAAGCGGGAATCTCTTCGTCTTCTTCATGAAGAGGTCTCTTACCTCTGGAAGAACTGGGTTTGGATGAACTTGGCTGAGAGGTATTTGGTGGAGTAGGAGTAGGGCGAGGAGCGACGCCAGGGCGGTGAGTAGTGGTCTTAGTGCGAGCCATGTCAGGAGTAGGGTTGGGTGGTGATGGAGGGGAAGAATGAGTGGGAGATTGTGATGGAGAAGAGTGTGTGTGATTAGAACGATGGGTGCCACTATGAGAGCCTCTACGGATAGCTCTTTTCTTTCGTGCCATATTTATAGAGCACTGGTTTGTAGAAGATGAAGAAGTGGAGAAAAGTAGTGTGAAAGGATGCATGTAGTGGGAAGTTAATATAGGTGTGGAGGAGTGCAAATGTTGCGTCTTGGAAAAATGAGAGCTTTAAATTATTAAAAAATTGAAAGTTACAGCTGTACCTTTGTACATTAGAAGAAAAAATTAAATAAAATTGAGGAAAGTTCAAATCAGGCCCAAATAAAATGAAATGCAATTTCCAAAAAAAAATTTGAGAAGCAATATTGGAATGGGCCCAATGGTTTCAGTAAAGAAAGCCCATGTTTCGTGAACTGCTCCAACATGTAAGGTCCATCATTCATTGTGGTTAGGTATGAATCCAGTAGGCTTCATAGTGAATTAATGAAGTTTACTCATCATTTGCCAAAAAAAATTTCAACGCGATTTATGAGATAAAACACAAAAGATCTCAACATCAGAATCATTAATAAAACATAGATGAAGCAAGAATACCCAGTGCAGTCCATAGTTTGCAGAACCTCTCTTCAATCAATGGTTTGGTGAAAATATCAGCCAGTTGACCTTCAGAATTAACAAACTGAATATCTAAATTTCCATTTTGCACATGTTCTCTTATAGAATGAAATCGAACTTCAATGTGCTTTGTTCTTGAGTGGAAAACAGGGTTTTTGGAAATATTTATAGCACTCATGTTGTCACAAAATAATGGAATATTAGAAACATTCAGCTTATAGTCAGCTAGTTGAGTTTTTAGCCATAATAATTGAGAACAACAAGAGGAGGCTGCAATGTACTCAGCTTCGCCTGTGGAAAGTGCCACTGTAGCTTGCTTCTTGCTTGACCAAACAATGAGTGATTGCCCAAGAAAACAACACATGCCATTTGTGCTTCTTCTATCAATTCTGTCCCCAGCAAAGTCTGCATCACAAAAATCCACTAATTGAAAGGAATCAGTCCTTGGAAACCATAAACTATAATTAGTGGTACCAAGCACATATCAAATGATCCTTTTGATAGCTGAGAGATGTGATTCCTTAGGCTTTGATTGAAACCTTGAGCAAACTCCTATACTTTGGATGATATCAGGCCTTGAGGAGTTAAATACATCAAATAGCCAATCATCCCTCTATAGCATGTCTCATCAACATCTCTAGCATGTTCATCTTTGTCAAGCTTGATATTTGGATGCATAGGGGTTCTCATTGGCTTGGCACAGTCCAGCCCAAATTTCTTGACAAGTTCCTTTGCATATTTTTCTTGATGAATGAAAATCCCTTCTGCAGTTTGCTTTATTTGCAAGCCTAGAAAGAAGTTGAGCTCTCCCATCATGCTTATATCAAATTCATTGGTCATAAGCTTAGCAAAATCTGCACACAAATCATCATTAGCCGAACCAAAGATAATATCATCAACATAGACTTACACAAGAATAAAATGATCATTATAATTCTTAATAAATAAAGTGGTGTCAGTGACTCCTCTTTGAAAATTTTTTTTTCAATAAAAATGAGTTAAGCCTCTCATACCAAGTTCTAGGAGCTTGTCTCAAACCATATAAGGCTTTAGCTAGTTTGAAAACATGGTTTAGAAAAGATTTGTTTTCAAACCCAGGTGTTTGAGCTACATAAACCTCTCTATCTATTATGCCATTGAGAAAAGCACACCTTACGTCCATTTAGAATAGCTTGAAGCCACAATGAGCTGCATAAGCAAGGAGCAATCTGATGGCTTCCATTCGAGCTACAGGTGCAAAGGATTCATCGAAGTCAATCCCTTCTTTTTGATCATATCCTTGAGCAACCAGTCTAGCTTTGTTTCGGACGATGGTTCCATCTTCACCCAATTTGTTTCTGAAAATCCATTTAGTGCTAGTGACTTTCTTTCCATTTGAGTTAGGCACTAATGTCCAACCTGATTTTTCTCAAACTGCTGCAATTCCTCTTCCATAGCTAACACCCAAGAGGGATCAGCAAGTGCTTCTTGAATGTTTTGAGGTTCAATCTTTGATATAAGAGCTAAATTGTTGGATTCAGCTCTTTTCAAAGATGATCTAGTTGATATTCCTTTGGAGGGATCACCAATTATGAATTTCTCTGGATAGTTTTTCAAAAACTTCTATTCCCTGGGCCTTCTGGTTTGAGTTGAGGATTCAGGTTCTTCTTGATCAACTATGGCCTCTGATAAACCACTATTTTGTGGTTTATCTTATGCTAATTTGAGTGGTTTTTATTAACTCTTTACTCACTTATTCATACTATTTGCATGATTTTACAATTCCTTCCTAATTATGCTTTATGATTGAAAACTTGCATCCTAAGCCTTTAAATTGTGTAGTTTTAATGTCCTTTCATACCATTCGATGCCGTGATCCGTCTGTTCAGGCTTTACAGGGTAGGAATGGCTCAAAGGATGGAAGGAGAGCTTGCAAAAATGGAAGGAGCATAAGAAATAAAGGAGACAACTGGCGAGAAGCGAAGCGCACGCATGGCTCACGCGTGCGCGCGATTTGGAGAAATTCGCAGCAACGCGTGCGCGTACCTAACGCGTATGCGTGACACGAAAAATGACCAGTGACGCGTACGCGTGACATGCGCGATCTGCAGAAATCACAAAAAATGTTGGGGGCAATTTCGGGCCGAGTTTTGACCCAGTTTTTAGTCCAGAAACACAGACTAGAGCCAGGGAACAGCAGAGACTCAGGAGACATTCTCATTACGCATAGTTTTAGTTAGTCTTTGAATCTGAGAGAGAATTATACTCCTTCCTCTAGGGTTCTTCACATTTATAGTTCTAGAGTTTCATGCTTTTGCTCTTGGATATTGAGAAGGATCATTACCTCCGCGGAAGTTTTATTATTCTAGTTTGTTTTCTTGTTCCTTTACTTTTTACTGCCCATTAACCCTATTTGGATAAGTATGTTTATGATTTTGGGATTTATCAATGCAAGGAACCATTTTTACTCTTAATTAATTTGTAGTTATTGTCTATCATGTCTTCCTTTTATTCTCTTTTTAATTCTGTGAAGTTTATATTCATGTTAATGGAATAATTTCCTAACTTGATTGGGAGTTGATTAAAAGGAGAACCTTGAGTTGGAATGCTCAAGTGTTAATCCTAATTGATAGTTGATGACTGACAAATCTAGTCTCTCACTCTAGTCCTTCCTTAGGACCTAAGAATATAGTTGGTTAGTTAGTTACTTGACTTTCCCTTATTAATTAAGGGATGACCAAGTAGAGCAACAACCTTTTATTATTACACTTGGAAAATTCCAACAAAGATAGAAATTCCAATTAATCTTCTCCCGGTCAAAGCTTTTAATTGAAATATATAAATTCTCTCGTTAATTTCTGTTGCTTAATTTTATAATTATTATTTTTCTATTTCTCAACTCAAAATTTCTGGGAAAACCTCTGACTAATAAGCTGCACTCTTTTGTCAACTCGTTGGGAGACGACTTGGGATTCATACTCTCAGTATCTTATTCTTAAATCTGTGACAACTCTTCTAAATTGACAAGCGGTTTTTTGCTGGTTAAGAACTGTACTTGCAATGTATTTCTATTATTAATTTCTTAATCGGCCAATTTCTATCGCGTCAATTTTTGGCGCCGTTGTCGGGGAGTTTCAATAGCGTGCTAAATTATTAGTTGGTGTAAATATTTTTAATTTAATTTATTTGCGTATTTTATTTTATTTTATTACCATGAGCTGTATGTTTCTCTCATTGAATGATGCGTTCACTGCCTGATCCGAGCTTAGTCGCATTTGATCCTGAAATTGAAAGAACTCTTTCACGTATTAGGAGAGCTCGACGTCAGTTAGCCTCTGAGGGTGGTGAAGTGATTGTTATCAATTCACCAATCTCATCTGAGGGCGAATCTAAACCGCCATCTGAGGGAGAAACAAGCTCCTCTACTACTGATTCAGTTGATTTACGTGCAGGTAACATGGCAGCACCCAGGAGGATTATTCTCCAGGAGGCAGGAGCTCCAGACTTTACTCTGCAACCGTATCAAGTCCGTCATCCAAATCTGGCTGCAGATTTTGAACTAAAGACTGCAATAATAAATTTGATACCTAAGTTTCATGGCTTTCCGGCTCATGAGCCTATCAAGCACCTCAGGGATTTTCAGACAGCCTGTTCTACTGTCAGGCGTCATGGTGCAAATGAAACTTCTATTCTGCTAACCGCCTTCCCGTTTTCTCTTGAGGAAAAGGCGAGGGAGTGGTACTACTCCCAACTTGAAGCAACTGTTACCAACTGGGATACGCTCAGGAGAGAATTCTTGGAAAAATACTTTCCGGCTAAAGTTACGGACAGATTAAGGAAGGAGATTTCCTACCTCATCCAAGGTGAATTAGAAACCCTTTATGAGTACTGGGAGCGCTTCAAGAGTCTGCTGGATGCGTTCCCCACCACATGATTGACAAGCTAGTGTTGATCAGCTACTTCACACAAGGTATGAAGCCTCAGGATAAGACTACATTGGATGATGCTAGTAATGGTTCTCTGAAAAAGTACAAGACCGCAGATGAAGCATGGCAACTGATCAGCAACCTAGCTGAGTCCACTCGAAATCATAGGCACAGGAACAACCACCCCAAGGCTGTTACAGAGGTTTTCTCTAGCATTGAGACTACTGCTCTCACACAGAGTCTGTGTGAGATGACCAACCTACTGAAGTAGATAAATCTGAATCAACAACAATCTCAACCTCCCTCACCACAACATAGTCAACAACTGGTTCCTCAGAGAGTGTGCGGGATATGCGCATGCTATAGTCATTACACTGATGAGTGTCCGCAGCTCCAACAAGAGGACAACACCTTGGCAGTTACTCACAATTTCTATGACTACCCAAATCAAGGCTCGTATCAATAAGGCGGCAACTACAACCAAGGTGGGAACTATAACCAAGGGTGGCAAGACAACCCCAACCAGGGCTGGAGAGATAACTCCAACTATGGATGGAGGGACAACTATAACAGAGGAGGCAGAGACAACCAGAAAAATCAGAGGTGGAATAATAATAACAATAAGCAGAACCGAAATCAGCACAACCATTCCTATCAATAGTAGAATCAGAACCAGCCTTACAGAGCACCTCACCTAAGGCAGTCCCAAGGACCTCAGCACAACTAACAACAGGTCCCTCAGATCACTTACCCTCCTTCCTCATCTAATGACGAGATGCTTCGTTCTCTTGCACAAGGACAACAAGACATTCAGACTACACTAAACTCTACTTTAAATGGTCTGAATGCCACTTTACAAGCTCTCGTCTCCCGGATAGATTCATTACCTACTCCCACAAACCAGCCTTCAAGCTCCAATAGAATTCCTTCTCAACCCTTACCCAACCCTAAGGGTGGCATCAATGCCATCACTTTGAGGTCCGGAACCACAGTGCAAGAGAGGAACCCTGAGGAGCCAAGCTCACAAGAACACGCCCCAGATGAAGACATGATTGAGGCAGAGGATGCTGAAGAGGAAGATGCAGTACAAGGCATGGTTGAAGAAGAAGCAGCTCAACCAAGGAATGGAGAACCAAAGGAAGCTGAAGCTGTAAGAGACGTCGTTCCTATCCCATTTTCACACCTTGCAAGGAAGTCCAGAAAGCAGATGGAACTTGATCCCAAAGTGGTAGAAATCTTCAAAAAGGTTGAGGTAACTATACCCCTTTTTGATGTTATTCAGCAAGTACCTAAATACGCAAAATTTCTAAAGGATTTATGCATGCATAAGGATAAGATTAATGAATTAGAAACTATTCCTTTAGGTAGTTCCATATCTGCTTTAATGGGAGATATACCTGAAAAATGTAGTGACCCAGGACCATGCATGGTTAACTGTACCATTGGGGTGTAATATTTTCTGACTACATGTGTGATTTAGGAGCGTGCGTGAGTATTATGCCTTTGTCTATATATGATGCTTTGAGGCTCTCTCCCTTAAAAAGGTCGGCAGCTCGTTTTGTGTTAGCAGATAGATGCATTATTACAGTGGTTGGAATTGCTGAGGACGTGCTGGTGAGCATTAAGGGGCTCACATTTTCCATTGACTTCTATATCTTGGAGATGCCCCAAAATGACTCAGGAAAACCGTCATCCATCCTGCTTGGAAGACCATTCCTGAAGACTTCAAAGTTTAAGCTAGATGCCTTTTCAGGAACCTATTCTTTTGAGATAGACGGCCGAGCAGTGAGCTTCAATCTGAATGAACCTCTGAAGCATCCTCCGGAACATCATTTCGTCTTCCAGTGTGACATTATTGATGAGACTGTAGCTACAGTTCACCAGGAAGAAATAGAAGAGATGCACATGGAGCATGGTCCAAGTGTGGAGAAACCCTCTGAACACAATGAGGACACCTTGCAATTATCACTAGCTCCAGAAGATCCAGTGCCCAGTCAGGAGAAGAAATTGGAGTTAAAGCCCCTTCCACCCCACCTCAAGTATGCTTACCTTGAGGATAATCAGAAGCTCTCAGTCATCATTGCAAGGGAACTCACTTCCCAACAAGAAGAGCAGTTACTTAATGTGCTGAGAAGACACAAGAAGGCAATTGGGTGGAGCTTGGCAGACATAGTAGGCATCAGCCCTCAAGTTTGTGAGCACAGGATATTTCTAGAAGAGGGAGCAAGGCCTGTTTGTCAACCCCAAAGAAGACTGAATCCCACCATTTTGGAGGTTGTCAAGAAGGAATTGACCAAATTACTTGAGGCAGATATCATCTATCCCATCTCAGACAGTGAGTGGGTCAGCCCAGTACAAGTGGTACCCAAGAAGTCTGGAGTCACTACAGTGAAGGATGAGCATGGAGAGCTCATAGCAACCAGAGTGCAGAATTCCTGGAGGGTTTGCATTGATTACAGGCGCCTCAACCAGGCCACTCGTAAGGATCACTACCCGCTGCCATTCATTGATCAAATGCTGGATCGCCTGTCAGGTAAGTCACATTATTGCTTTTTAGATGGTTACACATGCTATTTTCAGATTTATATAGCTCCTGAAGATCAGGAGAAGACTACTTTTACATGTCCCTTTGGAACATATGCTTACAAGAGAATGCCTTTTGGCTTGTGCAATGCACCAGCTACTTTCTAAAGGTGCATGATGAGTCTTTTCTCTGACCTTCTTGAAAGCTGTATAGAGGTTTTTATGGATGATTTTAGCATATATGGTGATTCCTTTAGCCTTTGCTTGGATAGTTTATCTAGAGTATTAGACAGGTGTGTTAGTTCAAACCTTGTTTTGAATTTTGAAAAGTGTCATTTTATGGTCAAACAAGGTATCATTCTAGGACACATTGTTTCTAATACTGGTATCTCTGTAGATCCAGCAAAGGTACATGTCATTTCTAGTCTACCTTATCCCTCCTCCATGAGGGAAGTTCGTTCGTTTCTTGGCCATGCAGGTTTCTACCAGTGATTCATCAAGGACTTCAGTAAGGTAGCATTGCCCTTATCCAAACTGCTGTAGAAGGATGTTGAATTTGAGCTGAGTGAGAACTGTATGGAAGCGTTTGATAAGCTGAAGATCGCCTTGACTCAAGTTCAATTTGTGAGAGGACCAGACTGAAGCCAGCCCTTTGAGATTATGTGTGATGCCTCCAACCATGCTGTAGGAGCGGTGCTGGCCCAGCGCGCAGGTAAGGATCCTTTTGTAATTGCATATGCTTCAAAGACATTGGACGCTGCTCAGTCTAATTACACTACCACTGAGAAAGAGCTTCTGGCTATTGTTTTTGTTCTGAATAAATTTTGAGCCTATTTACTTGGTACTAAGGTGGTAGTGTACTCAGACCATGCAACTCTAAAGTATTTATTAGCTAAAAAAGAGTCCAAACTAAGGCTAATATGTTGGATACTGCTGCTGCAAGAATTAGATTTAGAAATTAAGGATAGGAGTGGTTCTCAGAATTTAGTGGCAGACCACTTGAGTCGCCTTGAGCACATTAAGGATGACTCCACTCCTATCAATGATGTTTTTCCATTTGATAGCTTGCATGCAGTATCTGAAGTAGTTCCTTGGTATGCATCTGTAGCCAATTATCTAGTTAGTCATACCTTCCCTCCCAATTTTACTAAGCATCAAAGGGACAAGCTGAAAAGCGAGTGCAAATATTATATATGGGATGACCCATATTTATGGAGGTATGGTGCTGACCAGATAATTAGAAGGTGTGTGCCTCAATCAGAATTTCAGTCCATTTTAGAGGCCTGCCACTCATTTGAGAGTGGTGGACATTTTGGCCCTCAAAAAACAGCTAGAAAAATTCTAGACTGTAGATTTTGGTGGCCTACTCTTTTTAAAGATGCTACTACCTTCTGTAAATCTTGTTTCCCATGCCAGATGTTTGGTAATATATCCAAGAGGGATGAGATGCCCCAGCAAATTATGCTATTCTGTGAAATTTTTTATGTTTGGGGCATTGACTTCATGGGTCCGTTTCCAAACTCGAGCGGCTTCGTATATATATTGTTAGCTGTAGATTATGTTTCTAAATGGGTGGAAGCGATTCCTACCCATACTGATGATGCTAACACTGTTGTCTCTTTTGTTAGAAACCATATTATCTGTCGCTTTGGATCACCACGAGCAATTGTGAGTGATCAAGGCACCCATTTTTGTAACAGGAGACTGACCGCTCTACTAAAGAAGCATGGCGTTATTCACAAGGTAGCCACAGCCTACCACCCGCAGACTAATGGCCAAGCGGAGGTATCTAACAGAAAGATAAAGCGTATCCTGGAGAAGATAGTCAAGCCTCATAGGAAAGACTGGAGCACCAGGCTACAAGATGCGCTTTGGACATATCGGATAGCATACAAGACACCTATAGGGATGAACCCCTTCCGCCTAGTTTATGGAAAGGCATGTCACCTCCCAGTAGAGGTAGAACATAAAGCATTCTGGGCGGTGAGAGAGATCAACATGAGATTTGAGAGGGCCGGCGCGGAACGGAAAATGCAACTGGCAGAACTGGAGACCCTTCAGCTGGAAGCATATGATAACTCCAGGCTATACAAAGAGAAGATGAAGGCTGTGCATGACAAGCACATCAAAAGGTGAGAGTTCAGACTTGGGAAGCTGGTTCTCCTTTACAACTTCAGACTGAGGCTCATGCCAGGCAAGCTGAGATCCTGATGGGAAGGTCCTTACAGAGTAGAGAAGGCAGAGTCATACGGAGTCTTTCACCTGAGTCATCCTTCAAGCTCCAAATTTATCAAGGTCAATGGACATCGCTTAAAACTATACCATGGTGAGAAGATGAAGAAAAACAAGGAGCTAGAGATCTTACTCTTGGAGGATCCACCCACAGCAGAAGACTGAGCTAGTGGACCGTCCAACTTAAGGACGTTAAAGAAAAGTGCTAGGTGGGAGATAACCCACCGTGGTACGATCTTTTAGTTTTCTTCTTAACCTTATTTTATTTTGTTTTGTTTTGTTTTTCTCAGTATCCATTCCTCATATCTGCATGAATTAGCTGCATACTGCATTCTGCATAAAAAAAAACGCACACAACGCGCAAGCGTCACTGACGCGTACGCATCATATGTGTGTGCGTGCAACATATGGATTGAATAGAGAGTTGCGCGGGAGTTGCGCAGGAAGGGTGCATTGCGCACTAACCGACCCACACGTACGTGTCCCTGATGCATGCGCGTCGATCAAAATTTTGGCTCTCCACGTGTACGCGTCAAGCACGCGTACGCGTGGATGATGAAATCGTCGTAAATGAGGATTTTGGCAGAGAGTTGTGATGGTGTAGGGCTGGAACTGTGCTAGGCGCAAAAATCCTGTCACGCGTACGCGTCCTTGACGCGTACATGTCATTTTGCCATCCAGCCCATCCACGCGTGCGCGTCAATGATGCGCACGCGTCTCCCCAAATTTTTGCAAACGCGCGTAATGAACAGAGAGTTGTGTGTGCGCGAGGCAGCCTCTGCACCAATTGCTCAATTCAAGTCACGCGAATGCGTCCCTGACGTGCACGCGTCAATTGGAAAAAAACGCGATCCACACGTACGCGAGAAGCACGCGTACGCGTCGCATGCGACGCACAACTTAAACACCTCAGCGCCTAATTTCTAATCTTCTTCTTTCTTTCTTCTTTCTTATTCTTTCTTACTTTCTATTACTTTCTTCCTTCCCTCTTCATCTTCTTCATCAAGGTTCTTCTCTTCTTCCCCTTTTACTTTTCTTTCATTATTATCCTACTTTATGTTTTCTTCTTTTTTTTCCTCTTGCATTCATGATTTCTTTTTCTTTCTTCTTCCATGCATTTTTCATGTTGGTGTTGGAATTTTATTTAGGTCTTACCTTGCTTTAATGAAGCTTGTGAACATTATGAGGAGTGATTTGAAAATTGATATCTTATTTTGGGCTCTCTTATACATTTGGATTATATTATTTTCATTCTTATGATCCCTTGCACACCATGTGTTTGTGAAAAAGCTTTTATAGCACTTGGAACCCTATTTTCTTTTACTCTTTTACTTATATGCCTCTTTTTCATAACACTTGGATTCCACATGTATTTGAGATCATTATTCACAATTGTCATCATTACATATGCTCTTTTATTTGGCACACTTATTACTTGATGCTTGATTCATGCTTCTCATGCCTATTACTTGCATGCTTTTACCATCTTGCATCTAAGTTTATGAATAGCCTTTTTGATCTTTCTTGTTTTCTTACATACATGTTGTAGCTACCATGTTGTTAGGCTAACATCTTTCCTTTGGTATTCATTATCACTTGGAATTTCTTCCCATTTGGTCTTAGTATCTATATTTAATATTCATCCTTTTCTTTCTTCTTTAGACATGGGTACCAAGAAAGGAAAAGAGAAGGCCCCTGACATGACCCCAACAAGGAGAGGAACCAAGAGAACACTGGCAATGGTACTTCCATCTACCAGTGTCAAGCCACCAACAAAGCGGGTGAAGAGGATCATTAAAGTTGATGAATCAGAGAAAGCCTTTTTCGTCCGAGACTCCACACAGTTTGCTAACCGTTACAGATGTTCCTCATCCTAGCTGAGAGGAACTACAACAATGAGCATCTGCTCATTGTCCCAACACACATTGTTGATTTTGTGGAGCCCCGCATAGAGAGGAGACAGTGGGGGGTTTTTGAAAAGACAGCCGCGAGAGATCAACTTATCATGGGTCATTGAGTTTTACTCAAACTTTCACTCGCCTACTCTGCAAACTGTCTACGTTCGTCATCAGTAAGTCCCTGTCTCCGAGAGTGCCATACAGAGAGCATTAGACCTTCCACCTAGTCCAGAGGGATGGGACGCCTATCAAGAGGCCTCTCTCAAGCGCCACACATACCAGTTCGACTGGAATAGCGTCCTTGGTGTCATAGCACAACCTGGCAGCAAGTGGATCTACAGACAACATAGGACTCGACCTAAGAGCATCTCAGCCCAGTCACTCACCCTGGAGGCTCGCGTATGGGCCCAAATCATGTCCCACTATGTCTTTCCGAGCACTCACGAGTCGACCTTCACAGCAGACATGGTTGTCCTCATCTGGTACATCCTGACAGAGCAACCCCTCAACCTGCCCCGACACATCCAGGCTGCCATGGGACACGTACAGATAGTGGGTAACCTGCCTTTCCCCGCCTTGGTTTCAGATTTAGTCTCTGTAGCAGGTGTGTCCTCTCGGGCAGGAGACACCAAGGTCATGATCCCTATAGCCGACCAGTATGTTCCAAACGGGAAGTACATCAAGCCGCTAGTTCCTTCTGCAAGCCGGCCTACAGATCTATCTTTGGACCCTCCTCCCTCCTCTATCCCACCATCTTCTACACCATAAGCACCATCTACCCATCATATGTTCCTTCAGATTCTTGAGAGGCTCGACCGGCAAGACCGGCGAATGGAGCAAATGGAGCGCTGTAACAAGCGCCGATACAACTACCTGAAGGAACTCATACTTGGTACACAGCCACCTCCAGAACCAAAGGACACCCCAGACTCCCCTTCATCCAGTAGCACAGGCAGCCAAGGCGAACCAGACACTGGAGGCAACGCTTCCAGCCCTCCCTTCCTCCTTACTGACGACACGGAGGACCGTGCTAAGCTTTAAGTGTGGGGAGGTCAGTCCTTGACTTCCAGAGGTAACTTCTTTCTCTTAACACCAACATTTTTAGTTTTTCTTTTGATTAGTTAGGATAGATTGCATATTAATAGTCGTTTGCATGTATGTTTTGCTTGGTTAAAATGATGATTTTTTTTTCAAGACCCTTTTTATAGCATTTCACTAATTTAAATTGAAAATTTGTGTCAAACTTGTTTGAAGCTTGTATTTGGAACATAGGTCATAGCAAAGAACACACAACCTGTGAGACTTGAGCTTAATTACATGGTTACATTATTTAACCATAATATTTTATTCTTGTGTATTTTCTTCTCTATGATTGTAATCTATATTTTGTTCCATTCTATATGTCCATTGTTTAGTATATCTACATACTTGCATATGATTGAGGCCATCATTTGGTTATTAGCTCACTTATCCCAAATAGCCTACCCATTCAATCACCTTTGTTTGCCACCTTAAGCCTTTTAATCCCCGTTTGTTCTATATTTTACCACATCACTAGCCTTAAGCGGAAAAATAATTAATTACCCCAATTGAATATTTGGTTAGCTTAAGATAGAGATTGTGTGACAATCAAGTGTGGGAAACTGTGGGAACTTGGGTTGATGAGAGTGTACAGTGATTCATTGACAAAATATTGGGAATTTGGGTACCTACTCATGTAAGACCAGAAAAAAATCCATGTGCATTGATATGTTATATTTGCTTTTATATTTTTAATAAAAAAATTATGTTAAAATAATTAAGTAAATAAATAAATAAGGGGACAAAAATTACCCCAATGCTGAGTTTAATAAAAGATCAATGCATATGTGATAAGATTTAAGAAATATTTGGCACATGAGTATGTGTTGCAAAAGTGGGAATTATGGGTAACTGGGCATGAATTTAGAGTTACATAGAGTGTGTGTGTATGTTACGTGAAAACTTGGGTTAATTGAAGATTCATATTTTAGCTCACTTGGCCATACATATATCCTCACCTTTACCTTAGCCCGATTACAACTCTGAAAAGACCTCATGATGTTTGCATTGGTATACTAAATATTTGTTGATTGGTTAGATGAAGAATAAAGTTTAGAAAGCATAATTAGAGAAGAGTAGAGTGATTCACCCTAGACACTTGAGAGATTAGAGTGCACATACACTACTAGTGAGGGTTCAATGCTTGACTATATGTTCCCTGCTTTCATGAGCTATCTTCTTACAAGTTTGCTTGTCTTTACTTTATTATTTGAATTAGTGGAATCTAAACTATGTTTATCTTGGAGAACTTGCTTACTTTTAACCAAGTTGACAAAATCATCTCAGTATATAGTTGCATTCATATGTAGGTTGCATTTCATGAGTCTTACTTTCCCTTATTCATTTTCTTTGTCTTCTTGAGCTTAGCATGAGGACATGCTAATGTTTAAGTGTGGGGAGTTTGATAAACCACTACTTTGTGGTTTATCTTGTGCTAATTTGAGTGGTTTTTATCAACTCTTTACTCACTTATTCATACTATTTGCATGATTTTATAATTCCTTCTTAATTATGCTCTATGATTGAAAACTTCCTTCCTAAGCCTTTAAATTGTGTAGTTTTAATGTCCTTTCATACCATTCGATGTCGTGATCCGTGTGTTGAGTGTTTTCAGGCTTTACAGGGCAGGAATGGCTCAAAGGATGGAAGGGGAGCTTGCAAAAATGGAAGGAGCACAAGAATAAAGGAGACAACCGGCGAGAAGTGACGCGCACGCATAGCTCACGCGTGCGCGCGATTTGGAGAAATTCGCAGTGACACGTGCGCGTACCTGACACGTACGCGTGGAAGCGAGTTTGCACAGCGACGCGTGCGCGCACCTGACGCATACGCGTGACACGCGAAAATGACCAGCTACGCGTACGCGTGACTGACGCGTACACGTGACATGCGCGATCTGTAGAAATCACAGAAAATGCTGGGGGCGATTTCGGGCCGAGTTTTGACCCAGTTTTTGGCCCAGAAACATAGACTAGAGCCAGAGAACAGCAGAGACTTAGGAGACATTCTCATTACGCATAGTTTTAGTTAGTATTTGAATCTGAGAGAGAATTCTACTCCTTCCTCTAGGGTTCTTCACATTCATAGTTCTAGAGTTTCATGTTTTTGCTCTTGGATAGTGAGAAGGATCAGTACCTCTGCGGAAGTTTCATTATTCTAGTTTATTTTCTTGTTCCTTTACTTTTTACTGCCCATTAACCCTGTGTGGATAAGTGTGTTTATAATTTTGGGATTTATCAATGCAAGGAACCATTTTTACTTTTAATTAATTTGTAGTTATTGTCTATCATGTCTTCCTTTTATTCCCTTTTTAATTCTGTGAAGTTTATATTCATGTTAATGGAGTAGTTTTCTAACTTGATTGGGAGTTGATTAAAAGGAGAACTTTGAGTTGGAATACTTAAGTGTTAATCCTAATTGGTAGTTGATGACTGACAACTCTAGTCTCTCACTCTAGTCCTTTCTTAGGAGAGGATTAGGACCTAAGAATACAGTTGGTTAGTTAGTTACTTGACTTTCCCTTATTAATTAAGGGATGACCAAGTAGAGCAACAACCTTTTATTATTACACTTGGAAAATTTCAACAAGGATAGAAATTCTAATTAATCTTCTCCCGATCAAGGCTTTTAATTGAAATAATAAGCTGCACCCTTTTGTCAACTCGTTGGGAGACGACCTGGGATTCATACTCCCAGTATCTTATTCTTAAATCTGTGATAACTCTTTTAAATTGACAAGTGAATTTTTGCTGGTTAAGAACTGTACTTGCAACGTATTTCTATTATTAATTTCTTAATCGGCCAATTTCTGCCACGTCAGCCTCTGCATTAGTATTTTCAGCTGCGACAGGAGATAATTCCAAATTGTCTCCTGCAGAATTAGAATTTTCATTGCTAACAGGTGCAACTTCATGAGAACTTGGATTTTGAGGAGCTGGTTCAGTATTCTTGGGTAATTCAGCTTCAAAACCTGGACTATCATCAATGCAAACACTAAGAACATTGTTAGACTCACATAATATGACATGAATGGTCTCCTCAATAGTTTTGGAGTTCTTATTATAAACTATATATGCCTTGCTATGAGGGGAATAACCCAGATAAATGCCTTCATGTGTTTTAGGATCAAATTTTCCTAAATTTTCTTTGATATTCAGTATGAAACACTTGCAGCCAAACACATGAAAGTAACTAAGATTGGGAGGATACCCTTTCCAAAGTTCATATGGAGTTTTCTTCAAAAACTTCCTAATGATGGTTCTATTTAAAACATAGCAAGCTGTATTCACAGCTTCAGCCCATAAGAACTTGGGAATTTCATATTCACATAATATAGCTCTAGCCATTTCTTGTAAACTTCTATTTCTTCTTTCTACAACACCATTTTGTTGAGGTGTTCTAGGACAAGATAAGTTATGTGATATGCCTAGTTCATCACAAAAAGATTCAAAATATTGATTTTTAAATTCTTTGCCATGGTCACTTCTAATTGAAACAATTTTTAAACCTTTTTTATTTTGAATCTTTTTGCTGAATTTTTCAAAAACAGAAAATGCTTCATGTTTATGAGCTAGAAAGAACACCCAACCAAACCTAGTATAGTCATCCACAATTACTATGCCATAGCTTTTTTCTCCAAGACTTTGAGTCCTAGTTGGTCTAAACATATCAAGATGTAACAACTCTAATGGTTTCTTAGTTGAGACATCTTCCTTGGGTTTGAAAGAGGTTTTTATTTGTTTACCCATTTGACAAGCATCACAAATGATGTCCTTATCAAATTTTATATTAGGAAGACCTCTTACTAAGCCTTTCTTTACAAGCTTAGAGATTTGGAATATGCTAGCATGTCCTAATCTCTTATGCCACATCCATTTTTCAGATTCCATTGAAGAGAAACAAGTTACATTTTGAACTTTAAGATCATCTAGTGTGAGACCATAAACATTGTCACTTCTTTTGGCAACAAACAAAACAGCCCCTGTTTTCTCATTAATGACTCTACAATCAGATTTTCTAAAGGTTACAACATATCCAACATAATTGACTTATGCTTAATAGATTATGCTTTAACACATCAACTAAGAAGACACTATCAATGCAAGTAGAAAAATCTTTGCCAACCTTACCAATGGCAATTATTTTACCTTTACCATTATCTCCGAAAGTGACAAATCCTCCATCATACTTGTTGAATTTAATGAAGAAAGTATCCTTTCCGGTCATATGCCTTGAACATCCACTATCAAGATACCACATGTCTAATTTCTTCTTGGATGTAAGGCAAACCTGCATGTTCTTCAACTAACCTTATGTATCCAAATCCATTTGGATCCTTTGATGTGAAATGTTCTTGGGTGCCCAAGAGCATTAAAATCATGAACAAATTTATATAATTTACTATCATTACCAAAAGACTTAAGAAAGATGAAACATTGAGGAGGATCATGACCATTTCTATTGCACTTGTAACAATGATTTTTGTCCACTGATTTCTGAGGTCTGCTGAATCCTTTTGGTTTGACAAGCTTGGAAGAGGAGGCTTCATATTTTTGAACATTTAGTTTGAAAACGACCTTATTTTCTTCTTTGAATTCAAGTCCAGACTTTTCAGACCAAACCTTTGACAAGCAAGCAGCTTGTTCAGATTTTGAGAACTTTGAACAAACTTTGCTAAGTCTTCATTCAAATTTTTAATTTGTTCATTCAGTTTTTTGTTTTCAGAAATCAAATCAGTGGAAGCAATAACTTTATGCTTAAGTTTGAATTTCTCTAATTCAGCACGTAAAGCACTATTTTCTTCTTTTAAAACATTTTCATTACAGGTTTCAGTTGCCTTAACCTTTTTCAAAAGAAGATCATTTTCTGTCATCAATGCCTCATTTTCTTTCTTACATTTAGCATACTTATCCAAGAGTTTCTTAGAGTCCACAGTAATATCTTTGATAATGTAATGCAGTTCATCAATAGATAAGTCAGAGAAATCTACCTCATCTTCATCATGATCAGCCATCAGACATAGCTGAGCTTCTTGGTCTGAGTTCTCAAAGCTGGTGTCGTTCTCCAAGTCTTCCCATGTTGCCATCATCACCTTCTTTTTGTCTTTCCTGGACTTTTTGCCTTTCTTTAGTTGAGGGCAATTTGACTTGAAGTGACCTGGTTCTTTGCAGTGATGGCATGTGAACTTGACTTGATCCTTTTTGACGTCTTTGGATGAAGAGCTTCCTTTGCCTTTGCTTTTGAATCTCAGTAATCTTTTCATTTTTCTTAAAAAGAGCACCATTTCTTCATCTGAGAAACTGTCATCAGATTCTTCTTCCTTTGCTGTCATTCTTGATTTTAGTGTTATACTTTTCTTTTTGTCATCTTTGTCTTGAGACATGTGAGTGGTTTCATAGGCCAGCAGCTTGCCTCTTAGCTCATCATAAGTGATTTTGATCAAATCATTCCTTTCAGAGATGACTGTACTTTTTACTTCCCATTTCTTAGTGAGACTTCTCAGGATCTTCCTTACTAACGTTTCTTTAGAATAGTTTCTTCCCATGGCATCCAGATTATTGATGATTATTGAAAACCTTTCGAACATTTGATCGATCTCTCATCCTCCTTCATGCTGAACATTTCATACTCCTTCATTAACATGTCAATTCTGGTCTCCCTCACTTGCTTAGTGCCTTCATGGGTGAGTCTAAGCTTATCCCATATTTCTTTAGCTATTTTGCACCTTGACACTTTTTTGAATTCTTCAAAACTGATTGCACAATGCATCAGGTTGATTGCCTTGGCGTTGAGTTCAACCTTCTTCTTTTCTTCATCTGTCCACTCGCTGTCTTCTTTTGCCACAACTTCTCCATCAGCATTTTATTTAGTGGGAACGTCAGGTCCATTGAGAATGATCTTCCAGATGTTGTAGTCGATTGACTGCACGAAGATTCTCATTCTTTCTTTCCAGTAAGAATAGTTGCTGCCATTGAAATAGGGAGGTCTGTTATTAGACTGTCCTTCAGTAAGAGTGAAAGACACGATGTTGGGATTCATGTTGTTGGCCATGGATCTTTACTCCAAGCTGTGAAGCTTGACTCCTTGAGACCTTGCTCCTGATACCAATTGATGGTTCTAGTTGAACTTGAGAAGGGGGTTGAATCAAGTTGGCTTAAAACTTAAAGTTTCCAACTCTGTTTCAGCAGAAGCTCGAGTTGCAGGAGATTATTTCATTTTATCTCATGTGCAGAATAAGTAAAGAGTAGGGAAGAGAAAAAACAGGCCAGCATGTATCCTGATTCGGATTCTTTGTGCAATGAATCCTACGTCCAGTCTCCGCCACAAACCATGATGGAATTTTCACTAAAATTCACAGATTACATTCACCAATACTATTGAATTATTCCCTAATTCAACTAGTATCTACCCTAAGCTTTCTTCACCAAAGCTTAGCTTCCCATAGTGCTGTCCCAACTAGGAAGGGGAATCTAATAGATTCATACTTCACCATGTGTTAACCCAACTCGCAAGGAGAATTAATCCTAGTTCAAAAACTAAATTACATCAAAATTCAGTGGCTCTTTTGCATCACTCTTGCCTTTTCTCTCTTGACTTTTTCAACCTTACATGATTAGCCTTTTCTCAATACAGAAAATAACACAAGGCAGCCATAACAAAAGAATCAGAAATTAAGCTTGAGTAGAAGAAGAAGATTCCAGCTCAATGTTTGAGATGGTGCTCTGAGTGAGTGCTCTCTTTTTCTTGCTTTGAAATGATGGAATGAGGCTTCTTAGGGAGTGGATCCTCTCCAATGGAAAAAAAAAACTGGATGGTATCCAGTGGAAAATTTCACCCTTCATTGCTCTCTCTCTCTCTCTCTCTCTCTCTCTCTCTCTCTCTCATTTATTTCTGGTCCCACTTGTAGAATTAAAGGTGAGACACTTTATTCTCTCCAGTGACAAAAAAATGGAGAGGATCCATTTCCGGCTTCTTATATGTCTTCATCTTGTCTTCATTTTTTGCCTCTTCCATTTCCTTGTACCAGCTGCTCGTTGGAGCTGTCACTGCAGGTATGCGGTCCTTTCTTCATCATGCTCCACTACCTCTGCTATCCGAGGAGCTCGACCACTACCTCTACTGTCCTTTGTTTTCTTTCTTTCTTGACATGCTCTCCTTTTTCATTTTGCTCCATTTTCCTGCTGCTACTGCTTTTGTGTTTTACTCACCCACTAACCGAATGTTGCTCTGCTAATGTCCTTGGGAGAGTGGAGATGTCCTTGTGTCCTTCTTGCTTTCACAGAACCACACCTGTCCTTGCATGATCCAGCTGTCCTCTTATAACATTTAGCAAATACATAGCCATTTAATTTGCTGAACGGTGCTTTGAGAAGCATTGGGCTTGTTTATTACTCTTGGAGCACTAAGGAGCAAATGAGCACTAAGTGTTGTAGCTTTAGCATGTTGATTTGCTGAAACTTATGCTGGTTTGGGCTGGTGCAGCATGAACTTGATAATTGGGCCTACAATAATTAAAACACCTATTAAACAACATTGGGCTTTCAACCCAAAGAAATATTTGTCATCATTTATAAATCCAAAATCAACTTAAACTTAACATAGATTGTCCTTGTTCTTGAATGCACAGTTGCGAAACCATCTGGTCCAGTTTAAAGGAGAGTAAAATTGACAAGTCCATCTTTGCGTTAGAGGCATAAACATTAACCATTCCTTTGGGCACTTGCTCGGCTTGAAGTTGCAGAGCTGCATTCTTCTGTAATTCTCTTGCAAGTAGCCCTTGTTGAAATGAAATGTCACCAAAGAGATTGATCTAAATGAAACAGTCAATTTTAACTTCCCTAAGTTGCTATGTTGTCCACATTATTCAACAAATGATTGGTCTTGAAAATTGGTTCTCTTGATTCATATTGAATTCGGGACGCATCAACATGATATAGATCTCAAGGTTATATTTTCTGAAGGAGTAATTTAGAAATAAATAGCTATACATATTTGAACATATAACATTAATAATCCTAATTCTTTTTTATGTATACATACAGTATGCTGAATCCCTTTCCTGTGACTTTAAAAACTTGATTTGTCTGCGTAAGTATAACTATATATATATAGTCCGTGTTAGTTGAACACATTCAATTTTCAAATTCGACTGAGAGCTTATTCTGAACCCAAGTCCATCAACATAAGCTGGACCTACACGCATTAGTTTTTTCCAGTCTAATCCTGTTCCTTTCGTGGAATCAACAGTAGTATTTGGCATACAAATTGTTCAAAGTGAAGAATACTTGGAATGTCAATCCATTCCTTTGAAAGGTGCCATTATATTAGCCGCATTCTATCCATTTGAATTGTTAGGTATCACATTTCTGTAAACTGTAACAAACAGAAATCAGTTGTTATCAACTCAAAATCCTCTAGGCTCTCTAATATCTAGTACATTTTGAGTTTGACCACGTGCTTCCCAAATTAAACACAGTGGACCCTGCTTAGTGCTTAGAAAGTAGATCATGGCAAAAATCTACATTAAATTCTTTTTGTTCCCCACAGTTAATCAAGGCGATCAATTTGGATCCTCTCTACAATATATATCTTTTTTCAAAACTAGTGTCTTGGTCAAAAAAAATATTCAAAAGCTGCACTTTCTCATGATATCTTTTTTTTTTTTTTCAAAGCTCTTTTATTAGCAGGACCCTTAACAATGAAATAACATGATAGAAAAGAAATGGGTTAAATTTGTGAACAAGAGGTTGGATTTTATTTGAATTATAGGAAATTAAAGGACTAAAGTGAATGATAAGACGTTTGTGCTGGTTGAAGTGGACGGGTCTTCTTTTTCTATTAGAAAGCCTCTGGACGTGATACACCTAGCTAGATTCTGAAGAGACCAGCATGATTTCAGAGAAATCAATATATCAAACGAGATTAAATATATAAAAAAGATAGATTTTGCTTTCTTTGATACACTACACCGCACCCAAAATTAAAGTTTGTATTGTTGGTACACCCAACTGTTCAATGCTTTTACCGCGGGCTACGGGTGAACACGGATCGGATTGGACTGCACTAAAATCGTCGGATCGAATCAGATTTAATATCTGCAGTTTTTAAGTTTAGATTCGATTCGATCCGATTTACGGATCGGATATTTGATATATTTGCAAAAACAAAAATATTTTTAAAAGTTATTTTTATTAAAAAAATATCAATAAAATTTATTTTTTCTATTCTTTTAAATATGTTTACTCTTAAAATATATTAAATATACTTTTCTTAAATAATAAATTAAAATAATACAATATATGATATTTATTAGTTGAAAAAAAACATAAAAAGAATATTTACTTATTTATTTCTTTATTTTTGCAGATACGCGGATATGCAGATATCTACACAAAATCCACAATCCAATCCTATTAGTGTGCGGATTCGATCCGATCTGATCCAATAACCTTGCAGATCGGAACCATATCCGCAAATTTCAGATCGAATTCAAATAAAAAATTGCGGATATACAGATTGAATCCGATCCATGAACAACCCTACCGCCTGCCATGTTTATAAACTTGATGTCGATGCGATTTAGACATATACAATACATATGCTTGTACAATTTCACCAGTTATAAGATTAATCGATGAAGTATGACTTGGTCATTTTAGCAATATCCCTAAAATATAAAAGGAAAATTTTGTTGTTTAATTTTAATGAGTATGGACTATGGACCAAACATCTTTGCGTTTATTCGATCTGTTACTTTTAAGAATTATTGATTTATTAAATAAAAATAAAAAATACAATTAAAAAAGTGTATTAATAAATTTTAATAAACTTCGAATATATTAGTACACAGATAAATAAATTTATTTTATTTTTATACAATATATTTTAAATAAATGAATAAATATAGAACTATCAATACTAAACAAAATATATTTATTTCATTACATCTTTTAATTTTTATTTAGTAAAATCAAATTATTAATAAAAATAATAAATCTAATACACACGAAATTATTTAAACTCATTTAGTCATTTTAAACACGTTATAATTTTAATTTTGTATATATATAAATTTAGTTTTTCATACCTCATCCACCAACACCTCCGATCCACAAACAATAAAAACAGAAAAAACAAAGTACAAAAGAAAGAGAAAGGACACATCGAGGAATCATCTCAAAATATTGTGAATATGGTCCAAAGCATGGTGTTGGTGTAGGGGACCATTTTGAACAACATAATGCTTAAAAAAGGAAAAGGAAAAGAAAATGATCATAGTTTGTCAATCGTGCCACCAATGTGTCTTCATTATTCTCATGGATATACTTTCTCTTCTGTATATATACGTTAATTAGTTAGGTGCTATCTATGCCTCCCACCTCCTTGCATGGCAAAAAAAATCTGTTTGAGTTGCTTGTGACAAATATCATTTGAAAAAAATTGTAAGGACTAACGATTTTAATTTATATTGAGTAGTAGTCCAACTTTTAATTCGATATAATTACTTTTAAATATTATTATTAATTAATTATTAGACAAAAACAATAAATTATACTAATTCTAAAGCATTGCTTATAGAATTTTATACTCTATGCATGTATGTGTCCAAATACATACATCATTCTTCTAAGATAAGAACAGCCACAAAAAGTTAAGTACAATAACTTAATCATCCCCTTGATTAAACACCATTGGGCCATATTCAACGCCCTTAAATAATATTTATAATGAGTTGAAATATAAAAGAAGGGGAGAGGGACATAAAGGATGGAGAAACAAAATACCAGTGGTCCACTAAGGTGGCGGCATGAAAATCATTCACATATATCGTGACTACAATGCTTGATCCACAATCCAAATACATAACAACAATTAAACACGAAGCAATTGGTATGTGCTTGTAGTAAGGCTTAGCTTTATTCCGATAATGATAGCGAAACCAATACAATGCAGTGGTATATAGTAAAAAACGCGTTAATGCAACATATCACACTCATATCGCTCCAACCATTCTTATCCATTTCGATAGTGAAGGACAGAAGGAGGCTTCGTTAGCCTCGTCATTCATGTGTAAGCCAAACAACAAAATTAAAATAAAATGGATCTAACCCTTTCCCATTTTGGGACAAAACCTATTTTTATCTACTTTTCAATATAGCAGTAATTAACAATCAATTTATGATAACTATTCCGAATTCAATTTTCGGATCCCTACCAGAACAGTTACAATTCGATTATTCGGGTCTAGATTATTGTCGTGACTCAAATCAGTATAGTACCTACAAATTTTTAACTAATATTTAAATTCAAACACTTACTTTGTCTTAGCCAATAAAATATAATAAAAATAACAATTTTAAGTATGTTACACATTTTTAACTCTCGCATATACCTCTTAATTCATTTTGACTTGAGGGTCTTTATAGATATCACTCCTACTACTCTAGAAGTCCGATCTCATTGCTATCAAAATCGACCTGTACCAATAAAATCTTGTACATTAGCGTCATTTGTGGGGATTATTATTGTGTGTATTTATTAAAGTAGCAAATTCCATGAAAATATATATATATATATATATATATATATATATATATATATATATATAATATCTCGCTTATTGTGTGTATATAGAAGCAAAATTTTACCCTCTTTTCCTTATTATTATCTAATGAAAAAATGTAGACACAAAAGAAAATGACGTAAAAGAGTTTATGATTGAACAACATGAACTTTGTGTTGCTTAGCTTATAACTATTATCCAACTATAAATACACTCCAAATTCGTTACACACCAATAAACAAACAAAAGTATTTGAGAAATAATAGATAAGATCGTTCTAAAACAGTTTAAAATTATTTTATTTAATTTTGCATTTTTTTTAATATTAGATTGAATAAAGTAATTTTGAATTATTATTTTCTTAGTATTACCCCTTAATTAAAGTAATGAGCATTGAATAAGTGTACACCAAATTTTTCTCTTTAATTTACAACATTACATCACTCTTATCTTATGGCACATCATTAACTAATAATTTTGTTTTAAATTAAAATGAATATGCATGAAGACGTAGAGTTCTCCAATGGTGTAGGTGGCATGTGGTAGGTTTCAACTTTCAAATTTGTGAAATTATGAATTGAAGAAGGAGTTTATATTATCCAATATCTATAGAACCAATTAACGACTGAATTAGTTGACTTGTAAAAGTTTGTCCCCTTTGGAGTGGGCGCGGTGTGGGTGTGTCCAAGGTTGGGTGGATGTGTGGGGTGGGGTCTAAACTCTAAATTCTAAGAAACGCTTCAAATAAATAAATAAAAGTTATAAACTAAAAGAGTGTGATGGAATGCCTTTGTTGTGAATATAATTGTGACAAGGCTTGTTGCTTTTGCTGGTGACGCCATGGCAGGTTAGACCCACCAATAATGCCCAAAGATCTCTTCTTTCCAATTCTCAATCTTTCTTTCTCCTCATTTCTAATAATAAATCATTTGTTTTTACTTTTTATTATTGAGAATACATAATAGAATTAAGTATGCATTTGCCATATTCAAAAGTAGCTACAACAATGCATTGTCCATTTGTTAGAAAGTTCATCATATATATGTATATATCCATGCAATCTGACCAAACTAAGCAACGCCGAGAAAAGAAAAATAAAGAAATTAAAATCCGTCAGAAAAATCGGTATTGGTTGAAATGGTTTGAATAAGTTGATGCCGATGAAAAGTTTTTCCTTTTACGATCATCTTTTTTAAGTGTCCAGAGTAGGTATGTTTTATTTCACAACTGGCTTTGTATAACTTTGTGTGAGAGGAGAAACAAATAAGAAAGTGTTTAATTTATTTCTATTGCCAACAAACAAAAGCGAAAAGCTTCAAAACTTAACATACAAGAAAACCAGCAGACACTTGCTTTAAAATTATATAATATGAATTTAGAAATTCAGCAGGTGTTTAACAATATGGCAAAAGCACTATTATGTCACTCATCCAATAACTTTTCAAGATATTTTGATTTTTCCTCCTATTTTTAAAAAATATTTTTTTTTTTGGCTCATATATACTGCAAACTTAGCTCCTCTAATTTATTATGCCTTCTTTTTTAAATTCTGAAAATATCATGTTACATATGCAAAAACTCTATCTTTGGGTAACCAATTTATTAAAATAAAAACCAATTAATTAAGTGTTATTTTTAGACCCTTTTTAACTAAATACTAAAAGTTTAAACTATTACGAAACAAGTTTAATTGACGAATTAAATATATAAACAATTATTAAAAATTAACACTTTTTATTCATATTAGTCGATATTTTGAATAATAATTTTTTTATATTATTAAGATTGTAAAAGTTTAGATGTTAAATTTTAAAATTTAAAGTTAATTAAATATTAATAAAAACTTTTCTACAATAAATCAATAGTATAATTAGCAAGAAGGATATTTACTGTACGAAAACTTTACTACAACAATCCAAAATTAGTTACTTGTCATTGTACAGGAGTGACGAAAAAGAATTGAGCAGCTACATCAGAAACGATGAAGTATGAACACCTTGTTTTAGTTTCCAATTGTATCCGAACAAGTGGCACTATGTTCACTGTTCATAGTTTGCTACTTTACTTTGCATTGTGGATTAGAGGGATTATTGCATTGACTGGATACAATTTTCAATGAGAAAAAAGAAGAAATCATTTAAATATTAAAAGGAAGTTTTAATTTGAAGCCCACAAAATTAACTCAATATTGTGTTGAGTTTTATTTTAGTGACGCCAGCAGTAAAAGAGCTTTGGCTGACATCATAACAAAAATAATGATAGAAAAGCTCATAACAAAAAGAGGAATGTTAGGACAATAATTTTGGTATTTTGTAATCATCAATTGACTATTAATAATATTTTTAATAATATGAGATTATATTTAATGATAGAAGATTACTCACTTTTGTTTTGATAGTTAAGTGTTGGTCAAAAAACACAAAAATTATTGATACCCTAGACTTTTCCTATTTAAAAACTAAGCATTTAAAATACATATCGATGAATTATATATGAATTAATTTTTCATTTCCTCATATTTACTTTAAAGAATAATCCCTAAAAATAATAAAGGTTCTTTTTTCTTTTATCATTTTTATGGGTTTTTTTTTTTGAGAGCCGTGTGGACCATAATGAAGGGCAGGAGGGTTGAAGTAAGTGCACCCTTGGCACGTGTTTCATGTTTGAGAAAGTGAATATATATACAACTATGGATGAATAATTTTATATTATCAATTAAAATCTATAGTTTAGAACTATAACAAATTATAGTGAAAAATTATGACAATTAACAATTATATAACATGATTTGATACTTTGTAAAATTTTCATTCTAAAAACGTAAAATTATTTTGCACCTAAGTTATATATAAATTTATGTATCTAATATATATTTCAAAACAATATTAATATTTTTTAATTAAAATTCTATCATATATAACCAAACCCAAATTGGTCAATCAGTTAGTAAAAAATGGGAAAAGAAGAAAAAAAATTAAGCTCTTCGAAAATTATTAACATCAAATTAGTTGAAATGATCAAATATTTTAATTTTTAATCAGAATTCTGATCTCTAAATCAAACCAAACATTACATCTAGAACATTTATCTTCGAACTATAAACATTACAGTATCCTTACTTTCCAAATTAAACATTGTTGCAGTATTATTATTAATGCAGAAATGTTTGATAACAAAAAAATTAATCAAAAACAGCTATAATCTATTTTATTTAATATTTATTAATTGTTGTGATAATTAATAAATATTAAATAAGACAAGTTCTAGCTGTTTTTTTTTCTTTGATTAATGAATCCAATTCTACTTATTTATAATTGAATTCATGGCGGCTGCATGCTGCCATAGTTCTCCAAGTATAGAGATCAACAATATAGTTAAGTGTAAGTTGAAAAGGTGTAAACGAACTATTAATGATCTATTAATGTACTGATAAAGAACACTTGTATAAAATCTGTATAAAATCTATGCAGTTGGTTTTCTTTATTTAAGAAAATAGACAAGGTGAAATCTTGATACAACATGTCTTTATATAAGTTGATATATAATAATTGAGAATTATTAAATAATTTAATATATTTTATTAAATTATTATTTAATAATTTTTTGTTATTAATTTTATATAAAGATAATTTATTTAAATTTTTATACAAATTATTTTAAAATTATGCAACAATAAAACTCTGTTTGAAAAGGAGATAGAAACTAAAAAATTGAGAAAGATTAAATTAAATTTTTATATTATATTTAGTATAAAATATATTAAATTGAATTATATCATATAGAAATTAAATAATAAATTTGATATTTAAAAAATTAAATGGTATTATTTTAAAAAATATTACTAAAATTTTAGGTTTTGTCCCAAAAATTTCAGTCTTTATTTTTTAATAGAAGTATTGAAAGGACTAGTCTCTTGATTGAAATTTTATTTTCAGTGTATCTGACCATCAAAGATAGTACTTAGTCTCCGTCTACGAAAACAAACGCTAACTAATAGAGTTTGCTGGTGGGGTGGTGGTTAACGCAGAACGGCGGGCTTCGGCTTGCTCACATAGAGAGATGCAGGTGTGGAAAAGTAAAGATGAAAATGAGAGAGGGCAAGTTGAGGAAATAATGATGAAATATGTAACTGGCAAAATGGGGTCATACACATGAACATGTCTCAACAAAATGCCTAGAATTATTGGATCGCAATATCGTATAACTTGACGACCACGTACGATCTCACATGCATTATCGGCCACCCTCCATTCTATCTTCTTTTTTGTAATGATGACCCAAATCTCATTGCTCCATTATTCCACATGTCCGATCCCTTGAAAGCTGGAAGGATAGATCCGGAACTTGCATCAACACCACAGATACTGTTTTTAATTACTATCTGTTTTTTAACAATTCACATAATAATAATAGAGGAATGCTAGGGGACCAGCAACTTTTGTGATTTGTAGCCATCAAATAGCTATCAATGATGGTTTTAATGGTGTGAGATTGGTATGAGATTTCATCTAATGGCTCACTTTTCTTTGCTGATTATATACTGGCCAGAATTTAACAAAGTTGCTGGCTCCCTAGACTTTTTCATAATAATAATAATAATAATAATAATGGTTTTGCAATTTATGGCACATGTTCAGAATATTATAAATAAATATTTTATTAAATGTTATTAAAAATTTTAAATTTTTTTATTATTATACTATTAAAATATTTCTTTAAAATACAAGTTAACTAATTCTAATAACACACAATAAGCAACAATATTTTGTGTTCATATATTTTTTAGTGTAACTCTTCAAAAATTGTTCTTTATTCAATTTTTAGAAGAAAAATAAAAAATAAAAAACAAATAATTTTTCAAATTTTTTGAACAACTAGTACCATAAAAATAGATATAAAAATTAAAATAATATATTATTAAATTTAAAGACTGACCAAAAATTAAAATTTAAAAGATAAGTAGTATTTTCGCATATATAAACCCAAAATTATTATTGTATAACTGTAATTTTGAGTACATTATAATTATAAATGAGCTTTTTTGTTCAGAAAAAAAAATTCTCATCTTTATCCTCAATAAATAAATAGAATCCATCAAAAAAACAAAATAAAAAAAGCTTTTATACATAAATCTAATACATGTATTTTACACTATCAAATAGTCGGTTAAAGTTATTGTAAAAAAAAAATCATGCGGCAATACTATGTAACTTTTTTTACAGAACGTGATGATTTTCTAGTAACATATAAGAAGTACAGCACAGAAGAACATCACTTTCACTGATGATCAGCCACACAAGTTGTTAATCAAAGGCATGATAAAGAAAGGATTATGATTTAGATTTTATTTCAGAGTCCACAGATATGTTGGTCCCTCAAATTGGTACGACCACGATACGAATCCTTTCATGGGTCTGTTCTTTATTTTATCATACATCTTCATATCGTTCTCATCAATTTAGAACTGTTAAGGGCTTTGTTTGGATAATCTTTAAAAGGATAGGATCTCCCTCCTTCAAAGACATGGGTTTGGTGTTGTGGTTTGGCCAAGAGGGAACTGAAGGGACATTGGAACCCACCCTAAAGTGTAAACGATACAAAATGCATCTGAATTATTTCGTGCTGATAAAAATCTTTTAAATTTTGTTATTGACAAAAATAATCTCAAATTCTTTTAAAACGCTACAAAAATGCCTAACACTAAATATATGTGTTCTTAAAAAATATTTTAGAAATTGAATTTTGATACGATTTTTTACAAGCTTAATCAGAAAAATGAGATATTTTTATTTTTAAAATTTGGTAATTTTTTACTAAATATATATTTTTTTGTGATTTTTTTGTCGATAGTCAATAATAATTTTAAAAAATAAAAAAAATCTAGAGATCAAATTTTTATTTGATTTTTATTGTGTATTTTTTAAATAGTTATCTAATATTTTTATGAATTTTTTGATTAAATACATAAACGATTTGTTAAATACAAAAATTGTTTGTCATTTATTAAAAAATTATTTTTTATGAATAAAAAAATTGAAGAATATTTTGTCAACGTAAAAATAATTTAAATGCATTTTTATTGGTTCACCGCTTTTAGAATTGAAGTGCTTGCAACAAACCAAGTTAAATAGCACACAAGCATAGATCTTATGATTTTGCTAATCGCACTTGATAAGTTTTTTAAAATGTTTAGGGTACCTAAATAGAAACTATCAGGCCATAAATTCAAGATCTAAGGCAATATATATACTTCTTTGTTAGGATTGCTTTTTATTTGATTACACCATAATCTGATCGCTGTTCTAATACTTTATCTGAATTAATGAGTTCATTAAACGAGATCTTGCTGTGATGTCATACATTCTCCTCTTTCATCTATCTCATATCTGCATCCAAATGCCCTAAAGTGGTTCTTGTTACTGGCTCATGTTAAGTTATAAGAAAAATATTTGGAATCAACCCTTTTTTAGTGGATAATTAGTCAACATTTTTTTCTTTAAATTTATTTTATATCTCCAATAATTTTTATCCATTATTTTTGTAAAAGAGTAATTATTTTTACTGATATAATGTTATATAATTAGATATATGTATAAAATTATTTTACAATAACGGAATATTAAAATTAAATTCAATTAATTATTAGTTAAAAAAAGTTAATTTCTTAAAAAATGGTATATTATATTATAATCAATGCAACAACGAAAATTTCAGGTTGAAAGTACAAAGCCAGAAAAAAAAGAAAGGAAAAAGAGCAAACGAATTAAAGGGAAGAAAAGAAGCAAAAAAAAGTCAAGGTTCCAAATGCACCTAAAAATTCTCTGGAGACTCAAGTGTGCCCTGTTTTCACATAATTTTAACTTTTCTCTTCTCAGAATTCAGAAAGTAAATAAAGATAATAATTTTGTACCAAAGAAAGTATATATTTGTTGGTTTGGATAAACAGTAATAATTACTAAATATTGAATGTTAGTACGAAGTAGTTAATTTTAGTGATTGATAAATCAAGAATAAAAAATGAAATTGTTTTTTCTTCCTTTGGGCACCAATTTCATTTGTGTCCGAGAAACAGAGAGAATAACGATAATAACTACCGAGTACCGACCAGAGGCATGTTTGATGGAAACACATTAGAATTCATTTAAAAATGGGAAGAAATAGGAAAAGGACAAATGCTAAGATATAAAAATGTAAAATGTTTTTAATTATAATTATTAGTAGCTACGCTACGATTCTAGGAAGTTGCGACCCAAATAGATTCCCCCCACTCCCAGTTTCTTATTATGTTTTCATGGTCACCTTCTTCCTTGCAACTGCTTCTTCTCTTCTTTTCCCTCTCAATTCTCACTCCACATCTCTTGTCTCCTTCCTCTTCCTCTGTTTCTTCTTCATCTTCAACTTCTCCTTCAAACTCTTCTTCTTCCTCTTCTTCTTCTTCTTCTTGGTGATCCAAAAGGGATAGCCGAAGGCGGCCATGGCTTCTCTGAGCACGGAAACAAGAAGAAGAAGTGGATGGGGCCTTGGTGATCTCAATGACTAACCTGCCACCTTCTCTGTGGGGCCTTACTTGTATAGACTCCGAACCCCTCATGGTTGTCAAAGGAGGTGGGAAGCTCTTTGTTTTTGCTATCTTCTTCTTCTTCATCTTCTTCTTATTGCCTCCGAAACATTGAGTTGTTGATGATGTACAAGTACTTTGCTCCGAGGAGGTAAAGACGTGAATGCCACTGTCCCCCATGATGTCCGTGCCACTCTCATTCCCCAGGTTCTCAGTGCAGAGCTCCAAACTCTTGGGGCTCATTCGAACAGACGAAAGCTTCACCTGAGGATGGACATATGGCGCTGTTTCTTTCTCTTCTCTGGAAAGGGAAGATGGAACGAAGCCCCAACCACCCTCACACGACTTGGAGTAACTAATAAGACTAGTGTTGTTTTGTGGTGTAGTTTTGTGATGGTTTGGGGTTTGTTCCAAGTAAGATAAATGATGAGAAGGAGTGAGTGGAGGCTTCCTAAGCCTGTGGGTGTGTATTAGGTGGTGATGAGAGTCAAGGGATGATTGCCCATGGCACACAATTGCAGCCATCTTCAATTGGAATAATGAAGGAGTAGTGACACCATGCATTGTATTTGTAGTACCCAAAAGTTATGTGTCTTGGCCCCATTTCGCACCCACTTGTATTATAAAATTCTTTATCCACCACATAACACGAAAAGTCAAGAACCCGGTAAAAAAAAACAAACACAATGCATCCCATGTTTGCGCCTTAGTTGAAGAAATATTGGGATCTTAAGGACGAAATTAAATGAAGGCAAAAAGGGGGCAGAGACAGGTGGGTGTAATTATCTTTGCTGAATAATTACCAGCTTTACTACTATTCCTTTCCAAAAGAAAGCCAACAAAAAATAAAGCAAACCACCAAAATGGATTCTCCCAAATATTGCCTGATAGTGATTGCTTCCCTCTTTTCTTTATGTGCACTCTCTATAACTTTTTTTTTTTAAGGCAATCCAAAATCCTCCCTCTGTGGAGTGTGGACTATGGTTCATATGCCGAATTGGGTCAAATTTTAGGCCACCACTGCTATATTCCATTCAAAAGAGTCAAAGCGCGAAAGGAACACCAACGATATAGCCTTTGAACACCAACAATATAGCCTTTCAAAATTAATTGCTAACTGTCCAATTATTTCTAATCTTTTTTTAATCGGTTATATTTGGTGTACGTCAAATCAATTATTAATGTAAAATATATATTAGAATATAAAATATATATTAAAATTAAATTAAATAACATATATATTTTATATATAAATATATAATAATTAATTTTAATGATTGATTTTAATATATAAATAATATTTTTATCTTTATACAGAATGATAAATAAATTAATTACTAATTAAGTTATATATATATATATATATAAAATAATAATGTGTATTATTCTAACTATTTTGATAATTAATTTTGTGAAAAATATTTATATTATTATCTGAGAGTCACTCCACCTACAAATATGTTGTAAACATTTTTGTAATATAGAATAATATACAAATTAATCATTAAATTAGTTATATAAATGAATATATATTAAAATTTATAAAATATTATATATACATATAAATAATAAACTAATTTAGTAATTATTTTTTTGGTAAAATATTTTTATTATTATTTGAGAGCCCTCCACATACAAATATGTTTTAAACATTTTTTTTTCTGCCGAAGTACGATAACGTATCACGTTCTGATAGGAGGTAGTGAGGCACAATCGGGTCCAGTACAGAATGTACAATTTGGTCAACATTTTTTTGCTTAGTTAAAACCAGAAAAAAAAAAGGATTAAAGAGTAAATCGAACTCGGTTAGTTTGGTGAGCCATTTGTTTCTCAATCATGCCCTCTTTGCCAACTTGAAAAAGAAAGATATAAAATGGAAATTGAAAAATATTCACTATATATTAGTGTGAGAAACTGGTTGCATTGTGAAGACGATGCCGTTGGTGATGGACGGTCATGGCGGTGCATGCTTCAATCTGAGTTGAAACGTCAAGAGCAATATGACGTCGTTCTCTCTAGGTAGCGCGTGTGGCACGACAGTTCCAAAAGAAGCAAGTGTGAAAATGGTGGTGATGATTACTAGATCTTGTTTCTCTTATCTTGTTTAAACAGTTTTTAATGGTTTAAACCAGTTTTTATCCAACCCGATTTATGACCTAGGAAATGAGTTGCGTTCTAACTAGACCAATGTCTTTGCCTTCAAAAAAGGACGTTTTATCCTCCGCATTGGCACATGTTGGGGATAGTATATATGTAACGTAACTGCTTGCTTGCTTGCATAAATGATTTCGTTTGGGAAAGATTTTGAACTCTCACAACTTCCTTGCCGACGCTTGCTTAAGTTCACGAGTGAGTTGACCATTTGGTTAGTAAAATCCACGATATATATATATATATATATATATATGACAATTCTTTTGGATTTCAAACCAGGCACTCTCAGCTTTACATCCAAAGCAAAACATTATTTTGCCCCGGGACCCGGCCTCTTCTCTAAAATTAAAATATGTACGGATATTTCACAAAGACATGTCTAAAAGCCATTTGAAAAGGAAAGGAGTGAGTGACTCCTCCACCAATGAATCTTTAAGTTCTCTAAAAGGAAAAGAAAAATGTTTTTTAATTTACACAAGTTTTTTATACATCTCTCTTGTATATTTTCTTTTTATAGTATAACAAAGATAAAATTTTCATCTTCCTTTATTTCTTATTAATTTTTGTAATAGCAAAAAATATTCATAAAATAGTCAAACAATGTTTATAAATTATTAAAAAAATATTACATCTAGATTTAAAAAGAAGAATAAATAATTTTATGTAGAACTATATCTGAGAATTAGTATAGATCTTTATTACAAAAATTTTAAAAGATAAAAAAAAGGCAGATTGAGTTTCTTAAGTTTTCAAATTTATATAAAAAATAATGAGAAGGTAAATTAGAATCCCAAAATCTATTTGTGTGGTGGACCATAAGTAAATGGCCTACCCAAAATGCTTTAAGCTTGATCCTTAGTGCTTAGGTATTGTCATTTTAATTATTTATATTATAATAATTTTAAAAAGTACCCTTACTTAATTTAACAATAACTAACTTATTATAGTATAAGTATTAATTATTTATTATGCTTAATATTCTTCTAGAAGATAAAATGAAAAATGCATAAAGGTACATATATATTATCGACTATGTTACGTGTATACCAAAATTAGTCACCAGTATAAAATATATATTAGAATATAAATACACATTGAAAAGAAATTAAACCACACATGTATTTATACTCAAATATATTAGTGGTTGATTTTAGTAGTTAATTTTATCATACGAATAACATTTTTGATATACTATAAAGTGGAGAGAGGAAGTATAGTGAGAGTTAAAAATTCTGCAGTTTCATGGAATAAAATTTGTTTAGACTTGTAGAGAATAACGATTGTCAAGAGGCACCAATATTGTGAAGATTTTGATAATATATATTATACTCTCGTACATGCAATGATGCAAATGAACTTGTGCTTTCAGTACTCAGCATCAGCTAATGTTTCAAAGTACTGATTGATCGCGATATGATCGACGTCCACTGACCTATATGCATGCATGGGAGTTCAGATTTTAATTTCAAAAATTGATTTTTGAAACTACTAAATCGCATCATAAACCCTAATAGCCGTGCAAATTAAAATATAAAAAGTACTACATTTTTCTTATTAGAATCCTATATATATAGGGTTGGTAATAACTAGCTATATATCGTAGTATAGGAGCATCTTTAATTTGTAATAGAAATAGATTGAAATGCTTGCTCGTGCATCAATTGGTTCACTGGTTGCTATGGCATAAATTTATTTATAGATCAAGCAGCTCTTTAATTTCTCAACTTGTACCATATTAATAAATTAAAGCGATGTGTACACCAAAATTAATTATTAATGTAAAATCTGTTATCAATATAAAATATATACATATTAAAATATAAATACACATTAAAAATAAGTTAAACTATATATATTTAAATATTTATATATAAATATATTAAAAATTAATTTTAATAATTAATTTTAGTGTATAAATAATATTTTTGAAATTAAAGCATACAGGGAAAAACTTGAGTTTGATTCGCTCAAACTTGTTACATAATGTGACATTAGAATAAGATGATGACGTTCCCGGCCCCTCCTAAGCTAGCTAGTATGGTACCTTCATCATTCAGAAAGCTACTTTCACGAGTAAACTCAATATTCTAACGATCTTTACAAAAAGAGAACAAAACACATGGATAGGAATTTGTGAATCTCAGCCGTTAATTAATATACTATTTGGGTATAGTTTTATTTAAAACAAATGTATGCATTATTAGCTGTTTAAACATTTCTGGTTGGTGCATCCTACGCTCATACTACTCTTTTGAATTATAATGAGCATCTTAGACATATTTAAACTTGTATTATTGTGGCTTTAATTTTCATGTGGATTGAGTTTAAACTTTGGTTGAAAAGCTTTTGTTGGAATAATAAGTCCATGCCTCATTTTTTATGTATGTTTAATTAATATAATGTAATTATAATTTAAATTATTATTTTAACCCATTTTTATTATCTCAAATATCAAATATACACTATACATGCAAATAATAGCATTGTTTTTGCAAAAACTATTCGTTTGCATCACTGAGAAAAAGTTGTATTCTTTTATGTACCACTTCTTGGAAATGAATTAAAGAAAGCCAAGTACGTGGATCAAATTGCCTAATCTATATATCGAGGTATATATATTTTGTTATTAAAGGCTAAAATCTAGGTAGCGATCAATTAAGCTAAGCTTATATAATATGACTCGCGTATAAATGAATAGAGAGGTCAGAAAGATCAATAATATAATGCTATTATTTGCATCAGAACCCATATATATTTATAACGGATCTAAAATCATCTAAGGGTAAAGTCAACTAATTGAAAAATGTTACAAAAAAATTATTATTTTAATTTTTTAAATTTTAAAATTAAAAATAAAAAAATTGACTTATAAATTGGTTTATATTATAGTTAATTTTTTAGATTTTTTTATTTATAATAATAAAGATTTTTTTATAATAAAAATAATATTATATATTTAAGTCTTTTTATGAATTAAATTTAATAAAATTAAATAATAAAATTTAAAATAATATTAATTATAATTAATTTTTATTATATTTATATTAATTTAATTGAATTTGATTAATAAAAAGACTAAATGTTGAGTATTATTTTTATAGTAATATATTAATGGAGAATCTTTAACGACTTATTATACGTCATGGATATTAGACATTTAAGTAAAGCCCAGGTTCACTCGTCGTTATGCTTTCAAATTGTTTCCCAATAAACACATACTTTAGAGCTTTATTGGGAAAGACAAGAGAATCCAAATCATCATGGCTTACACAAGCAATTATGCAAGTAAATAAATTAAGGCAAAAAATGTTCCTCCAATCCGTTTGCTCGACCCTGTGTGTGCGTCACCTTCAAATAAATAATTGTAGCCATTTTTAAACCTAGCTAGTTCTTCCCTATGTGTCTACTACTAAACAAAATAATTAATGAGGTTGCTATTAGGGAGCCGGCCCATGAAAACGTGTTTATTACTAAGAATTTTGCATTGCTAGGTGAACAATGAGTCACATTTTAGGTCTATTGACCATTTAATTTTATTTTTATTTAATTTTACTTTGATCTAATTACACTCTCTTTTAATTTAAATTTCTTTTTCACCGCAACTAACCGTCCGTTACCTATTTTAGCACGCAGCTTTTTCACCGACGAGAAAACTCTCCAGCGCCGCTATCTTCTACTATCACCAACCTCGAGTGTCGTATTATAAACAAAGATCTCATTTGTATAAGAAACAAACATCCCATTTGCATTAAGAATAAACATTACATTTGCATAAAAAAATAAATATTTGCATGTGTATAAAACTTCTACTGCATACCTTTCACCCATTGATGACTCCATCAACAGTCCCAATATCACGCCTTCAACGCCAAAAATGGGTAATGAGCTTGGGTTAGCAGTAGCGGCGCCGCCCTCAGTGGTCACGAGATAGCAGCTTGCGGCAGCGGTTCTGGTGTCGTGAATCACAATAACAACGGGAGCATGGGTTCATAAAAAACGCACGGCTGCGACTACAAGATTCCACGGGAACAGCCGCAGCAGAATAACGAGGATGCAGAGCGATGACGTCCATGGCTTCCTGCAACGTCGATGTGATGAGGAGAGAACGCGAGACAACTTCAGCAATGGGCATTGGGCTGAGTGTCGGAGGGGGAGGTGTGTCGGGCTGATCGGAGGAGGTGAAAGCGTGTCAGGCTGAGCGGCGGAGGATAGGACTATCGGGATGAACGACAATATGAGTGGAGGAGAGAGGGGGAAGGGGGTTTAGATGGAATGGGAACCTGACGTGATGTGATGTATCAGTATATTGAGATAGGAGATTACGTTGTCTAATTCTAATAATTTAAATTAAAAATTGATTATTCTGATGAATTGAAAATTTAATTTTAATAATTAATTTAATTTTTTTTAAACCGTTATTCACGTTGTTCAACATTTACATTGTTCATCTATACTTTATCTATTACTAATAAGGGAGTCACTCAGATAAAGACATGTAAAACGTCTTTTTTTAAAGATGTTTTCTAGTAATTAAAATTTAACATATATAATCGATAAAACCGTGTTATTTTTGTCAAAATTAGGCTATACAAATTAATTTGACCGAAAAAATAGTGAATCAAATTTTGAACTGATTTAAATTAATATTTTTTTATAAAAAATAATTATAATATAATACCATTATTATAGAAAATAACTAAAATACTCTGATTATATAATATTGAAAACTCTAAATCCTAATCCTATGGCGGCAGAGAAGTAAAGA
This sequence comes from Arachis ipaensis, assembly GCF_059453495.1. NCBI lineage: Eukaryota > Viridiplantae > Streptophyta > Magnoliopsida > Fabales > Fabaceae > Arachis > Arachis ipaensis. The sequence goes on along the minus strand of NC_142440.1, from coordinate 20,916,358 downwards.
GTTAGAATTTAGGATTTTTAAAATTAATATATATAAATATATAATAAGAGTATTTTAGTTATTTTCTATAATAAGGATATTGTAATTATTTTTTATAAAAAATAATATTAATTTAGATCAATTTAAGATTTGATTTATCATTTTTTCGATCAAATTAATTTGTCTGACCTAATTTTAGCAAAAATAATATGATTTAATCTATTATATATTTTAATTTTAATTATTAAAACTATCTCTTAAAAAAGACGTTTTAAACGTCTTTATTTTAGTAGCTCTATACTAATAATACCTAGCTAGTGTCATTAATCTAGATGTTAAATATAATTGCAACAATGAAAAAAGAATATAGTAAAATTTTACGCTAATTGCAACTAGTGTCGGCCGCATGGTTTAGATGTACAAATTCAAATTCAATCCACAAGAACATCGAATTAGATTAGATCTAATCTGCATATAAATAAAATTACATAAATTTTAAATATATATTCGTAAATCCTATCTACAAATATGCATATTTACAAAATAAAAAATATATAAATAAATGAAAATAAATATACTTTTTTTCCTTCCAATTAATATTTTGTACAATTATACAATTTTATTATGTTATGTTTAAGTTTTCTTTTATTTGGTTTAGCTTTTAATTTGTGTTGCACATTTTTAGAATGTTCAGATATTAAAATGTATATTATTACTTATTTATTCTTCTTGTTGGATTGGTTAATTAAATTTGGTTGTTTTATTTGATATTTTATTATTATTATTCATATATTGCTTAACAGTATTTTAAAAAAAATAAATATAAAAATGTGAAAAATATTTTAATTTTTTTTAATTTTATATTTTTAAAGATATTTTTTAAATTTTAAATTTTTGATAAGTAATATTCGATATCCGATCCACGTAATAAATTGAATACCAATTAAAAATATGTGAATATTGAATCTAATTCGATTTGTGACTATGATTGTGATATAGATTAGATTAGTATTTTATTCATATTTAATCTGATCTGCAAACACTCTTCGTATATTTCCGTAAATTTAATTCTTCCTGAATTTTTTTATTCATACCGTGAAAATTGATGTACTATAATAAGGAGTATATATATTAGCTAAAAAGACTAATCAATTGCACAATCAGCTCTGATCTTCATAATCAGTGGGATTTGTTTGCTGACTTACTTTATTGATATATATTTTGCTGATTAATTCCTCCCAAACTGAAATAGAGCCGCCGGAGGGATTGAGTTCTCCTAAAAAAAAAAAAAAAAAAATATATTTTATAATATATTTAATAATTATTAAATAAAATAAATTATATTATCATGATTAATATTAATTCTTAATTTAATTTAAATTTTTATAACTAATTAAATTAATTAAATATAATAAAAATTTGTAAATTATAAGAGTTACAAAAAAAATCTTATTTTATAATTTTTATTTTTTTTAAATTACACATATATTAATTAAATTTAATAATACAAAAAAATTAGAAAATTTAAAAAACAAATAAAAAAATAAAAAAGTTGAATCACAAATTTAAAATAAAAAATAAAAAAAGATATTAATTGAATAAAGATAAAATCTATAATTATTAATAGAGTTAATATAAAAATGGTATGATTTTGTAAGTATAAAATTTAAATAGTTTTATTATAATTAATTAATTTAATTTTCAAAATTTAAATTAAACTAAAAGTTAATATTAATTATTTTAATGATATAATTAATTTTATTTAATAACTATTAAATTTATTATAAATGACATTATGTTTCTTTAATTTTTGTGATGATGGGTAGCAACAGTGGGATATATATAATCAGAAGAATTGAGTATACACTACAACAAGAACGGAAAATAGCAGCAATAAATTGGGGTCTTTCATATTGTCGCCGCAAAGCATGGTTGCGGAAGAAGGATCTTTTCGTGTGTCACAATATCAGCGATGATTGTTTAGTGAAACGCCGCTAAGTGAGGATCTAATAACTCAATTTCTGTTTTATCCCTTTTTAATTTATCTTATATCATCTAATTGATTCCTCCCCAAATTTTTAGAACCCCGCGAAGAGTCCTTGGAAGCGCGTCAACACTGCCGTCGCTGCTCCACTGCGCCACTGCTGCCGATCCATTGTTCTTTGGCTGCCGTCTTTACCTCATCCACAGCTCCTAAAATCCATACTCCCTGATTTAGCGGTGGTTATACCAGCGGTTGCTGGAAACCACCGCTAAACCTAATCCTGACTTCTATATCCATGGCGGTCCAGTTAGCCGCCGGCTTTTGATTTTGCGGTGATTTAAAATCGCTGCTAATAAAAAATAAAACACCGGTATTCTATACCTCCCTTGTAAGTACATAATATAATGTTGAATTTTAATCATTGATTAAAAAAAAATGTTAAGAACCAGTATATTTTGTAATTTATAATTATTAATTAGTTATTATTAATATTTTTAAAGATATAATATTATATTTAATAGTGTAAAATTATTCAATTTTTTTACTAATTAAATATTAACTAAATTTTAATAAAAATATTAGTGTCCTAAATTTTCTCTTCTCTTAATTAACTTGTAGTCTTTGATTAATTAATTGAAAAATGACATAAAACACGATGACGATTAGAATGAGAAGAGATCTTCTCAATTTTTTTCTATCCAGTTTGTAAAATGTAACTTTTAATTTTTATATATTTTTTATTTTTATTGATTTCCTCAATAAAACATATAATAAGAGATTATATTTTATCTTTTCAAATACAAAAAAAATTAAAAAAAACATAATCGACTATGTCTCAAGTGGTAAAAGACGGACAGACCCTCAAAATATTAATGTATGTGCCTTCCAGATATAGTCGAGTAATTGCATTAGTAACTAAAGTATTATTATTATTTAAAAATACTATATATATGTATATAAAATATTTATTATTAAATTAGTTATTATATATTTATATATAAATATATATTATTTAATTTATTTTTAATATATATTTTATATAAATAATTAACTTTTGTAAGTATATAACATGATTTATTATTATTCTATGGAATGATGTCATACATATTTATTTTCCTCAACCAACAATACTCTTGATGAATTCAAAGATCTCATATATATACATTTATTTACCTTGTGATGCTCAAAACATTTTTCTTTAACATATCAATTTCCACAGACGAAATGATGAAGTCATGAACTTGTTTTGAAAAAAAAATGAACGAGTTACTCCAGTATATATATATATATATATATATATATATATATATATATATATATATATAGCAGTGCATACACAATATCAATTCAAAAAGGATTTAATTGAAAAACATTCTTCTTTGCTAAGGTGGATAGTGACTCTGCATGGGTGACAAAAAAATGCCACGTTTTAAGAGCATTTAAATTTTTAATCTTTTGATTTCAGAATATGGAGGTTGATGTCACAAATATTTTATGAGAAGTTGGGTTACAAAGAACAAAATCGGCTGACATGCAAGTATACACACTTATCCAATAAATCTAATGGAAGAAACAAAGAATAAAAAGATATTAATGTTACTAGCTACTTTTTTTTTTTTTTAATGAAGTATACACTTTTATTCAATAAAAAGCTTTAGTCAATTAATGTGTTCGATCAAGACAAATTCATTCTTAAAAAATTGTTCGGATGCTCATATATTTGGTGAGTCAGGTGTAGCTGATGCTGGAGCAATGGAGGGTTACTGGACTTGGTGCGGATTTCTGGAGGAAAACGCTCGTCCGGGCCAATCATATGCTGGAGAGGTGGGGTCACCTGCAAGGACTCCGACGTTCAAGTCAATGTTCGTATGAAAAGGCGGCTAATTAAGGTAGAAAAAGTGACGTACTTCTGGGGAGGGGTAGGTCTCTCTCCTTTTATACTCCGTACTTGGATAGATCCCTTGCAGTTAGGCCCACTTGCCTGAAAGTTTTTGCTAGCTGTTCAGGTTCCTTCTGAGAGTCATGAGGTGCCAGGTGAGTCATCCTACGGATCGAGTCAGTAGACCCGGTGGGTCGGTGGTCCGTAACTGAACCCGAGATCTTTAATGGGATGGGTCGGAACAGTGCCCCCAATGTGCCAACCGTGAGGTCAGAAGTTCGTGGTTGGCGCATTCGAGTTACTCGTGCCCACTTCGGTCGAGTCCTTCTGAGCTCGGGAATCCGTTGATGAAATCCGTGCTTCTAGTGCGCGTGTGTTGCCCCCACGCGTTGCTTGGGGTGTAGCTTCGGTTTTCGCATTAAGAGCATTTAATGCTCTTTATGATTGATTCGAAAGTCAGGGAAAAGACCATTATATTCCTGCCTTTTCACGCTCCCTCCTGACGGTTACCATTCTGCGTTTCTTGTTTTTATCTCCCAAAACATCCCATTCATTCTTTCTGTTTGTCATTCTACATTCCATCCTCCTTATCGCTGCTATTACCCAACTTTTCATCATGTTCTTGATTCGCTATGGGACTTGCTACGTACTCCACCATTTGCTTTTTCTCTGCTCATATTTTCTGCATTATCCTCTAGTGAATATTTTTCATCTCCTTTGCCATACTTTTATTCCTGTTTCCTTTGTTGACAATTGCATAGCATTCCTTACTTTGATTTGTGCTAGACTAGATTAGCGTAACCTTGGTTAGGTAGTTCTTAGGGGGTACCATTAGGAGTTTGTTCTTGGATTTAGTCTTTAGATTAGTGCAAATAGCATATAGAATAGTGGCGTAGTAGAATGTAGTTTCATTTTTTCAATTTCCTCCGCATTTTCGATCTCCCGAGTTGACTTAAATGGTGCCCCCACTGTAGGTATGTGACGGAGGATGAATGTCGGTCTGGGTCAAGAATTTTTCAATAAAATCGCGTTGCGAGTATAGATCTAAACAGACAATTAAACCCCAATCAACATTTAATTTGTTTGTCACTTAAGCAAACCCAATAAAATTAACCGAAGTATTTAAACCTTGGGTCGTCTCTCAAAGGAATTTCAGGGAAGTGTAATTTATTATTGGCTATGAGGTATATTTTGGGGGGTTTTTGTAATAAGAAACAAGAAAGTAAAATGACAAGAAAATAAACTAATAATTAAGAAATCTCTTAGCAAGGAAAGAGAATTAGAAGTCCTATCCTCATTATCGTCGTCAATTGTGATGGTAAATGCAAATTGCCTTCACTTAGTTAATCTCTAATCAATGAAGGAAAGTCAAGTGTATACGATCAACTTGAGTTCACAAGTCCTTGTCAACTCGTAGTGAGAGACTAGATTTAGTGAAGTTCAAGTTAACCGAAAATCCTCAATTACCAATCAACAAGAGACTTTGACAATTCAAGAGTCTCCAAATCATCAACCCAAGCCAAGAACACAAAAATCTATTTTAAAATCCGACCAAGCATTTTATCAAACACTTGAAAGGTACAAAATAAAAATATGAAAAACTAACAAGAAATAGTAACCCAAGACTAACAATTGCAAGAAAACAATAACACAAATTAAAGAAAGCATTAATAACATGAAAATATAAATTGCATTAATAAAGATCAAGAGTAGCAAGAGTGTATAACATAAAGGCAACAAAGTGAAGGAAATAACAAGTATAATTAAAGGACAAAGGTGCAGGAACAATAGGTTGCAAGGAAATGTAAATGAAACAAGAATTAAATCTAAATCTAAGAAGAAATTGAAAGAAGAAATCTTAAAACCTAGAGTGTGTAAAAGTGTGTAAAAGTGAATGAATGATTCGAATGATGCCTTCCAGCTCCACTCTGCAGCCTCTTGTCTTCATTTTCGGGCCTAAAACTGGGCCAAAAGCAGCTCAGAAAATCGCCCCCAGCGAATTCATTTTACTGAGGCACGTGAGCGTACGCGTCGCTTTGGACTCTGCACTGGCCACGCGTAGGCGTCAGCCACGCATGTGCGTCATTTGGTTATGGCTTGGTCACACGTACGCGTCAGCCATGCGTACGCGTGGACACCAGCTTCTCAAAACTTCAATTTCTTGTGTTCCTTCCACTTTTGCATGCTTCCTTTCCATCCTCTATGCCATTTCTGCCTTATAAACCCTGAAATCACTTAACAAACACATCACGACATCGAATGATAATAAGAGAGGATTAAAAATTAGCGATTTTAAGGTCTAAGAAGCATGTTTTCAATCATAGCACAAAATTAGGAAGGAAACTTAAAAGCATGCAATTCACATGAATAATTTGAGTGTGGGGAGATTGATAAACTACTATTTTATGGTTTATCTTGTGCTAATTTGACTGATTTTTATCAACTCTCTGCTCACTTATTCATATAATTTGCATGAGTTTACATTTTCCTTCCTAATTTTGTGCTATAATTGAAAACATGCTTCTTTGGACTTAAATTTGCTAATTTTAATCCTCTCCTATTACTATTCGATGTCTTGATATGTGTGTTAAGTGATTTCAGGATTTATAGGGCAGGAATGGCTTAGAGGATGGAAAGGAAGCATGCAAAAGTGGAAGGAATACAAGAAGTTGAAGGAATTGCTAAGCTGTCTAGCCTGACCTCTTTGTACTTAACTAACCATAACTTGAGCTACAGAGGTCCAAATGAGGCGGTTCCAGTTGTGTTGGAAAGTTAACATCCGGGGATTCGAAATGATATATAGTTTGCCATAGTTTCCCTGAAGATAAGCGACACGCACGCATGAATCTGTGAAAATTCAGCGTATTAGAATTCGCCCCCAGCGATTTCTGGGCTGCTTTTGACCCAGTTTTTGGCGCAGAAAACACAGATTAGAGGCTACAGAGTGGGAGAATCATCATCATTCATTCATACAACATTCATTCACAATTTAGGTTTTAGATGTAGTTTCTAGAGAGAGAGGCTCTCTCCTCTCTCTAGGTTTTAGGATTTCTCTTAGTTTTAGGATTACTTCTTCTTAATTCCAGGTTCAATGTTCCTTTAAGTTAGTTTCTCTTCTACTTTTAGCATTCTAGTTTATTTATCCTTCCAATTGAATTTATGAAATTTTTATGTTAGATTTGATTTTTCCATTTAATACAATTTGAGGTCTTTCATATTTATGAGTGCTTTTTTTTATTTGTTATCATTGATGCTTGCAATTGATTATTTAGATTTTACATTCCCTATTACTTTTCTATGTTCTTATGTTATGCCTTCCAAGTGTTTGATAAAATTCTTGGGAGATTTTTAAGTTAGATTTTTTTGTTCTTGGCTTTGGTTGAGTAATTGGAGACTCTTGAGTTATCAAACTCCTTTGTTAATTGATAATTGAAAGTTGCTGGTTGATTTGGATCCCTCTAAAGCTAGTCTTTTCTTAGGAGTTGACTAGGACTTGAAGAATCAAATTGATTAGTCCACTTGACTTTCCTCATGGTTAGAGGTTAACTAAGTGGGAGCAACGGACAACTCTCATCACAATCGATAAGGATAACTAGGATAGGACGTCTAGTTTTCATATCTTGCCAAGAGCTTCTCTAGCTGTTGATTTACCTTCTTGCAATTTACTTTCCTTGTCCAACCTTATTCAAAAACCCAAAAAGATACTTTTTCATAACCAATAATAACTACACCTCCCTGCAATTCCTTGAGAGACGACCCGATGTTTAAATACTCGGTTATTATTCTTATTGGGTTTGACAAACAATTTTTTGTATGAAAGGATTATTGTTGGTTTAGAAACTATACTAGGAACAAGGATTTATTGTGAATTCTCTACTAGCAAAAATTCGTTCGTCAGTGTCATAAAACATGGCGTTGCCTGACGAATGGATTTTTGATGGTATAGAATTTCACAAATGAATTCTCGTTGCAAGTATAGTTTCTAAACCAATCACTAATCCTTTCATACAAAAAGTTGTTTGTCACTAGTACAAACCCCTAAAATTTATAAACCGAAGTATTGGACCTCGGGTCGTTCTCCCTAGGAATTACAATAAAGTGTCTTGTTATTGGTTATGAGTTATTTTGGGGTTTTGGATAAGAAGCATGAAAAGTAAATGGCAATGAAAATAAACTAACAACTATAAAAGGCTCTTGGTAAGGTGTGAGAACTAGAAGTCCTATCCTAGTTATCCTTCTCAATTGTGATGAGAATTGTTCATTGCTACCACTTAGTTAACCCTTACTAATTAAAGGAAAGTCAAGTGGATGAATTGACTTGAGCCACAAGTCCTAGCCAACTCCCAAGGAAAGACTAGCTTTAGTGCACTCCAAACCAATTAGCAATCTCTCCAATTATCAATCAACAAAGGAATTAGATAACTCAAGTGTCACTAATTACTCTACCTAGGCCAAGAGGAACAAAATCTACACTAAAACTAAAAGAGACATTTCAACAAACACATAAAGTGCAAGAGGAGTAAACATTATTAAATGCAAGAATTAAAGGAATCTACAACTACAAAAATAAGAGATCAACAATAGAAAAGTAAAGAAGAACAATTATTATGAATTATCTCTTATTGAATTGGAAGAAAGTAGAAGGAACAATACTAGATCTACAACAAAATATAAGAACAACATAAAGGAAATTACAATAAAAGAGTAGAAGAAGATGAATGTAGCAACAAAGAATTGAGAGATAGAAGGGGATGAAAGCCATGCTATTTCATTGAATACATGTGGGTAAAAGGTGATAAAATCCCTTAAAATCAATACAAAACAAACCGTCAAATTGGGGTTTGTCAACCTCCCCACACTTAAACCAAGCATGTCCTCATGCTTAAACCAAGAATGAAGTAAGGGTATGGCATTTATTCACTGGAAACTAACTAAATGCAATCTACCTATATGCAACTATCTAAATGAATGCAAGTCCTTGGTCAAAATAAATCAATTCCCAAGAAACATATATGCACAAGGGCTAAGGACTAGCAAGTCTAATCCACAATTGAATTGAGTTATTAAATATTTTTACAAACTTGCATGAAGAATGATGATCATAGGTGAAAACATGTAATTGAGCATCGAACCCTCGTCGGAAGTGTTTGCACTCTAATCACTCGGTGTTTAGGGTTGATTCACTCAATTCTCCTCTATTTCATGCTTTCCAAGATTTGTTTTTCTTCTAACAATCAACATTTATTTCATGCATGCATACAAGTATCATGAGGTCTTTTCATTGGTTGTAATGGGGCTAGGGTCAAGGTAGGATGCATATTTGGTCAAGTGAGCTTGAAATTTGAATCTTTGATAAGCTTAAACTTCCCACCTAACCTATGACATCCTATACAATTAAGTTCTAATCTAGCTACCCATTCTTCACTTTTTCACATACTCATGCATTTTCTTTTTCATTTCACAACACTTATGCATTGATTTTATTGAGCTTCACTTTGGGGCATTTTGTCCCCTTTTTATTATTTTTATTCTTTTTTTCTTTCTTTTTCTATATTTTTTTTTCTTTTCCATATTGTTTTTCTTTTTCACTTTTATTTCTTTTTCTTTTGTTTTTCTTATTTTTTTTTTCTTTTTATATACAAGAACCTCAATGCATAAGGTTTTACATTTGATCAATACATGAGTATGTACCCAATTCCCAATATTTCCAATAACATTACAAAACTACCCTTTTATTCACCCAATGTCCCAAGGTTCCCACACTTGAATGATACTCACACACACTAGCCTAAGCTAATCAGAGATCCAAATTAAGGACATTTATTGTTTTTCGCTTTAAGGCTAGTAATGTGCTAAATTAAAGAATAAATGGGTAAAGCGTAGGCTCAAATTTGGCTAACAAAGGAAGGTAAAAGGTAGGCTATTTGGGTAAGTGAGCTAAATGAAATGATGGCCTCAATCACATAAATGCATGAATACACAAAATAATGGACATAAAGAATCAAACAAATCAAAGATTACAATCATAGAAAGAGAATAATGCAGACAAGAAGGAAAAATAAGTGGTTATAAGATGTAACCACACCGTTAGGCTCAAATCTCACAAGCTTGTGTTCTTAGCTCAAAACATGTTCCACAATATATATAATTCAAGCAAGTTCTATGAAAATTTTTCACTCAAATCAATTGACATGCCCTATAGATAGAAATCTTGAAAAATTCTCATTATCTTGACTAAGCTTATTGTGTATACATATGCAAAAATAAGAAAATGCAAGTAAAAAAATCCTAAAATCCTAAAATGAAATGCAAAAGTGTTGGGATTAGAAATTTGTCACCCAAAATCGCCGACCGGTCGGACGACCTCCCCACACTTAAAAGTTTGCACCGTCCTCGGTGCACTCAAAGATGAGCAAGGGGGTGCGGCGACTCTCCGGATTGCTATGTGTTCTTTCTTCCGCTTCCATGGTTGCTTGTGGTGCATTCGTTATGAAAAACAAAAATATAACACCATAAGATGAGAAGATATAAAAGCAAGGAAGCATACATTGTTGGAATGAGGTAAATCACTAGAATGAGGTGAGTGAATTAGTGTGACATTAAGAAATATTAGGTGTGTGAATTCTAAATTGCGCGGTTTAGAATACACATTAGCATAAAAGCTATGTCACAAAAGAAGCATGCACTTCACTTATCCTAGTGTGCTTGAGATGCTTTAAGTAAGCTTGTAAGGTAAGACAAGCATTAGAGAAGCATGAAAGCATTCAAGTCAAACATATGGATGGATATAATCATGAAATACAATGCATTAAGGTAAATGCTCAACATTATCCATCAAGAGATTGCCTAATCAAGGGAAAAGGATCCAAATCACATGGTGGCTAGCTACAACATGCAATTCAAAAGAGTTATAAGCTCGAAGACAATTCTCATCACTTGGTATTTTTTCAAAAGGTAAGCATGAAGAACTCAAAACCAAGTAACAAAATATAACCTCAATCATAGAATCCAACAAAGATTATCTAAAAACATTCATGCTAAAATAGCATTTAGTCATAAGGGATATAGCAATGTATAGTAAACAAAGTCAATACTCCAACACTTATGATGAAAAGAGAGAAAATAAAGTGAAAACTAAACTAAAACTAACTAATCAACTAACTAACTAACTAATTTGTTAACTAAAATAAATGGTTGTCAATGGTGTTTGGAAGTGTTGGATGAGGGGTAGGAGGAGGGAAGAAGAAAGGAAAAAGGGAGAAATGGAAGGAGGAGAAGAAAAGAAATGGATGGAAGAAAGGGCATCCACGCGCACGCACGCATGGCGCGCGCGCGTCGTTGGCTTATTTCGAGAGTGGCGCGTACGCGTCATGTGCGCGTACGCGCGAGTTGGTTTGTGCGAAAGGCACAACGTTGGCGCGGCGCAGGCACAACTCTCTGGAAAATGTATGGAGGTTGGAACTTCTCAATCCACGCGTGCGCACGCATGGCGCGCGCGCGTGGATGGTCGAAAATACTGGACGTGCGCATACGCGCCATATACGCGTACGCGTGGATGGTGCTCTATTTTTCAAAATTTCTTTCTATGTTTTTGCACCAATCCAAGCATTCCAAACCTCCAAACAGCTACCAAAACACCCTAAAACCTTATTTAACATACTAAACTACCAATTAAACTCAACTATCTAAACAAAACATGAAATTAAACTAATTCTATCAATATGTACAAAAGAGAAAATGAAAGGATTTTACCATGGTGGGTTGTCTCCCACCTAGCACTTTTGTTTATTGTCCTTAAGTTGGACTTATGGGGAGCTCCTCATCAAGGTGGCTTGTGCTTGTAGCTATCCTTGAACATCCACCAATGCTTGAATCTCCAATAAGCTCCATTCTTCAATTTTAATATCCTCAAGCCTTGATGGAGTTCTTCACAAACCATGGGCTCCCAAAATTGATCCTCATATATTCCCGGATCCCATATCTTATTTCCACACCCATCTTCAAGTTGATTATCATTATTCCATTTGGGTGGCATGACCTTAGAATTCTCAATAAAGTGACCAAACATTCTCCTAGACCCAAACAATCTAGCTCTATACCAAACCGTGCAATTAAGCTTTGAACATGCAACCATAATGAGCCCAGAATAATGTTTCCAACCACTAGCCATTTCCTTTTTGCTTTTAAAGCCACAGATAAGTCTAAGTTGACCATCCGTCTCAAGAAAACCATATTCAAGGGAAATAATAAAGCTTGAGTATAAGGAATTTACCCACTTGAATGAAAGAATGGATGGTGGTGGCTTGGGGAGAGGTATCTCCAACGTGCTAGCAAGCTTTACTCCCTTGTGTTCTTCCTTATTAATCTCCACCTCTTCATAAGCTTCTTCACTTCCAATCCTTTGTTCATCAATTTCATCTAACTCTTCCTCATCACTCAAATCATAAATGGGAGGTTGAGAGAAATCTACCTCCACATTGCTTTCTATCTCATTAGGAGAAGGTTCTTCAAATTCAAAGGATTCACCACCAAGATGGTTGGATGCATGATCTTCATCACCAAGGGAACTCAATTCTTGCTTCATTCCTTCTAAGTCTTCATTCAAAAATTGTTTTGGAGGTTGTGCACTTTCCTCCTCGACATCAAATTCAATATTCTTGGATGGATTTTCTATGATTTTAACTTCCCATGGAGGTTCCGCATCTCCTAGGTCTTCAACCAATTCTTCCTCTTCTTCAGTGATCATAGGCTCCTCCAATTGTTCTAATACAAAGTGGCATCCCTCATCACCCACCGGGGTTTTCAATCTCTCCTTCATGCTATGCTCTTCTTGAGCCATGGGAGTTCCTTGAGTGTCCAAAAGTTGGGATGCTAACCGGTTTACCACCGCATTCAAGGCGGTCATGAATTGTTGCACATCCCTTGTCATCTCCTCATGTCCTTGAAGAAGAACACCAAGGGTTCCATCCATTAGAGGTTGGAGTGGATAAGAAGGTTCATTGTCTTGGAGGAAGGGTTCATTATAGGAAGGTGGTTCTTCTTGGTGAGGTGGTGGTGTGTATTGAAGTGGTTCTTGGGAGTAGTAATCTTGGAATTGTGGTTCCATGTATGGCTCATATGGTTCAAAAGGAGGTTGGTATGGTAGGTAAGGATCATGGTCATATGGAGGTGTTTGTTGAAAATAGGCTTGTGAGTGTGGTTGAGGTTCATGTTGAGGATATGACTCATAGGCATATGGTGGTGGTTCTTGAAAGTTACAAGGAGATGCACCATAGCCATTGGATTGATATGCATCATAGAATGACTCTTCTTCATAGTGCATTGGTGGAGGTTGTTGCCAAGAGGATTGATCATAAGCATATGGCTCCTCCCACCTTTGGTTGTCCCATCCTTGATACACATCTCCATTATAGTCCTCATCACCTACAACATGTTGATAACCAAACTCATAGCCAAGGTGAGAATTCATGATAGCAAGAAGAGAATGAAAACAAAATCAAATAAGAAGCAAGAAAATTAAATCCTAAAACTAGTAAGAGCTAACAAAAGCAAACATATTCACACTATTCACATATATACAATAACCAATAACATAACACCATTGCAACTCCCCGGCAACGGCGCCATTTTGACGAATGGATTTTTGATGGTATAGAATTTCACAAATGAATTCTCGTTGCAAGTATAGTTTCTAAACCAACAATAATCCTTTCATACAAAAATTTGTTTGTCACAAGTAACAAACCCCTAAATTCTATAAACCGAAGTATTTAAACCTCGGATCGTTCTCCCTAGGAATTACAATGAAGTGTCTTGTTATTGGTTATGGATTGTATTTTGGGGTTTTGGGATAAGAGACATGAAATGTAAATGACAATGAAAATAAACTAACAACTAAAAAGCACTTGGCAAGGTTGTGAGAATTAGAAGTCCTATCCTAGTTATCCTCCTCGATTGTGACCACAATTGTCCATTGCTACCACTTAGTTAACCTCTAATAATGGAGGAAAGTCAAGTGGATGAATCAACTTGATTCCACAAGTCCTAGCCAACTCCCAAGGGAAAAACTAGCTTTAGTGGTATCTAAATCAATTAGCAACTTCTAATTATCAGTCAACAAAGACATTAGATAACTCAAGCGTCACTAATTACTCTACCATAGCCAAGAGGAACAAAATCTATACTAAAATCCAACCAAGCATTTCATCAAACACTTGGAAGGCATAAAAGAAAAGCAAAGTAAATTGATAACAAAAATAGAATCTAACAACAATTATGGCAATGAATTAACAACAACAATCAAAAGGAACACAATTATTATGAATTACCTCTAATTGAATTGAAAGAAAATAGAAGGAGCAAAAGTAGATCTACAACAAAACATAAGAACAACATAAAGGAAATTACAACAAAAGAATAGAAGAAGAATGAATGCAACAACAAGGAATTGAAAGGTAGAAGGAGATGAAAGCATGAATTAAAATCTAGATCTAAGGTTATTGAACTAAACCTAATCCTAATTCTAGAGAGAAGTGAGAGCTTCTCTCTCTAGAAACTAACTCTCACTAATCCTAATGAGTGTGTATGATTGGAATCCCCCTTGCTCTTCAATCCTTGGCTTTAAATAGCATCTTTGGCGCCAAAGTTGGTTGGGATTGGGCCCCATAACCCTTGAGAATTCGTTGGTCACGTTTTATAAACCGAAGTATTGGACCTCGGGTCATTCTCCCTAGGAATTACAATAAAGTGTCTTGTTATTGGTTATGAGTTATTTTGGGGTTTTGGATAAGAAGCATGAAAAGTAAATGGCAATGAAAATAAACTAACAACTATAAAAGGCTCTTGGTAAGGTGTGAGAACTAGAAGTCCTATCCTAGTTATCCTTCTCAATTGTGATGAGAATTGTTCATTGCTACCACTTAGTTAACCCTTACTAATTAAAGGAAAGTCAAGTGGATGAATTGACTTGAGCCACAAGTCCTAGCCAACTCCCAAGGAAAGACTAGCTTTAGTGCACTCCAAACCAATTAGCAATCTCTCCAATTATCAATCAACAAAGGAATTAGATAACTCAAGTGTCACTAATTACTCTACCTAGGCCAAGAGGAACAAAATCTACACTAAAACTAAAAGAGACATTTCAACAAACACATAAAGTGCAAGAGGAGTAAACATTATTAAATGCAAGAATTAAAGGAATCTACAACTACAAAAATAAGAGATCAACAATAGAAAAGTAAAGAAGAACAATTATTATGAATTACCTCTTATTGAATTGGAAGAAAGTAGAAGGAACAATACTAGATCTACAACAAAATATAAGAACAACATAAAGGAAATTACAATAAAAGAGTAGAAGAAGATGAATGTAGCAACAAAGAATTGAGAGATAGAAGGGGATGAAAGCATGAATTAAAATCTAGATCTAAGGTTATTGAACTAAACCTAATCCTAATTCTAGAGAGAAGTGAGAGCTTCTCTCTCTAGAAACTAACTCTAAACTAATCCTAATGAGTGTGTATGATTGGAATCCCCCTTGCTCTTCAATCCTTGGCTTTAAATAGCATCTTTGGCGCCAAAGTTGGTTGGGATTGGGCCCCATAACCCTTGAGAATTCGTTGGTCACGTTTTCATTAAAAAATCATAAACCAGCACCGACGCGTACGCGCACAGCACGCGTACGCGTCCATGGGGTGATTCGCAGGTGCGCGCAAGCGCCAGGTGTGCGCGCGCGTCCATGGGCGAGTTCAACTTCTTTGACTTTTCATGATTTCTCCACTTTGTATGCTTTCCTCTTCACTCCTTTGATCCGTTCCTAGCCTTTTCAATCTGAAACCACTAACAAATATATCAAGGCATCTTATGGAATCAAAGGTGAATGAAACCATCAAATTAAGGGTCTAAAAGCATGTTTTCACATCTAGGTACAAATAAGGAGACAATCACAAAACCATGCTATTTCATTGAATACATGTGGGTAAAAGGTGATAAAATCCCTTAAAATCAATACAAAACAAACCGTCAAATTGGAGTTTGTCATTGCCCCAAGTAGCTGACTGACTGTGGGTCTATAAGGCGATGTTCACCACGCTAGGCGTCTGACTTTTCTTCTCCCCCTTCATCATTTCCTTCCTAAACCATTGTGATGTTGCGAGTATCTGGAGCTCCCGGCCTCTGTCAACGTGTTCCTCTATCTCTTCTTGCTCACAAATCCCTCTTGAGAGGGTAAGAGAAAAAGGGCTAAATGTCTTTCCGGGCCGTGCAGGGCTACCGAATCTTCGGACTCTTTGAAGATTCTTTTCATGGTTTCAAGACGACCTTTTTTAAAGTTAGACCGGTTTAGGGGCACCACCCCTTCTGGCTTATCCTGGAGGGGGAAAGACAAATCTGTACTTATAGGAGTTTCGGGGCCAACAGTGATTATTTAATAAAAATGAGCTACGAGGGATTGGGCAAGGAGAACCGCTAGATCGCCGACATCCTGTTGGCAATATTTGGCACCAAAAACCTCAATCCCCACATGGTGATGGGGGATGGGGAAACCGGTCGGGGCCACGTAGGTAAATTGCCTTTCTTCCATTTTCTTGACTATTTTACTTGTCTTTGTATTTCTTCAAACTTCCCTAGTCTCTTGTTTTCATCACATGTTTATTCTTTACAGTTTTCATGGCTACCGGGAAAACTACAATGGCTGAGATGATGTCTCACTTCCTTTCCAATGACGATAGTGACGACGACTCCTCGGAGACTCACTCTGCGGGTCCCGAGCCTGGAGTCGTTGGCGAGGGGAGTGGTCAGGTCGTCGGCAAGGGCCAAAGGCTGACGCATGCCTCCAGCGAAGTGCTACTCGAGAACCCTTTTGCCGATGACCCGCCTCAGGATCAAGAGGTGGTTCCTGAGGACGACAACGACCTGGTCATCATGACTAATCCTAAAAAGAGAAAAACAGATTCTAGCTCCAACAAGACTTTGACGGTTATGGAGAGAAACTTTGATGCTGGTCGGTTCATCGACACTCAGCTCCTCCCCGGTACGGATGAGTTCTTCCAAGATACGGACCTCGCCGCCCAAGTAAGGTGGGCCTACAGTAGCCTTTTCCAGACATCCGCCATCGCAAGAAAGGTGGAACCCATGCTGGACCAAAGCCAACTAGCGGTGGGAAAGCTTAGGGCTGCCCAAAGGGATATTCCCAGCTGAAGGCCCAGGAGGAGTCGCTCAAGACCCGTCTTGCCGACGCAGAGAAAACGGCCAAGGAGAGTGCTACCGAGATCAACTGTTTGGTAAAGCGCGACCTTTCTCTTTCGTCCCAGACGAACAGCGCCCGAGCTGAGGCTGCGGCTGCTGAGGCGAAGGTGAAAGAACTTAAGGGGAAGGTTAAGGAGCTGGAAGAGAAGGCTGCCAACACCATGAGGTTAGCTAAGGTCGCCCATTAAGAGGCCCATGCAGGAGGTTGTAAGGGATACTCGGAAAGTCCTCAAGGCTACCGAGGAAGGGATTAAGGCCCAGGTCTTGGTCCTCGCTCCCGACTTTGATACTTCACTGATTAGGGCCTTCAATATGGTCAAAGATGGGAAGATCGTGGACATTCCAAAGCTGTGAGTTGTGTATTGTATTTTGCTGAACTTTGTATATCTACTTTGGTCGGGCTGGTGCGATGCCTTGTTTTGTATTCTGAACATTTATAATTTCCTTCTCGTTTTGTTGGGCCGGTATGGTGCCTTATTTTGTACTTTTGAACATTTCTTTCTCATTTTGTCGGTGTGGTGCTTGCTTGTATAAACGATTGTTTGCCTAGCCGACGTGGTGCCTTTTCGCTTTAAACCGTTTTTATTCATGGAATGTTGGTGATAAACCCATATTTTATGATATATTTTGTGCTTAATTTGAGTAATTTATTCAATCCTTCACCCACTTATTCATATTAATTGCATGGTTTTACTTTCCCTTCCTTATTATGTGATGTATGTGAAAAACATGTTTCCTATGCTTTAAAATTAATTATTTTAATTACTTTATTTCCATTCGATGCCGTGATTAGTGTGTTGAGTAGTTTCAGATCTTCTAAGGCAGGAATGACTCATAGGATGGAAAGGAAACATACAAAAAATGGAAGGAAAGCACAAAACAGAGTTTCTAAAGAAACTGGCATCCACGCGATCGCATGGGCGACGCGGATGCATGCCAAGCGCGAATCAACAGCGACGCGGCCGCATGACTGACGCGACCGCGCGCCTTAAGCAAAACACATATGACGCGGCCGCATGACTGACGTGACCGCGTGACAAGAAAAGCTCCGAATGACGCGACCGCGTGACCCACGCGAACGCGTGACAGAGGCCACGCACCAGAAATTGCAGAAAACACTCCCAACGAATTCTGAAGCCCTTTTTGGCCCAAATCCAAGTCCAGAAGGCATAGACCAGAGGTTATGAAGTGAGGGAATGCATCCATTCAGAGGGAGCTCACCAAATTAGTCACTTTTCATGATTTATATTTAGTTTAGAGAGATATTTTCTCTCTCTTTTAGGATTAGGATTTAGGATTTCTCTCTTTAGTAGTGACTCTCAATCCCAGGTTTAATGTTCCTTTACTTTAAAGCTTCCCTTTCACTTTTATTCATTCCATTACTTTAGTTGATTATTTACTTTGCCATTTAATTTATGAATTCTTCTATGTTCCAGATTATTTGAATTAATGTTATTTGAGGTATTTCAGTTTAATATTGCTTTCTTTTATTTATGCTATTATTGCTTTTACTCTGAAGACATCTTTATTCCAATAGATTTACTTTTCCTCTTTTGGTCTTGGTCAAGAAATCAGTAACTCAAGGGTTATCTTAGCTCAATATAATTGATAACTGTTATCTTTGCTAATTGAACTGAACTTCAATAATCCCAACCTTTTCTTAGGAAATAAATAGGATTCAAAGATCAAGCTAATTAGTCTCTTGACTTTTCTTTGCTTTAGTAAAGGTCAACTAAGTGGAATTAAGATTCAATCTTCTTTATTATTGAGAAGAGTAACTAATCTGGACTTCCAATTTCTCATCCCTTGCCAAAAGTTTGCTTTACAGTATTTATTTATTTTTAATTGCCATTTAAATTATTTGTCATATTTGTTCCTCATTCTTGAAACCCCAAATTTGCAATCTCCATAACCAATAATAAGAACATACTTCCCTACAGTTCCTTGAGAAGACGACCCGAGGTTTGAATACTTCGGTTAACAATTTATTTAGGGGTTTGTTACTTGTGACAACCAAAACGTTTGTACGAAGGGATTTTTGTTGGTTTAGAAACTATATCTACAACGCGATTGTTTTATTAAAATTCTTTACTAGCAAAAATCCCAACGTCAAAATGGCGCCGTTGCTGGGGAACTGCTAACGTGTGCCTTATTATTGGTTATTGTAAATATTTTTCTTTTACTTGTTTATTTATTTCTGTTTTTTTTTTCTTTTTCCTTTTTAATTTTATCTGCTACTATGAACTCTCACCCTTCTCGCTTTGAGTTTAGTTCTAACTTTGTTGAAGGAAATAGAAGTTACAACAGGGATATACATCAAGGTCAGACCAATCAAGGATGGATGGAGCCAAGAGGATCTAATCAACCCTTTAGGCAACAACACCCTCCAAGATATCATGGACAACGACCATTCTACAATGCATACCCAGCTGATAGATATGGTGGACAACCTTGTAACTACCAACAAGCCCCACCCCGTGCCTATAGACCATCCTCTCAACATAACCTCGAACCACCACACTCACAAGCTTCTCTTCACCATTCGCCACCACATGATCCCTATTTACCCCAGTTCCAATCCAATCACTCCCAAGCACCACCACTTTCCCATGTTTCATGTCCAAATCCATCACCCCGAGAATCAGAGGTTCGCCTCAAGGAAACAGTAAATAAACTTCAAACAACTATTCAACAACTGGAGCAAGCAGAAATTCAATTAGCTTCTAGACGTTCGAACATTCAAGGACCAACCACAGCTCCATGTGGACAATCTAATGAAGAGCGTAGCATGAAGGAATTACTAGAAACTCCAGTGGACAAGACAGAGAATGAATTCGTACTAGAACAAGTAGAAGGAGCTGTCATTACGCAAGAAGAAGAGTTGGTTGAAGATCTAGGAGACGCTGAACCTCCATGGGAATTCAGCACTGAAGAGAACTCCGTCAAGGACGTTACAGTTAATACTAAGGAGGACGGTGCACAATCCCCAAGGCAAGTCGTTTATAAAGAACTAGACGGAATAACCCAGGACACAAATTCCCTTGATGTGATAGTCACAAGTTAAGTTCTCTTAGTGATGAACTTGCATCCGCAAGTGAATTCTCTAAGATCGAAGAATCTTCCCCAAATGAATACGAAGATGATGCAGAGGTAGATTTCTCTCAACCTCCAATCTATGACTCGAGTGATGAGGAAGACACAGAAGACTTTGACCAGGACACAGATGCATTTGAAGAACCTTGCAAGGAAGGGGAGGAATTCACAGAAGAGCACAAGGGAGTAGAACTTACAGAACCACCGGAAACACCTTCCCCAAGGCCATTACCACCCAATACAAGCTTCAAGTGGGTACAATCCTTAACCTTTAACTTTACTTTTTCACTTGAATACGGTTTGCTTGAAACAGATGGCCAGCTTAGAGCTCTCTGCGGCTTTAAGAGTAAGAGGGAAATGGCTCGTGCTCAGAGTTGGTGCACAAGGTTCAATAAGGTTCCACGCTTCAACTTGAAGTGCACGGATTGGTATCATATTCAATCGAATGGATCTCGGAAAACGTTTGGTCACCATGGTGAGAATCTACTTTCTAAACCGCCCGGATGAAAAAATATAGATCAAGACGAAGGCGGATTTAAAAGCAAAGTTTGGGATCCTGGAATCTATTCCGACATTCGTCATTCCGGGAGCCTAAAAATTTGTTTGAAGCTGCTCAGGAGCTTTACATGCCTAGTTTGGGACCCCGGAGGCTATTGGCATTCCAAGCATTGGTGGAGATTTTTAGATGAATTTAAGCATAAGCCGCCATAACAGGAAGCTCTTCCAATGTCCAACTTAAGGACTTTAACTAAAAGTGCTAGGTGGGAGACAACCCACTATGGTATGATCGTTCATTTTTCAATTTTTATTTCGTTTTGCTTGTTTTCAAGTTTTATTTTATTTTATAATATTGAACCTGGAACTTTGCATCGCATTCATATTAATCATTACATTCTGCATACTGCATATAAAAAAAAGAGGTGCGGGACGCGACCGCATCGCTCATGCGATCGCGTCATATTGCGAAAAACACTACCCACGCGACCGCGTCATCCATGCGGCCGCGTGACCTGGAGATCGGCGTAAAGATCCAACGTCCAGAAAGTTAGGCTGGAATCGTGCGGCCATTGTGCGTTTCGCACAAATGACCCACGCGATCGCGTCACCCACGCGATCGCGTCACTTGCACAATGCCAACCCCATGCGACCGCGTGAGCGACGTGACCGCGTCGCATGGATTGCACGAACACCCCAAAGGAGACAGAGAGTTGCACTGAAATGACGCTGGATTCGTGCGTTTAGCACAAATCTCAGCGACGCGATCGCATGCCCCAGGCGATCGCGTCATTCACTCTTTTAGCCATTCCATGCGATCGCGTCACCCACGCGATCGCGTCACCCCCCCCATTTTGCTCAAGCCACGCGACCGCGTGCCCCACGCGGCCGCATGGATTCAAATTTATAACCCCCAAACCACGCGAACCCTATCAGTCGCGCCCCCCTGAAACCCTCTTCTCCCTCTCTTCCCCTCCAATCCAACCACCACCATCCAGCCACCATCACCGCCACCCCCAGACGCCGCCGCCACCGACTCCCCTTCCTCCTCCCCCTTCTTTCTTCTTCTTTCTCCTTCTTCCCCCCCCTCTCCGCCACTGCCCCCTTCGCAACCACCACCCACCGCCGCCGCCCGTCCTAGCCGCGCCACCCCCATCCGCCACACACATACCTACCCCCTCCCTTCCCTTCTTACCCCCTACCCCATTAGCCAACCGTTCTTCCCCCTGCCCCGAACAGCCGTGCCACCACCGCCAGCTGCCGCACCAGACGCCGTCACCACCACCCCCATCCCCCTTTCTGTCCACTCTCCTTATTCGGCCTACCAGGTTCCGACGAACGCCCCCCTTCTATCCGTAGTCATTATTTCATTATTTTCTGTTTATGTTCATGTTTAGGCTAGTTAGATATGCATGTTGTAGTGAATTTTAGGTTGTTAGGTAGCCTAGGATGTGGTTAGTTGATTTAGGCCTGTCTATTTGCACTGTTCATGTTTCTGTTTTTTCAAATTTGCAATTCTGCTGTTGCTGTGATATTTTTAATGTTCATATGCTGTGATTTCTTATTTCATGCTGCTCTTTACACTGATTTTTCATGTTTATATTCCTTATATGTAATTGCAAGCTTTAATTTTAATTCATATGAACTATTTGGTTGCTGTTTATTTTCCGGGACAATCCAATTTTAGCCGGAGTGCTGTCCAAATTTCTGTAAAAATTTTTCCTTCATGTTTTGGTTTTGGCATTTTGAAATCTGCTTGCCTCTGCTTTACCCAAACCCATTCATGAATGCCAGGCACGCATTCTTATTCTCTTTGATTTCCTGGTTCATAAATTGCATTTTTGATGTTTGATTCTAATTTTTGCTATTTCTATATCTATCTGAATCTTCATCAACCAGTTTTCCTGGTTTGGTTATGAGTTACCTTTAGCTTCTAATTATGAGTGCTTGTTACTTAGAAACTTATCCTTATGCCACTTACCTTAACCCATTTTTCACTAACTCACTAATTCTTATTTCCTAAACTTTTTTTTTTAATTCTAACCAAACTAACCTTTTAAAATCTTTCTTCTGGTTTTTCACTTTCTTTTAACCTTCTAACCATGGCATACTGATAATTTTTCCTACTTAACATGCCTTCTATTAAATTTTGGACTGTGAATTTTTCCTTTCGAACTTTTAACTCCTATACAATCCTTAATGCACATTTACTTAACTCATTTACCTCATTCTAATTCTCCTTTGCTACTTTGTGTTTCTTTTGACTATTGCCTATTTGTTTTCCTATTTTTTTATATATCCTGGTTTTCTGTTTTTCAGGATGTCAGATACCCATAGAAAGGGAAAAGGAAAGGCTACCACTGGCAAACGTAAAAGAGGAGAATCTTCTATGTCTATCATAGATCTCATGCATGATGCCTCCTGGCGGGAGAAAAACTTCACCTCGCAGGAGAAGGCCGACCAGTTGCTCCCTGCTAATGACCCAGTGAAGTTTGCAAACCGATACTGTGAGCTGAAGTATCCGGTGTTTGAAAACTCCAGGAACCTATACCTGGAGAGGACTCTGAAGATCCCGAAAGAACTCCAGCAATACACCTCTGATCAGATCAAACAAAGAGGCTGGTTCTTTCTAGAGAGAAACCTGTCTGAGGTCAATGCATCTTGGGTAAGGGAATTCTACTGCAATTACTTCAAGACCTCCCTAGATTCAGTGAACCTTAGGGGAAAGCAGATTCTGGTCACTGAAGAGGCAATTGAAGATGTTCTGAAGCTTCTGCCTAAATCTGATCAGCCAGATGGTTATCAGAAAGCTGAGGAAGACATGCGCTTTCTGAAGTTTGATTGGGATGCAGTCAAGGCGAGGATTGCCCTTGACCCGACCGTTCCTTGGATTATGGGTCAGAACACCACCATGCCCAAGGGAATCAAGCGGGCATACTTGAATGATGACGCTCGGCTGTGGCATCAGATACTTAGCAACTTCATTATGCCGAGTACTCACGAGACCGATATACCTGCCGCTATGATCACCCTCCTATGGTGTGTGATGGAGGGTAAGGACCTATACCTGCTACGCTTTATCTGGTTCTACATGGCCAGGGTCCACGTCCGAGGCACTCTTCCCTTTCCCTATTTGGTTACACAACTGGGCCGTCGAGCTGACGTACCTTGGGAGGATGCTGATGAGAGGCCACCTGCTGCAGAATGCAAGAAGATTATCCCGCACAGCAGGAACTTTCTGGCCTTGGGCTACAGACCTCCAGTCCTCACTGCTCCTAGTGACACTGCCACACCATCTGCTGGCCCCTCTTCCTCTACAGCTACACCTGCCACCACCACTGCACCTCCACCTGCCCCAGAGCCCATCTATCATCTAGTGCACCGCCTGTTTCGACGGCTTGACCAGATGGAGCGTCGCAACAAGTGACGCTATGAGTATCTGAAGCTGATGATACGATCTGGCGACATTTCCTCCGAGCTCGACACACCATCCGAGGCATATGAGGAGGAGGCGGATGCGCCCGAGGCAAAGACCCACCCACAGCAGGAGGTGGAGCAGGCAGGCACCCAGCAGGCAGCACACCATCAGGAGGCTGCACCCCAGATTCAGGCTGTAGACCCTGAGATCCCTCTTCAGTCAGCACCTCTTCCACAGTAGTCAGACCCTCAGATCACCACCTCAGAGACCCCAGCTACCCACCCTTCCAGTGATAACAGTCCTTCACACCCTGCTTGAGTGAGCATCGGGGACGATGCTACATTTTAAGTGTGGGGAGGTCGCCATCTCTGGCGTTCTTTTTGGTGAACCACTACATACTCTTTTTATTTATTTTGCTATTTTTTATGTATTTTTCTTTTTTACTTCTATTTTGCAGTACTTATACATTGCTATTTTTATGTATTTATACTCTATTTCTGCATTTTGCATTTTTAGTTCATATTTTAGCCACTTAGTTTAGTTGCAATTCTAACTTATTAGTTATAGAAATTATGGATTGATTAGTATAGTTTACTCTTTTTAGCATAAGATAACTCAGAATAGATTGAAAAGAAAAAGGAAGTAAACTAGAGACTTTAATAGAATCAAAACAACCCACACCTTGCATATATAGCATTACATGTTAGTTAACAACACTTCATCAAGGAGAAACACTAGAACTTTAAAGCCATTCAATATAAGTTTTACATTGAGAATAATGGGAATTTTTAACTAAACCTGCATGACATACATAAGTGATAAATGATTTTTGAGCTAGAGAACACATAGCCTGTGGGTTTTAAGCTTAATTGTATGGTTACATTCAAACCATAATTTTTATTCCTATGTGTTCCGCCCTTCTTTTATATTCTGGTGTTCTTTACTTTGTTTTAATCTATATGTCCGATTATATAATGTAGATACATACCAAGAGAGTGATTGAGGCCATTATTTGATTTTAGCTCACTTAATCCCAAAATAGCCTACATTTTACATCACCCTTGTTAGCCCCCTTGAGCCTTTAAATTCCCTTTTATTCTATTAGCCACATTACTAGCCTTAAGCAGAAAAACAAAATAAAATCCCAAGTTGAATCCTTGGTTAGCTTAAGATAGAAAATTATGTATAGTTTAAATGTGGAAAAACCTATTGGGAACATGGATAATAAAAACAAAAGGTAGAAAAGTTGAAAAGAATAAAATAACTCAAATAAAAAGTTTTGGGAAGCATTCTCATGTAAAATCAATTATAATTGAATTACCATGTGCACTAAAAAAAAAAAGAGAAGTGTTATGAATAAAGGGGACACAAAAAGAATTCCCCAATTATGAAATAAAGCAATGCACATGGGATAAAAATAAATATTGAGATATGAGCATGTAACATCAAAAGTGAAAAAATATGGAAAATAGGTAAAGAAGCCTTGATTTAGAAAGTATGTATGTTAGGTGAGATCTTAGTCTAATTAAGGATTCACTTATTAGCTCACTTAGCCTTATACATATACCCTTACCTTTATCTTGGCCCCATTACAACCTTACTTAAGACCTCATGATTTTTGGTATGACTATATTCTATGATTGTTGATTGGTTAGATGAAGAACAAAGTTATAAAAAGTAAGAATAAAAAGAAGAATAGAGTGATTAACCCAATAAACATTGAGTGATTAGAGAGTAAACACAAAATCCAGTGAGGGTTCAATAGCTCATTAACATTTATCTCTGTTTAAATTGTTAGTTGTCTTGCAAGTTTTTAAAATGTTTTTCTCTCCCATCTCAATTGTAAAGGCACTTTATCGCTATCTAAGGCTTGGCTATATATATACATGACTCCTTAAGAATGTGAATTAATTTAACAACATGCAAGCTTTATATTCAAGTAAATAAAAATTAGAATTGCATGATGCATCATTCATCTAGGTAGATTGCATTGCATGACATTCCACCACTTTAACCTTACTTTTTGCCTTGGATTTAGCATGAGGACATGCTATTGTTTAAGTGTGGGGAGGTTGATAAACCCATATTTTATGATATATTTTGTGCTTAATTTGAGTAATTTATTCAATCCTTCACCCACTTATTCATATTAATTGCATGGTTTTACTTTCCCTTCCTTATTATGTGATGTATGTGAAAAACATGTTTCCTATGCTTTAAAATTAATTATTTTAATTACTTTATTTCCATTCGATGCCGTGATTAGTGTGTTGAGTAGTTTCAGATCTTCTAAGGCAGGAATGACTCATAGGATGGAAAGGAAACATACAAAAAATGGAAGGAAAGCACAAAACAGAGTTTCTAAAGAAACTGGCATCCACGCGATCGCATGGACGTCGCGGATGCATGCCAAGCGCGAATCAACAGCGACGCGGCCGCATGACTGACGCGACCGCGCGCCTTAAGCAAAACACATATGACGCGGCCGCATGACTGACGCGACCGCGTGACAAGAAAAGCTCCGAATGACGCGACCGCGTGACCCACGCGGACGCGTGACAGAGGTCACGCACCAGAAATTGCAGAAAACACTCCCAACGAATTCTGAAGCCCTTTTTGGCCCAAATCCAAGTCCAGAAGGCATAGACCAGAGGTTATGAAGTGAGGGAATGCATCCATTCAGAGGGAGCTCGCCAAATTAGTCACTTTTCATGATTTAGATTTAGTTTAGAGAGATATTCTCTCTCTCTTTTAGGATTAGGATTTAGGATTTCTCTCTTTAGTAGTGACTCTCAATCCCAGGTTTAATGTTCCTTTACTTTAAAGCTTCCCTTTCACCTTTATTCATTCCATTACTTTAGTTGATTATTTACTTTGCCATTTAATTTATGAATTCTTCTATGTTCCAGATTATTTGAATTAATGTTATTTGAGGTATTTCAGTTTAATATTGCTTTCTTTTATTTATGCTATTATTGCTTTTACTCTGAAGACATCTTTATTCCAATAGATTTACTTTTCCTCTTTTGGTCTTGGTCAAGAAATCAGTAACTCAGGGGTTATCTTAGCTCAATATAATTGATAACTGTTATCTTTGCTAATTGAACTGAACTTCAATAATCCCAACCTTTTCTTAGGAAATAAATAGGATTCAAAGATCAAGCTAATTAGTCTCTTGACTTTCCTTTGCTTTAGTAAAGGTCAACTAAGTGGAATTAAGATTCAATCTTCTTTATTATTGAGAAGAGTAACTAATCTGGACTTCCAATTTCTCATCCCTTGCCAAAAGTTTGCTTTACAGTATTTATTTATTTTTAATTGCCATTTAAATTATTTGTCATATTTGTTCCTCATTCTTGAAACCCCAAATTTGCAATCTCCATAACCAATAATAAGAACATACTTCCCTACAGTTCCTTGAGAAGACGACCCGAGGTTTGAATACTTCGGTTAACAATTTATTTAGGGGTTTGTTACTTGTGACAACCAAAACGTTTGTACGAAGGGATTTTTGTTGGTTTAGAAACTATATCTACAACGCGATTGTTTTATTAAAATTCTTTACTAGCAAAAATCCCAACGTCCAAATGGCGCCGTTGCTGGGGAACTGCTAACGTGTGCCTTATTATTGGTTATTGTAAATATTTTTCTTTTACTTGTTTATTTATTTCTGTTTTTTTTCTTTTTCCTTTTTAATTTTATCTGCTACTATGAACTCTCACCCTTCTCGCTTTGAGTTTAGTTCTAACTTTGTTGAAGGAAATAGAAGTTACAACAGGGATATACATCAAGGTCAGACCAATCAAGGATGGATGGAGCCAAGAGGATCTAATCAACCCTTTAGGCAACAACACCCTCCAAGATATCATGGACAACGACCATTCTACAATGCATACCCAGTTGATAGATATGGTGGACAACCTTGTAACTACCAACAAGCCCCACCCCGTGCCTATAGACCATCCTCTCAACATAACCTCGAACCACCACACTCACAAGCTTCTCTTTACCATTCGCCACCACATGATCCCTATTTACCCCAGTTCCAATCCAATCACTCCCAAGCACCACCACTTTCCCATGTTTCATGTCCAAATCCATCACCCCGAGAATCAGAGGTTCGCCTCAAGGAAACAGTAAATAAACTTCAAACAACTATTCAACAACTGGAGCAAGCAGTAATTCAATTAGCTTCTAGACGTTCGAACATTCAAGGACCAACCACAGCTCCATGTGGACAATCTAACGAAGAGCGTAGCATGAAGGAATTACTAGAAACTCCAGTGGACAAGACAGAGAATGAATTCGTACTAGAACAAGTAGAAGGAGCTGTCATTACGCAAGAAGAAGAGTTGGTTGAAGATCTAGGAGACGCTGAACCTCCATGGGAATTTAGCACTGAAGAGAACTCCGTCAAGGACGTTACAGTTAATACTAAGGAGGACGGTGCACAATCCCCAAGGCAAGTCGTTTATAAAGAACTAGACGGAATAACCCAGGACACAAATTCCCTTGATGTGATAGTCACAAGTCAAGTTCTCTTAGTGATGAACTTGCATCCGCAAGTGAATTCTCTGAGATCGAAGAATCTTCCCCAAAGGAATACGAAGATGATGCAGAGGTAGATTTCTCTCAACCTCCAATCTATGACTCGAGTGATGAGGAAGACACAGAAGACTTTGACCAGGACACAGATGCATTTGAAGAACCTTGCAAGGAAGGGGAGGAATTCACAGAAGAGCACAAGGGAGTAGAACTTACAGAACCACCGGAAACACCTTCCCCAAGGCCATTACCACCCAATACAAGCTTCAAGTGGGTACAATACTTAACCTTTAACTTTACTTTTTCACTTGAATACGGTTTGCTTGAAACAGATGGCCAGCTTAGAGCTCTCTGCGGCTTTAAGAGTAAGAGGGAAATGGCTCGTGCTCAGAGTTGGTGCACAAAGTTCAATAAGGTTCCACGCTTCAACTTGAAGTGCACGGATTGGTATCATATTCAATCGAATGGATCTCGGAAAACGTTTGGTCACCATGGTGAGAATCTACTTTCTAAACCGCCCGGATGAAAAAATATAGATCAAGACGAAGGCGGATTTAAAAGCAAAGTTTGGGATCCTGGAATCTATTCCGACATTCGTCATTCCGGGAGCCTAAAAATTTGTTTGAAGATGCTCAGGAGCTTTACATGCCTAGTTTGGGACCCCGGAGGCTATTGGCATTCCAAGCATTGGTGGAGATTTTTAGATGAATTTAAGCATAAGCCGCCATAACAGGAAGCTCTTCCAATGTCCAACTTAAGGACTTTAACTAAAAGTGCTAGGTGGGAGACAACCCACTATGGTATGATCGTTCATTTTTCAATTTTTATTTCGTTTTGCTTGTTTTCAAGTTTTATTTTATTTTATAATATTGAACCTGAAACTTTGCATCGCATTCATATTAATCATTACATTCTGCATATTGCATATAAAAAAAAGAGGTGCGGGACGCGACCGCATCACTCATGCGATCGCGTCATATTGCGAAA
Organism: Arachis ipaensis; assembly: GCF_059453495.1. NCBI lineage: Eukaryota > Viridiplantae > Streptophyta > Magnoliopsida > Fabales > Fabaceae > Arachis > Arachis ipaensis. The sequence goes on along the minus strand of NC_142440.1, from coordinate 20,886,733 downwards.
AACACTACCCATGCGACCGCGTCATCCATGCGGCCGCGTGACCTGGAGATCGGCGTAAAGATCCAACGTCCAGAAAGTTAGGCTGGAATCGTGCGGCCATTGTGCGTTTCGCACAAATGACCCACGCGATCGCGTCACCCACGCGATCGCGTCACCCACGCGATCGCGTCACTTGCACAATGCCAACCCCATGCGACCGCGTGAGCGACGTGACCGCGTCGCATGGATTGCACGAACACCCCAAAGGAGACAGAGAGTTGCACTGAAACGACGCTGGATTCGTGCGTTTAGCACAAATCTCAGCGACGCGATCGCATGCCCCAGGCGATCGCGTCATTCACTCTTTTAGCCATTCCATGCGATCGCGTCACCCACGCGATCGCGTCACCCCCCCCCCCCATTTTGCTCAAGCCACGCGACCGCGTGCCCCACGCGGCCGCATGGATTCAAATTTATAACCCCAAACCACGCGAACCCTATCAGTCGCACCCCCCCTGAAACCCTCTTCTCCCTCTCTTCCCCTCCAATCCAACCACCACCATCCAGCCACCATCACCGCCACCCCCAGACGCTGCCGCCACCGACTCCCCTTCCTCCTCCCCCTTCTTTCTTCTTCTTTCTCCTTCTTCCCCCCCTCTCCGCCACTGCCCCCTTCGCAACCACCACCCACCGCCGCCGCCCGTCCTAGCCGCGCCACCCCCATCCGCCACACACACACCTACCCCCTCCCTTCCCTTCTTACCCCCTACCCCATTAGCCAACCGTTCTTCCCCCTGCCCCGAACAGCCGTGCCACCACCGCCAGCTGCCGCACCAGACGCCGTCACCACCACCCCCATCCCCCTTTCTGTCCACTCTCCTTATTCGGCCTACCAGGTTCCGACGAACGCCCCCCTTCTATCCGTAGTCATTATTTCATTATTTTCTGTTTATGTTCATGTTTAGGCTAGTTAGATATGCATGTTGTAGTGAATTTTAGGTTGTTAGGTAGCCTAGGATGTGGTTAGTGGATTTAGGCCTGTCTATTTGCACTGTTCATGTTTCTGTTTTATCAAATTTGCAATTCTGCTGTTGCTGTGATATTTTTAATGTTCATATGCTGTGATTTCTTATTTCATGCTGCTCTTTACACTGATTTTTCATGTTTATATTCCTTATATGTAATTGCAAGCTTTAATTTTAATTCATATGAACTATTTGGTTGCTGTTTATTTTCCGGGACAATCCAATTTTAGCCGGAGTGCTGTCCAAATTTCTGTAAAAATTTTTCCTTCATGTTTTGGTTTTGGCATTTTGAAATCTGCTTGCCTCTGCTTTACCCAAACCCATTCATGAATGCCAGGCACGCATTCTTATTCTCTTTGATTTCCTGGTTCATAAATTGCATTTTTGATGTTTGATTCTAATTTTTGCTATTTCTATATCTATCTGAATCTTCATCAACCAGTTTTCCTGGTTTGGTTATGAGTTACCTTTAGCTTCTAATTATGAGTGCTTGTTACTTAGAAACTTATCCTTATGCCACTTACCTTAACCCATTTTTCACTAACTCACTAATTCTTATTTCCTAAACTTTTTTTTTTAATTCTAACCAAACTAACCTTTTAAAATCTTTCTTCTGGTTTTTCACTTTCTTTTAACCTTCTAACCATGGCATACTGATAATTTTTCCTACTTAACATGCCTTCTATTAAATTTTGGACTGTGAATTTTTCCTTTCGAACTTTTAACTCCTATACAATCCTTAATGCACATTTACTTAACTCATTTACCTCATTCTAATTCTCCTTTGCCACTTTGTGTTTCTTTTGACTATTGCCTATTTGTTTTCCTATTTTTTTATATATCCTGGTTTTCTGTTTTTCAGGATGTCAGATACCCATAGAAAGGGAAAAGGAAAGGCTACCACTGGCAAACGTAAAAGAGGAGAATCTTCTATGTCTATCATAGATCTCATGCATGATGCCTCCTGGCGGGAGAAAAACTTCACCTCGCAGGAGAAGGCCGACCAGTTGCTCCCTGCTAATGACCCAGTGAAGTTTGCAAACCGATACTGTGAGCTGAAGTATCCAGTGTTTGCAAACTCCAGAAACCTATACCTGGAGAGGACTCTGAAGATCCCGGAAGAACTCCAGCAATACACCTCTGATCAGATCAAACAAAGAGGCTGGTTCTTTCTGGAGAGAAACCTGTCTGAGGTCAATGCATCTTGGGTAAGGGAATTCTACTGCAATTACTTCAAGACCTCCCTAGATTCAGTGAACCTTAGGGGAAAGCAGATTCTGGTCACTGAAGAGGCAATTGAAGATGTTCTGAAGCTTCTGCCTAAATCTGATCAGCCAGATGGTTATCAGAAAGCTGAGGAAGACATGCGCTTTCTGAAGTTTGATTGGGATGCAGTCAAGGCGAGGATTGCCCTTGACCCGACATGCGCTATGATCACCCTCCTATGGTGTGTGATGGAGGGTAAGGACCTGTACCTGCCACGCTTTATCTGGTTCTACATGGCCAGGGTCCACGTCCGTGGCACTCTTCCCTTTCCCTATTTGGTTACACAACTGGGCCGTCGAGCTGACGTACCTTGGGAGGATGCTGATAAGAGGCCACCTGCTGCAGAATGCAAGAAGATTATCCCGCACAGCAGGAACTTTCTGGCCTTGGGCTACAGACCTCCAGTCCTCACTGCTCCTAGTGACACTGCCACACCATCTGCTGGCCCCTCTTCCTCTACAGCTACACCTGCCACCACCACTGCACCTCCACCTGCCCCAAAGCCCATCTATCATCTAGTGCACCGCCTGTTTCGACGGCTTGACCAGATGGAGCATCGCAACAAGTGACGCTATGAGTATCTGAAGCTGATGATACGATCTGGCGACATTTCCTCCGAGCTCGACACACCATCCGAGGCATATGAGGAGGAGGCGGATGCGCCCGAGGCAGAGACCCACCCACAGCAGGAGGTGGAGCAGGCAGGCACCCAGCAGGCAGCACACCATCAGGAGGCTGCACCCCAGATTCAGGCTGTAGACCCTGAGATCCCTCTTCAGTCAGCACCTCTTCCACAGTAGTCAGACCCTCAGATCACCACCTCAGAGACCCTAGCTACCCACCCTTCCAGTGATAACAGTCCTTCACACCCTGCTTGAGTGAGCATCGGGGACGATGCTACATTTTAAGTGTGGGGAGGTCGCCATCTCTGGCGTTCTTTTTGGTGAACCACTACATACTCTTTTTATTTATTTTGCTATTTTTTATGTATTTTTCTTTTTTACTTCTATTTTGCAGTACTTATACATTGCTATTTTTATGTATTTATACTCTATTTCTGCATTTTGCATTTTTAGTTCATATTTTAGCCACTTAGTTTAGTTGCAATTCTAACTTATTAGTTATAGAAATTATGGATTGATTAGTATAGTTTACCCTTTTTAGCATAAGATAACTCAGAATAGATTGAAAAGAAAAAGGAAGTAAACTAGAGACTTTAATAGAATCAAAACAACCCACACCTTGCATATATAGCATTACATGTTAGTTAACAACACTTCATCAAGGAGAAACACTAGAACTTTAAAGCCATTCAATATAAGTTTTACATTGAGAATAATGGGAATTTTTAACTAAACCTGCATGACATACATAAGTGATAAATGATTTTTGAGCTAGAGAACACATAGCCTGTGGGTTTTAAGCTTAATTGTATGGTTACATTCAAACCATAATTTTTATTCCTATGTGTTCCGCCCTTCTTTTATATTCTGGTGTTCTTTACTTTGTTTTAATCTATATGTTCGATTATATAATGTAGATACATACCAAGAGAGTAATATTGCTTTCTTTTATTTATGCTATTATTGCTTTTACTCTGAAGACATCTTTATTCCAATAGATTTACTTTTCCTCTTTTGGTCTTGGTCAAGAAATCAGTAACTCAGGGGTTATCTTAGCTCAATATAATTGATAACTGTTATCTTTGCTAATTGAACTGAACTTCAATAATCCCAACCTTTTCTTAGGAAATAAATAGGATTCAAAGATCAAGCTAATTAGTCTCTTGACTTTCCTTTGCTTTAGTAAAGGTCAACTAAGTGGAATTAAGATTCAATCTTCTTTATTATTGAGAAGAGTAACTAATCTGGACTTCCAATTTCTCATCCCTTGCCAAAAGTTTACTTTACAGTATTATTTATTTTTAATTGCCATTTAAATTATTTGTCATATTTGTTCCTCATTCTTGAAACCCCAAATTTGCAATCTCCATAACCAATAATAAGAACATACTTCCCTGCAGTTCCTTGAGAAGACGACCCGATGTTTGAATACTTCGGTTAACAATTTATTTAGGGGTTTGTTACTTGTGACAACCAAAACGTTTGTACGAAGGGATTTTTGTTGGTTTAGAAACTATATCTACAACGCGACTGGTTTATTAAAATTCTTTACTAGCAAAAATCCCAACGTCAGTTGGTTATTTTACTTGTCATTTCATTGCTTGGCTATTAAGTCATGAGCCGTTCTGCATCAGATACTCGTTGGTTGTAATTGCTTTGGCTCCCGAGGTGATCATTCCCGGGTTGCCGCTAAAACGGTGGTAATTTCGAGCCAGCAATGGCGTAAGCTAACAGTAGGTCTCGCTAGAACCCGTTACTGTGGCCTCCCGTAGAGGGTAGGGGGAATGGCGCCTCTTATATTGAAACCTTGGAAAAAATTTTATAGATAAACAGAAGTATACACATACTTGAATCATGAATGTTTTTAACCGTGGGAGAGGTAAATTAACAAGAAGATGATAATTGAAATGAAAAGGTAAAGGAAACAACATATTTAGAATAGGAACTATAAAATAAAAGATGACAAGGTATGGAAAGAAAAGACCGCCAAGTCGGGAGGTCGCCTCTCAAGAGTAGAACCTCTTCAGATTCTCTATGTTCCACGTCCTCGGGATATTGCTTCCATCCAGCCGTTCTAACTTGTAAGCGCCCTTTCCGAGAATTTCTCTTATTCTGTACGGGCCTTCCCAATTAGCAGCCAACTTACCTTCTCCCGGGGTCAGTAGCCCAATGTCGTTGCGCTGCAACACCAGATCGCCTTCTTCGAAGTTCCTACTGAGCACTTTTCCATTGTATCACAAAGGTATCCTCTGTTTTATTGTGGTTTCCATCAAGTGGACTATCTCTCTTGTCTCATCGATCAAATCCTTCTCGACTGCTTCTGGGCCACCGCCAAGGAGAAGCCTCGGGTTTGGCTCCCCGATCTCCACAGGAATGACCGCGTCGACTCTGTAGGTAAGCCAGAATGGTGTTTTCCGATGGAGGATTGTGGCATTGTTCTGTAAGACCATAAGATCGACGCTAACTCATCTGCCCAGGAGCCCTTTTTCTGGTCAAGTCGCTCTTTCAGTCCCTTGAGGATGATATTTTTTGCTGCTTCTACCTGACCGTTACTGTGGGGGTGCTCTACCAAGGAGAAATTTTGCTTGATCCCCAGCCCAGATAAGAATTCTCCAAACTTCCTGTCTGCAAATTGCATCCCATTATCCGAGATCACCATATCTAGGATTCCAAACCTCGAGATTACTTGTCTCCACAGAAACTTTCGTCAATTTGCTGACGATATGCTGGCCAGTGGTTCTCCTTCCACCTATTTGGTGTAATAATCAATGGCAACTATCAAATACTTAACTTGTCCAAGTCCTACTGGGAACGGGCCCTAAAGATCAGCTCACCACTACAAGAAAGGCTGGGAGGCCAACATGAGACTCAGCCCACTTGTTGAGGCCTTGTAAAAATTTGCATTTTCTTGGCATTTCCTGCATTTCTTCACGAATTCCTGCGCATCCGTCATCATGGAGGGCCAATAGTACCCGGCTCTCATGATCTTCCTAGCTAGCGCTTTCCCTCCTATGTGATGGCTACAACACCCCTCGTGGACTTCGCTTAGGACGTAGTCTGTCTGTTCGGGTCGTAGACATTTCAGCAGGGGTTGATTTAGCCCTCGTTTGTACAACTTTCCCTGTATCACCACATACTTGGCTGCTTCCCTTTTTATCGCTCTGGCCTCATTTTCGTCTCCAGGGAGCATTCCTTCTTCGAGAAAAATTCGGATTGGGTTGATCCAAGATGGAGGGATTGGAATCTGGGTCACACAGAGAGTCACTAAGGGTTCCTTCACTAACCCTTGGATTAGGGATCGGTTTCCCGTGCCAGGCTTCGTGCTCACTAGCTTTGATAGGAGACTGACTCTGGCATTCTTCTCCCTGGGTACATGCTGGACTGTCACTTCTTAAAAACCCTCGCATGACTTTTTCACTCTTTCCAAGTACTTTTGCAGCAAAGGGTCTCTGGCTTGGTAGGTTCCGTTAACTTGGGAAGTCACAATCTGTGAGTCGCTGTTGACTTTGACCCTTGATGCTCCGACCTCTTTGGCTAAGGTCAAGCCTCCTATCAAAGCTTCGTATTCTTCCTGGTTGTTAGAAACCGGGAACTCAAACTTGATCGATTGCTCCTAAGTCATGCCCTCCAAGCTCTCGAGAATTATTCCTGCTCCTCCGAACGCCTGGTTGGATGCTCCGTCAACATCAAGATTTCATCGTATTTCCGAGCTCCCGGGGGGCTCCCCTGTCGCCTCTACTAAGAAGTTTGCCATCGCATGGGCCTTTATTGCATGTCTGGGCTCGTATTGTATGTCATATTGGGATAATTCTATCGGCCACGTCAGCATACGGCCTGCTAGGTCGGGTTTTTGTAGAATCTGGAGGATGGATTAGTCAGTTCTCAATGTAATCAGGTGCCCTTGGAAGTATTGCCTTAATGTCCGCAACGAGACTAACAAGGCATAGGCCAGTTTTTCCAACTTGGTGTATCTAAGCTCCACCCCTTGGAGCACCTTACTGATGAAATACACTGGCTGTTGGGTTTTATCATCTTCTCGAATGAGGATAGCCGCCAAGGCTTCCTCTGGGAAAATATAGGTACAGGGTCTCCCCTTCTTTCGGTTTCTCAAGTTTGGGGGTTTCGACAGGATCTTTTTAAAATGGTTGAAAGCTTCCTCGCAAGCCGGAGTCCATTCAAAAGCTATTCCCTGTTTCATAAAGTTGAAGAAGGGGAGGGCCTTTGCAGCCGAGGCCCCAAGGAAACAGGATAAAGCCATGAGCCTTCCAGCCAATCTTTGCACATCTTTGACACAGCCGGGGCTCGTCATCCGAAGGACAGCTTCGCACTTGACTGGATTGGCTTTCACCCCCCTTTGCATTATCATGAAGCCCAAGAATTTTCTGGCTTCCATGGTGAAAGCAGACTTGAGGGGGTTGAGCCTCATGTTGGGTTTTCAGAGCAACTTGAAGATGGCTTTGAGGTCGGCAACCATGTGTCCTGGCTCGGATGTCTTTACTAGGACATCGCCGATGTAGACCTCAACCGATTTGCCGATTAGGTCCTTGAAGACTTTGCTCATCAACCTCTGGTATGTAGCTCCCACGTTGTTTAGCCCGAACGGCATAACCCTGTAGTAGTAAGTCCCGGCTGGCGTTATGAACGCCGTTTTTTCCTCGTCAGGTCGGTGCATCTAGATTTGGTTGTATCCTAAGTACGCATCCATGAAACTTAGGAACCGGTATCCCGCCGCTGCATCTACTAGGGCATCGATGTTCGGGAGTGGGAACAAGTATTTTGGACATGATTTATTAATATCCGAGTAATCGATGCACATTCTCCATTTTCCATTGGCTTTCTTAACGAGGAACACATTCGAAAGCCATGTCGAATACTCTAGTTCTCCTATGAATCCTACTTCTAACAGGCCGGCCGTCTGCTTGACCACCTCGTTAGCTCTTTCCAGCGACATTTTCCTCCACCATTGGGCCACTGGCTTGGCATTTAGTTTCACGGCAAGACGGTGCGACATGAACTCGGGGTCTACTCCTGGCATGTCAGCCGGAGTCCAGGCGAACATGTCACCATTTGCTCTAACAGCCTCAATGAGATGTTCCTTTAGCTCATGTGGGAGGTTTCGGTTCACGAAAGTGAACTTATCTTCTGTGTCTCCCACTCAAAACTTCTCCAAATCCCTCTGAGGCTCAGGTCTTGGCTTGTCGTCCACCCTCACATCTAAGTCTGCCAGAAACACCCCGACTGCCTCTTTTGACTTCTTCCTTAATCAGAGACTGGCATTGTTGCAAGCTATTGCCGTTTTTAAGTCTCCTCGGATGGAACGCACAGTTCCGTTATCTGTCACAAACTTCATTGTTAGAAACTTTGTGTATATGACAGCTGAGAGTTCGTTGATGGTCCTCCTTTCCAGGATGACATTGTAGGCAGTAGAGTCCCTTAAGACCATGAATTCTGCCGTCACTGACCTCTTGGTCTCTCCGATTCCCACACAGATGGGGAGTGAGATTAACCTATCAGGTTTTATGTAGTTGTCGCTTAGACCAACGATCCCGTGTTGGTGGGTTTTGAGGTCGGTTTCTCTAAGCCCCAAGGCATCAAACACATTTCTAAAATGACATTGGAATCAGCTCTGGTGTCAATAAGTATCCGCTTTACTAAGCCCATCCCGATCATTGTCGTAATCACCATGGGTAGATTTTCAGAGAGATCGTGGCGCCACTGATCTTCCAGGCCGAAAGATATCTCAGGGGATTCCTTGGACTGGGCCTTGCAGGTTCCCGACGAGATGGCCAGGATTTTAGCATCCTTTTTTGCTGTCAACTTCGACTTGGGCGGTGCATCCCGTCCTACCACGACGTTAATGACTACAGTTGGGGTGTTGTCGGCGCTCTCAAGGGCCCCTGCCTCGGCCTCACGGTGCAGCTGCGATCCTCCTCGGACCGTTTTCGCTCTCTCCTCCTTGGTTCTCGTATAAACTGCGAGAATTCTGTCAACTTGTCCTCCCAGATAGCTTGTTCAAGAGCGTCTTTCAGATCGAAACAGTCCTGAGTCTTGTGACCGAAACCTTTGCGGTAATCACAGTAGAGACTCTTGTTTCCACCTGTCCTATCTTTCAGTTGCTGGGGCTTCGACAAGATGCCTTTTTCTGCAATCTGTTGGTAAACTTCCACTATGGGAGCTGTGAGAGGGCTGTAGTTTGTAAACTTGCCCACCCAGAAAAACGGCTTGAACGGTTTCCCCGACGTCCCTTCCTTAGGCATCTCCTTTGGTCTCTCTGTGTATTCAGGTGCGAGACTGGCTGGGGCAAGAGTCTTTTCTACGTTCGGGACAGTAATGGTCCCTCACCGCCAGCTCCCTTTCCAGATTTTGTACTCAGTGACGGAGCTCCAGCATGATCTTTGAGCTATCATCGCCCGTACCACCGAACGGGCATTTTTTGGGAGATCTGGAGGGAAGGTCGCTCCGACGGGATCGTGGTCCCGAGGGTTCTTGGGTAGAGGCTACAGAGCCTATCTGGCCTTTCAAGCGGGGTCCCCCTCCTCTCGTACCTCTTCTCCATGGGAAAAAAGCTCCATCCTCACGCCAGGTCCCCACTGACGGCGGCAATGTTCGGTTGCTCGGGTGTTTGGTAAGTCGGGTGTAGCTGATGCTGGAGCAACGGAGGGTTACTGGACCTGGGTGCGGACTCCTGGAGGGAAGCGCTCGTCCGGGTCGATCGTATGCTGGAGAGGTGGGGCCACCTGCAAGGACTCCGACGCTCAAGTCAATGTCCGTACGGAAAGACGGCTAATTAGGGTAGGAAAAGTGACGTACCTCTAGGGAGGGGTAGGTCTCTCCCCTTTTATACTCCGTATTCGGGTGGGCCTCTTGCGGTTAGGCCCACCTGCCTGGAAGCTTCTGCTAACTGTCCAGGTTCCTTTTAAGAATCATGAGGTGCCGAGTGGGTTATTTTACCGATCGAGTCAGTAAACTTGGCGGGTCAGTGGTCTGTAACTAGACCCGAGATCTTTAATGAGTTTGGTCGGAACAAAAATTATTTATTTTTTATATTAATTTTTAAATTCTTTTAATTAAATCTATTCTTCAAATATTTTAAATTAATGATATTGATTTTTGTGCCACTTCTATTATTGATTGTATTAAAATTTGTAAATGTAGTATAATAAATGATATCACACTTATCAATTGTCACAATACATGTCTTATAGTATTAAATGATTGCTAAAATAATAAGTTTATTAAATTAGATAAAATTAATCCAAAATTAATAGGAACATTAAAGTGTTAAAATTTCTTAATTTAAAATTAATTTGATCTAATTTTATAATTTTTTATATTAACAATTAATTAAAATTGTTAAATGTGTATTATAATATCATTTATCGTAATATATTAACAAATTTTAATGTTATTAATAACAAAAATGATAAAATAATTAATTTGACTAATTTAAAATATTTAAAAAACAAACTTAATTAAAAGAGTCTTTCGAAATCAATTTAAACAAGGAGTAATTTTTTAAAAATTAATTTGATCATTTATTTATATTTAATCCATTCTAACGTATTAATGTAGCACGGGGCACTGCCCAAATTGGAACTGCGCAAACTAGAACAGGAACTCAGCAATCACGACTAATAATCAATTGAAAACATTTCATTCCAAATTTTCTTTGGTATGCTCTATTCAATTAAGAAAATGGTTTAGTACCAAAATATTAAATACAGAAAATTTTACAGCTTAAAAGTTTGGAAATTATAAAATATTATTTATTAAAAGAAAAATTATACTATAGAAGATAATTAATGCTAAAGAGTTTTCTCAAAAAATTATTCAGGCATTAAGTTAATTTATAGATTTCTTACATTTTAATTATTTATGTATATTTTATCCCCTAAAGTTTTAACATATGTAATTGATTCTTGATGTTATATATAAACTTCCAGCATATTTCAATTTACTTATTTGCCTTAAAAAGTTAATAACATAGTTTCCGATCCCTTGCCAAAAATCTTAAAGTTCTAACACCTAGGAAGATATTCATATACAGTATGTTAGAATAATCGATGCCGCACAACAATAACATGCATGTTAACGTTTGCACAAGTAATAAGTATTAGGTGACATCACTTTCTTCTCACATTTAAGGATCGTAAGTAATAATTCTTTCGAAATTGAACAAAATATAATTATTTAATAATACAAAAAAATGTTAATGCACTAACTGAAGAGGATTAGGAATTAAAATAAATTAAAAAATCATAAATCCTAAAAGCTGACGTATGCTAATAAGTTACCAAGTTGAACTTTGTTTTTTGCAGAGAAAAAATTTCTCAAATGAAATATGTTTTACATCAAAAACAGGTATTATATAAGTATTATTCATCCCAGCACAAAATCGTTGAATTACGAATGTTTTATAATAGTTGTAACCCTTATGGTAAACTTTAAACTCTAAACATTATACAGTAAATTAATAAATTCTAAATCTAAAATTATAAATTACAAAATTAAATTCTAAAACTTAAATCTTAAACTCAAAATTTTAAATCATAAACCATTAATACTAACTTCCGAATCATGTACCCTAAAATCATAAATCATTAAGTTTTAAATTATAAATTAAAAATTACAAAAATTACAGAACTCGAAAAAAAAAAAAAACACACCCGAACATATTGCATCATACCTACAAAAAAAGTCTAACATATGATATTAGGGCACAGTTAACTATTGACAATGCCATTAAAACAAAATCATTCATCGCCACCTCCATTGACACTTTTAGAAAAAAGGGAAACTCAAAACAGGGCAAGAGAAAGCATATGTCTCAACGATTCCACTACAAGAGGACATAGGGCATGGCGACGATTTTTTTTTTATGATTAGCGGCAGTTTTAGATCGCCACAAAATCAAACGTCGGCGGCATAGGAAACTGCCCTAGTTATTGGCGCGGAGATAAGATTTTACGGCGGTTTTCAGTAACTGCTGGTATAACCGCCACTGAATTAGTATTTTACGGCAATTAATTAAAAAATCGCCGTAAAATGCAAGTGCCATGGTTTCACCCATGTTTACGGCGGTTATGGACCACCGCTATTTAAAATGGTTTTTTTAAGTTTACAGCTGTTTTACGGTAGTTTTAAAACTGCCGCGATATCGAACTCTGTAGGTTTCGAGCATGTTTATCAGCGGTTACAAGCTGCCGCAATCTAGAACGGAATTTTCAAAATTTAATACCCTTTTCGGCGGTTTAAAATCGCCACTAAATTCAGAAAAAAAGTTTTTTAAAAAAATTGGATTTTTCTTTAAAAATCACATATTTTTTTAAAATATTATAGATTTTTTTTTGCTTTTTGGATTTTTTAAATATTTTCAACCCTAGAATATAAATTTGTGGCAAAAACAAAAAATTATTTGCAAAACAAAATAATATATTTATAAATTATCAATAAAACAAATCTCTTGTAAAAAGTTGCATAGTCAAATTCAAAAAAATGTTTGCTTCAAACCGAAATAGTTCCAATTCTAATATACTATTTTCACTCTATCATTCCACGTAACTCATTGCTTTAGTGATGTCTGATGGTAACTCCTCACCCTGCTGTTGAAATAGATATCCCAGAGCACTCTCCATCATCTGCCGCTTTTTCTTCTCTGCTGCTACTTCATCCTCCATCGTCTTCCTTTTCAACTTCTTGGCTTCTAGCTTGCCTGTAGGTCAAGCAGCTTCCTCTGGGTGTCCTCTACTTGGACTCCGTTGCTCGTCGGATGCAAATTTGGACCAAAAAGTTGACTAGGAGTCAGTCCAAAACCCACACCACGCACTCTACCCGGTTTCTCTTTTCCGAGAACTTGAGCAATGGAATCATTTTGAGACAATACTCTAGAAGACTCATCCTGTTGCTCAATATCCTCAAGTTTTTTCTACAGACATAAATTAGCAAATATAATCATTTTGTTGATTGGTCCATCTCATGTCAAGAACACGCCAAACAGGATGATTAACTACATGACTTTCGTCACTGTAAAATAACATTCAACCACTACAAGTCTATAAGCATATTAATGAGTCAACAACTTATACTCTCACACTAATAAAGGGATCTATTTCAAAAAATAAAAGGGTAAAACACAATAAATTAAACAATTAATCTATGTGAGATCATAGTTTTATTGATCAATTATAATAAGTAGTACTTACATCAATTGCTCTTACTTCATCACTGATATAGGAACCATTTTTTTGTGCATTGTGATCCATAACTCTCCTCTATCGACTCTCCTCCTTTATTGTTCTGACTGTAATAATAAAGTTTATACCATTACTGTATTCCACACAATTAAAAAAAATTTAGACATAGAAATAGTCCAAAAAGTGAATAAAAAAGTAAAGTACCTCTTCTTCTCTCTGCCTTGCCAAGCTTTTCGATCCGCCAGTGTGGATATATAGTTATTTTGATCGATTCATCGCGTTTTTCCTACACTTTTCTATTGGTCCATCGAGGTAAAGAGCGATTAGAAACTGATTTAAAAAGACTCAATGCAAGATAAATAGTATTATTATGTTACAAATGATATACTAGATTACCTGTGTCTCAGGTTTACTGTGATAGTCAAGGAACCATCTCCAATGCTCTCCATCAATTTTCGGCAGGTGGTTTCTCAATATTTTATTCAGACGTTGATGTTGGGTTGTAATAAGCATTATACAACCTCAGCCTTGTATTCTTCCAGGACTTCTCCATACTTTTCAAAATATTTTTTTGATAGTTCCTTTACTATCTTCATCAAAGTGGAAAATTTGCTGCATAGATAATACAATTTGTTAATACTTGTCAAACGAAGCAAATTTAATTCAACATGGATATACACTTTTACCTTTACACATTCAATATAAACCTTTTCTTTAGTGGTAATCTTATACCAACTTTTCTCACAGATAGAAAATTTTTCATAGTCAGCTCCTAGCAGACCAAGAACGCCACTCAACAGTCCAGTTTCGTCTCCAATTGGTTGCATTTTGTTGTTGAACTTGAGCATGATCCTTCTACCGTTAGACCATTCCACAGCCTCCCTCACACTTAGGCTTGATTTGGTAAAACTTTTTGAAGAGGTGCTTGTGCTTTTTAAAAGCAGAAGCACCTCATTTTGCGTTTGGTAAATTAAAAAGCCCAAGTAATTGTGATTGCGACTTTTAAAAGTTAGGGGTGCTTTTGAAAGCACCTAAGAGAGATATTTTCAAAGTTGGCTTGTGCTTATCAAAATTTAAAAAAAAAAATCTAATATTACCTTATATAATAATAAATATTCAACATTACCCTTAATAATTATTAACACCAAATTTTATTTATTTTTCGCACATATTTTTCGCCATTATATTGCCATTAGAATCCTCATATATTTCTCGTTTCTCACCCTAACCTTCACAAATTCTAACAAAATCTTCGTATATTTTTTATTTTTTACTCTAATCTTCACAAATTCCAATAGAAATACATCTCTATGATATATTAGGTATGAACTTCTATCTATTTATATTATTTTTTTTTGTGCATTATTTTTGTATTTTTCTAGTAGATCTGTTATGTTTGTTTTTTTTCTTTGGTATGTAGGTGGGAGACCTGGCTTATAGAACCAATTATGAAATTTTTGTACACTAACTGCATGAACATTAGTCAAAATTATAATATACAACATATATATACATATGTAAATATAAATATTTAATCATAAAAGTGGTTTACTTGGGATATATGTCCCATTTTTTGTGATCTGTAAAGGTGAGCCAATATATATAGGTGGATAATGGACGTACTAGTTCTAACATTGGATTACATACAAATTTTATTATTGGCTAATGATAACTATATTTATATTAGTATAAAGAGTAAATCAAATAAATATTTAAATTATTGGTCTCTAAAATTTGAGTTAGTATCAAAATAAGTTTCAATTGATTCAATTAGAACTCCAAAATTTGATTCATGGATCATATTATCAGTTCATTGTTTCTCGTGTTTTTTTTTCAAGTAATGTTAATTAATTTATTCTATTATTCTTTTGTTTTTATAATATATTTAGTTCCTGTATTATTATTGGCCTACTAGAATAGGATAATATTTTATGTTTATTAATCTTATTAATTGATAATAATACTTTATGAAGTTTATTATTGTGTGACACATAACAAGTATTTAGGCATACTTGACTTAAAAATTTATGGTGCACTTTGTTTTCAATCTTTCAATTTTTGTCTAAACTTATGGAATAATTTTTGTTATTATATGATAAGTTTTGATGGATACAACGATGAATTTGATCACATCTGAAGAGGAAAATGATAGAAAAAATTGCACAATAGAACAAAAATCTAATAGATATATTTTATGCTTTGTGTGTGAAAAGTATTGAAGCTGGTAGCAAATCGGGCACACATTTTGATACCAAAGGATGGAAATAATTGATAGCTAAATTCACAAAAATTACGAAAAAAATATAATAGAAAACAATTGAGAAAAAAATGGGATTAGTTGAAAGTAGATTGGAAGAATTGGAAGCAATTGAAAGAGAACGAGACTGGACTTGGATGGGATTCTGTTTAAAAAATGATTGATGCAAGTGAAGAGTGGTGGGCTAAAAAATTAGCAGTTAGTATCCTTAGTGTTTGTTAGTATAATAGCATACATATTGATATATATAATTATTACTAAGTATCAATATTTTATGTAGGTTATTCCAAAGGCTAAAAAATTAGAAAAGAAGAAATTCATTCAGATTTTGAGGCTACATTGGATAGGATGTTTCAAAGAACAGCTGCAACAGGAGAAGATGCTTGGACTCCATCTTCTGGACTAGTTTCTTCTTCAATTGAGATAAATACACAATCTGAAGATAGTGAGAATTCTAATAAAGTGCCTGAGTCTATAGTTATAAATATTAAAAGAAGGAAAAACTTCACTAATGCTAATACGAACAACAAAACAAAAAAGTTGGAGGTGCTCAGAAACTGTCACACCAAATTGATAGACTTTGTGAGGTTGTGGAACGTAGGAGTTCCAATAAAAATGATACTTTGGGACCTAATATAACTTAAACAATAAAAGAATTAGATGCTATACCGGGTATAGATCCACTTGGACAAATTTATATGTTTGTAACTCAACTTTTCTTGGACAAAGATAGAAGAGAGATATTCGTTGCCTTAAAGCATAAGAAAGTCAAACTTGCGTGGTTAACGAATGAAAAGAATGACCAAAAGGAGAAGGAGAACAATTTGTTTACAAAGCTTTTTAAGATTTTATTATATCCATCTTATAGACAATGAATTGTTCATTTTCTTACCTTCATTTGCTTGGATCTTTTTTATTTCATTTGTTCTTTTTTATTGAAAATAAAAATTACAGTACTTTTATTTTTTGATATATTATTCTACTTTTTTTAATCCTTGTATTTTTTTAATATA
Organism: Arachis ipaensis; assembly: GCF_059453495.1. Classification (NCBI taxonomy): domain Eukaryota; kingdom Viridiplantae; phylum Streptophyta; class Magnoliopsida; order Fabales; family Fabaceae; genus Arachis; species Arachis ipaensis. Next base: position 20,870,377 of record NC_142440.1, on the reverse strand, counting down.
ATTATTATACAGCGCATTAGAATATTATGATGAAGAGGAAGAATTTGATCGAATTTTAACTTTCACAGCATGTTTGGTCTTACAATATTATGATAAGTATATCTATAAAAGATTATACCTGATTTCTACACAAATAGGAAACAAATGGCTTAAAGAGATTATAAGGGAATAATAGTCGTTGTTGCAACATGTTTAGGATGGAAAAAGATGTTTTCAAAAGACTATGTTATGATTTGGAAATAAACTATGGTTTATGTGCCTCAAAGAGAATAAGTGCTGCAGAAATGCTAGCAATGTTCCTATTTGTACTAGGAGGTAAAAACTCAAATAAGTCAACTAAAGAGCGGTTTCAACATTCTGGTGAAACAATAAGTAAAAAATTTGAAGAAGTGCTACAAGCTGTGTGCAAAATGGCCATAAGACATCATACAACCAAAAGATCGTGATTTTAAAGAAGTGCCTAAAAAATTAAGGAATTATGATAGATATTGGCCCCACTTTAAAGTAATTTATATATTATTTGTTTTGAAAATATCCAAAATGATTTCTAAAAAAATTATTATCTTTCATTGCATGTGTTGGTATTAGATTTGCTTTATATTATTTGCAAAATTGATACTCTAATCATGTTAATCATAGGATACAATTGGTGCTATAGATGGAACTTATGTGCCAGTAATTGTGTTTGTTGAAAACCGAATTCGATTTATTGGGAGAAAAGGAATTCCAACTCAAAATGTTATGGCTGCATCTAATTTTGATATGAAATTTACTTTTGCTTTAGCGGGTTGGGAATGGACAGCTCATGACACAAGAGTATTTTTATATGCAATTGGTACATCTGAGTTGAACTTTCCAAAACTTCCACCAAGTAATACTTAATTACCTTTAAGATTAAATTATATACTACATATGTAGATTTAATTTCTTATTATGTTTTCTTTTATATAATAATATACAGGTAAATACTATTTAGTAGATGCAGGCTATTCAAAAAAGATAGGTTATCTAGGACTATACAAAGGAGCAACATATCATTTGTCAGAATTTTATCGTGTTAATGGACCTTTTGGATACTACGAAATATATAACTATGCTCATTCTTCACTTAGAAGTGTGATAGAACGTACATTTGGAGTTTGAAAAAAGAGATAGAAAATTTACGAGATATGCCCAAGGTTCAGAAAATCGGACCGGTCATCAAACCGCTCTAGTCACTGGTTTACTGGTTTACTGGTCTAACCGGTGGTTCAACCAGAAAAACCGTTTTAGAATAGAATAATAAATAAATTATAAATACACATCCTAAAATATAATTATAGTCTAATATAAATCTTAAAATATCTTCAAAATTTAAAACACTACATAAAATATCATCAACCAAATACATATGATCTTATCAAAATCCAAACTCAAAAGTTAAATAGTAATAAAAGCATATCTAAATATTAAAACCAGAAGAAGCAGATGCTTGGCTAAGAACTATATATACTGCAATGTTTCATAAGGCCTAAACATTAAAACCAAGGTAATAATAATAATGCTACAACTTTTAATTACAATATAAAAATTTATATAGACAGGATTCTCTCTATAGGTGACAAAAACATAACTAATCACTACTTTCCTCTTATGTCTTATGCACAGAAGTTGATAGAATACAAGAAAGAAAGAATAGGAACTTGAGATTTGAGAAGGCATATGGGATATAAGAAAAAAGAAGACAGAACAAATAAACCCTATGATCATTAAACTAAACAACCAAAAACCAAAAATAATTTGACAATTGCAGGAATAATACTTATGATAAACTGTGTATACTATAAACAAACATTAATAAATTGGTTGTCCTACACACTTAATAGGAACTATTATTCTACTACCCTAGTTCCAAATGCTTCTCTTTTTAGATCCCCCAACAGTATAACAAAATTATCTTTGTGAGCTGTTCACATCCTTGTTGGGATTTAATTACAAAGGTGTGAAATATGGTATCATTTGCAGCTGCGAGTTTTGAATCAATAACATTGATTTGTGCCTCTTGGAATGTTTGGATCACTCTTGAAACCGGATGAGAATCAAGAGGGCAACTCACCCTAACAATCACCTCATCCTGTGCTGCTTCAATATCCACATCAGCATTAACAAAACAGAGTAACAAATTAAACAAGGTAACAATTAACAGTTACAGAGCAGCAAAAGTGTAAAACACTAAATTGAAGACCGAAGAAATTGAACAGAAATCAAAGTTCCCAGAATTGGCTGTTGATCCCAAATTTTCATTGCATTGGCAGCCATTCAACACAACACAATTCTGCCTAGTGCCTATAGCATTCAGCCATTCAACACAACACAAAAACATCAATTGGCTGGAAAACACCAAAACAGCAAGACACATTAGGCGTTCTAAAGCAGCAAAACACCAAAACAATACAACATCAACATTAGGCGTTCTGGAATCAGAACCATACATTCTAACATAGAAGACCAGCGACGACGAAGGGAGAGGCCAGCGAAGACGAAGCGGCGGTGCTGGGGAGCAGGCGACGGCGGTGGCAGCCTGAGGACCACGGGGACGCTGGGAGCCTGGGAATGCTTCAGAAGGGGCTAGGCTGAGATGAATGAACGGGCGAACTGGGGAAGAGACCACGCGACGGTGGTGGCAGTCACGACCAGCAAACCCCGGCGACGGCGGTGGCGACTGGGCTCGGGTTTTCGAATGTTTCAGAAGGGGCTAGGGTTCACCGTTCACGCCTAGAATCTGGAGTGAGACTGAGATGAATGAACGGAAGAAGAGACCACGCGACGGTGGTGGCGGTCACGACCTGCAAACCCCGGCGACGGCGGTGGCGTATGGGCTGGGGTTTTCGAATGCTTCAGAGGGCTAGGGTAGGGTGTGAGAGTAACTGAGCAAGAGACAGTGAGAGTGAGACTACGATTTGGGAATGGGGAAGAAGGGGCCAAGGGGGGTTCCGAGTGATAACGGGTCGGGCGAGTCGGGCGGGTCGGGTTTCAGTTTTTTATTTTTAAAAAATACCATTAAAAATGGCGCCGTTTAAGTTTTTTAGAAGAACCGACCGGTCACTGGTTCGGTCTAACTGGCCGGTTTTTAACCGGTTCAGCGGTTTTTTTGCGGTTTTTTCCCTGCCGGTTAATACAGGAGGACCGAACAGCATGCATTGCCGGTTCGCGATTAAACCGGTTTTCAGAACCTTGGATATGCCTAGTTTTAGTTATAAAAAATAAGTTCAAATTGTTATTTCAACAATGGCGCTACATAACTATATTAGACGTTATTCTACAAGTGATCGTAAGTTTAAAAAATATGACCAGATGGACGTTGAGCTTGAAGAAGAAGATGAAGATGGCGATAAAGGTGAAGCTTAAAATGGAGTTGAAAAAGTTGGAGATAAATTTCTTGGAACAATGGAGATGGTTCGAAATAATATAGCATCAAGTTTGATTGATGAAAAAAAATAGGTTATAGTAATTTAGGTAGTTTACTATTTTTAGTGATGATGTTTAGAATAAAATAAATTTTTATGATAATTATATAAAATTTTAAAGTTAAAAAAATAAAAGGTTCATTTATTATGTCTATGTTTATTATGAATTTTTTATTTTAAAATTTTTTATTTTAAAATATTATATGAAATTTTTTGAAAAAAGAAATTATTCTTTGTTTTAGATATGTTTATTATAGTTTTTTTTTATTTTTAAAAGCTATTTTACCAAACACAATTGTGGTACTTGTGCTTATTAAAAGCCATTTTTAATTTGATTTTACCAAACGCAAGTGCTGCAGCTTTTCAAAAGTTGTCTTTTTAAAGACTGCTTTCATAAACTACTTTTGAAAAGTAAAAACTTTACCAAACTAAGCCTTAATTTTTCTGGCTTGATTGTGGCATCGGAATCTATAAAAAATAGAATAACCTTATCTATGTATCCGTTGTAGACAACATGCAAGAAAATTAATATATAACATAGTCTAAATCATGTTGAACAAGAAAAATTATGGCTATGTTATCGATGATCTTAACCGTCCAAAATTCTATAGTCTTGCGTCCTTTGTGACTTTGAGCTCCAGAAGCAACAAAGAAGTTGTCAACTTCTTGATCAAGAGAATCTTCCTCATTTGCAATAGTGTCCAAGTTTTCGTGGCCTAGCTCCAAGTTTTGGGCGCTATTTGTGCTCGTCTGTGGAGCAGGCCTTGGTTTGCTGCGGGGTGGATGGAACGGGCATGAAGTTGCGGGGACACCATCACCACTGGTCAAGGGAATTTGAGAGTTATCGTGGTGAGAAGTCAAAACTGCAGGCGCTTTCGTTTGAGGTTTCTGACATGCTGGTCCTAATTTTGATTTTTTTCGTGTAACGACCTGTCCTAGCCATCTTAAATTCTTAATACCAGGATGCAGTAAAAAAAAAACATCACATTCTCTCCAATAACACATGATGCTGGTAAGTTATGTTTATACAAATTAACCAGAAAATACAATTATATAATGCAAGGAGTTAACCAACACAACACATAATTATAACTATGTATACTCTTTATGTTATTTTTAAAGGAAAATAAACTTAAACCTGAAAAAAAAAAGAAGCATATCAACCAAAGTAAGCATATAACTGTGTATAAATTGATTCATGATTAGACTATTTTTTAGGATCTTGCAAAGTCTGTTTTGGTAGTTAGGTTTTCGTTGTCATCATTTTTTTCATGATGGACAGTGGGCACCTCAATTTTTTTCTCCCACTATCCTTAATCTACCCCACAATTAATTTGGGTTTGAATTCTAATTAAGATGATTTAAAAAAAATGAAAGAAATACAAGTAATCACAAATTGGTCAAATACTCAAATCAAATTATTAGATAGGTGAGGTTGCTTTCGGTTACAAAGGAGTTGATTAATTGGAGTAGTATTTCATCAAAATTATTTGTGTGTGTTGGATGGAGTAGGATTTCATAAAAAAGGAGACACGATTAATTGGAAAGTTCAGAATAGAATTGGTTATCATAATAGGAATTTTGTTTATAGGGTCACTTATTGCTCTAGTTGGCATTTATATCTCTGTAACTCAGATTGTAAGTCATATCAAATTATGAAGATGGAACATTTAAAGTTTTCTAAATACTAGTTAAATAAGCAAAATTTCAACCTAATTAAAACATATTGCAATTTAATACAATAACACTCAAAATTCAAGGTCAGTCTTAGCTCACCGTTTGGACTGTCCTTCATATAATCTATAGTTAGTTAATTGCTTTATTACCTAGTATTTACATATAAAAATTTATTACAAAACAATGAGTCAGAGTCAAACATGTTGTCATCCATGCTGGCAATCTCATTCGGCGCGGCTTCGCTCGACCGATCATCAACGTATTTAGCCTTTAGAGAATAAATTTTTCATGTATGCTGTGTGAAGTGCTTTGAATAAATGATAGTGTAAACAAGCTTGGATTGCTATTGAGTACTTCAGTTGCATATTCTATGGTTTTAGTTTGCTGCTTCTTTTTTTGTGCGGGATAGTATAAATATGTTCGTGCTGTATTATTCTCTTTGTAGCAGAATGGATCTAGAATGGATCCTTTTATATGTTGTTTTACAAAATGTAAAGGCTATATTTTGCTGTCATTTGAGCCTTTTTTATGTGCCCAGTGATGAATGCTTATTGTAAGCTGGAAAATTTTTACTCATAAATTTTTTCAATTTTTGTACCAAACTTTCACACCTTGTTTTCCATCTATAGTTTATGTACTTGGTTCAGGTCTTGTTTCCTTGGAAAAAATTAGGTTCTTTTTTTACAGTTAAAACCTTTCTTTTGAAAATTGATGCATGCTGCATGGTCAAATTGCCTTTAGTTTGTTTGCATTTCATGTGAAAATTTTATAAAGCTATATCTTCTTCATTCAACTATTTTGCTTTAAGAAAAAAAAATATTTTTAATGTATCTTATCTTATCTTTACAATTCCGAGCTGCTTTAGTTTTGTTTGTGGACTGTGGTTGCCTGCTGCATAATTCAATGACTATGTCAGGTGGTTTATGTGGCTTATTATGATTTTTAGTGCACTTCAATTTGTGTTTACTTACCTTAGTGGCTTAAACTTCCAATTATTTTACCGTGATTCTTTATGTAAAACTGTTTTGAAATAGAGGACTGAAAATTTGTGCTTTTACTCTCTCTCTCTCTCAGATACTTGCTTATATCTCTTCCAATGATATTTTGGTTAGCATTTCAACAGTGTATTGTTTTAGCTCCAAATTTATCTTTAATGCTTCTACATGCATTAAATTAATAATTCTCTACTCTTTTATTTATGCATTCTGATCTTTATGCATTTATGATATGATTTATGTTAATTTTATACCCTCAGTAATTTTAATTTTATTGATATAGGTGTTTTCAAATTATTTCATGGCTAGTAATGCTAGAGAAGACACATTGGATAACAGTGTTGCTCCTAATGATAATGAAATTGAAGTTCAAAGTAATGCTAATCCAACTTCAGAAACTCCACAAGCAACTGATAATGTCTCAACTCCAGAAGGATCAACTCCTAATGAAGGTGACAATAAGACTCATGTTAAGAGTTCTTATTGAGAGTATTTTGACGGTTGAAAGTTGAAGGGGAATGGAAGGCGAAATGCAAGTTTTGCAAGACTGTGCTTAATGCAAATCTGAGGAATGGTACCAAGTCATTGAGGAACCATGTGGATCGATATTGTAAGAGAATAAAAGTGGCCTGGCCAACTCTAGGCAATCATCAATTGTTGAATCATTGTCAAAACAATCACAAAAGCAAAAAGGGAATGAAGATGGCTTTGTGTTTGATCCTTCATTCACAAGAAAATGTGTTGCTGAAATGATTGTTTTGTATGAGTATCCTATGAGTTGTATGGACCACCATGGATTGAGACGAGCTTTTGCTTCAATGCAACCGACATTTAAAATGCCTAGTCGAAACATTGTCGGAAAAGTCATCTTGAAGATGTATGGGGACGAGAAGCGGAAGTTAACTCTTCAACTAGATGCAAATGATAGTAGAGTTGCAATAACTAGTGACATGTGGACTTCAAACCAAGAAAAAGGATACATGGTTGTCACGGCTCACTATATTGATAGTTCGTGGAAGTTGCATATGCGCCTATTGAGGTACTTAAAAAATTTTAAAAACTTCCATACATTGTGTTTTTTTCATATGTTGAGTTTCGTTAATCTAAATATGCATGCATGTTTGTTAATCTTTTCAGCTTTTGTTATGTTCTTTGTCCTCATACAAGTGAAGTTCTCACTGAAATCTTGATGAAAATATTGTTAGAATGGAACATTGATAGAAAATTGTCCACTGTTACATTGGATAACTGTTCTACTAATGATGCTATGATAGATGGACTGTTGGGGCATTTAGATTCTTCATTCTTGATGTTGGAGGGTAAATTATTGCATATGCGTTGTTGTGCTCATATCTTGAATTTGATTGTGAAGGATGGCTTAAGTATTATTAAGGAAAGTATAGAAAAGATTCGTAGTAGTGTATTATATTGGACTGCAACACAGAAAAGGAACGAAACTTTTGTGAGTTGGTGTGCTAAAACAGCGATCTCATTTACTAGGAAATTAGTTCTTGATTGCCCAACTAGATGGAACTCAACTTATTTGATGTTAGAAACTGCTTTGTTGTATAAAGCTATTTTTCCTAGGTTAAGGCAGAAGGAACCCCAATATAAAACTGTGCCAAGTAATGAGGAATGAGAACTTGCGAAGGAAATTTGTGATAAGTTGAAGTTGTTTTATGATGTTACTCAACTGTTTTCTGGGTCTAAATTTCTGACTGCTAATCTTTATTTTACTCTAGTTTGTAAAATAAAAGTGTCATTGGATGAATGGGAAATTTCTACTAATCTGTTAATTGCTAATATGGCATCTATATGAAGAAGAAATTTAAAAAGTATTGGGATGAAATTCATGGCATTATGGGTGTTGCTGCTGTTTTAGACCCTAGGTACAAGATGGTTGGGGTTGAGTTCCAATTTAAAAAAATGTATCCAGATCCAACAGAATGCTCCAAGCAAGTTGATAGAATTCATCAGTTGTGTAATGAGTTGGTTAATGAATACACTCAAAAAATGAGTTCTGATGTGTCACATGTCAGTGTTGGTGTTGGTACAAAAGAAGTTAATGAAAGTGGAAATGCAAGTCTATTTGGGGGTGATGATTATATGGTGTATCTTAAAAGAAGAAAAATGACAAGGAGTTCATATGTGAATGTTGAGTTTGATCATTATCTTGAGGAGGAAATTCATCCTCAAAATGATCCTAATTTTAATGTTTTTAAATGGTGGAAGAACAATCAGATGAAATTTAAAGTTCTTGCAAAAATAGCTAAGGATATATATGCTATTCCGGTGTCCACTGTTGCCTCTGAATCTGCTTTTAGTACAAGTGGTCATGTAATTTCTCCTCATCGCGCAAAGTTCAAACAAGACATAATTGAAGCTTTGATGTGTGGCCAAAGTTGGTTGTGGGCACCTTTGGGAAGTAAAGGTGATATATTGATTAATCTTCATTTATGTTAGTTTTTTAGATAGTACCAATTAATTTGCTAATTGTTCCATCTTTTGATTTTTAGGTTTAAATCTTGATTTGCAAACTTTTAATGATGATGAAGATGTTGAAAGTGATCAAGAATAAGGGTTGAAGATTTTTTTATATCTAATATTGTAATTTCTTTATTATGGTGTTAAATTTGTAGTGATCTAATACTTTTTTTTTAATTTCAAGTTATTTGAGCTAATGACATTGTATGAATTTTATGTTTGTATTTTAATTTATTTATGAATTTTAAGTTTTTGTTTTAATTTAGATATGAATATGTAAAAATTAAAATATTTAATTTTTATAGGGGCGGGTACCTGCAAGGGCGGGTTCGGGTATTGTAATTTACTACCCGCGGGGTGTGACGGGGCGGGTAGTACTTGAGTTACGGGACGGCAGGGCGGGGTCGGGTAGGGTAAAAACCCGCCCCTACCCGCCCCACTGCCACCCCTATAGCTTACAGAATGTTTGAAAGTAAAAGTGGGGGAAGAAGATTGGCGGAACCCCTAAACAAGGGTGATCTTCTCCTATAAATACTAATCTGATAACTAAGAATTATAGAAATAAGATAAACTAGTCTAGTAGTGCAAAAATCCACTTTTTGGGCCCACTTGGTGAGCATTTGGGATGAACTTGAGTGAAGCCACAAGTTGGTACTCCCTCTGGGGCATTGGGCGCCAACTTTGGGCTCCTGAATGGGCGTTGGACGCCAGCTGCTCCCTTTTGGGCGTTGGGCGCTAGGAATAGGGTTGGTGGCTGGCAATGAACGCCAGTTTTGGTCATTTATTTCCAAATCAAAGTATAAACTATTATATATTTTTGGAAAGCCCTGAATGTTAGCTTTCCATAGCTGTGAAGAGCGTGCCATTTGGTCTTTTGTAGCTCCAGAAATGCCCTTTCGATTGCATGGAGGTCAGAATCTGACAGCATCTGCAGTTTTTCCTCTGTCTCTAAATCAGACTTTGCCAAAACTTCTCAATTTCAGCCAAAAAATATTATAAATCATCATAAAACACAACAAATCAAAGAAAAATCCAAAAATATGAATTTTGCACTAAAACCTATGAAAATATAATAAAACTTAAACAAAACGTAACAAAAACTATATGAAATTGATGTAAAAAAGCGTATAAAATACCCGCTCATCAGAATACCAAACTTAAACTGTTGCTTGTCCCCAAGCAACCAAAAACAAAGTAAGATTACAAAGAAGAGAAGAATACAATAAATCTCAGAGTTTTCAATGAAGCTCAGTTTCAATTAGATGAGCGGGACTAGTGGTATTCACTTCTGAATAGTTTTGGCATCTCACTTTCCTTTGAAGCTCAGAAAAATTGGCATCTTTAGGAACTTAGAATCCAGATGATATTATTGACTCTCCTAGTTTAGTTCTTTTTCATTTTTGAACACAGCTTCTTTTGAGTCTTGGCTGTGACCCTAAGCGCTTTGTTTTCTAGTATTACTACCGGATACATAAACGCCACAAACACTTAACTGGGTGAACCCTTTAGGATTGTGATTCAGCTTTGCTAGAATCCCTAGCCAGTGGTATCTAGAGTTTTTAAGCACACTCTTTTGCTTTGGATCACGAATTTAACTGCTCAGTCTCAAGTTTTTCACTTGACACCTTCACACCACAAGCATATAGTTAGGGAAGCAGCTCATTTGAACTGTTTAGGCCAAGATTTTGTTTCTTTTAGGCCCTCCTAACTATTGATGCTCAAAGCTTTGGATCCTTGCTCTTGCCTTTTGGTTTAAAGAGCTATTGGCTTTTTTTTTCTTTCTTTTTCTATATAATTTTTTTCTCGCTTCTTTCTTTTTCTTTTTCTTTTTCTTTTTCTTTTTCTTTTTCTTTCTTTCTTCTTTTTTTTTTGATTGCTGCTTTTTCTTGCTTCAAGGATCAATTTTTGGATTTTTCAGATTATCAACAATACTTCTCTTTTATCATCATTCTTTCAAGAGCCAACATTCTTAACTTCAACATCAAACATGCACTGTTCATTCATGCAGTCAGAAAGTAAAAGCAATGCCACTACATCAAGATAATTGAACTATTCTTATTATATAACTCAAAATTCATGCATCTTACTTCTCTTTTTCACATAAAATTTTTCTTTTAAGCATGATGGGAGATGCATGGAATATTTCATAGCTTTAAGACATAAAATAAAGATGATCATGCACTGGAAACAGACAATAAGATAAAATACATGGAAAACAGAAAAATAACATAGGTAACATGGGATTAAGGGAACAGGTCCACCTTAGTGACGGCGGCTACTACTCCCTCTTTGGAATCCAATTGAGCGCTTGATTTCTTCTATGTCTCGTCCTTGCCTCTGTTGTTCTTCTCTCATGGCTCATTGATCTTCTCTTATTTCATAGAGGATGGTGGAATGCTCTTGATGTCCCTTCCTCAACTGATCCATGTTGGAGCTTAATTCTCCTAGAGAAGTATGAAATTGGTCCCAATAGCCTTGGGGAGGAAAATGCATCCCTTGAGGCATCTCAGGGATTTCTTGTTGAGGTAGCTCCACATGCTCTTGTTGATTTGCATGTGTAGGCTCTCTAGTTTGCTCAATCCTTCTTTTAGTGATGGGCTTGTCCTCCTTAATGGGGATGTCTCCTTCTATGATAATTCCAGCTGAATTGCATAAGTGACAGATAAGGTGGGGAAATGCCAACCTTGCTAAGGTGGAAGGCTTTTCGACTTTCTTGTATAATTCTTGAGGTATTACCTCATTCTCTCCCTTTCCGCCACCCTACTATCTTCGCCCCCGCCTCTTTGTCCACCTTTTTCTCCCTCTCCATCACCGACCTCAACCCTTCCTCCATTGGCGTCGGCCTCACCTTCCTCATCTCCCACTACGACCACTCCCTTGGCGATCCCAGCCCCTTTTTAGCTCTCAACGACAACCATGTCGGCATCAACCTCAAGAGCATCGATCTCAACGGCGTCGTTTTAGTTCAGGCCGCCGATTTGGGTCTTCTACTCCAGTGCAGCCGCCGCCATCGTGTCGTGACTGAGGTGGAAGCTGCTCTGTCGGCGTCAAGCTCCATCACCATCGTTGAGCTTCTGGTAGTGAGGGGATCTGCTCTTCTCCCTCTCTCTATCTGTTCTTATCCTCAGCCACAGCTGCGATAGCGCCAGCAGTAGTAGCTCCCTGTATCGTCGCTTTTTCCTCCTTTTTCCCTCAACCGCGATGGCAACGAACGGTAACAACACTACACCTCTTTTGAGTTCTTTGTTCCTATTTTCATTCTTCTTTTTTTTATTTTTTTTTATTTTTGAAGAACATAAACATCATTTCTTTCTTTTCAATTTTTTAATTTATGTTGTTGTTGATTTTCGATCTGAAGTTGCAGTTGATGATTTCTGAATTGTTGTTTAATCTGAAATTTCTGTTGATTTATTTTGTGGATGTTGTTGTTGATTTATTTTGTGGTTGTTGCTGTTGCTAAAAGAAAAGGGTTGGGGGTAGTTTGTGGGTAGGTGATAGTGATTTAGGATGATAAATGGGTAATAGAGAGAAAGAAGGTGTGATTGTTATGGTGGCAGTGGTGATGGCGATGAGGAAAGGAAGAAGGAGAGAGATGCATAGCGATGATGATGATGATACAGAAGTTAGTGGTGAGGGTGAGGAGGGTTTTTTATTTTTGTTTAAGGGCAAAATTGTTCGAAAAATATCGTTTATGGACAAAAAGATGATTTTATAACATTTTGTAATATTGAAGATGATTTTAATATGAAAAAAAAAATCGGAAACGATTTTGATTTTGACTTCACATCTTAGGGATGAAAAAAGTATTTAACCCAAAAAAAATATAGATCATACATAATAAGCTTTCCATATTTATTATATGATACATTTAAATTTGGAATAACCAATATATTTTAATGTAAATTAATTTAACCTATTAAATTTAGTTTGTTTCATACTCGTTAATGAAACAATAACCTTAAACATGAAGCTATAAAGCCTAGAAACTAAAACCCAAAGTATAAACAAAATGAACTTTGTGATGAAGAAAACACACTGAATTTCAAACAACATTAAAAAAAAAAAAAACAAAATGAAAAAGAGTGAAATAACATATTTAATGAACTATGAATTACACATATTTAACTACACATGTTTATTAAATAAATAGACAAAAAACGACGGAACTAATTTTAATTTATTATATAACTAAGTATTGAATTTTATTTGCAACGTTTAAAACACTTGATGTATAAATATAACGTTAATTCTACATTTAAACCTATACGACACAAAGATTTAAAATCAAATAATATAAAAATGCAATGGGAAAAATCATTACAGATATATTTAACAACTCAGTTGGATAAAAATCAACAAATAACATAATTAGACAAAGCTTAAAAAAAAGAACAGTAATATATAATATAATTACCACATATCATTAGAAAGCCGTATAAGGCAAATATAAGTAACATGCGATACAGATTAAATACCCCTTTTTTTTTTTTTTCTTAAATTACAATATTTTATTGATGGGGCAAAACCATAAAGCCATAGATTAAGACAATTCAATCCTAATCATCGGTATGAGTCTCTTTTTTTTCTTTCAGAAGGTATCAGGATTTTTTTTTTTAAACAACATTTGAACTCAATTCCAACAGGTTGAAACATTTTTTCCGACATTTGAACTCAATTCCACATCACAAACATCAACATAAAGGTTTATATTGGAAACAGTGGAGTGTATCATTGTAGTAGCTTCCTGTACAACTTTGTTTTCTATTTTTGCCATAGAGGAAGTAGTTGAATCTAATTGCAATTCACCAACAGCTGAGACTTTAATTGACAAAGAATTAGAGGATTTACAGCCTTTGCTAACCTGCTTAACGACGAACATATTCGATGAGAGAAAAATAATACAACGTATACAACGATAAGTAAAGATGTCGTTTATGTTAAATGTTAATAAAAAAGAGAAAGCATGATTCTTTTATTGAACATACCGATGAAATTCCATATTTTGGAGAAGGTAAAGTGTCTGTTCTGACTTTGCCTCAATAACGGAGTTTTCATAGCTAATTACTGATTTTAAAGAGGTCTTGTTACTTCTGATTTTTGTCAGAGATGTTATCTTACTCTAGAGGATATTAACCATTGCTTTAGGACTTGCCAAAAAACTCGTCAGATTTGGATTTGCTTAAATTTGGGAATGACCACTGTGGATTCTGGTTTGGATTTTGTGTCTTAGATTCGTTTTAACCTCAACAAAAATGAGTTCCTCTTTGCAGCGGCCTTTTGGTGGATTTGGAGGGATAGGAACAATGACATATTCCATCAAGATGATCCATAGAATAGGGAGAAAATTGTTCATTAGGCTAAACATGCTGCTCGAGATTTCTCTAATGTCATTATCACCCAAAGACATATTACTCCTTCCTCTTTGCAATATAACTGGGAACCACCTCCGATAAATGTCTGTAAAGTGAACTACGATGCAAGCGTTCTTGAAAATGAGCAATTAGCTGGCTTTGGGTGTATTATTAGAGACAGCATGGGAATTTGGATAAAAAGTTGTTCTGCCAGTATACCTCTTTCTAGTGTTCTCTGCTGTGAGTTTCATGCTATTTGGAGAGGGCTTGTTATGGCTTGGGATTGCGAGTGTAAAGAGGTCTTATATGAAACTGATAATTTTGATGCGTTTCTTCTTGTTTCGCGAGACACAACCAGCATGATTAGGACTGACTTTGATCTTCTTAACAAAATCAAAGAGATGCTCTAGCGTAATTAGACAGTTACGGTAGTACTCATTCAATGCACAACAAATAGAGCGACTGATTTAATGGCTAAGACGGCTGCTTTTAACAAGCAGGTATATCTAAAGTGGTTGCTACCCCCTAATAGTTTAGACATTATTATTAGAGAAGAGTCCTATTCTTTCTCTTAAATCTTTTTTTTTTTTTTTTTGTTATTTTCAGTAAAAAAAAAACACACATCCATTTGGTGAGAGTCGTAAGAAATCCTTGAACTAGTAATGGTACATGGTTGGAATTTATTGAGATTGTCAAATTTTACATTGACCTTAAATAGAAATGTCTTGCCAAGAAACAAATTCAGTTCATCCAAAAAAGAATCTTTAGAAACTTCCTAACAATCATCAAATTAAATTTATTAGGAATTAATGAAATATATAGTAACATGTAAAAAGTTAATCCATATATTGATAAATGAATAATTAAACCTTTCCAATTGAAATGCTACGAAGATCATTGCCAGACATGCCAAGGAAGCTAGATGCAGCATTCTCAAAAAGAACAAAAGTAGCATTGCTGGTAAAATCAATAACACGAACCTATATGCAATATCTATTTTAAAAAAAATGGGCAATTAGTAAATAAGTTTATTAGAAAATATTAAATAAAATACAATAATGTAATAATAAAATAAGGTGTTTGTTTTCATACGATAATAAATTCATACATACTGGTACAACAAAAATATGGATAAATTAAAACATGACACGTTGATTATATTTTTCACATAAATAATAATTTTTTTCAATATATATCATATCATTATTATTATTATTATTATTATTATTATTATTATTATTATTATTATTATTATTATTATTATTATTTTGACGAGCTGGTTATAATTACATTTTTTTTTCCAAAGATAGTAGGTTATATTTTATTAATTATTGAAAAATGAAATACAAAGACGTCCAAAAGTAGGACAGCATAATAAAAGGTGGAGAATTTCCAAAACAATACAATGAAGGTATTCATCCAACGGTGCATGGTCAAAAAACGAAGAAAAATCTTAAAGAAGAAAGAATGATAAATCAAATTGAATGAAACTAAGAGATTGCCTCATGGAGATGACGATCTAAACTGGGAGTTCTTTGGATTTTACGGAGCAACTTGACAGAGCTTGCTAGAATGGCAGACGACATTAAAGTAGAATCTTCAAAAATTAACTGGTTGCGAGCTTTCTAGTAGTTCCAGCAAATGATGACAAGCAATTGAGGATTACGGTCAGTATTCTTCAACGGGTTAAGCATCTCTGTTGATGCAGTCTACCATGTCCAAAAGTCGTTAGGGCTATGAGGGGAAAGATAGTCACGAAGATAACTATGAGACCATACTTCTTTGATTCTAGAGCAATCGATCAAATAATGAGTAATTGTTTCTGTTGCTTCATGACAGCAGGGGCATATTGGCGATATAGATGGGATGCAGTGGTGAATCTGAGCAAGCACCGAAAGCCGACCATGGAAAGCTTTCCAGATAAATAGCTTAATTTTGTGAGGTAAGTTCAACTTTCATATATCAATCTACGATTTTTTCTGCTGCATATAAATAGCCAATTCTGTAACCTGAAACTTATCATATTGCTTGGATTTGTTCAAATCCCATTGCAATTTATTCCTACTCTGCTAAATTTTAACTGACCAAATCCTGTCTGCAACGTCTTTGGGAAATAATTCTCAAATGAGATTTTGATTCCAATTCCTGTTTTCAGTAATTAGGTCTTTAACTCTTGGAACCAACTTAGAAATAGCTTGTCTGTTTGGCATGTCAGAAATCATTAAAAGATATGGAGGAGGTAGCCAAAGATCCTCAAAGGTTCAGATATTCTCTCTAGTACCCACAACCTAGTTAAGACCTTTTTCAACAATCTTTCAGCCTTCCAGTATGCTTCTCCATCTCAAAGAAGGTAATACTCCAAGTTCCGCAGTTATAGCATTACCATTCCTAAAGTATTTACCTCTTAGGATTTTGGATAATAGGGAAGTAGGCTGTGTTACGAGTCGCCAAAACTGTTTGCCTAAAAGCACCAGGTTTTGGATTCTGAGATCTTTAAATCCAAGGCCTCCTTCTCTTCGTGAGCGAGTCATAGTGTCCCAGCTAATCCAAGCCATCCGCCTTTCAGAACCTTTTTGTCCTACCAGAACTAAGAAAGTAGAGAGTGAATTTCTGAAATTAAACCATCAGGCAACTTGAAGCAAGACAATGTATAAATAGGAATAGCTTCTCCCACTGCTTTAATTAAGCAATACCTGTCTACCACCCGACGATAGAAGATTGCGCTTCCACCCTTGGATTCTTTTCCAAACCTTCTCTTTGATCATACTAAAAGAAGCCTTTTTTGATTTAGAGACTGTAAAAGGCAAACCAAGCACTACAAGAAAAAGCAATATTGTAACAAAAAAATTGTTACAAAAAATCGAAATTTTGAAACAAAAAGATTTTGTAACAAAAAAAGGGGCCGTTGCAGTATGTCCCGTTACAAAAAATTTGTGTAACAAAAAATAAAACTATTACAATTCAAGGTAATATTTTGTAACAAATTTTTCTGATACAAAAAACCAAAAGTCGTTACAAAAGTGATAACAAATTTTGATCTTCAAAATATTTTTGGTGACAATATATTTTTTCCTATCATAAAATTTTGTTACAAAATATAACTTGATTTTGTAACATTTTTTTTCTTTAGTTACAAAATACTATTTATTTTGTAATAATTTTTTAATACAAATTATATGCATAATTTGCAAAATTATATTATTTTTTAATTAATTAATATATTAACTAATTTACTCAACAAGTCAACATTCATATAATATATAATAACATAGATAGTTCAAATATCTTTCATTTGACTAAGATTGTTTTATAAATATTTAACATATAAACTTTAAAGTACAAACTAACAAGACACATTGAAGAACCCTAATGAACTAGATAGATACATAGGACAAGAAAAACAAGGAATTATAAATCTCCAAAATATAAACTACAAATTACAAATTCCATCATGTTCATACATCTTCTTTCTCATGGAGAAGCTTCTAATAAGTGTCACACACCTGAAAAGACGACCAACAATAACAATATGATGTCAATTAATGCAATTCTAAAAAATTGTCTAGAAAATTTGAGCTTTACTGTCTCTAGTACCTATAGTTTCAAATTGTTCAGTTAGCACAAACATGTGAGGAAATCACACAGCCAACATAACCAAACAGTTCAACTCAAATTAAATGAGACCTACAACATTGAAAACAAGCATGGTTCTTCACGTCCTGTCACCTAAGGTTTGAAGCTCTATGAACAATGGCAGAGTTTTGCCAATATCAACAATCTATTGATATTCAAAACCCTATTGCATTACCAACCAAAGGTATAAGCACATGCTTATCAAAGCATCAATATCCTCATCACAGAAACTATACACCCATCCTAAATTTTCCATTCAACAAAAAAATCAATATACTTGGCAAAGGAACAAAAAAATTTACAGCAACAAAAGATTTAGCTAAGTGATTTTTTAAGTAACACAACAACAAATTTAACTATTCAAGTATTAAACTCAACCCAGTGATGTTATCCAGCAACAAAATTCAACCCTGTGATGTTATCCAATAACAAAATTCAACTCAATGATGTTATCCAGCAACAAAAAAATTTACTCAGGTTCAGCAATAATTCTAAAATACCAAATAATACAACAACAACAACAACAACCATCAGTCCACCATCATAAAATTCTAATTTCAAACCCGTGAGAGTGGCATAATAAGTCATTACTTGAATACTTGTTATTAATTTGTCCCTCTATATATAGGAAAATATATTTTTCTTTACTATCTCTCTCTTGTCTGATTAAAGTCTTTACATATATGTCTCGTTTTTTTCTCAAAAAGAAAGCATTTCAATAACTAAATAATTCATTTTCATTATTTCATACACTATTAGTGAAAAAAATAGATAATAATGCTATAAAATTAGTATAATTTATTATTTTCTAAAACAGAGAAGAGCGAGACAAGAAATTGAAAGGGACTAACAGAATTACTGTTCTCTATGAGTAAATTTTGAAAAAAACCCTTCCAAAACAAAATATATATGGATAATCTACTGTAATTTTCATATAACAATAATGTGTGTGATATTTAAATAAAAAATAAAAATAAAAACCTTCATAATCATCCACATGGTGTTTGAATGATAGTAATGTCCTTAGATTAACTATTAAGGCCATTAAAGCCATTCATCCTACCCAAAATTATTTATGCCTCTTAATTTGAAGAACAGTAAAACACACACTTATATAGGTACACTTGTTATTGTAGAGAAAGATAAGCTGAAGGCAATTAAGTTTTAACTCCGTTCACTCTTTAATTCTTCTATCTTTGGATATCAACTGTATTGTTACATTATTAATTCAGTTTGGGCTCATTAAGTAAAAAACCAAACACACCAGATTTCACTATATATTAAAACCCCAGAAATTCTAAAGAACTCTAGCCGTTGGTTGCAGGTATAATTATATTCAACCAATTCAAACTTCAAAATTAATGCAAGGCAGGTAAACAATAGATTCTATCATAACTTACCTCACTAGCACCAACAAGGATATATGATCCTACAGTTACATCATGCACATGAACACTCTTGTACGCCAAGTTGAATGTATTAGGAAGCTTATCACCACTGGTGTCAAGAATAAGTGCAAACTCAGAATGATTCTCTTTCAACTCTGAAATTGACATTGAAATTCTGAAAGAACTGGGTCGAAGGGAGCTCACCTGGGAAGCTGACCAACTGAACTAATGGTCGAAACAAGAAGACCCCCACCACCACCACTCAAGGGAGCAGATGCTGGTTTCGTCTGCTTCTGCAATTCACCATAATGGTATAAAAACAGCAGTAAATCAACCCTAAACACTAATAATCAGAAAAACAAAAGCATCAATCAACTACTAAACCTACATATATTACAATGTATCAACAAAATTTGAATGATCTGCCAACAAAATTTGGGAGGATGGTGTTTCTGATGGTATATTTGATGAAGCCATCCAGAACAACAATAATATAAAACAACAATATATTACACTATTGAATAATCTGCCTGAATCAACAAAATTACAATCAACCAAATATAATCAACAACAATAAAGAATCTGTTAGTACACGATAGAATTGCCTGACTCCTAAACCCTAAAACCCTTACGAAATCGACATATTAATCAGTTCCTTAGTTAATCAAATTACAACCCAATGAGGCAATAAGTCAATAACTGAATAAATTAAAAAAATTAAAAAAATACCTGAGAAGAGGGAGACCAAGCACGGCAAAGCAAAGTCTGGCAAGGGGAAGGCAGCAGTGACGGTGAGCCACGCCGGACGAGGGCGCGACGACAACGACAACAACGCGAGATGCTATCACACAGAGGAGGCGACAAACCAGGAAGGAGATACACAGGGGCCGACGCGAGAGTCATGAGACGAAGCAGAGTAGCCCAACGGCGACGCATCAGTGGTGAAGGAACAGCGATCTCCAACGGCGAGCTTGGTAGCGACCAGGCGCGACAGAGCTGGCAGCGTCCTCTCCTCTATCGCGTTTCCCGCAACAGCAGCTCTCTGTCTCAACGTCTCACTCTCTCCCCTCTTCGTCAACGTCGACGGCGACGCGTGGGACAGCGGCTCCATGGCGGTGAGGCGCGACGCCGGCGCGGTCTTCTCATTCTCCTTCTCTTCTTCTCTGTTTCGCGTGTCTGTGTGTAAGGGTATGTTGTGTGTGTCTCTTACGTTGAAGGAGGGTGAGGCTGCGGCTGTTAGGGATAAAAATTGGGAAAATTAGGGTTTTGAAATTAATTTAGGAATTAGAGTTAGAAATTAGGATTTTATAAAAAGAATAATGATAGATATGAATAGATATTTTTATAAAATTAGATAGTAGAGTAATTTTAACATTAAATATACTCCATTCAAAATATTTAAGAACATTATTTATTAATATATTGCTAAATTTAATTAATTATTTCTAATTTAAAATATAAAATGAACATATTAATCACATTCTAAAATGTAGTTTAAACTCAACATTAATTATTCAAATTAAATGATATAATTTTTTATTATTTTTCTATCACTGGAACTTTAATTTCGATTTATAAAATAACTAATTATAATAAAAATTGCACATAAATATTAACTGACTTAAACTTAAAGTATTTATAAAAATCAATCTAATCATTTCTAATAAATTAATTTCTACGAGTTCAAATTAATAATGATAGAATTTATTTAAATTAAGTTATATAATTCTTTCTTATTTTTCAATTACAAAAATTATAATTTCAATTATACCAAATATCCAATAAAAATTATATAAAAATTCTAATTAATTTAAACTCTAATTATTATAAAAATTACATATAATTTCTAATTATTTTTAAATTTAAAGTATTATAAAGCTTTATTTAATTCTTTCAGTAAAATAATTTTTCTTAAAATAAAATCTTCAACAAATATAATAAATTTAATTATCAAAAAACTTGGAATGTTATAGTTGGATTATGATAGATTTAGGACTAGTAGAGAGAGAAAAAAAACCAGAGCTCTATATTTTATTCTTAAGGGAGTTTTTCAAAATTTTATATAAATGGACGAGGACGACAAACAACAGAATGAAAAATAACGGTGAGGGGTAGAATTAGAATTTTAACTTTTTATATTTGTTTTTATTTTTAAATTTTAATATTTTTATTTATGTTTAATAATTAATTTTTTAATTTAAAAAATTAATTTTTAATCAACATTTAAAATTTAATTATTAGTAAATTTATATATTAATTTTATAAAAAAATATAAAATAATATATATCATTTTAAAAATAAATCATTTAATCTTTATTTTTTTAAAAATAATTAATTAACACAAATAATATTTTAAAAAATAAAATTATTAAAATAAAATAAAATTATCTTAAAGATTTTAACATTTTAAAAAAAAAAATTTCAGTTACAAAAATTCTTGTATTTTGTGACAAACAAATAACTTGTTACAAACAATATTGAATTTTGTGACAAATTAATTTTTTGTTACAAAATAATTGGAGTTTTTGAAACAAATGGATATTTTGTTACAAAATATTTTAAAATTTGGCAACAACTTCATCTTTTGTTACAAAATATTTTAAAATTTTGCAACAAAAAACTGGTTCCTTACGAAAGCCAATATAATTTGTAACAAAAAAAACCAAGTCGTTACAAAATATCAAAACGTTTTGTAACAAATTGTATTGTTGTTACAAAACATTATTATTATGTAACAATTACTAATTTTTGTTACAAAAAATAATTTTTTGTAATAATTTTAAATTTATTACAAAGTTTTTGTTACAAATGTTTCATTTTCTTGTAGTGAAGGTATCTATCCTAGGTCCAATATGATTAATATTCATAAAGTTAGCCAGTAGTGTACGAGTAGTGGAGGGAGTATTGTGCCTAAAGAACACAACAAATTTATTAAGATTACCCTCTGACCAGTGATGCTTTCATAAGAATTCAATAAATGTAGGATGTTTGAACATGCTTCAGGATTAGCCTTACAGAATAAGATGGAATCATCAGCAAAGAGGAGGTGGTTGACCTTGGGACATCGCCTATGTATCTGAAGACCGTGAATTAGTCTGTTTTGTTCTGCCTTGTATAGCAAGAAGGAGAGACCTTCTGCACAGAAAAGAAAAAGATAGGGAGATAGAGGATCTCCTTGTCGAATACCTCTATTTGGTTTGAAAAAATCATAGGATTGTCCTTCCACAATGACAGAATAAGAAAAAGTTGTCACTAATTCTCAAATCCACATGATCCACCGGGAGTCAAAACCAAACTTCTCCAATATAAACAAAAAAAAGTGCCATTCCACCCTATCATATGCCTTACTCATATCTAATTTTAGCGCCATTTCATTTTCGAGTCCCTTTTTTTTCGTTCTTCAAGTAATGCATACACTCATGAGCAATTAGGATATTATCAGAGATTAATCTGTCTTTAATCAAACCACTCTGCATAGGACTAAGTAGTCTATTCATCATACCTTGAAGTCTATGTATAAGTACTTTAGAGATAATCTTGTAAAAGACTGAGGATAGACTTATTGGTCTTAACTGAGTCATATCTTTAGCATTAGAAATCTTGGGAACAAGACAGATCTGAGTGTGGTTAAAATCCTTCAAAATTTTGCCCCCTGAAAAGAAGCTTTTAACTGTTCAAAACACATCACCACTAAGTATGTTCCAGAAGTTTTGAAAAAATTTTGCTGTCATACCATCATCTCCTAGAGCACTTTGAGGATGAATGCAAAATGTTGCACGTTTCACTTCTTCCATAGTCACTGGCCTTTGAAGCCTACGGTTCATGTGAGCTGTAACCTTAAGTTCAAAATCAGTAAACAAAGGTTCAGAGTTCTCATGACAAGTGGAGGAGAAGATATCCTGGAAATAAGATTCAGCCACAGAAGTAATACCAACATTTGAAGTAGCCCCTTCACCATCACTGCCAGTTAGTTGCCAAATTTTATTTCTTCGGGTTTGATTTCTAAATTTCTGATGGAAGAAAGCTGTATTCTGATCACCGAATTTGAGCCATTTGACTCTAGACTTATCTTTCCAATAAGATTTCTCGTTTTGCAATGCTTTCTCAAATTTGTCCTCTATTTCTGAAATGATGTCGCCTCCATGAATTCCTGTTAAACGAAGTTCCTCTAATTCAAACTGTAGTAAATCAATCTCCACCTTCGAATTAGATCTGTGTTCTTGCTGCTATCTGACAATCTTATGCCAACAACGCTTTATTTTTTGAGCTAGGATATATGATAAACCCATATTTTATGATATATTTTGTGCTTAGTTTGAGTGATTTATTCAATCCTTCACCCACTTATTCATGTTAATTGCATGGTTTTACTTTCCCTTCCTTATTATGTGATGTATGTGAAAAACATATTTCCTATGCTTTTAAATTAATTATTTTAATCACCTTTAATTCCATTCGATGCCGTGATTAGTGTGTTGAGTAGTTTCAGATCTTCTAAGGCAGGAATGACTCAAAGGATGGAAAGGAAACATACAAAAATGGAAGGAAAGTGCAAAACGGAGTTCTGAAGAAACTGGCATCCATGCGATCGCATGGACGACGCGATCGCGTGCCAAGCGCGAATCAATAGCGACGCGGCCACATGACTGACGCGACCGCGTGGCAAGAAAAAAGCTCCTAATGACGCGACCGCGTGACCCACGCGGACGCGTGACAGAGGCTACGCACCAGAAATTGCAGAAAATGCTCATTGCGAATTCTGAAGCCCTTTTTGGCCCAAATCCAAGTCCAGAAGGTATAAACCAGAGGTTATGAAGTGAGAGAATGCATCCATTCAGGGGGAGACTCCACTTTAGTTTAGTTTTCATGATTTAGATTTAGTTTAGAGAGAGATTCTCTATCTCTTTAGGATTAGAATTTAGAATTAGGATTTTTATTCACTTTCAGGGTTATCTCTTTTGATCAGGTTAAATATTCCTTTTATTTACTTCTGCAAGCCACTTTATGAATCCTTTCATGTTACAGATTGCTCTTTTATTAATGTTAATTGAGGTATTTCAGTTTCATATTGATTTCTTTTATTTATGCTATTGTTGCTTTTACTCTGAAGACATCCTTATTCCAAGTAGATTTACTTTTCTCCTTTTGGTCTTGGTTAAGAAATCAGTAACTTAGGAGTTATCAAACTCAAACGTGATCGATAATTGTTATCTTTGTTAATTGAATTGAACTTCTATAATCCCAATCTTTTCTTAGGAAATAAATAGGATTCGAAGATCAAACCAATTAACCCCTTGACCTTCCTTTATCTTAGTAAAGGTTAACAAAGTGGAATTAAGATTCAACCATCATCATCATTGATAAGGATAGCTAGGATAGGACCTCTAATTTCTCATACCTTGCCAAAAGTTTGCTTTACAGTTATTTATTTATTCTAATTGCCATTTAATTTACTTGTCATCAAATTACTCGTTCCTCATTCTTGAAACCCCAAATTTAAAAATCTCCATAACCAATAATAAGAACATACTTCCCTGCAGTTCCTTGAGAAGACGACCCGAGTTTAAATACTCGGTTATCAAATTTAAAACGGGTTTGTTACTTGTGACAATCAAAACGTTTGCACGAAAGGGATTTTTGTTGGTTTAGAGACTATATCTACAACGCGACTGTTTTTATGACATTCTTTACTGGCAAAAATTCTCGCTCGTCAAAATGGCGCTGTTGCCGGGGAACTGCTAACGTGTGCCTTATTATTGGTTATTGTACATATTTTTCTTTTACTTGTTTATTTATTTTTGTTTTTCCTTTTTAATTTTATTTGCTACTATGAACTCTCACCCCTCTCGCTTTGAGTTTGGTTCTAACTTTGTTGAAGGAAATAGAAGTTACAGCAGGAATATGCATCAAGGTCAGACCAATCAAGGATGAATGGAGCCAAGAGGATCTAATCAACCCTTTAGGCAACAACACCCTCCAAGATATCATGGACAACGACCATTCTACAATGCATACCCAGCTGATAGATATGGTGGACAACCTTTTAACTACCAACAAGCCCCACCCCGTGCCCATAGACCAACCTCTCAACATAACCTCGAACCGCCCCACTCACAAGATTCTCTTCACCATTCGCCACCGTATGATCCTTTTTCACCCCAGTTCCAATCCAATCACTCCCAAGCACCACCACTTCCCTATGTTTCATATCCAAATCCATCACCCTGAGAATCAGAGGTTCGCCTCAAGGCAACAGTAAATAAACTTCAAGCAACTATTCGACAACTGGAGCAAGCAGTGATTCAATTAGTTTCTAGACGCACGAACATTCAAGGACCAACCACAGTCCCATGTGGACAATCTAATGAAGAGCGTAGCATGAAGGAGATATTAGAAACTCCAGTGGACAAGACAGAGCATGAATTCATACTCGAACAAGTAGAAGAAGCTGTCATTATACAAGAAGAAGAGTTGGTTGAAGATCTAGGAGACGCTGAACCTCCATGGGAATTCAGAGAGAACTCTGTCAAGGACGTTACAGTTGATGCTAAGGAGGATATTGCACAATCCCCAAGGCAAGTCGTTTATGAAGAACTAAACAGAATAACCCAAGACACAAATTCCCTTGATGATGATAGTCACAAGTCAAACTCTCTTAGTAATGAACTTACATCTGCAAGTGAGTTCTCTAAGATTGACGAATCTTTCCCAAATGAATACGAAGATGATGCAGAGGTAGATTTCTCTCAACCTCCAATCTATGACTCAAGTGATGAGGAAGACGTAGAAGACTTTGACCAGGGTGATGATGCATTTGAAGATCCTTGCAAGGAAGTGGAGGAATTCACAGAAGATTATCAGGGAGTAGAACTTACAAAACCACTGGAAACACCTATTCCAAGGCCATTACCACCTAATACAAGCTTCAAGTGGGTACAATCCTTAACCTTTAACTTTACTTTTTCACTTGAATACAGTTTGCTTGAAGCAGATGGCCAGCTTAGAGCTCTCTGTGGCTTTAAGAATAAGAGGGAAATGGCTCGTGCTCAGAGCTGGTGCACAAGGTTCAATAAGGTTCCACACTTCAACTCGAAGTGCACGGATTGGCATCAAAATCAATCGGATGGATCTCGGAAAATGTTTGGTTACCATGGTGAGAATTTACTTTTTAAACCGCCCGGATGGAAACATGGAGATCAAGACGGAGGCAGGTTTAAAAACAAGGCTTGGGATCCTGGAATCTATTCTGACATTCGTCACCCCGGGAGCCTGAAGATCTGTTTGAAGCTGCTCAGAAGCTTTACATGCCTAGTTTGGGACCCCGGAGGATATTGGCATTCCAAGCACTGGTAGAAATTTCTGGATGAATTTAAACACAAGCCACCATAACAGGAAGCTCTTCAAATGTCCAACTTAAGGACTTTAACTAAAAGTGTTAGGTGGGAGACAACCCACCATGGTATGATCGTTTCTCTTTAATTTTTATTTAGTTTTATTTGTTTTCAAGTTTTGTTTTGTTTTATTATATTGAACCTGGAATTTTGCATATCACTCATATTAGTCATTGCATTCTGCATTTTTCATGTATAAAAAAAAAGGGGGTGCGCGACGCGACCGCATCATCCATGCGATCGCGTCAAATGGCGAACCACACTTCCCACGCGACCGCGTCATCCACGCGGCCGCGTGACCTGGAGATCGGCGTAAACATCCAACGTCCATAAAGTTAGGCTGGAATCGTGCGGCCGTTGTGCGTCTAGCACAAAATGGCCCACGCGATCGCATGCCCCATACGATCGCGTCACATGCACACAACTAATCCCACGCGACCGCGTGAGCGACGCGACCGCATCGCATGAATTGCACGAACACCCCCTAGGAGACAGAGAGTTATGCTGGAACGACGCTGGATTCGTGCATTTAGCACAAATTCCAGCGACGCGATCGCATGCCCCATGCGATCGCGTCATTTACTCTTTTTGCCCTCTACACGATCGCGTCACCCATGCGATCGCGTCAACCACCTTTTTCGCTCCAGCCATGCGACTGCGTGCCCCACGCGGCCGCGTGGATTCAAAAATATAACCCCCCCAGTCACGCGAAACCCTACATTCGCGCAGCCCCTCCCCCCCCCCCCACTTCCTCTTCTCCCTCTCTTCTTCTCCAACCCTCAACCACCACCAACCAGCCACCACCGCACCACCACTCAGACGCTGCCGCCACCCAGACGCTGCCGCCACCTACCCCCTCCCTCCTTTCTTCTTTCTCCCTCCTCCTCCGCCACTGCTCCTCCGCGCCACCACCCACCGCCGTCAACTGTCCCAACCGCGCAGCCCCCGCCACCACCCGCAACCCGCAACCCTCTCCCCTACTTCCCCCATTACCCTTCCCAAAGCCCCTACCCCCCTAACAGCAGCAACCGCCGTGCCCACCGCCGCCAGCCGCCGCGCCGGACGTCACCGCCACCACCCCAGCCACCTCTGTACCCCAACCTCCTTCTTTCGCCTTCCAGGTTCCGCAACACGCAATCCCTTTTATCCGTTCGTAGTTTATTCTCATTTTTTTCCGTTTATGTTCATGTTAGGATAGTTAGATATGCATGTTGTAGTGGATTTTAGGTTGTTAGGTAGCCTAGGATGTGGTTAGTGGATTTAGGTCTGTTTACTTGCACTGTTCTTGTTTCTGTTTTATCAAATGTGCAATTCTGCTGTTGATGTGTTCATGTTCATATGCTGTACTTTCCTGCATTTGCTGCTCTTTACACTGAATTTTCATGCTTATATTCATTATATGTAACTGCAGCTTGATTTTTTAATTCATATGAACTGTTTGATTGCTGTTTATTTTCCGGAAAAATCCATTTTTAGCCGGAATGCTGCCCAAATTTTTATAAATCTTTTTTACTTTCATTCATGTTTTGGTTTTGGAATTTTGATCTCTATTCTCCACTACCTTAACCAAACCATTCCATGAATGCCAGGGCATGCATTCTTATCCTCTTTGATTTCCTGGTTCCTAAACTGCAATTTTGATGTTTGATTCCTATTTTTGCTTTCTTTATCTCTATTTGAATCATCATCATACTGTTTTATTTGTTTGAATATGAGTTTCCTATAGCTCCTACCTGTGATTACTTGTTACTTGGACTATTTTCATTATGCCTCTTACTTTAACACATTTTTCACCGACTCACTAATTTTAACTCTAACCAACCTAACCTTTTCAAAACTTCTTTTTCACTTTATTTTAGCATTCTAACCAAGGCATGATGTTAATTTTTCTATTTAACTTGCATTCAATTACATTTTGGATTGTGATTTCTTCTTTTCCGACTTTTCAATCCTATACAATCCTAAATGCACATTCTATTTAACTCATATTCATTATCCTATTGCTCCTTTGCCACTTTGTGTTTTCTTTGACTATTTGCCTATTTGCTTTCCTATTTTTACTATATCCTGGTTTTCTATTTTTCAGGATGTCAGATTCCCAGAGACGGGGCAAAGGCAAGGCCACTACTGGCAAAAGGAAACGAGGCGAAGCCTCCGTGTCTATCATCGACCTCATGCACGACGCCTCCTTGCGGGAGAAAGCCTTTACCCCGCAGGAGAAGGCCGACCAACTACTTCCCGCCACTGACCCAGTAAAGTTTGCAAACCGATACTGTGAGCTGAAGTATCCGGTGTTTGCAAACTCCAGGAACCTATACCTGGAGCGGACTTTGAAGATCCCAGAAGAACTCCAACAATACACCTCTGATCAGATCAAACAACGAGGCTGGTTCTTTCTGGAGATACCTCTGACTGAGGTTAATGCATCTTGGGTTAGGGAATTCTACTGTAACTACTTCAAAACTTCCCTAGATGCAGTAAACCTCAGAGGGAAGCAGATATTGGTTACTGAGAAGGCAATAGAAGAGGTTCTGAAACTTCTGCCTAAGACTGATCAGACAGATGGCTATCAGAAAGCTGAAGAGGATATGCGCTTCATGAAGTTTGACTGGGATGTAGTCAAGGCCCGGATTGCCCTTGACCCATCAGTTCCTTGGATCATGGGTCAGAACACCACCATGCCCAAAGGGATCAAGCGGATCTACCTGAACGATGAGGCTCGGCTATGGCATCAGATATTCAGCAACTACATCATGCCGAGTACTCACGAGACTGAGATACCAGCCGCTATGATCACCCTCCTTTGGTGTGTGATGGAGGGCAAGGACCTGTACCTGCCACGCTTTATCCGACACTACATGGCCAGGGTCCACGTCTGCGGAACTCTTCCCTTTCCCTATCTGGTTACACAGCTGGGCCGTCGAGCTGACGTGCCATGGGAGGATGCTGATGAGAGGCCACCTACTGCAGAGTGCAAGAAGCTTATCCCGCACAGCAGGGACTTCCTGGCCTTGGGCTACAGACCCCCATTCCTGACTGCCACTGCTGATGATACGGCTACACCATCTGCCGGTCCATCTTCCTCCACTGCTGCACCATCTACACCTGCCACCACCACTGCACCTCCACCTGCCACAGATCCTGTCTATCATCTGGTGCACCGCTTGTTTCGACGACTTGACCAGATGGAGCATCACAACAAGCGACGCTACGAGCACCTGAAGCTGATGATACGATCCGGCGACATTTCCTCCGAGCCAGACACACCTTCTGAGGCATCTGAGGAGGAGGCAGATGCGCCCGAGGCAGAGACCCATCCCCAGGGAGAGGCAGAGCAGGCAGACACCCAGCAGGCAGCACCCCAGCAGATCCAGGCTGTAGACCCTGAGATCCCCATTCAGACAGCCCCTTATCTACAGCAGCCAGACCCCCAGCCAGCCACCACAGAGACACCAGCTACCATCCCTTCTAGTGATGACACCCCTTCACACCCTGCTTGAGTGAGCATCAGAGACGATGCTTCATTTTAAGTGTGGAGAGGTCGCCATCTCTGGCGTATTATTTTGGTGAACCACTACAGACTCTTTTTCTTTTATTTTGGATATTTTTCTGTATTTTTCTCTTTATTTTTATTTTTTATTTTCTGAGTACTTATACATTGCTTATTTTATGTATTTTTACTCTATTTCTACATGCTGCACTTTAGTTCATATTTTTAGTTATTTAGTTTAGTTGCAGTTCTAATTTATTAGTTATAGAAAATTGTGGATTAATTAGTATAGTTTACCCTTTTTAGCATAAGATAGCTTAGTTTAAATTGAAATATAAAAAGGAAGTAAACTAGAGCCTTTAACAGACTTAAATCCATAAACCTTGTATATATCGCATTGCATCATGTAGTTAAGTTAACAACATTTCATCAAGGAGAAACACTAGAACTTTAAAGCCATTCAATATAATTTTTACATTGAGAATAATGAGAATTTTTAACTAAACCTGCATGACATACATAAGTGATAAATGATTTTTGAGCTAGAGAATACACAGCCTGTGAGTTTTGAGCTTAATTGTATGGTTACATTCAAACTATAATTTTTATTCCTGTGTGTTCCGCCCTTCTTTTATATTCTGATGTTATTTACTTTGTTTTAATCTATATGTCCAATTATAGAATATAGAATATAGAATATAGATACATACCAAAAGAATGATTGAGGCCATTATTTGAATTTAGCTCACTTATCCCAAAATAACCTACCTTTTACACCACCCTTGTTAGCCCCCTTGAGCCTTTAAATCCCTTTTTATTCTATTAGCCACACTACTAGCCTTAAGCAGGAAAATAAAATAAAATCCCAAGTTGAATCCTTGGTTAGCTTAAGATAGAAAAATATAAATAGTTTAAATACGGGAAACCTATTAGGAACATGGATGATAAAAACAAAAGGTAGAATAGTTGAAAAGAATAAAATAACTCAAACTAAGAAATTTTGGGAAGCATGCTCATGAGAAATCAAAGTGATTAAATTACCATGTGCATTAAAAAAAAGAGAGAAGTTATTTTTCAGCATTTAATAAAAGGGATACAAAAGAATTCCCCAAATGCAAAAATAAAAGCAATGCACATGGGATAAAAGAATAAAAAAAATTGAAACATGAGCATGTAACATCAAGTGGGAAAATATGGGAAAATAGGTAAAAGAAGTTTTGTTTTACTAAGTATGTATGTTAGGTGAGATCTTAGTCTAATTAAAGATTCACTTATTAGCTCACTTAGCCTTATACATATATCCTCACCTTTACCTGGGCCCCATTACAACCTTAATTAAAGACCTCATAATTTTTGGTATGACTGTATTCTATAATTGTTGATTGGTTAGATGAAGAACAAAGTTATAGAAAGGAAGAATAAAAAGAGGAATAGAGTATTAACCCAATAAACACTGAGTGACTAGAGAGTAAACACAAATCCAGTGAGAGTTCAATAGCTCATTAACATTTATCTCTGTTTGAATTTCTAATTGTCTTGCAAGTTCATAAAATGCTTTTTCTCCCATCTCAATTGTAAAAGTGCTTATTGAATATCTAAGGCTTGGCTATATATATATATATATATATATATATGTGACTCCTTGAGGATGTGAATTAATTTAACTACCTGTAAGCTTTATATATGAGTGAATAAATTAGAGTTGCATGACTCATTTAGGTAGTTGCATTTTAGAATAGGTTACATTGCATGACATTCCATTACTTTAACCTTACTTATTACCTTGGATTTAGCATGAGGACATGCTATTGTTTAAGTGTGGGGAGGTTGATAAACCCATATTTTATGATATATTTTGTGCTTAGTTTGAGTGATTTATCCAAGTGGGGATGAATTAGACACAGAAAAGAAATTAAGAGAATAAAGTAGAAGAAGATGTGACAAAGAAATAAAAGGATAAACAAGACAAGAATTGAAATTGAATAGAAAAGATAAATTGTAATTAAAATAAAAACAAAAAGGATAGGTTAGAATTGATTACAAAGAGAATCACTCTACTTTCTACCCAATTTCTTGACGCAACAAGAAAGGACTCCTCAACCTAACTTGTCAACGCCATTGTTTAGAAATTGAATCGAAGAGACTCCTCAGCCTTCTACTCAATTCCTTGATGCAATAAGAGAGAGACTCCTCAACCTCAATTGTCCACACCATGGTTTCATCATGAAACCAAAAAAGGGATTTTCAAACCTCTAAATCATTCTATACTACGATTAACCCAATTTATGAGATATTTGTAATCTATTATTAGGTTAAAATATAGAAAACCCTGTGCCCACAAACATAAGGCCCAATTTAGTAATTAAATAAACAAAATCAAAATACATCAAATTAAATTAAATCATTCTAAAAATATAAACTAATATCTTCTAAATAACACTTGAAATCTTCATGTCACGAATATTTGAAGCACGTATCATTCTCCTCCTCTTCAAAAAAGATTCGTCATCGAATATTGTAGGTAAAAAAATAGTATATGAAAAGGACAATAATTACAAGGAAGATAATTTTTTTCTTTCTCTTTTTGTAAATATTTTTATTTTTTTTTTCTTTTTTTATGCACTATATGCTTTTTTTATTTTTTAAGCAATAAAATCAACAATAATGACAAAATAATAATGAAACGCAAACGAAAATAAGAACACAATAACTTAAAGAAAGACACGACAGATACTGCACTCTCTTTTTATGATAAAAGAAGAATAAATATAGATTAATAAAAAATAATCTAATACCTGAGCTCTGATAACAAATGATAAAAAAATTAAAAATAAACAAGATAAAAATTGAAATTGAATGAAAAAACATAAATTGCAATTGAAACAAAAATAAAAAAGATAGATTGAAATTGAGTACAAAGAGAATCACTCTACTTTCTACCCAATTTTATTGACGCAACATAAAAGAGACTCCTCAACCTAACTTGTCAACGCCATAGTTTGAAAATTTAATCGAAAGGGCTCCTCAACCTGCTACTCAATTCCCCGATGCTACAAGAGAGGGACTCGTCAACCTCAATTGTCCATACCATGGTTTCATCACGAAACCAAAAAGGAGATTTTCAAACCTTTAAATCATTCTGTACTACGACAACCCTAGTTTATGAGGTATTTATAGCCTCTTATTAGGTTAAAGTATAGAAAATCCTGAGCCCACAAACATAAGGCCAAATCTAGTAATTAAATAAATAAAATCAAAATATATCAAATTAAATTAAAACATTCTAAAAATATAAACTAATATCTTCTAAATAACACTTGAACTCTTCATATCACGAATATTTGAAGTACGAATCATTTTCCTCCTCTTCAAAAAAGATTCGTCCTCGAATCTTGTAGGTAAAAAATAGTAGATGAAAAGAACAATAATTACAAGAAAGATACTTTCTTTCTTTCTTTGTTTTTTTTTGTTTTCCTTTTATTTTTTTTTTTTGCATTGTGTTTTTTTTATTTTATTTTTTAAACAATAAAATAAATAATGATGACTAAACAATAATGAAACGCAAACGAAAAATACGAATACAAGAACATAAAGAAAGACGCGACAGACACTGGATCTTTTTTTATATTAAAACGAGATCAAATATAGATTAATAAGAATTAATCTAAAACCTAAGCTCTGTTACCAAATGATAAAGAAATAAAAGGATAAATAAGACAAGAATTGAAATTGAATAGAAATGATAAATTTTAATTGAAATAAAAACAAAAAGAATAGGTTGAAATTGAGTACAAAGAGAATCACTTTACTTTCTACCCAATTTCTTGACGCAACAAGAAAGGGATTCCTTAACCTAACTTGTCAACGCCATAGTTTGGAAATTGAATCGAGAGGACTTTTCAACCTTCTACTCAATTCGCCGATGCAACAAGAGAGGAACTCCTCAACCTCAATTGTCCACACCATGGTTTTATCACGAAACCAAGATGGGGATTTTCAAACCTCTAAATCATTCTATACTACAACTATCCTAATTTATGAGGTATTTATGGCCTATTATTAGGTTAAAATATAGAAAAAACTGAGCTCACAAACATAAGGTCCAATCTAGTAATTAAATAAACAAAATCAAAATATATCAAATTAAATTAAAACATTCTAAAAATATAAACTAATATCTTATAAATAACATTTGAACTCTTCATATCACGAACATTTGAAGCACGTATCATTCTCTTCCTCTTCAAAAAAGATTCGTCCTCGAATCTTGTAGGTAAAAACATAGTATATGAAAAGCACAATAATTACAAGGAAGATAATTTTTGTTTTTTTTTTGTATATTTTTCTCTCTCTCTTTTTTTTGCATTGTATGTTTTTTTTTATTTTTTTAAACAGTAAAATATGCAACATGAAAGGGACTCGTCAACTTAACTTGTCAACGTCATAGTTAAAGAATTGAATCGAAGAGACTCATCAACTTTCTACTCAATTTTCTGATGCAACAAGAGAGAGACTCCTCAACCTCAATTGTCCACACCATAGTTTCATCACGAAACCAAAAAAGGAGTTTTCAAACCTCTAAATCATTCTATACTACGACTACTCTAATTTATGTGGTATTTATAACCTATTATTAGGTTAAAATATAGAAAACCCTGAGCCCACAAACATAATGCCCAATCTAATAATTAAATAAACAAAATCAAAATATATCATGTTAAATTAAAGCATTCTAAAAATATATACTAATATCTTCTAAATAATACTTGAACTCTTCATATCACGAACATTTGAAACAC
Organism: Arachis ipaensis; assembly: GCF_059453495.1. Taxonomy (NCBI): domain Eukaryota; kingdom Viridiplantae; phylum Streptophyta; class Magnoliopsida; order Fabales; family Fabaceae; genus Arachis; species Arachis ipaensis. The sequence continues at coordinate 20,835,723 of NC_142440.1, read as the reverse complement.
GTTTCATTCTCCTCCTCTTCAAAAAAGATTCGTCATCGAATCTTGTAGGTAAAAGAATAGTATATGAAAATGACAATAATTACAAGGAAGATAATTTTTTTTCATTCTCTTTTTCTATATATTTTTCTTTTTTTTTTGTTTTTTTTTTGCACTGTATTTTTTTTATTTTTTAAGCAATAAAATCAACAATAATGACAAAACAATAATGAAACGAAGACAAAAACATGAACACAATAACTTAAAGAAAGACGCGACAAATACTGGACTCTCTTTTTATGATAAAAGAAGAACAATTTTATAGATTAATAACAAATAATCTAATACCTGAGTTCTGATAACAAATGATAAAGAAATTAAAGATAAACAACATAAAAATTGAAATTGAATAAAAAACATAAATTGTAATTGAAACAAAAATAAAAAAGATAGGTTGAAATTGAGTACAAAGAGAATTACTCTACTTTTTACCCAATTTCTTGATGCAACATGAAAGGTACTCCTCAACCTAACTTGTCAACGCCATAGTTTGAGAATTGAATTGAAAGGGCTCCTCAACCTTCTACTAAATTTTTCGATGCAACAAGAGAGGGACTACTCAACCTCAATTGTCCACACCATGGTTTCATCACGAAACCAAAAAGGGGAATTTTTCAAATCTCTAAATCATTCTATACTATGACTATCCTAGTTTATGAGTTATTTATAGCCTCTTATTAGGTTAAAATATAGAAAATCTTGAGCCCACAAACATAAGATCCAATCTAGTAATTAAATAAACAAAATCAAAATACATCAAATTGAATTAAAATATTCTAAAAATATAAACTAATATCTTCTAAATAACACTTGAACTCTTCATATCACGAATATTTGAAACATGTATCATTCTCCTCCTCTTCAAAAAAGATTCGGCCTCAAACCTTGTAGGTGAAAAATAGTATATGTAAAGGACAATAATTACAAGGAAGATACTTTCTTACTTTCTTTTTTTGTTTTTTTCCTTGTATTTTTTTTTTGCATTGTATGTTTTTTTTATTTATTAAACAATAAAATTAACAATGATGACAAAACAATAATAAAATGCAAACGAAAAACACGAATACAAGAACATAAAGAAAGACGCGACAGACACTGGACTCTTTTTTCTTTTTTATTAAAACGTGATCAAATATAGATTAATAAGAATTAATCTATAATCTAAGCTCTGATACCAAATGATAAAGAACTAAAATGATAAATAAGATAAGAATTGAAATTGAATAGAAAAAATAAATTTTAATTGAAATAAAAACAAAAAGAATATGTTGAAATTGAGTACAAAGAGAATCACTCTACTTTTTATCCAATTTCTTAACGCAACAAGAAAGGGAATCCTCAACCTAACTTGTCAACGCCATAGTTTGAAAATTGAATCAAATAAACTCCTCAACCTTCTACTCAATTCCCCGATGCAACAAGAGAGGGACTCCTCAACCTCAATTGTTCACACTATGATTTCATCACAAAACTAAAGTGGGGGTTTTCAAACCTCTAAATCATTCTATACTATGACTATCCTAAATTATGAGGTATTTATAGCCTATTATTAGGTTAAAATATAGAAAACCCTGAGCCCACAAACATAAGGCCCAATATAGTAATTAAATAAACAAAATCAAAATATATCAAATTAAATTAAAACATTATAAAAATATAAACTAATATCTTCTAAATAACACTTGAACTCTTCATATCACGAACATTTGAAGTACGTATCATTCTCCTCTTCTTCAAAAAAAAAATTCGTCCTCGAATCTTATGGCTAAAAAAATAGTATATGAAAAGGACAATAATTACAAGGAAGATAATTTATTTTTCTTTTCCTTTTTGTATATATATATTTTTTTTCACTGTATGCTTTTTTTTAAGCAATAAAATCAACAATAAGGACAAAACAATAATAAAACGCAAATGAAAACCAGAACACAATAACTTAAAGAAAAACGCGACAGATACTGAACTCTTTTTTTATGATAAAAGAAGAACAAATATAAATTAATAAGAATTAATATAATACTTGAGTTCTGATAACAAATGATAAAGAAATTAAAGATAAACAAGATAAAAATTGGAATTGAATAAAAAAACATAAATTATAATTTAAATAAAAAAAAAAAGATAGGTTGAAATTGAATACAAAGAGAATCACTCTATTTTTTACTCAATTTCTTGACGCAACATGAAAGGGACTCCTCAACCTAATTTGTCAATGCCATAGTTTGATAATTGAATCGAAGGGCTCCTCAACCTTTTACTCAATTCCCCGATGCAATAAGAGAGACTCCTCAAGCTCAATTGTACACACCATGGTTTCATCACGAAGCCAAAAAGGGAGTTTCAAACCTCTAAATCATTCTGTACTATGACTACCCTAATTTATGACGTATTTATAGCCTCTTATTAGGTTAAAATATAAAAAATTTTGAGCCCACAAACATAAGGACCAATCTGATAATTAAATAAATAAAATCAAAATACATCGAATTAAATTAAAACATTCTAAAAATATAAACTAATATCTTCTAAATAACACTTGAACTCTTCGTATCACGAACATTTGAAGCACGTATCATTCTCATCCTCTTCAAAAAGGATTCGTCTTCGAATCTTGTAAGTGAAAAATAGTATATGAAAAGGACAATAATTACAAGGAAGATACTTTTTTTTTGTATATTTTTTCTTTTTTTAGCATTGTATGTTTTTTTATTTTTTAAATAATAAAATCAACAATAATGACAAAATAATAATGAAACGCAAACAAAAAACTCGAACACAAGAACATAAAGAAAGACGTGACAGACACTGGACTCTTTTTTTGTTTTATTAAAAAGAGATCAAATATAGATTAATAAGAATTAATCTAATACTTGAGCTCTGATACTAAATAATAAAGAAATAAAAGGATAAAAAAGACAAGAATTGAAATTGAATAGAAAAGATAAATTGTAATTGAAATAAAAACAAAAAGGATAGGTTGAAATTGAGTACAAAGAGAATCACTCTACTTTCTACCCAATTTCTTGACGCAACAAGAAAGGGATTCTTTAACCTAACTTGTCAACGCCATAGTTTGAAAATTGAATCGAGAGAACTTCTCAACCTTCTACTCAATTCCCCAATGCAATAAGAGAGGGTCTTCTCAACCTCAATTGTCCACACTATGATTTTATCACGAAATCAAAGAAGGGGTATTCAAACCTCTAAATCATTCTATATTATGACTAACCTAATTTATGAGGTATTTATAGCCTATTATTAGATTAAAATATAAAAAATCCTGAACTCACAAACATAAGGCCAATCTAATAATTAAATAAATAAAATTAAAATACATTAAATTAAATTAAAATATTTTAAAAATATAAATTAATATCTTCTAAATAATACTTGAATTTTTCATATCACAAATATTTGAAAGACGTATCAAAATGAAAAAGACTTTGACGAAGAAAAGGCAACAAAAAATAAAACCATGGAGGCAATACAATAAAATTCTAGCAGAGCATAGACGAATTCAAAGAACACTATGAAATATAAATATACGTTAAAAATAAATTATATCACATGTATATTTATATACCGGTTATAATTACATTGTACACATGTACCCGATAAAAATCATAAAATGCTTGTACTCTCTACAATGAACCAACCCTAGCTCGCTCGCTCGCTCAAATATTAAATTCACGTTTCCTTTGATTGTTTTCCTTGTCAAAGTAGCCATCCAATCTCTAATAAGTAAGTCTATTTGAAAAGAAAATTGTTTGATGTATAACACCTAAAAGAGATGGAATTGAGTCCATAATTCTTGTTTTCTACTCCTAAGTAAACGGTAAAAGAATAAAAGTAATATACAAATAAATCAATATAAGGCGATTAATTTAAGAATATTGATTGATAATATCAATGTTGGAAGTAAATAATAAATAGTAATTTGAAATTTGCAGAAGAAAAAGTGAATGTGGGTTGATAGGATGTAAGAAAAAGAGAAGAGAGAGTGACTATTTCAAAGCATAGGCGAGGTTGTCGCAAACCCAAACCCAAACCCAAATACCCAATCTGAAGAAGAGAGTAAGGTGTAAGAGAGAGAAGACAAAGAGAAGAAGAGACCGATCACGATGGCTACGCTACAAACCGTTGTTACTGTCATCCTTCTCCTTATGCTTCTTCTCATCCTCATCTTCCTTTTTTATCTCTTCAAACCATGGCGTTTCTTCTTCCGCTCCCCTTCCCGCTCTTCCCTCAAGGTATTTAATTTCCTTACCTAATCCCCAAATCTTGCGTCACTTCCCTCGATTCAACACTTGTCTTCTGAATCCCCAATTTTGTAGGTCGCTGTTGGTGAGCTAGAGAGACCTCTCGTTCGCGAAGAAGGTGATGCCAACGATGCCAATTTGCCCTCCAATAATAATAGCAATAATCAGAGCAATGAATTGGCCAGAGATTATGATCTCGAAGGTGCTTGTCACCCCAACGAAGTTCATTTTCGCTCTCCTCGATCACTTGGCCTTGTACGCAAGCCGAGGCTTCCGATTCGAAATGCGCCACCGCAAGGGGATGCTTTGGTTTTAGATGTTATGTCTGCAGACTCTGTTGATGTTGGTCAAACCCTCAGGCTTTCTCCTGCTCTCTTAGCTGAAGCACAAAAGCATCACCATCAGCATCAGCATCTCCAGAATAATAGGGTTCTGGATTCTCTGGAGAGAGATATCCTTGGTCAAAGTAATTTCTTAACTCTCTTTTGATTTGTTTGCAGCTGCTATGTGTTATTTGCATTGTCTTGATATGCCAAACATGTCAACATGTATCTGCGTTAGGAGTGCAGGAAGTTGCCTTACTCTGGAGGTTATCAGTGGTCCTTCCCGGGGGATTCGATGTTCTGTACAGTCTATGAATTCTGCTGGTCTGCCCCTCACCCTGGGAAGAGTTCCTCCAAGCGATTTGGTGATAAAGGATTCAGAGGTTTCGGGAAAGCATGCCATGATAAATTGGAATTTGGATGTAAAAATTCTTTTTCTTTTCTTATGTTCCCTTGTAACTGCATTGGGTTTTCGACGATGTCTGGTATGGTGTGCAGTAATCCTTGTTGAAAATTATTTTTCAGAAAATGAAATGGGAGTTGGTGGATATGGGTAGCTTAAATGGAACACTCTTGAATTCTAGGCCAATCAACCATCCAGACACTGGAAGCAGGCTTTGGGGAGATCCAGTGAATCTTGCTGATGGCGATATCATAACACTTGGAACAACATCGAACATAAGTGTATGTGTTCTGGCTGAATCTCATTTAACTGCCACCTTTTGGATTATTATAGATGCAAAGTTTGTATTTTTATTGGTGATATTAGATGCGAAGGGACTGTCTTTAGGTTTTATGGGTGGATAAAATTTAGTTGGTAATCTATAAACAAGTTTCCTGTACCCCATTGCTATCCAATAATACTTTTACATGGGAATATTTTGTAGTCTTTCTTTGGAGATTTATTTAAATACAGTTTCCTTCATGTTTCCTGCATACAGAATAGGGGGATAAGTTTTTTTTATATAATATAGAATTTAGCTAAGCTGAATCATACTGCAGTTTCCTTTTAGATTGAGTCAGAGAGCAGTTTTTATTCTTCCAATATACTGCCTCCCCTAACAGTGGGGTACTAATTAGGCTATATGTGATTATTTTTTCTTTGTTCAGAAAAAAGCAGATTCTTGTATATGATCTTAAAAAGTCTCAATTTTGAAACTTCACTATACAATCTATGTGCTATATTGTTTACATTATCATGGTGATACTTGGAGTGAGCATGCAGTTGTGCTTATATTTTTGGATGCCATAGATTATGGCATTTGCTTCTTTTGTAAAACAATCCTATACTTACTTCTATGTTACTTTATTGTATGGCAGGTTCATGTTGCTGCACAAAATCAGCAACGCATTCCATTTGGAGTTGGTATGGCATCAGATCCCATGGCTTTGCGTAGAGGAGCAAAACAGCTTGCTATGGAAGATGTTTGCTATTATCAATGGCCTCTGCCTGGGCTGGATCAGGTTCTGTATATATTCATGGCATTCCTTCAATAGTTTGTTTTTCACAATTATATAGGGAGTGGAGCTAACCCACTTCAATGCCCAATTTGCAGTTTGGGCTATTTGGTATCTGCGATGGACATGGTGGAGATGGGGCTGCTAAATCCGCAAGCAAGTTAGTGTTTAAATTTTAGTGGAGGCCAAATTTTATATCCTGATCCATGGTTCTTGCTCTTCTTAGTATATGAAATATTACTAATTTTTCTCAAATTTCTTTTTTCAGACTTTTTCCTGAGATAATTGCTAATATATTATTGGATTCATCAAAAAGGGAGCGGATTTTATCACTTCATGATGCTTCAGAAATTCTAAGAGATGCATTTTCTCAAACAGAAGCATGCTTGAATCATTACTATGAGGTATTGTGTGCTCCACTGTGATATTGGATAGTCCTTAACCAGATAAAATTTTTTTTTTGGTTGTTTTTTTTTTTTTTTTAATTTATCGTGTATAGATTTTAATAAACTCTTTGCAGGGATGTACAGCAACAGTGCTTCTGGTGTGGGCCGATGGTGAAAATTTCTTTGCACAATGTGCAAATGTTGGAGACTCTGCCTGTGTTATGAGGTATGTTTATCCAAGGTGGGATGATAATTGGACTATCAGAAATGAAATAATATTGTTGATGGTTTAGACTTGCTTCGCTTCTATTGTTAGACGGAGAGACACACATTCTATAACTCCATTGGTGGATAATACTTTTGTACATGAACATCCTGTCCTTTGTTGTTTTAGAATTTTTGAGGTATAACAAACTTTTGAAAAGAATTGAGTGTGGAATTTTTCTATTTGTAATTCATATCATTATGAAGTTTTGTCAAGTTTTTGCAGTATTTTAGGTGCTTATATGTAACAATTGCTGTATGTGTTGGTTTACCTGGACCGGAGTTCTTGTTGCTATGATGGGTATATGAAACTCATCAATTATTATTTTTGGCAGTGTAAATGGGGAACAAATCAAGATGTCGGAAGATCACAAGATAACAACTTATTCTGAAAGACAGAGAATTGAAGAGACTGGTGAACCATTGAAAGATGGGGAAACACGTTTATATGGTATGCGGAAAATTTTATTCATTAAAAAAGAGGATCACTTTTCTCAATCTCAATATTGACTTGGCAATTGCTGTTTTTGGTTCTCACATTGATGCAGGGATAAATCTTGCAAGGATGCTTGGGGACAAATTCCTGAAACAGCAGGATTCCCGGTTCAGCTCAGAGCCTTATATTAGTCAAGTTGTGCATATTGATCAAGCAAGCAGGGCTTTTGCCGTTCTAGCTAGGTGATTTTGCTTATGATATATGCTTTTTATGAATATACTTTTTCAGAAGAACAGAACTTGTCTTAATATACTCAGTCTGTGTCTTACGACTTAAGAGGATATCTTTCTAGAATTAGTATGGGTGAAATAAGTGGCTTTATTAAAATCTTGGTCTTTTTGGTTTCTGAGAACGCTTTAGTCCCTATGAACTATTTTAGTTTATTTGCTTTCACATTCATATTTTGCTATTGTAAATATGCTTTCGTATCTGCAAATTTCAGTGACGGGCTTTGGGATGTCATCAGCATGAAGAAGGCAATTCAGCTAGTGCTTCAGGTTTTACACTAAACTTTTGTTTCTATTCGGAGTTTATTTGGTGCTATTGTGCTATTTCGCAGCAATTTGTTCTAACAGTTTGTTTTCTCAAATGCACAGATGAGGGAGAAATACTGTACAGAGAGAGAGAATTTAGCAGAAAAGATTGCTAGTTCATTGTTGGCTGAGGCTAAGACACTCAGAACAAAGGACAATACCTCTGTAATTTTCTTAGATTTTGATAGCTTCAATAGATTTTCTTGTAAAGTTGAATCCTAGTATGAATTAGGAATAGTGATATAGTAATGGTAATATATATAATTCTCATTCTCTTGAACTTGTTATTTTTCCCTTCTTAAGGTTATCTTGGTGCAAAAAAGAAGAAACCCTTAAAATACATAAGGGAAGCCAACGCTCACACAGATTTTTCGGCCTAAAAAACTATGCTTGGAGACTACTAAAGGCTTATATAATCCAAAAACTAAAGACCTCTTTTTATGGTAAGGGAAGGATAGGTCCCATAGACTTATGATTCGCCCCTGACCAAAAAGAAGGGAAGAAAGAAGAACTTATGGTTCAATAATTGAAGGAAATATAAAAAAGATGGGAATAACCTGTCTCAGTAGGTCTCTGGAAAAGTGTAAAAACAATAAGGGTCTGGGGAGATATCTTCACACTGATGCTCAAATTACCGAAATTTTTATTCATAAAAGAATAAAAAAGGGTATATATAGAAATTAGGTTTAATTAGTTAGCTAGGTTTTATAAAGTCATCAATTTTTTAATTTATAATCAGTGATGATATATACGAACATTTTTGTATCAACTAAGTTGGCACAAGTTTAGTGGAAAAAAAAAACCCGCATGCATGCATTATCGTTTCACCTTTTCCTCTTTTTTTTAGCACATAAAATTCTACACAGTATAAATTTATTTATATAATATAAAAATTTTTGCACATAATACATAAATTTTCGCTGTGAATATATTTTGTTGTTGATTGGGTGAATCAATATTTTGAATATATGGTCTTAAAAATTTATGTATTATGTGTATTTTGTTAGTTTGAGTATTAATATTTTGGACATGTGATCTTTTAAAAATTTATGTGATGTGTACCAAAATTTCTGTACTATATGTATTTTGTTGGTTGGGTATGAATATTTAGGTATGTGGTTTTTCAAAAATTTTTATGTTGTACACTAAAATTTTTGTGTGTACCAAAATTTATGTGCTCTAGTTTTTTGAACATATATAGAAAAAAAAGAAGATAAAAAAGATGATGATAAAGAAGGAAGACAAGAGGCGACAATGACGACGACAATAACGACGATATTGAAGAAGAAGCGTATAGAAAAAGACGACGACGATGAGACAGAGAAAAAAGAAGTAGCAGCACGCCGTAGGTAAGAAGAAGCATGAAGAAAAAACACACAATGATTTGGTTCGACTTGATTAAAGAAGTGCTTGACCACCTAGCTTTATTATTTTATAATTTCATCAATTAAATTTGTAATTAGATCTTTATTTTAGATAAAAATTTGTAGTTAAATCTTTATTAATTGTTTTTTTTTAAATAATTCTAAAATATTTGTTCTTAAAATATTTTATAACTTGTTTTACATTAAACACAAAAACAAATACTTTTTAGTAAAAATAGTTATAAATTTTTTAATTAAATCTTTTTATCTAATATAAAAATTTAATTATATTTTTAAATTATAAAAATCAAATTAAAAATCTAATAAAATTATAAATATGAATAAAATAATTAAACCTAAAAACCGATTAAAAAGAGTGAGCGGAATGCTGGGGATTATTTTATTGCCGTCTGAGGTCATAAATAATTAAATATTTTTCCTCTCTAATTAATTAGGAAGATACGCACACTGGCCTTTAAGATTGATCTGGAGAAAGCTTATGACAGAGTTGACTGGAGGTTTTTAGCTCATACCCTTAAGAGCTTTGGTTTTCCTATTCCTACACTTAATTTGATTATGAATTGTGTCACTGCTTCTTCCTTATCTATTCTTTAGACTCTGCTTGGTTAATTCTGTTGCCGCTGCTATTCCCACGTACCAGATGCAGGTCTCTATTTTTCCCAAAGGAATCATTAGTAAATTGGAGTCTATGATGAGGAATTTTCTTTGGAAAGGACAAGTTGATGGAAGAGGATTGAATCTTGTTAGTTGGAAGGTACTGGTTACTCCAAAAAAATATGGAGGTTTGGGGATTAGAGATCCTTATTGTGTAAATATTGCTCTTCTTGGGAAGCTAGTTTGGACTTTTTTCCAGCAGCCAAACAAGCTATGGGTCCAATTATTGGATGCCAAATACCGATCATCTCTATATGACTGTTTTAGTTATCCTAAGAACAAGGACTCTCCCATTTGGAGGTGTCTTTGCAAGGCTTGGAAAGTGTTGAAGGATGGGTTTGCTTGGTGTATTGGAGATTTGAACCAGAATTTTTGGTTTTCTAGCTGGAGGAGAGAAGGACGGTTATCTAATGAGATGGATTATGTCCACATTTCTTATTCGAATCTCCGGATACAGGATATTTGGTCGGTTGGTAGGTGGCATTTGGATACTCTTTATCCTCCTTTATCTCAAAATCTGAAAGATAATATTCTCTCTTACAATCCAGATGAACAAGCAGGTCCGGAAGTGGGTTGGTATTGGAGTGGGTCTGCTGCCAAAGTCTATGACTCACGCAATAGTTACTTGTGGTTGTGTAAGCAGCTGTTTGGTTGGGAGGAGAGGGAGAATTGACTTTGGCTTTGGCGTCAGCTTGTTCCGGAAAAGCATAAGTTTTTGGCTTGGTTGTGTCTTAAGGAGGCTCTTCCTACTGCAAGTTTTCGCTTTAGAAGAGGGATGTCGTCATCGGATAGGTGTCCAAGATGTCTTTCTAGCCAGGAATCGGTTATACATTGTATTCGGGATTGTCCAAAAGCTCAGCTTGTCTGGCAAAGGTTGGATATTCCTTGTCATCCTTTGGATTTAAAGAACTGGTTCTTGTATCATAGCAGAGAGCACCCGTTCAAGTTCTTTTCGGGACTTTGGTGGATATGGCGAGCAAGGAATAACGACATCTTTAATCCCCATAAAACTTGGCCTCCGGAAAAAGTCATTTGTCTGGCATTAACTTCAGAAAAGGAGCTTAGAAATATTTTTGAATTACAACGTATGTCCCTTCCCTCTACTCTAAATGGTTTTTGGAATCCCCCATCCATTGGTACTTTTAAGATTAATTGTGATGCTAGTTATTTTGGTTCGGGTGATAGTGTTGGTTTTGCTTGTGTTATTAGAGATTGTAATGGGAGCTGGCAAAGGGGGTGTTTGGGAATGATTGAGAGTAATAGTATTCTTCAAGGAGAATTGTTTGCTATTTGGAGAGGATATCTCTTAGCTTGGGATGTGGGTCAACGAGATGTTATTTGTGAGACGGATTGTGTGGAAGCATTTAATCTTGTTACTCAAGATGGTTTTGGGTTTATTGATCCACTGGTGCTCAAAATAAGAGATATCATGCATTGGAATTGGCGTGTTGACTTTCGTTTGATTATGAGAGATGCAAACACGGTGGCAAATACTATGGCAAAGATGGCGATGAAGTTACAACTTTCGCATGTGGAGCTTCTTTCACCTTGGGAGGATTTTAAGAGTAGTCTTAAACGGGACTGTCCCTCTATTTAAGCAGTTCCTTGTTTTGTTTCTTTTGTTTTTCTTTGTTTAATTTATTTCAGTCACCAAAAAATTAGGAAGATACGAATTACATTTTCCTTTTCTTTTAGATGGATAATTGTATATATTCGTTTTTGTTTATAAACTTGTATGAGAAATTGAGAATAATGTAAGTATGTAACTAAAAAAATTAAGTGAGAAATTGAGAATAACATAATCCATTTTCTTCATTTTATTATTCCGGGGTTATTAGTTATACGATCAGAAGTTGTGCAAATTGCTGAAACAAAAGTACAAGACTATAATTATAATGTCTTTGATCTATGAAAGAGGGTGTTTATGTGGGGCTTTTTTATATAAATAAATAATAAAAATACATTATTTATTAAAATACGCACGACAGAAATCGTTCAAAAAATACACATGGCTAACTCAAGGAGCGCGACCGCGAAGTGGAAATCCACTCCAAACCGTGTCCGGCCACCACGAAATGGGCTTGACACCTGCAGAATGCCTGCAGTTCCCCCATTTTGCTCGTGGCATGCACGAAATGCCTAATCCAGCCCTGGCGCCAACGAGTTAGGCAGCGTCAGGGGTAGCGCCAGCGAGTTTGTAGCAAAGGAAATTTGTGTAAGTTGATCTGTGCTGTTCTCTCTGAGGAAAAAAAAAACTAACATGAGTGGGGATGGGGCTAACATTGTTGGAAGAGAACCTCAGTTGAGTATACAGGACAAATCACACTATTAAATCAGAGTGGAGAAAAAATTATATGATTCAACTAAAGTTAAAAACGTAATATGGATCAACAAAAAACGTGTTTTTATGTAATTCAAATCAAACTAATTCGAATTACAAACCAACAGTCATTTGAATTATAAGAGATGCAATTCGAATTACACTAAAAAAATAAAATTATCTAATATATTGGACGAACTCAATGTTGATTTTTTATTTCTATTATAAAATATAAAAAAATTTTAATTTTCAAAAAAAAAATTATGTTATTTGTTAGGATTTAATTTTTTATTGTGTTTTCATAAAGTTTGCACAAAATTCACCTATCACATTGACTAAACTTATTTATTTACGTAATGTTTGTTTATCGATTCAACAAACTTGTTTACGTTTTAATATGATTTGAATTGTATTGGTATATTTTTATTTTTAATCAATTTAATTTTATTTAAATAATTAGATTTTTAAATTATAAAATTTGTATTAGTTTGTAATTTAAATTTAAATAAAAATAATTTAAATTAATGATTTATAAAATTGCATGTATTCGTATTATTGTACTTATATGATTAATTATATTTATTCGATTTAGAAAAAATAACAGTATTATTTTAAATAAACAACCGTTATTTTTTTTAAAAATCGAATAAATATAATTAATCATATGAGTACAATAATACGAATACATACAATTTTATAAATTATTAATTTAAATTATATCTATTTAAATTTTAAATTACAAACTAATACAAATTTATAATTTAATTATTTAATTATTTAAATAAAATTAAATTGATTAAAAATAAAAATATACTAATACAATTCAAATCGTATTAAAACGTCAACAAGTTTTTTTTTTTTTTTATCAAAGATAGGAGACTCGAACCTGCAATCTCTTAATTGAGTATGGGAGACTATGCCATTTGAGCTATAACTCATTGGCAAAACATGAACAAGTTTGCTGAGTCCATAAACAAACTTTACATAAATAAATAAGTTTAGTCAATATGATAGGTGAATTTTGTGCAAACTTTATGAAAACACAATAAAAAAAATTAAATCCTAAAAAATAATATTTTTTTTGAAAATTAATTTTTTTTATATTTTATAATAGAAATAAAAAATCTTATTAACATTAAATTTGTCCAGTATACTAGATAATTTTGTTTTTTTAGTGTAATTCGAATTGCATCCCTTATAATTCGAATTAGTGTAATTCGAATTACCTTGGGTCAACTTGCATGCATAATTCGAATCAGGTAGGTTCGAATTACGTACGAATTTTGGCTGTATATTTCAAATTGATCAACTTCGAATTACTGTTAGTTTGTAATTCGAATTAGTTTGATTCGAATTACATAGAAACACGTTTCTGGTTGATCCATGTTACGTTTTTGACTTTGGTTGAATCATGTAATTTTTTCTCCACGCTGGTTTAGTAGTGTGATTTGTCCGAGTATACAATTACATATACATTTTCCGAAGCCATTGCAACAAAAAAAATTTATCAACAGCTGCAAAATTTTAGAGAGAAAGAAGGTAAATATCAGGGACGGACATAAGGGGGCGAGTGGCGGCCTCGCCCTCCCCAACTTTTTTTAATAGTAATAAGTTATTATGTATAATTTATTTTTTTTGAAAAAATATTTAGTATTTAATCTAATATAAATAAAAGTTCAGTCTAATTTTAATATTAATAATTTTTAGTATCTAAAAAATAAGTAACAATATTAAAAAAGACTAAAAAAGATATTATTACTAATATTTTTTAATTAAATAAAAAATTTTAAATCTCATAAAGTGAATTCTCTTTCTTTTTGTGGCCGTTTTTTTATTCGTTTGGTATTAATTCTTTCTGTTTCAACTGCTACAATTAAGAGATCTTTTTTAACTATGAATATTGTGAAAAATAACTTAGAAACAAAATAAAAGATGAATTTTTTGCTAATTGTCTTTTAATTATATTGAAAAGAAAATTGTTGAAAATTTTGACACAAATTCTATTATCGATGAATTTTATGATACGAAGAATCGACCACTTCGTTAATAAAAAATATACACATATTTTTTTTACTTTAAAATATATTCTTTATCCGTATTATTTTTATAATACATCTTATATTATATAATTTTTTTTACATAATTTTTAATATTATATGTGTTATTGGCCCCCATAATATCATTTCTGGATCCGTCCCTGAAAGTAATGACATTGAGAGAAATTTAAGAGAAGAGAATGGAGATAGGAAGGCTCCTTTGGTGAATGGTGCACCATCGTTTATATAGGCATAATCAAGATCCAACATCGTTGGCGGACCATCTCGCGTGTGGTACCACTGACTTGGGGTTCATTACGTGGATGCCCCCTTGTTATGGCCATTTCGCATGGACCGGGAACTAAGTCCCCCCCCCCAAATTTTGTGGACGCCGAGCATGATATGGTTGCTATAGGTGTCAGGCCCATTTTGTGGCCGCCGAACACGGTTTGAAGTGAATCTTCACTTTGCGGTTGCCCACCCTGAGTTGGCCCTGCGTATTTTTGGAACGATTTCTCTCCGTGCGTATTTTGGTAAATAATGCATTTTTATTATTTATTTATATAAAAAAGCCTTTATGTGGCGTGAACCAGGATGACAGAAATTATTTTTTATAGTGGTTTGATTTTGGTGTCGTACAGATGAGCGGGTTTTTTCATAGAGAATAAACATTTCATGTAGGGGTGTGCATCGTCCGACTCGGCCCGAAGACCCGGCTCGGCCCCGAACACTTTAGGGGCTATTTTGGTGTGATTTCACCGAGTCTAGAGTCGGGTAAGGGTCTCAAAAATAGATCCGGTCATTATTTTGGGTCGGGTCCGGGCTAGGGCTCAGGTCACCCGAACTCGGCCCGGTGGCCCAGTCATCATACACAATTAATATTTTGTGTTATTAGTGATGGATGATGGCTATTCTTATGTGGAATTTAAGTATTGTAAACCTTAATATTTTGTGTTATTAGTTATTATAAGACTATAAGTTAATGTTTTATATTTAAAATGCATAAGATTTTAGACTAATGCATAATATTGTGTTATTTATATTGATTTAAATATTTGGTGCTATTAGACAATATTAATATTGATTATGGTTATGCTTTAATTTTAGAGAAGAGTTGGTTCTTGTTATATTTTTCTAAGTGAATTTTACCATGTCAAATAATGGTTGGAGTCATGGAAATTTGGATATTTTCACATGCTAGCTTATAAGAAGGTATCAAGGTAATGTAATGTTAATGGCTCAGTTTTCACCCAATTTTTACCCGGTATAATCGTGGCCCAAAAGTGTATAGGTTTCATCGGGTCTAGGACCGGGTTCGGGTCTAATAAATAGGCCCGGTATATATTTCGGGCCGGATCTGAGTCACATCAAACCCGATTTTACCCGGCCTATGCACACCCATAATTTCACGAATAAATTATTATATGTACTCATAAAAAAATATAAATGATGACAAATATACCTATTAAATAAAAAAAAAAACGATCATTGTACTTATAAAAAATGGGTTCCGTATGATAGAAATACCCAACCTCTAAAATACTATTAAAAAATTTTAAATTGTCTTTTTCTCTACTGCCACCATCATTCTCTCTCAGTCACTCTCTCTGTCTCTTTCTAAATCTTCTTCTAACTCTCTGGTGAGTGTCCCGCCGACGATCCCCTCCCTTTCTCCTTCCTTTTTTTTCCCTATCATTTCATTCGGTTCCTTCTTTCTTCAAATCTTGTCAAGTTTCTCACTACCCGCTTAATCACTATGTACCCCACGCATGCGGGCATGCGGCTCATTCTCTGAATTACGCTCAGTGTTCCACAATTTTTCCAATAAGAAGGACATATTCCTCTACAACGTGCTTCTCAGCAACTACGCACTCTACCGCAACATCATTTTGCTCCTCGTTGAATTGGTCTCCGTGGCAGGACTTCTGCCAGACAATTTCATGCTGCCGTGTGCTGTCGAGGCCTGTGCTGGGCTCATAGAGGTGGAGCTCGAGAAAGTGCTTCACGCGCTTACTTTGAAACTGGGACTGTGCTCTTATTCTTTTGTGAAAAATGCACTTATTGCTATGTATGGTAAGTGTGGATTTGTGAAGAGTGCGTTCAAGGTGTTTGAAAAAAATGCCTCGAAAAACTTGATTTCGTGGAACTCGATTATGCTTATGTGCTCGGAGAATGGGCCTTTTATGAGATTTGTGGTCTGTTTAAAGAGCTTTTGTTGAATAGTGGTGGTGATGAAGGCTTGGTTTCTGTGGT
The DNA here is from genome assembly GCF_059453495.1 of Arachis ipaensis. Lineage (NCBI taxonomy): Eukaryota > Viridiplantae > Streptophyta > Magnoliopsida > Fabales > Fabaceae > Arachis > Arachis ipaensis. Next base: position 20,819,320 of record NC_142440.1, on the reverse strand, counting down.
GGCTGCAATAGGTGAAGTGAATTTGGGGATGTTGCTTCATGGTTTGGCTTTGAAACTGAGTTTTTGAAATTGGAACACTCATCGAAGAGTTGGAAGAAGATTTAGAGAGAGAAAGAGATAGAGAGAGAGAGAGTGAGTGAGAGAGGATGATGGTGGCGATGGTGGCAGTGGTGGAGAGAAGGGTAATTTGGGATTTTTAAATAGTTTTTTAGGGTTTGGATATTTCTGTCATGCGGAACCCATTTTTCATGGGTACAATGGTCGTTTTCTTCTTTGATGGGTACATTTATCAATATTTGTATCTTTTATGGGTACACATGATAGTTTATTCAACATTTGACAATGGCACTACTCAAACCGTGAGAAGCTATAGTTATGACACACATTTCGAAAACACCTAACACTGACATCATGTAGATCGCAAAAAATTGGGATCATTTAGCAATTTCTCCAATTTCTCATAAATCACAATGTGTTGAGTCTACTGACACTGTCATCTCATTGGGGATGAGATACTTTCATGGCAACACACATATAAACACAGAAAAGAAATATAAAGTTAAACAAAAAAGATATTAAAAGAGGCAGTTTATATGGTGAATAGGTGATAAACCATTATTTTATTATTTAAAGTGTGTTTAATTGAGTGCTTTTATCAAGTCTTTACCCACTTATTCATATGATTAGCATGATATTACAATTCCTTCCCAAAATTATTCCATGGTTGAAAACTTGCTTCCTAGAGATCTTTTAATTATGTATTTTAACTCTCCTTTATCCCATTTGATGCCGTGATATGTGTGTTAAGCGTTTCAAGCTTCATAGGGCAGGAATGGCTTAGAGAATGGAGAGGAAACTTGCAAAAATGGAAGGAACACAAGAAACCAAGGAGATGACCAGCGAACAATAACGCGAGCGCACAAAACGAAGAAATCGCAGCGACGCGAACGCGTGCCTGACGCAAACGCGTGCCTGACGCAAACGCGTGGAGTGGAGTCTGCACGAATGACGCGAGCGCGTGGACGACGCGAACGCGTGACAAGGAAAATTTCCGATTGACGCGAACGCGTGGATGACGCGTACGCGTGACCTGTGCGATTTGCAAAAATAACAGAATACGTTGGGGGCAATTTTGGGCCACATTTTGACCCAGTTTTCGGTCCAGAAACACAGATTAAAGCTAGGGAACATGCAGAAACTCGACACGCATCCACACACATTCAGATACATCGATATTAGGATTACTTTTAGTTTTAGATCTGAATCTAGATTAGCTTTACATTGGTAGTTTATGCTTTTGCTTTGGATTTTGGATGCTGAAGAGTCATTACCTCCGCGAAGACATTACCTTAGTTTGTTTCCCTATTCCTTTACTCTCATTAGTTGCTCATTGACCCTATTTAATTAAGTATGTTGCATTTGGAATATATTAATATATAGAGTTACTTTTAATTTTAATTAATTTTAATTCTCTATTCTATTTTATTTAATTTATTATGTCTTCTTATATTTTTATGAATATTAATTCCATGACAATGGAGTAGATTTCCTACTTGACATGGGGGTTGATTGAGAGGAGACACTTGAGTTGGAATGCTCAAGTGCTTAGTTAAATTGGATGTTGTTGGCTAATTCTGTACCTACTAACGCTAGACCTTCCCAAGGGAGAGGACTAGGATTTGCGGGTAAGAGTTAGCTCAATCACTTGACTTTCCTTTATTTAGTAAGGGTTAACTAAGTGAAAACAATAACCTCTTTACACTACACTTGAGAAGATTCCAACAAGGATAGAACTTCCAATTAATCATTCCCCCAGTCAAGGTCTTTTAATATCAATAATAATTCTTAGTTCTATTGCTTTAATTTACAATTATTTTTACTCATTATCAAAACTCAACTTTTCTAGAAAACTTTTAGTTAATAAAATAGCACCCTTTCCTGCAACTCGTTGGGAGACAACCTGGGACTCATACTCCCAGTATTTTTATTTCTAAAATTTGTGACAACCCCTTTTTAAATTGGTGAGGCAGACTTTAGCCGTTTGAGAGCTATACTTGCAACGCATTTCTCTTATTAAGACTCTCTTAATTGGTCTAACTTCTGCCTTCCACATCAATTTTTGGCACCGTTGCCGGGAGTTGCAATAGTGTGCTAGATTATTAATTAGTGTACATATTTTATTTTATTTGCATATTTTATTTTTATTTCTGTTACCATGAGCTATACGTCTTTCTCATTGAATGATGCGTTCATTGCCTGATCCGAGCTTAGCCGCTTTTGATCCTGAAATTGAAAGAACTCTTTCACGTATTAGGCGAGCTCGAAGTCGGTTAGCCTCTGAGGGTGAATCTGAACCGCCAAGCTCCTTTACTACTGATCCAGTTGATTCATGTGCAGGTGACATGGCAGAACCTAGGAGAATTACTCTCCAGGAAGCTGGAGCCCCAGATTTTACACTGCAACCTTATCAAGTGCATCATCCAAATCTGGCTACAGATTTTGAATTGAAGACTGCACTAATCAACTTGATGCCCAAGTTTCATGGTTTACCTGCTCAAGAGCCTATTAAGCACCTTAGAGATTTCCAGACAGCCTATTCTACTGTTAGGCGTAATGGTGCAGATGAAACTTCTATTATGTTAACTGCCTTCCCGTTTTCTCTTGAGGGAAAGGCAAGGGAGTGGTACTACTCCCAACCTGAAGCGACTGTTACAACTGGGATACACTTAGGTGAGAATTTTTAGAAAAATACTTTCCAGCTGAAGTCACAGATAGACTGAGAAAAGAGATCTCCTGCATTGTTCAAGGTGACTCAGAGACTCTCTATGAATACTGGGAGCGTTTTAAGAACCTTCTAGATGCATGCCCCCATCACATGATTGACAGACTAGTGTTGATCAGCTACTTCACTCAAGGCATGAATCCCCAGGATAAAACTACACTGGATGGTGCTAGTAATGGTTCTATGAAAAAGTACAGAACAGCAGATGAAGCATGGCAACTGATCAGCGACTTAGCTGAGTCCACAAGGAATCACAGGCCGAGGCGCAACCACTCAAAAGATGTTGTAGAGGTTTCCTCTAGCATTGAGACTACTGCTCTTACACAGAGTATATGTGAAATGACCAACCTACTGAAACAGATACAGTTAAACCAACAACAACAAGCTCAACCTCACCCACCACAACAGAGCCAACAGTTAGTTCCCCAAAGAGTATGTGGAATCTGTGCTGATTATAGTCATTACACTGATGAATGTTTGCAGCTCCAATAGGAAGACAACACTGTGGCAGCTACTCATAACTTCTATGACCGCCCGAATCAAGGATACAACCAACAAGGCAGCAATTACAACCAAGGCGGAAACCATAACCAAGGATGGCAGGATAACTCCAACCAAGGTTGGAGAGATAATTCTAACCATAATTGGAAGGACAACTATAACAGAGGAGGCAGAGATAACAATGGAAACCAGAGATGGAATAACAACATTAACAACAGACAGTAGAATCAGAATCATCCCTACAGAGCACCTCACCTAAGACAATCTCAAGGATTCCAGCAAAACCAACAGCAAGTTCCTCAGATCACTCACTCCAATTCCTCATCAAATAACGAGATGCTCCATTCTCTTGCACAAGGGCAACAAGACATGCAGACGCAGCTGAACTCTACTTTAAATGGTATGACTGCCATTTTACAAGCTCTCGTCTCCCAGTTGGATTCATCACCTAATTCCACAAATCAACCTTCAAGCTCCAGTGGAATTCCTTCTCAACCCCTACTTAATCCCAAAGGTGGCATCAATGCTATCACTTTAAGGTCCGAAACTACATTGCAGGAGAGGAACTAGGAGGAGCAAAGCCTACCAGAACATGTCCCAACTGAGGATGTAGTGGAAGTGGAAAATGCTGAAGAGGAAGAGGACGTACAAGACATAGTTGAAGAAGAAGCAGCTCAACCACAGAACAAAATACCAAAGGATGTAGAGGCTGTACAGGACGCCATTCCTATCCCATTTCCACACCTGGCAAAGAAATCCAGGAAGTAGATGGAACTTGATCCCAAAATGATAGAAATATTCAAAAAGGTTGAGGTAACTGTTTCCCTTTTTGATGTTATTCAGTAGGTACCTAAATACGCAAAGTTTCTAAAAGATTTATGCATACATAAGGATAAGATTAATGAATTAGAAACTATTCCTTTAGGTAGTTCTATATCTGCTTTAATGGGAGGTATCCCTGAAAAATGTAGTGACCCAGGTCCATGTATGGTTAACTGTACCATTGGAGGTGTAATTTTTTCTGACTGCATGTGTGATTTAGGAGCATGTGTTAGTATAATGCCATTGTCTATATATGATACCTTGAGGCTCCCTCCCTTAAAAAGGTTGGCAGCTCGTTTTGTGTTAGCATATAAAAGCATTATTACAGTAGTTGGAATTGCTGAAGATGTATTAGTGAGCATTAAGGGGCTCACATTTCCTATTGACTTCTATATCCTGGAAATGCCCCCTAATGACTCAGGAAGATCATCATCAATCCTGCTTGGAAGACCATTCCTGAAGACTTCAAAGTTCAAGCTGTATGCATTCTCAAGAACTTACTCCTTTGAGATAGATGGCAGAACAGTGAAATTCAGTTTAAATGAAGCTATGAAGCACCCTCCAGAAGATCATTCTATCTTCCAGTGCGACATTATTGATGAAACTGTAGCTGAAGTTCACCAAGAAGAAATGGAAGAGAAGCACATGGAGCAAGGTCCAAGTGTGGGGACACTTTCTGAAAACAATGAAGACCCTTTACCATTATCACCAACCCCGGATGATCCAGAGCCTAGCTATGAGCAGAAATTGGAATTAAGGCCTCTTCCTCCACACTTCAAGTATGCTTACCTTGAGGATAGGCAGAAGTTTCCAGTTATCATTGCAAAGGAACTCACCTCTCAACAAAAAGAGCAACTGCTCAGTGTGCTGAGAAAACATAAGAAAGCAATTGGATGGAGCTTAGCAGATATAGTAGGCATCAGCCCCTAAGTTTGTGAACACAGAATATTCTTAGAAGAGGGAGCAAAGCCTGTCCGTCAACCTCAAAGAAGATTGAATCCTACCATCTTAGAAGTTGTCAAGAAAGAAGTAACCAGACTACTTGAAGCAGATATCATTTACCCCATCTCAGACAGTGAATTGGTAAGTCCAGTACAAGTGGTGCCCAAGAAGTCTGGAGTCACAACAATAAGAAATGAGCATGGAGAGCTCCTGACAAGTAGAGTGCAGAATTCATGGAGAGTTTGCATTGACTATAGGCGTCTTAACCAAGCCACTCGCAAGGATCATTACCCCTTGCCATTCATTAATCAAATGCTTGATCGCCTGTCAGGTAAATCTCATTATTATTTTTTAGATGGTCATACAGGATATTTTCAAATTCATATAGCTCCTGAAGATCAGGAAAAGACTACTTTTACATGTCCCTTTAGAACATATGCTTATAAAAGAATGCCTTTTGGTTTATGCAATGCACCAGCTACTTTCCAAAGATGCATGATGAGTCTTTTCTCTGATCTCATTGAGAACTGTATGGAGGTTTTTATGGATGATTTTAGTATATATGGTGATTTATTTAGCCTTTGCTTGGATAGTTTATCTAAAGTATTAGACAGGTGTGTTAGTACCAATCTTGTATTAAATTTTGAAAAATGTCACTTTATGGTAAAACAAGGAATTGTACTAGGACATGTTGTGTCTAATACTGGCATTTCTGTAGATCCAGCAAAGGTAGATGTTATTTCTAGTTTACCTTACCCCTCCTCTGTGAGGGAAGTCCGTTCGTTCTTTGGCCACGCAAATTTTTACAGGAGATTCATTAAGGACTTCAGTATGGTAGCACTACCTTTATCCAGATTGCTGCAGAAAGATATTGAGTTCGAGTTCAGTGATGATTGTATGCAAGCGTTTGATAAGCTGAAGATCGCCCTGACTCAAGCCCCAATTGTGAGAGGACCAGACTGGAGCCAGCCATTTGAAATTATGTGTGATGCTTCCAACCATGCAGTAGGAGCAGTGCTGGCTCAGCGCGAAGGTAAGGATCCTTTTGTAATTGCTTATGCATCTAAGACTTTAGATGCTGCTCAATCTAATTATACTACTACTGAAAAAGAGCTTCTAGCTATTGTTTTTGCTTTGGATAAATTCCGAGCCTATTTACTTGGTACTAAGGTAGTAGTGTACTCAGATAATGCAGCTCTAAAATATTTATTAGCTAAAAAGGAGTCCAAACCAAGGCTAATACGTTGGATACTGCTGCTGCAAGAATTTGATTTAGAAATTAAGGATAGAAGTGGTAACCAGAATTTAGTGGCAGACCACTTGAGTCGCCTTGAGCACATTAAGGATAACTCCACTCCCATAAATGATAATTTCCCTTTTGATAGCTTATATGCAGTATCTGAAGTAGCTCCTTGGTATGCACCTGTAGCTAATTATCTATTTAGCCACACTTCTCCTCCAAATTTTACTAAGCATCAAAGAGACAAGCTGAAAAGCGAGTCTAATTTATGGAGGTGTGGTGCTGACTAGGTAATTAGACGGTGTGTGCCTCAATTAGAATTCCAGTCCATTTTAGAGGCTTGCCACTCATCTGAGAGTGGGGGACATTTTGGCCCTCAAAGAACAGCTAGAAAAATTCTAGACTGTGGATTCTGGTGGCCTACTCTTTTTAAAGACGCTACTGAATTTTGTAAATCCTTTTCCCCATGCCAAAGGTTTGGTAATATATCCAAGAGGGATGAGATGCCTCAACAGATTATGCTTTTCTGTGAAATTTTTGATGTTTGGGGCATTGATTTCATGGGTCCATTTCCAAATTCTAATGGTTACTTTTATATACTGTTAGCCGTAGATTATGTTTCTAAATGGGTGGAAGCAATTCCTACCCGTACTGATGATGCTAACATGGTTGTTTCCTTTGTTAGAAACCATATTATTTGTCGCTTTGGATCACCACGAGCAATCGTGAGCGATCAAGCACTCACTTTTGTAACAGGAGACTAATAGGATTACTGAAAAGGCATGGGATAGTTCATAAAGTATCAACAGCTTACCATCCCCAGACCAATGGGCAAGCAGAAGTCTCTAATAGAGAAATAAAGCATATTCTAGAAAAGATAGTAAAACCTCATAGGAAGGACTGGAGTGCCAGGCTACAAGATGCACTCTGGGCATATAGAACAGCGTACAAGACACCCATTGGGATGAGCCCCTTCCGCTTGGTATACGGAAAGGGTTGCCACCTCTCAGTAGAGGTGGAACACAAGGCTTTCTGGGCTGTGAGGGAGTGCAACATGAACTATGAAGAAGCTGGTGCTGAAAGGAAGCTGTAACTAGCAGAACTAGAGAACCTTCGCCTAGAAGCATATGAGAACTCCAGGAGATACAAAGAAAAGATGAAGGCCGTCCATGACAAGCACATAAAAAGGAGAGAATTCAGACCATGGGAGTTAGTTCTTCTTTATAACTCCAGACTGAGGCTTATGCCAGGTAAACTGAGATCAAGATGGGAAGGTCCATACAGAGGAGAAAAAGCAGAGTCATACGGAGTGTTTCACCTGCGTCATCCTTCTAGCTCCAAATTTCTAAAGGTGAATGGACATCGCCTGAAGCTTTATCATGGTGAGAAGACGAAGGATCAAAAGGAACTAGAGGTCTTCCTTTTGGAAGACCCACCAACAGAAACAGAATGAGTCTGAAGAGCGTCCAACTTAAGGACGTAAAAGCAAAGTGCTAGGTGGGAGACAACCCACCATGGTATGATCGTTCCGTTTCAGTGTTAGTTTTATTTTACTTTATTCTATTTTTATTTTTGTTAATGAATCTTCTCATAATCTCTGCATAAAGTTGCATATAGCATGCATTTACATTTGCATATTGCATAAAAAAAACACGCACGCGACGCGTAAGCGTCATATGTGCATTCTGAAGAAAAGATAATTAAACAGAAAGTCACGCGAAAGCGTGGCTGGAGGCGTGCCTTAGGCACAAACATGCCCATGCGTCTGCGTCACCCACGCGGCCGCGTCTTTTTTGGAAATAGCCTCCCACGCGTCCACGTCACCCACGCGAACGCGTGCCCCTAAAAATCGACGTAAAAGAGGTGTATGGCAGCAAGTTATGATAGAGCTGGGCTGGAATGATGCTGGAAGCACCAACCCTACCGCGCGACCGCGTGCCCCACGCGGCCGCGTAGTTTTCAAAATATAGCCATCCACGCAATCGCGTCACCTTAAATTTTGGCAATATGAGTTTGAAACAGAGAGTTGCGCGAACACGCAGCTGCTCTCGCGCCAATCGCACAAATCAAGTCACGCGACCGCGTGACCCACGCGTCCGCGTCACTTGACAAAAATCACACACCACGCGACCGCGTGACTCACGCGTTCGCGTCACATGCGGCGCACAGATTATCCAGATCAGCCAAAATATAATATCTTTTCTTCCCCAAATCCTAATTTTTCTTTTTCCTTCTTATTTCCTTCTTCTCCCTTCTTCTTTCTCTACTCATTCTCACTTTTTACCTTCTCCTCCCTTATTTTTCACATCCATTATCAAGGTTCTTTTCTTTCTCTCTTTATTTTTATTTTTCCATTATTTTTATTTATGTTTACTTCTTCTTTCATTATCTATATTCTATTTTTCTTTTAACTTTTCTTTTTATTCCTTTAATTGGTGTTAGAAATTTATTTGGGTCATTATCTTCTTTTATATTTCGCTTGTGAGTTATTATGAATTGTTTGACAATTATATATTACTTTTCATAAGGGTTGCTTGCATGACTCAATTTCCTACTTCTAATAACATATTCACCATGCATGCCAAGTGTTTGTGAAAAAGCCCGTATGGCATTATGCATTATTTTAAATTATTCTATTCTATTACTTTAATTCCTGTTTTTCACAAAACCCCTTTTATATTTTATTGATTAAATATAATTGTCAATACAAACAGATTATTAGTTTGAAAGGCTTTGTAATCTAACTTGGACATTGAATGCTTGATTTATGCTACTCATACCTTTGCCGGCATGCCAATAAACATCTTGCATTTAATTGCCATCACATGCACTTACTATATCACCTTTGATGAACTTTTCACATGTAGTCAGTCTAGACCATGTGTTAACAACATCCTTCTTTACCGTGCATTGATTATCACCCTTAATATTCGCTCCCTTGCTCGAACCCTTAGCTTTATATATTACTTTCTTTTTCCTTTTTCAGGATGGCCACCAAGAAAGGTAAAGAGAAAGCTACTCCCAAACCACCAACAAGGAGAGGAACAAAAAGAGCATTAGTGGAAGAACCATCTTTAACAGCGGTGAAACCCTCAACAAAACGAATCAAGAGGATCATCAAGGTCGATGAAAAAGAGAAAGCCTTCCCAGCAAAGGACACTGCGCGGTTCACTAACTGCTACTGTGAGCAGATGTTCCCCATCCTGGCAGCAAGGAACTATAACAATGAGTACCTTCTCATCCTCCCAACCATCATTGCTGAAATTGTTGAGCCCCGCATTGACCGAAGACAATGGGGATTCCTACGGAGACAGCCACGGCAGGTTAATCTATCATGGATAGTTGAATTCTACTCCAATTTTCACATGCCAACCATGCAGTCTGTCTATGTCCGTCAGAAGCAAGTCCCCATAACTGAAGAGGCAATTCAACAAGCTTTAGATCTTTCTCCTGCTCCAGAAGGATTGGACGCATTCCAAGAAGCCTCGTTCAAGCGCCAGACATACCAATTTGACTGGGATGCTGTTCTCAGAGTTATCGCACAACCTAGCAGCAGATAGATCTACGAATACCATTATTCTCGACCTAAGGGCATTTTGGCTTCCGCACTCACCTTAGAGGCTCAAGTATGGACACAAATCATGTCCCATTATGTCTTTCTGAGCACTCATGGGTCTTCCTTCACTGCAGACATGGCTGTTTTACTTTGGTGTATCTTTACAGACCAGCACCTCAATTTACCAAGACACATTCGGCATGCTATGGGACACATACAAATTGCGGGCAACTTACCTTTCCCCGACTTGGTTTCAGATCTAGTCTCAGCAGCCGGAGTCTCCTATAGAGCTGGGGAAACCAAGGCCATGATTCCACGAGATGATCAATACATCCCTAACGGGAAATATATCAGACCTCCAACATCAACTATCAACCGGAGCACGGAACCAGCAGAAGATATTCCTTCTTCTTTCACACCACAAGTACCTTCTACAAACCAACTGCTCAATCAGATACTTGAGAGGCTAGAACGGATTGACCGGAAAGGAAAGCAAAGAGAGCGCCGTAACAAGCGCAGATTTACATATCTTAAAGAGCTACTTGTTGGTACCCACCCACCTAGAGAAGACCCAGACACCCCGGACTCTACCTCATTTACCAGCACAGGGAGCCATGACGGTCCCGATGGTGGAGATGCTACTACTAGCCCCCCTTTGTTCCTGACAAATGGCACCGAGGACGGTGTAAAGCTTTAAGTGTGGGGAGGTTTCCTTTAAACACCAATAATATAGAATATTTAGTTAATTTTTCTTTTGTTTAGGATAGGATAAATTGCATAGTAATAATTAGTTGCATGCATGTTCTACTTGATTATATATATATATATATATATATATATATAATAAGTTTCTTTTTTCAGACCCTATTTTTGATCAATTTCACTAATTTAAAATAAATCTTTTGTGTTAAACTTGTTTGAAGTTGTAATTGGAACATAGATTAAAAAGCTAAGAACACACAACCCGTGAGATTTTGAGCCTAATTACATGGTTACATTATTTAACCATAAATATTTTATTCTTGTGTGTTCGCTTCTCTATGATTGTAATCTTTATTTTGTTTCATCCTGTATGTCCAATGTTTAATGTATCTATATGCATGCATATGATTGAGGCCATTAAATATTTAGCTCACTTATCCCAAATAAGCCTACCCTTCAATTACCTTTGTCAGCCACTTTGAGCCTTTTAAATCCCATTTGTTCTATATTTTACCACATCACTAGCCTTAAGCAGAAAAATAATTAAATATCCCAAAATGAATCTTTGGTTAGCTTAAGATAGAAAGTGTGTTAATTAAGAATGGGAAAATTGTGGGAATATTGGTTAATAAGGGAATGTATCATGATGGGAATTTGGATGCCTACTCATGTAAAACAAAAAAAAAATTGAAATTCCATGTGCATTGGTATGTTATTTCTATAAAAAAATATATATTTCAATAAATATTTAAATAAATAAGGGGACAAAATTACCCCAATTCTAAGTTAAGTAAAGCTCCAATGCATATGTGATAAGAAAAATAAAAGATAAAAGTTAACGCATGAGTATGTAATGTGAAAGTGGGAAAGTATGGGTAGCTAGGCATGAATTAGAATTATATAGAGTATATGTATGTTAGGTGAAGGCTTAGGTTAGTCAAAGATTCATATTTTAGCTCACTTAGCCATATATATATACCCTTATCCTTACCTTAGCCCCATTACAACCTTGAAAAGATCTCATGATGTTTGCATTAGTATATTAAATATTGTTGATTGGTTAGGTGAAGAACAAAATTTAGAAAGTATGATTAGAGAAGAATAGAGTGATTACCCTATACACTTGAGAGACTAGAGTGCATATACACCATCAGTGAGGGTTCAATGCTTAATTCTATGTTCCCTGCTTTCATGAGCTGTCTTCTTACAATGTTACCTGTTTTTACTATATAATTTGAATTAGTGAAATTCAATTTATGTTTGTCTTGAAGAGCTTATTTATTTTAACCAAGTAGACAAGAATCATAGAGTTGCATTCATATATATGGGTTGTATTGCATTGCATGAGTTTTATATTTTTCTACTCATTTATTTTATCTCCTTAAACTAAGCATGAGGACATGCTAATATTTAAGTGTGGGGAGGTTGATAAACCATTATTTTATGATTTAAATTGTGTTTAATTGAGTGGTTTTATCAAGTCTTTATCCACTTATTCATATGATTAGCATGATATTACAATTCCTTCCCAAAATTATTCCATGGTTGAAAACTTACTTCCTAGAGATCTTTTAATTATGTATTTTAACTCTCCTTTATCCCATTCGATGTCGTGATATGTGTGTTAAGTGTTTCAGGCTTCATAAGGCAGGAATGGCTCAGAGAATGGAGAGGAAGCTTGCAAAAATGTAAGGAACACAAGAAACCAAGGAGATGACCAGCGAACAATGACGCGAGCGCATGGCTCATGCGAGCGCGCAAAATGAAGAAATCGCAGCGACGCGAACGCGTGCTTGACGCAAACGCGTGCCTGACGCAAACGCGTGGAGTGGAGTCTGCACGAATGACGCGAACGCGTGGACGACGCGAACGCGTGACAAGGAAAATTGCTGATTGACGCGAACGCGTGGATGACGCGTACGCGTGACCTGCGCGATCTGCAAAATAATAGAATACGCTGGGGGCAATTTCGGGCCACATTTTGACCCAGTTTTCGTCCCAGAAACACAGATTAAAGCTAGGAAACATGCAGAAACTCGACACGCATCCACACACATTCAGATACATCGATATTAGGATTACTTTTAGTTTTAGATCTGAATCTAGATTAGCTTTACATTGGTAGTTTATGCTTTTGCTTTGGATTTTGGATGCTGAAGAGTCATTACCTCCGCGAAGACATTACCTTAGTTTGTTTCCCTATTCCTTTACTTTCATTAGTTGCTCATTGACCCTATTTAATTAAGTATGTTGCATTTGGAATATATTAATATATAGAGTTACTTTTAATTTTAATTAATTTTAATTCTCTATTCTATTTTATTTAATTTATTATGTCTTCTTATATTTTTATGAATATTAATTCCATGTCAATGGAGTAGATTTCCTACTTGACATGAGGGTTGATTAAGAGGAGACACTTGAGTTGGAATGCTCAAGTCCTTAGTTAAATTAGACGTTGTTGGCTAATTCTGTACCTACTAACGCTAGACCTTCCCAAGGGAGAGGACTAGGATTTGCGGGTAAGAGTTAGCTCAATCACTTGACTTTCCTTTATTTAGTAAGGGTTAACTAAGTGAAAACAATAACCTCTTTACACTACACTTGAGAAGATTCCAACAAGGATAGAACTTCCAATTAATCATTCCCCCAGTCAAGGCCTTTTAATATTAATAATAATTCTTAGTTCTATTGCTTTAATTTACAATTATTTTTACTCATTATCAAAACTCAACTTTTCTGAAAAACTTCTAGTTAATAAAATAGCACCCTTTCCTGCAACTCGTTGGGAGACGACCTGGGACTCATACTCCCAGTATTTTTATTTCTAAAATTTGTGACAACCTCTTTTTAAATTGGTGAGGCAGACTTTAGCTGGTTGAGAGCTATACTTACAACGCATTTCTCTTATTAAGACTCTCTTAATTAGTCTAACTTCTGCCACGCATCAATAGGGCTCAGGTAAAGTAAAGGAAGATAAGATGGATTATGATTTGGAAACAAAGGAAAAAAAGTTTTTACCATTGTTATTATTCTTATTGTTTTGTACTTTTGTACATGTTTGATGTTGTGTTTTGAAGTTTGTGCATTGTTGGCCTTTTTTATTGGTGTTCTTGTGAGCAAAGTAGTTTAGTGTTGGTTATTTCTTGTTGTTTGTAGGTAGTGTTTATCGTGTGTTTTCTTGTGCTTGGATTGAAGTTTTTGTGTCTGTGTCTTTGTGATAGCATGAGATTATATTTTAGGTGGAAAGCTGGATGAGAAGGAGTAAAGATAGAGTCTAATGCTAGTCTTGGTGTGGTGGTGGGGTTTGCTGAAATCTGAAATGAGACTTGAATTAAACTGTAGTTCAAACACAATTATATTTAATATAATTTTTTTTTAAAAAATCCATCTCGCTCTTAACAAGAAACATTGACAAAATGTTAAAAAAAATAAAATTATCTCGCATACAATGAGATACTGTAAATAATTAAACAATTATATTTATCTTTTTTGTAGTTGTTGAGAAAGTTTTGATCCCACTACAATCGAGAATAACACCCTTGAACCTCATGTTGGGGTATAATTCCAATTTTTTTTCATATTAAATTTTTTTTAGCCCAAGAGTGAACCAATTCGTAATAATTTTAACTTTAGGGTTTTCAAGCACTTGGTTAAGAAAATAATAAATACATGAATGAAACTATCTTGGTTTATTGAATTTTATAAACAATCCCGCTAGAGAACTAACAAAGGGTGCAGCCAATGCAATCAATTAGCATTTTTTTTTGAATTTTTTTAGAGGAAACGTGAATTCAAATTATCATGAGAATTATCTAAAAACTAATAAAAAAACCATCAAAAATTTCAAAAACATTTTAAGAATTCCTAATAAAAGAAAACATCCAAAACGTAACAAAAAAATTATCCAAAACTTAACAAAAACAAGATATTCAAAATTATTTTAAAAATTCTAAAGCCTAATTAAACGAAACATCCAAAAAAAATTCAAAAACTAAGTAAGAAACATCTAAAACAATTAAAAAAATAATCCAAAATTCAAAAACAAAAAACATCCAAAATATAAGAAAAAAATATAAAACTTATGAGAAAAAATATACCCAAAAAGAAAAGAAGAAGAAGAAGAAGTAGCTCAAAGGTGGTTTACAGGGTTGCACAACACAAGGAGGAGGGAGCTGCAGTGGGTGGTTGACGAGGATGTGTAACGCCAGAAGGGAGCCGCGGTGGTTAGAGGTGCTAGGCGTTGCGAGTAGAGGAGCCGTGGTGGCCGGAGGTGTTGCGCATTGCGACGAAGGGAGCGGCGGTGGTCAACAGAAGGAGGTTGTCATGTGGCGTTGCTTCATTCGCAATGGGCATGCGGGCAGCGGAAGGAGTTTGTGATGTAGCCTTGCGTGTGTGCAGCAGAGGGCGGATTTGGCGAAGAAGAAGAAAAAGGGGAGGAAGAAGAAGAAAAGGAAGAGGATGATGAGGAAGAGGAGGAAGAAGAAGAGGAAAAAGAAGAAGACGAACATGGTTTTGCGCTCAGAAACCAAGCCAAATGCCCCAATCCATAATTTGCGACGCCGTAACCTCCCATTCCCTCCAAGATGCTCATCGTTTCCCCTCCCCACGTGACTTCCCTCTTGCGCCCCTGTCATGCATCGCGTTCCACCCCACAACTCGCGTCCCCTACTCATGGTGTTTTGTTTGTCGATCGTGCCGCTGGCCACCAATTGCACCACTACTGCGCCGTCCCGCGTCGCGTTCGTTGCATCGTGAATGAATTTCTTCTTCTTCTTGGTTTTGAATGATTATTTTTTCTAGTTTGGATGTTTCTTTCTCCAGTTGTGCTACATGCACACCAATTCCAGCCTGTAATTTCAGCCACCGTATATAAATACGTATACAAATACAAAAATTCAAAAATTAAAAACCAAACCCCAGTCTCACTCAACACGTGTTGCACCCTCCTCTTTCCAATTTCAATTATGCTCTCCCAAAATCCCTCCTCCTTCTCTTGCATGAATCTCCCCTCCCTCCCTCTCTCTCTCTCTCTCTCTCTCTCTCTCTCTCTCGCACGTGCACGATTCTCTCCTCTTTTTTTTGTCATAACTGCAATATTCTCTTCCAAGCGTGATTCTCAGCCGCGCTGCAATTCATAGGAACATTCTTCTAGTTTTCGCTGCTTTTTTTCTCCTTCTTCTAGTTTGATTCAGCATTTTCATCTCTACATTAAGGTGAGTTTTTACTCCTTCTCATTCTTCGATTTATGCATGCTTGATTTCAGTACTTCTTGTGTTTGATTTTCCTACTTCTTGTTTGATTTTAGGTTTGATTTTGCTATTTTTGCCTTATCTGATTCCTGCTTTCATCTATACATCAAGGTGAGTTTCTACTTCTTCTCCTTGTTTGATTTTTACATGCTTGTTTTTCGCTCTTCTTGTATTTCATTTTGATACTTCTTGTTTGACTTTGGTCTCATTTAGCTACTTTTGTATTTTCTGATTTAGGTATTTTTTTGGCTTTGATTTTTGCTACTTTTTGTTTTCTGTTTTCTAATTTAGGTCTCATTTTTCTACTTTTCTATTTGTTTTAGGTGTTTTTCGTTAGTTAGGATTTGATTGTAAAAATTTGATTTGTAATATCACTTGATTGATATGGGAACATAACTATATATTAAACATGTTTCTTACATTAGTGATTGACTTTGTTGTTAAACTTCTTAAATATCACTTGTTTTTGTTTATTTATCTGAATTTTTTTTATTAATCATTATGTTACTTGGTGATGATCAACCAATCTTATAATTAATGTACCATATTCTGTTGTTAACTTGTAATTTTGTTTACAAGAGGTAGGGTACATGATTTTGATTATTACCTTTGGCATATTTGATTATAATTGGATTTTTGTAATATGAGTTGGACTCCGAACTGAAGTAATTATAGCATCAAACTGAAGAGGAGAATTTAGATAATTATATTTTGTAAAACCTTTAGATTGTAATATCACTTGATTGCGATGAGAGCATAACTATATATTGAATCTGATTCTTACATTAGTGATGACTTGGTTGTTGAATTTTTTACATATTGAAGTTATTTGTGTTAAAAATTATCATACTATACTGAGTTTAATTATCATGTTGAATGAGTTTGATTATACTCAGGTTTTAAAACATGATATTACAGCGTGTTTGATTATAGCATGGTTGAGGTTTGATTATAGCATGAGTTTAACTTTTTTTTATTCTCTGAATTTGATTGGATTTTGATTGTTGAATTTGTTAATAGCTAAGTATTTTGAAAAATGCAAAAGAACACTGCAACGTAAAGAATACCAAGAGAACCAGAAAATAGGGACAAAAAAGGAAAAACAATTATTTGTACCCATGAACTTTGCGAACGCTGACAAAAATACCCATCAAATAAAGAAACTAACGTTATACCCATGAAAGATAGGTTTTGTGTGACAAAAGTATCGAAACCCCAATTTTTATTGACTTTTTAATAAAATTCTCAAATTACCCTTTATCTTCAACCTCAATTCCATCCCCTCTCTTCTTCCCCAAATTCAAAACTTTCACAACCCTTACCACCACTAGTGGCTCCCCTGATTACCACCGCCTCTCCTCTCCCTCAATCGTTCGCCAACACCGACTCTCTCGTTACCTGCGTCAAGAACTTTCCCACTCTCAACGTGCACACATTCTCGTAGTTCCGGCAGCAGATCTCTACCTACCACGCACACCATAAAGAAAACTCACAATATTATTTTATTATATATTACTTCCAACATAAACCACAACACACATTTCAACACATTTCAACATGTGATGTGACTTTGGATTGGAGGGATCTAAATGTATACCATGGGTTTGGTTTTTGAGTAGAAGGATTCAATGATGTTTGGGGTGTCCTTCAAAGCCAATGCCAAATCCCAGGGTGTGGACAGAATCATACTCGAAGATGCACCCAGTGGCATAGTTGATAAGAGTGAGGCCCTTCTCGCGGCACATGTCAGCCAAGGTGAGGGTGCCGACCATGTTTGTGTGGATGGTCTCCACCTTGTTAGACTCACATCAGTCCACATTGGGCCTGCCGATCATGTCGGCAGCATTAAAGACATGGCTGGGGTTCACAGCGGCAATGTCCGCTTCCAGGGAGGAGCGATTCTCTAGGTGGCTAGTGCCATACACGAAGGGGATGCTTTGGGCTTCACAGAGCTTGTCAAAGAGGCCGCCAATCCAGCCGATAGCCCATAGATCAAGAACTTGAGTTTCTTGTCACCAACGCAGCCATTAGCTGGTAAACCCATTGTGTCGGAAGGGGAGGGGAAGTGGTGGTAATCAGGGGAGCCATTGGTGATAGGGTTGGAAAAGTTTGGGATTTGGGAAAAAAGAGATAGGGTGGAGTTGATGTTGAAGATAAAGGGAGTAATTTTGAAATTTTATTAAAAAGTCAACAAAATATTAGGGTTTGGGTACTTTTGTCATACAGAACCTATTTTTCATGGGTATAACATTAGTTTCTTTGTTTGATTGGTACTTTTGTCAGCATTTGCAAAATTCATGGGTACAAATGATTGGTTTTTGGTTAAATTACACAGTTAGTCCCTACACTTTCAGTGAAATTACAAATTAGTCCCTACACTTTAAAAGTTTGTAATTGGATCCTTAAAGATAATTAAAATTTGCAATTTAGTCCCTGTCATTCAAAAAGTGTTTGATTTAACAGAATATTCTATTAAATCAACACTTTTTGATCGGCGGGGACTAAATTACAAATTTTAATTCTCTTTAGGGGCTCAATTACAAACTTTTAAAGTGTAAGGACCAACTGTATAATTTAACCTTGCTTTTTTTAGTATTAAAGAAAAGAAAGTAAAAAAACATACCGAAAGACACATCAGAGGGGACAGAGTGGAGAAAGGTATATTGTCTTTAGTTTTTTGCTTTTCGTTTGACATCTATATTTTGTCTTTATCTTTTTTCCTATGTTGACAAAATTCATTTTCATCAACGTAGTATTATATTGACACGGGATGCGTGCCAAATTTGTTGGCCACACTTTTTTCAGACTACTTGTGCAACGCAAGGAGGTATGAGCAATAAGGTTTGGATCCCTCTTGGGTATTTGGTGCACGAAATCACAATCACACTTTTGCAATTCCGCACAACTAACCAGCAAGTACACTGGGTCGTCCAAGTAATACCTTACGTGAGTAAGGGTCGATCCCACGGAGATTGTCGGCTTGAAGCAAGCTATGGTTATCTTGTAACTCTTAGTCAGGATATCAATAATTCTCAGATTTAATTGTAAAAAGTAAAAGAACATGAAATAAATACTTGTTTTGCAGTAATGGAGAACAGGTTGAGGTTTTGGAGATGCTCCATCCCCTGAATCTCTGCTTTCCTACTATTTTCTTCTTCACACACGCAAGGCTCCTTCCATGGCAAGCTTTATGTTGGGCATCACCGTTGTCAATGGCTACTTCCCGTCCTCTCAGTGAAAATATTCCAAATGCGCTGTCACCGCACGGCTAATCATCTGTCGGTTCTCGATCATGTTGGAATAGGATCCATTGATCCTTTTGTGTCTGTCACACGCCCAACAATCGCGAGTTTGAAACTCGTCACAGTCATCCCTTCCCAGATACCACAGACAAGGTTTAGACTTTCCGGATCTCAAGAATGACCGCCAATAATTCTAGCCTATACCACAAAGGTTTCAATCTTAGATTAGAAACCCAAGAGATACACATTCAAGCTTGATTGCATGTAGAACGGAAGTGGTTGTCAGGCACGCGTTCATAGGTGAGAATAATGATGAGTGTCACGGATCATCACATTCATCAGGTTGAAGTGCGAATGAATATCTTAGAATAGAAGCAAGCATGATAGAATGGAAAACAGTAGTAATCGCATTAATTCATCGAAACACAGCAGAGCTCCTCACCCCCAACAATGGGGTTCAGAGACTCATGCCATAGAAGATACAATATGAAACGTGTAAAGTGTCATGAGGTACAAGATGAATTACTAAAAGTAGTTTTTATAGTAAACTAGTGACCTAGGGTTACAGAAAATGAGTAAGCTAGGGTGTTTAGTGTAAAAATCCACTTCCGGGGCCCACTTGGTGTGTGCTTGGGCTGAGCGTTGAAGCTTTCATGTGTAGAGACTTTTCTTGGAGTTAAACGCCAGCTTTTGTGCCAGTTTGGGCATTTAACTCCAGCTTTTATGCCAGTTCTGGCGTTAAACGCCAGAATTCTTAAGCTGACTTGGAATGCCGATTTGGGCCATCAAATCTTGGGAAAAGTATGGACTATTATATATTGCTGGAAAGCCCAGGATGTCTACTTTCCAAGGCAATTGAGAGCGCGCCAATTGGGCATTTGTAGCTCCAGGAAATCCACTTTTAGTGCAGGGAGGCCAGAATCCAACAGCATCTGTAGTCCTTTTTCAGCCTCTAAATCAGATTTTTGCTCAGGTCCCTCAATTTCAGCCAGAAAATACCTGAAATCATAGAAAAATACACAAACTCATAGTAAAGTCCAGAAAAGTGAATTTTAAATAAAAACTAATAAAAATATAATAAAAACTAACTAAAATACACTAAAAACATACTAAAAACAGTGCCAAAAAGCGTATAAATTATCCGCTCATCACAACACCAAACTTAAATTGTTGCTTGTCCCCAAGCAACTGAAAATCAAATAGGATAAAAAGAAGAGAATATACAATGAATTCCAAAAACATCTATGAAGATCAGCATTAATTAGATGAGCGGGGCTTTTAGCTTTTTGCCTCTGAACAGTTTTGGCATCTCACTTTATCCTTTGAAGTTCAGAATGATTGGCTTCTATAGGAACTCAGAATCCTGATAGTGTTATTGATTCTTCTAGTTAAGTATGTTGATTCTTGAACACAGCTACTTTATGAGTCTTGGCCGTGACCCTAAGCATTTTGTTTTCCAGTGTTACCACCGGATACATAAAGGCCACAGACACATAACTGGGTGAACCTTTTCAGATTGTGACTCAGCTTTGCTAAAGTCCCCAATTAGAGGTGTCCAGAGCTCTTAAGCACACTCTTTTTTGCTTTGGACCACGACTTTAACCGCTCAGTCTCAAGTTTTCACTTGACACCTTCACGCCACAAGCACATGGTTAGGGACAGCTTGGTTTAGCCGCTTAGGCCAGGATTTTATTCCTGAGGGCCCTCCTATCCACTGATGCTTAAAGCCTTGGATCCTTTTTATTACCCTTGCCTTTTGGTTTAAAGGGCCATTGGCTTCTTCTGCTTGCTTTTTCTTTCTTTTTCTTCTCTTTTTTTTTTCTTTTCTATTCACTGCTTTTTCTTGCTTCAAGAATCAATTTTTTTGATTTTTCAGATTATCAATAACACTTCTCCTTTTCCATCATTCTTTCAAGAGCCAACAATTTTAACATTCATAAACAACAAATTCAAACATATGCACTATTCAAGCATTCATTCAGAAAACAAGAGTATTGCCACCACATCAAAATAATTAAACTGTTTTAAAATTTGAAATTTATGTACTTCTTTTTCTTTTTCAATTAAAAACACTTTTTTTAAGAAAGGTGATGGATTCATAGGATATTCATAGCTTTAAGACATAAACTTTAAATTTTATTAATCATGGAATGACAATAAGACTCAAAAACAAATATAAGAGCAAACTAATAATAATAGAAGACAGAAAAGTAAAAAAAAAATAGAAAAATAAATGACTCTTAAAATAGACTCTTAATAATAAAGGTTATCACAGAGTTAGGACTCAACAACCTTGATCTTGAGAAGTGGATGCTCCCTCAATCTGTGGGGTGCTTGGTCCTTCAAGGGAGAGCTTCTGGCGCCTCAGCTCCTGTAGCTCACGCCCCTGCTTCTCCTGTTCCTTCAGCAGTTTGCAGAGCATGCAGTCTTGATTTTGCTGTTCTTCCTTAAGTTATTCCATAGCTTCTTGCAGCTTGGTAACAGATGCTTCTAGGCGGGTCTAGTAGTCAATTTCAGGAATTTCTGGGAGGAACTCCTGCGCCCTCCTTTTTATGGAGTTGTCTTGCACTTGTCCTTCCATTGACTTCTTGGTGATTGGGTGTTCGATTGGAATGAATTCATCTACTCCCATCCTCACCCCAGCATCTTTCCATAGCAGAGAAATTAAGCTTGGGTAGGCCAGTTTGGCTTCAGTGGAGTTCTTGTTTGCAATTGTGTAAATTTCACAAGAAATCAGATGATGAATCTCCACTTCTTTTCCAAGCATAATACAATGAATCATCACTGCTCTTTTGACAGTGACCTCAGAGTGGTTGCTAGTGGGCAATATAGAACGCCCAATGAAGTCCAACCATCCTCTTGCAACTGGTTTGAGATCTCCCCTCTTGAGTTGGTTTGGGACACCTTTTGAATTGGTTATCCACTTAGTTCCAGGGAGGCATATGTCCTCTAGAACTTGATCCAACCCCTTATCTACTCTCACCATTCTCCTATTAAAGGATTCTGGATCATCTTGTAGTTGAGGCAGTTTGAAGACCTCTCTTATTTTGTCCAGATGGAAGTAAATAAGCCTCCCTCTGACCATGGTTCGATAGGTATGAAAGGCGGTTCCAGTTATTCTCTGCTTATCTGTTAGCCACAGATTTGAGTAGAATTCCTGAACCATGTTTCTTCCAACCTTTGTTTCAGGATTAGCTAGAATTTCCCATCCTCTGTTTCAAATTTGCTCTTGGATCTCTGGATATTCATCTTCTTTCATATTGAATTTAACTTCCGAGATCATTGACCTCAGACCCATTATTTTGTGGTAATGGTCTGCATGTTCTTTGGTTAGGAACCTCTCTTGATTCCAAAGACTCTTTGGAGTATTCTCTTTCTTGCCTCTTGATTTGGTTTGCTTTCCCTTAGGTGCCATGATCTTGATGAGTCTTTCCTCAGTGATCACGGAAAAACACACCAAACTTAGAGGTTTTCTTGCCCTCAAGCAAAAGAAAGGAAAGGGGAGAGAGAGGAGAAGAGGCAAATTCGAATGGTGGAGAGGAGGGGATGGCCAAATGTGTATTTATAAGAAGAGGGGGGATTTCGAAAATTTTGAAGAAGATATGCCATAGAGATATGATTGGTGGAAGAAAATAAAATTATGATATGAAAAAGATGAGATTTTCAATTGAAAAAGATATAAAGAGGTTAAATCTGATAATTTGGTTATGCATCTAAGAAATAAGAGATGATATGATGGGTTTGAAAAGATTTGAAACGAAATTGAGAAGATACTTGAGTTTTTGAAGAAGATTTGGGATGGATTTGAAAGAAAATTGAAAAAGAGATTTAGAGAATTGTTGAATTTTTTAAAATTGAGGGTGAATAATGAAGTTTGAAACATGTTTATGCAGAAAATTATGAGTTAAAACATGAAAATTTGAAAAAAATTTGAATTTGGAAACAAAATCTCCTCCCCCTGCCTTTCTAGCGTTAAACGCCCAGAATGGTATCCATTCTGGCATTTAACGCCCAATTGTTGGCCATTATGGGTGTTTAACGCCCACCTGGCTGGCGTTAAATGCCAGAAACCCCTTTATCACTGGGCGTTTTGCTGAACGCCCAAGATGCTGCAATTCTGGCGTTAAACACCCAGAATGGTGCCAATTCTGGCGTTTAACGCCCAAAATGGTACCTTTACTGGCGTTAAACGCCTAGAATGGTACCAATTCTGGTGTTTAACGCCCAAAATGCCCTTTACTGGCGTTTTCTTGTCAGCAAGCTCCTTTTCTCTGCTTTTTGCACTGAATCCTTCTGTAACGCTGTGAATTCCTTCAATTTTGATGATTAAACTTTGAAGAAAGTGTATATCAAATTTCTACAAGTATTATTTAAAACAAATAACTTGCTAATGGCTGGGTTGCCTCCCAGTAAGCGCTTCTTTATTGTCTTTAGCTGGACCTTTACTGAGCTTCATTCAAGCCTCAGTTTTGAGCATTCTTGCTCAAAATTGCTTTCAAGATAATGTTTGATTCTTTGTCCATTAACAATGAACTTTTTGTCAGAATCAATATCTTGAAGCTCAACATATCCATACAGTGACACTCCTGTAATCACATATGGTCCCCTCCACCGGGATTTTAATTTCCTGGGAAATAGTCTGAGCCTAAAGTTAAACAACTGAACCTTCTGTCTTGGTTCAAAGATTCTAGATGACAGTTTCTTGTCATGCCACCTTTTTTCTTTTTCCTTATAAATTTTTGCATTTTCAAAAGCATTGAGTCTGAATTCCTCTAGCTCATTCAGCTGGAGCAATCTTTTCTCTCCAGCTAACTTAGCATCCAGGTTTAGGAATCTGGTTGCCCAGTAGGCCTTATGTTCCAGTTCCATGGGCAGATGACAGGCCTTGCCATACACAAGATGGTATGGAGAGGTTCCTATAGGAGTCTTGAATGCTGTTCTGTATGCCCACAGAGCATCATCCAAGCTTTTTTCCCAATCCTTTCTACAGGCAATTACAGTCCGTTCCAGGATTCTTTTTAGTTCTCTGTTAGAGACTTCAGCCTGCCCATTTGTCTGTGGATGATACGGAGTTACCACTTTGTGGCTAATTCCATATCTGACCATAGCAGAGTAAAGCTATTTATTGTAGAAATGAGTGCCCCCATCACTGATTAGTACTCTGGGAACACCAAATCTACTGAAAATATGTTTCTGGAGGAACTTCAGCACAGTCTTAGTATCATTAGTGGGTGTGGCAATTGCTTCTACCCATTTAGATACGTAGTCTACTGCCACCAGAATGTAAGTGTTTGAGTATGATGGTGGGAAAGGACCCATGAAGTCAATACCCCATACATCAAATAACTCAATCTCTAAGATCCCTTGTTGAGGCATGGCGTAACCATAAGGCAAGTTACCAGCTCTTTGGCAACTATCATAGTTACGCACAAACTCTCGGGCATCTTTATAGATAGTAGGCCAGTAGAAGCCACATTGGAGGACTTTAGTGGCTATTTGCTCACCTCCGAAATGTCCTCCATATTGTGATCTATGGCAATGCCACAGGATCTTCTGTGCCTCCTCTCTAGGTATACATCTGCAGATCATTCCGTCTGCACATCTCTTAAAGAGGTATGACTCATCCCATAGGTAGTACTTTGCATCAGAAATTAGTTTTTTCCTTTGTACTCTGCTGTACTCATTGGGTATGAACCTCACAGCTTTATAATTTGCAATGTCTGAAAACCATGGTGCCTCCTGAATGGCAAAGAGTTGCTCATCTGGAAAGGTTTCAGAGATCTCAGTAGGAGGGAGGGACGCCCCTGCTACTGGTTCTATTCGGGACAGGTGATCAGCTACCTGGTTCTCTGTCCCTTTTCTGTCTCTTATTTCTATATCAAACTCTTCCAAAAGCAACACCCATCTTATGAGCCTGGGTTTTGAATCCTGCTTTGTGAGTAGGTATTTAAGAGCAGCATGGTCAGTATACACAATCACTTTTGAACCTACTAAATAGGATCTAAACTTGTCAATGGCATAAACCACTGCAAGTAGCTCTTTTTCTGTGGTTGTGTAATTCTTCTGTGCATCATTTAAAACACGGCTAGCATAGTAAATGACGTGCAGAAGCTTGTTATGCCTCTGTCCCAACACTGCACCAATGGCATGGTCACTGGCATCACACATTAGTTCAAATGGCAATGTCCAGTTTGGTGCAGAGATGACTGGCGCTGTGACCAGCTTAGCTTTCAGGGTCTCAAATGCTTGCAGACACTCTGTGTCAAACACGAATGGCGTGTCAGCAGCTAGCAGATTGCTCAGAGGTTTTGCAATTTTCGAAAAATCTTTTATAAACCTCCTATAGAATCCTGCATGCCCTAGAAAGCTTCTGATTGCCTTAACATTGGCAGGTGGTGGTAACTTTTCAATTACCTCCACCTTAACTTGATCCACCTCTATTCCCTTATTTGAAATTTTATGCCCAAGGACAATTCCTTCAGTCACCATAAAATGACATTTTTCCCAGTTTAAAACTAGGTTGGTCTCTTGGCATCTTTTCAGAACAAGTGCTAAATGGTCAAGACAGGAGCTGAATGAGTCTCCAAATACTGAGAAGTCATCCATGAAGACTTCCAAAAATTTTTCCACCATATCAGAGAAAATAGAGAGCATGCATCTCTGAAAGGTTGCAGGTGCATTGCACAAACCAAAAGGCATCCTTCTGTAGGCAAATACTCCAGAAGGACATGTGAATGCTATTTTCTCTTGATCCTGAGGATTTACTGCAATTTGGTTGTAGCCTGAATATCCATCCAAAAAGCAGTAATAGTCATGACCTGCTAGTCTCTCTAGCATCTGGTTTATGAATGGTAAAGGGAAATGATCCTTTCTGGTGGCTGTATTGAGCCTTCTGTAGTCAATACACATATGCCTCCTGTGACTGTTCTTGTAGGAACCAGTTCATTCTTTTCATTGTGAACCACTGTCATGCCTCCCTTTTTAGGTACAACTTGGACAGGGCTTACCCAGGGGCTATCAGAAATAGGATAAATAATCCCAACCTCTAGTAACTTAGTGACCTATTTCTGCACCATCTCCTTCATGGCTGGATTTAGCCGTCTCTGTGGTTGAACCACTGGCTTAGCATCATCCTCCAATAGGATCTTGTGCATGCATCTTGCTGGGCTAATGCCCTTAAGATCACTTATGGACCACCCAAGAGCTGTCTTGTGCGTCCTTAGCACTTGAATTAGTGCTTTCTCTTCTTGTGGATTTAAAGCAGAGCTTATGATCACTGGAAAAGTGTCACCTTCTCCCAGAAATACATATTTTAGGGATGGTGGTAATGGTTTGAGCTCGGGTTTAGGAGGCTTATCCTCTTCCTGAGGAATTTTCAGAGTTTCTTTTATTTCCTCTGATTTCTCCAGATCAGGCTGAACATCTTTAAAGATGTCCTCTAGCTCTGATTCAAGACTTTCAGTCACATTGATCTCTTCCACTAAAGAGTCAATAATATCAGTGCTCATGCAGTCATTTGATGTGTCTGGATACTGCATAGCTTTGACAGCATTTAACTTGAATTCATCCTCATTGACTTTTAGGGTCACTTCCCTTTTTTGTACATCAATAAGAGTTCGTCCAGTTGCTAGGAAAGGTCTTCCTAGAATGAGAGTTGCACTCTTGTGCTCCTCCATTTCCAGCACTACAAAGTCAGTGGGAAAGGCAAATGGCCCAACCTTGACAATCATGTCGTCAATTATGCCTGATGGATATTTAATGGAGCCATCAGCAAGTTGAAGACATATCCGGGTTGGTTTGACTTCTTCAGTCAAGCCAAGCTTTCTAATAGTGGATGCAGGTATTAGGTTGATACTTGCTCCAATGTCACATAGAGCTGTCTTGGTACAAGCACCCTCTAATGTGCATGGTATTATAAAGCTACCTGGATCTTGAAGCTTCTCTGGTAAGCTTTTCAGAATGACTGCACTGCATTCTTCAGTGAGAAACACCTTTTCAGTTTCTCTCCAATCCTTCTTATGACTTAAGATCTCTTTCATGAACTTAGCATAAGAGGGTATTTGCTCAAGTGCCTCTGCAAATGGGATCTTTATCTCAAGAGTCCTGAGATAGTCTGTAAAGCGGGCAAATTGTTTATCCTGCTCCGCTTGGCGGAGTTTCTGAGGATAAGGCATCTTGGCTTTATATTCTTCAACCTTAGTTGCTGCAGGTTTATTTCCTACAGAGGTGGTTGGAGAAGCCTTCTTAGAGAGGTTACTATCAGCACTTGCAGGTGTCTGATCCCTCAATGGCGTTTGAACGCCAGTACTGGGCAGGGAATGGGTGTTTAACGCCAACTTTTCTCCCTTTTCTGGCATTTGAACGTCAGAAGTGGGCATCCACTGGGCGTTTAACGCCAATCTTTCACCCTTTTCTGGCGTTTGAACGCCAGAATTATTCCTCTCTGGGCTCTTGCTGTCCTCAGAGGGATTTTGGGTAGTGGTTTGGTCATCCTCTGTCAGTTGTTCTTTTCTTGGCTTTCTGCTACTTTGAGCTGATTTATTCAATGTCTTCCCGCTCCTTAATTGGACAGCTTGGCATTCTTCTGTTATCTATTTAGATAGCTGCTGTCTTGTCTGATTCAATTGTGCTTCCATATTCTTGTTAGAATTTTTAGTGTCTTGGAGCATCTCTCTAAATTCTGCTAATTGTTTTGTCATAAGGAGTAATTGCTGATTAAGTTCAATAATCTGTTCTTGAGGATCAGGTTCAGTAGTTACTGCCCTAGCCTCTTCTTTTATGGAGGACTCATTGCTTGAGTACAGATGTTAATTTCTAGCAACTGTATCAATGTGCTCTTGAGCCTCTTCAATTGTCTTCCTCATGTGTATAGATCCACCAAACGAGTGATCTAGGGACATTTGAGCTTTTTCTGTAAGCCCATAGTAGAATATGTCTAACTGTACCCACTCTGAAAACATTTCAGAGGGGCTTAGCATCCCTCTGTACCTCTTCCAGGCATTACAAAGGGATTCATGATCCTCTTGTTTAAAGCCTTGGATGTCCAGCCTTAGCTGTGTCATCCTTTTTGGAGGGTAAAATTGATTCAGGAATTTGTTTGATAACTGTCTCCATGTTTTTATGCTTGCTGTGGGTTGGTTATTTAACCACCTCTTAGCTTGATCTTTTACAGCAAATGGAAACAGTAATAATCTGTAGACATCCTGATCCACTTCTTTATCACGTACTGTGTCAGTAATTTGTAAGAACTGTGCCAGAAACTCAGTAGGTTCTTCCTGTGGAAGACCGGAATACTGGCAATTTTGCTGCACCATGATAATGAGCTGAGGATTTAGCTCAAAACTGCTTGCTTTGATGGGAGGTATACAAATGCTACTCCCATATGCAGCTGTAATGGGGTTAGCATATGACCCCAGAGTCCTTCTGGACTGTTCACTTTTACTTAGGTCCATGATGGAGAAAGGGAGATGATGTGGATTGCAAATAATATATATATATATATATATATTGTTTTATTTTATTTTAATTAGAATTAACCGAATAAAATAAAAAAATGAAATAAACAAAAAATAAAATAAAAGTTTCGAAAATTAGAAGAAAATAAAATAAAAGCAAATTGAGAACTAAATTAATTAATTAAAAAAAGATTTTGGAATTAGCAATGAAAAAGATATGATTGAAAATTATTTTGAAAAAGATATGATTGCAATTTGTAAAAAAAAAAAGATATGATTGAAGAAATTAAAAAGATTTAATTTTTGAAAAAGATTTGAAAAGATCGATTTTTGAAATTAGAATTTTGACTTGACTAAAAAAAGATATGAGTAAAATGAGGAAAAGATATTTTTTTATTTTTGAATTTTAATGAGGAAAGAGAAAAACAACAAAATGACACTAAACTTAGAAATTTTAGATCAAAACAAAGAGAACAAACAAGAAAACTTTGAATGTCAAGATGAACACCAAGAATACTTTGAATATCAAGATGAACACCAAGAACAAATTTTTGAAAAATTTTTAAGTAAATAAAAGCACAAGGGACACCAAACTTAAAATTTTTTAGAAAATCAAACACAATATTTTCGAAAATTTAAAGGAAAACACAAAGGAGACACCAAACTTAGAATTTTTAAAGATCAAGAAACAACTAAGAACATGCAAATTCGAAAAATTAAAAGAAAATAAATGCATGCAATTGACACCAAACTTAAATATGAAACTAAACTCAAATAAAAGACTCTAAACCAAAAAAAATAAATTATTCCTAATCTAAGCAACAAGATAAACCGTCAGTTGTCCAAACTCGAACAATCCCCGGCAACAGCGCCAAAAACTTGGTGCACGAAATCACAATCACACTTTTGCAATTCCGCACAACTAACCAGCAAGTGCACTGGGTCATCCAAGTAATACTTTACGTGAGTAAGGGTCGATCCCACGGAGATTGTCGACTTGAAGCAAGCTATGGTTATCTTGTAACTCTTAGTCAGGATATCAATAATTCTCAGATTTAATTGTAAAAAGTAAAAGAACATGAAATAAATACTTGTTTTGCAGTAATGGAGAACATGTTGAGGTTTTGGAGATGCTCCGTCCCCTGAATCTCCGCTTTCCTACTATCTTCTTCTTCACACACGCAAGGCTCCTTCCATGGCAAGCTTTATGTTGGGCATCACCGTTGTCAATGGCTACTTCCCGTCCTCTCAGTGAAAATATTCCAAATGCGCTGTCACCGCACGGCTAATCATCTATCGGTTCTCGATCATGTTGGAATAGGATCCATTGATCCTTTTGCGTCTGTCACACGCCCAACAATCGCGAGTTTGAAGCTCGTCACAGTCATCCCTTCCCAGATCCTACTCGGAATACCACAGACAAGGTTTAGACTTTCCAGATCTCAAGAATGACCGCCAATAATTCTAGCCTATTGATGAGCGGATAATTTATACGCTTTTTGGCATTGTTTTTAGTATGTTTTTAGTAGGATCTAGTTACTTTTAGGGATGTTTTCATTAGTTTTTATGTTAAATTCACATTTCTGGACTTTACTATGAGTTTGTGTGTTTTTCTGTGATTTCAGGTATTTTCTGGCTGAAATTGAGGGACTTGAGCAAAAATCAGATTCAGAGGTTGAAAAAGGACTGCTGATGCTGTTGGATTCTGACCTCCCTGCACTCAAAGTGGATTTTCTGGAGCTACAGAACTCGAAATGGCGCGCTTCCAATTGCATTGGAAAGTAGACATCCAGGGCTTTCCAGCAATATATAATAGTCCATACTTTGGCCAAGAATTGACGACGCAAACTGGCGTTCAACGCCAGCCTTCTGCCCAAATCTGGCGTCCAGCGCCAGAAAAGGATCCAAAACCAGAGTTGAACGCCCAAACTGGCACAGAAACTGGCGTTCAACTCCACAAATGGCCTCTACACGTGCTACACTTAAGCTCAGCCCAAACACACACCAAGTGGGCCCCGGAAGTGGATTTATGCATCAATTACTTACTCATGTAAACCCTAGTGACTAGTTATTATAAATAGGACCTTTTACTATTGTATTAGGAATCTTTGCTCAGTTGTATGCTATCTTAGATCACAATAGGGGGCTGGCCATCTCGGCCATGCCTGGACCTTCACTTATGTATTTTCATACGGTAGAGTTTCTACACTCCATAGATTAAGGTGTGGAGCTCTGCTGTTCCTCAAAGATTAATGCAAAGTACTACTGTTTTCTATTTAATTCTTCTTATTTCGCTTCTAAGATATCCATTCGCGCCCAAGAACGTGATGAAGGTGATGATTATGTGTGACGCTCATCATCCTTCTCCCTTATGAACGCGTGCCTGACAAACACTTCTGTTCTACATGAATTAAGCTAGAATGAGTATCTCTTAGATCTCCTAACCGAAATCTTCGTGGCGTAAGCTAGAATGATGGCGGCATTCAAGAGAATCCGGAAAGTCTAAACCTTGTCTGTGGTATTCTGAGTAGGATTCAATGATTGAATGACTGTGACGAGCTCCTAACTCGCGATTGCAGGGCGTTAGTGATAGACGCAAAAGGATAGTAAATCCTATTCCAGCATGATCGAGAACCGACAGATGAATAGCCGTGCCGTGACAGGGTGCGTGAGCATATTATTCACTGAGAGGATAAGATGAAGCCATTGACAAGGGTGATGCCTCCAGACGATTAGCCGTGCCGTGACAGGGCATTGGATCATTTTCCTGAGAGATGACCGAAAGTAGCCATTGACAGTGGTGATGTATCACATAGAGCCAACCATGGAAAGGAGTAAGACTGATTGGATGATGATAGCAGGAAAGCAGAGGTTCAGAGGAACGAAAAGCATCTCCATTCGCTTATCTGAAATTCCTACCAATGACTTACATAAGTGTCCCTATCCCTATTTTATTATATTAAATTCGAAAACCATATCACTATTTTATATCTGCCTGACTGAGATTTACAAGGTGACCATAGCTTGCTTCATACCAACAATCTCCGTGGGATTCGACCCTTACTCACGTAAGGTATTACTTGGACGACCCAGTGCACTTGCTGGTTAGTTGTATCGAAGTTGTGTCAACTATAAATTAAGATCAAAGCACCAAGCTTTGGAGCCATTACCAGGGATTGTTCGAGCCTGGACAACACAATTTTGTGCACCAAGTTTTTGGCGCCGTTGCCGGGGATTGTTTGAGTCTTCGGCAAGCTTTTGGTCCGATAACATCAGTGCCAGATTCCCTTTTGATCCGGCAACAACACCAAGTTTTTGGCGCCGTTGCCGGGGATTGTTTGAGTTTGGACAACTGACGGTTCATCCTGTTGCTCAGATTAGGTAATTTTCTTTTTTTTATTTTATTTTCAAAAATATTTCTAAAATTTTCTCATCTGTTTTCGAAAAAAATAAAAATGTTTTCAAAAATAAATTATTCTATGGCTTCAAAATTTTTAAGAATGAATTCTAGTGTTTCATGAAATATGTTGAATCATATCTGGCTGTAAAGCCATACCCAAACTACTTTGGGATTGGTATTCAACTAATCACTCCAGCCTATGTAATTATATGTTGCAGCCTGGCTGGCTGTAAAGCCATGTCTAAATTCATTTGGACTGAGGCTTGCAATTGGTTATCAAGAGCAAGCTAGTTGGAGCTAATCCACCTGCTACTGTTCCTGATCTACCCGCTGTTGATCCACGATCACCTGCTGAAGCTTGGCTGGCCATTGGCCATGTCTAGTGTTTTGGACTGAAGCTTTCATTGAAAGCTTGGCTGGCTAGTGAGCCATGTCTAATTTCTGGACTGAAGCTTTAGACTAACATGGCAAGATTCCTGGAATTCATATTAAAAATTTTGGAATCCTTATTTTTCCTTTTAATTTTCGAAAAATATAAAATAAAAATCCAAAAAAATTGAAAATCATAAAAATCAAAAATATTTTCTGTTTCTTGTTTGAGTCTTGAGTCACATTATAAGTTTAGTGTCACTTGCATATGCATCTAGCATTTTTCGAAAATATCATGCATTCATAGTGTTCTTCATGATTTTCAAGTTGTTCTTGGTAAGTCTTCTTGTTTGATCTTGATGATTTTTTTTGTTTTGTGTCTTTTCATGTTTATCATATGCATTCTTGAATTCTTAGTGTCTAAGCATTAAAGAATTCTAAGTTTGGTGTCTTGCATGTTTTCTTTGCATTAAAAATTTTTCAAAAATTTATTCTTGATGTTCATCATGACATTCATAGTGTTCTTGGTGTTCATCTTGACATTCATAGCATTCTTGCATGCATCACATGTTTTGATCTCAAAATTTCATGCATTGCATCTTTTTAGTGTTTTTCTCTTGCATCATAAAAATTCAAAAAAATAAAAAAAAATATCTTTCCCTTTTTCTCTCATCAAATTCGAAAATTTGGATTGACTTTTTCAAAAAAATTTTAAAATCAAATTGTTTCTCATGAATCAAATCAAATTTTCAAATTGAAAATCTTATCTTTTTCAAAATCTTTTTCAAAAATCAAATCTTTTTCAAAATTATTAGTTATTTTCGAAAATTTCAAAAAAAATCTTTTTCAAAAAATATTTTTCTTATTTTTATACCAAATTTTCGAAAATAACAATAACAATTAATGTTTTGATTCAAAAATTTGAAGTTTGTTACTTGCTTGTTAAGAAAGATTCAAACTTTAAGTTCTAGAATCATATCTTGTGATTTCTTATGAATCAAGTCATTAATTGTGATTTTAAAAATCAAATCTTTTTCAAAACTAATTTTATCATATCTTTTCAAAAATATCTTCTTATCTTATCTTTTTCAAAAATATCTTTTCAAAATATCTTTTCTAACTTCCTAACTTCTTATCTTTTCAAAATTGGTTTTCAAAATTTGTTTCAACTAACTAACTAACTTTTTGTTTGTTTCTTAACTTTTTCAAAACCACCTAACTAACTCTCTCTCTCTCATTTTTCGAAAATATCTCCCTCTTTTTCAAAAATTTCTTTTTAATTAACTAATTATTTTTATTTTTTATTTTTTTGAATTCAAAAATTTTCGAAAATTACTAACATTTTTCAAAACCCATTTTCGAAAATCACTAACTCTTTTTCAAAATAATTTTCGAAAATTATCCCTCCCCCATCTCATTCTATTTATTCATTCATATCCTAACATCTCATTTCACCTCTCTTCCAATCCTCACAGTTGTGTTTCTTCCATTATATTACATTCTTTGTCTCCCCCTCTTCTTCCACTCACACAGGGATCCCTATACTGTGACATAAAGGATCTCTATTATTATTATTATTATTTTTCTGTGTCTTCTTCTTTGTCATATGAGCAGGAACAAAGATAAGAACATTCTTGTGGAAGCAGATCCAGAACCTGAAAGGACTCTGAAGAGAAAATTAAGAGAAGCTAAAATACAACAATCCAGAGATAACCTTTCAGAAATTTTCGAACAGGCAGAGGAGATGGCAGCCGAAAATAATAATAATGAAAGGAGGATGCTTGGTGACTTTACTGCACCTAATTCCAATTTACATGGAAGAAGCATCTCCATTCCTGCCATTGGAGCAAACAACTTTGAGCTGAAACCTCAATTAGTTTCTCTGATGCAGCAGAACTGCAAGTTTCATGGACTTCCATCTGAAGATCCTTTTCAGTTCTTAACTGAATTCTTGCAGATATGTGATACTGTTAAGACTAATGGAATAGATCCTGAAGTCTACAGGCTCATGCTTTTCCCTTTTGCTGTAAGAGACAGAGCTAGATTATGGTTGGATTCTCAACCCAAAGACAGCCTGAACTCTTGGGATAAGCTGGTCACGGCTTTCTTAGCCAAGTACTTTCCTCCTCAAAAGCTGAGCAAGCTTAGAGCTGATGTTCAAACCTTCAGACAGAAAGAAGGTGAATCTCTCTATGAAGCTTGGGAAAGATACAAACAGTTGACCAAAAAGTGTCCTTCTGACATGCTTTCAGAATGGACCATCCTGGATATATTCTATGATGGTTTATCTGAGCTATCAAAGATGTCACTGGACACTTCTGCAGGTGGATCCATTCACCTAAAGAAAACGCCTGCAGAAGCTCAAGAACTCATTGACATGGTTGCTAATAACCAGTTCATGTACACTTCTGAAAGGAATCCTGTGAATAATGGGACGCCTACGAAGAAGGGAGTTCTTGGAGTTGATACTCTGAATGCCATATTGGCTCAGAATAAAATATTGACTCAGCAAGTCAATATGATCTCTCAGAGTCTGCATGGAATGCAAGCTGCATCCAACAGTACTCAAGAGGCATCTTCTGAAGAAGAAGCCTATGATCCTGAGAACCCTGCAATAGCAGAGGTAAATTACTTAGGTGAACCTTATGGAAACACCTATAACTCAACATGGAGAAATCATCCAAATTTCTCATG
The DNA here is from genome assembly GCF_059453495.1 of Arachis ipaensis. Lineage (NCBI taxonomy): Eukaryota > Viridiplantae > Streptophyta > Magnoliopsida > Fabales > Fabaceae > Arachis > Arachis ipaensis. Next base: position 20,784,363 of record NC_142440.1, on the reverse strand, counting down.
GAAGGATCAAGAGCCTCAACAAGGCTTTAATAATGGTGGAAGAAATAGGTTTAGCAATAGCAAACCTTTTCCATCATCAACTCAGCAACAGACAGAGAACTCTGAACAAAATGCTTCTAATTTAGCAAATCTAGTCTCTGATCTATCTAAGGCCACTGTAAGTTTCATGAATGAAACAAGATCTTCCATTAGAAATCTGGAAGCACAAGTGGGCCAGCTGAGTAAAAGGATCACTGAAATCCCTCCTAGTACTCTCCCAAGCAATACAGAAGAGAATCCAAAAGGAGAGTGCAAGGCCATTGACATAAGCGCCATGGCCGAACCTGTGAGGAGAGGAGAAGACGTGAATCCCAAGGAGGAAGACCTCCTGGGACGTCCAGTGATCAATAAGGAGCTTCCCTCTGGGGAACCAAAGGAATCTGAGACTCATCTAGAGACCATAGAGATTCCATTAAACCTCCTTATGCCCTTCATGAGCTCTGATGAGTATTCCTCTTCTGAAGAGAATGGGGATGTTACTGAAGAGCAAACTGCCAAGTTTCTTGGTGCAATCATGAAGCTGAATGCCAAATTATTTGGCATTGATGCTTGGGAAGTTGAACCTCCCTTGTTCATCAATGAACTAAGTGATCTGGATCAACTGACATTGCCTCAGAAGAGACAGGATCCTGGAAAGTTCATAATACCCTGTACCATAGGTACCATGATCTTTAAGGCTCTGTGTGACCTTGGTTCAGGAATAAACCTCATGCCCCTCTCTGTAATAGAGAAACTGGGAATCTATGGGGTGCAAGCTGCTAAAATCTCATTAGAGATGGCAGACAGCTCAAGAAAACAGGCTTATGGACAAGTAGAGGACGTGTTAGTAAAGGTTGAAGGCCTTTACATCCCTGCTGATTTCATAGTCCTGGATAATGGAAAGGAAGAGGATGAATCCATCATCCTAGAAAGACCTTTCCTGGCCACAGCAAGAGCTGTGATTGATGTTGACAGAGGTGAAATATTCCTTCACTGGAATGAGAACTCCCTTGTATTCAAAACTCAAGGATCTCCCTCTGCAACCATGGAGAGGAAGCAGGAAAAGCTTCTCTCCAAGCAGAGTCAACCAGAGCCCCCACAGTCAAACTCTAAGTTTGGTGTTGGAGAGTTTCAACAAAGCTCTGCGCATCTGTGAGGCTCCATGAGAGCCCACTCTCAAGCTATTGACATTAAAGAAGCGCTTGTTGGGAGGCAACCCAATGTTTATCTAATTCTTATTATTATTATTTTTCGTGTTTTCTTAGGTTCATGATCATGTGGAGTCACAAAATAAATATAAAAATTGAAAACGGAATCAAAAACAGCAGAAGAAAAATCACACCCTGGAGGAGCATCTGTCTGGCGTTCAGCGCCAGAACAGAGCATGGTTCTGGCGCTGAACGCCCAAAATGGGCAGCTTCTGGGCGCTGAACGCCAGAACAGGCATGGTTCTGGCGTTCAACGCCAGAAATGGCACACAGATGGGCGTTGAACGCCCAAAATGGCCACCAACCTGGCGCTGAACGCCCAGAGTTGGATACAAAGGCATTTTTACATGCCTAATGGGTGCAGGGATGTAAATCCTTGAACACCTCAGGATCTGTGGACCCCACAGGATCCACTCAGGATCTGTGGACCTCACAGGATCACCTCAGGATCTGTGGACCCCACAGGATCCCCACCTACCTCATCATCTCTCTTTCCATTCATGATCATCCCTTCTGTTTTCCATTTACCACTCACATCCATACACCCACTACCTTCAAAATTCAACATCTCTCTCCCACCCAATCCCACCCATATGGCCGAATACACACTCCCTCCATCTCCTCCATATCTTCTTCTTATTCTTCTATTCTTTCTTCTTTTGCTCGAGGGCGAGCAACATTCTAAGTTTGGTGTGGTAAAAGCATAGCTTTTTTGTTTTTCCATAACCATTGATGGCACCTAAGGCCAGAGAAACCTCTAGAAAAAGGAAAGGGAAGACAAAAGCTTCCATCAAGGGTCTATAGCTCAGTGGTAGAACATTTGACTGCAAATCAAGAGATCCCTGAGATACCTCAGGGGATACATTTTCTTCCACACAATTATTGGAAGCAACTAAGGGTGGAACATCAAGAGCACTCCATCATCCTTCATGAAATCAGAGAAGATCTAAAAGCAATGAAGGAGGAGCAGCAAAGACAAGGAAGAGACATAGAAGAGCTCAAGGACATCACTAAGGTGGACTCATTCCTTGTTCTTACTTTCTCTGTTTTTCGTTTTCTATGTTATGTGCTTATCTATGTTTGTGCCTTTATTACATGATCATTAGTAGTTAGTAACTTTGTCTTAAAGATATGAATGTCCTATGAATCCATCACCTCTCTTAAATAAAAACTGTTTTAATTCAAAAGAACAAGAAGTACATGAGTTTCAAATTTATCCTTGAACTTAGCTCAATTATATTGATGTGGTGACAATGCTTCTTGTTTTCTGAATGTATGCTTGAACAGTGCATATGTCTTTTGAAGTTGTTGTTTAAGAATGTTAAATATGTTGGCTCTTGAAAGAATGATGACTAGGAGACATGTTATTTGATAATCTGAAAAATCATAAAAATGATTCTTGAAGCAAGAAAAAGCAGCAAAGAACAAAGCTTGCAGAAAAAAATAGAAAAAAAAAAAGAGGGCGAAAAAAAAAATATAGAAAAAAAAATAGAAAGAAAAAGAAAAAGCAAGCAGAAAAAGCCAATAACCCTTAAAACCAAAAGGCAAGGGAAAATAAAAAGGATCCCAAGGCTTTGAGCATCAGTGGATAGGAGGGCCTAAAGGAATAAAATCCTGGTCTAAGCGGCTAAACCAAGTTGTCCCTAACCATGTGCTTGTGGCGTGTAGGTGTCAAGTGAACACTTGAGACTGAGCGGTTAAAGTCAAGGTCCAAAGCAAAAACAAAGAGTGTGCTTAAGAACCCTGGACACCTCTAATTGGGGACTTTAGCAAAGCTGAGTCACAATCTGAAAAGGTTCACCCAATTATGTGTCTGTGGCATTTATGTATCCGGTGGTAATACTGGAAAAGAAAGTGCTTAGGGCCACGGCCAAGACTCATAAAGAAGCTGTGTTCAAGAATCATCATACTGAACTAGGAGAGTCAATAACACTATTCGAAATCTGAAGTTCCTATAGATGCCAATCATTCTAAACTTCAATGGATAAAGTGAGATGCCAAAACTATTCAAGAGGCAAAAAGCTATAAGTCCCGCTCATATGATTGAAACTATGTTTCATTGATAGTTTGGAATTTATAGTATATTCTCTTCTTTTTATCCTATTTGATTTTCAGTTGCTTGGGGACAAGCAACAATTTAAGTTTGGTGTTGTGATGAGTGGATAATTTATACGCTTTTTGGCATTGTTTTTAGTATGTTTTTAGTAGGATCTAGTTACTTTTAGGGATGTTTTCATTAGTTTTTATGTTAAATTCACATTTCTGGACTTTACTATGAGTTTGTGTGTTTTTCTGTGATTTCAGGTATTTTCTGGCTGAAATTGAGGGACTTGAGCAAAAATCAGATTCAGAGGTTGAAAAAGGACTGCTGATGCTGTTGGATTCTGACCTCCCTGCACTCAAAGTGGATTTTCTGGAGCTACAGAACTCGAAATTGCGCGCTTCCAATTGCGTTGGAAAGTAGACATCCAGGGCTTTCCAGCAATATATAATAGTCCATACTTTGGCCAAGAATTGACGACGCAAACTGGCGTTCAACGCCAGCCTTCTGCCCAAATCTGGCGTCCAGCGCCAGAAAAGGATCCAAAACCAGAGTTGAACGCCCAAACTGGCACAGAAACTGGCGTTCAACTCCACAAATGGCCTCTACATGTGCTACACTTAAGCTCAGCCCAAACACACACCAAGTGGGCCCCGGAAGTGGATTTATGCATCAATTACTTACTCATGTAAACCCTAGTGACTAGTTATTATAAATAGGACCTTTTACTATTGTATTAGGAATCTTTGCTCAGTTGTATGCTATCTTAGATCACAATAGGGGGCTGGCCATCTCGGCCATGCCTGGACCTTCACTTATGTGTTTTCATACGGTAGAGTTTCTACACTCCATAGATTAAGGTGTGGAGCTCTGCTGTTCCTCAAAGATTAATGCAAAGTACTACTGTTTTCTATTTAATTCTTCTTATTTCGCTTCTAAGATATCCATTCGCGCCCAAGAACGTGATGAAGGTGATGATTATGTGTGACGCTCATCATCCTTCTCCCTTATGAACGCGTGCCTGACAAACACTTCTGTTCTACATGAATTAAGCTAGAATGAGTATCTCTTAGATCTCCTAACCGGAATCTTCGTGGCGTAAGCTAGAATGATGGCGGCATTCAAGAGAATCCGGAAAGTCTAAACCTTGTCTGTGGTATTCTGAGTAGGATTCAATGATTGAATGACTGTGACGAGCTCCTAACTCGCGATTGCAGGGCGTTAGTGACAGACGCAAAAGGATAGTAAATCCTATTCCAGCATGATCGAGAACCGACAGATGAATAGCCGTGCCGTGACAGGGTGCGTGAGCATATTATTCACTGAGAGGATAAGATGAAGCCATTGACAAGGGTGATGCCTCCAGACGATTAGCCGTGCCGTGACAGGGCATTGGATTATTTTCCCGAGAGATGACCGAAAGTAGCCATTGACAGTGGTGATGTATCACATAAAGCCAGCCATGGAAAGGAGTAAGACTGATTGGATGAAGATAGCAGGAAAGCAGAGGTTCAGAGGAACGAAAAGCATCTCCATTCGCTTATCTGAAATTCCTACCAATGACTTACATAAGTGTCCCTATCCCTATTTTATTATATTAAATTCGAAAACCATATCACTGTTTTATATCTACCTGACTGAGATTTACAAGGTGACCATAGCTTGCTTCATACCAACAATCTCCGTGGGATTCGACCCTTACTCACGTAAGGTATTACTTGGACGACCCAGTGCACTTGCTGGTTAGTTGTATCGAAGTTGTGTCAACTATAAATTAAGATCAAAGCACCAAGCTTTGGAGCCATTACCAGGGATTGTTCGAGCCTGGACAACACAATTTCGTGCACCACCTATACCACGAAGGTTTCAATCTTAGATTAGAAACCCAAGAGATACACATTCAAGCTTGATTGCATGTAGAACGGAAGTGGTTATCAGGCACGCGTTCATAGGTGAGAATGATGATGAGTGTCACAGATCATCACATTCATCAGGTTGAAGTGCGAATGAATATCTTAGAATAGAAGCAAGCATGATAGAATGGAAAACAGTAGTAATCGCATTAATTCATCGAAACACAGCAGAGCTCCTCACCCCCAACAATGGGGTTCAGAGACTCATACCATAGAAGATATAATATGAAATGTGTAAAGTGTCATGAGGTACAAGATGAATTACTAAAAGTAGTTTTTATAGTAAACTAGTGACCTAGGGTTACAGAAAATGAGTAAGCTAGGGTGTTTAGTGTAAAAATCCACTTCCGGGGCCCACTTGGTGTGTGCTTGGGCTGAGCGTTGAAGCTTTCATGTGTAGAGACTTTTCTTGGAGTTAAACGCCAACTTTTGTGCCAGTTTGGGCATTTAACTCCAGCTTTTATGCCAGTTCTGGCGTTAAACGCCAGAATTCTTAAGCTGACTTGGAACGCCGGTTTGGGCCATCAAATCTTGGGCAAAGTATGGACTATTATATATTTCTGGAAAGCCCAAGTTGTCTACTTTCCAACGCAATTAAGAGCGCACCAATTGGGCGTCTGTAGCTCCAGAAAATCCACTTCGAGTGCAGGGAGGTCAGAATCCAACAGCATCTGCAGTCCTTTTTCAGCCTCTGAATCAGATTTTTGCTCAGGTCCCTCAATTTCAGCCAGAAAATACCTGAAATCACAGAAAAATACACAAACTCATAGTAAAGTCCAGAAAAGTGAATTTTAAATAAAAACTAATAAAAATATAATAAAAACTAACTAAAATACACTAAAAACATACTAAAAAGCAGTGCCAAAAAGCGTATAAATTATCCGCTCATCAGTATTTTCCAAGGGGAATTTAAACCATAATTTGATTTTGGCCCTTGTAAACACCTATAATCCCTCTAAGTTTCATCTTCTCAGCCCAATAGAAAAAGTAGATGTTACTTTAGAATCAGTTGGAGCTGTCTTAGGATTGCCTTCATATGGTAATAATTGAAATCAGATAAGATTCTTTGGTTTTATTAGTTAGGATTGCTCTTTTATTTATATGTTTCATTTTATTAGTTATCAAATGTACAGAAAATAATAATAAAACTCATTATTTTTCTCAAAATAGGTGCCCTATTCAAGGAGGTAACTGAAGAGCATGAACCCATGCTTTTAGAATTCAAGAAAAAAACTCCAAAAGATTTGAGAGAAATTATGCTACAAAATTCAAGAGGGAGTCCTAGATTTAGGAGAGCTTTCTTGTTGTATACATTGGTAACATTTGTTGCCAATAAATACAACAATGACTCGGGATAAAATTTTGTCATTAGTAATTGATGTCGACAATTCAGTGAAGTACAATTGGATTAGGTATATTGTCGATGGCCTTATTAATGGCGTTACCAACTTCAAACAAGGAGTAGTCTCAAGTTTGAATGGTTGTATATATGTGCTCTGGTATGTTTGATTTAAACTAATATGTACTTATGTTTGATTTAAACTAATATGTACTTGTGTTTGATTATTACCTAAAGCATGTTTCATTATAATCTAACTGTGATTGATTGAATTTAGATTTTATACTTCTATAAGTAAAATTATGGACCCTTTGATTTTGAGAGAGGATCCCAACCACCTTGGCTTTTCTATTGGACAAAGGATAAAGTTTCTAAGCAATTAACAATAGAAAGAAAAAGTCCATCGATACTTACATTGTCCACTCTCCAAAATTTTATTTCTATCTATAATGAATGAATTTCACTAATTATGCACGTGTTATAGGAACTGATTATGTCAAGAGAGGAGCAACTTATACCTAAATGGCCAATCCGACCAAAGAAAAAGGTTGTAAAAGGGATTGATACAAAAGACCAAACTGGGTCTGTGAAAGAGGCTACCAAAGTGGATGATAGAAAAGAAATATAACAAAGTGGGAAGAAAATAATGGTAGACAGTACTATCAAGGAAAAAATGACCTGAGACAATAAGATTCTGTAAAATCAAAAAGAGAAAAGAAAGAAGAAGAAAACACAAGTTCCAACAAAAAGTAAGTTAGTTTGATAATAATAAGTACTTTGTTTATTGGCATCCTTTGTGTTTAAAGTAGCAAACAATAGCAATTTGTTTGGTGTGTGAGTGTGATAATTCCTACTTGTTTGATAATTTTAGTTGCTGAAATTTGATTTTGGTTGATGAATATGTTTCTAGTTTGATTACATCTTTGGTTTTTCTTGTATTATCCACAGGCAAAATGTTGAAACTGAAAAGGAAACAGGCTCACCAAGGTGGAATGTTGAAACTGAAAAGGAAACATGTTCACCATCAATGCCTAGCTTCGACCTTAGAGTTGAATTTCCAACACTCTCAACACCTCCAATACCTTCGACCTTGGATTCAATTGATGTTTCAACTCAACAAGTGTTGGGTTCAAAGACACCATCGCTGAATCAAACAATGGATGAGCCAATAGAGAAGGTGTCAGAACCAATTGTTGAGGAATTAGAGTTGGATTCTGATATGACTGAAAAGTTATACGAGCGGGTGATGAACGAACAGAAAGATGGAGAGGAGACCGTGGCAACATTTAATGGCAAGCACAATGTCTTCCTTAAAAGGACTAATGCGCAAACAATGAAGCCACAAAATCAAATAGATAATTTGGTTAGTAATACAAAATATTTTGTTCAGTATATTTATTTTATTCTTGAATTTGATTATTTGATTATTAATTGTTTCCTTTGCTTGCATCAAGGTGGTTAACAAGCAAGATTTATGAATGATATATATTGTATGAATTCAGACCCATTGGTAAGAAATCTTACTATGTATCTCTTTTTTTTTATTTAACAGATTTTATTCTATTCTAATTTATGACCAATTTGATTCTATTTTCAGTTGTTGAATTTTTATAAAGATGGACAGGGTGAGAAGAGGTACACATCAGACATAGGATGTTAGTCTAGGATCCTAAATTTTGACAAGATTAGGATGCAAGAAAGAAAACTTATTTTCTTATTGTTTGTTATAACTTCCATTGGTGGTTATATGCATTAAATGTTTGTAATAACAAGTTTGATGTCTTAGACCATTTGTTAACATCTGTGGCTGCTCATTTGCAAGAAATGGATGAATTTGTTGTAAGTTTGTTATTATTTAGGTTTTGATATTTGATTATCATTTAAGTTTGACAATATTATGACTTTTTTAACGGGCAAATTATCTTGACAACATGTTAGCAATTGTGGATCCTAGATATGCTCAAACTCCCTTAGGTCTAGCAATTGAATATGTGATAATAAAGTATTTTATCAATAATAATAAAATTAATCAAACACTAAACTTGCTTGTGTTTTCTCTTTCACATTCTTGGTATGCTTCTTCTTACCTTATTTAATAATTTTATCTACAGTAGATTAAAGCCTTTTCTTACGCCTCTGGCCTTTTTATGATACTTGTTGGGGGTTGTGGATTTTCAAACTATTTTTATTTTTATCTATCTCATTTGAATGTTGATTATCTACATTATCCATTATAGAGGTCTTTGGTTCCAACAACATAACCCAAACCAAGTACACGACGTACGGTCTCAGTGAGTTCCTCGAATGCAGCAACTACTTTAGCAATGTTGTAAAATTTCTTGCACATCTCATTATATTGTTTCTTTATGAGCTCTAAATGACTTAGATCATGGCTAGACTCTATGCTATTGTGCTTGCGCTTTAAAGTTTTCTTCCACTGATCAAGTATGTACTTGTCTGGAAATTTCTTCACTCTTTCAAGACCAAGGACAGAAATACTATAGCGACATAACATTCCCTTTGACTAAAAAAGATGGCATTGGCAACAAGCATCTGGAGTTGAGAAATCAAATAGCACTTCATACATAGAATCAAATATCTTATCATCATGCTCAATCTCTTCTATAACCTTGTAAGCGACAATATATCCCTCCTCATGATCTTTTGTTGTGATGCAATTAGCCTTTATCCTAAGCTCTTTTTGAAACTCACTAAACATGCCATGAGTATATTCTTTTTAAAATTGTTTCTCAATAGAAGAGGCAGTAGCATAAGGGATAATGGTATTGAAGGTAACAGCATCCAATTCATATTCTTTTTGGGCTTTACTTGCAAGACAATTGTCATATTGCATTACAAATTGTTGCAAATTGCTCTTTAAAGTTAGGTAGCCTTTTATAGATGTATGTATGTTTTCACTCCTTTGAATGCTACACATGCCTACCCAAAAATTATTGTTGAGAAAAACAAGGACCCACTTGTCACGTTCTTCATAATACTTAAAAACATAAAATGTGCAAAATCAAACTTATAAGGCATATTGATTAAATAAATAATCAAATATCAGATATAAGATAATCAAACTCATAAAATACCCACTAACCAATTATTATCATGCAAATTCAAACAACTGAAAAAATCAATCCAAGAGCTCTCAAATGTCTCATTAGACCTAGACTTCCACATAATATGTTTCATCTCAGCACTAATCTCTTTAGATTGCTTGTATGCTTCTAATTTTTATAAAACTTTCTTCAAGATATGCCAAACACACTATCGATGTTGTGTCATCGGCAAGGATTTTTCAATTGCATTTTGTAACACCCTAATTACCCTAAGCCTTACCTCGCGTCGTAAAGCAAAGGTTAATCAAAGGTTATGACAATTCTAAAGCTTATACATATTGATCTATAGAAAGAAATAACAGTTCTAGAAGCCTGATGAAGAATTAAGCTCAAAACAGAGTTTAAAAAGCGCGAAACATTCACACGAAGATACACAAACTTAAGGCACAAGATTTAGATATAAGAAAACAAAATATAAGTATATAAGAGGATATAATAGTCATAAGGAACTAGCCTTAGCCTATGGAGTTTAGACTGACTAGTGTTATACAAACATACAGAGTTTTGCGACTTAAAATAGCATATACATAATATCTCTCTCAAAGTAAGCCTCTAAGAAAAATATAAATACAAAAGTGAGAGAACTTAAAAAAAATAGCCAAAAGACTCCAAAACATGATAAAGGTCCTCTGCTCTGTCACCATCAAGCAACTCATCGAGGTGGGTTACGACCTGCATCTGAAAAACAACAACAAAGTATAGAATAAGAATCGGAGGTTCTCAGTATGGTAACAGTGCCCAGTGATGTAAGATATAAGACTCCTGGACGCCAGAGGAAATCCTAAAGCTTCATATCCATCATGAGATTCAGACTTAAAACATAAGTAAATTTAAACCACAACTTTAAATACCATAATATAATAGGGTAATCTAACTTAGGGAATTTCTAAACTAACATCCACACCGCTGTCCCACAGCCTTCGCCAGCCTAACTGCCATGCGATCCCATCGCCACCGCCTACTAAGCCTCCTCAATCCCAGTAGAAAATACAAGTAAAACACAAGTAATTATCAATTATATCAAGTAATTTAAGAAGCAATTAAGCATGTTATATGGTGCACGAAATTGTGATCATCAACAATGGCGCCAAAGGACTTGGAGCTCTTAAACGTGAATCACACTTTGTCACAATTCCGCACAACTAACCAGCAAGTGCACTGGGTCGTCCAAGTAATACCTTACGTGAGTAAGGGTCGATCCCACGGAGATTGTCGGCTTGAAGCAAGCTATGGTCACTTTGTAGATCTCAGTTAGGCGAATTCAGATGGTGATGGAGAATTGATAATTAAAAGATAAATAAAACATAAAATAAAGATAGAGATACTTATGTAATTCTTTGGTTGGAATTTCAGATAAGCGTATGAAGATGCTTTGTTCCCCCTGAACCTCTGCTTTCCTATTGCCTTCTTCCATGGCAAGCTTTATGTTGAGCATCACCGTTGTCAATGGCTACTTCCCATCCTCTCAGTGAAAATGTTCCAAATGTGATGTCACCGCACAGCTAATCATCTGTCGGTTCTCGATCATGTCGGAATAGGATCCATTGATCCTTTTGCGTCTGTCACACGCCCCACAATCGCGAGTTTGAAGCTCGTCACAGTCATCCCTTCCCAGATCCTACTCAGAATACCACAGACAAGGTTTAGACGTTCTGGATCTCAGGAATGGCCGCCAATAATTCTAGCCTATACCACGAAGGTTCCAATCTTAGATTAGAAACCCAAGAGATACGCATTCAAGCCATTGCTAGTAGAACAGAGGTGGTTGTCAGGCACATGTTCATAGGTGAGAATGATGATGAGTGTCACGGATCATCACATTCATCAAGTTGAAGAATGAATGAATATCTTGGAGAAGAAATAGACTTGAGTTGAATAGAAAAACAATAGTACTTTGTATTAATTCATGAAGAACAGCAGAGCTCCACACCTTAATCTATGGTGTGTAGAAACTCCACCATTGAAAATACATAAGAACAAGGTCTAGGCATAGCCGAATGACCAGCCTTCAAACGTGTCTAAGATAGCATAAGACTTATCCAAGCTCCCAAGTATAATAGTATAAGGTCCTATTTATAGAGAACTAGTAGCCTAGGGTTTACAGAAATCAGTAATTAATGCATAAATCTTCTTCTGGGCCCACTTGGTGTGTGCTTGGGCTGAGCATTGAAGCTTCCATGTGTAGAGACTTTTCTTGGAGTTAAACGCCAGCTTTTGTACCAGTTTGGGCGTTTAACTCCAGCTTTTGTGCCAGTTTTTGGAGTTAAACGCCAGAATTCTTGAGCTGACTTGGAACGCCTGTTTGGGCCATAAAATCTTGGGCAAAGTATGAACTATTATATATTGCTGGAAATCCTAGGATGTCTACTTTCCAACGCAATTAAGAGCGCGCCAATTGAGTTCTTGTAGCTCCAGAAAATCCACTTTGAGTGCAGGGAGGTCAGAATCCAACAGCATCTACTGTCCTTTTTTAGCCTCTGAATCAGATTTTTGCTCAGGTCCCTCAATTTCAGCCAGAAAATACCTGAAATCACAAAAAAACACACAAACTCATAGTAAAGTCCAGAAATGTGATTTTTAATTAAAAACTAATAAAAATATAATAAAAACTAATTAAAATATACTAAAAACATACTAAAAACAATGCCAAAAAGCGTATAAATTATCCGCTCATCACAACACCAAACTTAAATTGTTGCTTGTCCCCAAGCAACTAAAATTCAAATAGGATAAAAAGAAGAGAATATACATTGAATCCCAAAAACATCTATGAAGATCAGTATTAATTAGATGAGCGGGGCTTTTAGCTTTTTGCTTCTGAACAGTTTTGGCATCTCACTTTATTCCTTGAAGTTCAGAATGATTGGCATCTATAGGAACTCAGAATCCAGATAGTGTTATTGATTCTCCTAGTTAAGTATGTTGATTCTTGAACACAGCTACTTTATGAGTCTTGGCCGTGGCCCTAAGCACTTTGTTTTCCAGTATTACCACCGGATACATAAATGCCACAGACACATAACTGGGTGAACCTTTTTAGATTGTGACTCAGCTTTGCTAGAGTCCCCAATTAGAGGTGTCCAGGGTTCTTAAGCACACTCTTCTTTTTGCTTTGGACCTTGAATTTAACCGCTCAGTCTCAAGTTTTCACTTGACACCTTCACGCCACAAGCACATGGTTAGGGACAGCTTGGTTTAGCCGCTTAGGCCAGGATTTTATTCCTGTGGGCCCTCCTATCCACTGATGCTCAAAGCCTTGGATCCTTTTTATCACCCTTGTCTTTTGGTTTAAAGGGGTATTGGCTTTTTCTGCTTGCTTTTCTTTTTCTTTCTTTTTCTTTTCTTCTTTTTTTTCGCATATATCCTTTTTCTGCAAGCTTTTCACTGCTTTTTCTTGCTTCAAGAATCAATTTTATGATTTTTCAGATCATCAGATAACATTTCTCCTTTTCCCATCATTCTTTCAAGAGCCAACAATTTTAACATTCATAAACAATCAAATTCAAAAAATATGCACTGTTCAAGCATTCATTCAGAAAAATAATAGTATTGCCACCACATCAAAATAATTAAACTGTTTTAAAATTTGAAATTCATGCACTTCTTTTTCTTTTTCAATTAAAAACTTTTTTTATTTAAGAAAGGTGATGGATTCATTTTCATAGCTTTAAGGTATAGACACTTAGACACTAATGATCATGTAATAAAGACACAAACATAGACAAACATAAGCATGAAAATTCAAAAAACAGGAAAATAAAGAACAAGGAAATTAAAGAATGGGTCCACCTTAGTGATGGCGGCTTGTTCTTCCTCTTGAAGATCTTATGGAGTGCTTGAGCTCCTCAATGTCTCTTCCTTGCCTTTGTTGCTCCTCTCTCATGGTTCTTTGGTCTTCTCTAATTTCATGGAGGAGGATGGAATGCTCTTGGTGCTCCACCCTTAGTTGTCCCATGTTGGAACTTAATTCTCCTAGGGAGGTGTTGATTTGCTCCCAATAGTTTTGTGGAGGAAAATGCATCCCTTGAGGCATCTCAGGGATTTCATGAGGAGTTTCCTCATGCTCTTGTCCATGAGTGGGATCTCTTGTTTGCTCCATCCTTTTCTTAGTGATGGGCTTGTCCTCATCAATGAGGATGTCTTCCTTTATGTCAATTCCAGCTGAATTGCAGAGGTGACAAATAAGGTGAGGGAAGGCTAACCTTGCTATAGTAGAGGACTTGTCTGCCACCTTGTAGAGTTCTTGGGATATAACCTCATGAACTTCTACTTCCTCTCTAATCATGATGCTATGAATCATGATAGCCCGGTCTATAGTAACTTCAGACCGGTTGCTAGTAGGAATGATTGAGCGTTGGATGAACTCCAACCATCCCCTAGCCACGGGCTTGAGGTCATGCCTTCTTAGTTGAACCGACTTTCTTCTTGAATCACTCTTCCATTGAGCGCCCTCTTCACAGATGTCCATGAGGACTTGGTCCAACCTTTGATCAAAGTTGACCCTTCTAGTGTATGGGTGTGTATCTCCTTGTATCATAGGCAAATTGAATGCCAATCTTAAATTTTCTAGGCTAAAGTCTAAGTATTTCCCTCGGACCATTGTAAGCCAATTCTTAGGGTCCGGGTTCACACTTTGATCATGGTTCTTGGTGATCCATGCATTGGCATAGAACTCTTGAACCATTAAGATTCCGACTTGTTGAATGGGGTTGGTGAGAACTTCCCAACCTTTTCTTCGAATCTCATGTCGGATCTCCGGATATTCGCTCTTTTTGAGCTTAAAAGGGACCTCGGAGATCACCTTCTTCTTGGCCATAACTTCATAGAAGTGGTCTTGATGCACCCTTGAGAGGAATCTCTCCATCTCCCATGACTCAGAGGTGGAAGCTTTTGCCTTCCCTTTCCTCTTTCTAGAGGTTTCTCCAGCCTTTGGTGCCATTAATGGTTATGGAAAAACAAAAAAGCTTTAGCTTTTACCACACCAAACTTAGAAGGTTGCTCGTCCTCGAGCAAAATAAGAAAGAACAGAGTAAAAGAAGAAGAAACAGAGGAGATGGAGGGGGCTATGTGTTTCGGCTAAGAGGAATAGATGGTGTGTATGTTGTGTGAAAATGAAGGAGTGAAGATGGGTTTATATAGGAGTGGAGAGGGGGTACGGTTTGGCCATTATGGGTGGGTTTAGGAGGGAAAGTGGTTTGAATTTGAATGGTGAGGTAGGTGGGGTTTTATGAAGGATGGATGTGAGTGGTGAAGAGATATTGAGGTGATTGGTGAATGGGTGAAGAAGAGAGAGAGAGAGAGGTGGGGTAGGTGGGGATCCTGTGGGGTCCCCAGATCCTGAGGTGTCAAGGATTTCTCATCCCTGCACCATGTGGCGTGTAAAACGCCCCTTTATGCCAATCCTGGCGTTAAACGCCAGGCTGCTGCCCATTTTTGGCGTTTAACGCCAGTTTCTTGCCCATTCCTGGCGTTAAACGCCAGTCTGGTGCCCATTTCTGGCGTTAAACGCCCAGAATGGTGCCAGACTGGGCGTTTAACGCCCATTTTGCTACTCTTACTGGAGTTTAAACGCCAGTAAGTTTCTCCTCCAGGGTGTTCTATTTTTCATTCTGTTTTTCCTTTTTCAATTGTTTTTGTGACTTCACATGATCATCAACCTATAGAAAACATAAAATAACAAAAGAAAATAGAAATTTAACATAGATAAGTAAAAATTGGGTTGCCTCTCAACAAGCGCTTCTTTAATGTCAATAGCTTGACAGTGGCTCTCATGGAGCCTCACAGATGTTCAGAGCAATGTTGGAACCTCCCAACACCAAACTTAGAGTTTGACTGTGGGGGCTCTGTTTGTCTCTGTATTGAGAGAAGCTCTTCATGCTTCCTCTCCATGGTGACAGAGGGATATCCTTGAGCTTTAAATACAAGGGGGTCTTCATTCACTTGAATGATTAATTCTCCTCTATCAACATCAATCACAGCTTTTGCTGTGGCTAGGAAAGGTCTGCCAAGGATGATGGATTCATCCATACACTTCCTAGTCTCTAGGATTATGAAATCAGCAGGGATGTAATGGCCTTCAACTTTTACCAAGACATCCTCTACAAGTCCATAAGCCTGTTTCTTTGAATTGTCTGCCATCTCCAGTGAGATTCTTGCAGCTTGTACCTTAATGATCCCTAGCTTCTTCATTACAGAGAGAAGCATAAGGTTTATACTTGATCCTAGGTCACACAGAGCCTTCTCAAAGGTCATGGTGCCTATGGTACAAGGTATTGAGAACTTTCCAGGATCTTGTCTCTTCAGAGGTAATCTCTGCCTAGTCAAGTCATCCAATTCTTTGATGAGCAATGGAGGTTCATCCTCCCAAGTATCATTACCAAATAACTTGGAATTTAGCTTCATGATTGCTCCAAGGTACTTAGCAATTTATTCTTCAGTAACATCTTCATCCTCTTCAGAGGAGGAATACTCATCAGAGCTCATGAATGGCAAAAGTAAATTCAAAGGAATCTCTATGGTCTCAGTGTGAGCCTTTGATTCCCATGGTTCCTCTTTAGGAAACTCCATGGAGGTCAGTGGACGTCCATTGAGGTCTTCCTCAGTGGAGATTACTGCCTCTTCTTCCTCTCCAGGTTCGGCCATGTGGGTTGTGGTTATGGCCTTGCACTCTCTTTTTGGATTCTCTTCTGTGTTGCTTGGGAGAGTGCTAGGAGGGAGTTCAGTAATTTTCTTACTCAGCTGACCCACTTGTGCCTCCAAATTTCTAATGGAGGACCTTGTTTCAGTCATGAAACTTTGAGTGGTTTTGATTAGATCAGAGACAATGGTTGCTAAGTCAGAGTGGCTCTGCTTAGAATTCTCTGTCTGTTGCTGAGAAGATGATGGAAAAGGCTTGCTATTGCCAAACCTGTTTCTTCCACCATTATTGTTGTTGAAACCTTGTTGAGGTCTCTGTTGATCCTTCCATGAGAGATTTGGATGATTTCTCCATGAAGGATTATAGGTGTTTCCATAGGGTTCTCCCATGTAATTCACCTCTTCCATTGCTGGGTTCTCAGGATCATAAGCTTCTTCTTCAGAGGAAGCTTCCTTAGTACTGCCTGTTGCTGCTTGCATTCCAGACAGACTCTGAGAAATCATATTGACTTGTTGGGTCAATATTTTATTCTGAGCCAATATGGCATTCAGAGTATCAATCTCAAGAACTCCTTTCTTCTGAGCTATCCCATTATTCACATGATTCCTTTCAGAAGTGTACATGAATTGGTTATTTGCAACCATTTCAATGAGTTCCTGAGCTTCTGCAGGCGTCTTCTTCAGATGAAGAGATCCTCCAGCAGAGCTATCCAATAACATCTTGGATAGTTCAGATAGACCATCATAGAAAATACCTATGATGCTCCATTCTGAAAGCATGTCAGAAGGGCATCTTCTGATTAATTGCTTATATCTTTCCCAAGCTTCATAGAGGGATTCTCCTTCCTTCTGTCTGAAGGTTTGGACTTCCACTCTAAGCTTGCTCAATTTTTGAGGTGGAAAGAACTTTGCCAAGAAGGCGTTAACTAGCTTTTCCCAAGAGTTTAGGCTTTCTTTAGGTTGTGAATCCAACCATGTCCTAGCTCTGTCTCTTACAGCAAAAGGAAAAAGCATAAGTCTGTAGACTTCAGGGTCAACCCCATTGGTTTTGACAGTGTCACAGATTTGCAAGAATTCAGCTAAGAACTGATGAGGATCTTCCAATGGAAGTCTATGAAACTTGCAATTCTGTTGCATTAGAGAAACTAATTGAGGCTTAAGCTCAAAGTTGTTTGCTCCAATGGCAGGGATTGAGATGCTTCTCCCATAGAAATCGGGAGTAGGTGCAGTAAAGTCACCAAGCACCTTCCTTGCATTGTTGGCATTGTTGTTTTCGGCTGCCATGGTTTCTTCTTCCTTGAAAAGCTCTGTTAGGCCCTCTAAAGAGAATTGTTCTTTAGCTTCTCTTAGCTTTCTCTTCAAGGTCCTTTCAGGTTCAGGATCAGCTTGAACAAGTATGCCTTTATCTTTGTTTCTGCTCATATAAAAGAGAAGATAACAAGAAAGTAGAGAATCCTCTATGTCACAGTATAGAGATTCCTTGAGGTGTCAGAGGAAAAGAAGAATAGAAGGAGGAGGTGGATAGAAGAGAATTCGAACATACAAAGAAGGAGGGAGTTCGAATTGTACCTTGAGGAGGAGTGTTAGTCCTTTAAATAGAAGGATGTGAGAAGAGGGGAAGAATTTTTGAAAATTAAAGTAAAAGATTTTGAAATAATTAAAAGAAAATTTTGAAAATTTGATTGATGATTTTCAAAAACTAAGATTTGGGAAAGAAATTAAGTGATTTTTGAAAAAGATTTTGAAATTAGAAATAAAAAAGATATGATTGAGAGTTAATTTTGAAAAAGATGTGATTGAGAAGATATGATTGAGAGTTAATTTTGAAAAGGATGTGATTGAGAAGATATGATTGAAAATCAATTTAAAAAGAGAAAGTTTTAAAATTAAAGTTGATTACTTGACTAACAAGAAATTAAAAGATATGATTCTTAAAATTTTAAAATTTGATCCTTTCTTAATAGGCAAGTAACAACTTGAAAATTTTTGAAGTAAATCATTAATTTTCAAAAATAGTAATAAATAAAAAAAATAGAAAGAAATTGATTTTGAAGAGATATGATTGAAAAAATATGATTTGAAAAAGATTTGATTTTGAAAGATTATGAAGATTTGAAAAAAATTTGAATTAAAAACAAAATCTTCCCTCTAGTGTCATCCTGGCGTTAAACGCCCAAAATCCTACCTTTTGGGCGTTAAACACCCAGCCAGGTACCCTGGCTGGCATTTAAACGCCAGTTTTCCTTCTTCACTGGGCGTTTTGAACGCCCAGCTTTTTCTGTTTGATTCCTCTGCTGACTGTTCTAAATCTTCAATTCTCTGTATTATTGACTTGAAAAGACACAATTTTGAAAATATTTTTGGATTTTTAATGATGAGAAACAATAAAAATTTTAACTAAGATCAAATAAACAATGCATGGAAGACACCAAACTTAAATATTTTCATATAAGAGACACTAACAGATTGAGAATGCATATGAGAAACAATAAAACACACAAAACAAGAGAATTTAAAGATCAGAGCAATGAAATCATCAAGAAAAACTTGAGGATTAATGAAGAACATATTGCATGTTTTCGAAAAATGCAAGAAGAATGCAATTGACACCAAACTTAAAAATTGATACTAGACTCAAACAAGAAACATAAAATATTTTTTGGTTTTTTATGGTTTTATAATTTTTTTTTGTGATTTTCGAAACTTATATGGAAAAGAAAATAAAGAGAATCAAAACTTTTAATGAGAATTCCAGGAATCATGCAATGTTAGTCTAAAGCTTCAGTCTAAAAAGATTAGACATGTTTGGCCAAGCTTCAGCAGGACATTACATTCAGCAGCTAAATTGATGAGAATCAATCAGCTTTTATGATGATAAAAACATCACCTTGAAACTCTAGAATCCATTCTTAAAAATTCTGAAAAGTACCTAATCTAAGCAACAAGATGAACCGTCAGTTGTCCAAACTCGAACAATCCCCGGCAATGGCGCCAAAAACTTAGTGCACGAAATTGTGATCATCAACAATGGCGCCAAAGGACTTGGAGCTCTTAAACGTGAATCACACTTTGTCACAATTCCGCACAACTAACCAGCAAGTGCACTGGGTCGTCCAAGTAATACCTTACGTGAGTAAGGGTCGATCCCACGGAGATTGTCGGCTTGAAGCAAGCTATGGTCACCTTGTAGATCTCAGTCAGGCGAATTCAGATGGTGATGGAGAATTGATAATTAAAAGATAAATAAAATATAAAATAAAGATAGAGATACTTATGTAATTCTTTGGTTGGAATTTCAGATAAGCGTATGAAGATGCTTTGTTCCCTCTGAACCTCTGCTTTCCTATTGCCTTCTTCCAATCATTCATACTCCTTTCCATGGCAAGCTTTATGTTGGGCATCACCGTTGTCAATGGCTAATTCCCATCCTCTCAGTGAAAACGTTCCAAATGCGATGTCACCGCACGGCTAATCATCTGTCGGTTCTCGATCATGTCGGAATAGGAACCATTGATCCTTTTGCGTCTGTCACACGCCCCACAATCGCGAGTTTGAAGCTCATCACAGTCATCCCTTCCCAGATCCTACTCAGAATACCACAGATAAGGTTTAGATGTTTCGGATCTCAGGAATGGCCGCCAATAATTCTAGCCTATACCACGAAGGTTCCAATCTTAGATTAGAAACCCAAGAGATACGCATTCAAGCCATTACTAGTAGAACAGAGGTGGTTGTCAGGCACATGTTCATAGGTGAGAATGATGATGAGTGTCAGAGATCATCACATTCATCAAGTTGAAGAGCGAATGAATATCTTGGAGAAGAAATAGACTTGAGTTGAATAGAAAAACAATAGTACTTTGTATTAATTCATGAAGAACAGCAGAGCTCCACACCTTAATCTATGGTGTGTAGAAACTCCACCGTTGAAAATACATAAGAACAAGGTCTAAGCATGGCCGAATGTCCAGCCTTCAAATGTGTCTAAGATAGCATAAGACTTATCCAAGCTCCCAAGTATAATAGTATAAGGTCCTATTTATAGAGAACTAGTAGCCTAGGGTTTACAGAAATCAGTAATTAATGCATAAATCTTCTTCCGGGCCCACTTGGTGTGTGCTTAGACTAAGCATTGAAGCTTCCATGTATAGAGATTTTTCTTGGAGTTAAACGCCAGCTTTTGTGCCACTTTGGGCGTTTAACTCCAGCTTTTGTGCCAGTTTTGGAGTTAAACGCCAGAATTCTTGAGCTGACTTGAAACGCCTGTTTGGGCCATAAAATCTTAGGCAAAATATGGACTATTATATATTGCTGGAAAGCCCAAGATGTCTTCTTTCCAACGTAATTGAGAGCGCGCCAATTGGGCTTCTGTAGCTCCAGAAAATCCACTTTGAGTGCAGGGAGGTCAGAATCCAACAGCATCTGCAGTCCTTTTTCAGCCTCTGAATCAGATTTTTGCTCAGGTCCCTCAATTTCAGCCAGAAAATACCTGAAATCACAGAAAAACACACAAACTCATAATAAAGTCCAGAAATGTGATTTTTAATTAAAAACTAATAAAAATATAATAAAAACTAATTAAAATATACTAAAAACATACTAAAAACAATGCCTAAAAGCATATAAATTATCCGCTCATCATTATACAAATAGGCAAGCAATGCAAGTAAACAAAGCAAATAAACAGATAGAAGATGCACATGATGAATGCCTGCCCTATTGGCTGTGATATCATATTGTCAGTTCAATTGCCAACCCAACACATCTCCATGGAGATGTCTCCCTTCGGTCATAGAATGGAAAACCCCGAGATATCGTGCCCGGAACACGATCCAGAATATAGTGCCTGCACACTCTAGTGATCCTGAAGGGATGCAAGCGGGATACTCTTGCCACGGACCTCACATCTCAACGTAAGCAGGATAAACCTACCGTCCTTACGCCGTCGCTGCGACCTCGACAGACGGGATTAACCTACCGTCCCTACCAAATGCATAGCGTCTCAACAATCTCAGTATAAAATAATATAGCAGTGGTTTTCATAAATTATTTTTCAGTACAATCAGTAATCCATCATTTCACTCCGAGTCCTTGACTCGTCTTAACCATAATCAATTCATAATTTCCACAACTCATTACCTCAATCATCATTACAATACTCTGCCATCTCAATCAACAAATCCTTCCTCAGTACTCCAAAAACCTAAATCTCCGTCTTCTAAATTCATGTAAAATTCACCTATTTAAGTCACTAATCCTCCTCTATTAGTTATTAGGCCTAACTACAAGATATTACTTTTAAACTGCAATATAAAGAAGTTTGGAAAGTTGGAGAACCTTTGAAAATGGAGAAAAATCATGTTTCAGCAAAACAGGAGTTGTGCGTACGCACACCCTTACTGTGCGTACCCACACGAGTAAAAACGGGTAGTCGCGTACGCAACCCCCTGATCGCGTACGCGAGTGTCCCAACCCGAAGGGGTTGCTCGCGTCGCGTGTTAAATTTTGCGCACTTAAAGGTCGAAACTCTGATAGTTCGCGTACGCATGCAGTACCTCACGTACGCGAGATGCCCAACCCAAAGGGTTTGGTCGCGTCGCGTGCACCATGTCGCGTACGCAACCCTCATCAAACACAGAAAATTTTTAAAGTTGCAGAATTCAGTTTTAGACACCTAACTTTAAACAATCATAACTTCCTCTACAAAAATCCATTTTGATCAAACTTTATATCAATGTAAAGATCGTTAAAAGAACTTTTATTCAAGATAAATTTCAACAAATTTTGAAAACTAAGGCTCAAGTTATGATACACCAAAGTTTCTCAAAAACTGGTTTTTACCAAAAGTTAACAAGGTTCTCAAATTTCCAAAATTCATAACCAAAACCAAATATCCTACAACCAAAATAGTTTTAATAGACCTAAATAATTCCTATCTACCTTCCAATTTATTCCACAACCTATTGACATATAATTTCACCAATTCATCCAAAAATTCTCACTTACCTTCCTTAAATTATCAACGATTACACTCAAACATCATTCCTCCATTTCCAACATTTATCAATATCAATAATGCTCATAATTCATCATCAACACTCAAAATCATCATTTTTAACCTCCATTTCAGTAATCAACAACAACATCTAAGTTCAACATTATAATTCATCAAAACCAACAATGGCATCATACATGATCAAGTTCAACAATTTCCAACAATCAATTCAATCCTATCCTAAGGTCCACTAGCCTAAGTGTCCAGAAATATTATATATTACATAGAGAAAATCGAAACTATACCTTGGCCGATTCTCAATATGTGCAAAATACCAAATATGTGCCTAACAAGCTTTTAACCACAACCAAGCCACCAACTCAAATCCAAATGCTCCCAATATCACAATAATCAAGCTATACACAACTAATTCATAAAATTATTACTTAGGGTTCTATATATACATAAAACCACAAGTGATTTGGGATTTTTTACCTTGCCAAACAGTTTTTGGAGCAAAACCCAATAGCAACCGAGTGCTAGAATGTACCTAAACACCCAAAACAAAAAAAATCCACTCAAAACACAAGCCTAAAAATTCGAATTTCTTAGGGCAATAAACTGGGCAGAGATTTGCAATAAGCTTACCAGAATACTTAGATAGAAGTGATGGGCCTGGCAAGAGCTTCGCATAGCCACCGACGGCACGCGAATTGGAGTACCATAGCTCGGGTTATGGCCACCGGAAGTCAGTAGAGAATAGTAACACTCTCTTCTCCTCTCTTCTCACTTGCAGCTGCTAGGTTTTGTGATTTTGGGGTTAAATGAGGCTGAATGGCCTCTTATGCATGTTGGGCCCGACTTGGGCCTGGTCCAACCCATTAGCATTTTTTGCCCACTTTTAAAATTAGTGCCAGATTTTCAACTTTAATTATTTTCCTAAGTCTTTCTACAGTTTTTATCATTTTCGCACAGTACCGGACAGATTTAAGCCGGTACTACCAGTTAATTTTCCAGTACGCGTTTTTACGAAATTTTTCGAAGAAAATTACATTTTCCAACTCAGAAAAATCTATTGAGTCCAAATATCATATTTATATTTTCTAATTAATATTCTAAAATTTTGAACCTATTTTGGGCAATTAAATTATTATTATTTTATGTTAATTAATCGGTTAATTAATTCACGGTTCTTACATTCTCCCCACCAAATAAGAAATTTTGTCCTCAAAATTTGGTTTATTCATCATCACCATTAAATGTTTCCTCAAGTTAAACCTACCTCTCACTATTCTTCTTTTCCTTCCTCCATGTCAGCTCAAAGTCCTATTTACATTCTTCATTCTTATTTAGAATGCCATATCTTAACCGAATTCAAGCCTATGCTGTACTCATTCTTCTCACTCTTAGCTTTCCTTAATTCAACCTCAATACCACATCAGTATTTCAACTCAATATATTCCAAATCCGTCCTTCAAATAAATCATTTTCTATTTCAATCTAAACCCAAAGTCATCATGATCAATTATCGCAATCCTTATCCTCCAAACTCGACAATTACACTCACTTATCATCCAAATCCAATTTATTCACCTATCCTCATGTCCAACATGTCCACAACCTATTCTAAATCATTCTAATCTTACAGCCACAATTAAACTTAGCTTCTTAGAATTTCTTATTTACCTTAGCCCACTAAACTCTTCAAGTATTCAAGCCTAAGATATGTCTACTCACCATTCTACTACTTCTAGTTGCAACTATCATGTACTATTGCATTCCACGAGCTTCTGTTGTGCCACTCTGATTCTTCTGCCACTAATTAATTAACTAATCCAATTATTTAATCAAGTCATACATCATTATCGGATTACAAAACCTAGGCTTACTTCTAAACTTTCTCAACTTGACCTAAATAGAGTTTACGCTCATCCTAAGATTAAGTAATGACTCAGGGCCTTATAGCATCTCTATGCCTAACTCAAGGTCTCATCAAGTCCTCAATCTCAATATTTGTATTACCTAGGACCTCAACAACAGCTAGAGTATCTATTCCGGTTATTCATTTTTACTTCAGGTGCAACACTACAACTCGACATACTAAACAACCTACGAATTTTCACTAATCATAACTAAATCAAATGTTAAACTCGGCCAAAAATTCAAGCCTAAATTCATTCTCACTTATTTTTCTCCTTCTCTACTTACCTCTGCACTCTATAATTCACCATGTACCAAATGTTATATTAACCACCCTATAATCTACACGTAGAAACCAAAGTCAAGTGCAAAAATTCTTGGGTGACAGCTTAATTAACTCAAAATCGTAGTCCTTTAGTAATTACATCCATCTCCACAGAGGTAGTTTCCTCCTTGCTCCACATCCTCAACATAGCACAAATGGAGCAGGTTCCAGATCGTGAATCAAAGTATCCACTTCATATGGCCTCAACCGTCATGACGCATAAACCACTACATCCTGATGTTACATCAGAACTCACTCCAAAATTTTTCTATGAAACATACCAGTAGATCCTTAATAGTCCATGGGATTTCAAGCAATGCAAACACTAGCGCTGTAGTTAATCTTTCTTTTAAGTTTTGAAGAATTTCCCCCCATAATCTGACGTTCGCACCAATGGGAACCTTTGGTGTGTCAACTCAGTCATCGGTAATGCCATTTGTAAAATCGAAGCTTCACAACTCCTCGTATGGTTGCACGCTCACCGGTCTCATCCTTTGTGTTCATAAGTTGTGTCTTAAGAAACTAACATATAGATGATTGCGTCTAAGGATTGCATGCAAGGTCAAAATAAGCTCAAATTATCTGAAGGGATACCAAGCTCATAGGAGAACAAACAATTTGGAAAGGTATCCGTAAGAAATTGAAAAGTTGCATTATGTTGTGATAAGACGAGGTTGTAGAAAATAAGAAAATGCACCAGAAGGAGAATTAGAGTGCACCTCAAGAAAGGAATTCCAAATTAAGAATCCTTGGAAGAAACAATAAGGCACATTGAATCAAAATATGTCTATGCTGATGGTTTATCTCAACAGTAATCTCCCTCACACTTGATTGGGTTGAAACGAGTTTAGGCTCACCTCAAGAGTACGAGTTTTTGGGCGAGGATATATGAAAGCAAGGGTTTGATTTAGGAAACGTTCAAATTTATTATCAAGAAGGATCGCAGAATAAAGTACTTCAACTCGGGTTACAAAAGAAAGACAGATCGGGACATACGCATTTATTGGTAATCTCTCTCTTGTATTAGGTCTCCCATTGCCATCCTTCTTCACCTTTATCTGATGGTAACCGGATCTTAAATCAATTAAAAACACTCCAGCTCCTTGCAACTGATTCATTAAATCATCTATCCTCGACAAATGATACTTGTTCATCACAGTCACTTTGTTCAACCGTCAGTAATCCACGCAGAGTCGCATTCACCTCTAAGAGTATATAACCCTCAACCACAACTGTCCCTCCTTCCACGAAGTGTTGTGCTACTTAATATCGTCAACCTAACTCAAGTCGTTAAAGTACTTCATCTTTCATGATTCTACCATGTCAATGCTCCCTCATGCTTTTCGTTGTGTCACTCTAATTAGTTGTCACTAAGAACCCGAATCACTTGGCTACATCCACCAAAATAATCTCCTCCCATTGGTTCCTCCAATGCTAAGTTTGGCCAGTCCTAAAGGCAACGTTCCATAAAATAAAATTAAGCTAAACTCTGGTCCTAAGCCTGACGTTCAATCTGATATTCCTAGTTTTAAACCCTTATTCCCATCATAAGTTAATAAGAAGAGATGAGTTACAACCTCCTACAACGTAATTAAAACTCGGTTATCAATTTTATCGTTACCTCAAGTTGAAGATCCTTAACCCCGTCGCTATGATCGGTCCGCACCACGGTCCTTCCTATAAGGACAATGCATAGAGATATGCCTTGACAATCCGCAGCGGTAACATCCACTGAACCCAGCCACATACGACGTTTCCGGATGGTATCTTCCACATCTAGGGCACCTTAACTCCTCTTATTGAGCCCACGCTTGCTTACCTCCTCCTCTCGCCTGGTGATATTGGTCATGGTTAATCTCTCCAACATGCCCTCGACCTTGGGATCGTTGAGGGGCATGCCTTCCCTTCTTGAAGTTCTGGCCTCTTGGTGGAAAATATTTTCCACGACCTTTGCTACTGGTACCCCTGTGAGTATTTCTCATTAAATTCATCTTTCTAATGTAATCCTCCACAACTCTTGCCTCGTTCACCAATTCCGAGAATCCCCTAATCTCTAATGGAGCCACAACACGCATGATATCTTCCCTCAGCCCTACTTGGTATTTGATGCATTTCTAGCCCTCACAGGACTCAGGGGCACCCTGACCTATTCTAAAAAATTTACAGAGTTCCTCGAACTTGTTGGTGTATTTAGCTATAGTCATAGACCCTTGCTTCAACTGTATGAGCTCTAACTCTCTGGCCTCCCTTATTGGCTCATGAAAGTACTTCTTGTAGAAAGCTGCTTGGAATAATGCCCATGTAATGTCCACATTCTGTTGGTGTAGCAGTTAGCGCTCTCTTTGCCACCATTGCTGAGCTTCTCCCACTAGTTGATAAGCCGCATATTCGACGAACTGGTCATACGGTACATGTTGAGTTTGCAATGCATGCTCCACAGCTTGAAACCAGTTGTCTGCTTTAGTAGGGTTTGTCGATCCATTGAAAACCGGCGGGTAAACTTTTAGAAAAGCAGCTAGAGTTCTTGGAACACCACCTAAGTTGTTCTCGGCACCTTCTCTATTTTCGTTTCTGGCTGATTGCCTTGTCTGCTGCATAGCAGGAGTAGTCATAGCAGTGCTCGCTTGACTTGTGTTAACTAAGTTAGTCAAAGTTATCATAGCCATAAACCCGGCATGGTCGTTAGGGGTTTGATTATCCTCATAACCTCTTCGAGTACATGTCTGACCTTATCTACGAGTCGCCATTCAGGGTTCTGTTTACACTAAACAATCGATACTAAAGTGATCAGTCTCAATATCAAAAGTCTAATGCTTCGATTATCTCAAAATGGCTCCCACAAACAAGCATGCTATACATATATCAAGAAGATAACCTAAATAGCATGAAAGAAAAATGACCCAGAGAATGCAATGAAGCACAATTGGTCTATCCCTCAAGATCACGAGGACGAACCCCTCTGATACCACTAAATGTAACACCCTAATTATCCTAAGCCTTACCTCACGTCGTAAAGCAAATGTTAATCAAAGGTTACGACAAATCTAAGCATATATATATTGATATATAGAAAGAAATAATAATTCTAGAAGCCTGATAAAGAATTAAGCTCAAAAATAGAGTTTGAAAAGCGCGAAACATTTACACGAAGCTACACAAACTTAAGGCACAAGATTTAGATATAAGACAACAAAATATAAGTATATAAGAGGATATAATAGTCATAAGGAACTAGCCTTAGCCTGCGAAGTTTAGGCCGACTAGTGTTATAGAGACATACAGAATTTTGTGAGTTAAAACAGCATAGACAGAATATCTCTCTCAAAGTAAGCCTCTAAGGCAAATATAAATACAAAAGTGAGAGAACTTAAAACAAAATAACCAAAAGACTCCAAAACATGATAAAGGTCCTCCCTCTATCACCATCAAGCAACTTACCGAGGTGGGTTTCGACCTGCATCTGAAAAACAACAACAAAGCATGGAATGAGAACCGGAGGTTCTCAGTATCGTAACAGTGCCCAGTGATGTAAGATATAAGACTCCTGGACGCCAAAGGCAATGCTAGAGTTTCATATCCATCATGAGATTTAGACTTAAAACATAAGTAAATTTAAACCGCAACTTTAAATACCATAATATAATGGGGTAATCTAACTTAGGGAATTTCTAAACTAATATCCACACCGCTGTCCTACAGCCTTTGCCAGCCAAACCGCCATGCGTTCCCATCGCCACCGCCTACCAAACCTTCTCAATCCCAGTAGAAAATACAAGTAATTTCATACAAGTAAAACACAAGTAATTATCAATTATATTAAGTAATTCAAGAAGCAATTAAGTATTTTATACAAATAGGCAAGCATTGCAAGTAAACAAAGCAAACAAATAGATAGAAGATGTACATGATGAATGCCTGCCCTATTGGCTGTGATATCATATTGTTGGTTCAACTGCCAACCCGACACATCTCTATAGAGATGTCGCCCTTCGGTCTTAGAATGGGAACCCCCGAGATATCGTGCCTAGAACACGATCCAGGATATAGTGCCTGCACACTCTAGTGATTCCGAAGGGATGCGAACGGGGTACTCTTGCCACAGACCTTACATCTCAACGTAAGCTGGATAAACCTATCATCCTTACACCACCGCCGCGATCTCGACAGGCGGGATTAACCCACCGTCCCTGCCAGGCACATAGCATCTCAACAATCTCAGTATAAAATAATATAACAATAGTTTTCATAAATCATTTTTCAGTACAATCAGTAATCTATCATTCCACTTTGAGTCCTTGATTTGTCTCAACCATCATCAATTCATAATTTCCACAACTCATTACCTCAATCATCATTACAGTACTCTGCCATCTCAATCAACAAATCCTTCCTCAGTACTCCAAAAACCTAAACCTCCGACATCTAAATTCATGTAAGATTCACCTATTTAAGTCACCAATCCTCCTCTATTAGTTATTAGGCCTAACTACAAGATATTACTTTTAAACTGCAATTTAAGGAAGTTTGGAAAGTTGGAGAACCTTTGAAAATGGAGAAAAATCATGTTTCAGCATAACAAGAGTTGTGCGTATGCACACCCCTGCTGTTCATACCCATACGAGTAAAAATGGGTAGTCGCGTACGCAACCCTCTGCTCGCGTACAGGAGTGTCCAAACCCGAAAGGGTTACTCGCGTCGCGTGTTAATGTTCACGTACGCATGATAAACCCCAATTTTGTAGTTTATTTTGTGCTTAATTTGGGTAATTTTATCACCTTTTCCCACGTTTATTCAATGAAATAGCATGATTTTTTAATTCTCCCTTAATTTGTTCTTAAGTGTAAAAACATGCTTTTTAGGCCCTTAAATTGGTGATTTTAATTCACTTTAATTCCATTCGATGCCTTGATGTGTTTGTTGAGTGATTTCAGGTTATAAGGCAAGTATTGGATGGAAGAAATGAAGAGAAAAGCATGCAAAGTGGAGAATGCATGAGGAAACAAGGATTGTGAGTACATCAATGGACGCGCACGCGCCGCAGACGCGCGCGCGTGGAAGTGAAGTTACATGGTGACGCGTACGCGTACATGGCGCGTACGCGTGGATAGGAAATTGCCAAGCGACGCGTACGTGTATGCGTCGATGTTCGCACGTGACCCACTTAAAGTGAAATTGCTGGGGGTGATTTCTGAGCTGCCCAGGCCCAATTCCAACTCGTTTTTTAGGGTATTTGATGCAGAATTGAAGATTGAGCAAAGGGGGGGGAGCACTTAGTTAGTGATGATGATCCTTTAGTTAGTTTTCTAGAGAGAGAAGCTCCCTCTTCTCTCTAGAATTAAGTTAGGATTAGGTTAAATTCTCTTAGATCTAGATTTGATTACTTGATTTCATCTTGTTTCCTTTATAATTTCTTGTTTCTACATCTTAATTCTCTTAGTTCTTATGTTAGTTCCCCTTTGATGCCACTTTTATGTTTGTGAATACTCTTGTTGGATTTGGATTTAGATTTCCTTTAATGCAATTGATGTTTCTTTTATGCTCTTATGGTTAATTGTTCTGTTTATTGCTGATTTCTTGCTCATGATGGTTATGGATCTTGTTAATTCTTGCAATTTGTGATGTTTACTTTTATTGCATACTAGGTATTTGATAGAATGTTTCCTCTAGTTTTTGAGTAGTTTCCTTTACTCTTGGCCTAGGCTAAGGGAATTGGGTGAACTTGAGTCATTGGGTCTAATTGATTTGGTGATTTGAGAATCCTTAGTGGTCAATTTGATAACCATTGACTCTAGCCTACTACTAAGTCAATTAGTAGCTTGGTTAGGACTTATGGATTGATGTTGATCAAGCCATTTGACGTACTTTGAGCCTAGGAGTAGATATTACGTACTTAAGGCTTTTGTAAGTAGATTTAATGAGTTTGGTTCCTCATAATCGTCAATACATGTTTGTAGACAAGGATGATGATCTTAATTCCCTATGTCTTAGCCAAGGGTTCTTTACCTTGCCTTTATTAATTCCTGATTTACTTTTCTTGTCATTTAATTTCTTGCCCTTTTATAAACCAAACCCCCTTGCACCTTCATAGCCAATAATTGACCACTTCATTGCAATTCCTTGTGAGATGACCCGGAGTCTAAATACTTCGGTTAATTCTTATTGGAGTTTGTACTTGTGACAAAACCAAATTAAATTTGATGTGAGAATTTTTTGTTAGTTTGGAGCTATGCTTACAATGAAGTTCTTATTTCTATAAGAGAAATTCTAGACCGACGATAAATTTCGCCTGTCAAATTTATGGCGCCGTTGCCAGGGATTTGCAATGGTGCTATGTTATTGGTTATTGTAAATATTGTGAATATGTTTGCCATTTTCTTCTTTGTTAGTTTTTGCTAGTTTTAGGATTTGGTTTTCTTTGTTTCTTGTTAGAATTTGTTTTTGTTTTCTCTTATCACCATAAATTCTCACCACTTTGGCTATAAGTTTGGTTCAAACTATTTTGTAGGAAATGGAAGCTTTAATGAGGATGTGAATCAAGGATTTGGAATTCAAAGGAGGGAGGAGCCCCAAGCTTATGGACAACCTTCTTGGCAACAACCTCCTTCCGAATCAAGTTTAACAAGAGTGCTTGGGAACATGACTACTCTCCTCATGAAGATACGCAAGGGCCAAAGGGCATTTTATTCCATCCAAGCCACTCAAGTGCTACCCCAACATGACTATTCTTCGGATCCTTATGGGTACAATCCAAATCCTAATGCATATCAATCTAATGTGTGTGATGACCCTTATTGTGATTGTCAACCACAACCATCATATGCATATGAACCCCCTCCTCAACATAGCCCTCAACGACCATACTCACAAGCCTCCTACCACTATCCACCTCCATATGACCCTAATCCATATCTAAAGCCACCACCATTCCAACACCGATACCCCCAAGAACCACAAATTCCATATCCACCACCTCAAGACTTTCACCAATATGAACCACCTTCTAACTACAATACCTTTCCCTCAAACAATGAACCCTCTCTTCCAACACCGCCCCCCAATAAAGCCCTCACGCAAGAACTAAGAGATCTTAAATCTCATATCCTAAAGCAATAAGAGGGGAGGGAAAAGGAGTTTAAGGAGCTAGAAGCCAAGATGGCTATCATGGTAGAAGCCGTTAGTCGCATAACCTCCCACCTAAGCTCATACATCCCAAGTACTCACATTGTTGAATGTGGAGAAGCACTCAAGGAACTTAGTGAGGGAGTGAATTTGGAGCTCCCAAGTGAGGAAGAAGAGTTAAAGCAAGAAGTACAACAAGAGGAGGAGGTAGAGATTATTGAACAAGAGGAAGTAGTGGTTGGGTATTTAGGATATGTTAAGTACATAGAGGAATCCCGAGTTGAAGAACCTTCTTCCACAGAGTTTGGAAGGGATGTTAAGGAGGAGAGTAATACTAAGAAAGTGGATAGAGAGTTGAGGAAAATTGATCAAGAAGTGGATTCCATCATTAGTGATTTTTTGTCCACATTGATCAATCCCCTTGATGATCTTGTTGAGCCTTCTTCCATTGAATTGGAAAGCAATGTTGAGGAGGATGTGCAACCTCCAAGGCATATTGTGAGTGAAGAATTGGAAGAAGTGTTTCAAGCAACAAGCCCTCCTATCTATGATGATTCTACATCAACATATGACCCTTTTGAGCATGATGAGTCCTTCCCCACTATGCTTGAAATTAGTGATGAGGTGGACTTCACTAAACCTCCTATTTATGATTTGAGTGATGGGGAAGAGATAGAAGAATTTGGTGAAGAAGAGTGTGAACTTGAGGAAGCTCGGCAAGAGGTAGAGCTTGAAGAACCTTGCCAAGTGGTGGACGCCTCTAAAAGAGGATGGACGGGAGTGGAATACACTTTATAAAGACTATTGGAAACTCCTCCACCTAGGTTGTTATCTAATCCTTCATTTGAGTGGGTAAAACTTCTAACTCTTAGCTTTATTATCCCACTTGAATTTGGTTTGCTTGAAACGGATGGCCAACTTAGGGCGCTTTGTGGAATTAAGCATAACAAGAGGATGTTTAGTGGTTGGCGTTGTAAGTCTAGGCTCATTATGGTTGGAAGCTTGAAATTGAGGAGCATGGGTTGGTGTAGTGCTCAATTGAATGGGTCTAGGAGGATCATTTGGTGCCTTCATGAGAATTCGGCCTCTCTACCACCCGGAGAGGATTACCATGATCAAATCGAAGATGGGTGTAAGAATAAGACATGGGATCCCGGATCGCCACATGAAGACCAATTATGGGAGCTCATATCTTGGGAAGAACTACCCCCAAGCTTAGTGAAAATGGCTGGAAATTCTGACAACCATTTGAGGAGCAAGCGTTCTTGGAAGTTCAAGGATGAATACAAGCATAAGCCACCATGACAAGGAGCTTTTCAAACGTCCAACTTAAGGACTTAAACTAAAAGTGCTTGGTGAGAGACACCCAACCATGGTAAACTCTTTCCACTCTCTTGTAAAATAACGAATGAATGAATTGAGTTCCATTTTAGGTAGCTTCTTTACTCCTTTACATATTTTATTTTGCTTGCTAGGGTGTTTATACATTTTATGCCTTGAATAAGGATGATTCTTTGAATTTGAGTTTTTGCTTGGATTGCAAGTTTCCTCAAATTGTTTGAAAAATCCTCAAAAATTCAAAAATATGGGTAATTTTGCATTTTGGTTGGTTTTTGAGTCATAAGGAAGGTTAGGAGAACTTTGAGCTGTTTCTAGTGTTTCTGAAAAAAAAAAAAAAAAAGAGAGAGGCAGGGACGCGTGTGCACGCTGTACGCGCACGCGTCGATAAGTGAATACAGCCCCTCATACATGGAACTAGAGAGTTGCGCGAGTTGGGCGCGAACGTTGAGCTTCTCGTGCAAGCTGCGACTCACGCGGACGCTTACATCACGTGTACGCGTCAGTGCGCACCCTCTCCATACACGCTTAAGCGTACATGACGCTTGCGCGTCCATTCCTTTTTCATCCACCCACGCAGACGCGCACAAGATGCGTACGCGTGGATTCAAAAACATAACCCAAGGGACGCGAGAAACCCTTGCCATTCGCGTCCCTCATTTCTTCTCTCTCCCAACGTTCCCCTTCCACTCTTCCTTCATTCACCTCTCTCAACTCCCCGAACCACCACCGTCCAGCGACCTCCTTCTGCCGCCGAACCACCGTGACCACTCCTTCCCCCTTCTCTCTTCTCTTCCTCTTCCCTTCTTGCCTCTGCCTCTCACTTCTCTCTCTCACCACCCCTCTTCGCACCTCCCTCTACTCTGCTTCTCACCCTTTGCTCCACCGCGAGCACGACCAAGCCGCCACCATCTCTGGGCAGCATTACTGACTCGCCCTTCCATCCTCCAATTTCCAATCCCATTTCTGTTCTGCTCACCTTCCAGGTTCCCCTACCTTCTGCTCTGTTTCTTCATTTTCTTTTATTAATTTTGTTGCTTGTTAATTTTTGTTAGATTACTGTTTAATTTTGCTTGTTAGGTTAGATAGAAATGTATGCTGTTAGGTAGATAGGTTGTGGTTAGAAGATCCTAGGTCTGATAAGTGCTCCATTCTTGCTTATCCGAATTGCCTGAACTGAGATTGTTTTGTTGAATGGTGGTTGTTGTAGCTATTTTGTACATTCTTGTATTTGCTGTGCTTGAGTCTTTGGTTCCTATGTATTGCTTAATTGCTGCCTTGCTGAGCTTCAATTGCATGATTGTGTGTGATACTGCCTGTGCATATGCAATCCATACTTTTATCATGTTTGATGCAATTCTTGGATTCGTATGTGATTTTTGCTGCTTTTTGCTATCCGGGAACATCCGAATCACTGTCGGAATGCTGCCCAAATTTCTAGAAAATTGTTTTGTTTCCAACTTGCCACCTAGAATTGAACTTGACACCTTTGAAATTGAGATTTACTTGACTTACACCAAGTTCAATTCTTAGGTTACTTCAGTTGGCATTTCCGTGTTCATTTTCGTTGACCGTCATATGCATTGGAATGGTTAGTTCAAGGAGTTGTTTGTCGAATTTCTGTGACAAATAATATCCTACCTAACTCACCTATGTGAACCTTCATGTGCTTTCACTGCCAAGTTAAATAAAATGCTTTTTGACTCATACTAAGTTTACCATTTGACTTTAACTTGCATTTTATTGAATATGGTTTATTCACGTCCAATATTTGGTGCATTCCACTAGTGTATCCCTTTTTAATTCAAAATGGTTTTCAACTTGCTTTCGGTTACACTAGTGCATATTTCACTCTTTCAACACAAATTATTGCAAACTTCGTGACCATGACATTGTTGATGATTTGTTTTTCTATTGTTTGCTTTATCCAAATTCATATTTCATCATCAATGACTGCATCTTCCTCATGAATGTGAGTATGCTTATTTTCCATACTTTGTGCATTTCTTTTGATTGAGCCAATAACCGTCATACCACTAATCTTTGAATCGGTTCTCTAACTTCTAACTCGATTAACCAACTAACTTTTCTTTTTGCTTTCAAACTAGCTCCTTTAATCATTCTTTTGGGTATGACGCTTCTTGGGCTTAATGAACAAGCATTGTGCAAATATGATTTGAATTCTTGGTTTGTAGCTTTGTTGATTTCTGAATTATGTTTCTTACATTCCAAGAATTCTTTTCTCTTAACTCACTTCATGATTCGTATCAATCCTCTTGTTTTCTGAATACGTCATTCCTTGCTTTCTATTCCTCTACCTGACTTAAGTGTTTATATCCTGTCATATCTGTTTTACAGGATGGCCGACAGAGGAAAAACCAAGGTCACTTCAATAAAGAGGAAGAAACCTCAAGCCTTCACTCTTTCTCCTTACCACGACTATGCCAAGAACCCTCTTAATAAGGATGACAAGGCTAACCAGCAGCTGCCGCCTACAGATACATATAGGTTCCCTAACCTATATTATGAGCTCCACTTTCCGACATACCGGAAGAAGAATTTGAATATAGAGAAGAAATTGGCTATCCCAACTGACTTAAGGCGAGCCATTCAGACACGTATTCAGAGGATGGGCCTAGGCTTTATTGATAGGGAGCTAGGCAGAGTGAACTCATCCTGGGTGAAGGAATTTTACTGTAACTTCTTCAGACACACTCTTGATTCAGTCCACCTGCGAGGCGGTCAGATATTGGTTACGGAGGCAACTATTGAGGATAGACTCCGCTGTCTGCCTAGGACTGGTGGCACAGATGCCATTGAGCAGGCAGAGGTGGTGATACATTGTATGACCTTTGATTATGATGCTCTGAGGGATGTTATTGCCACCCCGGATGCCCCTTGGGTGATAGATGCTAACAACAAGAAGCCCAAGAGATGCATTTTACTCATCTTTCGAGGGAGGCCAGGACGTGGCAGCAGATCTTTGCCCATTACGTCATGCCGACCACTCACTTTACCGAGATTCTGGTGGACATGCTCGTCCTGATCGGATGTGTTATGAAGCGGAAGGAGGTATACTTCCCCCGACTGATCAGGAGATACATATGGCGAGCACATGTCCGTGGCATACTTCCATTTTCCACTTTAGTCACCGAGATGATTCAGCTGGCCGGTGTCCCATGGGAGGCAGATGATGAGACACCACCCCCGACCACGGAAAGGAGGAAGTGATTCTGTGGGGGAGCACTTAGTTAGTGATGATGAGCCTTTAGTTAGTTTTCTAGAGAGAGAAGCTCATTCTTCTCTCTAGAATTAGGTTAGGATTAGGTTAAATTCTCTTAGATCTAGATTTGATTACTTGATTTCATCTTGTTTCCTTCATAATTTCTTGTTTCTACATCTTGATTCTCTTAGTTCTTATGTTAATTCCCCTTTGATGCCACTTTTATGTTTGTGAATACTCTTGTTGGATTTGGATTTGGATTTCCTTTAATGCAATTGATGTTTCTTTTATGCTCTTATGGTTAATTGTTCTGTTTATTGCTGATTTCTTGCTCATGATGGTTATGGATCTTGTTAATTCTTGTAATTTGTGATGTTTACTTTTATTGCACACTAGGTGTTTGATAGAATGTTTCCTCTAGTTTTTGAGTAGTTTCCTTTACTCTTGGCCTAGGCTAAGGGAATTAGGTGAACTTGAGTCATTGGGTCTAATTGATTTGGTGATTTGAGAACCTTTAGTGGTCAATTTGATAACCATTGACTCTAGCCTACTACTAAGTCAATTAGTAGCTAGGTTAGGACTTATGGATTGATGTTGATCAAGCCATTTGACGTACTTCGAGCCTAGAGTAGATATTACGTACTTAAGGCTTTTGTAAGTAGACTTAATGAGTTTGGTTCCTCATAATTGTCAATACATGGTTTGTAGACAAGGATGATGATATCAATTCCCAATGTCTTAGCCAAGGGTTCTTTACCTTGCCTTTATTAATTCCTGATTTACTTTTCTTGTCATTTAATTTCTTGCCCTTTTATAAACCAACCCCCTTGCACCTTCATAGCCAATAATTGACCACTTCATTGCAATTCCTTGTGAGACGACCCGGAGTCTAAATACTTCGGTTAATTCTTATTGGGGTTTGTACTTGTGACAAAACCAAATTAAATTTGATGTGAGAATTTTTTGTCGGTTTGGAGCTATGCTTATAATGAAGTTCTTATTTCTATAAGAGAAATTCTAGACCGACGATAAATTTTGCCTGTCAACGCATGCAGTACCTCACGTATGCGAGATGCCCAACCCAAAGGGTTTGGTCGCGTCGCGTGCACCATGTCGCGTACGCAACCCTCATCAGACACAGAAAATGTTTGAAGTTGTAGAATTCTGTTTTTGACACCTAACTTTAAACACTCATAACTTCCTCTACAAAAATCTATTTTGATCAAACTTTATATCAATGTAAAGAACTTTAAAAGAACTTTTATTCAACACAAATTTCAACAAATTTCGAAAACTAAGGCTCAATTTATGATCCGTCAAAATTCACCAAAAACTAGTTTTTTACCAAAAGTTAACAAGGTTCTCAAATTTCCAAAATTCACAACCAAAACCAAATATCCTACAACCAAAACAGTTTTGATAGACCTAAATAATGCTTATCCACCTTATAATTTATTCCACAACCTATTGACATGCAATTTCACCAATTCATCTAAAAATTCTCACTTACCTTCCTCAAATTCTCAATGATTACACTCAAACATCATTCCTCCATTTCCAACATTTATCAATATCAATAATGCTCATAATTCATCATCAACACTCAAAATCATCATTTTCAACCTCCATTTCAATAATCAACAACAACATCCAAGTTTAACATCATAATTAATCAAAACCAACAATGGCATCATACATGATCAAGTTCAAGAATTTCCAACAATCAATTCAATCCTATCCTAAGGTCCGCTAGCCTAAGTGTCCAGAAATATTATATATTACATAGATGAAACCGAAACTATACCTTGGTCGATTTCCAATATGTAAAAAACACCAAATATGTGCCCAACAAGCTTTTAACCACAACCAAGCCACCAACTCAAATCCAAATGCTCCCAATATCACAATAATCAAGTTATACACAATTAATTCATAAAATCAATACTTAGGGTTCCATATATACATAAAACCACAAGTGATTTGGGATTTCTTACCTTGCCTAACAGTTTTGGGAGCAAAACCCAATAGCAACCAAGTACTAGAGTGTACCTAAACACCAAAAACACAAAAATCCACTCAAAACACAAGCCTAAAAATTTGAATTTCTTAGGGCACTAATCTGGGTAGAGATTTGCGAGAAGCTTACCATAATACTTAGCTAGAATTGACGGGCTCAGCGAGAGCTTTGCGTAGCCAATGACGGCACGCGAATCGAAGCACCGTAGCTCAAGTTATGGCCACCGGAAGTCGGTGGTGAATAATAACACTCTCTTCTCCTCTCTTCTCACTTGCAGCTGCTAGGTTTTGTGATTTTGGGGTTAAATAAGGCTGAATGGCCTCTTATGCATGTTTATATATGTTAGGCTTGGGCCCAACTTGGGTCCGATCTAACCCGTTAACGTTTTTGGCCTGTTTGGCCCAACTTTTGGCCAAACTTTTAAAATTAGTGCCAGATTTTCAACTTTAATTATTTTCCTAAGTCTTTCTACAGCTTTTATCATTCTCGCACAGTACCAGACAAATTTAAGCCGGTACTGCCGGTTAATTTACCGGTACGCATTTTTACAAAATTTTTCAAAGAAAATTATATTTTCCAACTCAGAAAAATCTATTGAGTCCAAATATTATATTTATATTTTATAATTAATATTTTAAAATTTTGTACTTATTTCGGCCAATTAAATTATTATTATTTTACGTTAATTAATCAGTTAATTAATTTGCAGTTCTTACACATTTTACATAGCTTTGCATTGATCTGTCAATACGGCAATAGGTGGCTTGTCATCCATACATTGCATTCAATAATCAAATAACTAAAGAAAGGAGCTCTCTTTTTCACATGGAAAAAAAGCGCAACCAAGTAGCACTGATTGACCATGGTGCTTAACACCAACAAATATGGCAAAAGGCCTATCATACTGTAGAGTTGAGAACACAAATAATTTAAATGATGATGACAAACATTAAGTTGTTAGGTTAAATACCCAATTAGATTCTGATTGTTTAAATTAAGTTATGCAAGCTAAAATGATTGTAGCAGCTTAAACCAAAAGGAACAAAGAAATAGAAGCTGCTAAAGTGTGCCAAATCTACAAACAAAGCCCAAAAGGAAAGTAACAAAGAAATCACTTGGGATGAAAGGAAAGTAGCCAATCCAAGCCCAAGAAATTCATCCAAGTTGAAGCCATCCAAAGCCAACATTCACAAGGCTTTCTTCGGTCAGATTCATGAAGAAAGAAAGAGAAAACTTCTTCCTGGTTCATTCACCAGAGAAGAAAGAAAGAGAAAAGTAGATCAAGAAAGCAAAGGTCTAATTGCCCGAATCAAGTCAGATTAAGCTAAGTCAGAGGATAAAGGTGATTTATTACCATTTGCATGCAATTTATTTTCTTCACTCCTTCTTCAAATTTTTGCAATGCCAATTTGTGATATATGGAGAAAGTGATTTCTGATAATCACGGCTGTGAATCAAAGGTTCAAATTGTTTCTTGAGGACAAAGCACTATCTCAAGGGTTTGGATTTGGGTTTACCACTGAACAATTTTTTTCTGCTACTCTGAGGTCTTCGGTCAAGCAAAAAGACCAGCTTTGAAATTCCTAATTTGAGGTTTAAATGAAGAAAGTGAGATGACAAGCTAAGGGAGCTCTGAGTTCAAAGATTTGACTTAGGAAAAACCTAAAATGTGACTCTGCACAAGGTACAAAAGGAAAAAGGTTTTTGGTTTTGGGTGAAGGAGAGAGAACCAGAATCTGAGTTTTTTTTTAAAGCTTCCCTGTGAAGAGTTCAACGTTTTGGACAGTGTTTCTAAGCTAAAGAAACATTCTGCCAATATGAAGAGCTACATCAGAGATAGCTAAATCCAGTTCAACTCATAGCAACAAAGGCTGTTATGCATCATTCTCCTTCATGTTTTACTGTCATGTATTTCAGTTTCAATGTATATCTTTTTGTATTATCTTTGAGAGGTAAAAGCTGAGAGAGAGACATTGAGAAAAAGCATAAGACTGAAAAAAGTTGAGTGAAACACTTGAGAGAAAAGCCAAGAGTGATTTCAGATTTCCTTTGGTTGTAATTTTCTGTCTTGTGTCTTGTACCTGTGAGGTGCCCCTTGCTAAGTTGGGTAAGCACTTAGTGTAAAGAGTTAGGTATTAGCATAACCAAGTCAAGTTTAGGAAGAAACTTGTGTGTCCAGATAGGATTGTGTGAATCCTAGAAAATTGGTGTACGTAATACTTTGACTATAGTGAAAATTCCACCACTGTTATAGTAGAGACTGGATGTAGGTTGCATTGCACAAGGAAACTGAACTAGGATACATGACTGTGTCAACTTCTTCCTCTCTCTCGCTGTTCTGTTTTCTGAAATTTATGAGACAAAACAAAATTGTCTCTTAAATTCTCTGCTGCACAGTTCAAACAGAAATCAAGTTTCAAGTTGGGTATTAAAGGCTTAATCTATTAAAATAAAAGAAGACCATAGATTCAACCCCCTTCTCTAAGTCTTCTGTAACCTTCACACACCTATAATCAAAATTGAGAATCCAATTATAGTTTCTAAACAATCAAACTCAAAAATTCATATCATACTATAATCAAACATGCTACTAAAATCATGCATAGTATAATCAAACTGAGTAAACAAAACAATCAAACTCAATATAGCTTGCAAAGTAGCAGCAAATGTATTCTATTCTACCTATCTCTATGCATCAAATATATGCAAAAACATGAGTACATATAATTAACTTGAAATATATAATTGTGGTGTTGTAACTATTTGTTTGGTACATCGTATCAAAACTCACAATGTCGCCAAAGTGCTCATAAGCAGCACGGCTTCTAGCATCGGCCCAAAAATCATTCTCTATGCAATGTTGTCAATTTAACTTCATAAAAGAAGTTGTGGTTTTGCTGCTACATCCTATGAAAGTATTGCATTAATGATTGCGCATCTCTCTCCTCTTGTATGATTCTGACACATTTTTCTATACGATTCCGAAGATTTTTTCGATAAAAGTCAATTTATCATGGCCACCAGCAGTAGTTGCTAAACTCTGATAGGTGTTCTTCATTGTAACACTAACTTCATCATTGATCTCAGCTATTCGTTTGGCATGCAAGCTTAGTTCCCTTTCTTTTTCAAAGTCTTTGCTATGCTATGACTAACAACATAGTTATGCTGAATATTCACAAAGGTTAACACATATTCCAGCTTCTTATCCCTCTTCACAATTATCCTAGCTTTACAATTTTGCTCGAAAGTTGGATGTGTCTTCTTTAATGGATCAATTTTTATCTTCGATAGCTAGCTCTAGAATATACCAAGATTTGGTCTATTTTGACCTCACTTAGTAGTTCTTATATTCCATGAAAAGTCAACCTTCTTTGTATAATTGGTATAAAAAGCTTCATAATCTTCCATAGAGGGGAATGACATTTTTATGCTTGGAACAACCTAAAACATGGATAATCAAACACTTAAAAACAAGTTAAAAGGTCTTTGATTATTGACAGCAATTTTAGGATGAAAAATAAAAAACCTCATAATTAACAAACTAGAAAAGTAATAAATCAAAAACACTTAAAATCAAATTAGGAATTAAAAATTAATAACATATGAACTAAACATAACAGAAACCTCATCATTTGAGTTTGTGGATTTCATTGAATTCTTACTTTATTTCAATAAGCAGCAACTTTCCTAATCTGACCAATAAAAATAGAATCAAAATCCTAAGAAAAGAAGAACCAAAATAAATTAACGTAATACAATCAAAATAACTCACTAAGAAGAGAACAGTAAACGGTGCTGAGAAAAGCAGAGTGAAGCGATGCATGGAGAACAAAAGAAAGTGAGGAGCAATGCTGCGATCGAAGAGCAGAGTAAAATGCTGCGCGGAGAAGAGAAGAAACTGAAGAGTGAGGTGCAGTGGTGCGATCGAAGAAGAGGAGAGTGAATCGCTGCACTGAGAAGAGAAGAAATCGCGCGATCAAGGAAGAGAAGAGTAGTGGCACGATGAAGAAACTAAGTGGCTTCTGTTTCTAAGGCGCGTCGCGTTATTTACCGTATCTGTATGCACTATTTTACCGTATTTCTACACGGTGGTTGGAATTCGTGACTGAAATTAGTGTACAAATAGCATTTTTGTTCTTTCTCATAGGCTTTGGATTTTTCTTTTTCTTATATTTTAAATGTTTCTTTTTCTTATGTTTTGGATGTTTCTTTTTTTAGGTTTTGGATTATTTTTTTAATAATTTTAAATATTTTTTCCTTAATTTTTAAATGTTTTTCCAATAATTTTGAATGTCTTGTTTTGTTAGGTTTTGAATTTTTTAAAATGATTTTGGATATCTTATTTAGTTGTTTTTATTAGATTTTTGACGTTTCTTTTTATTACGTTTCAGATGTTTCATTTTACTAAGTTTTGGATACTCTTTTTATAATAGTCTTCTTCTTCTTCTTCTTATAAATTTTGGATGATTCTTATTTCTTGTTTTAGACGTTTCTTTTTTCTAGGTTTTAAATGTGTCTTCTTTTCATATATTTTTTAATAATTTTAGGTATTTCTTGCTTTAATTTTTGGTTGTTTTTTTAATATTTTTAGATGTCTTAGATTTTAAATTTTTTTAAATAATTTTAGATACTTTTTTATTAAATTTTTTATGTTTTTTTATTACGTTTCAAATTTTTTATTAGGTTTTAAATATTTTTTTAAAAATTTTAAATATTTATTTTTATTTAATTCTAGATTTTTTTTTTATTTTGGATAGTTTTTTTTTTTTAAGTGTTAGGATATTTTTTTCATTAATAGACATATTTTTCCACTAATTAACTGCAGTTAATTACACCCCTAATTAGTTATCTACCCAAATCATTTGTAAGATCGAGAGGCAATAACGTCTTTTTGTGTCGTTAAGCCGTGTTTGGCGTAAGGAAAAAAGAAAAAATGCAAAAAAGCCATGGGTAAAAAAAGCGAAGAGATATAGAGAGAGAGACTAGAGAGAGTGGGGCGAAGAGACCAGAGAGTATAGATAGAGAGGGTTGAAGAAGAATCTCAAAAGTAGAGGAACTGGAAGGGAGCGAGAGTGCTTTTGTTTAGCGCGCGCTTACACAAAGGCTAAGCTAGCTGCTGCCGAGTCTCTTCTCTTGTGTGACGACTGACTATATTAAAATCAAACGACGTCGGTTGTGAGGGCCCCACTTCCCGGCAGGGGACATGGCTGAGCTGCAGAAGCAACAGCCTTCCTCAAAGGAAGCTCACAGCACCAAGGCTCTCGTCGGCGCACTCAACATCCTCTCCCGCAACCTCCCTCTCCCTCCCGATCTCTTCAACACCGTTTCTTCCATCTCTCACAACTCCTCCGTATTCTCTCTCCCTCCCTCTATCTTGTTCTTCTTTCTATA
This sequence comes from Arachis ipaensis, assembly GCF_059453495.1. Lineage (NCBI taxonomy): Eukaryota > Viridiplantae > Streptophyta > Magnoliopsida > Fabales > Fabaceae > Arachis > Arachis ipaensis. The sequence goes on along the minus strand of NC_142440.1, from coordinate 20,740,755 downwards.
TTTATAGCTTCGAACTTCTCTGACAAGTGTTTGTTTGTTTGTTTCCGCTGCTCTGCTCGTTTCGCAGGCTGAAGATGGTTTGCTGGCGGATCTCGATGATGCGCTTTCGAAGCAGCGATCCAACTGTGCTTCGGGTTTCAAATTGTGCAGAGCTAGAGAAAGCCGTTATCAAAGCCTCACTCAGCATCGCTTAACTCAGCTTGAAGGTTAACAATTTTACTCCAACCCTCTCCTATGACGTTAGGATAAGAGTGTTCATCATTTTAATAAAGAATTATTTTATTATCTCACTGGACCAGGATTGCCTTCAAGCAGGGGAGGAGACGACCTACAGACAAGATCCCTACTTGAATATTACGGATTGAAGGTAAACTGATTCTTGAATCTTACCTCAATTCTTAACTGTAGTCAAATGCTTTGGTAAATTGATCCCTACTATTGTGCAATTAGGTTGTCTTATCTCTTGGGATGTAAATTGGCTTTGCAAATAGGCCTTATTCTTTTGTTTAAGCTTGACAAAAATTAGTTTCTTTGTACGAGATATGAGCTATGAGAAAGAAAACTTCTCTCTAACTGTGCAGCCCTTAAAGTCTGACTTAGTTTGACCTGTTTAAGTTAACAAGGCAAACATTCTACTGATGCAGCATCTGTGTGTACCTTACTCGTTACTATATTGGAAGACAGCATAGTTCAGGACTATTTTATGCTGAAGAAAGTATGTTGTAATTTCTTGGAATAACAAGAATTGTGTCCTTGTTGACAAGGACTTTTTTGTGGCAGCTAGCAGAGTTGCAGAGGATGGTTCGATGTGATGTCAGCTCTGAATACTGGCTCAATGTTATGTGTGCATATCCTGAGAGGCAGTTGTTTGATTGGGGCATGATGCGGTTGCATCGTCCAATGTATGGTGTTGGAGATCCATTTGCCATGGATGCTGATGATAAATTAAGAAAGAAACGTGATGCTGAGGTGATTTTATTTGTGAACTACCCCCTCTTCCCCTGGGCCCTGTCCCTCGGTTTTGGTATACATCTGTTGATGATGTGGTTTAACTGATACAATTAGTGTATGCACGTGAAGTCAGTAATTATACTGCTTTTCTTAAATGCAGAGACTATCAAGATTAGAAGAGCAGGCCAAAAATCATTTAGAGACCAGAAAAAGAAGATTTTTCACAGAAATACTGAATACTGTACGTGAGTTCCAATTGCAAATTCAAGCTTCTTTGAAGCGGAGAAAACAGAGGAATGATGGTGTCCAGGTACAACAATTTCTTCCCTACTTTCAACTTGTGACAAAAAAATGTATGTTTATAAGGGAAGCTGAAATATACATTTGGAGAATAAATTTTGGCCCGAAATATACATATTTGTGAATAATATGCATGTGCCTTACATAATACAGGATGTACAATAACACTAATTTATTAATTATCAACATATGTTGCCTATTGAATTTGATTGCGACCTTTTTCTTTTTCTTTCTTTGTGGTTGGGAAAATCGCTTATCATTGGTTGGATATGAATCATGAGTTGTCATCGATGATATTGCAGGCATGGCATGGAAGGCAAAGGCAACGTGCAACACGGGCGGAGAAATTGAGATTCCAAGCCTTAAAAGCTGATGATCAAGAAGCTTACATGAGAATGGTGAAAGAGAGTAAAAATGAAAGATTGACTGTGCTTCTTGAAGAAACAAATAAACTACTTGTAAATTTGGGGGCAGCTGTTCAACGTCAAAAGGACTCAAAACAATCAGATGGTATTGAACCCTTGGAAGATTCAGAAGCTGACTTCCCAGAGTCAGATGCTTCAAAAAATGGAATTTCTAAGGAATCACCACTTGAGGAAGATGCAGATTTGATAGATTCTGATCAAAATGGTGAGTCTAGTGATTTACTTGAAGGGCAGCGGCAATACAATTCGGCCATACATTCAATTCAAGAAAAGGTAGGTTCTACCTGTGGAATGGTTTATTGGAAGTATGCCATACGTTCAATTGAAGAAAATTTCTAGTACACTGGAATTCTAACAAACTTGATTGTTTAAGGTGACGGAGCAACCATCTATACTTCAAGGTGGAGAGTTAAGGCCATACCAGCTAGAAGGGCTCCAGTGGATGCTTTCTTTGTTTAATAACAACTTAAATGGAATTTTGGCTGATGAAATGGGGCTTGGGAAAACAATACAAACCATTTCATTGGTAGCATATCTTATGGAGCACAAGGGTGTGACTGGTCCTCACTTGATTGTGGCCCCAAAGGCTGTTCTGCCTAATTGGATGAGTGAATTCTCAACATGGGCCCCTAGGTACGTCCAGTGTAGAACTGGAACTAACAAAGTTATTTTGTAGCTTGTGCTCCTATTGGGGGCTAGATATCCAATTCAGGATTCTCTTTCCTCATGTTAACTTCCAAATTTTTCTGCATTTTCTTCCTTATTCAGCGTTATAACTATTCTTTATGATGGACGAATGGATGAGAGGAAAGCAATGAAGGAAGAATTGTCTGGAGATGGGAAATTTAATGTTCTGCTAACACATTATGATCTTATAATGAGAGATAAAGCCTTTCTTAAGAAAATCCACTGGAACTACTTGATTGTGGATGAAGGGCATCGGTTAAAGAATCATGAGTGTGCTCTTGCAAGAACCCTAGACTCTGGGTATGACTCCACATAAGGAATATTAGCATTATGGAGATGTTCAATATTGTCACTTCTTTCAATTCTTGGTTATGCATAACTTCTCTAATGTAATATTTACGTTGGTGCAGCTACCACATCCAACGTAGACTTTTGTTGACTGGTACCCCAATTCAAAACAGTTTGCAGGAATTATGGTCCCTGCTAAATTTTCTCCTTCCAAGCATTTTCAATTCAGTTCAGAATTTCGAGGACTGGTTTAATGCTCCCTTTGCAGACCGAGTTGATGTCTCTCTAACAGATGAAGAACAGTTATTGATCATTAGGCGTCTACATCAAGTGGGATTCTCTATGCTAGTTGCCTATTCTTTTTCTCTTCTTGCTGTTCAAGTTTTTCTAATCCATGGTCTTGATTCTTTTAGGTAATAAGGCCCTTTATATTAAGAAGGAAAAAGGATGAGGTGGAAAAATATCTTCCTGGAAAATCTCAGGTCATACTCAAATGTGACATGTCAGCTTGGCAGAAAGTATATTATCAACAAGTAACAGATGTAGGAAGAGTTGGCTTAGACAATGGTTAGTATCCCAATTGTTTTCCAATTTTTCTCTTGCCAACTTCGGCTCTAGACCTCATAATACAGTTGTTTTACTCAGATACTTTTGATTTGAATATTTGTCTACTTCTGTTTTAGGTATTCATTTATTCCCAGTGCACCCTGTTTGTTATTGCCTGTCAAAATCGAAACCTTTAGGAATTTGTTGTTTTGTTGGCTTTTAAGTATCAGTACTCCCTCTCTTTTGGAAGTAAGCCAAAGTCCTTTTTACTATTCAATGTATTGCAGTTGCTACCTTTTGGAGAATTAGTGTAAATAAAATTCCAATGTTAGTTCAATATTATCTCCTTTATACATTACAAACCTTTTACTAAGTAAATAAAAATTTGTAGGTTCTGGAAAATCAAGAAGTCTACAGAACTTGACGATGCAACTCAGAAAGTGCTGTAACCATCCCTACCTCTTTGTGGGAGACTACCATATGTACAACCGGAAGGAGGAAATTGTCAGAGCATCAGGGAAGTTTGAACTTCTTGATCGTTTGCTCCCAAAACTTCGCAGAGCTGGTCACAGAGTCTTACTGTTTTCACAGATGACTCGTCTCATGGACATTCTTGAAATTTATCTGCGACTTCATGATTTTAAGTTTCTTAGACTTGATGGCTCAACAAAAACTGAGGAAAGAGGTTCTCTATTACGGGAATTCAACGCTCCTGACTCTCCATACTTTATGTTTCTCTTGAGCACCCGTGCTGGAGGTCTTGGTTTGAACCTACAATCAGCAGATACTGTTATAATATTTGATAGTGATTGGAACCCTCAAATGGATCAACAAGCTGAGGACCGAGCCCATCGCATTGGACAAAAAAAGGAAGTCAGAGTATTTGTGTTAGTTAGTGTGGGATCAATTGAAGAGGTGATTTTAGAGCGTGCAAAACAAAAGATGGGCATTGATGCCAAAGTTATCCAAGCAGGACTTTTCAATACAACTTCAACAGGTTTGTTTAGGATCATAGTTCTTTCATATTCTATAAACACATATATGAAACACACATTTGTGTTCAGTTTGGAACAAACCTGTGGCACTGTTTCAGTCCCGTGTTGTGCTTCATAGGTCTTGCTATACATTAACTGCTTGAATGTGGAATATTTATTTGTGCAGCTCAGGACAGAAGAGAAATGTTAGAGGAGATTATGCGAAGAGGTACAAGCTCACTTGGGACAGATGTACCGAGTGAGAGAGAAATTAACCGCCTTGCAGCCCGATCCGATGAGGAATTTTGGCTGTTTGAGAAAATGGATGAAGAGAGGAGACAAAGGGAGAATTATAGATCTCGTCTCATGGAAGAGCATGAAGTTCCAGATTGGGTATACTCTGCTCTAAATAAGGATGATAAGGCCAAATCTTTTGATGTTGGTAGTGTTACCGGAAAGCGGAAAAGAAAAGAAGTCGTGTATGCAGACACATTAAGTGATCTGCAGTGGATGAGGGCTATGGAGAATGGACAAGATGTATCTAAGCTTTCAGCTAAAGGGAAGAAAAGAGGCATCCTCCTTTCTGACAACCATGCACAAGCCAGCAATAAAACAGTGGCCGATGAAAGGTTGTTAGAGCAAAGGAGTGGAAGTGTCCTCAAGATGAAGATTGAAAGATCAAGTGCAGATGATTTCATTGTGACTCCTGCTTCTAAGCGGCTGAAAACTGAAGAACCAAGTTCCCAGAAACATGGAAGTGAGAGTGGTGTGGACGAGAATAAGTTTTCCTGGAATATTCACAGGAAGAAGAGAACAAGCTATCCCGGCCAGGGTTCATCATCTGATACCAGAGACCAGAATGCCAATGACACAGCAAATAGGAACTGATTGGAGCGTCGATTTAGTTACTGATGCCACAGTTTTGCAGATTGCGATTCTGCTTTTTGTGTTGGTGGGACTTTTTCATAGGTAGTTTGTGCAACATCAGTAAAAGAAGTCCTTTTCGTGGCATTTGTATCGGCATTAGTTATGTAAAGTCAATGAAATGGTGAAATGAAATCATATTTATATTTTCGCTGGTTTCATCTTCCATGCCTCGACGGTAAATACATCTCAAGAAAATTAATATCAAAACTGAACAAATGACTCCCACAAGAAAATTATTGGGAAAAATAAATAAAACTAATGTGACTTCGTAAATTGAGTTTTGTTATGCGTTATCATGTTTATGTAAACTAAGAATGATACACCTTGGAAGATGTCAATGTCCTAGAAAATAGGGATGAATCTAAGACTGTTTTTAATGTTTTTTAACTTCATAACCATTTGAAACTTAGATGTTGTAGTGTTTGTTAAAACTTTTATTTTAAACATTTTAAACTTTCATTTAGTACAATGTGACCTACATCTAATGTCCATTATAAATGTAGTAAAATTTTTACTATAATTTTAGAGAAATTACATTTATCAATTCTTAGGATTCTTCCTAATCTTACTAAAAAACACATCAAGCTTCAATCAAGTTTGTTACGGCTAAGCTCCCTAACCTAGACTTTAACACTAAGTGCTCTCCCAATTTAGTAAGAGGAACTTCTCATACTCATGACATAAAACAAAAAAAAAATACTTCAAAAGAGTTTGACATATTTAATGATTTTTTTTTCCAAATTTGTCTCTACCTTTTCTCTCAATAACATTTGTAAATATCTCACTTGTATGCTTTTTTTATTGAAAACAAAGAAAGATAAACTAAAAAATAACATATTCAATGAACACAATAAAGGAGATGATAAGTGTAGCAAGAATGCTATGAAAACTTAGTTTAGTACTCTTCACTCCTTACCTTCATTTTCTGACCAATTATTCTTTTTTGTATAGGGATAATGCTTCTAAAATTTGAAATTGTCCTTGGTGACAAAATTTGAACATGAGGACGGTGTAGTGCTTGCTTTCTTCTCCTAAAATCAGAGTATCAATAGCAGGGGTAGTGGAGGCGCAAAAATGCATAGGAACATTGCAACTGCAGCAGAGAATCATGGAAGAAAGGAGTGTTTGGTCTGCTATTCTTGTTGTTCCTTTTTCTTTCTTTTGTTGGAAGCCATTTGTCGTTTGTTGTACTGATTTAATCAGTACCGTTGATTTCAACCTTGACGCTAAATTTTATCCCTTTTTGTTTCCTCCATTAACAAGATGAAAGAAATACCATTTGTTCCTTTGTTTTTATTCGAAAATGTTTACCAGCTTCATAGTCGCAGGTTTGTCTTTTATGAAGCTTCTTTATTGTGTTTGAGGCCTTGTAATCACCAATGAACTGAGTTTTGGTCACTAAACCATCAATATGGACCAGCACCAAAAAATACGCCCATCAAACATATTTTTTGACTTTTAAATCCAACCAAATATATATTTGTTATTATTAAAAATATTATTATTGATTCCTAAACTCAACACCTTTTTTTTTCATATACAAGCTATTAAAAGATTTTTAATAATAAGAAAACAAGTTTTTAATAAAAAAAGTACATGCACTTTTCAATTTTAAAGTAGAGATGAGAATGGTGTAATGTGGCGTTATTAGAGAGCAGGGTGTTTTACGTCATTGTGATGACAGAAAAGAACAAATTAGACTGTCTAATTTGTTGGGTGAGTAATCGGACGGTCCGATTAAGATACACAAATTGGACCATTCGATTTGCATTCCTCCTCTACGTGTCGCACATGCTGCTCACATACACTCACCACCCACACAACCAGAAACTACTCTACATTCTCTCCTCTCTTTTGTGTTCTTCATCTAGTAGCAGTAAAAAAATTTAAGAGTAAAGTATCGTTTTTGTCTCCAACGTTTGGAGTAAGTCTCAAAGTTGTCCCTAAAGTTTGAATCGTCCTATTTAAATTCCTAACGTTTCAAAATTGACTCAATGTTATCCTGCCATTAGGAATTTGTTAACAAAATTGACAGCGAAACAAAATTGAGACGATTTTGAAACGTTAGGAAGCTTAAATAGGACGAACACGTTGCGGACAAAAATGATACATAAAAATAAATTTTAATTTTATCCTTAAATAATATCAATTTTTTATGGTACATAGTTATTCAATTATTTTTTAATCACTTCTAAGTAAATTACACTTAATCACATTAATTTTATTCTAAAGAAATTTATTTTTTTATAATTTTACTCTTAAAAATATTTACTCATCATAAAATATTTGTAGAATGACTAGTACATAAACTTGTGGGAAAAAATGATACATATACAATAAAAGTAATGTGATTCTAGTCATTTTACAAACATTTCATGATGAATAAATTTTTTTAAGAGTAAAATTATAAAAAGAATAAATTTATTTAGAATCAAAGTAATGTGATTAAGTATAATTTACTTAAATGTGATTAAAAAATAATTGAATAACTATGTACTGTAAAAGATTGATATTTGTGAAGGATAAAATTAAAATTTATTTCTATGTATCGTTTTTGTCCCCAACGTTTTTGTCCTATTTAAGTTCCTAACGTTTCAAAATCGTCTCAATTTTGTCCCGCCGTCAATTCTGTTAACAGATTTCTAACGGCAGGACAACATTGAGTCAATTTTGAAACGTTAGAGATTTAAATAGGACGATTCAAATGTTAGGGACAACTTTGAGACTTACTCTAAACGTTGGGGACAAAAACGATACTTTACTCAAAATTTAATAATGACTAGAAAATCCAAAATATAAAAAATTGATCGTCTTGAGCTTCATATTGTTAATTATCTTAATCATTCTAATTATGTAAGTTATTATTATTAAATTTTTTTATTTAAGAAAACTAATAGTGATAATACTAGAGATTAAATCATAATTAATATTATCAACAATGTAATATGTGAAATTATTAGAGATGTATTCTTTTATTTAGTTATTAATGTTACTAAAGTAAATGATATATTTTTAATGTATTTAGTAATAATTATTATCATATTTATATTTTAGATATATTTAAACTTATTAATTATTAGAAGCTAATTGTATAATTTTTATAAAATAAATTTTGAATATTTTTTAACAATTAATGAGTTAATTATATACGGAATAGGTATTACTTGATGTGTGGGCATCTTTTCTCTATTTTCTATTTATTTTAGATACAAATTTATTGAATTTTAATTTAATTCTAGTGTTTTAAATCTTTTTGGATACTACTTTGAATTGCTTTAGTGTTTTAATTATTTCAGGAGAAATTCGGATCTATTTGGCAGAATTTGTATGCAAGAAAAGAGAAGAGTTTGAGAGCTGCTAAGCTGGCGTTTAGCACCAGCAACTCAGAAATGCATGGAAGTCCTCTGCCCATTGGGGCGCTAAACGTCAAGCCTGGCACTTAGCGTTAGAAACTCAGAATTGAAGGGGGAGCTTTTGCCCACAAGGGCACTAAACGCCGAATCTGGCGTTTAGCGCCAATGGTCCGGATCACACTTTTCAAATGGAGTATCTTTAGTTGGATTTAGCTTTTAATTGTTGTATTATCTTTTATTTTAGTTATTTTTATTATAAACAAAATCTTTTAGGTTTAGAATTTATTATTTTATTTTAGTTTCAAATCAAATTAAGTTAGATATAAAAAGGAAAGATTCAACCATTCGGAAGATCTTCTCTCTTCTGCACTTTCACATTTTCTGAACCCTAGTTTTCTCTTTGAGTCATGAGCCACTATATAACAATCCGACTTTTTGAAAATTAAATAATAAATTATTTACGACTTATTATATTTGTTGATAATTTTATTTAAAAAGATTATTTTTTTAAAAGTAATTAAATTAAATTTTATGATATTTTGAGTTTAAAATTCATAAATATTTTTAAATAATTTTTATTACATTGAGATATTTCAAAAAGATAAAAGAATAATTTTATTGAGTAAAGTCAATTATTCGCTTTTTGGTTCATTACCTCTACGGCATTCACTTTTCCTACTGAGAACATGCGAGGACGATGTTCTCACCCCCCTACAGATCTTCTGTTTCAGCAACAGGTTCAGAAATTCTTAGCGGGAGCCGCGACTGAACACCAGAGCTTTATGTACATATGTATCTGTATCTTCTGTATTTGGTTTAGTCTTAGACTTTTTCCTCACCATTTATTGTCTTTGATTTTTAGAGGGATATGACTTGTATTTGAGAAACTTGAAATAAGTCTATGTATATAATGTTACGTGAATATGTATATCTTTGTGATTAAGTGGTTAAGAGTAAACTTTTTATTTTCATAATTAAAGTTTTAGTTCGTATTTGCAAAGGCTCAATATTAAACAAAGATAGTATAAAATAAAAAGGTTTAGAAGTAAGTAACGCCTGAGCTTTTAGTACGATCATAAGGTGCTAAAAGTTAGGGTGTTATATTATGGTATCAGAGCAGTTCGTTCCTGTTAGAGCCTTGGAATGGATTGACTATACTTCACGGCATACTCTGAGTGTCTGTCATGCGATAGGACTTGTCTTAATGATAAGGGTTTAGATTTTATATGCATGACTGTCTGTTGAATAACGCTGTTAGCTTACCGTTGCATTTCTCATGGTATTAGGTCTGGCCAGCCTAATACTGATAATTTTTTTATACAGAAACACTAATAGATTATCATAGACAATATAGGAATAATAGGTTATCTGAGTCACAGGGTTTGGGAATGTTAGAAGTTACGTTTTAAGGATTCGTTTCGACATATACTCCTTATTCGTGCTATGTGACTTGATGTCGTCTCTTCTTTCATTATTTTCATTGGAATTCTTGCTTCAAATATTCTCAAAATGTAATTTGATTATTTTTTGACCAAACATTATTGTCCCTATATACCTCTGTTTGCCTATACTTCTCTTCGTGGACCCTATTTTCTTTGATTTCGGTTTGAACTTGTTTCAATGTAACAATTTTCGAGGGCAAAAATTTTTGTAAGGTGGGTAGAATATAACAACCCGACTTTTTGAAAATTAAATAATAAGTGATTTACGATTTATTATATTTGTTGATAATTTTATTTAAAGAAAATTATTTTTTAAAAAGTAATTAAATTAAATGGTATGATATTTTGAGTTTAAAATTCATAAGGATTTTTAAATAATTTTTATTACATTGAGATATTTCAAAAAAGATAAAAGAATAATGTTACTGAGTAAAGTCAATTATTCGCTTTTTGGTTCATTACCTTTACGGCATTCACTTTTGCTACTGAGAACATGTGAGGAAGACGTTCTCACCCTCCTACAGATCTTCTGTTTCAGCAACAGGTTCAGGAATCCTTAGCGGAGAGCCGCGACTGAAGACTAGAGCTTTATGTACATATGTATCCGTATCTTCTGTATTTGGTTTAGTCTTATACTTTTCCCTCACCATTTATTGTTTTTGATTTTTAGAGGGGTAGGACTTGTATTTGAGAAACTTGAAAAAAGTCTATGTATATAATGTTATGTGAATATATATATATATATATATATATATTTGTGATTAAGTGGTTAAGAGTAAACTTTTTTGTTTTTATAATTAAAGTTTTGGTTTGTATTTGCAAAGGCTCAATATTAAATAAAGATAGTATAAAATAAAAAGGTTTAGAAGTAAGTAATGCCTGAGCTTTTAGTACGATCATGAGGTGCTAAAAGTTAGGGTGTTACACACTAAACCTCCTTGGTTAAGGTTAAAAGCTCTGTTTATTTCTATGGATTGAGACTATTATTATTCTATTTTAATTTATATATTGATTCCGTTTCAAGGATTACTTTCTTTCTTCATCTTATGAATCTGGGTATATCGTAAGAACAACCCTTATTCTATATGCATTCTTGTAATTCTTGAAAAAGTTATCTCACTTGAATACTAGCTTGAAAGTAAATTCCTCCTAAACTACTAATTACTTGGACTTAACAGGATACGTGACATATAATCCTCTTATATTTGAGTAATTAGGATTTTTGTGGCCAATAAACTAGAATTGAACCTAACTCTATAATCTACATTAAGTGACCAAGGAATTGGCGGTTGATTAGATTAGAGGAGACTAAATCACTAAAGAATTAGGGTTTAGTCAATTACAGTTTGTCATGAAATGAATCTTACATGATTAAAATAGTTAGTAAGAAAACTTAATCCGAAAGAATAAACAACTCTGAAACAATTAACTATTTTCTCACATATATTTCACACCAATTCTACTGTTTGCTTTCTTACTCTCTGAAGTACTGTTTAATGTGATTTACAACCCTCAAAACACCACTTTTTGCTTGCCTGACTAAGTGAGTCATTCGACTATTTTTGCTCAGTCCATCAATCCTCGTGGGATCAACCCTTACTCACCTGATGTATTACTTAGTATGACCCGATGCACTTGTCGGTTAGTTTGTGGACTTTGAATTCCGCACCATTACTCGTCCACCCATGCCGGTGTTTCACCCAACTTGAAGTAAGCATTTGGTGCCTCAAACCATAACTCAGATAATGATTACTCGTCTATCATCAGACCATGACTTGGATAGAAATTACTCGTCTATCCTCGGATAGGAATTACTCATCTACCCTCAAAATCACATCTTGGATAGGGATTACTCATCTATTCTCAAAGTTATAACTCGGATAGGGATTACTGGTCTATTCCCAAACTATTACTCAATACCTATCATTCTCATAGCCAATATTCTAATCTTTCTTATCTCATATCTCATTTAGCATTATCAACGCCTCATTTATTCAATCATCCACTTTGAAAATCGCCCTCAACATCAATCTAACTCCCTTTCGTATGTTTGTTCTTATTCCAAAGTCTAAAAACTAGCTATTGGACCTTAAACAGAATTTTTAGAGGTTTGAAAAATTAGAGGAATGGTTGAAAGTACAAAATTGTGAATTTTCATCAAAACAGTAATTTCGGAGGTTTACGAGCTTGCTAGGAAGGTCAAACAGTGAAAAATAGAGTTTTAGCATAAAACAGGGGATCGTGCGTACGCGCGCACCATACAAGTTTCTTAATGTGTGCGTACACACCATACCGTGCGTACGCACGCACCATAAGGAACTTCTCAGCCTGTGCGTATGCAAAATTTGCAAAATACTCAAGGCGTGGGTACGCACACCTCCTCGTGTGTATGCATGAGCTTCCCCACACGCTCTATTCCGTGCGTACGCACGCACGCACACCAGAAATTCTAGTTTTCTGCAACATTGTTTTTAAACCCAAACTTCAAACGTGCATAACTTTTTTGTTAAAAATTATTTTTTGTCCATTCTTCAAACGTTATAAACTTCACGGACCCAATTTTCATTCAAAATTTTTTTCACGAAATTTGAAAGTTCGGAAGCCAAGTTATGCCCCGTCAAAGTTGGTCAAAAATAATATTTTTACCAAAAACTCAAATCTCAAGTTTTCCAAACTTTCCAAATCCAAACCAACCAAATTCCTAACCAAATCAACACAAAATATACATACACAATATCACATAATTCTATTAACTCCACAACATACCAACATTCACAACCAAACAATCCATTCAACAAATTCATCATAAATTTCCCACCAAATTCAACAACAAATCATCAACCTTTTTCTTCTATATATATATATATATATATATATATATATATATATATACACATACCATAACTTCTCACACAACTCAAGAAAGCCTAAAAAATACCAAAAATATTCCTCAACTAATTTATTCAATAATTTTCACTCCAAAATTTAACATACAAAATCAAACAACACTTCCCATTAATCCTCATTAAAAATCAACAATCATCATCATTTCATAATCATCAAAATCATATTCCAACACATACACACTCATTAAATCTTCATTTCTAATTCACATACCACATACACAACTTAATCAATAATTCATTCAATTTATTCCTATCTTAAGGTTTACTAACCTAAGTTATATATTAACTACGAGAAACCAAAATCATACCTTGGCTGATTCCTCCCTAAGCAAATAACACCTCAAAACCCTCTTCTCCACACAAGCTTCCAAAAGTTCCAAGCTCTAATTCAGCTGGCCCAGCCACAATTGCTCCAAAATAAGCATTCAAGACCTTTTATTTAACTTTAATTTCACATGCACACAATCTAATTTCACACAATTTTATAATAATTAACACAAGGTTTAATAATTTACAAGGGTTCAAAGGTTTCTTACATTATCCACTCGAAATTGGGATGAAACTAACCCACTTATAATCCACAATAGAGTACCTCTAAACAAATAAAATCACAATAATTCAACATCTTCAAAATTAAAAATGAAAAATTATAGAGGAGGAAGAACTGGGCATGAATTCTAGAGATTCTTACTACTTTGTTGGGTTAGAATCGAAGAACTCGATGAGAGAATCGCGTGATTGCAAACAACTCATCGATCGGAGCTCGGGATCAAAAGTTATGGACAGTGGAATTTTGTGTGGGTTTAGGGTTTCTCTTCCTTTCCTCTCTCTCTCTCTCTCTCTCTCTCTCTCTCTCTCTCTCTCTCTCTCTCTCTCTCTCTTTCTCTCCGTCAAGCACAATGAAGAATGGAAAATGAAGCTGAATGTTTGCTAAGTTTGAAGTATTATATATGTGGGCTTAGGCTGATGCACCACTATTTTGTGGTACATTTTAGGCTGAATTGAGTGGATTTTATCCATTATTCTCACACTTATGCATATAAATTGCGTGTTTTACATTTTCCTTCCTAATTCTGTGCTTTGATTGAAAACATGCTTCTTTGGCCTTAAATTTGCTAATTTTAATCTTCTCTTATTACAATTTGATGCCGTGATATGTGTGTTCAGTGTTTTCAGGTTTTATAGGGCAGGAATAGCTTAGAGAAGGGAAAAAAAGCATGCAAAAGTGGAAGGAACACAAGAAATTGAAGTTTGGAGAAGCTGGCAGCGACGCGCACGCATGGACGACGCGTACGCGTGACTAGTGCGGAGACAAGCGACGCGTACGCATGGATGACGTGTACGCGTGACCAGGATTTTGTCAAGCGACGTGTACACGTGGGCAACACGTACGCGTGATAGAGCGTCACGTGCTGCAATTTGCAGAAAACGCTGGGGGCGATTTCTGGGCTCCTTTTGACCCAGTTTGAGGCCCGAAAACACTTATTAGAGGCTGCAGAGTGGAGCTTGAAGGGGAATGATTCATTCAACACTTCAGACAATATTAGTTAGGTTTTAGATGTAGTTTTCTAGAGCTAGGTTTTAGGGTTCTTAGTTGTATTCCTTATCAAATTCTGAATTCTATCTTATTTCAATTTAGTTTCTCTTTTACTTTTATTTGTTCTAACATTCTAGTTTATTTATTTCCCTTGTTGATTACTTTATGTTGCCAATTTAGTTTATAAATTCTTCATGTTAGATTCAATTTCTTTTTTTATGCAATTTGAGGTATTTCATGTTTATTGCTTCTTCCTTTATTTGTTATTATTGATTCCTTGCAATTGGTTGTTTAGATTTTATTATCTCTTATTAATTTTTTATGCTTTTATTTTGTGCCCACCAAGTATTTGATAAAATACTTGGTTGGATTTTAAATTAGATTTTTATGTTCTTAGCTTAGATTGAGTAAATTGGAGACTCTTGAGTTGTCAAAGTCTCTTGTTGATTGATGATTGAAAGTTGCTACTTGACTTAAGTCTCACTAACTCTAATCTTTGATTAGGACTTGTGAACTTAAGTTGATTACTACTCACTTGACTTACCTTCAATTGTTAGAGGTTAACTAAGTGAGAGCAAAAGGCAATTACCATCACAATTGACATTGATAATGAGGATAGGAATTCCGATTCTCAACCCTTGCTAGGATTTTTCTTAGTTGTTAATTATTTTCTTGTTATTTATATTCCTTGCTTATTAAACTCAAAACCCAAAAATATACTTTCTCATAACCAATAATAACTACACTTCCATGCAATTCCTTGAGAGACGACCCGAGGTTTAAATACTTCAGTTTATTTTTATTGGGTTTGTTTTAGTGGCAAACAAATTAAACTTTGATTGAGGTTTTATTGTCGGTTTAGACTATACTTGTAATGCGATAATCTTTGTGAAAATCTTTACCAACATTTTTCCATCCATCATAGGCCCACTTGGGCCAGTTCACCTGTCTTAGCTTGTTGGCCTAACTTTGAGCCAAAATCTTTAAAATTTGTGTTAAAATTCATATTTTAAATATTTCTATTTCTTTAAATTATAATATTTAGTTTCTTAATTTTTTTTAAATAATAATTAATTTATTAGTTAATTATTTATTAATTTTTTGAAGTTTACAAGTGTTAGAATTTCTAATAGACTAGCCTATAGGAGTAACCTTGAGAACACAAAAGAGCTTCAAAGGCAAGTAGAGAATTTACTAGAAAGGTCAAATCAAAGAGAGCATGAGTCTATTGTTGTACCAGTTTTGTTGGTTCCAAAGAAGGATGGTACTTGGTGGATATGTGTGGATTATCATGCAGTAAATAAGATTACGGTAAAGTATCGTTATCCTATTCCTAGGTTAAAAGACATGCTTGATGAATTACATGATGCATATATATTCACTAAAATTGATTTGAAAAATGAGTATCATCAAATTAGAATGAAACTCAGAGATGAATAGAAGACTGCATTTAATACTAAACATGGGTTATATGAGTGGTTAGTATTGCCTTTTGGGTTAATTAATGCACCTAGTACTTTTATGCGTCTAATGAACCATATTTTGTGAGAATTTTTGTGTAAATTTGTTGTTGCTCATTTCGATGATATTCTCATTTATAGCACTTGTTTAGAAGACTACTTGTCACATATTTCAACTGTTTTGGAAGTGTTTCGAAAAGAAAAATTATATGACAATCTTAAAAAGTGCATATTTTGTATTAATAGAGTTGTATTTCTTGGTTTTGTTGTGAGTGCGAGTAGAATTAAGGTTGATGAGGAAAATATGAAGGTTATTCGTGAATGGCCAATGCCTAAGAATGCTTCTGAGGTATGAAGTTTTCATGGTTTAGCTGGATTTTGCAGGAGATTTATGAAAAAAATTTCTACCATTGATACGCCTCTCACAGAGGTTATAAAAAAATATGTTGGATTTAAATAAGAGAAGGAACAAGAAATTACATTTCATACCCTAAAAGATTGTTTGTATTCTTCCCCTATTCTTATTTTACCTAATTTTAATAAAATCTTTTAGATTGAATGTGATGTTTCTGGGATTGGTATAGGTGTTGTTTTGATGCAGAAAAAGCAAGTCATTGCTTTCTTCAATGAAAAGTTGAATTTAACTCAGTGCAAATATTCAACTTATGACAAAGAATTATATGCTTTGGTTCGAGCTTTGGAGGTTTGGCAATATTACCTCTTATTTAAGGAGTTTGTAATTCACACGGATCATGAATCTTTGAAGCACCTAAAGGGACAAGGTAAGCTTGATAAAAGACATGCTAAATGAGTGAAATTCATTGAGACATTTTCATTTGTGATTGCCTTTAAATAAGGTAAAAAGAATGTAGTTACTGATACTTTATCTAGGAGGTATACTTTGATTACTACACTTACTTCTATGTTGTTAGGATTTGAGTTTTTAAAGGAGTTGTATTCAATTGATTCTGACTTTTCTACTATTTATGCCTCTTGTGAACATGGTACATTTAACAAATTTTATAGACATGAAGGTTTTCTGTTTTGTGGTAATAGAATTTGTGTGCCTGCTTGTTCTATGAGGGACTTACTTATTTTAGAATCACATAATGGGGTTTGATGGGTCATTTTGATGTGCATAAGATATTGGATGTGTTATCTAAATATTTTTACTGGTCACACATGCGTAGTAATGTTGAAATATTTTGTGCTAAGTGTATTGCATGTAAACAGGCTAAATCTAAGCATTTACCACATGGTTTGTATATTCCTTTACATGTTCCTGTGCATCCGTGGGTTAATATTTCTATGAATTTTGTTTTTGGTTTGCCTCGAACTAAGAAAAATAGAGATAGCATTTTTGTTGTGGTAGACAGGTTTAGTAAAATAGCTCATTTCATTGCATGCCATAAAACTGATGATGCAACAAACATTGCTGATCTATTCTTTAGAGAGGTTGTGCGCTTGCATGTTGTTTGCCAAACTATTATTTCTGATTGTGACATCAAAGTTTTAAGTCATTTTTAGAAAGTGTTATGGGGTAAATTGGACACAAAATTATTATACTCTGCTACTTGTTATCCTCAGACTGATGGTCAAACTAAAGTAGTAAATCGAACATTAGGGACTTTATTACGTGTTGTTATTGGTAAGAATCTGAAAACTTGGGATGATTGTTTACCTTTTATTGAGTTTGCTTATAATAGAACAATTCATTTTTCTACATGTTTTTTTCCTTTGGACTTGTGTATGGTTTTAATCCTTTAACTGTTTTAGACTTATTACCTTTGCTTTTGAGTGATCTTGTTAGTTTAGATGCAGAAGGCAAAGCTGAAAAGGGTAAAGTAATGCACTTGAAAGCACGTGAGTTGATTGAAAAGAAAAACAGGTTGACAGCTCAAAGGGTGAATAAAGGTCGAAGACAACATGTCTTTAAATCTGGTGACTAGATATGGGTTCATTTGAGAAATGAGAGGTTTACTATTCAAAGAAAATCCAAATTAAATCCTAGAGGTGATGGTCCATTTCAAGTGCTCGAAAAGATTAATAACAATGCTTATAAGATTAACCTTTCAGGTGAGTATAATGTGTCAGCTACTTTTAATGTCTCTAACCTATCTCCTTTTGATTTGGATGCAGATTCGAGGATGAATCTTTTTCAGAAGAGAAGGAATGATACGAGCTCTGTGTGATAAACTGAGAACTGTTATATACCAATTAGTCCAATTACAAGAGCAACAACTAAGAGAATAAAGTTTTGCAAACATGGCTAAATCATTTGTTCAAGAGATACATCGAGAATTAGGCAAGACAATGATTAACAATTATAGAAAGCCAAATGTCTTACTATTTACAAGTTGCATTGAAGACTCTCGTCAGTTAAGTTGAATCAAATATGCATCACTTTCTTATTATTTATTTTAAGACTTCTTTATTTTATTTTGTTTTGTTTGTTTTAGGACTAATTATGATTTGACCCATTTTTATTTTAGTGAACTTATGAGTTAGGATTTTAAAACCTTTAATGTAACGACCCGATTTTCAATATATCATTATCAGACCAAAAATCAAGTGTTGCCAACTTGCTTCCTAAGTATAACTAATATTTAATAAGTCTGTAACCTTGTTAGCACGTGATTGATTTATGGGTAAATTTTTGTTTGAAAACGTTAAGTCATTAATTCAAAGACATACGCGGTAAATTTTTGTTTGAAAACGTTAAGTCATTAATAACAGTAACATGATCATTTATATCAAATATGTACAGAGAACTAAGCATACAGTCATATGTCATCAACCTCATACGGATCCCGTTAGAAACATTCCTAGTATATATATATGACATCCCAGGTTCTGACCTGTCCAAAAAAATTTTAAATTGGAACCCAAAGCCCCTAAATTGGAAGCTAGACTAGCCTAATTTTTTTTATAAGCCTAGTTCCCTCTAAGGTCACAAAAGTGAGGAGAATACACTCTAGGTCTTCAAATGTGACTACATAAGATGTCGTCAAAACAACAACAACCATATAGTCCTTCTTTTGGTCCTTCTCTCTGACGGGTCGTGGAGTATATACATGCGGATGAGATTGGAGTCCTCATAAGCGAAAACATCTGGTAGATCATGGAAAGATTCTCCCATCTCCATCTATAGGGTGGAAAGAGGGAGTAAGAACTGAGGAGTCCTTAGTAGGGTTGAGGTAGCAGTTAAGTTCATTTTATTCTTTATTATACAGCAAACAAGCAATAGAATAGATACAACTTCAACATACAAAGAATAGAAAAACAATCAACCAAAAGCACACACATATTCACAGAAATACACAACACAGAAATATGCACAACCAAATATGATGCATGTCTAGTCCTAGCGCGGCCATGAGCTCATGTATCGGTTTACATCCCACAACCCGACATTACCTGAGAACAAGTTCCAGATATGATTTTCTATTGCATACTGCATGTGCATATGTGTCAATATGGTTAAAAACACCATTAATACATGACCACCGGCAATCGTCGCAAAGGTAGATGCCATAATATACGCACAATGGAAAACAGAAATCAACAGTATGTGGACATTCCCGAGTTCAATAATCAATCAGTACGTGCACTGGGCAAGCAGGACAAAACCTTCGCCCTTGTCAGGCAAACCTTCAATCATTTAGTTCTTGTTTACTAATCCTTATATCTTTCTCAGTTTTCAGTTCTCAGTTAGTCTTAGCCATTCTCATTCTTAATCATTTATTCTTTCATATCAATTCTGTAAAATATTATTTCAGTCTCCTTTCTCTACTTTCTATGGCAAATATTCTTTCAATTATTTCGATTTTCTTTAAATATTTGATTAAAGCAAAAGTTCTTTTTCTTACCTTTTCCTATATGTTTTATGAAGAAAATCAAAGATTCTATTAGCTTTGTCTTTCTAAAGCTTTTAGAGAAATTTGTCTATTTACCACTTTTAGTTATATTTTACTTTTATTAAAAGATAATTATTTAAATAAAACAATAATTTTATAATATTTTGGAGCTAAAATTCAATTAACAATATTTAGTTCTTAAAACTTTTGGAAATTCATTTTGACTACCAAACTTTTTAAAAATTGCACTTTAACCACTTAACTTTTAAAAAGTTTGGTTTAACTCCCAAACTTTCTTTTAATTAACTTTCAGTCCCAAATTTTTTTCTTATTTATATTTTGGCCACAAAATAATAAAAAAAAGTTAGGATTTCATGTTCTTCAAAGAATCGAAGCAATTTCATAAAAAAATATCAAATTTTACTTGATTTTTAACCAAGTTTTCAATCTTTTCAATAACCGATTTTTCTCAATTTTCACTTTAACCTTTCAACCCCCAAATCTGGTCAAATTTCTCAAGATCAAACTCAAAAATAGCACCAAATACCACCACAATAGTTCGGTTATTGGCTGGTCTATAGTGATCGAACCACAAGCCAAAGAAAATCAACAACATTCAAGTAATTTCAAGCACAAAATCACTCAATTTCAAGCATAAAATATCAATTTATTAACCACACATCAAGAACACATTTAATTATCACTAAATACCAAATTCTACCTCATTATAAAAATCACCAAAACCAAAGCACTAGGATAGGTTTCTGATTAAGAAATTGAATAGAAAACGTCAAAAATCGGCTACTCTAACTTGCTCCCACTTGGCCGAACTGTAACACCCTACTACACAGAGTCTTACGCTTAAGTCGTAGAACAGAGGTAGTGTGGTGTTACGAACCTCTAAACAGCAAAATAAATACATAATAGAGAAGAAGATAATATACTAGGAGCCTTGAAACAAAATGGTAAACAAAAATCGCGAAAAATGAAAAGCGCAACGCTCAACAGAAAGGATTACTTGCGTGCTAAGAAACCAAATAGGAACATGATAAAAAAATAAATAAAAGAAGAAAGAAAAGCCAAGGAAACATCATAACTAGCCCCTGACTCAGCCTGCGAAGCTAAGGCTGGCCGGAGGATACATATATACATATATATACATAAGAGTTCCCAAAATATTCCAAAATACAACAAAATATCAAAGAAAACTCCTATCTCTCCCTCAACCTCTAAGAGGAGCAGCATACATAAGTTACTTGGAGAGTAAGCTAAATACATATATACATATATACAGGTAGAAAGCCCAAATATGCCCAAGGACTACTTCGCTTCCTAGGATCCAGATGCCTAACGAGGAGCTTCTCGACCTGCATCTGAAAAATAACAATACAATATGAAATGAGAACTGGAGGTTCTCAGCATGGTAAAAGTACCACACGTATAAGAAATATGGTCCTGAGAATACCATAGGCAATCCTAGAACTCCGTTATTCAATTAACCAGCTTAAGTACTAAACAGAAGCCATAAACAGGGGTAGGTATTCTAAATCTACCTAACTTACTCAAGTTTAACCCTAACCTAACGCCAACCCGTTTCTCCATTTCCTCCATCATTCATAATGCAACAGAAACAAGCAACCAAACAAGTTCACGCACAAGTAATGATCAAATAGTACAAATAGCAAGTATAACAAATAGCAGGTGATATATATATATATATATATATATATATATATATATATATATATATATATATATATATATATATATATATATATCAATTAGGCAAACTCAGGAAATGCATAGCAACCAATACAAACAAATGCATATGATGCATGTCTGTCCTATGGCTGATGGGGCCCATCTGTCGGTTATCCAGCCAACCCGACAAGTCTGAAAACCTTGGACTGTCTCCCGTCGCGCATCCCCAAGAGTCTATGCATAGAGTTCACATTCATTCATCATATAATCACTCAATGGGGGCTATCCATACCCGGAAATTTATACGTGCCCGGTCACCCTTACGACGTAGGGTCAACAGAGTGTCGAGATTCAACCTGGAACACGTGGTGGCAAGCCACAGTTCTTACCCAGGGAAACTCGTATCTCAGATACCATCATTAACATTTCATAATCATTCATTACTTACTCATCATGTCATTGCACCTTAATACATAACTCATCATATCCCGGAGCAAGTGGGGCGAAACCACAATTCTTGCGTCTACCCGGGGAGCCTCTATACTAACCAACCTGGAGCAAGTGGGGCGAAACCACAGCTCTTGCGTTTACCCAGGAGGTACGTTCTCATATGCCCAGGAGGAACAAAGGAGGGGATCCTAACCTCCCACCATCTCGCTGGGGGTGATTTTACAATACCAGGAGGAACAGAGAAGGGGATCCTCACCTTCCACCATCTCCTGGGGTCGCACTTTCAAGAAAGAGTGCTCAGGTGCGATATTTATTCCTTTCATTAGCCAATTTTGTGACACTTATATATATATATATATATATATATATATATACCACCTGCCTTCTCACACCTAAATTACCACCTTTTCGACTTTACTTCACCTCCAAGTTACCCTATTTTCCTAGCTTCTTTTATCTACTGGACTTAACACTATACCTTAAGTCTAAAAGGAAGAAAATGGAGGTTTAGAAGTGAAAAATTGGTTTAAAAACAGTCAAACCCAGTTTTTGCCGCAGGCAGCATTCACGCGTACGCATAGGCCATGCACACGCGTGGATCGTACATCAAGTCACGTGTACGCGTGAGTCATGCGTACGCGTGAATATGCACACACGCGTGCGCATGCCTCTCGCGCATGCGTCGCCAAAATTCCACACCACGCGTATGCGTGAATGGCGCGTTTTTGAAAAAAAATAGGCAGAATGCCCAGAAGCATTCTACAACCGATTTTTGCCACCCTGCAATACAACTTTATACACCAAACTTGTAATGTCCGTAACTCTCTCTACGAAATTTCGTTTTTCACAAAATTAGTATCAATCTAAAGCTCTTAAAACCATATTTTATTTGCAACAAATCACACCTCAAACCAGAATTTGTGGAGTAAATTATGGACCTTCAAAGTTCACCCAAAAATCATTTTTGCTAAAATACTTTCAAAACCTCATTTTTACCACATTCATAATTCCTTACCTATAAAACATACATTTGCTAACACATCCATTTCTACCTCATCAACAACCATTTCAAGCTATATTTCTAACCAATCCAATGAGCCATAATCTTAACTTGCATTTAGCATAAAACATATGTAAATATATGAACAACCCTTCACAATTACCATTCCACTTATGCAATATCAACCTTTCACACACAATATTCCATCAACATGTTACCAATCCATTAATGCCATCATCAACCCTCACACATATATTAAACCATCAACTTATATAACAACTTTTCAATAACAAACACCAACCATAATCATCAATCTATATCAACACCAACACCACCCATCATAAGCAAGTCTAAGGGCATAAAATTAATAACCTCAAGGCCTCATAATCCCAATATATGTTCACCAACAATTATGCTAACAACAATACAAAGCTACTCATTAAATACCATTAACAATTCAACTTATCCTATGGTTCCTCTAACCTAAGTTTTCACAACACCGTAAATATTAAACGTGTGAAACTTAAACCATACCTTGGCCGATCACTTAATTCACCCAAGGCAGTCTCACAACGCACAATTACAGCCCCTCCAAGCTCAATCAAACAGCCCTAAAACAAGCCTTGGTCACCAACAAACCTCCAAGTAATTCCAATTTAATTCCAATGCATAAACACCCACTTAACCTACACCTAATACACATATATATGTTCCAATTCAGTTTTTTATTACCAAAAACAAGATTGAAATAGGTTTAGAGTGTTCTTACCATACTCAAATGCTCAATAGCTTGAGCCCACAAGTTCCGGAAGCTAACTTAAATCTAGAACACAAAAATTGGACAAGATTCACCATAGGTTTTTCAAGTTTACCAAGAAAGAGGGATAGAGATTATGAACTTAATAGATGACTTACCAGTGAAATTGTTCAGATATAAAGGTAGAGCTCGACACAATGAGCGCGTGGCCGCGAACGGTGCGGCGATCAGAGCTCGGACGGAGGAGTTTTGGTGGATCAAAGGATTAGGGTTTGAGAGCTTCTCTCCCTTTCCTCCAATTCTGTTTTGGCGTTGCAGCAACTAATGAGGGAGAAGAGAGCTGCTGTTTCCTTTATATTATAGGTCTGGTTGGACCCACGGACCCAGTTTGGGCCCCAGTTCAACCGGTTCGGTCCTTCTGATGATTGGATTTTTGACGGTTTAGAAATTCACTAATGAAATCTCGTTGTAAAGTATAGTTTCTAAATCAAGCAATAATCCTTTCATACAAAAAGTTGTTTGTCACTAGTACAAACCCTTAAAATTTATAAACCGAAGTATTGGACCTCGGGTCGTTCTCCCTAGGAATTGTAATGAAGTGTCTTGTTATCGGTTGTGAGTTATATTTGGGGTTTTTAGGATT
Organism: Arachis ipaensis; assembly: GCF_059453495.1. Lineage (NCBI taxonomy): Eukaryota > Viridiplantae > Streptophyta > Magnoliopsida > Fabales > Fabaceae > Arachis > Arachis ipaensis. The sequence continues at coordinate 20,716,551 of NC_142440.1, read as the reverse complement.
TTTAGACAAGAATTATAAATGGCAAGAAAAGTAAACTAACAAATATAAAAGGCTCTTGGTAAGGTGTGAGAACTAGAAGTCCTATCCTAGTTATCCTTCTCAATTGTGATGAAAATTGTTCATTGCTACCACTTAGTTAACCCTTACTAAATAAAGAAAAGTCAAGTGGATGAATTGACTTGAGCCACAAGTTCTAGCCAACTCTCAAGGAAAGACTAGCTTTAGTGCACTCCAAACCAATTGGCAATCTCTCCAATTATCAATCAACAAAGGAATTAGATAACTCAAGTGTCACTAATTACTCTACCTAGGCCAAGAGGAACAAAATCTACACTAAAACTAAGAGAGACATTTCAACAAACACATAAAGTACAATAGAAGTAAACAATATTAAATGCAAGAATTAAAGGAATCTACAACTACAAAAACAAGAGATCAACAATAGAAAAGCAAAGAAGACACATTTATTATGAATTACCTCTTATTGAATTGGAAGATTGTAGAAGGAATAATACTAGATCTACAACAAAATATAAGAACAACATAAAGGAAATTATAACAAAAGAATAGAAGAAGATTGAATGTAGCAACAAAGAATTGAAAGGTAGAAGTGGAAGAAAGCAAAGATTAAAACCTAGATCTAAGAACTAAACCTAATCCTAATCCTAATTCTAGAGAGAAGAGAGAGAGCTTCTCTCTCTAGAAACTAACTCTAAACTAATCCTAATGAGTGTGTATGATTGGAATCCCCTATTGCTCTTCAATCCTTGGCTTTAAATAGCATCTTTGGCGCCAAAGTTGGTTGGGATTGGGCCCCACAACCCTTGAGAATTCGTTGGTCACGTTTTCATTAAAAAATCATAAACCAGCACCGACGCGTACGCGCACAGCACGCGTACGCGTCCATGGGGTGATTCGCAGGTGCGCGCAAGCGCCAGGTGCGCGCGCGCGTCCATGGGCGAGTTCAACTTCTTTGACTTTTCATTATTTCTCCACTTTGCATGCTTTCCTCTTCACTCCTTTGATCCATTCCTAGCCTTTTCAATCTGAAATCACTAACAAACATATCAAGGCATCTAGTGGAATCAAAGGGAGATTAAAACCATCAAATTAAGGGTCTAAAAGCATGTTTTCACATCTAAGCACAAATAAGGAGACAATCACAAAACCATGCTATTTCATTGAATAAATGTGGGTAAAAGGTGATAAAATCTCTTAAAATCAATACAGGATAAACCGTCAAAACGGGGTTTATCAACCTCCCCACACTTAAACCAAGCATGTCCTCATGCTTAAACCAAGAATGAAGCAAAGGGCATGGCATTTATTCAATAGAAACTAATTAAATGCAATCTACCTATATGCAACTATCTAAATGAATGCAATTGCTTGGTCAAAATAAATCAATTCCCAAGAAACATATATGCACAAGGGCTAAGGACTAGCAAGTCTAATCCACAATTGAATTGAGTTATTAAATATTTTTACAAACTTGCATGAAAAGAGATGATCATAGGTGAAAACATGTAATTGAGCATCAAACCTTCACCGGTAGTGTTTGCACTCTATTCGCTCAAGTGTTTAGGGTCAATTCTCTGAATTATCCCCTAATCATGCTTTCCAAGATTTATTTTTCTTCTAACAATCGACATACATTTCATGCATGCATACAAGTATCATGAGATCTTTTCTTTAGGTTGTAATGGGGTTAGGGTCAAGGCAGGATGCATATATGGTCAAGTGAGCTTGAAGTTTGAATCTTTGATAAGTTTAGACTTCCCACCTAACCTATGACATCCTATACAATTAAGTTCTAACCTAACTACCCATTCTTCACTTTTTCACATACTCATGCATTTTCTTTTTCATTTCGCAACACTTATGCATTGATTTTATTGGACCTTGCTTTGGGGCATTTTGTCCCCTTTTTATTATTTTTTTCTTCTTTTTTTTTTTCTATTTTTTTCTTTTCCATATTATTTTTCTTTTCTTTTTCTTTTGTTTTTTCTTATTTTTTTTCTTTCTATAAACAAGAGCATCAATGCATAAGGTTTTATATTTGATCAATACATGAGTATGTACCCAATTCCCAATATTTCCAATAACATTACAAAACTACCCTTTTATTCACCCAATGTCCCAAGGTTCCCACACTTGAATGATACTCACACACACTAGCCTAAGCTAATCCAAGATCCAAATTAAGGACATTTATTGTTTTTCGCTTTAAGGCTAGTAATGTGCTAAATTAAAGAATAAGTGGGTTAAGCGTAGGCTCAAATTTGGCTAACAAAGGAAGATAAAAGGTAAGGCCATTTGGGTAAGTGAGCTAATGAAATGATGGCCTCAATCATATAAATGCATGAATACACAAAATAATGGACATAAAGAATCAAACAAATCAAAGATTACAATCATAGAAAGAGAATAATGCACAGAAGAAGGAAAAATAAATGGTTATAAGATGTAACCACACCATTAGGCTCAAATCTCATTTGCTTGTGTTCTTAGCTCAAAAACATGATCCACAATATACATAATTCAAGCAAGTTCTATGAAAAGTTTTCACTCAAATCAATTGAGATGCCCTATAGATAGAAATCTTGAAAATTTTCATTATTTGAAAAATTTCATTATTTTGACTAAGCTTATTGTGTATACATATGCAAAAATAAGAAAATGAAAGTAAAAATCCTAAAATCCTAGAATGAAATGCAAAAGTATTGGAATTAGAAATTTGTCACCCAAGATCGCCGATCGGTCGGACGACCTCCCCACACTTAAAAGTTTGCACCGTCCTCGGTGCACTCAAAGATGAGCAAGGGGGTACGGCGACTCTCCGGATTGCTATGTGTTCTTTCTTCCGCTTCCATGGTTGCTTGTGGTGTATTCGTTATGAAAAACAAAAATATAACACCATAAGATGAGAAGATATAAAAGCAAGGGAGCATACATTGTTGGAATGAGGTAAATCACTAGAATGAGGTGAGTGAATTAGTGTGACATTAAGAAATATTAGGTGTGTGAATTCTAAATTGCGCGGTTTAGAATACACATTAGCATAAAAGCTATGTCACAAAAGAAGCATGCACTTCACTTATCCTAGTGTGCTTGAGATGCTTTAAGTGAACTTGTAAGGTAAAACAAGCATTACCGAAGCATAAAAGCATTCAAGCCAAACACATATGGATGCATATAATCATGAACACAATGCATTAAGGTAAATGCACAACATCATCCATCAAGAGGTTGCCTAATCGAGGGAAAAGGATTCAAATCACATGATGGCTAGCTACAACATGCAATTCAAAAGAGTTATAAGCTCGAAGACAATTCTCATCACTTGGTATTTTTCAAAAGGTAAGCATGAAGAACTCAAAACCAAGTAACAAAATATAACCTCAATCATAGAATCCAACAAAGATTATCTAAAAACATTCATGCTAAAATAGCATTTAGGCAATAAGGGATATAGCAATGTATAGTAAACAAAGTCAATACTCCAACACTTATGATGAAAAGAGAGAAAATAAAATGAAAACTAAACTAAAACTAACTAATCAACTAACTAACTAACTAATTAACTAACTAACTAGCAACCAACTAAAATAAATGGTTATCGATGGTGTTTGGAAGTGTTGGATGAGGGGTAGTAGGAGGGAAGAAGAAAGGAGAAGGAAAGAAATAGAAAGAGGAGAAGAAAATAAATGGATGGGAGAAAGGGTATCCACGCGAATGCGCACATGGCGCGGGCGCGCGGGTGGTGGAATAGAGAGAGAGGCGCGGACGCGTACTCTGCGCTCACGCGTAGATGGGGTTGTGGGCATGGGCGCGGACGCGTACCTTGCGCATCTGCGTGAATGGCTAGCCAGGCCGGCCGCCTACTGTTGGCCCAGAGTTGGCACAACTCTCTGGTAAAAGTACCAGAAGTGCAAGTGGCCTAATCGACGCACGCGCAGCATGTGCGCTTGCGCGTGTGTTGCGAATTCAGCATGATGGGCGCGTACGCGCTAGGTGCGCGGACGCGCGGATGGTGTTGGGCCTGGGGCTCAACATTCGCACAGTGAAGGCCTAACTCTCGGGTTTGCTAGCGGGGAGTGGAACTTCTGCATCTACGCGCGCGCGCCATGTACGCGGACGCCTAAATGGTCGAAAATGCTTGAAGTGCGCATACAGGCCAAGTACGCGTGCGCGTGGATGGTGCTCTGTTTTTCAAAAAGTTTTTTCTATGTTTTTGCACCAATACAAGCATTCCAAACCTCCAAACAGCTACCAAAATACCATAAAACCTTATTTAACATACTAAACTACCAATTAAACTCAACTATCTGAACAAAACATGAAATTAAACTAATTCTATCAATATGTCCAAAAGGGAAAATGAAAAGAATTTACCATGGTGGGTTGTCTCCCACCTAGCACTTTTGTTTATTGTCCTTAAGTTGGACTTATGGGGAGCTCCTCATCAAGGTGGCTTGTGCTTGTATTCATCTTGGAACTCCCACCAATGCTTGGTTCTCCATTGTGCCCCAAGATTCTTCATGGATTGATCCAAGTCTTGATGGAGTTCTTCACAAGCTTGGGGCTCCCAAAGTTGATCCTCTTCTTGTAATCCGGGATCCCACACTTTATTTTCACACCCGTCTTGAAGTTGATCATCATTATTAATCCATCCGGGTGGTGAACAAGATGAATTCTCTATGAAATGCCCAACAATCCTCCTAGACCCATCTATTTGAGCACTATTCCCACCTTTGTATTCAACTCTTGAAGTATCAACCAAAATGAGCCTTGATTTGCAACGCCAACCACGAAACATCTTTCGCTTACGCTTCATCCCACAAAGCATCCTAAGTTGACCATCCGTTTCAAGCAAGCCATACTCAAGTAGGACAATAAAGCTAATAGAAATGAATTTTACCCACTCAAGTGAAGGGGTAGATGACAACCTAGGCAAAGATGCTTCCAACGATCTTGACAGAGCGTATTCCACTCCCATCCTTCTATTTCTAAGGACTTCCACCTCTTCACAAGATCTCTCTAATTCAATCTTTTGTTCATTAATACTATCTATGCCTTTTCCCTTAATCAAACTATAATTGGGAGGGTGAAAGAAGTTTACCTCCGCAACATTTTCAAATGCACCGGGAGAAGGTTCTTCAAGTTCAAAGGATTCTCCACCACTAGGACTTGATGCTTGCTCTTCATTGCCATGGGAACTCAATTCTTGCTCTATCCCATCCAAGTCTTCATATGGAATATGCCTTGGAAGGTGTGCACTTTCCTCCCTAGCATCAATTTCAATCATCTTGGAGGGATTTTCTTCAACTCTATGTTCCCATGGAGGCTCCGCATCTCCTAAGTCTTCTACCACTTCTTCCTTGTCTTCAACAATTAAAGCTTCCTCCAATTGTTCCAATACAAAGCAACTTCCCTCATTTTCCACCGGAGTTTCCAATCTCTTCTTCATGCTATGTTCTTCATTTGATTCTCCACATGTAGCCATGGGAGTTCCTTGAGTGTTCAAGCATTGGGAGGCTAATTGATTTGTTACCGCATCCAAGGTGACCATGATATTTTGCACATCCCTTTTCATCTCTTCTTGCCCTTGAACAAGAACACCAAGGGTTTCATCCATTAGAGATTGGGGTGGGTGGAAGGGTTCATTAAATTAGGGGGAGGGTTCATAGTAGGAAGGTGGTTCTTCTTGGTAGAGTTGTGGTGGTTCTATGTTTTCCACTCTTTCCACTTGTTGCACAACACACTCCATGGTTGCTTGAAATTGACAATGCTTCCTTGAGACGATCCCTTGACTCTTGTTCCTCTTGGATAATATGATTAGGATCATGTGGCTCTTGGATCGATGGACATGAATATTCTTCCATATGAGGTTGTGGTGAAAGGTAGTATTCATCTTGTGGTTGAAAATTTTCATATATTGGAGGTGGTTCATCTTGGTAATAATGTGGAGGAGGTGGCTCTTGAAAATGTTGATGTTGGCGTGGTGGTGGCTCTATGTGTGGTTCATATTGCTCATATGGTTGTTGGTAGGATGGATATGGATTAGGGTCATATGAAGGTGGTTGGTAAGAAGGGGCTTGTGAGTATGGTTGGGAGTTATGTTGAGGGTATGGATCATAGGCATATGGTGGTGGTTCTTGAAAATCACAAGGTGAGTCACCATAGCCATTGGATTGGTATGCATCATAGAATGGCTCTTCTTCATAGTGCATTGGTGGAGGTTGTTGCCATGAAGATTGATCATATGCATATGGCTCCTCCCACCTTTGGTCATTCCATTCTTGATACACATCTTCATTATAGTCCTCATTTCCTACAACATGTTGATAACCAAACTCGTAGCCAAGGTGAGAATTCATGATAGCAAGAAGAAAATGAAAACAAAATCAAATAAGAAGCAAGAAAATTAAATCCTAAAACTAGCAAGAGCTAACAAAAGCAAACATATTCACACTATTCACATATATACAATAACCAATAACATAACACCATTGCAATCCCCGGCAACGGCGCCATTTTGATGATTGGATTTTTGACGGTTTAGAAATTCACTAATGAAATCTCGTTGTAAAGTATAGTTTCTAAACCAAGCAATAATCCTTTCATACAAAAAGTTGTTTGTCACTAGTACAAACCCCTAAAATTTATAAACCGAAGTATTGGACCTCGGGTCGTTCTCCCTAGGAATTGTAATGAAGTGTCTTGTTATCGGTTGTGAGTTATATTTGGGGTTTTTAGGATTTTTAGACAAGAATTATAAATGGCAAGAAAAGTAAACTAACAACTATAAAAGGCTCTTGGTAACGTGTGAGAACTAGAAGTCCTATCCTAGTTATCCTTCTCAATTGTGATGAGAATTGTTCATTGCTACCACTTAGTTAACCCTTACTAAATAAAGGAAAGTCAAGTGGATGAATTGACTTGAGCCACAAGTTCTAGCCAACTCTCAAGGAAAGACTAGCTTTAGTGCACTCCAAACCAATTGGCAATCTCTCCAATTATCAATCAACAAAGGAATTAGATAACTCAAGTGTCACTAATTACTCTACCTAGGCCAAGAGGAACAAAATCTACACTAAAACTAAGAGAGACATTTCAACAAACACATAAAGTGCAATAGAAGTAAACAATATTAAATGCAAGAATTAAAGGAATCTACAACTACAAAAACAAAAGATCAACAATAGAAAAGCAAAGAAGACACATTTATTATGAATTACCTCTTATTGAATTGGAAGATTGTAGAAGGAATAATACTAGATCTACAACAAAATATAAGAACAACATAAAGGAAATTATAACAAAAGAATAGAAGAAGATTGAATGTAGCAACAAAGAATTGAAAGGTAGAAGTGGAAGAAAGCAAAGATTAAAACCTAGATCTAAGAACTAAACCTAATCCTAATCCTAATTCTAGAGAGAAGAGAGAGAGCTTCTCTCTCTAGAAACTAACTCTAAACTAATCCTAATGAGTGTGTATGATTGGAATCCCCTATTGCTCTTCAATCCTTGGCTTTAAATAGCATCTTTGGCGCCAAAGTTGGTTGGGATTGGGCCCCACAACCCTTGAGAATTCGTTGGTCACGTTTTCATTAAAAAATCATAAACCAGCACCGACGCGTACGCGCACAGCACGCGTACGCGTCCATGGGGTGATTCGCAGGTGCGCGCAAGCGCCAGGTGCGCGCGCGTCCATGGGCGAGTTCAACTTCTTTGACTTTTCATGATTTCTCCACTTTGCATGCTTTCCTCTTCACTCCTTTGATCCATTCCTAGCCTTTTCAATCTGAAATTACTAACAAACATATCAAGGCATCTAGTGGAATCAAAGGGAGATTAAAACCATCAAATTAAGGGTCTAAAAGCATGTTTTCACATCTAAGCACAAATAAGGAGACAATCACAAAACCATGCTATTTCATTGAATAAATGTGGGTAAAAGGTGATAAAATCTCTTAAAATCAATACAGGATAAACCGTCAAAACGGGGTTTATCACCTTCCGGTCCAACTTTGGGCCAAATTATCGAAATTGGTATCAAAATTCTCGTTTCGACGAGCTCTATCCTATTTTTATATTAGTTTTGCATTTTTAGCTTTCCTAATTAAAATTCAATTTATTGACTAATTATTTACCGATTTTAGCGGGGTTTACATCCTACCCACCTAATTAGAAATTTTGCCCTCAAAATTCAAACTCAGCTATCTGAGAAGAAGTGTGGGTAGTCCTTCCACCTGTCTGATTTGAGTTCTTAAGTACGTTTCCCACTTCCAGTTTCACTTTTTACATCCTCTAGTACATAACTTCTACTCTGCCTAGCTGCTTGGCCATGGTATCTTATTATATATCCTAACCGACGTTACTCGAAGCGTGAGATCCTTCCTCAGTTGCACTGGTTTAAGTTCTAATACGTGATTGATATTAGAAGTGTACTCCTGAAGTTGAGATGTGTTACATGGTACCAGTTTAGAAGATATAGGATAGAGTTATCTGATATGCCACTGGTCTAATTCTCTTCAGAATCCGACAAGTCCGTCCTTGCCATTATCCTAGGTCCCAAAATACTTTGGTTTCAATACCTTCATCTTGACTCACTCATTGATTTTAATTTGTTAAAGTAACCTTCTCAAGTTTAGGACTTCCTTGGTTCATGTAATCCTTTTGTTAGCTTTTCATAGTAAGATTGTTAACTCGAATTTGCGTAACTCTTCTCTTCCGCTTCGGCTATTAAATTCAGAAACTAAGGTATTTGATGCTCTAGTTTTTATCAATACGATAGTATTTAGCGCCCTGTGAAGCTCCATCTTCTCCTCTAGTCCTTGACAATCTAATACGAAACCGATAATTACTCTTCCTTACTTCCGATGTAGAATCTTCAATGGTTGCAGCATTCCGAATAGTTTCTGGTGGTCCTCCTTTACTTTCTCATGCCTTAACACACCATTACATGCATTGCCACTTTATTCTTTATTTCTGATAACCCAAAAACATCTTCTTTGATTCATGGTACGTCTTGGCAGCTTCACGGTAACTTCGAAAATCCTTTCTCATAAGTTTTGGACAATAATTTCTCATCTCAACTTTCGTTTTAGACACATAACTCCTTCTCGGTATCTTCTTGATTCAATAGGTTTTAATACTTTTAGTAGCTCCTTATCACTATCATTGCGCTCCCTAAACCCTTAACCCTACAGTCTCTATTTCGGCATTTGCGTTAGGCATATAAATCTCTTTTTAATTCTCCTTTGTTTACCGAACTTTGATGTCTTTAGCAGCTCCTTATTGTCTTGCTATGCGTCCCGCATCTCGTCGATACCATGTTGTAACTGGTAATGGACTTAGTCCGACATTTTCACTCTACACTCTCATTCTCCAACTTAGAATTTCAACTCATCTAACATTTTCTCCTCTGAAATTAACGTCCAAGAATCCCTTATGAACTTCTTACTTAGGGCGTCTACTACAACCTCATGATGTCGCATCAGCACGCTTCCTAAGTCTCCCAATAATGCATGGTAGTAATTTCTTAAATGGTCCATTAGGCTTAAGTGATACAAGCATTGGCATAAAGATCAATCTTCTTCCTATGGCTTGAAGGCTTCCAGAGTATCCTGGTATTTCATTCACACGGTGCACCTCATTGCGTCTATTTAGTCACGAGCGATTCGATCGGCAAGGATTAAGGTTTTGAATTCCCTCGTAATGTCGCTGGTTTACTTTCATCCTCCAAAGTCTTGCTTTAAAGGATTAACACTCTAATAATTGCATATAAGAGTTATGCGTGACACCAAAATCCAAGACGAGTTTATTTTTCAAAGAAAAATTATGTTCAAAGGAACGAACGAGTAGCACGAACGGCGTTCACAAGAATTCAAAAGAAGGTCTTACATACAGTTAATCGGAGTTGTACAGAACTAATGGAATGCACAAGAAGAGAAACCTAGTTGCATCTCAGGGAAGAAGTTCGGATCAAGCTTGAATGGAAAGAATAAGACTTGTCGAATTGAATAAATCCTAGCTGGCTTTAAAGGAATGCAAGTTTCCACAAGGGAGCAATTTCACGCACCACAGTTCACCAAGATTCAAAAGTTATATGATTATATTAGGATGAGTTCAGGCTGAATTCAAAAGAGACAAACTTTGTATGAGTAAGGAACAAGATCGGAAGAACAATAAGTTGGGCTTTTACAGAAGAAGGTTCAGAATAGGACTTTCAATGTAGGCCATAAGAGAAAGGTTAGATTAAGCCATAAAGATTAGTTGGCATGCTCTCGCAAAGAAACACTTAGTTGGACGATCCTCTCTTCCAGTACTCTCTTTAACTCAGTCTTGAACTCTACTGATTCTAATAATGTCTTCACTTGTAGTGCAATCAACACTGCTCCAATTTATGTCTTTGCTATTAAACAAATACAAAATAATTTTTATATCTTTTGCCTCAATATTTTTAATTATGTTTTTCTATTTTTGTATTTATATTCTAAGAGAATATCTAAATTGACTCCAAAAGTATATATCAAAACAAAAACTTTAAAAAGAATAATGCCATATTATTTTACTGTTGGGATATCATGCTGTCAGTATAATATTCTAAGTTAGTATTGTGTTAACTGAGATCCATAATTTGTAAATTCAAGAATCAAATTAATTATTTTCTAAAGTTAATAACTATTTTAATTATTGCTGAAAATGTTAAGAACAAAATTGAGTATACCTCAATTATAAGATTTAATTTTTGGTTAGTTTCGGTAATTTTTTTGAATTTTTAATAATTTTTTTTATTCTTTCAATTGGATCTTTATATTATATTAGATTTCGTAATTAAGTCATTATCATAATAAAAATATTGAAATTAATAGAATATTTTGTTTTATTTAATAGAATATTTTATTAATTTTAATATTTTTTAATAATAAAAATTTAATTATAAAATCTAATATAATATAAAAATTTAATTAAAAAAATATAAAAATTAAATAAAAAATTAAATATAAAATTATAAAAATGGACAAAATAATTAAATCCAATTATAATGTGTTGCTATATGCCAAAATTCTCTTTTCAGGTACCGCATATATCTTGGGGCATTATGGTATGGACTTAAAACTCTTATTAAAAGCATTTTTTTGAATCAATTAAAAGATGAAAATATCGTAAACCAAAAAGTGGTGAGGTATAGTGATAAACTAATAATTCACATAATACCTAAAAACAAATAATTCACATTCACTTTATTAAAATAAAGAATGAAATATATTTTTTATTTTTAAATTTTGTCAATAATTTTAAAAATATCTTTAAATTTTTTTAAATTTTATCTTTAAAATTTTTTATTTGTATCAAATATATCCGTGATCCCTAATAGTTAAATTCTTAAAAAATTTAGAACTAATTCAATAATAATACATTTTAATTATGTCTAATTTACTCATATTAAAGATTATTCTTGTGAAATGATTATTGAATTGGTCCTAAATTTTTTAAAAATTGACCGTTAGAAATAGATTTAATACAAATTAGGACAAAATTAAAATAAAATAAAATTTAAAAATATTTTTAAAACTTTTAACAAACTTCAAAAATAAAAAAATATACTTTACCTTAAAACAAAACACATCTTATAATCAAAATTGAGAGTCTAAATTTTCTATTATCAACCCTATTAATAGGCCAATACAAAAACAAATAATCTTGAACTATGGTAATGAATACAAGGGAAGTAGAAGCATTCAATATTCAAAATTTCAAATACTATTAGGTAAAGAACCTAGAAATCTTAAACTCGTCCTTTTTATTTCCTCCATGAAGTTTCTTTTTTATGATGCCATTGCATTAACTTCTTGTCTTATTCTTAAAGCAATCTTTCTTTTAATTTTCACTCATTTTGTCTGTTGACATACACCTTCAAAAAGTATTTATCTCCTCCATAATACAAAATTCTTCGTCTGAATTAAGTTTTTAGCAAAAATTTTCTTGAACGTTATACAAACAAGTGGATCCACACAACGTATTTTGTGGTAAACGAACAACATGAACAAAAGAAAAAAAATTGCTCTATCAAAGAAATGAGTATTTCTTTTTCTTTAATAAAAAATTATTGTATATTTACATAATATTTAGATAAATTGTATTTTATTTATTAATATAATGATATTTTAACTAACGTTTATTATTGAAAGAAATACATACTACTATATTACTTCAATTTATTAATATATAGAGCACAGTTTTTATATAAATAATTAAAAAAATTATGATGTATAACAATTAGGGCTGAAAGTGAGTTAAGTCAGTTCATGAACCAGTTCGACTTCGACTCATTAATTGTTCGATAAGTTGAACTCGTGAGCTGGTGAGATAAGTTTAAGATTGAATTAAGCTCATAAATTAAATGAGTTGAACTTGTGTTTGAATAAGCTCAACTCATTAGCTCGTGAGTTGGCTCGTATATATATATATTTTGATGATCTTAATAATTTAAAATTTTATATTTATTTTTTATATATAATTTTAATATACGACATAAATAAAAAATTTATAATTTATTGATAGATATAGAATATATAAAATTGATCTTTTAAATATTTTTTAAAATATATAAGTTATAATCTATTGATATAGAATTATAGATTATGTTCCTATTATTTGAGACAGCCCGAGAGCTTTCGATGAGTCGAGTTTGAGTTTAAGAAATATGCTCAATTGTTAATGAGTTGAGTCGTGAACCAAACTCAATTTTTGTGAGCCAAGCTTAAACTTGGTTTAGCTCGACTCACTTCTAACCCTAATAACAATTGTTATTACTATGATAATATTTTTAAAACATATTTAGTATATATTTTTTAAATATTTATAAAAACTGTTTTTTATTTATAATATTTAATATTTAAAATTAAATAAAAAATAAAAAATTAATCGATATTGAAATTCTTAGAACAGTTACTAAACTGTTCTAAAAATATACTATAATTTCCTACAAAGTAGACCTCATATAATTCAGTATAAAAATATTATGAGATCTGCTATACATACAAGTTTTTTTGGTATACAAGTTAATCCAAACCCAATAAAAATGACCTTCAGTTTAGATTTCATGTAAACACGCGCTTCCCTAACTCTTAAATAACGCAAACGGTTCTTTTCTCAATCAAAACCGCAATGCTCAAAATTTAAATAAGGATCAAAATCCCTCAAAATTCTCTGAAAAATCGTCGTGAAAAATGAAGGAAGTTGCGAAGTTGGATTAAAAAGAATTATGAGAAAATGAATAAGAAGAAGCAGTAGAAGGTGAGGAGGAGGAAAATGAAGAGTTTTGAATTATGCAGAACTTATCAACACACATACACCGAAAATTCTTAAATAATACACTCAAATATCTTCGTGTTACACCCAAATCACAGAAAAATATTTTCTCTAATGCTGTATTTTTTCTTTTTTTTTTTCCCTTATTTATTTCTTTCTTTATCCCCTTCCAAGTAATTTTGCAGCATTATGAATTTTTTTTCTTCTTTGTTTGATTTTTTTGTTTTTATTCTTGTTAAGAGAGTAAAACAGAAGAAACTTGAGAAGTTAAAACAAAAAGAAAAAGATGAATAACAAAAAAGAAGAAGAAGAAGATGGTGATGATAATTGAAAAAAAAGAGAAGAAGAAGCAGCAAAAGATGAGGATGAAGAAGATGATGAGTTTTGAATTATGCAGAACTTATCAACACACATACACCGAAAATTCTTAAACAATACACTCAAATATCTTCGTGTTACACCTAAATATCTTCATATTACACCCAAATTTACTGCAAATAGAGAAAAATATTTCCTCTAATGCTGCATTTTTTCTTCTTCTTTTTTTTTTTCTTTCTTTTAGTTGAATGAATGTAAGTTCATCCTCTTCCAAGTAATTTGTAACATTATGTGTTTCTTCTTCTTTTTTGTTTAATTTTTTTATTTTTATTTTTATTAAGAGAGTAAAACATAAGAAACTTGAGAAGGTTGAACAAAAAAAAAGATGAATAAGGAAAAAAAGAAGAAGATGGTTATGATGATGAAAAAAAAAAAAAGAAAAAGAAGCAACAGAAGATGAGGAAGAGAAAGAGGAAGAGTTTTGAATTATGCAGAACTTATCATTACACAAACACCAAAAATTCTTAAACAATACACTCAAATATCTTTGTGTTACACCCAAATTTGCTGTAAATACAGAAAAATATTTTCTCTAATGCTGCATTTTTTTCTTCTTTTTTCCTTATTTATTTCTTTCTTTTAGTTGAATGAATATAAGTTCATCCTCTTCTAAGCAATTTTACAGCATTATGTGTTTCTTCTTTGTCTTTGTTTAACTTTTTTGTTTTTATTTTTGTTAAGAGAGTAAAATATAAGAAACTCGAGAAGGTAAAATAAAAAGGAAAAGATGAATTAGAAAAAGAAGAAGAAGAAGATAGTGATGATGATGAAAAAAAAGGAAGAAGCAGCAGAAGATGAGGAGGAGAAAGAGGAAGAGTTTTGAATTATGCAGAACTTATCAGTACACGTACACCGAAAATTCTTAAACAATACACTCAAATATCTTTGTGTTACACCCAAATATCGTCGTGTTACAACCAAATTTACTGCAAATACAGAAAAATACTTCCTCTAATATTGTATTTTTTCTTCTTCTGTTTTTCCTTATTTATTTATTTCTTTTAGTTGAATGAATGTAAGTTTATCATCTTCCAAGTAATTTTGCAGCATTATGTGTTTCTCCTTCTTCTTTATTTGATTTTTTTTGTTTTTATTCTTGTTAATAGAGTAAAACATAAGAAAATTGAGAAGGTAAAACAAAAAAAAAAAGATGAATAAGAAAAAAAGAAGAAGATGGTGATGATGATGAAAAAGAAGAGGAAGAAGCAGGAGAAGATGAGGAGGAGGAAGAGGAAGGGTTTTGAAATATGTAGAACTTATCGGCACACATACACCAAAATTTTTTAAACAATAAACTCAAATATATTCGTGTTACACACAAATATTTTCGTGTGACACCCAAATTTGCTGCAAATATAGAAAAATGTTTTCTTCTAATGCTGCATTTTTTCTCCTTCTCCTTATTTCTTTCTTTCTTTTAGTTGAATGAATGTAAGTTTATGATCTTCTAAGTAATTTTGTACCATTAGGTATTTCTTTTTCTTCTTTGTTTGATTTTTTTGTTTTTATTCTTATTAAGAGAGTAAATCAAGAAGAAATTTGAAAAGATAAAACAAGAAAAAAGAAGAAGAAGATGATGATGATGAAAAAGAAGATGAAGAAGCAGCAGAAGATGAGGACGAGGGAGAAGAAGAGTTTTGAATTATGCAAAACTTATCAGCACACATGCACTGAAAATTTTTAAACAATACACTCAAATATATTCGTGTTACCTCCAAATATCTTCGTGTTACACCCAAATTTGCTGGAACTACGAAAAAAAATTTTCTCTAATGGTGCATTTTTTTCTTCTTCTTTTTTCCCTTACTTATTTCTTTCTTTTAGTTGAATGAATGTAAATTCATCCTCTTCCAAGTAATTTTGCAGCTAATTTTGCAGCATTATGTGTTTCTTCTTCTTTGTTTGATTTATTTATTTTTATTCTTGCTAAGAGAGTAAAACATAAGAAACTTGAGAAGGTAAAACAAAAAAAAAAGATGAATAAGAAAAAAAGAAGAAGATGGTGATGATGACGAAAAAAAGAGGAAAAAGAAGCAGCAAAAGATGAGGAGGAGGGGGAGGAAGAGGAAGAGTTTTGAATTATGCAAAACTTATCAGCACACATATACCAAAAATTCTTAAACAATACACTCAAATATCTTCGTGTTACACCTAAATATCTTTATGTTATGATGAGTGGATATCTTATACACTTTTTAGCACCATTTTCATAGTGTTTTCTGTTATATTTTATTAAGATTTAGTATGTTTTAGTATATTTTAGTGCAAAAATTCATATTTGGATACTACTTTTAATTTTTGTGTTGTTCCTATGATTTTAGGAGATTTATGGGCGACATTGACGAATTTGGCAAAGTCTGGTTCAGAGAAGAAGAAAGCATAGCAGATGCTGTCAAATCCTGATCTCCGTGCATTCCAATGAGCATATCTTGAGCTACAGAGGTTTAATTGGCACGGTCTTAATGGCTTTGGAAAGTTAACTTTCAGAGCTTTCCAACAATATATAATAGTCTATACTTCATCTCCATAATCACTGCCCAAAACGGGCGTTGAACGTCCACATCTGGAGTTCAACGCCCAAAGAGGAGCGACCTCCCAAGTTGAACGCCCAAAACCTGAGTTGAACACCAGGCATCAGCCCAAACACTCATCAAGTGGGCCCCAAAGTAGATTTTAGCACTTCTTAGCTTATTTTATTTTTCTTTTTGTAATTTTTAATTAAAAAAATATCTTTTAGGTTTAGTCTTAGAGTTTTTACTATAAATAAGGGACTTCCTTCCTCCTGAGGGGGATGCCTCCCAGGAGGGAAAAAGCACAAACACATTACTTTACACCTTCTTAAAGTATGAGCAACTAAACCTCTTAAGTTAAGGTTAGGAGCTCTGCTGATTCCTATGGATTAATAATATTATTGTTTCTATTTTAATATATGTTTGATTCCATTTTATGATGTATTATCGTTCTTCATCCAAATGAGACTGGTATGTCCCTTTTTCTTCATGTGTTCTTTACGAGTCCTGACCCGTATAGTATTGAGTTAAAGTTTGAGAATACATCACTTGAGCCAATAATTCATCTGGACTAATCGAGGATACGTGACATATAATCCGGTTAGTTTTGGGTGATGAGGTTCTTGTGGCGCTATGGCTAGAATCATAGAGCATCATTCTCCGATCCGAAAGATCTGACATTATCTGTGGTGTTTTGAGTAGGATCAACAAAAGAAGAGTGAATTGTGTGGGCTTCATCCTCGGCCATAGTGAATACCATGAGTTAACTTGATGAGAGGACATGAGTTAAACATGGCGCTTGTTGTGGTTCAGGGGAGATTAACTTGATAAGAGGAAATGGGTTAATCACTTACAGCTTTGTCATAGAATGAATCGAACATTATTGAAGTAGTCAATAAGAAAAGTTAATCCAGAAAGATGAAGCATCTCCAAAACCTTAACTATTTTATCATTATTGTTTCCACGTTATTCCTTTACTGCTTTCTTTATTATTTTATGCGCCTACAACAACAACCACTATCTTTCTGTTCGTCTGACTAAGATCTGTAGGATAACCACAGCTTGCACAATCTAACAATTCTCGTGGGATCGACGCTCACTCACCTGAGGTATTACTTGGACGATCCGGTGCACTTGCCGGTGAAGTTGTGCGAGTTCAATTTCGCGCACTATGTTACGCACAAATTTGCTGCAAATACAGAAAAATATTTTCTCTAATACTGCATTTATTTTTCTTCTTTTTTTCCTTATTTATTTCTTTCTTTTAGTTGAATAAATGTAAGTTCATCATCTTTCAAGTAATTTTGCAGCATTATGTGTTTCTTCTTCAACTTTGTTTGATTTTTTTGTTTTTATTCTTATTAAGAGAGTAAAATATAAGAAACTTGAGAAGGTAAAACAAAAAAAGATAAATTAGAAAAAAAGAAGAAGAAGATGGTGATGATGATGATGATGAAAAAAAGAAGTAGAAGAAGTAAAAGAAGATGAGGAGGAGGAAGATGAAGAGTTTCGAATTATGCAGAACTTATCAGCACACATACACAAAAAATTCATAAATAATACACTCAAATATTTTCGTGTTACACCCAAATATCTTCGTGTTACACCCAAATTTGTTGCAATACAGAAAAATATTTCCTCTAATGCTGCATTTTTTTCTTATTTATTTTTTTCTTTTAGTTGAATGAATGTAAGTTCATCCTCTTTCAAGTAATTTTGCAGCATTATGTGTTTCTTCTTCTTCTTTGTTTGATATTTTTTGTTTTTATTCTTGTTAAGAGAGTAAATCATAAGAAACTTGAGAAGGTAAAACAAAAAGGAAAAGATGAATAACAAAAAAAAGAAGAAGAAGATGGTGATGATGATGAAAAAAAAGAAAAAGAAGTAGCAGAAGATGAGGATGAGAAAGATGAAGAGTTTTGAATTATGCAGAACTTATCAGCACATATACACCGAAAAATCTTAAACAATACACTCAAATATCTTCGTGTTACACTTAAATTTGCTGCAAATACAGAAAAAAAAAATTTTTTTGATGCTGCATTTTTTTTTCTTCTTCTCCTTATTTTTTTCTTTCTTTTAGTTGAATGAATGTAAGTTCATCCTCTTACAAGTAATTTTGTACCAGTGTTTCTTCTTCTTCTTTGTTTGATTTTTTTTTTTATTTCTGTCAAAAGAGTAAAACAAAAAGAAATTTGAAAAGATAAAATAAGAAAAAAAAGAAAAAGATTATTACGATGATAAAAAAGAAGAAGAAGAAGTAACAGAAGATGTGGAGGAGGGAGAAGAAGCGTTTTGAATTATGAAAAATTTATCAGCACACATACAACGAAAATTCTTAAATAATACAGTCAAATATTTTCGTGTTACACCCAAATATTTTTTTGTTACACCTAAATTTGCTGCAAATACAAAAAAAAATATTTTCTCTAATGCTGCATTTTTTTCTTATTTATTTCTTTTTTTTTTAGTTGAATGAATATAAGATCATCCTTTTCCAAGTAATTTTGTAGCATTATATGTTTCTTCTTCTTCTTTATTTGATTTTTTTTTGTTTTTATTCTTGTTAAGAGAGTAAAACATAAGAAACTTGAGAAGGTAAAACCAAAAAGAAAAGATGAATAAGAAAAAAGAAGAAGAAATTGGTGATGATGATGAAAAAAGAAGAAGAAGCAGCAAAAGATGAGGAGGAGGAAGAGGAAGAGTTTTGAATTATGCAGAACTTATCAGCACATATACACCGAAAATTCTTAAATAATACACTCAAATATCTTCATGTAACACCCAAATTTGCTGCAAATACATAAAAATATTTTCTTCTAATGCTGTATTTTTTTCTTCTTCTTCTCTTTATTTCTTTCTTTCTTTTAGTTGAATGAATGTAAGTTCATCATTTTCCAATTAATTTTGTACTATTATGTGTTTCTTATTCTTCTTTATTTGATTTTTTTTGTTTTTATTATTGTTAAGAGAGTAAAACAAGAAAAAAGAAGAAGAAGAAGAAGATGATGATGATGATGATGATGATGATGATAATGATGATGAAAAAGAAGAAGAAGAAGCAGCAAAAGATGAGGAGGAGGGAGAAAAAGAGTTTTGAATTATGCAAAACTTATTAGCACACATACACCAAAAATTCTTAAACAATATACTCAAATATCTTCGTGTTACACCAAAATTTGCTGCAAATACAGAAAAATATTTCTTTAATGCAAAACTTTTACATTACATTCAATTCAAACCATCAACGATGAACAACAATTTTCACAAATCACAAACAAAAACAACATTATTCACCTATAGAATCACAAACTACTAACGAAACTATTAACTAAAATCGAACCACACCTCAACCACTTGATTGGATTCAAAACAATTGTCAACTTCGTTCTGATTCAATTGACAATCTGAACTTGAGTTATTTATTATCTTCAACAACGAGATAACTGTTCAAAACTGATTTTAGAGCTTGATTTTAAAAAACGTGGAGAACGAACGAAGAGAAACGCAGAGAACACAAATATGGAAGAGAACAAAGATCGAAAACGTTGAAAAAATTCGAAAATAAAAACGAAATCTTTTAAAAAAAAAACAGTTATATATTTACGCGTTGATTAAAAAATTAGTTAAATTAAGAGGCGCATGAGGTGAATTAAAATAAAATGACTTATATGAACTTGCATGAAAAATAACCTTAGAATATTATTTATATATTAAAATTAATTATTATATATTAATATATATTATTTAATCTATTTTTAATATATATTTTATATTAATAATTAATTTTAGTATATGTAAACAAAGCAATCAAATGACGCCAGATAAGCATAAACACCACAAATCTTGTACACTTCAAAGTACCTTACCCTTTCATTAAAAGCTTTGTTTAATGTGAATAATGTCTACCTAAAATAAATAAATAAAGAAAAACAAAAAAACAAAAACTTCATCACTTACAACATAGAACACAGTCACACACCACTTGTATTCTATAGTGTTCCGGGTGTGGAACCTTTGAAGCTTCTTCCTCAGTTTCAGAATTACAAGCTCCTATCTTTCTAAAATAATGGCTTCACTTTCTCTCAACATGGTTTCAGTTCCACCAAGAACAACAACAATCTCATGCAAAAGAACAAGGGTGCCTTCACTTCCTTTCTCATTCACTAGTAGGTTGACTCACCACAGCACTTTCTGGTTTTCTTGGTTGTTGAAAGAGTACAAGATTGGGTTTTGCAAAGTACCATTTTTTGCTTAGGTTTAGTTTTTCATGAATCAAATGACACTCAATTTTGTTATTTTTATGCTTTTTTGGTGCTTGTGGCTTCATGGGGACTAATGGTTTTGGTGTTTTTGTGTGAAAATTGATTTCAGGGAGGAGATTAACTATTAGAGCAACAGAAACCGATACAAATAATGGTAATTTGTGCTTTCTTGAGTTACCATTTTGATGTTCCTTTTTCAATTGGTCATGTTTTTCTTAACATTTTTTCTTTCTTTGTTTTTTTTCAATGGGTTGGGATTGAGCAGTTAAGTCTCAGGCACCGGATAAGGCTCCGTCGAAACACGGTTCAAGCATCAATCAGCTTCTTGGTATTAAAGGAACTGCTCAAGAATCAGTGAGTTAATCAACTGTGTGTTTTTTGTTGAGTTGTGATGGTTAGAAATTTGGGTTTAAATTTTCATTATGAATGCACAAAATGATCTCAATTAGATTTAATAAATAAAGCTTGATTAGCACCACAATTTCATTCACTTTTATTTTCTTCACTTATTTAAAATTGAGACGTAGGAGTTCAAGAATGAATGACAAGCAAGTGTAGTTGTTCTAGACAAAATTTCTAATTCTTCATGCTGTTCTTGACAAAATATTCCAAATCTGACCACAACACGACCCGTATTTTACCCGAAGTTATATATGTTTCTTAACAGTCTTGATGCTATTTGAAACTTGTTTCTACTTTTGTAAACTCTCTCCTCATGCGGAGGGTGAACTACAATGCACAACCTTGTAAATTAGGTCGCAGTCTGATGGGAGCCTCGTGTATTAGGCTGCCATTCATACATTCTTGAAAATGTAGTTGAACATGTTGAAAACAAATTAAGTTTGAATCTGTTTATAAAGTACTAACCCGAAAGTTTTTGGCCGCTGAAAATTTATTGCTTTGTTTACGTGTACTTGTTAGTTAACATTATGAAATGATGAGACAACTTTGGTTTTGTACTTATTCTTTCTATTTATGCTGTGCAGAATAAATGGAAGATTCGCCTTCAACTTTTAAAACCTGTCACTTGGCCTCTGTTGGTTTGGGGTGTAGTTTGCAGTGCCGCTGTTTTAGTTTAATCTCATTATTCTGAGACTGATGTTTTATTTCTTATGTTCTTTACTTGTTTGGTCACCACATATTTCGTTTTTCCACTTGAAATTCCACAGGTTATTACTCAAATATGGGTGCTGGTACTAGGAGGTCTTGGCTTGGCAGGCCTATTAGACGTATGGGTAAGTACTGCTTAGTCTCGAGATCCTTCTGATTAAAAATTTTCCAGTTTGATGTGTATAATTACACACATGGAGCTCATTCATAAAAATCTTCATATCATTTTTACCCTGATCCCAGACATACCCTTAGCATCAATTTCCTGTAGGCTAGTTTCTAAAACATTTCTGTTATAGGCAGGACATGACTTCCCCATAGTTTTTTACCTTGCCGTGGGTGGATCACTTCTGTCATACATATATTCTGCTCCTCCTTTGAAGGTAAACATTTAAATTCTTCTTATTCTCTTTTCCATTATTGTTAAGTGTCATATTATTATTATTATTTTTTCTTTTATGGTCCTTTTGGCTAAGTTTTTACTTACAATTTAGTTAAAACAAAATGGATGGATCGGAAACTTTGCCCTTGGAGCAAGTGACATCAGTTTACCATGGTACAGTACATTTTGCTTATATAATATTTGTACATTATGAGTTTTATAGTTTTAACTGATAACCTGATTTAGTTAATTCATTGGCTTTGTTTCTTGATTCATGATTTGATCATGTTTGATTTGTTTCTAAAGCATCATTTCTATGATTGAACTGTCTTTGACAAGTTCTTAATCATTTATTGCTGCAGGTGGGCTGGTCAGGCTTTGTTTGGGACACTCACATCATAGTGTCATGATTTGTTGCAAATATCTTTGGTCTGTTACACTGTAGTTGGGCATTGCCATCGTCAACGACTACAAGAGTGTTGAAGGGGATAGAGCTCTTGGGCTTCAGGTCAATTCTGTTATCCTCTTCCTTTCCATTACTGTAACATGAAATTTCAATTTTTTTCAGAAATTCTGGTCTTGCAAATTCACTAACACTGAAGTTGATGCTCTAACCTTTTCTATTGCCAATCTAATATGCACAGTCTCTTCCGGTTGCTTTCGGTACTGAAATTGCAAAATGGATTTGTGTTGGTGCTATTGACATTACACAATTATCTGTCGCTGGTATATTTTTTGTCCCTCCAATACTTAGATATTTGATCTGCATTCGAAGGTTCTTTTTCGTTTTAATGTACATTGCACTCTATCTGGAAATTATTCATCATAGTATCATACTAAACCATTATTGTGTATCTTTATTATTTGTGGGTTGTAACCTTGACATTTTTGGTACACTCACAAATCAATGCATATAAGAATTGGATTTATTAGTGTATCAAAATTGTCAAAACTCAAAAGTCAAACTGCCATTTATATGGAATTGACGGTCTAGAAGGTGGCAGATGATTTATAAGGAAAAAGGTAAATATCTAAAATCCCGCCTCTCTCACTAGTCACTATCCCATCCCTGCTCTTTCCCTATCCTCCCTCATTCCTTTCCCGCCTCTCCCTCTCTTTCTCTCTGTTCTCCCTTTCTTCCTTAAAATCCCTAATCCCTCTGTTTCTTCACCATTCTCTCTCTCTCTCTCTCTCTCTCTCTCTCTCTCTCTCTCACACACACACACACACACACACACACACAGCCGTTGCCATGAACCGAAGGGTTAGAACAACCATCCCTCAACACCACCACAGCTTCCACAAGTACCTAAAACCGGGTGCCCTAGCTCGAATCCGCGATTTGCGCATCATCAGCGCCAGATCTCACCGGATCGGCTCCATCTGCCAGATCCCTCTCCGTCGCACTTCTCCTCCTTCCTCCCCGTTGCATGCGCCGCAGGACACCGCCGCCGCTCAGCCTCAGGCCAACGCTGCCGATTCCTTGGACGGTTTCCCGCTCTTCGTTGCCAGGATCTACGGACCTCGCTGGCCGCAGCGGAAGAAGCTCATGGCCGCCAAGTCCGTTATGTTCGTTCCAGTCAGTCCCGTCGCGGACTCTCCCGATCTGGTCATTGACTCCTTCGGCAGTGACTTCATCATGGCCAATTGAAAACGTTCCTTGGTTTCTGATTTTCTTCTTTCAGAGGCTGTTATTCGGCTATAGTATGTAGAGTAGTTTAGATGTGTAGATCGACGTGCTCTTTGTAGTACTTCTTTTTTATTATATGTGCAAAAGAATTGTTTTAGATAGGGTTCAAACTCAAATTAATAAAGTGCAATTAAATTTCCAACTTCACACACACACACATATATATAGTATTTTAGTTATGGACGTGTTGATGATTTATCTGCGATCATGATGATTGGATTTGAATGGTCGATATATTCGATTTTGAAGAAAATTGGAATTGCAATTTCTGATTTCGGTATTTTCTTTATAATGCAGATTCTCGCAAGGGGCTTAAGATTTCAACAATATGCTTGTTTGTAAGCATTTACTTCAATTTGTTTGATGATCAAAATGATAGGTTCATGTTGAATTTACTATGTTCTGATGCCATTAATAATCAGCGATAATAGTTATATTTATTTTGCCACTTGTGTTTATTAATGTGATAGAGTTATTACTGTTATAATAATGTTGAATTTACTGCTATTAATGTTGACCTAGGGAGTTTATATGTTATTTTAACATTTTCTTTTCTGCATTGTGAAATGACATTCATGTCGGTAAGAATTCTGATTTCTCTGATAAAGCAAGTATGATATAACTTGATTCACTTTACTCTTATTACATGGAAGCTTTGAAAACTCAGGTTAAAATTCTAGGCTTCTTTTTTTTTTTATAATTTTTTCCCTTTTCCCTAATCTGTTTTTTGTTTTTGTTTTTATTTTTAATTTATACTCCATTATTTGTGTTAAAAATCCTATATATTTGAACCATTTTAAATTTGTAATAATGTGTCTTCTGTGGTCTGCATTTCTAATATAGTCTTCAGTTATTGAAGAAATTTAACTATATATGCCTCAATGCCTGGAGATTGTAGAGATTTTGCTTGAACATGAATTGCATAAGGGAGGAAGCAATAACTCTCACATTGAGGTACATGAAAATTTGATCCTAACTTAATACGTTATTTCACTAAGATGTTTGATACATTAATATATTGTGTAATCAATAAAACCAGGACATGTAAACCAATTATATGAACAGGAGTTTGGCTTCCATGTGTACAACTAATTTAGCAAGAGTTGAAGATTTTTTCTTTAAGTAGTTTCCTTGGTGAATCATATTCCCTAACAAGCTGGCAGGATCAAATGAAAAGAAATCATATTCAAGATTTAAAAGAAATCATATGCAGTGAACGCGCTTTATTAATGATCGGGAAAAATGTTTTAGGTTTAGTTTTTCAATTTTTCCTGCAATCGCACTGGATATGGGTGGTGCGTTCAGTAACATTTGGTTGACTCATATATTTTGTTGTTGTTTGTTTCTTTTGTTGTGATTGCTAATTTTTGTTTGTCAAGTTGAAATTTTCTTTTGGAAAGATTGAGTAGGAGGAAGAGGTTTGGTGCTAAGTGTTATAAGATATTCTAGCTTGTAAAGGAATTTACGCAGTTGTTAGCCTTGATTTTCTGACTGAGATTTTCTGCTTTATATCTTTTGACTTTTCATTGAGTGTTTAGTTGGTTACAGTTTGCATACTCTGTTCTAATTTTTCTATTGCTAAGTGCCATTGTTATATGAAAAATTATCTGGAATGAGGTATGTGGTTGTGGACTTTAAATGATATTGAAGTTGAACTCGTGATTCAGTGGCTATTCAGAGGCCATGAATTTGGGATGAATTGTGCTGAAAGCTTCTCTTTGACTGTTTTTCCATCATTTCTTCAGAGGAATGTACATGGAAAAAATATGGAGAGTTTCTTATGGTTTTTCAGAGTCACATATGTTTCTCATAGAAGGTCTTTACAAACCCTAGTAAGGAGAGCGGATCAGATGGGGGATAGTCTAATGGCTAGAGATTGGGGGAGACCTAGGGACCATAGGTTTAGATGTTGATGGTTTAGATATAAATATGGCCTATTACATGTTATAATGTCCTTCCTGGTGGGGAAGGTTCAATTTTCCTTCTTGTGTGTTTCTCTTATAGTATTCCTATTTGGCTATTTGTCCTTGTTTTTACTAAAACTGAAGTAGTGTGGGAGTATTCTCTCCCTTTTGCTTGAATTTCTTGGGTGAATACATCTAGGTGGTAAAATGGTACATAATATATACATGGTGAACCTATAGCAATTTTTTTTTCACATCTCAGATATACTGGCATGCTATCTTAAGTATACAACAGGTGATCTTTATACTTTTTTGCCTCAACTAAGCAACAAAATCCACAGCTAATGAATGTGGGATGGAAAACTCTACATGATGGTGCATAGCTTGCTAATGTTGGTTCTGTGAGTTGTATTCAGTTGTAGAGGAGGAGCCTTGAAGAAACAGTTACGTTCTCTCTGGAATCTCAAGGTCGGGTTCAAGTTACAGAATCAGTCATTGACAGTTAGATCAAGTTAGATTGCCTACATTACACCCATTGCCTTCCCAGATCTTGTGTAACGTGGGATTCTTGTTTTTTTGCAATTTGCATTCAGAAGGTGATCTGTGTATTAGTTTCTAATTCACGCTGTTTTCAATTGTGAACTTCCCACCCCCATAATGTTAGTTTTTAAACTAACAAGTTTGATTTTGATAGGTTTGTACAGTACAGAGGGTATGGAATATGTGAATGTTTTGGTGCGCAAAGCATGTAATATTGTAATGTATCACTGATGATCTTCATAGCAATATTAGAGTGGTGACTCAAGAAGTATAGAAGGATACATGTAATGTCTGATATTGTGTTTGTTATGGGTATTGTATATTTGTATTGTATTTAAGGATTTTCATAAACTCGTTCAGAATTTTCGTGATCAAGAAGAGTTGGAACCGATAGTCATTTTACTTAGCTTTGCTATGATGTTAGTTCAGTTTTTCATTCTCCATACATATGTGATAAACGTGTATATGGTTTAACATATGTCACTACTATATAAATTTATTATTAATTAATAACACATAAAATAGAACTTTTACTCATTCTACATTTCTACTACAGCCATAAGCATTCATTCCTGTACAAGTCTCAACAACAATGAAATATGTGAAGATCACTAAAATATAGGCCACGGGGACATTTGGTTCCACACAAGGTTCAATTCAGTGGTGTCTCAACTTTCAAAACTAGAGTAAAATCAGAGTTTGACCTTCGAGTGTATTCATCAACTAGTTGAGCAAGAGCTAAAGATTATGCAAATAAAGTATGGCAAATAAAGAAGAGAAATGCAACGAAAGAGAAGAGAAGTGGTTCTTGCCTTTATTATTAATTAATGTTTTGCAATATCAATCTTTAAAGAAAATTATTAATAAAGTGACGGAAGGACAAATATGATTAATTCGCTATCTTTAAAGGATCAATTTGAATAAAAAAATCTTTCAGGGATGAATTTAAGAATGTCTTATCTTTTAAGGACTAATTTGACTATTAACCTTTATTATTATTATTATTATTATTATTATTATTATTATTATTGGTTGTGTACTACGTGAGAGGCACCTTAACACAGCATATTCAGCACCTTCTTTAATGAAGACGCTTTTTGAATTAATATTACTTATTATTTTCGCTCCCCGCAGAAATACCTCCCAATCCACATGAAAAAAAGAGTTGTTTTTTCCTCAGCATCTTTATAATGATAGCGGTATATATAAAAGTAAAAACTGAGTCTAATAACACATAAAATGCGTTGGTAAGAAATCTGAAAACATCATCTAATAATAATTCAAGTAATAAGTTCGAAAAATAGCTATTTTATAAATTTGTATGTGACTGAACATTAGTTTTTACATTCATACTGCCCAAAAACTAAATCCAAACTTTTTGACATTATTATAAAAATATAAAATAAAAATTTTAGCCAATCTACATTTCATTAAGTTGAGTTTTGTTCTGAATAAGTTAGTACATACCTTTGGATTCTCTTTGTGATGAAAGGGTGAATGTCCAAAGAATAACTTGGAATCATGAACTGAAGGGACTCTCCACTGAATGGAAAACCCATTGAACCAGGAGGAAGAGAAGATCTGTTTCTGAATTTTGGGTCTGTAAGAATAATAATCCAATGAAATACATAGATCACTAACACAGCCACAATACACAATCCCATCAGTATCCACATTATTTCTTGATTTGTGTCCTCGCTTTCTTAGAAGATTTAAATCTCTTAAATATATACTCTCCTACTAGTACTGCAACAAACACCATTATTACTAATCATTCCTACGTGCCAACCGTTAGCTTAATAGCTATAAATGCATGCGTCTTTGAAAAGGACAATAATAAAGAGAAAATAAAGGTTAGGGGAGAGATATTGTTTATAAATATTCATCAATATTTTAGTTCAATATTTTATTTTTATATTATTAAATTTTAGAATTTTAAATTTAAATTTAAATTTAAATTTTAATATAAAAATATTTTTATTAATTTTATTAGTCATGTAATATTATTTTTTTAATATCTTTAGAATATTTGTTAATAAGACTTTTAAATTTTTTATCTACTCAATGTATTAAAAAAAAAGTCTTTTTTCTTTACTTTTTTATGGAATATTTTTAAAGCACTTTTTAACTAAATTCATCAAAGAGTGCTCACAGTGACAGATCATCCAAGAGTAGTTAATCATCCACATTGCTGAATTATTATTTTTGTCTAAATTATTTCTGATCATAAAAAAAATTTTTAATTGATAATTTTAATCGTAAAAATATAAATTAATTTAATATTTTTATAATTAAAATTGTTTGTATTTAATTTTTTATGATAAAAAAGTTTATTTTCTCATAAACAACATAATACTTACATCATTTAATTTATAAGCATAAGAGTAAGCTAAAAAGTATTTTAAAAATATTGAATAAAAGAAAATAAAAATAAAAATATTTTTTTTTAAAAAAGCAAAAATACTATACTATACTAACATTAAAAACCAACCATCAATGTAGCAATTATAAATCTGTCTATATAAATAATCAAATTTTTGCAGCTACATAATTAATATTTATGAATAACAAAAATTATCCTTCATTATTCAACTACTGCGTACTGTATTTTTGTTCTTATAATTGTATTTTTCATAAGTATAAATTTAATTTCGTTAATCATATTATGTATAAATTTAAAATTTAAAATGACTGCGTATGAAAATTTAAAATGATTGCGTATGAAAATTTAGCAGCACGTGATTAAAAATGAAAATAATTATTATGTTTATGGTAAAAAAAAGACAAATTAGATTAGATCCCCAATAATAGTAATGAACTACTTTTAAGAACTAGCTTGAACTATTCTAATAATAGTCAAAATAATGAGGAACAAAACTAGTTACCAATTTGTGAACTTGTGAGACAGAGAAACAAAAGTAGAGAAAGTTATTAGGAATCTATACACAATGCTTGATGAAGAGAAGGGTACCGAGAAAACTTATTCCAGCAAAAGAAACAAAGCAATTACATTTAATTTTCCTAATAACTTTCCATCTCAATTGCTTTTATTCTTTTTCCCTTGTAATCAACATCCATCAAAACAAGTTAACACATCAACAGAATTGAAGTTATTATGGGTAACAATGATGATTGTTTTCTGTTACGGACCGCCACGAGTCCAGCCCGACCGGTCGATGGGTCGGAGCCCTCACCTCCGACCTAAGCCCGAAGCGTCCCTCACAACAGGAAAAACCTGACGGGTCGGTTCCCAACATTTGATCCAAAGCGCGCCCGACTCGCCAACTGGGCGGCCCAAGTTATCATGCCCAGTGACCAGTCGGGTCGGTACTCTCGGGGCAGCACCCGAAGCCTCGACCCGAAAAACCGGAACGACCTGCTACCCCCACGTGGACCAGGACAGCTCACAGAAGCTTCTTGGCTAGTGGGCTAGGTCACCTATGGGCCCACCCAGCACAGTATATAAGGGAAAAGGCCAGCTCTCCCCCGAGGTACGTATCATCTTACCTAATTTGGCTATCAACTCGTACGGACATTGACTTGATCGTCGGAGTGTCCTTGCAAGTGGCCACCCCCCTTCGTCCGCACCACCTCCGACGTCGCCAGCATTCAACCCACACCCATACACCCGCTCCAAGTTAGTTCAAGGCATCACCCTCTCACCCTCTCGTCGTTACCCGACTCGCCGAGCACCCGAGATCCCTCAAGTAACGAACATTGGCGCCGTCTGTGGGGACCCTAGAGCTGACATGGAGCGACTCCCCACGTCAGAGGAACTTCACGAAGGAGGAGGGCCCGCTTGAGTAGAGCGAGTTCGACGGCTCGCGCCGGCGAAAAACCGCGATCCTCCGCTCACCCAAGCCAACCAATCTACACCAAGACCCCCGAAAGATGTCCCTTCGGAGGGACGGGAGCCGACAACGCCAAGATCATGCAGGAGCTTAGATACAGGGTACAAAACCTCGAAAGGGAGCTGGCAGTGAGGAGCCGATCCCACGGAGACGTTAGCCGATCCCACGGAGACGTCGGCTGATCCCGCACCCACTCCCCCTCCCGGAGATACGAGAATCAGGAAAGGAGCCCGACAAGATGCGAAGATGAAGCGTATACACAGGCAACCTCCCGGCCTACCCAAGGTAGGTCCGAGAGCCGCGGGGAGTCCCAAAAGGGAAAATCCAAGAAACGACTGGAACCCGTTATCATGGGAGCCACCCCTTTCTACCCCCTCGATCCTCAAGCTCCAGCTTCCAAAAAATTTCGACAAGCCAACGGACATGAGGTACGATGGGACTAAGGACCCGCAAGAGCACCTCACAGCATTTTCAAGAATGAATTTGGAAGGGGTAGGCGACGCAGTAAGGTGCCGAGCATTTCCCGTGACGCTGGCCGGCCCAGCAATCCGATGGTTTAACGTGCTCCCACAAGGATCCATCACGGCCTTTACAGACATCTCCCAAAGCTTCCTAGCTCGGTTCATGACACGCATAGCCAAGGCAAAACACCCGATCAACTTGCTAGGGGTTACCCAAAAACTCGGAGAGCCAACCAGAAAGTTCCTGGATAGGTTCAACATCGAATGCTTGAAAATCGACGGCCTCACAGACTCGGTTGCCAGTCTCTGCCTAACAAACGGCCTACTAAACGAGGACTTTAGGAAGCACTTCACCACCAAGCCTGTCTGGACCATGCAGAAAATTCAAAGCGTGGCTAAGGAATACATCAATAATGAGGAGGTAAGGTAGGTTGTAGCAGCCAATAAACGGCAGCTCTCGAATCCCCCAGTTCGGCAGGCCCCCCAGGTCGACAGATAAAGGAAAAATCCCAGGAACGGGACCTTGGCCAAGCAACCCAAGCAACCTCCACGGGTAGGGATGTTCACGAACTACACGCCACTCACGGCGCCTATAGTTGAAGTCTACCAGCAGATTGCGGACAAGGAAATCCTATCCAGACCTAGACCATTGAAAGAGAGAACAGGAGGCAACAAAAGCCTTTACTGTGATTATCATAAAGGATTCAGTCACAAGACCCAGGATTGCTTCGATCTCAAAGATGCTTTAGAACAAGCCATCCGAGAAGGGAAGTTTAGCGAGTTCTCCCGACTCATCCGAGAACCGAGGAGGCAGGAACGAGAATGCTCCGAAGAAGATCATAGCCGAACTGTCAAACCAAGACAAGAGCCCATTGGGAACGCCGACAACCCCCAACTTTCGTGCTCAACATCGTGGTCGGGCGTGACACCCCCCAAATCTAAAACAGCAGCAAAAAAGGATATCTGGGTCCTCTCCATCTCGACAGGAGGTCCCACCCCCCCAAGTAGAGGACCTCCCATGATATCCTTCGGTCTGGAAGATAAATGGTTTCACAATCTCCCCGAAAACCCCCCCATGGTAATCACAGCAATGGTCGGGACGGAGTTAGTCAGACGAATCCTCGTTGATACCGGGGCCGACTCCAACATCTTGTTCAGGAATGTATTCGACGCCATGGGGCTCAAGGAATCTGACCTCAAGAGTCACCATCACGGGGTCATGGGGCTGGGTGATAACTATATAAAACCCGATGGGACGATCTCTCTCCCAATCTGCCTAGGAGCCAGTGACACCAAGAGGTCGATTATGGCGGACTTTGTAGTCCTCAGAGACTCCACAGCCTACAACATCATTCTAGGGAGAAAGACTATCAACGAGTTCTCAGCCGTGATATGTACTAAATTCCTAACAATGAAGTTTTTAACGGACAAGGGAACCGTTGGCTCAATTAGGGGAGACTTAGAAGCGGCGGTCGCCTGCGACAACGCCAGTCTCTCCCTAAGAAAAGAGTCTAAGAAGGCAGCCGGTGTGTTCTTGGCAGACCTGGACGTAAGGATGGAGGACAAGCCAAGGCCGGAACCAGAAGGGGACATGGAGAAGTTTCAGATAGGAAAGTCGGCAGAGCAGTTTACCTTCGTAAACAGGAACCTGCCTCACAAACTCAAGGGCCCCCTCATGGAGGTCGTAAGGGCGAACATTGATCTCTTCGCATGGACACCATTAGACATGCCGGGCTTGGACCCCGAAGTCATGTCTCACCGACTAGCCGTCAAACCGGACGTCAAGCCAGTAGCCCAACGGTAAAGAAAGATGTCCCAAGAAAGGGCCGACGAGGTGGCCAAGCAAATAGCTGGGCTACTAGAAGCCGGATTCATCAAAGAGCTCGAGTACTCGACGTGGCTGTCCAACGTCGTCCTCGTCAAAAAAGCCAGCGGGAGGTGGAGAATGTGTGTCGACTACTCCGATTTGAACAAAGCATGCCCTAAAGACTCCTTCCCCCTCCCCAACATTGACACCTTGGTGGATGATGAACTTGAAGATTGATGGTTTAGAATTCACAATAAATTCTCGTTGCAAGTATAGTTTCTAAATCAAGCAATAATCCTTTCATACAAAAACTTGTTTGTCACTTAAGCAAATCCAATAAAATTGATAACCGAAGTATTGAAATCTCGGGTCGTCTTCTCAAGAAATTGCAGGGAGGTATGATTTATTATTGGTTATGAAATTGTATATTTTTGGGTTTTTGAAATAGGGAACAAGTAATTTAAATGGCAAGGAAAGATAAATTAATAATTAGAAAAATTCTTGGCAAGGTATGAGAACTGGAAATCTTATCCTAGTTATCCTTATCAGGTGTGATGAGGATTGTTTATCGCTCCCACTTAGTTAACCCATACTAGATAAAGGAAAGTTAAGTGGACCAATCAATTTGATCCTCATGTCCTAGTCAACTCCTGTGGAAAGACTAGCTTTAGAGGGATCTAAATTAATCAGCAAATTCTAATTTTCAATCAACAGCTGTATTTGACAACTCAAGTGTCACCAATTACTCAACCACAGCCAAAAGGGAAAAATCTAGGTTACTTATATCATAAATAGAAGGAAACAATCTTAAATCTGAAATACCTCGAATTGTATTGAATCAAATTAAACATAAGAATCCATAAACCAATTTGGCGAAATAAACAACTAAAGTAATTCAATGAATAAAAGTAGAAGAGAACATAAAGTAAAGGAATATTGAACCTGGAATAAAGAGACAATCCTAAAATTAATAGAAATCCTAAATCCTAAGAGAGAGGAGAGAGCCTCTCTCTCTAGAGAACTACATCTAAAACTTAAAATTGTGAATTATTAATGTTGTCTCTCCCCCTTCTCCCTTGATTCCCCCATTTTCTGGCTTCTATTCTGTGTTTCTGGGCTTGGATTTGGGCCGAAAAAGGGTCCAGAAATCGCTGGGGGCGACTTCTGCAATTTTCTGCAAGTGGCGTCCGTCACGCGTGCGCGTGGGTCACGCGTTCGCGTCATTTGGAGTTTTTCCTTGTCACGCGTACGCGTCAGTCACGCATTCGCATCGTTTATGCTCTGTTCTAGGCATGCGTCCGCGTCGTCCACGCGTACGCGTCACTGCCATTTCGCGCTAGGCACACGTCCGCGTCGTCCACGCGTGTGCGTCGCTGCCTTTTTCTTCAAAACTCCATTTTTTGTGCTTTCCTTCCATTTTTTGTATGTTTCCTTTCTGTCCTCTAAGCCATTCCTGCCCTATGAAGCCTGAAAATACTTAACACACAGATCACGACATCGAATGGTAATAAAGGATAATTAAAATAATTATTTTTAAGGCATAGGAAACATGTTTTCACATATATCATAAAATAAGGAAGGAATAGTAAAACCATGCAATTCATATGAATAAGTGGGTGAAGAATTGATAAAAAAATACTTAATTGAGCACAAGATGAATTGTAAAATAGGAGTTTATCAGTGGATTCGGCAGCAGGATATCGCTTCCTCAACTTCATGGACGCGTACTCCGGCTATAACCAGATTCCGATGCACCGACCTGATGAAGACAAAACGGCGTTCATAACGCCAGGAGGCACCTACTGCTACAAGGTAATGCCATTCGGACTAAAGAACGCAGGAACCACCTACCAAAGGCTAATGAGCAAGGTCTTCCATGACCTCATCGGCAAAACGGTAGAAGTTTACGTCGACGACATCCTGGTGAAAATAGCAGAACCAAACAGCCTTATAGACGACCTCCAAGCTATCTTCAAGGCAATAAGGAAATTCAAGATGAGGCTCAACCCACTCAAATGCGCATTTGCCATGGAAACAGGGAAATTCCTAGGCTTCATGATAACGCAAAGAGGGGTAGAGGCCAACCCAGACAAGTGCGAAGCCGTCCTCAAGATGACAAGCCCAGGATGCGTCAAAGACGTGCAACAACTCACCGGGAAAATTACGGCTTTGTCCCGATTCCTCGGAGCCTCGGCGGAAAAGGCCATCCCATTGTTCAATCTAATGAAGAAAGGGATCGCCTTCGAGTGGACATCGGCGTGTGAAGAGGCATTCAGCCATTTTAAAAAGATACTCTCGGAACCTCCCGTGCTCAGTAAACCCAGAGAAGGAGAACCTCTGTACCTATACCTGGCGGTAACCACACAAGCCATGGCAGCAGTCCTTGTCCGAGAAGAAGACAAGACTCAGCACACAATATACTTCATCAGCAAGGTACTCCAATGAGCGGAGCTGAAGTACACCAAGCTGAAAAAATTGGCTTATGCCCTACTAACCTCGTCCAGAAGGCTAAAGCAATACTTCCAAGGGCACGTAATAATCCTCAGAACTGACCAGGTCATACGACAAGTCCTCCAGAAACCTGACCTCGCGGGGAGAATGATGGCATGAGCAGTAGAGCTGTCTCAGTATGACTTGCAGTACGAACCCAGGCAGGCAATTAAAGCCCAAGCAATGGCCGATTTTCTGGTAGAAGTCACGGGGGAAACAGTCGATATACTGAGCACACGGTGGAAGCTCCACGTCGACGGAGCATCCAACCAAACGTTCGGAGGAGCCAGAATCATCCTCGAGAACTCGGCAGGAGTAGCTTACGAACAGTCGATCAAGTTCGACTTCCCAGTTTCCAACAACCAAGCAGAGTACGAAGCACTGATAGGAGGACTAATCCTAGCCAGAGAAGTTGGAGCATCAAGGGTAGAAGTTAGTAGCGA
This sequence comes from Arachis ipaensis, assembly GCF_059453495.1. Classification (NCBI taxonomy): domain Eukaryota; kingdom Viridiplantae; phylum Streptophyta; class Magnoliopsida; order Fabales; family Fabaceae; genus Arachis; species Arachis ipaensis. The sequence goes on along the minus strand of NC_142440.1, from coordinate 20,681,397 downwards.
CTCCCAGGTCGTCACCTCCCAGGTAAACGGCAGCTACCATGCCAGGGATACGCTACTACAAAAATACCTAGAGAAGGTAAAAGAGCTATGCAAAAGCTTTGAGGAAGTCGTGATCCAGCATGTCCCTAGAGAAAGAAACGCCCGAGCAGACCTCCTCTCCAAGCTTGCGAGCACTAAACCCGGAACGGGAAACAGGTCTCTAATCCAAGGGCTAGCAACTTAACCAGCAATCATCTTGTGCACAACCCAAATGCCAAGCCCCCCCTCATCGATAGACCCTATCCTCCGATACTTGGAACACGACGAAGCCCCCGAGAACGAGAAAGAAGCACAAGCCACCAGGAGGGAAGCCCCCAAATATGTGATCATACAAGGGTAGTTATACAAGCGAGGGCTCCACCAACCCCTACTCAAGTGCCTACGCCCCAAACAAATGGACTACGTCCTAAGCGAAGTGCATGAGGGGTGTTGTGGCCACCATATCGGGGGAAGGTCGTTAGCAAGAAAGATTGTCCGGGAAGGATATTATTGGCCTATAATGATGTCGGACGCTCAGGAGTTCGTCAAAAAATGCAAAAAATGCCAAGAAAACACCAACTTCCATAAAGCCCAACCCGAAGAACTCAGTTTGATGATGGCTCCACGACCTTTCGCCCAATGGGAAGTCGACCTCTTAGGGCCATTCCCACCCGGGCCAGGACAAGTGAAATACTTAATAGTAGCCATAGACTACTATACCAAATGGGTGGAAGCTGAACCACTAGCCAGCATATCTTCAGCAAATTGTCAAAAGTTCATGTGGAGGCAAGTAGTTACCAGATTCGGAATCCCAGAATCCATCATATCGGATAATGGGACACAGTTCACCGACAAGAAGTTCAAAGAATTCCTCTCAGGGCTAGGAATCAAGCAAAAGTTCTCCTCACTCGAGTATCCCCAAAGCAACGGCCAGGTAGAAGCAGCCAACAAAGTTATCTTAAAAGGGCTAAAGAAACGACTTGAAGGGAAGAAGGGCTCATGGACAGATGAGCTAGCCTCAGTCTTATGGTCTTACAGAACCTCCCCCTCAATCATCTACTGGCGAAACCCCCTTCCGACTCACATACGGGGTCGACGCAATCATCCCAGTCGAAATAGGGGAGCCGAGTCCAAGGTTACTCCTTGGAGGATGAGACGAGGCAATCGAGAAGGACCTGGTTGACGAAACAAGATAGATGGCACATCTGACAGAGACAGCAATCAAGCAAAGGATAGCCCTAAGGTACAACAATAAAGTGCTAAAAAGAAGCCTTGGGGAAGGCGACCTGGTCTTACGACGCAACGACATAGGACCGCCAACCCCGGGAGAAGGCAAGTTGGCCGCGAACTGGGAAGGACCTTACAGGGTAAGAGAAGTCCTCGGCAAGGGCGCCTACAAGCTAGAGAGGTTGGATGGAAGCGAGGTGCCGAGGACATGGAACATGGCAAACCTAAAAAGGTTCTACTCATAAGAAGAAGCGACCACACGACCTAACGACCCCGCTCCCTCAACACTTTAGTTTCCTTTCCATTTCTTTTTCCACTTCCATCTTTTAATTATAGATTACATCATTCCTTTGTTTTAAGTTCTATATATGCATATGCAGTAAATTTGTCTTTCGCAAGATATACGCCAATACAAGAAAACGGCAAAACGACGAGTGGCCGACCTAACGGAAACCCGGGACTGATCACCCCGGGAACCAAAGGGACCCAAACCTAAAAAGCGCAACTTAAAAGCAACAAGCAACAAAAATGGTAAATACCATAAAAACGGTAAACCAAACACCAAAAAGGCCACGACGGCCCGGATAAGCAAAACATTAAAGTAAGCAAAGCCACGACGGCCCGAGCAAGCGAATACCAGTACAAAACATTAAAGGCCTAAATTAAAAGTAAAATATGAGTATTCATTACAACTGAAGGCGCCACAAACGGCCCAAAAAACAAAAGCGACAAGTACAAAAAGAAGAAAGAAGGAAAAGCGAGCCATCGAACTCAGGGCATATGGATATCCACGATCTTCCCATCCTTAACCGTCTTGAATGCCCCAATTTGGGAAAGGTCAAGGTCGGGAGCTAACACAACCACTTGATCCTTAATCCCCTCCTCAGTTAGCTTCACGGCCTCCCAAGCCTCTTTCACGATCTCCCTATTCTTTTTCTTCAAGGCAGACACCTCCTGACGAGCAGCCTTAGCTGAGCCCTCTGCCAAAGCAAGTTTCTCCTCCAAATCCTTAACCTTCTGCTCAGCAGCACCAGTTTCAGCACGAGAAGCATTTAAATCTTTCATCAGGGCAAGGTCCCGCTCCACCAGCCTGTTAATCTCTTTGGCATCCTCCTCTGCCTTCTCCTCCTGCTCAGTCAATTTTATCTTCAGAGACCCCTCCCGAGATCTCGAATCCATCAGATCCTTCTGGGAGTTCTGAAGTTTCCCTTCCAAAGCATGAATATTTCCCAAGACAGGCTCCACCTTCTTGGCAATAGTGGCAGCTCGGAGAAGGCTGCGATAGATCCACCTTGCCTGGCCTGAGAGGTCGGCATCCCGGAAAAACTCCTCGGTGCCGGGGAGCAATTGGGACTCGATAAAACCCCCAGCATCAAAGTTCTTTTCCATAACGGAAAGAGCCTTCCCCGAGTCCCGCTTTCTCTTCTTTGGGTTACTAACGATATGAAGGTCATCATCACCAGACCCCAGACCCTCCTCCTCAAAGGGGACCTCCTCCTCAACATCTGGGTTCCCTGAAGTGTTCTCAGGAGGGACCTCAGCTGTCTCCACTTGTCCCTAGTCAGCCCCAGCGACCTGACCACTAACCTCGCCAGCGACCTCCTGACCATGATCCGCCGAAGGAGTCACCGAGGAGTCCTCATCACTCCCTTGAATGAGGTTCATCAGATCAGCCATAGTAGTCTTCCCACCAGCCATGGAAACTACATACCAAAAACAAAATGTGAGCAACGGAAAAGTGAAACACTAAGCAAAATACAAGAAAACAAAGAACTCACCAACATACGACCAACCGGTCTCCCGATCCCCCATAACCATATGAGGATTAATATTTTTCTCGCCAAAAATGGCCAACAAGATGTCAGCAATATTACGCTCTTCCAAACTCAACCAATCATAGGATATTTTGATTAAGTAATCAGACCCCGCACCAAAGCTCCAATAGGCCGGGATCCGTCTCTCTCCTTCGGCAGTGAGCCAAAAAGGTTGATGGCCCTCAACTAGTATGACTTTAAAGAAAGTCGACTTGTAACCATGAAAGGAGTCCTCGAAGAGGCCAAAGATCCTACGACCTTGCTGAGCCCTGAAGGACATATACCCCTTTTTCGTCTTCCCCTCCTGAGAAGGGTTGGTAAGGAAGAAGAGATAGAGGAAGACATTCACGGAGGCCGGGATCTCCAGGTACTCACAGACCATCTCAAAGCAGAGAACAGCGGCCCAACTATTCGGGTGCAGCTGTGATGGAGCAACATCACACCGATTTAACAAACCCATCACAAAGGGGGAAAATGGAAGGAGAACTCCCAGAGTAGTAAACATGGGCCTGTAAACCCACAACCAGTCGACCACATGAGGAGACACTAAATTTTTATGGCATACGCGTTCCCGGTCAGCAGGAACGTAGACCTGATAGAATGCCTCCTCGGGACCCCCTCCGCACAAGAGTCTAGCCTGGCGAAGTTCTTGGAGGCTCTCTCGGGTAACCCTGGATGGGGTATCCTTCACCTCGGAAGTAACCTAGGCGTAGTGGTCAAAGAAGTCGGCTAGCGGCCGCTGAGCTATGTTTGGAATCACAGGACGCTTGGCCATACCTACAACGGGGGCACCACTTAGTCAGCATGGGAGGTCGGGAACCCTAAAAACAAGAAAAGCAAGCTACAAACTCGCTGAACCACCCTCTATGCACCCTTATACTAACCCAGAACCCAAGCAAAAGCTAAGAAAATACCCAATGGCGCCCCTTCTAAAAGAAAACACAACTAAAACAAGCAAAAATCCAGGCATGCATAAAGAGAAATGCACAAAGGGAAAGCAAGCAAGGAAAACCATAAACATAACGTACCAGGAAAAGTCAAAGAAATAGTCCGAAGGTTGAAACAGTGACAAAAAATAGGGAGAAGATCGAAGCAGTAGCGAAAGCAGAAAAGAGAATGGAAGCAACAGTAGTATGAGAAAATAGAAGAAGAAGAAAAGAAGAATGGAGTAATAAGGAAGTTATAAAAATAAAAAGAGGGCAAAAAGCGTAACCATCGAGGAGGAGCGCTAAAAGGCAGGGGCACAATCGCCATTTTACGCGAATTTCAAATCATGAAATGATGGGCATTTAATGCCCAGCGCGGAAGCCAAGGAGACAGCACTAGCGAAGAAATGAACCAGGCACGCGTAAGGAACACGAAAGCCATCCACGAGCTCCCGTTAAGAGGAACACATCCCGACTCGGCGAGTAGGACAAACGCTCCCAGCCACGAGCTTCAAACCTCAAGGCTAGCACGTTGGGGGCACTGTTACGGACCACCACGAGTCCAGCCTGACCGATCGACGGGTCGGAGCCCCCACCTCCGACCCAAGCCCGAACCGTCCCTCACAACAGGGAAAACCCGACGGGTCGGTTCCCAACACCCGACCCAAAGCGCGTCCGACTCGCCAACTGGGCGGCCCAAGTCATCTCGTCCAGTGACCGGTCGAGTCGGTACCCTCGGGGCAGCACCCGAAGCCCCGACCCAAAAAACCGAAACGACCTGCTACCCCACGTGGACCAGGACAGCTCACAAAAGCTTCTTGGCTAGTGGGCTAGGTCACCTATGGGCCCACCCAGCACAGTGTATAAGGGAAAAGGTCAGCTCTCCCCCCGAAGTACATATCATCTTACCTAATTTGGCTATCACCTCGTATGGACACTGACTTGATCGTCGGAGTGTCCTTGCAGGTGGCCACCCCCTTCGTCCGCACCACCTCCGGCGTCGCCAGCATTCAACCTACACCCCTACACCCGCTCCAAGTTAGTCCAAGGCATCACCCTCTCACCCTCTCGTCGTTACCCGACTCGCTGAACATCCGAGATCCCTCAGGTAACGAACATTTTCCAATTTGCTACAATGAGACCGTAAATTATCCCAATTCCATATGGAAATCATAGGACCTGTTAATAAAGAATTATTTACCTATATTGATCTATGAAACTATTACCGTTGTTTTTAGCTCGCGTTTGGTATACTACCTGACCCTTAAGTCAGCCTCATCTTGTTTCTGATCTTCTTGTAAGTTATAACAACTTTTTTCTTTTTTTTTTAACAACAAAAAATGCTCAACACAATAAGGTGGAGTAACAGACAGACATAGACATAGACGCTACAGAAAGAAAAATAAAGAACATAAACACATTAGCTCTCAATAACCCATTGTTATCTCCAGTATTATCATCAACAACTAAGTGAGTCGACATCGTACCACTCCTTATAACTCAAAAAGATTAGTTGTTTAGTTCATCAACACCTGACTCTTTGTTTTTAAAGAACTTCTCATTTCTTTTCTGTCAAAAATTTCAAGTTACCACAAAGAACCCAAACAACAACTTTTAATGTTTTCCACACGCAGGTAAGCTGTTCGAACCTTTTATTTCCTCCCTTTGCCCTATTTCATTGAAGCCTCTCGCAAAATAACATGAAACCTGACACAGCTCAACAAAATAACTCAACTCCACCTACGTTACCAACTTCTCTCCTCGCACAAGCACACCATATACCAAGCAAAAAGCACACTTAAGTAGGTTTCGGCAACAGTCCATCAATACACAACCACCTCTCGCGTTATAGCAATTATTGACTCTGAAGATCATCTAAACCCACATTAATAGTGAATTCCAAAAAACACCTATAAATTATATATACTCCCATCCCACCATAGCATTTTTCCAAAAACGTGGTACATCTATTTTTGATACCACTTCCTTCTTCAGTTTCAATCAAACCTAACATGTTTAATTTAAATATTTCCATAATTCTTTCACTGTACTCAATTTTTCATCACCTCCTAATCCCTTAATATACCAATAACTGACAATCATTTAAAACTATTTTTACACACCTTATTACGATTTTTAGCCTGCACCTCCTTGCTTTTTCCTTTTGTTTGGACATCCTACATTTTTGCGCAATTTCTTCATTTTGAACTTGTAAAATTGCCATAATATCGTCATCTTCGTCGTACAGAACCGCACCAGACTCTACTGCCAAATCCGATGTTTTCTTATTTTCCTGTAACTTATCTTCCTCGTCCACACTCCGATCATCAATCCCTCGCATGTTCTCCGCTTCAGTACCTGTGCCTGCATCCTTCAACCCGCGCCACTCTACTGTTGTTCTTATCACGTCGGACATATTGAAGTACCTGCGCTCCATGATTTTCTTCCCCTTCAAGCATGATATCTGGCGTTTCCTCTACTACATAATTTGCATTCTCCACTGCAGTGTCCACAATCATAGCCTCTCTACCACCAATCAAGCTCTGGCCATCATCACCGCAAGGAACGGCGCATGTGACTTGGGGATCCACAATTTCCACCTGAGCACATCCGACCTCGATACTCCCTTCGTCTCCGTCAAAGTCGTCGTCGTCGTCTTCACATAGGGCACGCTGTGGTGGAAATAGATCCTCTTTAGTTTTTTTAACACTTGAGAAAATAAAGTGTGATCTCTCACCTTTAATTCTCTAAGTGGGACCAAAAATAAAGAGGAGAGAGAGCAATGAAAAATGTGATTAAACACTGGACACTATCCAATTTTTTTGCCAGTGGAGAGGATCTACTCCCCGCTGTCGTCCCTTTAACGATTGAAGCTCTTCTCCGTTCCCTTCTCCAAGAGGCACGCTTATTCCTTGTGAAGAAGGACCTTGACCCAGAAGGCTGCCTGCCACCACGTTGCAATGTGCTCTATCCACCCGTGCTTCTAGAACTGGCCCAGCTACATATTTTTCTATCTGTGGCCCATATGACCCTTGGCCCTACGATACCTTCTCATTAGCCTTGTTTTTTTCCTAGCACATTAGTTTTAATATGGCCCCCACTTATCAACTCTTCAAGCTCACATCCCCTATGATTTAAATCATTAGTAACCGTCCTCTCTAATTCAACATCATTACTACAACCATTCCTCTCAAAATCAGCCTCACCATTAAACCTCTTTAATTCATGATTAGTTGTTACCATTTTTTGAAGAACTGGTTTTGATTGCTCAAAATTCCAATCATTCAAAAACATGTAAGAACTTACTATTCTACCCTTTTCTTCAACAACCAACCCTCCCTTGGTCAATATCAGTTCAGCCGCCGGATCCCAAGCCACTTCTGACGTCTTTATGCACCTTTCTTCTGGGACAAAAACCTTAACCGCATCATGTGATCCTGCTTCATATGACAGACTCCCTGTTCCATATATCTCCCACCCAATCTTTTTTACAAAGACATCATAGCCACTAGTGCCGATGGTGATAGGTATCCATTCGTTAATAACATCTAAAACACAGGTATCAATAAGAATACGTCCCACAGTGAACGATAAGCATGACTCCGTCAATTCATCACATCTGGCTACTTCTCCCCATAGTCCTCCTATAATTTTGAACGTATTTACTGACCAAGTATGCACCGAAATTCCATAACACTCTAACCAAACTCTTCTAGTTTCACTCCGTTCCATCTCTTCCCATTTTCATACACTATGAAAGAATTGTAAGAGACTATTCATTTTAAAAGTAAAGGCATCTTCTGCATTCATAACCATGTCAAAAGTCAATAATACTTTGTATGCCCCTAGTTCTCGTACTTGAACAATTTGTGGCAGGTTCTTGGTGACTGCTATCTGTGAAGATTTAAAATCGATAGGCTCTGTCGTACCTCCGACTAGACTCCTCTGCAACCAAGTCATATTCTCTTTTGCTACTGACACTTCTATCTTTTTTGTCCACTCATTCCCATATAGATCCTTAGCTAACATATTCGTCCTCAAAGCTTCAACTTTTTTAGGAGCAGCCACGGTTTACCACATGGAAGTTGTCTTTCCCTTACATCTTTCCTGGCATTTACTTCTTCATGCAATCTTTGATCTGTATCCCTTATTGTCCTTTTGTACTTAGCCTCACCTACCGATATTAACTTACCTCTCAAGATCATTTGGTTCATTTCCGAGATAGCTTTCAAGGCCCCTCTTTTGTCGTATATCGTACGAAAGCGAACAGATAAACGTTGCCACTTTTTTGCTTTCGAGCAAGATATATGTCATTGATTCTTCCCGTCCATCTGAATAGGTGAAAAAGCTCCCTATTCGATATATCATCAGATAAATTGCCCACAAAAATGGAAAAAGATTATTTTCAACCGATGATACTCTTTTTGATTCCAAATTCTATCCCTAGCCGGTTGACGTAGTTTCCTAGTTCTATTCCACCATGTGTTTCCCCCCTCACTCTCTCTCTATCCCTCATGACATCAAAATCGCATTGTGGGGGTAAATTTTGTAGCAATTATACCACTCAGATGAAGGGGAAAAAATTAATAAAATTGAAAACCTTCAATACCAAACAACAACTTCTTATTTTCTTTTATTTTCTATTTTTTTTTTTTGGTGTTATTCAATTACATGTTAGTTTATTTTGTGACATTATTAGAGTAGCACAAAATCATGGAAAGGAAACATAAATATGGAGAATACAAATACATTTTAATGAAATTGAACAAATGAACTTAAAAATATTAGGCTTTGTGTATGTCTTTTCTCCCCATTTTAGTCGAGTTTGTAATCCAATCGAAAAAAACTAGCATTTATTATCTTTCTTATTTCAGTAATGAGACTAGATCTTGATAGTAAGATTTGGATACAAATAACAAAAATCATTAAATAATAATATAATAGAAAAAAATATATGATGTGGTTAGAAATTTACAAATCATAATGAAGTAGCAACTTTTTACATATATTTTAGTTTAGCAGTTGAAAAATAAAGATAAGGAAGTAGAAACTTTTTGTTTTCAATAGAAACTTCACGTTTATTTTGTTTAAAACAAAAATATACGAGCTTTACATTATTCATGCCTATTTCCGTGTCTATCATACTATGACTAAAAATTAGAACTTGAATTCACTAGAAAGGTGGAGTGTATGGTGTGTATAGCTATAGTGTCTATCAAAGTTTATACAAATACTGTTAAAATTAAAGTAACACCATTATATTGATAATATTTTTTCTTTTATTTTCTAAATTAAAATACATTGTTAATCAGTAAAATATGTTATTTTAATTTTAGTATAACAGTTTTTAAGGTAACAGCCACTATAACAACCACAGCATTGACATTATAGCATGCATCCACCTAAAAACCCTAATGCCTTTGTATCACTACATAATTTTTTTTCCATTATAAAGAGAAAAGAAAATAAAAAACCTTATTTGCCTTCTACTAATTAGGCCAAACTAATTTATATTTTATTGCAATAGGCAGGTATGTTGCTAAGTTCAATATTTCAATTGGGAGGGAGTAAGTTATTTCGAGATTTTCTCCCTATACAGATTCTACTTGCTTTCAACCATAGCACAAGTGGGTCTCATCTTCTATGTCCTCATGGCTGGGCTTGAGATGAACTTAGATTTTGTTTTAAGAGCACCTAAGAAGCCCAGAATAATTGCAATTTGCAGCACTCTGATTCCAATGATATTGGGAATCGGAATTTATTCTTTGGTAATAATAGTGGACAAGAAATTCTTAAAAAATAATGTTGAAACATACCAGTATAATAGACCCCAATGCAATTTAATATGGTCTATGGTTCTTAGTATCACAGGTTCCTGTTCTTGCAAACATTCTTGTGGACCTTAAACTTCTCTACACTAGGCTTGGAAAATTGGCATTAACAGTAGCAACACACAATGACTTCTATAATTGGATTATGTTTGCATTGGTGTTTCCATTTCTTGTTAATGGTTATAGAGCAATTTTCTCAATGCCGTGTGTCATAGCTTTTATTCTCTTAAGCCACTTTGTGTTACGCCCTTTGCTAGAGAAGATAGTGGCCAAGAAACCAAACAAGCATGATTGGACCAATTACCAGTTGTCATTTGTGATCATGGGGCTTTTCGCTTGCACGGGGCTTACCGATGTCCTCGGTGTGAATCCCCTCGTCGGGGCGTTGATTTACGGACTTGCCATTCCACGAGGAAGCTTCACCGAGATGTTGATGGAGAGATCGGATGATTTTGGATCTAGATACTTAGCACCCTTGTTCTTTTTCAGTGGTGGCTTGAGGTGCAATGTAGTTAAGATTTTGCAGACTGTAGATTTGGATTTTGTTGTTATAGTGATCTTGTCTATCTTCACAAAGATGGTTACAACATTTGCAGACTGTAGATTTGGGTTTTGTTGTTATAGTGATCTTGTCTATCTTCACAAAGATGGTTACAACATTTGCAGTTACTCGCTACTATGGTATGCCTTTCAGAGAGAGTTTGGCTTTTGGGTTGCTTATGAACACCAAAGGCGTCTTGTCACGCATAGTGCTCAACATTGCATGGGATAATAAGGTGGTTAAATTGATTAGAAAAATGCTATATATTTTTTCTGTTCATCTAATCTTGAGTATATATAGCATTGTTGGACATAGTTTGAATAACTTAGACTATAAATTATTGTTTCTTATCATGAAAAATTCAAATATTAATGACTCTAATCATGAAAACTATAAACTGATTCATTTTGAGAATTGAACTAGTTCAACAAAACTATCTAAATCATTTGACAAAACTACCCAACAAATTATCTATTTTAAATAAATTTGTTGAACTACTCTTTTTTTTTAATAGATCTCCAGTCAATTTATATCTTTTATTATTAAAATTTCAGTGCTTAAATCTTTTTTAGTAAAAAACGGTAGTTTATTCTAAGTATATATATAACTCTTGTGCTTTTTTGTCTAACTCCCTCAATGTATAAATGACAAATGGTATCTGAGATTAATGTTTCAAGTATATGGAATCACAGTTGTAATCAAAATTAATCCATTTCATATAATGACACCAAAGACCTACAAATACTGATATTGGATGTGACAAGATCTAAATCTGGATCAACCCATAGTACACACAATAATATGAACTCATTGTTATCTTGTATCATTGTATGTTCATCTAAAACGCCACTTGATTAATGGCGAGAGCATAAAAGAGTAATGTGCTCTGTAAATACTTCATAGTTTGTCTTCTCCTCTATATCAGATAAATTATCTCCCATTATTATTTTAGTTATTTGAAACTAGATAGAGATAATTTTATCACTTTCTATTGTCATGGTCATACATAAATAACAGTATACTTTAGAAATGACACTTGTTTTTATCATTTTTTATATTTTTATAAGACTTTCACTTTCTATTGATCAATACACTCGTGCATTTATTCTTTTTTCGCCATTTCAGCTTATAAGTGCATACGCATTCTCAATCATGACGCTTACTATTCTGATAATGACTTTCATGGTGTCTCCAATAACGTCATTTACAGGCCAAAAACAGCCTATAGGATGAACATGCTAAGGACCATACAAAACCTAGGGTTTCAAACAGAAGTTCGAATCTTGGTTTGTGTGCACAATCCTCACCATGCCAGTGGAATGGTGAATATCCTAGAGGCCTTAAGTGGTATCAGTGTCTCCTCTTTGCGAGTGACAGCAATTCAACTCGTTGAGCTCAAAGGTCGTGTCACTAGCCTTGTCTCTGTTCAACTCGAGCATCAAAGCTCGCTCGGATTCTCACAATCACAATCACAATCATCTAAGGACATGGAAACGATAGCAAGTCATTTCCATTTCTTTGCACAAGTGCATAGTGGCAACCATGCTGAAACCAGCATGATCATGTCACCTTTCGCGACAATTAACCGTGACATATACAATCTAGCAATGGAGAAACAAACATCATTGGTACTCCTTCCTTTTCGCAAGCACTGGAGCTCCGACAGCAACCTAGAGGTAACTAAAGAGGTGTTTGGCGAGATAAACCAGAATGTGATGAAAGATGCACCATGCTCTGTGGGGCTCTTCATTGATCGCGGCCTTAATTCATTGTTGAATGCCAATTTGCACATCATCATGTTATTCATTGGGGGTCCTCATGATCGCGAAGCCTTGGCTATTGCGTGGAGGATGGCAGGACAGCATAGGATACGGATACAACTCACTATGGTGAGGATTATTTTGTGTGGCAAGGCTGCAATGGAGGATCAAAAAAAGGAATCTGGCCATGAGGAACTACTATCAGCAGTGCTAGATAAGAATAAGGAACGAGAGTTGGATGATAGCCGTGTGAATAATTTTAGGATTATGGGAGTGAACAATAAGGATACAATAAAGTATGAAGAGAGATATGTGGAAAGTGATGATGATATCCCTAGAGTGGTTAATGAATTTGATCAAAAGCGTTATGATTTATATGTTTTGGGACAAGGGAAAGGTAGGCACTCAAGGGTGTTGTCCGAAATGTTGGATTGGACTGATTTCCCTGAACCAGGTGTTATTGGGGACTTAGTGGCATCAAATAGCTTTGGTTCCTACTCTTCTGTGCATGTTATACAGAAATATGGGTATGGGGGAATGGAATTTGGTAAAAATTATGAGAACAACCGTAGTTGTCATCCTCCTATTTGCAAACCACCTTCAATGACAAGATCATTAAGTAGAATGTTTTGAAGAAAGAATAACATCAAGTATGTATAGGTTCTGAATTCTGATTTGGAAGTGAGAGAGATTGAATTGTGTGGACTAATTGCTTGTACTACTAAGCATGTATACAAACCAACCCAGTTTCTTGCTTACATGCATGACCATACAATTTTTACAGCGAAATCTAAGTAAATACTGACTTACTAATTGATTTGTTTTTATTGAAATTTTACTTCACTCCAAATGATTTGTGTTCAACAATTACCAAATGCACCTAATATATTTAGTCTAGTAGAATACATCAATTATTATCCTAGACATTTGTTATAGTCTAGACTAGGCACATTACTAACATTTGTTTCAGTTTTGACTACATACTTTTCCTAGCATCGGTACTATAGGTTAGAATTTCAATTTCATAGCATTGGAAACCATAAAATTATATACTCCAAAGAGCTAAAAACTAAGAGAGACATGACTTCAAGACTAATCAAATAAACACATAATACATACTAAATATGACTACTAGAATTCTCCATCACTGTATATATGTATACTAAGAATATTCATGCATGGATTAAATAGTGAAATATCTAATCCATTGGTATACATCATTCTCATCCAATATTGAAAAGGTTTAACTATAAATTGACTAAACTATGCAGCCGACCCTGTCTAAGAGGGTTGTTTGCGAGCTGGCATTTTGGAGGGATGGGAAGAGTAGGAAAAGAAGGGGATTGTAATGTAAAAAATTTAAAGTTTAACACTACAAGCCTTTCCTTTCCTTCCCTTTTTCCCGTAAAACCCCAACTCAGAAACAACTCTAATGGGACAAGCCTTTGTTGTTGTTGTATTCTAATCTATTAGGCTACGTTTGGAAGGGAGACTGAGACTCGGAAACAGAGACTAAATTAAGTCTTTGTACTGTGTTTGATATAAAATGTGCTGAACTGAGTTATGTCTCCATATTATATTTAGTTTAACATAAATACGGAGATTAAAAGGTAGATTTGGAATTTGAAAAGTTAAATGAGGGTATTTTTGAGAGGAAATGTTATCAAAGTTTCTATATCCATTCCCAAAAATTTCAGTCCCCTGTATTCCCATTTTCTGGAGGTACTAAAGGGAATTTTGTGTTCCAGGACTGAAATTTTAGTTCCAATCTTTGGCCACCAAACACAATACTAAGTCCCAATCCCAGTCTCTGGAAACAAACACTACCTTAAAGAAGTAGCATAAGTAGTACAAAGGTAAACTACAATGTAAGCCCATTGGCTTTTACCTCTTTTGTGCTTTTCTCCTTCTAGCCTGTGCTTTTTGCCATTTTTTTCTTGGAACCAGTTTACTCTTTGGTCTCAATTTCAACTCAGGTGAGAATTTGTAATTTGGATCTCTCATACGTGCTTGTATGTCCTTGAAAAATTGCATATTCAATTGTTTAGGCCCTCCTTGTCGAAGCTCTGCATACTCTGGACCTGAAACAACATTCTCAAATGCTCCAATAAGAATGTCCAAGTCACTCATTACTTCCCATACATTGGTGTACCTCCCATCTGGACCTTTCTTTAGTTTCTTGAGAGCATTCTCAACAGCGATCTTCCGAGCTTGCTTTCCTGGTGACAACTCTTCCGGTTCTTGTTCGGCTTTCAACATCTCTGAGATGGTTCTATATTTCGGCATTTCATCAAACTCAAACAATTTATCTATGTACTTATCACTTTTTTCATTTGGATAAGCTTCTGTAGGAATGTCATCATCACTGTCCATTTCATCACCAGTCCACAGCGTCTTCTCTTCATCGGTGTCAGACCAAACACTTCTTAACTCATCACTGTCATCAGCATCGATCAGATCTGCGTGTTCTTTAGCTTGCTGTCTTGCCTTCCTAATCTCTTTATCAAGATGACTCTTTGAGTCATTTTCTTCATCAGTTTCATCTTCGCTTCCTGTCCATAGAGTGTTATCTTCATCCATCTCCTTCGCCCAGGCTTTCCTGAAATCTGCACTCCCTGGTTTTCTGCTGCTAAAGAGATCATAACCTTTGCGTCCACCTCGAGCATATGTTCTAATTGCTGGAAATACAGATCATTAGTTAAGCAGAATAAAGTAGTGAATAGATTTATCAATGTAACACAACAAAAAAGAATAATAAATAAATAAATAAATAATCATGGATAGAAAAAAGGAACTCATTTCATCTTTCATAAAATCTCATCTAATCATAGTACAACCAGAACCAGTATCAAGGTCCAAGGAGGACCCCTCTTGAGGAATTTTGTCTTTGTTTTCCATAACACAAAAGGAATATATATATATATATATATATATATATGGATATTCATGCTTTGTCATCTTTTATTTAGGGACATGATAATATCATGTTCTGAGGAGGAAAACAAATTCCTACGTAAGGGATCAAGCTTAATCCTGCTTACAAATTATTTGGGATTTCTATCATTAAATATGGTAGACACGTTGCCAAAGAAAATAGTATATAAATGCATACAGTATTATCTATTATCTCTCTGTCACTCTTACATAGTTACTATAAGCTATTATCGGAACTTTCAATAATAACTTATAGTCAAGAATTAAGAAGCTCTTCAACATTTGCTAGTGACTTAGTAGGTCATACAAACAAGTTCGAGATCAAATTGAGTCTTCTAACCAATTTCAGTGAAGTAAAGAAAAGAAAATCAATGTTTTAGGGCAGTCCCTTTTTATTCGTTATGTTTGCACAAGACCTGAATTTAGTCCACAATTTATCGACTTTCTACCAAAAGAAAAAACCTTAAAAGATGCACAATATATAGCAAAACAATGCAAATCTTCCATGGAAATCAATGAGATATGTTCTTAATCACAAAATTCTAAAACTGAAGAAAATAAAGAAGCATTTAGTTAGTGATCCTCCAAATACAAATTTAAAAATTCTAAGCCAGAACTTCTACATTTTTTCAAAAATTTAATCATGAATATACAAATTGCTACATATAGTAATTAACTACTGCCATCCAGCCGAAGTGAACAGGAATTAAGAATTTTATCAGTGGGAGATTGTGAATCTAACCTTGAAAATTCATCACATAACCATTACTAAAACAACCGTTTAAAACACTTGGAGCTGAATAATAAAATACTTTGGACCTGGAAAGACCAAAAGAGCAACACATATGTGACACTTGACCAACATTTCACTGAAACACAAATGTATAAACAATTATCCATCAAAAAAATCAGAATAAAACCCACTTTTGAGAGACGGGCACCGAATGTGACTTCGCAACCCTTACTACTGACAGAAAGAGGCCAGTGTAGGAACGTGATCTCCACCCCATAGGAACAAACTAACTGCTCTAATGCATTACCACCTCTTTTTCCAAGTTCTTAATAATGCTTCTCCTGATGTTAACAAAAATTAACAATTTCTATTACTCTACTACACAATTTGGTGCTACATATACATAGGTCTCAAGCATACCAAACTACAATGTTTTTACAACTTTTTTCTATTTACAAATAAATAAATAAATAAAATTAATTAATTTTAGAAGAACAATCAACATCACTGAGCTAGATATACGCAAGGCATCAAAAGGAAGGGAAAACATGAGTGCATTCTATCACTCACCAGACCAGACCCATCGTTATTTGGAAGCATAAATGTGACATTTCATCAAACAGTTTGAGGGCATAAAAATTAAAACCAAAAACAATAATAAAGACAGAGACAAGGAAGCGTGAGTAATAATCAACTGACAAACAAAGCAAATTGGGAAAATGAAGGGCAAGGAAAAAACAAAGAGGAATCAGAACGATTGGAGCAAATAACTCACCCAGAACAAACAAGTCAAGGTCTACCATGTAGTTGGAAATAGGGATGTTCGCAGTGCAGTTTGGTTCGGTTTTTGAGAGAAAGGTCATCCGATCCGATCGTCTAATTAAACTGCGGTTTGGTTTGGTTCGGTTTTTTTAGCGAGACCATCCAAATCAATTAAAATCGGTTTGATTTGGTTCGGTTTATTTGGTTTTTTCAATCAATTCAAAAAAATACTACCATACTTGTCTGGTCTGACACAGCTAGCCTGAATGTTTGTTTAAATTGAAGTAATCCGAAATACAGGCCTAACATAATTTTTAACCAGGAAAAGAAAAGAAAGACAAAAGGGGAAAGCATTATTGATTACAGATGAGGGAAAAAGAAAGCAAAACATAACCACATAAGGAAAAATATAAAAATAAATAAATAAGCACCTTTTTTTGTTCTACTCCTTTGATTTTGAACACCAGTTCATATAGTTCCCTTATGTTTGCCTAAAATATAACAGAGAAACAGAAAAGCAATAATCAGAACTACATTGGTCTAACATTTCAATTATCACATTATGCCAAGTTAGAACCAAAGTAGATGGCCTTGGAAAATATGCTAATAAGAAAGAATAGAAGAACTTTACCTATAATAGCAAATCATGTTCTTTACTTGCAATAGGCTATCAAGTAATGTCAGTGTTCCAATGTCTTCCTCACATAAAAATACTCAACAGTATTTTTTCTTTTTGGATAAGAGATGAATATCATTGACATAGTAATGCCAATGTGTATTACATATGCTTTTAAAATTGAATAGGTGTCGTACTTTAACGGATTCGATACTCATCTGTACTTAGTGCAACATAACCGCAAAACCAACAAGACAACCCCATATGAAATCAATTGGTACCTTTTTGCTTAATTTTACAGTTGACACACTGTTATCTCTGGCATCAGTCAACTTCAAAATGAGTGGGTGAACCTCAACACTATATTGCTTCTGTGCAGCACCCTGCGAGATCAACTTCCTCGGTAATGCTGGTCCACCTTTATACCTAGACCATCGTAGACAGAAACCTGTTACATATTGTACAAATCAAACAGTAGTGACCATCAGATAACAATTGAAATATAACCTTAACTGCCCAAGTTCCAAGACTTCTCTATTTATATGTTACCTTCATGATGTCAATACTAAACCTATTAAAAGATAGCAGATACAATAACGGAGGTAATCTAATACTTCAAATCTGCTTCCATTTTCTCATTATTCAAATTTATCTTACCATACTGATTTCAATCTCTTCCTATCAAGATCCAGAACCTCCAAAGACTTGATAAATCATACTAAATCATTTCAAAAGTAATTTTTTATTTTATATTATTTTTCCAGAAAAACTAATAATAATAATAAACCAGAAGCAGTTTCAGATAAAGTTTTTAGATATTATCACTTTATCAGATAACAGATATTCAACAATACCAACAATACAGAGTACAAACCAAAGCAGTTTCAGTTATTCAACAGAACAGCAATTGAAAATGAACAACAAACAGAACAGCAATTTCGGTCAAATTACATACCTGACTCGGTGGCTCGGGCTCCATCTCTGACTTGAATCGGTGACTGGGTGGGAGGTGTTGTGTTGTGGGTGGCCAGAAACGCTGCTGGGTGGTGGCGTGGTGCTGTTCTAGGTGGTGGCGTGGTGCTCTGTCCGCTGGGTGGTCCTGGGTGAGTGGGTGGTGCTGTGCTACTGCTGGCCTGCTGGGTGCGACTGTGCGAGGGTGGTGCTCTCTCTGTCCGCGAGGAGGTCCTGGGAGCAGTGGGAGGAAAGATTCGGCGGCGTTGGGAGGAAGGCTTCGCGGCGCTGCGAGGTGGTGGGAGGAACGGTCTCGCCGGCGCTGGGGGTGCAGAGAGCGAGACTGTGAGAACTGAGAAGAGAGGGGCTAGGTTCCGTTTGGGGGTGGGACGTGGGGGTTACTGGGTTAGAAGAAGTTAGGTCACGTTCATTTGGGGGTGGGGTGGGCTTGGTTTTTTTACTTTATCGGTTCGGTTCAATTCGGTTAAGATTTTTATTATCAAAATCGAAAACTAAATCGAACTGCAATAAAAATAGCAAAACATGTTTTTTCGATTTTTTTATTTTTGATTTGTTTGATTTTTTATTTTTTTGGTTCGATTCGGATCGATTTTGAACGTCCCTAATTGAAAATGATGGTAATTAGAATATTCCCCTCCTATCAATGAAAAGCATTGAAATTTATCATTAAGTAGTTCGAAATTTTGCAAGCTAAATATAATTCCGTAGTTGTGGTTCAATGTAAAGTTGTTCAGGGGATTGAGAATCACCAGGTGGCTAAAAATTTTTGATATGGAAACAAAATGAGTGATATACTTTAACATAGTAATTTTTTGTGTTTTTTAAAATTGTGGGAGAACACAAATCGGACCCTCCGATTTGTGTTTAAAAAGTTGAAAAAAATTCAGAGTACACAAATCGAAGGGTTCGATTTGTGTTAAAAATTTGAAAAACCTGAGTACACAAATCGGACCATGCGAGTTGTTTGATTTTAAAAATTTTGCTTAAGAAATCGCATGGTCCGACTTGTGGTTGGGCAAATATGAATTTCGAAAGCTAGAAAACGGACCCTCCGAGTTATTTGTTGTTGTCAATTTTTTTATGAAATGGAATATCAAACGCAATTCGGACCGTCAACTCACATGGTCCGAGTTCTGTTCCACTGACACCACATGGCTGTGAAGCACCTGTATTTTCCATATCCGAGTCCAACACCACTTTTGTTTCCATATTCAAATTAAAAAGTGTCACCGGGTTTGTGTGTGTTACTGCTTCACCACTTTTGCTTCCATATTCAAATTAAAAAGTGTCACCGAGTTTGTGTGTTACTGCTTGGGTTTATGCAGGGGATATTCATTTCATTTGTATTGGTGGTTCGGTGCGGTTCGGTTTGGTATCATTTGGTTCAATGAAAAAAATGAGAGCAAACCACAAAAATGTCTCCAATTATAACTCTCGAAATAATCTTAAAATAATTTAAAAATCAAGAAAAATATTAAATTGTTAAATTCTCAAATAAAATTTTAGAGGTTGAATTTTGATGTAATTTTTTTTAACTATCATCAAAAAATAAAATATTTTTACCTTTATACTTTAGTAATTTTATATTAAGTGAATATTTTTTTGCAATTTTTTCTGAATGGTCAAAAACGTTTTTAAAAATGATAAAAAAAATATAAAGATCAGATTTTAGTTCTGTTTTTTGGATGTGCTTTCTATATAATTAATTAATAATATAACCACTCTTACAAAATTTCGAATCAAATACACTAATAATTTGCTTATAAAAAATTTATATTTTTTGCTTATTTTGTACCATTTGAAAATATTTTAACGATATTTTTGCAGCTAACTTTTTAACGTTAACGTTAAATAACTTAAAAATATCACATAAGGATATAAATTTGTTAGTATAAAACGCAAAAATGAATTATGAACTCAGTTCACAATGGGCGCAAGAAAACATGGGTTCTCAATAAAAAACTTGGAAACTAGTATGAGATCATTATAAATGTAAGCTTTTAGCTATCACATCAGAAACATATTAAAACATCAAGGAGAAGGTTTTTTAAGTTGTTTTTACATCTATGACTAGATAGTACAAGATCTTCAACAAAATAACTTGTGTGAAGTGAAGTGAAGTGAAGTGAAGTAAATACACATCCATGTTTAGGAAAGAGAAAGACACTAAATAATAAAGCACAGGATCAATAACTATATCGAAATCCCATGAAGAAAATATAGATCTTTATGTAACAAAAAATAAAATAATCTACATGACTACATCTCTTAAGCAACATATAGTGGAAAATATAGTTCTTGCTTTCCCAGAAGAATTGATTTAAGAGACTAGGGGAAGGCTATTAGAATTGAAACAAAATTAAGAACATTTGGACATTTTCTTTTCAAAGAGGACGTTTCATTACATTTTGATATAGACAAAACACGAAATGCCCAGTAAAAACGAATATATACAAGTCATTCAATATTTCATACATATATTTCTTATGCACACCGCCTGTCACTTACTTTGGTGAAGAGTTCGAACCAAAAGAGTGTCTGGCTCAGTTCTCATTCTCTTTTTACTTGTAAGTGAACTCAACGGAAGCTGATCCATATATTATATAATGAACCAGAAGAAGAACTGCAACTGTTACTGGCAGTATCACAATCTGAGCCATCCAAGACGTCATTGTTCCTACCGACATCACTTATAGAAGCACTTGGACGCTGCTTTCGCTTGACAGCACCTGAAGAACTCGGAATCTCATTATCCGCCATAACCTTCAGCTTAGTGTCTTTCCTCTGCAATGTTCGCTGTGACACTCATCTTCATCACTGTCTATGTAGTTCACAGCTGCTGTCCCCAAACTTCCCTTTGCTGGAAACAAAGTGATATATGTTAGAGTGCCATGATATTACATTTGCCAACAGAATATGCAAGCTATGAAAATGAAAAGAAATACTCTGAAGCCAAATTGTTAATTTATTATTACAGAATTCATGAAGATCTAGCATCTAGTTAATTTGGTAATTGAGCACATTTAGTTCCACTTTCCACCATAGTTAGACATACATATGAGAATAGGCATTTCTTTAACATAACGAAAGTACTTAAGGCAACATGACTCAAATAAAACAGAAACCAGTTACATGTTTCATATCCTCTGCTCAATTCGGTTATGGCTTATTGTTCATTATCCCTATGTGATACCAGTTCTAACACAAAATGGATTGATCTACTAATGAGATTAATGCTACATTGATCACCGACAAAAACTCTGCTTTAAACGAAATTCACAAAATCTAAGTGGCCAACCAGAAAATATTGTTGCTTGTAATTTCATAATCACAGTAAATGAACTTCCAAAAAGATTTAAACTGAATGCAGATGTTAATGCCATGGAATAGAAGGCAATGCCATATCTAATTCAAGTAAATGTGAATATCATGCACTCAATAACATGCCTAACAGAAAATGCAGTATACAGCAAAAATGGTTACAAAGGTCTAACCCAGCTGAAGACACCAGCATAAGCTTACCTCCAAAACAAAAATGCAAACTTAGATTCTCATCTAATATCAAAAGAGTTACAAAACGATTGGTCAACTAATTATAATAGAAAAATGACTAAGAAAGGCTCTGCTAGGGTTTCTAAGCAAGAAGAAGACTTAGTGCAGCGTAGTACTAAAAAGGTGAAAACGCGTGCCAGTGTTGATCTTAATCAACCAAGCGAGGACATGGAAGTTACTGGTCCTTGTGATGGAAATAAGTCGGGAGCTTCCAAAATCTCGTATAAGGATACGCTCCTCACCGTGGCGGGCTCTATCATTGAGGATGAGCATGTTGACATGGAAGAGGTTAATGAAGACATACCGGATCCAGAGAATAGATGGTACCAAGATGCGGATAAAGACACCCATGAAGAGGAACCGTTCAATCCTTGTCCCACCATTCCTATTTCGAAGGAAGAGTTTGACGAGTGGTGTAAACCATGGAGATCCGCACTCTATGTCAAGCTTTTGGGCAAAAGAGTTGGCTTAGGATTTATGGAACAACGTTTAAAGAGAGATTGGGGTAAGAAAGGCTCTATTAATGTTATTGATATGGATCGTAATTATTTTTTAGTTCACTTTGCAGATGCAGAAGACTACTCTCATGCTTTAATGGAAGGACCTTGGATGATTGCCGGACACTATCTCATTGTGCAAAGATGGCGACCTTTTTTCTTGGAATCTAAGAAAGCAGTGAAAAAAATTGCTGCCTGGATTCGGATACCAAACCTCCCTATTGAGCTCTATAACCATAAATTTCTATGGAGAGTTAGGTCTACTATTGGTCACATGCTCAAAATTGACCGGTCAACCTCAATCCATTCTAGAGGACGCTTTGTTAGAATTTGTATCGAAATTGATCTTGCCAAAAAATTGTCCCTAGGATCTCGGTTCTTAGATCAGAACTCTATATTGAATATGAAGGACTGCACCAAATTTGCTTCTCCTGCGGCAAGTATGGTCACAGGTCTGATTTATGCACTGATGAACCGGTGGGTAAGACGGCGGGCCATGAAGCTAGCGCGGAAGGGAACACTATGGTTTTCGAAGATCCACCATCTGTCGAGACTGAGAACCAAAATGGAAAGAATCAAGATCCTAGCGGTGGTAATCAAGGGAATCAAATTTCCCCTGATTTTGGGCCATGGATGTTAGTTAAACGTAACTTTAGGCGGAAAAAGGGCATGAATAATCAAGGAAAGATTGGAGGCATGATTGGTCAAGATCTACCTAATAATCAGGAAAGAGAATATGAGGATGATATGCCCACCAATGCTAATGGCTCACGTTTTATTACTTTGAATGAGGAAGGAATAAATTCTTCGGCTAAGAATTCCATGCAAGAGGAAGCCATTATAGCTTCAAGTGGCCCCGAGGCCTCAAAGGCCTTGATAGTGAATAATAAGAGTCAAATCATTCAAAAAAAGTCTTACGGGTTGGTGCAGGTAAAAATTCACAGTGGTAAAATGGGCCCCTTTAATAAAGTTGGGCCACAAGGATCTGAAAAAGGGTTAAAGCCTAATCCTAAAATAGTCATCAAGAATCCTTCCTCCTCTCCTGAAGCTTCCAAGAGCATTGTCACCGTGTCTCCTACGAAGAAGTCTCGTGAAACTAATGATATGGAAGGGGTAGTGATGGAGTATATGCGAAAACTTCAAAGAGAGCAGAATGAGGCTTTTGTTGCTATGAAGCAAGTTGCTACAGGTCATGAAGGTTCTGTGGTAAGGAATAATTCTCTACTGATGAATGCAAGCTCCTCTGACTCTCATATGGATATAGAGGCTGTGCGGAGTCCAGGAAAAGATCTCGATAGGCCCCCAGATGAGAGTATGATTGATTCTGGTGGTAAAAAAAATCAAAGAGAGGGATTTATCCCTTGGTAGCAGAATGGCAAGTCAGGGTCTCATACCCAGGTGTAACGTTGTCGCTGGTGACTCCCCTATCCTTTTTTGCTTGTTATAATGAATGTTATCTGTTGGAATTGTCGGAGTGCCGGTAGTAAATTTTTCCACTCTCTTATTAGAGACCTCAGAAAAGAATATAGTGCTAATTTCATTATTCTGTTAGAGCCTCAGATAAGTAGGTCGCGTGGCGTTTGGATTAGGAATAATATAGGGTTCGGTAGCTCTTTCATTGTTGAAGCTAATGGCAGATCTGGTGGGATCTGGTGCCTCTGGGACTCTGGTACTTGAAAGATTGATGTCCTGGATCATAATAGCCAGATGGTGCATCTCAAGGTTGTTGGTGGTGACTCGACCCCCTGGCTCCTATCTGCGGTGTATGGTAGCCCCATCGCGTTAACAGAAGAATCCTTTGGAGTAATTTGCGATCCTTGGCGAGTAATATTACCATTCCTTGGTGTCTTCTAGGTGATTTCAATGCTACGCTCCACGATTATGAACGAAGGGGAGGCTCTACTAATGTTGTTCATAGTGCTTGTCCTGATTTCCAGAGTTGTATCTCAGACTGTAGGCTTATTGATCTGAGTTTTGTGGGTTGGCCATTTACTTGGAGAAGAGGTAACATTGTTGAGAGATTGGATAGAGGGTTGAGCAATTTGGAGTGGCAATTATCGTTCCCTGAGGGCACCCTGAGGCATTTGCCCAATTTTAATTCTGATCACTCTCCTATTTGTCTGCAACTACACACTGCTTCCTTTCAAAATAGGAATCGGAGGCCTTTTCGGTTTGTTGTGGCTTGGCTGGCGCATCCGGATTTTTCAAATTTGGTTTCTAATTCCTGGGATGTCTCTTCTTCTTGGAACAGTGTTGTTGTCAGCTTTAAAAATTCTTTAAAAGATTGGAATAAAAATATTTTTGGGGATATTTTCAAGAGAAAAAGAACTCTCTTGAGAAGGCTTCAAGGTATTGCCTCCAGTTTGGCTACTAGTGTTAATCGTAATTATTTTCTGGAAAACCTTCAGAATCAGCTTTGGGAAGAATATGAGGAGGTTCTGACTCATGAAGAATTACTTTGGTTTCAAAAATCAAGATGTAAGTGGATTGAATTTGGTGACCGAAACACAAAATTTTTTCATGGCTCAACTATGGTTAGGAGAAGAAGGAATAAAGTAACTTCCCTCATTGATGATTTTGGTAATTTGATCACTAAGCCAAAGTTATTAGAAGACTTAGCTAAGAATTTTTTTGTGGATCTTTATAAGGACTTCTTGCCTGATGTTCCCTTTGTTCTCAGTAATTCATTCCCTAACGTTAGTAGTGAAGAGCTCAACCAGATCGGCAGCATGGTTTCTAATATGGAGATTAAGGAAGTTATTTTTAATATGGGAAGTTTTAAAGTACCGGGAAGAGATGGCCTCCAAGTTGTTTTCTATCAAAGTCAATGGGATCGTGTTGGAACTGATCTGTGCTCCTTGGTGCAACAAATTTTTGTGGAGCCAGAGAAAGTTGGGGAAATTAATGAAACCCTTATCACCCTTATTCCTAAATCTGACCCGGTTACCAGCTTCAGGCAAATGCGCCCCATCAGTCTTTGTAATGTCACTTATAAAGTGGTTACCAAGATTATTGCTAATCGACTGCGGAAGCTCATGAACAATATTGTGCAGCCCACCCAATGTAGTTTTGTTCTAGGTAGACAAAGCTCTGACAATATTATTATTGTTCAGGAGGTGATTCATTCAATGAGAAATAAAAAAGGTTCGAGAGGGTGGATGGCTATCAAAATTGATTTGGAGAAGGCTTATGATAGGCTCAAGTGGAGTTTTGTTGAAGAAACGCTCAAGGATATTGGTTTCCCTTCTCAGATGGTTAATCTTATTCTTCATTGCATTTCTACAGCCAGAATGAGAGTTTTATGGAACGGTGAAGAACTTGATGAATTTACTCCTTCTAGAGGCATTCGTCAAGGAGACCCCATCCCCCCTTATATATTTGTCCTCTGTATAGAAAGGCTCTCTCAGCTCATTAATGCGGCAGTTGATCATGGCTTCTGGAAACATATTCGCCTTAAAAGGGATGGGCCTGCCTTATCTCATTTGTGTTTTGCGGATGATCTCATTCTTTTCTCAGAAGCTAGACTTGAACAAGCTGAGATTATTAACAAGTGCTTGGCAGCCTTTTGTGATAGTTCTGGTCAGAGAGTTAGCCAGGAAAAAACTAGAGTTTTCTTCTCAAAAAATGTGGGTAACAATGTGCGCGCCGAAATCAGTAGTGCTCTGCACTTCTCCAAGACGGATGTTCTCGGTAAATACTTGGGGGTTCCTCTCCTACATTCCAAATTTTCGAAGCATACTTTCAACGATATCATTAACAAGTTGAATGCGAGATTAAATTCTTCGAAGGCCTCATCCTTATCCTTAGCTGGCAGAGCGACTCTGGTGAAATCTGTTCTTTCTTCTTTACCTACTTATACTATGCAAACTGCTTTGTCTCTACTTTATCGTAAATGCAGGAGTTTTCTTTGGGGGTGAAACTAACAGCTCCAGAAGGATTCACCTTCTAAGCTGGGATAAAGTTTGTAAGCCTAAAAAGTCAGGAGGGTTAGGTATTCGCCACGCCAGCACTATGAACCACGTGTTCATGGTAAAAGCGGGTTGGGGCCTAGTAGAAAGGAGGGATTCTTTTTGGGCGAAGGTGGTTCGCTCAAAATACAACGGAGGGAATGACATTATTCCAAGAGTGGAAAGGAAGAGACAAGAATCAAATTTTTGGAAAGGCATTTGCAGAGTTTGGCCTGAAGTTCAACAAAACCACATCTGGAGAATTGGAGATGGATCCAAAATTAATTTTTGGAACCATAATTGGGTCCCTGAGTTAGGGCCGTTGGTGCAACATGCTAATCAGGTTAGTTTTAATATTGATGAGTTTAGTTTTCTTACGGACTTTCTTTTGGTCATAGGGAACTGGGACGTGGGGAAGCTGGAGACTTGGCTGGCCGAGGATGTTATTAAAAAGATAGTGGCTATTGCACCCCTTCACCTTGGAAACAAAGTGATCATATTGCTTGGAACCTTTCCTCAGATGGAGCCTTCAACCTGAAGAAGACATACCAGAAGCTCAACGGAGACTCTTCTAGTCAGAATGATAGGTTGTTCAGCCCGATCTGATCTTGGAAAGGACCTGAAAGGATCCGGTCTTTTATGTGGCTGACCTATCACGGTGCTATCTTGACAAATTTGGAAAGTGTAAACCCCGCTAAAATCGGTAAATTATTAGTTAGTAAATTGAATTTTAATTAGGAAAGTTAAAAATACAAAACTAATATCAAAATAGGATAGAGCTCATCGAAACGAGAATTTTGATACCAATTTCGATAATTTGGCCCAAAATCAGACCGGAAGGGCCGAACCGGTTGAACCGGGACCCAAACCGGACCCATGGGTTCAACCGGGCCCCTAACATAAATGAAGCAGCAGCTTCATCTTCTCCATTTCACCACAGCAACGAAAAACACAGCAAGGGGGAGAAGAGAAGAAACCTAACCCTCACCATTCCTTCCAACTACCATAACTTCCTCATCCGGGCTCCGATTGCCGCACCGTTCGCGGCCACGCGCTCAGCGCGTCGAGCTCTACCTTTCTATCTAAACAATTTCTCTGGTAAGCCTTCTATTGAGTTCAGAATCTCTATCCCTCTTTCTTTGGTAAACTTGAAAACCTATAGTGAATCTTGTCCAATTTTTGTGTTCTAGGTTCAAGTTAGATTCCGGAACTTGTGGGCTCAAGCTATTGAGCATATGGGTATGGTAAGAACACCCTAACCCTAGCTCAATCTTGTTTTTGGTAATAGAGAACTGAATTGGAACATATATATGTGTATTAGGTGTAGTTTAAGAGGGTGTTTATGCATTGAACTTGAATTTGGATTACTTGGAACTTTGTTGGTGACAAGGCTTGCTTTGGGGCTATTTGATTGAGCTTCGAGGGGCTGTGATTTTATGTTGAGAAGCTGCCTTGGGTGAATTAAGTGATCGGCCAAGGTATGGTTTAAGTTTCGCACGTTTAATATTTACGGTGTTGTGAAAACTTAGGTTAGAGGAACCATAGAATAAGTTGGATTGTTTGTTGTATTTAATGATTAGCCTTGTAATGTTGTTAGAATAGATTTGCTAGTGAATTTATATATTAGAATTATGAGGTGTGAATGCTATTAATGGTGTGCTCTTATATTTATTTATGATAGATTAGAATTGGTGTTTGTTAATAAGGATGTAGAGTTGTGTTGTGGTGGTATTGTATATACTGTAACTAATTATGTAATGATCGGAATTACATGAGACCAAGTTTGGGCTAAACTTGGGAATATAAGGAACTAAACTGGAAATTTTGGGACCTTTTTGTTAAATATACAATTTATGGCAAATTTTTAAAGTTAGGTTGTTAAATCTGTCCAGCAGCAGAAAAGATCAAACAGGCAGCAACTTGTTTGTCTTGCTGCGACTTTTACGAGTTGAGTTTTGGAGCGAAACCAATTTTGTTATAAAATTTGATTAACTTGCTTTATTTCTCTAAAATTTCAGAATTTTAAGAGTTGAGGATTGGGAGCTGTGAATTTTTGAATATTGGTGGTCAAAACTAAAAAGAAACAGATTTCAGCAAGCTATGCATCAACTTCCAATGCTTGTAACTCTTAGAATTAAATAGAAATTGGGTTGCAACCAAGACACACTTGTTTTTGGATGAGCTAGGGGTTCTCAAATCAAAATTTAGCTTAATTGGAGTTTTGTAATAAAAGTTATTCCAATTGAAAGGTACTAAGCTTGTTGGTTTTTAAAACAGATTTTGTCTCATTTTTACTTAACTTCCAGGTAATGTAACTTTTTCATTAAAAATGGTATTGACTCAGAACCAATTGAGAAAGAAACCTGGATGAGTAAATTTTAACTATATTAATTTTCAAAGTCATTGGATTTAACTTGGATTTTATATTGAATTTTGAATATCACATGCTGCTGCTGTTTTTCTGGTTTTATGCACTGCAGAGCAGTCACGGTTTTTCCTTTATTCCTGAGGCTAAAAAAATCAGAAAATTATGATATTTTGTTTGTTAGAAAGCTTATTTCAATATGAACGCCTGGACATAAAGTTTGTGCAATTCCGAGTTCATTTGCTATATTAGAAACAGAAAAGAAAATAAAGTGTCGAGGATGTCTTAGTGATAGTCATGAGTTCGAGAAGTTAAAGTTCAATCCTCGTGTGATGTGATTGATTTAATGTTAGAGTTGGGTTGATTTTAAGATTATTCGATATTAAGAAGGATGAGAAGAGTTTGATAAAAAGTTTGGTCAGGACCCGGAAAGGGTAATCAAGTTGAATTATAAGGGAGTGACGATGAAAAATGTGAAAGGGAGGTTGTTAATAAAAGGAGTTAATATGCCATGGCTTGATGAATGATTAAATAATGATTATGACTATGAAATGGCTTATGAATAATGCTATCTGAGATACGAGTTCCCTGGGTAAGAGCCGTGGCTCGCCATCACGTGTTCCAGGTTGAATCTCGATACTCTGTTGACCCTACGTCGTAAGGGTGACCGGGCACGTATAAATTCCCGGGTATGGATAGCCCCCATTGAGTGATTTTATGAAATATGAATGTGAACTCTATGCATAGACTCTTGGGGATGCGCGACGGGGGACAGTCTAAGGTTTTCGGACTTGTCGGGTTGGCTGGATAACCGACAGATGGGCCCCATCAGCCATAAGACAGGCATGCATCATATGCATTTGTTTGTATTGATTGCTATGCATTTTTTTGGGTATGCCTAATTGATATATATTACCTGCTATTTGTTATACTTGCTATTTGTACTATTTGATCATTACTTGTGCGTGAACTTGTTTGGTTGCTTGTTTCTGTTACATTCTGAATGATGAAAGGATGGAGGAAACAGAGGAAATGGTTTGGTGTTAGGTTAAGCTTGAACTTGAGTAAGTTAGGCAGATTTAGAATACCTACCCCTGTTTATGGCTTCTGTTTAGTACTTAAGTTGGATAATTGAATAACGGAGTTCTAGGATTGCCTATGGCATTCTCAGGACCGTATTTCTTATGCGCGTGGCACTTTTACCATGCTGAGAACCTCCGGTTCTCATTCCATATTGTATTGTTGTTTTTCAGATGCAGGTCGAGAGGCTCCTCGCTAGACGTCTGGATCTTGGGAAGCGAAGTAGTCCTTGGGTGTATTTTGGTTTTTGGTTGTATATATGTATATATTTGTTTAGCTTACTCTCCAAGTAACTTGTGTATGCTGCTCCTTTTAGAGGATTAGGGAGAGATAGGAGTTTACTTTGATGTTTTGGTGTATTTTGGGGATACTTAAGTATGTTTATATGTATATATATATATCCTCCGGCCAGCCTTAGCTTCGCAGGCTGAGTCAGGGGCTAGTTATGCTGTTACCTTGGCTTTCCTTTATCCTTCTGCTTATCTTTATCATGTTCCTATTAGGTCTCTTAGCATGCAAGTAATCCTATTCCTTGAGCGTTGCGCTTTTTATTTTGCGATTTTGTTTACCCGTTTTGTTTCAAGGCTCCTAGTATATTATTTCTTTCAGTATTATATGTATATCTTTACTGTTTAGAGGTCTGTTATACCACACTACCTCTGTTCTACGACTTAAGCGTAAAACACTGTGTAGTAGGGTGTTACAGAAAGAACCCGATGTCACCTTTCCAATACTGCAACCTGTCCGCGTTGCAACACTTGTGACGAATCCATCATTCATGTCCTCCACGATTGTCAGTTTGCTAGGAGAATCTGGGTTCCCCTTTTACGTAACATTGGTCTTGTGAGTTTCTTCAATCTGAACCTTTACGACTGGTTGATGCTAAATCTTACCTGGAAAGGAGATTGTCCTTGTCTCTTTGGAGTTACTATCTCCTCCCTATGGTATTTTCGTAATAAGTTTGTTTTTGATAATGATAATACCCCAGCCTCTGTGCGGCTGGTTCAAGTGAGGGTACATCATAGTGAGTTCAATAAACTTATCAATAAGCTTCAACATTCACAATCTAATGCTCCAAAAGAAAGCAAATTGGTTCGCTGGTTTCCTCCTATAGAGGGCGGTCTCAAGCTCAATGTGGACGGTTCATTTGTTTCTCACTCAAATGGTGCTGCTTGTGGTGGTGCTATTAGAAACCATCTTGGTCACTTTTTGAAGGAGTTCACTTGCAATTTGGGGAGCTGCTCTATAATGCAAGCAGAGCTCTGGGGTATTATTCATGGCTTACAAGTTACGACTGCTAATAATATCACGAACATCATTGTGGAGTCAAATTCTATCTCGGCTTTAAACTTCATCAAGAAAGGGTGTCCTGATTCCCATCCTTGTGCTCCTCTGGTTGCTGATATCTGCATGTTAGCATGTCGTATTCCTAATATTCAATGGTCCCATACTCTTCGCGAAGCAAATTTTGTAGCGGATCATCTTGCCAAGAAAGGACATGAGTTGCCTTTTGGTGTCCACCTCTTTGATGCTGCTCCTCCTGACATCCTCCATTTGTTGGCACATGATTGTTCGGGTATTTCTTTTGTAAGGGGTTATAGTTAGTTTTGGGTCCTCGACCCTCTTGTTCATAAAAAATCTAATATCAAAAGAACCATGATGCAAATAATTAACTAGACTCTCCTTCCTTAATATCTAAACCTTCCCTTTACTTTCCCTTCTTTGAATTATCTCAATTACAGGGTTAAGTTACAACATGAAATTCCCAAAATACAAAAGAAAAAACAATCATCAATTGATATAGCTCTATGTTTCATATTGACAAAATGAATCACCAAAAACGTCATTGTTTTACTTTTTACAAAACAAATCACAGTCATGACCTAAACCTCACACAAAAAATTAGTATCGCTATATGAACACTCAATTTTGACCCTCGGATTTTATACCCTACAAGGTTCTCAACTTTCTTTAGTAAAATTTTCCACCATTTTTTTCAAGGAAAAAAAAAAGATGAAACAAAAAAGGATATACAAATAGATTCTTCCTATAAATTATACCAAACACTATCCACAAAGCTTTGCAAATTACATGCATTCCATCAAGTTCTACCAATTCAGTAAATTTCCAATTAAAATCAAGATTATATATCCAATTACCTGAAGCAGCAGTAACACCAGCACCATCTTTGCTTGGTATGATTAGTGTAGCCGAATCCCTTGAAGAAAGACCAACATTTTCATTCCTTTCCAAAGCATCTTTCTCAACACCCGTTTTATTCTCTTCACTGTTGCTCCCATTACCGTCATCGCCAACAATACCACCACTTCCATCATCATCCAAAGATATTTGCTTCTCATCCTCTGTAGTCTCTCTCTCCAACCTCGAAACCCTCTCACTCAATTCAATGAACTTCCTCTTCCAATACTCAACCGATGCCTCATCGGCACCATGTCTCTACTCCTCCCTCAACCCATCAATCCCACCCTTAGCATCATCCCGTTTCTTCTTCTCCTCCAATAACCCACACTTTTCATCTTCCAATTCGATGTTCCTGTTCTTAAGATCATCAACAACACATCTTTGATCATCCCATTTCTTCTTCTCTCCCAAGAGCTCAGACTTTTCAAATTCCAACTGCATGTTCCTATCCCTAAGAGACTCACTCACACCCTTCTCTTTTTCCAATTGGTTCTCCATCTCAAAACAATGCATCGCTCGAATCAGAATCAACATTCTCCTCCTTCTTAACCTCAACGAAGACCTTTGATCCTCCATTTCTGAACTCCTTGAGCTGCGATTGGAGGTTCAACTTATCCAAGCTGTGGATACTGTCTTTCACTTTGAGGGAGGCGATTTCCTGATCCTTCTCTTGAATTGCCGCGACGAGGCGTGATTCCCTCTCAAGCAAGGCACGTTCGACTCGGTCAAATCACGAGTGAGGAAGGTGGCTCGCAACTCGGACACGAAGCTGGGGAATGGGGATGGTAGTTTCATTTTGGCTGGTGTGAGCAGCCGAAGTCCTAATATGTTTTATGTGTATGTTGTTTGATAAATAAAAATCTCATTCTTTGTACGTGTTCGATGTGCAGGTCGATACAAAATTTAGTTTTTTTAAAACTTTTCATCTCAAACTCTTCTTTTAGAGTTTTTATAATGATTGGAATCTCTTCAAGAGTTCCAATAATATTTAAAGAGTTAAGTATGATTTTGGTTTTTAATGTAGAGGTCGAAAATTTGTTTTGTCCCAAAATTTTTTTTCAAACAAAATCGTCCTCAAAGTTCATGCTTGTTTTAAAATAGTTCGACGGACAATTCGTTACAATCCATTACTATTTGTTAATCAAATAATAATAATAATAATAATAATAATAATAATAATAATAATAATAATAATAATAATAATAATAATAATAATAATAATAAAAGAGAACGTTGTGGAAGAAGGAGGAGAGGATCGTCTTGTTGGCAAGGCTCAAAGAAAGGAAGCTGCGCTAGGGTTCAACGAAGTAGAGGAAGGGGTCGGAAACGCCGCTTCGATGGCTTCCCAGAGTTCCAGATCGCGTTGAATTCGATCACCTGCGAAGGAGTTGGTATGTGGGCACAGGGAGAGGCCGATTCTGCAAACCTCAACGACGAAGGACAATCCAGGCCGACGATTTTGGGGTTGCATATACTATGAGGTATTTTGTTGGCCTCTATTTTATGAGATTGAGTTTCTCCATTTGGGTTTCTTTCATCTTATGAATTTTGGGTTGTGATAGGTTCATGATGCCTGTGATTTCTTTAGGTGGGTAGACCCAGAAGCTGGAGGAGCGCAGCAGTATTCTGAAATTGCAAGAAGCAGAAAGAAAATTAGAACCTTGAGGACAAGGTTGAAGGATGTCGAATGGAAGTTGAGGATTGTAGCTACTTTAGGGGTAGTCGGGTGGATTGGGTTTTTGTATTTGTTGCTGCATACTCCACACAAGTTAAGGCAACCATATGGAATACACTTAAATTGCAGATGATTAGAACATGAATTTTAGGATTTTATTGTTCTTTTGGTTATTTGATAGGAAAACTTTTAATGTTACAATGATCTTTTGTGCTGTATCTTTTGTAAACATGTTTGAATGTATGAATGACAGTGTTATGTTGGTTTCCAAGCATAAAGCAGAGGATATGTGTTGTAATACTCTAAAGTAGATATATGTGCACCTGGTAATGACATAAAACGCAGACCAATGAACCTTAAAACACTGACAATTCAAGTCATTCATAACACAATTCATAAGTCAAAAAGACCAATTACAGAATTAAAGATGTCACTTAAACAAAAAAACACAGGCTAATAGTGTTCATAAACAAACTTGAAACCACTTAACCACATATAACAAAATAACAAAATAACATTGTTTGAGGCCTAATGAAACAACCATATCAGCCAAAATAAAAAACTAATGATTTCTAAAGGTTGCCCTATGCACTAGGAGGCAATTTTGCTATTAGCTTCAGTTTCTGCAATGAGATATGAGTTGCACCAGTCTGGATAACAGAAAAATGCCTCTTCCTGTGAGTTGGTTGACTGTGTGAGTCCTTCTTGCTAGTGAAGGATGCTGCTGCACTGCTCTTTTTAAGCAATGTTTGAGTTGAAGGAGCTCTAAGGTTGGACTGAGGTGGTGCAGGTCTTGATTTTTTGGCCTAGTTCTTGGGCTGAGTTGAATGATCAATGGGCTTAGCTGCTGACTTCCTGGACCTGATTGCTGGTTTCTTGGGCTGAGTTGTTGCAGGGTTGGGCTGAGATGTTGCAGGGTTGGGCTGAGAGCATGAAGTCCTGCTAAGTTTCCCTCTTTGAACTGTTTGGCCAGGGGGTTGTGAGCTTGCAACCTTCATACCTCTCTTAGGACCCTTGCCAGCTTGTTGAGTTGCAGGTTGGACCTATGAGGAAAATAAAAAATTGGTAATATTTTTATCACAATTTAATATATACCAAACTGAACCCTATAACAGTGAGCCACATACCTTTTTCTTAAGCTTTGTGCAACCTGATTTCTTGTGACCTAAAGCATCACAATTAGAGCATCTCTGTATTTGGCCCCTACAGGAGAGGTGAGTTTGGCTTCTATTATCCTCATTCCCAGGTCTTCGCTTCCTTTTCTTAACTGGTCGGTGACTTGGCCTTCTATATGGTGGTGGCATGACATCATCATACTGGGTTCTCTCTCACAGATCTGGTCTGTTAAGAGAATGTATCACTTCCTAGTAGCACCTCAGGTAAGCATCCTTTTTGTAATGGTCATCCATAAATGACTCCATGTCCAACCCCTTGAAGGTTATGCAGCTAATGGCATGAGGATAGGGTAACCCGCTCATCCGCCACCTCCTGTAGGAACATTCACCAGCAGACAGATCCACAACAAATTTGTCTAACCCACACATCACCTCATACTTACTAGCAGCTGACCAAAATGGCCTCCAGTCCCTAGCATACTTTGCCCTTTTCTCTAACTTTTTCCTAATTGTTGGCATGATGTTACCCTAGTACAGTTGAATTCTATCTCTATTGGCAGCCCATCTAGTCATTACATAGACCCTAATGTCCTCTAACATAGTCACAATTTATTTTTCTCTAGCCTTAACTATGACAGCATTAAAACTCTCATCTCATGTTAACAAGGGAGTCACATTTTGACTGAAATGAAAAGCGAGAACGGGACCAGAACCTGCGTGAAATGCTGTTTAAGTGCCGAAATGCACCCTCATTCTTGAGCCTCAGTGACTTCATCTCCTTCTCCCAATCTTTTCAGTGTGTTGACTTTGCACATCTCCACATTTGATTCTTTAGCTCCAATCCAGGGAATTTCTTTCTGAAATTGTTATACAGATGCCTCACGCAGTATCAGTTGTCAACCCCCTGGAATGACTTCTTCAAAAGCTGGTAACAAGCCCTGCAGTAGAAAGGTGAGCTTGCAAGTTAGTATAGTGTTCACAATAATTCATAAAATAAAAAAACCATTATCAAATTAATGTTCACCTTCTACTGATTCGACATGAATGTGCATCTTCCAATTTTCTCAGCACCCAAATCATCAGATAGATGTCTCAGAAACCAAACTCAGGAGTCCTTTGTCTCAGCTTCAACCACCGCATAAGCAATCGGAAGGATCTGATCATTGGGGTCTCTTCCTATTGTATTCAATAACTGGCCACCTTGAGGAGTCTTCAAGAAACACCCGTCCAAACTGATAAAGGGTCTGCAATGTTGGAAGCTCTTCTTGCATGCATCAAAGTAGACATACAGTCTCTAGAATACACAATAATTCATCAATTTTGGGTTCTGGACCTCCTAGGAAAAATCTGGGCTCCGAATCACTTTCAGGCTGACCGATGAACCTGAATTTGCCCTTAGAAGCTCAGCACAGTAATCATTAATCCTTTTATACTACTCCCTAAATGCACTCTGAATCTGACTTAGTGCCTCTTGCTTTGATTTGGCTGCCATGGACTTGGTCACAGTTACATTCCATTTCTTGTGTGCCTTTGCTTGTAACACCTTTATTTTAATTCTAGGATTAGACTCTACCTTCTTCTTAAATTGGGCTCCAAGCCACTTAGTGTGTAGTATGCCAATCCTATGTGTTTGCATGCAGGTGTGCTGCAGGTTCATGTTTCTTAACTACCACGTGGATTCATCCCCAACCCTATGTGTATAGAGCCAGAATGGAAAATCCTTCTGACAAACAGCTCTAACCCTCACCAAGTCACACTACTTAAATTTGATGCTCCTAGCCGTATGAACCACATAAGCCAACACAGTGTCCTTAAATTCTTGTCTGGATGCATAAAGTGTTCCTACCTCCTATCTATAGCTGCTCATATCCTTCAAAGCTTTATGAACTAGAAACCTTTGACCCCCACAATCTGATACATCATCGGCATCATCCTCGGCATCATCATCATCCCCCTCATCATCCCCCTCATCTCCACCAATCATATGGTCTATCTCCAACTCATCACTATCTGCTCCATCCTCATCACTAAACTGACTTATCCCAACCCCCTTTCCCTTACCAGCAGTAGCTTCCTTAGGCACAGAATTATTCTCATCAAATTCACTATCGTACTCATACTCCTCCTCACTATCAATGAAGTGAACGTCTCCTGCACTGTCCCCCTCCTCATCGGATGGCATATACTCGGGGTCCTCACTATCTTCATCACTAGTTCCACTTCCATCTACTCGAAACTCATCTCCATCCTCGGTTCCCTTATTAGGTTCCCCACTTGCCTCTGTTGCCTCAGCCCCGTGCCCTTCGAAAACAACCAAGCCAAGCCCAACATTTATCCCCTCTTCAGCTACTCCCGCAATGTCAATGTAACCCACTTCCGGGAACGGCTCTGCATCACCCACATCGTGGACCACAAACAACTCTACAAAGCCCCTTAACCCAGTGTTCTTGGCTCAAGATCCTTACTTTCATGCATGATATTTAATGCCACATTATATGCAAATATTTCATTGACAATTGTCTTATTTCGGTCCCATTTTTCTTTTGTAAAGACATAATTTATCAAGATCTCGTCATTTTCACAATTTTCAGGTACCTGAACGTCTTCTGGCGTTAAAACTATATCAAAATTTTAGATAACTGCAGATGTCTTTACTATGTCTTTTTTAATAGGAATATAATTTACCTCTTTTCTCTTTCAAAGATTTTTGTCTTTGGAACCGACAGGCCTGCCACGCTTCTGGCGTGAATTCGTTTCAGTGGCTATTAGCCCAACTGGGACATCAATTTGAATTGGGACATTTTCCGCTGGTATATAAGATTTGGTTATCCTCTTTGTATCGGAAAATGCATCAGGCAATTCATTTGCATTCTTTGAAAGTATATAATTTTTTTGAACTTCTAGTTCACATTGCCCTGATCGAGGATCTAAATGGATTAAGGATGATACATTCCAATTAAGTTCCTTTTTAGGAAGCTTATTCTCTTCCCCTAATGTTGAAAATTTTGATTCATCAAAATGACAATCCACAAATCGGGTTTTAAATACATCCCTAATTTGTATCTCAAGATACCTTACTATAGAGGGAGAATCATATCCAACATATATTTTCAATTTTCTTTGGGGTCCCATTTTGGTGCGAGAAGGTGGTACAATGGAAACATATATTGCACACCCAAATATTCTTAAATGGAAAATATTTGGCTGCTGGCCAGAAGATGATTGCATAGGAGAGAACTGATGGTAACTCGTTGGCCTCAAACGAATAAGTGCTGCGGCATGTAAAATAGCATGCCCCAAGCCGAAGTTGGGAGATTTATTCTCATAAGTAAGGGTCTAGCAATTAATTGGAGACGTTTAATAAGTGATTCTGCTAACCCATTTTGTGTGTGAACATGAGCTACTAGATATTCAACACTTATTCCATTAGCCATACAATAAGCATCAAAGGCTTGGGAAGTAAATTCACTAGTATTATCAAGACGAATTACTTTGATTAAATTTTCTAGAAACTGTGCTTTTAATCGAATAATTTGAGAAAGTAATATCGGAAACGCCAAGTTGCGAGAAGACAATAAGCACACATGTGACCATCTCGAAGATGCGTCTATTAGAACCATAAAATATCTAAAAGATCCACATGGTAGATGAATAGGTCCACATATATCGCCTTGAATCCTTTCTAGGAATTCAGGGGATCCAAATCCAATACTGGTGATGGCCTTAAAATTAACTTTCCCTGAGAACATAAAGTACAACAAAATTTACTAGATTTAAAAATCTTCTAGTTCTTTAGTGAATGTTTATGGGAGTTTTCAATAATTCTCCACATCATGGTTGTTCCCGGATGACCCAATCGATCATGCCAAGTTATGAATTCATTTGGGCTAGTAAACTTCTGGTTTACAATGGCATGTGATTCAATTGCACTAATCTTGGTGTAATATAACCCAGATGAAAGTGAGGGTAACTTTTCCAATATAACCTTTTTATTTGAATCATGAGTTGTGATACATAAATACTCATGATTTTCCTCATTCATTATTTCAATATGATATCCATTTCGGCGAATATCTTTAAAACTCAATAAGTTCCTTAGAGACTTAGTAGATAATAGTGCATTATTTATTATGAATTTTGTTCCTTCGAAAAATAAAATTATAGCTCTTCCGGAGCCTTCTATCACATTGCCTGAGCCAATAATAGTATTAACATATTCTTCTTTTGGCACAAGATGGGTAAAGTATATATTACTTTTGAGAATGGTGTGCGAACTTGCACTATCCGCAAGGCATACATCTTCATTATATATCCTTGCCATTTTCTTCAAAGACAAATAATAATAATAAAATAAGTAGTAGTACATGCACAATTAAATTGAATTCTTGATTGGAATTATTTTTCTAAGAAATGCTATACATAATATCATATACTAAAATTCTATTATTATCACTATTATTATTATTAGGGTTAAGTATGATTTTGGTCCCTAACATAGAGGTCAAAAATTTATTTCGTCCTTGGCCTTTTTTCGCTACAAAATGGTTCTGAAGGTTTCAGTTTGTTTTAAAATCGTCCTTCGGACAAAAACACCCCTCCCTCCCCTCTTTTTCCTCAACATTAACCAGAAGTAGAAGCAGAAGCACAAACACAGGCAGAAGCAAAAACAGAAGCAGGCAGAAGCAGAAGCAATCAAAGCATCAAAAACAACAATGAAATAAAAGGAACAAACAGAAACAACCAGAAGCATCAACAACAACAACAACAATGGAATCATTTAAATCTGAAAAATTAAAGAAAAAAGAATAAAAAATTAAAACAGAAGGGAAAGGTTGCGGCGGTGGTGGGGGAGGAGGGGCTGCGGCGGTGAACGGCGATGCGGTGTTGGCGGGGTACAAATCACCACGAGAAGGGCGCTGTGGTGGTCAGCGGCGCTCTGGAGGGCTTCGTTCCTCTCTTCTCGGCAGCGCTGTGTATGTGTTGAGGAAGAAAGGAGCAGCGATGGCGGCGGTGTGGAGCGGCGACCTTTCCGTTTCTCTTTCTCCCCGTCCCTTTCTTTTTTTATTTTATTTTATTTTATTTTTTTTATAATTTTTTTAGTTAGGGGTAATTTGGTAATAAAAATAAAAAATTTAGTAAAAAAGACGATTTTAAAACAAACTGAAACCTTCGGGACCATTTTATAGCGAAAAAAAGGCTGGAGACGAAATAAATTTTCAACCTCTACTTAGGGACCAAAATCGTACTTAACCCTTATTATTATTATTTTTAAAACTTGACACATTTAATGATTTTAAAGTTCTTAAACATAAATATAAATATTTCATTATTTATATACATCATATTTGAAACTTAAATACATAGAAAATAAAATTTAACAATAAGTTTTTTACATTATTTATTTACATGAATACTTAACAATCTCACATATTAAACTATTCCATCATTGATCAAATGACCAATATTTCCTTTAGGATCCTCAAAGAAATCAGATACATCATAATGAGTGGTGGAATTTTCAGCAACATTTGAAAAAAAATTTGTTTCCTTTCCTTTGTCAACCTTTTTCAAAGATGCTTGATAAAGATCGACTAGGTGCCTTGGGGTACGATAGGTACGCGACCAATGGCCCTTTCCACCACAACGGAAACACTTATCCTCTGTTGATTTATTTTGCCCATTGTTTCTTTCTTTATCCCACTTCTGGTGAGATAATTTCTTATGAATATAATTCTTCTTCCTTCCATAATTTTTCTTGTTATCAAAACCTTGCCATTTACCTCTTCTAGGGTAATGATTTGTTGCATGTGCTTTAGAAAATGGGGTGGTGCCAGGTGGGCGCTATTCATGATTTCTTAAAAGTAATTCATTGTTGCGTTCAGCAACAAGAAGGTAAGAAATTAACTCAAAATATTTTTTAAATCTTTTTTCTCGATACTGCTGTTGCAGGAGCACATTTGAGGCATGGAAGGTCGAGAAAGTTTTCTCTAACATGTCATTATCAGTTATCTTTTCCCCGCATAATTTCATTCATGAGGTGATTCGAAACATTGCTAAATTATATTCATTTATGGATTTAAAATCCTGTAAACACAAGTGCGTCCATTCATATCGGGCTTGAGGAAGTATTACCGTCTTTTGATGATTGTACCTTTTTTCAAGGTCTTTCCACAGATCTGCAGAATCTTTTAATGTGAGATATTCATTTTTCAATCCTTCGTCAAGATGACGACGAAAGAAAATCATGGCTTTGCCTTTATCTTTCTGCGATGTATTATTTTTAGCTTTAATGGTATCTCCAAGATTGAATCAAAATGGATTTCAGCATCTAGTATCCATGATAAATAGTTGTTTCCAGATATATCAAGAGCATTAAATTCAAGATGAGAGAGTTTCGATATAATAAGAATTTGTTACCTGAGTCTTCCTAAAATTTGATCAGAGTCTCATACTGATAACATATTGTAAAATAAATAAATAAATAAGGAAGATATAATATAAAATAAAGAAACATAAATAAAAGAGTGGAATATTGATATTTACTAATATAATTATTTCAGTATAATATAAGTAATCTATATATTTATTAGTATATTGTAACTCAAAAGATCCACAGAGAGAAATAGTAAAAGAGTGAAAATTATTATTGATTGTAGTGTGTAATTCATATGCCACATCTTCTCTATTTATACATGTAGAAATATTCTCTTTTCATAGCTTCATAAAGGTGAGTCCAACTTTGAAACTTTTTGCACCTCCACTATTAAAATTTTGTACCATCTAAGTAAATTCAATTGGAGGAATGGTTGGTGGTTGGTGGTCAATGATCATTCATATTATAATAGAAATTTATATATTTTATTTTTATAAAATTTAAAGATTTCAATATAATAAATTTTTTAAAAACAAAAATATTCGATACAAAATTTTTTAAAATTTTATTTAACTATATATTCTATATTAAAATATATACTTTATGATAATGTATGTGGATATATAAAGAATTAATTAAAGATAAGGAACGTCTTAGACTTAGATATTTTTAGAGTAATATGTGCAAGTTAAGCATGTAATTAATAAGACTTATATCTTACGTGGTCAAAATAAAATCACAAACATTTAACATAGAGAGTGGCAAAGCATACAACCCAAGATAATGGTGAACGAACTTGATGGTTCAAGATAAATTATCGCCCAATAGTGGATCTTTTCTTTGTCAATGGGGCTATTTCTAACATGTTTCATAAAAGAATCGATAGTAAACGAATAAAATTAATTCAGTTGATTAAAATCTTATACTCCTAAGTCCCAACTTAATTTTAGTGTTCAACTTTTACCTTCTCTGTACACTCAAATTTTTTTTAATTAATTTCAATCATGACATCTTAGACTAATAAGCTAAAATGAGTTTTGACAAATTAAAGATTTTTCTGATTTATTCATACAAATTATAATCTCATATTCTCGTCATTATTAATTACTACCTTATTGTGCGACACCTAGTGATAGCATCACATTGTGATTTTTACCGTCAACATCATAGAATTTTCCTATACAAAATTGACAAAACAGAGTTGAAGGTCCCATAATATTGTAATAAGAGTCTTTTGGGTCATTGCATAGTGCATACTAGCATATTTACCAGTTACACTGAAACTCTAGATATCCATTTCTACACTAATTTAATAATTTATCAGATAAGATTAAAGGGTTGGAACTGCAAATACTACAATCTTATGAAATTATAAACACCGAAAAAGATAACAAACAAAGTAAACATGGAAACAGCCGATAACATTAAAAGTAGTACAAATTAAAGAAAGTATTGTAGAAACACGATTGCGAAGCAGAGAGTTGAAGTTGCTTCATCTTGGATTCGAGTTCTCCTTCAGCAATTGTGGTCTTCCAGCAATAAAGTCAGATTCATCAAGTCTCAGTGTCACCACTTACTACTTTTGCAAGATAGTGTTGTCAGAAGCTCTAGTTCAAGCTTACTACATTGTTTGGCATAAAGCTTGACTGCATAACTTCCATCACCATCAGGTTGTGTCTCATGGTGAAGGCTTGCTATGGCAAAAGACGCATCTTCAATTCCTTTGGCCTTCTTCATGGCCTTTTCCATATCCAATGTCCCAAAATTCTGCGTGAAAATAGACTTATTAGTGCTCAGGTGCTTGGTTATTCGCTTCACAATCTCGTCTCTGGTGTTCTGACTAAGAAGCCATAACTTTATTGAAATAGGTCCTTTAAGGAAGTTCCACTCCACACCATCCATTGCCATTGCAATCAGACCTACAACATGCAGGAACACCAGAAGGCAGAAGCCTTTATTCTTCTTGAAATTGGGGATAAAACTTGAAAATATTAAATATTCAATTAAACGATAACAATCTTTATTATTGTTTTCCATCTTCCTTCCTTTAAACGCATGAAAAGTTGGACACACGTACTCTGAAGTTTAAATAATTTGACTAAGCCAACATTGTACAGGACTACAGGGTAAATTATATAATAAACTATGATGAGTATAATCTATAATAATGTATGTTAACATAATAATACAGTTTCCAATAATATATAGTATTAAGGTAAAGCGACAAAGAAAAGAATAAACTGCAGGCCAAATAAAGTGACACAAAAATCATAAATGGGGTGAATTACAAATGAATAGCGTGGAAAGACGTATTTTGAATTTATATTTTTAAGTGGCATGATAATCGGTTTGAAAAATCCAAAAAGGAGTAAAACAGGAAGATCAAACAATGGAAAGTAGTGTTTGGTCGGTCAGCAAAAGTAAACAACAGAAAAGAAAACATGTACTTAGTAAGTTGGCTAGCCCACAAATCTTGCCTTTAAAAATGTAATCGAGCGATCTGTTTGATTCTGAACTGATGAGACTATATGCAAAGGGAAGCAAGCGAGGATGATAGTATGCAGGAGAAAGCGTAATGAAGCACAAAATGTGGGAGCAGTAAAATGGTGCAATCAAATTTTGATTTGTAATACAAGTTTCGCATGTATGTATAACGGCTCACATATATATTTGCCGCTGCTTGCGGTAACTACCTAATTAGAAGTAACAACCGGCTCTTTTTAAACATTATTGAAGGGAGTTACTATTGTTGTCATATATAGATA
The DNA here is from genome assembly GCF_059453495.1 of Arachis ipaensis. Lineage (NCBI taxonomy): Eukaryota > Viridiplantae > Streptophyta > Magnoliopsida > Fabales > Fabaceae > Arachis > Arachis ipaensis. The sequence continues at coordinate 20,637,692 of NC_142440.1, read as the reverse complement.
GATATCTTTCCACTTAGCTTTCAGCTTCCTTCTTTGTGTTTAACTTAAAAAATATATATTTAAAAGGAAGTTTTTCTCTTTGTCAAGTGTAAAATGATAATATAATTAACACCAGTCTGATCTTATTATTCATTTGATTAAATAGTTAATGTACTTTGGTACAAATCTTCAAAGGGATTGCAAAACTTATTATTTTTAGAGGGATTGCAAAACTTATTATTGTTAAGTGCAAAACGTGGCAGTGACACGCAAGATCTGCCGAATTCCTACCCAGGATAAACCCTTTTTCTGCAAAATTGACTTTCAGAAAATTGCAAGTCAAATTCAGCAAGCTAAAGTTTTCCTTTTAATGGTGGTTTTTTTTTTTTTTTTTATCACGTCTTTTCAATGAGTCGTCTTCTTCAACTCAAATATCTTTTCTTTGTTAAGCTGAGCTTTTTTTGAGAAATATTCACACGATTATTAAAATTTATTTGTTGTTGTCATTAATTAATTATTAATATTTAAAAATATAAATTAAAAATATATTATTAAATTAAAAAATTAAATTAATGATTAAAGATGATTATAAAAAATAATAAATTTTTAAAATTTTTTAAAGATAGTTATATATAATATGTAAATTTAATAATAATTAGTATTTTGGTATTAAAAACGCAGAAATAAATTTATGTCGGATGCAAGCGCAACTCATGTTTGTTGTGGCGAAGGAGGAAAAAGATAAAAACTTTAGGGCGGGGCCCAGGGGATCAGAACCAAATATTATTAATCATAGACCCATCATCCTTCAGATAAGGGTGTAATATTCTCATTGTTTCTATTATTATTATTAGATAAGGAGACCGCTTTAATAAAAATACTAAAAGTGGTTTTTTTTTAAGACGTCTATATGTATTATATTATTATTAGATATTTTTGTCGGTTAATAATTTATTTTTTAATAAATTAGAATAAAATTAGTTTATTATAAAAATAATAATAAATTCAATTGTCTGCATTATAATTATTAGATTCAATTTGATCAGATTGAATTACACAATTTAAATTGGATATCTTTAATTTTTTGATAAAAAAATAAATATATTTTTAATTTTTTGTTTTGCAAATATTTAAATTTCTAAAATTTTAAAAATACAATTAAATTTTTAAAAGGAAAATTGGATTTATTGTTATTATTATAAAAAATCGATTTTATTCTAATTTGTTAAAAAATTCAAAAATAACCAGTTCATTAATACGTTCAATAATAATGTAACACGTAAAGTTTACAAAAAGATATTTTACACGTTTTTATTTTTATGAAAGCATCCCATTAGATAATTAGATTTCATGACTACAACCACCACAAACTTGCATGTAAAGAGAAAATAAACATAGTTGAAAATTCAAACGGAGAATTGCGTTGAGAGGTATAGACATTAGACACCAACACTTAAGGCAAGAACTTGCATACCCATCACTTTAATTATCGCGTATTATGAAAGAAACTTTGGCAAATGCAAAATTACTCACTAGCACACAAATTGCAATACATCCCTTAATTTTAATTTTCAGTAGCCTGCTTGTAATATGTAACTAAGAAGAAGAAGACACGTTATAAGATTCAGTGAAGGATAAAGTGAGCCAAGCGTTTCATGAGTTTCAAAGCATTTTCGGATTCGGGAGTGTGAATGTTAAAAACATGGTCCTCGTGTTCAGCTTCGTAGAGTTCCAGATGACCATGCCACCCACTGTTCTTAACAGCTTGATAGTACCAAACCCCTCTGTCCCTTAATGAATCCTTTTCAGCAACGCAAACTATTATCTTGGAGCACCCAAGAGTAGCCAAGCTGGGAGCCTCAGGGGCCAAGGGATTGATCAGTGGGTTATCCAACCCGCCGGGCGCATTCGGATACACCAAACCCCACACCACATACGGTGGACTCTCCTCGTGCCCTTCCACTGCTTCAGATCCGATGGGTTTTGTGCTCAAGAAGTATGGCTGAGAGAGAAAAGCACCCAACACTTTGACCCCGTTAGGTAGAGCTTCAGCACCAGCACGCAAAGCAACGTTGTGAACAAGGTTAGCACCGGCACTGTCGCCGCCGAGGAACACTCTTTGGAAATCGCCATGGTTGAGGATCCATGGATCATAATCATTGGAAGCCACCCATTTGAGTGCTTGCCAGCAATCATGATATGCTGCGGGGAGAGGGATCTCCGGTGCCAGCCTGTAGTCAACAGAGACAACTAAGATGTCTGCTTCTGCTTTGGAGAGGAACAAGTTGAAGTAGTTGTGGTGGCGCTCGTTGAATGCAGATTCAAAGAAGAAGGCTCCGCCGTGGAAGTACACCAAGATGGGGACTTTGTGGGCGTCGTGGTGGTGGATGAGCTTTGTTGGAAGGTATAGACGCGCGGAGATGGAGGGGTTGTTGGAGATGACGACGTCTTTGGAAGAAACTGATCCAAGAGTCGAAGGTGGAACAAGTGGAGAGTTTTGGAGGCGCTCAATGGACCCGTCCTTGAAAACCTTCACAAGGTTTGGGATATGAATGGTAACCTCTTCGTCATCAGCCTTGGCTACGGAAATAGAAACCATTGCAGCCATGAGCCAATAGGAAAAGTCAGTGTAGTTGGTGGTGAACAAGGATTGGTTATTGTTAATGTTGAGGTATATTATATGGGACCACTTTTGATAAAGACACAAAAGAATGTATTTTTTATGGTTATGCTAACTAATCAATGACTTTCTTGAACAATATGAATAACTATTAATCAAATAAAAATATACTACACCTCTAAATTATTTATCTAAATTTTAATATTAGAATAACCATCCGTATTCCTAGTAAAATGAACATTCAATATATCTATTGTTCACATTGTTTAATATTTTCATTGTTTACATATAATTTTCCTTTTTTTAAGACATTACATGTGTTATGTTGTTATTCGATATATTTATTAAATCAGTTAATAATTTATTTTTAAATAAATAAGAATAAAAATAAAATCGATTTATTATAGTAATAATAATAAATTCAATTATCCATATTATAATTATCAGATTTGATCGATTTACATAACCTGAACCGAATTATGTTAAAATTTTTTGAAAAAAAATAAATACGTTTTTGATTTTTTATTTCACAGACATTTAAATATCTAAACATTTAAAAATATAATTAGGTCTCTAAAAAAATCTACTCCTAAGCTTTTGCCTAAGTCCAAACTCAATCTCTTACTAATCTCTAAATGTGGCCCGAAAAAAAAATTCTAGCCTTCAGTGTAATATGTAATACCCTACTACGTAGAGTTTTACACTTAAACCATAAAATAGAGGTGGTGAGGTATTACGACCTCTAAGGTAATATATATATATAGTTGAAGAAATTCGTAACTAAGAGTTTTGAAGAAAAGTTTAAGCGAAAACCGCAAAAAATAAAGCGCATCGTACATGTAAAAGGATAATCAGATAAAAGGAGGGATAAAGCATTTATACATAAAAAACAGAAAACCAACAGATACAAAATATCAAACTCCATACTCGACTTGTGAAATCAAGGCCGGCTGGAGTATTCATATATAGATATATACATAGCTCCAAAGTTATCCCAGATCAGAAATAAAACACCCGTTTCTCCAAAAGCAACCTCTAAGAGGGAAAAATACAACATAATCATGCGAAGAATTTATATACATAAATACATAGCCTAAAACCAAAATATAATATCCCCAAAAGCGATATCTTCGCTTGCATAGAGACCTCCAGACGCTCACTGAGATGCATCTCGACCTGTATCTAAAAAAATAGAAGAAATATGTATGGAATGAGAACCGGAGATTCTCAGCATGGTAATGATGCCCACATAATTAATATATAACGTCCCGAAAAAGTCAGAAGTGATCCTAGAACTTTGACACTCAGATTTAAACTTAAAGAAGTGTACTAAACCAGAAATTCGGGAATCTATTTGTGGGTTTTAGTTCTAATCTAACTCTTCACCTCCTGTCAATCCAAACCTCATAATAACCGGTGGAACTACTCTCAACATCACCTCCGCCAGCATGAGGGATCTCTCAGTTATAAAGACATACAAGACAGGCAAATAAAACACAGATAGAATGCAATTACAGCAAGTAGGACAAATAACAGATAAGCATGACTAATTAATTAGGCAAACCAAAGTAATGCACACTCAAGCAAAACAAACAACTGCATATGATATATGCCTATCTTATGGCTGATGATATCATCTGTCGGTTATATAGCCAACCCGACATGTCTGGTAGCTACCCCAGACATTGTCTCTCTGTTGTGCTCAATTATCTCAGAACATCGGCTGACCGTTAGAGGGAGAGTGCACTGTCACCATTAGAGATAATATGTGCCCTATCACCATTAGAAGGAATATGTGCCCTGTCACCATTTTGCAACCAAAGAGAGTTCATAGACATGTTCATTATTAATCATCCTTACTTCTCATTATCATATATCATTCTCATCATATCTTAATCAAACTCATTCACCATCATCTCATAAGGTCATAGTCATTCTCATCACACCTCTCATCAACCTATGTCTCATTCAGCATTACCAATATCCCATTAACTTAATTATCATCTTCAAGATTCCTTGTGAATATCTACTTAACTTACTCAACATGTTCATCCTTATTCCAAAGCTTTAAAATTCGCAAACGACCGACTCTAAACAGGTGTTAAAGAGGTTTGAAAAGTTAGAGAGTATGTTTAAAACTCAAAAAATGCCACTTTTCTAAAAGAGAGTGGTCATGTGTATGCATGTCACCCCATGCGTATGCATGGATGTAAATCTAGCCAATCTCGCGTATGCGAGCACCTCCCACGTACGCGGATTCTCCAAACAAAGGGGGTGGCTCACGTATGCATGAACACCGCCGCGTATGTGCACTATCAAAACTTGGCCTTTCATGCGTATGTATACTTCATGTGTACGCATGATTGTAAAATTTGACAAACTCATGTACGCATCCACCGCATGCGTACGCGAGTGTATGAAACAAAGAATATTCTAGCGTACGCATGCATGTGTCTGCGTACGCATGCTTCAAGTTTTTCAGAAAAGCTGATAAGTTTGCAGAAATTAATTTTTGCACACCCAACTTTAAACGCGCATAACATTTTTGTTAGAAATTTTTTTTATCCGTTATTCTTACGTTGTAAACTTCAAACCAATTTTCATTCAAAACAAGTTTTATAAAATTTGAGAGTCCAAAAGCCAAGTTATAACCCGCCAAAGTTGGTCAAAAATAAGTTTTTACTAAAGTTTACCAAATCTCTAGTTTTTCAAAAATCCTCAATCCAAGATCAATGGTTTACAATCCAAAAACATCCCCAAAACTTCATTCAACACCTTCAATTCCATTCATTTCACAATATACCACCACCCAATTCATTCAATTCTATATATGTATACTCAACAATTTCTCAACCAAAATCAACAATAATCATACTCAAATACCTCCTTTTTATCCACAATTCTATCAACATATAAATTCATTAATATATCATCACATCCTCATAATCCTACAAAAATATATATATATACACATATCAAATCTCAAATCAATTGCACATATATACACATTTATTCACTAATCACATCAACAACCTAATTCAATCCAAGCTTATCCTATGGTCAATTAGCCTAAGTTTTTATGCGACATTATATATTAACTACGACAAACCAAAATCATACCTTGGCAGATTTCTCCCTAAACCCGGAATACCTCAAAACATCTCTTTGCAAGCTTTTTGACCTCCAAACCAAAATCAACAAGTCTCGGCCACCAAAACTTGATTCCAAACGCTCTAATTCACCGATTCAATCTCTAATTCAACTTAAATTAAATCTAATCCATACAAATCACCATAATTAACACTATGATTCACAAAATCGGGCAAACCACAAGGGTTTAGAGTTTTCTTACCTTACCCATTGATGATTGGGGGTAAAACCCAATAATTACCCGCCACTAGATCAAACCTAAATCATCAAAAACATCAAAACCTTTAATACCCATAACCAAGAATCATGAATTCAGTAGAAGGGAGAACTGGGCATGAATAACAAAGTTTCTTACCACTTTGTTCAAATAGAATTGAAGAGAACTCTGAGACAAACGTGTGGCCGCAAACGGCTCATCAATTGGAACTCCGGATTAGAAATTATAAGGATTTGAAGACTGAATTGAAATGGAGGATTAGGGTTCTCACCTCAATCTCTCTTCTTGGCATGATTCCCTTTTGTTTGATGGAGGAGTGGCTGAGTTTGCTATTTATATGTTAGGTTTTGGCCCCAATACGGGCTTGGTCTAACTAATCTTTAAAATTAGTGTTGAAATTTGTATTTTAATTATTTTTACTTTTTTATATTATAAAAATTTACTTTTCTAATTTTTTTAAATAATATTTAATTTATTAGCTAATTATTCATCAATTTTGCGGGGTTTGTGTTAGTGTTGCAAGTGTGAGGAGTGTTGAAGTTAGTCCCACATCAAAGAAAGCAAGGAAGAGTGAGAAGTTTATAAGATGAGAGACCCATTAACTTGACACCTTAAGGTTTTGAGTTGGATGTGGTGTCTTCTCATCTTATGTTATCTCACTTGATTCCCCCCCGAAATCTCCCCAGTGGTTGAGAGCTCTCCACAGTTGACTCCAACAAGTGGTATTAGAGCCGATGATTTAATCGATTTGGTTTTAAGGAGTATTCAAGTAATGGATGAAATTTCTTATGCCTCAGCTGTTGGAAGCTTGATGCACTAGACCAGACATTGCTCATGCGGTTAGTACTGTGAGTCGTTTTCTCTCTAATCCAGGTAAAGAACATTGGAATGCTGTTAAATGGATTATGAGATATCTCAAAGGTACAACTAATTTGAGTTTGAGTTTTGGTGGTGAGAAACCTTTGCTAGTTGGCTTTACTGATGCAGACATGACAGGAGATATTGATTCTCGAAAGTCTACTTCAGGTTATTTGGTCAAGTTTGCAGGAGGAGCTATTTCATGGCAGTCAAGGCTACAAAAGTGTGTTGCACTTTCTACCACAGAGGCAGAGTTTATTGCAGCAACTGAAGCATGTAAAGAGTTGTTGTGGATGAAAAAGTTTCTTACAGAACTTGGTTTCAAGCAAGACTGTTATGTGTTGTTGTGTGATAGCCAAAGTGCTATTTATCTTGCCAAGAATTCTACTTTTCATGTAAGATCTAAACATATTGATGTTAGGTATCACTGGATACGGGATATGTTAGATTCCAAGTTGTTGGAACTTGAGAAAGTTCACACTGATGACAATGGTGTTGATATGATGACAAAAGCATTGTCAAGAAAAAAGTTTGAAACATGTTGTTTGATCGCCGGAATGGCGAGAGCCTCCACCTAGTCAAGAAGGGGGAGATTTGTTAGGTTTTTTTCTCTCCTTTGTGAGGACCAAGCCCAATATTTTGAGGGTGTTTCTTTGCATCCATTATGCCATAACCCTAATCAGATTTTTGGAGTCAATTGAGAGAAAGAGAGTAGCCACCAAAGAGAGAAAGAGAAGGAAGAAAACAGAATTTCCGTTTTTGTCCAAAGCAGTAAATCTCAAATGATAGTTTCTTCTCAGATCACCGTTGGATCGGCTTGAAATTTGAACTACGTGTTTCTCTCATCTTTTTCTTTATTCTGGTCGGTGGAGATATTCATTGGAGGTTTGCAGTAGGAGAAATTGACTTCGCAAGAGAGAAATTAGGTTTTCCATTTTTACACAGAGCAACAATCTTTGAACGGCAATTTCTCATTCTTTCCCCATTGGATCGACATGGAATTTGGACTATAGATTCTTCACATCTTGTTCTTTATTATGAACGGTGAAGATTTTAATTGGAGGTCTTCAGAGGGAGAAATTGGCTTCGACAGCAGCTCTATTTTTTGGGTATATTTCATCTTGCTTCTCATTTATAAGCTTTGGTGATTTGATATTTTGGCTGGTTATATGCACGTTTTTGTACTTTGTTTGAGAATCTCTTGTACCTTATTTGATTATAGTGGAGCTATTTCATTGGTCTGGATGACCCGTGGTTTTTACCTCTCACATTGAGGGGATTTTTCACGTTAAAATCTCGGTGTGTTCTTATTATTGCTTTACTTGCTATATTTGCTTGTTATAGTTGTTGCCATATTGTGTTGTGAGTGCTTCCATATTGTTCTTGTGTTGGACATTTGTGTCGTTTCCGCTGCTAGGCTCTTTCATATTGGTAAGGTTTTGAGTTGGATGTGGTGTCGTCTCATCTTATGTTCTCTCGCTTGATTTCTCCCCGAAGTCTCTCTGATTGTCGAGAGCTCCCCACGGTTGGGCCCAACAAGTGGTATCAGAGCCGATGGTTAATCGGTCTGGTGGTTTTAAGAAGTATTTAAGGTGAAGCATCAAAAGTCTTCCTGGCAAAGGTGGTCCGGGTGGCGTGTCCCGCAGTGTTTTGCGGCGGTGTGATGGACGAATACTCGTGGCGGAGGAGCTAAAAAGAAGGGGAGTTGATGCTTGATGTGGAGGCTCATACTTGTGGGGGAGATTGTTAGTGTTGCAAGTGTGAGGAGTGTTGAAGTTAGTCCCACATCAAAGAAAGCAAGGAAGAGTGAAGAGTTTATAAGATGAGAGACCCATTAACTTGACACCTTAAGGTTTTGAGTTGGATGTGGTGTCTTCTCATCTTATGTTATCTCACTTGATTCTTCCCCAAAATCTTTCCGGTGATCGAGAGCTCTCCACAGTTGCCCCAACAGTTTGCACTTAGCATCTCTTTCCTCTCCCATTTTCACTGAAGCGCTCGAACTCTCTCATCTCTTTGCTCCGAGCTCGTTGTCGCCAGCGGCAGAAATAGCCGGTCCCGAGACTGGTCATCCTTGTCATCTTCTTGCTTTGAATCTCGCTGTTAGCTTCCTCCCCGACGTCAGTTTTCTTCACGCAACCAGAATCTGATCTCCAATTTGGTGATGTTACTTAATTTTTATTTTTTTTGTCCTATGTTTCTTGCATTATAAGTACAAGTGTACTCACACACTTAAAAGCCAACACATTATTCTCTTAATACTATCAAGTACTACTGCCGCAATGCATCTCTTTGAGGGGGTGTTAAGGTGTTAACAACAAGGAAAGGAATGAAAAAATTTAACATATTTGATTGGCAATTTATTTTTAAAAGAGATGTATTCAAAGAGTTTTTATTATTCTCATTTCATAATTTCTTCACACCAGAAAATTGTTTAAATGCCAAAATGCTAATTAATTAATTAGCTAATTATTAACCAGATTTCAAATGATAAACCTATATGTTTTACTTAGTTTAAATTGTGATTAGTTTGCTTTAAATTATAACCTGGACTAGATAGATTAGAAGTCTAAGCTATGATTGAATTATAGAGTAGTAGCCGATACTAAAATTAGGGAGTATGTTTAAATAAACTGACTAAAGTTAAATTTAAAATTCAAAGGTAGCGGAAATTTAAATTACTGTATTTTGATTTTAATATGCTGCTAAAATTTATTGCTGAAAATATCATTGAACTAGTGTTTTTTTTTTTTTTTTTTTGCTGAAAATCATCAGTGACATGAATTTGTTACTAATTATCACTACTGAACTTTGAATAATTTGTTGAGCTAGTTTTTTTGTTGCTTAAAATCGTCACTAAGATTAATGTTTTACTGATTATTATCAGTGAACCTTGAATTTGTTGCTATCTTACTCAAATAATTACTTAGCTAAATGTTTTTGTTGCTAAAAATTATCTTGAGCTGAATTTGTTAGTGATTAAACCTTAAATTTGTTGTTGTCTTACTGAATAATCACTTAGTACATGAAAATAAATGTTAAAAGGAAGATCTTTTTAGAAATTATTATTTCTCCTTTTTTTTATGATTTACTATTTAATATCATGCTTAGTTATGCTTAGAGCAGAACAGAAAATTTGCATGGTTGTTCTTTTTTTTTTCGATAATTTACTGTTTGTTAATGTCTTTGGTTGCTAAAAATATTAGCTAAATATATATAATTTATTGGCTAAAACATTTGAGATCGGTTAGCAACTGAATTTCTAGATAGATTTGAATTATGGATATAATTGAGGTTGAAAAAAAACAGTTTACAGCAAGTGATCCTAAAGTATAATGATTGAATATATTATAAATGATTGAGTGGCAATTGGCTAATTGCATTGACTATATTGCCTCTTTTTTATTCTTATAATCTTCATAGTGGTTTAAAAGTTATGATGGATAATATTTTTTTTTATTTGATCAGGTTCTGATGGAAAAAATGAAGTTTGATCAGGTTTAAAAATGAGCCTCAACAGTCAGCATGATCGGATCATCTTGATAACATTATCGTTCTTCGGCATGAAATTTTCTGGTTGAATTGATATTCTGATCAACATTTTACTTAAACTTACTCGACTTGAGGTGTGCCGTGTGCAAGCTAAAGATGAGACACTTTAAACTTCTTGCATATATTTCTCTAATCTGGTATTTCTCCTTTTGTACAAAAAGGAAAAAAGAAAGTTCATCAAATGAAATTCTGCTATATTAGTTTATATGGTCAATGTTTTTTTTAAAATTTGATTGCAACAACATTTTCATCCATTGGCCTATAATAGGCTCAATTCGTTATGTTAAATGCAATTGTAAGTAACTTAAAGGAAGTGAAAATTATAGTTTTTCTATCAGTTATACGTAAGTTCTTGGTAGTTAATGCACAATTCATAGCCATTCTGTACATTAATATATAAATGTATTCAACACCACATGGTAGGGTAACGTTGCTAATTAGCTAAAATCGTAAAATTACTTTAAGATAATCATGAAAAAAATTGTTAGTATTTCGGTTTTTGAAATAATATATTTTTTATTATTCTACCTTTCTGTTTAAATATTATAATCATGTACAAATAATATAATTTAGTTGTGATAGTTTTAATATATTAAAGGGTAAAGTTTATTTTTTGTCCCTAAAATTTGGCAAAAGTTTTAAAAATATCCCTAAGTTTTATTTTGTTTCAATTTTGTCCCAAAAATTTTCTATTTGCATCAAATATACCCTAAACTGCTAAATTTTTAAAAAATTTAAGACTAATCTAACAATAATATATGAAAATTATGTTTGATTTGCTTGTGTTGAGAGTTGTTCTTATGATATTGTTGTTGAATTGATCTTAAATTTTTTGAAAAATTAGCTGTCAAGGATATATTTGATGCAAATCGAAAACTTTTGGAACAAAATTGAAACAAAGTAAAACTTAGGGATATTTTTGAAACTTTTATCAAACTTCAGGGACAAAAAATATACTTTACCCTATATTAAAATTATTCAGTTGCCCACGGTTAAACGAAAGTAAAAGTTACAATTCATTTAAGCATGTTGATAATGAACCAAATTAAGAAAGTAATATACTTATATATACTCACATATACATATAAAGTTGTATGCTAAATTGTTAATTTTTTTATGGAGATGTTTTTGGTGAAAATTTTTTAATCATAAAACAATTGCATAATGCTTTTAAAAATAGAAAATAAATTATTAATTAATAATATAATAATTCGATTCTCTAATTTAAAAATAAATAATTTGTACCATTATAGTATAATTTGTATAATTTAGAGAAGGTATAATTAGTAATAAGTAGTAGAAAAAAATTAATTTCTTTAATTATTTATTTTTTAATATTATTATTTAGGCTAATTATGATATAATACTGTTTTGTTAAAAAAATTAGATAATACTTTTAATTAGGAGCAAGTCTAAAATAAAATACTAACAATTTAATACAAGTTTAATCAAGTATTAAAATAAAATTATGATAAATTATTGTTCAATTAATATAGTGATATCATGGATTTAATTCATTTATAGATTTGTAACTGAGTTAAGACAAAGCATTAGCTAACTCGAATTTAGTTCGTTAAGGTAGCGTTTGTTTTGAGGTACTGAGACAGAGACTGAGAGACTGAGACTCAGTATCGTGTTTGTTAGTTCAGAGACTGATACTAAAATTTCTGTCTCTGTCTCTAAAATTTCAGTATTTCAGTACCTCCAAAAAGTAGGGACACAGGAGACTGAAATTTTTAGAGATGGAGACTGGAACTTTAATAACATTTTATACCTAAAATACTTTCATTTCAATTAATTAATTCCAATTTTATCCTTTGTGCAAATTAAATTAGAGTTTCATTCTTGTTTCAATTCCTGTCTCTCATTTTGCACCAAACAGAATACTGAGATTTATTTCAATCCCTGTCTCTTAGTCTCTGTCTCTCAGTCTCAGTCTTTCCGTATCTGTCTCTCCACCAAACACTACCTAATAGTTTGATAAGTTATGATGTTGGGGACAGATTTTGAACTATCATTTGAACTTATATATTAATGTAAATTTAATATGGTACTAAAAGGAAATCAAATTTTTTTTTGTGACATAAAATAAAGCCAAAGTAAAAAAGAAAAAAACAAAAGAGTTCTAGTCTATGCAGTCTCTCTTGCTGAGAGCAATTACATGAAAGTTCTTTCAAAAAGATATACACTCTGCATACTCAACTACAATAATTTTTTCTCTCTTTGCAAGCAAATTAAATATGGAATTTACGTTCTCTAACATAAGCACTAACGAAGACAACGGCATATATTATCCGATCCGCACTGTCACCGGATTGGATAAGATCCACACTCTAAAAAGATCGGTGTGGTTGTAGAATGCGACTAGCTCTTCGTTAGTCTAGGATAGATACCAATCTAGAGAGATAATTTTATCAATGCTCTAAAGATATATTTGTCTCTTGAGTATGATAGAAAATTAAAGAAAAAATATATTTAAAAAAATGAAATAAATAAAAAAATAACCATTCCATAGATTTGTTTTTTTTTTAATTAATATATATAAAAAATTAAAAAAAAATATAAAAGTTTATTAATAGCCCTAAACAGTAATAGGTTCGCTTTTGGTTTTTAGAATTATGATTTTTACTTATTAATTAACATCCTCTACATTATACCTTAATAACATCAATACATATTTAAAGTATAACTATTTAATTAGTATAGGTAGATTTTTATTTGTCTAATGACTAAAGTTAAAATTTTTGTCTATTTTTATCACTGAATTTAAAAATTCTGTAAAATTTGATTTAGAAAAATTACTCTAAAAGACTATTAACAATATTTAATTATTAAAAAATTTTAATATATAAAAATTATTAGGTAGGATTAATTATTATAATATTTATAAAAATCATTTTTTTAAAACTTGGAACGCATATGTAAATTATAGCTCACTTTATGATGAACATACATAAATATATTTTGATTATTATTTCTTCGTTATTATAATTATTTATACATGTTAATAAGTTAAATTTGTCACTTTTTTTTGTAAAGATTTAATTTTGATATTGTTGTTAGATAGTGTGAATTTTTTTTCTTTATTATTAACCTCGTACAATTGAACTTGATTATAAAATTTTACGATGACAGACAAAATTAGTACATTATAAATGAATTGAGTTCTGATAAACCAGTATTTTATGATTTATATTGTGTTTAATTGTGTGGTTTTATTAATTTTTTACCCACTTATTCATATGATAAGCATGTATTTACAATTCCTTCCCAAAATCACTCCATGATTGAAAACTTGCTTCCCAGAGACTTTTAATTATGTATTTTAATTCTCCTTTATCCCATTCGATGTCGTGATCCATGTGTTAAGTGTTTCAGGCTTCATAGGGCACGAATGACTTGGAAAGTGGAGAGGAGACTTGCATAAATAGAAGGAACACAAGAAACTAAGGAGATGACCAGCGAGCAATGACGCGAGCACATGGCCCACGCGGACGCGCGAAATGGAGAATTCGCAACGACGCGGACGCGTGCCTGACGTAAACGCGTGGATTGGAGTCTGCACGAATGACGCGAACGTGTGAACCACGCGAACGCGTGGCAAGGAAAAACACTGAATGACGCGAACGCGTGACCTGCGCGATCTGCAGAAAAAATAGAATTCGCTGGGGCAATTTCGGGCCGCATTTTGACCCAGTTTTTGGCCCAGAAACACAGACTAAACCTAGGAAACATGCAGAAACTCAAGGAGGCATCCACAGACATTCAGATTCATCACATTAGGATTACTCTTAGTTTTAGATCTGAATCTAGATTAGTGTTACATTGATAGTTTATGCTTTTGTTTTTGGATTGTGGATGTTGAAGAGCCATTACCTCCGTTGAATACATTACTTTAATTTGTTTCTTTACTCCCTTATTTTTAATTAATTACTCATTAACTCTGTTCAGATAATTATGTTGCGTTTTGAATTTATTAATATATAGAGTTATTTTTATTTTAATTAATTTTAATTTTCTATTTTATTTTAATTAATTATGTCTTCTCATATTTTTATGATTATTACTTTCATGTCAATGGAGTAGAATTTCTACTTGACATGGGGTTGATTAAGAGGTGATACTTGAGTTGGAATGCTCAAGTGCTTGGTTAAACTAGACGTTGTTAGCTAACTTCATACTTACTAACACTAGACCTCCCAAAGGGAGAGGGCTAGGACCTGAGGGTAAGAGTTAGTTCAATCACCATACCTTTCCTTATTTAGTAAGGAAAAATCGAGTGAGAACAACAACCTTTTTACACCACATTTGAGAAGATCCCAACAAGGATAGAAGTTCCATTTAATCATTCCCCCAGTAAAGGCCTTTTATTCAGAGTATCAATAATTATTCTTAGTTTATTTTTATTGCCTTAATTCACAACTATTTTAATTACTCATTATCAAACTCAACTTTCTGGGAATTTTCTGATTAATAAATTAGCACTCTTTTCTGCAACTCGTTGGGAGACGACCTGGGACTCATACTTCCGGTATCTTTATTTCTAAATTTGTGACAACTCTTTTTAAATTAGTGAGACAGATCTTAGCCGGTTAAGAGCTATACGTGCAATGCTGTTCTCTTAATTAAAATCTCTTAATTGGTTAACTTCTGCCACGCACCAATTTTTGGCGCCGTTGCCGGAGAGTTGCAATAGTGTGCTAAATTATTAATTAGTGTATATATTTTATTTTATTTGCATATTTTATTTTTATTTCTGTTACTATGAATTACATGTCTTTCTCATTGAATGACGCGTTCATTGCCTGATCCGAGTTTAGTCCCATTTGATCATGAAATTGAAAGAACTCTTTCACATATTAGACGAACTCGATGTCGGTTAGCCTCCGAGGATGGTGAAATGGTTATTATCAATTCACCAGTCTCATCTGAGGGCGAATCTGAACCGCCATCTGAAAGTGAGACAAGCTCATTTACTACTGATCCAGTTGATTTACGTGCAGGAAACATGGCAGCACCTAGGAGGATTACTCTCCAGGAGGCAGGAGTCCCAGATTTTACACTGCAGCTGTATCAAGTGCATCATCCGACTGCAGCTGCAGATTTTGAACTAAAAACCGCACTGATCAACTTGATGCCTAAGTTTTATGGCTTACCTGCTCAAGAGCCTATCAAGCACCTTAGGAATTTCTAGACAGCATGTTCTACTGTTAGGTGTCATGGTGCAGATGAAACTTCTGTTCTGTTAATCGCTTTCCTGTTTTCTCTTGAGGGAAAGGCAAGGGAATGGTACTACTCCCAACCTCAAGCGACTGTTACCAACTGGGACACGCTTAGAAGAGAATTTTTGGAAAAATACTTCCCAGCTGAAGTCACAGATAGACTGAGAAAAGAGATCTCTTGCATTGTTCAAGGTGAATCAGAGACTCTCTATGAATATTGGGAGCGCTTCAACAATCTCCTGGACGCATGTTCCCATCACATGATTGATAGACTAGTATTGATCAGCTACTTCACCCAAGGCATGAACCCCCAGGATAAGACCACACTGGAAGGTGCCAGTAATGGTTCTCTGAAAAAGTACAAAACCGCAGATGAAGCATGGCAACTGATCAGCGACTTAGCTGAGTCCACTAGGAATCACAGACAGAGGCGCAACCCTAAAGCTGTTGCAGAGGTCTCCTCTAGCAAGAAAACTACTGCTCTGACACAGAGTATATGTGAAATGACCAACTTACTTAAGCAGATGCAGTTGAATCAACAACAAGCACAACAAGCTCAGCCTTCACCACAACAAAGCCAACAGTTAGTTCCACAAAGAGTATGTGGGATCTGTGCTGACTATAGTCATTATACTGATGAATGCCCGCAACTCTAGGAAGACAATCAACAAGGTGGCAACTACAACTTCTATGACCGCCCGAATCAAGGATACAATCAACAAGGTGGCAACTACAACCAAGGTGGCAACAATAACCATGGATGGCAAGACAACTCCAACCAAGGCTGGAGAGATAATTCTAACCATGGCTGGAGGGATAACTTTAACAGAGGAGGTAGAGACAATAATGGAAACTAGAGGTGGAATAACAACAACAACAATAGACAGCAGAATCAGAACCAACCTTACAGAGCACCACCTAAGACAATCACAAGGACCCCAGCAACCCCAACAACAAGTTTCTCAGACTGCTTATTCTAACTCCTCATCAAATGACGAGATGCTCCGTTCTCTTGCGCAAGGACAACAAGACATGCAGGCGCAGCTGAACTCTGGTCTGAATGGCTTGACTGCCACTTTACAAGCTCTCATCTCCGAGATGGATTCCTCACTTAATTCCACACATCAACCTTCAAGCTCCAGTGGAATTTCTTCTCAACCACTGCCTAATCCCAAAGGTGGCATCAATGCTATCACTTTAAGGTTAGGAACCACATTACAGGAGAGGAACCATGAGGAGCCAAACCCACCAAAAAACGTGCTAGCAGAGGATGTGGTAAAAGTGGAAGATGCTGAAGAGGAAGAGGACGTACAAGACATAGTTGAAGAAGAAGAAGTTCAACCACAGAATGAAGCCCCAAGGGATGCTGAAGCTACAAATTGTGCCCCTTCTATCCCATTTCCACAACTTGCAAGGAAGCCCAGAAAGCAGATGGAACTTGATCCCAAAATGGTAGAAATATTCAAAAAGGTCGAGGTAACTGTTTCCCTTTTTGATGTTATTCAACAGGTACCTAAATACGCAAAGTTTCTAAAGGATTTGTGCATACATAAAGATAAAATTAATGAATTAGAAACTATTCCTTTAGGTAGTTCTATATCTACTTTAATGGGGGGAATACCTGAAAAATATAGTGATCCAAGTCCATGTATGGTTAGCTGTACCATTGGAGGTGTGATATTTTCTGACTGTATGTGTGATTTAGGAGCATGTGTTAGTATAATGCCTTTGTCCATATATGATACTTTGAGGCTCCCTCCCTTAAAAAGGTCGGCAGCTCGTTTTGTGTTAGCAGATAAAAGCATTATTACAGTAGTTGGAATTGCTGAAGATGTACTGGTGAGCATTAAGGGGCTCACATTTCTCATTGATTTCTATATCCTAGAAATGCCCCCTAATGACTCAGGAAGACCATCATCAATCCTTCTTGGAAGACCATTCCTGAAGACTTCAAAGTTCAAGCTGGATGCATTCTCAGGAACTTACTCCTTTGAGATAGATGACAGAATAGTGAGTTTCAGTTTAAATGAAGCTATGAAGCATCCTCCAGAAGATCATTCTATCTTCCAATGCGACATTATTGATGAAACTGTAGCTGAAGTTCACCAGGAAGAATTAGAAGAGAAGTATATGGAGCAAGGTCCAAGTGTGGGGACACTTTCTGAAAACCATGAGAAGACTTTACCATTATTACCAGTCCCAGATGATCCAGAGCCTAGCTATGAGCATAAATTAGAGTTAAAGCCCCTTCCTTCACACCTCAAGTATGCTTACCTTGAGGACAAGCAGAAGTTCCCAGTTATCATTGCAAGGGAACTCACTTATCAACAAGAAGAACAACTACTCAGTGTACTGAGAAAACATAAGAAAGCAATTGGATGGAGCTTGGCGGACATAGTAGGCATTAGCCCCCAAGTTTGTGAACACAGAATATTCTTAGAAGAGGGAGCAAACCTGTCCGTCAACCTCAAAGAAGATTGAATCCCACCATCTTAGAAGTTGTCAAGAAGGAAGTGACCAGGCTACTTGAAGCAGATATTATTTACCCGATTTCAGATAGTGAATGGGTCAGCCCAGTACAAGTAGTGCCCAAGAAGTCTGGAGTCACAACAATAAAGAATGAGCATGGAGAGCTTCTGACAACTAGAGTGCCGAATTCATGGAGAGTTTGCATTGACTATAGGCGTCTCAACCAAGCCACTCGCAAGGATCATTACCCCTTGCCATTCATTGATCAAATGCTTGATCGCCTGTCAGGTAAATCTCATTATTATTTTTTAGATGGTTATACAGGCTACTTTCAAATTCATATAGCTCCTGAAGATCAAGAAAATACTACTTTTACATGTCCTTTTGAGACTTATGCTTATAAGAGAATGCCCTTTGGCTTATGCAATGCACCTGCTACTTTCCAAAGATGCATGATGAGTCTTTTCTCTGATCTGATTGAGAACTGTATGGAGATTTTTATGGATGATTTCAGCATATATGGTGATTCATTTAGCCTTTGCTTGGATAGTTTATCTAGAGTGTTAGACAGATGTGTTAATACAAACCTTGTATTAAATTTTGAAAAATGTCACTTTATGGTCAAACAAGAAATTGTACTAGGACATGTTGTGTATAATACTGGCATTTCTGTAGATCCAGCAAAGGTGGATGTTATTTCTAGTTTACCTTACCCCTCCTTCGTGAGGGAAGTTCGTTCGTTCCTTGGCCACGTAGGTTTTTATAGGAGATTTATTAAGGACTTCAGTAAGGTAGCACTGCCTTTATCCAGACTGCTACAGAAAGATATTGAGTTTGAGTTCAGTGAGAGCTGTATGCAAGCGTTTGATAAGTTGAAGACCGCCCTGACTCAAGCTCCAATTGTGAGAGGACCTGACTGGAGCCAGCCATTTGAAATCATGTGTGATGCTTCCAACCATGCAGTAGGAGCAGCGTTGGCTCAGTGTGAAGGTAATGACCCTTTTGTAATTGCTTATGCATCTAAGACTTTAGATGCTGCTCAGTCTAATTATACTACTACTGAAAAAGAGCTTCTAGCTATTGTTTTTGCTCTGGATAAATTCCGAGCCTATTTACTTGGTACTAAGGTAGTAGTGTACTCAGACCATGCAACTCTAAAATATTTATTAGCTAAAAAGGAGTCCAAACCAAGGCTAATACGTTGGATACTGCTGCTGCAAGAATTTGATTTAGAAATTAAGGATAGGAGTGGTAATCAGAATCTAGTGGCAGACCACTTGAGTCGCCTTGAGCACATTAAGGGTAACTCCACTCCTATAAATGATAATTTCCCATTTGATTACTTACAAGCAGTATCTGAAGTAGTTCCTTGGTATGCACCTGTAGCTAATTATCTAGTTAGCCACACTTTTCCTCCAAATTTTACTAAGCACCAAAGAGACAAGCTGAAAAGCGAGTCCAAATATTATATATGGGATGATCCATATTTATGGAGGTGCGGTGCTGACCAGGTAATTAGACGGTGTGTACCTCAATCAGAATTCCAGTCTATTTTAGAGGCCTGCCACTCATCTGAGAGTGGAGGACATTTTGGCCCTCAAAGAACAGCTAGAAAAATTCTAGATTGTGGATTCTGGTGGCCTACTATTTTTAAAGATGCTGCTGAATTTTGTAAATCTTGTTCCCTATGCCAAAGGTTTGGTAATATATTCAAGAGAGATGAGATGCCTCAACAGATTATGCTTTTCTGTGAAATTTTTGATGTTTGGGGCATTGACTTCATGGGTCCATTTCCAAATTCTAGCGGTTACTCTTATATACTGTTAGCTGCAGATTATGTTTCTAAATGGGTGGAAGCAATTCCTACCCGTACTGATGATGCTAACACTGTTGTTTCCTTTGTTAGAAACCATATTATCTGTCGCTTTGGATCACCACGAGCAATCGTGAGCGATCAAGGCACCCATTTTTGTAACAAGAGACTAACAGGATTACTGAAAAAGCATGGAATAATTCACAAAGTAGCAACAGCTTATCATCCCCAGCTCAATGGGCAAGCAGAAGTCTCTAACAGAGAGATTAAACGTATTCTGGAGAAGATAGTAAAACCTCATAGGAAGGACTGGAGTGCCAGGCTACAAGATGCACTCTGGGCATATAGAATAGTGTACAAGACACCCATTGGGATGAGCCCCTTCCGCCTAGTATACGGAAAGGCTTGCCACCTCCCCGTAGAGGTGGAACACAAGGCTTTCTGGGCTGTGAAGGAGTGCAACATGAATCTTACGAAAGCTGGTGCTGAAAGAAAGCTGCAACTAGCAGAACTAGAGACCCTCCGCCTAGAAGCATATGACAACTCCAGGCGTTACAAGGAGAAAATGAAGGCTGTCCATGACAAGCACATTAAAAGGAGAGAATTCAGACCAGGGGAGTTAGTTCTTTTTTATAACTCCAGACTGAGGCTCATGCCGGGTAAACTGAGATCACGATGGGAAGGTCCATACAGAGTAGAAAAGGTAGAGCCATACGGAGTTTTCCACCTGCGTCATCCTATTAACTCCAAATTTCTTAAGGTTAATGGACATCGCCTAAAGCTTTACCATGGTGAGAAGATGAAGAATCAAAAGAAACTAGAGATTTTCCTCTTGGAAGATCCACCAAGAGAAGCTGAATGAGCCTAACGAGCATCCAACTTAAGGATGTAAAAGCAAAGTGCTAGGTGGGAGACAACCCACCATGGTATGATCGTTTCGTTTCAGTCTTAGTTTTATTTTTACTTTATTTTTATGATGTTAATGACTCTTCTCATCATCCCTGCATTTAGCTTCATATAGTTTGCATGTGCATTTTTCATTTTAGTTTTATTTAAAAGAAAAAAAACACACGCACGCGTTATGAAGAAAAGAGAATTGGACAGCAAGTCACGTGAAAGCGTGGCTGGAGGCGTGCCTTAGGCACAAATATGCTCACGCATCTGCGTCACCCACGTGGCCGCGTCAATTGGAAAATAAGCCTCCCATGCGTCCGCGTCACCCACGCGAACGCGTGACCCTAAAAATCGACGTAAAAGAGGTGTATGGTAGCAAGTTGCGATGGAGCTGGGCTGGAATGATGCTAGAAGCACCAGCCTTGTCACGCGACCGCGTGCCCCACGCGGCCGCGTCACCCCTCCAAACATGGCCATTCACGCGATCACGTCAATCACGCGATCGCGTCACCCAGAATTTTGGCATGAAAGCATTTGAGACAGAAAGTTGCGCGAACGCGTCGCTGCCCTCGCGCCATTCGCACAAAGCAACTCATGCAACCGCGTGACCCACGCGTTCGCGTCACTTGAACACATCGCATACCACGCGACCGCATCACTCACGCGTCCGCGTCGCATGCGGCGCACAGAATATCCAGATTAGCCAAAATATCTTATCTTTTCTTCTCCCAAATCCTTACTTTTCTTTTCCCTTATTATCTCTCCCTCCCCCCTTCTCTAACCATTCTCACTTTTTACCTTCTTCTTCCTCATTTTTCATACCCATCATCAAGGTTCTTTTCTTTCTCTCTTTACTTTTTACTTTCCCTTATCAATTTTATTTATGTTTTAAATTTTTCTTTTCACCGTCATTATCTGTATTTTCCCTTATTCTCTTCATTTTTATTCCTTTTTATTGGTGTTGAAAATTTATTTCAGTCTTTATTTTCCATATTTTGCTTGTGGATTATCATGGATTTGTTTGACAATTATATATTACTTTTTATAAAGATTGCTTGTATGTTCCAATTTCCTACTCTCAATAATATTTTCATCATGCATGCCAAGTGTTTGTGAAAATGCCTGTATGGCATTGCACACTACTTTACTTTATTCTATTCCACTACTTTAATGCCTGCTTTTCACAAAACCCCTTTTATATTTTATTGATTAAAATATAATTGTCAATACAAATAGATTGTTAGTTTGAATGATGTGGTAATCTAACTTGGACATTGAATGCTTGATCTATGCTACTCATGCCTTTGCCGACATGCCAATAAACATCTTGCATTTAATTGCCATCACATGCATTTACTATCTTACCTTTGATGAACTTTTCACATGTAGTCTAGACCATATGTTAACGACATACTTATTTATCGTGCATGGATTACCACCCATATTGTTCGCTCCCTTGCTCGAACCCTTCACTTTACACATTACTTCCTCTTTCCTTTTTCAGGATGGCCACCAAGAAAGGAAAAGAGAAAGCTATTTCCAAACCACCAACAAGGAGAGGAACAAAAAGAGCATTAGTGGCAGAGCCATCTTCAACAGCAGTAAAGCCCTCAACAAAAAGAATCAAGAGGATCATCAAGGTCGATGAAAAAGAAAAAGCCTTTCCAGCAAAGGACACTGCGCGGTTTCCTAACCACTACTGTGAGCAGATGCTCCCCATCCTGGCAGAGAGGAATTACAACAATGAATACCTTCTTATCCTCCCAACCCACATTGCTGAATTTGTTGAGCCCTGCATTGAGCGAAGACAATGGGATTCCTACGGAAACAGCCACGGCAAGTTAATCTCTCATGGGTAGTAGAATTATACCCATATTTTATGATATATTTTGTGCCTAATTTAAGTGATTTATTCAATCCTTCACTCACTTATTCATGTTAATTGCATGGTTTTACTTTCCCTTCCTTATTATGTGATATATGTGAAATACATGTTTCCTACGCTTTAAAAATAATTATTTTAATTACTCTTTATTACCATTCGATGCCGTGATTTGTGTGTTAAGTAGTTTCAGATATTCTAAAGGCAGGAATGACTTAAAGGATGGAAAGAAAACATACAAAAATGGAAGAAAAGCACAAAATGGAGTTTTTGAAGAAACTGGCAGCGACGCGGCCGCATGCCTGGCGCGAAGAGAGCGCGACGCGAACGCGTGAATGACGCAAACGCGCGCCTTGAGCAAAATGCAGATGACGCGGACGCATGACCAAAGCGAACGTATGATAAGGAAAACTCCAGATGACGCGACCGCGTGACCCACGCGGACGCGTGACAGAGGCCACGCCCCAGAAATTACAGAAAATGCTCTCAGCGATTTCTGAAGCTCTTTTTGGCCGAGATCCAAGTACAGAAAGCACAGATTAGAGGTTATAAAGTAGGGGAATGCATCCAGTCAACAGAGAGTCTCCAATTATTCACTTTTCATGATTTAGATGTAGTTTTTAGAGAGAGGTTCTCTCCTCTCTCTCTCTTAGGATTAGGATTTAGGATTTTTTTCGCTTTCATGATTGTCCCTTTCTATCAGGTTCAACATTCCTTTTAATTAATTATTTTCTCAATTTAATTTGTGAACTTTTCTATGTTACAGATTATTCTTTTAATTAATGTTATTTGAGGTAATTCGGTTTATGATTGCTCTCTTTTATTTATGTTACTATTACCTCCAATCTGAAGATATTTTTATTCGAGTAGATTTACTTTTCCCCTTTTGGTCTTGGTTAAGAAATCAATAACTCAGGAGTTATCAAACTCAACGTGATCGATAATTGTTATCTTTGCTAATTGAATTAAACTTCAATAATTCCAGTCCTTTCTTAGGAATTGACTAGAACCTGAAGATCAGACTAATCAATCCACTTGACCTTCCCTTGCTTTAGTAAAGGCTAACTAAGTGGGATTAAGACTCAATTCTCATCACCATTGATAAGGATAATTAGGATAGGAATTCCAATTTCTCATACCTTACCAAAAGTTTATTTTACAGTTTTTACTTATTTTAATTGCAATTTAAATTACTTGCTCCCTACCTTCGAAACCCCAATTTACAATCTTCATAACCAATAATAAGAACATACTTCCCTGCAGTTCCTTGAGAAGACGACCCGAGGTTTAAATACTTCGATTATCAATTTATTTAGGGGTTTGTTACTTGTGACAACCAAAACATTTGTAAGAAAGGACTTTTGTTGGTTTATTAGAAGCTATACCTGCAACGAGGATTTATCTGCGAATTTCTAGACCACGCAAAAGTTATCTCTTCAAAATGGCGCCGTTGCCGGGGAATTGCAAACGTGTGCCTTATTATTGGTTATTGTAAATATTTGCTTTTTGTTTGTTTATTTATTTTCTCCTTTTATTTTTATTAACTACTATGAATTATCACCCCTCTCGCTTTGAGTTTGGTTCTAATATTGTTGAAAAGAGTGAGAGCTATAATAGGAATATGCATCAAGGTCTACGCAATCAACGATGGATGGAGCCAAGAGGATCTGATCACCCCTTTAGGCAACAATCCCTTCCAAGATATCATGGACAAAGGCCATTCTACAATGCATGCCAATCTGATAGATATGGTGGACCACCTTGTAACTACCAACAAGCCCCACCCTCTGCCTATAGACCATCCTCTCAAGGTAGAATTGAACCACCATACTCACAAGTTCCTTTTCACCATTCACCACCGTATGACCCTTATCCACCACAATCCCAATCTAATTACTCCCGAGAACCACCACATTCTTGTTCTGAACCCCCCTTCCCAACCAATGAACCCTCACACCCACCCCAACCTCCTATGGACAACAGACTGCGTGTTCTTCTTCAAGGGCAAGCAAAGATGGAAAAGAGCGTACTGGAACTCACTACTGCCGTAACTGAGGTAGTAAATTTAATAGCTTCCCGACATCTGAGGACTCAATTACTCCTACAACTGCATGTGGGAAATCAAAAGAAGAGCGTGGCATGAAGGAGACACTAGAGACTCCGGTGGACAATGAGGAGCATGGCTTTGTACTAGAACAAGTAGAGGAAGCCATGATAGTTGTAGAGGAAGAAGTGGTTGAAGATTTAGGAGATGCTGAACCTCCGTGGGAATCAAGAGCCATAAAGGATTCCGCTGAGAAATCCAAAATTGATGTCAAGGAGGACAGCGCACAACCTCCACAGCATATACTTTGTGAAAAATTGGACGGAACAGACCAAGAAGTTGATTCCATGGGCAGTGACGATCTTACCTCAAGCTCTCCTAGTCACGAACTCACATCCGCAACTGAATTCCTTGAGTCTGAAGAACATTATCCAAGTGAATACGAAGATGACGTCGAGGTAGATTTCTCTCAACCTCCAGCTTATGACTCAAGTGATGAGGAAGACATTGAAGACTTTGATCATGACATAGATGCATGCGAAGAAGTTTGCAAAGAAGTGGAGGAATTCACAGAAGATCACAAGGGAGCAGAGCTTACAGAACCACTGGAAACACCTATCCCAAGGCCATTACCACCTAATACAAGATTCAAGTGGGTATAATCCTTAACCTTTATCTTTACTTTTCCACTTGAATATGGTTTGCTTGAAACAGATGGCCAGCTTAGAGCTCTCTGCGGCTTTAAGAGTAAGAGGGAAATGGCTCGCACTCAGAGCTGGTGCACAAGGTTCAATAAGGTTCCACGCTTCAACTCGAAGTGCACGGATTGGCATCATGTTCAATCGAATGGATCTCGGAAAACATTTGGTTATCTTGGTGAGAATCTAATTTCTAAATCGCCCGGATGGAAAAATATAGATCAAGACGAAGGCGGATTTAAAAGCAAAGTTTGGGATCCTGGAATCTATTCTGACATTCGTCACCCCGGGAGCCTGAGAATCTTTTTGAAGCTGCTCAGAAGCTTTACATGCCTAGTTTGGGACCCCGGAGGCTGTTGGCATTCCAAGCATTGGTGGAGATTTCTGGATGAATTTAAGCATAAGCCACCATAACAGGAAGCTCATCCAACGTCCAACTTAAGGACTTTAACTAAAAGTGCTAGGTGGGAGACAACCCACCATGGTATGGTCATTTCTTTTTCAATTTTATTTCGTGTTATTTATTTTTATTCTTTTTCAATTGAACCTAAATATTATTCATTAGCATTGCATAATGCATAATTGCATAATTGCATATATATGTTAAAAAAAAGAGGCGTGCAACGCGACTGCATTGCTCATGCGATCGCGTCAGTTGCGAAAACCACCTCCCACGCGTCCGCGTCATTCACGCAGCTGCGTGATCTGGAGATCAGCATAAAGATCCAACGCCCAGAAAGTTGGGCAGAAATCATGCGGCTGTTGTGCGTTTCGCACAAAATGACCCACGCGGTCGCGTCACTTGCACAACACACATGCCACGCGATAGCGTGAGTGACGCGTTCGCGTCACGCAGATATCATGACACCCCAGTGGAGACAGAGAGTTGCGCTGAAATGACGCTAAAATTGTGCATTTAGCACAATTTCCAGCGACACGATCGCATGCCTCACGCGATCGCGTCATTCACCCTTTTATCCATTCCATGCGATCGCGCCACCCACGCGATCGCGTCAACCCCCATTCCACCCCGCCACGCGATCGCGTGGATTCAAATTCATTAACCCCCCCAGTGATGCGAAACCCTACCCCATCGCGCCCCCAACCCCTTTCTTCTTCCTCTTCTCTGCAACCCCCCCTCTCTGCCCCTCACCACCCCAACCACTTAGCCGTTCACCGCGACGCCACCACCCCCCTTCTTCCTTCCCTCTCTTTCTTCTCTTTCTCTTCTCTTCTTCCCTCCACCACCGCTGCCACCGCCGCGCCCAGCCACAGCCACAGCCACCAAGCCATCATCACCGCCGCTCCACCCACCACCAATACCTTCACCCCTTCCATTCCTTCCCCATTAACACCTACCCCTCCCATTACCCTAAACATCAACCCCTGCCGCCGGACAGCCGTTCACCACCGCGCCTACCGCCATCACCGCCGCGTCAGCCACCACCACAACCACCCCCAACCATCTCTCAGTCCCTTAGCTTAGTTCATACGCCTACCAGGTTCCGCCGAACGCCACTCTTATTTCAATTCGTAGTCAATTGCATTTTTTTTCCATTTCTGTTTACATTTAGGCTAGTTAGAAATGTATGTTGTAGTGGATTCTAGGTGGTTAGGTAGCCTAGGATGTGGTTAGTAGATCTAGGCCTGATTAATTGCGCTGTTCTTGCTACTTGTTTTCTAATTTTTGCAATTCTGCTGTTGCTGTGATCTAAGTATTGTTTATATGATGTTCTTTGTAAGACCCATAATTTTCGAAAAAATATTATCATGAGTTAATTTCAATTTGTTTATTCATTAAAGACTTTATTTTTAAAAATTATTTTATTAAAAATAATTAAATCAAATTTTGATAATTAAATTAGAAATTTTACTTAATATTATAATTATTAAATAATTTTCTATATTTAAATTAGATTTTTAATTAATACTCTATACCCTTAATTTTAATAAAATTACCTAAACTACCCTAATTAACCCTAATAATATCCCCAAATTTAACCCTAATCCTAATTTTACCTAACCCCTACCCACACCTACTCCTCACCGCCACTCACTCACAGAAACCCCAACAAGAGAAGAAAAGGGGGAAACGGAAAAGGGAAAAGAGAGGGGGAAAAAGGGAAACGAAAACAGGAAAGAAAGAAAAGGGAAAAAGGGAGAAGAGAGGGAGAATGGTGAGGAGGGGAGAGCATCGCCGGCAGAAGAAGGCGGAGGAGGAGTCGCCGTTGTCCAACATGCCACCGCGCTCTGCCCTGTCTTGCGTCGCCACTGCGCCATGCGTCACCGCCATCTGCCTCGAAGCCACCATCGTGAATCAAAACTGAGGCGAGAGAGGCAACCGCGCGAGGAGGAAGTGTTACCGTCCCGTGGAGTCGCGCCGCCGCTGCTGTCCGTGCCATCGATTTCGCCCTCACTGCGTGGCGCCGCCACAAAGCTGTCACCGCCATCGAGCTCGGGACGGAGAAGAGAGCGCGCTCGATGAGTAAGGATGGAAGCTAGGTTTTGTCGCTGTATAACTCCATTGCTACCTCTGCTGTGCCCTGTTGAAGCTTCTGGCAGCACCTCTGCGTCGCCGGAGCTCCACGCCACCGCTGTCGCCGCTGAAAACCGTCTCGGAAGCCTGTTTGCTTGGGGTCACCGCGAGTTTCTCTGCCGCCGCCAGAACCACCGCCAAACTTTCTGCAGTTTGATTCAGTCATTATTCCTTCATTATGGTAAGAGTTTACATTTCAGAACCTTTCAAAAATCTGCATTCTAGTATGTTTGAATAGAAATTCTAAGGTTTCGGTAACGTAGGGTTGAATCCCAATTACTGCATGTCATGATTGAAGCTATTGTTGTTGCTGCGAATGGTTTGGAGTTGAAGTTGCATCTGCCGCCGTTGCGAGCCAAGAGAAAATGAATTTGTGACGCGTTCTAGAGTTTTTGAGTTTCAACTTTCGAGGTAGGGGTTTTTCTTAAAATCTAGTTTACATTACAGAGTTGTGATAAATAGATATTGAGGCAAAAAGATATATTTCTGTGATTATATTTGTCTTGTGGATGTGATGGTTTGTTGGACTGGATTATTGGGTGCTTGATTGCTTGAGTGAAGTACGATTGTTAATAAGAAGTGGATTTGAAAAGTTATTTGCTTGATTATTAGGAAAAGTGGTTTTTCTTGGTTTGAAGTTAAAGCGGTTTGATTTTGAGTCGGTCTGATTTTATAAATGATTTAATGCTTGAGCTGGTTTGACTTTAAAAAGAGTTTTATTATTGGAATTGGTCTGGTTTGAAAATAATTTGATACTGGAATTGGTTGAATTTTGGGAAGTGATTGAGATTTGGAAATGGTTTGAGAAATGTTTGGATGGGACCCGAAAAGGGTGGCAGTATCCGAGTTTTAGAGGAGATGCTGCCGAAATTTTATAAAATTAGAAGCTTCATTGAAAGTAGTTATTTTTAAAAAGGTTTTAAGTATTATATGATTTAAAACTACCTCATTTATCAAAGTAAGAGTTATGTTTTGGATATTGGGAATTGTTAGTGAACGGAATGGAAAGAAGGATGATTGAGAATTTTCTCTGAAATATGGTTTTTGAATGAATTTGAAAATGAGATTTGGATTGATGAATGATTATGATGTTGAGAATGTTGAGATATGATCTTTGAATTATTCATATGGCTTATGAATTTGAAATATCTGAGATACGAGGTTCCCTGGATTAAGTGCCGTGATTTGCCACCACGTGTACCAGGTTGAAAACTCGATACTCTGTTGACCCTACGACGTAAGTGTGACCGGGCACTATATAAATTCCCGGGAATGTTACCCCCATTGAGCAATATTGATTATTTGAGAAAAAAACTATGCATAGACTCTTGGGGATGCACGTCGGGGGACGGTCTAAGGACAATTCAGACTTGTCGGGTTGGCTGGATAACCGACAGATGAGCCTCATCAGCCATAGGACAGGCATGCATCATATGCATTTGTATGCTTTGCTTGGGTTTGAACTTGTTTTGGTTTGCCTAATTGCTAAACTGTTCTTAACTGCTACTTGAACTTGTGCTGTAACTACTACCTACTTGTGCTTTCCTTATCTGTCTTGCCTGTGTTTGTCCTGGCATGTTACATTTGAAAATGAACTTTGATGCTAAATTAATGATTGTGTTGTTTGATTGTGTAGTTGGTTTCTGATTGAGATTTTCTTATAAGAAAGGAAAGCTTTCGGATTTTGGAAAGATTAAACATTGTTTCTTTGAAAAGGTTTTGATCGATTACTTACTGGTTTTTAAAGGATTCATAAGGCATTAATAATCACTGAGCTTGAAAACAATTTTCTTGTTAAATATCTTCTTATGACAACTTTGAAATTCCGTGGTGAAACCATGTGGTTAGGTTCTCACCCCCCTACAGCTTTACCTTTTCAGGAACCAGATGAGGAAGCATTATGGAAAGTT
Organism: Arachis ipaensis; assembly: GCF_059453495.1. Lineage (NCBI taxonomy): Eukaryota > Viridiplantae > Streptophyta > Magnoliopsida > Fabales > Fabaceae > Arachis > Arachis ipaensis. The sequence goes on along the minus strand of NC_142440.1, from coordinate 20,607,848 downwards.
ATACTGCGTTTGATTTATATATGTTGTTGTATTAATTAGATTATTTTCTTCCCTCGTCTTTGTTATTACAAGTTTGTAAGAGGGATAGGAGTTGTATGTTTTATATGTATATATTATGAGTTATTAAGTAAGGATTCTTGTATATGAATCTATGCCTGCTTGTATTTTTCTTAAGACAAAGTGTTTATTTCCGGTTTTCAAAGAAATCAGCGATACAGTGTCGAGTCACAGGCTCCTATTTTAATATTTAGTATGTAAAGTAGTCGTAATACTTCTTGCTATCAGAGTAGTGCAGCCGGAAGCGTGACTTCTGATAGTGAGGATGTTACATTCTTACTGTTCATGCTGCTATTGCGACTGCTCTTTCATGTTCATATTATTTATATCTATTTGCAGTTTCTTTTAGTTTATATGAACTATTCTGCTTGCTGTTTATTTTCCGGGAACATCCAATTTTAGCCGGAATGCTGCCCAATTTTCTATAAATCGTTTTGATTCTCATTCATGTCTTGGTTTTGGAATTTTCAATTTTGCTTTCTTTAGCTTTCACCAAACCAATTCATGAATGCACGGGCCAGCATTCTTATTCCTTTTGTTTCCCCGGTTTATAAATCACATTATTGATGATTTGATTTCAAATTTTCGTTATTGGTATATCCATATGAATCATCAACACCTTGATTTCCTTGCTTAAATATGAGTTGTCTGTTGCTTCAAATTATGAAATTCTTGTTAATTAGAAACCAACCATCATGCCACTTACCTTAACTTTCTTTTTACTAACTCACTGATTTTTTATTTCTAACCTCTTTTTCAATTTAAAACCACTTTTACCTTTCTAACAACCCCCTCTGCTTTTTGACTCACTCTTCACTTTTACTTTTTAACTCAAGGCATGTTTATGGTTTTCCTAATTAACATGAATTCTATTACTTTTTGGATTGAAATTTCTCATCTCAGCCTTTTATTCCCGAACCAATCCAAAATGCACAATTCTTCAAATCATTTAATTATTCTACTGCTCCTTTGCCACTTTATGCTTATTTTGTTATTTGCCTACTTGTTTTTCTATTTTTATTATCTCATAGATTTCTGTTTTTTAGAATGTCTGACACTCAAAGAAAAGGAAAAGGAAAGGCAACAACTGGCAAACGGAAAAGAGGAGAATCCTCTATGTCCATCCTGGACATCATGCATGATGACTCCTGGCGGGAGAAACACTTTACCCCACAGGAGAAGGCTGACCAGCTACTCCCTGCCACTGATCCCACTAAGTTTGCAAACAGATACTGCGAGTTGAAGTATCCAGTGTTTGCAACCTCCAGGAACCTATACTTGGAGCGGACTCTGAAAATTCCGGAAGAACTCCAGCAATACACCTCCGATCAGATCAAACAAAGAGGCTGGTTCTTCCTGGAGAGAAACCTGACAGAGGTCAATGCTTCTTGGGTAAGAGAGTTTTACTGCAATTACTTCAAAACTTCCATAGATGCAGTGAACCTAAGAGCGAAGCAGATATTGGTCACCGAAGAGGCCATTGAGGATATTCTGCAGCTTCAGCCTAAATTTGATCAGCTTGATGGTTACCAAAAGGCTGAGGAGGACATGCGCTTCATGAAGTTTGACTGGGATGCGGTCAAGACAAGGATAGCCCTTGACCCGACTGTCCCATGGGTCATTGGTCAGAACACCACCATGCCTAAGGGAATCAAGCAGATATACTTAAATGATGAGGCTCGGCTCTGGCACCAGATCCTGAGCAACTTTGTTATGCCGAGTACTCACGGGATAGAGCTACCTGCCGCTATGATTACCCTCCTCTGGTGTGTGATGGAGGGTAAGAACCTGTACCTGCCACGATTCATCCGGTACTACATGGCCAGGGTCCACGTCAGAGGCACTCTCCCCTTTCCATATCTGATTACCCAGCTCAGCCGTCGAGCTGACGTGCCTTGGGTGGATGCTGATGAGAAGCCACTTGCTGCAGAATGCAAGAAGATTATCCCTCACAGCAGGAACTTTCTGGCTTTGGGCTATAGACCTCCATTCCTCACTGCCCCTGATGAGACAGCCACACCTTCAGCTGGCCCCTCTTCATCTACTGCCACCCCAGCTACCACCACTGCACCTCCACCTGCCTCAGAGCCAGTTTATCATCTCGTGCACCGCCTATTTCAGCAGCTAGACCAGATGGAGCGCCGTAACCGGCGCCGATATGAGAGATCTAAGCATCGCAGCAGGCGACGCTATGAGCACCTAAAGCTGATGATACGATCTGGCGGCGACATCCCCTCCGAGCCTGACACACCATCAGAGCCATCTGAGGAGGAGGCGGATGATCATGAGGCGGAGACCCATCCACAGAGAGAGGCTGAGCAGGCAGGCCCGGAGCAGGTTACGCCACAGCAGGAGGCCTCGCATCAGATTCAGGCTGCAGACCTAGAGGTTCCTATACAGTCAGCACCTCCTCTGCAGCAGGCAGACCCTCAGGCCACCACCACAGAGACTCCAGCCACACATCATTCCAGTGATAACACTCCTTCACACCCTGCTTGAGTGAGCATCGAGGACGATGCTTTATATGAAGTGTGGGGAGGTCGCCATCTCTGGCGTATTTTTCTTGGTGAACCACTACAGACTCTTTTTATTTTATTTTGTTATTTTTCTGTATTTTTATCTTTATTTTTATTTCTCAGTACTTATACATTGCTCTTTTCATGTATTTTTACTCTATTTCTGCATTTTGCACTTTAGTTTATATTTAGCCAGTTAGTTTAGTTGCAATTCTAATTTATTAGTTATAGAATATGTGGATTAATTAGTTTAGTTTACCCTTTTAGTATATGATAGTTTGGTTTAAATTGAAAATAAAAAGAAAGTAAACTAGAGACTTTAATATAAAAACAATCCACACCTTGTATATATAGCATTACATGTTAGTTAGTTAACAACATTTCATCAAGGAGAAACACTAAAACTTTAAAGCCACCCTAAGGTTTACATTGAGAATAATGGGAACTCTTAATTTTTCACTTGCATGACATATATAACTGAGATATGATTTTTGAGCTAGAGAACACACAGCTTGTGAGTTTTGAGCTTAATTATATGGTTACATTCAAACCATAATATTTTATTCCTATGTGTTTCGCCCTTCTTTTTTATTCTGATGTTCTTTACTTTGTTTTAATCTATATGTCCAATTATAGAATATAGATACGTACCAAAAAAGTGATTGAGGCCATTGTTTGATTCTAGCTCACTTATTCCAAAATTAGCCTATCTTTTACATCACCCTTGTTAACCCCTTTGAGCTTTTAATCCCCTCTTGTTCTATAAACCACAATACTAGCCTTAAGCAGAAAAACAAAATAAAAATCCCAAGTTGAATCATTGGTTAGCTTAAGATAGAAATTGTGTATTGTTTAAGTGTGGGGAACCTTATGGGAACATGGATTATAGAAACAAAGGTAGAAAGTTAAAAAGAATAAAGACATTTCAAAATAAAAGTTTTGGGAAGCATGCTCATGTGAAATCAAAAAAGTTAAAAAGAATAAAGACATTTCAAAATAAAAGTTTTGGGAAGCATGCTCATGTGAAATCAAAACAATTAAATTACCATGTGCATTAATATATATATATATATATATATATATATATATATATATATATATATAAAGGGGATACAAAAAATTCGCCAATTGCAAAATAAAGGAATCAATGCACATGGGACAAAAGTTAAAGTTAATATATGAGCTTGCAATACAAAGTGAAAAAATTTGGGTAAATAGGTAAAGAAACCTTTGAATTACAAAATATGTATGTTAGGTGAGATCTTAGACTAATCAAGGATTCACTTATTAGCTCACTTAGCCTTATACATATACCCTTACCTTTACCTTGGCCCCATTACAACCTTAAATAAAGACCTCATGATTTTTGTATGTCTGTATTCTGTAATTGTTGATTGGTTAGATGAAGAACAAAGTTATAGAAAGTAAGGATAAAAAGAAGAATATAGTGATTAACCCAATAAACACTGAGTGACTAGAGAGTAAACACAAAATCCAGTGAGGGTTCAATAGCTCATCAACATATATCTCTGCTTAAATTGTTAATTGTCTTGCAAGTTTGTACAATATTTTTCTTTCCCATCTCAATTGTAAAAGTGCTTTAACATTATCTAAGGTTTGGCTATGCATATATGATTCCTTGAGAATGTGAATTAATTCAACTACATATAAGTTTTATATACAAGTGAATGACAATTAGAATTGCATGATTCATTTAAGTAGTTGCATTTAGAATAGATTGCATTGCATGAGATTCCACCACTTTAACTTTAACCTTACTCTTTATCTTGGATTTAGCATGAGGACATGCTATTGTTTAAGTGTGGGGAGGTTCATAAACCCATATTTTATGATATATTTTGTGCCTAATTTAAGTGATTTATTCAATCCTTCACTCACTTATTCATGTTAATTGCATGGTTTTACTTTCCCTTCCTTATTATGTGATATATGTAAAATACATGTTTCCTACGCTTTAAAAATAATTATTTTAATTAATCTTTATTACCATTCGATGCCGTGATTTGTGTGTTAAGTAGTTTCAGAAATTCTAAAGGCAGGAATGACTTAAAGGATGGAAAGAAAACATACAAAAATGGAAGGAAAGCACAAAATGGAGTTTTTGAAGAAACTGGCAGCGACGCGAACGCGTGGGCGACGCGGCCGCATGCCTGGTGCGAAGAGAGCGCGACGCGAACGCGTGAATGACGCGAACGCGCGCCTTGAGCAGAACGCAGATGACGCGGACGCATGACCAAAGCGAACGCGTGATAAGGAAAACTCCAGATGACGTGACCGCGTGACCCACGCGGACGCGTGACAGAGGCCACGCACCAGAAATTACAGAAAACGCTCCCAGCAATTTCTGAAGCCCTTTTTGGCCCAGATCCAAGTACAGAAAGCACAGATTAGAGGTTATAAAGTAGGGAAATGCATCCAGTCAACAGAGAGTCTCCAATTATTCACTTTTTATGATTTAGATGTAGTTTTTAGAGAGAGGTTCTCTCCTCTCTCTCTTAGGATTAGGATTTAGGATTTTTCTCGCTTTCATGATTGCCTCTTTCTATCAGGTTCAACATTCCTTTTAATTAATTATTTTCTCAATTTAATTTGTGAACTTTTCTATGTTACAGATTATTCTTTTAATTAATGTTATTTGAGGTAATTCAGTTTATGATTGCTCTCTTTTATTTATGTTACTGTTACCTCCAATCTGAAGATATTTTTATTCGAGTAGATTTACTTTTCCCCTTTTGGTCTTGGTTAAGAAATCAGTAACTCAGGAGTTATCAAACTCAACGTGATCGATAATTGTTATCTTTGCAAATTGAATTGAACTTCAATAATTCCAGTCCTTTCTTAGGAATTGACTAGAACCTGAAGATCAGACTAATCAATCCACTTGACCTTCCCTTGCTTTAGTAAAGGCTAACTAAGTGGGATTAAGACTCAATTCTCATCACCATTGATAAGAATAATTAGGACAGGACTTCCAATTTCTCATACCTTACCAAAAGTTTATTTTACAGTCATTTACTTATTTTAATTGTAATTTAAATTACTTGCTCCCTACCTTCGAAACCCCAATTTACAATCTTCATAACCAATAATAAGAATATACTTCCCTGCAGTTCCTTGAGAAGACGACCCGAGGTTTAAATACTTCGGTTATCAATTTATTTAGGGGTTTGTTACTTGTGACAACCAAAACGTTTGTAAGAAAGGACTTTTGTTGGTTTAGAAGCTATACCTGCAACGAGGATTTATCTGCGAATTTCTAGACCATGCAAAAGTTATCTCTTCAGACACCAAAGCCATACTCCTACGGGATGATCAGTACGTCCCTAACGGGAAATATATCAGACCACTAGCAGCCACTACAAGCCAGCCTACAGAATCGGCTGAAGACATTCCTCCTTCAACACCACAAGCACCTACAACAAACCAACTGCTCCATCAAATACTTGAAAGGTTGGATCGGCAGGAACACAAAGCAAAGTTAAGAGAACACCGTAACAAGCGCCGATTCACATACCTCAAGGAGCTATTTATGAAAAATACAGATCCGACGACGACCTAGACGCCCCGGACTCCACCTCATTTACCAGCACAGGGAGCCATGACGGTTCTGATAGTGGAGATGCTGCTACCAGCCCCCCTTTATTCCTAGCAGATGGCACCGAGGACGGTGCAAAGCCTTAAGTGTGGGGAGGTCGGTCAGTACTTGACTTCTGGAGGTAATTTCTTTTTCTTAAAACACCAATAAAATAGGATATTTAGTTAATTTTTCTTTTGTTTAGGATAGGATAAACTGCATAGTAATAATTAGTTGCATGCATGTTCTACTTGATTGAAAATAATAAGTTTCTTCTAAGACCCTACTTTTTGAAAAATTTCACTAATTTAAATCAAAACCTTTGTGTAAACTTGTTTGAAGTTGTATTTGGAACATAGTTTAAAAAGCTAAGAACACACAACCTGTGAGATTTGAGCTTAATTACATGGTTACATTATTTAACCATAAATATTTTATTCTTGTGTGTTTATTTCTCTATGATTGTGATCTTTATTTTGTTTCATCCTATATGTCCAATGTTTAATATGTTATATGCATGCGTATGATTGAGGCCATTATTTGTTTAGCTCACTTATCCCAAATAAGCCTACCCTTTAAATTACCTTTGTTAGCCACTTTGAGCCTTTTTATCCCATTTGTTCTATATTTTACCACATTACTAGCCTTAAGCAGAAAAACAAAATATAAACCCCAAATTGAATCTTTGGTTAGCTTAAGATAGGAATTGTGTGTTAATTGAGTATGGGAAGATTGTGGGAACAAGGGTTAATAAGGGAATGCTTCATGATAAAATAATGGGAATTTGGGTACCTACTCATGTGAAACTATGAAAATTCAAAATCCATGTGCACTGATAAGCTATATTTATTTTCACGTTCAAAAAAATTTTTTTAATAAATATAAGGGGACAAAATTACCCTGATTCTAAGTTAAGTTAAGTTCAAGGATCAAGTGCTTGGTTAAACTGGACGTTGTTAGCTAACTTCATACTTACTAACACTAGACCTCCCCAAGGGAGAGGGCTAGGACCTGAGGGTAAGAGTTAGTTCAATCACCATACCTTTCCTTATTTAGTAAGAGAAAATCGAGTGAGAACAACAACCTTTTTACACCACATTTGAGAAGATTCCAACAAGGATAGAAGTTCCATTTAATCATTCCCCCAGTCAAGGCCTTTTATTCAGAGTATCAATAATTATTCTTAGTTTATTTTTATTGCCTTAATTCACAACTATTTTAATTACTCATTATCAAACTCAACTTTCTGAGAATTTTCTAATTAATAAATTAGCACTCTTTCCTACAACTCGTTGGGAGACGACCTGGGACTCATACTCCCAGTATCTTTATTTCTAAATTTGTGACAACCCTTTTTAAATTGGTGAGACAGATCTTAGCCGGTTAAGAGCTATACGTGCAACCCTGTTCTCTTAATTGAATTATCTTAATTGGTTAACTTCTGCCACGCACCAAGTTCTTTTTATAATTTTCTAAAAATAATAAATTAAAAAATATTTTTGGTGAAATTTTGAGTTAAAAATACTTTGTTTTAAATTATAAGGTATAAATTTATTATAAATATATCTACCAACACGGCAACAGTACCATCTTCATTCTACTATCACTATATTTATTAATTAGTATTTAACTTTAAATTATAATAGGGTTATCTTTATTTGATTTTAAAATAAATGTAAAATTAAAAAATATATTAGTTGCTATGTTCAATTAATAGAAACCTAATACTCAATATTTCATTTCTACATTTCACATTTTCCTCTTTTCCTTCTCCCTCCACTCACTTTCCAGATCTCTCAATCCCCAAGCTAGAGTTAAAACTCATTTTGGCCGCTGAAATTATCATCCAACCTCAATTTCGACCTCCAAATTTTGAGTTACCCAATTAAGACCCCCAAATATTGGATCGTGCCTCATGTTTGTCCCTGGAGTTATCTCCGTTAACGGAGATTTGATGTGACATGTTAAGTTGACACGTAGGAAACCCTAAAACGATATCGTTTTATGTTCCTTCCCAATTTTCACTCAACACGACGTCATTTAAGGGCTGGTTGGGGTAAAAAAGTTGGGTCAACCAATAGATGAAGACACAGACGTAACTTGATCCTTCTTCTTTCTTCTCCTTTTCTTCTATTCTCCTTTCCCAAGTTTTGGTTCTTCACCCATGCTTGATTGTAAGAAAGGAAAATTAGAGTAACATTCGTCGTGTATTGGACTATTGGGTGAGGTTGTTGAACAAGTAGCATTACCGCAGAAAGAAATGGCGAAGATCAAGTTAGGAAGTGAAGTTTTTTTTATTATAAATTTCTTGATACTCTGTTCTTGGCTTTTGTTTCAGTTTTTATATTGTGTTATTTTTTCGAAGCAAGTTGTTGTTTATATCTAGGGCATTGTAAGTTATTGCATGTGAATGATGCTAGGATTTGCTTTTTGTTTTCGTCGCTGAAGAAGAGAATGTTATTTGCATCTTTTGTTGTCTTTGGATAAATGTTATTATATTGTGTTATTTCTTGTATTTAAAAAATTGTTGTTTAAAAATCAATGATGCTCTATTTTGTTGTTTGGAGTTTGAACTCAGTTAAACCATGATGCTTTGTTTTTTGAAATCATCATTGAGATTTTTGTTATTTTGCAATGTAGATAGATGATGATATAACAGTTGTCATCCACCATGGAGGAAGGTTTGAGATGAAAGAAGACAAAGAAGTGGTGTATGTCGGAGACCATATTGAACAGTTGTTTGGGCTAGAGGAAGATATAATGGATGTGTTCTTAATAAAAAATTACTACAAAATTCTTGGATATGACAATTTGAAGGAGTGCTAGTGGCTAGCTCCTGGGAGGCCCTTGAAATTACTACAAGGAGTTTACTTGTACTTATTGTGGGACAAAAGGTCACACGAAGAGAAGCTGCTCCCACAAAAAAGCTGATGATATTGCAGTTGCCCTTGCTACTGCTGTAGCAGCTGTAATAGCTAAGAAGAAAGAAAAGGGTTTCAATGCAAATGAAACCATAGAGGGTGAGTCTGCACAAGGCAGAGAAGGAGAGGATGCCCCTGCTCCAGCCGCTGATGTTGTTACTTCTGAGGCCCTAACAAATGCTAATGCTCCTTCAGAAATTGTGCTATCACAGACACCTTTTTCACCACTAGATAATGGAGAACAAGTAACCATCCAATTGTCCTAATATTTGTGGGTTTAAGGTTTATTTTAAATATCTGGTTAGTTTAATTGTGTCTCAAATTGATTTGGACTTGTATTCTACTCATGCAACTATAGCTAACTCCTACAACGAGGTCAAACAAATTACAACCTAAGAGAAAAGCATGTCCAGTCCCAGGATCAGCAAGTGTTAACCCATTGTAGGGAGCAGGTTCTGGAACATCTTTAAGGATGGCTGAAGTCATGAAATTTGTCCCTACACCAAGAGTGAAGCTAGCATTCAAACCTCCCAAGAAGAAGTGAATTATCTTCAGCAGTGATGGATTATTATAATTAGGGTAGTTATTTTCTTAATTATGTTTATCTTGTGTCATTGGAACATAGTTATGTGTGTCCAAATACTTGGTTATTTTGTTGAAAATTTTCTGGATGTATTTTGTTCAAGAATTTCTGGCTATTTGTTCAGTTATTGGCAAGCAATGCCTTTTGGTTATTGACTATGAATGCCTGTTTTTGGACCCTAAATGTAGAGACCTTATTTCAAGTTTATGAATGGTACTAGTATGTTTAATACTTAGCTTTACTTCTTCATTGTTGCAACATTACATATGTACCAGAGGAGCTAAAACATGCTTCTTTTTCATAATTGCTGAATACAATGCTTTCATTCATACTAAACATATATACCTTTAGGTACACACTTTTAATCAAAATTTAACTATACTTATACTATACATAACAGTCACAAATACACCTAAACAAATAATCAAACTTAAAATACTAATCCATAGTTTCAAACACCTATTTCAACTTCCATTGAAGTAATTCTCCATGCTAAATTCATCTTCCAACTATCATCATTGCTTGCAGGTTGTGCTTTGCCCACTAAACTCTATTCCACTTCGGTATCTGCCCACATAAAGAAACCACACCACATTCTCCTAAAACTCTGTCAATTCCTCATCAACCAATAAAAGAAAACAATTTAAGCAAAATCATCAAATAAAAGTACCAGTAGCAATACATTGAAGAAGAAGATGTTGAGAACTTACATTATAATTTAGACACCCATAAAAGAGTCTCTCAGGATTGGTACTTGTCCCAGACCATCGAAGCACTGGACACATTCCATAACCACACCAATCAGGAATCTTTCCCAATCTCTCATGAGTAAGGTTCCACATGGAATCCCCATGCGAACATGATCGTGCAGAACTCCCCGCAGCTTAGCTTCCTGAATTCATCATTTCTCCAGCAAAGTTTCAAATATTTTGGGAAAAGAGGACTGCAAATTAGGATTTTAACATCTTTGGAGGGGTTAAATTGAGTGGATTCAACTTTTGCCACATCATTCACTCATCACACATCTACTTTGGCAAGCTGAGTGCTACATAGATGCACACCGTGTCAACTTAACGTACCACATCAGATCTCTGTTAACAGAAATAACTCCAGGGGCAAACACGAGGCATGATCCATTATTTAGGAGTCTTAATTGAGTAACTCAAAATTTGGGAGTCGAAATTGAGTTCGGGTGAAGATTTTAGGGGCCAAAATGAGTTTCAACTCTCCCAAGCTACTTGTGTAAGACCCAGAACTTTTTGAAAGTCTTATTTTGAGTCAATTTTAAATTATTTATTCATTTAAGACTTTAATTTCAGAAATTATTTTATTAAAGCTAATTAAATCAAGTTTTGATAATTAAATTATAATTTTTATCTAATTTTACAATTATTAGATAATTTCTATATTTAAATTATAAAGTCTAGTAATTGTAAAATAACAAGAATTTTATGTGAATTGATTTAAATAATTGAGATTCTAAAATTTAATATTCTAATTTTTATAAATAAAATTAATCATATTATCTCTAACTTTTGAATTAGAGTATTTATTAAAAAATAATTTATAAATTGATGAACAAATAATATTTTTATACATAATTATTGTTGGATTAAAATTAGTTTCCAATTATTATATTATCCCTATTTTTATTTGAAATTACCAAGAATTACCCTTACATTTTTTAATTCACAAACCCTAATTTTAACATAACAAAACCCTAACCCTCACATAATTTCCATCTCCCAGCTGCCATACATCTCCTTTTCCTTCTTCACGCTGTCGAGCCCCCACCCCCTCCTCACACACCCTCTTCGTGCAAACACACCCATGGACGCACTCCCCTCGCCCACCTTCACGCCGTTGCTCATCCCCACACATACACCCCTACACCGACACAGAGAAGAGAGGGATGTTGCCTCTGATTCATTTCCATTGCTGCTAGTTGTGCCATCGTGGAGGAGCGTCTCTATCAAGGAAGAGAGGAACACGATGGAAGAGACTAGAGAGGAACATTGTTCCGTATGCTGGTGCAGTATTTATAACCCACAAGCTTACCGGCAAGTGCACCGGGTCGTACCAAGTAATACCTTATGTGAGTAAGGGTCGATCCCACAAGGATTGAAGGACTAAACAACAATGATTGATTAATTGGCTTAATTAGACAAACAGAAAAGAGTGTTTAAATATTCAAAAAGCATTAAACAATCGTACAGAAAGTAAAATAGTAAAATAAATGGATTGAGAGTAAAATATAGAGAAGGCAGTTAAGGTTTTAGAGTTATCTATCTTTCCGGATTAACTTTTCTTACTAACTATTTTAATTATGTAGGATTTAATTTATGGCAAACTATATGTGACTAGACCCTAATTCCTTAGACCTTTCTAGTCTCCTCTAAAATTCATTAACTGCCAATTCCTTGGTCAATTAATTCCAATTAGAAGCTGCATGATCAAATTCCAGTTTATATGCCACAAAAATTCTAATTACCCAAAAATAAAAGGATTATATGTCACGTATCCCATTAAATCCAGATAATTAAAATTTAGGAGAATATGTTTTCAAGTTGTTGTTCAAGTAAAGAGCTTTTTCAAGTTATACAAGAACTCAAATAGAAAGAGGGTCATACTTCCATTCCACCCAAATTCACAAGATAAAGAGCGAAAAAATTTCTTAAATTATAAATCCATACATGAATTAAAATAGAAAAAGCAATAAAATCAATCCATACAAATAGACAGAGCTCCTAACCTTAACAGTGGAGGTTTAGTTGCTCATGGTTCAGAGTAGAAAACTAGGATTGTAAAGTAGAATGGAATAATGTTGTGTTTTAAAAAAATGTTGTTCTGGAATCACCCTGTTGGGATCCCTTTTATATCTAATCCTAATAATTTAAAATCTATTATCTAAAACTAAAATCATATCTTTTCCTAAAAATAATATTTGAATTTAAATTTGAATTAATTAACAAGTCTTCAGGTGATGGGTGGGGACCACTTGTTTTGTCCATTCTACAGCTTCTAATATGTGTTTTCTGGGCTAGAAACTGGGTCAAAACAGCCCAGAAATTGCCCATAGTGTTTTTCTGCATTTTCTGCACGTGGCGCATGTCACGCGTACACGTCGATGGTCTTTTTCGCGAGTCACGCGGACGCGTTGCGCGCACGCGTTGCTGTGCAAATCTTCAAATTACGCGTACGCGTCAGTCACGCGTACGCGTCGCTCCTCGCTGCCATCTCCTTTGATTCTTGTGCTGCAGAAACTCCATCAAATCCAGTCGAATGCTACCTAAAATAAACAGTATTGTACAAAACTCAAAATAGCATCCATAGTGGCTAAAATATAATTAATTCTTGATTAAACTCAACAAATTAGATGCAAATTCACTAGGAAAAGATAGGAAAGATGCTCACGCATCACAACACCAAACTTGAATTGTTGCTTGTCCTCAAGCAACCAAGACTAATATAGGCTTAGGATGTGAATTTGCATGAGAATGAGAGTTCGATTATGCTCATGTCTCTTTTTATAGTGGGGTTTACAACTGTAATCCTGAATAGTTTTGGCATCTCACTCTCCTTTGAATCAGGAGGATGTCACTGTCATTCGAAATTAGAATCCGGATAATATTATGAATTCTCTGATCTTTTGTAACTCAATTTAACCGTTGAACACAACAATTTTTCCTTAGTGCTTTGCATCTTGAGCCTAGCTGTGACTTTAAATGTTTTGTCTCAAACTTTACTTGACACAGAAACACCACAAGCACTTAACTGGGGAACTTTCTTTAAGTTCTAAATATTTCTAAATATTTTATTTATTTATTTATTTATTTATTTATTTTTAGTTACTCCTAGACAGTGGTGCTCAAAGCCTTTGGCGTACTCTGCAATTGATCTCGACACTAAATGTTTTATCTCAAGGATTACTTGACATAAGAACACCACAAGCATGTGACTAGGGAAACAACTCTTTGAACTTTTAATCATGTCTGACCTCCCTAGTCATTGATGCTCAGAGCCTTGGACCTTGCTTTTATTTTTTCTTTTGCTGTTTCTTTTGTTTCAAGGATTAAACTTTCATTAATTTCAGAGAAATCATAAAACTTCTCTAAATTCCTGTTCCTTGTACAGTAACATTCTTTGATTCAAATTTAAATATGCACTGTTTATGTCATGCATTCAAAATCACAGAAAATACCACCACATTTAAGTAAATAAGACTATTCTTCAATATAAACTCACTTTCTTATTCAGTACATCACTTATGTATTTTTTATTTGCATTCAAGCTCAGTGAGTAATACATGAGACATCTTTTCAAAATTAAAGCAATTAAGAGAAAACTAATCTAGACTTAGGATTCTAACTAATAAAGGATCATGCAATAAACAAAACAAAGTAGCAGAAAACCGGAACATAACATAATAAAAGCGGGAAGGAATATAAAATGAAAGGAACTCAACCACCTTAGTTATCCTAGCGGTTGTTTTATTCTTCAGGTTGTGCTCCTCCGTGAAGATAATTTGCTTCCCTTTGGTGGCATAAAAATAAACAGAAAACCTATAAGCACAGTGTCAACACCAAACTTAAAGGTTTACTTGTCCTCAAGCAAAGAAGAACTAAAAATAAAAAGGGACAAATAGTATGAGAAAAGCAAAATAAAAGGATAAAAGAACAAGAGAGAATTAGGATTGGGAGAGAGAGAGAGAGAGAAAGAAAATTAAAAACTGTGCGGCGAATTAGTGTAGGTGTGCAGCGAAGGCGACGCGTGCGCGTACGGCACGCGTACGCGTGAGTTGCGAATTTTCTTAATGATGCGTGAGCGTCAGGCACGTGTCCGCGTGCCCTTGGTTTTGTGCGATTCGCGTGAAGCTAGCCGCGCGCATGCGCAACTCTCTGTTCGCGTGGCTTGGGATCCAAAAACTTCACACGACGCGTGCGCGTCGTACACGCGCACGCGTGGATGGCCATAGGTGCAATGACGCGCACGCGTCAGGGACGCGTACGCATGACCAAATTTGTGCTTCTAGCACACTTCCTGCCCCAAGCCAGCACAACTCTCTGCCCAAACACTCCTTTACGTCGATTTTGTAGGTGACGCGTACGCGTCAGTGACGCGCTCGCGTGGATACGAAAATCACAAATGACGCACACGCGTGGGGTGTGCGTCCGCGTGGGCTTGCTTGTGCTAAAGGCTTGGTTCCAGCGCCATTCCCACGCAACTTCTGTTCAACTTTTATTTTTCATGCACACATGACTGACGCGTACGTGTCAGCGATGTTTGCGTGTCGTGTGCTCTTTCTTTTTTTTTTCTTAGCCTGAGGTGTTCGGTTCCTGTAATAAAGTCGCTGCATGATCAGAAAAATAATAGAAACTTAATAAAAATCAAATAAGTAAGAAAGCTACTACTACGAAGAATAACTAAGGATACGAAATTATCGGGTTGCCTCCCGACAAGCGCTTCTTTAACGTCACTAGCTTGACGATCAGTTCTGCTAGTTCAGCAGATGAGTGGACCTCTGGTGATCAATCTCGCCTCCAAGATAGTACTTCAACCTCTGGCCATTCACTGTAAATTTTCTGTCAAAATTGTCTTCCTGTATTTCCACATGACCATATGGTGAAGCTCTGGTAACCACAAAAGGTCCTGACCACCGGAATTTCAGCTTCCTGGGAAAGAATTTGAGCCTTGAATTATATAGAAGCACTCTCTGTCCTGGCTCAAAGACTCTGATGGCAATCTTCTTGTCATGCAGTAGCTTGGTTCTCTCCTTATAGAGCTTGGCATTCTCATAAGCTGAATATCTGAATTCATCAAGCTCATTCAACTGAAGCATTTGCTTAATTCCTGCAGTTTCTGAATCAAGATTCAAGTACCTGATTGCCCAGTAAGCCTTGTGCTTAAGCTCAACTGGCAAGTGACAGGCTTTGCCATAAACCAACTGATATGGGGACATGCCAATTGGAGTCTTGTACGCTGTCCGGTATGCCCAGAGAGCATCATCAAGCTTCCTAGACCAGTCCTTTCTTGAAACATTGACGGTCTTCTCTAGAATCCTCTTGAGTTCCCTGTTGGAAACTTCAACTTGTCTACTTGTCTGAGGGTGATAGGGGGTTGCCACCTTATGACGGACTCCATATCTTTGCAGAAGAGAGTCCATCTGTCTGTTACAGAAGTGACTTCCTCCATCACTAATGAGTAATGAGTGTCCTTGGGACACCAAACCGGCTGAAGATATATCTCTGAAGAAAGCTCATTACCACCTTGGCATCATTGGTGGGTAAAGCCACTGCTTCCACCCACTTGGACACATAATCAACTGCCACTAGAATATAGTTGTTTGAATGTGAGGGTGGGAAAGGTCCCATGAAATCAATGCCCCACACATCAAACAATTCAACCTCAAGAATCCCCTGCTGTGTCATTTCATGGTTGGCAGGGAGATTCGTGGCCTTTGCAAATCTATCACAGTGCTTCACAAATTCTCTTGAGTCCCTGAAGAGAGTCGGCCAATAAAACCCGCTCTGAAGGACCTTTGTGGCTGTTCTTTCACCACCAAAGTGGCCTCCATAATCAGAACTATGACAGTGCCAAAGGATCTGCTGTGTTTCTTCATCTGGGACACATCTCCGGATGATACCATCTGAACACCTTTTAAAAAGGTATGGTTCCTCCCAAATGTAGTACTTGGCGTCAGTTAATAGCTTCTTTACTTGTTGTCTACTGTACTCTCGGGATAAAGTTCATGGCCTTGTAATTTGCAATGTCTGCAAACCATGGAGCCTGCTGAATGAGGAACAATTGCTCATCTGGAAACGTCTCAGTCACAGCCGTGGGTGGTTGTATTCCTGCTTCAGGCTCAATTCGGGAGAGATGATCAGCTACTTGATTTTCTGACCCTGTCCTGTCTTTTATCTCAATATCAAACTCCTGAAGGAGCAACACCCACCTGATTAATCTTGGTTTAGAATCCTGTTTGGTTAGAAGGTACTTCAAAGCAGCATGGTCAGTATAAAGAATAACCTTAGAACCAAGTAAATAGGACCTAAACTTATCAACATCATACACAACAGCTAATAATTCCTTTTCTGTAGTTGTGTAATTCTTTTGAGCATTATTTAACACATGACTGGCATAGTAAATAACATGCACAAGCTTACCATGCCTCTGTCCTAAAACAGCTCCTATAGCAAAATCACTAGCATCACACATTAATTCAAATGGTAAATCCCAGTCAGGGGGAGCTATAATGGGAGCAGAGGTAAGGTTTACTTTTAGAGTTTCAAAAGCATGCAGACAATCAGAATCAAAGACAAAAGGAACATCAACAACCAACAAGTTGCTTAATGGTTTAGCAATTTTAGAAAAGTCCTTTATAAATCTTCTATAAAATCCTGCATGACCCAAGAAACTCCTAACTGCCTTAACATTGGTTGGTGGTGGTAATTTTTCAATTACATCCACCTTTGCTCTGTCAACCTCAATCCCCTTACTTGAAATCCGGTGTCCAAGAATAATGCCTTCTGTAACTATAAAATGGCATTTTTCTCAATTTAAAACAAGGTTTGATTCTTGACACCGTTTCAAGACAAGAGATAAATGTTTAAGGCAGGATTCAAAGGAATTACCAAAAATAGAAAAGTCATCCATAAATATCTCAATAAACTTTTCAACCATATCAGAAAAAATTTAAAGCATACACCTCTGAAAAGTTGTTGGAGCATTACAAAGTCCAAATGGCATTCTCCTGTAGGCAAATACTCCAAAGGGGCATGTGAATGTTGTCTTCTCTTGATCTTGAGGGTCCACTGCAATTTGATTATATCCAGAATATCCATCTAGAAAATAATAAAAAGCATGACCAGCTAACCTCTCAAGCATCTGATCAATGAAAGGCAGGGGGAAGTGATCCTTCCTTGTAGCAGTGTTGAGCCTCCTGTAGTCTATGCACATTCTCCATCCTGTGACTATTCTTGTAGGAATAAGCCCATTCTTTTCATTCTTGATCACTATCATCCCTCCTTTCTTGGGAACTACCTGCACAGGACTTACCCAAGGACTGTCAAAAATAGGGTAAATAATACCTGCTTCCCATAATTTTATTACCTCTTTTTGGACCACCTCTTTCATAGTTGGATTGAGTCTCCTTTGTGGTTGCACAATTGGTTTGGCATCATCTTCAAGGAGGATCTTGTGCATATACTTGGTTGGACTAATCCCTTTCAAGTCACTAATGGTCCACCCAAGAGCTAATAATCACTGGATATGAATCATTTCCACCCAAGAACACATATTTTATAGACGGAGGAAAAGGTTTGAGCTCAAGCTTGGGGACTTCCTCCTCCTTTATTGGCGTGTTCATAAGCTCTTTTTGGGGTAGTGAATCATCAACTTCAACTAATTCACACTCAGAAATAGGATCCAGAACATCATCAAGTACCTCAGCTTCTAGTACTTCTTGAACTAGTGGTTCTATAACATCTATTTTTATACACCCCTCAGAATCATTAGGGTGCTTGAGGGCTTCAAAAATATTTAGGACCACCTGTTCTTCATTGACCCTCAGTGTTAATTCACCTTTTTGCACATCAATAAGAGCTCTACCTATAGCTAAAAAGGCTCTACCAAGTATAATAGAGGGTTTTACCTCCTCTTCCATGTCTAATATAACAAAATCAACAGGAAAAATAAATGGTCCTACTTTAACAAGTAAATCTTCAACCACACCCACGGGTAAGTTAATAGAAAGATCAGCAAGTTGAAGAGAAATACGAGTAGGTTTTACCTCCTCAATTTGAAGCTTTTTCATCACTAAAAGTGGCATTAGATTGATGATAGCTCCAAGATCACATTAAGCTCTCTGAATGCCGACATCTCCAATGGTGCAAGGAATGACAAAACTCCTTGGGTCTGGCATATTCTCAGGAAGGTTGTGTTGAATTATGGCACTGCATTCCTTGGTTAACACTACTGTTTCTTGTTCCTTCCAGTTCCTCTTGTGGGTCAACAACTCTTTCATAAATTTAGCATAGAGAGGCATTTGCTCTAGAGCCTCTGCAAAAGGGATGTTGATCTACAGTTTCTTGAAGACATCTAAAAATTTAGAGAATTGCTTTTCCTTGGATGCCTTCTGAAGCCTCTGAGGATATGGCATTTTTGGCTTGTATTCAGGAGCCTTTGGCAAGGTGGGATAAGTGTCAAGAGAGTCAGGAAATGGGTTGTCTGCATGCTTAGGAGGGGCGTGCTCTACATCTCCCTTCTTCTCCTCTGGAGCTTCCTTTTCAACTAGCTCTTCATTGGCCATGGTCTCAGAGCCAGCTACTTTACCACTTCTCAATTGAATTGCCTTGCAATCTTCTCTTGGGTTCACCACTGTATCACCTGGAAATGTACTTGCGGACCTCTCAGGAATTTGCTTGCTCAGTTGGCCCATTTGTACTTCTAGGTTTCTAATGGAGGCTCTGGTTTCCTGCATAAAACTCCTCATCATCTTCCAATTAGAATCTTCTTGGGACTTAGAGCTTGCCTGCTGAGGTGGTTGTTGCTACTGAGATTGAAATTGGCGGTTATTATAGTTGTTCTGTTGAAAACCGCCCTGAGAACTATTGTTGAAGTTCTGAGGTCTCTGAGGTTGATCCCTCCATCCAAAATTTGGGTGATTCCTCCACCCCTGATTGTATGTCTTAGAATATGGATCATTGTTGGGATTCCTAGGACCACTCCCCATGTAATTCACCTGTTCAGAAGAGGGTTGAGCATAATCATAATTATCATTTTGCATAAAGTTACCTGCCATGTCATAGGAGACTTCCTGTGGTGGATTTTGGGTGTTGATAGCTGAGACTTGCATGCCACCTATCTGTTGAGTAAGTAGATTTATTTGCTGAGACACCAGCTTGTTCTGAGCAAGAAGAGCATTAACAACTTCTACTTTCAACACGCCTCTCTTCTGAGGGGTCTCAGAGTTCACAGGATTCCTGTTAGATGAGTATAAATATTGGTTGCTTGCAACCAATTCAATCAGCTCAATAGTCTCCTCTGGTGTCTTCTTCTTGTGCAGTGAACCGCCTGCAGAAGTATCTAAGCTCATCTTGGACATCTCACCCAAGCCTTCATAAAAAATATCTAGTTGGGTCCACTTGGAGAACATGTCCGGAGGACATTGCCTAGTCAGCAGCTTATACCTCTCCCAAGCCTCATAAAGAGTTTCACCCTCCTTTTGCTTGAAGGTCTGAACTTCCAACCTAAGCTTAGTCAGCTTCTTAGGTGGGAAAAATTTTGTGAGAAACTTAGTAACAACCTTTTCCCATGTATTCAAACTCTCCTTTGGTTGGAAATCTAACCATAGCTTTGCTTTATCCCTCAGAAGAAACGGGAAAAGCATGAGTCTGTACACCTCTGGGTTCACTCCATTTGTCTTCACAGTATTACATATCTGCAGAAAATCAGATATAAATTGATTTGGGTCTTCGTGAGGAAGACCATGATACTGGCAGTTTTGTTGCACCAGAGTGACCAGTTGTGGCTTCAACTCAAAGTTGTTTGCAGCTATAGGAGGCACCATGATGCTCTTCCCATACAGATCTGCAGTAGGAGCAGAATAAGAGCCAAGCACTCTCCTTTGTTCCTCATTTCCATTCGGATTTGCCACATTGGCATTAACCACATTATTATTATCCATAGCTGATTCTGTAGCCTTGTAAAGTCTTGCTTGTTGTAAACGCCGCCTGAAAGTTCTTTCAGGTTCAGGATCAAAGTCTAAGAGATGTTCTTTGTCTCTATTCCTGTGCATAAACAAACAGAAGACAAGAAAAGATGGGACTCTCTATGTCAGAATGCAGAGAAATCCCTGTGAGGTAACCTGTGTAAAATAATAAAACAAAAATACTAAATAAATAAATAAATAAATAAAATTTTGAAAATAATAACTGAAAATAAATAAAAAAATTTCGAAAATTTAAAAGGAAAAAATAAATAAAAAAATTAAAATAAAATTAACTGGATAACACCAAACTTAATTCTAGAAATTACGAAAAATATTAATACTAATTTTTAAAAAAAATTTCGAAAATAATAAGGCAAAATTTAAATAAAATTAAAACTAAAACGCCTAATCTAAGCAATCAAACAACTGATAGTTGTTAATCACTATCAATCCCCGGCAACGGCGCCAAAAACTTGGTGCGGTATTTATAACCCACAAACTTACCGGCAAGTGCACCGGGTTGTACCAAGTAATACCTTACGTGAGTAAGGGTCGATCCCACGAGGATTGAAGGACTAAGAAATAATGATTGATTAATTGGCTTAGTTAGACAAACAGAAAAGAGTGTTTGAATATTCAAAAAGCATTAAACAATCGTAAAGAAAGTAAAATAGTAAAATAAATGGATTGGGAGTAAAATATAGAGAAGGCAGTTAAGGTTTTAGAGTTATCTATCTTTTCGGATTAACTTTTCTTACTAACTATTTTAATTATGTAGGATTTAATTTATGGCAAACTATATGTGACTAGACCCTAATTCCTTAGACCTTTCTAGTCTCCTCTAAAATTCATTAACTGCCAATTCCTTGGTCAATTAATTCCAATAGAAGCTGCATGATCAAATTCCAGTTTATATGCCACAAAAATTCTAATTACCCAAAAATAAAAGGATTATATGTCACGTATCCCATTAAATCCAGATAATTAAAATTTAGGAGAATATGTTTTCAAGCTGTTGTTCAAGTAAAGAGTTTTTTCAAGTTATACAAGAACTCAAATAGAAAGAGGGTCATACTTCCGTTGCACCCAAATTCATAAGATAAAGAGCGAAAACAATTCTTAAATTATAAATCCATACATGAATTAAAATAGAAAAAGCAATAAAATCAATCCATACAAATAGACAGAGCTCCTAACCTTAACAGTGGAGGTTTAGTTGCTCATGGTTCAGAGTAGAAAACTAGGATTGTAAATTAGAATGGAATAATGTTGTGTTTTAAAAAAATGTTGTTATGGAATCACCCTGTTGGGATCCCTTTTATATCTAATCCTAATAATTTAAAATCTATTATCTAAAACTAAAATCATATCTTTTCCTAAAAATAATATTTGAATTTAAATTTGAATTAATTAACAAGTCTTCAGTTGATGGGTGGGAACCACTTGTTTTGTCCATTTTGTAGCTTCTAATCTGTGTTTTCTGGGCTAGAAACTGGGTCAAAACAGCCCAGAAATTGCCCCCAGCGTTTTTCTGTGTTTTCTGCACGTGGCGCATGTCACGCGTACGCGTCGCTATGCAAATCTTCAAATTACGCATACGCGTCAGTCACGCGCACACGTCGCCATGGAAAGCTCCAAATCACGCATACGCATCAGTCATGCGTACGCGTTGCTCCTCGCTGCCATCTCCTTTGATTCTTGTGCTGCAGAAACTCCATCAAATCCAGCCAAATGCTACCTAAAATAAACAGTATTGTACAAAACTCAAAATAGCATCCATAGTGGCTAAAATATAATTAATTCTTGATTAAAATCAACAAATTAGATGCAAATTCACTAGGAAAAGATAGGAAAGATGCTCACGCATCATATGCACCGTAGTCATTGGAGCTGGACCGCCGTCGTGGAGGGAGGTCTCGCCGCCAAGCTGCTATCGCCGAAGCCCTGTGTCTCTGATAAACCCATATTTTATGATATATTTTGTGCTTAATCTGAGTGATTTATTCAATCCTTCACCCATTTATTCATATTAATTGCTTGGTTTTACTTTCCCTTCCTTATTATGTGATGTATGTGAAAAAACATGTTTCCTATGCTTTAAAATTAATTATTTTAATTACCTTTACTTCCATTCGATGCCGTGATTAGTGTGTTGAGTAGTTTCAGATCTTCTAAGGCAGGAATGACTTAAAGGATGGAAAGGAAACATACAAAAATGGAAGGAAAACACAAAACAGAGTTTTTGGAGAAACTGGCATCCACGCGATCGCATGGGTGACGCAGACGCATGCCAAGCGCGAAGAAGCAGCGACGCGGCCGCATAACTGACGCGACCGCGCGCCTTAAGCAGAACACATATGACGCGGTCACATGACTGACACGATCGTGTGCCAAGGAAAACTCCGAATGACGCGACCGCGTGACCCACGCGGACGCGTGACAGAGGTTACTCACCAGAAATTGCAGAAAACACTCATAGCGAATTCTGAAGCCCTTTTTGGCCCAAATCCAAGTCCAGAAGGCATAGACCAGAGGTTATGAAGTGGGGGAATGCATCCATTCAAAGAGAGTCTCCACTTTAGTTAGTTTTCATGATTTAGATTTAGTTTTGAGAGAGGTTCTCTCCTCTCTCTTCTCTCTTTAGGATTAGGATTTAGAATTAGGATTTTATTCGCTTTCAGGATTATCTCTTTATCAGGTTCAATATTCCCTTTTATTTACTTTTGCAATTTAATTTATGAATTCTTCCATGTTACAGATTACTCTTTTGAATTAATGTTAATTGAGGTATTTCAGTTTAATATTGCTTTCTTTTATTTACATTATAGTTATTCCCATCTGAAGACATTTTTATTCCAGTAGATTTACTTTTCCCCTTTTGGTCTTGGTTAAGAAATCAGTAACTCAGGAGTTATCAAACTCAAACATGATTGATAATTGTTATCTTGTTAATTAAATTGAACTTCAATAATCCCATCTTTTCTTAGGAAATAAATAGGATTCGAAGATCAAACCAATTAATCCCTTGACCTTCCTTTATCTTAGTAAAGGTTAACAAAGTGGAATTAAGATTCAGTTTTCATCATCATTGATAAGGATAGCTAGGATAGGACCTCTAATTTCTCATACCTTGCCAAAAGTTTATTTACAGTCATTTATTTATTTTACTTGCCATTTAAATTACTTGTTCTTCATTTACTTTAATTGCTAATTAAACCATTCGCTCCTCACTCTCAAAATCCCAATTTACAATCTCCATAACCAATAGACGACCCAAGGTTTGAATACTTTGGTTATCAATTTTAAAGGGGTTTGTTACTTGTGACAACCAAAACGTTTGTACGAAGGGATTTCTGTTGGTTTAGAAACTATATCTACAACGCGACTGCTTTTATAAAATTCTTTACTGGCAAAAATCCCAACGTCAAAAAATGGCGCCGTTGCCGGGGAACTGCAATCGTGTGCCTTATTATTGGTTATTGTAAATATTTTTCTTTTACTTGTTTATTTGTCTTTATTTTCCCCTTTTTATTTCTATTAACTACTATGAATTCTCACCCCTTTCGCTTTGAGTTTGGTTCTAATGTTATTGAAAGGAATGGAAGTTATAATAGGAACATGCATCAAGGTCAGAGCAACCAAAGATGGATGGAGCCAAGAGGATCTGATCAACCCTTTAGGTAATAACACCCTCCAAGATATCATGGACAAAGACCATTCTACAATGCATACCAAGCCAATAGACATGGTGAACAACCCTGTAATTACCCACAAGCCCCACCATGTGCTTATAGGCCATCCTCTCAACGTAACTTTGAACCACCACACTCACAAGCTCCTTTTCACCATTCGCCACCACATTATCCGCATTTACCCCAATTCCAATCCAATTACTCCCAAACACCACCACTTCCCCCTGTACCATATCCAAATCTATCACCCCGAGAATCAGAGGTTCACCTCAAGAAAACAGTAGATCAACTTCAAACAACCCTTCATCAACTGGAGCAAGCAGTAAGGCAATTATCTGCTAGACGTTCGAACATTCAAGGACATCCCACAGCCCCATGTGGACAATCTAATGAAGAGCGTAGCATGAAGGAGATACTAGGAACTCCAGTAGACAAGACAGAGCATGGTTTCGTACTGGAACAAGTAGAGGAAGCTGTCATTATTGAAGAAGAAGAGTTGGTTGAAGACTTAGGAGACGCTGAACCTCCATGGGAATCCAAAGTTGTAGAGCACTCTGTCAAGGATGTTACAATTGATGCTAAGGAGGATTGTGCGCAATCCCCAGAGCAAGTCTTTCACGAAGAACTAGACAGAATAACCCAAGGAGAAAATTTCCTTGATGATGATAGTCACAAGTCAAGTTCTCCTAGTAATGAACTTGCATCCGCAAGTGAATTCTCTGAGATCGAAGAATCTTCCCCAAGTGAATACGAAGATGATATGGAGGTAGATTTCTCTCAACCTCCAATCTATGACTTAAGTGATGAGGAAGACATCGAGGGCTTTGATCAGGACATGGATACATTTGAAGAATCTTGCAAAGAAGTGGAGAATTTTACAGAAGAGCACAAGGGAGTAGAACTCACAGAACCACTGGAACCACCTATCCCAAGGCCATTACCACCCAATACAAGTTTCAAGTGGGTACAATCCTTAACCTTTAGCTTTATTTTTCCACTTGAATATGGTTTGCTTGAAACAAATGGCCAGCTTAGAGCTCTCTACGGCTTTAAGAGTAAGCGGGAAATGGCTCGTGCTCAGAGCTGGTGCACAAGGTTTAATAAGGTTCCACGCTTCAACTCAAAGTGCACGGATTGGCATCATGATCAATCAGATGGATCTCGGAAAACATTTGGTTATCCTGGTGAGAATCTAATTTCTAAACTGCCCAGATGAAAAAGTATAGATCAAGACGAAGGCGGATTTAAAAGCAAAGTTTGGGATCCTGGAATCTATGCCGACAATCATCACCCCGGGAGCCTGAGAATCTATTTGAAGCTGCTCAGAAGCTTTACATGCCTAGTTTGGGACCCCGGAGGCTATTGGCATTCCAAGTATTGGTGGAGATTTCTGGATGAATTTAAGCATAAGCCGCCATAACAGGAAGCTCATCCAACGTCCAACTTAAGGACTTTAACTAAAAGTGCTAGGTGGGAGACAACCCACCATGGTATGATCGTTCTTTTCTTTTTCAATTTTAATCTTATTCCGTTTTGTTTATTTTTCGAGTTTTATTTTATTTTATTTCATTGAACCTGGAGTTTTGCATCGCATTCATATTAATAATTGCATTCTGCATACTGCATAATTGCATACTTGCTTAAAAAAAAAAGGGTGCGCGACGCGACCGGATCATTCATGCGATCGCGTCAAGTTGCGAAAAACACTTCCCACGCGACCGCATCATTCACGCGGCCGCGTGACCTGGAGATCGGCGTAAAGATCCAACGTCTAGAAAGTTAGGCTGGAATCGTGTGGCCATTGTGCGTTTTGCACAAATGACCCACGCGGACGCGTCCCTGACGCGATCGCGTCACTTGGACAACACACATCCCACGCGACAGCATGAGCGACGCGATCGCGTCGCATGGATTGCACAAACACCCCAAAGGAGACAAAGAGTTACGCTGAAACGACGCTGGAACTATGCGTTTTGCACAAATTCCAGCGACGCGATCGCATGCCCCAGGCGATCGCATCATTCACTCTTTTTGCCTTCCACGCGATCGCGCCACTCACGCGATCGCGTCAACCACCATTTCAGCCCACCCACGCGACCGCGTGCCCCACGCGATCGCGTGGATTCAAATTTATAACCCCCCCAGTCACGCGAACCCTACCAGTCGCGCCCCCCCAAACCCCTCTCTTCCCTCTCTTCTTCTCCAATCACACCACCATCACCCAGCCACCACCACCGAACCACCATCACCATGCCGACCACCCAGCTACCGCCACCACCCACCCCCTTCCTCCTTCCTCTTTCTTTCTTCTTCTTCCTTCTTCTTTCCCCCCTAACGCCACTGCCCTCCTCCGCGATCACCACCACCGCGCCGCCGCACCCCCAGCCGCCACCCAAGCCCCCCTTCCCTTCCTTCCCTCTCCCCCTACCCCCATTCCCCTCCCTTTTCCCTCTCTTCCTCCGAACAGCAGCCACCGCCGCCGTGCCACCCTCCTCCGCCGCACCGAACACCACCACCGCCATCCCCAGCCACCTCTCTGCCCCACTCTCCTTAATTCGCCTACCAGGTTCCGACGAATGCCACCCTTCTCTCCATTCGTAGTTAATTCATATTTTTTTCTGTTTATATTCATATTTAGGCTAGTTAGATATGCATGTTGTAGTGGATTCTAGGTTGTTGGTAGCCTAGGATGTGGTTAGTAGATTTAGGCCTGTTTAATTGCACTGTGCGTGTTTCTTGTTTCATTATTTTCGCAATTTTGCTGTTGCTGTAATGTTAGTTTTGTTCATATGCTGTAATTTCTTGTTTCATGCTGCTCTTTACTCTGATTTTTCATGTTCCTATTCCTTATATGTAATTGCAGCTTTATTTTTGATTCATATGAACTATTCTTTGTTGTTTATTTTCTGAGACAATCTAATTTTAGCCGGAATGCTGCCCAAATCTCTGTAAAATGTTTCCATTCATGTCTTGATTTTGGCATTTTCAACTGTGCCTTCCTTAGATTTAACCAAAACAATTCATGAATGCCAGGGCAAGCTTTCTTATTCTTTTTGATTTCCTGGTTCATAATTTACATTTTTGATGTTTGATTCCAATTTTTGCTATTTCTATATCTATTTGAATCATCATCCACCTGTTTTCCTTTTTTGGATATGAGTTACTTATAGCTTCAAACTGTGAATACTTGTTACTTGGAATATTTTCATTATGCCACTTACTTTAACCCACTTTTTACTAACTCACTAATGTTAACTTCCTAAACGTTTTTTCAATTCTAACCAACCTAACCTTTCAAAACTTTTCTTCTGATTTTCTTTCACTTTCTTTTAACATTCTAACCATGGCATGATGTTAATTTTTCTATTTAACATGAATTCAATTACATTTTGGATTGTGAATTCTCCTTTTCGGACTTTTAACTCCTATACAATCCTTAATGCACATTTACTTAACTCATTTTCCTTATCCTTTTGCTCCTTTGCCACTTTGTGTTTCTTTTGATTATTTGCCTATTTGTTTTCCTGTTTTTATTATATCCTGGTTTTCTGTTTTTCAGGATGTCTGCCAGCCAGAAAAAAGGAAAAGGAAAGGCTACTACTAGCAAACGGAAAAGAGGAGAATCCTCCATGTCCATTATGGATATTATGCACGATGACTCCTTGTGGGAGAAAAATTTTACCCCGCAGGAGAAGGCCGACCAGCTAATCCCTGCCACTGATCCAATAAAGTTTGCAAACTGATACTGTGAGCTGAAGTATCCGGTGTTTGCAACCTCCAGGAACCTATACTTAGAGAGGACCTTGAAAATCCCAGAAGAACTCCAGTAATACACCTCTGATCAGATCAAACAAAGAGGCTGGTTCTTCCTGGAGAGAAACCTGACTGAGGTCAATGCATCTTGGGTTAGGGAATTCTACTGCAATTACTTCAAAACCTCCCTAGATGCAGTGAACCTTAGAGGAAAGCAGATTCTGGTCACTGAAGAGGCCATTGAAGATGTTCTAAAGCTTCTGCCTAAAACTGATCAGCTGGATGGTTATCAGAAAGCTGAGGAAGACATGCACTTCATGAAGTTTGATTGGGATGCAGTCAAGGCCCGGATAGCCTTTGACCCAACCGTTCCTTGGATTATGGGTCAGAACACCACCATGCCAAAGGGAATCAAGCGGATTTACCTGAATGATGAGGCTCGGCTATGGCATCAGATACTTAGCAACTTCATTATGCCGAGTACTCACGAGACTGAGATACCAGCCGCTATGATCACCCTCCTATAGTGTGTGATGGAGGGTAAGGACCTGTACCTGCCACGCTTTATCCAGTACCACATGGCCAGGGTCCACGTCCGAGGCACTCTTCCCTTTCCTTATCTGGTTACACAGCTAGACCGTCGAGCTGACGTGCCTTGGGAGGATGCTGATGAAAAGCCACCTGCTGCATAATACAAGAAGATTATCCCTCACAGCAGGAACTTTCTGGCTTTGGGCTACAGACCTCCATTCCTCACTGCTACTACTGAGACAGCCACACCATCTGCCGGCCCCTCTTCTTCTACAGCTACCCTTGCCACCACCACTGCTCCTTCACCTGCCCCAGAGCCCGTCTATCATCTAGTGCACGCCTGTTTCGACGACTTGACCAGATGGAGCGTCGCAACAAGCGACGCTATGAGCACTTGAA
Source organism: Arachis ipaensis (assembly GCF_059453495.1). Classification (NCBI taxonomy): domain Eukaryota; kingdom Viridiplantae; phylum Streptophyta; class Magnoliopsida; order Fabales; family Fabaceae; genus Arachis; species Arachis ipaensis. The sequence goes on along the minus strand of NC_142440.1, from coordinate 20,579,093 downwards.
GCTGATGATACGCTCTGGCGACATCCCCTCCGAGCCTGACACACCATCTGAGGCATCTGAGGAGGAGGCGGATGATCACGAGGCAGAGACCCATCCCAGAGCGAGGCTGTGCAGGCAGGCACAGAGCAGGTCACATCACATCAGGAGGCTCCGCCTCAGATTCAGGCTGTAGACCCCGAGATCCCTATTCAGTCAGCACCTCCTCTGCAGCAGGCTGATCCTCCGACCACCACCACAGAGACTCCAGCTACCCACCCTTCCAGTGATGACACCCCTTCACACCCTGCTTGAGTGAACATCAGGGACGATGCTACATTTTAAGTGTGGGGAGGTCGCCATCTCTGGCATTCTTTTTTTTTTGGTGAACCACTACATACTCTTTTTATTTTATTTTGCTACTTTTCTGTATTTTTCTTTTTCTTTTTATTTTTATTTTCTCAGTACTTATATATTGCTACTTTTATGTATTTTTACTCTATCTCTTCATTTTGCACTTTAGTTCATATTTTAGCCATTTAGTTTAGTAGCAATTCTAACTTATTAGTTATAGAAATTGTGGATTAATTAGTATAGTTTACCCTTTTTAGCATAAGATAGCTTAGTTTAAATTGAAAAATATAAAAAGAAAGTAAACTAGGAACTTGAACATAATAGAAACAATCCACACACCTTGTATATATAGCATTACATGTTAGTTAGTTAACAACATTTCATCAAGGAGAAACACTAGAACTTTAAAGCCACCTTAAGTTTTACATTGAGAATAATGAGAATTTTTAACTAAACTTGCATGACATACATAACTGATAAATGATTTTTGAGCTAGAGAACACACAACCTGAGTTTTGAGCTTAATTGTATGGTTACATTCAAACCATAATTTTTATTCCTGTGTGTTCCACCCTTCTTATTTATTCTGATGTTCTTTATTTTGTTTTAATCTATATGTCCGATTATAGAATAGAAATACATACCAAGAGAGTGATTGAGGCCATTATTTGATTTTAGCTCACTTATCCCAAAATAGCCTACCTTTTACATCACCCTTGTTAGCCCCCTTGAGCCTTTAAACCCCCTTTTATCCTATCAGCCACATTACTAGCCTTAAGCAGAAAAACAAAATAAAAAAAATCCCAAGTTGAATCCTTGGTTAGCTTAAGATAGAAATTGTGTAATTGTTTAAGTGTGGGAAACCTATTGGGAACATGGATGATAAAAACAAAAGGGTAGAAAAGTTGAAAAGAATAAAATAATTCAAAATAAAAATTTTTGGGAAGCATGCTCATGTGAAATCAAAATAATTGAATTACCATGTGCATTAAAAAAAAGTGTTATTTTTCAGTAGTTGAATAAAGGGGACACAAAAAAATTCCCCAAATGTGAAATAAAGCAATACACATGGGATAAAAATAATAAACATTAAGGCATGAGCATGTAACATCAAAAGTGGGAAAATATGGGAGGATAGGTAAAGAAGCTTTGCTTTACAAAGTATGTATGTTAGGTGAGATCTTAGACTAATCAAGGATTCGCTTAATTAGCTCACTTAGCCTTATACATATACCTTTACCTTTACCTTGGCCCCATTACAACCTTAATTAAAGACCTCATGACTTTTGTATGTCTGTATTCTATAATTGTTGATTGGTTAGATGAAGAACAAAGTTATAGAAAGTAAGAATAAAAAGAAGAATAGAGTGATTAACCCAATAAACACTGAGTGACTAGAGAGTAAACACAAAATTCAGTGAGGGTTCAATAGCTCATTAACATATATCTCTGCTTGAATTATTAATTGTCTTGCAAGTTTATAAAATGTTTTTCTCTCCCATCTCAACTGTAAAAGTGCTTTATCAACTATCTAAGGTTTGGCTATATATATATATATATATATATATATATATATGACTCCTTGAGAATGTGAATTAATTCAACTACATGTAAGCTTTATATACAAGTGAATAAAAATTAGAATTGCATGATGCATCTAGGTAGTTGCATTTAGATTAGATTGCATTGCATGGCATTCCACCACTTTAACCTAACATTACTCTTGGACTTAGCATGAGGACATGCTATTGTTTAAGTGCGGGAAGGTTGATAAACCCATATTTTATGATATATTTTGTGCTTAATCTGAGTGATTTATTCAATCCTTCACCCACTTATTCATATTAATTGCATGGTTTTACTTTCCCTTCCTTATTATGTGATGTATGTGAAAAAACATGTTTTCTATGCTTTAAAATTAATTATTTTAATTACCTTTACTTCCATTCGATGCCGTGATTAGTGTGTTGAGTAGTTTCAGATCTTCTAAGGCAGGAATGACTTAAAGGATGGAAAGAAAACATACAAAAATGGAAGGAAAACACAAAACGGAGTTTTTGGAGAAACTAGCATCCACGCGATCGCATGGGCGACGCGGACGCATGCCAAGCGCGAAGAAGCAGCGACGCGGCCGCATGACTGATGCAACCGCGCGCCTTAAGCAGAACACATATGACGTGGTCGCATGAATGACACGACTGCGTGCCAAGGAAAACTCCGAATGACGCGACTGCGTGACCCACGGAGACGCGTGACAGAGGCCACGCACCAAAAATTGCAGAAAACGCTCATAGCGAATTCTGAAGCCCTTTTTGGCCCAAATCCAAGTCCAGAAGGCATAGACCAGAAGTTATGAAGTGGGGGAATACATCCATTCAAAGATAGTCTCCACTTTAGTTAGTTTTCATGATTTAGATTTAGTTTTGAGAGAGGTTCTCTCCTCTCTCTTCTCTCTTTAGGATTAGGATTTTATTCGCTTTCAGGATTATCTCTTTATCAGGTTCAATATTCCCTTTTATTTACTTTTGCAATTTAATTTATGAATTCTTCCATGTTACAGATTACTATTTTGAATTAATGTTAATTGAGGTATTTCAGTTTAATATTGCTTTCTTTTATTTACATTATAGTTTTTCCCATCTGAAGATATTTTTATTCCAGTAGATTTACTTTTCTCCTTTTAGTCTTGGTTAAGAAATCAGTAACTCAGGAGTTATCAAACTCAAACACGATTGATAATTGTTATCTTGTTAATTAAATTGAACTTCAATAATCCCAATCTTTTCTTAGGAAATAAATAGGATTCGAAGATCAAACCAATTAATCCCTTGACCTTCCTTTATCTTAGTAAAGGTTAACAAAGTGGAATTAAGATTCAGTTTTCATCATCATTGATAAGGATAGCTAGGATATGACCTCTAATTTCTCATACCTTGCCAAAAGTTTATTTACAGTCATTTATTTATTTTACTTGCCATTTAAATTACTTGTTCTTCATTTACTTTAATTGCTAATTAAACCATTCGCTCCTCACTCTCAAAACCCAAATTTACAATCTCCATAACCAATAATAAGAACATACTTCCCTGCAGTTCCTTGAAAAGACGACCCGAGGTTTGAATACTTCGGTTATCAATTTTAAAGGGGTTTGTTACTTGTGACAACCAAAACGTTTGTACGAAGGGATTTCTGTTGGTTTAGAAACTATATCTACAACGCGACTGCTTTTATAAAATTCTTTACTGGCAAAAATCCCAACGTCAGTCACTGTCGTGGAGTTTGTCACCGTCAGATCAGAGAAGGAAGGAGGAAACTTACGCTGTCATTCTCCTTGCTGTCGTAGCCATCGCCGTTCAGGGTTGTGCACCGCCATTCGTCGCTGCTCAGTCATTGCCGAAGCTTTCTGCCGTCGTTCTGTTGTTGGTTCTTTTTTTATAATAAGTGTATTTTGTTTTGGAACCCTTTAAAATTAGTATTCTAGTCTGTTGGCTAGAGATTCTAAGGTTTTGGTAACTTAGGGTCAAGTTTCGGTTATTACGTGTCGCATTTAGAGTTGCTGCTATTGTTGCGGAAGCAATATGGAGCTGTGGTTGTGGCTACCACTGTTGCGGGCTGGTAGAAAGAGTTTTGACGCGTTTTATAACCTTCGGGTTTCGACTATTCAAGGTAGGGGCGCTTTCCTTAAACTTATTTTTATTTCCGAGAATTGTTATAAATCAATATTGATGCAAAAATATATTTTTGGTGATTATGTGTGTTTTATGGATTGAACCGAGTTGCTCTAGATAATTGTGATTGTTAGTCTAGTGGAATTGTTGAATATTTGAGAAGGTTGAATATTTTGAGTGATTGTTTTTGTTAAATTGGCAATTTTCGAATTGGTTTCCTTGAGGTTTTGGAAACGTTTTATTATTGAAAATGATTTGATTTTAAAAATGTTTAATATTGGAATTGGTCTGCTTTTGGAAGTGATTTGAAAAGAGTTTGAAGAATGTTGGATGGGACTCGGAAAGGGTGACAGAATCCGAGTTTTAGAGGAGATGCTGTCCAATTTTTAATAAAACTAGAGATTCCGTTTGAGTGCATATTAGAACGCTTTGGATTTTTAAAGGATTTTCTAATTTTATTTTGAGTTATTCAGAAAAGGATTACGTTTTGAGTTTTGCTTTATTTAGAAAAGAATGAATTGTGGTTGAGGAAATGAAAAAATGATAATTTGTAAATGAATGAGACATGTGACCCTGGGTAAGAGGCAGTGGCATTGTCCACTTGCTTCGGGAAAGAGATGAGGAATAAGAATGATGAAAACTGAGTTTGAATTATAAAATTAAATTGAATGATATTGAGAATGGATTTAAAAATGAAATTGAATTTTGATTGAGATATATGTGACCGGATAAGATGTAGTGGTGTTATCCACTTGATCCGGATAAGAGTTCGAGACTCTGGGTAAGATGCAAGAGTTGAGTTCTGTCGCCGCTTACTCCAGGTTGAGAACTGTAACACCACTTGTGTAAGAGGCAAGGGTGAGGTGGTCCCATTGCTCCGTGTTTGGTGTTCTATCTATGGTTAGCTACCAGAACATATCGGGTTGGCTATATAACCGACAGATGATATCATCAGCCGTAGGACAGGCATGCATCATATGCATCTATGTGACATTGTTTGGGTGTACATATTGTGATTGGTTTGCCTATGTGAATAATTATGTTTAACTGCTAATTACTATACTTGATGTAACTGCTTTGATTGTGTCTGAACCTCATTACTTGTATTTGTGACTGAAATTGGTTGAATTGTGGTGAATTGAATGTTGATTGAGTTGTTTGGGCCTGAGGCCATGATTGATTATGTGATGGGCCTGAGGTCGCAATTGGTTTGTGTTGTGATTTAGTTAGGTATGAAAAATCAAACTGGTTCAGCATAGACTTAATGAACCTATGCTTGGAACAGGTTGGTCATTCATACAGTCTAGGAAACTTTTGAAGATTTTCTTTATACGAAAAGAAAAGTTTTGGATTTGCATAGTTATCTGATTTCTTTTAAAAGGTTTTGAATTTTTGGATGGTTAAACCATCGGTTTTCAAAAGATTCATAAGACAACAATAATCACTGAGCTTGAAAACAGTTTTCTTATTAAATATCTTATGACAATTCTAAAAACTCCATGGTGAGACCGTGTGGTTAGGTTCTCACCCCCTACAGCTTTACCTTTTCAGGAATCGGATGAAGGAGCATTATGAAGAGTTTTATTGCATTTTTCTATACAATGTTGTTTTAGTTAGATAATTTTTCTTCCTTCGCCTTTGTTATTATAATTTTGTAAGAGGGATAGGAGTTGTATGTTTTATATGTATATTATATTTATAAGCTACTTATATAACAAGTTTATATTTTCTTCCTCTCCTTTTTTATATGTATATTATGTCTATGTATATGATACTATGTAGATATATATATTTTTGTGAATAAAAGGTTTAAAGTACAGACTCACCATTTTCTGAAATAAAATTCCGGTTCATATTCGTAAATGCTCGATATTAAATAAAAATAGTATAAAATAAAAAGGTTTAGAAGTAGGTAATGCCTGAACTTTTAGTACGATTATGAGGTGCTAAAAGTTAGAGTGTTACATCATACAAAGCAACTAAAGTGCGACTTATCAATTCGTAATTACATTGACCTTGCTGTTTGGTGCACGAAATTGTGATCTCCAGGCTCGAACAAATCCTGGTAATGGCTCCAAAGCTTGGTGCTCTGATCTTAATTCATAATTGTCACAACTTCGATACAACTAACCAGCAAGTGCACTGGGTCGTCCAAGTAATACCTTACGTGAGTAAGGGTCGAATCCCACGGAGATTGTTGGTATGAAGCAAGCTATGGTCACCTTGTAAATCTCAGTCAGGCGGATATAAAATAATCATGGAGTTTTCGAATAATAAATAATAGAATAGGGATAGGGATACTTATGTAATTCATTGGTGAGAATTTCAGATAAGCGAATGGAGATGCTTTTCATTTCTCTGAACCTCTGCTTTCCTGCTATCCTCATCCAATCCGTCTTACTCCTTTCCATGGCTGGCTTTATGTGATACATCACCACTGTCAATGGCTACTTTCGGTCATCTCACGGGAAAATGATCCAATGCCCTATCACGGCACGGCTAATCGTCTGGAGGCATCACCCTTGCCAATGGCTTCATCTTATCCTCTCAGTGAATAATATGCTCACGCACCCTGTCACGGCACGGCTATTCATCTGTCGGTTCTCGATCATGCTGGAATAGGATTTACTATCCTTTTGCGTCTGTCACTAACGCCCTGCAATCGCGAGTTCGGAGCTCGTCACAGTCATTCAATCATTGAATCCTACTTGGAATACCACAGACAAGGTTTAGACCTTCCGGATTCTCTTGAATGCCGCCATCATTCTAGCGTACGCCACGAAGATTCTGGTTAGGAGATCTAAGAGATACTCATTCTAGCTTAATTCATGTAGAACAGGAGTGTTTGTCAGGCACGCGTTCATAAGGGAGAAGGATGATGAGCATCACACATAATCATCACCTTCATCACGTTCTTGGGTGCGAATGGATATCTTAGAAGCGAAATAAGAAGAATTGAATAGAAAACAGTAGTACTTTGCATTAATCTTTGAAAAACAGCAGAGCTCCACACCTTAATCTATGGAGTGTAGAAACTCTACCGTATGAAAATACATAAGTGAAGGTCCAGGCATGGCCGAGATGGCCAGCCCCCTAACGTGATCAAAGGATCATAAGGTAATCCAAAGATGCCTAATACAATAGTAAGAGGTCCTATTTATAATAAACTAGTCACTAGGGTTTACATGAGTAAGTAATTGATGAATAAATCCACTTCCGGGGCCCACTTGGTGTGTGTTTGGGCTGAGCCTGAGTGTTGCACGTGCAGAGGCCATTTGTGGAGTTGAACGCCAGTTTCTGTGCCAGTTTGGGCGTTCAACTCTGGTTTTGGATCCTTTTCTGGCGCTGGACGCCAGATTTGGGCAGAAGGCTGGCGTTGAACGCCAGTTTACGTCGTCAATTCTTGGCCAAAGTATGGACTATTATATATTGCTGGAAAGCCCTGGATGTCTACTTTCCAACGCAATTGGAAGAGCGCCATTTCGAGTTCAGTAGCTCCAGAAAATCCACTTTGAGTGCAGGGAGGTCAGAATCCAACAGCATCAGCAGTCCTTTCTCAACCTCTGAATCTGATTTCTGCTCAAGTCCCTCAATTTTAGCCAGAAAATATCTTTATACCATCTATAATCAGACATAGTTGGACATCTTAAATTCATTAATTGGGTTCCTATCCTATCTTTGAAAGTACTTAGATCTCCTACAAAGTTTTTAATAATGGTATAAATTAATGTGGATGTAGCATCTTGTGACTGATCTTCTTGTTTAATGCTATTAATAATTAATTTTTTCTTAGATACTGAGAAAATTATCCCACCATCCTTTTAATTGTCCTGTAAACCCTTGGGTTAATATGATTGCTGCCTTTTTATTGGAAGCTTTTCTCATCTTATAAGCAGTTGGCGCCATAGTCAGATTACACATTTGATCCAAAATGGCTTGTTCACTTAATCCATCTATATTCTATTCTACTAAATCTGATAAAAAAAAACTATTTTGTACTAATTGTGTTCTTTCTTCTAAGCCTACTGGTGTGGAATTTAAAGTCCACAAACTAACCGGCAAGTGCACTGGGTCATACCAAGTAATACCTTAGGTGAGTGAGGATCGATCCCACGAGGATTGATAGATCAAGCAACAATGTTTGAGTGATTGACTTAGTCAGACAAGCAGAAAATGGTGTTGAGAGTTCAATAGCATTAAATAGTAAATTTAGAGAATTAAAGGCAAACAATAAATTGATGAGAAGAATATGGGAGAAAACAGTTAAGGTTTCGGAGTTGTTTATCTTCTGGATTTCTATTTCTTACCAACTATTTTAATCATACAAGACTCAATTCATGGCAAACTATAAGTGACTAAACCCTAATTCCTTAGCAATTTAGTCTCCTTTAATCTAGTTAACCGCCAATTCCTTGGTCACTTAATTTCAATTAGAAGGTGAAGTTCAGTTTTAGTTTATTAGCCACAGAAACCCTAATTATCCAAATATAAGAGGATTATATGTCATGTATCCCGTTAAGTCCAGATAAATTAGTGGTTTAAGAGAATTTATTTTCAAGCTGTTGTTCAAGTAAATTGCTTTTCTATGGTTTACAAGAACTCAATTAGAATAGGGGTTATTCTTCCGATCTACCCAAATCCTTAAGATGAAGAACGAAAACAAATTCTTGAAATTAAAATCAATACATTAATTAAAATAGAATATTAATAGTATCAATCCATAGAATAAACAGAGCTTCTAACCTTAACAATGGAGGCTTAGTTCCTCATGGAGAAAATAAACCCTAGTAGAGAAAAGTATGAAAGTGTGGAATGAAAATTTGGAGCCGAGCCTAGGTCAAGATCACTTCTCCTTTTATATCTAATCTTAATTAATGTAAAATATATTTTTAAAACTAAATAATATCTTTTCCTATTTGTAAATAAAATAAAAGTTTTAATCAAAATAAAACTAAATCTTTGAATGCATCATTATTAGCGTGGGGACCATTGCATTCTTCAAGGTTGGCGCCTAACTTGGAATTTTCCAAGTTAGGCGCCACTAAAGCAGCATGGTTTAGAGCTTTTCTGTGATCTTGGAACCGAACTTGGAAAATCCCAAGTTAGGCGCCACCAAGGTAGCACGTATAGGAGCATTTTTTCTTCATCTGACGCCTAACTTGGGATATATCTTTAGAAAGCTCTAGAAGTTGGCTTTCCAATGCCGTTATAACCGAGTCAATTGAACCTCTATAGCTCAAGTTATGCTTATTGGAGTGTGAAGGGGTCAGGGTTGACAGCATCTATAAATTCTCTTTGTACTTGTCTTCAATTCTTGATTCCTCCTTGTGCTTTTGCTTCCCTTTTCCCAAATTTCCCTGCATGAATTGTGAAATAAAAAGAATAAAATCAATATTCAATTTAAACACTAAAACTCTCGATAATTAAGCATTATACGTTTATTTCGTATATGAAAAAGCATAGAAAAGCACAACGTGATGCGCACGCATCACAACACCAAACTTAAACTTTGCTTGTCCTCAGGCAAACAAAGAATCATGCAATATAAATTGACAATATAAGGTGAGAAGAATAGCAATTTTATTATTTATGGTTGGATGGTTAACTAGGCATGTAACACTCACAAAAGAATTTCAAATGATTGATGATTTTATCTTGATCACTTTATGAAATCTTTTCTTATATTCCTTCCTTGAAAAAAGATTTTCATTTGTTTCTTTTCTTAGCTTCTTGGATGCTTTACACTATTTGTTTTTATAACTTCGACTCTAAATGCTTTGTTTTCAAGTATTACCACCTGATACATAAGCACCACAAGCATATAACTAGAGAACTCTTTAAGCTTTGCTTTTGTTTCTTTTCTTTACTCTCTAATCATTGATGCTCAGAGCCTTGAGCTTTGAGGGAGTAATTTGCACTTGAGCCTAGCCTTGACTCTAAGTGTTTTATTTTCAAGCTTTTTGCTTGGTACATAAACACCACAAGTACTTGACTAATGAGTTGTCATTGGTACTCAGAGCCTTCAACTTTCACATTTTCCCCTTTCTTTTCTCTTTTTTTTTTCTTTACTTGATCATTAATTGACAAGCTTCTTCAAGGTTTTCAAAATTTCAAAGATTTTATAACGTGTTCTAGATAAAAATTTCAATCAAATAGAATTCAAATGTGGTTGAGCAAAAATAGTCATGCTAGTCTTCCAATACTCATATGCTCATACTAGCTTCTTCTTTAATTACCTTGTTTGTTGATGATCATGATACTTAATTGCTTTGACTCACAAATTTCAAGATGATAATCATGATGTAAAGACAATATGTTATAATTTGAAATTATATTATGCTTATCTAAAAGGAAGAACACACATGCATATAATTAAAAAGGAAGCAAACAACCTTAGATCTCTCTGCCTTTCTCTTCATCATCTTCTTCTTTATTCCCTTTTAAGCTATGTAGAGCATAGCTTCCAACACCAAACTTAGAATGGTTGCTTGTCCTTAAGCAACAAAGAAAGAGAAATAATGGTGATGAAAATAAGAGTAAATAGGACTAGCGAGTGAAAGAAAATCAAGCAATGCAGAGGCCTTATTCAAAATAAATTAATCAAATTAAAATAAAACTCAAGGAAAACTAGAATAGTATAAAATAGCTAGATTGATAATGTGTTGCATGGTGATTGTGGCAACACCAAACTTGGTGTGAGGACACCAGACTTAGTGTGATACAATCTATGTAAAACTAGGTCAAGTACCCAGTGGGATGCAAATTTGGTGTAGCACAAAACTTTATCCATGAACAGATACACAATCTTAAGCAAAACAAAAAGGAGAATGAAAAGAAAATACCAAACGTTGGGTTGCCTCCCAACAAGCACTTCTTTAACGTTGCTAGCTTGACAGTTGTTCTTGAATTTTCTTCCTTTTCTTCCAGTTGGTTAAAAGAAATTACTCCAAGGGAGAAGATGAGAAAATTAGTTCCCCTGATATAAATTCCTCCTAACAAGCTTTCTTTTATTAGCTTGATTCACCTTGCTTGTTGGGGTAGAGGTTGGATTACTTTTTGCTGACCTTCTCTATTTCATGGATATTTTCTTTTGTTTCTTGGTCACAATCCCCTTTTCAGTGCTTTTCTTAGTTGCCTTCACTTCTTTGATTTCAAAATTTAGGTGTTGTGTGATGGTTGGAGTGTACCCTTCATCAAGAACTTCTTGAATTGGTGGTTCAATAAACTCACCCTCTATGCCACTCTCTGCTTCATTGGAGTGTAGATTCCTATAATTGTTTTCATCCTTTATAACCTCCTTTGTTTGTGCATCTTCCTCTTCTTCCATGTGTGAGGGTGGAGAGTTCTCTAATTCACTGGAATATGAACTCCTTTTATTAATTTCCTCACTTTCTTCCATAGGAGCTGTAAGACTCAGAACTTTTGAAAAATCTTGTTATGAGCTGATTTTAAATTTATTTATTTACTAGAGATTTATTTTCAGAAATTATTTCATTGAGAATAAATAAATCAAGTTTTGACAATTAAAATAAAGATTTTACTTAATTTCATAATTATCAAGTTATTTTCTATATTTAAATTATAACGTTAGTAGTTATGAAAAAAATAAGAATTTTATATGATTTGGACTAAATAATTAATATTTTAAATTTTAATACTGATGTTTTGAAAAATAAAATTAATTATATTATCTCTAATTCTTGGATTTGAACATTTTATTGAAAATAATTTTTAAAATTGATGAACAAATAGTATTTTTATACATTATTATTGTTGAATTAAAATTTATTTCTAATTACTATATTATTCCTATTTTTATTTGAAATTACAAAACTACCCTTAAACCTAATTTTACCTAAACCTTAATTTTAACATAACAAACCCTCACCCAAACCCTTTAGCCGCCACCCCAACCCCCCATCAGCAACACACACAACACACTCAGCAGCAACACAACTACAGTAAGAAAGAAAGAAAATAAAAGAAAGCGGAGAGAGGAGAGGGGAAGGTCGCAGGAAGAAGAAATGAAGGGGGAAAAGAGGCGGCGCAGTGGGTGTCACTACCGCCATCGCCGCCGCTATTGACAGGAGAAGAGAAGGATATATGAGAGAGCTAAACAGGAAGAGAGGGAAGGAGACCTCGCCGCCGCGCCCCGCCCGCTGCGTGCCCCGTCGCATCGCCGCCCAGACCGCGTCCAACCCTCACCGCCAACTGTGCCTCACTGCCACCCAACTTGCCGTCGCGCCAACCACCCACGCCAGAGGAGAGAGATCGGACAAAGAGAGACTCGAAGAGGGAGAAGGACTCGCGCCGCTGTTGTGTGCGTGCCGTCGCCGCCGAGGGAAGCCAGCGCCACCAGCACATCACCGTCGGCAAGCCTCATCGTTGCCGCCATTGTTGACGATCCCAGCCACTGCCGTCTCATGCTCCATCACCGCTGCTGGAGGTCCGCCACCGATCTGATCTGAGAGAGAAGAGATGTGAACGGAAGAGAAGACGGGGAGCCATCGCCGCTGCTACTGAACCATCGAAGCTTCTGCCACCCGAAACCCACTGCCGTCACCAGAAAAAGAACTACTGGTAAGGTTTTAAGTTTTGGGTTTCATTTCTCTTGAGATTCCGAAAGCTTTATTGTTGTTGCATGTTTGTTACACTCATCGTTGCCGGAGTTCTGGTCGCCGCTGCCGCTCGAGGTGGCTGCCGGGACTGCCGTCAAGCCGGTTCAGAGAACGCCGTTGCTTTATTTTGTCATTACAGTAAGTATTTACCTTTCAAAAACCTCCACGTTAGTATACTGCTATGTGTATTAAAGTCTTAAAGATATCCATGTGTTAGGAATTAGTAACCGAGCTTTGCATGTAGCGATTGAGGCTGTTTTTGCTATTGAGAAAGCAATCAAAGCTGAGGTTTTGGGTGTCGTCAAATTCGAGTCGAGATGAGGGGATTTCTGTGAAGCGTGTGGGTTATGGTTTACACTTATCGAGGTAGAGGCCTTTTCAGAAAATTACACTTTATGAATTGGAATTATTATATATGGATATTGATGTGAGAAAATGTATCTTTGAGTGATTGTATAAGTCTTATATATTGTTGGTTGTCTTGGATGAATATGAATGCTTGTTTGGCTGGGTTATTGTTCGGTTTTGTGAAACGAATTATTTTGGAAATGCTTCTTTAAAGTTATTTTGTAAAAGCTTTGAAATCGAGTTTATCCTATTGGAAATTGATTTGAGTTTGAATTAGTGTTCTTGAAATCTGAAAATGATGCACTTTTGGAAACAACTTGATTTTGAACTGATTTGGTGTTGAAAACCGTTGAAGAGGGTTGTGGAATGGTTTGGTTGGGACCCAGAAACGGTGGCAGAGTCCAAGTTTTAGGGGAGATGCTGCCGAAATTTCTATGAAATTCGAGATTTATTCAAAATGTTATTTGGAAAGTCATGAGTACAAGACTTGTACTATTTTATTGAACTATTTATGAAAGTGATGAATTGTGTTTTCAAATGACTTATTGAAAAGAGAATTATGATTTCGCTTTATTTCCTAAGAAAGGTATTATATTTTTGGGTGCAAAACATTTAGAAGAAACTTATGTTTTAAGCCGTTTTAAATGTGAAAAGGGTTTATGTTTCTAAATTTGACTTTAGGATTTCAATTGGAAGAGTTTAGTGATCTTGAAGGAGGGTGAATTTTGATTGATAAAACTTCCTTTTTCGATGTCTTAGAAGGAAGATTAAGATATTCTTTAAATTCTGAATTTTGCTCCGAGTCATTGGAAACGCTTCAGATTTTATCAGGCAATTGAAAGTGATTTTTGGTTTAAGTGAAAGAAATGGTTTTGAAAATTTGTTCGGAGTAATCAATTACACGATTGGGTTTGGGTTAAATTTTGTTTTTATCTATTCAAATCCAAAAGTTAAGGTTTTAAAGATTTTAAACAAATTTGATGAAATGGAATATGTTATTCTCCCCTAAAGACTTGAGGCTCTGCTGAGGAACTTTTGTTACCAAATCCTGTTTTAGAATGAATGATTTTGAATCCCTCGGAAAAGGCTTTTGATTTGGTGTGGTTTCTGAAATGTTTGGAAAGATGTTATGGAGAGTGGCCTTTTTTGACAGCTATTCCTTCTGAACTGGAATCATGAATTGGAATCAACGGTTCTGATTCCGGCGGAGGTCTTGATTGATTGCTCCAGCACGGCAGTAGAAAAGAAAAGACCTACAGCTCGGCCTTCGCTTTTTGAGGATCCTGCAAGTGGCTCTCTATACTACAGAATGAAAAGAAAAAAGCTCTTTTTTCCTTTCGAAAGTAGAATTCGATTAAAAAAAACCAGCCATGCTTCCTCAAAAATTAGAACTGGGCCAGTTGCTAAGAAAAAGGTAGAAGTTTAAAAAAGGGAATTTACGTTTGAGGAGAAGTGGCTAGCCACCACGTGCTCAGTAACCATGTTTTAAAAAGGAGAATTTACGTTTGAGGAAAAGTGGCTTATGAGCCTGAAATGATTTGAGGAATGGGAATTTTAAAGCCAAGGCTGGAAAGAATTGATTTTTGATTTCAAACTTAATTGATTTGAGAAAAAGTGATTTATGGCTTGAATGATGATTTTATGAGTTTGATGATGTTGGATGGTGGAAGTACTATTATGTTATGAGTCGGAATGGCTGTATATGATAAAGAATTATGGCTGATTGTGGAATATGTTATGAGCCTGATGGCTGAGTATGAATATGGATGATTATTGAGATGATAAAGTGATTGTTGCACTTCTAATTATCTAAGATACGAGTTTCCCTGGGTAAAAGCAGTGGCTAGCCACCACGTGCTCCAGGTTGAGACTCGATACTCTGCTGACCCTATGTCGTAAGTGTGACCGGACACTGTGAAAGTTCCGGATGAGCTCACCCCCGTGGGTAAACACCAGTGTGGATGTTGTGTGATTATGATTATGATTGTGAATAACTCGAGTTGGGGATGCACGACAGAGGGACAGTCCAATGGTTAGCTACCAGGACTTGTCGGGTTGGCTTTATAACCGACAGATGAGACTCATCAGCTACTAGGACAGGCATTCATCATATGCATCTATGTGACATTATTTGAGTGTGTATATTGTACTTGGTTTGCCTTTGTGATTAATTGTGTTTAACAGTTAATTGTCCTACTTGAAGTAACTGCTTGTTTGTGCTTGAGCTTTCTTACTTGTGTTTGCAACGAAAACTCTGTTGGATTGTGGTGGATTGGTTGTTGTTTGGATTGTTTGGGCCTAGGGTCGTGGTTGATTATGAGGTGGGCTGAAGGCCATGTTTGGTTGGTGTTTCTGGTTAGAAAAGTATGAAAAACTAAACTGGTTCAGCATAGACTTAATGAACCTATGCTTGGAACAGGTTGGTCATTCATACTGTCTAGGAAAAACCTTTTGAAAGGCTTTTGAATTTTTGAAGAAATAATAGTTTCCTCTTTCAGAAAAGATTTCAGATTTTAATGGTAAATCACCGGGTTTTGAAAGTATGCATAAGACGATTATTAATCACTGTAACTATTTTATTTCACGTATCCTATTATAGTAGTTCTCTAACCCCATAGTGAGAACCAACAAAGACGATGTTCTCACTCCCCTACAGGTCTTTTCTTTTTCAGGTTATGGACGACGAAGTTTGGAAGAGCTTGTTTCTTTTCTGTTTAGACGATATTTTGGATTGTTTTAGTATTTATGTTTTCCTCGCCTTTAACTTTGCAAGTTATGTAAGAGGGATAGGAGTTGTATGATTTGTATGTATGTAATATGTATAAGTTACTTGAGTAAGAAGTTTTGTACATGTATATACTTGTCTTGTTTTATTTAAAAAGTAGTCTTTTTCCGGTTTTCAAAAAGAACAGTGATACAATTTCGAGTCAAAGGCTCCTATTTTATTATTAAGTATATGAAGTCGTTGTAATACTTCTTGCTATCAGAGTAGCGCAGCCGGAAGCATGACATTCTGATAGTGAGGGTATTACAGGAGCTTGCATTGTATCTATTGGGAAGGAATTTGCTTGTTCTTCTTCCTGAGACTTGATAATCAACTCCATATATTTCTCTATATTTTTGAAACTCATCCTTATATCATGTATGCATTCTTTCATGACAAGCTCAAGCATAGTTATCAAACCCGGCTCGACTCGGCCGGTTCAACCGGAAACCCGGTCACCCGGTTACCTGATCGGGTCGAGCCACTCGTTGAACCGTCTATGCAACAGACCCGGTCGAACCTGATTTAACCCGACGGGTTTAATGCAAACCCGGTGACCCGGCTGGTTAATCCAACCCGGTCCGGGTCATGTTTATTAATTTTTTTTTATTTTTTTTCCCCTGAAATGATGTCGTTTCAGTTTCAGACCCACCCCACCCCCCTTTTTCAGTGAAATGAACCCTAACTTCCAAAGCCAACCTCGTGCCTTCGTCTCTCTGTCTCTGCTCTCTTAAGCTTGGCGTCGGCATCGGACAGCCTCTCACTCTCACGAGCTCGGCGCCGGCATCCCCTCACCATCACCTTGTCTCTCCCCTCGTCGCCAGTTCGTCACTCTCAGTCTCTGAGTATCTCACCGCGTCACGCTCTCGTTCTCTCACTGCGAGTCCGTGACCCTGTGTTCGCTTCGTCGGGTGGTGGTGGTCGTCGTCTTCTCAACTAGGTGAGCTCCAATTTTCGACCCTGTTCTTTCTCTAGTTTAATGTTGATTTCGGTGAATCTGGTGGTTGTTAAATGTGGTTGTTGCTGTTTTATTCAGTTTTTAGAGTTGTTGTTGCTGTTTTTTCTCTAGTTCGATGCTAATTTTGGTGAACCTAAGCAAATTTTATAGTTGTTGTTGTTCTTTCTGTTTGTTGAATGTTGAATTTTTAGAGTTGTTGTTGCTATTCTTTCTCTGATTCGATGTTAATTTTGGTGAACATGAGCAAATTTTAGAGGAGTTATTGTTCTTTACTTCTTTCTATTTGTTGAATATTGGTTTTTTAGAGTTGTTGTTGCTGTTCTTTATGTTCTTTCTCTGATTTGATGTAAATTTTATTTAGAATTATTGTTGAATCTGGTAGTTACTACTGCTGTATTTGGTCTTTTAGAGTTGATGTTGAACCTGAGAAAATTTTAGTGAATTTTGGTTGAATAGTTAAATTTGTTATTTTTTATGGTGCTTAAATGTATACATGGTTAGTTGCATATGAAAAAACAAGTGTTGATTTAATGGTCCTAAGCATTTTCCTGTCATAGGTGAGTTAACTGCTTTGACGAGGTTCTAATGGAGTTCACTTTCTATTTTTTCTTTCTTTCAGCAGAAGACATTGGATCATTTTCCTGAAAAACTTAGGTTGTCTGGATAGAGGCACATAATAATTTTAAGAATATGCGTGATAGTTTGCTTTTACTTTAGGATTAAGTCAGTTTGCTGTTAACTGGTAATGCTATTTCCAGGACGGGTACGTGCCATACCATTCTGCCAGAATTGAGACGTGCCTGGCTGCCTCACATGACACTTAAAGGAAGGGGATTGTGTTTATGGAAACGCTGAATAATTGTTTGGAACAGATCTACACCAATCCCTCACATGTCATAAATATTGCATAAGGTTGTGGTAGATTTTTAATTGAAAAGATATTTGTATTTAGAGATTAATTTATTATCTTTTTTGGATCATTAGTTATGTTTAATATTGAATTATTAATGTTTGTAAAGACTTATATTTTAAATTTTAAGACATCATTTTAAATTATTTATAAAATTTTATTTTTTTAGTTATGATCGGGTTAACCGGGTGAATCAGTGACCCACCGGTTGAACCAGTGACCCAGTGACCCGGTCATATGACCGGGTTGATTACCGGTTCGGTTTTGATAACTATGAGCTCAAGAGCTTATGGTTCTTGTTATGAATAAGGAGATGGTGGCTCTTGATATGAATAAAAAGGAGATGATGGTTTTTGATAAGAGTAAAAAGATGATGGTTCTTGGTATAAATAGGGAGATGGTGGCTCTCGATATGCATAGAAAGATGATGATTCTTGATATGGATAGAGAGGTGGTGGTTCTTGGTATGAATATGGAGATGATGCTTCTTGATAGTTGGAACATGGAGCACTGAAGTTTCTTTGGTCTTGACTTTTCCAACCAAAATTCGAGTAGTTTCTCCATCCACTATAATATGAATCACTCCTTGGGTGTGAGTAGTAATCATGTGATCTCTCTTCATTATTTTTTTAGCATAAAACACTAAATAGAATTAAATGCACCATGTGGTAAACAGAAAAGCTAAGAAGAAAGAATGAAAAGAGATATTAATTTTTTTTCTTTTTTTTTTAAATAATTTTTTTATAAAAAAATTTTCGAAAAAGGAAAAAATATAATGTAAAAATAAAATAAGAAAATTAAACAAAGAAAAAGTCTAATCTAGGTAATCAATGAACTGGTAGTTGTTAATCGCAATTAATCCCCGGCAACAGTGCCAAAAATATGGTGCGGAATTTAAAGTCCACAAACTAACTGGCAAGTGCACCGGGTCGTACCAAGTAATACCTCAGATGAGTGAGGGTCGATCCCACGAGAATTGATGGATCAAGCAACAATAATTGAGTGATTGGCTTAGTCAGACAAGCAGAAAATGATGTTGAGAGTTCAATAGCATTAAACAATAAATTTAGAGAATCAAAGGCAAACAATAAATTGATGAGAAGAATATGGGAGAAAATAGTTAAGGTTTCAGAGTTGTTTATCTTCCAGATTTCTATTTCTTACCAACTATTTTAATTATGCAATATTCAATTCATGGCAAACTATAAGTGACTAAACCCTAATTCCTTAGCAATTTAGTCTCCTCTAATCTAGTTAACCGCCAATTCCTTGGTCACTTAATTTCAATTAGAAGGTGAAGTTCAGTTCTAGTTTATTAGCCACAGAAACCCTAATTATCCAAATATAAGAGGATTATATGTCACGTATCCCGTTAAGTCCAGATAAATTAGCGGTTTAAGAAAATTTGTTTTTGAGCTGTTGTTCAAGTAAATTGCTTTTCCAAGGTTTACAAGAACTCAATTAGAATAGGGGTTATTCTTCTGATCTACCCAAATCTTTAAAATGAAGAACGAAAATAAATTCTTGAAATTGAAATCAATACATTAATTAAAATAAAATAGTAATAGTATGAATCCATAGAATAAACAGAGCTCCTAACCTTAACAAGGAGGCTTAGTTCCTCATGGAGAAAATAAACCCTAGTAGAGAAAAGTATGAAAGTGTGGAATGAAAATTTGGAGCCGAGCCTAAGTTAAGATCTCTTCTCCTTTTATATATAATCCTAATTAATGTAAAATATATTTTTAAAACTAAATAATATCTTTTCCTATTTGTAAATAAAATAAAAATTTTAATCAAAATAAAACCAAATCTTTGAATGCATCATTATTAGTGTGGGGACCATTGCATTCTTCAAGGTTGGCACCTAACTTGGAAATTCCAAATTAGGCGCCACCAAGGCGCACGTATGGGAGCATTTTTTCTTCATCTGGCGCAGTTAGGCGCCACCAAGGCCGTGAGTCCAGAAGGAAAGTATAGACTATTATATATCGTTGGAAAACTTTGGAAGTTGGCTTTCCAATACCATTGAAACTGAGTCAATTGGACCTTTGTAGCTCATGTTATACTCATTGGAGTGTGAAGAGGTCAGGGTTGACAGCATCTATAAATTCTCTTTGTACTTATCTTCAATTCTTGATTCCTCTTTGTGCTTTTGCTTTTTTTTTCCCAAATTTCCCTGCATGAATTGTGAAATAAAAAAGATGAAAGCAATATTCAATTTAAATACCAAAACTCTCCATAATTAAGCATTATGTGTTTATTTCGTATATGAAAAAGCATAGAAAAGCACAACGTGATGCACACGCATCACCTACATCTGCTGGTGATGGTCTGGGATAATAATTTCTTGTTTTAGGGTAATTTATTTTATGAGACATTTTATTTATTTCCAATTCTTCTTCCGTTTTTAATGTATTAATTGTTATTTTTTTCAGGCTAATACTTCTAAGTTTTTCTTTTAATTCATCAACTTCTGTTTCTATTTTAGATTTTAAACTAATATTATCTAAGCTTTGTAATTTATATATAGGTTTTTCTATAGGTTTTTCTACTTTAATTGATTTTTTCATATTTTCTATTCTTCCTAATTGATTTTACATTATATCTAACATGGTATTAGTAAAGTTTAATTGTCGATGTAATTTTTTAATATCTCTTTTTTCTATGTTTCCTTCTGCATTATTATCTTTATAGGGCGTTGCTTCAACTTCTAAATCTTTTTCAACTGGTATTTTAATAGTTTCTTTAGGAGGGTATTCAGATTCTATTATTGATCCCGAACTAGTTTTCCATATAACAGTTGTCTTTATTAATGGACATCATTTCTTATTATTTTCAAAATAATAATTAATGTACCAGTCAAAAAAATATAAATTAATTCTTTCTTTCATAAAATTAAAAAATAATTCTCCAAGCCTAATAACTTCATGTTCAGAATAATTGGTAAAATACCAATTTCTTAATGGTTTATTATAATCAGCATTAAAATCATGTCTTATCCATTCTTTATCAATGTCAAATGGTTCTTCCTTAATAATTACTCCTAATACCTGTGATTAAGTTGGATCATAATCTGAAATCTGCTTTATATACAGGAACAACTATATGAGGCCTTATATTATTAATTCTTATAATATTATCCATATTTCTTATTGACGAATTATCTATAGAAGTTCTATGACTAATAGTTTCAACACTATCAGGAATTCTTAAGGATTGGGATCTATTCATCCTAATTCTAATATTTGTTCCTTCTCTTATTATTTCTCTTAATTTAGTATTTTTTATTTGTGGTTCTTCAATAATATCAGGTATTTTCTATTCTTCAAGCATTTTTCTTAATAATTCTTCATGTCTTAGCTTTCTAGGTATTTGTATATTAGATCTTTTGAGATTTGCATGCATAATTATCATTTCTTCTTTTGAGGATTGCCTTAATGCTTTAAAGTTATAATTAACCTTAGTAATTTTATAGTATATTCTATAGATTATTTCAAATGGATCATATTTTTCATTTATAATTTTTTCATCAGATTGGACATGTAATTTTAAAGCTTGCCAAGTATATTCATTTCTTAGATTCATAGCGTAATTCGGATAATAATTGAAGAAAACTAGTACATCATGATAATTGCTTTTTAATATTCCTATTAATGAGTCACTAAATTTTGAAAATCTTATATCTCTTAATGTTAATAATATAGGAACATTTATTCCTATTCTAAAATTGGGTTTTACTGCTGCTTGTATATTAATCCTATATGGATGAACTTGTATCCTTTGTTACTATGTTCTTTTAACTTATCTTCTTTTAAGATGGTAATGATCATATTATTACTTGTTCCAGGTTTAATATATTCTAACATATGTATTTCATAATCTCTTCCTTCCCAAAAAGATCTTTTTTTTATATACTTCATTTTTGTCTATTATGGGTATACTCCAGTTATGAAAACTTTCCTCTAACTTAACTATTTCTAATTCATTTTTAGTTCCGGAGGTTGATGCTTCCCCATTATCGGTTTTTACTACTAAAAAATTATTTTTTCCTAGATTTAAACTACTTATCGTTCTTAATAAACTAGCCATTTTATGGTTAGAACTTTGTGAGTTACGGAACCACCCTCGTTAACCAACAGATTCACTGCCTTAATAGGGCTTACAACCGAGACCACGATTTGGGCTGACCAATGTATTAACAGTTCTCACTGCTACTTCAAAGTTTTAACTACAAAACTTTTAGTTTAGCAAGAAGATTAGTAATAGAAATTCGGTGCAAAATATTCTTTATAAGTGGTATCAGAGCCTACCCTATAATTAATATATATATATATATATATATATATATATATATATTACAAATTCAACCTCTAAGAGGGACAAGGTACAAATATATACAAGGTGGAGAATCTACATACATGTATACATATTCAAAGTACAAACACGAAGTCCAAGTAGATCTTCGCTTCAGTAGAGCCTCCAGTATGCTCAGCGAGGTGCCTCGCGTCCTGTATCTGAAAAACAATAATATATGTATGGGATAAGAACCGAGGGTTCTCAATATGATAAAGGTGCCCGCATAGATAATAAATAATATCCCAGAAAGCCAAAGGCAATCCAAAACTCCAATAACCTATATTCATATTAAAGTTTTTTCTAAACCAGAATTAAGGTGACTATGTCTAAGGAATCTAGCATAATCTAACTCTTCGTTTTCTTTCACAGCAATTCTCCAAACTCTAGGAGGAACAACCCTCAACGCCTCCTTCACCTACGAGAGGGATCTCTCAGAAACGAACACAGGCAAAACAGACAAGAAAAATATAAGTATAGATAACAGTTACAACAAATAGATCAGGTAGCAGTTAATAACAGTTAAGCAATTAGGCAAGTCAAAATAAATGCAAAATCAAACAGAACATAAAAATACATATGATGAATGCCTATCCTACTGGCCGTGAGCTCATGTGTCAGTTAAACTGCTAGAATCCGACACACCCGGTAGCTAACCCAGGTATGGTCTCTGGGTTGCGCATCTCCAAGAGGATCATAAACGAATGAGAGTGCCTTTTTCACCTTTTCCTGGAGGTATCACAAAGGAGTATGCCTTTCCACCTTGAAACCAGAGAAAAATGTGGGAAAAACAATACGAAGAAGTGTGTCTTTTCACCTTCCCCACATCCACCACACACTGAGCAAGCGAGACTATGCCACCATTCTTGCCAGACAATCAATAATCTTTTCATTCATAGTCACAAATTAAACCTCATTATAATCATGATTCATCTCTTATTATCTTAATCATCCTCATCATTGTCAAAATTAATCATCATTGTTTTTCACATCTCATACAATCACAATTCATCATTTTCATGCATTATTAGTTCCATTATTTACTTCACAACTCTTTCTTAATGTCAATCTAACTCTGTCAATAGGTTGTCTCTCCTTCCTAAGCCTAACTCTAGCTATCGAACCCTAAACAGGGTTTACGAAGGTTTACATGCTTGTCGGGAAGGCCAAACAGTTAAAAACAGGGTTTTAGTACCAAAACAAGATATCATGCATACACATCATAGTGTACGTACGCACAACTTGTAAACTTTTTAGGGTGTGCGTGCGCACAATAGTGTGTGTGGGCACACATACCAGAATGTATAGTTTTCAATATTTTTTTCAAAATTCTATTTTTCAATCTAAACTTCAAACGCGCATAATTTTTTCGTTAAAAATCATTTTTTGTCTGTTCTTTGAACGTCATAAACTACTTAGACCCAATTTTTATTTAAGATAAGTTTCACCAAATTTGAGGTCCGAGAGCCAAGTTACAACACGTCAAAGTTGGTTAAAAATTGTGTTTTTACCAAAGACTCAAAACCTCAAATTTTCCAAAATTTTCAATCCAAAATCAACCAAACCATAACCAACTCAACACAATTCATTCCTACACAATATCACATACTCATTGTCCAATTCTCATTCATTCTAACACATAAATTCACTAATTCCTTCAAACCACTTTCACAAACAATTTCACCAATTTCATCAATCAATATCAACAACACAATTATACACATTTAATCCATTATAACTACAATTCAAAGCATTCAAGCCTATTCTATGGCAACTAGCCTAAGTTTTCGCGTAACATTATAGATTAACTACAGGAAACCAAAACTATACCTTGACTGATTTCTTTCCAACCCACAAAACACCTCAAGACCTCGTTTCCCATGTGTCCAAAACTCCAAAGTCCACTTGACAGGCTTCCAACCACCAGAGTTCCAATTCAAGCACTCTACTTTACTAATTTGACATCAATTTCACATATATTCAACCTAATTTCATACACATTCACAATTTCAAAATCCTAACCTCATAGAAGTGGAAGATTCAAAGGAGTTAATGGTTTCTTACCTCACCCATTGATAATTGGGATAAAATCCAACAATTATCCAAGGCTAGATTGCACTTAAACCACCAAAATTATCAAG